>NC_141687.1:692752321-695152321 GCF_964263255.1 Lissotriton vulgaris | reverse complement strand
TCTGTCTATCTGTCTATCTGTCTATCTGTCTATCTGTCTATCTGTCTATCTGTCTATCTGTCTATCTTTGTATCTGTCTATCTATCTGTCTGTCTAACTATCTATCTATCTATCTATCTATCTATCTATCTATCTATCTATCTATCTATCTATCTATCTATCTATCTATCTATCTATCTATCTATCTATCTATCGATCTATCGATCTATCGATCTATCTATCTATCTATCTATCTATCTGTCTACACACCTCGCACCCTCACACACTCTCATTACACTGTGCCCTCACACACTGCCCCCTCACACACTGCCCCCACACACAGAACCCCCCCCACACAACCCCCCCACACACACAACCCCCCCACACACACACACAACCCCCCCCCACACACAACCCCCCACACACCAATCCCCCCCACACCCCCCCCACACACACACACAACCCCCCACACACAATCCCCCCCACACACAACCCCCCCCACACACACACAACCCCTCCACACACACATACAACCCCTCCACAGACACACAACCCCTTCATACACACCCCCCCCACACACACACCCACGCACACACACCCCCACACACACACCCACACACACACAACCACACAACCACACACACCCCCACCCACCCCCCCCCACACACACACACACAAACACACACCACAACCACACACACCACAACCACACACACCACAACCACACACACCACACACACACACCACAACCACACACACCACACACACCACAACCACACACACCACAACCACACACACCACAACCACGCACACAACCACAACTCACACCCCCCCACACACACAACCCCCCACACACAACCACACACACAACAACATGCACAACCACACACACACACAACAACATGCACAACCACAACCACACACACCCCCCACACACCACAACCACACACACAACCACACACACAACCACAACTCACACACACCCCCACACACACCCCCACTCACAACCCGCCACACACAACCCCCCACACACAACCACAACTCACACACCCCCACACACACACAACCACACACACACCACAACTAACTAACTAACTAACTAACTGTCTAACTATCTAAATATCTATCTGTCTAGCTGTCTATCTGTCTATTGCACTCACTCTATTTATCTCTCTATCGCACTCACTCTATCTATTGCCCTCAGTCTATCTGTCTGTCTGTCTATCTATCTATCTATCTATCTATCTATCTATCTATCTATCTATCTATCTATCTATCTATCTATCTATCTATCTATCTATCTATCTATCTATGTCTATCTGTCTATCTATCTGTCTATCTGTCTATCTATGTATCTGTCTATCTATCTATTTATCTATCTATCTATCTATCTATCTATCTATCTATCTATCTATCTATCTATCTATCTATCTATCTATCTATCTATCTATCTGTCTGTCTGTCTGTCTGTCTGTCTGTCTGTCTGTCTGTCTGTCTGTCTGTCTGTCTGTCTGTCTGTCTGTCTGTCTATCTGTCTATCTGTCTATCTATCTGTCTATCGCACTCACTATTTATTTCTCTATCTATTGTCCTCACTCTATCTATCCATCTATCTAGCTCTCTATCTATTGCCCTCCCTCTATCTATCGCCCTTCCTCTATCTATCTATCGCCCTCCCTCTATCTATCGCCCTCCCTCTATCTATCGCCCTCCCTCTATCGCATCCCTCTATCTATCGCCCTCCATCTATCTATCTATCGCCCTCCCTCTATCTACCTATCGCCCTCCCTCTATCTATCTATCGCCCTCCCTCTATCTACCTATCGCCCTCCCTCTATCTATTGCCCTCACTCTATTATCTGTTGCACTCACTCTATCTATCGCACCACCACAGCATCACTTAGGGGCAACACAACATCACTATGCGCTACCACAGCATCACTGAACGTCACAGCATCACTCGTCGCCACCACAACATCACTCAGTGCCACCACAGCATCAATCTGTGCAACCATTCAACAACTGGTTCAAATATGTTCTCTCAATGTTTCAAGCTATATTACAAATCACAAAAAGATGTTAATATTTCACTTCTGTTCTTGGATTTTCGTCACAGTAAAATACACTGAACATAATCTTCACAAAAGTTATTTACAAAAGTTTAAGCTATTGCCATAAATTACAATAACTTTTATTTAAGTATTCATTATTAAAAAAATATAAAAGCCACTGTTATTTGTAATATCAATACATCTAAGTGACGTAAATACACCACATATTGCATTACAAATGCTATAGGTGTCACATTTGCGTTATAACTATTGACATTGTAAATGACAAAGCTATTAATTTCGCTATTTTCAAAACCAACACATAAATAAAAAATGTGTCATTTACAATACCAATAGCTCAAACTTTCCTAATGCGAGCCGTGTTATTTTTTCTGCCTCCCCTTTTTCATTCATTTCTCTCTCCTAGCTTCGCCCATTTCTACCAATCACTCTCTTCTCTCACTCTCATACCTCGCTGTCAGTCTCTACTTTCCGCTCCATTCCTCTCTAAATGTAAACAGAGACCCTCCCACACACACACACACACACCACCGCCACAGTGCCCAAACCTCCAATGCTCGTCGCATTTCTCCTCCCTCTCCCCAGCCGCCAGCTCCTCCCCTCTCTCTCACGGCCGCCAAGCCGTGTTATTTTTTCAGCCTCCCCTTTTTCATTTCTCTCTCCTAGCTTCGCCCATTTCTCCCAATCACTCTCTTCTCTCACACCTCACTGTCAGTCTCTACTTTCCCGCTCCATTCCTTTCTAAATGTAAACAGAGACCCTCCCACACACACACACACACACACACACACACACCACTGCCACAGTGCCCGAACCTCCAATGCTCGCAGCCTCCATGGTCCAAACACACCAAGCAAATCTAAAGGAGGGAGGTTTTAGTTTGAATGACTAAGTGCTGTGGCAGCACCCTCTCTTCAGTGTTCCAAATGCTATAGGTGTCACATTCGCGAAAGTTATAACTATTGGCATTGTAAATGACAAAGCTATCAATTTAGCTGTTTTAAAAACCAACAAATAAATAAAATATTTGTCATTTACAAGACCAATAGCTCCAACTTTTCTAATGCGAGACCTATTGCATTTCCAATGCTTGTTTTTTTGTTTGTTTTTGAGTCAGTGGTTTATGTCGCTAGTTTCCAACAACATTGAATGCACTGTTGTGACATCCCATACCAATTAAAATGCTAAATCTGAAATGGATCAGAAGCCCAACATATGCTGGTCCTAAAATAAAAATGCATCATAACTTTATGGAAAAAAAATGTATATTACATATCTCTGATAAGGAGAGGCATCACACCAGCTGTAACTAGCCTGTAAAATGAAACATACATCAAGTAGGTGGGGATGGAAATAGCACAGTCTATCCTTTTACTGAACCATTCGTCTTATTTATTAGTTTGTATTAATCATTAGTTTGCCACTGTCCCTAAAAGTAACAAGCATTTGCAATGCAATAGGTCTCGCATTAGGAAAGTTTGAGCTATTGGTATTGTAAATGACAATTTTTTCATTTATGTGTTGGTTTTGAAAATAGCGAAATGAATAGCTTTGTCATTTACAATGCCAATAGTTTTAACTTTCGCAATGGTGACATCTATAGCATTTGTAATGCAATATGTGTTGTATTTACGTGACTGGCTCTGCGACTGATCGGAGCTGCTTCCCCCAAACCCCGCGCCTGGAGACCCTCACGGTGAGTAGCGGTGCTTTATGAGTAGCGTGCTTTAAAATTCCCTGACTGATTGATTGATTCCTTTCTTTATGCATCCTACAAGTCCAGTATCTGGCCGAAAGAAACATTTGTGGTTGTATATTTATTTATAATATGGCTGGAGATAGAAAAGGAGGGCAAAAATCTATCTGCCGATTTCCACGGTGGCTTTGATAGTGAACATTAAAATAAGATTGCAATAAATTAGAAACTGCTTATTTTAGCGTTCATTTTTAAAGTGCTTATCCACGTGTGTGCTGCATAATTGTACCAGAAGAACCCTTTTATCAAGAGGAGCAATAGACGGAGAATTGAATGAACTCACTTGCAATTTGCTTGCACTCGTTTAATATGTAATCCAATCAAATCTGGGCAATAAAATAGAAAGAAAAAAGGTGAGATTCGGGTCTTCTATAATTAACGCTCAGCAACCTCTACTACTTCTGAATCTGGAACTCAAACGTGATAGCTGACGCTGCACCGGCAGGGCTGGAAGGGCACTCTCTATTCTATATGCCAACTTTAAGATCAACGCTCACATGGATGAAGATGCCGACCTAGGAGATGGACGCGGTGACTGCTCAAGAGCTTGTGTTCTGTTGATTCAGAGCACACTAAGAGGTCTATGACTGATACATTGCGAATTAAACAACTGAATAACTTAACCGTCTCCACTACAGTAACAAAAGATCATAATACAAGTTCGCATACTGCTCTGTACTATGCCATCCGCGAGGTGGCAGTGCTGTGCTTTTAAAAAGTAAAATGAAAACCACAGAGCAAGATCGGTTGTAAAGTAAAGCGGTTTACTAATTTAGTCAAATGCAGGTCTAGACAAGGGAGGTTTGTGAGGTCCCCAAACTATCTTTAAAAAACCAAACATCGCCGCCGGCCTGTTACCAGGAAGTCAGGCAGGCCGGGCGGGACAACCGGAAACCGGAAGTAGGAGGGCGGGAGCCTACCCCGCCTCCCCCGGAAGAGCCGCGGCTGTTTTGAGCACCGGAGCAGGCAGGAGCCTACCCTGCGCCCCGGTGCCGAAGGAGGGAGGAAGAGTCCTGCTGCCGGGCCCTGCAGATGCCGATGAGAGGAGAGCCGCCGCACTAAGGAAGCCGGCGAGTGGGGCTTTACCTTGTTGCTGAGCTGCGAGGGCGGGGGGCATGTGTGTGTGCGCGCGCGTGCGGCGGGGGGGCTGTGTATGTGTGCGTGCGTGTGTGTATGTGTCTTGGAGTCTGTGTGTATGTGTGTGTGACTGTGTGTGTGTGTGTGTGTGCGCGCGCGCACGTGTGTGTCTGTGTGCATGCACGGCTGAATTGCTGTAAATGTAGACGGAGCCGACGTGCGCGTACACGAGGTAAAATCCAGCGGAAAAGCGCGTGGCACCCTCTTGTCCGTCATTCCCCCGAAGGCGATAACTATAGTTGTCGATCTGGACTGCATCCTACGGATGCTTACCAGCTTGACCTAAAAAACGTATAAGCCCTCCTCTGTATTGAGACCACCTGCAATTGTGGCCTTTAGGTGCATAATGGTATGGGATTCCATTCGTCTAAAGGCAAGGGTCACAATTACTTCTTCATTCATGTCTCAGGACTTTATTAACACCCACCATCTTCAGATCTTCTGGTGTACCATCATGTTTTTTCCAAGAAATGCATAGCCACACAATATATATCTTAATAATAAATGTATTTTACTGCTATTCAAATATCTCATTTAAACTATTTACAGTTTATAATCTTTAATTACTTATTTCATTTGCTTACTATTCTAAATTGGCACAAAGACCAGATATTAGTCATGCAAGTGACTGGTCCAAACAGATTACAACGTGTTTGACAATTAATATACAGTGTCAATTCAATTCGGCAGACAAGTCTTCAGAACAATAAACACAGATATGAGGCAGGCAACAAACATTGTCATGGTTTAAAACGACAAGCCCTGTGCAGAGGGGTCAACATATTTGTTATGTTATGTTATGTATTCATACAACGCTCATGTATGGCAAGAGATTTTCACTCTTGAACACACTAGAGGGAAAGACAGAATGAATATACTGGCGATCTTAAAATTACAAAAAAGGGGAATCTGTACTAGAGTCTGTAAAAAAAACAAGCATTTGTAAAGCCAATATATTGAGCCTAGGTAAGTATACAGTTTTATGTATTGAAAAAATATATGCTATGTGCAAACAAATTATATTAAAGTATTGCCCTGGTAATGAAATGCATGCCTTTCAGATAGCTGTGCACATGTGACCAGGCAACAATGGGGGGCGTGGTCTGATACTGATGAAGTAGCAAACAGTTGTTGAGCCTCCCTACTGGGCAACAAACTCCAATGCCATTTTACAAGAAATCCATTCCAGACTCCCTGGCATGGAGGTGGCATGGGAGCAGATGCTGCTGTCATGTAGGCTTAGACAACGAGCTGGGGTACTACACAAAATACAATAATTAAAACTAAATCCGACTAACCTCCCCCCTCAGGACACGCTCTAAAGTTGGGTGTTGCTGCGTGGTGAAATACTTGGGCTGTGGATGCAACAATGAGCCCCACCTCCCCCAATGTTGCAAAGCATAGGGATACGAAACTCTTCTGGTTAGAGTTCCAAAAGATAAAATGGAATCAGAAGTGGCGGCGGGTATTTATTCAGACTATCACCTTCAAGATGACCAGCCTCGTCCTGCAGACAGAGGCGATCCCCACATTGTGATGAGAAAAGATGGCTACAGTATCAGTGTTTTTCCCCTGGTTACAGAGCTTTGCGGTTGGAGGCTTCCAGCAGTCACCTCCCTGTGGCACCATGCTCAGTCTGGAGAGGCCAATCGGAACACATCATATGAGCAAGGGTGTCTCTCTGAGGCCCTGGAGAGAGGACCCAGACTGCGGTAAGGTGGCAGTGGAGGCCATGTACGCTGGGGGCTGAGTTCAGGGACTAGGGTCTCAGAATAAAGCGTGTATGGAGGGTATGCAGGGCTGCCAGGAGAATCAGATTGAATGTCAGAGATTCTTTCATTGCTAATGCAGGGCTGACTATTTTAATACTAAAGGCACCCAGATATAAAAAAGATCCAAGCACCTTTAGCAATTTCCTGCATCCCTTACAGTTTCAGGGACTTGAGCTGAGTTAATCTGCAGTACGAACAGCAAGAATGGATTAACCTTGCTAGGTTCAGGTGGCAACAACCTATAAGATCTTAGCGCTTAAACAAGGGCTCACTGTATGAACATGGGCTGCTAAACACGTTTTAAGAGGCAACCACATTTCCTATGCTACATATTTTCTTGGTCTAAAAATCACCTTTGCTGTTTCCCCACAGTTGCAAGCCCTCTGCTTCACAGTGGAGCAGACATATTAAAAGATGGGAGTTGAGAGCAGGCAGCGGAGAGCCAGCAGGACCTAATCCAGGAGGCAGTCCCATGCCCTATAAGAGGGGCAGAGGCAGGGGATCTGATGGACAAATTGGAAGTTATTTTTTCTGTCATTAAGGGCACTAGAGATTTGCTGTACCCTAACATAGATACTGTAGTGGTGGATATTAAATTACTCTGCAACAATTAGAGAAAGATGGCTGAGAGAATAATGGAAACCGAGCAAGCCCTGAATGAAATACAGCTGATTACTCTTTATCTACAGGGACTGATGAAAGAGATTGCTGAAAAGCATTTTTTTTTTAGAATACAGGGCCAGATTGAACAATATATGGATTATTGGCCTACCTGAGCATGTGGAAGGTACATGCATTGTCACCTTCTTGGAAACTTGGTCTCAGACAGAGAGTTACACCAGAAGGGCTGTTACCATTCTTTGCGCTCGATAGGCCTTATAGAGTCCCTTCAAGAACTCTTCCCCCAGCAGCAATTGCGAGGCGAGTTATCTCAGACTCTTACAATATCAAGATTATTTACTCTAACAGGCTTGCAAGAAAGGGGAGATACAAGCCATACTGTTTCAGGACTTTACATCTGCAATGCAAAGACAGAAGGTGTGGTTCATAAACGTTTTTTAAAAAAAAATGTAATATGCCATGCTGTTCCACACAAGACTAAGACTGATAACTTAGAGTGACACGATATTCTTCACCGGCCCACGAGCAGCCTGGGACTGGATAGAATCACATCTACTGGGTTACTCAGGCTGAAATGACTGACCACAGCAACGCTCTCACCAGAGAACCCTCCTCTAAAAACAGATACAGGAGATGGAGACAACCATCACAAGCTTAAGTTAAAAAAGGCAGAGAATAGACTATAGCAGCAGAAGCGGGGATACAGAGTGGCTAACTTAGTGAAGGCCCATTACCAGAAGCACAACTACTTAAATTGATGTTGACACTGATCCAGAGAAGGACTCAGCAGTGACATCTGGAAGGATGATTGGTGTACCCAGGTACACTTCTAGGTCAGCAGATGACACTGTCTGACTCTTGACTACAATGCACAGTATTAGGTGATTACTAATAACCACGTATTTGAAATATGTGCCATTCAGGCGAGACTGGATAATTGACTTTCTGATAACATCCCTCAAGAGGGTGGTGAAATCATCTGGTCGGGGAGAGGGCTGGAACTTCACAGGCAACACAACACTTTAGCATATATGTTTTGAGCATACTACATTTTTATACTTTGTTTATAGCTCAATTTGGATGGCAGACCATTGTCTTCCTAACCATGATAATGGGAGTTGGGGAATGTTTACAAAGTTGTATATTTACGAACTACCTGATCAGCCATGTTCTGGCAATGGAGTGACAGGAGGAAATTATGGGCATACCATTGAGGCACAAATAACACACAGATGATGAACCCATTCAATATAAATTGATAACATTTCATGTAAATCTCCTAAAACGGAACTGCCTCAATAGTAATTCTAAGAAGTATAAGATTCATGTCTAACGAAAACAGAGAGTAATCCATCTAGCCAATTAATTATTTATAAAGTTTTATATAGCTAGGACACCCATCTAACTGTTTTGAAGTAGGTAGTGTTGCAGCAGAGTTGGAGAGGAGAGAGTATTCAGTCTTTCACAGGGACCCTTATTTGAATTAGACCTGGGACCCCTTTCCAGTTGACTTCTGTGACTAAAGACAAGGATGGTCAATATCTCATTGTGTTCGGGAGTCTTAATTGCAGAGATTTGACTGCTGTTAACATATATGCATCTAATATTGTACAATCTGGGTTTCTGGATGCTTTCTCTAGAGAAATGGCTTCCTTTATGCCCCATTCCTTCCTTATGAGTGAAGACTTTAACTGAGCATCAGATACAAACATAGGTCAGGCCCACCTTTGCTAGACTCACCTACATTCAGAGTGGCCAGAAAGGTATAGACTGGAGAATGCCCTGGATATTTGTGGACTCTTGGAGGATGTTACATGACACTGAGAGGGATTATTCATATATCTCTGCATTGCATGAACTCCATGTCCAAATCAATGCATTCCTCTGCACCCCAAACATACACACAGAAGTAACCCATAGTGACTACCTGACCGGAACAGTCTCTGATCATAATCCCCTATTGATGACACTGGTATGGGATACAAATTTGACTGTTTTACCTACCTGGTGGCTACAATTGAAGCATTAGAACACAAGCAATGGATACAGAAATACAAGACTATTTTGTTCATAATAAAGGTACAGCATCCTCCATTCTAATAGAGTGGGAGCCAGTTAAAGTTATGATGAGGAGGAAATGCATCACAGAGGTGGTAAGAGCCCACCCGACACTAGGAAGAGAAATACTTGGTTAGAACCAAACCCTTAGAGTACTAGAAAACCAAAGACTTGAGAAACTGGCCCTCCACCATCAGTTGATGACTGAAAAGGAAAAACTAGCTGAAGAATCAGAAAGGTTAAGTTGTTTTGACTATAGGGACTACTGTAAACCAAGTGTAAGAGGAAAGGGATATAGATGGCACATTATTGGCCAGGTTATTGAATGCTCATACAAGAGGCACACCTACTTTAGGATTAAGAATAGAATATTGAGACAAGATCCATAGAGAACTTTCGACAGGGATAGTATTACCACAGATATCCCATGAGGAGTCTGATCGGCTGGGAGCTCATACCACTGTGGAAGAGATTAAATTGGCTGTGAAAGAGGTGGCACATGGAAAAGTTCAGTGGTCTGATGGTCTTCCCATATACATGTATGCAACATGTATAGATCAATTGGCCCGAAGCTAGCATGGATGTATCAAACAGCTAAAGATGAATGTTCTCCCCAAGTTACTAAGGAAGCACTGGTGGTCCCCCAACATAAAGAAAGCAGGAATTGGAATGAGGTAAGAGCATAAAGGCCCCTGTCAATGCTGAACATAGATTATACGTTTTTAAGCAGGATGTTCACCATGTGGCTTTTTTCACACATATGGCTTTTAATATACCAAGATCTAATGGGTTTCATCCCCAGCTGCAAATCAGCCATGAACATACGGACACCGATGGTTATATTAAACAGTGGCTTGAACCTCGCAGAATGTGCAATTGTCTTATCGATAGATATCAAG
Source organism: Lissotriton vulgaris (assembly GCF_964263255.1). Taxonomy (NCBI): domain Eukaryota; kingdom Metazoa; phylum Chordata; class Amphibia; order Caudata; family Salamandridae; genus Lissotriton; species Lissotriton vulgaris. The sequence continues at coordinate 695,142,027 of NC_141687.1, read as the reverse complement.
AAAGCATTCAACACTTTAGAATGGCCTTATATATACACACTGTTATGGAGAGACCTGGTTTTAGGACATGATTTGGTGAATGGACAAGTCTCCTCTACACTTCCCAGATGGCAAGAGCTATAACTAGTTTATTCTACTGGACCTTAAACACCAACTCTTCAGTATACTTATGGATTTGTGGATACTTTGCCTGGAAGAATGACTGCTGTACTGCAGAAAGGACCGCCACTCTTCTGGACTGCTGCTCTGAAGGAACTGCTGCCCGCTGTTCACTTGCCTGGGAAGGACGAACTGGACCTGCAACCTCATCTTAAACCCAGGACTTCCAGAGTGACTCGATGGGCTAGTATGCTGGTGTGAGAAAGTGCCATCTTTCTTGCATTGGTATGCCCCCTCTTTTTGCTGAACTGCTGATGTGCTTTGACTGAGCGTGCCCTGGGCTCCTGCCAAACAGGTACCCAGGGCCTGTGTTCCTTCTCTAAAGCTGTATTGAAACAAAAACCAATTGGCATCCCTGGCCACCTATCAGCCAGCCCCTAGTAAATTGTACCCTAGGTGCCCAAGGCCTGGTGACCAGAGAAGACCCCTAAGGGCTGCAGCACGTATTGTGCCACCCTTAGGGCCCTCTATCCTGACACCCACACACTGCCTTTGCAGGCTGAATGTCTAAATACAGAACTAAACAGAGAGTCAACATGGCACACACCCCTGTATGCCATGCCCACAGAACCCACTGCCGTGGCATACGTCAGTCACCCCACTAGCTGGGTGTCCTTTGCCAGTGGTGTGGGCACAGGTGCATGAGCCCTGTGCCCCTACAGTACCCAGAGCCAATCCTGGCCACTGTAAGTGCAGTGATGCCATTAAGAGTATAAGGTGCTGGGAGGTTGTCATTACGGACTCCACAGCACCATAATGGCTACACTGAAGACTGACAAGTTTGGTACCAAACTTCTCAGCACATTAAACCTGCAATAATGCCAGTGTGGGATTTAATGTCAAATGCATCAGAGGGCATCTTAGAGATGCCCCCTGAAAACCCACAATCCATGTCTGGTCTGAGTGGCTGCAGAGGCTGCCACACAGCAGACAGGTTGCTGGACCCACTGGGTAGAGAGCCCCACGCTCTCCTGGGCCTGCAAAAATGCACATCCTGGGCGAGGTGCTAGGTCTCCTCCCCAAGGTGGTCAGGGGGAAGCTTCAATGGCCTCTGTGAGCTTCCCCAGACCCATTGCTGTACTAAGCAATTGGCCCCCACCAGTTCCAACCCCCACTCTGGCGGGAAGACTGGTGGGAAACCCTACGGCAGGAACAGGGGTGTGCCAGCCTGTGCCAACCCCACCGCTCAGGTGGGAGAGGTGAGGTGAAGCACGACCCCGGGCTCCGGCCATCTTGAAGATGGGGAGCCCTGCCCAATCACAGCTAGACTCCTGCCCCCCTCCCACAGGAGAGGAGCAGGCTAGGGGGTGTACCCATCACTGGACAGGGACCTATTGGTCCCTGCCCTTGCCCTACCTGTAACGCCCCTAAATTTAGTATTTAGGGGCACCCTGAACTTTCCTTCCTCAGATCCCGATACGAAAAAGAAGAAAGAAGATCAAGAGGAAGACCCCCTACCGGACTGTCGAGCCTGGAACCTGCTCCTGCCTAAACCCCGGCGACTCCAGCGGACAGCAACCTTGGGACACCCAGAGGACCTGCCTGCCTTGACCCTCTTAAAGACTGGGACTCCCATCAGCAGAGGCCCTGCTGCAGCAACACCCCTGGTGCCAGCCAGGATGCCCCGGACCAGCGCACTCTGCACCCGCCGAACCCGGCCAGTGCCCAAGTGATCCAAGACCACAAGGCCGTCCCCCCGGCGCCTGGGACCTGAAGTCCAGTGCCCAAAGACCCTCCTCGACGAACCAGACAGCGCCTGCAGACTCAGAACCAGGGGCCCCTCCAACCGCGACCAGCTGAGGGTAAGTTTGCCCGACACCTAAAGACACCCCTGCACCCGGCGCCCTACATCCCCCTGTGCCTTCCTTTAGGGTACCTACTTGTGCTCCAAGATCCCAACTTACCTCTCGAAGTGGTGGTCGCCCCTGAAGAGTCTCCGTCCCCGAGCCTGCAGCCTTTGCTACCTTTCCTATTGAAAAACATTGAGCGCCCGACGGCGCAAAAACACCCTGTACCCAACCACCCGAGTGCCACTGGCCGTGCCACCTTTGCCCTATCGCACTTCCCCATTTGCCCTGAGCAAGTGACAAGGAGCCCCGCTCCCACAGCCGCGTGGCCTTCTAGCCAGCAACCAACAACCGGAGGCCCCCTACCCCTCATTGGATAACATTGGGCCTAACTACCTCTGCACCTGGCCGTCCCTGTTCCGCTGAGGGTGAACTAACTGTACCTACCTGACCCTGGGGACCCCTGAGTCTATGCCCAGAGCCCTAACTTCACCAATCGAGTACTCACATGGAAACCGGTAACTCACTTACCTGCCATTGGATAACATTTACTGGCTTGACTCGAAAAATCTTCTAAGTGTGAAGTTTTGGAAACTTAAAATATTCATAAAAAATCAACCGTGTTCCGAATTCCGAAGTACTCATGTGTGCTCAGGGGAGAAGCCAGTACTGTACCTTGCAGCCCAGTACTGAACCGCAAAAGTAATCCTTACCGGGTTTACAAGTAACCTGAATTTTCTCCATGGGAATCCATTGTCTGCTTTTCTATGAAATTTCTTCTAAGTGTCTACTTTTGAAAACTTGAAATATTCTTTAAAAATCATATGAAATACTGAAACACAATTACTTACCTGTTTTAAGTTGAGACCCCAGTGCTGGACCTAAGAGGCCAGAACTGGATTACAAAAGTAACGAGATCGTACTTTACCTGCAACCTGAATTTTCTCCCATTGGATAACATTGCCAGATTACTGTGGAAAAGTTTTTAAGTGTGAAATTTTAAAATAACTTTATATTCTTGAAAAATCACTGCAATAACTAAAACGTTTTTACTAAGTTGTTTTTAGCTTAGACCCCAGGACTGAATCTAGGATCCAGTCCTGGGATTACCAAAGTAATCTACAAAGTAATCAACTGTGTTTATATAAGAAAAACCATTGAGCTCAATGCTAAATTGTGTGTAGAATTGTGTTGCCTACTGCAACCCCTGTATCTATTGTGTTTACAAAGCTTATTGCTTTTCTGCAAAGTACTCATCTGAGACCTCTAATATTGAGAACAGTATATTTTGATACCTGTTGGTTCTAAAAATAAAACAACTATATCTTTGATATAAAAACAATTGGCCTGGCGTTCAGTCCTTGAGTGTGTGAAATCTTTTGCTGACTGAGTGGGTACAACAAATGCTTTACACTGTCCTCTGGTACTGCCTTACTGCTCGACCAAGCTACCACTTTAGAGAGTAAGGTCACACCTGGTTTTAACCTCTGTTATACCTCTGGGGTTTGTGGACTCTATACACACTGTACCTTATTCTGGTCCAGTATATATAGAGCCACTTTCTCACAGCCGGCCTCCTTAACTGACCCTCAGGGAAATAAAAGGCTCCCCAAGTGGTGCTCCACAGGTCCTGGACCCTTGGCATGGCTCAACCTAATGACATCAAAATGTTGGCCTCTTTGCAACCACAAACAGGCTCATTCGTACCAAGACCTTGCCGCTTGCACCGCAACGCTACACAAAGCGCCGCCATCCCAACTCTTCAGGGAACCTCCACCATGAAGCTCCAGCCCACCCTTCCAGGACAGCTGACCTGCTCTTTGCTCTACTCTGGCAGCCTCCCACGAGGCTCTCCTTGCAGCCCTTTCCAATGTGAATGGGACACTTGGCACTGTCTTGAGAAGGTAAGACTTCAGCAGGACTAACCTGGTGACTGTATTCAACCTGCACTCCATCGCAGTCAACCTGAAAGTGTTACTTTGACCCAGTCCAGCACGGCCAGATATTTAGAGGTGGCACTTCGTGCTTTTTGGTGCTATTTTCACAAAATTCTTAAATTATTCATACCTCTGGTTCTACTGATTGGATGTTTGTTGTTTTGGTCTTGTTTTATTCATTACATTTTGCTCTATTTGGGTAACATGGTGTGGGCTCCTTTTTGCGTGGGGTTTTCACTCTTTTACTGCTTGAAGTGTTGAACAAATACTTTACAGATTGCCGCTAAGCTTGACTGATCTGCGCCAAGCAACTGCAAGGGTGAGCACAGGCTAATTTGGGGTTTGCTTGTGCCTTACCCCGACAAGGAGTATGGTTGCTGCTCGACCAGGGCTCACATCCCATTCAACCAATAACAATATTTCTCACACCCAGGTTCACAGATCATCCACAGACTATGTTTAAAAATAAAATAAACTCCCCACATAAAATCCATTTGAACAAGGGATCATTATCTTAAGTCATACATTTCTGGTATACGGACCCAAAGCTGCTAGGTTCATGGAACTCTAAAGCCTATGTTTTGCTATCTACAACAGAGAAAAGTCTGTTGCGACTGACAATTCTTCATGCAGCGCTCAGTACCAGCATCTTGCGAAAAAAAAGTAAGGAGCAATAATGGGACAGGGATAATATCTTGTGACACCCTCCCTCAAGTGGTGGAGTCCCAAAGGGACCCCCGATTAGGTTAAAATAAAAACTATATTTAGCCATTGGGATTGTAGACCCTGAGGCGGGGTTCTTTGCACCCACCATCCCTCTAATATTTGTGACCATTGCCGGGGCTCCACATAATCCTGATAATGGGTTTTGGAGACATTTTGGAATTCCCCTCTGGTGGACCTGATACCGGGTTTGCATTCCCCACATGTCTTATCAAGTGGGAGACTACTGAAAAGCTCACAGATGCTTATCCTGCTCAACAATCTCTCTAAGGCATTGGACATCTCCATCCTCCAATGCAGACATGTAATGGAGGACAAAAGCAAAATGGGAGGCCTTATGTTTTTTAATGTTAGTTTGTGGACTGTCCATGTACTAGGTCCAGGGATTGTCTGCAGACTTAAACTGCCAAGAGATGCTAAAGTGATAACCCTTTTCGAAATAAAGTTATTTGAATTGCTAACCCTTTTAAGCCCACACAGAACAATTTGTAATTGAAATATCTCATAACTTACTGAATGGATTTACAGAAAACCAAAAAAAGCATGCTTACTGAGTAAAAATATACTTTCATGCTGAGTGTGATGTAAATCTGTTTAGCAGATATTGCTGTAGCTGTGAGCAAAAATTCCTATAAGAGCTACAATGGGAAAGCACATATTTCTTTGAACCCCTTTAACATTTTTCTCCTGCATGGAGTTGCACAATATTTGGCATTCTAGACCTTAGATACCATAAGCAAGAATCAAATTTGGTGCAGAAGCGTCAATGTGGTAAAAAAGTATAGCCATATAAAAAAATGCCTTTTCAATCGAAACTGCGGCCTATAGCTTTTGACCACATACATGGATTTACTCCAAATTTGGTTGCCACTTGGTGCAGTCAGCTAATGTCCAGCAGGCCACTTTTTATGCAGAGCCGTCCAGGGGAAAGTTGGAATGTGAGAGAGGGCAACGATTTCTCCCATGGTTGTGTTGCGCCTTTTTTTCCATGCTGAGGAGCCTTAACGAGGCTTTTCTGGCATCTAGGATTTTCGACATTATGCCAGGTTGAAACAGAAGGAACCTTTTTTAACTCTTTTATGATCCTCTCCAAGCATAATGTGCCCGTTACCATGTCCTGTTTTTCCGCAGTGACTCATGGGAATTTTTAAAGTGATACATTTTCTCGTAGATGTATGACTCACTGACTTTAAAAGTAGACGGTAATAACTGTTTATTGGTTTTCTGCCGGTGGGTAGCTACTGGTCGAGATTCTCTTGTACCCAGAGAGTATAAATAAACTTAAAACTTGGCATGTTTAGGCCTAATGTGGGATCAACGCGTCACATCTATAGAGCACATCTGTATCCACCTGGGCTCCTAGTCGAGAAACGCTGGCAACACTTCAATGTGAATCATAATGGGGCTAAAGCGTGGATGGCTCGCTTACCTCTAATATCCGCAGTGATCAGAAAGTCACAAGTTCGACTCCCGCCAAGGCGCACTCGGCAATCCAGTAATTTGAGGTCAGCCAGTTGAGCCTTATCATCTTGGCCAGTCGTAACGTCTGTAATTTACAGTTCGTATACACAGCAGTGTGAAGAGATGCATATGACACCAATATTATTATTTTTCAAAGAAACAAATACATAACGAATAGAGTTATAGAAGAACTATAGTCATAACAAAATAACATCAAGAGGTTTTTAGACCCTTATAAAATACTTTTTTTAAACTGTTGCATTCCTCTTACTGTAAATTTGACTTTTAAAAACGTTTGGCAAGTGCACCAAATGTGTCACTCTACAACGCGTCTAATTGAGCAATAAGTGTATTGTGTTAAAACACACCAAACATCTGTTCTCGCGTTTGCCCGTTGTTCGTCCTCCCACGTTGCTTCTCTGTTCATCTTGTTGACATTAGAGAAAACACCGCCACTGTTTGGCCCGTAATACTCTATTTGTTTTCATGGAAGTGAAAGAGTAGCTCCCATTCGCGATTTCAGATCTGTGCAGCGTCCAGGTTTGTTTGAGTTTGAGAAGCAATTGCTCGTGGTTGTTTACATGAATCGGCCAACAGTTTGTCACTGCGTTTCTACGAATCATTAGCAGTGCGTAGACCAAGACAAAGTCGTATTCCATAAAAGGCCAGAAAACGATCCGTGGCAGGCTCGCGCCATAGGCAAGCGTGGAACTAAGCTCGTACCATTTAATTCCCGGGGGACTCTTGTGAAAATACACTAGACAGTAACGTTTTGAAATATTTAAACGTGTTATGGTTTTATTAAGAGCTGGAAGGAGATTATAGTTTTTTATTTGTATTTATTATTTTTATAGCCTTTTTGTTTCTTATATTCCCAAAACGTCTACTGAGTCATATTCCCAGATGGTGCGCTTGAAATGTTCTTCTCTCTTTCACATTTCCGGTATTTCCTTATTTATATCACGCCCGTTGCCTGGAGTCAACTGCGGGTGTGATATGCTCTCTGTATCATTTTCAGTTGCATCCGCTGGACGCTGGAGGACTGTCTGTATGGCCACCTCTTTGGGATGTGTTAGAGCCTCCTGGCCACCTGTCTGGTATGTGTAGAGCCTCCTGGCCACTTTTCTGGGATGTGTAAAAGGCTCCTGGCTAACTCTCTCGAATGTGTTAAGCCTCCTGGCCACATGTCTGAGATGTGTAAGAGCCTCCTGGCCACCTCTTTGGGATGTGTTAGAGGCTCCTGGCCACCTGTCTGGTATGTGTAGAGCCTCCTGGCCACTTGTCTGGGATGTGTAAGAGGCTCCTGGCTGCTTGTCTGGTATGTGTTAGAGCCTCCTGGCTACCTGTCTGGGATGTGTTAGAGTCCCATGTCTGGGATGTGCTGGAGCCTCCTGGCCACATGTCTGTGATGTGTTAGAGCCCCATGTCTGGGATGCGTTAGAGCCTCCCGGCCACCTGTCTGGGATGTGTTAGAGCCCACTGGATACCTATCTGGGATGTGTTGGAGCCTCTTGGACACTTGTCTGGGATGTGTTAGAGCCTCCTGGCTACCTCTCTGGGATGTGTTAGAGCCCCCTGGTCACCTGTCTCACATGTGTTAGAGCCTCTTGCCTGGGATGTGTTAAAGCCTCCTAGATACCTGTCTGGGATGTGTTACAGCCTCTTGGCCACTTGTCTGGGATTTGTTAGAACCTCCTGGCCACCTGTCTCGGATGTGTTAGAGCCTCTTGCCTGGTATGTGTTGGAGCCTCCTAGATAAATGTCGGGGATGTGTTAGAGCTTCCTGTCTGGGATGTGTTGGAGTCTCCTGTCTGGGATGTGCTGGAGCCTCCTGTCTGGGATGTGTTAGAGCCTCTTGCCCACTTGTCTGGGATGTGTTAGAGCCCCCTGGCCACCTGTCTCGGATGTGTTAGAGCCTCTTGCCTGGTATGTGTTGGAGCCTCCTAGGTAACTGTCTGGGATGTGTTAGAGCTTCCTGTCTGGGATGTGTTGGAGCCTCCTGTCTGGGATGTGTTGGAGCCCCCTGGCCACCTGTCTCGGGTGTGTTAGAGCCTCTTGCCTGGTATGTGTTGGAGCCTCCTAGATAACTGTCTGGGATGTGTTAGAGCTTCCTGTCTGGGATGTGTTGGAGCCTCCTGTCTGGGATGTGTTAGAGCCTCTTGGCCACTTGTCTGAGATTTGTTAGAGCCTCCTGGCCACCTGTCTGGGAAGTGTTAGAGCCTCCTGTCTGGGATGTGTTAGAGCCTCTTGGACTCCTGTCTAGCGTGTGTCACAACCCCTCCCCTGTCCGTGTCTTCCAGTGTTAACACTCCCTTTCCCACCTGGAATCTATACCCGCTAAACTCTCTGAGGTAGATAGGTACTTCAACGGAAGAGATTGGTTCCTTGATCCATATCTCTCTCACCTCTGGTACCTATGGAGTGCCTAATTTGTACTTATCAAAAGAAGCCCGCACATTTATTTAGAAAAAGAAACCATAAGGTAGGCCTTTCAATGTTGGCTGGGGTCTTGGATATTAACCCCTTGCCTGCTGATGACGGAACCGCTCCGTCATCAGCTGCAGTGGCGCTGTGCTGATGACGGAACGGTTCCGTCATGGCCCGCTCGGAGCGCCTGCGCGGCGCGAATTCCGCGCCTGCACTGATGGGCGTTCCATTGAGCGGGGCGGGCCATGACGGAACCGCTCCGTCATAAGCACAGCGCCACCGACGCTGGTGACGGAGCGGTTCCGTCACCAGCATGCGGCCGCCGCGCGGCCGCCCCGCCCCCTTAGCACTGCGGCGGAATAGGCGCCGCAGTGAAGGGGTTAAACTATCATTTCAGAATTCCACAGATTCCTATGCTGGGTGAATATCAGTCTTCAGGCTGAAAATAATCCTTGGGTGGTGCTTCCATAATGTTATAATCCAGACTAGTCCTCATTCATAGGCATTCATTTTAACCCACATTAATTATAATTAAGTGATCTCAAAATTGGTAGAAGTTTAGTAGGCCTACACACCTTCTAACTAGCAGCCTCCGAGGAAATACAAATCTCTGCAACACAAGCAGTAGTCCTTTGAGCAATATTGCTATCTTTTTTGAGTTCTGATGCTAACTAGCAATCTATTTAGCTGGGGGTCCGAAAATTTCGTTTTCTAAATCTGATGTAACCTGATATTTGTAACTCAAGTGAAACCTGGCAGGGGTTCTTAACATGCTTGTGAATAAAGCCATAGCAAAGGCTGAACATGACACCTGTGTACAGTGAGACGATGGGCAAAAATAAATGAATGGGATTAGAGCTGAAAAAAAGACCAACATATACTACTGTTGAGTATTCGTTCCCATGGCACTTTTAGAATCTCGGTTCTTCTGTAGTAAATGGTAATATATGCAAGACCTGTATCTTCCAAGAGGGAAGATACAACGGCGCTACTTCCAGGGCGAACTGGCCATTCTGTCACTCTGGGCTTCCCCCAGTGGGCTGCAGGGTAGGGGACTGCATTTAGAGCAGGGTGGGCTGCCATGACCCAACCAAGCCGTCTTACTCCATTTTAATCACAGCCTCCTGCAGTGTGGAGCTGAGTGGAACATGTCTGCTGGGCTGATTTTGTCCTCTAGTTTGGCCCTGGCTACTTATTGACATTAAACAGCTAAGAGAGACTGTCACGTGGGCACCCTCCATGCTATGATACTAATCGAACTACATAAAACTATTTGTTTTAGTTTCACTTTGCAATTGCATTTTATATCAACAAAACACTATACTATATTTATGTTTTAAATGTGACATATAACCATATTGGCGTAGATTATTTTTCCCATCGGACATTTACTGAGAGCAAAAGAGGGACAAACACACAAACGGAAACACAAATGAAGAGAAAGAAGGAAGAGCTGTCACAAAGGGAGAAAGCAGGAACCTGCAAGAGTGAGATGACTGGGCAGGGAGTGTGTGGCAGGGGATTAAAGAGTATTCAGGTGGTTTTAAGGGTATGCAGCCTTGGTGTTCTGCCCACCGACGTTTAATTGCACCTTGTTTAAAAAGCTTTGGACACCGGTACTCATTCTTTTACAAATTAAGTACTGAATACAATATAAAAGTGAGGTTTACAAACATTACCATGCAGAATGGCTGCATAGCGCCTCCAACGGTAAAGAAGCGTTCACCTATCACTGTAAATATTTGGAACTACAGGGAGCCTACAGAGCTATGTACCTTGACCTTTCACAAATACCATTCCCTCTCCTGTGACGCAACACGTGTATATTTAGCGCGTGTCGAGGTAAGTCACAAGCAAGCAGCTGTTTCAAGACTTGGACTTCGGGAACTCTTCGGAAAGGTTGTGCCTTTTTCACTGAACCCATGGCGTGCTTTGCATTCACTTCTGGGAGCTTGCATACCTCAAACGCATTTAGAAGACAATCATATACGTGCTAACCCAACTGGCCTACCCACTTCATTTGGATCTCAAATTGATGCACTTTATCACGATGCTATACTAGTGTTCTCCCCCATGATGCCTTGGCCTGCATCTGAGCAAAGCGGCTGCATTTTTTGAGAGAAGAAACCTGATAGCAAGCTGTCTTTTGACTGACCAGTATGTCACTATCTTGGTACGGTTTGTATGCTATCCACGTTAAATACAGTTTGGGTGCAGTAGTACACATTGTCTCATTTCTCCTGCTAAAGGGGTCTCCCTATTTCTACCTCCCATCGTAGCTGTCTTGGGTTTTTCTCTTTTAGAGGGGGTTACGCAAAGAAGGCATAAAAGTTATTTTACAATTTAGAATTTGAATGAACCCTTTTATATCTGGCCAGAGATAGTCAAATTATTGGAGGGAATTTGGGGCTCGGGTAGTTGCAAGTGTGGGCTAAGACAGACATGTTCTAAAAAAAAAGTTCACTTTTGGATTGTTTATTTGTAGGGGATCTTTGGAGAACATTTTTAGAACCTGTTCTAATGAAAATATAGGTGGTGCTAGGATTCTGAAAGTGATTCGTGACTATACAGGTGTTGGAATGTGCTAAGCAAATGCATTTAACATATGATGTGAGATTGCTGGTCACTAACAGCCAGATTCATCAAACCAGAATCAGCTCGCAAAGGGCCAGATTCTGAGAATCTGGCCCTTTGCGAGCGCTATTTTTGCATTTGGGATGCATCATCCCAAATGCAAAAATCGCAAATGTAAAAATCGCTAAATTGCGATTCATTGCATTTAAGGAATCTCAATTTGAGATTCCTTAAATGCAATTCATGAACCATTTTAAAATTGTGAACATCGCAATCTGGGACCTCTATTTACCGTGAAGTCTAACTACGTGGTAAATAGCAAAAACTTAGAAAAATGCACTAAAGTGCATTTTTCTAAGTTGTATGTTACACACACATGTCCTTGGGAAATGTGTGTGCGCAACACCAGTGGACATTACCATTTCAGGGGTGTAACAGGGTGTCCTTTGGACACCCTTGGAATTGCTTCCTTATTTGTGATTCGCTAATTGCTAATTGCAAATAAGGAATGACTCCCCATTCATTCCTATGGGCCTTGAGGCCCATAGGGATGAATGGGAAAGCCATTCATTATTTGCAATTAGCAATTAGCGAATCGCAAATGAGGAAGCTGTAGAAATCGCTAAAATTATTGCGATTCCTACATGCATCCCGTTTTGCGAGTCTTTAATAGCGAATCCTTAAAATTCGCTATTAAGGACTCGCAAAACAGGATTTTGATGAATCTGGGGGTTATATCTCTTCGCAGTTAGCGAGATTCAGCCTTCTCAACTAGTTTGAATGATTGGGAGTAGAGGGGCATTACCACTGTTTATCTACAAGCACAGAGCCTCCCTATCATAACTATTTCAGGCCATATTTGAATGTAGCTTTAGAGACCGCCGTGGCAGGCTCTCCCGGCCATTAAAGGCCCGCTCCAGTGTTAAAGTCCCAAGCCGAAGGCAGCTCTTGTTGCCCGGTAGAGCCCACTACTAAGGGCTCTAAGGTTATTAGAACATTCTGCTCATAGAGGGCAGAATGTTCTAAGTTGTAAAACAAAGGTCTCACGGAGCCCTAGGAGGTTGAAATCCCCTCGGGCTCCATGAGGCCTTTGTTAAACATTGGAATATTGATGCTCCGGACTTCTACTGGCCATTAGAAGCCCGGAGGACTCCACTGTTTACAATGAAGCACTTAACATTCCAAAGTTTTAATGTAAGTTGTTTCTGTAAGGTTCTTATTGAAGCACCAGAGGGACAAAAATTGGTAGTACCTGTACCCTGATTTGTTCACCTCTACCGTTGGTCTGCTTGAATTTTGTCTAACCAGTGCCTAGCAATGTGTTCTGTTATTGACATGCCCCAGTGTTTTGCACCAGGAGGCTCTTTTCTGAAGTGCACAGGGCTTCTAGGATTCAGTAGAGTGACTTTCTTGCAGGTTGGGCATAGACTAGTCCATTACTCCTGTCACATTCCAGTCCTTTTCAGTGGTCACACCCAGGTGATGATATTACAGCAATCAAGTTTTGACTGTGCTGGTGTTCTGCAAAGTTTCAAATGCCCATTAGAGAATAGGACAGGGATTACCCTTCTTAAAACATGTTCAGATGTTCAGATTAGCTTTATTCGATTTTTGATTTAAAATCATAAAAGCAACAGTAAAGCATAGATAAATACATCAAAATTTCATTACATATCAATTGTTAAAAGCATGATTAAATTAATAAAACAAGTCAGCTAATCAATATAGAACAATTCTCTGTCAAAAGAAGCACATATAGAAATAAGGAAGAATCGTACATTAAGTGCAAATTAGTGGAGTAGGGATCTAGGGAAAATCATCAAGCAGTGGTCTATGAAGGTTCGAATCTGTTGGCAGCTAGTAAGCTAGGGGCAATTAGATGCGCGGAGTCCCCCGCCCCAAACATTGTAGTTCTTTACTGCTGTTCTTGGTAATTGGGTAGGTGGAATGCTCGGATAAAAGTCATGTAAGTCCCAGATACGAATTGGGCCATCCCCCTCTTTATACTTACAGGATTGTAAATAAGGGACTATTTTCCTGTGCTTGAATCTATTTAGCACCAAGTCCCCTGGGATGGCTTTTGGCAAAGTGCCCAACCACCCCACCCTCCTAACGCTTAGGATCCCCCATCTAGGTCAGGTGGGAGGGGTCTATTGGTCTGTAACCAAAACATAGCCTTATGTAATAGATCTTGACGTGTTTCAAGTTTTCCGTGAGTTAGTGGTGGGATCCCAGAGACAACGGTCACATAAGGGGCGGCTTCAGGGGGTAAATTAATTCGTGGCATTCTAACAGGTTCAGGTTTAGCCTCAATATGGTTTGGTTGTACAAACGGTATGGTTTGAGAATGCACATTCCTGCGGGAATTCAGTTTGGGTTTTTCCGGGACAGTGAGGGGAATAGGAGGGTCTGATAATACTGGTTTGGTTCTTGATGGAATGTGTGTTTTGATTATAAGTTCAATGCTAGATATCCTGTCCCCCGGATCGTTAATTTTTGCCACCAGTGGTGAAATTAGAGAGGTTAATAAATGCTCAAGCTGGGCCAATAAAGTTGATTGAGGGGATGATGGGCGGTTTTCCATTTTTCCCTGCTCCATATCCCCCGACACAGAGCTAAGGTTGGAGTGGGGCTGAGAGGGACTGGAGCATAGTTTTTGAGTTTTGGCTGGCTTCCCGTTGACAATGGCATCATCGTTCTTTCTCTTAGTGTTGAGCCCACCCGGTGGTGCTTTGGCTGGAGATTGGGGTTTATTAGAGCAAAGGGGTGACATCTGCAGGGTGGCGTTTACATCGTCTGGATTGGTGGCTATGCTTGTAGTGGGTAAAAAATCAGGGATATATTTAGTTCCACACAGGGCATTGAGCTCCTCCCAGATAGACATGGTATGATGCGAATCGCCAAAGTGGGTCGATAGAAATGGTAAGGGGAATCACAGTACCTCTTTGATAGAAATGACAGGGGGGTGGCCCGTCCCGTCCTCCTCGTGCCTCCTCGTGCCTCCGAGGGCCACAGAGGGCCCGCCCTTTGCCCGGGCTCAGCCCGCGCGCGGTCCCGCGACGCGGTCCCGCGACGCGGGGGCTCGCGCTGGCCTTAAGCGCACCTCCGGGGGCGGGGCAGGATGCTGGATGCGCGCCTTCCTGGGCGCAAGGGGTGCTGGGAAGTGTAGTTCCCGATCTACCGCCTCGCTGCGGTGATCGGGAAGCGGCAGGTAGCAAGGTCCGGTGACAACAGGGGAGCAGCGCTCTGGCTGCAACTGTCCACAATCCCCAAAGGTGACCTCCCAGGTCAGTGAATGGATCAGGTCCCCCGCTCCCCCGGGGCTCACGCTGGCCTTAAGCGCACCTCCGGGGGCGGGGCAGGATGCTGGATGCGCGCCTTCCTGGGCGCAAGGGGTGCTGGGAAGTGTAGTTCCCGATCTACCGCCTCACACATTGAGTTGAAGCTACTTTCCCTTGGCTGTTTTAACGATCTGCAAGGTTTATGTGAGATTTTAAAGTTATTATAACTAGCACCCTAGCTCTTCTTGCCAGTCTGCAAGAAACACATTGGGACATGGAGAATAAAAAGTTGCTGTATTTTTCTTCACACCTCAAAACATTAAATTGCTCATCTAGTACTTATTTAGGTTGAGGTAGTTCTCGCAATTCTCATTGATGTGGATCAAATAGGCTGTGATGTTTCTTGACTGTCTAAATCCCCAGAACAGCCTGTCAGGCAGATTTATATTTGAGTGTCATCACCCCATAATTGCTGGTCCTCAATAATTTGGGCCAGGGTTCACACGAAAATGATCTATTAGTGTGGAGGCATGTGGAATCTGCATATTACTTTTTCTGTGAAGGATTTATTTGATCCAGTACTTATGAGCTGGTTTTGGTGTGGAAGGATTTCATAACTTGTAAGGCACTCCCTGTTAAATCTCATCCAGAAGGAATGTCTTGCAGCATCCTTGCCACCAAAAGAACCACAGAGGATTTGTTCTACCAGACTTCCTTCATGGAAGACACAGAGGAGATCCTCTCTCACCTATTGGCCACTTTTTTTCTCATTTGCCCCCAGGTCTAAAGTCATGGTCTTCATCCTGTAGTAATGTAGTAATGTAAAAGTTAGTACATATTCTTGTGGTTGCCTTGTTTACTTCAGTTAAAAATATTGCTTCAATGCAGAGGATTGAAATAAGCCTACAGTTAGATGGGCCATTGAGGTCTGCAGAATGTTTCCTTAATAATGCTGTGATCTGCGAGCGGAGGTCAACAAGAACACAAGCGGCTGAAGAGCTCATGGAATGTGATTTGCATTCTACTTGGTGGTCTGCAGTGGATTGACTGCAGCCCGTTCTGTCTCCAAAGGGGTCATGTATTGGGCGCCCAGAAGTAAGAGGCCACCTGTCAGACCAGATTTCAGACTGGATTATTTTAGGGCCCTTCTCCCTACTAACGATACGTTTTCGACATCGAAGGTCTTTCTCAAGCTTGGTGCAGCTTATAGACTGAGGGTTGTCCACTACAGACTAAAAACATCGAGTGCTTACCTTTGGTGGACATTCTTCTGCTGGTGATCACTGATTATTACATCTTTTCTATGTCCCACCTTACCTGCGCAATGTCATAATGTGGCTATTGCTTGGACACTTTCTGGATCATTGTAACTTTAGTAATGTGAGCTTCTGCATCTTGCCTGCTGCTCAGAAATAGCAATTATTACTTGCAGCCCTCCCTGTAGGCAGTATTTTATGCATGCGTGTGGCTTACAGCCATGCAGTGTATGTATGATTGATACAATGGCACATGCCACGCAATCTCTCTACCTTGTTTGGTATGTTTACTGTACAAACAGCGCACAGCATGTGGTTGTGTTCCATACATACCACCAAGGGGGAATCGCAATAAAGTGTAAAGTTACCGCCAAGTAATAGTACGTCTACACGTGTACATTGCGTATTGTGAATAGCGCCACTAGTGCCGATGTATGGTATGCTGTGTGGAAAACATCTGTACTGGGACCGAAAAGAGGCAAGAATCGTTCAATATATGAGATGCTTTGTCCGGCATTTTAATATAGTGCTGAGCCAGTGTTTCTGCAATTCGCAAATAAGCTGATCAATTATCTGGGGATTGCTCAAAGGCTTTCAGCTTGAGAAATTTCTCCCAACCTTCTCGTCAGAATTTCACATCTCAACAAAAAAACTCTATGTAGGCTTTGTCCATATGTTGATGTTCTGTTCAATGATTTCAGCTTTCTTCTTTCTGAAAAAGCATGTTTTTGGCATGCCTCCTCGCGTTTGTAACCGCCCCTATACAAGTGTGCCCCTTTTAACCATCTTCACCAAAGTTTATGAACCCTTCAGAGTGCCCCAAAGTTTGGCACAAGTTGGTTGTGCGGGTGACCTACTTATACAGTAGCATTATTCTTTTATTTCGAATGTTTGGTAATTAAATGAAATACGGATTCACTATACACATACATTAAACACAGTAAGGACTGAAAGCGAACACTACTTGAACGTCATTTGGAATAGCAAAAGGGAAGTCAGTAGCAGAAGAGGCCGGCACAGGTAAGGGCGGGGAGATGGGGCAGAGTGGAGGGGAAAGTCAACAGACGGCAGGCTACTTCAAATGAAATACAAACATAAATAAAGCACTCACCTTGCGCTCGCTGACTCGGCGATGAGGCAAGTACAAGGAAAGTGGTTTTATTTTATTTTTTATTTAATTTTAACGAATACGTCGTCTGCCGACTCCCCCTTCACACCTTGCCCCAACACCTGTGCCGGCCGCCACTCGCCAGCAGGGATGGATGATTCTCTCCCATTTTTGGCAGAAGTCTTGTATCTCCAAACTCTTAATAAACCCCTCTCTGAAATGCAAAGTGCGGCTGAGACATTTTATGATACAAAGTACGTTTTATTTTCTTTCTTTTTTAGGCATATTTGTCCAGTCGCTGGATGAGGCAACCTCGCCCAAAAAGTTCAGAAATGTATCTCAGCGCCATGAGAGCAGGGGTTCGTCGGCGTCTTCCGAATGGGCATCTGTCAAAATTATTCCTGAGGAAGAAATGACAGATCACAACCTGCTGGCAGTTCGGGTCATGGTGACTACTGACGGGAGCAGGTACTGCAGCTAATATTAAACAGAGTAGGGACCCAGATAGTATTGCATTGTAATTAAAAAAGATCACTTAGTAAAAAAGAGAAAACTGTGTGTTACAGTCAACTTGCTAGCAATAAAGGTAGGCCTGTTTAAGATGCTGTATAGGAAATTATAGACTTTGGGAGAGAGGGGTGGGGGAGAGTGAGCAGACCCAAAAACCATTGAAGTGTGAAAAAGGCCGCTTTATTGGAACAGGTGCACATTTACAAATACACAAACTCGGCAACCGCCTCACAATCTAAACCACAACCAAGATTTTGTTTGTTTTATTTCAAACCCCAAACCCCGCCCCCCCCCCACACCCTCCATCACACCCGCCCCTACCCGTACATACCCAACACAAAAACCATACAAGCCCCAATAACATTATAACATTATAACATCACCTTATCAAATACAAAATATCACATCACCGATTATAAACCAACTGATCATATCCCCCGACCCATATTCTCCGAACCCCACCTCAATCAGTATGAAATATCCGATTACAACTAACGGGTCCAAACCTGGCCCAAAACTGACAATCACATAGCAAAACCGCCACGCACCTGTCCCAAGCGACAAAAGAACAACGCCAAACTCCATGCACACATGTCCCAAACAGCAGCCAAAAGAGAAAGAAATACAAGAAACAACCCCCAAAAGAGGGAGGGAGGGAGGGACAAAAAATTCTAAGCTCAACCGGCCACCAGGTCACCAAGCCCAAAATGGTGCCCGGAGAAGGGAGCCCCGCCCATTTATAGGGGGCCGCACAATACAACTAAAAACCAGCCCAAAAAACGCCCAAATAGAATCTGCTAGAAGAAGTACCCCACCCAAATCTCCCAAACCGCCCGGGGGAGGAGACCTCCCAGGGGTCGGCTGCCCTCCCCCAAGCCCCCCTTGGGAGAGAGGGGTGGGGGAGAGTGAGCAGACCCAAAAACCATTGAAGTGTGAAAAAGGCCGCTTTATTGGAACAGGTGCACATTTACAAATACACAAACTCGGCAACCGCCTCACAATCTAAACCACAACCAAGATTTTGTTCGTTTTATTTCAAACCCCAAACCCCGCCCCCACCCCACACCCTCCATCACACCCGCCACCACCCGTACATACCCAACACAAAAACCATACAAGCCCCAATAACATTATAACATTATAACATCACCTTATCAAATACAAAATATCACATCACCGATTATAAACCAACTGATCATATCCCCCGACCCATATTCTCCGAACCCCACCTCAATCAGTATGAAACATCCCCCGACAATATCCGATTACAACTAACGGGTCCAAACCTGGCCCAAAACTGACAATCACATAGCAAAACCGCCATCCAGAAAGCCGTGGGGTGAAAGACTGATTCGGAGAGAGCCCCACCTTTCTGCCCCCCCACACAGACCTAAAAACAGGGGGGGGGGGGACCCAAAAAGAGAAGGAAAGACAAAAACCTACAACACAAACGACCACTTATTCACCGACAAACTGTTGCACAGTCAGACAGCGAGACAAAACCTCCCGCAGCTCCAGCAGATATAAGTCCATACCCATCCGGGACAAATGAACACCGTCCCCCCTGAAAAATTCCACCGCATCATATTTGATGTCACTATGAACGATACGACCGAAACCCAAATCCCTGCAGAAACGGGAAACCTCCAGATTCACTTTCCTCCGAGATTTATCCACCGCCTTCGGTTTCACCGCATTCCTCCAAACCCTCCTTGGCACCAATTCTGTCCACAGAACATGACATCCCGACCACTGTTTATGCAATAAGGCCAAGTCCTTTTTGATCGCCCGAAGCAGAACAACCCCCTTTACGGAACCCAAGTCATTTTCACCTAAGTGAAGAACCAACACATCCGGGCAAACCCCCCCTACTAACCAAGAATTCAAAGCAGGGATCAGTTCCTTCCATAACATACCCCCTCTACCCTTCCACACCACATTGAACAAACGATCATTGAAACCCAAGGATGAACCAAAATAACTTTGACGAGCTTGCACTTGAGCTCTCTTAACGAAGGAATGGCCCACGATCCACACCGTAATGAAAGCAGCCCGAGGACCAGCCACAGAACCTGAAAAAGAAAACAGAATCAGACAGGCAAAACAGATGAAGACGCCAGCGCTCCAGCAGCCTCATTTCGAACATAGCACCGAAAGCAATCAGAAGTCCAGCGCCCCAGGCCCATGATCTCCTCCCTCGACCAGCCCCTGTGGAAGGCCTCCGTGGCCGCCCCAATCCTGAAGGAGTGAGTACCGTATAATGACCCATCTAAACCAATATGTCGCAGCGCTTTCCGCAGTACCATGCGCAGTTGATAATTCGACACACATGAACCATTTAAATGTCGAAAAACCTGAAGGTCCAATAACCCACCCGACATTTTCTTCCAACAAAGAGCCCATCGTAAAGGGCACGTTTCCGGAGGGGATACCGCTTCTAACCAAACACCTTTTCCCATACTCCTCTGATCTGTTTTGGAGTGGGATAGCCAAATGTGGACCCCCCTTACCGACAGGTGAACATCCCCCCACAGAAGACCAGGAGAGGACTTGTTGCCTAGCAATTCAGACACACGAAAAGCTCCAAAAAACATCCACACCATCAACGTGGCGAACAAACACGCTTCCACTCTATCAGAACACACAGCCGGAAGTACAGAAATCACCTGAAACAGCTTCTGCCACGACAAAGGAGATCGCAAAGTACGAACAGCACCTCTCTCTCTAGACCACCCTTCCAACATTCTCCTACCCAACTCCCCAGCCGACGGAGAGTAACCCCACAAAAGCTTACCCATAAAAGAAATACCCGCTAGTTTGCCAGAAATAGTAATTCTAGATAAATTCCTGTCCATCATACACAAAATGAACTGAACCACATCCTCAGACCGTTGCCAATCCTGCTCCCTCCAACACGCACCCGACTCCAAAAACTCTGTCCAGGCTAACTCATACGCTGTTCTCGTGGAAGGAGCCAAGGAACCTAAAACCAGGTGAAGGACCCGGTGTTGCCTACCGTCCACAGGTGGTCCGGCATGGGAGTCGGCTCCTCGTTTGCCTCCAAAGCAAGCCCACGGAATCTCTCCCACTGTGAACGAGACAAAGCATCCGCAATGTCATTGTCCACGCCAGGAACGTGCAGGGCCCGAAAACAGATATCATGTTTCAGACATCCCAACACAAACACTCGAAGGAGCTTCAAAATCTGGGGATCCCTGGCCGACTGTTTGTTAATTACCTGGACCACAGCCATATTATCGATCCGGAAAAGAACCTTTTTGTGGGCCAGATCCATACCCCACAGAGTGACAGCAACAACTACAGGGAAGAGTTCCAGAAAGGCAATACTTCTGCCACCATTCTTCCATTGTACCGGCCACTGTTGGGCACACCACCTTCCTTGCCAGTAAAGACCAAAACCCTCACTTCCAGCAGCATCAGAGAAGATCTGTACATCCCAACACCAATCCACCTCCCGACACAAAGGCACACCATTGAAGGAATGTAAGAAGAAGACCCACATGCGTAAGTCCTCCTTCACCCCCGCAGACAGCCTCACCCGATGATGTGGAAGGGAATGACCAGACAAAGCTCTGCCCAACCTCCTACAGAAAGTCCTACCTGCCCTGACCACTCTGCAGGCAAAGTTAAAGTGTCCTAGCAAAACTTGTATCTCTTTCACAAACACTTTCTCTTTTCCCAACATGATTCCAACCAGTTCAAGCATTTTCTGTTTCTTGTCCAATGGAAGACGAGCTTGCATCAAATGTGAGTCAAGCTCGATCCCCAAAAAAGACATGGTCGCGCAAGGACCCATGGTCTTCTCAGGGGCCAATGGTACACCTAAATAACTCATCAATGATTGAAACGATGTGAGAGCAGCTTGGCAAACCAACGAATTGGCAGTACCCACAAAGAAGAAATCGTCCAAGTAATGAGTGACTAATTCATGGCCACTCTGTTTAGTAAACCACCATTGCAGAAACGTACTGAAAGTTTCAAACAACGCACAAGACATGGAACAACAACCCATTGGCAAGGCCTTGTCCACGTACCATTTTCCAAGAAAATGGATGCCCAGAAGACACCAGTCTTCAGGATGGACTGGAAGGAGTCGAAATGCGGATTTGATGTCGCATTTTGCCATCAGAGCATCAGGGCCCGCCGTGACAACCAGTTGCATAGCTACATCCACTGAAGAATAAGATACCGATGCAGCTTCGTTGTCAATGAAATCATTTACCGACTCACCTTCAGGCCATGATAGATGTTGAATGAGCCGGAACTGACCAGGCTTCTTCTTGGGGACCACACCAATAGGGGATACAATTAGGTTCACCAGAGGCCAATCATCAAACGGGCCCGCCATCCTACCCTCACTCACTTCCTTGTCCAATTTTGACTGTACAATGGCAGGGTGTTCGCTTGCCGACCTCAAATTCTTGGACCAACGTCTCAAACGTGGTCCTTCATACCCCATACGAAAACCAACCTGGAAACCCAATAACAAAACCGACCGCAGCTCGGCGGGCTCGTAATCCCGCAAAGCGGCAGCCAATCGATCAGCATTAACCGGTGTACGAGCCTTTGGGCCCAGCGCCGGATGAAGACTTCCCTCCCCTGGGAGCTGGAGGTTGCTGTGGTGCCACGTAAGTTCCTGAACTCTGTTGGGAAACCTGGGGACCCCCGGAAGTCCTAGGACCCCAGCAACGGGAAAACGGATGGTTCTTCCTACCACATTGTGAACATTCGTGACGAAATTTACAGAACTGTCTGTTACAAGTCCCGCTGTTAAAATCCCAACACGTGCCGGTAGGCGACTGGGTGTTAGAGTTGGCCCCCACCCCTCCCCGGGTGGGACGGGACTGAAAGGGACGATATACTAAAGGAAGACCACTGGCTGTAAAAATCGTTTTACCAGAGGCAGACGAACCCATAGTGTGCTGCCAAAGGTCAGTGTCCAACTCGCCCCATTTCGCCTCGGGATCCCAAGCCATACGCGCCCTAAATTCCTCATCATATTGAGCCCAAGCGTAATAATTCCTAGTCAACTGAGCCTTACGGATAACATCCATGTACTTAAATAATGACACGCAGCGCTCAGGGAACTTTTCGCAGTAGACGCTGGCATAAATTAAAAAGGCCGCCGTCCAATTTTCAATAGTCAAAGGTACCTTAGGGCGTTTAGCCAATTCAAACTCCTCCTCCTTGGAACCCTCTTTAGCACGAACCTCCCTGTGTAGCAATTTTAACAGTTCCACATACTCACCGTTCCATATCCTTTCCTTTGTACTGAGCATCAAATGAGCCCCCAAAGGCTTCGTAACACCCATATACGGCAACTTTTTAATTTTTAATTCCTTACTGTGAAGTACATTTTTAGTAGTGCCCAAACCAACAGTGGACGTGCCACTATCCACTTTTTCACCTGTACTGAGTTCATCCACGTTTGTACCCACACCTTGGTCTCTGACAACACGTCCTTTGTATAATTTACCATCTTTTTCAGTAGATATTAAATCTACACCAACACCAATAGAAACCATATTTGGCCGCACGGCCTGAACCACAGTCTCACCTGGGCGTAAAAGAGGCGGTTGACTGGCTTCCGTCCTCCACTCTGTCTGTGCACCGTCGTCCGCCCTCCGAGGAGCCCTCACCGAGGGGCCGAGCACTCGTGGCCTTGACGATTCCGCACGACTCCGAACCACCTGTTCCTGTAACATACTATGAGAAACATTAACATGTCCCCCCCCCAGACACAATCTCACGAACCTCTCCCTCTTCAGGGCTGTCCTCATCATAATCTAAAATCAGCGATTCATCTAACTGAGGAGGGGCAGTGACAACCACCAAAGTCTGTCTCGACTCCACCGTTTTCGACCGACCATGGGCCCTACCAGCCCTCATGCTTGACCTTGGCGGGGATGACGACTGAACCCGTCTATACATCCCCCCGCCAGTACCACTGACGACCTGTTGATTTCCTGTAAAAGATAAGCCAGCATTATAACCACCACGTGGCACAAGAGAGGTCGTGCGTAACCCGCTCCCATGTACAACGTTGGATTCCACCGTCGAGGCTGGGAAGGTCGCGCTGGACCTGGATGCACCGCCCATGTCAAAATCCCTCGTTGGGGCCATCGAGGTCGTAGTAAACCTGCGTGCGATGGCCGCGGCGGGATCCCTCGATGGTATGGGACGTGCCGCGCCAGGCTCCACCCGCACTTCTCCTCGGCGTACCTGGGCTGCCTGCCGCCCTGCCAAGTCTGCTGCCTCAGGTCGAGCTCCCACCTGTAAAGAAAAAGGCCGGACTGGTGTGCCGGGTCCCTTACTAAAACCAACTCTATGAGCAGAAGACAAACCGCCAACACTAAATCCACCACCCCTACCAGTCACCTCTAAACTCCCAGAACCACCAGCTCCTTTTCTTTTTAAAGCATCGCAAAGCCGAGGAGACGGAGGACAAACCTCTTCATCCGAACTAACATCCAACATAGCCTGAATAATCTGCGACGCAGGCCCCTGAGCAGCAAAATCCTGAACCCTCGTATCACCAAAAGAACCCCGAGATGCAGGCCCCGAAACCACTCTCATACCAGGACACTGAAAATCCCCGGCCAACCTATAGAAAGAACCCCCTTCAACCTCATGTTGCTGAACAAAACCATCTCCACTCCCGTCCCCCCCGAGGGGAAGGCCTCCTACCACCTCCGACGGGCGGCAACTCCCCACTGAGGCACCCTCACCATACAAATCCCCTCCAAGGAAAGGAACGTCAGTCCGCCCAGAACCCTCCCCCAAACCCATCTGAGCCCATTCCCCCTCCCCCAAAGAACCGCTACCAACAGACACAGCCTCCCCTCTGATAGACACTGTGGGAGAAAACAATAACGGACTACTCAGATCCCTCCCCAAGGACCGCACAAGCACACCAGAGCTCTCAGACATGACCCCCCCAGGACCTGATACCAAAGGCCGAGCGATGGACAAACCAACCGAACCACTGTCAACCGTTACCGGGACCTGAACCACATGGTGGCGAATAACGCTCAGGGGAGCGACCACCTCCTGTACGTCCTGACCCGCAGCACCCCGTAACGGCTGCTGCGCCACAGGAACCACATTCAAAATGGCCTCCGCTCCCCTTACCTCGGTGACGTCAGCACCCGCCCCCGCGGAGGCCGAAGCTGAACGACGCGTGCAACCACGTTGCCTGGAAGCACGACGGCCTCGCAAAACGGGAGCAGAGGCCGCCCTTTCACGAAAACCAACATTAGAAACCTCCCCCGACACAGAAGGAAAATCACCTTCCCCAACCACTTCCACAAACGAGGCATCCAAAGAAACAGACGGATCCGAAGAACCAGAATCACTCCCTCGACGGGCCCTAGAACCCGCCCGCCGAGTCCTGGAACGACCCCGTTCACTTACCCCGTCCTGCCTCCGGCGTTTCGGAGAATAACACGCTGCCACCACAGCCGACACCCTCGCAGAGGCCTCCCGCTGGGGACGCGGGGCTCGGTCTGACCCCGGTCACCAATAACCAGGTCCAAACGCCCCGCCTCGCTAAGCAGGCGAATAGCCTCCAACACTCGATAATCTTCACCAGCCATAATATCGAATTAGAATAGCTACAAGGAAAATTAACGAACTACCAAAATACTGACAAAAAATTCTAAGCTCAACCGGCCACCAGGTCACCAAGCCCAAAATGGTGCCCGGAGAAGGGAGCCCCGCCCATTTATAGGGGGCCGCACAATACAACTAAAAACCAGCCCAAAAAACGCCCAAATAGAATCTGCTAGAAGAAGTACCCCCACCCAAATCTCCCAAACCGCCCGGGGGAGGAGACCTCCCAGGGGTCGGCTGCCCTCCCCCAAGCCCCCCTTTTGTTGATTGGCTGTGCTTTTGAATGTTGGGAAATGAACAGCTGTGCAGTTAACCCATACAGAGGTATATTTCATGTTCTGCTTTGCAAAAAAAAGGATTCATGTATACACTATTCCCCATGTGCACCAGTTACTGAAATGCATTGCATGGCCTCTTGTGATACAATCTAAAACAATCACTGGCAAAGCCAGTCGTTTTTTGCCAATGCTGAGCATGAACATTAATTGGCTTTATCAAAGCCCCATTCGCCTTGCTAAAAGTTAAGAATATATTGTTTTCTATATTTTTAAGATGGCTGCTGCATGCTCCAATGTGCATTGCATCGTTGTATTGCACATTGAAATGCAGTGGCCATCTTGAAAGTATCAAAAATATAGTTTTATATACTTTCAAAATGACTGCTGTGTTTCCCAATAGTGACGAAGAAACGCACATCTCATCATGTAACTTGGCAGCCATTTTGAAGGTGCGAAAATGATGCTGTAGATAGCTGGTGTATGGTAGATTTATTAATGAGCATACTCTCCCTTGAACATCAAGACAATGTGTCTGAAAGATTGTATATGTGCTCCATTTACAAGTGGGCATAGACTGAGCTATTACTGACACCCTCTAGCAAAAGCCCTGCATGGCCTCACTTCTCCACCTTGCCCTTGGCCCTCTCATTTCCATATCTGGGTGTGGAGCCTACCACAAAGTTTACAACTTGACGGTGAACCACTATTCATTTTAGAAGGGCAACTTACTGCTTGTGTCAGTTCAGGGCTCGTGGTAGATGTATCCTGCCCTTGATTTTTCTACCAAGCCATGCTGCTCCCCATCCTGGCTTGATTGCTCAGCTTGTGTATGTCTGGGGAAGATGGTAAATAAGTGACCCACCACTGATACAGAGACCTCAGGAGTGGAATTATAAGGGACATTTCCTGCCAGCTCTGTGGTGGCCAAGGTTGATCCACATGCTTTGGATACAAGTTTTTTTGTAACCCTTCACAGTTTGGCCCTGCTCTGTTCTTCCACTGTTACCTAAATAGTTCTGATGAAGCTTCCTGGGGATGCCACTTTAATGCCTGGTGCTATTAGTGGGTGGAGATTATTCTTGGTGCTTACTTCGCTATTGGTCAAAAGTTCCCATTAGGAACCATACCCACTGTTGCAGCCATTCCTGTTTGCCCTAATGCAAATAATCCCACATTGTCACTCTCTCACTAAATCCAATATGAAGAAACACTTCTCTCCTAGGACAAAGCCTGTGTGCCCTCCCAGCTGTTTAGTCAGGGTAATGAGTAGCCCTTCTGTGGTCAATCCAAATATGTTCCGGGGGTTTCTCTCACCCCACTGATTTTGGTGCCTGCCTTACTGGCAGGACAAAGGAAAGGGACTGTTCACGTGTCATATGACAATTTCTTTTGACCTTGGAGATAAGGTTTACATAAATTATGTTCCTGGACACAGTCACACAGGTCTTCTTGCCAGGGGTACAAAAACAGATTCACATACATAGCCCATTGTGTCTGCTTTGGGGGCAGTTTTCACACCATTTTGTTTCGGCTAAGCTCTCACAGGGCTACTGCTAGAGAGCAAATTCAATGTTGACTCCAGGTGCTTCAGGCAGGGAAAAGAAAGTTTCTAAAAGTAACTTTTCCTCAATATGTATTACAAATCTTACTTCACCTTTGAGTTGGGCTTTTAATAAATGTTAAAAATAGCGGTTTAATCATATTTATAGCTGGTTCCAATCTAGAAGTAGCATATTGTTTGCTTCCCAGTGTTTCTTTATGAGCCAACCAGTCAGCCTTGCTACAGTGAAAATAGCGTTTGGGTGCTAGTCACTGTAAGGACATGTTAACATTAAAATTCTACATGTCACACTTAATATTACAGTGCACCCTGCTTTGCAGGCTGCAATGCCTAAATGGGGATTACTTTTTCATATTTAAAAGGAAAGCTTTTTTTAATGTTGAAAAGGGTTTATTTTTACTAGTTAGGCTCAGATTTGAAACCACAGCAGCCAGGCTACAGCAGTAGGCGGTGTTTGGTTCCTCACGGTAGTGGATTGAACAGTAGTACTGTATTTCATAGGTGGAATTTAACTTTCCATGCCATGGGTGTTTTTTGTACACCATATATCATGGATTTAGAAAAGCTAAGCATGCCCATTTGGTGTTAACCAATTTCAACATTTAGGGGGCCAGAGCACATAGTTGGGCACTGGACAGTAGAGCCCCATTGTGGTGTGTCTAAAAACCAGCAATGGCACATAAAATGGGGGCGACTATGCAAAAAGGGACATTTTCTCACCGCATTTTCTCATATGCCATATGTATCAAGATCAATGGAAATTATATAATAAATTCCACAGATAAATCTGATAAGTGATCATTTTCGTGCACTCTAGCATCAAGCATGAGCATCTGTTAAAATAATTTAATATTTGTCCCATGTAAATTATATCAATTTCTTGTATTTTCTTTTGTAGTTCAGAAATGGAATCAGACGTGTGTGGGTATATTTCAAATTCTGAAATTAATGAATATTGGGAAAGTCTCCCTGAAGCAAAGTTAACCAGAAGTCCCAGAAGAAGGTATTTTTCTATAGACCAAGGTAAAAAATCGCAGGAGGATGGCAATATGGCGTCCAGAGCTATTGATGGTAAGTAACGCTTGTCTGTAGATTTGTTATTGTTGGAGAATAGTGGAACACCATTTCTTTCTTACCAATGCATCCCAAACCTGCCTGCCAATCCTTAACTTGATTTCCCTCCAGCTTAAACTCCACAGAATTTGGAAGTGCCTCTCTGCTTTTAACAATCCTCAGTATTCATTTTCTTATGAAGCTTATTCATTTTGCATCAGAGTTCATAAGGATTGAAGGCAGTTTTAAAAACATGCTTACAGTAATGCCAGTAATTAATGTATTATCTCTATTAAGAAAAGCAGTTTGCTATATCATCATAACTACCTAAATATAAAAGATTCAGCGGTGCTTGGTTTGTAAAATAATGAGGGCCGGGTTCCCTAAGCACTGCTCAGAAACCCGCCCGGTGCTGCTAAATGTCAGCGGGCCGAAAACTAAGGCTGCATAATCTGTAATCCACCTCAGGCCTTCCTAATCAACTACTAGACCATTTTCGCCCCTTTATCTCCTCATGCAGGTTCCTGCTTTCTCCCTTGGTGACAGTTTTTACGTCTTTTTCTTATGCCTGGTTTCTTGTTTGTGTGTTTTTCCCTTTCTTGTTCGTAAGCAGTGTCTGATGAGGAAAAATAAGTACCTGCCTCAAAAAATGAGTAAAGGTAGCCCTCACCGGCAACCACTGGCTCAAATTAAAGCACTGCAAATCAGACAGCTGTCATGTCAGAACTACCTGGTTACTTTAAATAGAGCTAAAATTATAAATAGTCACTAGATAGTTCTTGCTGATAATAGGATGTAAAAAAAAATGAGTGAAAATAATCAGGGTGTATATTAACTTCTTCACTGCTGTAATTTCCAAAAGAAATATTTCCAAAAACTGCGGTTTTCACCTAATTCTAGTGCATTTTGGTACTGCTTGAAAAACTGCATGCTACTAGTACTGTTTGAGTTGTGTCGAATAATGTAATCCATCAAGTACATTTTAAGGACATTGTAAAATTCCTCAGTGATTTATAAAAGTATGCAATTGTGTAGACTAAAATTATTATTTATTACATTTTGTGCCTTTCAAACTTATATAGTCACACTTTACTGTATCCTTACCTTTTCTAATTTTTGAACGACCATCTTTGCATTGGCCTCTAAATATCTATCTTTTCTTCCTCATATCCAGAGTACTTACTTTTAGGGATCTGTCTGCATTGTTGACAGTAGCTGTCATTTGGTTTCACATTGTATTATTTCTTTTATCTCTGTTTTCTTTGTTTCCCTTCGATCATCTGGAAGGAGCTGACCAAGCTCTTTAAGTACATTTTCAGTCCACACTAGTTGGCAAAGATTTTCGGAATCGTAGTCCCTGGGTAATTTGCTGTTTTGCTGATGAAAGAGGTTATCTATACCCTCATTGTTTGAAATGGGGTGTCTCTAGTTGGCAGAGGTATGCACCTTTGTCCAAATAGAAACCCTTACTTCTAGTCGGGGTAAAGGGGATACACACTTCAGATAACCCCTGCTCCCCCCCTTGGTAGCTTGGCACGAGCAGACCGGCTTATCCCAAAGGCAATGTATAAAGTATTTGTACTCCAAACATACAGTAAGACAGTGATACCACCACAAATGGACACCACATCAGTTTAGAAAAAAGAAAGTATCTTCATCTAAACTCAACAAGAACGAAACAGCAAAAATCCAACATACAGGCAATAAGATAAGACTTTAGAACAGTTATTGCAAAAACAAAGTTTGTAGAAAACAAATAGCTCCACCTGGGCCCATTGAGGTGTCGTGACAGCAATAACTCCAAAGTACGGCGCCGACAACGAGGAGCGCGGCATCAGGTACGGAGTCACACGGACCCCCCAAACAAACATGGAAACTACGTTTATGAAGATGCGCTGTGTCGTGGTGATGAGGCGACGGTGCCCAGGTTGAGGCCGGCTCCCTGGGAAGCGAGGCGTCATGACTGCGAGGAGGTGACACGTTAAAGCCAGGACAGGGGAAGTTGGTTGCTTAGGCGTTGAGGCATCAGTTCCGGTGACTGTGCGAAGTCGGCAAGTTCATTGAGTCAGTGACTTAGTGCTCAATGCTTAACATCATTTATTGGGTTGCTGCTTTTAACTTTTCAATGCCGACCCTCTGCCCTATCCTTGTGAGGATGTGCACATATCTTGCAGCTTCCTACATATTAGCGAAAAGGATTGGGTCAGAGTAGCTTCTTCTGTTAGTAATTTCAACATAAATAGTAATAATCCTAATCAAAACTACTTACTTTTTTCCTTTAAATAATGTAATATTTATTTTGGTACAGCAATTGATATGATGCCCAACTGTGTCCTTCAGACCGGCTGTGTGTAAAGGAACTATGAAATGCAACGTTTGGTTTAAAGCTAACTCTTCACATATGCCACTTAACATTTGTTTAAATGTTCTCCCCCATTAGCTTTAATTATGACAGGACTGTGTACTTTTGTGTCCTTGTCTTTTCTTGCCATCTGCTGCTGTTTCAGTTCTGTTCTGAGTTGTAGGTAGCCACTGCTGTACTGTGAAAGGTTTAGACTGTCATCAGAGTGTAACATTGAGATGTCATGATGGAATGTGGGATGTTGGGAGAGAAGGAGACGGAGAGAGAGGAGGCAGGACAGTGATCTGTAAGGGGCTGTTAATGCAAGCACTCTTAAGCTTAATAAACCGACTCTAAAATAATTTGAAGTGTGAATGAATTTTTAAAGACATATCCAGGGCTTCGATGTATAGCCCCTAATATACAAACAATGATTCCCTTGTATATATTTCTACCTAGAATTTTGTAAGCAATAACCCAATAATCATTAGTTTTGATTATAATTAATACACATAGAAATTAATAGCAACCTATTGTAAATAAAACATAATATGTTACGTAAATAAAATCACAATACATGCAATCGAATTGAAAATCATCAAAAGACAATATAGGTGCCAACACTGGTTCTCAGAGAGACCAGGACAGCTACGGTTGATGCACCTCTTTTTCCGACTAATGAGCGGCAGTTTTCTCCACTGCATAAAGCATTTGCCCCAGGTTCCCCTTTGGGACACAAGGTAGGCCTTATTTTTTTCCTAAGCAGAGAGTAGTCTGGAACCTTGGCGTGTGACGTGCATATGCAAACTAGCCTCTTCTTTTGTTTTTCCTATATGCATCTTCCAGTTAGCAGACTCCAGCCATAGCTTGTATGAAGCCCTGCCTTTGTGTGTCTATAAAGATCCCCCATGCAAACAGGCGGGATGTGCTGGGGTGGATGGCTAACCTGCAAAGTCTATTTACATCCTACGTCAGAGTGAGTCTTTCAAAATAGGGACACTCGCATTTGCAGCACTTTTAAGACTCCACTGGGGATGTTGATTGGCTCTGTGATGTTGGTGACATTGTAATGCATTACGAAAACTGCAAGCATTCTAAGTTTGGAAACCATGGATTTAGTTTGCATACCAGAGTCGACCTCTTTAGCAAAAACCCTTGAAAGGTGTTGAATATCAGCATTTGGTCTGTGAGGCTGCCAGCAGTGCTAGTTGGAAAAATTATGTAAGAGGACATGAGGAATATGTTTTTAAGCCAGCGTCTAGTGTCTGAAACTTGTAGAAAAATCCCATTGGAAAATGAAAAATGTTGACCACTAACACAGAGTTGGACACCAGATTCATTCTGGTACAATTTGTTTTGTTAAAATTGAACATGATATGGCGGAAGGCCCATAAGTCTAACATGCATTTGAAGCAAAACTAGGAAGCAGCACAGCCAATAACCAGGAGAAACTAATCATTTCAACTGACCAGAGCTCTCGCCCCAAAAGACCCTGTGGAGCGTGTTATTCTAAAATGCATCATTTTCTCTCAATACAAGTCTATGGAGCAGAAACACATGACAGAAATGTGTTACTTCAGCAAAACGTATCTATTGAGCAAGTGGCAAGATCGTCTCAAAGAGACAAAGCGAGACATCCTTGAAATCAAGAAAAAATACATGAACTCACCACTAATTTATTGCATTTCTTAAAATCACGCTTCTGGCTGACAACACTAAAACCAAGGATGCAATTTGTTATGAGATGCAGGAAATGTGCAAATGTGATACTCTGAATACATTGAATTCTAGGCCTACAAGAGTCCTGAACCTTACCATGCATAATGAGGTTAAAGAGTACTTACTTTAGATTAATAAAAAACAACATCCATATTTGATTATAAAATATGTCAGTGCATGTTGTGGTATAAAGGTGAAGGGGGATATTAAGGGCAAAGCATTAGGAATACGTGATTATATTTGCACAGTGTCATCATCTAGAAGTCTGGGCTATTTATGGTGTGCAGGAAAATCACATGGCCCTTTGGAACCAACACAATACAACACAACATTCTGTGAAGTATTGTCATGTTTTCACAAATACAATACTGATACAGAGTGTGGCCAACACCACCAGGACAAAGTCCATTTTAAATGAGGATAATAAAAAGAGTATTACAAATAGGAGTAACATAGCTATAATAAGCACCCTGAGTTCTCTTCATGAGCATGATTGTAATAACCAAGGATAAGTCAACATCTATAAAATCTAAGTGGTTATTGTAGAAATGGGCTTTTGGTGTATCCCTAGTTTATTAAGAACGAATACCTATATTTACGAAC
This sequence comes from Lissotriton vulgaris, assembly GCF_964263255.1. Classification (NCBI taxonomy): domain Eukaryota; kingdom Metazoa; phylum Chordata; class Amphibia; order Caudata; family Salamandridae; genus Lissotriton; species Lissotriton vulgaris. The sequence continues at coordinate 695,109,617 of NC_141687.1, read as the reverse complement.
AATTTGTTATTTGTTGCTAAGAAATCTGGAATTGCTTATTGCCTACCCCCAGCTCATAATAATATTATCACTCATTGATCATATTTTAACAGAGGAGATCTATAAATGTATTTCTAAAAAACATATAGGGTAGATATGTGATATTCACTCAGTGGTAACGTTTACGTTGCAGGGACTACTATAATTAAAACTGTCTCTGTAGGAATCCAACCACAAATAAGGTAAAGGAGCATTTGTATTGCTAGCCAGTGAAACTGCAGCCACATTTCATGCCAATTTGCACTCATGATATCAGAATGGTATCAACAATGATGCCTCTGGTGATTTGGCACATCAAATCACCATTAAGATCATCTTTACCATCAATAATACTGCAAACAATTTCTCTTTTCTACCTATATTTCGTGATTGTGGACTATCTAGAATTTATGATGATGCGTGCATGTTGGCAGTGGTCCTGCAGCTTTTCATCTATGTTTAACCTATATGGTAACATATAGAATGACATATGTATTTGCTTTATGGAAGGATAAATGAACTGTAAGGAGATTTGCTCTGGTGTCGCTGTGACAGTGTGCCAATACTACACATTTCTTTCTGGGCCCCCCGGGGTGGACTGTTGAGCTGAGTCCCCTCCAGAATGGGCTTTCAAAGGCATGTGATGTTCCTGCAGAAAACAAGCATACCATGCCTTGTTGGTTCATGTATATTTGCAAAACACACTATCACCCGCGAGGGTATACTGGGGCTGTGTGTGTGTGCCCGGAAGCTTGTTTCCTTTCCAGTAAAAGAATTGGCTTGTTAGTTTGGTCTGCCCTTTTCCCATGATGCACTGGGCCAGGGACAGACTAATTTGCATGTAGCCAGGTTCTGAGCTGGGATTGGACAGTGAGCTAAAAAACGGTGATGGATCAAGCCCTGATCTGTTGACTGGGTAGGAGTGTTCTGCTTAATTCAGATACTCTGTCCATCACCACCCCCTTTTCTGAATCGTTTTGTCCACCATAAGCGTGGAAGGGTATGCTCAGATGTGAGTCCCTTGCTCACTGCACCATCAGGATTCAAGCAAGCCGGGCCGAAGACGGCAGTAATGCCAGAAACCGGTCCCCGGAAGCTTGTTTCCTTTCCAGTAAAAGAATTGGCTTGGTAGTTTGGTCTGCCCTGTTCCCATGATGCACTGGGCCAGGGACAGACTAATTTGCATGTAGCCAGGTTCTGAGCTGGGATGGTGCAGTGAGCTAAAAAACGGTGATGGATCAAGCCCTGATCTGTTGACTGGGTAGGAGTGTTCTGCTTAATTCAGATACTCTGTCCATCACCACCCCCTTTTCTGAATCGTTTTGTCCACCATAAGCGTGGAAGGGTATGCTCAGATGTGAGTCCCTTGCTCACTGCACCATCAGGATTCAAGCAAGCCGGGCCGAAGACGGCAGTAATGCCAGAAACCGGTCCCCGTAAGCTTGTTTCCTTTCCAGTAAAAGAATTGGCTTGGTAGTTTGGTCTGCCCTGTTCCCATGATGCACTGGGCCAGGGACAGACTAATTTGCATGTAGCCAGGTTCTGAGCTGGGAAGGTGCAGTGAGCTAAAAAACAGTGATGGATCAAGCCCTGATCTGTTGACTGGGTAGGAGTGTTCTGCTTAATACAGATACTCTGTTCATCACCACCCCCTTTTCTGAATCGTTTTGTCCACCATAAGCGTGGAAGGGTATGCTCAGATGTGAGTCCCTTGCTCACTGCACCATCAGGATTCAAGCAAGCCGGGCCGAAGAAGGCGGTAATGCCAGAAACCGGTCCCCGGAAGCTTGTTTCCTTTCCAGTAAAAGAATTGGCTTGGTAGTTTGGTCTGCCCTGTTCCCATGATGCACTGGGCCAGGGACAGACTAATTTGCATGTAGCCAGGTTCTGAGCTGGGATGGTGCAGTGAGCTAAAAAACGGTGATGGATCAAGCCCTGATCTGTTGACTGGGTAGGAGTGTTCTGCTTAATTCAGATACTCTGTCTATCACCACTCCCTTTTCTAAATCGTTTTGTCCACCATAAGCGTGGAAGGGTATGCTCAGATGTGAGTCCCTTGCTCACTGCACCATATGGATTCAAGCAAGCCGGGCCGAAGACGGCTGTAATGCCAGAAACTGGTCCCTGGAATCTTGTTTACTTTCCAGTAAATAATTGGCTTGGTAGTTTGGTCTGCCCTGTTCCCATGATGCACTGGGCCAGGAACAGACTAATTTGCATGTAGCCGGTTCTGAGCTGGGATGGTGCAGTGAGCTAAAAAACAGTGACGGATCAAGCCCTGATCTGTTGACTGGGTAGGAGTGTTCTGCTTAATTCAGATACTCTGTCCATCACCACCCCCTTTTCTGAATCGTTTTGTCCACCATAAGCGTGGAAGGGTATGCTCAGATGTGAGCCCCTTGCTCACTGCACCATCAGGATTCAAGCAAGCCGGGCCGAAGACGGCTGTAACGCCAGAAACCGGTCCCCGGAAGCTTGTTTCCTTTCCAGTAAAAGAATTGGCTTGGTAGTTTGGTCTGCCCTGTTCCCATGATGCACTGGACCAGGGACAGACTAATTTGCATGTAGCCAGGTTCTGAGCTGGGATGGTGCAGTGAGCTAAAAAACAGTGATGGATCAAGCCCTGATCTGTTGACTGGGTAGGAGTGTTCTGCTTAATTCAGATACTCTGTCCATCACCACCCCCTTTTCTGAATCGTTTTGTCCACCATAAGCGTGGAAGGGTATGCTCAGATGTGAGTCCCTTGCTCCCTGCACCATCAGGATTCAAGCAAGCCGGGCCGAAGACGGCTGTAATGCCAGAAACCGGTCCCCGGAAGCTTGTTTCCTTTCCAGTAAAAGAATTGGCTTGGTAGTTTGGTCTGCCCTGTTCCAATGATGCACTGGGCCAGGGACAGACTAATTTGCATGTAGCCAGGTTCTGAGCTGGGATGGTGCAGTGAGCTAAAAAACGGTGATGGATCAAGCCCTGATCTGTTGACTGGGTTGGAGTGTTCTGCTTAATTCAGATACTCTGTCCATCACCACCCCCTTTTCTGAATCGTTTGTCCACCATAAGCGTGGAAGGGTATGCTCAGATGCGAGTCCCTTGCTCACTGCACAATCAGGATTCAAGCAAGCCGGGCCGAAGACGGCTGTAATGCCAGAAACCGGTCCCCGGAAGCGTGTTTCCTTTCCAGTAAAAGAATTGGCTTGGTAGTTTGGTCTGCCCTGTTCCCATGATGCACTGGGCCAGGGACAGACTAATTTGCATGTAGCCAGGTTCTGAGCTGGGATGGTGCAGTGAGCTAAAAAACGGTGATGGATCAAGCCCTGATCTGTTGACTGGGTAGGAGTTGTCTGCTTAATTCAGATACTCTGTCCATCACCACCCCCTTTTCTGAATCGTTTTGTCCACCATAAGCGTGGAAGGGTATGCTCAGATGTGAGTCCCTTGCTCACTGCACCATCAGGATTCAAGCAAGCTGGGCGGAAGACGGCTGTAATGCCAGAAACCGGTCCCCGGAAGCTTGTTTCCTTTCCAGTAAAAGAATTGGCTTGGTAGTTTGGTCTGCCCTGTTCCCATGATGCACTGGGCCAGGGACAGACTAATTTGCATGTAGCCAGGTTCTGAGCTGGGAAGGTGCAGTGAGCTAAAAAACAGTGATGGATCAAGCCCTGATCTGTTGACTGGGTAGGAGTGTTCTGCTTAATACAGATACTCTGTTCATCACCACCCCCTTTTCTGAATCGTTTTGTCCACCATAAGCGTGGAAGGGTATGCTCAGATGTGAGTCCCTTGCTCACTGCACCATCAGGATTCAAGCAAGCCGGGCCGAAGAAGGCGGTAATGCCAGAAACCGGTCCCCGGAAGCTTGTTTCCTTTCCAGTAAAAGAATTGGCTTGGTAGTTTGGTCTGCCCTGTTCCCATGATGCACTGGGCCAGGGACAGACTAATTTGCATGTAGCCAGGTTCTGAGCTGGGATGGTGCAGTGAGCTAAAAAACGGTGATGGATCAAGCCCTGATCTGTTGACTGGGTAGGAGTGTTCTGCTTAATTCAGATACTCTGTCTATCACCACTCCCTTTTCTAAATCGTTTTGTCCACCATAAGCGTGGAAGGGTATGCTCAGATGTGAGTCCCTTGCTCACTGCACCATATGGATTCAAGCAAGCCGGGCCGAAGACGGCTGTAATGCCAGAAACTGGTCCCTGGAATCTTGTTTACTTTCCAGTAAATAATTGGCTTGGTAGTTTGGTCTGCCCTGTTCCCATGATGCACTGGGCCAGGAACAGACTAATTTGCATGTAGCCGGTTCTGAGCTGGGATGGTGCAGTGAGCTAAAAAACAGTGACGGATCAAGCCCTGATCTGTTGACTGGGTAGGAGTGTTCTGCTTAATTCAGATACTCTGTCCATCACCACCCCCTTTTCTGAATCGTTTTGTCCACCATAAGCGTGGAAGGGTATGCTCAGATGTGAGCCCCTTGCTCACTGCACCATCAGGATTCAAGCAAGCCGGGCCGAAGACGGCTGTAACGCCAGAAACCGGTCCCCGGAAGCTTGTTTCCTTTCCAGTAAAAGAATTGGCTTGGTAGTTTGGTCTGCCCTGTTCCCATGATGCACTGGACCAGGGACAGACTAATTTGCATGTAGCCAGGTTCTGAGCTGGGATGGTGCAGTGAGCTAAAAAACAGTGATGGATCAAGCCCTGATCTGTTGACTGGGTAGGAGTGTTCTGCTTAATTCAGATACTCTGTCCATCACCACCCCCTTTTCTGAATCGTTTTGTCCACCATAAGCGTGGAAGGGTATGCTCAGATGTGAGTCCCTTGCTCCCTGCACCATCAGGATTCAAGCAAGCCGGGCCGAAGACGGCTGTAATGCCAGAAACCGGTCCCCGGAAGCTTGTTTCCTTTCCAGTAAAAGAATTGGCTTGGTAGTTTGGTCTGCCCTGTTCCAATGATGCACTGGGCCAGGGACAGACTAATTTGCATGTAGCCAGGTTCTGAGCTGGGATGGTGCAGTGAGCTAAAAAACGGTGATGGATCAAGCCCTGATCTGTTGACTGGGTTGGAGTGTTCTGCTTAATTCAGATACTCTGTCCATCACCACCCCCTTTTCTGAATCGTTTGTCCACCATAAGCGTGGAAGGGTATGCTCAGATGCGAGTCCCTTGCTCACTGCACAATCAGGATTCAAGCAAGCCGGGCCGAAGACGGCTGTAATGCCAGAAACCGGTCCCCGGAAGCGTGTTTCCTTTCCAGTAAAAGAATTGGCTTGGTAGTTTGGTCTGCCCTGTTCCCATGATGCACTGGGCCAGGGACAGACTAATTTGCATGTAGCCAGGTTCTGAGCTGGGATGGTGCAGTGAGCTAAAAAACGGTGATGGATCAAGCCCTGATCTGTTGACTGGGTAGGAGTTGTCTGCTTAATTCAGATACTCTGTCCATCACCACCCCCTTTTCTGAATCGTTTTGTCCACCATAAGCGTGGAAGGGTATGCTCAGATGTGAGTCCCTTGCTCACTGCACCATCAGGATTCAAGCAAGCTGGGCGGAAGACGGCTGTAATGCCAGAAACCGGTCCCCGGAAGCTTGTTTCCTTTCCAGTAAAAGAATTGGCTTGGTAGTTTGGTCTGCCCTGTTCCCATGATGCACTCGGCCAGGGACAGACTAATTTGCAGGTAGCCAGGTTCTGAGCTGGGATGGTGCAGTGAGCTAAAAAACGGTGATGGATCAAGCCCTGATCTGTTGACTGGGTAGCAGTTGTCTGCTTAATTCAGATACTCTGTCCATCACCACCCCCTTTTCTGAATCGTTTTGTCCACCATAAGCGTGGAAGGGTATGCTCAGATGTGAGTCCCTTGCTCACTGCACCATCAGGATTCAAGCAAGCCGGGCCGAAGACGGCTGTAATGCCAGAAACCGGTCCCCGGAAGCTTGTTTCCTTTCCAGTAAAAGAATTGGCTTGGTAGTTTGGTCTGCCCTGTTCCCATGATGCACTGGGCCAGGGACAGACTAATTTGCATGTAGCCAGGTTCTGAGCTGGGATGGTGCAGTGAGCTAAAAAACGGTGATGGATCAAGCCCTGATCTGTTGACTGGGTAGGAGAGTTCTGCTTAATTCAGATACTCTGTCCATCACCACCCCCTTTTCTGAATCGTTTTGTCCACCATAAGCGTGGAAGGGTATGCTCAGATGTGAGTCCCTTGCTCACTGCACCATCAGGATTCAAGCAAGCCAGGCTGAAGACGGATGTAATGCCAGAAACCGGTCCCCGGAAGCTTGTTTCCTTTCCAGTAAAAGAATTGGCTTGGTAGTTTGGTCTGCCCTGTTCCCATGATGGACTGGGCCAGGGACAGACTAATTTGCATGTCGCCAGGTTCTGAGTCGGGATGGTGCAGTGAGCTAAAAAACGGTGATGGATCAAGCCCTGATCTGTTGACTGGGTAGGAGTGTTCTGCTTAATTCAGATACTCTGTCCATCACCACCCCCTTTTCTGAATCGTTTGTCCACCATAAGCGTGGAAGGGTATGCTCAGATGCGAGTCCCTTGCTCACTGCACAATCAGGATTCAAGCAAGCCGGGCCGAAGACGGCTGTAATGCCAGAAACCGGTCCCCGGAAGCGTGTTTCCTTTCCAGTAAAAGAATTGGCTTGGTAGTTTGGTCTGCCCTGTTCCCATGATGCACTGGGCCAGGGACAGACTAATTTGCATGTAGCCAGGTTCTGAGCTGGGATGGTGCAGTGAGCTAAAAAACGGTGATGGATCAAGCCCTGATCTGTTGACTGGGTAGGAGTTGTCTGCTTAATTCAGATACTCTGTCCATCACCACCCCCTTTTCTGAATCGTTTTGTCCACCATAAGCGTGGAAGGGTATGCTCAGATGTGAGTCCCTTGCTCACTGCACCATCAGGATTCAAGCAAGCTGGGCGGAAGACGGCTGTAATGCCAGAAACCGGTCCCCGGAAGCTTGTTTCCTTTCCAGTAAAAGAATTGGCTTGGTAGTTTGGTCTGCCCTGTTCCCATGATGCACTCGGCCAGGGACAGACTAATTTGCAGGTAGCCAGGTTCTGAGCTGGGATGGTGCAGTGAGCTAAAAAACGGTGATGGATCAAGCCCTGATCTGTTGACTGGGTAGCAGTTGTCTGCTTAATTCAGATACTCTGTCCATCACCACCCCCTTTTCTGAATCGTTTTGTCCACCATAAGCGTGGAAGGGTATGCTCAGATGTGAGTCCCTTGCTCACTGCACCATCAGGATGCAAGCAAGCTGGGCCGAAGACGGCTGTAATGCCAGAAACCGGTCCCCGGAAGCTTGTTTCCTTTCCAGTAAAAGAATTGGCTTGGTAGTTTGGTCTGCCCTGTTCCCATGATGCACTGGGCCAGGGACAGACTAATTTGCATGTAGCCAGGTTCTGAGCTGGGATGGTGCAGTGAGCTAAAAAACGGTGATGGATCAAGCCCTGATCTGTTGACTGGGTAGGAGAGTTCTGCTTAATTCAGATACTCTGTCCATCACCACCCCCTTTTCTGAATCGTTTTGTCCACCATAAGCGTGGAAGGATATTCTCAGATGTGAGTCCCTTGCTCCCTGCACCATCAGGATTCAAGCAAGCCGGGCCGAAGACGGCTGTAATGCCAGAAACCGGTCCCCGGAAGCTTGTTTCCTTTCCAGTAAAAGAATTGGCTTGGTAGTTTGGTCTGCCCTGTTCCCATGATGCACTGGGCCAGGGACAGAGTAATTTGCATGTAGCCAGGTTCTGAGCTGGGATGGTGCAGTGAGCTAAAAAACGGTGATGTATCAAGCCCTGATCTGTTGACTGGGTAGGAGTGTTCTGCTTAATTCAGATACTCTGTCCATCACCACCCCCTTTTCTGAATCGTTTTGTCCACCATAAGCGTGGAAGGGTATGCTCAGATGTGAGTCCCTTGCTCACTGCACCATCAGGATTCAAGCAAGCCGGGCCGAAGACGGCTGTAATGCCAGAAACCGGTCCCCGGAAGCTTGTTTCCTTTCCAGTAAAAGAATTCGCTTGGTAGTTTGGGCTGCCTTGTTCCCATGATGCACTGGGCCAGGGACAGACTAATTTGCATGTAGCCAGGTTCTGAGCTGGGATGGTGCAGTGAGCTAAAAAAACGGTGATGGATCAAGCCCTGATCTGTTGACTGGGTAGGAGTGTTCTGCTTAATTCAGATACTCTGTCCATCACCATCACCCCCTTTTCTGAATCGTGTGTGTGTGCCCAGCCCTGCCTATGGTAGGTTGGTTAAATGAAAAAACATGACTTCAGCTTCGGAATTCAATAAGGGAGGAAGAGGCTCTGTTGTGGAGTGGGAGGCCATTTTGCGCTTTAGGAATGATGTAAGAGAATGCCCATCCTCTTGATTTGCTTCTGTGTGTGTGTGGGATGTATGAGTAGGAGTCCTGTAGAGTGGAGATGCCTAACTTGTTGGTGGAAGGAGATGCAGCTGTTTAGGTAGGTGGGGCTTAAGTTATGTAGGGCCTTGAATGTGTTGATAAGGAGTTTAAAATAAGTGCGTTTGTGATTCAGAAACCACTGACACTCAGACATGTTGAAAACGTGTGTAAGAAAGGTCTCAGATTTTCATCTCAATACTTTGAAAAAGATTTGCAAAAATATGAAAGAAAATAGGTCTGCAACATAATAAATCAGCCTGTGCAGTACTCAGCCAACATCTCGGGCAACGTTCATACTGAGGGCTCACTGTTTGCATCTCACCTTTAATGGATAATGTGCTGCCCCCAGGACAACTGAGAGCTTGATTCGCCTTGGAGGCAGCATATTACTGAAAGGCACTTCAATGTGGGGTCAGCGGTCCTTCGGCAGATAGGTGCATAGAGAATGCTTGAAGGCTGCATGGAGCCCTCTTTTTCCCCATTGTAGAGCGCTCCCTCAGGGGGTAGATTGATTGTGCTCCACTTCTTTGTGGTGCACAGCCAGCATGCCATCTGAAAGCTTCTGTTTCTGTGACTGTGTCTATAATAGACCATTGGAGCAGGGGCAAATTGTTTCTGTCATTTGCATGGGGCACTGTCTCATTCAAATGAGGGCGTGACCACTTAAGATAGCACTGATGCTATATGTGCAGTGGCACTATTAGTATTACAAAAGGGGCTTCTTCTGTAAGACTACATTGCTCAGGGAGTGCAGAAAATGTAAGCACATACCAGTTGCACCCCATGTCCTCTATATATAATACAGCTCCTGTTGTGAACTGTTGCTCTCAAGTAGTATCCTTTTGAAGCCAAATGACCCTTTCGGCCCTCGACGTTAATGCATTATTGATGTACAGGAACACAAATAAAGCTTCACCTTCAAACTACATGGGTGTCTTTCAAATAATTAATATATTTTTAAAGCTAAATTTGACTTCGCTTTATCATGAGCATTACAACTAAAGTGGTGATCCAGGTGGGGGGACAGTACCTTCTAGTTCGAATGTTTGCTTGCTCGTCTGTTACATCCTCACTAAAACTTGTTTAGTCATCTGCCATATCTCCTTGGCTGGCCTAATCAAAGGATTAATTAACTCAATGAGAACTTCACAGCCACCAGATTCCGGTTTTAAAGGTTTAGTTCTATTTACCAATCCGAAAACGTACTGCAAGTTAGTCAAAATGCAAGTTCAAACTAAGCCTGCCTGACCCTTTATTCCTCCTTTTTCTATGCTCCGGGTAAGAGCTTATCTTTCTGTTCCAGAGCGTCTGTATATAAACTTAGAAACTCCTGCCTCTTCTCGACCCATCATCAGCCTGTGACAGGGTCAACCACCACATGCTCTTAGACACCCTCAAAAATCGAATGGCCATTGATAGTGTGATCCTTAAAGGGTTTGAGTTATTATAGGAAACAGGGGTCCTAGGGAGTTACGATGTAACAAGAGATGCTAATATAGACCACAATCAGTACTATATTTTTGGCGCCCAGCCGGGCGTAGAGTAATTTATTAGGAATAACATAGAATTACATTGACCTAGAGAGGGTCAAAATATGAACAACAAAATAGGGTACAGTCCTGTACCTATCCCGCAAGTTTGGAAAACCAATAGAGTCAAGCAAGGTAGAAGGAAGGAAAGAGGTTTTTCAGGCAAGAAGAAAAGATTTTTAGAGCCAAAGGGTGGCTTGCGATTTCAATAGATAGTTTTGCAAAATACACCCAACAGTGTCAACAATTGATTATACACATTAGGTCATATGTAACACTGTTAAAAGCGTCGACGTTTCGATCCCTAAGGGCTCTTAATAAAATGGGATCATCATCAGGACAATTTACAATCACTGCCTGTATTACAATGCGAATGCCTGTAAGGAAAAAAAGGGGGGAAAAATAGAAACATAAAGTGAGGAATCCGCCTGGATTGATAAGAATTTAAAATCATTCGACAGGGCCCAAGTGCTACTTATAAGGCCGTTGCTGTGTTACTACTCACGGGCAATTGACTAGTGTGAAGGTGAGTAGTGATAATCATATCGTATAATGAAATTTAAAATTTAAAAACAGGGTGAAAAAACGACGCAGTGACATGGTGATAGATCTGTATCAGTGTAGATAGTGGTATCTTCTTTGTGCGCAATTATTTAAAGCGTGTGAAGTGGTTCCGTGAGTCGGATTTGGGAGCATGGTTGAGTTCAATTGACATGCGGTGGTGGTGAAAGTGGGTGAGGGATAAGGGTGGGCAGAAAGACTGTGGGCAGTCATCAAGCCATGGTCAGGACAATTACCTTCACAAGTCCAAGATCAAGGTCGTGATGGCATGATTGTTCTTTGTTGGAGAGGATTTCTCTTTCCGGCTCTTGAAGCTGATTGCTGTATGGTAAAAGAACATTACCATGAGCGGGGTTATGAGGGCAGTGATGCCGAGGTTGAAGGAGTAAAGGTTGAGGCTTACCTGGCTGCACTTTGGGCAGCCGTGGGGTGGAAGTAGAACACAATGGTTTCTTCCCGTTTTAAGAGTAGGTTACCTCCTTTGTTTTGATCCGCAGCCTCAATGCTCATAAGGAGGATTATTTTCGAGAAAGCACTACCCTGGCCAACAAACTAAAAAATAGGGGCTAACCAAGAAAAATAGTCAAAAACGCCCTCAAAAGGGCCTGGTACCGCCCGCGTGAGACGCTTCTTGTCCCAAACCCAAAGAAAAACATGGACAGGATAGCCTGTGTGACAACATTCTCCCCCATTTCCAACAACTTGAGAAAAATGATCCTAAGACATTGGGCAGTAATTAATGCTGGAATTCTAGATATCAAACACCCTTTGTTTGCATTTAAAAAGAGCAAGAATTTAAAGGACCATCTGGTTCGAGCAGCACTACCAAGTCCTACCCATTCTTCCACTCTTGAGTCAGCATGGGGTCTGTCCCCCATTGCCGGACACGTTAAATGTGATGGTTGTACAGTGTGTAACTTAACAATTGAAGGGAAAAGCTTTGTGTTTGATAATGTCACCTTTAAATGCAACACACTTACAAATTGCAACACTAGCAATGTTATGTATTTGATCCAATGTCCGTGCAACAAAAATTATGTTGGGCAAACATCTCAAAAAATCAAGACCCGGATCTGCCAGCATAGGAGCCGCATTAGATGCCGTACGCCAAATGCCCCACTGGTGGAACACTTCCTGGAGACCAACCATGATGAGGATGACATCCGTTGGACTGTACTGAAGGCACTGAAACTTCCCCAGAGAGGGGGGAGCATGTTCAGTCTCCTGAATAAAGAAGAGCTTAAGTGTATCATACTGCTAGACTCTATTCGCAATGGATTGAATCGGACAGAGGATTGGACATCCCTACTCTGAATGGTCAACTTGATGTACATAAGTGACTTTCCTGAATCATTACAATTTGAAAAGACTTTGAGAATAAGGAAATGAGAAGACTAAACCCCACATTGTTTTGTAATTTGCTGTCAAATCCAATGTGTATGAATGAGGAGCACAGACGGCCTTCACTACTTGCGGTTATGAGCACAAAACTGCACATTTACTCACTCTAATTGTTCGTCATCAACCACGCCCTTCCCAAAATGGCCACTGTAAACACAACCCAGTTGCACTTCGGCCATTTCGACCTTGCCATTCCAAGATGGCCGCTAAATACCAGGAAGTGGTACCTAGTCCTTCCTTTATCAATTTCCGGCTTTAAAAAGACCTACTCACGAGACACCTCTGCACAGCGGATTCGCGCTGCCACTGAAGGGGGAGAAGACCATTGAGTTTCTCCCTCCGCCCCACCGCCGCTTCCATTGAGAAGTCAGGTAAGCCCACTCCTAAACGCCATTATAATAATGGGGTAACCCTAAAGGTACTGGACCTGGGTAATTAGTAATATAAACAAACAGTGGTCCGAGACCCAAATTTTTAAAAGCGAGAAATCAAAATTTAAGTAGTTCACGGTGTGTATTAAATTCACAGACCTAAACACAATTAATGAAAAACAGAAGAATAGGCAACCGCAACAACCTCAGACTCTTTCATAGCATTTAATCCATTTTCTGAAACAAGATTCAATCTACAAATATTTTACATTTTATATACAATGCCCCGTATCTAGAGCGTGCAATAAAGGAAAAGAAGGTGTTGAAAGGGCGTGATCGTGAAAAGGTGAAAAGGAGAGGTTTCACACAGAGTATACAAAAATTATTATTCTGTATTATTCAAGGAAAAACCAGTCAACAAAGAACTGGAACAATAGATCCTGGCCACTTAGGTAAATCAATATGTAGTCCTTCTAGTTATTCAAGAGACATAAGATGTGTCAATGTCTGCACTGGGGGGAAAATTAACATTAGTGGTCCACGTATTATTAGATGTCGACGTTTCGACTCGTCTTGCGGCCTTCCGGTTGGTTATGCCTGGGCCATGCGAGTCTTCCTCAGGACAGGTGCAACGGGGCAAGGGGTCTGGCAGATGACCCTATGGAAAATACAAATAACCATGAGGGTTGGGGCTGTTGCCTATTTAATTTAAAACTATGGGAAGGGGTCCAAAATTGCTTACCCTTCACAGGATGAAGTAGGCGTAATGTCTTCCAAGGTAACTTGGTCCAAATAATTCAAATGGGGGTAATGTACAGAACCTCTGAAATAATCAATGAGGAACCTGAGTATTACAATAATGTATACTTAGTAGAATTGATATCAGAATAAATAGTGTAAATAGTGTAAAATTACCTTGTTCTGTGCGTAGGGGTTCCTATCAAAATACTGAGACCATATAACAATATATGTCTCCTCAATCACAATCCATTGTTAATTGTGCTGCTTAGAGAAGTCTTCACATTTTAATTTACCCTGAAAAATTAAGGACCAAACTGTGGTAAGTATCAGCACAATAGTGTACCCTAAGTACTTAGAAAGATGGCCAAAAAGGGGGGGGAAAAGAGCCATTTACCTGAATTGGGCTGTTTATAAGCGCTTCAAATGAAGGAAAATTCCCTCGCCGATCCAAAACCTTAACCGGCAGCTAAAAGCAAAGAAACGAGGATGAGTCCCCCTATCTAAGTTAGTCCGCGTGAGCATTCCTACAGTATTCTGGTTTACTCACATTTGCAGGATAGGCACGGTGCTTCAAAGTAGACACACGTCAGTAAACCCCTGGACAGAGTAGTCTAACACCGAGTGTGGCTACTCTGTTGTAGCGCGTTCAGGTAGTTGAAAGCGACGACGGACTACCCGGTGCCCAAATACTTCCGGGTCGGAGAGGGCGAGAAAGGACCCTTCGCCTCTGTCATTATTACAATAAAAACCTTCAGAGGACGTGAAATAGGAGGGGGGCAACCAAGGCCCTTATAGTATTGAGCGCTGTGAATTATAATGCGACCAATTCCACAAATATGTCGTGCCGGTCTTTACGGCGATATATGTTCGGAATTGATTCTAATTATCATATTAACAGGCTTAAAACAGACACCGTAGGTGTGGTACACATAGGCCACTTCTAAGTGCATTGGTCATAGGAGAATCAGTACAAGAGTGAAGGACCGTGGCGGCCATTTTGAGTTGGGCAGACAGAGATCGAGCCCCAATGGTCTTCAAGATACATAAGTTAAAAAACATATTTACAATTGACAAAAGGACAGACATTATTTACAAGTTACACACAAACAGCGCATGGTAAACATATTAATAGTCATTCACACTGAATATACAGGATATGGATGTCATAACTGATTAACACTTAGAACAAGGGAAGGTCTGATGGTTAGAGGATTCCCACTTGTCTATTAATCTCCTCCAATTCATTTAACCCTTTGTGTGCCGTGTCAAGGAGATGTATCCAACGGCATTCCCTCCTACTTAGGATACTCTGTACATCACCTCCTCGTGGGTTAGCTTGTACTTTTTCCACAACCCACCATTTGATACTCTCCGGGGGATGTGAAAAGGTAGTAAAATGCTGTACAAGTGGAGCCCCTGCTGTTTTGCATCGTATCCGGCTGACATGCTGGAGGATCCTACACTTGACTCTTTGGATGGTTTGACCCACATACATAAAGCCACAGGGGCAAAGGATGGCATAAATCACCCCTGTGGTATTACAGTTGCTGTGGACTTTTAGTGTATGTGTTTGGTCATTATGTGTAAAAGTGGTGCATTCCACGGACATGGGGCAGGCTTTACAATTCCCACATTTCTTGTGCCCAATTACTGGTGGTAAACCCCAAAGTGTGGTTTGAGAAGGGACTGATGGAGTTGGGAGGAGTGATTTAACGAGATGATCTCTGATGCTTTTCCCTTTTCTGAAAGCATGTAAGGGGGTCGAAAGTCCCCCCACTTCATCCTGTACCAAATGCCAATGTCGGTTGATGGCTTTTTATATCTGGTTGCTCTTTGTGTTGTACGTAGTTACGCAGACTAGCCTTTCCTCATTCTTATCCTTCTCTTGTGTCATGAGCAATTGGTCCCTGTGATTATGCCAGGCTCGTTTCCGTGCCCTCTTAAGTAGGCGGATGGGGTAGCCTCTCTCACTGAGTCTGGCAATCAAGAGAGAAGACTCATCGAAGAAATCTTCCTTCTTGGTACAATTCCTTCGGAGCCTCAGGAACTGCCCAAAGGGAAGGTTGTCCCTGAGGTTCCGAGGGTGGTGACTTGAGTACCTAAGTAGTGTGTTACGTTCACTGCTCTTCCTAAAAAGGGTAGTATACAGGTGTCCTTGTTCTGATTTGATTTGTATGTCCAGAAAACTAATCATGTATTTGTCACATTCTAGGGTAAATTGAATGTCCGTCAGTTGTTGGTTAAGCCAGTCATGGAAGTCATTCAACGATGATTTGCAACCGTTCCAGATTAGGAGGACATCATCGATGTACCTGGCCCAAAGTTGGATTCGGTCTCGAAAAGGTTTTTTTTGGTTTAACACAAACGTCTGTTCATACTCATTCATAAAAATGATAGCTAGGTTGGGGGCAAAGCTTGCCCCCATAGCCACGCCCTTCGTTTGTATATAGAATTTGCCCTGAAACGTAAAGAAATTTTGAGTCATAGCTATATTCAGCAGTCTAAGGATAAACTCAGTGGGAACCCTATGTGGGGCTGGTCTGCGGTTCAGAACTCCTTCTATACAGTCTAGAGCGGCCTGTTGCGGGATGTTAGTGTAAAGGGCAGTGATGTCCATAGTAGCAAGCAGGCTAACTTCCGGATCATATTGGAGTCCATCCACCAACTGTATGGTTGCCGTGGTGTCCCTAAGATAGGTGGGGGTAGAGATTGCTATGGGTTTCAAGAATATATCTATATATTTACACAGTGGCTCCAAAACTGAGCCACATCCTGAAATGATGGGTCTCCCCGGTGGATCTTCCAGGCGTTTATGCACTTTGGGGAGTGTGTAAATGGTAGGCATACGTGGATGTTTATTGTTAAGGAAGTCGAATTCGTGTTTAGTGATAATTCCTTCCTGTAGTGCAAGGCTGGTCACGGTGTTTACTATTTGACAAATAGTCTTGGTCGGGTCTTTTTTGAGGAGTTTGTAATTACCCTCAACCTGTAATTGGGACAAAATTTCAGACTTATATTTTTCGACACTTTGAATAACAATAGCCCCCCCCCTTGTCGGCGGGCTTCACTACAATATTCGTATTGTCTTTCAGACCATGGAGGGCCAATTTCTCTTGTTTGCTCAAGTTATATGGCACATACTGCCTAGTGTTCAGGATCTGAAAGACAATACGAATATTGTAGTGAAGCCCGCCGACAAGGGGGGGGCTATTGTTATTCAAAGTGTCGAAAAATATAAGTCTGAAATTTTGTCCCAATTACAGGTTGAGGGTAATTACAAACTCCTCAAAAAAGACCCGACCAAGACTATTTGTCAAATAGTAAACACCGTGACCAGCCTTGCACTACAGGAAGGAATTATCACTAAACACGAATTCGACTTCCTTAACAATAAACATCCACGTATGCCTACCATTTACACACTCCCCAAAGTGCATAAACGCCTGGAAGATCCACCGGGGAGACCCATCATTTCAGGATGTGGCTCAGTTTTGGAGCCACTGTGTAAATATATAGATATATTCTTGAAACCCATAGCAATCTCTACCCCCACCTATCTTAGGGACACCACGGCAACCATACAGTTGGTGGATGGACTCCAATATGATCCGGAAGTTAGCCTGCTTGCTACTATGGACATCACTGCCCTTTACACTAACATCCCGCAACAGGCCGCTCTAGACTGTATAGAAGCAGTTCTGAACCGCAGACCAGCCCCACATAGGGTTCCCACTGAGTTTATCCTTAGACTGCTGAATATAGCTATGACTCAAAATTTCTTTACGTTTCAGGGCAAATTCTATATACAAACGAAGGGCGTGGCTATGGGGGCAAGCTTTGCCCCCAACCTAGCTATCATTTTTATGAATGAGTATGAACAGACGTTTGTGTTAAACCAAAAAAACCCTTTTCGAGACCGAATCCAACTTTGGGCCAGGTACATCGATGATGTCCTCCTAATCTGGAACGGTTGCAAATCATCGTTGAATGACTTCCATGACTGGCTTAACCAACAACTGACGGACATTCAATTTACCCTAGAATGTGACAAATACATGATTAGTTTTCTGGACATACAAATCAAATCAGAACAAGGACACCTGTATACTACCCTTTTTAGGAAGAGCAGTGAACGTAACACACTACTTAGGTACTCAAGTCACCACCCTCGGAACCTCAGGGACAACCTTCCCTTTGGGCAGTTCCTGAGGCTCCGAAGGAATTGTACCAAGAAGGAAGATTTCTTCGATGAGTCTTCTCTCTTGATTGCCAGACTCAGTGAGAGAGGCTACCCCATCCGTCTACTTAAGAGGGCACGGAAACGAGCCTGGCATAATCACAGGGACCAATTGCTCATGACACAAGAGAAGGATAAGAATGAGGAAAGGCTAGTCTGCGTAACTACGTACAACACAAAGAGCAACCAGATAAAAAAAGCCATCAACCGACATTGGCATTTGGTACAGGATGAAGTAGGGGGACTTTCGACCCCCTTACATGCTTTCAGAAAAGGGAAAAGCATCAGAGATCATCTCGTTAAATCACTCCTCCCAACTCCATCAGTCCCTTCTCAAACCACACTTTGGGGTTTACCACCAGTAATTGGGCACAAGAAATGTGGGAATTGTAAAGCCTGCCCCATGTCCGTGGAATGCACCACTTTTACACATAATGACCAAACACATACACTAAAAGTCCACAGCAACTGTAATACCACAGGGGTGATTTATGCCATCCTTTGCCCCTGTGGCTTTATGTATGTGGGTCAAACCATCCAAAGAGTCAAGTGTAGGATCCTCCAGCATGTCAGCCGGATACGATGCAAAACAGCAGGGGCTCCACTTGTACAGCATTTTACTACCTTTTCACATCCCCCGGAGAGTATCAAATGGTGGGTTGTGGAAAAAGTACAAGCTAACCCACGAGGAGGTGATGTACAGAGTATCCTAAGTAGGAAGGAATGCCGTTGGATACATCTCCTTGACACGGCACACAAAGGGTTAAATGAATTGGAGGAGATTAATAGACAAGTGGGAATCCTCTAACCATCAGACCCTCCCTTGTTCTAAGTGTTAATCAGTTATGACATCCATATCCTGTATATTCAGTGTGAATGACTATTAATATGTTTACCATGCGCTGTTTGTGTGTAACTTGTAAATAATGTCTGTCCTTTTGTCAATTGTAAATATGTTTTTTAACTTATGTATCTTGAAGACCATTGGGGCTCGATCTCTGTCTCCCCAACTCAAAATGGCCGCCACGGTCCTTCACTCTTATACTGATTCTCCTATGACCAATGCACTTAGAAGTGGCCTATGTGTACCACACCTACGGTGTCTGTTTTAAGCCTGTTAATATGATAATTAGAATCAATTCCGAACATATATCGCCGTAAAGACCGGCACGACATATTTGTGGAATTGGTCGCATTATAATTCACAGCGCTCAATACTATAAGGACCTTGGTTGCCCCCCTCCTATTTCACGTCCTCTGAAGGTTTTTATTGTAATAATGACAGAGGCGAAGGGTCCTTTCTCGCCCTCTCCGACCCGGAAGTATTTGGGCACCGGGTAGTCCGTCGTCGCTTTCAACTACCTGAACGCGCTACAACAGAGTAGCCACACTCGGTGTTAGACTACTCTGTCCAGGGGTTTACTGACGTGTGTCTACTTTGAAGCACCGTGCCTATCCTGCAAATGTGAGTAAACCAGAATACTGTAGGAATGCTCACGCGGACTAACTTAGATAGGGGGACTCATCCTCGTTTCTTTGCTTTTAGCTGCCGGTTAAGGTTTTGGATCGGCGAGGGAATTTTCCTTCATTTGAAGCGCTTATAAACAGCCCAATTCAGGTAAATGGCTCTTTTTCCCTCCTTTTTGGCCATCTTTCTAAGTACTTAGGGTACACTATTGTGCTGATACTTACCACCGTTTGGTCCTTAATTTTTCAGGGTAAATTAAAATGTGAAGACTTCTCTAAGCAGCACAATTAACAATGGATTGTGATTGAGGAGACATATATTGTTATATGGTCTCAGTATTTTGATAGGAACCCCTACGCACAGAACAAGGTAATTTTACACTATTTACACTATTTATTCTGATATCAATTCTACTAAGTATACATTATTGTAATACTCAGGTTCCTCATTGATTATTTCAGAGGTTCTGTACATTACCCCCATTTGAATTATTTGGACCAAGTTACCTTGGAAGACATTACGCCTACTTCATCCTGTGAAGGGTAAGCAATTTTGGACCCCTTCCCATAGTTTTAAATTAAATAGGCAACAGCCCCAACCCTCATGGTTATTTGTATTTTCCATAGGGTCATCTGCCAGACCCCTTGCCCCGTTGCACCTGTCCTGAGGAAGACTCGCATGGCCCAGGCATAACCAACCGGAAGGCCGCAAGACGAGTCGAAACGTCGACATCTAATAATACCTGGACCACTAATGTTAATTTTCCCCCCAGTGCAGACATTGACACATCTTATGTCTCTTGAATAACTAGAAGGACTACATATTGATTTACCTAAGTGGCCAGGATCTATTGTTCCAGTTCTTTGTTGACTGGTTTTTCCTTGAATAATACAGAATAATAATTTTTGTATACTCTGTGTGAAACCTCTCCTTTTCACCTTTTCACGATCACGCCCTTTCAACACCTTCTTTTCCTTTATTGCACGCTCTAGATACGGGGCATTGTATATAAAATGTAAAATATTTGTAGATTGAATCTTGTTTCAGAAAATGGATTAAATGCTATGAAAGAGTCTGAGGTTGTTGCTGTTGCCTATTCTTCTGTTTTTCATTAATTGTGTTTAGGTCTGTGAATTTAATACACACCGTGAACTACTTAAATTTTGATTTATCGCTTTTAAAAATTTGGGTCTCGGACCACTGTTTGTTTATATCACTCCTAAACGCAGCTCAGACTTCGACCCCACCACCATTAGAAGGGCTTGTCTTAACTTTAATCCTTGTTATTTAGCATTGAGGCTGCGGATCAAAACAAAGGAGGTAACCTACTCTTAAAACGGGAAGAAACCATCGTGTTCTACTTCCACCCCACGGCTGCCCAAAGTGCAGCCAGGTAAGCCGCAACCTTTACTCCTTCAACCTCGGCATCACTGCCCTCATAACCCCGCTCATGGTAATGTTCTTTTACCATACAGCAATCAGCTCCAAGAGCCGGAAAGAGAAATCCTCTCCAACGAAGAACAATCATGCCATCACGACCTTGATCTTGGACTTGTGAAGGTAATTGTCCTGACCATGGCTTGATGACTGCCCACAGACAGTCTTTCTGCCCACCCTTATCCCTCACCCACTTTCACCACCACCGCATGTCAATTGAACTCAACCATGCTCCCAAATCCGACTCACGGAACCACTTCACACGCTTTAAATAATTGCGCACAAAGAAGATACCACTATCTACACTGATACAGATCTATCACCATGTCACTGCGTCGTTTTTTCACCCTGTTTTTAAATTTTAAATTTCATTATACGATATGATTATCAGTACTCACCTTCACACTAGTCAATTGCCAGTGAGTAGTAACATAGCAACGGCCTTATAAGTAGCACTTGGGCCCTGTCGAATGATTTTAAATTCTTATCAATCCAGGCTGATGCCTCACTTTATGTTTCTATTTTTCCCCCCTTTTTTTCCTTACAGGCATTCGCATTGTAATACAGGCAGTGATTGTAAATTGTCCTGATGATGATCCCATTTTATTAAGAGCCCTTAGGGATCGAAACGTCGACGCTTTTAACAGTGTTACATATGACCTAATGTGTATAATCAATTGTTGACACTGTTGGGTGTATTTTGCTAAACTATCTATTGAAATCGCAAGCCACCCTTTGGCTCTAAAAATCTTTTCTTCTCGCCTGAAAAATCTCTTTCCTTCCTTCTACCTTGCTTGACTCTATTGGTTTTCCAAACTTGCGGGATAGGTACAGGACTGTACCCTATCTTGTTGTTCATATTTTGACCCTCTCTAGGTCAATGTAATTCTATGTTATTCCTAATAAATTACTCTACGCCCGGCTGGGCGCCAAAAATATAGTACTGATTGTGGTCTATATTAGCATCTCTTGTTACATCGTAACTCCCTAGGACCCCTGTTTCCTATAATAACTTAATTAACCCATGGTCCGAAGGCCCCTCTTTGGGTTTCCTTGTGTTCCAAAATGATCCTTAAAGGGTTTGAATCATTCCTCATGGGCAGATTACAGAGGATAAAAACTGATGATTGTCTCTCAATGAATGAATTAATTAATTTTGTAAAGCGCGCAATACCCGAGGGTGTCTTAGCACTGAGCAGAACAAGACGGAAAAGGGGCAAGGATCCGGAAAATAGGTCGCCAGACGCTAGAGCTCAGTCGGCAGAAACAGTCAGGTCTTCAGCAGCTTTCTGAACAGCTGCTGGCTGTGTTGGGAGTGGAGGGCCAGAGGAAGGGAATTCCATAACTTCCCCCCCTGGAATGTCAGAGTCCTCCCGCCCCATTTTAATCGCTTGAATCTCGGAATCTGTACCTTACGCTCCATGCTAGATCTTAACGTTCTGCTAGGAGTATACCATGTGAATAGCTTCTGAAAATAGAGGGGGCCGGTTCCTTGGAGTGCCTTATGTATTAGGCAGAGAGCTTTGAAAGAAATTCTCCTCTCCACTCTCTGATGGTGGTTGGACAAGGGGTCTCCCAAGGGCCTTTCCTTGCCCTGACTCTATTCAATCTGTACATCAAGTCACCTGGATTTCTCTTTAAGAAAACAGGGATGTTTTATAATCAACATGCCAATGACACACCATTATATCTAAAAGTCTCTGCTCAAAATGACATCTCGCACCTGACCATCACCGTAAACTATGCTCAAGACTAGATGTCTTCTCATCACTTAAAATGTAACCCTTGCAAAACTGAATTCCTCCTTCTCTCCAATACAAAATTAGCACTTCCATTATAATCCTGGATGGACACACTCAACATACTTGACAGTAAACTCACCATCGTTGAATGTCCCAACTTCCTGGGAGTCATCCTAGACAAGAAGCTCAACTTGCATTCTCAAATCAGCACCATGGCCAGTAGCAATCACTATCAACTGTGTCTTTCCTGGGGAATCTGAAATCTCTCACTCGTACATTAACCCCTTCGACGCTGATGACGAGCTGGGCTCGTCATGGTGTAGCCCGCTCGCACGCTGATGACGAGCCCAGCTCGTCACGTAACATGCTGTTTTGAAAATCTCAGCGTAGGAGCAAAATTGCCCTAGCGCGCATGTGGTTAATGCGCTCATGAACTGACTATTGTAACTCTGTACTGACTGGTCTCTCCAAAACCCATCTGACGCCCCCTGAAATCGATTCTACACTCGGCAGCAGGATTCATCTATGGGGCCAAAAGGAATGACCACATCACACCTATGCTGGTCTCCTTCCACTGATTGGCCATTGATGCCAGGATTCTATACCAGACTGCTTGCATCACCCATAAGGCCCTATACATATCCACGCCCCGTTAAATGGGTGAAAAACTCAAGCATTTAAGAGGTTCTAGACTATCGTAAAACACCAAAGCATTCAGTGGCGGTGCGTCCATTAAGGGCGCTGGGGCGTTGCCCCACAAGCCGCCCGCACACGCAGCTCCCTCGGCGTCTTTGAACTTAAGTTAACTCTCAGGTTACTCAAGTTCAAAGACGCCGAGGTTGAACTGACAATCATGTCAGTCAGCATGACGTCGGACCGCCCACCCCTTCAGAGTCTGAAGGGGTGGACGGTCCACGTCATGTTGACTGACATGATTGCCGCCACAAGTGCGCATGAGTGGGGACAGAGGTCGAATTTTCCTCCGTGCCCACTCATGCCTGTTCTGGTGGCGCATACCCTTTAGGAGAGCGAGGGTTGAGCAAAGGCTCAAACCTCGGTCTCCTAATGGGCAGAGCATAACACTGCCCTAAGTCAATCGGATTGGCTGGGAGCGAGGTGTTGCCAGCAGTGACGGAGACACGGCTGTTCCTCAGGCGCCAACGGGACCCCGGAGCAGAGGCAGCAGCCAGCGCGGACCCTGTATCAGTGCGCGCTCCGCACATTCGCTTGTGGAACATAAGTAAAATCTTGATATGTGGATGCACGGTTGCTGTCCAGGACTAACTGGGAACGGTATGCACTGCCGTTGCTTAAATCCTTATCAGCATTAGTTATGCAAATGTGCAAAACGTTTGATAATTGTATTCACAAATGCATATTACGAGGCAAGCAGTAATAAATGTGGTTAGTGAAATTTGCAGTATTATGTGTTTGCACTAAGTGCAAATGGTGGAAATAGCAGGAATGGTTATGGTTGTTTAGTAGACCAACCCCGAAGGTGCAACATCGTATTAAGTTTAGCCAACACTCCAGGTCTAAGAGACAAGGCTGGGCAGTGATGTGGCAGCCTGCCTTTGATGTCGTTAATAAGTTTATTTTACTACTTTCTTGTTAGAGATAAAAATAACAGCAGAATGATTGGGTTGGGGGGCATCAAAAGATAAGAGGCTGAGTGAGTGGGACGACGAGCTACGAGTGTTGTCTGCCCTTCCCGTCTTTTACTCCCTGGTTAAGTTTACATCTAACCCCCTCACAACCTGCAGCTAATGAAAGCCATAGCACCTGAAAGTAGCCACTTTCTCAGCCAGGGAGGAGAAAGACTGGAAAGGGAAAATAAGTGAACCAGGCACTAATAGTAGCCATACAAGCACGAGGAGGAAGGCTGTTATTAATGATGCTGGGGGATATTTTATGTTGAGCCACACAAGACAAAATTATGTGAAGGACAGAGTGTTCACAGCCAGACTCAGGCAGTGCAACACAAAAAATAATGCACCCACTACACTTGCGAGAACACAGGCATGCGCTGCAGGTTCAGGAAAACGTGCATTCAGTAAGAAACATATGTGCACTACACAGTGTTTCCCACTAGTACACCAAAGAGCACACTCATTCATCCAGCACTTGGGAACCCAGGCACATACTAGCAAACTCAGGAGAATATGAACTCCGGATGGCATGCACTAGCACCCATTAAGCACAGCGGCCATAGCGCGGTGTAAAATTGATCATTATAATGAGGCAAAAAATGTATTGGACCTTTTTCTGTGGCTGCTGATTGTGTTGTACTGAAGCATGTGTCGCTGCCCAAGTGTAAAAGTCAATAAAGCTGTAGTGGTTCAGGCAATAGTACAGGCCCCACTCATTTAGCATGAGTGTAGTAAGAGTGCAGTGTGTTGTTGGTGGGGCATTTGGGCTACACTGGCACAAATATTGTACTAACTGATGGTGCAGTAGCATAGCGCACTGTCATTAACATTGAGTACATTTTCATTATCCAGCAACCACAGTTTTGCAGTGCAGTATATTTACAAGTGCAATATTGCAGAGATGTACGGTTTTATTGATCATGGGTGAAGGCTGTCTTTTTGTTTAGGATTATGAGAGGTTCCAAATTTGATTTGTAGATGCGCCCAAAACTCTAACTTTGTGAAAATGTGTCTCTCCAACTTTTTACCAGTATGAAAAGGTGGCTGCAACCAGGATAATATTTATGCCAAAGGGGATGCAGTGCTTACCTCCTACACAGTGCCCCTAAATCCAAACAGTCCGATATTGTATTGTGTGCTAAGGTAAATAAAATGAGGTTTACAATATGGGCCAGGACACAAAGCCCATCGCTGTTCCTGTGACAGAAGGCACTAGGCAAATGTCTGTACTGCGATTGCGAACAAATTAAATGTAAATATTAAGCCTAGCAGGAGTGCTGCTCAACCTTCCTGCTTTCTCAAATTTGCTTAAAAATGCACCATTTTCCCACTGTTTTTTAAAAATTTTCTCAGGGCAAGTTCCCCCCCCCCCCCCCCCCCAAACCTCCCATAGGTGGTTCAGGCTCGCTCGCCACAGTGCAGTACGATAATTGTTTTACGCCACACCACTTTCAAATTTCACCAGCCACCACTGAAAGCATTACTGCTAGAACATGTTTAAAAAAGGAAGAACTCTTGGCGCAGCCCTTCTCAGGTAGGGCAACCCGTTTTGGAACTTACTCCTTCCAAACCTTCGCACTGCAACCTAGCTGGGGACCTTCAAAAAAGAATTGAAAGCCCTCCTCCATCAATGATACTTTAACTAAGTCATTTCAGCTAATTCCCCTCCATTGAGAACATGTTAACTCATCTCTTGGCTCAGAACTGCACTACCGCCACCCAGCCGCGGCCCATGGAGGGAGTTCCGGAGGGACAGACAGGCAAATTCGTTTTATTAATGTAATTGTTTACTTACCTGCAATCATCCATATTCCAGTGTTTATCATCCCCCACCCTGCCCCTCCCCCGCCCCGCCTGCCTGCCCCACGGAACTCGGCTGCCGCCACCTAATCAGGTGCTTACAAATGTTTCACTACTTTATATACTTACTGTATAACTTGTTTCCTTTTTCGATAATGATTTACCATTTTATAATTCTTGAGTTTATGTAGCTATATTTGGAAAAATCTGGTAATTCTCGAACCCGCTATATCTATCCCTGTAACAACATGTCTACTGTAAAGTGCTCTGACACCGCCTGGTAATGTTTGTGCTATATAAAAATGCCAAAAGATATATCCCTTCAAATATAATAATAATAATAATAAGATTAACGTATTCTAATATAGCACTTTCTACAATCGTTTCTGCTGTTTTAGAGACTGTAAAAAACAGGTCTTCTTATTATCTAATTTAAAGGTATTTTGTTGAACGATATAAGAAGGACGAAAGACTAAGCTGGCCTTGCCGGGGTTTCAAACTCATGAACTTTAGGCCACATCTAAAGTCAGCAGTGAGTGCTTAACTCGCTGAGCCATCTTATCAGCATTAAGGTGCAAGGACTACCCCCTAAACGTGAGAACCTCGCCCTCAACGGCAGCGTTCGTTACATTTCATTCCATACAGATTTCTGTTGAAAGCAGGGCTCTCTCGTGCCTCAGGGTGTGAGCCATGATAAAACGCTACTCCCTTGATTCCAGAGTATCTAGAGGAACCTCCGTGGTAATATTTGCACTAAGGAAAATACTCCCATCATTACGTCCCAAATCACACGTTCCATTCTGAATGCAGCATTCAGTAATCAAAGCTCTGCCCCTCTGTTGATCGGGTTGGTTTGGTATGGACACATTGGTTAACAAACCAACCTTATTTTTGGTTGCGTTGTATTCAATGCAGTGAGGGCAGTCCGTGACACAACGCTCCGTAAATCTCTGCTTAATATTGCCCTCTTGTTTAGATGTGTTACCCTGACACGTGGTCAAATAATGCCTCATCTCGACCAAGATCTCATAGTGAGGAAAACTGCTTTGCGTTACTGCGTAAATATTCCATAGTCCAGGTTGCTCTGCCATAGTTTCACAGACAGATCCTGGAGGTTTGGAACATCCGACGGGGTTCACACCGCGGGAAAAGGGCTGAATTGCATGGTCTGGTTACAGTCACACATTTTGTGTATATTATTAAAATGCACATTAGTGAAAAGCGACATCACTTTAGTGAAAGCACGTGAAATAACATGCTTATACCGACCGTTAAATAATCTAAGTTTTTTGCTAATTCTTGAACAGTGCTGCCCTCCAGTGGCTAACTGTATGACTGTATTAGTTGGAAATGTGCAGTTTTCGATACTGCAAAGTGCAAATAGTTAGTGAATTACTACAGTACCAACAAACCGCTTTCAAGAAGGCATGCAAACGTTGTTGGGTTAAGATTATTCAGTTGTAAACCACTTTGTGACATAGATGACCTACACTACAGTAGAAATGATATGTTTCCCCATGCAGAGAAAGGGGAAATATGCATTTGACTTAACATATGAATCGCTATAAACCACTGGCAATAATTCTTTGTAGAATTTTAATCTATTGTTTTTTTCCCCTTGCCTTTTTTTTGTCATTATGGATGATAACCTATCATCAGGGCTATCCAGAATAAACAGCTAGGTGGCAACTATACACCCCTAATTGGGTTTGCTGACACCGCAAGGGAACACATACACGAGTGCACGCAGGCACACGGAAAATCAGCAACCCAAACTAAAAGAAGAACCATCAACAATAAGGCAGGAGTGACCTATACTTTCCCTGTATTAGGAAAAATGTTTTAGAAGATTTAAGGCCAGATGTACGACCCTCAGGGTTTGCGACTCGCAAATTGCATTTTTTTGCAACTCACAGGCTGTGAATCGCAAACGCTGATGCACAACAGTGTATGAGACCCAATTTGTGATTCCCAAATGGTTTGCGCAGGACCTGCCGCATTAATATTCATGATGCAGGTCGCCTTATGCAACCCATTGGGAATGGATGGCACTCACAGGGATGGTGTCCTGCTGGAGTCAGCAGACCATCAATTTCTGTGAATGCTTTTTCAAAAATGCAGGTTTTAAAAAAAAAAATGCAGCCTGTTTTCTTTAAAGGAAACCGGGATGCGTTTAAAAAAGAAAAATGAAACGCTTCGGTTTCATTTTTTAAGAGCAGGCAGTGGTCCTTAGGCCTTAGGACCACTGCCTTCTCTTTTTTTGCTGCCAATCCCAAAGGAGAAGGGGTTCCCTGGGGACCTCTTTCTGTTTGTGACTGGCTTACAGCCAATTTGAAATCAGTGGTAAATGCAATTGTTTCGAGACCGCAGTTGCAAAACATTATCACATCCCCCTGTGACTCACTATTAGGAAGGGATGTCCTTGGCATGCCCCTTCCCTTAGCACGCTCCATCCTAATAGTGACTTGCAAAACCTATTTTGCGAGTCTGTAACCGGTAACCAACTCGCAAAATAGGTTTGGTACATTCTTCAACCCTTTTTAGCAGATGCAAATGGGCAGTTTCCCTTTTTTTGCAACAGCTAAAACGGTCATACATCTGGCCCTTAGGGCCTAATTTAGAATTCGGTGACAGGTTACTCCGTCACTCCTGTGATCGATATCCCGTCCATGTATTAAAAGTGCATTATATCCAGTGGCAATTGTAACACAGCGGACAGTATATCTGTCATGCTTGTGACCAGTAACCCGTCCACTGAACTCTAAATAAGGCCATTAGTTCATTGGGCCTCATGTAGGTCCAGTCAATGCTGCATTTTATGACATCATGTTGTTGTAGCCTAATTTTACAGGCTGTAATAATTTGGCCTATTTCAGTTTTTGCGTAAATCGTAATTAGACATTTTCTTATTGTAATAATGAGTAGCTGCTGAGTCTCACGTATGAATATGAACAGATCAATAAATTATATGCTTTTTGAAATTCTATAAATTTTTTAATTTTGTATAGTCCCAGCCAAATTGTTTCGTGTATTTTAATTTTTAGGCAGGTTCTCTTTTTTGCATATTTTTCGCCTAATGAACAATGGTTTCAGTAGAAAATATTTTACAGGAACTTTAAACTTATGTGTGCCGCCGCCATGAGACATTTTCTGCTCAAATGAGTGAAAGAGTTGGGCCCAAATGTTCTAAACTTGCTAAGATTCCCAATTCAATGGTTCTTTTTCGCAGCATGAAAGTGTACAGGGGAGCAAAATCAATAGGTAACCAATCAACAAATTAATAATCCTCCTGGACACACAGTAACCTCAGACGACTACATAAGGTTAGTTGATTTGTTACAAAGCCAAAAACAACTGAACATAAAGAGACCTCAATACGAGAGCGTGGAAATTCATTGGAATTAGCATGAAGCCAAATCTGCGTATCCACTTTAGACGATGCAACATGAGTAATACTATTAGTTCAAGAAGCAGAAGGCAGAAGATCAGACAGCATGAGTCCAATTTTCCTTGCATCGACGGTTGGTTAGTGAAAAGCATTAAATCTCTTCCCACTCTAACACTAAAGTGCCATCCCCACTTAAGCATCTTCAGAAAGAAGGATAGAAGGTGTCAGCATGTTGACTCTACCTAAGAAGTCTCTCCACAGTCAATTGGTCATGTAGCATAAAGCTACAGAGATTGAGCTTGGTTTGAGATGCTCGGTCTCCGATGGCAAACGAAAGGTGGGCACTTTCCCTACTCCCAAGAACACATTATTCATAGGCAATATTCCCAGAATCCAGTTCGAGCCATGCCATCTGCTCTGGGTACAATCCTGAAGGTGTTTTTCCACAGGACAATGGCGTTCTTTCCTTGATACATTTTGTCCTTGGTTCCCAGGCCTTCTCCTGTGTGAAGCACAACGACCTTCCTTTATCGACTGAAGCCCCACAATTGTAACTTCTTCTCTCCATGTCTAACTAGTAAAACGAATACCTTATTCTAACTAACATGGGTGCTTTATTCACCTGCAACACAAAACATGAGAAAGAACAAATTCCATAGCACACATGAGATTCAGCTGTTAACCCCTTCGCTGCGGAGCCGATTCCACCGCTGTGCTGGGGGGGAAGGGGGCACGCACAGCGCCCCCATGCTCATGACGAGCTCAGCTCGTCATGAGCACACGAGACGAGCTGAACTCCTCATGACCATGCCCGTTCCTTAGAACGCCCAGCACAGCAGGGGAATTAGCCCCTCGTGTGAGCGTTCTAACGGTGAGCACACGAGAACCGTAGCTCATGACGAGCTGAGCTCGTCATGAGCGTGGAAGGGGTTAATTCTATAGTGAAAATTTCCAGGGAACTGCATTTCAAGCCTACAAAATTTAGCTAGCATAAGAAAACATCATATGAGCTTTACGAATTTACATGGAAAATAAGGCACTTTCAATTAATGCATTTACCTACATGTAAAATGGCGCAATTAATCAACACATATAGTGCATAAATCATTCTCAGTTGCATAACATGAGTTCAAAACATTAATGTTTTTCCTAGTTACATTAATTTTCTACGTTTATTCTGCATGTTACTTTTCAATGGTCTAAAACCATCACATTGTCTCTTTAGCACGTTTAACGATTCTAACACTTTGCGTTAGTACAATAAATGATTATATGTGGGACCGATCTACACGTAATTATAATGCACCCCTACCAAAAATGTGCAGTTTCCCCTCTTTTATGGGTATCTCGCTGGGACCTTCTGTGACTGTTGTAAAAGTAATTTACCTGCTCAGTCAGTTTTCACATGAGGCACCAGCCTAGTGCATTACTTTTGTGATTTTGGCCACCCTAATTTTTTCGCCATATTTAGAAGTGTTTTTACTACACTTTCGAGTTGAGAGAAGACAAAAATGTGGTATTTTTGTTTATTTACCGTTTGTTCAGGTTAAATAATCCATCAACAAATAAAACAATGGTAAAGAACAAAATAGCAATAAAACCATGTTCTGTTTAGTTCATAAGACATTACATAAAAATAAATGTGTATACTGCAAATACTACACAGGCTCGTGTCTGTTTTACCTATCCTCATGCAGTTCTACATTGCCTGACCTCTAGGGGCCTGCAAAGGGGAATTATCCACTTGTGTCTCCATTTGAGATATATTTCACAAATGAATAACAAGTGCTCCGCAGCCTCAGACGATGTATTACACACAGAACACATATAGGACTGAAGGATATTGACAATTGCCAGTAAAAGGTGCCAATGGAAGGATGCTCAATTTAAACTTAACATAAAGTGGTCGTGTGCCTGCGGGAATCTTACAAGCCCAAAAGTCTTCATACTTAGGCTCACATTATTTGCCACCTACCAGGAATAAATTGCCAGTATCTGGTCTCGACAGTGTTTGAAGCATTACTAGGTATTGTGCACCAGTTCTCCCAGTAATTACTCAAGCCAGGCTACAAACTAAGATCTTAGTTAAGAGATCCACCATTATTCCCTTGCACTGGAATTTGAATTATATCTTGCAATGCCTCTCTACAAGGGCGTCATTTGTTTGCTACCCGACCACGCGTCTAAAAGGTTATTGGCTTTAAGTTCACAATAAGGAAAATAGGTTTCAATGCTGGATCTAGCCGCTTCAGAATCATGGGGCACTCTGAGATACCTTCAATATTGATTTAATCAGTGTATTTGGACTTATACCTAATTTTTCAGTTTTCCATGGTCCCATAATTCAGCTTTGCAAAGGACAGTACAAACTATCTTTCCCCTATACATTGCTACTATTGGAGATATGGGGTAGTTCCAAGGGATCACTGTGGTTCTAGGAGGGTAGCCAATCTATATTCAATAGTGAGTTTGCTTTTAACAATTTGGGGGAACCTGTTTTTAGAGTTTGAAAATCTAATAGCCAAATAGCCAAACTCACACAATGTAAATGTTCCTTTAAATGAATTTTGGGGATTAAAAACCATACATTTAGATTTCTTAGCATTAATAACTAATAATGTAATAGTAAAAAATAATGGTAACCTTTTACGTCATTTTGTTTTTATAAGAGCACAAAATGCAATTTAATCATATAGGGCTAGAGCACTCATACCCTTAACACGTGATAGGATAAGAGTCTTCTGAGTGGACCTTGGATGAGAGACAGCACTGGTATCTAGCAGAGACGATTCCCCTGTTCACCTATCCCAACACCATGAACCATCAAGTACTTGTTGCACACGAAGACTAGTAGTACTAAAGGAATTAATGGAAATGACTGTCATGGTAAGTAGTTTAAGAGTGATGTAACTCTCTTAAATAGGACATCCGCTTCTTCTTGAGCGAAGGTACAACTGGCCGTGAGTCAGGATTTTAGGAGCTAGACAAGCCGGGAATCTACATCCATACAAAACCATCCTCAGTGCACCAATGAGGAGTCACAAGCACATCTGGAAGGTAAGGAATTTCAGCAGACATAGACAAATACCTAGACTTAGGCAGATCTGAGTGTACCTGACAGCGGCTAGAGGGCAGTAACATCCAACACTAGTGGAGGATTTTTGTCAATTGGATGCTTAAAAGCTTGCTGGCTGTGGAACTGGAAGTATGACAGCACACTGTCTGATACCCGACAACTATATTAGTGGACATAGGCACTATTTTCTGGTGGAGGGGTGCAACCAGTGACACAGAAATGCTAGTCCTCCCTCCCCTCCTACACGGATCAGTGAAACAATATCGATGTCAACAATATCGAATCACATATTGAGGAAAAAATATAGAATACCAAAATATCGACCTCCTATCTCCAAACAGGTAAGTACAAAAATATCGAATAAAAAATATCGATGTAAAAAATATAGTTAGTCAAAATATCGAATTTTAAAAAAATGATTTACATTAATTAAAAATTAATGAAATAATAAATATAATTAACTTAAACATACTTAAATAACCTTAAAAATAATAAATAATTAATGTAAGTTAAAAAAAATACTGATTTATTTGTTAATAAATATCTATATATATATATAAATGTAATATTAATTAAAAAAAATACAATATTTTTACCGTAGGGTAGCGGAAAGGGTAAAATGTACTGTTACCACTCCAGTGAGTGCAACAGTAGGGAAAGCGTTGGATAGCGTAGGGGTAAAAATTACTATTCCAACTCCAGAGAGTGCAACAGTAGGGAAAGCGCTGGATAGCGTAGGGGTAAAAATTACTATTCCCACCCCAGAGAGTGCAACAGTAGGGAAAGCGTTGGATAGCGTAGGGGTAAAAATTACTATTCCAACTCCAAAGAGTGCAACAGTAGGGAAAACGTTGGATAGCGGCAGGGTAAAATTGACTATTCCCACTCCAGAGAGTGCACCAGTAGGGAAAGCGCTGGATAGCGTAGAGGTAAAAATTATTATTCCCACTTCAGAGAGTGCAACAGTAGGGAAAGCGTTGGATAGCTTAGGGGTAAAAATTACTATTCCAACTCCAGAGAGTGCAACAGTAGGGAAAAAGTTGGATAGCGTAGGGGTAAGAATTACTATTCCAACTCCAGAGAGTACAACAGTAGGGAAAGCGTTGGATAGCGCAGAGGTACAAATTACCATTCCTACTCCAGAGAGTACAACAGTAGGGAAAGCGTTGGATAGCAGCAGGGTAACATTTACTATTCCCACTCCAGAGAGTGCAACAGTAGGGAAAGCATTGGATAGCGTAGGAGTAAAAATTACTATTCCAACTCCAGAGAGTACAACAGTAGGGAAAGTAAATACACCATATATAAATAAAAAGAAATTAAATATTAATACCAATTACTAATTAATTAAAAGTAATTAACAATTTTATATAATATAATAATTAATCAATTAAAAATACAAATAAAAATAAATTATTAAAAAGTATTACCTATTAATACAAATTATTTACCAATTAACAAATAATTAATTAACAATTAAAAAATAATTAAACATTTGAACAACAAAAAAATAATAAATAAATTAAAATATGTAATAATCTACTATTAAATTACTTCCCACCCTATTCCCCTACAAACCCACAACCCGCAACATATTAATAAAATTAACATAATTATCTATTAATAAATTAACTAAAATAAATTACCAATGATATTTTAAGTACCTATTAAATATTATAATATCAATTAATTAAAAATAAATACCAATAAATAAATTAAAAAATTTAAATAATTATAATTAAATCACTTCCCACCCTATTCCCCTATAAACCCACAACCCGCTACAGAAAATAAATTAATAACATTTACATAATTATCAATTAATCAATTAATTAAAATTAATTACCAATTAATAATTAATTAACAATTAATTCAAAATAAATACCAATAAATACATTAACATATTTAATTATAATTAAATTACTTCCCACCCTATTCCCCCATAAACCCACAACCCACTACAGAATTATATTACGCAAAAATAAAATATCATAAAATTATTTAATTAAAATAAATTAGAAAATAAATATACACTTTTCACACATATACTAACATAAAAATACTTACAAAAAATTAGATATTAAATTAATATTAACTTACTTACCTCAAATTCGATATTTTTGTTGTCTATATTCTGGCCATTCTATATTTTTGTTTTCTATATTCTGTCCATTCTATATTTTTGTAGTCTATATTCTGTCCATTCGATATTTTGTCCATTCTATATTTTTAATTCGATATTAATGTAAATCGATATTAAAAACTCAATATTTTGACTGTATACCCTCCTAAACATGATCTAGGCTTTGGCTTCAATGCTAAGAGCAAGGTTATATGTTGCAGCTTTGTTCCTCCTCTAGAACTCACCACAACCAAATAGTGTACTTTCTCAGAGGCCAAAGCTTCCACAATGATGCTCCACCATGATACTCACCTGAACTGGAGACCATGAAGTAGGTTACTGTTGTAGTGGAAGCTTTCTCAGTCCTGGGCCCAACAACTTATTCACTTCACTCAGATTCTATACTTCACCCACATAGGCATTGGTCTTCCGATGGACCTTGTCAGTTACAGTGAGAGAAGAGAAATCAGGCTCTCAAACTGTTGGCCCCTCAATAAGGACCAATAATTGGTAGCCAACGCATACACTAGAGATCATGTTTAAGTATACTACTCCTTAAGAATTCAACCTAACAAGAATCATACATATCAGCTCTGCTGTGCCTCAAAGAACAATAGTAAAATAACCTGATGTTCTGGAAATTACCTATGACTCTCGCCATCATGCATTAGAAATCAGATAATTTGCAAGCACAGTTTCTGTGGAAAGAACACAGACAAAATTGAGATAATTTGGCTATTGTATTAAAGATCCAAAATCAATGCATTTAAGTAACATTTTAAGCAGTTCCGTCCTTATTCTTACAGCTCTTAGTATAAAACCACACATGTAGCCAAAGTAAATCTATTTCTGAACAAAAGATTTCATAAAGACGATGGTTCAGGTTAAGGTTTCCTTCACAAAGGTGAGATGACAGTTTAAAAGAGTTCTCTTAGCATGGGCAAGGGGATTAGGTTAAAGTCCACTAAAGGAAGTCCATGGGCATGGCAAGGGAAAAGGAGCTATAATCAGGAAAGTTCAAGTCTGGTCTCTCACCAGACCGCTCCAAATTGTCCAAAAGGCAAGTTCATCAGCAAAAGGAAAAAGGAAAGGAAGAGGCCATGGAAAGTCAAGCGCTATGGTGGGCAGGTAGGAAATTGAGAGAGAGATTCCAAATAGCCAAGGCCTCCCTCCTCCTTGGGAAGTCACTTTTTATACTCCAGATAGTCCATTTGGGACATTAGTTGTCACCACACGATGGTCTGATCATCACCTGACCATTTTTTCCACTCACCAGGTACAAGAAAGATACTTTAGCATATTTTCCAATGTTGCTCATGACAAACAACTGCTCACTCCATACACACAGGTTAGTTGGCAAAGAGCCTATTTACTTTGTTGCTCTTCGTGTATTGGGTCAAAAGTTCATGTTCCCTTGTTTTCAGTCATAAAGAAGTATAAAGAAAATCTTTTAGGAATGTTGTGTGAATATTTTAAAGAAAGCAAAATTGTGAAAACGTTACAAGAGTACATTACTCCAGGCCATGAAATAGCGCAGGCCAAAAAGCATTTCTTCCTTAGTAAAGGAAACTCATAATTAAGTTCAAACATAATGAAACAAATCAAGCATATCATGTAAGCAGACGCGGATGCCACAGGTAACAGCGGCGGGGCGGGGATGGTGAAGGGTGGAAGCAGACAGACCACAGGGTAGGGAAAGTAAAATAAAAAAATAAATAAAACCACTTACCTTGCGCTCTGCAGCGCGGCCCCACCACCCCACCACTGTTACCTGTGCCGGCCGCGCCTGCATATAAGGAAATAATGGTAATGTGTGTGAGTGATTATTGCATAAAAATGTTCATCTGTAAATATATCCTACTCCACAATTCTAGAAGTACATATGCACAAACTATTCTGAAAAACATTATAATTAAATTGTTTTAGGAAATCTAAGACTCTAATAATGCAATGCATTTATGCTGAAAGTTTTAGTTATATAACATATTGCAAATAGATATTGCACCACTTTTTCATTTGCTGTGATGCATTGCAATGTAGAGGATAGGAGATGTGTATTTTCGTCAATAATTCTTGCACTATCGTGTTTGACTTGTTTGTCACATGGATATACTGCTTCATATTAATGATTTTTGCTATTTTGTATCAGAAATCATTTTCCATCAATAATCTTTCATTACAACTTTGTTAATGTAATAAGGTAATCACTTAATACACATGTTAAAATCCTTATTTTAAAAATGTTTCTTTTCTATCAATCCAAGCACACTTTCATAGTACTGGTACTTCAGCTTTTCTCAGTTTCAGTATTATTTTTCTAGATTTGTGCAAAGTGCAGAATTGAGTCTCATTGTCAAAATCGTTTTTTATGTCGCTAAAAGAATTATCAGCTTTTATGCTGCATCACAACCATGAAGGAAGAAAGGTGATCACATATGTGGGTGAGACCGCAGAGTGAAACAGGGTCATATTCCCATCAGGAGGGTCTTCTTAGCGATCCCAAACAGAATGGAGTAGGTTCAATAGAAAACATATCAGTTAATTGGACCACCCTATGTAGAGAAAAAGACCAGTTCTCTTAACATCATCTTTGTCTTTAACCGCTAACAATAGACATTCCAGAATGTTTCTTTGTTTGATGATGTCTGCTTTGGTTTTAAGACCTCTTGCAGTAATATTCACTGTGTAGGACCTTTAGTGTTGAGGTAGATGCCCTGTTTGCTGTTCCTGTGCAGAGTTATTAGTTGACTAAAATGCAGTTTTTATAATTAGAGCAGTAGTGCTGCAGCACATTGGAAGGGTGCAACAGCAGACCCCAGGGAAGTGTGAGGCAGCCGCGGTGCGTCCATTGGGGCGTAGGGGCGGAGCCCCACCAGCCACCATGGACCCGCATCGCGACCGCCGGCCGTATCTTAAAAATTGCGCAGGGGGGGTGGCCTGCCGCAGCTTGAGTGACAGTCCACACACTCAGGCTGCAGCAGACCGTAGTGTGCAGTCCCGCTGGGGAACTTACAGTGCGCATGCTTGAGAAAGTTGAAAACTTTCTCAAGCATGCGCACTGTAAGTTCCCCAGTGGGACCCAGGGGTGCTTCACAGTGCTGTTCGCCTGCCACTGCCCAGGTTTCCCAAGGGCGACAGGGCGAGCAGCAAATGTGACCCCCGAGCCAATCCTGGCGCTGCATGCAGCGCCAGGATTGGCTGGTCCACCGGCGCAGCATCCCATTGGATGCCGCGCGTGGGGGTGGCCTGGCAGCATTCGTCTCGCAAGCCAAGGAGGACTGGTCATTGGCGCCGGCGGAGAATGTAAGAGAGAGGTATGTAATGCCTCTACTACTGAGATCTGTGTTTTATAAACTCGTAACAGGTTCAAATCCCGGCCGGTTAAAATAGACATTCATCTTTCTGGGTCGGGGGGTCGATAAAAGGTGTTACCATATGTCATGAGTAAGACTTGTTGAGAGAATGTTCAGCAGTAGGATTACCAAAGTTAGAGCAGAAAGAATAGTAAAGATATGAAAATGGTTACTAGAACGATTGAGGGGCAAAATTAGAAATATAATTTAAAAGGGTTCTGGAGAATCAGGAAGTGAGATAAAAAAAGAGATGCCGGCACACTAGGGTGTAGTAGCCAGGGACGTGGGCACAAGATAGGCTCTGCACTCCTAATCTCGCCCTCGTTAATTTTAAGAGATAGAGTACTGTCTCTGGTGTAATACACAACGGTATATAACTGCACTATGGATATTTGTAAGGACTTGTCATCTCCACTCATGGGCATGTCTCACACTCTACAGGGAGAAGTGCTAGGCCTCTGCGCTCCAGCACGTGCACTACAGGCAGTGAGAACTTAGTTAACGGGCACCGCTGGCACAGTCCAGGTTTCCGACCACACTCTAGCGAGAAGTGCTAGCCCTCTGCACTCCAGCACGTGCACTGCAGGCAGTGACGGGAGAGCGAGAGAGGGGGGGGTGAGGAGAGAAGCTAGGTCACTGCTGAGAGGGGAGGGCAGGCACGAAGGAAGAGGAAGAGCATGTGAAACATAGGGGGGGACGGTTGAGGGAAAGAGTGACCCAAGCAAGGGAGAAGAGATAGCTGGGTGGAAGAGAAACGTGTGAGGTGAGGGAAGAGGGGACAGAACGTGGGAGGGAGTGACACAGAGGGAGGGGGTGACACAGAAGGAGTGAGTAACACAGAAGGAGGGGGTGGCACAGAGGGAGGGGTGACACAGAGGGAGGTAGTGACACAGAAGGAGGGGGTTACACAGAGGGAGGGGTGACACAGAGGGAGGGAGTGACACAGAGGGGGGAGTGACACAGAAGGAGTGAGTGACACAGAGGGAGGGGTGACACAGAGGGAGGTAGTGACACAGAAGGAGGGGGTGACACAGAGGGAGGGGTGACACAGAGGGAGGGAGTGACACAGAGGGAGGGAGTGACACAGAGGGGGGAGTGACACAGACAGAGGGGGGTGACACAGAGGGAGGGAGGGAGTGACACAGAAGGAGGGGGTGACACAGAGGGAAGGGGTGACAGAGAAGGAGGGAGTGACACAGAAGGAGGGGGTGACACAGAGGGAGGGGGTGACACAGAGGGAGGGAGTGACACAGAAAGAGGGGGTGACTGAGAAGGAGGGAGTGACACCGAGGGAGGGGGTGACACAGAGGGAGGGAGTGACACAGAAGGAGGGGTGACACAGAGAAGGAGGGGGTGACACAGAAGGAGGGGGTGACACCGAGGAAGGGGGTGGTGTGGTATTGGTTTATGTATCGTGCGTGTGTGTCTCGTGTGTGTGGCGCGTGTATGTGTGTGGCGCGTGTATGTGCGTGCAAGTGTAGAGTGCGTGGAAGGTTTGCTAGTAGAATGCGGTGGGGGAGTCAGTTACTGGAGGGGAAGGCGGAGGATGTACCTGTGTTCATGTCGCTGTACTACTTGTTACTTATACAAATAAAGAAGATTGAAGAAGCACCTCTGTCTGCGTGTACCTGCTTACAATACATGGCGACGAGCGGGATCTACAGCGACAGCGACATTGAGCACTAATTTTTTTTGGGATTTTCACCAACTTCACGTTATTCATCAAATGGTGCTTAACTACCTTCTGAACGGTAACTAATACGTTGAGCGGTGATTTTCTCGGCAATTTGGTATGTTAAGGTTTTTTTTTTACCTTCAATGACGCTGTTCGACATGGTGCATTTTTCAAGTTGACTCGTTAACCAGCGTTGGCGCGTGCGAGCTGTTATTCTTTAAGCGTGAGACTCTTCACTGCCCGTAGAGTGCCGTCACTACGCTGAGTATCATCACGTGACACCATCATATCGTCACTACGCTGAGCGTCATCACGTGACACTCTCATCACGCATAGCGGCGATTTTTGTCAACAACGGTATCCTAGCAACGCGTCAACGGAGCAACGCGTCAACTACGCAACGCGTTAATGAAATAACGTGTTTACAAAGGATTGTCTACAAATACTAATTGCCGGATGCCGATTTCAACGCCGGATGCCGATTTCAACACAAAGAACTGTGAATTACCGTTTTTAATATTATTAAAACTTTGGTGAACTGTTTGGGCAAGATAATTATAGGAAGTTAAGTATTACTATACCATTTTGAACTTTGGTGAACTTTTTGCGCAAGCATTTACAAAGGGAATTCATTCTTTTATTATTTTTTTTTTCTCTGTATGGTTTAACTTGTATTTTAATTGAAATGTCTTCAATTCGTCCACCGCCATTCTTTTTAGCAGAATCTGGTGAACCTCCTATTGCATGGGACCTATGGCTTGATATGTTTGAAGCTTACGTTGAAGTTTTAGCTGAAGAAGAATCTTCGCAAGAAAGAAAAGTGTCGTTACTTAAACATAGATT
Source organism: Lissotriton vulgaris (assembly GCF_964263255.1). Taxonomy (NCBI): domain Eukaryota; kingdom Metazoa; phylum Chordata; class Amphibia; order Caudata; family Salamandridae; genus Lissotriton; species Lissotriton vulgaris. The sequence continues at coordinate 695,069,802 of NC_141687.1, read as the reverse complement.
AGGTGCTGTAGGATTAAGGGAGTTCAAAAATCTTCCTAAAATTGAGAATTCTGGTGACATGGGTGTTTACCAATCTGCTGTTAAATAAATGCAAGAAAGATTTGGGAGGAAAATTAATGTAGTGATGGAAAGGTTTAAGTTTTATTCAAGAGCTCAAAAAAGTGATGAATCTATTGATCAATATGTATCAGCCTTAAGAGGTTTAGCTGTCACATGTGAATTTGAAAGCATGACGTATGACCAAGTCTTGCGTGATCAGATTCTTATGAAGACCAAATCGAAGAAAATTCAAGAGAAATTATGGTCATCTGGGAGTACTTCATTAAAAAATGCCATTGAAGTAGCTAGGGGTGTAGAAATTTCGGACCAATGCATTCGTGAGGTCAGGAATGAAAAGAATGATTCTGATTCTAATTCTATTAATGTTGTAAATAAGGGTGACAAGTCCAAATTCAAGAGTGATAATAAGATGACCAATTATTCATCTTATTCCAGTAAGAAAGGCAATGAAAAGAGTTTTGAAAGAAATAATGACCCGAAAAAGTTTGCATGTTTTAGATGTGGATCTTCTACTCATTTAGCAAATTATAAGTGGTGTCCTGCTCTCGATAAAATTTGTACCAACTGTAAAAAAAAAGGACATTTTACCAGAGTATGTCGGAATTTCAAAGCTAAAGTTAATTATTTGCAAGATGATGAGCAGGATGACATTAATTATGTCCAGGGCGGAAATCAAGATGATGTTTTCCACGTAGTGGGTGACATATGCAGTATACATGATGAAGTAGCTAAAGGGACGAGTAAGGTTAAAAAGTTACCGTCATGCCTTGTTGATATTGATGGGTTAGAAGTAAAGGTCATGGTTGACTCTTGTGCCTGGTATACCATTATGGGTATGGACTTATTCAAATCTCTTTGGCCCAGCAGGCCATTATTAGGTCCTGATGTACATCCTGGAAGTTACACCGGACACAGAATACCTTTAGAAGGTTTTATAATAGCCAAAATAAGTTTTGGGTGCAACTCTTGTCAGGGCAAAATTTACGTGGCCAATAAAGGTGCGACTATTTTGGGGTGGCCACACATTTATGATTTAGGTATAAAAATTGACCCTAGACTGGAATGCCCGGTTTATTCTATTCAAGATGAGTGTGTTGAAAAGGATGCTTACTCAAATCTCCAAGAGAAATTTCCTGATGTATTTTCAAATGGAATTGGCAAAATGGTTGGATTCAAGCACAGAATAATATTAAGGGAAGGTGCATGTCCCATTCGGCAAAAACTTAGAAATGTTCCAATTAGTTATAGAGAAAAATTGGGTGAAATACTTAAAAAATTGTGTAGTGATGGTATTGTTGAACCAGTTGAAAGCTCTGATTGGGTTTCGCCAGTGGTCATTTCGCTTAAATCTAATGGCGATTTGCGCTTATGTGTAGACCTAAGATGTTTAAATGAGGCTATCTGGGTTGACACATTTCCTCTTCCAAATTTGCAAGAGTTGACATCCTCTGTTGGTGGTTCTTCTTGGTTTTCCAAGATAGACTTAACTAGTGCATACCATCAAATCGTGTTAGAGGACGATTCTAAACACTGCACTGCTTTTATCACCACAGAAGGAATGTTTAGGTATAAACGTATGCCTTTTGGCCTCGCCAGTGCATCTGCAGTGTTCCAAAGGGAAATGTGCAGGGTTTTACAGGGTATTGAAAACGCTAAAGTGTTTCAAGATGACATTTTAATATATGGGAAGAACAAAGAATGTCATGATAAAAGTTTGCTCGCAGTTCTGGAAGCATTAAGGAAAAGTGGACTAACTATTAAAAATGAGAAGTGTGTATTTGGAAAATCTGAGGTAGAATACTTAGGTCATGTTATATCTAAGGATGGTATTCGGCCCAAAATTAGTCATGTGGATGCTATTTTAGCTGTTCCAGAACCTACAAGCAAAGAACAGTTAATGTCATTTCTTGGACTGACAGAATTTTATTCGCGTTTCATTGAGAACTATGCTTCAAAGGTTGAACCTTTAAGATATTTACTAAAGAGAGGTGTAACATTCACATGGGGTGATCAACAGAGAACATGTGGAACATGAGCCCATAATTCTATCGATGCCCAGGCCGCTGGCGCAAACCGCCTCTTAGTTCCCATGTTGAATAATTACCAAATAAAGAGACGGGCGCTGGAAGCAGGAATCAAGAACAGAGTTTAATTCTCATGAGGAGAGCCAGTCATTTCGGACACGAAACACAGTGTCTTTCGGGAGGTGCTCTAACAAGTGAGCTGAGACTCTTTCTTTTATACCTTACAAAACACTTGATAGTACAATCAGGACAGTGTGACGCAAAAGAAAGACATCCCTGTAATCCTCGTGTCAATCCTACCCCACATATGTTCACAATAGGAACCCTTGACCTGCTGATAAGAGGGGAGGGCAATCACGCAGCTGAGTGTTCCGTCAACTGTTTAGGATGTGTGCGCCTGATCATAGCCCAGGGGGTGGGGTGGCTAGGATCAATAGTGGGTCCTTTGAAGAGGAGTGACTTCATACAATAAGGGCAGTAAATGGTATCTCCTGGCTTAGGCGATGGCCTCGGACACGTGTGGTCAGCCGGACTCGGGGGAAGGGGTCATCAAAGGAGTGGTAGTCATGCCGCGTGGACAATCGGGCGCGGAGGGAAGGCTTGTCAACAGAGGGGCATTCATGGAAAGAAAGGAGGTGTTGGTCAGGCGCGGCCATGACTCTCAAGGACGGGATCTTGCAGAAGAAGTTTTACGGCTTGCCCATGTGAGGAGAAGGGAGGGAGAGCCAGGGTGGACACGGGGACAGAGTCACATAGAGAGAGAGAGAGAGAGATCTTACGACCAGTACAAGAGAGAGCGGGGGCAGTCAGGTGCAGCTGGGGAGGGCTACGTCAGCTAAGGCGAAGGATGCCTCTTCAAGAGGGAATGGGGGGGTTTTGTGCGGGTCAAGCAGGAGAGTTGCCTTTCGCAGCAGGGTCGCACAGGGGGAGAGGGTTTCATGGCCTATGCATGAGAGAGGGGGTTTAGGATACGCGCAGGAGGGAAGCCGGGGATTCCAATGGGTAAAGGGCCATGGTGCCTAGAATGGCGGTACATATGCATAGGGGTATGGGCTCTCACTGGCAGAGTGATACGGTCAATAGTTTACGGTATTCATGGTGCTCACAGGGAGAGGAGTGGGAGAAGAAGGGAAATGAATGCTGTTTATGTACATCAATTTCTTCAACTTCCACAGTCGCCCCTTTTTACATTACAGCAGTAATTTTTGTAATTGATGGGTTTACAGGTAGTCAGGCATCGTTGATGAATTAGCATTTTGTCGATACTAACATTTGGCGTATAATCATAGACAGTCGGGGTAATGGGCAGAATGCAGCACATAGGAAATTGCATTTTCGTTGTGTTCCTGACAATTAAACGCACTACATAGCATAAATCTTTCTAACTTAAAAATGTGACCAATGAACAGTTTTGACCAGGTAGTTGAGAGCGGAATTCAGTTCAATACACAAGATTTCTTCGTCACAGTGTCTTTTTATCATTGAGCCATCACTGGTAGGCTCTAGTCCGAGTACTTTCGTTGGCGCTGTTGAGCACCGGCGGTGGAGCTATAGGTCCAGCTCAGTTCTATCCTTTCGCGTTGCAGGGTGCGGTCAGTCCTCTGCTGTTAGACCACAGTCCTGTTCCCTAAACAATCCGTTTGGCGGCGCCTTATGCTCGGCACCTATATTTCTGTGGCAACACCCTATTCCCATATGAAGGCAGTTCTTCCTTTTGGCAAAAAGTCACGTGGAAAAGAGGGTGAGCATGGTTCAAATAGTCGATAGGAGAGAGAGCGAGCGGAGTTGGGTCAGAGTTCCTGGGACACACAAAAGGGACCAAGGGAGCAAAGGATAACAAGCAGGCAGGCCCATCAATCGAGCCCAAAGAAGGGGGACGGAGACTCCAGGCACACGTGGGTTAGCAGACGGAGGGCTTCAAGGCGGCCCATCATTTTTCATTTTCCACGTTGAAATTGCGGTCTCGTCCCGTATCCTGTTGCTCTGCGGCTCCACCTTTGGTCGAGGTCACACGTGTCCCAAGATCCGCAGTCAGGCTGTACATCACATCTGACCCATCTCCTTCGGTGATCGTGAATCTTTGAATAGGTACAAGACAAGGTTTTAGAGAAATGGCAGAAGAAGATATCTACGCATGTGAATTCCTCCCTCAATTCTACGCATTTGGGAGATACGCTCATTGGTCACAGTCAGAGGTCCATTACCAAGCAGTGCATGTGTCAGCATTCCTACTGAGTTCATGGCAGGTTTATTCATCGTCCTATTTATAACTCAAGTGAGGATAAATGATATTCCCATCAACTGTGCATTTCATCATATTCAACATTACGGAGCATTTCACTTCAGGACTGGCTAACCTTTTCAAACAGGGCGGGGGTGCCATCATCGAGAGTCAGGCAAAACAATATTTTCTCGATGGTCAACAGTTACTCATGGTCATCATGTTTATATCCAGGACAGCGACTGGGGTCTATCAAAAATGGGGCGGGGATGCTTCGGGCGCTCGCGCTTGGGTGCAAAAAGGGGGGTGGGGCAATCTGGGCATTGGGGGTCAATCTAGACGTTGGCGTTCGTCTCTGAAGAACAGACATAAGGTGCCATGGACATACAGTTCCCCTATAAATGGCCAGATTTGGGGGACTTTAGTCGTCTTACCTGTCCTTTCCTTCTCAGCCAATTCAAGTTCATTCATTTTGCAGAAAGGAGAGGCAGTAATATGGCGAGATACAATCATTTTAGTTTCGGTCAATTTCGCTGAACACCTTCGCGTTCAATATGTATCAAATCAGACTGGTGCCGGTGGGGCACAATTTTACCAAAAAGAGGGAGAGAAAATAGGGAGACTCTCATAGAGAGTGAGAGTCGTCCGCAATCTAAACGAGCCATTCGGTACACGTATGACATGTAGAGAGAGATAAGGGGGTGGTGAGAGAGAGAGACGTGTACGAAAATAGGTCATTTAGTGCGCTCACAACACAGAACAGCAAAGGTCAGGTAACACGCAGATACAGACAGAGGGAAGACATAAATCCGTACATTACACACACACAAACTCAGACAGGGAAGACGGCACATGTATTACACATATATAACACATTCACGACAAGACAGGAAACAATTGTTAGCCAACAAGATCTGTTTTATATATCCTACGCATCTTTACTATCCTATTTATCTACGTGCTTAGCTCTTTCTACCCTTCCCTCCTTTTTCTTCTCGCTTGTCACGTCTGCGAGCGTTCCCAATTGCCAATACTCACACCTCGGTTGGTCGATCAGAAATTAACCTGGTCGTGCTAGTTACCCATGGTTGGATCTTAAACCATTTTCAGTTCCTTCCTTTGGTGGGAAGTTCTCCAGGCTGAGGCAACGGCAAGTATTGATCGGGAGAACAGTCGGGCAGCTTGGCTATATCTATAAGAGTGTGAGAAAGGGGGGCAGTGCATTTTGAACATCAGCAACATTTCTAACTTCCCAGACGGGTGGTGCCGTGGCAACCCTTACCCGTATATTTTTCTTTCCCTACCTAGTCAAACGTCCAGTTACATTATTTAACGCGTCCTTTCTAGTCAATTTTTCGTCATTCAGTACCTGTCCAGTTTCTATGTCAGTCCATCCTCTCAGTCGCTATGTTCTAAGGAGGAACAGTCATGTTTAAGTCTACGTCTTTTTAAAACTTATCGTTATGAGGACTACACACTTATTCCCTCTTTCCCTTTTCGTCGGTGGTCCGACCATCGCTCTTCCACACTTCAGCCGCCGTTCTGACGTGACCTGCAGAAGGGAGGAAAAAGAAGGGGTGGGGGGCAGCATTCAAAGTACATCAGCATGCAGTAGTCCGAAAATGTTTTTACCTACCACTTACTCAACCTATCTCCACGTACCGCCTTTCTTTACCATCTCGGCGTTTAAGCCCAGAGGGACCAGTAATGTCAGATAGATAATCATTGACGATCTGCGTATCTACATGAGTTACTTGGTCGCAACCCTCTTCGTCAGGTGCAAGGGTGACGGTCAGGTGGCATTTCGGTGGTGTCGTTTTAAGGGTGTCTAAAACACTTTTCTGGCTGCCTGTGACACATAATGTAGCTGCTAAATATCTGATCCCTTTTTGATCTACATCTTTCATCATACTTATTCTTCGCTCACAGTAGTAAGGCATCCAAAACTCATTAATGCAACTGCTACAACCATGCTTCCTTTTTCAAAATACTTTTAATAAAAAGTGTTGAGATACAAATACAGGCCTACAACTCAGTGGGCCGGCTACAAAGCAGATTGAAACTGTACATAAGAAGAACGAAATTGGTGGTAGTTCATTGCATAAAGTGCAGCAGTGCAGTAAAATCGTATTAAACTTCCCTACAGAGCAAGCATGATGCATGTCGGTAATTCATCTTTAATAAATTCATAAATTTATTATCCAATGTTCATTCGTTACCTAAATTACACCAATTCATTTTCCAAATCATAATCAGTACCCACCCTAAGTCAGTTCATTGTCCAAGCACATACTCAACATCCTTCATATCTACTTTCATTATCCAAAAACTGCATATATATCTCGGGACAAAAAGCTGCGCAATCAGGGTGCAACAAAGTTTATTCAAAACGTCTCATTTTGTGTCGGCGCCATTTTGGGTGGGGTCAGGCGAGTTCCAGCACAGTCAGAATGTCTCCAATGACTCGTGGTTGGACCGGAGCCTTCCGTTGGAAGTTCAAAAAGTTTTGAATCATGTGGTTAACAGTTCTAACAATATGGACCATTAGTCAAAGAGTGGGGAGGGCGGCAACAATTTTCCTACCGGGTCATTCTGGTGTTCCACCGGAACTGAACAAGTCTATGCCGTGGCTGCATTTTAGCCATTTCCAATCCGAGGCTGGCGCCGGCAGGAGTTGCACCGATGTCGTGGTTCCCAGTGAAGGGGGCGGGGGCGCCCATGCGGAGGGATCGGGGTGCCCCCCGGCTCTTATAGAATCTTCAAGGTTGAGGAGAGAAGGCATGGGGCGTGTGCCCGTCCTGGGCAGAAGACCGCTTTTTGATGTTGACCCTCTTTAAGTAAGAGCATTGGGGTGTCGCTGGAAGCCTCCACCTGGAGGGAGGTGGGGGAGGCTCGTTCGCGCCGCCTCCCCCTTCCAGCGACCCCGCGCCGTTCCTCGGCTCCGTCGCTTCGACATTGGCCGTGCTGGCTATTGAAGATGGGGGGGTGGTCGGCGGCTGAGGCAAGACAGCCCCCCCCCTTTTCTCCTGACATGTGGCGGGACTACCTACAATCGTCCAGGCGTCGACATGTGGCGGGACTACCTGCAACTATGCAGGCGATGGCATGTGGTGGGACTACCTGCAACTGTCAGGCGTTGGGTGTAGTTGCGGCCATTATAGCACAAAGAAATGCCGCCATCCTCGCTTTGGCTTCGTCCTTCAACGAAAGCCGGATCGGGTGAGAGAGAGGGGTGGTCGGTGGCCGAGGCAAGACAGCCCCCTCTCTCCCCGCGGCCTGCAGGGCGGCAGAAGAGAAGAGATGGAGAGGTCCTTGCCATTCTCTGGACCGCCTGCCCAACATCATCTCCTACTGACCGCGGCCAGGCGAGCCCCTCGTGCCTCGAGGCCTCGCCTTCCGGATGGGCGTAACCGCGGACCTGTTGCACTTCGGGAGCTTCCGGAATGGGGGTAGGTACCTATTGAGTTGTTTCTATTTCATGTGACCGTTATTTGGGCGTGGCGGGCAATGAGGCAGACATGTTGGGAGCAGGAATAGGCAGTAGAGCCTAGCTACCTCGTGGCTATCTTTGCTGCCAAACTTTTCGCCATTTTATATTTCTTATTACGAACTATTTCTAATGTTTCTTATTTTTAGTGAAGTCAAAAGCTCATCAGGGGGTTACTGACTTAGCCTGATTTCTTTTTATTTTTCTTTCTCTTCCTTAGCGTGTTTCGAGCTAAAGTTTTCTGTTAGTAGGGAACGGTGATCACTTCATATTTTTATGTGTCCTTTTCACTAGGGGGTACTTCTGGACGGACCAGACGAGTTCCCTCCAATAAATGGTCCGGGGTGGAACGAGATTATCGATCAAAAGGGGAACATATATTCCTTCATTAGGGTATCATCCTGGACAGACCGAGCGATGTACTTCCACTTACTAGGGTAGCCTCCTGGACGGACCAGATGGTCTACTTCCACTAAATGGCCCATGAGCGGGGAGCATATGTCCTCCATAAGGGTAGTCTCCTGGGCGGACCATGCGAGCTACCCCCCAAATAACCAAACAGTGGGGAGTGGGTAGGACTGACGAATTCACAAAGGGGCATAACCTACCCTTTACTACTTGCAAAGACTAGATAGAATATTTCTACTCCACGTTGTTTGCAGGCAGAAAATACCTCAAACGAAACAATTCCTGGAACAACAATGTCCAGGCAACCAACCAATCAGTGGGGAGAAAAACAGGCATGACGGATTACAACGGGGACAAACGTCTGCATTACCTGCCCTTCGCTATCCAGAAAGGAAGACAGAATATTTCTACTCGTCTCAGTTTGTAGACAGGGAAGATCTCAAAGAGCAACAATCGATTATTAATCGATTTCAAACAATCCAGTGGGGAGAAAAGTAGGCATGACGGATTACAACGGGGACAAAAGTCTGCATTACCTACCCTTCTCTATCTGCAAAGAGGGACGACGTTCCTATTCGCCGCTGTTTGCAAACAGAGAATGTCTCGTTCTCAAAAGAGAACCAATATGTCAAGTAGCATTCAAAGCTAAATGAACCAATACCAACAATATCAGTATACAAATACCGATTTCAATGCAAACAATCAATCAATCAGGTGGATAGAACCACCCTACCAATCAGGCGTAAAAACACCCTACTTAATCTTACCCGGACCGGACCATACGGACAGTTCTTCATCTCCCTCCTCCAGCGCCCGATCGTTCTCTTACTCCATGTAGCATTCCTGTGGGATTCCAGTCAGGACAATAGGTCACTCAAGGGAGGTCCGTTCAGAATTGGTGAAGTTCTTTCGATCGGCAGCCGGGCGAGGGCCCTCTCAAGGCAGGCATACCCCGATCATTTAGATGTTCACTTCTTCGTCTGGATCTCTCTTACCGAACCTTATGTCACTGATGGACCCCGCGTTGGGACGCCAATTGTGGAACATGAGCCCATAATTCTATCGATGCCCAGGCCGCTGGCGCAAACCGCCTCTTAGTTCCCATGTTGAATAATTACCAAATAAAGAGACGGGCGCTGGAAGCAGGAATCAAGAACAGAGTTTAATTCTCATGAGGAGAGCCAGTCATTTCGGACACGAAACACAGTGTCTTTCGGGAGGTGCTCTAACAAGTGAGCTGAGACTTTCTTTTATACCTTACAAAACACTTGATAGTACAATCAGGACAGTGTGACGCAAAAGAAAGACATCCCTGTAATCCTCGTGTCAATCCTACCCCACATATGTTCACAATAGGAACCCTTGACCTGCTGATAAGAGGGGAGGGCAATCACGCAGCTGAGTGTTCCGTCAACTGTTTAGGATGTGTGCGCCTGATCATAGCCCAGGGGGTGGGGTGGCTAGGATCAATAGTGGGTCCTTTGAAGAGGAGTGACTTCATACAATAAGGGCAGTAAATGGTATCTCCTGGCTTAGGCGATGGCCTCGGACACGTGTGGTCAGCCGGACTCGGGGGAAGGGGTCATCAAAGGAGTGGTAGTCATGCCGCGTGGACAATCGGGCGCGGAGGGAAGGCTTGTCAACAGAGGGGCATTCATGGAAAGAAAGGAGGTGTTGGTCAGGCGCGGCCATGACTCTCAAGGACGGGATCTTGCAGAAGAAGTTTTACGGCTTGCCCATGTGAGGAGAAGGGAGGGAGAGCCAGGGTGGACACGGGGACAGAGTCACATAGAGAGAGAGAGAGAGAGATCTTACGACCAGTACAAGAGAGAGCGGGGGCAGTCAGGTGCAGCTGGGGAGGGCTACGTCAGCTAAGGCGAAGGATGCCTCTTCAAGAGGGAATGGGGGGGTTTTGTGCGGGTCAAGCAGGAGAGTTGCCTTTCGCAGCAGGGTCGCACAGGGGGAGAGGGTTTCATGGCCTATGCATGAGAAAGGGGGTTTAGGATACGCGCAGGAGGGAAGCCGGGGATTCCAATGGGTAAAGGGCCATGGTGCCTAGAATGGCGGTACATATGCATAGGGGTATGGGCTCTCACTGGCAGAGTGATACGGTCAATAGTTTACGGTATTCATGGTGCTCACAGGGAGAGGAGTGGGAGAAGAAGGGAAATGAATGCTGTTTATGTACATCAATTTCTTCAACTTCCACAAACATGTTTTGAGAAAGTGAAGAAGGAAATAGTTACAACGCCTTGTTTGAAACCCTTTTTACCAACGGCTGAATGTGTTCTATCTGTAGATGCGTCTGGGTATGGTATTGGCGCTGTGTTTTCCCAAAGGGTCAAGTCTGAAAAGTGGGTAGTAGCGTATGCTTCACGTACCTTGACCAAAGCGGAGCGGAATTATTCCGTTATAGAAAAAGAACTGTTGGCTGCTTCATGGGCAGCTGAAAGATTTCGAATGTATATATGGGGGAGGAAGTTTAAAATCTGTACTGACCACAAACCATTAGTGAACATTTTGAGACCTGAGGGTGGAAAGAACTTAACTCCAAGATTGGCTCGTTTAGCTTCAAAGCTGCAAATGTTTAGTTCTGACATTGAATACATTCCCGGTAAAGACAATGTTGTTGCGGATGGCCTATCCAGATTACCCAATGCGGATTTAACTGATGCAAAGACCAACACTGACTGTGAAGGGGCATTTACTGCTAAGGATGTATTTCTTATAGGTGCTCAGAATGTTGTTAGCAGTATTTCTGAGGCATCTTGGGTGAGTGAGATGGAGAAGGATGTGGTCCTGAAAGAAATTAAACGGTTCATAGTTGAAGGATGGCCAAGAGAGTCCTATTTACGTGGCGAATCTATTGCTTTTTCTAAGATTAAGGATGAGTTATGTATTGTTAATGATATCATCTTAAGAGGTGACAGGATTGTGCCTCCAGTTGGTTTAAGGAAAGACATTGCTGAGAAAAGCCATTTAGGACATGGTGGTATGTCCAGTTCTAAGAGGAGAGTTAAGGAGTGGTTCTGGTGGCCAGGTGTGGATTCCATGGTGGACCAATTAGTAAGGGATTGTAAAATTTGTAACAGCAGTGATAAAGTGGCTAAGCCATTAAGTGTGCCATTGACCATGGTGGAGCTACCTGAATACCCGTGGCAGAAAGTAGCTATCGACTTCATGGGGCCATTTTCAGCTTTATCTTCTATGGATTGTTATGCCATTGTATTAGTGGATTATTATTCGAAATGGCCCGAGGTAAGAATGGTGAATGGGATGACTACGGATGTAGTCATTGAGTTTTTAGAGGATGTATTTTCAAGAGAGGGTGTACCTGAAATATTAGTTTCCGATAATGGTCCCCAATTTGTTTCACAAAAGATGGAAGAGTTTTTATTGGTAATGGGCATTAAGCACATTAAGTCATCATTATACCACCCAGAAGGAAATGGCCAGGTTGAGCGCTTCAACAGGGTGGTCAAGGAAGTGATTGAATTGGCATTAAGTGCAGGGTTACCCTGGAGGAAGGCTTTGCAAGAGAGGTTGACTGCTTATCGTGTAACTCCCCATTCAGCTACGGGGAAGACACCTTTCGAAATTTTGAGAGGCAGGAAGCCATTTACGGGGTTGGTTCCCTGGTGGTTAAGGAAAAGAAATGATAAAATGCAATGTAACACTAAGGACATTGATGAAGAAGTCAGAACTGAAGTCAGAAGGTATCAAGACCGCAATCCGCAGTATCGTGGTAACAGACATAACTGGCCACTAGTTAAGATTGGTCAGATGGTTAGGGTGAAGAATCCTAGGAAGGTATTGAAAGGTGAAAGTGTATGGTCCAAACCTTTAAGGGTAATGAAGGTCTTTGGTAGTGCTGTTGAATTGGAAGATGGCAAAAGGTGGAATTTTCGCCAATTGAGCTTTTGTAATGAGAGGAGTGGTGTGGTAGGTGTACATTCTGATGGTGGGTCTTGTAGTGGTTACTTGTTAGGTGATGATTTTGGTCTGGTAAAAGATTTGGGGTTGACTGGCAATGCAGGTACATGTGAGCCTAATTGTGAGACTGGTAACGGTATTAGAGATGTTGATGACGTTGGTTCATCTGGTGCCAGAGATGTTATAGATGTTGATGATGTCGGATCATCTCGTTCAAATGTTGGTATTAGAGGTGAATGTCTTCGCCGTGGCGATAGAGTAAGGAAGATGCCAGCCCGGTTTTCGGATTTCAAATTAGGATGATTCTTCCGATGGTTCTTAAGTTTTTGAGGAGGAGGGTGTGTGGTATTGGTTTATGTATCGTGCGTGTGTGTCTCGTGTGTGTGGCGCGTGTATGTGTGTGGCGCGTGTATGTGCGTGCAAGTGTAGAGTGCGTGGAAGGTTTGCTAGTAGAATGCGGTGGGGGAGTCAGTTACTGGAGGGGAAGGCGGAGGATGTACCTGTGTTCATGTCGCTGTACTACTTGTTACTTATACAAATAAAGAAGATTGAAGAAGCACCTCTGTCTGCGTGTACCTGCTTACAATAGGTGACACAGAGGGAGGGAGTGACACAGAGGGAGGGAGTGACACAGAGGGGGAGTGACACAGACGGAGGGGGTGACACAGAGGGAGGGAGGGAGTGACACAGAAGGAGGGGGTGACACAGAGGGAAGGGGGTGACACAGAGGGAAGGGGTGACAGAGAAGGAGGGAGTGACACAGAAGGAGGGGATGACACAGAGGGGGGAGTGACACAGAAGGAGTGAGTGACACAGAGGGAGGGGTGACACAGAAGGAGGTAGTGACACAGAAGGAGGGGGTGACACAGAGGGAGGGGTGACACAGAGGGAGGGGTGACACAGAGGGAGGGAGTGACACAGAGGGGGGAGTGACACAGACGGAGGGGGTGACACAGAGGGAGGGAGGGAGTGACACAGAAGGAGGGGGTGACACAGAGGGAAGGGGTGACGGAGAAGGAGGGAGTGACACAGAAGGAGGGGGTGACACAGAGGGAGGGGGTGACACAGAGGGAGGGAGTGACACAGAAGGAGGGGGTGTCAGAGAAGGAGGGAGTGACACCGAGGGAGGGGGTGACACAGAGGGAGGGAGTGACACAGAAGGAGGGGTGACACAGAGGGAGGGAGTGACACAGAGGGAGTGGGTGACAGAGAAGGAGGGGGTGACACAGAGGGAGGGGGTGACACAGAGGGAGGGGGTGACACAGAGGGAGGGAGTGACACAGAAGGAGGGAGGGGGTGACACAGAGGGGGGAGTGACACAGAAGGAGGGGTGACACAGAGGGAGGGAGTGACACAGAAGGAGGGGTGAAACAGAGGGAGGGAGTGACACAGAAGGAGGGGTGACACAGAGGGAGGGAGTGACACAGAAGGAGGGGTGACACGGAGGGGGTGACACAGAGGGATGGAGTGACATCGAGGGAGGAGTGATACAGAGGGAGGGAGTGACACAGCGGGAGGGACTGACACAGAAGGAGGGGGTGACACCGAGGGAGGGGGTGACACAGAAGGAGGGGGTGACACAGAGGGAGGGGGTGACACACAGGGATGGAGTGACACAGAGGGAGGGAGTGAGGGATGGAGTGACACAGAGGGAAGGAGAGGCAGTTGTTGCAACGCCAATACGTTGATTGCTATTCGGCAGTACTTAACTTCGCAGACCACAAAATCGCACGCCCCGACAACGCGTTTTGTTTTTTGTACCCCTCTGTTTCATGTGTGAACTGCTCTTTTATCCTACTGAAATGAAATTGTTGTAAAAAAGACAAGAATACATATCCCATATCGGTCAGTATTTAGCCAGCCACGCATTTCCCAGAGTGTGCTTGCTGCCCGTCCTATAAGGCACCTGGACGCCACCCAAAGCATTATGAAGCGCTATGTAAATATCATTACTGTTGGGGATAGTCTGGTCCGCTGTGCATAAATTGTGATTGGCTTTAAAATCTGTTCCCTAAATTGCAATTTATATTGGTGCATATTTTGTCAGCCACGCATTTCGCAGATTGCGCTTGCTACCCGTTTGATAAGGCACCTGTACGCCACCCAAAGTGGTACGAAGAGCTATGTAAATACCATTAGTGTTCAGGATAGTCTGGTTCGCTGTGCATAAAATGTGATCAGCTTTATAATCTGATTTGTAACGTGCATTTTTCTTTTCTGCTGTGTACGTTTCTATCGCTTGCAATTACATTTTTGAGGCACAGTGTTTTCTATGGGAACGCAAACTGGCACTGACTGTACATGATTTACGACCTGATTCTTTAAACATGGCTAGTTTTTCTTTTTAAACCTAGTTCATGTACGTAATGGAACGACAGAGGTATTTGTGAATACATTTATTGCAGCTCGCTCCTCCCGTCTACAAAAGGCCCTGAAATGATTATGTCTGCAGTACTGATAAATGTGTCACGTATGGTGTTAACCGTCTGCGTGACTTGTTTTTTATCTTTATCACATTTATCATTTTCGAAGAGTTGCAGAACGAATTGGTTTCTGTTCATGACCAAATGTACCCATTTTGATAATAATTTGACCTTTTGAGGCAATCCAAATCTATGAAATCCGAGAACTAAACACTATTGTCCAGCTCGCTCCTCCCGGCTACAAAAGGCCCTGAAATGATTATGCCTGCAATTCCATCCATCCACCCTGTACAGACTTACATGAAGCAATTATTAAGTATTTGTTTGCGAACTATCTACCCATTCATCCATCCACCCACCCTTTGATCCATCCACATACCCATCCAGCCATCCTTCACCCATCCACCCTTTGAAACATCCATTCATCCATGCACTATTTCATCTAGCCATTCACCAATCCTTCACGCACCCACCCTTTCATCCGTCCATGCATCCAGCCACCCTTTCATTCAGCCAGCAAGCCATCCGTCATCCACCCACCCTTTCATCCATCCAGCCAGCCTTTCACCAGTCCTACCATACACTCTTCATCCATCCACCCACCCTCTCCCCATCAATCCACCCATCGCATTAACAAAGGAATGATGATATTGACATTGCGCACAATTTACGTTATTTGTAGCTTTGTTGAGCGTTTGCAGTATTAATGAATGCATTACAAGCAATTCAGTCAACTGGCATTAAGTATATGACCGTTATTAAGTATATGAGCGTTATTAATACGCGCGTCAATAAGCTAAGGTGACATAGCCGCTGTTTAAAATAACCATGTCTTCAGCTTTTTCTGAAATTAAAGAAATGAGGTACACTTTCTCAGAGACTCAGGAACAGCGGTCCACAATTTGACTTTGACAAGGATGTTTTTAGGTCTTGTGGTAGCCAAGACATTTTGATTTTCCTAAAATTGTATACAATATACTTACCTATTGGGGCTTTCAGCCAACCAAATTGGTCTGTTGTTGACCCATGTGCACCCTTGACTTGTGCCTGATTTCAAAGCCATGTACTTCAACATGGCTAATGTCCATCTCGGTGGCCATGTTTAGGTCACCAAATACTTCATAAGTACCTGAGTATGAGAGACAGTGGAGGATGTGGGGCTATTTAATACATGTCCTGGGGCACAGCTCCACTTTTCAGGTATTGGGTGACCTGGGAACTGAGAGGTTAAATCACAGGAGGGGATGGGAAAGATTGGAAATCATGGGAAGGAAGGCGCATTTATCATGTGGAGGACAAAGGAAAAGGAACTGAGACCTCGAAACAATAAGGGAGTGGAAGGATGAAAAATAATGAAACAGGAAAAAAAAAAGAAAAACAAGCAGTGGCTCTGTGTTGAGTAATGTAGTCTTTTTAAACCATACTGCTCACGGTTCACAGGATATAAGCAATACACCGTGTACTGGTCCCCCCAGGGATCTGTAGTGGTGCTTAAAGTTTCAGTAAAAAACACTCTTGATTTCTGAATAATAAGTATAAAAGTGTTAAGGTAGCCATGTTGTTCTACTTACATTTCATATGCTTTACTTAACCTTGCATCCATATGAGGGTTTGCTTTTTCCAGGAAGGTACTTTTTTTCCAGGCAGCATATCACTCTTGTGCATAATTTAAATTGAGCCGCAACCAGGTATATGTAGCAGGGCACAACTGGGTTGTAGCTGAAGGCAGTGTGGGTGTCTCAGTGGGATAGTATGGTGTTCATTGGGGGATGTGGCACTACGCCAGAGCTGCCGAATTTCGTTCTGGGGAACCAGGTTCAGCCTTCATGAACAGTCCACCAGGCCACTCTCCTGGATTCCTGGAGTGCCTCTGACTTCGTTCTGTTTCTTTACTTTTTGTGACTGTTGGTCCTGCTGGGAAATATTTTCAATTTATGTTGTCTTGTTTACTGGGAGCTTTGCTTTTATTTTCCTTTAGTGTAATAGGCTGGCTGGTGAAGTGCACTTCCCATAGTGTGCAGCCTCTTCAATTTGCCTTTAGGTGACTACCTGGCTTGATGGTGGTTTTCTATTTGATTTCATGTAACTCCTTGTCTTGATGAGTGCATTGGTTTTAGTTTGTTTGAGGTAACTGCTTCACATGCTGGTTTCATCACACAGCTGACACCCACCCTGAGAAAGCCAGAGCTGCCCTGTTATTGGTATCAACACCAGTGCGCTTAGGTTCCTTACAGCTCCTTCACTTGAAGTGGGTTACCACCTACTCGTTTACTTTTTGTATCCTGCTCGTACCAAGTCAGATCCAGACCCAGACCAGTCATTTTTCTTTCATTCAATCAATGACACTTCATTAAACTGTTTGACTTGCTTGGTGCTTTTATGTTGGTGCCTGCATGCTGAGGTGTACTCTTCTTCAGTTTAAATGTATGTGACTGGCCTGTTGACTAGCACCCTGCTTTCAAAGTGAAGGTTCACAGGTTCAAACTTGCTTTAGTTTACTTTTGTATGGTTGACTGCATGCACTGTTTTGCTGGATGCATTGCTTTAAGTTACTACTTGATGCATTGCTTTCAGTTTGCTTTCAAGTTATTGCCTCTCATTTTCCTAATGCTTTGTGAAGGCTGTTTCCCAACTGCTGTGCAACTTCTTCTACTCTTAGAGCTGACATTTTCATGAAAGTCTTATAGTCTGAATTCAGCACCAGAGCGTAATAGGACGGAATGAATGAAGCTCTGTGGTTATACTGAATAAACAGCTACCTATGTTATGCCATCTATTAATGTAATAACTGCACTTTCACAATTGCTTTATTAACCTTCCTGCTTTCTCAAATTTGCTTGAAAATGCACAATTTTTCTTCTTTTTTTTCAAAATTTTCTTGGGGGGGTAATCCGCTCAATCCCCCCTTTTGGGGTTCAGGCTCACTCGCAGTGCTCGCTCGCTACGGTGCTGTATGCAAATCACTTGGCGCCCCACCACTTTGAAATGTCACCCACCGCCCCTGGTGTGAGGTGAAGCTGTGGGTGCTGATGCACATCTTAGATGATCTTTACAGCCCCCTCTTGAGAAAATTCCCCAGTTGTAATGAGGTAGAAAAGGGGGCACGTAGGAGTTCTTTGTTTATTGCTGGCAGACCGGAGGTGCTACAGTGTGAATTTGAAGCGGTAGCCTAGCTGCTGAGCACCTGGAGTGAAGCAAAAGCTGCTAGTGCACACTTTGTAATGATGTCCATAGAATCCTTCTGTACACATTGGCAAGTGGTAGTATGACAGGCATCCCCATTTGTGCCGTCTGGAATGTGTAAACATAGCACTGCACTGAAAATAAAATGTCTAAGTCTGTTAGACACATCTCTCTGTTGTGTTAAACCCCTAACTGTGGCAGATAAAGGGGTGTTCGAGACATGTTGGGAGTTCTCAGAAACATTAGTGCTGGACACCTCATACCCTGATCGTGGTTGTGCATGAGAAAGATCAGAATCCTGGTTCCTAAGACAAGAAGGGGAAGTTGCAGTCCTGAGAAAAGCATCTACATCTGGGTTACTCATCTGATCAAGACGCTAAGTCATGACAATATTATTGTTCATGGGAAGACAATCATTTTTATGTAATTTCCGGTAACAAAGGATTTTGTTTGTTCAAATCCAAGAAGAAATGTTGATGGAGAAACAAAAGTATGTAGTTCTGTATCTCTTTTTGGATTATATTTGATCTACATTTATTAAGTTTTCAAGGATTAGACTTTGTTGTTTAGTCACATTAAGTATGATCCTATTTGAGAAGTTGTTACCACACAATCTTTAAAATATCCTATCTGTCACCAGTATTCACCCTTTGTGTGTTGAAAAGGAGACTCTTGTTAAGTGGCTACTACCAACCTTCCCTTGCACTGTTTTTTCTGTCTACTATTGGTTCACTTTTCTTAACTTGTTACCCATTTTCAGCTTGACGTGCCATTTCACCTAAATTAACCATTTGAGAGCTGTTCTCACTTTTTTGCAAGTTGTTAGTATTGATAACATTAATGAGCGCAACAGGAAATGTACTTTCTTTGTAGAGAGGTCACATTTTTCTCATACATGTGTAGTGTATTTGGAGGCACATAAAACAGAAATCCTGGATTTCTCTTTGGATCATGGGCTTTTTACCATATTGCCCCCAATTGTTTTGCTTGGTGACCCTCATTTCTGGTTGGCTGTGAGCATATTATCAAAAAAATAAGGATGAAACATACACTGATTGGGTAGCAACTGAACAATCATTGTCATTCCCAGATCCACATAGGAAATATTTGGCAGTAAAATTCCCTAGGGTGAAGGAATGGGTTTGCATACAAACATTGTAGAGGTAGTTAATAAAAGATAGCTATCCAGTCTGTTAGTCGTGCACATTGATATTGGGATGAGTAGTATAAAGAAGGGAACGTATTGTGAGCGGCAGGAGACAATTTGATACGTAGATCCATCATATGCTCTTTAACTTTCTCCCACACTATTCTGCCATTACGTGAGCTAAGACAAATGTGTGAATGGTCATTGTGTCTCAAGAGAGCATCCACTAAAGGTCACATTGTGTCGAAGTATTGGAAGCTCATGAATTGTGGTCTGCCCCTATACCCTTACCCGCAGCAGCAAAACTTCTAACAAAACAAGCAAAGATAATGTCGGCTGACAGTGATGCACTAACCTTGCAAAATCTAAGTCACAGAAGTTGGGCCTCAAAATTATATAACAGCGGGGGCCTGCCATACTACCTGTCTTCTCCCTTGAAGCCAATAATGATGCGTCAACTAATGAGGCCACGGTTCGGTTTGATTCCAGTGCTGGTATACAAGTACGGCTGTGAGTATAAAAAGAGCGCTGCCATACAGTGCTGTGCATGTAGGGGAGAAGAGGAGTCATTAATTTGTATATTATGCATTTGTGAGAAATTGTGCCCCTTGAGAATCTACTGGCTGTGCCCCATCTGGCGGATTTTAAACATACGGACATGCCGAGCAGCCCTGATAGAAGGCATGAAAGGCGACTCAGTGCAGCTGACGATACGCTTCATGAAATTTCTATCTGCTGTAAAAGCCATGCTGGATTCTGACTATCATACAGAACTATAAATGCTAATTGTCGTGCCAAATGTCTATGTCTCTACAGTTGACAAAAGTGTTGTTTACATTTTTTAACATGATGGCAATCCACCATATTCCTTTTAATAACATTTTAACCGATGCTCCTTATTCTGATTTTAGCCTTACATAATTTCAATTAATAGTGCTATAAAAACATATCTATCTATCTATCTATCTATCTATCTATCTATCTATCTATCTATCTATCTATCTATCTATCTATCTATCTATCTATCTATCTATCTATCCATCCATCCATCCATCCATCCATCCATCCATCCATCCATCCATCCATCCATCCATCCATCCATCCATCCATCCATCCATCCATCCATCCATCCATCCATCCATCCATCCATCCATCCATCCATCCATCTATCTATCCCATTGTGGCTGTGTGCATTGCTCATAGATGCTTTTGATTCAAAGGAGTATAGTGAAACTGTAAGACTTGCCAGCCTTAGGGTGGTCTTCCCCCTACTTACTGCCAATTTTGGGCTGAAATGAGTTTTTCTTGACTTTAGAACTCTGTACACTTTACCACTATTAACCAGTGCTAAAATGCTTGTGCTCACTCCCTTGAACATGGTTTGATTGGCATACACCTTATTGGCATCTTTCATTTACTTAGAAGTCCCTTTTAGAATATTATACCATATACCTAGGGCCTGTAAATTAAATGCTACTGGTGAGCCTGCAGCACTTCTTGTGCCACCCACTTAAGTAGCACCTTAAAACATGATTCACGCCTGCCATTGCAGCGTGAATGCAGTTTCAAACTGCTATGCCGACTTGCCATTAAAACGTCCTTGCCAAGCATTAAGTCACCCCTAAGGTAGGCCATAGGGCAGGTTGGACACCGGCTTTTCACTTTTACAGTTCCTAGCAGTGAAAAACTCCTAAATTTGTTTTTTATTACTGTGAGGCTACCCCTTGCATATGATAACATTAGAGATTCCTTATTACATTTAATAAGCTGTAGTTGGATTTGTCATTACAATTTTGAATATTTGAAAAACGTTTAGAAAGTTGGCATTTTCATGCCCTTAGCCCTTTGTGCCCACAGCCTGTCTTGGGCCACATGACTGGGTATAGCTGACAGACTTTGTGAATTCCTCTCAGACAGTCACACAGTAGAGGGATTAGGTGTGCCTAAATTGGTTTTTTGCTGCCAGGATGGAGGGTGGGGCTGAACACACCCCCACTGGCAACTGAATAGCCTGTGATTTGCTTTCACAAAAATAACCTAATGACCCCACATTATCACTGCCATCAGCTTGGAGCCAGAGCAGGAGAGTCAGTAAAGTCCATGCACTTTAAAGAACTTTTCTAAACGTCTCTCCCACCTTACAGAGAAAGGGTACCAGGGTATAAAACAGGAGCTTCAGACTCATACTGCAGTACACTTCTGGTACTCTGCCAGGAAGAAAGACTGCTGTGCTGCTGAAAGGACTGCTACTCTGCTGGACTGCTCCTCTGGAAGATTACTGCCCTGATGGATTGCTGCCCTGTTGCTCTGATACACTATTGCCTTCTACCTGGGTACAAGGCCTAGGTCTTCATCTGTCCCAGGACCACCAGAGAGATGCAGAAGGTCCCCCTGTTCAGAGCCACAGTGACACAAAACGTTTCCTCCATCTTGAATCCACACCTGTACAACCCTGAGTGAGTTTTGACCTTCCAAGTGGTGCCCCTCCAGTCCTGAACCATTGGAAGTCGTGCTAAAGGTGCCCAGATGCAAATCCCAAAACAGAAGACAACATTTTTTTTTACAAAAATTGCTCAGAGTATCAGGAGGAAACCAGGATCAGTCTGCTTGCCTATCCCCCTGGGCGCATCGCCGGTCGGATTGACTCTGCGGTTACTCACACCACATGCTTCTCCACAGCACCAAACCTGTTTCAATGGTCCTTCACCCAAATGGTATCCAGCCTTGTGGAGCTGACTTAGGCTATTGCCCTATTCCTTGTCCTGCTGGAGATTTTGGACTTCCATTTCAGAGACTAAGTTCAAAAATAGAAATATTCACGTGGCTGCATCCCAAGGCTATCCAACGATGATGCCCCCTCCTTGGACACCTTCTGCAAACTCGCCTCGCTCAATTGTACCTTCTCAGACACTTTTTCTCAGTATTTCTTCTATATCTGAAGGTAGGCCCTGACCAGGCCCAATCCCTTTTTTGTATCCGAAGCACGCTCCATCGCGGTGAGACATTTTTTTTTACTTTGACGTGGTGTAGCGCGACTAGATGCCTGAAGTTTGTGTTTTGACCTTTTAGGTGCTCGTTTTCACAAAAATTAAGAACTCTGGTTCTACTGATTAGATTTTTGTTGTTTTGGTGTCAAATAATTTATTAACACTTACCCTATTTTTCTAAAGTGGTTTGGTATTTTTCTTGTGTTCTTTACTCACTTCATCACTGTTTTTGTGTTGCATAAATACTTTAAACATTGCCTCTCTGGGGGCGTGGCCAAGATGGCGGGCTGAGTGGTCGCACTCGAGGTGAGCTCCGCCATCCCTGGGCCCTGAACCTACTGTGCATAAGCTGATTCTCCCCCCGGGTCGCTGCACTTTACGTAGCTGTGGTGTGGAGCCACGGAGTGGCTCCGGCGAGCCCATTGCCGCCCTCCGTGGTGTTTACCCGGTCCCGGACGCGGCGCCTTTGTTGGGCGCGAGGAAGGCCTAGTGCACGGCCTGAGGAGGAGGCGGAACCTTCCCGGGTTCGGACATCGGTCCGGGTGAGCGCAGCGGAGCTCCTGATCTTGCCCACCGGTCCCGGGCATCTGCATCAGCCATAGCGGCACGTCTCGGAGACCTGGGCCGCCTTTCCCGGAGGCAGAGAGATACCGACGCCGAGCCCGGGGCCGGACTTCACGAGAGGCCGGGGCTCTGGCCTGGAATACGAGCCTCGATTGCCCTGACAGCCGCCTAGGGGTGTACCGGAGCTGCAGGCCCTGAGAACCGGCCACGGACGCCCCTGCCAGGCCCTGAGGTGCTTTTTCAGAGTCCATGCCGGCTGAGGTGGTGGCGGAGCGGTAGGGGTGCCGGACCTGGGGCTTCTCCCTACGCAAGGCCGTGGCTTTGGCCTACACCCCGGGCCTCGGCTGCGCAGATCGGCGGTGGCCCACCGGGTGGGATCGCGAGGCACAGCACTGCTCTTCTGGGTCAGCGGAGGCCCCTGCGGTGAGTTGGAGTGCGGGGGCGCAACGGAGGGAGGGGCTGCAGCCTGCGCCCCTTGGAGCCACGAGTGAACGGGAATCGGGCTACTGCTTCTTGACCGCCGGCAGGACTGGCCGCCGGCGGAGCCCCAATGCGGATCCTCCCCTAGAGGTGACCCCTGGCAACGCGTTGGACCAAGCCACCCCCGGAGAGCCGGAGCTGCAGGCCCTGATAACCGGCCCAGACGTTCCTGCCAGGCCTGAGGTGCTTCTCCAGAGTCCATGCCGGCTGAGGTGGTGACGGAGCGGTAGGGGTGCCGGACCTGGGGCTTCTCCCTACGCCAGGCCGTGGCTTTGGCCTACATCCCGGGCCTCGGCTGCGCGGATCGGCGGTGGCCCGCCGGCCCACCCGGTGGGATCGCGGAGCACGGCACTGCTCTCCTGGGTCGGCGGGGGCCCCTGCGGTGAGTTTGAGTGAGGGGGCGCACTGGAGGGAGGGGCTGCAGCCTGCGCCCCTTGGAGCCACGAGTGGACGGGAATCAGACTACTGCTTCTTGACCGCCGGCAGGACTGGCCGCCGGCGGAGCCCTAACGCAGGCTCTCCCCTAGGGGTGACCCCTGGCAACGCTTTGGATCAAATCACCCCCGGAGCGCCGGTACGCTCCCCTCCCGCATTGCCTGGGCGCAGGAGTGAGGGCCTCATATACATTACCGCGATCCCCCCGCCCGGGCCCCGGAGGGCCTATCGTGGACTAGCTCAAGTGGGCTCCTCGGGAGGCGCTGTTGGTATTGAGCTTGTGGCCACAGAGACTGTGGAGTGGAAGGCCATTGGACCGCCCGGAGAGACGACCCAGTAGACAAAATGTCGCAGAATAGGGGGTCAAGGAAGGGAGACCGCACACTGCCGGAGATGCTGGGCAGAAGCGCTATGCGACAGGATAGGGGACAGCCATCCCCAACTCATCCGAGTGGATCCCAAGGAGCTAGTGGTGGAGAGCCACCGGTTACGAGATCCTTCCTGGAATCCCTCTTCAGCTCGCTGCGAGACGACTTTCAAACGCTCAAGCAGGAGGTAGCGGGTGAGGTCCGCGAGATCCGGAGGGAGGTTGACGGCCTGGGTGACAGAGTGTCCACGGTGGAGGAGGCTGGCCATGCAAGGGACGAAGAAATCACGCAACTGCAGCAAGAGGTCATCCGACTCCGGGAACAACACCTTGACTTGCAGTCGCACACGGAGGACCTTGAAAATCGCTCCAGGAGAAGTAACATCCGTGTCCGGGGAATTCCATTCCGTGAGGAGGGGGAAGATGTGGCGGCGTACCTGGGGGAGCTGTTCAGAGAGGTACTGGGGGAACCGGCTGATTTCCCCATCCGGATCGATAGGGCGCACAGGGTGGGCCTGCAACGCCGGACTTCAGCGCCTCCTCCCGACATCTTGGCCTTTCTACCGGACTATCCCCTGAAGGAGCGGATACTGCGGGAGGCTCGGAAGAGGCCCTCCTTGGAATTCCGGGGTCATCGTGTGGCTCTTTATCAGGACCTGGCTACGACCACTCTGCAGAAACGCAAAGCTTTCAAGATTGCGACTGACTTTCTTAGGGAACATGGCACTCAGTACTTCTGGGGACACCCTTTCCGGCTTATTTTCAGGTGGAACGGAACTCTGCATCAACTGCGTTCCCTTCAGGATACATGTGGAGTGCTGGGGATCACTGCTACTGAGGACGGAACCCACACGCCTCGCCGGAGCCGGATGACCAGGGATGGCTGGCAGACGATTCCTGGCCGACGGTCCTCTGGTTCCTCGCCTCGGCCGGACTCTCCCGCGGCCCGGATGGAGTCAGGCACTGCAGCGCCAGATGGGACTGATGCTTCCACAGCGGCGGAGGTGGCGCTGACAGCTTAAGTGAACTCCGGGGGGAGATCGACATCGCTATCATGGAACTGCAGGTTTGAGGGTCTGGGGGGGAGGGGGGAACGGAGAGGTGCGTAGTGGCTGGACGTCCACTTTTTTGACTTTCCGCAGGCTTGTCCGACGAGGACCGGACTGGGACACTGGTTTGTCGGGGTTGTTTGAGGGGGCGAGGGGGGGTGTTTGGGGATGTTGAGCCAGTCCCAGTTGCGGGAGGGGACTGGGGAAGGGAGGGTTGTTGGGGGAGACGGGAGACAGTTGGGGGGGTCCGAGGGGCTAGGGGACGGGGTTGGAGGGGGGGAATCCGGGAGTTGGAGGGGGGGAGGGTGGGTCGTCCAGTGCACATGGGGGTTTCTAGTCGTCCTGGCATTATCTGTGTTTTTTGGTTTGCTTCCGCCTGATGATAGCATTTGTAGAGTGGCTTGTCCTTCTGATTTGCGTGCGAATTGGAGTGGTGTTGGGGGGTATATACGAAGCTTTTGGCGGGCTGTGAGTTCCTGGGTGGTTTGTCTGCTCATTGGTTTGCACAATGGTTGCTTCTTATGTCCCTGCTCTTTGCTCTACGCTCTGCTGCACCCCATGCTGAGTCACGCTTTTGTCTTCCCAGCCTTGCTGATGGAGGGCCTTGTTGCTTTCTGCCATATCGCTGCTCATGCCCCCTGCCACGTGTAAGGTCGTGACCCTGAATGTTCGGGGTCTGAATAATCCCGTTAAGAGGCGGGCTGTCCGTTCGCTCTTGGAGAACACCAAGGCAGATATCTGTCTCCTCCAGGAGACGCACTTATTAGCTCAGGACACACACAGGCTCCGGTCGCACAAGTTCCCTTCACAATTCTTTTCCTCTTGCACCACTAAAACGGCTGGGGTGGCGATTCTGGTGGCACTGCACTTTCGGGGGGAAATTCTCCACAAATTCACTGAACAAAAGGGTAGACTATTGGCTTATCGGTTTAGGATAGGGGGTCTTCTATTTACGATCGGGTCCCTGTACAGCCCCAATGAACGGCAGGATCGCTTTCTGCAGGCAGCAATCGAAGAGGTCACCTCTACCCAGGATAGACACATCATACTCGGGGGGGACTTCAATATTGTCTTTGACTCCGCACTGGATAGGTCGGCGCAACGCTCCCCTCAAGTCGGAGAACTCTCCGCGGACCGTAGAGCTCAGCTGGAGGAGGTGGACCTCCTTGATCTGTGGCGACATCTACACCCGACGGATAGGGACTACTCGTACTATTCCCATGCCCATAAGACGTACGCGCGGTTAGATCACCTTTTGGTTACCTCCCCGGTGAAAGCGTTGGCCTCGGGATCGGAGATAGGAGTGATCTCCCTATCAGACCATGCCCCGGTTGAGGTCCTGCTGAGTATGCCTCCGACGGCTCCCCGCCCTCGGACGTGGCGCCTCCGTGACACGCTGCTGCACAGGAAGGAGGTGGTGGCTCGCATTGAGAAGGCGATTCGAGAATTTCAATCCCATAACGATAATACGGACACTAGCCGGGTCACACAATGGGCAGCCATGAAGGCTGTTATCAGAGGGGAATTTATAGCGATTTCCTCAGCGGATAATAAAGTGCGGGAGGCCAAGAGGGATGAACTTACGGATCGGGTTAGGGAGCTGGAACAGATCCATCGCAGGACGGGGGCTCCCCGAATTTGGCGGCAGCTCAAGGAGGCTAGGAAGCTCCTGGCGGCCCTGGACCTTGACAGGGCGGAGTATGCGGCATTACGGTTGCTTCACACCTTCTACACTTGGGGGGGACCACTGCGGCAGGCTGTTGGCGAATAGGCTCCGAGTAGCAAGGCAGTCCCAGCTCGTTAAAGAGATCTCTGGCCCGACGGGGCGAATGGAGACTGAGGACGCTCGAATAGCAGCTGTATTCCGCGGTTTTTACGAGGAGCTCTATACGGGGGATCCCCCGGATGAGGTAGCCATGGACGCTTATCTGGACTCGGTTGCATTACCCTCTCTAGAGCCTTTGCAGGCGGATCATTTAGACAGAGACATTCGGATTGAGGAAGTGGTTTCCGCTATTGCCAGACTTAAACATGGCAAGGCTCCGGGTCCGGATGGCTACATTGCGCTTTATTATAAGACATTCTGCACGACGTTGGCCCCCATCCTGACGCGCCTTTTCAATTCCTTCGCGGAACCCGGCGCCATTCCGCCCCATCTGCTCCGAGCCACGATCTCGGTTATCCCCAAGCCCGGCAAGGACCCGAAGCAATGCGGGTCATATAGGCCGATCTCCCTTCTGAATATTGACCTGAAACTGTATACGGGGATCCTGGCCGCTAGATTGGCTCTCCACTTGCCGGGGCTAGTCGATCCTGACCAGGCGGGTTTTGTCCCTGGGAGACAGACGGTGGACAATACAAAACAAATTGTCCACCTATTGGAGAAGGCCTCCCGGATTCCGGGAGAACGGATGATGCTGGCTGTGGATGCGGAAAAGGCATTTGATCGGGTACATTGGCCTTATCTGGAGCGGGTGCTTATGAAAGCGGGTATAGGAGGGAAATTCCGCTCAATGGTCCTTAATTGTTACAGTCGCCCGTCGGCGGTGGTCCGTGTCAACGGGCTCGCTTCTGACTCTTTTAGTATCGAACGTGGCACCAGGCAGGGTTGCCCGCTTTCGCCCCTGCTTTTTGCACTCTACATGGAGCCGTTTGCCCAGCGGATGCGCGATAACCCGATGGTGGCCGGCATCCGGATGGGAGGCTTCACACACGCTATCAGCCTCTACGCTGACAATGTTATTCTATCCATTGACAGGCCCCGCACGGCTCTACCGGCGTGCATGGAGGAATTGGCCTCTTTTGGCGCGGTGTCGGGATTCAAGATGACCATGGGGAAGTCGGTGGCACTGGATGTCTCCCTCGAGCCGGACACTAGAGCCTGTCTGCAACAGAGGTTTCCCATGCTCTGGTCTTCGGGAGCGGTGCCATATTTGGGGATCCAGATTGCTCCTACCATACCGGCCATGGTATCGGCGAACTACCGGGCCCTGGGTGCCAAGATTAGGGAGGAACTGGGCCGGTGGAACCGAGGCATCTTTTCCTGGCTCGGCAGGATAGCTGCTGTCAAAATGACGGTCTTGCCTCAGGTACTATACCTCTTTCCGGCCCTCCCACTCCAACCGCCGGTGGGATGGATCTCGCAACTGCAGGCGGACGTTTCTCGGTTTGTCTGGCAGGGTAAGAAGCCTAGAATGCGTAGGGCTCTCTCGCTGCTGGCCCCGGAGGCTGGTGGGTTGGGTGTCCCTGATTTCCGCAAATACTTTCAAGCTACCCAGTTGCGTTATCTTGTGGAGTGGAGTAAGTGGGAGTCTGATAAGCATTGGCTTTTTCAGGACCAGGCGGTGGCAGGGAGACCCCTGCAGGAGATCCCGTTCCTGCGTCGTCCTCATCGGCCCAAAAACCTCTATGCCTCCTTTGTCACGAGGGTGCCCTTACGAGTGTGGGATGCTACCAGCATTTTGCGTGGCCTCACTACGTTTCCGTCACCGCTTACTCCGATAGTGGACAACCCGGACTTTACTCCGGGGATGGAGAGGGGGGCGTTTACGAGGTGGCGTCAGGCGGGGTGTAGAGCCTTATGTCACCTTTATGGCCCGGAGGGGGTAGTCCCTTTTCCCCAACTCCGTCAGGAGTTCTCACTCCCGGAGACAGAACGACTTCATTATCTGCAGGCTCGCCACTGGGCCCTCCAGCCGCAAGTGAGAGAAACGGCCGATCGGTTTTTCCTCCCCTATGAACGTTGGCTCATGACGCGGACTTCTGACTCCAAATTGATTACCGACTTGTACAAACTACTGCAACCGCCAGCGACACACCTTTATCACCCTGGGAGGGAGCGTTGGGAAAGGGAGTTGGGGAGGACACTGAGCCCTAGAGAGTGGGAACACATATCCTATAGAGCAAGGCACTCAGCTTACCACATGGGGCTCACAGATACACTGACTAAAGTCTCTACCTACTGGTATTATACACCTGAGCGAGTACATGAGTTTGATCGTAGCAAAGATGACACATGCTGGAGGGGATGTGGGCACCGGGGTACTCTCACGCACATACTATGGGACTGCCCGCTCCTGGAACCTTATTGGAAGGAGGTGTTAGATGAAATTGATTCTCACTTTGAAATTGAATTGCCACGCTTACCTGCCTATACCTTGTTGGGACTCCCCAATGATCTAATGTATCCTCTTCATTCCCGCAGGGGCAGGCAGATAGCAATAGCACTTGGTTCCGCTGTCCAGAACATCTTAATTCACTGGCACACTGCTACAATACCGTCTATCACTGGCTGGCTGCACAGGTTGTGGCATGTGTTGGGTATGGAGAAAATGTCCCTCACGGTGGCGGGTGATGTGGAACAGTTTGGGGAGCTCTGGCAACCATTTCACTCCCTGTTGCTTTCTGAATTTAGGGAACTTACCTGCCCCAAATATCTCCGCCTTCTGCGGCTTCCGATCCCGGAGGAGTCTGCCCCGTGATCTCCCTTTGAACTTCTCCTCCTTGGTATTGTGGCTCTGATGTGTGCTGCGGTTAGGGACTGTGCACTGGACGTGGGGTGGGAGTGGGGGTGGGTGTTGGGAGTTTGGGTGTTGGGGGGGAAGGTTGGGTGGGGGGGTTTCACGGGAAATGTCATAACATGCTGAGGCGACAAGTGCCTTTTGTTACTGAGCGGGCGTGATTCGTGGAATGTCGACTGTTGATAGCGCTCTTGGACACTGGCTTTTCAGCCCTGCTATATTCTCTTGAGATGTCTGTTTGTCCTTACGTGTTGTGATGAATAAAATACTTTAAACCTAATCATTGCCTCTAAGGTAAGTCTGACTGCTTTGTGTGCCAAGCAACTCAGAGTTAAGCACAGGTAACTTTAGTGACTTTATGTTGTTCACCCTATAAGGATATGTGGCTGTTGCTTGACCAGGGCTCACACCCCAGTCAACCAACAACCCAATTTTAGACAGAATACATGTTGAAGTTCTAAGATAGCAATAGTTTATCTAAGCTGCATTATTCTCTTTTGGTTTGGATTTAAATCTTTACAAGGCACCCAGATTCAATAAAATAATAAATAAAAACAAAAATGATCGAAGATAGAACATTTTCTAGACAAAGTTTGACATTTACTGACAATGTTTGTGATTGAAGTGGTCTAATCCCCATTGTCAGGCTCCTGCGACAGGAAGGGATGTAGTTGAAAAGAGATTGTAATGTTCACAGTGCCCTGTGCCACTGGACCACTGACTACTTGGACCTGTGTGTACGTAAGATTTTCTTGCATTAAGACAGGGCCAAACAGCGAAGGTCAGTCTTCCACAAGCCGATGGTGATTCAACTACTGAATAAAGATTACGGGAAACATGCAAGGATCTATCTACCCTATGCAGCCTTGTCTCTCCCACCTAGAGAACAAGGTTGTGATCATTATCTTTATATCTTGCTTGCCTGGCTTTCAAAGCCACATAATGTATAAAAATACACACAAATATACTTTTAAAAAGACTTAAATCGTACTTGAAAACCATGTCAAATTTCTTTTTAAAAAGTTATGTTATGTTATAAAATGTTTTGTAGCGCGCTCTGCTACTGCAAAGTATCCTGGCGCGATAAAACGTGTCCTTATCTACACATTCTTCATGCACCCGTGCCTTAAAACATGAAAACGATGCTTCTCAGATCTAAAGTGCTCCAAAAAGATATGTTATACCTGTAACAGCCCTATACAAAAAATGTGATGGCATTACTGCAGTTCTTAATTCCAAAGTTTCTAAATTGTGCTAGCCAAGTCCTAGGATGCTCCTTCCGTTTTTGTGGAAAACAGCATGGAACAAGAGATGATAGCGTTCCAGGGTCCTGCCTGGACTGAAGACTAGTTTCTTTTTATCTTCTTATGATAGCCATCAATTAAGAATAACAATGCCCAACTCCATTTTGCTATTGATTTCTGTTTCTCCTCATTCTTCTCCTCCCTGCATGGAATGACTGTGAAATGGTGCAGTAGTATGAGCACTATACAAAAACTTCAGGACAAGTTCAATAAAATAATAGGTATTCAATGGGATTAATAGATAAGAGTGCAATTAAGAGTCGTGTGTAAAAAATGTCTTCAACATATGTTACTTTCAATTTTTACAGTTGTGAAAAACTGTATTTGCACATGTATGTGTTAACATTTAGAATGTTTTTGTCTTTTCACATAAAGTAAATATGAACCCAATGAATAGGAGGATGTTGGACTAATGGTGATATTCTAAAAAAGTCAAAAAGCCCATATGAGAATCTTTTCCGTTACCATTTTTTAGATTTTACATCTGTTAGAATAACCTCTATATTCCTATTCTTACTCTCATCTTGAATCAGGAGTCCTTATCTATAAGTAGATTGTTTGTGTGATTTATCTATGCACAACATCTACCACATATATGCCATCTACTGTGAGGGGAGAATCAGAATCTGTGTCTTGTGTTCGGCTCACATCATACACTCCTTTAGAGCCTCAGGCCACAACAGCCTGCTGTTTCTTTTCTCCAGATCTTGTTTATGTTGAGGATTAAATCATCGCTAGTTTGGGACATGGTGAGCCCTCCAATACCTGGGGGCATTTTGAGGTTTTTTCCCAGCCTCTCAAAATTCCCCACATCTCACATATCCTTTGAAGGATTCATATACTATTTATCTGTTTTTCCTGCTCCTTGTCTTTTGTGTCTGTGCAAGACCACCTTCCCCATTGTCATCTTCTTCAAATAAAGTCTGGCTAGCAGATCGCACTCCCACACTCATAAAACTTTAAGTACATGCAGAGAAAGTCACCAATAGAAAATGCTTCTTAATCAATCATTTGATTTGAACCACAAGAATCTCTGAAAAAACAATATTGTGATTCTTAACATTGTGGTGGCTCCTCATTTACCTCTTCATAAGTTTGAGCCCTTAACTTTACCAGTGCATCAGTGTATTCCAGTAAAACCTTATCGAGACTGAAGAAATATGCTCTCCAATGCAAACTGATTGTGAAGCTGGCCGATCACTTATGTATTTCATTCTTTCATTATAGACTATCAAGCGGGAATTGAGGAAGGCCTAGATGTAGTTCATTGCCATTGTCCAGTATTGATAGAATTAGGGCATGTTTCACAAGTTTGTTTGGCCGGGATAAGAAAGACATGATGTAGCACATAATATGGAGTTTATAATGACATGTTTTTGGTACCACCTTCATCTATGTAATAAATTATGTATTGCCAACCATCTGGATGCAAAGGGGAATGGGTACGGGGAATGGGTTATTGCTTCATCAATGTGATTGAATTGCTGTCTGTCATTTGCATGTATTAAAAAACCTCCACCTATATTTGGCAAATAAAACTGTCAGAAATGTAAGATAGACATAGATATTAAAAAGTAGTGGTCTTAGTGAGAATTCATTTTTGCTGCTGAGCAATGGTTTCCCATGTTGATTTGTTCGGAGTCATACTGCAAGAAGAAGGTAATCCCTATAGTTTATCTTAGACTTTCAGGCAGTTTCATATATTCTACAATGTACAATGCTCTGCCAAATATAAATGTACAGTACCGATACCACTTTGATCCACAATTTGGCACAACAAATTAAATAGGGGCAAGAGGACAGATCAGGTACACATTACTCCTGAAAGGTATCAGAAATGTCCATAAGTTTCCAGATAACAGTGCTAATTTGTTTATTAGCCTTTGCTTCTAATAGTTTCGCTAGTTATGTCAGATTAGATATGTGTCACTAGATTAATAGTTGAGTTGACACCAGGGTTTGTTTCTTCAAACATAGTCATATGTTGGTATTCTCTATGGTGGCCAGGGCATGTAACATCTGATCATGACCCATGAATTTGTTTAATCAAGGCTATTGCTTTTGTTGGTTGTCAAAGGAGACAGGGTATTGGTCTATTTGGAAAGCAAGCTGACTTCCCTGTTAATTCTAATTGTGAAGAAAAATAACTCAATAAGAATATCAAACTATTCCCAACTGGGTCTCAATTTTGTGCTCATAGTTGAGGTTCCTTCAAGTTCTCTAAAAATGTGGAAAGCTCCTCACGTTAAATTAGCAGAGCCTTTTAATTTGGACTGAGCGTGTGCCTTCCTGTTTTTAGTGCAGTGAGGTTCCCCTATTAGTTAATATGTTATTGGAAGGACAATTGATCCTCTTTTAGGCATTGAGAACCCAATCTCCTCTCAAGTCTATATAAGAGCTGCTGCTCATTCAGAAGCTCAGGCGTAAACCAATTTACTGGATTTCTAACTAGCTGTGATCTACATTTGTTGGTAGTGTTGAAATATTCCTGTTCAGTTGGGATTTTGTGATTTAGACCAAGCCCGTTCACGTTTGCTCAGGTATCATGAGCATATAAATGGAAGTCTGCCCACCGTGGGTCTACCCACGATTCATGCAAAGACTTCTCATTAACGGGAGAGAGTGATACTGGTGATCTCTGTGGATCCCCACACATTATCATGGCCGAGGAAGCCAACTGATTCCCATACACTAATGACTGTCTGCAAAAACTCTTTGAATGAACCGGCAGAGAGGTTAGAGCCACCAGCCACTCATCAATCCAGAAAGTGGTTAATGGCAACAAAGGTGTCTGACAGGTGAAGCAGCACCAAATGGGCTCCTCCTCTGACACTGAGGACAAACTATAGGCATACTTGCTCTAAATTTAGAAAACTTTTCCTGGAAAAAAGAACAGAAGTACATCAGAAGTTGTAAGGGTTGTATCTTTATCTAACATGTCTAATCAAATCATTTATTTAGGCATGTCAAAAAATGGTTGATGGGTTGGGGAATAATTTAAGTATGGTAACCTGTTTTTTTTGCTAAAAGATGTTCTTTTGTATACGAGCCTCGAATGGACTTTATTGACATTACTTTATCCCTAGCCACCCTGGGGGACTTTAGACAGTGATGTTTTTCAAGCATGGTTTGGTGTAATTTGCTCTTAAGTACAGCCTTAGTGACCCTGGATGTTTCCTGGTCATAAGATAATCTCCAAAACTTCAAACGCCCTTCCTCGTCGCTAAAAGAAGAACGTCTCCAGCACTCAGGGGTATCTGACTTGTCCAGTCCCATAGGTACACAGGTAGCATGTCACACAATATTAGGCGTGCCTCAGTGATGTAATGTAGTTTAAAGTACCTCAATCCTGTGTCTCTTTCTACAGCCCACATCCATCATTACCATCAAAAGATTCTTTGCGGGTTACACCTCCCCATCACATAGACATGCCACAGAGGTAGATGGTTTGTTAGTCACTTCAGCTCTATTCATTGAAATACTCTCTACAAAGTGCAAAGGAAGAAAAATACTGTTTGGCCAAGAGAAACCCTATATACACTCCCCCCATCAAAACAGGCTTTGACTTTTGCTCTGTTTCTTGTGCCCTTTCTCCCTCCTCCATGCCTGGCTTTCCCCTCCAGGATCCAATGTCAATCTTTCAAAGTGCTTGGGATGGGCTCGTTGATGGCATAAACTAATAAGCAAAAAGTATTATGGTTCTGTTTGTGTTTTTTACTGTTCTTCTACCTCTGATAGTGTGATTGTAAACTAACTAGAACTGAACGTGTGGTACCATAATTGTGGGCATACTAAGCGTGCTTCATGTAAACGTTTTGTGAAATACCGGTTTCTCTACATTTCTTATCAGCGCTACATCGGGCTAGCAGCTTTCAAACTTCTCCATCTAATGCGCAACAGAACTGGAGGAAAATCATTCGCTCAAGTAAGATTGTGTCTGCATAATTTAAAAAAGATATTATGTTCTCTGTTGTTTTTTTGTAAAAATGCAAATATGTTTTCATGTTTTAATTTACAATGCCCTGCTTAATCACGTGCTTTGCTTGAGTGGTTTTACTCAACTAAATGTCTATGCACGTTGACTGTTTTCCATTTACACATGTGCACAGTTTTGCGAGTAAATGGATAGGTTACTATATCTTCCACTTTTTTCTGAAGCTTAGAAGAAAGTGAGAAAATGTGTTCACAAATAATTAATCGTAGAAATGTGGAATTAGCCATCACTAATCTCCCTCGGGGAGAGCATGTTTTGGTAAGTGAGTTCAGTCAGCTCCTTTGACGCAGCCGTGCAGGTAAGAGTGGTAAGGTCGGGCGGGGAGGGATTTCGATAGTTGATGACGAGGGAAAAATAATTCTTTACTTAATTTTCTCTCCTGGTTGTCTGTCGAATCTTCCCCAACCCGGCCCCACCGCTCTTACCTGTACGGGTCGCGGCTGCAGCTCCTTAACATGTCATGCCAGTTCCTCTAGCTTTATCGCTTTTCTTTTGAATGGAGATTTTATACCCATGTTCCAACTGGTTTCTTTACTGAGACTCGTCGTTCGATGATGCCCCGGTAATAGGGGATCAAGTCCGTTCTAACTTTGTAAAAAACCTAGTGCTGAGGCTCTCAACAGAAGGACACTAGAGTTTGCACCATCCGTTGTGCCTGGCAGCACAACGAATGATAGCACCAACACACTACGAATCATCAAACTCTTTAAAGTGTGACCATTCATACTATTACAGGCCCCCAAAGCTATAAGAATGGCTTTGGAGGCAAATACTAATAATTGGAAATTTAAATGGAAATAATAAACAGAAGTTGTTGTCCTAGTACCTAAATTGGCAGACACCACTACCATGTGGCAGACAGTCACAAGCCCCAGTGCTGGCAAATCAGTACAGGTGCTGAGCACCCGAAAACACCGGCACAAATTAAGCACTGGAGGTTAATTTGAAGCACACAGCCGTGGACGAGTAACTTAACACCTTGATCATTCTCTTGTGAATCTTTTTAAACGCGGTAGATCTACTCCACTGTGCAGACCCGAATGTTTATGGAAGCTGGCACCTGCTCCTCTACTATTGAATATAGTTTTTTTCCAGTTGTCTTTATAGCTCTTTACTTTATTTTATAGTTGTTTGGCACTCTTTGAGCGATCACTATCCATTATGGCTATATTCAGCTGGTCCTCGGCTTGTCGCCCCCTTTCCGGAACCAGTCCTCCCTGTAGCGCAGGGACGCAGACTCACGTGGGCATAGGTGGTTCCCTCATGTTTGTTTTTTTCTTTGTTTTCCTCCAGTTCCCGGATTTTAGTACTTGTTTGGAGTAGGGGGCTTCAGCTATTAACACCCTGAAGGCTTTTTAACAACATAGCTGGTCACATCAAGTTTGCACTTACCACCCTCGCAAGAGTCCACCCAGTGCAACCGACTAAATGGTTCTTTAGGGCTTATTCTAAGGCTCATAGCATCCTTATGACTGCCCTGCATGGCAACTACAGGATGGGGAGGAAATCAAGAGGACCAGGGCTGGATATTGTGCAGCCCACTTTGAGAGGAAGAAGTCTTTAAAGAGGGAGCTCCAGGAAAAGTTGCTGGAGGCCTGCACTCTGCGCAAATGTACGGAGTTCTGGAGGTTAGTGAATCACCCAATTCTCTCCTCTGATTCGGTGAGTGTGCAGGCTCTGATCATTGTCCCCCGGACATGGTTGGATTATTTCGGGGCGATATATGAACTTGAAACCGGTGAGCTGCATGTGCTTGGGTGTAAGAGACAGCTTTATCTGCCCTCTTCTCCTGCCTATGAATTTTCCTCAAAATGCTAAAATCCCCTACTATTGGTTTTATCAGACTCACTTTTTATTTAGGAATCATCAGGGGCGGCGATTTTTGAAGACTTTTATTGGGGAGTTTTGACTGGGTTTTATCCTTTCTTAGCTGGTGTTATGCTGTGTATTTCTTTTTTAACATGTTTTTAGTCAGCTATATCTTTTCTTGCTTTATCCATGTTCTTATAATATTTGTAATTTGTTGTGTGGTGGTGATTGCAAATGTTCTTTCTTTTTGTATTATCTTTGAGCATTTGTGATTTTCACAAAAACTTGAATAAAGTTTCACTATTACTAGTACCGTCATTAATCGGTCAATCATGAATATTTGACCCAAGAATACATTGCTTTATCAACTCGTCTGTTTTGGCTCTCATGACATGGGCACTGACTGGGTGGAGAATACCACTAAAACATGTGCTTAGTATTTTATTTTAAATATCTGCAGCTTTATGTAACAAGAACTAGACCCAGATGGGTTGCCTATCACGTCATAAAAGAACGTTTTCAATACATAAACTCTTGAAGTTCATTACAATACATTTTGCTGTGGGTTAGGTAACCAGCAAACAAGAAAAGTGGGTCATAATTAAAAGATTCTTCAGCCAAATAAAGGAAAAAACTGTCTGATGTGGACGGCCAAACATCGAGTCTGCCCTATCAGTGGACAGGAGACCTCCCCTTACCTAATAGCAGCCACGTCTGCTGAAGTTCACTTACAGACCATGCAGTTGGGGGGGGACAATTATTTAGGGGTCAAGGCCTTTGCAGTGGTCAAGGTGAGTCAAGTGTCAGCCTTGCAGTAAACAAGAATTCAAAGTGCAGGTCTCAAGCAGCCTCGCTCAGGCCCACCTTTCACAGCAGTTGGTGTGGTTTTTTTTCCACAGCAAGCTATGAGAGGTGAACACCTCACCTCCGGCGAAATCTCACAACTTTTTCCACATGGTTGTAGTACATGGGTATCCCTGGGCAGCGTACTCTGCTCCGCCAGCAGAGTTTGCAGAGTTTTATCAACTCTGCGCTCCACTGGGAATGTGAAGTGGGGGCAAAACTCGGACTCTCTGCCGGAGCGGAATAGGTCCCTCAACTCCTGCACCACAGGGCCCAAAAAAAGGGTAAAAAAAACCACTTACCTGCTGTCTCACGTCTGCGGGCCACCCTCCTCCTCGCCGGAGTCGCACTCCACTTAAGTTCCATGCAGTTAAAAAGAAAAACTCAGTGGAACTCCTCTCTGCCCCAATCCCACCGATTTTTTTTAAAAAAAGGTAAAAAAGAAACACTTACCTTCTCCTCTCGTGTCTGCGGGCCACCCTACTCCTTGCTGGGGTGTCTCCTCGTTGCCGTCCTCCTCCTTGTTGCCGGTCACAACCCGCTACGTTTTAAGTCTTGCGTAAAATAAAAACAGTGGGATTAGGGCGGAGTGGAGTTTCACTGAGTTTTTTTTTAAAACTCCGTGGAACTTAAGCGGACTGCCACTCTGCATACTCCGCCCAGGCATGGGCCATAATATGGGATTTCACTTTTTTTGTGTATATATCTAGATAGGAAGCATATTTTACAGAGAGAAACCTTAACATATCACCTGGAGTTCTAAGCTGTATCCATCAACTGCAAAAAAGTATCATGGTATACTTGAAGAAGTTCACGGTGTTATACATTTCAGAGCTAAAATCAGAAATGAGATGCATCTCGTCTGAATGGGAGTTCAGATTTACAGATGGACATGCTCTGACATCTTGTTAACTTTATGTAGTGCATTATTCAAGTGAATTTGTTTAAATTACATATGCTCCAGTTTACAAATATAATTTGATAAAGTAAGATTGTTTTTTGCTTATATCAGCATTCTCCAAATGAAAACCACCCTTGCAAAGAACTAGTGGGTACACAACAAGAGTGTTTTATAATTGAATAAAGTAATTTTCATGGCTTCTACAGGATATGCAAATGAAAATCTTTAACCTCATTTTTATTTTTATGTTGCAAGGGTAGTTATGAGAAGGCTGCTATTTTCTTGTCTTAATGACATAAATAGTTTGGAATAGTTAATGAAATCTCCTGCATCTGGTGTAACCTCCTGCAGTGGGGCAGTAGTATGTTCCTTTGACATTTATTCCCTTTCTCTAAGAGTTGTTTTTCCTTCCTATTGATCTGAGGTTTTCCAGGACAAATGGCTTCCAGCTGCCAAGCCTTCTTTAGTTTGTCATCCACCTCCCACATGCGAAAACCTTGCTGATGGAAATATCTACCAGCTTGTCATTACATTCTTTCTTGATAGAACTGTCAAAGGAAGTTTGACTCTTAGACCATGTCCTGCCTATTACTGCACTTATTGCTTGGCAGTTTTGGATCCGATGGAGCCACATCCACATCCCTTGATCCCTTTTAGTGCAGGACGCCAGTACTCTTCCTCTGTAGGAGAAGGATGGGAAGAGTACTTAGAAGGTATGTGTGCTGCTTTGGTCCTATTTATTATTATTCATTTAATTTGTAGAGCGCACAGCTACCTGTCGGGTTTCCTGGTGCTACGCATAGGCAGGCCCGGACTGGCCGTAGCGGGCACCGGGCAATCCCCCGGTGCGCCGCACGGGTGGGGGCCGATTTTGGGCGCCTGGGGGCCGATTTTGTTACAGGGCCGTTTTTAAATCGGCCCTGTAACAAATTTGGCCGAAAACCGGCCCTGGCAAAGAGCTTGGCGGCGCACTCAATCCCCGGAGGGAGGGGAGGGGGCGGGGGAGCACTTTGCCAGGGCCGGTTTTGGTTCCCAGTCCGGCCCTGCGCATAGGCAAGATGTTGCTGAAGTCACTATGCTTAGAATAGCCATGTTTTTAGGAGTTTGCAGAACAGCAATAGAGAGGTGCAGTGTCTTAGGAAGTGTGGTAGCGCATTCCAAAGCTTAGGACCTAGGTGTGTAAATGAGTTTCCTCCGTAGCGAGCCGAGCAGATTCTAGCAACACAGTAAAGGTCCTGACTCGCTGATCTCAGTTTCTGGGAGTCTTGGTAGGGGGAGACCATGTCCTGTACATATCTAGGGCCAAGTCAAGCCCTAGATGTAAACATGAAACAAAGGGGTTTGAATTGCAGTCTCTTTCCATGGGCATGTCTCGGGAGCGGAGCAAGAAGTTAAGCAGTGGAATTCTGCACAACCTGAAAGTGGTGGATACAGGCCTTGTCAGCTCCCTGGTAGAGAAAGCTACTGTAATCTAATCTTGAGAAACTAAGGGCCTAAATCAGAGTTCTTTGTGCCGAATGGGGAATAATCCAGATGATTTTCCTCCCCCATTTCGTTAGGGCAAATCAGGTGGATGCGACTTTAGCTGCTTGTGGATGCTTAGACAGAGTATCATCATGGAGTTGGTAGGGTCCACAAGGATACAGGCCAGTGCTCAGGGCCCCACAGTTGTGGTTCCTACCCAGAAACATAACCTCGGTTGTATAACCGTTAAGTGTGAGCGAGTTGCCTTCCATCCAGGAGGCAATCCCTCTGAGACCAAGGTTAAGAGACTCTGGATGATGTCCCTGTGGAGATGACAGGAAGAAGATAATTTTAGTTTAGTCTGCAGAGGAAAAAAGCGTCAAACCACATCTATCCCCACGGTCTCCAGAGGAGGCGCGTAAAAATTAAACAGAGGTCTCAGCGCGGAGCCCTGGAGTTGGACATAGATTTGTCAAATGAGATTAGCTTTGAGTCAGAGATAGGAGGGGGGAGATGAAGAAATTTAGGCAAGGCTTACATTTTCCATTGCGCAGAAAATGCAGCATAAAACATTATGGTATTGTTTTGGCCATTTGTATTTTGACATGATTTTCTTAGGGAACTCAGCTGGGTACAGTTGGGTTAACATTATTTAAACTGCTGACTACTCTTGAGGCAGAGTACTGTAGTACCAGACAAGAAATCAGAAAATCACTGACTTTGAAGAATTTATGTCTGACTGAGGGATGTG
Organism: Lissotriton vulgaris; assembly: GCF_964263255.1. Lineage (NCBI taxonomy): Eukaryota > Metazoa > Chordata > Amphibia > Caudata > Salamandridae > Lissotriton > Lissotriton vulgaris. Next base: position 695,029,448 of record NC_141687.1, on the reverse strand, counting down.
TTTCATAGTCAGGGAATCTATCCGTTAGATTGCCAACTAGATTAGCATGGTCAAGATCTTAGGAAAAGCTGTGCCTGTTGTGGAACCTCTGGAAGGAAAATTGTGAAAGATTCAAAGAACTGAGACAGGAACACCTGCCTAGAACAAGTACAGCAAAACCAATGGTAACTATATACCTTTGGTTGTTTGTCATTAGTGAGTTAGAGTAAAATTCTTTTCAATATCTGAACCAATGGCATGATGTTTAAGAAGCATTTCCTTGAAGATTGGGAACTTTTGGCACACCGATGAAGAAGCTGAGTAACTGGACATTTATTCACTCACTTCTTTTAAATCAGAATATTTGAATGTTTATGTTGGTCAATTTCCATTTCAGAAGGTAAGCTTTCCCTGAATACTGTTTTTTAAAACCATTCCCTGTGTCATTTCTGCGTTTCAGCGCCAAAACGTATTCACTGAAATACCATTGAGTTTTGTTTAAGGAGTAAATGACAGCCAGAGTGCTAGTGCATTTAAATGTTTACTACAAGGGACTAACCTTTGATGTAAAAAGCAACCCAATTCGTTTAAAAAAAAATCTTATGATCCATGCATTAGATTTGCTTACATTTTAAGGTCATTTTAATGATTAGATTCTTGTAATTAAATTGTATTTGCTTGTGAATTTTATTACATTTATTTCTTACATGAAAATGTATTTGTTGTTGTTCAAGTATCTTTTCCCAGAGGAAAGCCTTGCTGCTTGTGCCATGTTGCCAATGTAAACTCTGCATTCCTCTGCTTTACATCTTGTTTTGACTGTGTGGGACTTCAGCTGCAGTTCCTATCAAAAATAAGTCCCTTCTCTGCCATAGTCTAACAACCTAGATTGCTACAGTACTCTCAAGTGAAAAACAGTACTCAATACTTAGCACAACCCTTACCCACAAATGCGTTTTGTTGCTGGTTTCCATTTTATGAGGATCATAATTTACTTTAAAATCTTCTGAAACAGGTGCCTACCCACATTCAGGAAAATTCACAACCCTTGTCAGGGTGAACCCTCAAAGTCAATAAAATGTGCCTGAACTCAACCTCTGATAGCAATGGCACACAGCAGACAGACTTAACTTAGGGCAATGAGTGAAGTATGTATGCAGCACTTCAAAATGTAATAAAGTCAGAATGCCAATCAGTAAAAATCCCAAACTGAATTAGGGTCAGGTACACCAACCAGGTTCATCCTGGTCAATGATTGAACTTTCTGACTAAGTCCTTGAAGAACTAATCCACCCCAGGAGCTCCCTTCTTAAGCCCTCAGGACTTCTGGGGAGGCATTTAGATATTCACAGGGCGTCAGACAGAGGCCAACAGCAGGTTCTGTCCAGGTCCAGTTATCACTGGTCAGCTGGGTACTTCCAGACAAAGGCCCCTTGTAGCTTGTTGTACCCATGTAGCTTGAACAGGAGGTTAGCCTTATGACCTTTGAGTCCACTTCTTTGTCCTGGGTACAAGAGAGCAGGTCCCGTCTGTTAGAGCTCCTCTCAGGTCACAGACAGCAGGTCCAGTCATTTTCTGATCTTCCACAGGTCGAGAAAGTGTTCTGAAGTGGGAGCCTGGAGATGCCACATTTATGCCTGACACTAGCAAGTGGGTGGGAATTACTCATTGGCAGGCACTAACTAATGAGGTAAAAGTTCCTGGGGTCAAATCTGTCTACTTTGGGCATTTTCAAGAGGGCAAAAGTGTTTGGCCACTTTTAACTTGGGTTGTGAGGGCTAGGGGTATATGTGGCGATTGCATTATGGTAATCAAAGTGTCCTCCCACATCTAACACTAAAATCCAGTTTGAGACAGACACTGTAGTTTCAATGAACCCAGAGACAGATATCTGCTACAATAAAAGCAGAGTCTTTCAGGAGCCAGACAGTAGCTCCACAAGAATTAGCTTGGCATCATGTTCGCCCCTTTTTCAAGGGTACCCCAAGAGTTATATGAAAACCCACAGACCTGTCAAGCAAGGCTTGACACTTAAGCAGGATTTGGCACTGTTGTGTCAAAGAGGATGCCCATCCTGCATATTCTGGAGCATTCAGAGAAGTCATTTCTGCCCATTTAAATCACCCTATTGTATGCTCCTGGGAGCATTTCACACCTATTCAAGGCTAGGAGAAGCTAGCAAGCCAATGAAAGTTAGTCTCTGAGAACTTCAAGAAGGGAAAAGAGAACTTTTTAAAAGCTACTTTTCCTTAAGCTTGATTAAAAATTGGACTTTTAATAACTATTTAAATGTCTGTTTGATTATTTTTCCAGGTGGTCGCATTCCTAAGATACACTATTAGTATTTAATATCTCTTTCCAGTGTTTCTCTGTGGGACAGGGAGACTTCCTACAGTGAAAATAGCTTTTCGGTTCTACTAATTTCTTTTCTTTACAACATTCGTTGGGGTGGCTCTTTTCTAACCTCATATCCTACTCAAATTACAAAATTTCCAGTAGGCTGCACCAAAGTAACAAGCAAAAATTGTATATGATGTTAGGCTCAAGGCCTTTAAATCTGCAGACCTGGGTTCTAATCCCAGCTCTGGCATTTGACGAAAAATTGTGAAAATCTGGCCAAATCACTTTAGTTTTCTATGCCTCAAATTACAGTGATGTGTAATAAAATCCAATAAAAATGCAAGGTAGCCCTCACATCCTGGAATCTTTATTTCAGTCTCGGCCACCATACTGTTTCCTATAAGAGACCTCCTGCGCGCACTGCTACTGCTACAGTAAAAGTGATTGCTGTACAGTGCTCAGCTGAATTATAAAACTGGACACTTGATACAGCAAATACCCCAAAACAAATTTGGAGTCAGCAGTGGATAACCTTGTGTTTCATTCTTCTTGTGTTATTTTTATTGGCTAATAATAGATAACATCAGAGCTTGCTGTAAATACACATTTTTTTTCCTTGTGGTTGAATTACACCGAGGGGGCAGGGGGGTCCAATGGAGGTACTGGAGGGCAGGATCCACATCATTTTTTCAGGACACCAACCGATTGTGAAACTATTTTCCATTTAGATTTATTGGATCAAAATGTGGCTTTTGGGGATATCTCTAAAAATGTGTCAATGATCCTGCCCTTGTAGACATTCGCTGGACACACGTGAAATAGAATCTCTCTGCATGAGAGGGCAAATATTGGGCTCTTTATTTAAAATAAATGTAGGCAGAAGAATAAATGGGTCTGTAAAACCGAGCCTGCTGATGCAATAAGAGTGTTCGTCCCTGCGGCTGCTGGAAATGCTTGTTAAGGGGCTGTCTTCATACATTATTGATGTGGATGCCAGAACGACATAATGTCATCATTTTCAAGGACATTTATTTGGTTTTCTGAAGAGAAGTGCGATACTTTTCGGGAAACCACGTTGTATTAATTGCTTCAAAATGGCTGAATGAAAACCCATAAATACTGGCGCGGGGCAGAGACAGTCATTCTCCGATTGCAGGTCAAGAAGGCAGGCCTCCAGACGAACTTAACATGCTGACGCGTTGCCGAGTTGAGGAATCTGATAAAACCACAGACACTGTGAGTCACAAAACCACAGCGAAATCAGGCCTCGTTTCCATGGCAGGTACCACCGGATTTACGCATATGCCAGTTAGCCGTCCGACCTTATTTAGACAAAAAATGCTACACAGGATTTCGAAATGTTACAGCCTCCTCAGACTTCTAAAAGTCACATTTATATCAATTTAAATTTCAAAGCAGAGGTTGCCCACATGAATGTCAGTGCTTTTGTCACGGGGCAAACCTAATTTTCAGGCGTTGACGACATTCTAAAGTGTTTTAAATCTGTTGTTGAGCATGCCTGTGCGTTGTAACGTTTGACCGACAAAGCCGGCTTCTGGTTGGTCAATTTAGGAAATGGCTCAGCTCCATCTAACTTTATGAGCCTGGAAATGTAATTCTTCTGACTCGCTGAGAGTGCAGTGTTCTACCGTCGTTCAGATGATTAATGTACTTTATTATTCCACTGATTAATGTGCAGGGGTTGAGTCACTTACGTACATAATGTGCAGCTTTCCGTGTATCTAAATGGCCTGCTAATCTACCACCATAATTTATGAAATTCTGCAGCTGGGTTTGGCCGGTACAACATGAAGGACAGTACAGGCAGCTATGTTATGGTGCCACCAAAAATGGCGGCAAGAGGAGCCAGATTACAACAAACGGTCTCAAAAACACTTTGTTACTAGTCCAAAGGGAGCAGTCAACAGCAAAATGTAATTTTGTACATTTTGCATGAGGCTCCAACAAACATTGTCTTGGAGCTGACGGATATTCAACCCCCAAAGAACACCCGGCAATCCAATCTTTTAGCCAATGTTCTATCTGGCATTCAGTTTCTCAGGAGACAAAGAACTGGTTCTCTTAAATCTCTTGCAAAACAACAAGAGAGAGTGAGGGTGTTTTACAGCAATGTAAGGTAGGAACTCCTAGTCCCCTTCTTGAGAATTTAACCAAACAATGGAGGAGTACCCCCTGAAGGCGTTCCAGAGAGAGTCTCTGTGCCTAAGGCTTAAGGCTTAATCAAGCACTTGTGCCCAACCTTTACGCAGGACAAAGCGTGTCCTTTTAGAAGACCCCTCACTCACCAACCTAGTTGGTGACATGCTTCATCATCGGGGTCCCACCCCGAAGGCCGAGTGCCAACAGGGTGTGCTTCGATACCTGATTACAGTGAAGCGGGTATTTTTCTTTTTATATGTGCAGTGATATTAAAAGTGATAAGTGGTTTAAAAAGGGGCCAATTCTACTCCCTACAAGACTTTATTCCTGAGTGATTGGACACCCTAGGGATAGGACTGTGACACCTATGCCTAATTAGGTAGACTCCGGTGTTCAAGACGTGTAGTGTTATAAAATAGCGACGTGTGCTATGTGATTTAAAATACAGGCCTACATGTTTCAACCATCTTGCGATTGTGGGTTTTCGTCAGGACCAATGAAAAATGACCTGGGTGATAAGCACACGCTAAGGCGCTCCCTGCCCTAGATCAATTCACGCACTAACACGCAGATGCAGCAATTATGGAACATAACATACACAGAACCCTCTGCATATGACTACATGCAGACCCTCGGTATCATGGGGACGGGTCGTCACCTCACCACTTGGCTGCAAAGGTCACCCTTAGACATGGGTTGCTTGCCACTACTTCTCCGAAGGGCAGATGGGAAGCAGAGATAGGGCGCCCACTAGATGACAGTGCCTAGAAAAAGATTTTGGAGCATCCAAAGGTTTCCCGCAATGCTTGGTTCTGATATTACCAAATGCATAGAACATACATGTCCTCACATGTGGTAAACAAGCTCCCACCATATAAGCCTGTAAGGTTCCCACTATATCAGAGAGATAAACCAGATTATTTTCGTCTGATGTGGGACTGCTCCGTAATCGCAACATTTTGCCAAAAAGTTAACAATGCACTTGTCGATTCTATCAACAGGAGTCATTATAACACACCCAAAGCCTGCCTTCTTGGGATTAGCCCCATGCCCTCAGAAGGCTACAGCCGGCACTAACGTTTCAGATTTCGCTCTGATTTTGACCAAAGGGGCCATAACGATGCATTGGAAATCTGTAACTGGCCCTCAGACTGCACTGTGAAGCCGCCGTTTGTAGTGAAAGCGCTGCATTGCATAGGGGAAGAAGCACGAGGCCTTCATATATATTCTATTGCTACAGTGTGGTATGAAATAGTGTATACTGAAAGCAAAAAGGACGATACCAGGCCTCCATGTGTTGGGTAATTTGGTTTCTGCTAATCAGAGGAGCTGCCAATGGCCTGCAATTGAATTGGCAGAAGGGCAACAAGTGAACATATGCTGATATTTTAAAACTTAATTGTTTTGTTTTTTTACACTTTGCATTAGCAATACATTTATTTTACATAGGTTCCCCCTAGCGACCTCCAAGAACTGGCTATATCCCAATCTATACATTAGCACAAGGAGTAACTTCCTCACCAGTGCACAGCCCTCATACAATGTTACTATCCATGACTAGGTTAACTGATTGAGAGTTATGCATATGATCCTTTTTGACTGTTTCAAAGAATTGCAAAACATTCCAATACATTAGGTGCATTTTTTGCACTGGTAGACAAGGCAACAGGGACTATTCCCTCAATATACCCAACCCCTGCCTCCACCTAGGTCCCATAGCCACCAGCACCACTCCCGTCTCCCATCGTGAATGCCGCTGGTGTTTCACTCTATTGCCAGGCCCTAGTGAGAGAATAGAGGGGCAGGCATGAGCATGGTGGTGGATGAACTGCCCGGATGATATCTTTCCTTTACATGGTGACCTTGAAGGCCTATCATGCGGAAACTGGAGTTGGTTGATACCTCATCAGACTACTGTGCTTCTAGGCTCAAGGGAATGTCCACTCTTTTCCCCTCCACCTGCTCTGCATGCCTAGTAACAAAGGGAGATTTTTGGCGAGTCCTCACATTGGAGGACCATGGTGATGCTTACGATTACCTCCCCGGCAGATTGCATACACCGCCAGCAAAAGAGAGGCAGTGTTTGAGCACTCCAAGGAAGGTAATTGAATGCTCGTGCCGTACCAAAGATGCAAGGGTGATAGTAACAACCTATCACCTTTCTTAGATCCAGGAAATCCTGATGGCTTCCATACCTGGTCTGCTGCGCAGACACCCCTAGCTGGTGGAATTACCTGCCACCCCACCACCGCCCTCCCTTGCAGCCGAGCCGTTTCAAAGTCGAGTGGCTGGGTCAGAGATAGGATGCGTATTATCCGACTTGTTAAGGTCTCTGCCTACATCCTTGCCTTGCAGTTGCCGATTGTACAAGAAAGTTACTGTCTCACTCTGTCAGGGGCCCAGATCACCCAGTGCAGATACACAAAACTGAATTTTAATCTGTGTAATTGTAATCTGTCCTTAATACATGGCTGAGGAGAGACAGAGACATGTTAGTTAACACATAAATCTGTACTTTGCATTCATTAAACCTCAACCATGGCATCTAACCAAACTGTGACATTATTTGCATTAAGGACCTAAAGCCTAGCTGAAGATGTTTTCATATTGTGAACTTTTGTTTACGTTTTTCTACAACCCCCAAAACATTCCGTTGCAAGAGTTGATAGAAGTGGCGAGAGAGGGCAGGGGACAATCATGTCTGTTCCTCTACCTACAGCAACAATTGATGAACAGATTTTACAGTGTCCTATTCTAGGGACTACTACAGAGCAGTGTTAGTACAGAACTTATTGAGCCTATTCATTTACAACGACTCGGGACTCTGCTGCTTCGATATTCTACCACAAAAAAGCTTGTCAGTACTGTCAGGCTCTGGTCAAGATAATTTTGCATCATATTTGATTGGATAACTTATTCAATGAAATGTGTTAGAGAGCTTAAAACTAATTGCGAGCAAACCATCTTGGTTATCATTAATCTACTTTATAATGTTCAAGTTGGCCATTATGGACTTTAATGTTTTGTAGGTAATGTAGGTAATGGACCATGATGGAGGTCAAGACCATCATTGCTCTGGGTTGGCTGCAAAATCTGCCTTTCCTGAATAACATTTTGTTATTTTATCCAAACCTTTCTGAATGTATTCATTACTTTTTCGTTGCAGTTTTTTTAAAATGTAGAAATAAATACTGATTGACAAATGGATTAAGATTAGGAAGAGAATACTCCAACATTGCTAAAGCAATTGGGTGAGTCTGAGAGCAAGAACCAGTTCCTGTTCCTCGCGTGTCATATCTGTCCTTGTCCAAAGTCATCCACCCATGCTCAGCCCTGCCTAGAACCACAGGTGATCACCAGAGCATCTGTGAAAGTGTTCAAGCAGCACTTGCATTATCTTAGAAGAGTTCTGAGAGGAGAAAAGGGCTGATCCAGCTGAAGCGTTGTACATTTTTCAGAACACAGACACAGATTACCCACCACACCATAAACTCTAATCTCAGTAATATAATTCACAACAACATAGAGTTCGTGCCATAGAAACTCTACAACCACTTACAAATCATGAGGTCCACCGATAGCTCTTTGTAAGAGCAAATAGGGACTCAGATAATGAGAGATGGAAGCCATTCCTTCACGAGGACCTGTAATGAAGTAATGCCTATCTAACAACAATAAATCAATAACCAATCCGTGTCAATATTATTAATCAATTAGCAAAAAAACTCAGTATTTTTATCAAGGCACTTTTATCTAATCTTCAAAATGAAGGGTAAAGACACAATAATACATTAGAACTCTTAGGACATGGGTTTCATTTGAATACAGGTAAAAACACAATATCCTCACAGTTTTAAAGCAAAATACAACATATATCAAATAACTGATGTGAAAGGAGGAGCCAAGCTAGCGACTGAGATGGCCACATAGACGCTCGGCTCCGTGAGCCCTCTCACCCCGCGCATACATCCTGGCAACTATCCTGAGCCGTATTTAAGTAGGCGAAGGAAAACTTTCACTGACCGTTTGCTCCTGAGGCTTCTATGTGCGGCAGACCCGAAGAAATGTCCCCGACTGTTTTGCGGCCCTCACGGAGCTGGGACCGGGGTGTCGAGTGAGAAGAACAGCCAGCCGCGACTGTGACAACAGAGGCCATTGGTGGAGGTGAGGAGTCGGCCGGAGGGCGCTGGAGGTTTGATGGGCCGATGGCGACAGTGACGACCCTGTCCCTCTAGCGGAGTGCCTCGCGGGGATGCGTGGCAAAGCAGGATCGAGGGGAGTGCATGATATTTGGCCCCCTTTCCAGTGTTGTGTCCGGGCATAACTAAGGACTTCCCCCGGACTCGGCGGGCGGCTCCCGGGGAACGGCAGAGATTTTAAGCCTGCCTTGACTTTCTGGGTCCTGCTGTGAATCCTGTTGCGCCCTGGTGTGGAGCCTGGTCCCGAGGTGAGGTGAAGAAGGACGAGGCCGGATCAGCTAAGATGGCGGCTGGCACCCTCTTACGCAGACCACATCTGGATAGAAAAGCTGCCGTGCGGGAGAGTTCAGGGGTCTGGCGGCACGAGAAAGAGCCCACGTCCAAAGATATATTGGCTGCTCTAAGGACCCTGCATGCGACCCTGATCCGTAACACCCGGGACCTGGGAAGAAGGATGGCCGCCATTGTTGTCCCGCCATTCCACACGGGCACAGTTCGATCTCAAGGAAGTGCCGACGTGCCCGCCTCTATGTCAGTGAAGAGTGCTCCAGCTACGCCTAGGTTCGTGGAGATGCTGGAAGGCCCGGCTCATGAGATTGCCTTGGACAGATCTGTAGTACATGTGAGTGACTCGTCTGGGCACATATCTAATCAGCGGCTGGGGAAACAACGCCGATCTATGTCTTGGGCTGCCCCGGCGACGTCTCAGCGCTCGCCGGATGGTGTGACTCTCTCTCCTTGGATGGTGAGACTGTGTTCGGACTTGAGGATGTTTTCGGGGTCGATACCGACACAGACGAATTTCCGCCATACATATTCGGCTGGGTTTTGGTTGCTGAAGTCCCATGGAGTAATAACACGGCTCGGTCCGCCCGGATCACTTGGACCCTCCACGCCGCTCTGTATGCCGATTGATAAGTGGACGTATGTTGGTACTACTGATAGAAAAGGCCAGGGGTGATACCGTCTAGGATCCAGTGGACTTATTGATGGCTGACGGTGATTAGGGGGACACTCGGCGGGGATTTTATTGACAGTGCTATCGGTGATTAATGTTTTCCATGACTATTCTGATCTTGCTTTTAGGATGTTTACTGGGCCCGGGAGGGGGGTGGGGGGGGGGGGGGCATTCGGCAAGATCGAGGGCCCTTCTCCACTTTTTTCTTCTTTTCTTCCTTCTCCTCTTTTTCTATAATTCGGGTCTCTTATTTAGGGCGACAGGCACGCTGTTGGGGGGGGTAGGCCGTGGCCTTCTGCAGGGGTGCAGGGTGGGGGGTAGGGGGATGGGGTTTGTTAATTTGTCCGTTATTTGTTTCTATGGCCCTTTTGTCTTTCTTCCTTTTTGGTGTCGTCGTTTTTCATGTTTCCTACAGTATGTTTCGTTTTGAGGGGTGGGGTGCAGCTTTGCTACGGAACGGGTTTGTGTTCACATTTATCCTGACTCCTATACCTTACCCCCAATACTTCAATTGTATTTGCACTATTTGCGGATTTCCTGATTCATGCTTGTTATTGTAGGACCATGTATGACCGTATGGCATTGATTCTTAGTTTTTTCTTTATTGTAAAATGAACCTTCATGAATCCTGAATTCCGGCCAGTACGCTTGAATACAAGTCATATCCTGGACACTTGTTAGACCCCGGTTTTCGGGCTGCTATATTTTCCCACATTGATTTGCTGTACTTACGACTTGACTAGCGGCCGGCGGGGGTGGTTGTAGGCCCATGCTTGTATTTGCTTGAAGTAATAATAAAGGTTCCCCAAAAATTAAAAAAAAATTAAAATAAATAACTGATGTGAGAAGAGGGAGAGAGAAATTAACATGCGTTGCAATTCAGTGTGCAATTTCGGGAATAATACAAACCAAAGTTCTGATGAAGATGATCACGACTGAGATGCAAGATTGACTAATGCACAGCGTGCAATAGTCTGGAATAATAAACCCTTCAGCCAAAAGGTTCAGCCTGCTTAACTTCACCAACCAAGGAAATGCAGGGAAAATCAGGAGAGTTTAGCACAGGATAATCAGAGTTTGGACCAACAGTATGTTGCGCCCAAGAATTGCAAGGAAATAGCTGCACACATACTTTTCCCATGAAGTTTATATACCTCAAAATGTTCGCAACTCCAGCCCACAAATGTAGCTTCTTGCATAGTTTTCATAATTCTATTGGTTGAGATTCAGGTGTGATCAAGAAATGATCATTCTTCAGACCAAATCATCCGGAACCTACACGTAATACCTTTGTTCTCTATTCTTCAGTTTTCTAAGAGTGTACAATATCTAATTTCACTCAACATGTCCACACGCTCGCTTCCGAGTTGGCTTGCAACAAATTTGACACAGTTACTCATAGCTGGATGATATTCAGACTGTAAGAAGAAAACTTCAGTGATTTTACTTATAACTAAAATAAATTATGTCTGCATTTTATTCTATTTTGAAGGAAATAATGAAGGACAAAATACATTTCTCTAAGACCTGCAATGGAAAGACATAATACATTTCTGAGGCCTACAATGGAGAAATAAAAAGAGTGTTAACATTAAAATGCTTGAAGACATTGTAAACGCATAAGAATCTAATATAACTACCGTTACAATATTTTCATATGCATAGTCTAATCATATATCATTAATAAACAGTTTCTCTTTGTAGTTTCAGATTTATATTTGAAAGAAACGTAGTAAAGCACTTTTTCTTTTGGGAAATCTTTTCAAATGATAATTTGCTAGAAATTTGCCACTGCATTATTATTTTTCACATTATTATCATAACACAGTAGTTTTCACTTTCTCTCATAAATCACTCCGCTTCACCAGTTTGCTACCCTTCTGCATGCTTTTATGATGCAGTTTTAGAACTCTGTGTTCAACAAGACACAATGTAAGACATATTTTCTTTTAAGTTTGTTTAGTAATTGCACAGGATGAGCAGGATTTAACCAAGCAAAATCATTCTTAAATAATCATGCTTTATCAGGGCTAATTAGCTGCAGAGCTTTACACAGCTAGCAATTTGTAGCAGAATCTTTGCTGGTATGTTGGTGTAGAGACATAAAGCGTTCAACACATTTTCCATAATGGTGGGCATTCAAGGTCTGACACCAGTTCATTCTAAAAACCAAAGACACATTTTGACTGGCCAAATTGCGGTCATAGACTCTTCACAAAAAATATATATTCTTGCTTGGTTGTCTTCTTAAACATGCCCCCCTCCGACCCCTCCTCCAACTCTCAGGTTCTGCAGCTCATAGTTGGATTAGTTTAACTATTAAGTACACCGCTCCAACCTACATTTTTTTCTGACGTCTTTTTCAACAACAATAAAATATGTACTTCTAAACCACTTTGTCATAATTTGTCAAGTCCAGGGCCTAAGAAATATTTAATAAAATGGTTTCATCTCACAAGAGGTCAATGATAAAATGTCAGTATAAGCAGACCCCGTATTCCCACCATTATCCTAAAAAAAGATGATATCTCCGTATATTTTATTAATAATTATGACCGCACTACCCACAAAACGTAACTAAGAGCAGGTAAACAATACTTCTCCCCAACAAGTGGTAGTGATCTTATAATAGTCTCACTGTTAAGCTCTTTCAATGTATACTGTCTAGGTAAAAGCACAAGGCAACTCACATTAGCTAGCAACCAACCAATATTCAGTGAAATAATATTTCTTACTTCTTTGCTTCTTCCAGGAGTTGGTCAGGCTGATGGTCTAATGCAACACTATAAACCCGAATTACACTGGAATTTTCAATTTATATTCATATCACTTTGTGCACACACTCACGAACTAGATTGCATAGTTCTCTTTAGCTTATCTGTGAAAGATTGTTATATATTTGCATCGAATCACAATTCAATTGATTGCACTCCACAAGCATTGATCAAGGACTCAAGGCAGTGATGGTTTGTTCAGTTTCCTGTTTGATAGTCCATGGAAAGTGGGACTACTTCCAGTAGCAATAATGTCATCCTGCACAACATAACCCACTTGAAAGGTTCCAGTTGTCTCCTTAAGAGAGTCCCATTTAGGGGGGGGGGGGGAATAGCATTAAGGTAAAAGCCCTGTTGGCCATCTTCTAATGCTTGATTGAAGATGCAGAGTTCTGTTGCAGTAGATAAGACAGACACCAATCTCTTGCTGATAACAGTAAGAGAGGCAAGTCCGGCTACGAATCCAGGAGGAGAATCTAAATGGAATCCAGCTGCAAAAAGCAAAGAATGGGGACTAAATAGAAGAACAAGTGGGCATGAACGTGACACAAAATAGGGGAGGAATGCAATGCAAACTATCTTCCTCTCATGATTGCTGCTTGCTTTATATCTGATTTAAACAGGAACTGAAACCCCAGAAAACCCTCATAATTCATCATGGATGGGAACCTTTAATGATGCTATATAAAAAATTCTTAATTTTGGGAAGGGAAGTTTATATGCTTGATCAAGCATCTACTTTCAGAATCATGGCTCCGGATAAACATGTGACGAAGACCAAGTTTGCCATCCTGTACCCACTGACTGGTTCCACAGTTTCACGACTGCCTGTGCTTGCTAATGGCTGCAACTATTCACAGAGCATCCCTCTAGGTGACTGAAATCACACAATGATCAGTGCATGGATGCCCAGCTGGGGGCGGCATACAGGAACATGACATCTGGGTGCATGGTATATTCACAGTCTTTCTCTGACTCGGGCAGCCTCCGGTGGATCTGGGCACTGTTCTGACCATACATCTGTTAAGCAGATTGATAAAGCATTAGTACAAGCAGCTGTTTTGGACACCTAAATTACACTTGCATAGACAGCACTATTGGGCCCAGTATCCAGATTTTGTCGAATTTTACCCCATTAAATTGCTCTTATGCACATTATCAATTTTCTACTATTGTAAATTGATGGTTAAATGGTGATATGGGTGTTGAGGTTGGCATCGCACTACGAAGTAGATTGCACTTTTTTATGATCACATACATTTTACAGATAGATTTCCAGACTTGAAATGGACTCCAATTTAGTCCAAAAATGGCAGAATTAAGTCCCTTTCTTGGGACGAAAAGGTGAAACGAAGACTCCTGTACCTAACGAGGCTGGGAGCACATGTATCAAAAATCAGTGCAGAAACAAAATAAAAATGCCACCTGAGCCAACAGAGATGTTGGAATGATTCAACTAGTAGAAAATATATCTGAATATATATTTTATAAGTGTATTTTAGATTCACAGGAGTACTCCTAGGATTATTTATGAATCCATAAATGATGGAAGACTACCACAAATATACAGATAAGCCTATAGGAGTAGATTTCATAGTGTGAAAGCCTACAAATCAGACTGATATACTCCCTTGAACCACTAACTTGTTTTCTAGGAATCAAACTGAAAATGTACACTTTGGGTAAGAAGGAACATACAATGGTTAACATGGAGAAAAGTTCATAATTTGACAGCATTCAGAGAGCAATCCAAAAACGGTGTTATTTGAAGGATGGAGGCCTAGCACTCTAAAAAGTAATGAGGGCAAAAATTCCTTCCTTTCGTCATTCCTCTACTCTGTTTTTTACTGATTTTCCCTATTCCAAGTGAGAAATGTACTTTGCAGTTCCAGTTCCTTAAATAATCTAACTGGGAAATGAATGTTTATGAGAGGTGATACAAACCTGATTTGGTCAGATTGCCATTTTGTAATAGTAAGTACTACAAATAACAGAGGGATGTGCTGATTTGTGGCTAGTAGTCTTACAATCTCCTTTGTCACTGGTGGGTTATTTGCTTGTAAGATCTGTTTGTGATCCTGTAATACCCTCCTGATTAGTTTTAAACTATTTCTTACACAGGATATTGATACTCCACAGGATAGTTATGTTCCAGACCATCTCTCGGTTTTGGTCTGATTGTGCATGTTGTGGGAAAACTTCCAAGAATATAAAAAAAAATTGGAGTTGCCACATCTTCATGTCTAATTATGGTTCATTAACATATAATCTAATTGTAAATGTATTTTATTGACAGTGGGCTGAAGAGTATGAACGGAACTAGCAAAGGGCTACACAGCGAAGGCCTAATGGGCATCTTTGAAAAATGCCCCATTAAATAACAAATGGCTCTGCAAGTAATCTCTTTAGTTGTAATGTTGCTATCTTATAAGGCATTGGCAAAGTTGAGATAATTCCTAGACATTACCATTGATTACATTACTTCTTAAATATGTCCCATTTTAAGGTAGTGAATTTTTTTTGTATCATTAGCAATTGAAGGTAAAGGGCATGGCTCAAGCGTGGCCCGATCCATGATAAACATACACAAAAATATCATCATTCACTTATGCCCCTTTACACATTTTACTATCTACTTGAGCCATGTATATCTATTTTCCTCATAATTTTCTTGCTACTACTGTCCAACCCATTAGAAATATCAGGCAATAAGTATTATGCTGAATCTTTATATTTTATGCAGCGAAATTTTCAAAGATCGATCTTTTTGCACGGCAGGAAGATGCATAGGGCGGGTGAAATGCTCTTTCCTGATCACTTGATATAATATTTTACTAGGTTCCACACTGTTGGATACAGCCCTGCAGGCTTACAGTTTGGTGTGTTTTTAATAACTTACTGAATTCATGACTCAGGAATAATGGGAAGAAAGGCTTCTTTGTAACAACCCAATTGCATGAAATGATTTATGCACTCTCTTTGATTAAAATCCCTTGGTGTTAAATCCAAAATCGAGGAGTCCTGGGAACATGACTTGTCTGTCTCCTGGTCAGTTCCCTTTTGGGATAAAAATCTGGACCAAACTCCGCAAATCTTCAAGAGCAGCAACACTCACTCAGACTTTATTTTTTATTTATAATAGACTCCTCTTCACACCCTTTGACTTGCACAAGCGTTTTCCTAACACTCCTCACACATGCTGGTCTTGCTCATCTCCACAAGCTGACTTATTCCACATGTTATTTTTATGTACTCATGTTCGTAGTTTTTGGTTACAGGTTTGGGCTCAAGTTAATGTGATTTTCCACAGCTCTATCCCTTTTTCCCACACACATATTTTTATGGGTAGCCTTTCCCTTTGCTGGGATGATGTTGACCTGAAACCCCAGATTGTTGACCTCTTACTCGCTGCTGCTTTCCAACAATTAACAGTTAACTGGAAGGATTTCTCCAAAATCTCTTTCAAAGCATGGTGGTTTAATGTCTGCCATAACCACAGGCTCGATACCACTCATGTGTACCCGGCATGTTTGGCTGTCAAACGCATGGACTTATGGACTCCAGTTACACTTTATTTGGATTCTTGCAGTAAACGTTTGTTTCATCCTCTACCTCCACAACAAGAAGTTCCCAAACCCCCTTAATCGCCCGATACATTCCATTTATCCTTCATTGTATCACTCTCTCAAATTTTCTCAATGCTTTTATGATTGCCATATTTTATGCTCATGTATTTTTTCTGTATCTCTTCCTTATCTTTCACTTTGTACCCAGATTTCTTTCTTATTGCAAATGCATTTGTATACTTATGCTCTTTTCTTTTTGCTTAAGAGTCTTTAACTTTGTATTCCATTGTATTTTGTTTTGACACCTGATCTTCTCTTTTTATTATTATCAAATAAAATTCTTTTGAACTTAAAAAAAAAATCCCTTGGTGTTTAAACCAAAATCTTAGCTTGTCTTAACACTAGATAGTAATAGTTATGGTATCCATTTTCGTAAATAGTTCTGCCTTCGATTAAATAATTTTGATGTGTGACTAGCAAGCATATTAACACAATTTTTGGCCCATTCATATGTTTGCATACATTGAGCTATAGCTGATTTATTTGTTTCTAACACAAGGCATTTTGTTTGCTTGTGATTCCCAATATTAAACTACTTTGTTCAATTAGATCATGCAGTTGATATGAGATTCATATGATCTAAGAAAAGGTGTGCTAAAATCTTTTAACTCTTATGTCTTTCTTGAATAGAAGGTCCCTTTTTCATCCTCCAGATGAAAACATGACCATTCAGGGTTTATTTTTACTGTTTCTCTCTTATATCCTAATCATGTGTGTCTAACACAAATGTTCCACATTTCTGTTACTAACAAAGCCCCTTTGGGCCACGGTCATGAAAAATTTAAATATACTACATTGTGGCCTCAGATCCATTGGATCTGCATACCTTTTAACCTCATGCGTGCTTGCGTTATTTTGCTCGCATGCTGAGATTTTTAATATCCCATGATTCGTGACGAGCTGGGCTCTGCATCAGCGTGCGAGGAGGCTACGCGATGACGAGCCCAGCTCGTCATCAGCCCCGAAGGGGTTAATTATGGTTTGCTTAGGGTAAAAGACTAGTTGATCTTACTGATCTGCTACTTGATTCAATTCACTGATGATGACACCTATGAGTTTAGTTTTAGAACACCAGTAGAATAGTATCCTATCTATGCTTCCTGGACTTAGTTACCGCCACCCACAAAGACAACCACGTTATCCTTTTTTGTATGGCCCATTCACAGAAGTATCCATGGTAGCATTGCATAGAAGCTGTTTGTTTTAGGAGCAATTGCTCTTTTATTTTTTTAAATAAACTTCTCTATCTGTGGTACTAAAAAAGGCTGTTTGGACAAGATTATTCATTTAATACATGAAAAATTAGATGTGATATATGTGTTAAGTACCACATGTCATACAGTATAATGCTATTGAGTCACCAATGAGTTCTGCGACCATATAGAGGAACAAGGCTGAAAGCCGAGTTCCTATCTAAAGTCCTGAAATTCTGAGAGCTAGTACATTTGACCCTAAAATCTCTAGTCGTCATCTGCAGTTATGCTACCACTTTTAATGAACACATCTGGAATACTGCATCCGCAATTGTAGACCACATATGCAGGGCTTTGTCAAATTCTCGAGTACTCATCTTGGCTCTGTTTTAAGTGTGCAAATGGCAACCTGGACTAATGCTCACATATACCTTAAAAGCACACTCACGTGAACATGCCATAAACATTGATATATTGGTACATGATCTCTTTCTGTCCTTTTTTACTCAATAACTATAATAAATTCTGACATTTTCGGCTACTAATACAAATGTTCAAAAAGTATTCAAAGTTCATCTTGCGAACACAACTTCAAAATAGCTTCTCAGCAAACTCCCAAGGAAATAACAGTTCTTTCAGTGTGAATGGAAAATCCAAAAGGAAAGGTCCTGGCTGCAGCAACATTGTAACGTGGTTGCCTAGCAAGGATGCCATTAGACACAAAGAAAATGATACCTGAAAATCCAAGATGGCCACCTCAAATCTCCCAACATCATCCAGCATCATGAAGCTTCCTGGGAAGCGTAGTTTCATTCTACAGATGCACAAAGCTTTCCACCAGCCTGCACTGACCCTCTATAATCACCACCAACCTTTCTTGAAACAAGCTTGCTGCGGATGGGTATGAAATATGGCACCGCCCCAACTGCCAAGCCATGATCTGTAAGGTCTGTCTCCAGATCTGCTGAGACTTTTAAAAAGACCAAACACCATCATCTAAAGTGCTACCTGCCTTGGATTTTGCATGACTCTGCACAAGATCCGGCAAACAAACTATTTTAATTGAAAGAATGCCATCTAAGAATCAAGAATGCATTCACCCAGGGAAAACTCCCGTGTTGGGTCACAAGCCTCTGGCTTTAACCTGATGCCAATAACGGATTACAAATATCTGTCAACCATAGCCCCATCAAACATTGCCATGTGACAGGTTAATACATTTACAAACTGTATAGATAAATACATAAATAATTCAAGATTTAATTCTAACCATTATGTCTGGAAGATGTATGCGATATTCTGCAATTAAAAGCCACGGAGGTCCGTTCTGACAAATGGACTGGGAGTCCAGAAGAAACAGATAATTTGGGAAAACGTAATTCAAGGGGGATTTGTTATTGCAAAGGAGAAATACTCTAAACTTCCTTTTATGAAATATATATACTACTCTGCAATACAAAAGAGTCGGATGAATTCATAAACAAGTCCAAATTAATACGTGCTCATATTTCCAGTTGCCTCATGCCATGTTCAAGTGGCTTCAATCCACTGTTAGTCTACAGCAGAGAACCTCCGAATCAAGAACCGGGCGTATTCTTCTGGACATCAGTATTAGACAGAGATATATACGTCAACCCTTTTTAATTTTATTATTGAAATGGTTTTTAAAAAAGTGAACATAACTCAGCTTTTATACCTATTGAAAGCACTTTAAGTGGATTATGAGCTGCAGCAAAGCATTAGTATTTTTTTCTAGGCAACATACCTTACTTGAAACTTTTGCAACAGAAAACTCGAATTTAACTGGAGAATAGGCAGATGTTGGTATTCAATTGGCAGTAACCAAAGTCCCTGGGGCAGCAGCCATAATACGTGGGTCTGATAAAAATGGAGTACATCAACTCTGCTCCATGTTTGCTACTTTATTAATTGGGGATGGGACAAACAGATGTTGTGCTACTCTGTGGTACATACACAGATTTAAATCAGAGCAAGAATTGAGAAAAGAGAGAAACCTTTGGCCAAAATATATGAGCGTTGTTATATTAAGTGCATGCATATTGTACATAGCCACTATTCAAATGGGCCCCAAGCATTTTTGAGTCTGAGTGAGGTTCCCAGTTCTGGTATTCTCATTACCTAGAGTCAAAGTGTCCAGTCATTGCTTTTCATTATAAAATTGAAAAGTATTTTAGTACTCACACATTACAGAATACTTCACGTTAATTTACAAATAAGCAGTTGAACATACCTATGGTGACTCCCACCTAATAGTTCAGACCCCTAGCAAGCTCTGATTCCTAAGACAGCAATATTACCCAAACATATTCTAAACACAAAATAATGCAGAAGGCAGGCCTGCTGGCTTCGTCAGGGTGTCACCACATTAGTAAGAAGCAGAAAAACGCATTTAAAACTAACGGAACTCAATTAAAATCACTTTGATGGTATCAACTCACAACGAATCTAACTAAACCATATAGCATATAATTGTCAATAAAGTATTATAATTTAAATATAAATGGGTGCAGGAGTCTTACTTCTACTTTTAGCGTGCTGCTTCTTAAGCCATTGGCCCAAACAACAAGGGTACCCACACTGCAGAGCCTATGTGCAAAAGCACCAGCACCAGGAATGCTCAAAAATACTTCAAACTTCTCAATGGAACTCCTCGGAGACTTAGGGCACGTTTACAGACACACATTGGGGGGGGGGGGGGGGGGGACTTTTCTGAGGGCTGCTGCACCTGTGCAAAATGTGCCGGTACTCATTGTTGTTTCTCTTGTACCAGGGAGATCAGGTCCCCTGGGACAATTTCAGTTGTGTCAGACTCCCAGGGGATGGGGTCACCGAAGTCAGGAATCTTATTTGGGAGGGAGCCCACAGATGTCCTCTCCCATCCCTCCATGCTTCCATCGACCCCTGGGGTGGACCGGGGCCTGGTGTATCTTTAAGATTTACAGCAGAGCACTACGTGCTTTGTTTCCTTCCTGGTCCACCCAGGGGAACACATTTCACAGACTGTTTCCTCTGCCCCAGTAGGGCTGATTTGCATGGGAAAGTGTTGGTTGGCTTTTGGGGGTGAATTCCAGTCATAAGGAATATTTTCTTCATGCTTCCTACCCACTCAAACTGTATTTTCCTTCCTGGAACAGCGTTTCACTACTCCTGAAGCTGGACCTGCCTTATGTTGTGGCTCATGCCAAATGCCTTCAGCCGGGACACCTCAGTAGCCGATCTCCAACAAGTGACCCTCTCTGTCACCTTCCCCAGAACCAGTCAGCGATCCCCTCTTGATGGAGGTCACCTGTCTTCAGGACTAGTCTACAGAGGTTCTAGAGGAACTCTCCCTGCAAGTCCAGCCCTCTAGTATCTCATAGAAGGTGTAATGGGGCCAATGCCACTGGACCTGGAGGAACAATTCTAGTGCCTGGGAGCCAGCTGGAGTCACAATATCCCTAACTCCATCCTTGCAGTGGAGTCAGGTGGCTTCTCTTTCCAGCTGGGCTTTCGTTTGCCATTATTACTCTCTGGTTCAGAAAGTTCTATACATTATCTCACTTATTCAAGTATTTCTCAAATGGGAGCGGAACGTTCTAAAAGATAAGCACCTTTGCCTAATTCTAGGATGCCACATCACCAAGCCACCCCTCCCCCAACCCGTCAGCACAGCACTCTGGGACAATCCAACATGGCAGCTTGAAGTGGTCAATGGAATGACCTTTCCTGAGAGCTTCAACTCAGCCCAGCCGTCACAACAGCCTGATCCCCTCCACCAACATTTCAAAGGGGAGCCTCTCAAGTGCGTTGCTCCATATATTTGCCTGCCCCCCTTTGTTTCTGTGAGCTGGGCTTAGAAAAGCTAATTGCACATGCAGATTGTCTCCCCCCCCCCTCCCCCCGCCTCTTTCTTTCCCTGGAGTAGGGCTAAGCACTAAGCAACGGGCCCTATATAGGGGGTGCGCCTTTGATCCTCTGGCTCACCAGCAGAGTAATTAACGTGGCCCAGTAGGGGAGGACTGGAATCTGATTAGGAGCTGAGTCAGGTAAATGACAATTCTCCAAGTGCGTAAGGAGTGCATATGTCCCAAATGCGACTTTGGATTAGCACTCAGAGTGCATTTCTACCCTAGGATTGACACCTGATCAGTGTATCTAGGCCTAATTCGCCAACATGTGCTTTGGTGCAGATTAACCCCATAATGCACAAAATAAGTACCGAGTAGTGCAAACCGCCCTCACCCCTGGAGTGGGACCCCTGAACTGTGCTAACCATCCGCAGCTACAATTCCTGAATCTTTCTGGCCCTAAGATGACCTGTCTTCCTCTCACAATTAATGCAACCCATAGCGTTGGAGGGATCTTTGGCTCATGGTAACCTGGATCCACCAGTATCACATTCCATTCTTGTAAATTATTGTACATTTGTAATCAAGCTTTTAGCAAAGCTATCCTGGTACATGATTAACCTTTGTACAAACCTGGAGGTTTTCTACGTTTGCTTAAATAATATAAAATGTTATGTGGTAAGGAGATTTTTAAGGCATCCGTGGTACAATGGCATGAACTGGTTTAGACTATTAGTAATGAGTTTGAGGTCATTTGTGTTTTTGGAGATTTGAGCTTTATTCATGTTAAACTGTGAGGAAAACAAGCTTTCTGAAGAAGGAATGTTCTGCTATTGGCAATATGTGTGGTGCCTGTAAAATGAAATGCAGATATGTTGGGAAATCGACAGCTATGTGTTTTTAGATATTGATTCTGAACCTGTTGTAACCTAGTGTATGATCAATTTAGTATGGTCAAATATTTGTAAGTTGTTTTATGGTTTTAAATGTCCGAAATAAATGTTTTGAATTGAACTAAACTGTTTTTTTAGGACCAGGATAGTCTAATCTTTCACATACTCAGAGTGGAGAATTATATCTTTGCTCTAATTTTTACTTTGCGAAAACAGAGCAAAATCAGTTCGCTTCATTTTAGTCCGGAGCAATTCCTGTTCGCTCCATTCCCTGTTACTAAAGGAGCAAACTGGCGCAAAACGTATTTGCTTAATTTTGTAAAAATACGCAATACGTGACGTGTGCGTTTCTGCACAGTCACGAAACCCTTATATTTGAGAAAAAAAAACACCGCAGGACGGAGGGCAGGGGCGCAACTAGGTCTTAATTTCGGGGGGGGCTAACCCTTGCAGATGAAGGGGCGTGGCTAATGTAAATCAATGGGGCGGAGCTAAAATGGCAGATAATCAGGATCGGTTAATGCTCAGGTCAAGCTGAGAAAAAAATGTGGTGAATTCTGCATTTGAAAATGGACAACAATTAAAGCACACATTTTTGTTAGTTTGATGCATTGCCCCCCAAAACCCATACTCACCCTGAATCTTAAAATTACCCCTGGCACACCAAAACCCATACCCACGCTGAACCCTAAAATTAACCCCCTCACACCCTAAAACCCATACCCGCCCTGAAATCTATAATTACCCCTGGCACCCCAAAACCCATACCCACCCTATCACTAAAATTATCCCTCCCCGGCACCCCAAAACCCATACCCACCCCACACCCTAAAATTACCCCCTGGCACCCCAAAACCCAATACCACCATGAACCCTAAAATCACCCCCCTGGAGCCCCAAAACCCATACCCGCCCTGAACCTTAAATTACCCCTGGCACCCCAGAAACCATACCCATGCTGAACCATAAATTCCCCCTTGCCCCCCAAAATCCAAACCCACCCTGAACCTTAAAATTACCCCAGGCACCCCAAAATCCATACCCATGCTGAACCATAAATTCCCATCTGGCACCCCATAACCCATACCCACCATGAACCCTAAAATAGCCCCCTGACATCCCAAACCCACACCTGCCCTAAACCCTAAAATTACCCCTGGCACTATAAAACACATACCCACGCTGAACCCTAAAATTAACCCCATGGCACCTCAAAACCCACACCCACACCCACCCTGAACCTTAAAATTACCCCTGGCACCCCAAACCCCATACCCATGCTGAACCTTAAATGCCCCCGGCAACCCATAACCCACACCCTCCCTGAACAATAAATTCCCCACTGGCACCCCATAACCCATACCCACCCTGAACCCTAAAATTGCCCCCTGACACCCCAAAACCCACACCTGCCCTGAACCCTAAAATTACCCCTGGCACACCAAAACACATACCCACGCTGAACCCTAAAATGTCCCCTGGCACCCCATACCCACCCTGAACCCTAAAATAGCCCCCTGACATCCCAAAACCCACACCTGCCCTAAACCCTAAAATTACCCCTGACACCCCAAAACCCATACCCATGCTGAACTATAAATTCCCCCCGGCACCCCATAACCCATACCCACCCTGAACCCTAAAATTGCCCCCTGACACCCCAAACCCACACCTGCCCTGAACCCTAAAATTACCCCATGCACACCAAAACACATACCCACGCTGAACTCTAAAATGTCCCCTGGCACCCCAAAAGCCACACCTGCCCTGAACCCTAAAATTACCCCTGGCACACCAAAACACATACCCACGCTGAACCCTAAAATGTCCCCTGGAACCCCAAAACCCACACCTGCCCTGAACCCTAAAATTACCCCTGGCACACCAAAACACATACCCACGCTGAACCCTAAAATGTCCCCTGGCACCCCAAAACCCATACCTACCCTGAACCCTAAAATTACCCCTGGAACCCCAAAACCCATACCCGCTCAGAACCCTAAAATTACCCCCTTGCACCCCAATCCGTAACCCACCCGTAACCCACCCTGAACCATAAAATTACTCACTGGCACCATAAAACCCACACCCACCCTGAACTCTAAAATTACCCACTAGCACCCCAAAAAAATGAACACTACAAACTTACACTACATTTGCATATTTAGAGGGGACTGTCGTCTTAGACGTTTCTATGTATGTAAGTCAAGAACAACATTCACAGTAACCTAGATATGCAGGCAGTAGGTAATGCTGTGCTGAAAAATGCATTAAAGTTACTGGAACTTACACTTACACAAAAAACTGCTGCCTGCTCTTCTGATACTATACTGTGGAGTCTGGCTGATCAGCAGCACTGTGTCCTGGCATCCAGCCCCTCCCGAAGGTCTCACTGTGCAGATCAATGTGGGTCAAATGCACAGACAGCAGGGGGAAAGGGATGGCCAGTGCAGGTGAAGCTTTTCCTTTGTAAATTAATTCCTGCTGGTGTCATAGCCAAGGGTTTGCTGTCTGTGCAATTGTATGGAATACACATCTATACCAGTGCACAGACAGCACACCCTGTGCTAAGATGCCAGCAGAAATTCCTTTACAAAGGAAAAGCATCACCTTAACTGGCCATGCCTTCCCCCTGCTGTGCACATCTTCACACCCCATGCTCACAACCCATCAAGTGCTTAGGTGAAATCCCTGCCTTCAGGCAAGGATTTCACCTCTGCGCCACTCCAAAAGGAAACACAAGAGGTGGGGGCAGGGTGGTCGGTTCACTCGCTGAAACTGCTCAGAGGCTCGCTGTCTGGCTCGGGCTGCTGGGCCTCTCGGAAAGCATTTAAACAATCACCTTCTGGATCGGATGTGCAGCCTTCCTGCACCATTTCAGTGCGTGTGATCTTAGCCCGGGCAGAGGAGGCGACGGGGGGGGCTGAAGCCCGGTGAGCCCAATGGGTGTTGCGCGCCTGACGGAGGGTACACTAGAGCATGGCTATGTACTGTGAAGTGACTACGCAAATACAGGCGTGACCAGTAGTTAAGCAAACGTTTGCTGCCTAATTACCACCTCCCCCACCGATGCAAAAAATCTGGCAAAAACAGGGCATCACAACTAGGCCATTGCTTGTTCATGTCTAAGTAGTAATAAACAATTTTGAGGAGCCCGATCTACGTCCTATCATATGTGAACATGATTAGTAAGCTAACCTTAATGCAAGTTGCTTCACATCCACAATTTGTAAAGTGTGCCAAATGCGTGCTTTTTGACGACATTCACAAATGTTCATAAATAAGTTAAATAATCCTGACACAAGTTATTTCCACGAGTAAAAAAAAAGCCAGAATAACCGTCAAGGTTTCATTTAGCAGATAATTTTTGATGTTTACGTGTTAAGCAGTTCAGTGCCTGCAACGAGACATTCGTGCGAGTACAAATAACAGCCTCTAGAGGGAGCAAAAGGTCTTCCTGAAAAAGCTACTTTAAGGAATTTTAACAAATGAGTCGCTGTAACTTTATGCAACGTGAAACATATATTACCTTCAATTGCTGAAATGTTTTTCAACCAAGGCACAAGTCGGGGGCACACGCGGGTGGGTGGACGGCGTCCCCACTATTTTCACATAGTGGGCGCCGTCATCCCTGCAAATGAGTTGGGCCCCAATATAATATGATAACTGAATTGTCCCACCTGCATGTGTTTTCCCTTCACAGCAGCAACGTTCAGGCAACGAGGAGGGTTTTCATGCCTAAAATTCCATGTGGCCCTAAACAAAGACGAAATTTAAGGGACCATCAGCTCTCACACATCGGTGCCAATGTAATGAAGACAAAATGAACGCACAGGTTTTCTTTTCACACGTGCATAAAAGAAACAACAATTTGGAGGGACGCTTTTGACTTCGTTCAGTTTCTGTGCATATGCATGCACTTTAAGAATGTTGAATGTGGTGGTCTGGACGTTTATTTGCACACAGAAAAATGTTGGAAACCGCCGTCAAACCTGGAGGACTTTAGGAAAGGGCAGGTGCTGGAAGAGGAGAAAGTGTCCGTGGGAATCCAAACGTGGATTCTTGAAGAGGAGTACCTGGAAGCAGAGGGGACAGAGTATATGCTACTCAGGTGTGACCAGAAGACTTGGAAGACTAATGCCCTCCGATGTCGGGTGCTTCAGGGAAGATGACGATGACCTTGACTCTGCAGCTGTGAGGACCAGGCGATGCTGAGGAAGACCAGGACCCAGGTACGAGTTGTCCCATGCAGAAAGTCAAGTGCTGAGGGGTCGGTGTCCGGCAGGAGCACCAACCAGCCTCTGCAAAGGCAACCCACGCAAGAATCAAAGAAGGAGCAACATTGGGACCAGCAAGGTAACAAGTGTAAACTTCAAGTGGACCCACAGGCCGGATGCACGGGAGTCGCCAGAGGACCTCAAGCAGCTCACCAGGCCACGATGAGGTGTGACTGAAGATTCTAGTCACTGGAGGTGCTTGAGAATGGGGCTACTTGGAACCTGAAGATCTTTTTGCAAAAAAGCCAGCAAGCCTTTGCAGCTGCAAGTTGGACGCGGTGCACAGGGGTTCAGTTATTGCAACCCCCACGAGTGATACTGGCTTCAAACTTGGTGAGAGGGCAGGGCAGGTCTCTGGAGCTGTGAAAAACACAACACTTGTGTTGCAGAGCCCATGGTGTCCGGTGGAGATCTGTATCTGCAGAACTGATCGACTTAGTTGCAGACTCCTTCACACCAAGGGAGATTACTTCAGGTGCCTTTGATGCTTCACAGGCCTTGGAAGGTTCCTGTATGATGCACAGGCACAGATGATGCAGCAGACTGAAAGGGAGACAAAGCCAAGCCCAAACGAAGTTCAGCAAAATCCAGAGTGCCCAAACGGTAGAAGTGCAGTGGTGTTGGATCTGAATCTTATCCCACAAAGAATCTACGATCCTACAGCCAGGGTAAGCCCTTAAGTACCCTAGGGTAAGTGTTGTGAAGATTCAGGGGATCCTCCCAGGGGAGGATCTGGACAGGGGGAGGTTACTCCTATGTCCTTTGTCTAGTTTCTCACCATAGCAGGAGCCAAAGGCTTCCAGAACTGGTTTGAACTGGACTATGCACAGGGACACCAAGTATGCCCCTCATGCAGACTTTCTGGCACTGGCAAGCGCACCCACGCGGTCCCAATATATTAAATCCTGTCTGGGAGGTGGTCACACCTCCCTGTGACAGGATGCCTATTGTTCCACCTTCCTGTGCTCGAGCTTGGCACAGCAGCAGGAGGGCAGAAATGAGTCTCTGGTGGGCAGCAACCATTTTGTGCTGTCCGGGTGTAGAAGATTGGTACCGGGAACACTGAGAGCCTAACAGAGGGCTTTTCCAGTGCTTGGAATCTCATACCCCACACACCGTTTACGTTGTGGGGGGTATGATTGCAACATATTTTATACCAAACATGATAGGATTCATTGCAGATGTTTTCGAGATGGTCATTGTGCGGTCACGCGATGCCCCTCTATATAGTAAATGGCTGCTTCAATAATAACCCAGGAGAATTGGCTCCATAGACTGCAGGGGTGTCCTGCTCATGCAGGTGCACCATCTCACTGAGAACCAAGCACCCTGTCTTCAGGATTGCAAAGGCTTGCTTATAGGGGTGACTTATAGGTTTTAAGTGCAGTGACCCTTAAATATAGTAAACCTATATCTTCAGTAAGTGGTGCATGCACAGACCTACTCAGGCTGCAATAGGAAAGGCCTGTAGTTCCATTTTGCATGGTCTACCATGGGTAGCATAATGCATGCTTCAGCCCATGTGTCAGGCTCCAAGTTCCTCAGGAGCAGTACCCTCAATTAGCCCACCTTCCGGCAGCTTTGACTCTGCGCTTAAAAAACACCAGAGGATCAAAGTGGCCAGACGAGGGGAAGTGAATTAGGGAGGGAACTGCGGGGAGGGAGATTGGAGCAAAGATTACACAATAGATGAATTCAAATTTTCTTTGAGGTAAAGAATGGTAATTATATGCAGTGGAAGTTAAACAAACTTTTGAGGCAAGATGGCGATCGTGTGAGATCGCAGTGCACTCCGACCTGTGCTCGAGATCTAAGGAAAATGCGGTTCATGCAGTATACATGTGCGATGCGGATCGAATAAGGAATGGGGTATAATCCTAAACCCCCGCAGCAACTGATACTATAAAAAAAAAAAACCCAGAGAAAGTACAAATTTGCCGGATATAACAATGCTGCAGTACCGAAAGAACCCAAATGGAAATATAGAGACACACGAGAAAACGATCGATCACGATGTTAAGGCGCCCGTCAGAAACCGGATTGTGACACTGGGATCATTGATCGGCCTTATAGTGATTCGTTACTTGTGTAAGGACGGCTACAAGACTCACACTGCCACCAAGCAGACGTACTTTTCGGAGATCTGGAGCGGGAGGCCGACGGAGGTACTGTCACAGACTTTAGTGGCAGCAACATGGCACCCAAGAATGCGGCAGCAGCGGCAGCCCCCAAAGCAAGGGCTGCAAGATTGGCCCAGCAGGATGGAGTGGAACCGGGTAGACAAGCCGGCGGCCCATCATAACTTGCCACAGCAACAAAGACACTGAAGCAGGAAGCAGCGACTGCCCGGAAGGGCAGTCTGACCGGCCCTTCACTTGCGGATCTCCTTCAGAAAACACCGGCGAAACTCCTTCCGAGTCAAGGCGGGAAGAGTCAGCCGGGTGTTCAGCAGACTCCAGCAGCGGAGAAGAAGATCGACGCGCAATGCGGTACTACCGGCCGTAATACGGACATGCCTGGACCAGCTCAGGTTAGTTAAATGTCACAATGGGGTAAACCCAGTATCCCTATGAACCTGGGCAGTCAATCAATATTATTAACAATTGGTTCATTCGGGTGCACAATATTTCTTTTACTTTCTCATAGATTATGTAGAATTGTGAAGTAAACAACAGAATCTAAGGCCATCTGTGTATGCCTGGACCAGCTCAGGATCGCGCTAATACAGCAAGCCCTGTAAGCCCTGCATGCAACATCAGAGAAGCCGGGGGTGATGTGGGGACAGATGGAACAGGAGGCAAAAAGTCCCAAAACGATAAGGCTACCATTGACACTGCCTCCTTAAACCCCCCCTCAGTCATTGATGACACTGTTCTCTCAGCTCCCCCGGTGTTCACGTGCGATCAGAGAACGCCTGATCAACCGGAGGTGGCAGCTCCGGGCAGTATCAATTTGAGCAGTCAGCCAGGGATTAACATTGGCCTAAATCAAAAAGAGGTGCCTCAGACTGAGTCAGGGGTCGAGGGATCGGTGATAACTGAGGCTAGTGGGAACTGTATTGAGGTGGATCAGGATAAGGAAAAAGACCCGAGTGACTTCTATTAATTCTCAGATGAACTTGAGTGGTCCGATGACACTGGCTCTCCTCTAAGTGACATAAGCGAGGATGAAATGAATATGAAAGACTCTAAGGCAGGTCAAAAAACTGTCTTAAAACGCAGAAAGAGCCATCACAGCGCAGCAGAGCTAGCGTGGGACTATACCCCATCAAATCAGCTCACAGCACCGGCAGTACCTCCCGGTCTAATAAATGCAACACAACAATCAGATTCTCCAATATACCTGAATCCAACTTCACCTACACTCGATACCGTTCTGCAAGCCATAGCTGCGCACAGAGAGGAGACATCTCAAGATGGGCGTAAGGCCCAAGCAGCTCTCCGCAAAGTGCAAGGGGTGGTGCGCAAACTGACAAGAACAGTCGGTGCATTTAGCGATCGAATGGCAGACCTAGAGTCTCGAATTGTTTCAAATGAGTCTGAGAATGCCGCAAATCATGAACAGGTTGATGCACATGAGGCTAATAATAATAATAATAATAAAAACACTTATAGAGCGCCTGGTTACACTTATGACAGTGTGTCCCCGCGCTAAGAAATGCTGCAGTATACCAAGAGGCCGAGATCAGGAGCCCATACGGGTACATGGGTACAAAATCAATATTACTTTGGGAAAAGGTATGTTTTAAGTTTGAGCCTGAATCTTGTTTCAGAGGGCTCCATGCGTAGATCTAGTGGGAGATTGTTCCAGTGCTTACTTGCAAGAAAGCGAAAGGAGCTACCTCCCATCCTGGTCTTACGTACGCGAGGGAGCTTAAACAGCATCGCTCCTGCGGATCTGAGGTTCCTGGTGGGTCGGTGAATAGTCAGCAGGTTGCGTAGGTAAATGGGTCCTTTTCCCTGGGCAATACGGTGGGCAAAGCATAGAGCTTTAAACTTAACACGTTCCTCGATAGGGAGCCAGTGGAGTTTTCGTAGTGCTGTTTTACCGGAGGCCCTGCGGGGGAGATTCAATACCATGCGGGCCGCGGCATTTTGGACACACTGTAATTGATGTAGACATTTACGGCTTAGTCCTAAAAAAAGGGCATTGCCGTAATCCAGGTGAGGAGTAACCAGGGCATGTATGAGTGTCTTCCTGGCGCTGATAGGGAGAAGATCTAAGACTTTCCGGAGAGTTTTTAAAATACCGAAACATTTACCCGTAACTTTACTGATTTGTTGCTTAAAGGAAAGCTCCGCATCTAGCCATATTCCTAAGTTTTTTACCAGGTTAGCGGGTTGGGGGTGCGCGCCCAGTTCTGATGGCCACCAAGCCTGCGACCAGGCAGAAGGGGATTTGCCCACTATCAACACTTCTGTTTTCTCGCCATTAAGGCGTAGGCAATTGTTATGCATCCACCCTGCTAGAGAACGCATGCAATTGGAAAAATTGATGGCATCCTCTGGTTGATTGTGGGTGAGTTTAATTATCAATTGGGTATCGTCAGCGTATGTGACGATATCCACACCAAAAGATTCCACTATATGGGCTAGCGGCTCCATATAAAGATTAAAAAGCGTGGGGCTCAAGCTTGAGCCCTGTGGTACCCCATGTTTTAATTTGTGGATAGATGATTTATATGGAGGGCAGTGTACTTGGAAACTTCGGTTTTCCAGAAAGGATACCATCCATTTCAGAGCTGGCCCATCTACTCCCAGATCTGAGAGGCGAGACAGCAGCGTTGAGTGCAGCACGGTGTCAAAAGCTGCACTCAAGTCTAATAATATCAATGCTGCTGTCTGCCCCTCATCTGCAAGTTGTCTTAAACATTCTGTGGAGAATAGAGCCGCCGACTCAGTGGAGTGGCCTGCTCTGAACCCTGATTGAGTAAAGTGGAGAAGCGAGTTCTCTTCCACAAACTTCATAAGTTGGCTGTTTACTATCTTCTCCACAACCTTCCCACAGAAGGGGAGGAGAGAGATAGGCCGAAGATTTTGTAGCTGAGAAATGTGTATATTGGCCTTTTTTTTCAGAGGTATTACTTGTGCCATTTTCCAGGTATTAGGCACAAGGCATTCCTGAAAGGATAGAGTAATCAAGTGTTCCAATTGCTCAATCATACAGTCAATGACTGTCTTACAGCGATTGGGGGTAATCACATCGAGGGGGGAGCCAGATTGAATGCCATTGATGATATTTAGCAGGTCTGCCCTCTCAGGAACAGTGAACTGGGTCAGAGAGGCCTTTATAGCGCCGACACTTCCCACGACTGGGTCAGTGGTCAACATGCCTCCTGTGAAAGTGGCATGTAAAGAATCCACTTTTTGTATGAAGAAGTCAGCAATATCTTCACATATTTCATTAGTGTAGTTATCCTGGGTGTCAAGCCTAGTTGGAATAGTGAGCTCCTTATAGATCAGAAAGAGCTCTTTGGTGGGATTTTTGGCCGATTCAATGCGTCCATTGTAATGAGCGCCTTTGGCTGCTCTGACTAGTTTATGATAGGTTTTTAATTCCTTCTTATACAGCAACTTATCCTCTGGAGTATAATTTTTCCTCCAGTGACGTTCAGTATTTTTACACTTAGCTTTGGCTTCCATAAGTTCCTTAGAAAACCAGGGGGCGCTTTTGTTTTTCCTAACGGGAGGTTTGGATGACCAGGGGGCTATTGTATCCAGAGCCCTAGACACCCAGTTCTCATAGTGATCCCAAGCCTTAAGCAGGGTGTCGCTGAGGGGCGGCGGGTCTTTAAGTAGGGCAGATTTAAAATTTTCTGGCGTAAACTTCTTCCAGTTTCTATGTTTCACAGGCTGAACTATCAGATGTAAGGTGGAAGTTGGAAGACTTCGAAAATCGTCTACGAAGAAACAACCTGCACGTATTAGGTATTCCCGAGGCAATGGAAGGGGAAAATGCTCGCTCTTTTGTAATACAACTGTTTCGTGACTCCCTCCCTGAGCTGTCTAGTTGGGATTGGGACTAAGAAATTCAACGGGCTCATCGGGTTCCCCTGACTTTAAGGCACCCAGCCAAACCTGGGGGGTATCCACGGGCTATTCTAGTCTATTTTGGCAATTTCCTCTTAAGGCAGGCAATCTCTGAGAAAGCCAGGCCTGAAGCAAAACGCTTCAGGGGCTCAACATACTATTTCGTACGCCCAGACTTCTGTCACGCAACTGTGGAAAGGAGGTAGCGGCTCCACCAACTCATCAAACCCTTCCAAGAAAAGAAGGTGCAGGCATATCTGAACAATCCTGCTCGGCTAAAAGTTATAAATGGGGGACAGACGAAGTTTTTCACCTCCGAGATCAAAGCAAAAGTGTACCTAGATGGTCTTAGCTAAGATATGACTTAAGATTTGTAATTTAAGTACAAAGGAAGTCTTATAATTTTAGTGGGTAGTCACAAATTCAGCCTATAAATAACCATGGTCTCCCACTAGGTGCGCGGGGAGGGTTTAAGGACTGAATGAATGGGGGCTCGGGTAAGAACGAATGAGGAGGAAAAAAAATGCTATAAAAGACATATAAGGGCTATAAGGTTATAAGTCTGCACAATCTGCAGGATAATGACAAAACTAAAATGTTTCACAAGCACTGGTTAGGAGAGGCACTTTCATCAAAAAGACTCTAATGGAGACTACACGCCTCGTTTTTTGGGATTGGGAGGGGGTAGGTGGGAGGAAAGGGCTAGTGGGAGGGGTTGGGTGTAAGGGGGGAAAAACAGTAAAAAAAAGCAACCAAAATTGTACACACAAAATCTGCTTGTTACGCATAAATTTCGCACTGAAAAACCGAAAGAATACATTTTAGGTCTCCCTTGTCGAAACCAAAAACAAAAATATCATGGGTAAACTAAAGATATGCTCCTGGAATGTGGCGGGACTCAACGATAGGGATAAAAGGACCTGGTTGTCTGCGATAATTAACCAAAAATCATTCGATACACTCCGTCTTCAGGAGACCCATATTACATGGGATGAACGAGATTTATTAAAGGTCCCTGGGTATAACTTGCTGGCAACCACAACACAGACATCCAGAATCCGGGGTGTCGCCATTTCAGCCAGACCTTTTTTGGGGCAGGCAATACGCAAATCAGTGGACTCCCTAGGAAGGTGGGCTGTTATAGAGCTTAAATTCAGTAATATAATCTGTACAATACACGCCTCTAATCAGAATGACCCCTTTATATTCGAGAACTGGAGTTGGAATTGGCTTTTTGGCCCAGAACATTAATATTCTGTGGGGACTTTAATATTTCTCTGGGGGATAATGTGTTAAGGAAAACCATGGATACTTATACATATGCCGGACGTAAACCAAAAGTGTTCAGAGCCATCTCCCAACTCAAAGAGAGTTTAGATCTAATAGATATTTGGGACTTAAAACAGCAATCTGACCCCGGCTACACCCACTTCTCATATCCTCATAATAAGTATGTCCGGATCGATTACATTTGGACTACTAGGGAGTGCTCTGATGAGGCACAAATCACTAAATCCCCAAAAACAATTTCAGATCACAATCTTCTGACACTCACACTTGATATTACCAATCTTAAAAGGCCATGTACAACTTGGACTTTCAATAGAAAATTATTGGTAAACAAGGAATATATTGCATATATTAAGACATGGACTCAAGGCTTTTTTGACTGTAATCGATATAGCGCGTCCAGGGGCATAGTCTGGGATTGTTTTAAGGCTGCTCTTAGGGGGGAGACAATCCGCTTTGTAGCTAAGCATAAGAAAGATGCAGATAATGCCAATAAGCTACAGATGCAAGAGTTAGCTAATATAGAGGAAGAGCATACCACCCAAATAATGCGAGGTGAGGATGGGGGATCTACTCTAAGGAAAATTCTGATTCTTAAAACTGCGCTAAATAGTAGGCTTACTCAGAAGGCTTCTGAGACTTTCCAGTCAAATTGTAATAAAATCTACGAAGATGGGGAGAGAGTTGGGAAGCAGCTTGCTCTATGCACCCGTCAGAAACAATCCCTTAATACAATTACTCATATCGAAGTAGAGGGACAGGAGTATACAACCCCAGAAGATATATTGGAGGTATTCAGACAATATTATGAAAAACTATCAGAATGAGGATATGGTTGATCAAGAAGCAGTTAGAGATGCCCTTAGTTTATGGTTAACCGAGACTGGCTCAAATAAGACCATCGATGATACTACTAGGGAAGATCTAAAAAAAAATATCACGCACATTGAAGTGCAACTGGCCCTGTCAGAACTCGCCTCGCGTAAAGCCGCGGGCCCTGATAAACTCCCATTGGAATTGTATAAAATTCTCAGAGAATATGTAACACCGTATTTGCTGGATCTATTTATAGGGGTTCAAGGAAGTGGTATCCCTCCTGACTCATGGAAGGAAACAAATATAGTTATTTTTACCAAGAAGGGGAAGCCCCCTAGGTTGCCCTCATCATACCGTCCAATTTCCTTAATTAATTTGGACTCAAAGTTATATTCAAAGATCCTGGCTAATCGGCTCATGGGGGTCATCAAACATCTGGTTTCCCCTTGGCAGCACGGCTTTATTCCGGGTAAGTCTACCACGGATCACACTCGCAGGGTTATATCGCTATTTGATATCATGAACGCGACGGGGGGCCAGATGTTGATGATCCTGCTGGATGCAGAGAACGCTTTCGATCGAGTTTCCTTGGAATTCTTATGGGGGGTCCTTGATAAAAACAACTTTGGGCCCTGCCTCTCTAAATCAATCAGGGCAATGTATCACAATCCAAAGGCCAGTGTACTAGTAATGGGCCAAGAATCAAGGCTATTTGATATATTAAGAGGAACTAGGCAGGGGTGTCCCTGCTCCCCAATTTTGTTCTCCATTTACATAAACCCCCTGATCCTTAAATTAATAGCAAGTGAGGTAATTAAACCTGTTACGGTAGGCCCTTATGACACTAAGGGCCAGATGTATCAAGATATTGTTTTGCGATTTCTAAATAGCGAGTTTTTTGCGAATCGCTATTTAGAATTCTCAAAACGGTATGTATGTACAAAATCGCTATATTTTAGCGATTTTTTATTAGTCTTTATTTGCGAATTTGCATGTTGCGAATTCGCAAATAAAGAATAATTTCCAATGCATTCCTATGGGCCAGGAGGCCCATAGGAATGATAGTGCAATAATTCTCAAATTGCGAATTCGCAATTTACAAATCGCAATTTGAGAATTATTTCAAGGGTGCAGGGGTGTCTCAAAGACACCCTGCTGCACCCTTGAAATCTACATGTGTGTGCATGTGGCACACATACATGCCCTATGAGCATGTATGTGTGTCACATACCACCCTCACAAATACCAAATAGGGCATTATTAAAAGAAATCGCAATATACCACCAACTACAAGTTGGTGGTAAATTGCGATTCCTTAACACAAATTCGCAATTCAAAAATGTATCATACATATCATTTAAGGAATCGCAAAATTTGCGATTCCTTAAATGCTATGGCAAAATAAGGAATCGCAAATTATTGCGATTCCTTAAATTGCGATTTTTTGATACATACTGAAAAATGCAAAAGGCCGTTTGCGAGTCGCAAATGCCAAAATTCTGCGAATTTCGGCCTTTGCGAATCGCAAAAGCCTTGATACATCTGGCCCTTATACTTGCCTATGCCGATGACGTGGCGGTAATAACACCTAACCCCTCGGAGGCAATAGCCGAAATAGAGTTGATTACTCAAGCTTTCGGTCGGATCTCAGGATACTCCCTCAACCGGGATAAAACAATGGTCATTTGCACTGACAATATTTGGTTTGACGACCCAAAGAAGGTGGAAAATGCTGTCTATCTAGGAATATCCATATCCTCCAAGGTAGAGACCATAAATGAATTAAACTATGAACCCCTACTTAAAAACATCAAGAAAGACCTAAAGAGGGTTGATAGTCTTCACCTCTCAATCATTGGGAGAGGGAACTTTCTGAAAATGAATATCCTACCTGGGTTGTTGTATTTGTTTCGCGCTATCCCCTTATTAGTAGAATATAAAGTTATTAAAACAATAGAATCCCAAATGAGCAAGTTTATTTGGAATTATGGGAAAGTTAGGAGGTCTTTGAATTACCTTTCCCTTCCTCCACACAGAGGCAGTTTAGCAATCCCCAATATAATGTTTTACCTGTGGACCACTCTACTTCAGCAAATGTCACCTTTGCTCAAAATAAATACAACAGGTCTAACCATAGAAGTAAGTGGTATACCATCGATCTACGAACTAACCCTAGGTAATAAGGCAAAATGCCTATTGCTAAAACAAGTAGAACCATTGTACTATAAAAAGGTTAAGTTCAAGATTATTAATAGCGCTTGGAGAATTTGGAAGAAAGCCTTGAGACAACTCGATATTCCAAAATTTAACAAATAAAGACCACTATGGCATTCTTCTCTGTTGCCAAGACAAGCTAGTGATGACATCTCCAGGAGATGGGAAAATTTGGGGGTTTCAACTCTAGGGGACTTCCTTCATGGCGACTCAGATACCAGGTTTTTGTACCTCCAAAACAAATTCTCAATCCGGAACACAGATATCTTTCAGTTTATTCAAGTCAATACTATCCTCAGCTTAAAAATCTCGAATATCTCTATGTCAAACATCCCATTACTGGATTGTATAGGAAAATCATCAGCCAGGATTGGTACACTCTATGACATATTACTAGAAAGCCAGAAGGATGACCTAGAGCATATCCAATCCACATGGGCAACTAAACTCAATAACCCTAATGTCGATATTGACATGTCACTACAGCTTTTATCTAAATTATTTGTCTCCTCTAACTTAAAGGCCCAGTTGTATAAAATGATATATAACTTATACTGTACACTGGCCAAACTGTATACTTGGGGGAAAAGAGCTAACGCCGAATGCCCTAGATGTGGAATAAGTCCTGCTCATCTGATTCATATGTTCTACGAATGTGACAAATTAACACCCTTCAGGCAAATGCTAGCTAAATTTTGTCAAGAAGTGTTCGGGCCTATAGTAGCTGAATCACCTACTCTATATCTATTAGGATCTGATAATACACTTAAGCACAGTAAGGATGAGGAAACATGCCTCTTTTTGGGTACTGCAGTGTATAGAATAATCTTAGCAGCTCGGTGGAAGGAGGCGGATCCCCCTAACTTCCAAATATGGTTGACACGCTACTTAGGGATTTACAACCAAGAAAAGGCAATATATGCATGCAGAGGGAAAATAGCCAGATTGCGAGGGCAAAGCATCTGGGCGCCAATTGAGGCTTGGAATAATGATATTGAATGTGCATAATGAAATAACATCTTTTATTTAGCTTATAAATGTCATAATTTTCCTGTAACTCAATAGTACTGTTAAAATCTTGTATATGACACACTTTTATATTCTTTAACAACATGATGTTTTTTTTGTTTTGTTTTTTTTTTAGTCATATGACAGACATTAATGCTATGAAATATCTTTGGTGATACAAGCTATATTTATGAATACGTCTTTTCTTTTGTACAATTGCTAAGTGTTGCTTAATGAAAAATTTAAAAAAGGAAGTTAAACAAACTTTTACCTGGAAAATAAAATACCATACTTCCAAACAATGACTCTGTTTTGATCTTTTGTTGTACTTTCACATATAGTCTTATATTTCAGTTATAGTCTGTGGTTTCTTTGATTTATTCACCAAAGATTATGAGTCTTAGATTTCAAGTTCCTTAATTATCTTTGGTTGCCTTTGTCTTATATTTCAAAGTTAGTCTGTGGTTTCTGTGATTTATTCTTCAAACATTATAAATCTTAGATGCAAAGTTCCTTAATCATTCTTTGGTTGCCTTTATTCGTAAACACATTATTATTAACTTGGTTCAACTTTGTTCAGTTATGCAAATCATCATGAAGTCTAAAACTTGACAGTTAACACAATTGAATTTACTCGAGTGTTTCAAATAAACATTACATGCGATTCTTCAAATCAGATTATCCTCTCATACCTAGTGCAGAATGTAAATAAGAAGTTTCGAAATTGTAGGCACCTTCGAAGAACACTCTTCAATGTCACGTGTGCCTCACTGAAATAATAAGCACTCGAGCGCTGAAAGTCAAAATTGCCAAAATAACGCTGGAAGTCTCCTACATGATTTTCTGAGGCTCAGAGGAATGAACAAACCTGGGGAGCAAACAAAACTCTCTTCCACTATTTACGACCATGGAAAAGCGGAAAACTGGGACCTTGTCAGGAGTGTGAAGAGCGCAGATCCAAGCACCGCAAGCCGAAGGAATAATCCGCAAGGTTCGGGCCGCTATTTGAGGACTGAGGTTCCCCTGTTTGTTCCTCGAGTCCTTCAGTTTTTCTGCTTTGGAGGAGATCTTTCCATGCCTTTCTGTACTTTTGGTCGAATTGGACATTCTCGAACAAAATGCCCTTTCTTGCCGCAGTAAAGACACATACCAAACTTTCTACGAAATTCTTTCTCTTCCTGAGTTAGGGCTTCCGAACTCCTCCAATTTCCATGGGTTCGCAAAATTCTGATTTGGCTGGATTGGTTCTTTCTCTTATTCGTATTGAGGGCCTAAATTCCATTTTTTTTTGTCACCATTCCTATCTTACAATCGGTGGTCTAATCGAAGAGTAAGAGCAATTAAATCTTTGAGGCATTGATAAAAGAGAGCTGATCTTTTTTCTTCAGGCCAATTAGTTTCTGAAATCAACCTGTTAAATTGAGTAAAGTAATGGATCAGATCCTTGTTGCTTTGTTTAAGTTCCAAAAGTTCTCGATCAGCTGAACCTGTAACTGAACGCCTATCAGTTTTGAAAGTTTGCCAATTATACAATATTGGGTCATCAGCATTGACTAAGGTTACTGCCCACATTGCGGCATCGCCACTTAAATAAGAGATTAAAAAGGAAATGCGGGACTGTGCATTTGGAAATGACGCTGGCTTCACCATCAAATGCAATAGAATTTGAGTTAAAAATGTCTGAAACTTTGTTGGGTCACCAGAAAAACGTTCCGGGGATGCCAAAGGTAAGGTAGAAGGAACTGTTACTGAAATTGTAGGTGCGGTTGTTTCAGTTGAGACTCTTTCACTAGAAACTGAAGGAACTGGGTGTGTCTGCAGTTGCACTTGCATTTGATCTACCTTACCAGCTAAGGCTGCAGTCTCTAAACGTGAAGCAGTTAAATCCTTTTGCATATTTCTCAGCATTTTACAGATATCCTCTAACATGGCCATCTTGGCGGTACGGCTCGGGAGGAACAAAATCCGTGGGTGGATTTTTCTGTCAGGTTCCAAGTTCCTCAGGAGCAGTACCCTCAAGTAGCCCACCTTCCGGCAGCTTTGACTCTGCGCTTAAAAAACACCAGAGGATCAAAGTGGCCGGACGAGGGGAAGGGAATTAGGGGGAGTACTGCGGGAGGGAGATCTGGAACAAAGATTACACAATAGGTGAATTCAAATTCTCTTCGAGGTAAAGAATGGTAATTATATGCAGTGAAAGTTAAACAAACTTTTACCTGGAAAATAAAATACCATACTTCCAAACAGTCACTCTGTTTTGATTTTTTGTTGTACTTTCACATATAGTCTTATATTTCAAATATATATAGTTTGTGGTTTCTGTGCTTTATTCATCAAACGTTATAAGTCTTAGATTTTAAGTTCCTTAATTATCTTTGTTTGCCTTTGTCTTATATTTCAAAGTTAGTCTGTGGTTTCTGTGATTTATTCTTCAAACATTATAAATCTTAGATGCAAAGTTCCTTAATCATTCTTTGGTTGCCTTTATTCGTAAACACATTATTATCAACTTGGTTCAGTTATGTAAATCATCAAGTAGTCTAAACCTTGACAGTTAGCACAATTGAATGTATTCAAGTGTTTCAAATAAATATTACATGCCATTCTGCAAATGAGATTCTCCTCTCATACCTAGCGCGGAATGTAAATAAGAAGTTTTGAAATCGTAGGCACCTTCAAAGAACTTTCTTCGATGTCACGTGTGCCTCACCAGGGCCGGCCCTAGGCATGACAGGGCCGCCAAACCCCAGGGGCTGCCACGACGAGGACAGTAAATCTCTGTATTTCTACTACATACATCGGAGGTCTGTTATTTCTTCCTTGCCTATCTCCGGCTATAAACAAAATGCAGCTGGTTTTAGAAAAGGGGCCCAGCATCCCCAATGCAGAGGAGGACATGGGAAGCAACATGGGTGAGCGAGTGGAGGGAAGCGATACAGAGGGCGCAAGAAAAGAACCAACTGGGGGAGAGAGCAGCGAGGAAAGCAAACGGATGAGAGAGAAAGAGACTGTAACGTGAAGCGCGGAGGAGAAGCCCAGGGATGAGAACGCAATGCAGGGGGGAAGCACATTAGGGTGTTATTATTAATTAGGACAATATTTCCTAAGTCTGATAAACTTAAGTTAGCATATCTAGGCTGTAGCCAGCTTGCACTGACATCTATTCATACTTGCAGAAATAAATGTGCAGTTATTTTATGCAAACAAGCTTGTGCACGAGTGCTTTTCCATTTAAGACAAATGAGCAAACTATACAAGCCTAATCCATTGCCTCTGTATAAATAAAATGTATCAATTTATACAGCTCTCCCCAGGAAGCCATGTTACGGTTGCTCCTGATGTACCTGTCCATGTAACTTTCAATGTCCTTTGATAGAGCCTTTCCAAAGCACCATGCATTAGATGAACTGTCCGTTGTATTTCTCTATTACATAAGCGTCATGTAATTTCCTTCATTTCATATGTACTCCTCATTCATTACTATGCAGTAGTAGTAGATATTTCTAGATGTATTTTATTCAATGCAACTTATGTATCAGAATGTTCATCGGTTTACTAGAATGATACATTTCTATTTCAATCCTATTACATCAGATCTCACCACTAAATATGCGAGGCTTTTCTGTCAGAAACCCTAAAAAAGATTGTTTTTGGGATATGTGCCAGTCTTTCTCGGCTTTTCTTTGGAGGAAGACTATGTCAGTCCTCTTGATGAACTATGCTTAGTTCTGGCGGCTTGCTTTCATTGGAGGATATCCTTAAGTGATCTTCTCAAATTACTTGATTTTGATTTACTATTGAGGCACTGACTGCTTTTGATTAGCCACTTTTTGCCTTCTGAAATGATCTTAATGTTG
The DNA here is from genome assembly GCF_964263255.1 of Lissotriton vulgaris. NCBI lineage: Eukaryota > Metazoa > Chordata > Amphibia > Caudata > Salamandridae > Lissotriton > Lissotriton vulgaris. The sequence continues at coordinate 694,987,987 of NC_141687.1, read as the reverse complement.
GATAAACCTATAAAGTTTAACTTGAATCTCTGTCTTGAGTAATCTTAGTTACCTTGACTTTCACTCAGCCTTTAAAACTGGGATTGTCCTGATTCGATGTATCGTCCCTCTTAATTATTTTAGTTATAGTGTCTAGAAAGGCGAGTGTATCACAGGATGGGCTGATGCACAAGGGTGGACAAAGAGCCACAAGATCATGGCAGAGCGGTGTGAGGAGTAAGGAGGGAGACTGCTGGAAAACATATGGAAAACATATGGATTCATGTGAGTGCATAACCAGGACTAAAAGTAGCACCTAAAAGCCAGGATAGAGTGATCTGCGGCAGTGCGCAGACTCAACCTAACCTGCTGCTTGACTTCCCCGCGTGCGTAACTAACTTGTGGGACTGGTGGCGTATGACTCTCTCTGCACAGCCCAGCCATTTGGTGGTCGTCGACGTCGGAGTCGGACAAAAGCTGAGCGGCCCCTGAGCTCCGACTGAGAATAAAGTGAAGAAGTGTGAACGCACCTGCCGGGTAAGGGCAGAATAGATCCTTTCTCTCAGATGATTGATAATGATATTTCTGCACACTGTTTGTGGCACTGACTGACTATCGCGACGCGTCATGGCAAGCAAGCGAGTCATATGAAGATAGGTAGCCGGGCGTGAGTGTAGCTGTTAATGCTTGAGGTAGGAGGGGCGAATTTACTGCAGCCGGGAGTTTTGCCGCATCGAGGTAGGCCGCCCGCTGTCTGTCTTCCAGTGGCAGCGCCACCGGCCACTGATTTCCTTTAGGCCCCTCTCCGCCTGTGCCTGCAGGGCCTATAATAAAGGTGGAGTCGGGGATGTACTATTTTGCATTAAATTAAGCGGCAGTATATGGCTCCCAGCCAGTGAGCGGAAGGTCTAATCATTGCAGAGTATTACATTTTGGAATCACTGACACTTTCTCCGAGGGGGGCCAGCCGCATTCAATTTGCCGGTGCCGCATCCATCGACTCGTAGGCCGCTGTCTGTCTTCCAGTCAGTGGCAGTGGGCGCGGCCTCCCATGTAAACTGGTGGTGATTGATTTCTTTAGGCCCCCTGCTCCGCCTGTGCCAATAAAGGTGGAGAGAAAGGGTATTTCTGCACTATTAGGTGGTAGACAGTTGAAATATGGCTCCAACTCCCAGCGACTCCTGGGGCCCCCTAGAGCTCGGGGGGCAGGGGAGCGACCGGGCCAACCCGAGCGCTTTCAGTTTCACACAGCCAGGCGCGGGCCTCGGTGGAGCGTGGAGAGCACCTATTGTTACGCCAGGGGAAGGAACTCGCTGCTATCTCTCTCTCTCTAGCAGTCCTGCTGTCCGTTACTGGGACTCACCCAGTTCTGCCAGAGCACCTCACTCCTCAGCTGGGGCGTCCCGATGTGAGCAAATTTCGACAAAAGTTAAACGCTTGTTGTGTCACGAGGTGGCTATGCAGTGCCTGCAACGGACGTGGCCATCCGCCAAGCGTAAGACACCATATTCGATACAGCAACGATATTACTGTTTCCAGGCAAAGAGCCACCAATTATTTCTCTGTGGGGGGTTGTGGGGGTCCGGTGCCCCTGTCATGGCCCTGGCACTGCAGCTTTCTGTGCGCCCAGTCCCTCATGTCGTGTGTCACAATGCCCTCCTCCTCCTAAATTGTATCGTTCCGAGACGAATTTGGAAGGATAGGAGCAGCCGCAGGTACTGGTCATCTAACGACTTTTCTGGATGTATTATTAAAACACCTTCCTGAGCTCCCCCCGTCCGGACCCCCTCTTCCGGGGCCCCCACCTACGCTCCCTGCACAGGGCCACCATGAGCCTAGAGCCGGCCCTGGCCTCACTGAAATAATAAGCACGCGAGTGCTGAAAGTCAAAATGCCAAAATAATGCTGGAAGTCTCCTACCTGATTTTTGTGCAAGGCTCAAAGGAACGAACAAACCTGGGGAACAAACAAAACTCTCTTCCACTACTTCCAAGCAAGGAAAAGCGGAAAACTGGAACCTTGTCAGGAGCGTGAAGAGCGCAGATCCAAACACCGCAAGACGAAGGAATAATCCGCAAGGGTGGGGCCACTATTTAACGACTGACGTGACATACAATGACGTTCATAGCCCAAATCGGAACGTCACGTGTAGGAAGCCAATCCCAGGCAAACGATCCTTGGCAAAGTCATATGCAAGTCATGAGTGCAAGAATAAGGAAGCTGGTGATTAAATAATAGCAAACAAACAGAAAAGGAAAACAAAGTATATACTTAACCTTCAAGACTAGTGTGGCATGATCATAGAGAATGAGAAAATTATGCATGCAGAAAGTATAAGTACAGACAAAATATAAAGACAGGTCTGCACATGCATAGGTTGACGGTTACTAGTGGCAGCAACTGGTGAGGGCCATGACACCTTGGGAGACCTATATATATATATATATATATATATATATATATATATATATGCAAAACTGAACTGAATTTTCTAAAGCGTCACTCCTCGTGTTAGTAATTATGACCTAGATTAAATATTTAATGATTTTTTGTGACTTGCAAAGTGTCAGTTTGCATAGTGATATCCATAAGATTTGGTACATGTAGGAAAGCCATTCTCTTTTGCCCTGATCATCCCCATGTTTAGGTTTTGCCTACGCAGCGCGCATGCGCTGCATAGGAGAGACCAATTGCTATCAGTACAGCTTTGGGGCCAAAAACATGCACTCGTTGCATTGCTTGCAATAGCAAGGCGAGCCCGTCTGGTGATTTCCTTGTGGGAGCGCGCAGCGCCATATGGTGGCGCCATACGGTCACACTCTCCCGCAAGGGAAACACGCAGGCCCCCTCCAGACACGAGCTTGTTTGATTTGCCATGATAACGCCGATCTGAAAGCACACCAGTTGCAGCATCTCGTGTCTGTGTTGTATTGCATTATTTATATATGATTTGTTTGTGTTGGTTTGCTCCAGACTGAAGAGATGTTTTGATGCATTCAATTCTCTCTGTGAGCTCTGCTGATTTAATAGTATATTCTGTTAGTTTTGAGAGTCTCAGAGTGACTATGCTGTGGTGGGGCACAGTGTGTAGACTCTGTCCTTTTCCCACTCTTTGCCGCTTACATACTTACACTCAGTCACACTTCTCTCAACAGGAGAACATTATCGAGCTTGCAGCTCACTTCTCGTGTCTAATTGTTCAATCTCTGCTGCCTTCCTTGTGAAAGCCATGGTGATCTTCTCTGGGGCCCATTGGTGCTTTACACTTCTCGCCAACATTATCCATTTGCCTTTGGGTTGCATGCTAGTCTAACCTTTTTATGTCGACTGTGCCATTACAGGGACATGCTGCTTCCCCCACCTCACAAACGACTGACTAACCAGGCCAGGTTCCCTCTGGGCTCAGACAGCATGGGCGTCAGCAGAATTTATTTCCAGGGGTGGGGCATCATTTTAATGTACTCCGTTCAGCAGTTCGATTTTAATATAGGATGCCTATGCTTTTCTTTGTGAAAGTAATCTGGGGAGGGATCGTATGTGCTCTTAGTTGGACTGAATTCGAGTAATTTCCATCCTCTGTGGTTTAATCATCAGGGTGCTTATTCTGTGCAGCCTATGAAACATTTATACCAATAAAGTAATTTGTTTATTTCAGAGTTTTTCTAAATTTTGGTCTGAAATAGGCTGCCAAAGAATTGCAGAATTTCCCTCACTCTCATGGACACCACATGTCATTAAGGTATACAGACACTCTCTGCCACTTCACAGGGGACTTTGAGGAAAATGGAAGCGGGCCTGAGGCTGTTCAGTACTAGAAGAACAAGCATTGGCATATCCAATAGGTTAGGCACTGGGAGATTAAGTGATTTGCCCAGAATCACAGGATGTTGAGCGTCATTGCCGAGACTCCAACACAGTTCCCCAGATTTTAGATCACCGCCTTAGCCCTTTGTCCACACCCACTCCCCAGACTGAATCTGTGTTAAAAAAAGTGTCAGTACCACATTAAAAACAATTGGAAGCACTTTTAACAGAATCATTGGAGCCAGGGTGGAGGGACGTTGTTGTTTGCAGGGCTTTTATGCAGACAGTTCTTTTTGTCTCTCTGAAGATTGGCACCCTGGGCCCAGCTTGCCCATGCCTAAAGCCGGGCCTTCTTATACAACACTTATTACTGTAGTTATAGTCTTTCATAGCACTGTAAATATGTTCCCATTACCTAAGACAACGGTACCATGGAATACAATGATGGGTATGTCTACAGGTTGGTCGAAAGAGCTGGGTGGGCTAGACCACATCCCTGCTAGGCCAGTTTCAATAGTCCCAAATTGGCTCATATTTTCACTTTAAACTTCATAAGTAAGGATGAACTTTGTTTGAGGAAAAGGTATGCCACTTTTAGCAACAAGAGAGAAGCTTTTTGAAAATGTATTTTGCTACTGGACGGCCCTCAGTTGAGAAACCACCGGGATACACGTGATGTTGCACTGAGTGGCACCCTTAGAGTGAAGGAATTTACTACTGTGTCTCTACTAAAAATTCATGAGCTGAGTAATAGGCTGTTTTCTGTAACTGCTGCTTGGAGATGAGCATGGTATCTACTTTCACAAGTTTCCTCTAGTCTATGGTAGAGCTCAGTGCAATGGAAAATTTAAGCATTTGGGAAGGATTAAAAAATGTTATGCAGTTTGCAACTTCCGGGCATGGTGTTGAATGTCGGAAGGAAAAAATGTCAGTTGTCCTGTCTTCTCAGGAGCAGCCTGGTTGCACAATGGTGACACTTTAAGAAGATAAAGTGAGTAGGAAAAACAGATTTGCTCTTTTTTTGATTTCTGGTTTTCTTTTCTTTTGCCCCGTTGTGTTCTCTGTTACAGGTTAAAAATAAAAGCGCCGGGACACTCCTTGGAGTAGCCGAGCGCTATAAAAGACACAGATAACATAACAAACAGTTACCTTAAGCCTTACACAGAACATTCTAAACCTCCAAGAAGAAGACATTCCACGCGCTTGAGGCTGAAAATAAAAGTAAGGCCGGTGGCAAATCCTTAGAATGCAACACTCGAGCGATCATGGGCAATTCCACACACAGTTAGTTACTGTGTAGTTACTGTTTTAAAAGCTGGTTCCTCACAAAACAGATCATCATAGGGTCACAAGGTCACACATTACAACACACACCATCCAGGAATCTATGATGGTCATTTGTTTACATGGCGGGAGCCTATAGATTTTAAATGACTGTATCTGTACAGGTGTGGCAGGCCCTCTTAATGGTTGTGTTGATTAGTAAACCAGTGATTGGAATGTATAATTAAATAGCATATTGACACTACACACACTGAGAGCACCAAATGTTATTAATTCCTGCTTTCTAGCTGCAAATTCTGCCATGGATCTCAACAGGAAGACACAGGAATATATAGGAAGCATACAACTATTGCTATCTTCAGAGAGGTGGATGGTGTTCATGATAATTGCCTGTAAGGTACTCCGTTAGCAAAGAGGCCAAAGTACTGGCTGGTCCTAACTGTGAAAAAGGATGTTAGTATGTGTTTCTTCTCGCCCTCAAAAGGCGTGGCCGCAGCGCAATAAGAAGGAGACATGCTACCAACGCGTTTTACAAAGTACATTTGTGGTTTTACTCCTGCATTATCTTGCAGTTGGATAATAATTTCATTTTTATGAGCAGTCAACTCGCCGCTTTCTACAACATCAGAAAATCACAATACCTTTTAAAAAGAAAGTTTTGAGCCACTTTGAAGAGTCAAATTTACAACCGATGGCTATAACTAGTCTATTGAAAGAACAAGCATTGGCGTAGCCAATAGGTCTCGCCTTTGGGACATTATAAGTGTTTAGCCATGTAACAGTTGATGTTGCACCAAGGATATTGTGCAGCATAATTAAAGACTTATAAGATCCCAAAGGCGAGACCTATTGGCTATGCCAATGCTTGTTTTACTGATGCTGGTGATTACTAACTCTGAAGGTGCCCTGGGGCCTGCTAACCTGGCCCAGGGCCAATGCTCTGCCCTCTAAAGTATATGGTAATTGGTATAATTTTAATGGGCCAAGACAACCTATCTGTAAGTACCTATTATGTGCCAGGGCATGTAGGTTTAGAGACCCCAGTGGATTTAATGCATTTATGTGATACTGCTGTGGTGTCTGGCGTCATTTTAAAGCCAGTCCTGCTTTACAGGGTGTATTTGAAATGAAAATATGTCACAATGTGGCTTTGGAATTAAAAGTAATTCCAAAGCCTAAAACTACCTTACCTTTGTTTAACTTATACATTACCCCTAATGTCTTCCCCAATTGTAGGGCGCATTGTTATAAAGAGCAGGAATGATATAAAAGACGTTTTATATGTCCTGGTAGGGAAAACAGCCAAAGTTGTTTTTCCCTCTTTGATTGGGAGCAAGCTACCAATATCATTCAAAGTGTCAAATTAGTGGTCACAATAAATCCAACAATTTGCCATGGTCAGATTTATTCTAACTGTTACATGAAAGTATTTTTTAAGAACTTACCTTCAGCAACCCTGTAGTAGCTTCTCATGATTGGACAGCCTTTGACAGCCTGAGCTAAGGTGCCTCCTGAGTAGGTGTGAAGAGGCCTGGGACTTAAACAATATAGCATTTGGTGGGAAGAGAATTGCTTACTGATCCCGAGCCAGATTGGAGCCCCCCTAATTAGATTAGGAGAGGGGCTTGAAGGGGAGTGTAGTGAGTTGTTAGCCACACCTTTGGATTAGGTTACACAAACATACACACCAAGGGGAGATTTTCTCCATTTTGATATTTGTGAAAACAGTGCATTCTGGGTCACAAATATGCCACACTTCGCAACAAGTGGTCATAGCAGAGGGAAGTAACTTTACCCCTGTTGGTTGGGGTGCCCATCCCCTCTTGGCAGCCCAGAATGGAGAATAGATAGGGTAGAGCTGCAGGAGAACCTCAGAACACTGCCTGGGCCAAAAAAAGAAGAAGGATTGACCTGCTGGACTCGGACTGCGTCACAGAAGGCTTACACTCAAAAGAACTGCACTTGCCGCTCTCGCAAGGCTCCCCAAAGAAAAGGCTGTGATCAGCAACAGGTACAACAGAGCTGGAAGAAGTCACCTGCAAGCCCAAAGAAAGGATCACCCCAACTGACCAGTTAAAACTGGATTTTTCTGGACAGTGCATAGGCTTTGTTGGAAATTGAGTCCTACCCCCCAAGAGGCAATCCAGAGTCTATAAACCCTTGGACTCAGTTAGTGGACACTTATATTCCACAAGGGAGCCAAGAAACTACAACATCTGCAAAGAAAGAAACATTGTGTAAAGTTTTGCAGAAAAGCTCCAGGAAGAGACGTACTTGATGTAGTGTCAAGGCGCCAACATCGACTTGCGTATCGGCTAGATCGCGATGGTCAGTGCTGCTGAAAGCTCCAGGGCTCCTCTCCATTGAGGACAAAGACTCCTAGAGACTCATAGAGGCAATGCACTACAGCTGGCAGCCATTGTTGAGTAGAGTTTTGGATCTGAGAAGCCCAACGATGAGAGAAAAACTTCAAGAAAATGACTGAATCCGAGGGTAAAATTTTGACCGGGACCTAGTACTCAGCTCATCGGACCTGTGCTCCATTGCGATGGCCTAAAACTTTGACTTTGGCCCAGTCCAGCACGACCAGATAGCTGTGAAAGTCGCTTTAAGCTTTTTGGTGTTAGAATGCACAACTTTTTATTTAATCTTTAAAAATGAATATCTCCCGTTTCCTACATTGGATCTTGGATCTTTGTTCTTTTGGTGTCATTTTAAGGGTAAAACTATTCTCATTTAATAACCGGGAAAGAGTAATTTGCCCGTGTGATGACACCTCATATCAATCCAATATTCACTGTGTATTGTTTTGCAGGTTTTATCTGATTCCGAGGGAGAGATTCTTGAAACCTATACTAAAGGCATAGGGCTTACGCTCTTGTAGAGTGGCCTTCCATAATCTAAAACTATTAGAAAATGCATATGCCATCAAAGCAGTATCTTCTTACTTAAAACTTGTTATTAGGTTCAGGAACTCAATGTAATACACATGGCCACTGCCTTCCATCTATATCAGAATATTTCTGGAAAGTCTGTATATAGTGTATAAAGAAAGTGTAACCATCCTAGATTTAACACAGACACATAAATGTTTAATTCTTTTTATCTTTTGATATTGGCTATATAAATTGCACCGAGCGGAGTGATTCCTTGATAACTACTGGTCTTGTTTGAATTGTATTACAGTATCCCGTCCTTCTTTTATATTACCATATTTTATATGTACAGATCTCTTTTTAATGTGTTTTTAACTGAATGATTTTATGATTTTGTATTTTAAAAATCGAATAAAGCTAAATTGAAATGAAATGAAATAACTTGGTGTTGCATTCTTATTAAGTTGTGTCTTTTACTTATTTACTGTTTTGGTGATATTAAATGCTTTACTCATACCTATCTTCTAAGTTAAGCCTGGCTACTAGAAGAACTGGATGCATTCATCCCTACCTGTCATGGAGAAGCTCCTTGAGGGTGCTTTGACACCAGAAGCAGTTACAGGGATGAACAGGGTACATCTATCTGCCCAGGAAGTTACACTGATAGGTGACACCTCCTTTATATGTAACAATATTAGTTTCTACCCTAGGAAGCATGCACAACAAAATGCTGGCAAGTGCAATTACTAAGAAGGTACATACACTAACTTCTGAGAGAGATAGTAATAGTAGTGTTTATTATATGGTACCTGTAGTCAAAAAGCATGGACTTTCACAGACAGAAAGTAATGTTTATGAGGGATAGTACCAAAGGGGCAATGCTTTTGTCCACTTATGTGAAATGTGTATGCTATGCCATTTATGTAATTATTATGTCATCAAAAGCACCAATGAGGGTAGGCCATGTGGCTTTTGTATTGTATTGCAGCCTTATATATCGCTTACTACCCCTATGTAGCACTGAAGCACTTGCCTACACTATGGAGTGTATATGTTGGCAGGAAGAATGTTGTTTTTGTTTTGATCCTATGTGGGAAGTGTTTCCATGTCGTGGGAAATAGCAACCAAAGTGCTGTTGTTGTGTTATGGGACGCAGCGCATAGCATGTGTTGAATGATGAAGGGTAAGATATGGTTTTATGTCAGTTTTATGGTTTTCTGTATGCTGTTAGCTTTGAATAGCTCTGTTGGTCCCTTTATGGTATTTCATATAATATAGTCTGCTTGGGTGGTCACTGCCCTGGGTTGTCAATCTGAGATTTTGTGTATAGCTGTAGTCCTGAGCTGGCATGGTTGGAGGGAGAGAAAAGTGGAGAGATTTGGAGAGTTGGGCTCTTTCATTGTCATCCCATGTCCGAGTGTCTATGTGAGATGTAAACAAGTGGTCAGATTTTCCAGATATTTGGGACCTGGAGTGAATGGACTATATTAAAGTCCTCCAAAACTGTCCAGTAATGTGTGACAGATCTCTTCTGTTATTCCATGCCTGTTCATTTGGTAATTTATGTGTTGCGGGCTGTAACGTGCTGGTGATAGACAACCCTCATAGCGGATATGCAATATATGAAAGTAATAGGTGTTAGCTGCAATTTGTTGCTGACTGTTGTTTATTATGGTTTTAATATAATTTTGGGACATAACACTTAGATATGGAAGTATATCACTATGTAATGTTGGAGTGACCCAAAGGTAAGCCCCGTTTTGCTTACCTGCAAAATGAAAGCAGTTTGCTGGTTGAGTTTTTAGCACTTTGTGGGTTATAAGCTGAGGATTTCACTTGAGGGTGTGATTGTTTTCTGTGCACTGTTGTCTGTCTGCAGCTAGTTCATTTATCTAAGAAATAGCCAAGTTTTCATCTATCTTCAGAGTGTATGTGCTCCTGGTTGCTTTTAATGCTGGCCGGTAGTGAGTTCCAGAGCCTGGAAGCTTATAATGAGCTCCTCCTACCGATTGTTTAGGTAGTTAAAATGATAAGTAGTGCAAGCCTAGAGGGCAGTGTTCAGTTTGTTTTGTTTTGTTTAAATTTAGCTTGTAGGTGTAGCGATCCTTTCCTATGGGAGGCCTTGTGGACAATGCAGAATGCCTTGAACATTGCCCTTCTAGGTATAGGTAGCCAGTGAAGTGATAGCAGGAGTGGGGTTGTGCGTCTCTTGAGTGAACGCAGAGAAGAAGCATTGCAGTAGTGTTTCTGGATGATTTGTATTTTGCGTATAATGAATGTGGGTGCACCAAGGTATGGGCTGTTGGCATAGTCAGCCTTGGAGATTGTGAGGATGACCTGCAGTTTATGTTGGTATGCAAGGTAAGGAAAGATGTGATGTAGTACTTTCATTGTGTATAAGGCACTCTTCGAGTTGTTGTTAGCTGTTAACATGAGGTATTAAGGATATATCTTAATCCATGGTTCCACCTAGGTTTCTAACTTCTCTTGACATTGACAGAGGTGTTTGAAGTTCCTTATGCCATTTGGCTGTAGGCTGGTAGTTTTGCTATTGTCTGCATGTCATAGTCTCTGTTTTTGCAACGTTGAGCTTTAAATGGTTCTTCATCCTCTATGTGCTTATGGTTCAAAGTCAGTCAACACGTTTTGAATTTTAGAGGTCTTTGGTGCTATCCATTTTTAAAATGATTTGAATGTCATGTGAATAGTTGTAATAAGTGAAGTTGCAAGATTTAATTAGATTTGGTAAAGGGGTTAGATTGATGTTGAATAATAAAGGGGATATAATGGATGCCTGAGGACTAGTGTTATGGGTAAAGAGGTGATGTGAAAGGGGTAGGTAGACTACACTTTGTCTATCTGTGAGATAAGAAGTAATCCATTTAAAAACATTTTCATGAATTCCGAAATTGTGAAGTCTTTGCAATAGGGTGTGCTGGTGAACAGTGTTATATGCAGCTAACAAGCCCAAAAGTAGTAATGCAGCTACTCCATTTTTGTCCACAATCAGTTTTAAATCATCCCAGATGAATATCACGAATAACTCCTTGTCTCTGCCTGAAACTAGACTGTTGGTCTGGCAGCAAGCCATAATGTTTTGTAAAATTAGAGAATTGAGTAAATACTGCTCTCTCAGAATGTTTTACCATGAATTGTTCATTTGGTTTGGGCTCGTAATTTGCTTTATCAGATGGGTAAAAGTTTTTAATTTAGAAGAGAGGTCCGATGTAGGAGGTTGTGAGCTCAGATTTGATGAGTAGGCATATGGCTGCCTCTCCCACGAAGGATATCTCTAAAGATTCTTGGCTGTGCGGCGCCTGATTATGATCCTGATAAAATGGCTACAATAATAATATAGAGCAAATCTTTTTGTGACGGGGTATGCATGGATGGATAGTTACAGTTGTCTCAATCTGTGGTGGTTGGTGACATATATTGTTGCGGTGGTGCCCGTGTTCACTTTCAGGTAATTTTCAATCTTTAATTTTTTTTAGATAAATTCATTAGAAATGTTGTTACAGAAGTCTTGTGATCATGGTATTTGTGAGTGTTTGGCACTCTGTATAACAGAATTCAGTTACAATTGTATAGAGTTCTAGTCTGCTTCAGTTATGCGTGTGAATTAGTGGTGTTTTTTTGTTGTTCTGATGGCTCTTTTGTAGGCTCTGATATAGTGCTGTAGCATGCTTTTGTATGTTTCATCTCATGATTTTTACCATATGCATTGTTGTATGTTGAGTTGTGTTCATTATTTTGTTTTTGTCTTTAAACCATGTTGAGTTCTTCTTGTGGTCAACTCTGGGTGTGGTTTTGTTGGTATTTGTTTGTCCAGTGTAGCGGAGATCCAGTTGTAGAAGGTGTGTATGTCTTTTCCTCCCATGTTTATTGGGTTTTTTCCAAGGTGGGTGTTGAGTTGCTGGATGTATAGGGTCTGATTTAGGTGTCGGTGGAAGGGGTACTCCATAGGATATCATGGGATTTTTTTTTCTGTGAATAGGATGGAGATATGACGTTACAACGCATGCTTTTACCACGCATGCCTTTACAACGTGGTTTTTACATCGCAAACCTTTACAACGCATAGCGCTTAGAGGTGCTGGATAGTGAAAAGTTTAATTTTCTATTCCAACTCCAGTCCCCGTGGACACTAGGGAAGGTGTTGGATAGAAAATTAAACTTATTCCCTATCCTAGTGCGCCCCCCCAGCGCAATGCGTTGTAATGGTTTGCGTTGTAATGCCTGCGTTGTAATGGTAGTGCGTTGTAAAAGTTTTGTTGTAAAGGTTGTTCACCAATAGGATATCTGTCACCGTTGTGAAAAAGTTACCTGTCCACCGAGATCTAAATCAGGCCCCTAGTTTTTCTATTGTCTGAACGAGCATTTGTTGCTGATGGTTTTACTGTCTCCGAAGTGTTCATATTGATAGGTGTGTGGATCCTGAAGGTGAGGATTTTGTGGTTGCTCCAGCTTACTGATGAGTTGTCTGTAACTGTGGCTGGTCCTAGAAGTACAAATATAACATCTAGAGTGTGTCCTGCACAGTGAGGTGCGCTAGAAATGATTTGCTGTAGGTTGAAGGATTCAAGATTGGATGTGATAGATGTGGTTGCTTTTAGATTCTTCTTTTTAAACCATATGTTGAGTTCTCCTAGAATGTATACGTTTTGGTGTTCCAAATGGGTATTGGTTTATTGGTTACTGTATCAAGTAGATGATCTTTAAAGTTGGTGTTGCTGTGTGGTGGTAAATTAAGAGGAAGGAGTAGGCAATAGTTAAAGGTGGGTGACATCTTATCATCAAGGATTCACAGCCGTGCATGGTGAGATTTTCAATGAATGTAATTTGTAGTGTTTTTTATAAATGACCGCTAGGCCTCTTCCTGTTTTGCCAATACCATTTTTTTATTTGGGATGCGAAAATCAGGAGAGATGGCTTCATGGCATGTCAGTGCAGAATCTTGGCTGAGCCATGTTTATATAATGGAGGTGAGAACCGGTGTTGTTTCTGAGAGTAGGTCAAAGATGCTAAAGTGCTTTTTGTTCATGGATGTTGCATTGAAGAGTAGGCATTTGAGAGTGTGTCTTTCTTCTTCATGTCCTGTAATAAGAGTGGAGGCTGAAGGGGATAGGGTATTTTGATGTTGCTGGTGCAGAATGTATATATGCCATAACTGGCACTGCCCTCTGACATGCCCCATGCAATCTTCCTTCCCAACAGATTCACTTGTTTATCTTGAAGATGACAATGATATGCAGAGACATGTTGGCAACACCAAAACCACAGGAACAAGTGGACGTGGACGACTGGCAGCTCCTCATCTGCTGACACATGTGACTCCTGCATCAACAGCAGCCCAATCTCCAACAAAATATATATTACCTAACCCACCCAGGGCAGCAAAACCATCTATACCTGCTCTCCCATTCCTGGCAGAAGAATCAGCTTTACCACCTATCTACCCAAAACAGCGATTAGCTAGGAAATTCAGGCAGAACATAAAGGCTAACCGAGCATTGCCGGTTGAGGGTGTTAGAAGGACTCGAATAGCTGGACATTTCAGGGGGATTGAGAAAGCCATGCTGAACATGCAGCAGAGGCAGCTAAGTGCTCTGCAGGTTTTGGAGAGACGTGTGGGCAACCTCAACAACAATGTCTCAAATGGGTTTGACACCATCACGCATACTGTTAGTGACATGTGTCAGGCTTTATCCTCTCTATGGGGAAATGTATACACACAGTCTGACACACTGCAAAATCAACAGCAAAGCATTAACAGCCTATCACACACCTTTGGTTGTTCTATTGATAAACAGGCCACTTCTACCTCTGTTCTATGCAGACGTAAATTCAAACTTGCTGATGAGTCGAGGGAACTTGCCCAGGTCACATCAGCACTGGAGGAGCTGCAGATGACCAATGCCTCTGTTGGGCGTGCACATTCAGCTAAGGTGAGAAAGGTGGTCTATAGTTTGAGTGGCAATGCACAAGGTTCTAGGGTGGTGAAGGTCCAACCCCTGACAGATACCCCACAAGTGAGAGGCTTCATGTAGGCAGAGGGGAGAGTCGATAGACCATTGCTCTATTTCCTTTATCTGTACATAATCTTTAAATTACAGTTTAGTGTGAAATTCTTCATTTCATTATGTACTCTTTGTAGTAGAGTGTAGGTTACAAATGTCAATTTGTTAAGTTATTTTTCACTTATGAATAAACCGAAATAATACATAAACAACATTTCTGTCTCACTTTAGCATTTATTTCCTAACCTATGTATGTTTCTCACCTCAAACATAATAATTGGTCACATCAGTCCAGTAAGCCATACCCTCTGCAGCTGTCAATGAATTCTGACTGGAATGGGCATTAATGGTGTGTGTGGCTGAATCATCATCCATTTCAGGCTGTGAATCATTCCTTATTGTAAAGGTGGGTAACACTGCACACATGCCAATGGTTTTGTAATAGCTGCTTGTATCATAATCCTGGGCTTGTTTACCTTTGTGTTACCATCAGAATCTCTCCATCAAAATTCCAAAAAGTATGGTCTACCTCTGATCTAGTTTGTGTGAGGCATTGCATCTGTGTTCTCTTCGCTCCAGGGGGATTCATGTAGCATGCCATTAGGTATGGGCATAGGTACTTGATTGAGATACAACAAGTAAGTGTTGTAAGTGATATTGACTCACATAATTAAACGCCATTTCTTAGATCTGATTTTGCAAGCTGGTCATGTAGGCGGAATAATATGTCGGAGTCACATGTGCTCCCATTATAATGTGTCACTAGGCCTTCGATGACGAGCTCCACATTACACATCTCTTGCATATTGGAAAAGGGCGAGGTCACCCCCCTGATTCTGAAGTGTTCTCCCAGTATATTGCATCCAAGATACCATCTGCCATAACATTGTGAAGGTTTGTAGATGGAACTAGATATACATTTTCTGTTCTGAACTCCATATATTTTTAAAGTAGAAAGATGTGGGGTTAAAAATAGTAAATGTATACCTTCCCATATGCACTTATATTTACGAAATTGGATTAGTCTGTATTCAGGATATGATATTAGAATAGAATGACCACTCGATATGTTGATATCTGTTTCTTAGTATGCACTGAATGTTGAAGGGGTGTATCAAAATGTGCAACCCTGGAAAATATTTGTGCTCCCCAAATCTTCTGGTTTGTTTGGAAAGACACTGTATGTTTGATTCTGATGGTTGTTGAATACAGGATCATGTTGAAAGATCCTGAAGCACAATGTGCTACATGCCAGAGCTTCAGAGGTAGTGAATTGGTGGCATCCAGTGCCAAGTGTAGTGCACACAGAAATTGTGGTTGAGTTTCCTGATTGTATTGTCTCTGCCTATTACATCCTGCTCTCATCAGTGTTTTCAAATATTTTTTGCAGAGAATGTACTTCCTATAATCCTCCTCACATTGGCATGAGATCGTGAAATATTTGCTCCTTTTCCTCCTCTGCTGAAAGTGGCATCAGTCACATTGTTGAAGTTGGTGTTGCATTCTGGGTCTCCTTTTATACTTTGAACCTGGTTACTTCCTGGTTAAGGTTTGAGTATTATCAGTGATTCATAAATTGCATTGTGTTGTTTTAGCCTGTCGCTAATCAGTTTGACTAGTTTCTAAATTGATAATGCTTCCTATGTCTTACTCTATCTTTCTTTCTTGGTGGAGTACGAACATCTGCACACTATCACGTGGTTCTCTTGAGCTCTTCTAATCTGGTGGGCAAATGTGTTGCCTATATATAAGGATGGGGATAAACCTGCGAAAAACAACTGCAATTCTGATGTTGCAGATTTGGAACGCAGTGTTGGCCCATGCCCACTTTTTAACTTCCATTTAAGGTATTGGTTGCTGCAGTACGGGTGTTGATTTGTTGTTGTTAATACCCAGGGTGCTGGAGTGCAGTATTCAGTTTTGGTTGCTTTCATTGCATATCAAGGCTGATGTGTATACTTTGATATATTAAACGTTTTCTGCGTTCAGCTGTCTATATACAAACCATTGTCGTGCTTCTCCTCTGTCAAATAGATTTCTAGTACAAAAAATGGGAAATATTCTGACATTCTTCTCCAAAACTATGACAACTTAATAATGTACTTATTCATTATATATTGGTTCAGACACAACTATGGTCATGTGGTTTTTACGTAAGTCGTGTGAAATGCTTAACATCGTCAATTCTTGGGAAAGTGTTTGAATTATTGTATCCACTCAAATTTTGTTGCTTTCTTTAGCCACGACCGGAAGACGTTTTGTTGTGTCATTTGTGTATCCAAATCATCAAAGAGCGATGCTTAGCTCATGCATCTGCTTCCTGTGAAAGGCTTGTGTGCATGGTGTACAGTTTTGCAGTGATACAATCTTGTGCGGTGTGGTGGAGTTCCATGTGTCACCTCCCAGTTCCTTCTGGTTTCAAGAACCTCCCTTCACCTTCTAAACTTTTCAACGTGGTACCCTAATATCGAACAGAACACTTGACTAGCGCCTTGATAAATATTGGGTGTGTTACGCTAAGAAGTATTTGTCGCAACCTGTGTCAAGTTATGTAAAGTTCACAAACGTCACAAAGTTAAGAAGCTTTATGTTTTGCCAGATTTGCATGAAAATTGTGACTTTTGTGATAATTTATGCTGCAAAAAGTAAAAAGAGAGAAAATAAATCTGCCCAGATTATTCATACTGGCTTAATTTTATTTGAGTGTAAAGTAATTTGCAGTGTACTTAAAATGATTCCCTAATACACAGAAACACTAAATGTGGGAAGTTGCACAAACTTTGCAGTGAGAAAAAAAGGAAATTTGCACAATGTTGCTAGAATAAAAAACTTTACACACCTATAAAAACTACTATTCACTGTTGTTCATGCCACTGGGGAGGTGGGAGAATGTGGGTTTGAATTGAAAATTATCGTGTGGGTTTATCTATCTATCTGTCTTTCTCACGCATTACTTTCATAGTAATACTGTGATGTTTAAACCTGAAAGCCACAGAAATTCACTGGTTTACTGAGCTATTACTTGTGCCCCCGCCATGTACTGATTATAATATCACGTTACATCACTCATGGCAATTTCAAGGACATCACTGATGAGGTCTCAGATTACATCATTCATTACATCAATGAGAAAATCACTGATGACATCATCTATTCACAACAGCTTGCTATACTCGTAAAAGTATTTAAGAAGGTTCATCAAGAGCAAATTTTCCATACCTACTCTACTGCTAACAAAAGTTAGTTATCGCAACATACTTTGCTTTCTAAAGAGACCATTAGCGGCCTGCAAGACTCACTGGTTGGGGGGAGGGAAGCGGTTGGTCGCGGGGGAGTGGGTTGCTCAAGGAGGAGGAGGTTTAATTTAAAATGAAAAACTTAACTTTGCCTTCCCGGTCCCTCATCGTCGGTTGTGATTGGTTGGATCGCCGACCGCATAGAAGTCTATGGGTTGGCCATTTTCTCCTGCATGCAGCCTACATGGAGAAAAGGGAGAGTGCGCATGACTGGTTTGGTCGGCTCCAGAGGGCCAACCAAACAGGCAGCGCCCATAAAAGTGGGCAAGCCACTCCTCCCCTGCCCTAGAGCAGGCCCCCCCCATCCGCCTGCCCCCAACCAAACCCTTCTGCTTCCTCACAGTGCGAGAAGCCGAAACATAAAATGGTAACATTAAATACTATTTAATGTTTCTGCTTCTTGCACTGTGAGAAACAGTGGGGCGATGCTCCGCCGTCCACATAGAGGCTTTGGTGTCTAAAGGGAGTGGAATCTCAGTCAAGAGCTGTGGACATTGTGACGGCTGTGTGCGGTAGCTGCTTGGCAACCTAATCAGGGTTGGGCCTGGGGAGGGAATGAGCTCTCCGTGAAGAGCTGTGCACAGGGCGACGATTGTGTCAAGTAGGGGTTGCCCATGTCTTTAAAGGTTTACAGGGCTTTGTACTATTTAGTACTTGTTTACATATTTCATATGAAGTATTGGTTTGTACAGTTAATTGAAAATTAGTAGGTTAGATGATGTCATTAGTGATGTCCTCAATGATATTATTTGAGCTGTCATCAGTGAAGTCATTGAACACAACTGATGTCATACTTAAGGTCATAAGCAGTGTATGGTGTGGGCACACGTTATAGTTAGCTCGCTGAACTATAACTAGCAAATTTCAGTGTTATTTTTAGTTCAAAACATCACATTATAACTGACATTGTTACCTAATTTCCTTTGAAATCCTTGATTTTTTCACGGAATTGTTTTCTCTAACATAAGTTATATTCTTTTTTTATATTCCTAACTATAACAGGACTTTAACCTTTGTTTTTTTCCAGTGAATTTCTATGTTTTTGAATGTAAGTTGTATTCTATTTTGTATATCAAACTATAATTTAATTTAAATCCTTGTTTGTTAGTTAATTTCTACGTTTTTCTTACGTAACAAAAAATGTTATTATCAAATGTTTCTATAATGTTAATTTTGCCTTCAGATGTTGTAGTCTATTTTCACGACTGAGCTTTAATGCTGATAATAAATGTGTACTACCAGTTATATTCATTTTTTTAAAAACTTTTTTAATTATGATTTTTTGAACGTTTCATTACAACCAGTATGCATGTTATACATCGTAATTTGCATAATACCATTGTACAAATCAATGCATTGATGGCGTTTTACAGCTTGGCCTTTGGTGTTATATACTATCAGTGGTATTCATTTCTTTTTTTTAGCTTTCCATGTTCCTGCGGGATTCTTGTGGGAGTCTCTCAGACAGTGTAAGGCCTTGTGTAGAAACTTCAAATGGGTTTTACTTCATGCTGCGGTTCCTGCAGAGCCCGTTGCGAGTGCTGAAAAATAAAAAATAAAGTTATGTTCAGTATGAAAGAGTGTTTTAAGTTTGGTCCTAGACAATTTTAAATTGGGTCAGTTAATGATGATCTCTTGACTCCATTGGAAAGTGGAAACACATGCTGGCTATGCACCCAGTTTGGCTGGCTCGTGTGTAGCAACAGCAACATGATGCACCAAATCGCCCAGCCCCTGTTAGGTTCCCGAATTTGAGACGGAGGCCACATGTACAGGGTGAAGGGTGTGTATACTAGGGGCTTAACCATGTAATGGGACTTGGGTGTCTAGCCTCTCTGTAAAGACCTCTGTACAGAGTGAAAGCTGCTTGTAGTAGGGGTTTGCCCATTAAATGGGGCTTGAGTATGTTGAATGACTGGCTCCTCCATCAAGAACTCTGTACAGTGCAAAGACTTTCCATAGTTGAGGCATGACCATGTAATGGTGCTTGTGTGGATTCAGGAGTTGTTTCTCCTTAAAGAGCTGTGTACAGACCGAACACTGTGCATAATAGGGGCTTGGCCGTGAAATGGGACATAGGTGTGGCGAAGGACTGGCGTCCATGGTAAGACCTCTGTACAGGGTGTAGGCTCTCTCTTCATTGGCCTACCAATGGGGTTAGGCTGTGGTGATGGACTTGTCTCTGCATGAAGAGCTTTCTACAGGGCAAAGCCTGTGCCTTGTAGAGACTTGCCCACATAATCGGACTTGAGTTTGTGAGGGTCTAGCTTCTAAATGAAGAGTTCCGTACAGGACAAAAGCTGAGTGTGGAAAAGGCTTGCCAATGTAATGGAGCTTGCCTGTGCTAAGGAACTGGACTGCGAGAAGAGCTATATTCAGGGCAAACACTGTGCGTAGTAGGGGCTTGGATATATAATGGGACTTGGGTGTGGGGAAGGACTGGCTTGTGCATGAAGAGCTCTATACAGTGTGAATTCTGTGCGTACGTATAGGTTTGGTCATGCAATGGGACTTGGGTGTGGTCAAAGACTGGCACTGCAAGAAGAGCTCTGTACATGGCAAAGACTGTGCATAGTTGGCACTTCTGTGTAAAGAGCTCTGTAAATGGCGAAGGTTGTAAATACTAGAGGGATGTCCATGTATTGGGGCCTGGGTGAGATGCTTGACTGGACTCTCCATAAAAAGGTTTGTAAAGAGTGAAGCCTATCCGTATTACTGGCTTGCCCATATAATGGGACTTGAGTGTGCTGATGGACATGCCTCTCCTTGAGGAGCACAGCCTGTGCGTAGTAGAGTTTTTCCAACCTGTTGGGGCTTGAGTGTGATGAAAGACTGGCGTCTATGCACAGATGAAGGCTTTTCATTGTACTTCATTTTGGGAATCACTGTGCTCCTGCGGTTCTCATGCAGGACCTCATGGATCCATGCTAGCTCATGAGGGAGCCCCACTGGACCATATAGGGGCCTTGCTAGGACTCCTGCTTCTCAAAATCTCCAGAAAGAGTACCATAGGACCAGCAGGCTGAAAATAGTATTTATATATCTTAGGCCTGGTAGGTGGCCCTCTGGCCCCCCATAAGGGCCAAAGGGCTTCTGATTAGAGTTTTACTCTTTACTACTACTATTTTGTTTTAGTTTCAGGACATGGGAACCAATTCTCTGCGTCCTTTAATGGTAGGCACAACATTTTCTTTCATGATGTGGCCAGCCAATGAGATCGCTTGGTCCTCTGGGACCAAACTGACCGGTGGGGAAAAAAAGCCCTTGCAACCAATTTAATTGCTCTATTTTATAATTTGCAGAACCTTATTTCTCCAAAATGGTTGAGCAAACTTTCACAAAATAACAAAAAGCACGCTTTCTTGGTAAAGATCCTGCTTTCTGCCAAATTTGGTGTAATTCTGTTCAGCCCATTTCTCTGTGTAACTGTTCAAATATCCCTATAGAAATTGCATGGGTAATTGTGTTTTGGGACACCCCCTTATTCTCAGTTCCCACTTGAGATATCACCCCGAAATGTTCCAGAAAGGAGCTTAGGTAGATGTGATTTTTGGGAGAGAATGTTTTGTGCAGATTGTCAAACAGTTTTAACCCTTTCCGCGCTGCGTGTATTTTTGTGCAGTGCAGCCATTTTATTGCGTGGGCGGAGTTCGGACTGCCCCCACCAGTCCTCTGCACATGCCCACCATGACGCCGGGCAGCCAGTGGCTGTCCAACGAACGCAAGGAGTTAAAATATATGTATATGTGTATATGGTCGAAACACATTGTTTGGTACCATAATAAAAAACTTTTTAATAAGCTGATCAAGGGTGGCTCGTTCCTTCGCAGTGAGTTGCGTGAGGGTGTTTGTGTGCTATATATGGATAGATGGATAGATGGATAGTAGGATAGATAGATAGATAGATAGATAGATAGATAGATAGATAGATAGATAGATAGATAGATAGATAGAATTAGCTGCTTGTTGTGGGACCGTGTTTCAAGGTGAGTGGAGCGTGATGGGCGCAAGAACCCATTCACTTTATGAATCCTTTCAGATAAACCAGCAGATTTACACTAATGCCCTGAAGTGCCTTTATTGTACAGGCTAATAACAACACTGGGTTCGGACCCCCAACAGTAAGGCCAGGCCACTGACCTATATTTAAACTAATGCAACGCCAATACTGTTTTTTCTATTCATAGTCCAATCAATGCCACCATGTGGAAAACATCAGCAACATAGGCTAAAGACTGCTAGTTCTGTCAGAGTTCATCACTTTTTAAATAATCTTATTTTGCGATAAAGAACATTTTAGAATTTTTTCAATGCATTTATATTTTATTAATTACAACACAAATATCATATTAAAACATACACATATACAAATTACCAATTCACCATTCAAACTCTTTCACTCCACTTACAAACACATCAATAGCGTTGTTCACACCACTCGCACCATCATACACTCCATTCTAAATTGTCTCTTGCTATTTACAATACAAATAAAGTTTGAATTTTTTTTAATAATCTCTTTAGAACAAAGCCATAGAAAGAAAACAATAACAAAGGTTTTTTGTATTTTGTGCTTAATTCAAGCTTCAGTGTAACATTCTTATGGCTGAAATGGTCAAATGCTGATGTTTTCCACATGTTGGCATTGATTGGACTATGAATAGAAAAAACAGTATTGGCGTTGCATTAGGTTAAATATTTATTGTACAGGAAGTAGATAGCAAGACCAATGCTTTTATGTTCCCAGTGAGAAAGGTTCCTGCGTGAACCGACACGTGCTGATCTTGCTGTCTGCTTCCTGCCCAATAAAGTCACTTTTTTCCCTTTGAGTGTGCATCTGCTAGTATTTATATATTCTTTAGAAATGTCCCTTATCCCCGATTGGTCCAAACTGAAACATAACAGACACACTACAGCTACACATTATTGCAGCACAACTCCACAAAAACAGCACAAAACCATGTAACACCACACAACACAAACAACTTCAACTCAACGTGCAACACAACAAAATAACAATGTAACACCAGAGTACAACACCTATTAGATAAATATATAACACAAAAATGAGAAAGAACATACCGCCAGTAGAACTTTATAATAAAAACAGTGGAACAAGACAGAAAGTCAACAATTTAATACAACACAATAATAAACTCTACACTTCAGCCATCCACCGTCACCAACCACCAACCACTGATGAGTATGAAGTGGAGACTTATTACTGTACAGTATATAAACTATGGATTGTGAGAAATTTGACACGGAAATATAAACTGTGGAGTTTTCATATATGAAATATGTACAGAATTTTTGCATGCATAGAACACATCAATGGACCTCCGGAAGTCACCATGTTGACATAGTCCAAGACATGAGGCCTTGGTCTTTATGAGCAAGGTGACCTCCATCTGCTCCATAGACGTACGTCTGCTTAGTACCTCAACTAAAATGTGTATGGTCAATACATATAAAGAGTGTCAAAAAGAGAACACATGTTTTCTGATTGGGCCAAGCTAGTTCTGACTACCCTTTATTTATGAAGGTCATGTTTCAATAATTGCGCAGGTTAACAACCTATTTAAACAAATATGTTTCTTTTACTGCATGTTATAATCAGCAAGGCAATATTTTCAACGTAAGTTGTAGAAATTACGTAACCTGTTTTGTTTTTGTTTTTTCTAGCATTTCCTATGTTCATTGGAAAGAAGACAGAGTTGAACTCAGATGAAAAATCCTCAGTGACCCCAAATCTGTCGGACTACCAAGATCTTTCCCATAACGAGGTACATTGACTTTATTCCTAAAATAGAAAGATGGTTTGGGAGTCAAGAATGTATATGGATGCTTAGGGTACTCCTAGGTCTCAAGACAGGTTTTTGTTTTGTTTGATTCACTGATTTCTAGGTCATTGTGCCTGTTATTCCTTAAATGATAAAAGAGCACAGTTTGGCTACTGTCACTGTGTGAGGGTGCCTGAGCATGATCTTATCATCTCTATGCACCTGTGAGCTGGGCAAATTTGTTTTTCCCTTTGCTCAGTGGGCAAATGGTGATACACTATTGGTATGGAGAATCAACCCTATACTAGCACGTCGGTGGGGAGAGGAAAGATGTAAAGAAACCAAAGCAATATCAATGTATTTGAGCAAAGCCTTGTGGGAATACTGATAACATCCCTATTGAGAGGATATTTAGCAAACCTGAAAAATGAAGATACCACAATGTACGTAATTTACTGGGTGCCATAAATAGCACCTATTACGATTTTGTGGGGAATAACATGCAGATGTTAGTGTTTAATGCACAAAAATCCACATGGGACAGTAAATAGCGTACATATTTCCCTTGTGCAACCTGCAAAAATGTATTGAGGTTGAGGAATTCAGCACATCAATAATTGTTGGAAACGTTAAATACTCGTAATTCTGCCCCAAGTGGTAACAGGTGTTCACGCGTGGGTTGGAATTGACCCCCCTTCTTGTAATGAGGTCGTATGACTTTACATTTACAGACTATGAATGGGCAGAAGCATTGTGATCTGCTCTGTTTAGAATTTGAAAGAATTGATGCTGACTAACACTCTAATTACAGGGCTTAAATGAATCAAAATATCTACCTAACCAGCATGAATATAACACTGTTCAAGTTAACTAAGACACATATTTACCCCATACAAAACTGTTACTGTTCAAAGGAAACAAAGCCTCCAGCCCCCAAAAATACATCTATAGCAGGTCTTCTTTGAACTGCACGATGAGAACATTATACATCAGAGGAGTCCTTCAAAAACTGGTTGGCAACTATGGAAAAAATTGAGGTGGTGAAAAAGCATGCACCCTTGATAAACATGAGCCAACATTATCGGCGAAGCCTAATTTTGAGTTGCCAATTGGGCCAGCCTGAGCATGCTCATGGCCAACCTGGGCCCGGTGGCCAATCAGGTCTAATGCAAACTTAGGTTCCACCCCTAGTCTACCATCTAGTGTGAGCAGTGCTTATTTATCAAACAGAAATATGTAAAATAACAGAGAGGACCAACATTTTTCATTAGTAGGATGGTGGCAGTGCCGTCCACATCCACTAACCAACGGCACAGTGTTCAGTGATGGAAGTAACCCACCAACTAGATGTCTGGTGAGAAGGGGTGAGAAGGGGACAGAGACTTTTGAAGAACACCTCTAAGAGTCCCTCTCTGACTCCCAGAGTCAATCAATACCTACTTTTGAAGAACACCTCTACAAAGTCCCTCTCTGACCTCCCAGAGTCAATCAATACCTACTTTTGAAGAACACCTCTACGAAGTCCCTCTCTGACCTCCCAGAGTCAATCAATACCTACTTTTGAAGAACACCTCTACAAAGTCCCTCTCTGACCTCCCAGAGTCAATCAATACCTACTTTTGAAGAACACCTTTACGAAGTCCCTCTCTGACCTCCCAGAGTCAATCAATACCTACTTTGAAAGAACACCTCTACGAAGTCCCTCTCTGACCTCCCAGAGTCAATCAATACCTACTTTCTAAACATACCTGGAACTAGGGAATGATTTTGGTGCAGGGACTTGCTACTACTTTTGTACCCACTGCCCCTGGAACGTGTCTGTTTCACCGCCTGCTTTGGTAAATTTACCTCAAGGGATTTGAAGATGTGTCAGTGGCATGCAATTCCATGTATGAAGGATCAGTCAGTCAAGATGATTTCCTATGCTCACTACTGCATTGACTTAAATGATAAACCCTTCCATTAGTTCTGTTCTTAACTCTTGCACCCACGTATCAATAAATAGATAAACTGGACATGTTATTTGAAACAATTCATATAAAAGTAGCAACACATAAAATATCTCAAAAATGTCCTACTCATAGCTAGGTTGTTATACGAGGGACAAGATATAAAAGACTGAATTATATAAAAAAAATAAGATTCATCAATGATCAGTGTCAATGAACTCTACAATACACTTAGATACATTACTAAACTATGTGTACTCCAGCATGGCATCTGTAAAATAAATTTACTTAAACTTGACGAAAACAAGTGCAAACATTGTCATGAGACTCAAATCACATAATTTACTTATTTGGAAGTGAATCATTATGGAAAATAGCTAGATATCCGAAATCACTCTGTGTTCTTTTCTGCTCAAGCTAAATGCCTTGAAAAGAAAGTGCACCATTTTGTGAGATACTAGACCCTAATCAGAATGCACGATGCCTATCTTTGATGGGTTAAGATTGGCTCAGGCTGGGCTAAAAGCCTGCTCCTCTCATAGCAAACACCCCACAGAAAGCGACTCATGCCAAAACAGTAGAGTGGGAGGTATCATATTTCAGCGTTCTGAAAGCAACGTGGCAACTCCTAGTACCTACATTCAAACATATTGGTCGAATCTACTTAGTTCATGCACACAGCGATATACTGGCCAACAGAACAATATATTTTCCCGAGTTTCAGGACCGATGTCACACACCGTGACACCATTCCTCTATTTTCCTCGCAAAGAATTGAGAGAAAAGCTCTCCATTGGGAATCTTGCGTATATGCTTTTCGCAAAGGGAGATTCTTATAACGTCTAGAAATGTTTCAAACTTGGAAACAAGTTTAAAATCAAAGCATTGATCTGGTAGCCGCTAGGTACCCAAGTTTAAAACATACTGGTCATAGACAAAGGTCCAATAATGTGCTTTTAGAACTTCTACATCTGTTTTTATGGTAGTTGGGTTGTCCCAAAACCATTAGCGCCCTAGTTTGATGAACCAACTGGAAGCATGATTTAGCCAAGGTATTTTATGTGAGTTTGCTTTTAGTATTTAGACAATATTTGTAAAGGATAAACAAGACCCATCACACCAACAGAAACCAATCAACAATAAAGTTTAGTACAATCAATCATTTCACAAAAATCATGGAGGTCCGGTGTAAATTGTAATTCATTTAATTTTTGAGGCTTTCCCCAAGTCCAGCCAACACGTGTTTCGTCGATTGGGCAGGAACCCACGACTTCATCAGGGCTGATATTCAGTGATTATCTATTCTTATGCCTTCTGGCTGGTTATACTTCCGACCCAGCCTTATGTGGCATGGGTGAAGAACTCCTATCAGGTCTTGGTCTTAGTGTCTTTTGGCGCCTCTTCAAATAGGTAAATATTCGAGTCCCCGTGGATTGAATTAAAGTATTATCCAGATATGAATATCAAAGGTGATCGTTTAGTCTTCCCTCCAGTAATATTATTGAAGGTAGATTCCCTTGTGGAAGTCCACAATACGGAAGTACGCGCCGCAAAGAGAATCGGAACACGCCGCCCCGGGACTCCCGAATATTAGGAGCTGGGGAATCTACCTTCAATAATATTACTGGAGGGAAGACTAAACGATCACCTTTGATATTCATATCTGGATAATACTTTAATTCAATCCACGGGGACTCGAATATTTACCTATTTGAAGAGGCGCCAAAAGACACTAAGACCAAGACCTGATAGGAGTTCTTCACCCATGCCACATAAGGCTGGGTCGGAAGTATAACCAGCCAGAAGGCATAAGAATAGATAATCACTGAATATCAGCCCTGATGAAGTCGTGGGTTCCTGCCCAATCGACGAAACACGTGTTGGCTGGACTTGGGGAAAGCCTCAAAAATTAAATGAATTACAATTTACACCGGACCTCCATGATTTTTGTGAAATGATTGATTGTACTAAACTTTATTGTTGATTGGTTTCTGTTGGTGTGATAGGTCTTGTTTATACATATTGGAATCTGTTGATCACTGGTGGGTATAGGATGACGACCCATGCCTAGGCACCCAACAACACACGATACTACTAACATAGTTGACATAATCTGCCTATATACTTGTGAAGCGCCATAACCACCGAGATTAGTCATCCTCCTCATCTTCATAATATTTGTAATGGATTAACTCGTGGATAGACCACAGCCTTAGACAATAAAGCACAGGTTTTATTTTTGCTAGTTAAGAAATTATTTTTAGCCCGGTGTTATAGGGCAATGGTACAACAGGTGTAGCTTGTTAGAACTCAGATTAGGGATCTTATAAAACTTTTTTCTGCACTGGTTAACTTATGTGATTCATTAAAGCCACAAAGTTTTGCTCCATATAGAGCAGCATTATGGGCCTTTTTCTGTATGCTTCCAAAGCTGGAGAAATTGAACACAAACTGGTTTTAAAGTGCATGCATGCAATAGCATTGCACCTGTTTTGAATGAGTACTCCTATTAAATTGAGATTCCCAGGAAAATAAGTTCAATCTCCTGATACTCAAAGCTGAATACTTGTTCCAAGTTGTTAGATACTACCCTCCTAGCACACTTCCTCGGTGGTCGGTTCCCAAAATACTATAAACTTTGTTTTGGAAGCATTCAGTTCCAGCCCTCTTTGATTAAAATACGTTCAATCAGGTTTTGTATGTATATTGAGGTCTTAGGAATAAGTAAAGAGTCATCAGCCAAGAGTAAAATAGGTATCTTAGTACCTTCAGGGAGGGCAAATCCTTTAAACAGTCCAATAAATGTGTAGCCAGGTCATTGACATACAGAGACAAAGGTGTAGGCGCAAGTACACACCCCTGGCGAATGCCTCTGTTTAATGGAATCCGATCGGTCAATTCACCTTTAGCACCCAACCGCACTTGGGCATAATTATGTTCATAAAGGTATGGAATGAGGTGAGCCAGTTTGCGAGGCACACAGAATTCAGCAAGGACACTTAAGAGCGAGGGACAAGGTCAAAAGCTGCACTTAATGTGACAAACACCACATAGAGATTTTGTTTATTCAACAGGACATATTTCCAAGACATGGTGCCAAACCGAAACACCTGATCAGCATTGCCACTTCTGGTACAAAAACCTGCTTGTAGTGGGGACATTAAATGATGTTCATACATCCAGGCAAATAGTTTGCCTAGCATCTGGCTGGCGAAGATCTTTTGTAAGTTGTCAATGAGGATGATTGGGCAATACTTGCAAGGCTTGCCACCATTGCCTTTTTTATTGATGGGAATGAACTCCACCCCCTCCAAGTGTCAGGAATTTCTCAGACAGCTGCAATGGCATTAATCAGGAGCTTCATATAGCTAGTAAGGGTGGGTTCCTGCTACTTGTAAATCAGACAAGGGCCTATGTTTTGGCAAATTCAATTCTGTATTTCACTTACAGCGCCTGGGCAACAGGTTCTAATTGTTGCTAGAATCCTATTAGTATTTTTTACAACTGCAGCAAAATGATGGTGTGCATGTCCTTAAGAGGACCCCCGCTCACCTTAAGTTAACTCCAGTGTGGAGAGAGGTGGAGTCCTGGATGCTCCGGTGCTTCTTTTGCCTCCAGCTGCCAAACTGTGCCTGTCCTGTGTCCGCTGCCCTTCTCCTATGAAGTTCCAGAGCCCACAATCAGGCCAGCGTCTGACAACTCCAGCGCACCTCTGGGACGTCCTATCCGCAGCCAGGGGGTCCAGCCTCCTGCACTTAAGGCTGCACATCCACAGTCTGGTTCCTGTGGAACAGGTGCCTGGGGCAGCCAAAGCCATCCTTCTTCTCCTTACTCCTACCGGCTCCTAGTCCTTTCCGTGGCTCTTGAGTCAGTGCTGCAGGCCCGGGAACTGCAAGGCCTGGGCTGGCTATCCTGTGTCCCTCGCCCTATGCTGCTTTCACCAAGCACTTCCAGGGCAGAATGTTATGTTAAGGCCATGGACTGCCCATTTTGGCCCAGGAGCTTACACACTGGGCAGATTCTGGCACATTTCATTTCCGAGTCATTTACTCTAAACTGAACCACCATCAAACAGGCATGCAACCCTGGATACTGCGGCCATGCAAATTCATGAGGAGGGGGTGGGCCGGTAAACTATGCCCTACTTCGGAGTTTTTTGCTTAACACCGCGCTCCAAGCGGAACGCAGAATGGTAACAAACAGTGGGCTCAGATTTAAATAGATCAACAGGGATATTTTCAGGGCCAGGGGCTTTTACCAGCTTAAGATGATTCATAACACCTCTAGTGTCAGATAGACTGAAGGTTAAATGGGGACACACATCAGATATGTTGATGCTAGTCGAGGCTGTGGCACCTGGGGCTACATCAGCTTTAGCATACAAAGAGGTGAAGTGAGAAGCCCATTCATCAGGCTGGATGTGAAATGAAGCAGTGTGGGTTTTATCAAGACTTCTGTGGGACAATATTGGACATTATGCTTTGTTGTTGTTGTTGTTGTTTGTCCTGGCAGCATGAACTAAGTCTTGCCACACTTTAACTTCCCAGGCTCTCTTCGAATTCTAGAGCATCTGTTTGTCCAGGTATTTGGCCTTTTTGATTTCTGGGTGAGAGATCTAATGGCTTACGGAAATTCTCTTTTTGCTTCAACACATTCTTGATTGGACGAAGGTTTTACTTTAGCACAAGGAAGTTGGTTATGAATGACCTTTCTATAACACAACTCCTGCAGCTTGGGGAAGAACTTAGCATGGGTCTCTATTATGGGAATATCCTCTTCAAGGCATTCAATTAATTTAGCCAAATGTTCAACGAAGTGATGATGAATCTCAGACATCCTGTTCAGATTATAAAACGTAGGGCCAGGAGACTTGACAGTAATTGTTAGAGAGCAATGGATGGGGCACATCCGTGTGGTCCAAAACAACTAGTTTATCAAAGGAAACTCCCTTGAAGGTGGTAATCAAGGAGTTATGATCACTATCAATGCAATTATTGATAGTTATATCCTCGAGTAAGAGCCATAAGTGCAAACTGACAAGGACATAGTCGATGTTGTTCCTTTATGCCACTCTCTTAACGGTTGGTGCCATCTCTGTATCAGAATGAGTTTGCCCAATACAGGCTCTTGGGCCCCTACCCACCACAACTGAGGCTGACTCTAGCTAGATTGGAAAGGTATACATTTGTATAGCACGCTACTCACCCGGAAGAGTCTCAAGGTGCTGGGGGAGACGGGTAGGTTACTGCACGAACAGCCAGGTCTTGAGTTGCTTCCTGAAGGAAAGGTGGTCCTGGGTCATCCAAAGGTGGATGGGGAGGGAGTTCCAGGTCTTGGCTGCCAGGTAGGATAAGGATCTTCCTCCCGCGGTGGCTCTGCGGATGCGTGGTACGTGGTGCGAGGGCGAGGTTGGTCGATCGTAGCTGGCGGGTGGGCCTGTAGAAGGTCAGGCGGTCGTTGAGGTTCTTGGAGCCCTGGTCGTGGAGAGCCTTGTGTGCGTGGGTGAGGAGCCTGAACGTGATCCTCTTGCTGACGGGGAGCCAGTGTAGGTCTCTCAGGTGGCCGGAGATGTGGCTGTTTCGGGGGATGTCCAGGACAAGTCGTGCGGAGGCGTTCTGGATGCGTTGGAGTCTTTTCTGCAGTTTGGCTGAGGTTCTGGCGTAGAGGGTGTTCCCGTAGTCCAGTCGGCTGGTGACGAGTGCGTGGGTGATGGTCTTCCTGGTCTTGGTGGGGATCCAGCGGAAGATCTTACGGAGCATACGCAGGGTGTTGAAGCACGATGAGGAGACAGTGTTGACTTGTCTGGTCATCGAGAGGGAGGAGTCCAGGATGAAGCCCAGGTTGCGTGCGTGGTCCGTTGGCTTGGGAGTGGTGCCCAGGGCAGGAGGCCACCAGGAGTCGTCCCAGGCGGAGGGAGATGATTCCAGGATGAGGACTTCCGTCTTGTCTGAGTTCAGTTTCAGGCGGCTGTTCTTCATCGACTCGGCGACGTCTTTCATTCCTTCGTGTAGGCTGGTTCTGGCGGTGGTGGGGTCGTTGGTGAGGGAGAGGATCAGCTGGGTATCGTCGGCGTAGGAGATGATGTTGAGGTTGTGTTGATGTGCGATGGCTGCGAGGGGGCTCATGTAGACGTTGAAGAGGGTTGGGCTGAGTGATGATCCTTGTGGTACGCCGCAGATGACTTCGGTGGCCTCGGATCTGAACGGGGGAAGGCGGACTCTCTGGGTTCCTCCGGCGAGGAACCAGATGATCCACTCTAGTGCTTTCTCTTGGATTCCGATGTTGCTGAGGCGCTGTACTTGGGTGCGGTGGCAGACAGTGTTGAATGCTGCGGAGAGGTCCCGGAGGATGAGGGCTGCTGTTTCCCCGTTGTCGAGCAGGAATCTGATGTCATTAGTGGCTGCGATCAGGGTGGTCTCAGTGCTGTAGTTGGCTCGGAAGCCGGACTGCGAGGAGTCGAGGGATCCATTTGTCTCGAGGAAGGCGGCGAGCTGTCTGTTGACGGTCTTCTCGATGACTTTGGCAGGTATAGGGAGGAAGATGGGGCAGAAGTTTTTGAGGCCAGTGGGGTCCGCTGTTGGTTTCTTCAGGAGGGCGCTGAGCTCGGCGTGCTTCCAGCTCATTGGGAAGGTGGCGAATGCGAAGGAGCTGTTAATGATGTCCCGGAGTTGGGGTGCGATGATGGCGACGGCCTTGTTGTAGACGTGGTGGGGGCAGGGGTCGGTTGGTGATCCGGAGTGGATGGTGTTCATCGTGCGGGTGGTGTCTTCGGTGCTGACTGGGGTCCAGTTGCAGAGGGTGGTGGTAGGGGACGTTGGTTCGGCGGTTGGGTGCGAGGTTGGTGCGTCGAAGCTGTTGTGTATGTCGGCGATCTTGCGGTGGAAGAACGAGGTGAGTGAGTCGCAGAGGTCTTGCGAGGGTGTGATGTCGTCGTTTCCGGCGCTGGGGTTGGAGAGCTCTTTAACGATGGTGAAGAGTTCCTTGCTGTCATGGCATTGTTGTCCAGACGTTCTTTGAATGCTTTCTTCTTGGTGGTGCGGATCAGCTGGTGGTGCTTGCGGGTGGCGTGCTTGAGGGCGATCATGTTGTCTGAGGTCTGGTTGTGGTGTCAGGCTTTCTCAAGGATGCGGCAGTTCTTCTTGGAGTTCTGGAGTTCGTTGGTGAACCAGGGGGCTTTCTTGCTTCTGGGCCTGCAGGGGGGGGGTTCTTTAGGGGTGCGAGGTCGTTGGCGCAGGTGGTCAGCCAATGTGTGAGGTTGCTGGCTGCTTCGTTGGGGCCCGTAGTGCTGGCGGGAAGGTTCTGGCGGAGGGAGGTGGTGAGCTGCTCGGCGGTGATCTTGCTCCAGCTCCGGCGAGGACCCTGTTGTGGGTGGTTAATGCAAGTGGAGGGCTCAAAGGCGGCATTAAAATCAGTGGCAACAATAACCTTGGCATGCTTCTGCTGTGATTCAATAAGATTGTCCAAGAGCACTACAATTGGCAAGTCTGTACTAGCTGGTACCGATCTTAAATAAGCAAAAACAATTACCACACTCAGGCTCATAGAAAACTTGAGAAGAACCCCAATTAGATCATGCAAGTCAACTTTTAGTATAGAATGTGTGCATGAAGTACAACATTTTTTATGAAAACCACTAAACCCCCTGAAGCACAACCAGATTTTACGAGGTAGTATGGCCTCTATACTATAGGTGGTGAAAACATTAAGATACACCTTATCGGTAGACTATGTCTCTTAGAAAACAAACATATCAAAGTTTTTTATATATGAGGCCCATTCAGTAACACAAAGTTTAGAATTTATACCAGACAGGTTCCAGGAGATGATGGAGAAATCGGCTAATGGAGAGCTAACGTCACTATCTTGTATATCCCAGGGCCAGTAATTAGCCTGGGTTTGTATGCCTTATTCCTCCCCATCAGACCCTTTTGGAGACTCAAGATCCAACCACCCTGCCATCACTGTCACAGGGGCTACGCATGAGCTGATTTCATGAGGACCTGGTGAACTACCTGCTTCTGCGTTGGTGAGCAGATTCCCTATCGGGATGCTCAGTCAGTCGATTACATGTACTTGACCCCACTCGTCTAGCACATAGTAGAGTGCTTAAAGTATAGTTACATGGTCCTGATTCAATACGTGTTTTGGGCCCTAAAGGAGGATGTAACTTGAGCCTATTTGCAGATGAAGAGGGCCCAACTAAATGAGTAGTGAGTAGTCCTAAGTTAATAAGCCTGTCAACCAGTTCCTTATCATTGAACGTCACAGAAATGTAGTCATACTGGGGCAGGCCCAGTGGATAGAGTATAACTTGAATAAGCATTTAAGCTTAGTTCTAATCCAGTGTATGACCTGGTTAGCTGATGATTCTGGATCTTCAAATGCATATGGGCGAGTTTGGGAACAGGGGTCATATCCACTACCTTGCTGACCCCACCGGGTGGCACTAAAAAGGAAGGGGTGCCACTTGGGATAGTGAGGTACCTAGTGGATAGTCTACCTCATAAAGTTGACCACCCCAATCTCATAATTGAACATTTGGGCGGCTGGCACATGAACTTGCCTGAGAAAGCCACATTAAAGTAATCATGTTGGAAATGTTGTTTTCATGGTTGTGAATAGTACGGGAGGCTGGCGCTGGCGCTGGTGTAGGTGGACCAGGTTAGCCCCGTTTGTGAGATCCAAGCTAATCAATAGAGCCCCTTTCTGAACCTGTGAAGGGGTAGCAGAAGACATTACATCATTGCCTGCTTCAAGATCATCAATGCACAGCTTGGGGTCCCCCTTAGAACATTTTCCGCCCCACATCTACAATTGGGATTGGGCATCACTTGTAACTTTGCCAGGTCATCAATTCTAGAAATCCGTTCACGTAAATCATGATGCAGAGAGCTTAGTCCAGAGAATTGTGGCTCAATGGTTAGAGCGGCAGACCCTCATGCAGAGGTCTAGCCTGGGACCTTGGTTCAATTACTGCCTCGGCGGGTCCTGGGCTCAACTTCTTCGGACCTGATAATTAGATTTAGATAATTATCGCCTCGGTGCCTATTCTAATCATGGGTCCCACTCTGCAACTCTGGGCAATAGCTTGCTTAATCTCCACAATGGCCACAACAGCGCTGGGATGCCTGGCTTCACCTTGGGGGTGCCCAGGAGTGGGCACTTCACAGGGAAAGGCCTGGAAGGGTTCCTCAGCGGTATTCGTACAAGCGCCTAGATGCCCATGGGTGATTTGTGCGCTATACAAGTACCACACATTTTACATTTTTTCACCCTCTTTAGAGTTCATATGACAGGTATCAGGTGGGGCACAGAAGACAGTGTAGCAGTCTGCTTAGTATCCGCAGAGGATGAGAAGGACATGGACAAGTTTACTCTAAGTGTGCATGCTTGTTGCAGCAGAGGATATTAAGAGCTATAACAATTTTAGGAGTGATGTGGGCTTTCCAGTTAATGGTGACACAACAGGGTCCGTGTTTTTAGCAGTGCCATTTAGTCCTCTAGTCAGTGTAGATGTGCCACCCTCAGTTGGTTTTCCACCAAGTTCCCTTTCCCTTTTGCATTTAAACATTGCGAGTACTACCTTCTGGCCTGACTTAGCATCCTGTGTGGGTTCTGGATTTTTTAGAATGGACTCAACCTCTTATATGAGTAAGTCTATGTTGCCCAAAGTACAATTAGAGCCAGCACTTGTTCGTATTTTCTTTTAACTGGTAAGATCCTTGCTAAATTCTAGCTCTTTACGTTTCCCCATTTTAAATCAATGAAGCAGTGGTTTCTTGTAATTAATGTAAATGCTACCAACTTATAACAATGGTCAAAGAACAATAGATGCCTGCAAAAATATCGATTTCAAGATCATCATAAGATGCACAGTTTAAATACCTGGCCTAATAATGGAGTAGTCCAAGGGCGAGGGGCAGATAAAGGAGAGTAGGTCCTGTCCCTTCTCTTCCTGTCGCTGACGGGTGCAGGACACTTCTGAGCTTCAGAAAGGGGCTCCTTTCCCTGGCCTCAGCTGTGATGATGCCTCCTTGCGCTGTGAGTCCTGGGACTTGGAGTCCCCAGGAGTAGCACAACAGTCCCGAGCCGCATAAAAGTTTGATTTGTAAACCTTCCTTTGACAAAGAGAAATGAGTTAATGGCCTGATGGAACTTTTGTCAGGAAAGGGCCAAGGTAAGCAAATCTTGGATACGCAAAACCGTAACTATATTCCACATTTTATTTGGAATTATTAAACCAAATGTTCCGAGGCCACATCATTAAGGTGTTAAACTAGTCATTAATTGATATTGATGTGCAGAAAACTACTTAAAAACACTCTTCCAGAAAGTATGCATATGGTACAATGTAAGATCATAATCAGAATCTGAAGAAACAGAACATAACATTCTAAAATTAAAATAGGAGACTGGAAATTACTTTTAATTTTATTACAATTGTTGAGCCTACCTTCTGTTCATGTT
This sequence comes from Lissotriton vulgaris, assembly GCF_964263255.1. Classification (NCBI taxonomy): domain Eukaryota; kingdom Metazoa; phylum Chordata; class Amphibia; order Caudata; family Salamandridae; genus Lissotriton; species Lissotriton vulgaris. Next base: position 694,952,529 of record NC_141687.1, on the reverse strand, counting down.
TCGGTGTGCTGGTTATTAATTAACCTTTTAAATTCTAACAACATTTTAATAAATATTTAGCTATGCAAAATGGAGAACATCCTGCAATAAGGAGAGATTTCCATGTTAGGTAAATTCAAGTGATGACATGATTCCAGCCTAAGCTGCATAGTAACGTATTGAATTGGGTGGAAACATAACGCAGGGTCGGACCTGCCTATAAGGCAATCGGGCAGTGCCCAAATGACTGGTCTCACAGATAAGTGTTAGAGCTGGTTCTTTTTTTTTAGCAGTTCATGAGTCTGATTATTGGCATGTGAACCGGTTTTTACTGTTGAACTACCTGGTATTACCACAAACATTGCCTACAGTAAATACAAATGCATGCCGTCTACCCTACTTTGCACAAAGCCTGCCATGATTTGCAATTGTGGGCCACTTTTATCTATCTACTTGCTAATGGGGTCCACTTCAATTTTGGTGTCCGGGCCTTTTTTTGTACTAGTTCGAACCTGACACATTTGGAGGCTAATTACAATGTCATTAGGAAGTGCTCTGAATGGGATTTAGTATTGTCGAATCCGATTCAGAACCCTTGTTTTCTACAGAATCGGTCACCTTTCCAGATGACCAAGTACGATGCAAAGAAGCTGTCTAGGCTGTCCGAATTGGTTCCAAACGGAACTCAGGCAGCCCGAGTCATTTTGAGCCGAATCGTACAGTTCAATGGAGATGGTTTCCGAACGTGCGAGTACAACGACCGATTCAGACAGCCGTTCTGAAGGCAGATTGACCAGGACAAAACGGCTGTGGCAATTGGTCCTTGGGGGCCGTAGCAGGCCCCCCTCACCCACAGGCCTACGGATGGGGCTACAATGGTGGTGGTGCCTGCTCAGACACCGCTGTAGGGATTACAATGTGCCTTTCCACCAGCCGTTTCAAGTCTGACAGAAAAAGACTTTGGGGGCTCCTAACAGGCCACCCTTACCCCTGGCCCTCCGCCATAGGCCCAAGGGGGCTGTCCCGCTAAACATCCCTGCACCATGTGGCGGTGCACATGGGTCAGGGATGTTTGAAATGTGTTATTTTCGTGTTGCAACATGTGTAGCAGCCTGCGGCACACACCGCAATACAAATTATACACATTGCAACTGCCATGAAGGTGGTCGCACCCTAATGCGGCCAGCGGGACCTCTGATTCCTAGTCGGGCGGTCCTGCTTCTGCCTCGGAGTCGGGCAGACGTCAGTCTGCCCAACATCATAACCAGACCCTAAGTCAAAATCCTATAACTAAAGTGCACACAAATAATAGTGTGCTTAGAAACTTTGTTACTTATTTTGCACCTTGACTATGACCAGATGGCATTTGTTCTCATGTTTCCTATTGCCTGCTGCAGCAACACTACTCCTAGCCCCCCTGAAGCACCATCTCCTACCTTTTTGTCCTCTCTCTCTCCTCCAAGTATCCTCTCTCCACCTGCATGTCAATGTTTGTTTGTATTGAAATGTGTCGCTACACAACAGTGTGCCTATTTTCCCTGCAGTGCTGATTTTTGCAGGGAGACACATCAATTTTCCTCGCTTCATAAATTGAACCTGACTATCTCTAACAAAGCACCTCTACTTCTGCGACTGAAATCATCACAAATTGATGTTAGTCTTTCCTATCCTTGTCTAACAGTTAGCTGTTGCTCTCATATGTTCCCGACTGCTATGCGGGGTCCTGACAAGAACAGGGACTATATCACTTAGCCCCTGGTGCCCTCTCTTGTGGTAATCTTTGTAGTTTGAAAGACATTACAGTAGCCAAAGGTTTGAGGGAAAACCGGCTGATCATCTTTTAATTGTGTTCCTCAGAAGTTACTATTGGAGTAGGAGCATGGTTTACTTGCAGTGTCTCTAGGAGTTTCATGATACTTTACTAGTCTTAACTTCTGCAATCATTTTACCTTTACTATTAAAACTCATTTGCAGTCACTTTTGCATTTTGTCATGATGAAATTAATAGTCGTATTGTATTCCTTTGCAGATTTGTGTGAATGACACGACAAGAGGACCCTACGGTGCTCATACCACATCCTTCCAAGTAACGAGTAATGAGATCCAGCAAGAATTACCCTCTTATGTGCCTCACCGCCAGTGCCTGCCAAATGATATCAAAGAGCCTGAGCTTCACCTCCATGAAAATGTCCAGCCACATCCAAGGCTACTGGGAATTTACAATAACAAAGAGGTTGACGACAAAACCAAAAAACAAACTTCAGGAAAAATACAAAAATTTGGGATAAAATCTTCTTCAGAGACAGAACCTTTTGTGGAACAAACTATGGATCCACATTTTCGATCCCGAGAACAAAAGGATAACACTGGTCTGAGAAAGTACAGCATTGCTGTGGACCAAGACAATAATGACAATAATCACTTGAAAAAATTAATTCTTTCAGACAGGGAAAGAGCAGATTTACTTGATTGGAATGCACGAAACACCCAACGAACTAGTCCAAAGTATAAAAGAAGCCCGTCTCTGGATATGTCTGTTCCGACACCTTTTAAACTTAGCTCTACCAAGAGGGAGAGCAGGTTGCAACTGCCACTGTTTTCCAGATCATCTGCAGCTGCACAGATCTCTACTACACCTTCACTAGCAGACAGTAAAAATGAACTAAATGTGTCTAATGCAAATCCTGCAGAAGAAGAATCACAGAGTCGGCCTAAATCCCCGTTTAGAATCATTGCAAATGCAATAAAAAGATCATTGAACTACTCAGAAAGTAATAAAAGTAGCCCAATCCATAAACCGCAACCTGTTCCTCCAAGCAATGTTTTCGACTTTCCTAAACCTGCTAGCCAGTCTGTGGGTTTAAGGCGAAGTCAGAGTAACGTTGAAAACGTCTCACGTCCACAGATGCCAAGAAAGGCTTCGGATTTCTCATTCAAAAATTCACTTAGCTATTTTAAGCCAGTTGAAAAGACCACTCTCTATGAGGAAAGAACATCTGAACAGCATTCTCCACCTAACAATTTGTACATCCGGCAAGAGGGCTCCCCTAGTAGACTGGTGCATGACAAGTCTTGCAATAACAATACAGAGGATCCCATGCTGGAACGCCTAGAAAGGATTAATATTAAAGACAGTTTTCCTAAGGACCTAGGAGATGACATATTTTTACGAAACAGAAAGAATACTTTATTTTCCTCACTGAGGTTTACTAGGGACAAACCTTCAGAAAATATCACAGATGAACCACATACAAAAAGTGACACTTGGAGCATTTTTGGAACATTTCGGAAAAAAGTTAATGAAAGGGATATCAATGGCCCGATAAAGAAGACGACTACACCATTCAGTAATTTTTTCACTGAAACTGTGTTAAATAAACCACCTACTACACAGGAAACAGGTAATTTGCTTTCAATTCTTTTAGTGGGAGGTTGCTTTTATTCATTAAAATACAATTACATAGCCTCTTCTTGCCCCTGGTAGTGGACTATAGCCCATATTAGCTGATATCCTGGAGAACTGCATTAGGTTCACAAGGGGAGATCATAAGGCTGATATACTATACCGGTCTGTAGAATTTTCCACCCTCACTTATGCATGGTTGAATGCGATCTTACCATTGTTGCTATCTTCTTTTCCAATACCTTTAAGTAGTTTTAATGAATTGTGAATGATGGGATTCAGTGGGTGACCCAAAGTCTTTTCTTCTTTACCCTGGGTTAATGCTATGTCACTGAAATTGCAAAAACTCTCATATTTTCTATTTGACATGGTGGGGGACAATTCACAAACTACAAATTGTAGTATGTTTTTGTAGAACTACAAAACTTACTACAAAATGCATCTCACAAACCTAAGCGTCAAGTTTACGCCTCTGCCTCTACTGTACTTGTATGTCTAGATATCTCCACCCTGACTGAAGAATTTCAGCACCTGTAAGTATACATTTTAGAAGTAAATGTGGAAGTGACACAGGTGAGGCTGGACAATTGGAAATACTTATGAATAAAGAGGAGGGGGTTAGGAAGGAGCAACTTAAAGAGGTTCAGGGATTGGTTCAGGGAGGATTGCCAACCATATAGCTATTCACCAACTGCACCTCTATAGTTACTACAGCCTAAAAGGGACAGTAGTAAAGCACCTCAGCTCAGTGCTGGAGTAGGTCTAGCACCACACATGGCCAACCACTTTTATTGAAATCCTATTCATATGGAAATTAACAGAGGCCCTAATTATGCTGGTGGTCAGTCTGAAAATAAGTCGGGGTCCTACCTGTCCTATGACAATGAGACCACCAGCACACCGGTCAGAAAGTGCTTTTTTCTATTGCGACTTGTGCTGTGGCCCATGAAAAGGCCCACAGCACAAGTCGCAGTAGAAAAAAGCATTTTGTGCACAGTCATGCATCATGTGCCAGGCACTATGTCGTGAATGGCACACAGTGTATTGATGTGTGGGGGATCACTACATGTGCCCCAGGCCCACTTAGCAGCGGCCCACGGGGGACAGGGCCCTGCTTTTGGTCTCCAAAGTCAGTTTCCGTCTGCCTTTTCATTAGGTGGGACCATCATGAAAAGGCAGTCAGAAAGGGACATCCTAATCCCTACCTCCTCCATTGTATGGATAGGATTGCGACCGCCTCCCAGACCGAATCTTGGATTCTGTCGGAGGCAGTGGCCTTTTCCCCCCCACACTCCCCCCCCCCCCCCCCCGACCGCCGTGGTCTGACCACATGCATCAAAATGTGGCGGTCAGACCGATGGCCTGTCTGTCGGGTGGTTCCCCACCGACATCCTAATGATGCCCACAATTAGGGACTTAAAATAAAACCCCATCAGAAGTTATTAATATAACATTATTTAAAATAGGAAGGAATATACCTAACTATAGATTAATGTTAAAGAATCATTTATAAAAATAATACATATTTTTATGTAATTTTAATTTAATCATAAAATATTTTAATAACATTTTTGTATTGAAAATAAAACACAATACAAAATAGTTAATACATTATTTCAAATAGTGAGGAATAAACTGAAATATAAATTAATGTTAAAGGTAATTTATAAAAATAACACATATTTTCAATGTAATTATAAAATATTTTAACAACATTTTTACATTTACAAATTGATGGAAAAATATTTCGTTTTAAATTCTATCCATTTAATAATTATTAATGCATGGTCGTAGATTCTTTTTACATAGGTAAAAATTAAGTTTTTTTATTTGAACTTCTAAAACTTATATTGCTATATTTATTATATTTGCATGAACGATTTATTTCAAAATGAAATTAACAGGGCTGTTACATTTTATATTTTGTCCTGCATTTAAACACATACACAATTAATTTACAATAATATTTATCATAACACATATTTTTGATAATTGTTTTTGAGTTACTCAACTTTTTAAATTTTCCCTAAATTATAACATAGGGCGAATCCTCAGTCGGGGTGGGCATCTCTATATGGTAAAGAAAAAGGAAAAGTTCCCTATACTTTAAAGATCTCCACCCAGGTGGTGTAGATCTCCGCACTGTAAAATATAGGGAAAAAGTAAAAAGGTTTATTCAACTCAGAATTTCTTTTGTTAAAGTATCTTTATGTTCACCAATAATGTAAATTATTCTTATGTATTTGAGATGTAGACCTAAAGAAAAAATAAATTAACAACTAAAATTAAAAATCAACATTTTTTAGCATGCATTAATAATTCTTAAAAGTGACGTATTTAGTTACATTTAATTTATTTCCTTCTACATAATAAAATGTATTATTCCATTCATTATTAAATTCAAAAAAGTTATTTAACTATTTTATAATTCATTTAAAATTATTTTCCATTTTAATAAATGTTTCAAATTATATTTATTTATCTTTTTAACTATTCAAATTAATGTAACTTAAATTAACATTATTTCTTCCAGGATTCACATTTAAGTCCCTGCAACCATTATTTTGAATCGGAGGATGTTGCACTATCAGTGGTTGGTCATGTGTGGTGCTAAATTTACCACTTTATTTTTTAGTAGTAAATTACATTGTAAGTTAGGTTCCGCCCTCTTTTTCAGGGAGTAAAGATGTGTAACTCTACATGCGTAAATCTTCACTTCTAAGTGACTTTACACTCAGATTTTTTTAAAAGCCAAAAGTAAAAAAGTTACTCACAAGTGCATGAGTAAATTTACACGTGTAAACTACTTTCAAGTGTAACTTACTTTTATTTCTAGCCCAGTGAATATTTACCATCTATTCATTCACATTGACTGATGCACTAGATACCAGAATCTCTGATACTTTAACTATTTGTGTCCTGTGTAGCAGTACTGGCTCTCTCCTTACATCATTGTTCTGTATCATGCTGAAAGATAGAGGCAAGGCTCATTCATAGAAAAGGTAAGGAAATACTTCTACACTCTTAGAGCTAAAACTTCCTCAGATTTCATCAAATGTGTTCCTACCACGTGGTGATACTTTAAATAATAAACTGAAGTTTAAGCCTAAACTTTGACCAAAATCGGTTGGGGCTATTTTTGGGGCAGTTTTCTACTGCACATGACAAACATTTTCATCCAGGGCATCCCCGAAACAGTGTGTCACAAACATTTGCCTAAGGTAATATATTCTACTTTGGTTAGCACGAAATAAGGTAAAAGCTCATGATCATTAGAAATGCTGTTCCCACATGATAAGCCCTATGTAACTAAAACCATGAAACTTGTTTCTGTCTGTTTGTATAATTTCTGCTTTGGCATAGGTGTAGGCAGTGATTGTATGCAATCTCTTTTCCCCAGAAGTTGTGAGCTTTACATCCAGTATGTTTGTCCTGAAAAGTGCCATGCATGTCTGTTAGCACAATGGGACTTTGTTGGTGGCAAAGTGGAAATCTTAGGAAACTGATAGTGGTTGTTAGGGCCCAGTAAAGAAAAAGACCTGGAGACAGAGGTCAGAGAAGTATTTGAATATGGTCTATTTGGTATGGGTACTATATAATTCCATCATTTGCATCGGAGCCTTGCCCCATGCAAATGAGGACATCTCGTTACCTCTGCGCCTGTGCCTTATTATGGGCAAAGACACAAAGCCAAAGAGGCTGTCAGGAGGCACACTGAATGTGCCCACAAAAGGGTGGTACACTGTCAGTGTGCCCCAGAGGGCAGCTCTCTGGAGGGGAAAAGAGGTCCTCCAGGCACCGTCCTGCAAGTGGGTGCACCTACCTGCAAGAGGTTCTCTAATCCCTCATCAAAGTGCAGGCAGGTTGCTGCTTGCACTATGGTACACTGAGTGGTTTTGATTGAAGCAGCTGCTCTGTAATTTACTTGTATGAGGTGTCGCCTGGGCAGCGCATGTTTGCAGTTGCCATGAGAGCAGTGTGTTTTCTGGAATAGGGTACACTCTCCCTGTTCGCGCACTGTGCCCCTATCTAAAGGTGTGCACTATGGTGCAAATAGGAAAAGTGCGCCCTATGTGTAATAAGGGCCCGGGTAGGCCAGAAGTAAGGGGGCTGCAGCAGGGCAAGTGCGACAGAATGAAGCAACACATCAAAAGAGCTCAAATGCGTGTGCTCACATAATGCTCTGCGGATACTTATTTATATATTTTGTAGTTTTTACAGTGCTTAATGTAGGCATTAGGTTATTTCAAAACATATGAGTTGCTCATACAGGTGCTTTAAAAAGATTTAAAAAGTATTTAGCTGAAGGGAAGTCTAAATAGTTCAGGTTTCAAGTGCTTCCTGTTTCTCATATGATTGGGTTCAGGTTTCAGGGGTGGTTGACACTTTCTTTGCCCTTGGATGCCCAGATCTGCCTCCATGTTTCATCCTCTTATAGGTTTGTTGATACTTCTAATCAGATACAGAACAGAGATTGCTGGGTGGGGATTAGTAAGATGCTACCTCCACTGTTTCAGTTCCTTGTCCAAGTATGCTATATAGAGCTGAAGAGGGCTTGAATTCGATCCTGGTGTTAACTGGGAGCCTTTGAGTGCTATAATGAGTGGAATACTTTGAGTGCTAATCTGATGGCACTACTCTTGTTGGCGTTTGGACAATATCTAGCACCTGGTTATCTAGCCTTTGTGACCTGGTAATGAGTTTCTTGGAGAAATCACTATATGGGATAATAAAATTCCAGGTGTGCCATGACAGAGCTCTTGTCAGCTTCACTTGGTGACAAAAGGTTTTATATGAGTTGTTGAGTGTGGTGTTTAGCTTAACACATGCATAAATTAGAAGATAACATGGTAATATGGTACTGATTGAGAGGCCATACTGGGCATATATTAAATAGCACACACGAGCGCGATGATCCATCTTATATTCATGTTAGAGTAAATACTCTGCTCTTTGTAGTACCTTGACGAATCTAGTAATTTTTAAGAGAGACCAAGTATCTGGCACAAGAATGTGCTTGCAAAATCTGCCTCTCTGTACCCTGAGGTATCCCACACAAGAATATTCATAATACTTTAGTCTGATCAGTTCAACTTTATTTCGGCTAATATAGCCATAAAAGCAGGAAGTACAAAGACAAAAAGAAAACATTTACAGGCAAATATATATACAGTGCCCTTTGCCAACAATTAATCACATGAACACGTTACAATTAATATGATGGGGCAGAGTAACAATTGATTCATAGCAAGTAATTTTACAGTACTGCATTAAAATCTAAATAGTTCAATAAAAAAGGTTATTTTCATAGTTAAAAAGCCAGACTAAAAACCAGAGTTTAAAACCTATAAAACCACACATTTTTACAAAAAGTGAACTCAGTGCATTCTGCATTGACTAATGTGGAATGGATAAAACTACAGACTCCAATATTGGATTACAGCTTGCATCCAAGCCGTTTCCTGATGAGATACACGTTAAATAAAAACCTGCTTATGCAAAAAACTACCAGTTGTGAGGTATTAGACTAAATGATACGCTCTGCCTCTTTATACGACCTGACACCCATATTTTTGCAGAGGGATCTAATCCAACGGTGCCTAGGTAACGTATAAGCCAAACAAAAAAACAATAGATGGACATCATCTTCCTTTGCCTTTAGTGAGCAGAGGGCACAGAGACCATCATCATTTTTATCTCCCCATCTGCATGTGTAAGCATTAGTCTGTAGTACGCCATATCTAAATTGTAAGTATAGAGTTTTTGCTAATGGAGGTCCTATCTCATCCATAAATGGTTCGAATGCAGCGTTATCCTTTATAGTCAGAAATTTCTGAGTCAATATGCCAATAGATGGACAATGGGGTAGCTCATCGTTGACATAGGACCAATAAGTAGACTTTAAAAGTTTTTTACACACCAATGTCATATTCTGGGATTCGTCCCAAAAATGGGACAGCCCTAACCTGGTACACCAAAGGGCGATATGTTTTAACCACGCGATTTTCTTGTACTCATCAATCTGGATAATTTCTATCAATCCACTTTTATAGTTACACAACTCCGGGGTTGTCCCTAACCTTACCCAATACAGCAATGGCCTAAGGACTGCTTGGTAATCTGTCCGCTTAAGGTCCAAATCCAAAAATACTGGGACTAGGGGGGTTCAGGTTGGTAAATTAAGTAACCTACGTAAAAATGGTTTTCTTCCCGTTCAAAGTTGCGTTTGCAGCAATGCCCCCAAACCTCAGCACCATAAAGTGTGGCTGATTGAGCCTTTGCCTTAAATACTTCTAGTGCCGGCGTGATAGCTTTGGAATAACTAGCTCCATGCACTTTTAGGATGGGCATCGAATTTTGTTTAAAAGACAACCTACTTTTTACTAGATGCCCCTTCCATGAAAGGTTACTATCCAACATGATACCTAGATAGTTGAAACTCCCCACATATTCCAATTTTTGATGATTTAAGGCCAAATTCTTCCTAAAGGACTTTTGCGGGTTTATGGACATATATTTTGTTTTAGATGAGTTTATTTCCAACCCCTTCTTTACGCAGTAACCATGAAATGAATTCACCAGATTTTGGAGACCCTTCGGAGTCTGTGAGAAGCGGATTGTATCGTCGGCAAAGAGTAATGCCGTAATTGCCTCATCTCCTAGCTTCGGGGAGTCATGGTCGCAATCCCTTAAATAAGTAGGTATATCATTAACATATAATGAAAAGAGCGTGGGTGCCAGCACACAGCCTTGACGCACACCACGGATCACAGGTATGGGCTTTGAAAGTTCACCTCCCTTTCCCCATTTAACTTTTGCATAATTCCCTGTGTGTAATCGGATAAGTTATTTAAGTAGCTCGCCAGGGAACCCCAGGTCTCTTAATGTGATCCACAGAAGATTCTGTGGAACGAGGTCGAAGGCGGCCCTCAAGTCTATAAATGCCACGTACAGACTGCCCTTTCTTATATTAATATACTTCCAGCAGATGCACGTGAACCTGAACACTTGATCCACCGTACTAATTTTTGATCTAAACCCTGCTTGGTATTTAGACAATATCTGTGTCCCCTCCATCCATTCTATAAGTCTATTTAAAATATGTCTGGCAAAAACCTTCAGTAAAAGATCAATTAAACTGATTGGGCAATAATTGCCCGGATCATAACGATCCCCTTTTTTTAAAATTGTTACAATTTCCGCCCCTTTCCAACTGTCAGGGATTGGTGTTCCAGCCACTATAGAATTACATAAAAAATTAATGTTAGGCCCCCATACTTCCACATCATGTTTGACTAAATCTCCAGGGATCTTATCCGGTCCTGGAGCTTTACCCGCTTTAATGGCCCGTAGTGCCTGCATAGTCTCCTCCATACTAAATCGTAATGGCGCTATACTCCGTTTTAAATTACTCTCTTTATTTGGTATGGGCGACCCCTCATCATCGTCTGAATAGAGTTTAGAAAAATGGTCACACCATGTTTTTTCATCTAAATAAAGATCCTTAGGTGATCTACCCTTTCTGTTGCCCTTTGTTATTAAGCTCCAAAAGGTACCTTGATCTCTCAATTTAGATTCTGTTAATAAATCGTCCCACAGTGCATCGTCCCATGTTTTTTTCGTCTAGGTCAGGATTTTATTATATGCATGTCTACTTTCTTTTATAGAATGGGAGTTTTTAGTTTCAACAGCCTGGATCAAATGGTACTTTGCTAGACGACATTCTTTATTGTACCAAGGGTTAACCAACTCCAAATGACTTTCATTTAAAATCTTGTCCCTTTTACAAATTTTACTCAGAAAGGAGGTTAAAGCGTCAACCAATTTATAATGTAAATCTAAAACACCCTGGCTGCCCAATGGGGGCTCCTTACAAGATGCAATAGTGTCAGAAAAGGTGTTATAAATATTTAACATTGTCTCATCTTTAGCCAGGACATAAGGCCATCTCAGTGCACGTCTATTGTTAGATATCTGAGGTTCCCCAGGGGAACTATTTAGTGCAACCTCTTTGTCTCGTTTCGATATAAAAGGTTGAGGGTTTAGCCATAATTGGAGTGGAAGATGGTCACTCTCTGTCCTAACGTCTATTTTGAGATCAATGAGTAAATACCATAAGCTCAAAGAGACCAGTATGAAATCTATATGTGACTTACAGTTGCCTTTACAAAATGTCGGGGCTGCTGGTCTATCCGACTGCAAGCGGCCATTACATGCCCTTAAATCGTGGCCTACGGTCAGCTGTAAAATTTGGGTTACTGCTACAGTACATTTAACAGACCCAGTAGAATCCAAATTTGGAACGTCATTTGCTGTGTCCTGTTCTTCAAATAAGTTATCAAGGCTCAACACTGGTTCGTATTTACAATTAAAATCCCCTCCTACCACCACTTGGGCGTTCGGTCCTAGAGTGTCTAAAAGGGAGTCTAGAAGTTCTATTACCTTAGATTCTTTATTTGCTGGGTGTGGCCTATTATATATGTTTATTAAATATACAATTTCATTTTCCCTTGTCACCACCTTTAATCCCAGTAAATCAGAGGAAGGGATTTTCAATGGGGTAACTTCTATTTCTATATTGACTCTAACCCAGATCACCAGGCCCCCTGACGCTCTCCCTCTTACAGAGGGAATTGTGTCACAATGAAAAGTTTTATACCCAAGCCTCTGTGGAGTTTCAAAAGACCAAGTCTCCTCGAGGAGGATGATATCATAATCCTCAATGTAAGTACACCAAACTAGGTCCCGAAGATTCCTAGCTAGCCCTGCTATGTTCCATGATATTAATCTTACAGATAGTTTATCCTTGGGTCTGGGTGAGGGTGCATCCAGCAATATATCTTATATGGGTTTATCAACCAGAGGGACAGCTTGGATACTTATTTCTTCCAGTGGGGTGTTTCTAGTAGTGGATCCCTCAAATGCGGTACTAGCTATACGACATATACTGGCCTCTCCTAGGATGCTAGTGTTATCACCAGCACAATTAAGAAACTTGTCCCTCTCCACTGCCTTCGGAATAGGGCCTAATATAAGCCTATCATCATGGTTAAATGTGGGCGCCACTATCTGTGGTTGCTCAAACTCAGAATTAATCATGTTTAATTTACCTGCTTGGGTACTTAAGATTGGCCCCAAACCAGGGCTACCAATCGACATAAGTCAATCATTCTGATCCAACGCACTCAGTGCCTGATATATGTTGTGCGTTGTGATCTCAAAGACTGGACTTCTGTCAAAGTTAGGAGGCCTATATAAGGTATTACGCTGAGGGACCTTGGCTAAGTGACTATAAAAATATCCCAAGGGGTGCACACCCACACTATTCTCACCCTGCTTCAGGGATGCCGCTCTAAGAAGCACAGTCGCAACATGCTGAGGGCAGTGGTGGCTGGTGACTTTTCAAAGTAGTGGGGCGTAAAAGTTGGGATGAGTGAAACTGAATGCTGTTAACCTTAGAAAGGTCAACAAACATGTTATTTTCAGCAATTTTAAAAATGGGGCACTTGGAGCTACTCAAATAACATACATTTGTTTTTATAGTGACAGGTTTCTGCCAATACCTCACAAAAATATACCCGCTTGAAATGTGTAGATGTTGGCAGACATCTGAACATGTTTCTAAAATGATGTCTTTTCTTATTTCTTTCAAAGAGGCACCTTAAGACTCTGAGAGAATGCATTCAGACAGGCAAGTTAAGGGAGAAGGTGCAATTTAGGCTTAATTTATTTACTGACACACAAGGCTACAAACCCTGTAGTGAACTGAAAGGCATACTTTTTAGACTGAAACCTCTTATGAGATCGAAGATTCAGCATTTCCTACTTTCCCTTACTTTTTTAGCTTTCTGAGCCATTGCAGTGTCTTCGCAGAACGCTTGGACCAAAATGTAGCTGTGTGCCTCATCAAACTCCAACTCTGTCACAGCTGTGGTCTGAAATGACCAGGCAGACACTGTCTCAAAAGCAGCAGAATTGTTTCTGTTTGTTACTTCGTGCCTCACGTATGTCTCCTTACACTTGCCCCCTCAAACCACTGACCCCTAGAATCCAGCAGTGATTTCTGCGGTTGCCAAGAGGCACTTCTACAAGCCTTTGGCTAGTCTTCAGGCATTCAAAGCCTCACATTTGTCTGTTACATCATGCGTCTTTGGCACATTCGAATAGAATAAATCCTGGCACACTATGGTGAGTCTGCCTGCACTAAACATTTGCCCCCACTGCTCAATGTCCATGTGGCATTGGGAGAGCGAATTTACAGCAGGGAGTGTCAGGCCACAGATAGGCAAGGGATGGAAACAGGATCTCACAGAAAAGCTCTGCCCTGCTGCACTTGTGACGCCGGGGCTCCTTTCAGGCCCTAGCCCTTTGTACATAACGGCGACGACCACCCTGCGGACATTTTTACATTTTGGGTGTGGAGAGGCATCGTTGTGGGCTATGCCACTAACTACCTATGCTGGGACATGAAAACTGCCAGTGTGTGACGTGCGAGTGGTTCCACAGACACCTGGTCAGGGCCTGATTACAAGGGGAAGCCTGCTCGTCTTTCTGACCAGAACTGCTCTTTGTACTTTCAAAGGTGTGTTGCTGTCGTTTCACTTCTGACTCATTCAGGACAGTTACCACGCAGCATTCCCCATTAAACAAAGAGAAAAACACATCCGCAATTAACAGCTCTTCTCTTGGGATCCCTGCTTTTCAGATGGCCTGTGAAGATGCCGATGGATATACTGCACAGCATACAAAACAGCTCAACTGTAGGAAAAGAAACGTATAGATTGCATTTTTGAGGGAAATTGTTAACATGTGTTTGTTTTCTCACTTGTGGACCAGTCGGGTTTCTTGTTTTCGGACTGCAAGTATGTGCAAACGAGTCACAACACAACAATTATATCACTTCAGTTTCAAATAATTGCGAGCTGTAGCGATTGTTGTGAAAGCAAATGACACAGCTACAACACAGGATTTTATCAAATAAAAAAAAAAATTGACCTGAAACTTCAGTCATACGTGATGTGATGCCTGACTTTCAGATTCCTTTCCCCAGCCTTTATGAAAAAGTCAGACATTTACTTAGTGACGAAACGGGCGTGTGCCTGTGTCAACAACATCGACCTGCTGGAACATGTTCAGCAAAACACACTCGACCCCAAGCTCCACTCACAGACAGAAAGGAAACGCTGCAGAATCAGATACTGGGGCTCAAGATTGTCAGCTTTAAACGGAAGAACGGACAGCCTCCCTTCACACGCGGCACAGCAGTACCAACAGCAGTGTGTGTTTCCACCAACACACGAGTGTTTCAGTTGTGTACAGCATGAGCCTGGTCCAACGGAATTACAGCGCTTTACATGAGCAACACAGGTTACATTTCACTTGGTCGGATTCATTTGTCTAATGTATGCGATGGGAGATTAAGGGATGTGTCTGGAATCACGGCCAGCGCCGTGGCTTTAACCTAGTTACCCCCGTTCCAAAGTCGGCCTTTCTGCCCGTTATGTCACATCTCTTCCGCAAGCAGTGGTGCCTCGATCGCCTTCACACACAGAGTACACACAAGGAGAGCGAGAGCACATTTAGGGCAAACTTCACCCACATGCACCAGAAAGTTTATAATCTTGGCAGCCAAGCTAACTTCATTTACAGCTAAAGCAGGCGCGTGATTGACAGCCGTGACTGTACCCAGCCCCTCCCGCAGAGCCTCGACACGCAGCAGCGCGCGCTCAGAAAAGGTGGAACTTTGCAGCATTTTTGGAATGGGATGAAATGAGTCACTAGCTGGAGTCTGCTTCAACGTTCAAACGTAGTGTAACAACACTGGTGGATGGGGTGTGAGTAGGGCGGGTGTTGCATGACACGGGCTGCTCATCAGACGCTGTGCTGAAAGGACACGCACTGCCGTGTCAGAGTCATAACCAACCAACCCATCTTTCTCCTTCACACACAAACACAACACCCATCGTACTTTAGGACCAGTCACGGCTCGCTCACAGTGGGGGCCGGGGTGGGGGTGGGGGATAAATAAAATAAAAAACTTACCAGATCTTGACCGGGTCGCACCGCCTCTGCTCTGGGGTCCCGGGCCGTTAGCGCCTAGTGGTGGTAAACTCTCTCAGCCAATCCGGTTGGTTTAGGGCACCATTACTCTTTGCCCGCCGCACGCCCATTAGCAGACCGAAGGCCTCTTAATGGGCATGCGCAAGGCAGGAAAAGCACAAGTACGCATGACTGGGCCAGGTGAAAAATTCGCCCTCCGTCCCTGTTCATGCGCACTTGTGTTGTGCTGCACAGGCTTCAGTGACTTGTCTAACAATACCTGGCTGTCACTCAACATGACGCTGGACCGCCCACCCCCTTCAGACTCGGGGTTGGGCGGTCCGACATCATGTTGTTTACTGACATGATTGCAGTTCAGTTCTCCCTCGCTTCTCTGATTTTAAGTAAACAGAGAGTTTACTTAAGTTCAGAGACCCGAGGGAGCTGCGGGCGTCGGCGGCTTGTGGGGCAATGCCCCAGCGCCCCTAATGGACGCACCGCCACTGGCTGAGGGTGCCTAAAATTAATAATGATGCATTCACCCCTGCAAGTTTTCCTGGCATTTCCAATCCAAGGTACCCGTCTAGTTGTCAATATCTAATCAGAGTAGTTTATTGGGAATCCACAATTTTTATTCAGCCAGGAAACAGTTTTATGTTTAAGTGAATCGTGTGACTCCTGTCAGAAATTGGACTCTATAGGGTCTAAAGGTGGGACATTTGAAAGTACAACTACGTATGGTTCACAATCTGGTGGGAGGTTAGTTGGACGTATTTTTCTCAATGGGATCAATGGCCCCCCTGTGCTTGCTGGGGTTACTTTGGTCTGTGTAGACTGTCCGTCCAGTTGGCTTGTCTCCCTGACTTTAGCCGTACTTGCCCTCCCCACCAATGACTGCTGTACAACATTATCTGATAAAACGTCCCTTTCCCTCAATTTTGGGCTCTCATCATTGATTACCCAATTTAGAAGATCACTCAATCTATACACTTCAGCAGTCAAGGCATCAATTTTTGCCCCTAGAGGCTTGACAGTAGTTTCTAATTTAGCCTCAAACAACTTAGCAATATGGTCCAAAAGATCAGAGTTTGTGTTAGTGCCCCTGTTAGTAGTCATAGTCTCCTTGTGGCTGACAGTACTCCTCTTCACTGTATCAGGCATTTTCTTATGGTGTGTTCCTCCCCGCTTGGTCGATGTTTTCCTACATTTCCTTACTGCTCTCTTAGCTGGTGAGCGCCGTATTGAAACATCCATGGATTCATCTGGCAAATCATCATTTAATATGTCCTGGTCTACCACGAATATCTCCGGGGTTTCCACTATAAGAGTATCAATGGTAACATCAGTAGTGGGAGGAGGGGGCCAGATTCGGATCACTACTGTCATCAGGTGGAGTAGTTATTATCACTGACAAATTGTCCCGTCCTAGTGATTTCCTTCTGTCATTATTGATTTTGCTCACCATTTTGACTAAATAGTTGTCCATGGTTACTTTGCTCTTAGCCATCGATGATGTATCTAATTTCTGACCCCTTAAATACTAATGTCTTTCAGACCACGCCTAGTAGTGGGCAGGCACGCAGGAACAAAGTTTTATAACATCAATGTACTTCCTTTTAAAATTCCAGAACATAAGCTATATTTACAAATAATCTAAAAGTTTGTAAAAATCTTACCTTTCAAGGGGGTGGCCCTGCCCTGCCTCGGTCTGCCCAGACTGCACAGACTGTCCCGCCCTTGTCCCGGGCTTCTCCCGAGCAGCTCCCGCGCGCGGCTCATGGGGCGAGAGGCGTTCCTCTCCTTTACGCGCCTCCGGGCGTTCTGCTGTCGTCACTCGCCACAACCGCCGGGGCACCTGGGGATTGAAGTCCCAGCCCTCACGGCGGCGGTGGAACTGGCGCTGGTGTGCGGGACCCGGTAAATCAGATAGCTGTTCCTCTCACGGCGTGGATGCTGGCGCTGGGGTACAGGACCCAGTAGAACAAGGGCCGTGCTCCTCACTGCAGCAAAGTTAGGCTCCCAATGGACACTCTGCACTCTTCTCCTTTATGCGCCTCCGGGCGCTCTGCTGTCTTCACTCGCCACAGCCGCTGGGGCACCTGGGGATTGAAGTCCCAGCCCTCACGGTGGCGGTGGAACTGGCGCTGGTGTGCGGGACCCAATAAATCAGCTAGCCGTTCCCCTCACGGCGTGGATGCTAGCGCTGGGGTACGGGACCCAGTAGAACAAGGGCCATGCTCCTCACGGCAGCAAAGTCACTTAAGTGTTAATCTAGCGCATAACTGAATAGCCTCCACAGTTTCTTTTACTTCCTTGCCCCTACTATGTGTCACATTTCCTACTTATGTGAAGTATATACAAAATAATGTATCGCATTAATTATGCTACCGCCACGGAAAGGCATGTCCCCGCTGATATGCTAATATGGATGGCGGTGTCTCCCAGACACCGCCACAATGTTAACAGCTTTTCCGCCCGTCGACTCTTCAACCGGGCAGAAAATCGACGGACGGTCTTTCCGTACGCCGGGGTCCCACCGCCAAGGTAATGTGGCGAGGGGGTAATTTCAATGCGGGCGGTTGTTTTTAGCGGGCGGTGGTTTTTAGCGTGCGGATCGCCACTGCTATACGGGCGGTGGCGATCGACCCGCTATCATAATGAACCCCAAAGTTTTGAGTACATGTCAGTAGTGTAGACAGCCTCTAGGCTACTCTCCCCTTTCATTTTGAGAAAGGGGCTGCTCGTTCTAACAGAGATACATGAGAGTTGAGGTATGCATGTGTGTCCCAGTTCTCTTTTTATAAACTTTTATATTGAGGAGATATAACCAACATCTAGCCTGTGCTATACATATATTTAGAAAAATGTATATAAGACAGGCTGGTAAAAAATAAAGCCATTGAAATTATATCCCATAAATAGCGAGGTAGCCATCTTAAAGTGACTAAGTGCATGATTTTAATAATACCATTCAGGGTAGTATAACATAAAAGGATTGAAATTCTCTCGCATAAATCGGGAGAAAGCAGTCTTAAAGTAACAAAGTGCATGGTGTAAAACAACATTAATAATACTTCACCATTTAGATAGCAGCATAACTCAAAGGTGCGAAAGTGCAAAGGTGCACATTAACCTAACAATTACCACATGGAGATTAACCGTAACTCGTCATATTATTAGCAGCAACAGACCTTAAAGTGACGAAAGTACAATGGACCATATTACTGGCGACAATAAGCCTAAAGTGATGAAAGTGCAATGGAGAAATAGGTAAAACAACCTTCGATCTTTGCTCAGGGACTATTATATCAGCATATAATTAGCAGTACTAGACCTTAAAAATAAAAAAGACATTAAAGCCCGGAAAGTGCCAGTGCATATTTCTCTATGGATGCAATGACTAACTAATGCGTCATCCTTTACCTAGCAGCATAGATCCTAAGAATCAAAATGTGCAAAAAGTGCAAATAATAAACATTGTAATCAATCCCAATAAAAGACATTAAAACCTCTGCATCAAATCCCATTTAACATACCAAAGAACCCTCAGACTGGTTTACTTTCAGGAGATTCGAATAGATTCCACATAGTTATAAACCTTGTAATATTCCCAACTCGTCTCGGACATGCTTCTTCAAAAGTTTTTGTCCTTGGCATCTTTTCATGCCAGTTCTGGAAAGTTGAAACCCTGTGAGTTCTCCTAGCTGGTCTCTGCTCTGTCTTTCTCTGCCTTTCTCCATCGCGCCAGGATACTCCCAAGTAACAGACCGCACTATAAAATGGTTTATACATACATACATATACATATATTGCAGTATAAGTGAGCGAGCTACCATTAAAGCAATAGAAATAAAGTACTGTCCATTCTTAGTGATTTTACAACTTTCATTGGAGACACCAAATAACACTAATCTCGCTTCTACTGCAACCCTAGACTGAAGACCTTTGCTAATAGCTGAAAATAATTCCTCCTAGAATTGAGAAGTTTTGGTCATGCATAAAATATACGAAGCCAATCACCCTTTTTCCGTCATTGACAGCAAAAACATTGATCCGGAACCAACGGAATTTTTTTATGGAGAACTCGAGGAGTGTAATATGACATCCATCGGGATAAAAAAATACATTCTTTTATAATTCACTGCCCTCAGGGACTTATGCCCTATCTCTGAAATAAGTTGCCAATCTCCTTCTGGTAGCCTGCAATGTGCTTTCTCATAGACCTTTTCCAGGAATTAAGTGATTAAATCCTGAGCCGAATGTTTAGGCAGCATCCTAAACCAATTACCAATACCTGTAAGCTTGCTCTTTACTAGGGAATGAACGCCTGACTGAGCTTCTTCCCTCGTTTCCTGAACATTGGTAGCTAAAAGGCAAGTTATCTGTATGTAGATTGAAAATAACTGATTACAAGGATGTATGACGTTACAACGCATACTTTTTCAACGCACACCATTACAACGCATTTTTTACAACGCAGGATACTTAACAACGAAAGCCTTTATAACACATGACATTACATAGCAGATGCTATTACAACGCATGCCATTACAAAGTAAGTCTAAGTATATTATTTTTTTAACAAATGTAATTAATAAATATTTACTTAATTTTATTTATTAAATTAATTTTTTATTAATATAATTGTTAATATATTTATATATTTTTTTTAAATAGTGTAGGTGTTTAAAAATAATATACTAAATCCAGTTAGTGTAAAACCCAAACCCAGCCCTGAACCCTAAAAATATCCCTGTACCCCATAACCCAAACCCAGCCCTGAACCCTAAAAACACCCCTGTACCCCATAACCCAGACCCAGCCCTGAACCCTAAAAATACCCCTGTACCCCATAACCCAAACCCAGCCCTGAACCCTAAAAATACCCCTGTACCCCATAACCCAAACCTAGCCCTGAACCCTAAAAATACCCCTGTACCCCATAACCCAAACCCAGCCCTGAACCCTAAAAATACCCCTGTACCCCATAACCCAAACCCAGCCGAGAACCCTAAAAATACCCCTGTACCCCATAACCCAAACCAAGCCCTGAACCCTAAAAATACCCCTGTACCCCATAACCCAAACCCAGCCCTGAACCCTAAAAATACCCAATGACCCCATAACCCAAACCTAGCCCTGAACCCTAAAAATACCCCTGTACCCCATAACCCAAACATAGCCCTGAACCCTAAAAATACCCCTGTATCCCATAACCCAAACCCAGCCCTGAACCCTAAAAATACCCCTGTACCCCATAACCCAAACCCAGCCCTGAACCCTAAAAATGCCCCTGTACCCCATAACCCCAACCCAGCCCTGAACCCTAAAAATACCCCTGTACCCCATAATCCAAACCTAGCCCTGAACCCTAAAAATACCCCTGTACCCCATAACCCAAACCCAGCCCTGAACCATAAAAATACCCCAGTACCCCATAACCCAAAACTATATATATAAAATTACTTTAATTAATGTATTTAATTTATTTAGTTTAAATAAAATGATATACTTACCTATACTTACGTTGTAATGGCATGCGTTGTAATAGCATCTGCTAAATAATGGCTTGCATTGTAAAGGCATTCGTTGTAAAGGATCCTGCGTTGTAATGGTGTGCGTTGAAAACGTATGCGTTGTAAAAGTTGCGTTGAGACGGTTGCATACTGTTTACATTGTGTCCCATAGTGCATAATGGGCTCTTCCCATTTGATCAGTTGATGTATTATTAAAAGAAGTCTCTGACCTCCTTATAACCCTGGAATTTCAAAATCCTATTGTTGCCCTAGGTAAATTTAGATGAAAATGTTTCCAACCCTTTAGCTTCATATACCTATGACAAGCTGGGATGTAACGTAATTTAAACAGGGCAGCAATTCGATGTATCGTTCTTGCAATACCTGACATCTAGTATTCTTCTGTAGCTTCGTAGATGTTATGAATGCCAGAAAAATCAATTGCGGATTCTTGCTCCTTGCGGGCATGTTCAGAGCTCAGGGTCCCAGGCATCTGTGGTGCAACAGTTGAAGCTGAAAGTGCTTGTGAAAGGATATTTTCATCTCTTCATGAGTGTAGAAGAGGGTCAGGAATTTTTGTCAAACATTTCTGTTTAAATGTTGACAACATTTGTTGAGTATCCCCCCTCTCTCCTCCCTCGTCTTTCTTCCTTTCCCAAAGTTAAGGAATTGAATACATGAATGGATTGGGGGTTTTGAGTTGGGGGCGGGGTCCCTTTTGAGTGGGCCACGAATGAAGCAGGCACTGCAACATGGTACACGAGGCACTAGTGCATGCTGTTGTAAATAGACATAAATATCGGAGCTTGGTGAGATGGCTTTCCTCATTCAATCCAAAAGTCATTTTTCTGCTAGAGACTCACCTCAAAAGGGATGTATGTCATTACATCCCATACTAATACCATGCGTGCCATTACAACGCGGGTATTACTACGCGATGTCAATGACAATGACATGCGATTACATTTCATACTTTTACCACGAGTATGCCTTTACCATGCATGCCATTACAACGCAAAGGCATGCGTGGTAAAGCTATACTAGTGGTTAAAGTTTGCAAGGTAAGTGACAACCCTACCCCTACACCTACACAACACACTACTCCCACCCCTACACTACCCCTAACCCTAAAACACTGCTACACTACAACACTACCCACACTACTCCCACCCCTACACTACCCTAAACCCTAAAACACAACCCACACTACTCCCACCCCCACACTACCCTAAACCCCAAAACACTACTACATTACAACATTAACCACACTACTCCCACCCCTACACTACCCTAAACCCCAAAACACTACTACACTACAACATTAACCACACTACTCCCACCCCTACACTACCCTAAACCCCAAAACACTACTACACTACAACATTAACCACACTACTCCCACCCCTACACTACCCCTAACCCTAAAACACTGCTACACTACAACACTACCCACACTACTCCCACCCCTACACTACCCTAAACCCTAAAACACAACCCACACTACTCCCACCCCTACACTACCCTAAACCCCAAAACACTACTACACTACAACATTAACCACACTACTCCCACCCCTACACTACCCTAAACCCTAAAACACAACCCACACTACTCCCACCCCTACACTACCATAAACCCTAAAACACTACTACACTACAACATTAACCACACTACTCCCACCCCTACACTAGCCTAAACCACTACTAACTACAACACTACTCCCACCCTTACACTACCCTAAAACACTACTACACTACAACACTACCCCCACCCCTACACCACCCTAAACCCTAAAACACTACCCACACTACTCCCACCCCTACACTACCCTAAACCTTAAAACACTACTACACTACAACACTACCCACACTACTCCCACCCCTACACTAGCCTAAACCACTACTACACTACAACACTACTCCCACCCTTACACTACCCTAAACCCTAAAACACTACTACACTACAACACTACCCACACTACTCCCACCGCTACACTACCCTAAACCCTAAAACACTACTACACTACCCACACTACTCCCAACCCTACACTACCCTAAACCCTAAAGCACTACTACACTACAACACTACCCACACCCCTACACTACCCCCAACCCTACAACACTATTATACTACAACACTACCCACACTACTCCCACCCCTACACTACCCTAAACCACTACTACACTACAACACTACTCGCACTACTCCAACCCCTACACTACCCCGAACCTTAAATAACTACAACACTACTCCCACCCCTACACTACCCTAAACCACTACTACACTACAACACTACTCACACTACTCCAACCCCTACACTACCCCGAACCTTAAAACACTACAACACTACTCCCACCCCTACACTACCCTAAACACTACTACACTACAACACTACCCACACTACTCGCACCCCTACACTACCCTAAACCCTAAAACACTACTACACTACCACCACCCCTATACTACCCTAAAACACTACAACACTACCCCCACCCCTACACTACCCTAAACCCTAAAAGACTACTACACTACCCACACTACTACCACCCCTACACTACCTCAAACCCTAAAACACTACTACACTACAACACTACCCACACTACTCCCACCCCTACACTAGCCTAAACCACTACTACACTACAACACTACTCCCACCCTTACACTACCCTAAACCCTAAAACACTACTACACTACAATGCTACCTACACTACTCCCACCTCTACACTACCCTAAACCCTAAAACACTACTACACTACATTACTACTCACACTACTCCAACCCCTACACGACCCTAAACCCTAAAACACTACAACTCTACCCACACTACACACACACGTACACTACCCTAAAACACTACTACACTACAACACTACCCACACTACTCCCACCCCTACACAGCCCTAAACCTAAAACACTACTACACTACAACACTACCCACACTACTCCAACCCCTAAACTACCCTAAACCCTAAAACACTACAACACTGCCCACACTACTGCCACCCCTACACTATCCTAAGCCCTAAAACACTACTACACTACAACACTATCCACACTACTCCCACCCATAGACTACCCTAAACACTACACACTACAACACTACCCACACTACTCCCACCCCTACACTATCCTAAACCCTAAAACACTACTACACTACCCCCACCCCTACACTACCCTAAACCATAAAACAATACTACCTTACAACACTACCCACAGTACTCCCACCCCTACACTACCCTAAACCCTAAAACTCTACTACACTACCCTACCCTAAACCACTACCCCACCCAGCCTTACCTCTTTCCTTGTGGTTCCAGCGTCGCCGTCTCTGCTCCTGGTTCCTGCTTCCTGCGTCGTCAGAGGTCCAGATCGTTGTGAGGAAACAGCCTCAGTTTCCTCACAACGATGTGGATAGCCATTACGTCGCATGCCTTGTAAAAGCGTATGCGATGTAATGGTATGCATGGTTTTTACCACGCGTTGTAACATCGCATGCGTTACAACGCATGCGATGCAATAGCAACGTGTGGTAAAAACCGCGTTGTAATGGCTGTTCCCCCCTCAAAAGTAACATTCCAAAGCTTTATATCCCAAAGAAGTATTGCCATGCATATTTTGTCTTAGCAGGGGTCACATTGCGGGGGTAGCGGTATCAAATGGAAGGGCCGAGGAAGATGGCTTCAGGTAAAAGTTTTAGATCAAGATGCTCCACTGAATTTGGTGAACCACTACAGTCCTGTTTGTGATGAGATAGATCCATTAATACGTCTACACAATGATGCTATGGGGCAGAAGGGCCCATACTTTTTGCGGTGTATTTATTTCTATCCAAGATCTGAGTTTAGACACATCTAATCTAAACTAAAAAAGCTCTCACCACTTTAATGTAAGATTTTTTTCTTGCAACACTATAGAAGTCTATATGAGTATACCTATTCTGTCCCCCTGACCAGTATAGAACAGTATTACAGCTTAAATGCATAACACCCAGAAAGATGCAATTTTAGAGAAAATAATGGTCCCAGAGGTATGCTCATGGCAGCAAATGCTAATTTTTTTATCCAACCCAAAGATTATTTTACGAACAATCAAATTAGTGCAGCGATAGTAATGTTGGATGCCAAGAAGGCTTTCGATTTGATCAATTGGGATGCCCTGTTTTATACTCTGTGAAAATGCGGGTTTACTGTTCAGTTTATAACTATGCTCAGGAATATATATCAGGGTGCACAGGCCAAAATTATTATTAATGGAAAGGTTAGGGGGTCTCTGAAAATGAATAGAGGCACCCACCAGAGGTGCCCGCCCTATGTTCCCAATTGTATTAACCTTTTTTATTGAGCCTTTAGCAGAGAAGATCCGCTGTACATGGTGATTTGTTCAAAATAGATGGGATTCCCAAAAATAAATTTACTCACAGGGAATATTATTTTATATTTAAAGGCTGCTAGGGAGAATATACCAAGGGTACTCGCTCTAATCCAAGAGTTTACCAGTATAGGTGGATTCAAGGTCAATCAAATTAAATGGAGCAGATTTTATTTAATGCACCTTCTGGTGATCTTCCACCAGCTCTGCAGCATCAGGGTTGCTCTCAGACTCCAATTTGGTACTTAGGGATCTATGCCACCCATAATTATTACGAATTATTTCAATTAAATTACATGGCAATGCTGAGGAAAGTTCAAGGTTTACTAGAAAGATGGCCTCGTCTTCCACGGACACTGATCACTAGCGTCGCACTCATTAAGAGATCTATTGTACCACAATTTTTTTTATTCCTTTTCACTAACCTACCTAGAAAAATTAACAGTTTATATTTCAAGGAATTTGATTCCTTTTTAGAATTTTCATATAGAACAAGAAAGCCCCCATGGTGAAATATTCAGTATTCCAGCTGGGTAAGACTTATAGTGGTTTTACGCTCCCCCATTTTCAGACATATTTCCGGGCAGCATTACTTGATATCATGGGAAGACTAATTAAAGGAACTGGAGTGCTAGATGATTTTCTATTGAGGAATATGGTTTGTGTTCGTTTTCAGTTAAGTTTAATATTAGGGAGCAAAAAAGCAAGATAATCAGTGGGTACCCACAAGCAGTGATTGATATTGATGTCTCACATGCTGTCTGCCCAGAATAGGACATAAAAAATACCCTGAGTGGGTTTCTACCAGACTGGCACTATTAGAAAGTCTCCAAGGAATTCTGTTTATCTGTTATGAGTAGAAAAACAAGGAATGTGACAAATACAACCTGGTCTATGGGTGGCTCATGAAGCTAAACATGGCAGCGGTGGATTGTGGGTATGTACGCTTTCTGTTGAAGATATCACTGGTGCTTTAGCAACGGAGCCATTGCATGTTTGCCAAAGACCGTTTGAATTAATCATTAATCAGCGTCCCGTCTGGACAAGGCGTACAGCACTGCACACCTGGAGCGGCTGCATGTCTAATTACTGAGTACAGTTAGTTATTGGAACTTTTTCAATGGACCGATGGAATCAAGCTCTCCAGTTGGTGCCGGGCTGATGATTTCCAGGTGTTAGCTACATTTTTCGTTTACGACAACTAAATGTAAAGGTCTCACATGCATGTTGTAGCTCAACTAACGTGTCTTCTAGCTAATGAGCACACGTCTCACTTCTATGTAATGGAACATTGTGCAGCTGTCAGAACCACAGAAAAGGGTGCAGGTGAACACGTCTTAAGCATGGGTCCAGAATAGCTGTGAAGGTCTCTACCACAGGGCAAACCCCAGAACTGAAGCAATTTAACATTCACATCATTCGTATATTTGTCTGACGAGCACCATTCCCTTCGAACCAAAGTAAGAAACACCCTATTTACATTCTAGAAGAAGAAATCTTTATGCCAATACAAGCAAAATATTTGGGAAGAAAGTGAGTCACCTTTCTGTTGATGGCCATGTTGCTTTCTCTGGCCAGTCCCAAAAGATCTGTAAAAAGATTTTGCCCTTTCCCTGTGTGAGTTGCAGTCAATTCTCAATAGTTCTTTTGAAACCGATATCGATAAATTGTCCAAAGACACATAAATTGACACAATCAATGCGCTCACTCTAACTAAAAAAAATCATATCAAAGCAAGTCAGCAGTGCACAATATCTTTGCACTGACTGAAGTGTGCACGTGGAACAACCGTTGTTTACAAATTAGTCGAGGCATAACGCTACTGCTCAGAATAATAAACTCAAAACGATTCTGACATAGTGTCACCTGACCTATTCTCTCTGAAAGTTTCACTTGGTAAGAGCCTTTCAATTAACTACACCTGTGTACTTTTACATGTTTATCTATGTATTTCACACCTCAACCTGAAATATTGTGCCTAGGACTTGAACAAATGGGTAGCAACAGGTGGTACTAAGGAATCTGGTTAGAGTTTAGAATGTATTTAACAGCTGAGGCTGCACACTGGATGGTCGGAAAAAGTACTTGGTTTGGCATTTTCTAAGGCTGCAAAGGCACAAGATGGAATCCAGCCCCTAGCACCAACTCAAGAGGCCGGTGGATCATTAAAGGGTATCAGGAAAAAGTTTGGTTCTTAAGGTCTGCCTAAAGTTTGTAACCTCTCTTCACCAGTCCTGACCCTAACTCCCGCTGTTGGATGCAAGGAATATCACACCCATCTCTGGTAGGAACGTTGTTTGGAATTTACTGAGTGCAATAATTATAACGTATTTATTTAATCTATAAAGTTTTGTATAGCACGAACATGACCCTAGTGGGTATCAGAGCACATTACATGAAGGGAAGGTAGGGCTTTCTTGACTTTTTGGGGAATAACATGCAGATGTATGTCCTGGTAAAGGTGGGCCTTTTCCCTGTTACATTGTCCCTGGTTTGACCTTTTGAAATTAAATGAAAGGAGCAAACTTTATTGTAATTAGGAATGGCTGGGTGCGATAAACATCACACCACTTTGTGAACCCTACACAAGGAGCTGTCTGCACAGTAAACAGGTAATTTTTAATCAGGCCTTTTGTGGAATAGCCCAGCTTTTTAGTGAAGGGTCTTCCAGTTGCTGGACAGTTGTGTACCTCTACCCTGCTGACCCCGTTGTTCTTTCACAGTCGACTAGTGTAGTCTGTTTCCTACATATTGGTGGCCTCCGTCACGGAGAGTGTTAGATGAAAGCAAGTGTATCAACTCCACATTTGGTTTCATGGGTTATGATAAACCACCCAATGACACATAAAAAGGAATTTGTGTGTAATATTTGCATTAGCAAATCCAGCCTTCTGGGAGTGCCACTAACAGTTCACTCAATTTTGAGCACTAACCCTGTGACATCTAGACCACACTAAAATATGCAGGACGTTTCTCTAGAATGTTGTTCTTTTGCAATCCTTTGATCAATTTATCACCTGCCCTTGTCCTCCTATTCTTTGGTACCTCTTCTAGACCTTGATGTTACCTATACCCTATAATGTCAATCGTCCTTGTAATAGACTAGACCTGTGCTTCTCCTTCGCCATTTTTACATTTGCCTGGCCAATTGGCTTTGCCATTTCCTTGGATGGATTTGTTCTAGACGAAAAATGGACTTGTGTCTAAAGAGTCTCTTTGCATGAGTCCTTTGCCACAAATTTTTCAAAATGTATGACTGACAAAATTATAAATCTCTTGAAAGCCGCTAGTCTTGAAAAACGTTCCCAAGAGAGTTGTTTTAAATTTGGATTAAATACTTATTTGCTACTTATGGAGGAGATGCAGGACTCACCTTCGTTTTCTCTCTCTATCTCTCTTAACCCTCACTTGCCATTTATAGTTTTTTGCCCAAACATAATTGATTTTGGCTCCCCTTCTCCTCTTGTCTTCCCTCTTTCTTCACTCCTTCCATTGTTTCCTGTATTGTACCCTTACTTTTTCCTCTAATATGTCTGTGTTCCCTGTCATTATATCACTCCCAGGTTCCTCCTTGTTGGACCTGTCATCCTTAGGGTGAACTTCCTCTGGACTTTTTGCCTTTTGCCTCCATGTTTTGCTGGTTGTTTCTGTTGGCCTTAGGGCTCGGAGTACTTTACCACTGCTAACTAGTGATAAAGTGCATGTACTTCTCCCTTAAACATGATGACATTGGTGTATACCTGATTGGCATGTTTGTTGTTCTGGTACGTGTAGGAAAGTGCTCCTTTTTGTATGGTTATCCCTAACTTTTTGCCAGATACCTGATAGCAACTTGACTGAGTATCTGCTGGGGTCCTGTCAACCAAGCCCCCGGCACCTGTGTCCTTTCCCATAACTGTATCTTTGTTTCCACAATTGGCACACTCCTGGGCCACATAGAAGTTCCTTGTATAAGGTACCCTTGGTACCAGATAGGGCATCTGAGGGCTCCTGGATGTATTGTGCCACCCTCAGAGACCTCTTACTTTAACACCCATATACTGCCATTGCATGTTGCGTGTTTTGGGCAGACCAAACTGAAGAGTCGACATGACACACCTACCTGTGTGTCATGGCCACCTATACTGCCTATGGCATGGGTAAGTCACCCCTCTAGCAGGCCTCACAGCCTTAAGGCAGGGTACACCATCCCACAGGTGAGGGCATAACTGCAACATGCCCCTACAGTGTCTGTGCCATTCACAGACATTGTCAGTGTGAGGAAGCCATAATGAGTACATGGGCTGGGAGTTTGTCATTCCAAACTCCACAGCTTCTTGATGCCTTAACTGAATGCTGGGAAGTTTGGTACCAAACTTCTTAGTATAATAAACCCACACTGATGCCAGTGTTGTATTTATTATAAAATACACTCAGGGGCATCTTAGAGATGCCCCCTGAAAAAACGGGCCACCTCTACTGTATTGGCTGATTGGTCCCTACCAGCCAGCCACCAACAGACAGGTTTTTGACCTCATGGGGTGAGAGCCTTTGTGCTCTCGGGGGTCAGAAAGAAAGCCAGCTGTTGGTGGAGGTGATTCACACCTCCCTCTGTCACGAACAGCAACACTTGGCGGTGAGCCTCAAAGGCTCTCACCTTGTTATGTGCTGATTTGGGCAGCTCCAACCAATGGAGATGCCCACCTTCCTCTCTAAACTACACTTTTGGTGGCAGGACAGGCGGAAAAATTAGGAAGCAGAGTAGGAGTGTCCACCTTAGCTTGGCACACCCTAGGGTCATCAGGAGCTGTGGTGGCGCCTGTCTCAGAAACACCCTTAAATTTAATACTTAAGGGCTCCCCTCAAACTTATTCCTCAGATTCAATGAACTAAGAAGAAGAACTGAAGAGCCGTACAGCAGTGTAAATGAAGATGATGACTGTCTTTGCCCCAGCCTTACTAGTCTGTCTCCTCCTCCAGCGACCCTGCTCCAAGAAACCGACATGGTCTGCATCCAGCAACCTCCAAGAACCCCGGGGACATGTGCTGTCTTCAACAAAGACACTTCTCTCCCATAAACACCGGATTTGTCCAGCAAGAAACTAACTCAAGGACTCCGGCTCCAGGAGGATCTCCTACACTTGCACCATTCTGCACCCGACACCCACGGCCTGAGAGCAGGTGGCCCACTGACCAAGTAAAGCCTTCCCAGCGGTCCTGACCTGGGATCCAGCTTTGGACTACATCTACTGACCTCCTCCTCGATGCTTGCAATCTCTTCCTGAAGGGTCCCCCTGACTGGAACTGGTGAGAAAGCCTTGATGCCTTAAGAAATCCCTGTACCCGCACCCCCCAGACCTAGGAGTGCCCAACACACTGTATCCAGCATCCCCCCATTATCCAACTTACCTCTCCAGTGTCATGAGAATCCTTCAGCCAGCCTTCAGAACTGAACCTCGAGCCGTTTTCCCCAACCAAAGATCTCCATTGGTTTCAAAAGGGCACCTGACACCTGATTTGCAGTCTTCACCTGGCTGCCCTTGTGCCACTGTTGATGCATTCTCAGTGATCTTTGGTGGCCTCTCCAGTGCTGACCTCACCCACCTGTGTCCCTGACCCGCAGTTCCTTACCTGCAACCGGGGCCTCTTCGAGGTGCCTCAGCCTCTACAGAATAATATTGGGTCCTGTGACCTCTGCACCCAGCCGTCCCAGTGCAGCAGGTGGTCGAGTACCTACCTTGGTCTGACCCTTGCTCAGTGTTGACTAAAACCCCTGGAGACTGCATCTCACAACTGTCTACTTACCTGTAAGTTACTCACCTGTCTTTCCTCCC
This sequence comes from Lissotriton vulgaris, assembly GCF_964263255.1. NCBI lineage: Eukaryota > Metazoa > Chordata > Amphibia > Caudata > Salamandridae > Lissotriton > Lissotriton vulgaris. The sequence continues at coordinate 694,921,411 of NC_141687.1, read as the reverse complement.
ATAGGATTGCATTGGTCTCTCACTGTATATAGTGTGATTCTAAATACAAAGTATATTTTTCTGTACTGAAAAGCATTTCATGCACCTGTAGAGTATTGTTTGATGCTATGCAAACCTTTTGCCGGTAATTTGAAAGTATTGTATTAAGTCTACTGACCTGTAACAGAGTTTAACTTGGTTCCTAGCTATAAAAGTAACTAAAGTAATATTTTTGTTGAAAATATTGGCATGGAGTTAGTCATTGAGTATGTTCCTGCCTTGTATGAGTATGTACACCAAATGCATTTACACTACCCTCTGATAAGCCTAACTGCTCAGCCCAGCAACCACTAAATTGAGAGTAAGTTATTATCTACTTTAACCTCTGCCATAGCTTTGGGGACTCATTGGACTCTGTGCACACTATACCTCTTTTTGGTATCGTGTAAACAGAGCTAGTTTCCCACAGTATGTCCCTTGTAAATTGGTATACCATATACCCAGGGTCTGTACCTCACATGCTACTAGTGGGCTCCAGCCCTGATATTCCACCCACATAAGTAACGGTTCAAACCTGTCTCGGGCCTGCTACTGCAGTGAGTTTAGTTTACTGCCACTTCGACTTGGCATTTAAAAGTACTTGCCAATCCTTAAACTTCCCTTTTGTTACATATAAGTCAGCCTTTAGGAAGACCCTAACTAATCCTAAGGGCAGGGTGCCCTGTAGGTAAAAAGTAGTACATGTAATTGTATGTTTAGCATGTCCTGAAAGTGACAAATAGCCTACTTCATTTATCACTACTGTGAGGCCTACCCCTCTCATAGGCCAGCAATGGGAATTCCCTAATATACTTTTGAGCTGTGTTTCCTGATCAGAGAGGAGTAGCTTTTTCATGTTTCAAATGTTTGAAACTGTAATGATAAATCCCCCTAACTGGTTACGTTGGATTTAACATCACGGTTTCAGAAATGCACTTTTAGAAAGTAGACATTTCTCTGTACTTACCGATCTTTGTGTCTGACAGCCTGTCTCCAAGACACATCTGGGCTGAGTAACCGCTACACTTTGTGCATTTCCTGTAGATAGCCACAAACACATTAAGGTGAGGCTCATCTGCATTCTGGTGGGTATATTTGGTTAGGGAGGAATGGGAGGGGCTGATACTTATTCTTCAATAGGTTGTGTCCTGTCCACATACAAAGCACTGATTTACGGCCAACAGATAGCCTAGCTGACTGAGTTGAACGGGATTCTTGTGCACTTCAGAGAGTTGCTTTGAAGTCAATCCCCACATCAAAGGCACTTTTGGGTATAAGTACCGGGTCTCTGACCCCCTGAAATAAAACAGTTCGGGATCTTGAACTGAACTTCTCTCAGAAGGACTGCTGTGCTGCTTAAAGGACTCAACTGGCCTGATTTTCTGGAAGGGCTGCTTTTCTGCTTGTTACCCTGTGGCGTGCTGCTCCCTGACTCTGCTGAAAGAGAGCTGGACTCTGCCTTCCCTCCAAGATATCTCCAAAGGCTTGCTGGCTTTCCTCCTGTTTTCTGAAGTTTCAGTGCCTATCTGCAATTTTGCTGCTGGGCTCTGCCTTCTGTAAGTCCTACTTATGCCTCAGGTGCCCCCTCCAAGTTCTGGGCCTCAAAAGTGGATTCTGCAGCTGTTTTCTCAAAACCGATGCATTGTCACCACACTGTACCAAGTGGAACCGATGCATCGCCCTTCGACAGTAACGCCAAGGCTGTTCCACAACAGCTGTTCTACAGCCTGCGCATCCCGAAAATGAGGAATTGCCTTCACTTCAGCGAAGCTTGACCACGGTTCTGCGACCTGACTGCGTGGAAAAGATCTACGCATCGAGCCCTCAGCCTCTTTGCTCCATTCAAGATACTTCCTCAGCGGGCCCTGCCCTCCATCCTGGTCGGTTTGAACTTTGTATTAGCACCAGTCCCTCGCGACCTCAAGTAACCCTTTGGCCGCTTGTGACTTCTAAGCACTATTTTTGCATTTAATCTTTAAAAATTCATATCTCAACTACTGCTGACTGGAGTTTTATCATTTTAGTCACATTTTACTCAGATAACTATGCTCTATTTTTCTAAACTTTGTGGAGTCTTTTTTTGTGGTGTATTCATTCTATTACTCTGTGTGTGTGTGGGTTTGCTAAAATACTTTACACACTGCCTCTTTAGGTAAGCCTGACTGCTCTATGCCAAGCTACCAGAGGGTGAGCACAAGTTATCTTTTAGTGTGTAGCTAGTTTTCCTTGACTAGGGTGGTGGTTCCTGGCTGGCCTGCGTCCATACTCAGCCAACCAGGAATCCCATTTCAAACACTCCTTTACAGATTGTGGTAGACATGGAACACACATTACGTAAACCCATTTTCTTTTTTAAATGGTTGATCATTTTCCTTTTTAAAGATTTGATTAATGAAAGTCCTAAGTGTTTAAGCTTTGTGGGAAGTTCATTTTATTAACTTACCTTGTGTTTGATACTGGGTGGAGTTAGTTTTTGTATACTAAAATCATCAGATTTGTCATCATTGTTTTCTTTCCATTTTCTAATTCTCTTTAGTTGTAGCCCAGAGGGCAGGGCTCTGTCAGACAGGTACTCTTGTGTTAATATCCTTTCCTTCTGGCTTTCTGTACCACACTCTGTACAGATCTTCATTGCCACAGCAGACAGGCCACTCAAGTTCTTGTATGTTAAAGAAAAGATGTACTTTGTGAGGTCAATAAATGGCTCTGCTTTGAATTAACATACATTCTGAGTATAACGTCTGAGCTTCACTGTGATTTTGAGGTCCCCACTGTAGTGTTGGGACTACGCTCAGATTTAAATAAGAAAAATTAAAATAATAAAAAATAGTGGTGTAGATGGGCAATGAGAAGAAAAAAAGAATACCACTCTTCCTGCCTTTGCAGCTGCTCTGGAAATCATAATTGCATTGTCTTGTAAATCAGATTGTATTTATCAGCAGAATCAGTGTATGCTCCAGCGAAAATCCTTTGACATGAGCACCAGATCCGCCTAATATATCTTGCTGGTGTGATGTATGCATTTTTCTTTCATTCATGACATTTTAATCATCGGTTCAACGAGGTGATAACACTCTCGAGCTAGAAAAATAAAACTGACATTTGTTTGGACATTATTAATGAAATATTTATGTTGTAAGGGCCTGTGTGATAAAAGCTCGGCCTCCCAGTGCATTTGCTTCTGATTACATGTGATGTTTTTTTATATGACCAGACTTTCAGACGCCAGCTATTTTACAGTGAGCAGATGTCATTTACTAAAAATGGGTGCCAGATGCTGCCGAGCACAGAAGAGTAATTTGTTTAAGGGCTGGCACTGACTTTTTGTCTTCAATTACACTGTATCCTTGGTCTTGCGCAATCATAGGGGGGCCTGGCTTAAGCCACACACCTACAATCTTGGGTTTCAATTCTCAGAGCATTCGTGCACTATCATCATGCCTAATTGGTGCTGAGCATAATTAATTTATGCACCACGCTTTGTACGTTTTAAAAAATTATGAACACACGCAATGAACCTTTTAGAAATGGACAAGGGCCATGGACTAAATTAACAAACCCTGCCAAGTAGAAGATTAGCTCTCAGTGCAGCCGGAAGAGTTGGGGGGCATCTGCGCCATGCATGCAGAGACGGCATCGTTCATGTGCCCAAAATAGCTTTATAGATATTTTGTTCCATTTCATTTTTCAGCTTCAAAACGCCTATCTGGCAGAGCCTATGTGAATGGCGACTACAGCAGCTCCTCAGATGATGAACGTGAGGAAAAGACTGTATCGCCGCTGAAGGTAATGCTTTCTCTGCAACAAACGACGTATGTCTTGTGTACTGAAACCTCCAGGGCCGGCTTTTAGCGCTAGTGGTTACCAGTGCGACAATGTTTGTTGGGACCCCCCATGACCAGCTCCACCACAGATTCCCTCCCTATCACCCTTTAATAGTGCCCAAGTCTCCATAATCCCTCTCTCTCAGATGCTTTTAGTTATATAGCGCCACTCCTAACAGTGTAAGGTGTCAGACCACTTTGCATCACACATACATTACACAGAGACAATCAATCGTAGGTTTGTAAATTAGCGGATAGGAAGTAGTGTGTAAGCCAAAGGAGTACAAGGTGTAGGAGTGACATCATCCATATTGGTAGGCAGTGTAGTTTAAAAGTGCATGGTCTAGAGAAGCACAAACAAAGAATTTTAAAAGGAACCCCATAGTTGGGGGTTCTCTTTAGTAATAAGAATCGGTTTCTACCCAAATTAACCCTTTTTGCAACATTAATCTGTGCTCTAATCTATACTTAGCAGTGTGCAAGCAGTTCTTTGATGAACGCTAATAGCTCACTGTTCCATATTAGGATAGTAACTTATAAATTGCAAGTAACAAAAGGATGTACCTTTCAAAAGCAGTAACCCACTCACCTATTTATTTACATTATGTGCAGTTTGTGTTCTGCATGCTACATGTTCTTTGCAGCAGGCATATTTTCCTAAAAAATCGCACAGAGCACTTGCACTTTTTATGATATATGATTTACCACCTGTATCTCATGAGATACATTGCTGCTAGTTAGTCATTGGTAAAAAATGTCCTGGAGAGGATATTTAATGCATTAGCACTTTTTCAAGCACTTTATAAAAATTTCCTGCTGCTAGTATTATACTGTGATTATTTCCCTAAAAGAAGCTTTTTTTACTAATTGAGTTGTTTGATATTTGTATATTGGATTACAACCGCATATCATTTCTTCTGCGTACCTCACTTAAGTAGGTTTGTGTGATAGTCCATAGTGTGTTCTAATCGAAAGAAGCCTGTTTCAGTTGCAAGCGCATCTGCCTTGAAATTGTGTCGACCACTGTAGTGCTTAGACTAGTGAAGAAAATAAATTGTTTATTTTTAAATTGATGTTTTTGAGTATAAAATTGAACTTGTAATTTTATATTTGCATCTTTTTATGTATGAAATGATGTTTTATTTTGTATTTTATGTGGAATTTTTCGGAATCCTAAATCATAATAAATAAATTGAGATTGAGCAGACATATTAACCCTCTGTGCTACCATTCAGCGAGTCAGAACCTCAACTAGACCAAACTCAGATCTCTTGCCACGAAGTACAGTAATCACAGGAGTAAGCTTGACATTTTTATTGTTGCCTGAAAATTGCTGGAGGCCAGGAATCAAACACAGCACCCCTCCCCGAAGTCAGAACCCAGTGCAGTGGCACCGGTGGCACTGCCCTAGAGCCAGCCCTGGAAACATCCATGTTGGTATTTCTTGTGTTTTTTCTTTGACAGCTGCTGACCATGTATATGCTTTAAACTTCTAGCTGATAGGTTTTACCAGTGCATTTAATTCATGGGCAATCTACTACTATGAATTTAGTTCATTTAATCTTGGCATGTGTAATGCCCTTTGCTTGAGTAAGGCCTATTTGCTGCTCAAGTGTATTGGGTGCATCCCTGTGGTACCAATATTACACGGGCAACAGGGGGGCCCTGGTAACCTGGCTGTAAGGCCAGACGCTTTGGGTTGTCATGGGGCTTTGCCCCCACACCTGTCCATACAAAGGAGCCTGCTTATAGAGCACTCACTGTGCTCCCTGCAAGACACTATAATGTGATACGGAAGAGGGTTTGCCAAATGGTGAGCTAGTAGTTCTATCATGTTGGAGAATGGACTTGTGAGAATCCCTAGGCGACGAAGGCTCTCCTGGCAGGAAGAGGAGCGATGGTAGGGAAACTCCCACACACACTGATGTAACAGCTGCTGTCGTCTCAAGAAGGCCATCAATTGCGCACAACAGGCTGATGGGAACCTCAATGTGAAGGTTAGGTAGAATATCCCTAGTAGCTTTTCCATTCTCTGTCATCAGTCACGGCTGAGGCAAAGGGATAGATTTTCTCCATGCATGGCAGTAATGGTCTGGGAAACGAATGAGGGAAAGGTGACCCAGACATCAGTTTGCGACAGCAGCTGCTCCTCCGCTATGGCGGAGGATTGCCCCCCCCCCCCGCCAGCGGCCTTAAAACGGCAGAAAAGGAGAAATAAAACAATATTATCGTTTTATTATTCTTTTCCTGGCCGAGTCTCTGGAGGCGGTGTCAGGGGGATGACAGTCACTGGAGGAGGAGTGGTATGCACTGATATCAGTAAATGTGTGGGTTTGGCCTGTCATCTGAGGATGGCCAAACCGACATGGGCACTGAAGCTGTCTCCTACCTGAACTATGTTGCTGGGTTGGAGACAGCAGGCACAGGCTCCCAGTCTCACTGGGAAAGCAAATTCAGGGCACTCAAGACAATCCTGACAAGCATGAGAGCAGCATCAGGATTTGCAGCAGGGAAGTCTAGGAGCCTTTGCCTGCAGTAGAAGAGCACAATGTGGCAGACAAGTTCTTTTTTTAAATGTTATTTGTTGTCCCTCGCCCGTACCCCTTCCCCCCACCAATCTTCACCAGCACCAGCTGCTACTGGTTTGAGAAGCGTGCCTCCAAAGGATTGGCTAAGGAAGGAGCAATCTACAGTTACAAAGCCGCCTTCACTGTTGGTGAAAAAGAGCAGTTATCAGGTATGGTCCTGAAGGTAAAGCAGAAGATTCACTGAGTGAAGGAAGGCAGGTGAGGAGGAGTTGAGCAAACAAGCCCCAGAGAGATAACTGGGTGTCTGTGTGCGTTCTGGCTGAGTGTGTGCCTGTTCATGATTGCCTGTCTGTTGGTGCATGTGTGGGTGTGCATGATGTAGGTGTGTGTAGATGTCATATAGAGGGAGAACCTCTGTGTGTGTTTGAAACAACTGTCATCTGGCAGCAGGTGTGGCAGAAAGGAAAAATTAAATGCTAATAATGTGATGGTATTATCATTTTATTTTTCTGTGCTTGGGCAGTTTTGTGGGGCTGGGTTAGGCTGCGCGGGGGGAGAAGTGGGGGCCGGCCAAACATTCATGCACACTTAGCATGTTCTGCACCCAGGCTGCATTACAGCCTAGGTGGAGAACATGTCCAGGCTTCCATTCCCCATCTGAGCGCCGAGCCACGGCACTCAGACCAATCACTGCGTTGCATTGCAGTGTTGTGATTGGCTTAGGGGAGCCTGGGTGCTTACCAATCGCAACACTGCATTGCAGCATTGTGATTGGCTAAGGGGGGACTATACTGCTTCCTGTTCCAGTAGAAACCAGAAAGAGGGCTGAAGAGCTGGCATGCCGGTGGGTAAGTGATTTAAAAAACAAAAATATCCCCCCCCATTCGCATCCCACCTCCCTCACTCCCCCGGCCTTCACCTGCCCTCACAGCCCCTGCCCCACTACTGATTTGCTGGACCAGCCGTGACTGTGTGGTAGAAGAACTCGGCTTGGCGCTTGTAATCTCTAGTGGGAGTATGAGGCACATGAGAAAGAAGTCCCGGTCTGACTATTATGATGATAATATAATATTATGGTAGTAGTATAGAATGGCGGCAGCAGTCCGACATTTGATAGTGGTATTTTTTTGTAAATCAATTTTTTGGGGAAAGACGTTTCCATTTGTCATTGTCATTCCTTGGTAGGCTGGCGTATTAACAATGATGTCATTAGAAGTCATTGGAATATTTAATCAGCACCCTAATGTGTATGGAAGTAGACTGGACTATGTTGGCGGCACCTTGGCATGCGATATCTATTCAGGCCATGATTTATACAGTTGTAGCACGTGAATTTAAACTGGAGCAGGAACAACTTTCGGTGTAAAAGTCTGCACAAACAGCTTTTAAAGCAGCTTACATTTCTACTCATGCTATGTTAAACATCACTTTTTCAGTGGTCAAGTGACACCTTCTTTAAGGCAGTTCTTCAGTATTGTGGCTGAGGTGTTTGTCTACTGTGTATCTGTGCTGATGTTCGACACTACACTTTATGGGGATCACTATGGCATACCTGGACGCGTGCAAGCACTGGAACACTCCATAGTTTCCTATTCGTGAGAGCCAACCAAACCTATGGCTTTTTGCCCAATGTGTATGTTTTTTAAACTATGCTGTAAAATATTTAATCTGGCTCAATTTCTTGCGTGACAAGCCATTCTGAATATTCTTGCGATGAGTCAGGCTGGCTATGCTCAACAGCTTGATGAAATTCTGACAGGCATTATCAATCCACCCGTTTTAAAATTCACCTGCCACAATTGGTGTTTCACCATAACCACCAATTACCATCCAGTCTGTATCAAGCCCAGGAGAAGACCTTTTCTAGTCATTTCAATGCCTGTTAAACGCATCGAAACTTGTCGAAATCAATACATTGCAGGAAACACTTGGTAGACAACATGGAGATGCCTGCATTTGATCCACAAAAAATGGAATACACATGGTGGTCCATATCTGCCTTTGCAAACTTACATTGAGGTTGAAATAACCTCTTATAATTGCATTACTACCCACGCTTTTGTATGTACAGTATCTTTGCAACATAAAGTTTAAGTGGAAGCCTCTGTCTGTTCATTGTGGATGGTAGGTGTGTATTTGTACCAAGTGAAATTGTCACAGTCATTTGAAAGTTCACAGGTTCGGAATTTGAACTCAACAGCGACATTCACTGCAAAATTTTATTACTTAATGTCTCTGGGGCTAAAAAAAATAGATAATCTGGAGGAGTTTGTGAGATTAGGTACTCGGTTTTTGTAGAAACACACTCAGACTGGAGAACAACGAAAAAAATACCAAAGTTGCTTTTTACCGCCTTTAAATATTGTGTAAGGCAATCTGTTGCTGGGCTGATTGCTACTTAAGGTCCAACTACATTTAGGTGTATGCGGTATATTGTTGTGAAGCGTATGTCCGACCGTCAATAAAGGTATCACAGCACCAAAGTTTATATCCAGGACTGGGCATTGAAAGATGACACAGGGTTGTGTGGCAGTGGACTTTTCATTATGAAGGACGCCATATTAGTTTTGATGGCCACTGATAGACAGCCCAAACAACTCCTGTAATCTCTTATGTTACCAAATACAGATACCCATCAAGGTTACATTTCTCAGTTCTATTGAATTCCATCGAATGGCTAGGAGCAAGACTTACTTGAACAGAAAATTGGAAATTTAAATTGTATTTGCCCAAAACTTTATCCGGCTGATAGTTTCTGAAATGGTTTGATAGTTTCTGAAATGGTATATGTGAGTACTTTCTACTTGCTTTGGGTCTTTATAAATTGGTAAATGACACTACATTTGTATTTTTGTAAACACCAACACATCCTCTTGCAGCATGACAATGCTAACGGAAAGTTTAAAACAATAAATAAATGCTGTTCCTGTGCCATTAAATAGCACATTTACAAGTAAGTGCAAGCAAATACAATAAGATCTGATTTGGTTTCTCTGTGCTCCATGGTGTCTCTAAGGTGGCGTACAGTCCATTACAAGTAATTGGTAAATCACCATATGCCTGGAAACAGTCACACAATCAATTTTTTTTATGTATTCTCACATTTCAGTCTGGGGTCAATTGTGCTAGAGGTTTGTTCGAGGGATCTATGAGATGGTCATTGCACCAGTGGGCTGTGGGTGGCGCTGCTCAAAATATCAATTTGTCATTGGTGACCATGATTGCTTAAAATGACCAAGACTCCTCATTTTACAAGGAGACTGGTCCCTGCTCAGGGTGCAGGGAGGGTTGATTCAAATGCTAGACTGGTGCAAGTTGCACATTATCCTGAGTTTACTATTGTTACAGGCGCAGACCTGAGGCAGTAAAGTCATGTATTAGGCTACAGACCCTGACTTGGTGCTACTGTTAACATTGCTCCAGTGTGAAAAGGGTACATTATTAATTCAGTTTCTATATTGCCCCCCCCCACACACATTTGTAGCTAGACAGTTTCCATATTTTTGCCCGTGTTTCAGTATTGCCCCAGTTCTCAACGCTCCATTGTAATACCAGATTCCACTTCCATTTTTATGTAATGTACAATGTTTTTGCCTGGTCAAGTCACCTGGGAGAGCCCAGGTGACTCTAGTGGCCCTAGAGGACCAGATCAGGGGGATCCATTAGTAGCTGGGCTTTATTGAAACTAGAACCTTAGAAAACAATTGGCAGGAAGTATCCCTGGGTGTTCCAATGGGTGCGTTACCACATGCCTGCGGGATATGAGGGCGGCTGAGCTGGCAATGTGTCTACGTACTTTACCCGATAAAAGGAGGGCGAATCCCAGAGAGTTTGAAAAATGACACCCCATTAAGCTCTGTTTCCAAGACGTTTTTTGGACTTATTATTCACCTATAGATTGATCCTCTTACGGGTCGGATGAGAGCTGTATAGTATTGTGTTGCGCTGAGTTGCAATCCATGATTGAAATCAGGCTCTTCCCCCAGAGGGTCCTCACGAGGCTGGTTCTTTATTCTGAGGTTATCCTGTCTTTGACATTGTCTCGGTAGGGCCCACTCCAAGTGTCCCTAGGAAGGAAGGGAGAACCTTGGATTGAAGATTCTGAAATAGGAGAGGGCCTCAACTAGAATGAAGTATTTTTCATCTTTTTAAGAATCCTGAACCAGGAAGATTAGACAAGTTTTTAGGTGTAAAACCAATATAGTATCCAAAAATGAGAATGTGTTGTAGTTTTTTCTCAGTAGCGGACAAATGTGTCAGACTCTTGCTATGTTTACAGAGAGTCTTCGCTTGTTTGCGAAGCCTTTCCAGCTAAATGTAATACTTTAGATAGCCAACCCATATGCGAACAGCTTGGGCTATAAATGTAATGTAAAACAAAGTATACATTTACGAGTTAATATTTGTTAATGGCAGGGTTATGTTAGACTTTGTGGCCATGCACTCAATTAATTAAGATGGAGGTATTTTTCAATAATTAAATATTGTGGTAACTAGTGCGAATCTGTAGTCCATCCGTGCTGAAAGAAGGAGAAAAGTAAATTTAATGGCGCATATTTTCTTTGGTAAGGAGGATGGACAGTGCCCATCTTGTTAGAGCAGATCCCCACCGCATCAGGAAAGGCCCTGGTACATCAGTTACGTGGACATCAGTGGGTGAATACGCCTGTTGCTAGTCCTGAACGGTAAAGTGAAATAAGACATCATCTACATTGTATGGTATGTTCAAAGAGATCTATGTAAATGCATTAGTTCATTTTAAGTCATTCCCTGTGAATGTATACCTCACAATCTCTGATGAGCTCAGTGGGTACCAACGTGTGCCAAATAGTGCTATGTCTGGAAGCACAGCCCAGACAGGTGCCATCTTTCCGAAAACCTGGCAGTAACTTTTTCTTAATTAAAAACAAAATGGCTGACGTTCCCCACTGACTGTACTGTATCTCAATAAATTCCGAATTTAAACAGTTTTCTATGAACTCCTCTGACAGGTACTAGCATTAGACAGAAATGCCCTCTCACACAACCATACGCCAGCTGCCCTACGTCTGTCTCACAGGCACAACCGTACTGCTGTACCAATCCGAACATATGTTACTTTCAAATGGTGGCATTTAGTCTAGAGCTGTTATTTAAACTCACAAACTCCCATCCAAAAACAGGCCCGTCCTCATCGCTGTCGTCATAGCCACGGTAGCCATTTTAAAGCATCACGGCTGAGGAGACTGCCATGGCGGGCCAGCGCTTGTGTGCAGCAACACAAATTCCAGAGACCCCGCCGCAGATGAAATCTCAAATGTAAGCATGCCTCGCAGATGGGTTTTTAAAGAGGTTTTGGCAGAGACTACAATCATCAAACCATTGAAAACTGAAAACAAACAGATGCACATATCCCTGGAGGGGCAGCAACTTCATTTAGCGAGCTACTAAAAGCAGACTGCATGGAAAATTATATATTTATTGTAATCAGAGCTCTTAAACGAAGCATGCCGTTCAAAACAAAACCCATGGTATTATTAGTTTGGGGCCCATTCTTTCCCCTCTGTAGGTCTGATAAACGCTCAAATATGCCTAATATAATTTCCACATCTGTGGGTTTTCCTGTACTTACCAATGCACTGAATCGATAATGTACAATAATTGATTCAGCAGAAAGGGTTTATTAAAAGAAACAAAATTGAAAACTCAGAAAAAATATAAAGGGATTAGTTAAACCCAAAGTGGATGCGTTCAGGGGAGGGGGAAGCCAGCACAGCGCCTGTCTTCTCGGTGCCAGTTCTACGTCACCGGAATCATTAAAAACATATATGGGTAACGGAAGGAACATCCCATTGCATGGTAACCCACTATGACATACAAGGACGCAGCATCTTAACTACCCAACTGCATGTCATGACAGGCAATGTTCTTAGCCTTGGGCTTTTAACCGACCAATTATTGCTTTTGGGTGTGTTATTCTGATTAATTAAATGAAAGTAAGCTAAGACCACAACACCCAGAATGCATTTGCTTATCACCTGAAAGTCCAGGAGTGGAGATCGTGTCCTTGACATGCAGTTCGGGGTTACTCTACATCACCTTGCCGTCGACCCATTGGCATAATAAGAAGTGACACCACATGATATTTGACCCTAATAAAACAACAGTAATGTGATTCAAAGTACCAAAAATTGCAATTGTCAATACTGCAAAATGAATAATCTTTTCCAGAAATAGATACAAGGTAGGCTTATAAATCACAGTGCAGGGGTCATAGCTACATCCCTTCGGGCAGGAATCAGTTTCTTTGTTAACTACAATCAGGGACAGTAATATGTGTCCATCACTCTGTAAATATTGATGAAGCAGAGGTGCGCTGCATTCTGTGGGAGTGTTGAGTTTTTACGGGGTTATGCCCAAGTAAAAACCACGTGGCCTGGGTCAATGGTGCAGTACATTTACATAAGTGGTCGGAGTAGTTCAAGAAAATTCAAATATACAACAAAGTGTGAACAGAACACATAAAAATAGATCATGTGGAGTTTTTGAAAAAAATCTCCCACTTCAGGCGCTGATAAATCCGAAAAAAGAGTCTTTGTCAAGCGACCACCGTTTTTGAAAAGACGGTCTACGTTTCGACTCCAACGGAGAAGAGGGTTACTGGTTGTCTCACAACGGGGTCTTTGTCAAGCGGTGCTCGCTTGACAAAGACTCTTTTTTCGGATTTATCAGCGCCTGCAGTGGGAGATTGATTCCCCGTACCCATCTAGACCAGTAATCAATTGAGCCAGGAGCTTCATGAAAGCCCGTTAAGGATTGAACGTTGCCAGTCCGTCCTACAGACTGTTGCGTGCTTATCTAGGTTCCTGATCGATACTGTGACCTTATGCCCCTATTCGGCTATAAATCCATTTATTCCCTATATTGGCATAACCGTTCAAGTGCGATTTTCTGAAAAGTCATCTCTGGCCTCACACGAACAGAGCCACATTCCAGCATGACTCTCTGCTACTTCCTTTGCGACCAATTAGTGCAATGACAGAGCAGCAGTCACTATCTGATATTCCTAGATAACACTCCGAGTTCTTCAACAAGATAAAAACTTAGCAAACCTGGAAATCCCCGCTTGCTATGTTTTGATTAGTAATGGAACTCTAATGAGCAACTGATAACTGTCACTTCCTAGTGACATCTTTAATTGACGTCTTATGTCCAGCAAACTTGCGTCAAACCCGGCACCTGTCAGGTATAAATATTACCAACGTTGCCTTAAGCAATGTGAGCTGCAAGCTACTGTTGCTGATGCCAGCTGCCTGCATGACCCTGTGTTGGTAAAAACTAGCACTCTGTCGCTGCAGCCTGCTATCCTGTGGTGGTGAAGCTGCTGATTACCATTATCGCCGCTACAGCGCGAACTATGGTGCAGTACGCTTAAGGAGCTGTACAGCCGTCCTCTGCGAAGACATCCAGCAGATTCCAGCTGCCCGCGGACGCTGTCACCCCTCCTTCCTCGACGCGATGAAGAGAAGCCGCTGCCTTTCTCGTGCAGAGAAATCCAGTCCCGGCGCTTCCGGTCTACCCTCGCAGGTGACTGGGATATCGAGAGAGACCCCTGAAGGAGATACCAATCCTCCATCATTCTATTCAGAGGTATGGTGTTGACTAAACCCTTAGACGAGAATTCTTGAAACAAACCTTGGCAAAACCAACTTAACTTAAAGCTACTTACTTACTCCCCTTTCACGTGTTAGGCTTAGGTCAGGCACACTGGGGTAGGCTTAGTTAGAAGCACCAGTTGAGTATGTTAGCCTAATGTATATATGACTGTATATATGTTTTATTACTTTTAAACCATTGTATGGCTAAGAAACCATATCAATGCTTTTACAGTTCTATTTCGCAATACTTATCTTACTGTACGTACTTTTTATAATAACAATTATTGCAATTGTGGCAATACATTTCTCTTGTACGAGAAGAAAGACTGTTCAATAAATGTTAACCCTTTATTGACTAACGCCCGTCTCTCTATTCTCTACATCTTGTGAAAGTAAACTGCACCAGACTGACTGAGTGAAATACATGTCTATTGTTTCACACGACCCTAGAGATCGACTCTTGATCTGAGGAGCAAAGTTGTCATGTTGCACGGTTGTTGGAAAACTGAATCCCTTTCTTGTCTGTGCCAAGGAAGCTGATCACTTCCTATGCAGAGAAGAAAGTTTCCAGTGACCTCTGAGCTAGTTGGTAACACAACCCAATTAAGTTTAGCATAGTCAGTGGAGGCCTGGAATATCCGCAGTTCCACGTCGATACTACTGTTTATGTTATTCCAATGCGCAGGGCCTAGTGGGAAACTAGGAACTACACTACATGGCGCCCTACGTGGGGCAAGGCGATAAACTAACGCAAGACTTATAGAGTAACTCAGTCGTGCATATTTCACAGACCCCTTTCTCCCGTAAATACTCCAATAGACGTCTGGAGTGGGTGAAAGGTTAAAATCCGCCCGACCTTAGTAGGAAGAGATTCCTATGTAAAGCTCTGGTTTATTCAACGTTGAAGGATACAGTGTTCCAAAATATTGTGCACCTAATCTTTGTCTCCTTGGAGACCTACTCTGCAAAACCTGCATTTATACAATGTCAGTAGAAAAGAACGGAACCACTGGGGCCGCAGCAGATGCAACTCAGCAAGGTCCTGAATACACAGACCCGGATGCTATTATCATCCCGGTCCACTTAAGAAGATCTATAACTTTAAAACTTATAGAGAACGGACTGACACCACAAGGTGGTACAGTAATTTTCGTGATAGAGGCTCACGAGTATCGGCAGACAGAGGTATTCTATTCATGGATAAACTTTCCAGCGGTAAACGCTAGAACAAAAGAGTTTCACTATTACAAAATAGAGGAACCTCCGGGAGAGTACGCTCCTTTCGAGGAGATTGAAATCCCACTTAAATTTCAAGAGCACCTGCTCTGGTTTAATGGCGCCCTAAAACACACTGATCAAATAACTAGGCTCGGTCCACTAGGTAGACCAGGAGCCACGTGGCCGGTTTTAGCCAGCTACACACCACATCCTGACATTGCAAGAATGTCTAGAGAAGAGCTGTTAGCACAGCTAAACACATTAATAAAAATACATAGGCAATTAGTCCAATATGTAATGCGGACTGCAACAGTCCAGCCAGCTGTTAATTCACACCAGCTGACCCCTCACCAGGGGAACACAAATAAAATTACACCACAGAACATACAGTCATGTCTTGGTAAAACACCCGCAAAACGGGAACAAATTCCTTTCTGGTTAGCCCAGAAAATCACTCAAATAGAGGCAGTATTTCCTGATACTACCCCTATTGAGAAACACAGAATCTTGACCATCTGCCTTCCTATGGGAATCGCACCACACGTGGAGGACTGCGACACTTGGGGTACAGTCTTTGCTTCCATTTACACAAAAACACACGGTGTTCCGTCTATGGCGGTAATACCAGAAGTGCTAAAACAGATTCAAAATGAATTCGGTCCAGAGCCCGCTTTAAATCTAGGTATGAAATTACTGAAAGACTTCAAGCAGGTCACGGCTATATTATTAGCCAACATAAAGGGAGAAGCAGCATCTGTGGCGATCCGCCAGAAGTTGAGGGAAACAGATATAAAAGATCCTGTTGAGCTTGCAAAAATCATAGAAAAATGCTATGAAGAATTAGGTAGAGACAGCTTGGGTGGGAAACCAGTTAAGCCCCAACTGCTCGAAAATCCTGAAAAATTATTTATTAAAAATAATTTAAATACTCCTAAAAAGAGCTGGGATGGAAATAAACAATCCACTCCCACGGAAAAAGTTTTCCAGTCCAGAGGAAGGTCTCCTCGACGGAGGGAGAGAACTCCGACTCGAGAACGCCAGTCTCCCCAACGGGAGCCCTCTGAGAAAAGATATAACCTTAGAAATAGGGATAATATAAAAAAACCTGATAGATATCAAAGTATTGATACACGTCCCTCTCGATCTTTTCCACATAATTCGGAAAGAAGAGGACGGTCAGACCCAGGAGAGCACACCAAGTCCAAAGACAAGGAACCTGCTCAAAATAAGAAATCTCAATTTCAGAAAAAGAAGGTAGCCAGTATTAGAGTAATCAACCATGCCGAGAATACTGAGGACACAGTTGAAAAACGGGGAGTGGGCATTGACAATGTTGGACAGTGCAGCAGAGATCAGTATAGCGCGCAAGATCTTGATGAGTCATCTGGAGACAGTGGACACGAATGAATTCATTCAGGTTGAAACTGCCGACGCCAGACTTAGCGAGCCCCATAAAATATACAAAATAACATTGCGTATAGAGGGTGATAAGACTAGGAAAATTAAGGGTCTATTTTGGGATAAGCTCTCAAAAGGCTATGATATTCTGTTAGCTGAAAAAGATTGGCCCCCAGAGTTTGTCAGGGAGTGCCCTCGTGGCGAAGAAGTGATTATGCCTGCCTTCTCGAATCACATTCCGATTCATAAAAAATATACATATGCAAGGAAATGGGCAGTAGCCCAGGCACCTGCATTATATAAAAATCATGTAGGATGGGATGAGGATTCTCCTCCTCACAAAATCCAACTAAAAAGTGAACCAACTGCCCAACGGCAGTATCCCATAAAGCAAGAAGCTAAAAAACAAGTCAGGGAGATCTTAGATCAACTTGAGTACCAGGGGGTGATTGAAACATGCACCTCTCAAATGAACAATCCTTTGTTTCCTGTCTCCAAGCCAGACAATTCATATCGTCTAGTTTTGGACTACAGACATCTTAATACGTGTTGCAAAACTTTTGCAGTACAAAACTCGCATAGTGCAGCCCTAATGAATAACATAGTTAGGAAAAAATATAAAACGACATTAGACATTTCTAATGGTTTCTTTTGTCAAAACATTGCACCAGAAAGCAGATATTTGACCGCTTTCTCCGCATTTGGGTCGCAGAAAAAATTCTGTCGACTCCCACAGGGGTTCAAGAACAGCCCAGGACTATTCTCAGCTAGGGTAACAGAGTTACTACAAATCTATGATGATGAAGCATTATCTTACGTAGATGATATTTATCTCACAGACGACGACTTGGATACTCACTTGAAAAGAGTGAACACCATTATACTTGGGTTCGCAGCAGAGGGTTACAAATTCAACTTTAAAAAGTCCCGAATTGCCCATCTGACAGTACTGTTCTTAGGGTACGAATTATCAAGTGAAGGGAAAAGCCTAGCGGACAACTTCTTAGAGAAGTGCGCTGTACTCCAAGCTCCAAAAACGCTGAAGAATTTACAATCAATACTAGGTTTTCTGAATTTCGGAAGAACTTACATTCTAAATTACGCAGAGAGGGTTAAACCTCTCTACGAACTAATTAAACCTGATTTTAAACAAATCAATTGGACTCAAAAACACACAGAAATTTTGAGATCACTGCAAACAGACATGTTAGCAAAAACAAAATTAGATACACGTGACAACACGATCGATCTTGTAATCCGAGTCATCCCAGGAAGATGGGGATTCACGTACCTGACCTCTAATGAGGGAGAAAAGGTACCTATTTCAATTAAATCTCACTTGTACACACAAGCAGAAAAAACATTCAGTCGCACAGAAAGAACTGTGAACGCAGTGCAAATCGCATTAGCAAATGAACGAGAACTAGCACACGGCAAACGGATTAATATCCTTACAGCGGAATCCGCCTTCGAGGCGCTATTCAGCCCAGTAAACCTGCCTACAGTGTCACTAGATCCAAAATGGATACAGTGTATAGATTCTCTAGGAGCGGAAGATGTGAAATACTATTTCGCCCCGCAATTTGAAGAACTGAATGATTTAGAATATGAAGAAGAATATCCTCTGCCAATCGAAATTCTGCCTCTCCCACAATATGCCTGTATAATCTATACAGATAGCTTTGTACAGCATTTCAACGTAGAGAGAAAATCCTACGATGCAGCATGTGCGATTATTAAATGTCGTTGGCTGTGCGGTAAAATCAAACCGAAAATAACAAAAACTGAATCAGTAAAGTACTGTTCGGCTCAAAGAACTGAAATCAGATGTTTAAAGATGGCGCTCGAAAATGCAGAACGCGAATTCCCCACACTTATAGTGTGCGATTCTCATTTTTGCGTCAACTCTTACAACAATAAACTGCAGAGTTGGATCGAAAACGACTACAAAGATGACACAGGTGCCACAATAAAGCATAAAAAGCTCTGGAACGAGGTAGCTCTTTTACACAAAGAACTACAAAAGACTCACGTGATTCACGCACAGAGTCTTCGACGTGATGGCGTTCACGTTGCAGGGAATTCATTGGCTAATACAGCCAAAGCGGAAGCAACTAAACCGGCTTCCGTAGCCACAAAAAAGCGTACAGATAAATACATAGACGGGGAAACCATGCTGGCAGTAAAAACGACCGTAAAAGGCGACTGTGCCGCACTACCCGTAAACTATCCACTCAATTATGCATACATAATCGATGCAAACTCCGTTCCTTTTGCTCGAATCCCTGGAGTGGGGGACAGAGTAATTCCAAACAGGAGCAGGAGGGGCTTCCTCTTACTGGAAGCACACATGGGGTTGGGTCTGAGACACCAAACAATCAAAGCCTCTCTGAAAGAATTACAATCAGAGTACTGGTGGCCAGGAATGAGTATAGATATTCAATGTTTTGCTCAAAAATGTGAAAACTGCAACCGAGATCGCAGAAATGAACAGGCCAGTGTAGTTTCAGGATCCCTTCTAGACAGCATAAGGCGGTCTATCTGCGCAATCAAAGAAGAGAAGCGCGTCCCAGTGTACACAGTTAAGGCGAAAAGCACTTAAAAAATGAGGTCCCCAGCGCTCGGCTGACGCTAGAACGGTTATAAAAGATTTGCAAGTCTTTATCGGCACATACGCAATTACCACGTTCCATTCCGACCAGGGTCCTGCTTTCAGCTCTCGAGCCTATAAGGAGGCCATGGCCAGCATGGGAATTGGGTTGCGGTATTCTTGTCCGTCGCACCCCGAAGGGAATAGTGTGGTAGAAAGAAAAAACCGTGACATAAAGCAATCTATAACAGCGAAGGTATTAGGTTCAGGCGCTGGGTGGGTCAAACATTTAATAAGTGTCCAGACTAGTCTTAACAACATGCCAAGAAATTCTCTAAAAGGTTTCAGCCCATACGAACTATTGTTCGGAATTAGAATGAACGTTCAGGGCCTCGATAGTCAGATGTCAGTGGTACAAGAAGAAAAAACGCAGTTTGATGTAAAAGACCGTTTGGCTGTTTTACAGGAACTGAATGAAACAAGAAAATCATTAAGCAACATAAAGTTAAAGCAACAGCCAAGTACCACTGACGAGGCACCACCCGCAACAGCCCCAGCAAGGCCTGTCTGGATTCCAAAGATTGGGGATCTAGTCAGAGAAAAGATCGCGGTTAAGAAGGAATTTGGGCCTTCTTACAGAAAAGCAGTACCTGTCTTGGCAGTCACCGGAACAAGATCAGTTGTGCTACCGCCCCTTGCTGGTAAAAAGGAGAACAGAGTCGTGTCTATCGATCTGGTAAAACCACAAGCATGTGGCCTATAATCAACAGTAGGCCCAGTGGACTCCCAAGAAACAACAGAATACCCAAACTTGCAACAATCCAAGAGGTTCAAACTGAAAGACTCATCACATTCGATCAGCCTGCAGTGCACAATGAAGGACTATGCAATAATGCCATGGAACTCGTGCCTCTTGAAACACAGATTGAAACAGTTCGTCAAGAAACAACACCAGTCTACACTAATGTGGCATCAGAAAGTGCTACCGAGAGACAGATTGAAAAAACAATCCCATCAATTGACAGAACTGCCTCTGGTTATTTCATCAACTTCGACAACTTCTCTGAAGATTTTAACGACCCCGAAGTGATGCCAGAAACAAAAAAGTCTTTTAAAGAAAAAGCAACGGAACTCTTTCATCAACTGAAGGAAATCTACTTAATTTCCCCTTGGCTAGAGTTCTGGTTTGGTCTAGGTGTATTTTTCCTCCTGCTTTGGCTCATCATGGTACTGTGTTTGGGAAAATTCATTGAAGGAAAATATATTACAATGGACACAGCAAGTCAGAACATCAACCTAGTCCTGAAACCACACAGATCATCCCACGTGAAGAAAAGAGAACTGTCAACAGTAAATGTCACAGCAATTCCAATACCTGGTGGGGTAGTATGGGAGAAAACAGACTATGAGATCTATGGTCCGGTCGAAATCCTGAAGTATCCTCATCAACTAAAGGTTTCCTTAAGTGACTTTGTGACACCTAGTACATTCTCTGATGATTGGGACTTTAACAGTATTAATGACATAATGTCTGATTTAGTAATGTCAGCTAGATTCACAGATCATGATTATTTACAAGGTTCATCTAGTTATGAATAGTTATTCTGTTACACCCACTATGGGGATCATTACTTGCATAAATCTGCACAGCCTAGAAATGTTTTTATGTATAATCAATGGGAACATTGTGCTACACCACCTAAAAGCAGTTCTAAAGCATTTTTTGAGAAATTCAAATACTTCTCAGGGTTTAACACCAGTGATGCAGAAACGTTTTATTGCAAACTGTTAGATAAAACAGGAATGAAAACAATGCTGACAAATTCTAAATTGATATATTCAGAAGCATTTTATGACAAAATGATGACATTTGGTTTTGATTATTGGAAAAATAATATTGAAACGAAAACAATTTGGGGTACAAAAGATTGGCAGGTGCAAGGCATAGAAGCACTATTTAGAACCTGCATGATACCAGAACAAATATTATTTTTAAATGACACTGTACACCAAACATCCTGTCTTGGCCTAGCTAAGATCAAAGACCTTAAAACACCGTCTATTCCAAAGCCAATACCTGAGAATACAACAGCTGATATTGAGTTAGACGTGTCACAAATTTTACATTTCAACAGAACAAATCCTGATTGGAAAAAGTGGTTAATCTGGCCTACAGACACAAATAGCTGTCAAGATAGATTCCTGAATAAAACACAGGGGTTAAAAATGACCAGATTAGACCCTAGATACTCCCAGAGACAACATCCAGGGATTATAACAACATACAGTGTAGGGAAACTCTGCCTAGAATGGCTAACTACATCCACACTGGCTGAAATTAAGCAACACTTGTCTTTACTAAAAGATGGTGCTGATTTGCGCGATTTCATTCTTGGACCACGCAAACAGCGTCAAAAGCGTTTCATAGCGACCAGTATCTATGCTGCTTACAACGAGGCTTGGAAAGTAAAGCAAATTGAAACTGCTGAAAAAATACGAGAAATTGATCGTATTAATTTGGAGAAATCACTTTCTGTGGTAGACAATGGGTTAATGACTCTGTCTTCCAGAATATATTCTTTGGACAATATTGTATCCTCTGCCTTTGATGTGATAGACAGAGATTTGCTAATGTTACAACATGGCCAATCTCAATTACGCTCTATTATAGAATTAGGCTGGACGCTGCAAAATCTTCGTTCAGGCTATGTGCCTTGGCGTTTAATCAACACAACGTCATTATTTTCCAGTTTTAACCTTACTGATAAACAGATCAGTTTGGCACAGAAAGGAGCAGACTATACAATCCTGAGCATCGAAAAACTCGAGAGATTATCATTGACAATGTCAGAGAGTCCTGTCATTGAATGGATAATACACGGAATTATCACAATTCCGATAACAACTTTCCGATTTAAAAAGTGCCTTGAGTACATACCTGCTGGCCAATATGAACAATTGGGTAAGGGATATGTAAAATCCGAATGGAAATTACCATACACTCATTCTTGCTATAGTGACAGTGACAAAAATGTATTTCTTAGTGGTGACAACTGTAAACACTCACTAAGCGGTATACTTTTGTGTCAGGGTATTAATTTACACGGAGCATGTGATGGAAATTCAAACAACCTTTCATGCCACCAGCTAGTCACACCTGCAACTCAGATAGAGCCCTTCTTTATGCAACTCGCAAACGGGAGTTACATTCTTAGAACGGATCACAGATGTTGTGGCCTGACGCCTGGGAAAAGTTATCTAATACAAGTAACGTCCATGGTCAAATGTTGTATGCAAGCATTGTTCCCGAGCGGGCCTCCAGACATAGTGACTCCCCTCTGGCCTCGTCTGAATCTCTATTCTATACGAATTGATACATTAAGCAAAATGAAATCTGTACTTTTACAGACAACAGTGCCTATAACGTCATCTAAAGAGACGTATGATCTTCTAGTCGCAAGGACGGCTACTGAAGTTCATGACCTTTTATCAACAAATTGCCCCGTGCATTTCGTAGAAATGTTCAGCCAACTCCTTAACATGTCTAGTGCAACAAGCATCCCAGGCATATTTAAGACAGTCTTTACGGGACTGCTAACACCCTTCCAGGCAATTTTGGGAATCTTTCCTAATTTTGTGCACTCCATTTTTGGTGGCATTCCACTATTTTTGGGACTCGTTGCAGGGATTCTATTTTTGACCATCCTGCTACGTTATGGCAAGCCTCGGCTCAGACATAGCTCCCATGGGAATGGAAGAGACAGTCCTAGCAATGCGCTACAGGGACAGGATAACTAACGTCCTCGGATTGGCCAGGCTGAGAGATCTAAACATGACCTGGTTCCTTTCATTCAGACCGATATGGCAAAATTGCATTTTACCTGTGCTACGGTGTATGCTTTGCGGCGATGAATGCGTGTTGGACATCTGTCTTTCACTTCCATCAGCAGTACCAATGGACGTCGATACTTTGCTCAGTCCAATAACGGCTCACGCATTGTGTTGTCCCCAGCGGCTACCAATCCTGATGACGGCATTCGTGGAGACTCCTGTACTACAGCCAAGTGGTATCAGTGGAGCGAGTGACAAAAGCAACATCATCCAGGTACAACGTTCTGTGAGCATTGCTGGTCCTGCCTTCGATGACAGCAATCATTCTCACACCTGCCAAGTTACAGCGCTATCTAATTTGGTTGAACTATCACCTGAATTTGTAGACCAATTCTTTGAGAGCCTGTCTGATACGATGTTCTCACCCACAGAGAAACAATAACTTTTGAGAAGCTTTCCGACACACAGCGTTCCCATGAACTCTGAATTCGGCCTTCAGTTTTGATCAACAAAAACTGCCAGGAGCTTTGGAAATTTATTTTCTTTGAATTGGACAATTTTTTAATATTGACCCTTTTTTGGCACGAACAATTCTTTGCTTAACGTAAAAACTATTCTTAGAGAACAGAAGCTTCACACTTCTATTTCTAAACACATCTAGAGACATAACAACATAACACCAGCCTCTAGCACACATGTTATTACAATGCATTTTTATGTGATGATTTATCTCGCCTTTCTTCTGTCAGAGATACTTCATGTGTAATTCCTTTTGCATAATCGTTCATTGACTTCATATGCAATAATTTTTTGAATGATTAATATGCTTTAAAAAACGTACAGTACCTGAATTCCATGTATTACAAGTACGCCTATTTCGAATGCATTTATGTATTTTGGGGTGGGCAATGTTACACATGCATCTTATTGCTTAGTTTTAGTAATTTTGATGGACATGAAAACGTGGAGTGGGTGTTGCGTGCTTATCTAGGTTCCTGATCGATACTGTGACCTTATGCCCCTATTCGGCTATAAATCCATTTATTCCCTATATTGGCATAACCGTTCAAGTGCGATTTTCTGAAAAGTCATCTCTGGCCTCACACGAACAGAGCCACATTCCAGCATGACTCTCTGCTACTTCCTTTGCGACCAATTAGTGCAATGACAGAGCAGCAGTCACTATCTGATATTCCTAGATAACACTCCGAGTTCTTCAACAAGATAAAAACTTAGCAAACTTGGAAATCCCCGCTTGCTATGTTTTGATTAGTAATGGAACTCTAATGAGCAACTGATAACTGTCACTTCCTAGTGACATCTTTAATTGACGTCTTATGTCCAGCAAACTTGCGTCAAACCCGGCACCTGCCAGGTATAAATATTACCAACGTTGCCTTAAGCAATGTGAGCTGCAAGCTACTGTTGCTGATGCCAGCTGCCTGCATGACCCTGTGTTGGTAAAAACTAGCACTCTGTCGCTGCAGCCTGCTATCCTGTGGTGGTGAAGCTGCTGATTACCATTATCGCCGCTACAGCGCGAACTATGGTGCAGTACGCTTAAGGAGCTGTACAGCCGTCCTCTGCGAAGACATCCAGCAGATTCCAGCTGCCCGCGGACGCTGTCACCCCTCCTTCCTCGACGCGCTGAAGAGAAGCCGCTGCCTTTCTCGTGCAGAGAAATCCAGTCCCGGCGCTTCCGGTCTACCCTCGCAGGTGACTGGGATATCGAGAGAGACCCCTGAAGGAGATACCAATCCTCCATCATTCTATTCAGAGGTATGGTGTTGACTAAACCCTTAGGCGAGAATTCTTGAAACAAACCTTGGCAAAACCAACTTAACTTAAAGCTACTTACTTACTCCCCTTTCACGTGTTAGGCTTAGGTCAGGCACACTGGGGTAGGCTTAGTTAGAAGCACCAGTTGAGTATGTTAGCCTAATGTATATATGACTGTATATATGTTTTATTACTTTTAAACCATTGTATGGCTAAGAAACCATATCAATGCTTTTACAGTTCTATTTCGCAATACTTATCTTACTGTACGTACTTTTTATAATAACAATTATTGCAATTGTGGCAATACATTTCTCTTGTACGAGAAGAAAGACTGTTCAATAAATGTTAACCCTTTATTGACTAACGCCCGTCTCTCTATTCTCTACATCTTGTGAAAGTAAACTGCACCAGACTGACTGAGTGAAATACATGTCTATTGTTTCACACGACCCTAGAGATCGACTCTTGATCTGAGGAGCAAAGTTGTCATGTTGCACGGTTGTTGGAAAACTGAATCCCTTCTTGTCTGTGCCAAGGAAGCTGATCACTTCCTATGCAGAGAAGAAAGTTTCCAGTGACCTCTGAGCTAGTTGGTAACACAACCCAATTAAGTTTAGCATAGTCAGTGGAGGCCTGGAATATCCGCAGTTCCACGTCGATACTACTGTTTATGTTATTCCAATGCGCAGGGCCTAGTGGGAAACTAGGAACTACACTACAAGACAAGTGCGCATCTGTCCTGATGAAGACCCCGCTATGAGGCGAGCAGTAACCCTCTTCTCAGTTGGGGTCGGAACGTAGACCGTCTTTTCAAAAACTCCACATGCTCATGGATCAAAATGTACTAATTGAAGATGTACTTATGAGCAATGTATGTAGGAACTAACCGACCTCTATAGGCTGGAAAGGCTTATTTGTATATTGTGTGTATTGTATTCATGTCACAAACACCTTTACCCTGTCCCTCACTACCACTGCCCTACTCTTCTCTTTTTCCCTTTCTACACTTATGAGCACTACCTAAAAGGAATGCACATTGACCCATTAATGCTTTGACTGACAATTGCATGTAATGCGGCTAGATTGAAAATTAAAACCTTGCTCTTGAACTGTTTTTCGATTTATGGTGATCTGTTTTTATGTGTTCTGTTCACACTTTGATGTATATTTGAATTTTCTTGAACTACTCTGACCACTTATGTAAACGTACTGCGTTCTGTGGGAGAGCGGGGATATGAATCAATCAATCAGAGGGTTCTTATCAAGCACCAGTTTTCACCCTGGGGGCCTCCAGGTGCTGAGACCTCACGTCCTTGGTATAAGGGCCATGTCTTGCGCTTTTTCCCGAGTTCCGAGAATGAATGGCAGGTGCGCAGGTGAAGGGGGAGCTCATGCCAGGACTTGGCGGCGAGGAAGGAGAAGCAACGACCCCCGCAGCAGCTCTGGTGGATGCTGGGGAGTGTGGGCCAGGGCGAGTAAAGAGGAGTGGAGCTCCCTGGTGGGACAATGGAACGTCAGGTGGTGGTTGATGTAGGAGGGCCAGAGGTTGTGGAGGGTCTTTTAGATGTGAGAAAGGAGCTTGAAGAGGCATCCTTTCTGTACGCAGAGTCAGAAGAAGGCTCTGAGGTAGGGGGGGGGGGGGTGTTGGTTCTCCAGGGGAGGTTGAGAATGAGTCTTGCTTTGGTGTTCTGGATGGCTAAAGGTGGATGATTAATTTGGTGGTTCTGGTGTAGAGTGCATTGCCGTAGTCGAGGCAGCTGATGATGAGGGCTTGGGTGACTGTTTTTCTGGTGGATATGGGCATCCATCAGAAGATCTTGCAGAGCATGCAGAGGGTTAGGAAGCAGGAGGAGGAGACAGCATTGACTTGATTTTTCATGGTTTGGTGGCTGTCCAGGACGAATCTGAGGTTGCGTGCATGGTTGGAGGGAACAGGTGCAGTGCAGAGTGCGGTGGGTCACCAGGAGTCATTCCAGGGTGAGAGGTTGTTTCCGAAGAGGAGTACCTCCATCTCCTCCGAGTTGAGTTTGAGGCAGTTGGCCCTCATCCAGTTA
Organism: Lissotriton vulgaris; assembly: GCF_964263255.1. Taxonomy (NCBI): domain Eukaryota; kingdom Metazoa; phylum Chordata; class Amphibia; order Caudata; family Salamandridae; genus Lissotriton; species Lissotriton vulgaris. The sequence continues at coordinate 694,894,531 of NC_141687.1, read as the reverse complement.
GCAATGTAAGACATGGAGTTCTGGAAGTTGGCACTGGTGGTGTCGCCTGTAAAGGAGAGGATAAGCTGTGTGTCGTCGGCGTCCAAGATGATGTTAAGTCCATGAGAGCGGGCGATGTCTGCCGGAGGGGTCATGTAGGTTTGAAGAAGGCAGGCCTGAGAGAGGATTCTGGGGGAAGCAGCAGATGGTATTCTAGGTTTTGGAGGAGAATGGTGGTAGATGGATTATCTGTGTTTGTCGGAGTGGAAGGAGGTGATCGAGTTGAGAGGTTCATGTGGGGTGCCTAGATGGTATACAAACGTTGTGGCAAGTGTAAGCATTTGGAGGAGTAACTTTACTCCAAAACTGCAATGGTTTATCAAGTGGCAGGGTGCAGGGAAGAGTTGGACACTGGCTAAAATCGAGTCATACCTGAGGCAGGAAATAAATATCCTTGCACTAGCTAAAAGTCACACAAAAGGTATTCCAACTGTTTGTAGTGGGGTTTGTGTGTGATGTGGCAGGAGACAATGGATAGTGAAGGTTTGTAAATATAAATTGGCATCTAAATGCCTTACTCTCCCGCAGGAACACAAGTAAAACAATTAGCATCAACGAAAGTAGGAAAAAAGTTGTTAAAGAAGCATGCTTTTACTACAGAATCAAAAGTAAAAGTGGATATGGTGATTAAAAAGAAGTGGTACTATTGAAAAGTGAAGTATCACAACTCAGTTCCTTTATAATCCTACTCACATTACCTCTGGCACCACCTCTCTCTTGTTCATTCTGTAAGATCCCAAAAAAAGTGATGGAATAAAAATGCCTAAATTCATCTCAGTTACTGTGAAGGTAGATAATATCCAAACAAAACGGAATGCAGTACAAACTATGTAAGGGCAAGGCTGCAAACCATTTTTCATCTGCAGTTCAGTGTTGGGCAGGGAATTGTGATGTAAAAAGGAGTCACGCCACTCACACGTGCTCATGAATGCCATGGCTTACTACAAAACACACTTACTCCTGGTTTCCAGTGAGAAATTGTTCCTTTTATGATCACTTTCGTCTTATCCAGGGGGCCTGATGTAGCCACAATGGCCCACTGAGATGTGAGACCCGAACAAACCAGACTAGGCTAATTCTCTATCATGCATAGACATTCTTCTCTCAATTTCAAGATTTCTTTCTAACATGCTTTACTGCTCATTCTATTTCGTGAGATATTTCCTGTGGCATGAGTTTGCATCGTGTGTTAACATTTTTGAGGTTATTTCTTCACTTCCCTGTAGTGTACAACCGATACCAGATACTAACAGGGTCTGTGAGGTAAGTACTTGCTGTCTGTGTTGCCCATACAATACGGAGATCGTCAAATTCTTCCCGAGCTCATAATTCTACCCTGTGTGAAGCAAATACGTCATAGGGACATCTAGCCAGCGGACGAGTACAATCCTGTGTGGTGAGCTGATGGAAAAATCGGTGCTGCAGCTGAAGGACCCAGTGTCTTCCCACTTCTCTTCTGCGGGAAACGGCATTAACCACGCGGGCTGAGCCACTCGTGCCGTTTCCACGCAAGTGAAAGAACAAAGGCATGCATGTTACGGACGCAGTTTTATCATACAACCCTCTTCCTAAAGTCCGGGCACCGTTTAATATCTGTAGTTTCACGTAGTCTGCGTAGATTGGCAGATGGGGTAAAAACTATTCTTTCATTGCTTAGCATAAAACAAACATCTTTGGGCATTGAGAGGACTTAGGGCACATATACAACTGTTTTATTTGTAAACGCACAGTCTGTGTGCAAAAGGGTTTTGCAGAAGAGTTTCCTTGATGCATTACAAACGTCTGGTAAGTATATGTTGGTTCAGCAAAGAACATCCCCTCAGCTATAATCGGGCTCAAAACAAAATATCAGGTAAAAGGTAAAGCTGCAACTTAACCTGAAGTATAGCTATTATCACAAACCTGAGTTTCTGATGAACAGGCAAAACCCCCATGAGTTATGTCACCGAGCATCAATTCTCAAGATTAGATTTTATTCATGAAAAAAACTACAATTATGTTTATTCATGAAATACATTGTTAAGACGTTCTTGTATGCAAGCAAGTACAAGGGACTGCCAACGGCGAATGTTATAGTAAATAAAGCATCTGTGTTATTAAAAAAAAAAAGAAACCAGGGAAACAACTTTTTCGGGGATTAAACCTCGGCAGAACACTGTAGAATAAGGAACATTCAAGCTCACCTATGTCGAAGCAGATAAACCCATAAAGAGCCAACCAGTTATTTCAGGACTATTGGCCAAAAGGTAATTTTTTTTTCAAAGCAATCTAAGCTGTATTTTCAGGTTTAGCTTTGGGGACAGCTGTAGCTATCTCACCAGATTATTATTTTTCTAAAAAATGCATATACAAAATACAAGCATAGAGAAAAAAAAACACTAATCCTTAGTCAGACTCTTCTCCAAGAGCTTTGTCGTCGAGAGCTGGACTATTTCCAGTCACTTCAGTCACTTGCCAGTTCCTTTGAGATTACGAAGAGCTGCCTTAGCCTCATCTTCCTTTGAGCACATCAGAGTACGCCCTTTGTGAATCCCTTGTAGCCTCGCTGATTGTTAAAAAAAAAAACGTGGACCCGCTGCTTTCAGAGGGTCAATACTCTGGCGCAGTCTCCACCACCTGTCCATAGTATGCTTGCTGAGATCCGAACAAACAAAAATTGACATGCCCTCTACTGCAAACAGGGAGGCAGGACGGGCTTTTGTATATATCGCCTGTCTCAGCAAAAAATTGCCTGTGTAGATTAACATTTGTCGGTTTCGGCAGAGCGTGAACTAGAAGGGATCCTGTTGCCTTCCTGATTTATTGTCAGCTGATGTGAAAATTGCACCTGGGAGTTGATATCCCAATCCATAAGATCCGGAAAGGCTTCCCAAGCAACTGCACCATATACTGTTGGGGTCATCCCCTTCCTCCCCTTCCAGAATGCTGAATGCTTGTAACTTGTTCCTCCTTTGGTGGTTTTCCAAATTTCCATTTTTAACTGTATTAAGGTCAGCCAACGCTTGTGGTGCTAAATAGATTTGTTTGTTACGGATCCAATTTCCTCCATATCTGCTACCCGCTGCTGTACTTCACCAAGATCTGTAGTCAGGGCATAACCTTACTAGTAACTTCAGCTAAAGACAGCTAAATCGCCGCACTATCCGCCCTCATTGATCGTGAAGCTGCTGAACCTCTGCCCGCTAGGTCTGTAGAAACTGTAAAATCTCCCTAAGAGATGGCTCCTGAGTTTCTTCTATCTCACCACTAATTTAAGTGCTGGTTAAGATGCCCGCTGAAATCCCTACAGCAGAAGGACTGGGAGAGCGACTGCCCACGAAGCCGGCACACATGCTTGGTATATAACTGTCATTGCCTTCATGCCTGTCCACTGTAGTAGGATCTTCGCTGAGTGAACTTCTCCCTTTTGCCGACAGACCGGTGTCTGTACTGGTGTTAGATAGACATGAAACAATTGCTTTCACATCTCCATTTGACCGCACTCATTGCGTATTGGATTACCTTTAAAACCAGTGCTAGCAACCGGGTTCTTTACCTGAGCAGGCTTGTTTTTACCCTATTGTCCCTTATAATTTACTTGAGGACCATTACCTTGATGATCGCCCCCATTGCACCTCCTCTCCCTGGTTAGTGTTCTTCCCACACTCTCCCACCTCCTCCAGTAGAGAACTATGTGCACTTGTTATCATTGATGCTACTTCTGCTGGAGAAAGGGGGAAGGGACTCCCTACATTGTTGATTACAGTCAGCGGGGCTACCCTTGGTCTGGCTGTTGAGACCATAGCAGCTGCTGGCTTAGTTGTCTCTGTACCCCCCACACCCCCACTGCTCAATCAATGTTCCAGAAGTCTCTGGGGTGCTCACAGCTTGATGCTGTCTCATGTTTGCCATCATATCCTCCACAGCTTGGACAAACCTCTCTACATCTTCACAAGCCTGTAAAGGAACATCCTGGACATCAGCCTCATGCGCTGGTGCTGACAGAGGCAAACTGCTACAATGTTGCCCCATTTGATCCATTGGTATCTCTTTGGCCATTATGTAACCCTCAATGTGCTGAGGTGCACTCACAGCTGATGGTGTGGCAATTATGCCTAAGGGTGCTGCTGCATCAGCACATCTACTAAAGACGTCTCCTCACCAGCAGCTACTGACTCCCGGGCATATGCTTGTATCAGCCCAGCGCCATGACGCTACCCAATAACTTCAAGATAAGAAGCCACACTTGGGAGGCAGAGTCAGGTGCTGTTCCAGGTGTACCGTCAGCTACCTCAAGCTGGCCCGCCTCCACCCGAGCCCTGGAGGTCTTTTTTTAAAAGCTATAAGTGGCTTGAGAAATGTTTCTCTGCTTTTTGGTTCTTTATTCTTTATATCTTTACCTTTCTCTTTCTCTCCCAAAAAAGGGGCTTTTTGCTTCTTTCATGAAAACCTAACTATTTGCTACACACAGAGAGCAGGGGGGTAGTTCTTTTTGGGAGTTGTGCCTATCATCCACAGCTCAAGGTGGGGGTGGTTCCTCTTGCCAGATATGGGGAAGGGGGATTTGGGGCCAAGGAGGGGGTGGCTTGGAGTGGGAGAGTTGGCCACACCAAGAAGGTATACAGGGGTATGTTTGCATTTGGCAATTGGAGGAGGGGGAATTAGTCAGTTCATAAAAAATGAAAGGACTGTTGGGCTCTAGTGCAGGAAAGGATGGAGGGGAATTCAAATGTGTTTAGTGATGACTAGGTTAAGAATAATGTGTTGGAACGTTTCTGGGCTCAACTCCTTTAACAAACTAAATCTTGTGCGGGAGGAGATTGAGATGTATAAACCACATATTATTGCTTTAACTGAGGCACATCCGGCATATAAAGATAGACATCTATATAAACATCTTCGCTATAACTTACTGATGGCTACATCTCAGGCTACCTCTACACTGGTGTTGCTACATCAGCTGCAAAGGGTGCTTAAGGTACTTAAGGCTGTATCCAATATCAGGGAAAGATGGCGGATTGTTCAACTACTGGCAGAGGGACTGAAGGGTGTGATATGCGCTGTCTATGGGCCGAATGTAGACAATCTTGAGATGTTGAAGGGGTTCTGTCTGGAGTTACTGAAATGGTCTGAATAAATTATAGTAATGGGGGACTTCAATTGTGTGAAGTTATATGTTATGTTATGTTATATGCTGTTTTATACCACGCTCAATTACTACCGGAGTATCCTGGCGCGAATAGACCGCTGGGGAACCCGTCCTGGCTTTCCCTGTGAGATGGTCCCTACTGGGTATCTCCAAGGTGAAACCAGGCATCCCCGGCGTATGTGGGGGGCTGTTGTGGAGATGAGGCAAGCTAATGCCCAGAGTTGCCGAGTGTGATCCCTGGTTAGAGTAGGCACCGAGGTGAGAATTATCGAGTCCACTGACCCTGGTCCACGACCCTGCCGAGTCGGGAATGGAACCCTGGTCCCAGGCCGTCCTCTGTTCCTGGGTCTGCCACCTCTAACCAGTGAGCAACACCACACCACAACTGATGAGCTATGCACAGATACAACTAGCCATTTTTTCCATGAATGGAAAAGACGAGGGCGTCTCTTATGGAAATTGTCAGACTACACAGGCTTACAGATACTAGGATAGCATTATTTCCCTCAACACCAGGGTACACATACTATTCTATTGATATGGACATATGCCCTAAGGTATCATCAAATCATAACCCTATTATTTTAGGCAGCAGTTTTTCTCGATGTGCTGGTCAATGATCAGTTTTCATTTCAAAGACCCCTTTCCAGCATCCCAGAATACCGTAAAACAGTGTTGAGCTCTCTGGCAAGATATTTAGAGGTCAACGATGACACAGCATCACCTCTGGTTGAATGGGATGCCCTCAAAGCTTATGCCAGGAGGGTAATGACTAAGTTCATCTACCTACCGAATCAGAATATCCAAAATGATGTAAACAAACTGGCTCGGGAGGTTTTACAATTATAAAAGTCTCACTCTGCTGCGGTCAAAGATAAGTCCGAATTTGTGGGAGAAAATTGTGGCTAGCTTTGTTAAAAACAAGGCCGTGCAGTATGAGTATGGGGATCAGGGGGGTCGAGTATCAGCCCAATAGGTCTCAGATAGGAAGGCTAGGAGCTCAACTCAGAGTATAAAAGGTAATGATGGTGTTGTTTATACTCTACCGCATAATATTGTAGAGCGGTTTTATCAAGAACTATGTAGACAAACTCCTACATTTTGTGCGGTAGAAGCAACAACATATGTAGCGAGTAGTAGACTGATGAATCACAAGCTATGGTATTAACTACGAATATAACCGCCTTGGAGTTAGAGCCTGCTATATCTGCTCTGCCCTGTGGATGGAAGCTGGGGACAATTTAAACACTTCAGAATTCTGCATAGTTTTTTAAGATCTCATAATTCCACTATTACTACATGTAATTCAGTACATGGTTGAGGTATGGCAAAGTTCCAGACACTTAGAATGTGGCTAGAATATCAATTTTTGTACAACAAAAGCCACTCCGCATGAGGGAATGGGTTCTTATAGACCCATTTCCCTTATCAATGCTGACACATAAATTGTACCTAAAGTTTAGGCTTTGTGGCTGGCCCGATCCTGCCTGATTTGGTTTCAAGGCAACAACTTGGATTTATCTCAGGCAGGGATACCACAAGCCATAAAAATACTGCTATAGCTGCATTCAATGTAGCAGCTAAAAAGAGGACAAACTGGCTATGATTCTACTGGATGCCAAGAATGCCTTTGAATGAGTTACTTGGGAATTTTTGTGGAGGATGTTAGACACTTTTGGGCTAGTCAAAAGATTTTGGAAGTGGGTGCAGGCTCTGTCTCCATCTGCTAAACTGACAGAGGCGGGTTTATCCTCACATCCTTTTAAGATAGAGTGAGGTACACAGAGGGCTGCCCTCTCTCCCTTTTATTATTTGCATTGTATTTAGAACCTTATTTGTTGGCATTGCAGAGGAATTCAGGGATTAGCCCAATGGTATCTTGTGAAAGGGAGTTTAAGATTTGCCCATATGTGAATTACGTGGCAATATACACAGATGACCTAGTGACGGCTATGAAGTGCATTGTGGAGGAGGCTGAGAGATTCAGGATAGTTTCCGACTATAAATTGAATATAGCAAAAAATCATCTATGCTGAATTTTGAGGCAGCCACACCAACACTGGGAGTGGTAACTACAGCTACCTATTTGGGAGTTCATTTAAACGCTATGGTAGATAGGATTTTTGGATTCAATTGTGAGCCTCATTGAAAGACTGTAATTCAAAAGCTTTGGTACTGGAATAACCTATCAATAAGTATCTTAGGGTACTGCAGTGTGATAAAAATAAACATCCTTCCCAATTCTTGTTCCTTTTTCGGGCAATACCATTAAGGGTGTATAACATGTTTTTAGGAAGGGAGAGGGGGTATTAAGTAGTTTTATTTGGGGGTGTAGGAGTGGGAGGCATTCTTTAAACTTGGTAAAACTTCCGTACCGGCAGGGGGGGCTTACAGTTTCCAGATTTTAGGCTCTATTACTGGGCAGCTTTTGCCAGTCGATTGCGCCCTTTGCTTGCAACTGAAGAACTGGATCTATCTGTATTTAGTTATTATTTAGCGCTGTGAGTCGACTTTTTTTTATTGGGTGTCAGACCCTAACTACTATAAACGGGTCAAGTTTAAGTTTGTTAATGACACTGCCATTATATGGCAAGGGATTTGTGTTAAGTATTCTATAAAGCTGTTACACGGGGATACTCCCCTGTGGGATAATCCTGACTCCTCCTGCGTAATTTGACCGAGGCTAGGCATATTTGTAGTGGGGCAGCTGTTCGATCTCAACTTCCCGCACACATTTACAGATTTGCAGGATGTTTGCTCTACCGCACCATATCCTTTTGAAATATCCACAGTTTAGGAATTATTTTTGCACTGAGGCCACAACACTAATGGAGTTAAAAATTTCAAAGGTTTTGTCTGATATTCTCAGGGCTCGAGTCGGGGTACCACGCGGGTGGATGGCGTTCCCCCACTTATTTTACCGGGTGGATGTCGTCCCCCCTGCCAAACAGCTGGACTTCACTCTTTGCCCTCTCTAGGACGATATCGGAGCTCACAAGACGCAGCACACGCACTGGCTTCGCAGATGCAATCGCATCTAAGGGGTGAGCGAGGGGAGTGAAGAACCAGGCTTTTAGAACCCAGCAGCACCAGGGGCACGCGCAAAGTCTTCGGATTCACCTGTCTTGGTTTACAGAGACACAGAATACTTCTGGGTGGCGTCAGAGACCACGTTTATTAGCTGCAGCTAGTAACAGTGATCCTAGAAACACATCATGGTGGTATTTCAGGAGACTGCTCAAATTCGTAGAGCAAGACATGTCCTTTTATACCCAATTTTCACATTCTTAAACATATACTCCCACTGCGCCAAAAGTTAACCAATGAAATACTCAAACAAAGTATCACATTATGAAAAGCCAGTTTGCAATGTCCCAACCCAGAGTTAATCATTGGGAATGTCCCCAAATCCAATCTCCACAAGCAGGACAAACCCATAATTGAAAGGCACAAAGCATGTAATAAAGAACATAGGAAAGGAAACAATGTCTAATAGTGAGCAAGATAAAACAGGTGTAAGGAGACTAAAAGTTAACGAGGTCCTGAACAATGATTTGTAATCTCAGACAACAATCAAACCAGGGAAATTGACTCAGCAGGGTCAGTTTCAGGCGAAGGAATCAGATTCTTACAATTCACCTCAAAGTCAGGAAAGAACCCTGTTAATGTGTAGAAATACGTGAAGGCCAGGTTGCTTCGTTCGTTCGACCACATTTGTCGGCCTGCGTGATGGCAAGACAAAATGGAGGCCTTAAACAAAATGGAACCCATGTTCGAAACGAAATCTCCAAATACATAGCGAACTCGCTAGCTAACGTGGCAAATTCACTCCACATTAGCCGCATTCGCTAAATACGGTCCGACTTCACCAAAATCGTGACGGAACCATGACCCTTCGTAGCGAGGTCCGTTTTCACAGAACCACAGACCCTCCTTTTGCCATTACGTAGGCAATAACCTAAACTCACGTTAATATGAATCTAGGTCTATCATCATCAGACCATCTAGGTGTTGCTGGAGCATCATCCTATTATTCTCTACTTCTCTCCTCGGGACAGGTCTCCGCACACACATCGTAGCACAAAGACCACAAACGATGGAAGCACACTGGATACAAACACAAGAGAAGAGAATAGCTAGAGCCATACCAAAGAAAATCAGAGCTTTCCATCCCCATTTAGACAACAATTCCCAAAACCATCCAATCAACAACCCGTTTCCTTCGTCTACATGAATAGACTCGGAGACCTTATGCAATCTGGAAATGGCTTGGTACACTGTTGTGGCATTATCTGGTATATAAACGCGAGCAGGTTTTCAAGTGCTAAGTGTGATGTTCATTTTGCCTGGCCCGTACACTGATCTAACTAGATTTGTGTTAATGATATATGAAGTTGTTTCATACATTGCTGCAGAGTGCCTTTCAAAATTAATATTCATAAGATGCATTTCAATTCAATGATTATTGAATATATATATATACACATGTATATATATATATATATACTATATATATTTCTATCAAGATGAAGATGGCATGTGAGGGATCAGAGAAAACTGAAAGTGAGCCTTCCAGTAACCCATCTTAAGGTATTGGTATGTGGCGACATCAGCACTTTACTGTAGACAAACTAATGCATAGCTGCACTCTCCTATATGAACATCTCATTGCACTCTTCCATACTAACACATCGCCACAGTCTTCCTTACTAACATATTGCAGCACTCTCTCATACTAACGTATATCAGCACCCTCGCATTTTGCAAACACAAACTTCAGCATCCGGTTCAAGGACCTTTGACAGGTTTTACTGATAAGATGATATCCTGTGGGACACGAGCAGATACATTGTTCTGCACAGGAAAGGGAAATAAGTGTGGAGTAGCAACTACTACTTCATTGGAAGGATGAGAAGTCAGCCCTGGGAGGGATACACTTTACTCCTGCTCCACTTCTCAGGAAGATTCTCTGTAATTAGATACACGGTCAACATGCTTTGGAAAAAACTAGATGATAAATTGGCCTGAAGTGGCAATTCATGTGAACTATAAACAAATGATACCAAAATGCAAAAGTCTCTACCAGGAAACTTAAGTGATTAAATAAAATGCCCTTTTAATCACTGCTCTGCATAGTTTTATTGCATGTTAGCATGTTCAAAACACAATAGTATAGGGGGGAGAGAACCTGAGATTTCCATAATGCAGTGCAATAATCTAAAATGAAGTGGTCACTGGACCAAGTGCTAAAATAACAGATTCTGTACCAACCTCCTCATCCCCATCAGTACTTTTCCTCCTCCTCTTGTGTGGCTCATTCTCTTCAGCTTTCCTTTCAACCTAGGGTACAACAACACAGGATAACCAATAGTTAGAGCTGAAATTTGCCCACACAATCTGGACACAAAAGAAATCCACCATGGGAGATTAAATCAAATGGATCACACAAGCATCAATGTATTGACACACGAGAAAAAGTCTATTTTGAAAGCTGTGTACATTGTACCTAGCTTTTAACCTAGAAGTGTTAAAATAAAAAAACATTAAAACAACTAGATTGGATCAATTTGCATACCCCTCCTCTATCTGCAAGTATAACATCCAGGGCAACACGATTCTGCAATGTCATAACACGGTCAGCCTGTAGCTCCACTGTAATATTACTGAGAGCACCTGCAGTCTCATTTATAGTAGCCTCAACCACTCTCGTAAGCTGTCGTATGTGTCTGCTATTGGCCATAGGACCCCAAAAGGGTAGGAAACCCTTATAGAAATCTCCTACTTCCTGTAATGCGGTATCTTCCTGATCAAAGACACCTCTAACATATCTCGTCTCATCCTTAGGGATAGCATTGTATGCATCAATATCTCTAATCATATCTACTATTCCCCTAATCAAAGCACTATTGCTCGGGTTGTCTCTCATGGAACGCATAGGGTATACCTCATTCGCATAGATAAACATTGTCTGCAAAGCCCATACAGACCCATTGGAAGAAAAGGGCAAAACCAGGTATGGCATACCTCTATCCGTCGTATGGGGCATAAGACCACATATCCAACAATTTGTCGTATTGACTACCAACTGATGCTAATGCAAAAGCTGTATGAATGAATTATTTACGAATTCCGCTCTTCGTGTCTGTTCATGTTCAGGCAAAGTATAGAATTTGTGCAAATAAACAATAGTAGAAGAAAGCATAGGTTGAGTAGTGGGTGCAGAAAGCAATGGTGTAGCATATATAACCCAACCCACACAAGTCAATGTGATACTTAAAAACACAAAAGAACACAGCATAATAAAACATCTGTTACGGGCCAATGTACACAATCTCATTTTAAAATTCATTTTAACAACTCTATCTTTTACAAAAGACTCCATCCTACTGTTCGCGGCAGTTGTTTCTTTTCACTCAAGTGTGCGTCTGTAAGCCCAAGGAACACCCTAGAACAAAACAGAACCGTTGACCTTGCGTCCACATGGCTCACAACCCTGAGTCTTTATACCGCGACCCTACAGCTGAACCCGGATGGTGGTTCGAAAAAGAAAAATGCAAAAAAAAAAGTCTCTTGTATGATAGAGTATAGTCCATTCCAAAATATCAAAAACACTCGGAACTTTTATTAGTTCGATCTGCTTCGCAGATTATAGCGCTCTTTGCCAGAAACAGTCTGATCCCAAAATAATGTCTCTGGATTCGTAGTGTCAAGTCTCATCGATGGAGGCACAGCTTCTTGCAAAACTTCATCATCCTCACGTTCAGACTGGGTCCATGTCAAATGCGCATCACTAAAAGGGACAAAGTTCACAATTCTCTCGCCTTCTGAATTGGGAATACCATCAGCAATGAATTTATCATGCGGCAAAGGAAGTGGAAGCTTTTTGGTGTGGGTGGCATGCACCCAATTTTTCTTCCCGGAAACTTTGACAGCTGTTCGAGTGGTTAAAAGAGTTTGATAGGGTCTAGTCCACCTCGGCTCAAGATTCTTCGTTGTCTGAAAATTCCTAACGAAAATCCAGTCGCCAGGTTGGATGGAATGTCCTGCATCCACAGAAGCTGAAGGTAAGGTATCATACACCTCTTGGTGAAGATCACGCAATTTAGCAGTCAAATCATGTAAATAGTCAACCAACAAAGGGTACTCAATCTCACTGTATTTCTTGGGCCTTGGCACACCCCAAACATTCGCCGGACGTCCAAACACCACTTCATATGGACTAAGTCCCATACGAGAATGCACTGTCGTCCTCGTTGACAAAAGCGCCAACAGCAAGGCATCGGGCCATGCTAGGCCAGAGCTCGCTTGTATCTTAGCCAACTTCAACTTAAGGGTGCCATTGTAGCATTCAACCAAGCCAGCTGACTGGGGGTGATTCGCGGCATGAAACTTCTGCCTTATTCCCAAACCTGCACACACTTTCTTCATAACTAGACCCACAAATTCACTCCCATTGTCACTCCATACCATTCTCGCCAAACCGAACCTAGGGAAAAATTCCTTCAGTAAAACTTTAGCTGTAGATAAGGCAGTATTATCCTTTAGAGGGTAAGCCTCTACCCATCTTGAAAAGGCACAAACAACCACAAGAACATACTTCAGGTTGTTGCATCTTTCCATATGAATAAAGTCCAACTGTAGAACCTCAAACGGATACGTCGGAGGAGCAAAATTACCTGCTGGAGTTGGGGCTCCCTTACCAGGATTGTGCATCAAACAAACCATACAATTTTTCACCAGATTCTCAGCACATTTTGGAATTCCAGCATTCTGCCATACTGGAGCCAACAACTTACATATTCCCTTCACACTGATGTGAGCCATTCCATGTGCCATCATAACCACTGGAAGCACATACGCGTGAGGCAACAACCATCGCTGGTGTTCTGACTACTCAATCCAACAACAAGTCGAATCCAACATTCCCGTACTCTCTCTCCACACACTCAATTCTTTCTCAGTAGCTTCAGCCTGAATAGATTTTACACTCTCTATTGTATCTTCACACATTCCTCTATCCGGAACCCATCTCGCAGGGCCTGCAACATACATTCGACTCGTCCCATCTTTCGCCGTTTCTCTCGCTACTTCATCCGCAAACGCATTACCACGACCAACGTCATCTGTAACCCTCTTATGTGCACTGCATTTCACAATCGCAACTTGCGTCGGCAACGTAAGTGACTCAAGAAGTTCATTCACCAACTGTCCATGCTGAATCTTTGTACCATGGGAGGTAAGGAATCCAAGTTCCTTCCACAAACGCCCAAAGCTATCGGCAACACCAAACGCATATTGGCTATCGGTATACACATTCACTCTCTTTCCTTTCGACAACACACACGCTCTGGTCAGTGCAATCAACTCTGCTGCTTGAGCTGAATTCTGTGGAATATGTGCTGCTTCAACAATCGTGTGCAAAGTTGTAACCGCATACGCTGCAGTCGTATCTCCATTCGGAAGCTTAAAACATGAACCATCTACCCATAAGGTACCATCAGAATTCAAAAGAGGAGTATCTTTCAGATCAATTCTACCCTTCGTTTCTTCCTCTGTCCTGAGAAAGCAATCATGCTGTTCCTGAACATCTGTCTCTACAGAAATCGGCAACAACGTGGCTGGATTCAACATGTTGCATCGTTTTATGTGCACATGACTCGCCAAAAGAGTCAACTCATAACCTGACAAACGTGCACTAGTCAAATGCTGAGTCTTAGTCTTATTCAATAAGGTATCCACTGCATGTGGGACCATCACAATCAACATATTATCCAATACCAGACCAGCAGACTGTCGGATAGAAACAGCCGCTGCTGCTGTAGCTCTCAAACAACTCTACAATGCTTTAGCTACTGGATCTAACATAGCCGAGAAATACGCACATGGGCGTTGCTTATCTCCGAACTGTTGTGTCAAAACTGACAACGCGCATCCTTCCCTCTCGTGGACATACAACGTAAAAGGCTTACTGTAGTCAGGGGTACCCAACACCGGAGCCGAATACAACGCATCACGCAATTCAGAAAAACTCTTCTGACATTCGTCAGACCAAGGAAGAGGATTCGGAGTATCCTTAAGAGTAAGTGCCAACAGAGGTTTCGCCAGTAGTGAAAAATTCGGAATCCACTGTTTACAGTACGAGGTGATACCCAAGAAAGCACGCACTTCTCTCTGTGTGGATGGTAGTCATTTGCGCAATTGCTTGAATACGCTCTGGGGTCAACCGTCTTCCCTCCTTCGACAAGAGATGACCTAAGTAGGTCACTTCTTGGCGACAATATTGCAACTTCGAAATCGACACTTTATGATGGAGGTCAGACAAATGCCGTAACAAAGAAAACGTAGTTTCTTTACATATCTCTTCATCATCAGCAGCAACCAACAGATCATCTACGTATTGGATAAGAGTCGCACCAGAAGGCAAAACAAAAGAATCAAGCTGAGTCTTTAAAGATTGACTATATATTGATGGACTCTCACAATAACCTTGAGGAGCACGCTTAAACCGGAAGCTTCGGCCTCCTAAAGAGAAGCCAAAAATATCTCTACTCTCTTCAGCAATAGGAATAGTAAAGAAAGCATTCTTCAGATCTATCACAGAGAACCAAGCAGCCGAAGCTGGAATCATAGTCAATAAAGCATTAATTTCCGGGACAACAGGAAACTGCAGAATCACAACCTTATTCACTTCTCGAAGGTCGATCACAAACCGATACACAGGAGGCTGAGAAGTATCAGTACGTTTAAGAACAGGCAAAACCGGACTGTTACACACATTACCTCTCGTTTCTTCAACCACATCTTTCTCAACCAAATCATAGATGATCGCTAAAAGAGCTCTCTCGCCATCACTCAAGATTCGGTATTGCGGAATGCGAGGCAACTTAGCATTCGCCTTAAGGGTAACAACGTATGGTGGAATCCGCAAAAGGCCAACATCATTTGGACCTGTAGCCCAAAGAGTATCAGGGAGAGAACGCAATTCCAGCGGAAGCCGATCTTTAAACAAATACATCAGAGAAATCACTTTCTTACCCAATGTAAGATGTACTCCCGCAGGAGAGCAGTACAATGTCGCATTCAATCTTTTCAACCCAAACCCAACAAATTCTCACCACAACCTGTCTTTAGAATCAGAGGTGCTTCCAATTCACAGGGTCCAACAGAAAGGGACACGGGAAAAGAAACCGGGTTACGAACTGGGGCGCCAGAAAAACCTACCGAAACATTCGTCAAGCCAGACAAAGGTGCTCCAGGGAGTTTAGAGTGCATGATAGAACTCTTCGCTGCACCAGTATCCAACAGAAAAGGCTCTGACACACCTGATGTAATCACTTCAACATAAGGTCCACTCTGATCTACTGGAACTGACACTACTCCCTCTCTTTGTCCATGGCTGTCCTAGCAATCATTACAGTCAGCACTGTCACTCTCAACATAGTAACCATCAGCATAGTATTGAGTCGACTGACTAGACGCAACATTCTGTTGATCAAAACAATTTATAGAATTTTGTGGGGGAAAGGAACGTCCATTCTGGGGGAACACACCACGTCCTCTACCCCTAGGTACTTGCTGAACACCTCGACCTCTCACACCAGACGCACCATTCGCACGCTGTAGTAAAACAGGACAACTATTCTTGAAGTGACCTTCTTCCTTACAATACGCGCACTGATTAGGGCCCACCGGAACACGCTGCTGAAAAGACTCGGGCTTCTGCAACAGTTTCTGAAACTGTTGAGGTTGCTGAAACTCACGCTGATTAAAGCGAGGCGGATACGCCTGCTGCAAAAGAACCTTCGTCTTCAATTCTTTAGTCTTTTTCTCTGCTTTATCTTTCTCATCTTTATCTCTATTCTCATAATATTGTGCAGAAGCCAATATCTGGGCCGAAGAAGAAACAGCCCATGAACTCTGAGTCCTTCAATTTATTACACAACACAGGGAGCAAATTATGGACAAACTTATCCACAAACAACCTTTGACCACATTCCGTACTCATATCTTGACCACTGTGATCGATGAATGTCTCTTTAAACCTAGTAAAGAAATCAGACACACTTTCATCTTTCTTCTGCTTACATGCTGCTAACTTATCCCAATTGACTCGCATAGCAGGCATCAAAGTCTTCATGAAAGTAATAATCCTACCAGGGAGGTCCGGAACTAAAGGCTCAGGTTTAGCTCCACCACCTTGACGACCATCTGCAGCAGTAATATTAACCCACGTATCTCCTAACTCAACTGCATGATCCTCGTGACGGATCTTCGCTCACAAAGGTTGAGGGACAACATTTCCCAACAACATATCTATATCAGCTAGATTCATCACACACGCATCAACTGTCTGGGACAACTCCTTATAATATCCTGCAGGACTTTTACGGGTGTCAGGTAGAGTCTGCTTAAGAGCCAGAACTTCAGCTCTCTTCCATGGGACATGTACCCATACACACTGAAAGTGAGCCGGTACACCCAAGATACCCTGATTAGGGACAGCCACAACTTCCTCTTTCCATACCGGAGGAACTTCTCTCATAGGATACTGCTTCACTTTCCTCCTAACAGAAGGATCAGGTTCAAACAACTGCTGAGAAGGAAGTCTACACCTAAATGCAAGAAGCGTCTCTACCGCTTCTTCAACATTGGGACCCACTATCGTCCCTTTAGCAAAATCGGACTGAACATTCAATAACTTCGATGGAATCGGACCCATTTCAGTATCGTCCCACTCTTCACGAAGAAAAGTGCACATAACATCAAACACATACCTTTGCTTTGGCGGTTCCCACTGTAGAAAAACATCCATAACCGCTTGTAAATCATAACTGGAAGCATTCACAATCCATCTACGAGCAAGGAGATCTAACACAGCCCGCTCCTCGAAGCTCGGGAGCTGACTACGCGTTTGTGACCTCACCAAAACTGGGGTCATATTAAGCGACCCAAAAAGAGGAGACAAAAGGCTAGTCACAGTTTCAGTCAGTCGTTGTCGAGTAGAAAGAGAAGAAGTCGACACAAGAACAGGAGACAAAGTATTCTGAGAAGACGAAGACATAGGGTCAATAGAAAAAGAAGTTAAAGGCAAAGGAGTAGAAGGCAAAGGAGTTTGAGGCAAAGTTGTAGGCAAAGCTGGCGGCCCTAGAGAAGGCTGCGCGGGAGGTGGGAGAACCAACTGTGGAAGAACCGGTGGCTGGACAACAGCAGGAGGCACAATAACTGGAGGTTGCGGAGGTGCCGTAGCACTCTGCATATAAGGGGGTGGTGAACTCAACAAATGCGACATCAAAGGATCCTTTTCAGAGTCCTTTGTCACATTCGAGACAAGAGGTGGCAAAGCCGGATAACACTTATCAATGGCCAAGCAACGCTGTCTATCTGACACCTCAATCTCACGATCTTCTTCATCTTCTTTAAACTGCCTAGCAGCTTGCATTATCGATATATTCTTATCTTTTCTATCTCTTTTAGCTTGCTTAAGTTCTCTCTGTTTGGCTTCCTTACGCCAGAGGCGGAAAGAGTCAAACATCGCCGGCCGGGCTTTCTTCTTAAATAGCTTAACCTCCAAATTATCTAGGATATCTGATTCGAAACTACCATTATGCGGCCATTTTAAGACACCATCTTTCCTTGTATAGCGGGCCCATTCTTTATTATCCGTAATGGGACCCACTCCATGCTTTGAATAGAGCTCATAAGTCGGAGTTCCAATCGGAGGTATCGGACACGAGTCCTCCAATCGGGAATCCCTGTTACAAATACAACAAAACAAATTCCTAAGTTTGCTAAGACCAGGCATCTTCGCTCACTAATCTAGCTTCAAACTTCAAGGGGTTATCTAACACGATACACTCGCAAATGTACGAGCCCCTCGGCTTTAGTTTTTGCAAAGACCAAATCAAAGAATCCAAGAAACAAAACGAAGTGTGGTAGCGACCCACTTATACTTAACCAAAATGTCTTGTCACGCCACCAGAAGACTGTCTATCGCCTTGCTCTACAAATCTTCACAAAAGGGTCCAAGACAGGGCCACAGTCAGGGCAGCAGTCCTTCGTAGCCGTCGGAAAGGGGAAGCCTCGCAGCAAAAACCTTCAGTCCACATTCGACATGCCGGGGTCGATGAAGTGGGGGCCCTCTTCCAGAATTTCCTCATGGAGCTCCTCACGATCCTCGGGCTTGGATCGGTACCGCTGAAGTCGTCCCATGTTGGGCACCAGTTGAAGAACCGGGCTTTTAGAACCCAGTGGCGCCAGGGGCACGCCCAAAGTCTTCGGATTCACCTGTCTTGGTTTACAGAGACACGGAATACTTCTGGGTGGCGTCAGAGACAGAGTTTATTAGCTGCAGCAAGTAACAGTGATCCTAGAAACACAGCATGGTGGTATTTCAGGAGACTGCTCAAATTCGTAGAGCAAGACATGTCCTTTTATACACAATTTTCACATTCATAAACATATACTCCCACTGCGCCAAAAGTTAACCAATGAAATACATTCTCAAACAAAGTATCACATGACGAAAAGCTCAGTTTGCAATGTCCCAACCCAGAGTTTTCAATGGGAATGTCCCCAAATCCAATCTCCTCAACCAGGACAAACCCATAATTGAAAGGCACAATGCATGTAATAAAGAACATAGGAAAGGAAACAATGTCTGATAGTGAGCAAGATAAGGCAGGTGTAAGGAGACTAAAAGTTAACGAGGTCCTGAACAATGATTCGTAATCTCAGACAACGATCAAACCAGGGAAATTGACTCGGCAGGGTCAGTTTCAGGTGAAGGAATCAGATTCTTACAATTCACCTCGAAGTCAGGAAAGACCCTGTTAATGTGTAGAAATACGTGAAGGCCAGGTTGCTTCGTTCGTTCGACCACATTTGTCGGCCTGCGTGATGGCAAGACAAAATGGAGGCCTTAAACAAAATGGAACCCATGTTCGAAACGAAATCTCCAAATACATAGCGAACTCGCTAGCTAACGTGACGAATTCACTCCACATTAGCCATGAGCCCAATGGTGCAAGACAACTTTTGTGACGTCACTTCGTGTCGTATCGTCACTTCCGCTGACAGCGTCCCCCCACTTCTTTTTTTAGGACTTGTGCCCTGGATATTCTTAAAGCCAAGCGGAAATCTCTGATAAGTACGATCTATCAATGATTTTGTAAATATAGGAAAGATGACAGCCAGCGCCTGACACTTAAATGGAGAAGAATTGCTCTCTCAGGAGGTATCACCATTAGAAATAGATCAGAAAGACTGTGGAAGGTGCAGTGCATTATGTTCAGCTAAAGCTGCAGCAGCTCAAAACTATTTGCATTTTACATTATACACCGGATCGATTCACGAGGTGGGGTGCAAATGTAAATTTGGATACAATCAGATGCCTTAAGTGTAGATGCCAAATGTAATTTTTTTGTAATAGTTTTATATAGCGCAAACTAGACCTGAGAAATCGGGTATCAGAGCGCTTTACATGAGCACCTGTTTTGTTACATATGGACACATTCATTTTTGTTAGGCACGGGGAGATTAAGTGATTTGCCCAGAATCACAGAATGTTGCGCGTTGCTGCCGAGACTCGAACCCGGTTCACCAGCTTCGAGGTCCACTGCTCTAGCCGTAAGGCTACATAATCTGCTGATATCATACACATGCTGTATACCTGCCCAGCTTTAAAGGAAGTGGGCCAGATAGCCTCAGCAGGGTTAGGATATGAGTTACGGATGTGATTTTAGGATATAGAATGGAGTATGACGTTGGGTTGAGGACATTGTTTTCTATACTTCTTGTATCTGCCAGGCTTTGCATAGCCAGGTCTTGAGTTTCAGTAATTGCCCCAGGGGTTATTGATTGGTGGGCAATGATCCGGCAAATATATGATCTAGAGCTGGTTCTAGCCAGGGCAAGGAGGCCCGATCTCTCAGGAGGCTCGACAGAATGTGGGAATGGTTCATTTGAGAGTCCAGATCTTAACAAGGCAATTAATTAAAAATGTGAATGTACTATTTAATTTTTTTCTTTTCCAATCCCACCTCCCTTTCTTTTAGCGACTTAAACACTTTTATGTATTTGGCATGGTGTACCCATTGCTTATCAAAGGGGTGTATGGCTTGATCATTACTGATTCAATAAACAATTAAAGTAAAAAATAAAATACATTCCTAAAAGGGACTTTTAGTCAGCAGGCTTCTTCTATTGATCGTTTAAATTGTCATTCACGTTTTACTTCTTCCACAGTATACCTCATGGGGTCCTAGGTCAACCCACTTTACTCATTGGCTCACTACACTTTGCGCGGCCACACAGTTCCTGCGTTCATTGTACACATCCACATAAAATAGTTCCTTTCTCTTCCATGACAATGCTGGCTGAAAGTGTGCTTACTTTATTTTATTTATTATATTAACTTTAAATACTGACTATTTACTTTTCCTGTACTTGTGGTACCCAGTTAGATTATGATTTATTTCCTGTTTTCTTTTTAATGTTGGTCTTATAAAGTACTTAAGTGTCATTGTATGTGATTTGAGTGCTTGTTTACATGGCAATTTATAATTTTCTTTTATTGTCTGAAATGCATAGAACAACCGAAAGGCTTATTATTTAGAAACTGCTAGTAAATCAGCCACACCAGTATTTTTTTTAATGCGACAATTTTCTTGCAATCATAGGGTGGCTGCCACATTTTCTTTTTTACTTTTATTTTCGTGGCATAAATGTGCAATAAAAAAATTAAAAAGAAAAAACTGATTGCACCACATTACCACGAACAGACCTATTAGGTTTGCACTGTGTGCCAATTTTGACAATCATCCAACCCTGTTTTAGAAAAGGCAAACTTCATGTAGGGCATAACATTTTTACACAAAGCCTGCAGGGCCATCTTTAATTCATGTGCTCGAATGAGTCAGCCTGGTGCCACATCGTGAAGAAGAATACACATGTCGCTTGGTAACACCTTTAACATAACACTGAAGCCAGGTAAAATATGAACTTTGACTCAACGTTAATAAGCATTGCAGGTGGCATTTGCATTAGGAGTTATCAGTGATGCCAAAAGACCCAGGCAAGAATTAAGTGACAAAATACTTAACTGAGGTCAACTAAGGTGAATAAATTAAAACAATAGGCTTATGGTTTAGCTGAAGGCATTTGGAGTTCCAAAAAATGTTCCTTGATTAAAGTGTTTCATTATGTGTCGACTTATTACTCTAAATGGAACACTAAAAAAAAAACCAATAAAAAAGTGACTATAGAGTGGATGTCGTTGCCCATAATGCATCCTGCACATTCCCTTGGTGATAGTCGTTAGAAGTTCTGATGTGTACCCCACAGCATGAATTGTAGATGCACTTTCTGGTTATTACTTAATGTGTCTTACATTTACATGCTCATAGAAACCAATTTTGGTTATTTGCCTTTTTTCAGTAATATAATGTGAGCTGTTTTTGACATTTCAAATCGCTACATGGTGCTCTGTAGATGTGAACTTCTACAAGGGGGTAAAAAGACAAGCCCAGTGATCCACATTTTTTGGGTACTAGGTGCAAAGAGAAGGACCTCTAGAAATAAAGGCAATTTATTTCAATGTTGATTAGCATAATAACTGTAAGGAAACACATAGGGCCTAATTTCAATGTCGGATGGAAAGCCTCTGACCGACATGGAAAGTTTACACCTGACCATCGAATTACATTGTCGGCAGTCAGATTGTAAACTGTCCGGAGAAACCAATCCGGTTCTAACGGGCTCAAGGAGCATGTGGCCAGTCAGAAACCGTTCATAATCGCTTAAGGACAACATTTCTGTTATCGGGATTATGCAGTGGCGGCTCGTAATGTCAACGAGTAGTGGGCGGGCACGCACAAGCACACTCCCTTCCTCCCATCCCTCACAAGCACCCACACACACATACTCACTCCCACCCATCTACATGTGCACTCACACCAATCCATTCACAAGCGCACACATACACCCATCATTCGCTAGCACATACCCTTGCACACACCCATTCAAAGCACACAGCACTAATTCCCATACATTTTTCTTGCGCCCACCACAACTTATAGTATGGGGCATCGGATCAGCCCCCTTTGAGCCAGTGTCTCGAATTTTCGTGAGTTACGGCATTTTTGATTGCGATCCCTGTGCACATTTGCCATAAAATTAGCGCCCTTCATTGTTATGGCTGGTAAACCAGTGTGCTGTTTACATTTTTTTTAATCATTTTTATGAACGTTTATATTTCCTCCTTTTCAGTATAATACAAGGGAACAAGAGCTTTAAAATATTACAACCCCGGCAGGTGCAACTTCGATGACTCCGACAGGTCATACAGCCCACACTCAAACACTAAAATGTGGTGGCCATTTTGTGATGCTTTTTTCATGCAATAAGTTAAAAAAAAAGACGAATTCCTACTACACAGTCACGGCTGGCATTACGAGCGGGTGGTGGAAATGGGGTCGTCGCGCCGCGGAGGGGATGGGGGGGAGGCGGGAGGGGTTTAAGGGAAAAATATAAATAAAATAAAAGTTATACTTACCGTCCGTCCCGCTTTTCCTTACGTCCCGAGACTCCCGACTCCCGCTGTCCGGCTTTTTAAATGCTGCAGCGCTCGTCCTCAGGAAGGCTGCAGGCAGCCTCCCTCCCCTCCACCAGACGCAGCGTTGCGATTGGTGAGGCCGCTGCCCCACCCGGGTCATTTTCTCTCTGTATGCTGCAGCATACAGAGAGAACAGGGAGAGTGGGCGGTGTTTCTCGAGAGCAGGGGGGAGTGGCTTGCCCATTATTGTTCATACTAATTTTTTGGGCAGCTTCAGGCTGCCCAAACAGTCAGTATGAACAACAGTGGGCAAGCCACTCCCCCCTGCTCTCGAGAAAAACCGCCCACTCTCAACCAGGAACTTCAGCTTTCTCGCTGTGTGAGAAGGCAGAAACAGATGGTAGTTATTACATTTATGTTTCTGCCTTCTCCTGCAAGAAAGCAGGGGGGCGGCGCCCAAACTCCCCTATAGAGGAGCCACCACTGGGATTATGATGTCGGTTTTTGACAGCCTTTCCATGTCCGCCTTTCCAACATGGAAAGGCAATCGGAAAGCGGTTTTAGGGGCCCCTGGCCAGGCCCCTTTCTCCTCTGACCCTCCAGTTGTGGCCCTGGGGGGCACCGATGGTGCCCCCCTTTACTTCCCTACACCGTGTGCCTGCCACATGGTACAGAGATGTGCAAAGCATTCCATTGTACAATGGGAGCTTGTGCTGCTGGCAGTTTTGGACCGCCACACAGGCGCCCATTCTAAAATGGAAGTTTGCGACCTCAACATGTAAGGTCACATCCTAATTACAGTGTCAGGACCGCAGAGATGTCGGTCAGAGGCAACTCCGACAACAACGTAATAAGGCCCATAGTGTTCTTTAAACCTCATGAATAAAAAAGTAATTAAATAAATATATAAATACAATGTAGTTTGCATTAGCTACAAAAATTGAAATTAGAGCTGTTGTTTCACAGAAAAGAGTGAGCAGTCTCACATTACCATTATAAGTTTATTTTTCCAAGGATCGCATGTCCTATTTTCTCACAACGTGTATCATGGGTGTCCCATAGTCCCTTAATACAGTGATCTGGAACACAAGTGCAGTGATATAAAACATATGGGCTTGTCACTGTAAGCAAACTTCATCCGTGGGAAGTGTTCATGGGATGATATTCTAAATAGAATGCATATGTGCATCCCATCATAAATGTAATTCATTAAATGTCAAAAATATTAAAAGCAATAACAAAAATGAGACCATTGTGGATTGAAGGTAACTGTTTAGCAAAATTGTAATGTCAGTTGAAGTGTATCAAGCATTGGCAGCACCAGTAACTCTGACTTTTATTAATTGTGCAATGCATTTGTGAGGATTAATTTTACTTCTCACCTGTACATATCTTGGGTGAAGGTCAGTCAATGTAGGGAGGGCCTTTTGGTTGAGCTAGAGGACTGAGCGGCATAGAATGTTTGCATGTTATTAATAATGACAGTGGTGATGTCACCAGTGGTGTCGATGAGGTCAGTTGTGATATCCTCAGCGACAGAGCTAAGGTTTCGTACTGCACAAACTGTTAATGTAAGAAGTCCCTTCAGCAAGTTAAGGCCTCTCTTGAGAAAAGCTAAGGTCATCTATCCTCTCTTCGGCGATAATGCCATCTATATCGCCTGCTTACCATGCAGCTCTCTGTGAAAGCGGATAGCATAGAGCAACCACAAATGTAGCCCTAGACAGACTATCTATTAGCTCGATTTTAAATAAAAGAGCAACTGACCCTAAAAGGCACAATTTTTTGCAGTAAATCACAAGAAGGTTAACTTAAATTTCTTTTATTTAATTGGAAGACGTAACCATTCTCTTGTGCAACATGACGTTTATAATTTCAATTTGGCAACTCTACATAATCTACGCGGCTAAACTTTGATGGAAGCTAAAATGCTCCCACCGTGTCCAACTATGTGCCTCTAGCTAAGCAAATAATTCAATGTAATATTACATTTTGTGCAGTATTCGCATTGCTTAAAGCATAAAGGCCACATATCTGTGGAATAACGCTCCTAATGAATCCTTCAGCCTTAATGTAAGAGAGTAAAACACCAAGATAGTTACCTTGGCCACTAAATCCCCATGTGTCTGATTCTTCATTAAGACCTCTCCCTCCCCATGGGGTCCTGGGCCCAGTCTCACAGTCCCCACAGTGGTGATCAGAGGTGATAAACCTCTAACGTGATGGCCATCAAAACATTCACTACACTCAAAGATCGCACACCAGATTGGCAATTGAATCTGACTTTGTGTTACTTTGTCCTGTCTTTTTCACGATGTTTGAGTTATATTCTTTTCAGGTTTATTACTGCCTGACACACCTGTAAATCTGTGTGGATTGCTTTTTGCCCATGTCCCATTCCCACAACTCCAAAGCCATGTTTTTCCTGCAGCTGCTTAGATTTTGGTGACCGCTTCCCTGCTCACCAGGACCCACTTCTCACCTGTGATCCGCGCTGCCTGCTATACGTTATTACTTTTTGTCGTTTGTTTTTGTCCATATGAAAAATATTAATCGAATCATTTGAAAACAATCCATCAGTTCTATGCTGCATGTGCTTTGGGTTTGGGTTTTAGGACAGAGTTGATGTGGTCAAACCGCGTGGAGCCAGAACAGAAACGATTCACTGCATTAACGATTGTTTTTAGTGGTCTTGTCTGATTTTAGAGATGTTGTTTGGCTCATTAATAGCCAAGTCCTTCAGAGCGCACTTTAAGTCAGATACCGCGGTGCCTTCTTTCCTAGTAGCAGACAGTACAGTCAACAACATGGTCCATCCAATATTTCACTAGTCATTTGGTTTCCTCCGCAAACTGGATTTACACATATTTCCTGTAATTTTGATGTCTTCTTTCAGTCCAAGTTCACTTCTTTCTTGCACCATTCCCTCCCCCTTTTTGTTTCTCCTCGCCCTCCTCCAAATCCCCCTAATTTCAAACACCTTTCAGCCAAAGATTAAGCTTCCGCATCCAATTATAACTCTGTTCATATAAAGCTCACTGATAACCCCTCCAGGAGGTGCAGCGCTGCATAAAGTAAGTGAATGCATAATTAATGTGGAAAACAACGGAGATGAGGGCCTGGGAGACTGGACGCCTGCCAGGGGAGCAGGCAGGGCGTCTGCGCTGCAGAGGGATTCTTTACCCGTGCATTGATGTCTGTTCTGTGGATGGATATGATGGTAGTCAGCCCTGGGCCTTGTTCCTATTCCAGCAGGTGTCTGTTTAACCACACGTCACATGTATCTATGCGATAATAATGTCAGGCATTGAATGAAAGCCTCTTCTCCTGGGAGTTCTAATTGCGCAACTGTGTTTCCTTCCGGTGCAGATGAAAAGGCTTTCCAAACGAAGAAGAAGGCTGGAGCGAGAAGCGAAGCAGAAGATTAAACAAGAGGAGTTAAAACGGCTCCACAAAGCCCAGGTAAAATGAACTCCACTTATGTGAGCAGTAAAGA
The DNA here is from genome assembly GCF_964263255.1 of Lissotriton vulgaris. Lineage (NCBI taxonomy): Eukaryota > Metazoa > Chordata > Amphibia > Caudata > Salamandridae > Lissotriton > Lissotriton vulgaris. The sequence continues at coordinate 694,868,317 of NC_141687.1, read as the reverse complement.
ACTCCTGCCCTGAAGACTCATGTGTAGAGGTGTAATAGAAACAACCTGCGCTATTGTAATGCCAATTAAAGATTAAATAACCGAAGACGACCGAATTTATTTTCAATAAGTAGAACTGGTAATAATAGTGTGCAAGCTTTGTGCCCATAGCAGCCTCACTTGGATATTAAAATAATAAGGGGGACAATACATAGATCACAACTCTAGAGCTGCAACTTATTTCGAACACTTTGGAGAACATATATGTCTAAGGTGCAGTTTTGCACATATATTTGAACAAATCAGTGGATACAAAATTACGTGCTGAGAAGATAAATCAATGCAAGTAGTGTTTTTGCATTTCTCAGGGGGTGTAAATGGACATCAGTAGAAATGGCATTGCAAAACTAGAGAATCTTAAATAGTGCAGGGTCTCGTTTGGGAACTTTATCTCTAATTTATGTTCGGCACCCAAAGTGCAAATATTTTTAGGTAGAATCTCCTTCTCAACCAGGCTCCTGTGCCCCCAAGCTATGCAATTTTATTTGCACAAACCATTGGCCTTAAGTCACAATACGAAAAACAGAGTGTATTATTTATTTATTTGTCTATTATTAAATATAGATTTTTGGGGATTTCCAGAAGAAAAGAAAATGCAAAACACAATTTTGTAGAAACCCGATTTTGATCAAATGTAAAATTCTTCAAGAGTTTTCTACAGAAAATCTGCATGTTTTGATTGAACGCGATCTGCGGAATGGTCTTTACCTGGCTGGCTAATTAATCAAAATAAGTGTACATTCCAATCTTTCAAAGTGGGCAGATTTCTAGCAGGCGAGAATCCCACAGAAGGTGTCGCACATGTCAGAAACTCGCAGGCACATTCCTGGCGATGTTTTTAACACCTGCAATGCCCATATTAGATACGTGCTAAATGGTTTAGAGCATAGAGCTGTATCTGAATCCAGGACTGGAATTTTTTTTTCTGAACTTTTCTTGCATTTTCAAAACTACTGCAATCACACTTAGCATACGGTAGCCTCAGGAACCTCAGATAGTAATAATATCCTCTAACCCGGTGCCTCTCAATCAACATGATTTGAAGAGCACGGCCAATCACCCGTGAGGGTATCCAGGCGCTGAAGATCTCGCAGTGGAGGCTCAGTGGAATAGCTAGGTCTTGAGTCCTTTCTTGAATTCCAGTAGCGAGGGTGAGGTCTGGAGATGTAGAGGGAGGGAGTTCCAGGACTTGGTCACTAGGTATGAGATGGAATGACCTCCGCTGTGGCTTTGATGTATACGAGTGGTATGGGCATGGTGAAGGGAGGCAGAGCAAAGTTGTATGAAAAATATGTGGAAATCCAGGTGGTGGTTTATGTAGCTGGTCCTTTGTTGTGCAAGGATTTGTATATGTGGATCAGTATCTTGAAGTTGCATCTCTTCTGAATGGGGAGCCAGTAGAGCATCCTGAGGTGGGGGTGATTTGGGTCTGCTTGGGGAGGGTCATGGATGAGTCTGGCCACGAAGTTGTATATGGTCTGTGGTCGCCTTAGAAGGTGCGAGTTGATCCCTGCGTAGCCGTAGTCAGGCTGGCTGGTGATAAAGGCTTGGGTGACAGTTAGTATATTGTTGACTGGGAGCCATTTGAAGAATTTGCAGTGCATGCAGAGAGTGATGAAGCAGGTGGAGGAGAATGTGTTGATCTGGTTTCTCATGGTAAGTTTACTGTCCAGGATGAGGCTGAGATTGCGGTCATTCACCGTTGGCGTGGGTGAGGGTTCTAGTTTTGAGGCCACCAGAAGTCGTTCCCTGGGTTGCTATTGTTCCTGAAGATCAGTACTTCAGTTTTTTTGTGTTGAGTTTCAGGCAGTTTTCTTTCATTCGCTCTGCAATGCTCGTCATACACCCGTGATAGTTGGTCCTCGTGGTGGAGGGGTCTTCTGATAGAGAGAAGATGAGCTGGGTGTCGCCGACATAGTCTATGATGTTTAGTCCCTGGCTTCTGCTGATGTCGGCTAGGGGGGGGGTGGTCACATAGGTGTTGAACTGGGGAGCCTGAGGAAATAGCCTTGAGGGAGGCCGCAGATGGTGCTTTTGTGTTCGGAGGTGTAGGGAGGCAGGTGGATTTTCTGGATTCTTCAGGTGAGGAAGGAGGTGATCCATCTGAGGGCCTCTTCTTGAATTCCACTGTGCTGGAGTCTCTAGATAAGGGTGTGATGGGATACAGTGTTGAATGCAGGTGAAAGGTCGAGGAAGATCAGGGCTGCCATTTCTTCTCGGTCAAGGAGAGCTCTAATGTCATCAGTGGCAGCGATGAGAGTAGTTTCAGTGCTGTGGCTGGTGCAGAATTCAGACTGCCCAATCCTCTCTGTTGCTTTATTATTTTTAGCAATGTCCTCTTCGCCAAAAGCAACCCATGCTTTACCCAGGACTTCATACCTCTGGCAAACTCCAGTCCTTAACAAGCCCTAACATTGCAATCTTCAGGATGAGCTCAAGTCACAAGTCTAGCATCTTCTGTAAGACAATGACCACCCCTGCCTTGAGAGCCTGGATCACAAAGCATCACAAACCACTGAACATGGTCCATCTTCCACAAGAGGCAACTGTAGTGATCTCATGTGAGACTGGTGTACCCTCCAGGGATTACAATTCATAACATGCTCACAGAGAAAGTAATATTAATAATAATGCAATTTCTGCTGTGCATGACTAACTTATTAGAGGTTTCCCAGCTGTCAGTACCGGTGTCCAAACCCCCCTACATCCTGCTCTGAAAAAAACAGGTTTTGAGTTTTTTCCTAAACATTTCTTCTGACTGGGCCTGGTGAACTGCTAAGGGCAGAGTATTCCACAATTTGGGTGCAAGGTAGCCAAACGACTTCCTGTCCATGCATACTTTCCTAAATCTGGAAACTATAGCCAGAATCTCCCGGATGATTTGAGGTCCCTCTGGAGTACAAAAGGACTAACAAATGGTTGCAAGTAGCATGGCCCCTTCTTATTCATAGTTTTATAAGAAAATCATAATATTTTAAAAGCAGCTCTTTGTCTCACCAAGAGCCAATGGAGCTACTTGAGCGCAGCATTCATGGGCGCACGTCTAGGCAGATTCAAAATAAGCCTAGCTGTCGCATTCTGCACTCTTTGCAGTCTATTGAATCTGCTGTGAGTCACTCCGAGATATACAATATTACAGCAGGCCAGCCTTGACACTATCATGCCCTGAACCACTGTCTTCCTGGATTTGACAGGCAGGAAGCAAATGATTTTTCTGGGCATTTTCAGGAGTCCAAAACATTTTCCCATCACCATCGAGATTTGTTTATCAAAAGATAATTTGTTGAAGATAATTTGTTGTCACCCAAATGCTAAGCTTTTTGACCTTTGGTTTGGCTTTTGGTACAGGACCTAGCTCCTTGGGCCACCAAGCAGTGAACAGATGTTTGTCTAGTTACCCAAGGTCAAAACCCCCGTTTTTTCTGCATTAAGTTGAAGGCAATTTAAGTCTATCCGATTGGCCTCTTCAGTAAGGCAGAGGCTTGAGTAAGTGGCGAACTGAGAAGCATTTTTGATGGAGTGATAATGAGCTGTCTATCTTCAGCATATGACGCAATCGAGAACACAGAGCTCTCAATTACTTCTGCCAACGGTCGCACATAAACATTGAACAAGGTTGGGTTCAAAGAGGAGCCTTGTGGTACCCCCTGCTTCAACTGGAGCACCCTTGACTGATGGGGCTTCTGTGCCACAAGAAAGGTTTACCCTTGTAGAAAAGAAGCAACCAACTGCATATTTTTATATCCTACCCCACATTCCGAGTCTGTCTAACAAGATGTTGTGGCATACAGTATTGAACTTGGCAGTGAGATCCAACATCAGCAGTGAAGCAGATTCACCAGCTAACAAAATTTGGCACACTCTGTCACCAATAGTAGCGCAGACTCAGTACTATATGAAAGGTGGAACCCAGATTGGGCTTTATCTAGTAGGTCATGGAAGTCTGTACAAGCTGAGAAATGTTTTTTTAAAGTTCTTTTTATTAGTACATGCTCAGTAATCAGTGCAATTAGGAAACAGTTAGATCGGATAATCATATCTTCTTTTTCTGTTCAACCAATAGTGTACAGGTATTTATGATAGCAACTCACAACATTTTGTGACAGTGCCTACAATACTTCCTTTATGAACCCCTATAAGTCTGCCAGGCTCCCCATATCCTCTCCCATTTCCTTGGGCACTCTCTACTCATATATTGTTTGTTCTGCCTGCCAGCACCAGTCTAAAATCAATTTTCCAATCCACTATTGTCAGACTGGTGTTGCCCTCCATCTCCTTGCAACATTTCACTTTACAATTCCTGATGCTAACGCCAACCATTGCCTTGTATGTCTTGGCCAATCTTCCTCCCTAGGGACCATAAGTAGAAACCATTTAGGCGCTAGCAGTACTTCTACACCTGTGACTGCCATCAACACCTCTCCGACCCTCTGCCAGTATATTTGTAACTTTGGGCATTCCTGTATCAAATGGTAAAAAGTCTCATCCAGTCGACACCCTCTCTGACACCGTGCATCCTCACTCCTTCCCATTCGATGTAGTGCTGTACTGGGGTAGTATACTTGATGAAGGACCTTTAACTGCATTAGTCAAAACCTTGCCCTTATCGCTACCTCTCTTGGACATTTAGTGCCTCCACCCATTCCTCAGCTTCAAGATGACCTACGTCAACCTCCCAAGTTGCTCTTAATGAACCCAATCTGTCTGGTGCATTGTTAACTATTTTTTATATAGCACGGAAATAGCCTTTTCGTGTTATGACTCGGTCAGTACTCTGCCCTCTAAAAGTGAGGCCTCTTCACATATATATATATATATTTTTTGGAGCGGCACCCCCTTTGCCCGCGGCTATTCTGTCCACCCTGTATGCTGGTTCCGCTTGCTACCGGAACATCCACCCATTTACTGTTACTAATTGAGCTACCCATTAGTAGCCTCGGATATCAGATACTGCTAATCCCCCATCATAGACCCCTTTCTGCAGTTTCCGTAGCGCTATCCGTGGTGAGCGCACTCCCCACAGCAAAGATCGCAACTCTGCACCTACTCTTCGAAAGAATAGGGAGCATACTTCATACGCCGTGTTTTGCATTGCATATGGTAAACGGGGAGGGTCATCACCTTAAACAATTCTACCGCCCATAAATATATATATAGTTTTTCTCCTTTTTCATACGGGTGCCCGAGAGAACAAGAAGCATCACTTCATTGTGGGTCTGTCTACTTGGTACATATAACTTTACAACCGGGAAAGGCATTTACGGCTTAGAACATATATCTATCTCTATCTGTCTCTTTCTCACTCTCTCTCCGTATACATGTGTGTGTGTGTATATCTAGCTATATATATATATGTGTGTGTCTTTCTCTCTAGATATATGTGTGTATATATGTTTATATAAGTACAGTTTAGTCCATCAATATCGAAATATTTATCCTTCCATATTCTCACATTGTCAATCAGAATCAGTAAAGGAAGAATGAGAAGGGCCAAGGTTGAGGCGCAGCGAGAAAGAGAACAAGAGATAATTGGTTGTTGGGGGGTGTGAAGAGTGGGTGCATTGAAACTACGAGGGTATTGCTATTTTTCAGCAGTTTGTAGCCTAGTCCTCTTGGCACGTGGAGTTCTTCTTCAGGCAGCTAGATCATGAGGTTGTGATAAAATGAAGGTTCCCAAACAGGGAAATGTTGCTTTTGTACACTAGTCATGTGATGGCCCCGCAAATATGTTCTCTTGCATTTTATTTTACACCCATGCCTCACTTAAGAATAGGATCCGGCCATGGTGACACGGGAAGACAACCTCAATGTTAATGCTTTAATTATATTCCGTCACTCTTCGACACCTGTTCTCTAAGGTGTGTATGCATACTTTTAGCATTCAGGTGGTGGCCAATGTTTTATTTACTGTTGGGGTGGTATTGGCATCTAGTGCCTTTCTGACTGTTTTCCTCAACATATTTGTTACATTTAACAGGCATGGCTGGCCTAGTTAACATGAGCATCCTGATTTCTTGCACAATGCTCCGTCGTCTCTTTCCTGGGTGGTATAGACTTTTCTTGACATGTTTAAGCTCATAATCTCCAGGTTGCCAACAATTAAACCCCCTGCTCCCTGCGCAGCATTTTGAGTAGTTGTTTTTTCACAAACAAAGTAAAAATATTAATCAATGACTGATGGACACATCATTATACGTCTAATTGTTTGACTGTATTTTAACCCATGTATGTATTGGGCCATATAATCAGACGTTTCCCTATATTTACAGTCTATCCAGCGTCAATTGCAAGAGATTGAGGCGCAACAACATGCATTAGAAATACAAGGAGTTGAGCTGGAGAAAGCTCTGCGTGGAGAATCAGGTACATATGATTCTAATGCATGTTCATAAAAATGATAACAAAGGTCTGCTGGACTGGCTGGCATTCATGGTGTCCTACTTATTGAGAGGAAGCTAATTCTGTCAAAGATCTTTTCTGTCTGAGGATTCCCTCTTCCATTTTCAAACCTCGAATTTACCTCTATATGTGGGTAGTTGTAGTTCATGGGTCCCTCCTGTAATAGAAACTCTAGTGTTCAGTGAGGGAATAGTAAACACACAGGGGCCCATGACGATGGTGGTTGGCCAAGCATCCAACACTCATCGATGCAGGCAGGTGACTGCCCGACAAGACATTGGTGGTCCCAGTCACCTAATTACAATGTGCTCGCCAGGCTGACCGGCAGAGAAGTGCTCAACACTGCGACTTGTGCTGCTGCCCTGGAAAAGAGCCTCAGCAAGAGCCGCAGTGTTGTTGAGCACTTTGTGCACATTCATGCACCGTGTGCCAGCCACCATCTGGTGCCTGGCATACGGTGCATGAATGTGTGTGGGGACACATTACAGTGACTCATGGGTACGGGGGTCTTACGAGGGCCCCCAAAGTCTACTTGTTCATTGCTGTGGGACTGCCATGAACAGGCAGTCAGAAAGGGATAGCCCAATCCCTACTGCGGCACCTGCACAGGTGCCACCCCATTGTAGGGATTAGGAATCCAACCACTGTCCCAATGGGATCTTTGATCCTGACGGAGACGGAAGTCGTACCCCCGACCTCTACATTCTGACCTGCTGCATTGCAATGCAGAGGTCGGACCGATGCCCTAGATGGCGGGTGGACCTCCACTGACGACTGATGAGGCCCACAATTGCTAAGATGTGCTGTTAGCTACAGAAGTACTTGGCAATGTTGCCATTATGTACATATACTATTGTATTGCAATGGGCAACTGCACTACTCTTGCACCTCTCCGTGGAGGATAACAGAATAATACAGCATGTTTCTCCTGTTCAGAGGTGCAACCACAGAAGATGCTACATTTTCCCAGCAGATAGTCCACCAGGTTCTAAATAGCAACTTGTGTGCAGGGATAAACAACGGTGTTACCACACACATTTTAATTGTGAATGAAAAGAAGCTTTAAGTAGGCCACTGGATTTTGATATGTAGGATCTTTGAGCACATTGGATGGACTGGACTAAAACTCCCAGTGGCTGTGCCCTTTCAATGAGTCTGGTGCCCTGGAGGCTCTTAGAAATGTCTGTGCCCCTTTACAAAATGAGCACCAGGTGGGCACGTAGCATGTGCTCCATCTTCCGGCTCCTGCACCTTCACAGTGGATCTCATGGAGCCTCTTTGCATATGTGCTTCTTTTGGTAGTATGGGGTATGCACATATGCAAAGGCATTTTTTTCTCTTGGATGTGGTGTGCCCTAAGTGAATGAGGAAACAAAGCACTGGATATTACAGAAGGGATCTTGTGGCCTTTTTGTAGCATCATTCTGCAGTCCCCTGGTGACATACCGTCTGCAGGGCCGTTTGTTCAGGAGGTGCACATTCGATAATCTAATGCATGGTCTGTTTCAATTTGGAATAAGGTAACAGAATTAGTAAATTCTGTCAATTACGTTATTGTGTCGAGATGTCATCAATATCCCTGCTAGAAATGGCAGTTTAAAAAAAATAGACCTATTTACATTGAGTGAATGTTATTGGGAGGGGTTTTAATGTAATCCCAGGTGGGTTTTAGGCAAAACAACGACTCCGTGGCAGAGTGTAGTTAACCGGCCCCTCCAACCTCCCAAAGTAATTCTAAAGTAAGAAAAAAGGCACTTACCTGCCGTGGCTGCCTCCTCCTCGCCTTGGCCGTTCTCCTTCCTCGTCCTGGCCGTCCTTCTTCTTTGATAACCCCTCGGTTGTACGTCTTGCAAGTGCGCATGCGCACGCGCAAGGATGAGGATGAGAAAGGTGAGTGGCCATGGCGAGGGGGAGGCACCCAGAGCAGGTAAGTGCCTCTTTCTTACTTTAGAATTACTTTTGGGAGGGAGCGGAGTTTCACAGAGTTTTTTCCAACTCCGTGGAACTCCGCATAGATTCACTCCGCCTGCTCCACCTGGGGTTACTTTAATGTGGTGCAGCAGTACCTAGTAACTGGCCCAGTATAGAAGACGGTGTGACTCATCACATTAAAGGGTGCTTGAGGAGTTGGGAGGGCATTAACTGTCTGTACCAGGACATGCTCCTTTGGAGATCATTGTGCAGCCAAGCAGTTGATGGAGCTTAATAACCTCCTTACTGTGAACGAGTGTGTAGTCAAGTGGTCATGTATTCCAATCTGCAAAATGAATTACAGTAGAGGCCAGACTACCACAGCCTATACAATCCATACACACTGGAGGGCACAGTTGGCAATGGAATGGAGTTGATACCTCTAGTCACTGTGACACTGTGCACCACTACACATCAGAGGACGCTGATAGAATGGGAAAAAAAGAGTCCACACCTGTACCTTACCCAATACCAGCCCATGTTTTGGAAACTGCTTCATTTTTTCAATCCGGCATTTGTAAAAATATTTGAGAGGAAGTGTTCCAGCCACACGCTACCTCATTGTACCACGTGTCAGTGGAGGGCATTGGGTGGGACAAAAATGGGGCTAATGGCCTGACCCATGGCCCAGGATGCAGACAATTTGTTGTATGTTTCCACCACATGCCAAATGTGCCTTAGTTGAGGAAAGTCTGTCACCTCCTACCCCATGCATCAGCACGGGGGCGGGCATTAGTGGGGGAGAACACAGATTAAAAACCTGGACCCAGACCACTGCAAAGGGGTGAGTCACCACAGTTCATAGTAACCCATGATGATGATGATAATGATGATGATGATAATGACATTTATAAAGCGCTTGGTTACACTTTACTAGTGTGTCCCCGCGCTGCTTTACATAAGCCAAGGAAAAACATCATTCTCAGGTCACCTCCCCGTCTGAGGGCAGCAATAGAAGCTACTCATTTGGAAAAAGGAGAGTTTTCAGCTTTTTACGGAATGTCACCTCCGATGTCTCCATTCGAAGCCCACACGGGAGTCTATTCCATTGCTGAGCCGCCATAAACCTCAAGGAACGCCCACCCATCCTTACCGTCCTGACTCTGGGGACAGTAACCTGTCCCATCCCACTAGATCTTAGTTGGCGGGAGGGGACATACGGGCTCAGAAGATTATATAGGTATGCGGGCCCCTTCCTTTGTAGGATACGATGGCACACACAGAGTGCTTTGAACTGGATTCGCTCCTTAATCGGGAGCCAATGGAGAGCAACTAGCGCCTTCCTTGAAGATGCTCTCCTGGGCAGCGTCAGAACCAGGCGGGCAGCTGCGTTCTGTATATGTTGAAGCCTTTGCACACAGCTAACATTGGCCCCCAGGTAGAGCACATTCCCGTAGTCCAGCCTAGAGGTTACTAAGGCATGGACCATGGTCTTCCTAGCTCCAGTAGGCAGGATGTCCAAGGTCTTGCGCAAACTACGCAAGATACCAAAACAAGTTCCTGTCACTCGCCTTGTCTGAAGCTCAAATGAGAGCTTGGTGTCTAACCACACCCCTAAGTTCTTGACTTGCTCACTATGAGCTGGGACGGGACCCAGGGTCTGAAGCCACCACGCCGATGACCACACAGAGGGTGCCTTACCCACAATCAAAACTTCTGTCTTACTCCTGTTCAATTTAAGGCAGTTCTCACCCATCCATACCGCCAGTTCTTGCATGCAGGAGTGAAAGTTGGAGGCTGTTGTCACCACAGTTCATAGTAACCCATGTGCCAAATATATTTTCGACTGTTAGAAATGGGGGGTCTCTAGTTGGCAGAGATAGGTACCTTTGCCCAAGTTGGGACCCTTGCTTTTAGTCATGGGAAAGAGAGATACACCCCTGTTCACCCCTTTGATATCTTGGCACGGGCAGACAGGCTTATCCCAAAGGCAATGTGTAAGTATTTGTACTCAAAACACACAGTAATACAGTGATAAAACCACAAATGGACACCACACCAGTAAGTAAAGTATCTTCATCTAAACTCAACAAGACCAAAACGACAAAAGAAAAGGGAAGGTTAGGGCCTGGCAAGCGAGTGCAATTGCCAGGTCAACATGGCAGTTTAAAACTGCATGCAGACTGCAGTGGCAGGTCTGAGATACCTTTTCGGGCTACTCTTGTGGGTGACACAACCAGTGCTGCAGGCCCACTAGTAGCATTTGATTTACAAGCCCTTGCACAGTCAGTGCACTTTACTCGGGACTTACCAGTAAATCCAATATGCCAATCATGGAGAACCAATTGTAATAACAATTTACACAGGGAGCACTAGCACTTTGACACTGATCAGCAGTGACAAAGTGCTCAAAGCATCTAAGCCAGCAAAAAACGCAATCCCGTACAGAGTCAAAAATACAGGCGGTAGAGGCAAAAAGTCAGGGGAAACCACGCCAAAGATGCTAAGTCTAACACTGACCAATGTGTGCATCCCCTCCACCCCCCACCAATGAATATTGTAACCACATGACTGGGGCAGGGAGTTGTCTAAGAAGCACTACAAAGAAATGGAATGTCTATTTTTGTTGCTACATAAGTACTGGCATTTGAGTTTGGTATCATATTTTAACCAACTTCTGACATGCAGTCGATTATCTTTGCCATTAGTGCCGACTAATCACTGGCAGAAAAAATGAATATCTTTCAGGGAAGCGTAGCGTAGATCTGCTGCTTTTCAAAGTAGCCTTAAGAGCATGTGGGCCTAGTGGCCAATATTCCAAATGGCAAACAGAAATATTTATAATTGGAAAATTATTTTGGTTTATTGCAAAATGTATGAGTGAGATGGTTTTATCCTGCACACTAGTACAAGAATCGCCTTTAGACTCTCCTACATGTTGAAGATAAACATACTAAGGTACACTGTAGTAAATCAGGTTGCTCAGGATCAAGTAGTTTGTTGAAGTGGGGAAAGCAGACTTGGGATCCAAGACTCCTGGTTGTGCAGCATCCAGGGTCACCACTGGGCCTCACCCAGTCACCCTCTCCCATATCCGTGTTTAATCCTTCTATGATAAATTGGTAAATATAGGTAACACAATTTACTTTTAACGAGTCTTTTTTTATGAAAAAGAATGGTGGAACAATTAAGATAAATCGAAAGTAGAGTGCAAAGGTAGTTATCGAGGCTGAGCCAGTGTTTCGATTTTTTTGACAGACGTTTTACGCGGAAGCTTAACATCCTCAAAGATTGATTTTAGTAATTTCTTTTCCATTATTACTAATTAAATTTCCCCTGCTAAGCGTATTGCTTTATGCTGGCGTTGATTGCTCCCCCCATGTGCAGATAATCAGGCACATGCCACGTACAGCGGTGCGGGAGGTCGCGCGTGCTGGACACTGCTCGCAAATGGACAGTGCCAAGAATGACAGAAGGTAGCGCTATGAGTCAAAAACACACAAATGTGAATTTTCGCACAACAGTCTCCAAAACCTGCTTCCATCTTCCTACCTCGCAGATATTTCATTCGTCCCATGAAAGCCTTGCACGCGGCCGTTTAATGAATTCCCAGTCCTTATGAGGTTAGATTTCTCACGTCCGCGCTCATAAAACTAAATCTACTTTGTAAGCCTCATTCAGATAATTAGAAAATTATCACATTTAAGCAAGAATATTGAGCCACAATGCCCGTGAATGGCCGAATTTAGAGACAGGCCTGCAAACACTAGTCCGCGGTGACATTTACGCAATTCCAATCTAATAATTACGGGAACACGGCGTGAAAGGGCCCTTTGTTATCGGGAGTTATTCATTTACCAAAGTGCGGAATTAAGACAGAACATACGTGGGCACAAAACAAAACGCGACGAGGAGAGATGAACGGAATGAGGTTTTGATGAGCCCTGTAACTAGGTGACACCAATTCAGCCTTTCGTCTCAATTATCATATCACAGGCCCAGTCACGTGGCTCCATTTTACTTCAGTGTTCTTTTTAAATCTGTAATATGAGGTTATTGGGGAAATAATTAGGCTGCCTTTGGAATGACAAATGACTTTAATCAGCGGCGACAGTGGTATGACCTGGGCCTTCTGCGTACTTCGACACTGACGCTGTGAATTGTTTTTAGCTACCGACCAGAGGTTAGGAGCGTAGAGAGCCGCGAGGAGAATTCACTCTACTTTAGCTGTAAGGAGAGAAAATAAAATGTGCTTTTCACTATGCTTGTATGCTCCTCGGAGGTCTGTTTTGCGGGTCCTTGTGTCCTTTTTGTGGAGTGTCCAACTTTGCTATTGCTTCATTAGCGATTGCCTACTAGAACATTGTTATGACATGGTAAATATTCCCACAGTTAGATTATTCACGTTGTGCGTGGAAAAATGGAATATAGCTAATAGTTTTATAAGGGATGCTTTACGTTTTTGAACCCCCGTCACACACACACATATAAACAAATTATTACATTTTTAGAATGCATACTTAATTAGCACTTTGTGTGGACTGGGAATTGGATTTCTTTTAAAAACGCAACTATTTTTGTTATGAACCTGGTGCAGCAGTGTGATGAACAAATATATGCGAATGTAAGATTTGGTTAAAAAGTTGTTTACTATTATGCAATGGGTTTTTGCGTTTACCACAGACAGGCCTTAGGAAGCAATGCAGTGATAAGTACTTCTATACCTAGAAAGCTTGTCAAGACCAAAGATGCAGTTTAACCACTCCCAGGAAACCCTTCTTTGGAGGGAGGCAAAAAGAACGCTACAAGTATATTCAGATATTGCTTGCCCATTCATTTTCAGACTGTCTAGCACAAAGTCCAAGAGTGACTCTCCAACACGACCCCCCTTGTCGAGTAGCAAACCCTTTCGGTTATTTAATGCAATGCTTGACTGTTTGAATTTTACCTCCTCTAAAAAAGAATATGTCTCGGAGGAAGGTGTATTCGGTCGTGTCCACACATTTAATGGCACAGATCATAAACCCCCAAATCTTCTAATTTATATAATAGGTTATTTATTTCAAATGTATATACATGAAAATTTGATCAGAAGAGTGTGAGAGGGCTGTGCATCAAATGAGCATGGCGGCACAAGGCAAACCCTTCAGGGAACTAGCGTGAATAGACGATAAGCAAGTTGTCACATAACAAAACACAAAGAATCAACAGCTAAAAGTATAGGGAGAAAGCCATCAGAGATGAATATATTGAGATGACTCTAAGCCAGAAGGTGGTATCTGAAGAATAAAACCATGGAGGGAGATGCCCTGGGTCGCCGAAGGAGGCTTCACGATGAACCACAGTTTTCAAGAGATGGAATAAAATAAAATGGGTACTAGGAAGAAAGCTATGGGGAGAGAGAAGAAGGGAGAAAGGTCACTAACTAATGATCATATTGCTACAATGCATAAGAAAATCACTTGATGGGCTAGTCGTGCAGCAAGCTGTTTGGTAGGTCATGGTGTGATAGAGAGAAAAGATGAAACTAAGCCCTTCTTTCACTTACCAGTTGTGTGCTATTGCTGGCCCACTGCTGCAGGGGATTCCTGAACTCACTGTCACCGCCTCTGATTGGGGGACCGCAATTACTGTTGACAGCGCACAGACTACAATACCCAGAGTTCTGTGCCGCGCGCACGCCACGCACGCCGCGCACCGCATCGCTGGGCGCCAGGAGGCGCTCAAAAGGGGGCCAGTGCTCCGGCAGCGCAGGACGTGCACGGACGAAGTCCGGACCAAGGGCAGGCCCGTCTGTGCCCGTCAGCGACAGGAAGAGGCAGGGCAGGGCCACCCCCCTGAGCTGTTGCATAGTCCTCTTCTTCACCGCTTATTGAAGGGCACTCTGTTTTGGATTTCGATCAGGGGCTGTCCAGGAGAAGAGCGCACGTTGCCAGAAGGCGCTGAGAAGGGAGCCAGGACGCCTGCAGCCCAGGCTTGTTTGAGACTGGTAGGGTCGGGCTGAGCCACCTTATGATCATTTGACTATTGTTGCTTTCTTGGTGTTAGGGGTCTGTATTAACTGGTTGACTTGGGGCAATGTCTCCGGGGGGGAAGGGGCCCTCATGTAAGCGCAAACTAGGGGCGAGAGGGGGAGGTCGTGGGAACGCTTGATGCCTTCCTGTTTAGGGCAGAATCGGTTTTGATGCATGAGATCCAGATAACCGAGCAAAGGCTATCCTTAGAACCCTTACCTCCAATCCCAAATTTGAGGGTAAGCCCCCAGGTAGGGGCGACATGCACAGGCCCCCTACCTTCACCCTCTCCAATGGTCCTAAGCCAGCAAAGTTGTGGCTCCGAGATCTTATTAGAATCCCCACCTCCTCCCGCTACTAACTCACGCCCAGTAATGGTTACCACATGGGGCAAAAAAGCCCTGCAGGCTGGCCAAGGTGAACCCCCATCGAAAAAAAGGAAAGGATGGGGCCCATCTAAGGCTATTCCACAGTCTACTGCTGGGGTGAAACGGAAGGCAGTACAGAGGGAGCAGGATGGATGTATCCAATCTAATCCATCCATCTAGCCCCTTAGACATGTCTGAGGATTCCCTTTATAAGCGACTGATGCAGGACATGGTCGATCTTTTCGCACCCCTGACACAAATATTGAGCCAGATAGAAGGTAGATTGGGCAAACTAGAACAGGTCTTATTACAACTTTCCCCCATCCATGCCACAGCACAGATAGCAGGTGGGTGTGGTGCTTTACATGAGGGGGGTGGTGAACTCATGGTTCTTCCGGTTGTACCGGAAGAACAAAATATCCCTGATATAGCCTCTGATTCTAGTCATCCAGCCCCAGATCTACAGGGGGGGGTCTACTTTAATAGGGCTACAATCCGCCTCAATGGCTTCCCGATTATGTCCCTCCATCCCATTGGGTCCTTTAAATGCTCCAAATGAACCCTCCGTTTTGCACCTTCCCCCTGAGGCCACCCCTTATACCATAGTTTTGGGCAATGTCCCTAAATTGGCGCCGTTGTTAACTGAAGACTGGCCGGCTCTAATAAATAAGGCCTTACACTTACTGAGTTTAAGGACGGGGCTTAACAACCAACTGTTTAAAGAATTTAAAATGGTTCGTAGAGTCCCCTGGGTTGGGAAGACACAAGTCACTTCGGGGTGTATGTGTGGTTCTAAGCTTTGGTTTTCCTGGTTTGGTTCAGCAAATTCTGGAAAGGGCGGGGGCTGTTATTGCCCGAGATGGTATTTCTGTCCTTCCCCTGGGGTATTTTTACCGTCTTATACTCGTTCTTAGCTATGACGTTAGGCGAAGGCCCTTGCAGCCACTTGGCCATAGTAACCATCCCATTCCCATTCATAATCAATTTAATGCCCTAGCCTCACTTGAAGATATTGACTGACTGTTGAGCTCTGATATTAGGACTCCTACTAGGCACTGTCCTCCCAGGGTCAGGAAGGGCCCTGGACATGGTCCCTCCTCTTGCAAAACTCCGAAGCTCCCTATCAGATACAGAGAAATCCCTCTAGTGAGGGATGCAACGTATATTAATTAAGGGTATCAAGGTAGAGACTGTTCTTTTCATGAAAGACAGAGTAGGGAAGTGGGGGCCAAAAAGGTCACTCAGTATCCACCGGGCCATACACTTATTCAGTCCCCTCCGGGTTGTGGTATTGAGGTGGAGAAGGAACCAAAGTCTCCCCCCCTCCACCCCCCCAGTCCAGACTATCCCCTGTCCGTTAGGACAGTTGGTTCCTGGAACAACGCAGGTTTACAATCCAAAACTGTATCGGAGGAATAGGCCGGGTCTGTCGAACTGTTTGATCTTCTGGCTTTCCAGGAGACCTGGTCTGTAGACCAGGTCCACCATCCTGGGTTTTATAATTTCTCGAACTCAGCGATAGGGGGGCGGAAGGGTAGACTTCCGGTCGTCTCATCTGCTGGGTGAGACAGCAAAGTGGGTTAATGGTTGAGGAGGTCACCATTGACTGACTTGATATCCTGGCCCTACGGATTTGGATAAACCACGCCCCGCGATCCTGGTTATTAATGTGTATGCCAGAGGTCTTTCGAAGGGAAGCGATCTGAGACTGTTGATCACCTGGACAGCCTCATAGAGCATTGGAGGGCAGGGTGCAATTTGATAATTATGGGTGACTTTAATTGCACCTTTGAACCGTTGGATTTAGAGGATTGTAACTTAAGTGCAGATGAGGACAAGCAGTGGGGAACTCAGCGTTTAGATCTGTTCCCAGTTAAAAAATGGACAGAAGCTGTAATGACCACAGGAACTCCTCGGGATCGGTGCGATGCTCATAGGGGCCCACCTCCTGACATCCCCAACTCTGACTGAAACATACCCAGCGTAATGAGGCGATCAAGTGAGGGCTAGGGTTAGGGAAGTTGCTGCAGGGGAATAGGGATACCTGTAACAAAAGGAACACAGGATTAGTAAGACATTTCAGACTCTCTACTCTCAAAGTTTTCTCACTAATAACACTCCCATACCTTTCGACATTATGTGCTGAAATAAAGATTGCTTCACACAAGTAAGATACTTCTCCCACCCTGGAACTATGTGGTAGGTAATATAAACCAAGCACAAATATGTCAGTGTTTCATTCACTGTACCCCCTGAGTATATATCACAACACATCAAGGCTCATACATACCTTAAAACATGCAGCAACAAAGAAGTAAAGACAAGAATAAAGACCAACTCCAGAAATCCTCAGGAAAACAGATAAGCACAAGAGTTGTGATACCAGAAGCCTGCCATTAGGACTACTAGCTCATGTCACGAGACAAAGTCCAGAACCAAAGCCGAATTAACCCTCGGGGATGGGTTCCTTTAGCAAGGAACATAGGTATAAGCACAAAGTCACAGAAGAAATAAAAAGGCAATACCTCAATTGCTTCCCGGAGATTCCAGAACCAGGAGCGGAGTATCCTTACTCAGCAGTATTGGCCATCTCCAGAATGTATCGTAAATTATATATGAAACAAAACCCCGGGGTACCCTCTTACTCCTGAAGACATGGCAAATCTGCGAGGGCTCCAGCGAGCATCCGATCAAGAAAAGAAAACAGTTGTGTCTCTCAGCACCTCCTGGAGAGAACACAATAAATAATAAAGCCTGCGCTAACCTCGCGCTTCAGCTTCACACAAAGGCAAAGTATCTTCAGGATCCTTCCGGCCCGCTGACCAGGGAAGAATCAGCGGCCTCTGCAATCAAAAGGCTTGTCACATGAGCGATCACCCATTCACAGGCGGAAGGCAGATTCCTTCCGTAAACACCGGACAAGCAGTGAGTCTTCCTCCGGCCCACTGTCATGAACTTGCAGAGCATCCGCTCTGCCAAAACCTATCACGTACCAATTAGAATTACGTACAACATTCCCGCGTTGTGCGTGATACTTAAAGCATAGCTGTGCCAGGGATGGCCTTATGGGAATCGTAGTTCATACATTACTGTAGGTGCCCTATGATCTCAAGGCCTGACAGAAGCAGTTCTTCAACTTAAAGGGTTGTGTCTGGAAAGGAGTGTGCGTGCCGTTAATGGGAGGACCGACTCAGACAGGGTGGGTGCTTCCACTTACAACAACGGTGGTAGGAGTAGTTGTATTGACTATATTTTCCTAAATGTTGAATCCTGGAACTCCTTAATTGTTATGAGGGTTCAGGTACGGCCGGAAAGTGACCATGATCCACTGATCCTGCTAATAAAGGCCTTGACATCTTACAACTACCTTATAGAGCAGGTAAGCGATCCCCTGCCCACAATTTCCCTATCTAACGACATGAGGAGAGTAAGATGGTCCAGGATTATTGACAATGAAGGGGATCTCGCTGTAATGAAGGACCTGGTTGCTCAATCAATCTCCCTCTTCCAAAGCTGCCCCACACAGGCGGACATTGATTTAATTTCCCCGCAGGTCCATTGTGACCTGTTCTCTAATTTAAAAAACCTTTTTACTAAAACATGTAAAAAAAAAAGGTAGAGGTTGGGGCTATAAAGGCCTCCTGGTACAATAAAAACTCCAGAGAGGCGTATTGCACGTTGTCTAGGGCCATCCGTTCCAAAGACATGGGTGAGGTGAAGGACCCACGGCCAATTACAAGGCAATCCAACTGAAGGCTGAATTAGAGTGGGATGAGGATCGTTTGAACGATCTTCTCCAAGCGAGCAAAGAGAAGAACATGACCAACCTCTGGCATCTGGTGAAACGGGGGAGCGACGGGACACCTTTTAAACTAATCAATTATGTCCCGCCAGATCAGTGGGCTGAGTATTTTAAGGCCCAGTTCTCCATCACCAATACCAATTTAGATGGAATCAAAATAACCAGGTCAATTCCAGCTTCGACATTTAGCAACTCTGAGGTTGAGACTGTCCTTTCCCTTGTTCCAAGAGGCAGGGCCCAGGGGCCCGATTGTGTGCCTATGGATCCATTTTTCCATGATAAGGACAACTGGGGGATTTATATTACTTACTTGGCTAACTCAATTGCCAGTGGTGTGCGTATCCCTGATACTTGGACTGGAGCAGTAATCATACCAGTTTACAAAAAGGGGGACCGAGCGTTGCTCGGTAATTACAGGCCCATCAGCTTGCCAGATTGTATACAGAAAATAGTCTCTAGATTAGTCTTATGCCGGATCCAATCATGGACAGAGGATGCTAAGATTATATCCCCCATGCAGGCAGGGTTCCAGCCCTGTACCAGCACAATGAACCATGTATTGAGGTTTGCGATGATATATTGGAGAGTTGTCCTGGTAGGTGTTGGCACGCGATGTGCGGCATTTATTGATTTAAAGTCAGCTTTTGACCTTGTCCCATGTAATATAATTTAGAGAGCTTCTTAGAAGTGGGAATGCCCCTGGAGCTCCTATCAATGCTAGTTAAGCTTCATGATTCCAACTATGCCCAGGTTAGAGGGGGTTCACACGGAGAAGTCACTGACAAATTCCCTGTGAAAAGAGCGGGCGCCAAGGATGCGTCCTCGCGCCTACCTTGTTTTCCCTGTTTATAGACAGGTTAGTGCAATATTACTCCACTTGCCCCACTGATACTCCAACGCTTGGGGGAATGAAATTCCCCCTACTCAAGTTCACGGAAGACACTTTGATATTATCTAAGACACAATCCGGGTTGCAGGTGGCCCTGTCCCGTTTTGAGGAGTTTAGCCAAGATCATGAGTTGGTGGTAAACGTGGACAAGACGAAATTTATGGATCTCCACAAATCAAAAGCTGTTAGGGGCAAAGTCAATATGAATGATGTCCCCCTAGAGCAGACAGATGTGTTTACCTATCTGGGTATAACTTTAAACATAAAGCTGCACTGGAAACCACAAATTGACGTGCTTGCTTCGAAGCATGCTCAGCTTGCTGGGGCCCTACTTAAAGAACACAGGCTGTCACACACTAAACCTATAGCCCCTGCACTCACAATATATGACACCAATGTGGTTAGCTCCATTTTATATGGCGCAGAACTATGGGGGCATGAGGGCCTAACCCGTTTGGCCATAGCCCAAAACAAATTTATCAGGGCCTTAACAGGACTGCTGCAATCTTCCCCCTTGGTGCCCTTATTTCTGGACCGGGGCTGTCACCTTATTGAGGACGTAGCTAGATTCAGGCCTTTAGCCCTCTAGAGAAGGTTGTGGGCCACCCCTGAACTTGATCTCTATGCTAGAGCCCTTCTGTATTTCAGGGGGGTTGGGACAATATCGAAGCTCAAATGGCTCCAGTATATCAAAGATACCCTGAATGCAATGGGGATGGGTACCTTGTGGGATTATCCAGACTCGACTCCTTTTCCTTCTAAAAAGGAGTTTAAGGCTGCTTATATGGGTTTTGTGAAGGTGAAACGCTTTTCTTGTACAACAGGTCCTTCTCTAACCAGAGACGTCCTAACCATAAAGCATGAACCTGTGTTTGATCCCTACTGGGACCTTATCTTAAAATCACTGGATAGAAAGCTCTATCACCAGTTTAGGGTAAGCTCCCTGCCTACAAGAGCCTTCACCAGTAGATGGCTTGGGCCCACAACAGACTTATGCCCTTTGTGTCAGGCTTACTCTGAAACCATCCCCCACATGTTATTTGTTTGTCCGGCCTTCAGCCTCCCAAGGAGGAAATGGCTTAAACCTATCTGTCTTGTCCTTGGCACAAGGGTTGCCATCGAAGCCATGAGTATTTTACAGACAAGCCCTCAGGAGGCCATTGTTATCGCCATCGCTAAATTCCTAGGGTGGGCGTGGAGAATTCGGGCCAACAAACTCAGGGTTTAATGATTTGGTTAATCCACAGCGACTCTAGCCGTGGGGTAGCATGAATTGCTTTTACCTTTCTCTATCTATACAAAGTGTTAGATGCTGTGTGTTTCTTAATTTTAACTATCCTTTTTGCATTAACTACTGTTTTAAATTAAGAGTCTTGGCTTGTGGTTTAATACTGTTTTAGGGAATCTTGTGTACATCTTAATTATTTATATTAATGTATTGTAATGGACTCATTTTATTGTTCGTATCTGTCTGTTATGATTTTACAATCGAAATAAAGACTCTATGATGAAACTAAGATATATATTCTTTTATTTGACACTCACTACAAATACCTATGTCTGGGGTCTAGTGGGAAGAAAAATAGAAGGCTGTGATGAGAACGGGTTGCTGGTTGGGGCAATACGAAGGTTTCAAAACATGACACCAGCAATGTCTATAGCATACCTTTTCCTTAGTGTTTCTGGAGTTTCACTAAGTCTAACTGTCTCGGTACCATTTAGCCAGGTATCTCCATACACCCATTTGCAGACAACAGAAACAGTCATTACCTGAGGTCAAACACTCCCCACTCAAAGCTTTTCCAGACTCAAAAGAAGATTAATTGGTGAGAAGTTGGGGTATAGAGGATGGAGCATTTGGATTTGTTAATTTTAGGGGTGCAAAAGGGTGTCTTATTGACACCCTTGCAACCTTGAAATTGCATTCTCAATTTGTGATTCTCAAATTGAGAATCGCAAATTGAGAATGTCTTCATATGGGCCTTCTAGCCTATAGGAATGAATGGGAAGGTATTCCTTATTTGCGAATCTCAATTTGCGATTCGCAAATAAGAAATAGGTGGGATTTGCAAAATATTTTGCAAATCCTACCTACATTGCGTTTTGCGATTCTCTAATTGCGATTCCCTAAAAATCGCAATTTGAGAATCGCAAAACATGTATTATCTACAAATGGCCCCTGGTTATTTTATCTCGATTTGCTGAAAATTCCGAAACAATGTTCAGTCTTTAGGGTTCTTGACTTCATGGAAAATATACTAAAGGTTTTCAAAGCAAGGAGGAGTGGAGCAAGACGACAGCAGGAATTTAAACAGAAACCATTTTGCGTATTACATTGGTATGGAAGAAGAACAAGGATTTTCTTTTAGTTGGTTAAATTAAAAGGTTTCTGATTGTTTTTGTTAGCAATATAGTTAGTTATGCATGGTGAACTGTGTGTCAAGGATGTAGGCAAAACAATTGACCTATTAACAAAGTGCAGGAGTTTTTCACGACGATATGCTTGTACCAGCCAATTCTTACTAGTAAGAGCAGTCGCTGCTTTAAAGGTGTTGGAATGTTTTTCAAGAGGTTGCATTTAAGAAAGATGGAATACATTCTACAACCAATGGGATCCACAGGACTAGACTTTATGGATGTTGGAAGTATAATTGACACTTCAAGCTTGGTTCCTTGCTCTGATACAACATGACTGAAAAACATGGGTGATTGGATGGAACTTGAAAAGCATGGGTGACTAGATAGTGTCTTGATTAACTCTACATGACAGGTGCAAATTGGCGACACAGAATGATCAATCTGCTCACATTGTGATCTCCCTGCTAAGTTGGAGAAGAACAAGTGAGATCCTTTACCTGTCATACACATGGTGGTGAGCATAATCAATTGATTAACTCTTTCAAATAAAGCAGAGAGGTCAATGAATAATATTGAGTGGGCACTGTCTTTATCAGCAATTTGGAAAGCATCATACAATTCCTATGGGGTACACTTTTTCTGCTGCCCATTTGCCTGAAGCCTGGTTAGGAGGTGAAGAGGGGGTCATAGGTGTAATTACGATTCTGTAATTGTCGGACTATGGATTTTCCAATTATTGCTCCCAGGAGCATGACAGTTATTTATAGTAAAAAAAATTAAATTGGAAGGCAGCTGCATTGGAAAAACCCCTGCTATCAGCACTGAATAGAGAAGCACGCAGTTTTGGTGTGACGCAATGGTGATCTGAGGAAAGTGAGAACTTTTTTCTGAGGCAATTGTAGGAATATCTCTCTCTCTCTCTCTCTCTCTATATATATATATATATATATATATATATATATATATATATATATATATATATATATATATATATATATATATATATATATATATATATATATATATATATATATATATATATATATATATATATATATATATATATATATATATATATATATATGAAAAAAGTCTTGTCCCCAAGAAATTGAGTCCGCACACTGGAATTCAGGTTGACAACTTGCCATTTATTTATCCACTTCGAGCGGGCATCTTAGTCCAATATAACTCTCCTCAATTTAGCCCATATTAACGCCGACGCGTTTCGGGGAATCACTCTCCTTCTTCTCGGGCGTATGGGTAATTCGGCACACCGCAAGAACACGACTCCTCATTTGTTTGTCATTAGCTCCCACGTGACTTGCCTGGTGTGTCACGCGGGGCATTGTGGTCTTCGTGGTCTATTGCCCTTCAGTGGGCTTGTGGCTGTGTCGTAATTTCTGTCAGGTGGAGTCGCCCTCTGGTGGGCTCTGGGCTGACATGCCCGCTCGCATGCCTTTGGATTTCCCTGGTTTCTCTGTCAGCCGGTCTGTGAAGGTCCGGCCGTCAATCATCCCTCATTGTAGGGCGGTGCGTAGACTCTACGGCCGGGACTGCCATTACACATGAAAAAAGTCTTGTCCCCAAGAAATTGAGTCCGCACACTGGAATTCAGGTTGACAACTTGCCATTTATTTATCCACTTCGAGCGGGCATCTTAGTCCAATATAACTCTCCTCAATTTAGCCCATATTAACGCCGACGCGTTTCGGGGAATCACTCTCCTTCTTCTCGGGCGTATGGGTAATTCGGCACACCGCAAGAACACGACTCCTCATTTGTTTGTCATTAGCTCCCACGTGACTTGTCTGGTGTGTCACGCGGGGCATTGTGGTCTTCGTGGTCTATTGCCCTTCAGTGGGCTTGTGGCTGTGTCGTAATTTCTGTCAGGTGGAGTCGCCCTCTGGTGGGCTCTGGGCTGACATGCCCGCTCGCATGCCTTTGGATTTCCCTGGTTTCTCTGTCAGCCGGTCTGTGAAGGTCCGGCCGTCAATCATCCCTCATTGTAGGGCGGTGCGTAGACTCTACGGCCGGGACTGCCGTTACACATGAAAAAAGTCTTGTCCCCAAGAAATTGAGTCCGCACACTGGAATTCAGGTTGACAACTTGCCATTTATTTATCCACTTCGAGCGGGCATCTTAGTCCAATATAACTCTCCTCAATTTAGCCCATATTAACGCCGACGCGTTTCGGGGAATCACTCTCCTTCTTCTCGGGCGTATGGGTAATTCGGCACACCGCAAGAACACGACTCCTCATTTGTTTGTCATTAGCTCCCACGTGACTTGCCTGGTGTGTCACGCGGGGCATTGTGGTCTTCGTGGTCTATTGCCCTTCAGTGGGCTTGTGGCTGTGTCGTAATTTCTGTCAGGTGGAGTCGCCCTCTGGTGGGCTCTGGGCTGACATGCCCGCTCGCATGCCTTTGGATTTCCCTGGTTTCTCTGTCAGCCGGTCTGTGAAGGTCCGGCCGTCAATCATCCCTCATTGTAGGGCGGTGCGTAGACTCTACGGCCGGGACTGCCGTTACACATGAAAAAAGTCTTGTCCCCAAGAAATTGAGTCCGCATACTGGAATTCAGGTTGACAACTTGCCATTTATTTATCCACTTCGAGCGGGCATCTTAGTCCAATATAACTCTCCTCAATTTAGCCCATATTAACGCCGACGCGTTTCAGGGAATCACTCTCCTTCTTCTCGGGCGTATGGGTAATTCGGCACACCGCAAGAACACGACTCCTCATTTGTTTGTCATTAGCTCCCACGTGACTTGCCTGGTGTGTCACGCGGGGCATTGTGGTCTTCGTGGTCTATTGCCCTTCAGTGGGCTTGTGGCTGTGTCGTAATTTCTGTCAGGTGGAGTCGCCCTCTGGTGGGCTCTGGGCTGACATGCCCGCTCGCATGCCTTTGGATTTCCCTGGTTTCTCTGTCAGCCGGTCTGTGAAGGTCCGACCGTCAATCATCCCTCATTGTAGGGCGGTGCGTAGACTCTACGGCCGGGACTGCCGTTACACATGAAAAAAGTCTTGTCCCCAAGAAATTGAGTCCGCACACTGGAATTCAGGTTGACAACTTGCCATTTATTTATCCACTTCGAGCGGGCATCTTAGTCCAATATAACTCTCCTCAATTTAGCCCATATTAACGCCGACGCGTTTCGGGGAATCACTCTCCTTCTTCTCGGGCGTATGGGTAATTCGGCACACCGCAAGAACACGACTCCTCATTTGTTTGTCATTAGCTCCCACGTGACTTGCCTGGTGTGTCACGCGGGGCATTGTGGTCTTCGTGGTCTATTGCCCTTCAGTGGGCTTGTGGCTGTGTCGTAATTTCTGTCAGGTGGAGTCGCCCTCTGGTGGGCTCTGGGCTGACATGCCCGCTCGCATGCCTTTGGATTTCCCTGGTTTCTCTGTCAGCCGGTCTGTGAAGGTCCGGCCGTCAATCATCCCTCATTGTAGGGCGGTGCGTAGACTCTACGGCCGGGACTGCCGTTACACATGAAAAAAATGAGGAGTCGTGTTCTTGCGGTGTGCCGAATTACCCATACGCCCGAGAAGAAGGAGAGTGATTCCCCAAAACGCGTCGGCGTTAATATGGGCTAAATTGAGGAGAGTTATATTGGACTAAGATGCCCGCTCGAAGTGGATAAATAAATGGCAAGTTGTCAACCTGAATTCCAGTGTGCGGACTCAATTTCTTGGGGACAAGACTTTTTTCATGTGTAACGGCAGTCCCGGCCGTAGAGTCTACGCACCGCCCTACAATGAGGGATGATTGACAGCCGGACCTTCACAGACCGGCTGACAGAGAAACCAGGGAAATCCAAAGGCATGCGAGCGGGCATGTCAGCCCAGAGCCCACCAGAGGACGACTCCACCTGACAGAAATTACGACACAGCCACAAGCCCACTGAAGGGCAATAGACCACGAAGACCACAATGCCCCGCGTGACACACCAGGCAAGTCACGTGGGAGCTAATGACAAACAAATGAGGAGTCGTGTTCTTGCGGTGTGCCGAATTACCCATACGCCCGAGAAGAAGGAGAGTGATTCCCCGAAACGCGTCGGCGTTAATATGGGCTAAATTGAGGAGAGTTATATTGGACTAAGATGCCCGCTCGAAGTGGATAAATAAATGGCAAGTTGTCAACCTGAATTCCAGTGTGCGGACTCAATTTCTTGGGGACAAGACTTTTTTCATGTGTAACGGCAGTCCCGGCCGTAGAGTCTACGCACCGCCCTACAATGAGGGATGATTGACGGCCGGACCTTCACAGACCGGCTGACAGAGAAACCAGGGAAATCCAAAGGCATGCGAGCGGGCATGTCAGCCCAGAGCCCACCAGAGGGCGACTCCACCTGACAGAAATTACGACACAGCCACAAGCCCACTGAAGGGCAATAGACCACAATGCCCCGCGTGACACACCAGGCAAGTCACGTGGGAGCTAATGACAAACAAATGAGGAGTCGTGTTCTTGCGGTGTGCCGAATTACCCATACGCCCGAGAAGAAGGAGAGTGATTCCCCGAAACGCGTCGGCGTTAATATGGGCTAAATTGAGGAGAGTTATATTGGACTAAGATGCCCGCTCGAAGTGGATAAATAAATGGCAAGTTGTCAACCTGAATTCCAGTGTGCGGACTCAATTTCTTGGGGACAAGACTTTTTTCATGTGTAACGGCAGTCCCGGCCATAGAGTCTACGCACCGCCCTACAATGAGGGATGATTGACAGCCGGACCTTCACAGACCGGCTGACAGAGAAACCAGGGAAATCCAAAGGCATGCGAGCGGGCATGTCAGCCCAGAGCCCACCAGAGGGCGACTCCACCTGACAGAAATTACGACACAGCCACAAGCCCACTGAAGGGCAATAGACCACGAAGACCACAATGCCCCGCGTGACACACCAGGCAAGTCACGTGGGAGCTAATGACAAACAAATGAGGAGTCGTGTTCTTGCGGTGTGCCGAATTACCCATACGCCCGAGAAGAAGGAGAGTGATTCCCCGAAACGCGTCGGCGTTAATATGGGCTAAATTGAGGAGAGTTATATTGGACTAAGATGCCCGCTCGAAGTGGATAAATAAATGGCAAGTTGTCAACCTGAATTCCAGTGTGCGGACTCAATTTCTTGGGGACAAGACTTTTTTCATGTGTAACGGCAGTCCCGGCCGTAGAGTCTACGCACCGCCCTACAATGAGGGATGATTGACGACCGGACCTTCACAGACCGGCTGACAGAGAAACCAGGGAAATCCAAAGGCATGCGAGCGGGCATGTCAGCCCAGAGCCCACCAGAGGGCGACTCCACCTGACAGAAATTACGACACAGCCACAAGCCCACTGAAGGGCAATAGACCATGAAGACCACAATGCCCCGCGTGACACACCAGGCAAGTCACGTGGGAGCTAATGACAAACAAATGAGGAGTCGTGTTCTTGCGGTGTGCCGAATTACCCATACGCCCGAGAAGAAGGAGAGTGATTCCCCGAAACGCGTCGGCGTTAATATGGGCTAAATTGAGGAGAGTTATATTGGACTAAGATGCCCGCTCGAAGTGGATAAATAAATGGCAAGTTGTCAACCTGAATTCCAGTGTGCGGACTCAATTTCTTGGGGACAAGACTTTTTTCATGTGTAACGGCAGTCCCGGCCGTAGAGTCTACGCACCGCCCTACAATGAGGGATGATTGACGGCCGGACCTTCACAGACCGGCTGACAGAGAAACCAGGGAAATCCAAAGGCATGCAAGCGGGCATGTCAGCCCAGAGCCAACCAGAGGGCGACTCCACCTGACAGAAATTACGACACAGCCACAAGCCCACTGAAGGGCAATAGACCACGAAGACCACAATGCCCCGCGTGACACACCAGGCAAGTCACGTGGGAGCTAATGACAAACAAATGAGGAGTCGTGTTCTTGCGGTGTGCCGAATTACCCATACGCCCGAGAAGAAGGAGAGTGATTCCCCGAAACGCGTCGGCGTTAATATGGGCTAAATTGAGGAGAGTTATATTGGACTAAGATGCCCGCTCGAAGTGGATAAATAAATGGCAAGTTGTCAACCTGAATTCCAGTGTGCGGACTCAATTTCTTGGGGACAAGACTTTTTTCATGTGTAACGGCAGTCCCGGCCGTAGAGTCTACGCACCGCCCTACAATGAGGGATGATTG
This sequence comes from Lissotriton vulgaris, assembly GCF_964263255.1. Taxonomy (NCBI): domain Eukaryota; kingdom Metazoa; phylum Chordata; class Amphibia; order Caudata; family Salamandridae; genus Lissotriton; species Lissotriton vulgaris. The sequence goes on along the minus strand of NC_141687.1, from coordinate 694,840,354 downwards.
ACGGCCGGACCTTCACAGACCGGCTGACAGAGAAACCAGGGAAATCCAAAGGCATGCGAGCGGGCATGTCAGCCCAGAGCCCACCAGAGGGCGACTCCACCTGACAGAAATTACGACACAGCCACAAGCCCACTGAAGGGCAATAGACCACGAAGACCACAATGCCCCGCGTGACACACCAGGCAAGTCACGTGGGAGCTAATGACAAACAAATGAGGAGTCGTGTTCTTGCGGTGTGCCGAATTACCCATACGCCCGAGAAGAAGGAGAGTGATTCCCCGAAACGCGTCGGCGTTAATATGGGCTAAATTGAGGAGAGTTATATTGGACTAAGATGCCCGCTCGAAGTGGATAAATAAATGGCAAGTTGTCAACCTGAATTCCAGTGTGCGGACTCAATTTCTTGGGGACAAGACTTTTTTCATGTGTAACGGCAGTCCCGGCCGTAGAGTCTACGCACCGCCCTACAATGAGGGATGATTGACGGCCGGACCTTCACAGACCGGCTGACAGAGAAACCAGGGAAATCCAAAGGCATGCGAGCGGGCATGTCAGCCCAGAGCCCACCAGAGGGCGACTCCACCTGACAGAAATTACGACACAGCCACAAGCCCACTGAAGGGCAATAGACCACGAAGACCACAATGCCCCGCGTGACACACCAGGCAAGTCACGTGGGAGCTAATGACAAACAAATAAGGAGTCGTGTTCTTGCGGTGTGCCGAATTACCCATACGCCCGAGAAGAAGGAGAGTGATTCCCCGAAACGCGTCGGCGTTAATATGGGCTAAATTGAGGAGAGCTATATTGGACTAAGATGCCCGCTCGAAGTGGATAAATAAATGGCAAGTTGTCAACCTGAATTCCATCGTGCGGACTCAATTTCTTGGGGACAAGACTTTTTTCATGTGTAACGGCAGTCCCGGCCGTAGAGTCTACGCACCGCCCTACAATGAGGGATGATTGACGGCCGGACCTTCACAGACCGGCTGACAGAGAAACCAGGGAAATCCAAAGGCATGCGAGCGGGCATGTCAGCCCAGAGCCCACCAGAGGGCGACTCCACCTGACAGAAATTACGACACAGCCACAAGCCCACTGAAGGGCAATAGACCACGAAGACCACAATGCCCCGCGTGACACACCAGGCAAGTCACGTGGGAGCTAATGACAAACAAATGAGGAGTCGTGTTCTTGCGGTGTGCCGAATTACCCATACGCCTGAGAAGAAGGAGAGTGATTCCCCGAAACGCGTCGGCGTTAATATGGGCTAAATTGAGGAGAGTTATATTGGACTAAGATGCCCGCTCGAAGTGGATAAATAAATGGCAAGTTGTCAACCTGAATTCCAGTGTGCGGACTCAATTTCTTGGGGACAAGACTTTTTTCATGTGTAACGGCAGTCCCGGCCGTAGAGTCTACGCACCGCCCTACAATGAGGGATGATTGACGGCCGGACCTTCACAGACCGGCTGACAGAGAAACCAGGGAAATCCAAAGGCATGCGAGCGGGCATGTCAGCCCAGAGCCCACCAGAGGGCGACTCCACCTGACAGAAATTACGACACAGCCACAAGCCCACTGAAGGGCAATAGACCATGAAGACCACAATGCCCCGCGTGACACACCAGGCAAGTCACGTGGGAGCTAATGACAAACAAATGAGGAGTCGTGTTCTTGCGGTGTGCCGAATTACCCATACGCCCGAGAAGAAGGAGAGTGATTCCCCAAAACGCGTCGGCGTTAATATGGGCTAAATTGAGGAGAGTTATATTGGACTAAGATGCCCGCTCGAAGTGGATAAATAAATGGCAAGTTGTCAACCTGAATTCCAGTGTGCGGACTCAATTTCTTGGGGACAAGACTTTTTTCATGTGTAACGGCAGTCCCGGCCGTAGAGTCTACGCACCGCCCTACAATGAGGGATGATTGACGGCCGGACCTTCACAGACCGGCTGACAGAGAAACCAGGGAAATCCAAAGGCATGCAAGCGGGCATGTCAGCCCAGAGCCCACCAGAGGGCGACTCCACCTGACAGAAATTACGACACAGCCACAAGCCCACTGAAGGGCAATAGACCACGAAGACCACAATGCCCCGCGTGACACACCAGGCAAGTCACGTGGGAGCTAATGACAAACAAATGAGGAGTCGTGTTCTTGCGGTGTGCCGAATTACCCATACGCCCGAGAAGAAGGAGAGTGATTCCCCGAAACGCGTCGGCGTTAATATGGGCTAAATTGAGGAGAGTTATATTGGACTAAGATGCCCGCTCGAAGTGGATAAATAAATGGCAAGTTGTCAACCTGAATTCCAGTGTGCGGACTCAATTTCTTGGGGACAAGACTTTTTTCATGTGTAACGGCAGTCCCGGCCGTAGAGTCTACGCACCGCCCTACAATGAGGGATGATTGACGGCCGGACCTTCACAGACCGGCTGACAGAGAAACCAGGGAAATCCAAAGGCATGCGAGCGGGCATGTCAGCCCAGAGCCCACCAGAGGGCGACTCCACCTGACAGAAATTACGACACAGCCACAAGCCCACTGAAGGGCAATAGACCACGAAGACCACAATGCCCCGCGTGACACACCAGGCAAGTCACGTGGGAGCTAATGACAAACAAATGAGGAGTCGTGTTCTTGCGGTGTGCCGAATTACCCATACGCCCGAGAAGAAGGAGAGTGATTCCCCGAAACGCGTCGGCGTTAATATGGGCTAAATTGAGGAGAGTTATATTGGACTAAGATGCCCGCTCGAAGTGGATAAATAAATGGCAAGTTGTCAACCTGAATTCCAGTGTGCGGACTCAATTTCTTGGGGACAAGACTTTTTTCATGTGTAACGGCAGTCCCGGCCGTAGAGTCTACGCACCGCCCTACAATGAGGGATGATTGACGGCCGGACCTTCACAGACCGGCTGACAGAGAAACCAGGGAAATCCAAAGGCATGCGAGCGGGCATGTCAGCCCAGAGCCCACCAGAGGGCGACTCCACCTGACAGAAATTACGACACAGCCACAAGCCCACTGAAGGGCAATAGACCACGAAGACCACAATGCCCCGCGTGACACACCAGGCAAGTCACGTGGGAGCTAATGACAAACAAATGAGGAGTCGTGTTCTTGCGGTGTGCCGAATTACCCATACGCCCGAGAAGAAGGAGAGTGATTCCCCGAAACGCGTCGGCGTTAATATGGGCTAAATTGAGGAGAGCTATATTGGACTAAGATGCCCGCTCGAAGTGGATAAATAAATGGCAAGTTGTCAACCTGAATTCCAGTGTGCGGACTCAATTTCTTGGGGACAAGACTTTTTTCATGTGTAACGGCAGTCCCGGCCGTAGAGTCTACGCACCGCCCTACAATGAGGGATGATTGACGGCCGGACCTTCACAGACCGGCTGACAGAGAAACCAGGGAAATCCAAAGGCATGCGAGCGGGCATGTCAGCCCAGAGCCCACCAGAGGGCGACTCCACCTGACAGAAATTACGACACAGCCACAAGCCCACTGAAGGGCAATAGACCACGAAGACCACAATGCCCCGCGTGACACACCAGGCAAGTCACGTGGGAGCTAATGACAAACAAATGAGGAGTCGTGTTCTTGCGGTGTGCCGAATTACCCATACGCCCGAGAAGAAGGAGAGTGATTCCCCGAAACGCGTCGGCGTTAATATGGGCTAAATTGAGGAGAGTTATATTGGACTAAGATGCCCGCTCGAAGTGGATAAATAAATGGCAAGTTGTCAACCTGAATTCCAGTGTGCGGACTCAATTTCTTGGGGACAAGACTTTTTTTATATATATATATATATATATATATATATATATATATATATATATATATATATATATATATATATATATATATATATATATATATATATATATATATATATATATATATATATATATATATATATATATATATATATATATATATATATATATATATATATATATATATGCCACAGATCCTCTCCTGTTAGAAGAAAGGGAAGGGACACAGCGGGGTTCGTTCAGGACATTTATTAAAACAAGAGTCAGCATGACCGGTTTCGGCGTCAAGCCTCTTCAGATGCCGCAGTTCGTGTGAGGTGATTCCTTTAAGTGGTAACAAGCTCCTCCCATTATGTAACGAGAGGCCCAGCTGCTGCACATACTTGCGCTGACGTCACAGTAGTCTCAGTTGCGGACCACTGTTCCCATCGTGCATCTTGTTGTTGTCAGATGTGCCACAGGGAAAAGGCAACCCACGATAGTGTTGCAAACAAATGTCCTTGGGTCCCCTACTTCCACACCCTCATGCCGAATGTTATCGAGGCAGATGGCGAAAGTCAAAGCGGACGCCGCTCCCCCGGGAAATCCCAGACCGCCTGTGACAGCAGTTCCTCGATGTTGCCGGTGAATGGGTGGACTGTGTTAATCCAATATCTTGGTTGTTTGTAGTTAGTTGCCCAACGTCCTGTAAGTAACACAGCCCTGATAGGAAGGGTCCCCTCGAAAAGCGCCACAGGATGCACTTTGTAGAATGCCACAGATCCTCTCCTGTTAGAAGTAAGGGAAGGGACACAGCGGGGTTCGTTCAGGACATTTCTTAAAACAAGAGTCAGCATGACCGGTTTCGGCGTCAAGCCTCTTCAGATGCCGCAGTTCGTGTGAGGTGATTCCTTTAAGTGGTAACAAGCTCCTCCCATTATGTAACGAGAGGCCCAGATGCTGCACATACTTGCGCTGACGTCACAGTAGTCTCTGTTGCGGACCACTGATCCCGTCGTGCATCTTGTTGTTGTCAGATGTGCCACAGAGAAAAGGCAACCCACGATAGTGTTGCAAACAAATGTGCTTGGGTCCCCTACTTCCACACCCTCATGCCGAATGTTATCGAGGCAGATGGCGAAAGTCAAAGCGGACGCCGCTCACCCGGGAAATCCCAGACCGCCTGTGACAGCAGTTCCTCGATGTTGCCGGTGAATGGGTGGACTGTGTTAATCCAATATCTTGGTTGTTTGTAGTTAGTGTCCCAATGTCCTGTAAGTAACACAGCCCTGATAGGAAGGGTCCCCTCGAAAAGCGCCACAGGATGCACTTTGTAGAATGCCACAGATCCTCTCCTGTTAGAAGAAAGGGAAGGGACACAGCGGGGTTCGTTCAGGACATTTATTAAAACAAGAGTCAGCATGACCGGTTTCGGCGTCAAGCCTCTTCAGATGCCGCAGTTCGTGTGAGGTGATTCCTTTAAGTGGTAACAAGCTCCTCCCATTATGTAACGAGAGGCCCAGCTGCTGCACATACTTGCGCTGACGTCACAGTAGTCTCTGTTGCGGACCACTGATCCCGTCGTGCATCTTGTTGTTGTCAGATGTGCCACAGGGAAAAGGCAACCCACGATAGTGTTGCAAACAAATGTCCTTGGGTCCCCTACTTCGACACCCTCATGCCGAATGTTATCGAGGCAGATGGCGAAAGTCAAAGCGGACGCCGCTCACCCGGGAAATCCCAGACCGCCTGTGACAGCAGTTCCTCGATGTTGCCGGTGAATGGGTGGACTGTGTTAATCCAATATCTTGGTTGTTTGTAGTTAGTTGCCCAACGTCCTGTAAGTAACACAGCCCTGATAGGAAGGGTCCCCTCGAAAAGCGCCACAGGATGCACTTTGTAGAATGCCACAGATCCTCTCCTGTTAGAAGAAAGGGAAGGGACACAGCGGGGTTCGTTCAGGACATTTATTAAAACAAGAGTCAGCATGACCGGTTTCGGCGTCAAGCCTCTTCAGATGCCGCAGTTCGTGTGAGGTGATTCCTTTAAGTGGTAACAAGCTCCTCCCATTATGTAACGAGAGGCCCAGCTGCTGCACATACTTGCGCTGACGTCACAGTAGTCTCAGTTGCGGACCACTGTTCCCATCGTGCATCTTGTTGTTGTCAGATGTGCCACAGGGAAAAGGCAACCCACGATAGTGTTGCAAACAAATGTCCTTGGGTCCCCTACTTCCACACCCTCATGCCGAATGTTATCGAGGCAGATGGCGAAAGTCAAAGCGGACGCCGCTCCCCCGGGAAATCCCAGACCGCCTGTGACAGCAGTTCCTCGATGTTGCCGGTGAATGGGTGGACTGTGTTAATCCAATATCTTGGTTGTTTGTAGTTAGTTGCCCAACGTCCTGTAAGTAACACAGCCCTGATAGGAAGGGTCCCCTCGAAAAGCGCCACAGGATGCACTTTGTAGAATGCCACAGATCCTCTCCTGTTAGAAGAAAGGGAAGGGACACAGCGGGGTTCGTTCCGGACATTTATTAAAACAAGAGTCAGCATGACCGGTTTCGGCGTCAAGCCTCTTCAGATGCCGCAGTTCGTGTGAGGTGATTCCTTTAAGTGGTAACAAGCTCCTCCCATTATGTAACGAGAGGCCCAGCTGCTGCACATACTTGCGCTGACATCACAGTAGTCTCTGTTGCGGACCACTGATCCCGTCGTGCATCTTGTTGTTGTCAGATGTGCCACAGAGAAAAGGCAACCCACGATAGTGTTGCAAACAAATGTCCTTGGGTCCCCTACTTCCACACCCTCATGCCGAATGTTATCGAGGCAGATGGCGAAAGTCAAAGCGGACGCCGCTCACCCGGGAAATCCCAGACCGCCTGTGACAGCAGTTCCTCGATGTTGCCGGTGAATGGGTGGACTGTGTTAATCCAATATCTTGGTTGTTTGTAGTTAGTTGCCCAACGTCCTGTAAGTAACACAGCCCTGATAGGAAGGGTCCCCTCGAAAAGCGCCACAGGATGCACTTTGTAGAATGCCACAGATCCTCTCCTGTTAGAAGAAAGGGAAGGGACACAGCGGGGTTCGTTCAGGACATTTATTAAAACAAGAGTCAGCATGACCGGTTTCGGCGTCAAGCCTCTTCAGATGCCGCAGTTCGTGTGAGGTGATTCCTTTAAGTGGTAACAAGCTCCTCCCATTATGTAACGAGAGGCCCAGCTGCTGCACATACTTGCGCTGACGTCACAGTAGTCTCTGTTGCGGACCACTGATCCCGTCGTGCATCTTGTTGTTGTCAGATGTGCCACAGGGAAAAGGCAACCCACGATAGTGTTGCAAACAAATGTCCTTGGGTCCCCTACTTCGACACCCTCATGCCGAATGTTATCGAGGCAGATGGCGAAAGTCAAAGCGGACGCCGCTCACCCGGGAAATCCCAGACCGCCTGTGACAGCAGTTCCTCGATGTTGCCGGTGAATGGGTGGACTGTGTTAATCCAATATCTTGGTTGTTTGTAGTTAGTTGCCCAACGTCCTGTAAGTAACACAGCCCTGATAGGAAGGGTCCCCTCGAAAAGCGCCACAGGATGCACTTTGTAGAATGCCACAGATCCTCTCCTGTTAGAAGAAAGGGAAGGGACACAGCGGGGTTCGTTCAGGACATTTATTAAAACAAGAGTCAGCATGACCGGTTTCGGCGTCAAGCCTCTTCAGATGCCGCAGTTCGTGTGAGGTGATTCCTTTAAGTGGTAACAAGCTCCTCCCATTATGTAACGAGAGGCCCAGCTGCTGCACATACTTGCGCTGACGTCACAGTAGTCTCAGTTGCGGACCACTGTTCCCATCGTGCATCTTGTTGTTGTCAGATGTGCCACAGGGAAAAGGCAACCCACGATAGTGTTGCAAACAAATGTCCTTGGGTCCCCTACTTCCACACCCTCATGCCGAATGTTATCGAGGCAGATGGCGAAAGTCAAAGCGGACGCCGCTCCCCCGGGAAATCCCAGACCGCCTGTGACAGCAGTTCCTCGATGTTGCCGGTGAATGGGTGGACTGTGTTAATCCAATATCTTGGTTGTTTGTAGTTAGTTGCCCAACGTCCTGTAAGTAACACAGCCCTGATAGGAAGGGTCCCCTCGAAAAGCGCCACAGGATGCACTTTGTAGAATGCCACAGATCCTCTCCTGTTAGAAGAAAGGGAAGGGACACAGCGGGGTTCGTTCAGGACATTTATTAAAACAAGAGTCAGCATGACCGGTTTCGGCGTCAAGCCTCTTCAGATGCCGCAGTTCGTGTGAGGTGATTCCTTTAAGTGGTAACAAGCTCCTCCCATTATGTAACGAGAGGCCCAGCTGCTGCACATACTTGCGCTGACATCACAGTAGTCTCTGTTGCGGACCACTGATCCCGTCGTGCATCTTGTTGTTGTCAGATGTGCCACAGAGAAAAGGCAACCCACGATAGTGTTGCAAACAAATGTCCTTGGGTCCCCTACTTCCACACCCTCATGCCGAATGTTATCGAGGCAGATGGCGAAAGTCAAAGCGGACGCCGCTCACCCGGGAAATCCCAGACCGCCTGTGACAGCAGTTCCTCGATGTTGCCGGTGAATGGGTGGACTGTGTTAATCCAATATCTTGGTTGTTTGTAGTTAGTTGCCCAACGTCCTGTAAGTAACACAGCCCTGATAGGAAGGGTCCCCTCGAAAAGCGCCACAGGATGCACTTTGTAGAATGCCACAGATCCTCTCCTGTTAGAAGAAAGGGAAGGGACACAGCGGGGTTCGTTCAGGACATTTATTAAAACAAGAGTCAGCATGACCAGTTTCGGCGTCAAGCCTCTTCAGATACCGCAGTTCGTGTGAGGTGATTCCTTTAAGTGGTAACAAGCTCCTCCCATTATGTAACGAGAGGCCCAGCTGCTCCACCAACACCGGCATAAAGATCGATCGCTGTCTCAGGGCGGTCCGAGTTGGGTAGTCGGTACCCCAGTAAATTCTTTCCACAACACCACCAAGTAAGGATAGTACTCAGACACCGTAATGGCAAAACGCGTCGTTTTTTTACCTGCCGAATTAACGTTTCACTTCCAAGGCAATCCGGGTGTCCGAGTACTATCCTTACTTGGTGGTGTTGTGGAAATATTATATATATATATATATATATATATATATATATATATATATATATATATATATATATATATATATATATATATATATATTCACTGAACAAAACATAGGTTTCAAGCCTTATATAGTTAGGAATTAGCATTTAAAAAACCTTGCAAATTCACTTAAAAAACCATAGGTTTCAGGCCTTAAATAGTTAGGAATTAGCATTTAAAAAACCTTGCAAATTCACTTAAAAAACCATAGGTTTCAGGCCTTAAATAGTTAGGAATTAGCATTTTAAAAACTTTGCAAATTCACTAAGAAAACATAGGTTTCAGGCCTTATATAGTTAGGAATTAGCATTTAAAAAATGTTGAAATTGCTCCTATATAGTTAGTTGTACTAACTATATTTCGCGCACCCGCAATCCACTGCTGATGATGTCACATATTACATCATTCATGACATGGTCAGTGACATCACTGATGACATCTCAAATGACATCACTGATGACATCACTGATGACATCTCATGTGATAATACGATGCACCTCCTCACACTCTAATATAAACTTTGATACACCCCCTGTTAAATACAGACTACCATTCTTGAAACCATTGACACACCAAAACCAGTTACTACATACACACTCACTGATTCCTAGGTCTACAAACACATTCACTCATTCACCCATAGAATCACTCATACATACAGTCACTCATCAATACAACACTATCATATTATGGGAAATTACCAGCTTGGAAGAGCGGGGGGTTACTGTGTGATGATAAAAATCGCTTCTTGAAAAAGGAACATCCGGTAATCCCCACACTTCATTTCATTCCCAAAATACTTAAAAATGAAGCCAAACCCCCTGGTAGGCCCAATATTTCAGCCATGACTAAGCCAGTATTAAGGAGAACACCTCTGAATATATTGATTATTTTTTCCAGGAGTGAGTTAAAGGTTTACCGTCCTACCTCCAAGATACCTCTGATATCCTCAGAAAAATCGAGAGAAAAGAATGGAGCGCAGATTTAATTTTAATAACTATGGATGTCACTGCGCTTTACACGTCCATCCTTCATCAGGACGGAATCAAGGCAGTAGAACACTATTTAAACCGTAGACAGGCATATCTCTATTTGCATGATAAAATGTTGGTCAACATAGTTACCACCTGTTTGGAGCAAAATGTATTTTCTTTTGATAATTAAATTTACCAACAGACCAGGGGAGTTGCGATGGGGGCCTGCTTCTCACCCAGCTATGCCTGTTTGCATATGGGGCTGTGGGAGGAGCATATCCTCATGAAGCACTATAAACCCATCATAGATTAGCATGTACCCCTGTGGTTACGTTATATAGACCTATTTTTGATCTGGAGGGGCTCTGAATCACTTGCCCTACAATTTATTGAGCAGATAAATAGGAATCAGTTAAATCTTGAGTTTACTGCGAACCTTAGTAAATCCTCAGTATACTACCTTGATGTGGAGGTATTTATACAGGAAGAGACTATTGCTACCAGGATTTACCACAAACCTACTGCGGGAAAATCACTGCTGCATGCAAGGAGTCATCACCCGCAACACCTAATTGAAAGCGTCCCCTGTGGGGAGATGCTTCGGGTGCGACGGATTTGTGCAGCAGTGATGTAGATTGTCAAACAGTGCAGGAAAGCAGTAAACACAGATTTTTATCAAGAGGATATGCTCCGGTGGTTGAAGACAGAGCCATCAATAAAACAAGACTTCTGACTAGGGATCAGGCTCTAGGAAAGAAAGATGACAAGCAGGCAACCCCAAATAAATTGGAGCCGTCAAGCAGAGTCATACTTACCTACAATAAACAACATGGAGCCATCAGGAAAATACTAAATAAAAATTGGAATCTGGTACTGAATGACCCGGTTATAGGTGCAGATCTGTCTAAAAAAAACAATTGACATTCAGGAAGGCCAGGTCTATGGGGAACTGCCTTGTTAAGAACAGTCCAGAAATTAGGGCACCCATCAACTGGTTGTCGGCACAAAAGGGGTTTACAAAGTGTATATCGTGCAAGGCATGTACATTTGCCCAAAATAGGATGAATTACACAACACCTTTTAAGCCTGATCCAGTGTGTATCAATAAAAAACTCAATTGTAAAACGGACCATGCCGTGTATGTGCTGGAGTGTCCTTGTGCATTAAGGTACATTGGGAGTACTAAACTCCCGGTACATAAAAGGATACTCCAGCACTTACGAGCCATCACAAATAAAGATTAAGCCTACCCTGTGGCAAGGCGCTTTGAGATGGTTCATGAAAGTTACCCAGTACATCTCAGTTACTTTGTAATGGACTGTGTTCCTCCACTCAGAAGGGGTGGAAACTGTGAAGGCATTCTCCATCTTTTAGAAGCACGATACATACTGGAGCTCAATACAAAGTCCCCGGTGGGGCTTAATGCCAGTGAGGACTTATACACTTGCCCCTAGGATGACGTGCGCTGCCATTCCATATGTTAATGATGTCTTTGTACTGTAATTTCTCAACACAATGCCCTTATTACAGGGATTCCTTTGGTTTTGTTGTGTAATAATGAGATCACATAGTGTGCAACAGTTTCCGTGTTAATCTAAATGCATTAATTTTTATGGTGTTTTTATTTTGGGCACATTTGCTTGCACGGTAGCACTTTTCTTGAACCGGCTGATTCAAGGGATCAAACATGTTCCATTCCTTTTAAACATGTAGGCTGTGTACCTCAGGCAGGTAGTAATGATATGCCCACTTGGGCTTTATTTTTCATGAGCATGGTTATGCATATATACAACTGATTTATTTTATTTGACTGATATAATATGCATAGCTAGCAATACTGACAGCATTTCTTCAGTTAATAATATTTTTTTGACATTTCGGATCAAGTAAAATATTTATACTATTAAGGTATTCATTTTGGCATTTTTTGCTTTTCACATTTTCTCTGGTTTTATAGATTTTAAATGCCATTTACAGTATTTTTTGCTCCTTATGTACAGAATTTTACATACATGTGCCCCTACTTGCATTTAGGCAGTAAGAAATGAGTGGGATTTTAAACTGTCTTATTTATATAGATACAGATGTACCGATAACAACTTGTTGTATACCATGCTCATGGTTCAGAAAGTATTTCTTCACTATTTGTTGTGGAAACAGCTGCTTGTAATTTGGAATTTGCACTAGCACTGTAAATATCTGGTTAAGCATACGTAACGCGTCATGTGATCAAGGCCCAGGTGGGGCTGAAACGCGCTGTGGCAGCGATGCAGGATGATTAAATAAAGAAAATACCTGGCACGAAGAACTTTGGGTCTGCATTCATCTATCCTACTTGTGAGTGGAGTTACAGATGAAAAAAAACCTGCTATATATATATATATATATATATATATATATATATATATATATATATATATATATATATACAAACACACACACACACACACAGTCACATATATAATGTTGTTGTCCTTCGCAACCTGAATTCTTCAGATCCTGAATTCTTCAGATGAGGTCCTTCTTGAATAATATCTCTCATTCTTTTTTTGCACTTTTAAACATGATTTCCAAGAGTAACTTCATTTCAAGTACAAGTTTAGTAATATCCAATTATTTCCTAGGTCAACGCATTTCGGCTTTCACCTTCTACCGGGCCTCTAGTTACACCATGGTAAGGTATATGCATATAGATTGATAGACCAATATATTCACTGAAAAAACTAAAGGTTAAAGGGATGTAATAGTTAGATTGAAATGGCACGTAAAACATACTATTTGAAACTAACAAAATCACTGAAATTCACCAGTTATAGTTATCTCAAGTAACTATAACTCCTACCCTGAAGTAAGTATAACTGCCACCCAAGCCATGCCCAGTCTTTTCAACAACGATGGCATTTCAGATGTGATTAGGGATGGATGTTATGAATGTAATCAGTGAATTTGTAATGATTGATATAATATGCGAGAGTAAAAGCAGTGTATGGCGAGGGCACAAGTCATTGTTGGCCAAGCCTATGCCATTTCCCTTCATCCAGCCCTGTGTGGCTATTCTTTCACTGCCCATCCCGCCTTCCCTGCACAGTTAGCTTGCTTACCCTACCCACCTTCTCCCTGTACTGTTGCCAAGTCAATGCACCTGCCCCCTCCCTCCTGCCCTCGTGGTCTGATGCGCTGCCACTGCCCTCCAGTTAGCTTGATGTCACTGTCCACTCCTGCTGCCCTCTGTTGCCTGAGCCTATGCCTCTATCATTGCCTTCCTTCTAATCCTCCTTGCTTAGCTTTCTGTCCCTACCTTCCTTCCCCGGCCGTATGATGCCTATGAGCATGCCTCTGCTCCCTCTCATTTACCCTCCATGTTGCATGGAGTGCTCTATTTAGCTGCTACTGCCCCTCCCACCTTTCCAGTATGGTCAAACAGCTGCCGCCTCTCCCTGCCCCAACCACCCTGCCTTCCATTGTCAGAAACCATGTCCAGTCCCATCGCTCCTGTCCTCCATGGCCCAATTTGTTGCCTGTCCCTTCTGCCCTTCATGATTTGTTGTGCTGCAACTTCTCCTACTGCCCACCCTGTGTGGTCCTCTGTGATGACCCTGCCCCCTCCTGTCTCTGTCCAGCCCCTCCCTCTCCCTTCTGCTCTCCATGGTCCTTTGTGCATGGCTCCACCCCTGGCTCCTCACTCTTGCCCACCATGGCTGTCACTAAGCCTCCTGCTTGCCATGAATGGTGTTTTGTGCCTCCACTACCCCTGCCACCCACCATGTGTTGTCTGCTTGCTGCCCGATACCCCCTCCCACCTTCTCTCTGTTGTATGTATGCCCTTATAATCCCCCTGTGCCACCCATGGTGTGTTGTGCTTCCAGGGCTCCTTCCCACCTGCCCTGCATGATCAACTTGATATTCCTGCCCTCTTCCCCGCCCTCCGTTTTCCATGTGCCAGCCCCTTTCCTCCTGCCTTCCATGGTCCATTAGTGTGCCTCTGCCCCCTCCCTCCTGCCCTTCCTGGTTCGTTGTGCTGCAACTGCCCCTCCTGTCTGTCTGGTATAGTCAGCTTGCTGTCCTTTCCCCTTTCCCCTTTCTCCTCTGCTCTCTTTCATCCATGTGCATGGCCCTGTCCCCCTCCCTGTTGCCTTCCATGGTCCGTTACGCTGCCCTGCCCTCCTGCTTGTCCTGTGTGGTGTATTGTGCTGCTGCAACCTTTGGCGCCTGCCCGGTAAGACAGCTTGATGTCCCTGCCCACCCCCTCCTGCCCTCTATTGTCTGAGTCCATGTGGCAACCACATTCCTCTTGTCCTTATTGGTTCAATGTACCATACATGACAACATTTTTATCTTGGTACGAGGGAGATTTTGAAAACAAAAAATATAGGGAATTGATTGTAATGACTCAGATTGAAAAAGAGGAGATTTTAGGTGGGAGACAGCTAAAATGAAGCCCTATCGGGCTTCAAACCATTGGGAGTAGCCTGCCTGAATTGGGTCTGTTGGAATGTATGTTTGTACAATCATGACATTTGTATAGCGCGCTACTCACCCGGAAGGGTCTCAAGGCTCCGAGAGGGGGGGCCGCACTGGGGGGGGGGAACGTTACTGCGGGAACAACCAGGTCTTGAGTTGCTTCCTGAAGAAAAGATGGTCCTGGGTCAGACGAAGGTGGATGGGGAGGGAGTCCCAGGTCTTGGCCGCCAGGAAGGAGAAGGATCTTCATCCAGCGGTGGCTCTGTGGATGCGTGGTACGTTGGCGAGGGCGAGGCTGGTTGATCGTAGCTGGCGGGTGGGCGTGTAGAAGGTCAGGCGGTCATTGAGGTGTTTGGGGCCCAGGTCATGGAGAGCCTTGTGTACGTGGTTGAGGAGCCTGAACGTGATCCTCTTGTTAACGGGGAGCCAGTGCAGGTTTCTCAGGTGGCTGGAGATGCCGCTGTGTCAGGGGATCTCCAGGATGAGTCGTGCAGAGGCGTCCTGGATGCGTTGGAGTCTTTTCTGTAGTTTGACTGTGGTTCCGGCGTAGAGGGTGTTCCCGTAGTCTAGTCGGCTGGTGACGAGTGTCTGGGTGACCGTTTTCCTGGTCTCGGTGGGGATCCAGCCGAAGATCTTGCGTAGCATGCGTAGAGTACTGAAGCACGATGAGGAGACGGCGTTGACTTGTCTGGTCATCGAGAGGGAGGAGTCCAGGATGAAGCCCAGGTTGCGTGCGTGGTCCGTTGGCTTGGGAGTGGAGCCCAGAAGGGTGCCACCAGGAATCGTCCCAGGCGGAGGGCGATGATCCCAGGATGAGGACTTCCATCTTGTCTGAGTTCAGTTTCAGGCGGCTGTTCTTCATCCATTCGGTGACCTCTTTCATCCCTTCGTGTAGGCTGGTTCTGGCAGTGGCGGGGTCATTGGTGAGGGAGAGGATCAGCTGCGTGTCGTCGGCGTAGGAGATGATGTTGAGATTGTGTTGGCGTGCGATGGTTGCGAGAGGGCTCATGTAGACGTTGAAGAGGGTTGGGCTGAGTGACGATTCTTATGGTACGCCGCAGATGACTTCGGTGGCCTCGGATCTGAACGGAGGGAGGCGGACTCTCTGGGTTCTTCCGGCGAGGAACGAGATGATCCACTCCAGTGCCTTTTCTTGGATTCCGATTTTGCTGAGGCGCTGTACTAGGGTGCGGTGGCAGATAGTATCGAACGCTGCAGAGAGGTCCAGCCCCTGCCTCTCCCTTTTACCCTCAATGGTCTGTTGTATTGCCACATCCTCTCTTGCCTGTCCTGCATGGCTAGTTTGTTGCCTGTGCCCCCCTTTCCACTGCCATCCATGGTCCGTTGTGCTGCCACAATCCGTCCCGGCTGCCCAGAGTGGTTAACTGGCTTCCCTGGCCAACTCCTCCCTGCCCTCAATTGTCCGAGTCTGTGCCCCTAAAATCTGCTTCCCTACAGTGTTCTAATGAACAACTAGATTGCTAATATTGAATATTCTAATGAACCACTAGATTGCTAACATTCTATATTCATTACAAAAGTGTGGCACTTTTGTAAGTAATCTTGATGCTGTCAAAACTGTAAAACCTAAAGCATTTTGTTTAGAAATTATAAAAATGAGGGCGTCTTGTTCCCATAGAAATTATAGTTAGTGTTCTAAAAACTAACATGAAGGCACACTTTCGCAGTACTCAAATAGCGACAGAGTGCTTTTAAATTATTTGCTATATATATATTTTTTTAATCCAGTTAATCACTTGATTACCAGTTGCACATAGGTAAAGGCTGTGGCATTACAGCCAGAGCTGCCAACTTTGCAACTGGGGACCCAGGTTTGAGTTTCAGCATCAGCTCAACATCCTGTGATTCTGAGCAAATAACTTAATCTCCCCATGCCTAAAACCAAAATGAATGTGCCCTGGTGTAATGTAACTGATGCTCATGTAAAGCACTCCCCTTCCTTCGGGTCTATTCCACACTATATAACACTGTAAAAAAAGGAATTAAGCATTTTGCACACTTCTGTGATTGGGCTGTACCTGGGCTACATTTAGGAGATATGTAAGCTAAATTTGGGCTCTTTTTTTCTGGTGGCCATCTTGAGAGCTGTTTTGTTATGAAGCTCTCGAATTTCCTCATTTACTGCAGTATCTTCAGTAGAAAATGTTTTAAGTTTTCCACTTCAATCCCGTTAAGATGACTATGAGATGTGCCATACTTTTGGCAAAAATTCTAAATGTTAGCACTCTAGTTGTTAATTAAAACACAGTGGTAAAGCTGCTGATCACCAGGGAGTTAACTGGGAATCTGCTGCTGGTTCTGAAAGTGCTGTTTTAGTCTGCGTGTCAGAATATTTTAACGTAATAGAAGAGGAAAAATGTGTCCTAATTTTGATTTCTTCAGCACTAACCATAATTTCTATAACAAAATGAACCCCTCTCATTTTGTGCCTTTCTGAATAAAATGTTTGATCAGTTTAGTTCAATCAAGAGGAATTTAGGTGTGTCACACTTTTATCATAAGTAAGACTGTTAGCGCTCTAGTTGTTCTTTAGAACACTGCGGGAAGCTGCAGTAAAATACTGAGGAATTAACTAACAGTCTGTTCCTGATAGATGTACATGTTTTGCTGAGAAATATCAGACTTTATTCTCACATGGCTCAGAAAGAAAGTGTGAATTTACAGGAAACATGCTCTCATTTTTGCTTCTGGAGCACCTTCCATGACCTCTAAGAGAAAATCATGAGAAAAACAATTTTCTCCCAAACATATTCACGAAAAACCGGCAAATGGTCAGCATTTCACAGGTTAAAGTCACCTTAGAACACACAATTCCTAAAACGAGTATGGTTCCACCCAAAAATGATTTATATTCTAACTAAAATATATTATGCTTCTTTTTGTGACTGTCAAAACCTACCATTCACTACAATGCATTTCAATGAGGGTCCATGTCCCAGAGACCTGTAACAGCTTCCACAACAGCATACAATGCACCTTTTTGCTCTTTATCATCCGACTCCAACTGCCTCCTGATCACCCCCAGTCACATTCCAACTCCAACATTCTTATAGGGTCATACGTATGTGTCCACTACAACATTGTTGTGGCCAGCCAATAAAGCATGGGGGCCAATTTCGATCCCCACGTGCCCTTTGGGGTCAGGGTGTTCTCACTCTGCCTCCTTGAATACATATTTTTTTATATTTACTGGACACCAGGACCAACTCCCTGCGACTTATAATGGCTGCCAAAACATATTGGTCAGGTTGAAACCAACCATTCAGGATTGACTAGGCCTCTTTAAGTTGGCCAGTCAGAGAATATCTGAGCACCGACTGTCCAGCTACCTATATTTTTTAACCTTAATTTCTCAAAAATTAATGAACATATGTATACCAAATCACAAAAAGCACAATCTACGTACCAAGATCTAGTTTCCTGCCAAATTTGCTGTAATTCCTATCTAAAGAAGTGTATGGAAAATGCATGGGGATTTTGCATTTTGGGATATACATTTCTTATTTGCCCCTCTTGATGGATCACCCTGAAACTTTGCATGCACAATAGCCAAAAGTAACACCTGTTAGAAAGTTCTTAAGATTCATAAACAGGGCTATGTTATACAGAACACAAAAATGCATTTCCTATGGAACACATGACCCAACTGTAACTACCCAGTGGTGACTGTATATATATATATATATATATATATTCACTGAAAAAACCATAGGTTATAGACCATATATAGTTAGAAATTTACATTTAAAAAACCATTGAAATTCAATGAAAAAACCATAGGTTATAGACCATATATAGTTAGGAATTCGCATTTACAAAACCTTATTTTACTCGCACAAAACCATTGAAATTCCATATATAGTTAGTTGCACTAACTATATATCGCGCACCCGCAATCCACTGCTGATGATGTCACATATTACATCATTCATGACATGGTCAGTGACATCACTGATGACATCACTGATGACATCTCAAATGACATCACTGATGACATCTCAAATGACATCACTGATAACATCACTGATGACATCTCATTTAACATTACTGATCATATCACTGATGATATCATTCATGTGATAATACGATGAACCTCTTCAGACTCTAATATAACCTTAGATACAATCAGTGTAAACAGACACTCATAGACTGTCACTCATCCATGGAGTTACTCACACACCTAGTCAGTCATGCAAAGAATCAATCACACCTCCATTTCCTCAACTATACAGTTAGACAAACTTTACTTATTCAAACATATACTAACACATATTTACTCTCTTATTCAATCCCTGATACAAGTTCACAATAATCCATACAGCCACTCACACATTCACTGGCTCTTATGCACAGTTATTTATATATGTCAACTCTCACATGTACTGTGCTTTACATATGTACTTACTTTGACATGTAGCACTGAGATATCCATTCACTCACCAATACACTCATGCACACAGTCAACCGCCCATACAGTTGTTTCCACATGCACTTTTGAAACCATACATCTAGTGAATCAACTGCTCACACATCTATGCACAGAGTCATACACCTCCCAGCCACCCACAAACACACACAGTCTCCCATACAAATACTTGGGCAACCAATCAATAACCCATATAGTTACTCATATAGCTACTTATCAACACATGCAGCAGTTTACAGAACAACAGACATAATAATGCACAAATTAAGACAGTTTAGTCACTAACCCATGCACTCAGTGAGACATATTTAATCACTCACTCATACAGTCAGTCATGCACCTACTAAATCCTTCATCCAAACACTTATACATCCACTCATTCTTCAATATGTAAGACATATTTACACTTTACAGAAACATACAGTCACTGGATGTTGTCATCAGTGATGTCATCAGTGATGTCACTGACCATGTCATGAATGATGTAATATGTGACATCATCAGCAGTGGATTGCGGGTGCGCGATATATAGTTAGTGCAACTAACTATATATGGAATTTCAATGGTTTTGTGCGAGTAAAATAAGGTTTTGTAAATGCGAATTCCTAACTATATATGGTCTATAACCTATGGTTTTTTCATTGAATTTCAATGGTTTTTTAAATGTAAATTTCTAACTATATATGGTCTATAACCTATGGTTTTTTCAGTGAATTTCATTGGTTTTTTAAAAGCTAACATCTGTAGCTGTAAAATGTATTATTCTTTAAATCCCAAAATATATATAGATATTTATTGATAATTTTTTTTAAATATTTTTTTCTTCGCTTCTAGTTCGCGAACCGGGAAGCTTTCCGTTAGCTCATCTTGATGCCGCGATCTAGTCCGCGAACCGGTCAACGTTACGTTAGCGGAACAGTGACGCGTCGCGGAAGCGCGACATATCACGTTATCGCGTAATGCGTCTAATGACGCGTCGCGTTAGCGCTCCCGGAAGTGCTCCGGACCGCGGTCCAGAAGCGATCTGGGACGCGGCGCGCGCCGCGTAACGTAAGCGGAACAGGTCATGTGACTTGTTTATCAAACTTCTCATTGGTTCATTTCACTTTTGGTTTCCAAATGATGTATGACTAGGTCATGTGACCTAAAAATAACACTTTTCATTGGCTCAGAACTTTTGTTTTCCCCAAATCATGTAAACCCCTCCTTATTTCCTCACTCTGACTTTCATCTTGGTGAGAGAAAGACCATTTATCTGAAGATCCACAATGGCTTCCATTCTTGCTGCAGCTGGTGCACCCCCACCACCACCTCCTCATAAGAAGAGAGGACCACCTAGAGAAATTATGACTAACAGAGAGGAGGAAGATGAGGAAGAAGAAGAAGAGGAGACAGAGGAACAACAATTTGTTGATGAGTTGCCCCGGGTTTCCAAACGAAAATCCAGTTTCATATGGCAGTTTTTCACCATCCCTCCTGGAACAAAGAAAGTGAATGCAAAATATGCCACCTGCCTCATCTGTGATCACACATTGTCGAGAGGCACAGAAAAGAAGTACAGTATGGGGAACTATACAATGCATCGTCACATGAGCAGGTGGCATCCCTTGAACTACAGCCGGGCTGAGTTAAGGGATCTTGTAGACAATCCGACGGCAACTCCTGTGGCAAGATCTACATCCACATTGTCTTTGACGGGAAGAGAGGCACAAGAGACTGTGCCAAACATCCAACCTAACTTCCAGCACATAAAGTTATCTTGTGTTCACTGTGGTGAAATGCTGTCATATGGCAACATGAGTGTCAACCTCATGAACATTGCATATGAAAATCATAAATGCCCTAATGCACCCAAAAAGTAATTTTCTTTTTTTTGCTCCAGTTGAGCCGTTTTGAAAGCCTGTTTTTTGTTGTCTCCCCTCCATAAAAAAAACAAAAAAAACATAAAACAGTTCTAAAAATACAAAAAAATCAAAAAATGTTCAAAAAATAAAAAAAAAATATAAAACACCAAAAACAAAAAAAAACAGTTCTTTTCAGAACTACCTCCCCTTTCAAACAAAATTGCTAGAATGTTTATCACTCTGGCAAGCTCTATTTCTTTTGGTTCGCTTCAAGTTCGCTGACCGGTTCGCGAACTTTAAGCGAACTAAAAAAATATTTTTTTAAAAAAAAGAAGAGTTAGTATAAGGGAAGTAATCAGAGAATAATGTAAAAAGAAAGACAGCTAGAGAGAGTAAATGAGAGATAGTGTCAATGACATCATCAGCAGTGCATTGCGGGTAAAAAGAGTGGAAAACATTTACCTTATAATTCTTGTTACCTTTTTTAAATATTTTTCCATACTTTCAATCTGTAAAACAAAGAACAAACATTTCAAAAAATATTAAAACATGTATTTAAAAATTAGAAAAGACAAGGGAAAAGGTTCAAAAACAAACAGTTTTTCAACAACTTTGACATTTACAGAAGTCTCTGCTTCTCTACGTTCACTACACAATCCTAAAGATATATATTCGAAAGAAACTGTATCTTGATGTTGCTGAACTGAGGCCTATTTTGGAACATGATGTTTTTCTTGCACTGCTAATGTCTCACAATAGTGATGCAATAGCAGCGCAAAAAAGATGTAAAGCCATAAAAAAATTGTGTCTAACATTGTAAATGATTGTTTTAGGATGCAAATAAGATGTGTGCTTTCAAGAGCTTTCTTTGAGGTGAGGTCTCTTTTTTTTTATAAAAAAAAAAACACTACCCAGAAGTACAGCACTCTAAGCATTAAAATTGATATTTACAGAACTCAGCTTACCCATATGTACCACACATTTCTAAATGTATATCATAAGGACAAAAAGCATAACATTAATTATACATGTTAAATGGTTTATTTTTGCTGTTCTCAGAATGTATCAAATTTCACTTAAATCAGTGACTTGAAGGTATTCATCATGTAACAGCGGGGAAAAAAAAACACAATCAAAATGACTGTGTTTAAAAAACCCATACAACCTAAGAAATCTGATTTCAAAACTTCTTAAAATTAACTTACTTTCAATGACGTCGAAGGATCTCCTATAAACAGCATCCACTCTGTTGTGCTTTAAATATTTTCAGCCCGCCACTTTCTGAAAGAAAACCTCCATCGATACGTGAAATATGTTACATAGAAAAAAAACTTCTCTCATTATATCACATGTTTCCACTAGGCCAAATCATGTTGCCGCGATTCGCAAATCTTGTAATTCTTCCAATCAAATCCCGACATTTTCTATTTTCGCAACTTTCAAAAATAAAATATTTGAGATTATTTTCACAATCCTGGACTACTAATATCTTACTCTTCTTTGTCACTCATGTTCTCCTTTTCCTATGACACTGATACTGCTTACTATGAAGCAGACTTACTTGCATCAGGTTTATATAGTTGAATTTTTAATCGAGACAGCATTGCAGACTTACATTCCCTCTACTAGTGACTAGTGGTGACTGTATATATATATATATATATATATATATATTACCTACTGGCGGTCGCCAGTAGGTAGTTATAGTTAGGATTTTTTTCAATGTTAAATCTCAAAATTCTATTTGGAATAACTTTGGCGCCGGTTGACGAATCTGCCTCAAAATTTCCTCAAAATGGCCTCGCGGCGTTCCGGTCCTTCCCTGAAAGTTTGGGGGGGATTCGTCAAGCGGGGGCCGAGATAAAAGGGGGGTCCCAAAACGCGTTTTCCCCATGTTAATTTCCATAGGGCGGTCGATTTCACTTTTAGCCCGAACGGCTGAATGGATTTCCACCAAACTTGGCAAAATTGTAGGGACTGGTAGCCCGATGTGCCTTTGCTATGTCTCAAGATATGTCCTCCAGTGGATTTTGAGTAATTAAGGTTCAAAAAAATATATATATCTATAGCCGCGCTCCGGTACGCGCACCGGTACGCGCACCGGGCGCTTACCGCGACTTGCGCGCAGAAAGCTGATTGGCTCTGGGGTGTCTGTAAACATTCTAAACAGTCCGGAGCGGCCGCCATCTTGTGTCTCGGTAGGATCGAGACACGAGAGGTGGCCAAAACAAAGAGGGAAATGACCATAAGGGGGCAGAGTAGACCCCCCTTGACCCCCTAGGTTTGATGTGGGGGCCATAAAAGGGCCCCGCGGAGCAAAAAAAAAAAAAATAATTTTTTTGATTTTTGCGGGGTGAGCGCCCGGTACGCGCACCGGTACGCGCACCGGTAAGCGTACCGGGGAGCGTACCATGGGGAAAAAGAATGACAGTTTTAAAAGTAGCTGTTTAAAAAAAAAATGTTTTGTTGTTTTTTTTATACATACACATACATATATATATATGCATATATATATATGCATATATGTGTATATGTGTGCGTGTAGAGAGAGGTAGAGAGGTAGAGGTGTAGAGGTAGAGAGGTAGAGAGGTAGCGGTAGAGAGGTAGAGATTAGTAGAGAGAGAAGAAGAGAGAGGTAGAGAGTAGAGAGTGAGTAATAGAGAGTAGAGAGTGAGTAGTAGAGAGTAGTAGAGAGCAGTAGAGAGAGTAGCAGAGAGTGAGTAGTAGAGAGTGGTAGAGTGAATAGTAGAGTGAGTAGTAGAGAGTAGTAAAAGTAATTTACAATCGTTCGGAATATCGGTGTTTGGGCAGATATGATCCAGGGACCCCCAGTATGCAAGGGGAATTAGTCCCCCCTCTACAAACGCGCCAGTGGCCTGCATTGCAGAGAGGTGTAACAAGGGTGTGGCCTCATTACACTTCTCTGCAATGCAGCTCCCTCGCGCATACTGGAGGCTCCTGGTGGACCAGTTGACCCCAGGGACCCCCAGTATGCAAGGGGAATTAGTTCTCCCTCTGCAAACGCGGCAGTGGGCTGCGTTGCAGAGAGGTGTAACAAGGGGCATAGTCTCATTACACCTCTGCAATGCAGCCCCTGGCGCATACTGGAGGTTCCAGGTGGGCTAATTGGCCCCCAGGGGCCCCCAGTATGCAAGGGGAATTAGTTCCCCCTCTTCAAACATGCACGGGGGCTGCGTTGCAGAGAGGTGTAAAAAGGGTTGTGGCTTCATTACACCTCTCTGCAATGCAGTCCCCTGGCTCATACTGGAGATTCCTGGTGGGCTTTCAGGTCTTATATAGTTAGGAATTAGCATTAAAAAAACCTTTGAAATTCACTGAAAAAACCATAGGTTTCACACCAGTTATAGTTAGGAATTAGCATTTAAAAAACCTTTGAAATTCACTGAAAAAACCATAGGTTTCACACCAGTTATAGTTAGGAATTAGCATTTAAAAAACCTATTAAATTCACTGACAAAACCATAGATTTCACACCATTTATAGTTAGCTGGAAATTTTACTGACATAAAACCATTGAAATTCCCACGTTATAGTTAGTTGGACTCACTATAACTTGCGCGCCTGTAATGCACTGCTGATGACGTCACATATTACATCACTCATGACATGGTCAGTGACATCACTCATGACATCACTGATGACACCATCCTTGTGACAGAGTGACAGACCTAATTTCAGTGTAATGTAACGCTTGAAACACATATTCAAAAATAGAAACAAACATTTTCAAAAAAATGGAGATACCCAAACCAGTAACAACAACCAATTCAGTAATTCCACCATCTATATACACATCCACTCATTCACCAACAGTTCTATATAGTCACTCATATATATACTCACTCATCATATGTAGTGATACACCTATACATCCTGTTACACATCAGCAGTCATCCAAAAGTTACTCACACACATACTCACACATGCAAATAAACTATTGAACATCCATTTATTTGCATATACATTTATACACACACTACCACCTTACTTCTAAGGAAACTTACCCATACTTACTCTCTTAAACAATCACTTATAGAAACACATACTTATTTAAACAGGAACTCCTACAATCTCTCACTATATATACTATACTCACTTATATACATCAATACTCACATATACTAGATTAAAACATATGTCGTTACTAATGAAGACACTAGTGAGACAGTCATTCACTCACTAACACACACATATACACACTCATCCACCCATACAGTCCTGCACATATGCTGTCTTCAAAACACATACAAACAGTGAGTCAGTCACCAACCCCTGCAGCCACTTATACACAAAGAGAAACACTGATACAAACATTTAAATATTTAAACAATACTCGCTAATATATGTATTCACTAAGATACACGTAATAAGCCAGTTACCCAACCAATTTTTTTTAAAAAAAACATCCATTTACACACTTATTTAAACATTTATTCTTCCATCGACCTTTACAAATGCATATATAAAACAAATTTATTTTTCAGAAAGACACACATTCACTGGATGGTGTCATCAGTGATGTCATGAGTGATGTCACTGACCATGTCATGAGTGATGTAATATGTGACGTCATCAGCAGTGCATTACAGGCGCGCAAGTTATAGTGAGTCCAACTAACTATAACGTGGGAATTTCAATGGTTTTATGTCAGTAAAATTTCCAGCTAACTATAAATGGTGTGAAATCTATGGTTTTGTCAGTGAATTTAATAGGTTTTTTAAATGCTAATTCCTAACTATAACTGGTGTGAAACCTATGGTTTTTTCAGTGAATATATATATATATATATATATATATATATATATGTATATATATATATATATATGTATATATATATATATATGTATATATATATATATATGTATATATATATATATGTATGTATATATATATATATATATGTATATATATATATATGTATGTATATATATATATATGTATGTATATATATATATATGTATGTATATATATATATATGTATGTATATATATATATGTATGTATATATATATATATGTATGTATATATATATATATGTATGTATATATATATATGTATGTATATATATATGTATGTATATATATATATATATATGTATATATATATATATGTATATGTGTATATATATATATATGTATATGTGTATATATGTATATATATATATATATGTATATATGTATATATATATGTATATATGTATATATATATATATATATGTGTATATATGTATATATATATATATATATATATATATATATATATATATATATATATATATATATATATATATATATATATATATATATATTTATACCTTTGTAGCACTTAGCACATTTAAAATAGTATAGTTGCACCTTAGGCATATGCTGCTAGATAATCAAACACACTACATGAGGAATGGAATTCATGAGTTGGTGTAAAAAATTTTGAAAACAAACAGAAGAGAAATAATTGAGAAACATCTAAAGCAGGGGTACTCATAGCTGGCGGCTAGGGAAGCCTTCCCTGGCGGCCCGCAGAACTTGCAGACATCGTACCCAAGTTTTTTTGTTTGTTTGTTTTTGTTTGTTGTTAAAGAGTGTCTGCAACCAGAGCGCGACTCAGAGACTCTGCTGCTCTGTGGGGGCCGGGCAATTCCCGCCATAGTCAGAGTGTGGCTGCAGGAGGCTAAGAGGTGAACAAAGCCTCATTAACATGCCAATGGTCTTTTAAAGACCTGTGAAGTGCTCGGGTGCAGCTGTGTGTATGTGCCCCCAGAAGCTGTCTCAGCCCCAGCACACACAGGCAGGGTGAGGTGACAGATGAAGGTAGAGGGAGGGAGAGCAAGGGAGGGAGTAAAAGGGAGGGAGAGGGAGGGGAAGGGAGGGGAAGGGAGGGAGGGAAAGGGAGGTAGACTGAGGGAGGGAGATAGAGGGAGGAAATGGAGGGAGAGGGAGACAGAGGGAGGGAAGGAGAGGGAGACAGAGGGAGGGAGAGCGAGAAGGAGGGAGGGAAAGCGAGGGAGAGGGAGGGAGAGCGAGGGAGGGAGGGAAAGGGAGGCAGACCGAGGGAGGCAGAGGGAGGGAGAGGGAGACAGAGGGAGGGAGAGGGAGAAGAAGGGAGGGAAACAGAGGGATGGAAAGGGAGGGAGAAGATGGGAGGGAGAGTGAGGGAAGGAGGGAGCGGGAGGGAGAGCGAGGGAGGGAGGGAAAGCGAGGGAGGGAAAGGGAGGGAGAAGGAGGGAGGGAAAGGGAGGGAGAAGGAGGGAGGGAAAGGGAGGGAGAGGGAGGGAAAGGGAGGGAGAGCGAGGGAGGGAAAGCGAGGGAGGGAGGGAACGGGAGGGAGAGGGAGGGAGGGAAAGGGAGGCAGACAGAAGGAGGTAGACAGAGGGAGGGAGACAGAGGGAGGGAGAGGGAGGTCGAGGGCGAGGGAGACAGAGGGAGGTGGGAGAGGGAGACAGAGGGAGAGGGAGGGAGGGAGAGGGAGGGAGGGATTGGGAGGTGAAGGGAGGGAGAGGGAGGGAGAGTGAGGGAGACCTCAGAGTGAGGGAGAGAGGAGAGAGGGAGACCTCAGAGTGAGGGGGAGGGAAGGGGAGAGAGGGAGACCTCAGAGTGAGGGAGAGGGAAGGAGAGTGAGGGAAACCTCAGAGTGAGGGAGACCTGAGAGTGAGGGAGACCTGAGAGTGAGGGAGACCTGAGAGTGAGGGAGACCTGAGAGTGAGGGAGACCTGAGAGTGAAGGAGACCTCAGAGTGAGGGAGACCTCAAAGTGAGGGAGAGGGAAGGAGCGAGAGGGAGACACAGGGAAGGAGGGAGAGGGAAGGAGAGAGAGGGAAGGAGAGAGAGGGAGACAGCGTGAGGGAGAGGGAAATAGAGTGAGAGAGGGAAATAGTGAGGGAGATGGAAACAGAGTGAGGGAGAAGGAAACAGAGAGAGAGGGAGACAGAGAGAGAGAGAGTGAGACAGTCAGAGTGAGTGAGACAGAGGAAGAGAGGGAGTAAGACAGTCAGAGTGAGTGAGACAGAGGGAGATATGGAGAGAGGGAGTGAGAGTCAGAGTGAGTGAGACAGGGAGACAGAGAGACAGAGGGAGAGAGGGAGGGAGAGGGAGGGAGAGAGAGAGATGTGTGTATGCCGGGTCTGGTGGATCAGTGGACGAAGGCGTCCGCTGCAAGGACCTGTGATCAACCTTATGGTCAAATTTTTTTTTTGTTGCTCTAGCCCCGCCCCCTCCCCCACATACCCCGCCCCCACCGGTGCAGCCCTCGGACACAAACCGCACTGTAAATTTGGCCCCCGAGAGAAAGTTTGTGAGTACCCATGATCTAAAGTAAAAGGAAAAAAAATTAAGGTGCTCTTGAAAACAAATTGCAACATGACTCTTGATACCATAAAAAGGGATAGAGAGAACTATGTCATGTAAGCACAAATCCAGTATTTAAGCAGTGATATGACAACAAAGCGAGTTCATAACAGAGTGATATACTTACTTGAAATTATTTGGTTACATAGTATTATTAAATGCGATATTTTGCACTATTTTGGTCTAGAGATCATCATATCTATAGACCATGGCAGTCATAAAAACTATGTACATATTATCAAGCTTTTATATATACGTACTTATAGATATGCTTCTATTTATATATTATATATTCATATTTATGTATTTGTTTATGTCTGGTTTTAATCACCACATTATTTCGCTAAAATAATGGTATGCTTTTAAATGTGGCATCGCAGAACCAAATGTTCATAGATTCAGTGATCACGGTATGCATTAAGCGTCAAGGATTGAAGTGTTTCTTCTATGTTTAGCATCACATTAAACTTGGGGGGTGTGCATTATAAATAGAAGATAATGGCGGACTGCATTCCGAATTTGAGCAAGGGCACCGTGTTGCCCGAAACGCGTCAAGCGGAGGTGTGTAAGGAATAAAACTTGCCGTCCTACCTTTGGTGTCCGTTACTCTCTGTTCGCCGCACAGAAGTCTGAGAGTCTCTTTGGTTTTGGGACATATAAATATATATGTACCCGTGAGCAAGAGGCGCAAGCCTCGAAACACGTAGGGTTTGTCCGTGTGCCAAATAAATATTACACTTGAACGAGTATTTGGGCCCCGGCTCTGGTGTGTTGCTGATTTAAAAAGCTTTTCACTGCCAGGAGTGTGCTGATATATATATATATATATATATATATATATATATATATATATATATATATATATATATATATATATATATATATATATATATATATATATATATATGCAAGTGTATGTGTGTATATATATGCATACATTAAAGTAAAAAGGTTCAGGGTCAGTATAGTTAGATTCAGATTTTACACACACAAAACCATACAAATTCAGCAATTATAGTTACAGGTATCTCAAGTAACTATAACTTGTGCCCTAAGGTAACTATAACTCACACCCCCACCATGCAGTTTTCTCATTTTTATTTTACTGCAAATATTCATTGATATTATCAATGATGTCATAGAAGATGTCAAGAGCGATGTAATATGTGAGGCAATTAGCAGTGGATGGTGGGGTTTCTAGTTGCAGTTACCTTAGGGCACGTATTATAGTTACATGAGAACTGAAATTATAATTGCTGAATTTTTTATGCATGCCCATTCTGAACCTAACTATAAGTCCCTGTAACCTTCGGTTGTTAGTACATTTTTAAGTTTTTAAAAATTATTTTTCCTAACTATAAAGTCCTTGTACTCTTCGTTATTTTCAGTTAGTTTCTAGTGTTTTTTAATACAAAGTAATTTTTAATTTCCACACGTTAATCTAACCGCCGCAATGCACAACTCGGATTTGGCAACCCCCAGCATGCAGCTTAGGCCATTTTTGGCCCGGGGACCCCAATCCCTGTGGCTCACCACAATATTTATGAGGAGATGGCATGCTGACCCCCTTCCCGGATTCAATTTCAGCCCCAGTGATCCAATCTCTCAGGGCCCGGCCATACTGTAAAGGAGAGCCAGGCATGCAGCCCCCTCCCCAGGCCAATTTATCCCTGGTGTCCCCATTCCCAGGGCCTGCCCAATTACTAAAGGGTGGTGCGTGACCTCACTCCCCAAGCCAATTTCAGCCCCAGGGACCCCATCCCCCAGTGCCCAGCTAGTAATCGGTGAGTGCCTTGGAGCCCACCAAGGGCACCCACCATATCCTCGTTGGGGGTATCGGGGGCAGTCCCAAGGCCTCCGTTGCTCCATCCAGCTCCAAGCATCCAGTGAGAGTCGGCATTGTTCCCACCCACAGGGCGCAGCTAAACATGCGTCTCCCTGCGCATGGGAGCAATATTTAGATCGGTTTCCATGCCCGCACTAATGTGAGCAGAGAAACAGGGGAAACAGCCAAAACATTGCATGCGTTACAATGCATGGGATTAGAACACAGTCGTTACAACGACCACGTTGTTACATCGCAGTACATTACAATGCAAGTCATTACATCGACTTGCGGTAGGGGGAGCGCTAACCTATGGAATAGTATCATTTACTATTCCAACACCTCCCTACTGTTTCACACACTGGAGTTGGAATAGTAAATTATACTATTCCCAAGTCCAGCGCGCCCCCCCTACAGCAAGTTGCGTTGTAATGTACTGCGATGTAACAACGTGGTCAGTGTAACAACCACATTGTAATCGCATGCGTTGTAATCGCATGCGATGTAATCGCATGCGATGTACTGTGCTATATTCGAGAAACTGATCTGAAGTCTGTCCCTAGCTGGCAGGAGCATTTTTAAAGCTTTGAAATTTGTAACAGCAAGCACAGGTTTCCCTACCTGTGCCACTGCAGGCTGGGAAACCGCTATGTCCCAGGTGTGGGAACCTGGGACATAGCAGGAGCCAGCCCTGCGAGATGGGATCTCCAGGGCCATGAATAACTCTGGGAGAGGGGCTGCATAGCCCCCCTACTTTTTGGAATTGTATCCAGATCCCAGGAATAGGGTTCCCGGGGCTGAAATCGGTGTGGGGAGGTGGGCTGCAACAGCGCCCTCCTCATTACCAACCCAGCCGGACCCTGGGGCAGAGATTAGCCTGGGAGGGGGGGCAGGCGCACCATTCCAAATTATTTTAAAGGTCAGGCCCTGGGGGATTAGGTAACCATGCTTTGTGTTTAAAAAAGCAAATTGCAGTGGATCTACAGATCCCCTGCAAATTTCCAATAAAATTGAAACAAAATAAAATATTTGCCCCAAGGACCCCACGCCTAGACCTTGGGGGTCAGGTTATTCCTACCATGCCCCCTGGTGTTTTCTTTTGTAACTTTTTCTTGAGACTCAGGCCGAGTCCCAAGTTCCAAGAGAGCCGCCACCGCTTCCTTGTTGAAGTGGTGGCAGCCAATCAAATCTCGGTATGAGGTCTGTCAGATATGCAGACCCTCTGAGTCCCAAGATATACATGCATCTTTTTTTCTAATTACTAAAAAATATCTGCATGGATTTACACCAAATTACAAAAAGAGATCTTTATGGACTAAGGTCCAGCTATTTGCCATATTTGAAGTAATTCCGTTCAGTGGTTCCGGCTGTAGGTGTGTATAAAAGTTACATGGGAAATTGCATGGAGAAAACACATTTTAGGAGACAAAATGCTTGATCTCCCCAAATCCTTCCAGATTGCTGCTGAAGTGAGTGGCAAACTAGTTCTGAAACTTTCATGACGATTAGGCAAACAGTGCCATAGTTAATAGCTAAATAAAAACCCTTTTCCTATAAAAACTAGGTTCTAACTATAACTACCCACTGGTGACCACCAGAAGGTTATATACCTATAAATATCCATATATCTAATTATTTTTTGTAATTAATTTTATGATTTAGTGATCTTTGGTTTTCTACTTAATATTTGGTCCATTAATTATACCTATTGGCACTGATTTGATAATCAAAAGCAAACTAGTACATATCATGCTTTCAAAGCACATCTGCTTCTGATTCTGTTCATAAAGTTTGCAGAATGTTGTGACATCCTTTCAGTAGAAACCATCTAAAGGTATATGACCAATGGGGCGCGGCCAAGATGGCGGCGTAGGCGGACGCGTCTCCCGGAGCTCCCGCCGTTGGCCCTCGAAAGCGCGGGCCCCCGTTTCGTGGAGCCCCTTCTTAGCGTGCCCCCTTGGCCTGCTGGTCATCCTGGGGACCCTGCTGGAAGAAGTCCGGCCCCTGGAGGCGACTGGAGCCGGGAGTTGCAGACCGGCGAGCGGCGTGCCCGAGAGCCGCGGCCAGAGTGGGAGGAGGAGCAAGCAGGCAGCGGCAGAGAACTCGCACTGGAGACCGGGGATCGGGCCTATCCCAGGCCGCAACGGTAAGCCTCAGGTGAGCCCGGCCCGCACTCTCACCGGTTCGAGGCGCTGGGGACCCCACAGCCCTAACGCTTCTGCGGGCCCGCCGTTAGTGCAGCGCAGCGGAACTGTGCAGGAGCCTGCGCCATACACCAGGCGAGTGGAGGGGGTGGAACGCGCCGCAACTGGAGGCCCCGTGGGGATTGCAGCGTGGTGAGCCCGGAGCCTGTGCGTGGACTCTGCCGGCCCAGTGGGGATTGCATGGTGGTGAGCAGCGTGGTGAGTCCGGAGCCAGTACGTGGACTCTGCCGGGTTGGGGGCCCCCTCCCAGTGACTTTCAGACCGTCGCCCATATTCAGAGGGCCCCTCTAGGGCCCAGGTGCATTGGACAGGCACGGCCTAGGGAACAGGCAGCGTGGGGCAGAGGGCGCAAGACGCCTCATTCGCGCCTGAGGACTCACCGTGCAACGGCTAGCACAGAGGGGCCCAGTGAGTGCTCGGGGGGGCAGGAGGAGAGCCTCGCCCGGATGGATTTCAGGGCCCCTCTACACTGACAGTCATTTCTGGCCAAACCCGGGCTGATTAACGATGTACACTGGAGTGGCCCTCCGGCGTAGGACATATCAGGGCGCCATTTTGCGGTGCAGGGTGGAAGGCCCTTGACACGTGGGCCGGCAGATGGCGGTGCACCTCTACACTCTACGGCTGGGTCTGGGACTTAGTTTGGACGCGGACGCGCCTTCACCAGCCGAACGGACGCCATGGCGCAAAGTTCAAAAGTCCGCAAAGACTGGACGGTGAAAGACCTATTCACGAAAACTCAATCGCCCACTACAGCTAAAGAGGTTTCGGCTACCAGCATGAAACAGGGAGGGGAGGGGGCAGAACCTATCACGAAGGCCTTCCCTCTTCACGACACTCCGAGAGGACATCCACATTCTTAAGAAGGAATTCGCAGAAGAGATACGTGCTGTGAGGCGAGATTTGGACGGCGTGGGGGAGCGAGTGGCGGACGTTGAGGCGAAGCAGGATGCCCGGGACGTTGAGACGGAGGCACTTCAGCAGGAAATCATACGCCTCCACGACCAGCAGGTAGACCTGCAATCACACCTGGAGGATCTTGAAAATCGCTCCAGGAGACACAAAGTGCGCATTCGGGGGGTGGCGCACTCGGAGGTGGACAAAGACCTCTTCAAATTCACCAGGGAGCTCTTCAACCATATCCTAGAACGGCCGGAGGATGCCGCCCTTCCGATTGACAGGGCGCATAGGGTCGGACCGCATCGTTCTGGATCATCCTTCCCCGCAGACATCTTGGTCTGTGTGCAAGACTTTCGCACTAAGGAAGACATTCTCCAAAAAGCGAGACAGAAGCAACCCGTCTCATTTCAAGGACACTCCCCGACGCTGTACCAGGACCTCTCCGCGCTTACACTCCAGAAGCGCTGCTGCTTCAAGCCTGTGACATCCTATCTTCAGCAGCAGGCTATACCATACAGCTGGGGGCATCCTTTCCGGATTATCTTTAAACTGGACAATAAGCTTCACCAATTCCGCTCCCTTAGGGACGCTTGTCAACTGCTGGGTATCGACGTATTTTATTATTTATTTAATTTTATTTATTTATTTAACGATTTGTAGAGCGCCTGGTGACCCGGAGGCATCCCCGCGCTGTAAGAACTTGCGATGACCAAGAGAGAAAAGGAGGTCCTATTTGGGGAAGAGGAGAGTTTTTAGCTGTTTGCGGAAGCGTAGGTGGCAGGGTTCCAGCCGCAACCAGCGTGGGAGCGAGTTCCAGCCTGAGGACGCTTTTACTGAGAAGCGTCGACCCCCCGTGCGAGCCCTCCTGAATCTTGGGACATTGGCCAGGCGCTCATTGTCCGAGCGCAGGAGTCTCGGTGCTTTATACGGGGTGACCATGTCTCTCAGGATCGAAGGGCCTAGACCGTTGAGGAGTTTATGGGCGGTGCACATTGCCTTAAACTCTATCCTCTCTCGCACTGGAAGCCAGTGGAGGGCCTTGAGCGCTGGTCTGGCAGAGGCTCTGGAGGGAAGACTCATCAGCATCCAGGCAGCCGGATTTTGGGTGCGTTGAAGTTTTGCCAGAGCAGTTTCGGGGGCTCCTAGATAGACGGCGTTACTGTAGTCCAATCGTGCAAGGATCAGGCTTTGAACCAGGAGTTTCCTAGATGGAGGAGGGAGCAGCGGAAGGATCTTGCGGATTGATCGCATGAGTCCGTAACAGGTTCCTGCTGTTTTGGCTGCCTGGGTCTTCATGGACAGATCAGGTTCGAGCCAGACCCCCAAAGTCTTGATTTCCTTCTTCGGGGCGGGCACCTCGCCAAAAACATCGGGCCAGACCGATGGAGGTATTGCTGACCATTTCTTCCCCATCAGCATGACTTCGGTTTTAGATCCGTTGAGCTTAAGTGATGACTCGCACATCCAGAGATGGATTTCCTGGAGGCAGTTCAACAGATTGTCTGGGCAGTGGTCAAGATGTGAGAGTGAGACAACCAGTTGCGTGTCGTCCGCATAGCTCACAATCTTGATACCGAATGGGGCAACTACGTTCTCCAGAGGGGCCATGTAAGCGTTAAACAAGGTGGGACTTAGCGAGGACCCCTGGGGGACCCCGCTAGACAGAGGGAGGGAAGCTGAGCGGGAGTTGCCGTCCCAGACCTGGAACGTGCGGCCCGACAGAAAAGACTCTATCCAGGCCAGTGCGGTGCCCCCGAGTCCTGCCCTGGCCAGCCGGTGGAGCAAGACATGGTGGTTCACCGTGTCAAAGGCTGCACTGAGGTCCAGGAGGATCACTGCCACTGACCCCCCTGAATCCAAAATGCACCTTGCCTCGTCGATGACTGTGAGGAGGGCAGTGTCCGTGCCGTAGCCAGGACGAAACCCAGTTTGGGACCGACGCAGTAGGTTGTTGGATTCGAGAAACTGGGACAGTTGGACATTGACCAGTTTTTCGGCCATTTTGCTAATACCTGGGAGGAGCGATATCGGCCTGTAGTTTGCCAGGTCGGCGGGGTCCAGATGGGGTTTTTTGAGAAGGGCTTTAACTACTGCCCCCTTCCAGCTCGGAGGGACGGATCCTTGGGACAGCGAGATGTTGATCAACTCCGTGATAGGGGACACGATAGCAGGGGCAACTGTTTTCAGGAATCTCATGGGAGCGGGGTCACAGGGGGAGCCGCTTTTCATCTTGGCCAGGGTCTTTCCCACTTCGTCCAGAGAGACCGCCCTAAATGCAGTGAGCTGTGGGTGTGGGGTGTTTCCTGTGTGGGTGACAGGCGCATCATTGTCCCTGTAGTTTGGCTGACTGGGTGGTGGGAGTGAGGCTAAGATGTGGGAGATTTTGGAGTCGAAGTGAGTTGCAAGTTCATCGCTCCTGCCCGGAGGGGACCTGTTGGAGGAGGGGGGCAGTGGTATTTTCAGAAGCTCTTTGTCGATGAGGTAAGACTCTCTCGCCGAATTGGTGGCATTTTTTATTCTTGCATCGTAGTATGAGGCTTTAGTGAGTTTCAGGGTGGATTTATAGGTTCTCACCGACCTTTGGTAGGCGTCCTTACTGGAGTGGAGCCAGTCCTTTCTCTACAGTCGCTCCGCTTTTTTGCATTCCTTGCGGAGGGTTCTGAGTTCCGGGCTAAACCATGGGGCTGATCCTGTCTTTCCGTTTTTATCTTCGCGAGTTTTTATGGGGAGGATAGAGTCAAGGGAGTTGGAAATCCACTCGCTAAAATTTCTGTCCGCTGTGACAGGGTCCTCTGAGGGGGTAGGGGTCATAGAGTCCAAGGCTCAGGCCCAGTCCTCTGTAGAGAGTCTGGACCATGCCCTGTCCCGGACGTAGGTGACGGGCTTGTGGGGCTTCCTGAATTCTCCTGGCAAAAAGAGAGGGACCAGAAAATGGTCCGTCCAAGGGAGGGGGAGGGACGCTTTGGCCTGGAGGGTGTGGACATTAGTAAAGACTGGGTCTAGCATGTGACCCTTGATATGGGTGGCTCCAGAGTTGGTCAGTTGGAGACCATAGGCAGCCAGGTCTAGGATCAAGTCGGCGGCCCCTGTGTCTAGGGGGTCATCGAAATGGATATTAAGGTCTCCTAGTACAGTGAAGTTAGACGTTGAATGGGCCAGTGATGATATCGATTCTAGAAGGGCGCTAGCGAAGGGGCCAAAGTGGCCGGGGGGGGGCGATACACTAGGAGGCCTGCCAACGATGTTGTCGGGGCCAGCTGGATGGTAAAATGGCAACTTTCAGAGTCCGAGATGTGGGCGTCGCTAATTCTGCAGGAGAAATGATCCCGGTGGAGGATGGCTAGTCCGCCTCCTCTTCCAGAGGGGCGTAATTGGGACTGGATGAGGAACCCCGGGGGTAAGGCTAAAACCACATCCGAATCCGAGTGAGTGGTGAGCCATGTTTCCGTAAGGAACAGAATGTCTAGGTCGTGGTCCACAAGCAGGTGATTGATGAGCAGGGCATGCATGGGGAGTGACCTGCAATTCAGTTCAGCTAGTTTTAGGCCAGGGTGTGAAATAGGTGGATCGGTAAGTTGTAGATGGACTGGGTGACAGAGTGCACAACTAATGAAAGATCCGTCTAAGTCATGAACATAATTACACATTGTGTTGGTGGTGGGTCTGAGACTTAGGAGGGCACGGCGCGAGTAACTTACCCTATTGGAAGCTGACCCCGGCATAGGTTCTGGCCCTGAGCCCGTTCGGGCGCGGACGGGCGCAGACGGGCTTGCCTTAGGCGCGTCTTCGGCACGCAAACAGCGCTCCCGCTGCGCTCGTCCGCTGCGCTTCCTGGCCAGACACATTTTAATGGTGTTTGCTGGAGAGGGCGGTCAGGGGGCGTGGCCTAAAGGGGCGTAGCCAAAAGGGGCGTAACCAAAAGGGGCATGGCCTAAAGGGGCGTATCCCAAATGGCCATGGCCTAAAGGGGCGCGGCCAAGGGGGCGTGGCCACCGTCCACGCGGTGCCGAGATCGTTGGGGGCGTAGGAGTAGGTCGAGGCAGCGTGGTAGCGCTGGGGGCTGCTGCCCGTGCCAAGTGTCGCTCTACAGTGCCCAGGTGAGAGTGAGAGTGATTTTAAAAGCACAAAAATCAGTCTAAGCGCGAGTTACAATTTTTAAAATAAAGCACAACAGTCCCGGCTTTCCGCCTCAGGACACAACAAGAACTAAATGCCAGTCACTTGTATTCAGCGTTTATATCTGGCGCTTGAAGGGGGCGTGGCCTAAAGTGGGCGTGGCCACCGTCCACGCGGTGCCGAGATCGTTGGGGGCGTAGGAGG
Source organism: Lissotriton vulgaris (assembly GCF_964263255.1). Lineage (NCBI taxonomy): Eukaryota > Metazoa > Chordata > Amphibia > Caudata > Salamandridae > Lissotriton > Lissotriton vulgaris. The sequence goes on along the minus strand of NC_141687.1, from coordinate 694,803,089 downwards.
GGGTCGAGGCAGCGTGGTAGCGCTGGGGGCTGCTGCCCGTGCCAAGTGCCGCTCTACAGTGCCCAGGTGAGAGTGAGAGTGATTTTAAAAGCACAAAAATCAGTCTAAGCACGAGTTACAATTTTTAAAATAAAGCACAACAGTCCCGGCTTTCCGCCTCAAGACACAACAAGAACTAAATGCCAGTCGCTTGTATTCAGCGTTTATGTCTGGCGCTTGAAGAGGGCGTGGCCTAAAGTGGGCGTGGCCACCGTCCACGCGGTGCCGAGATCGTTGGGGGCGTAGGAGGGGGTCGAGGCAGCGTGGTAGCGCTGGGGGCTGCTGCCCATGCCAAGTGCCGCTCTACAGTGCCCAGGTGAGAGTGAGAGTGATTTTAAAAGCAGAAAAATCAGTCTAAGCGCAAGTTACAATTTTTAAAATAAAGCACAACAGTCCCGGCTTTCCGCCTCAGGACACAACAAGAACTAAATGCCAGTCGCTTGTATTCAGCGTTTATGTCTGGCGCTTGAAGGGAGCGTGGCCTAAAGTGGGCGTGGTCACCGTCCACGCGGTGCCGAGATCGTTGGGGGCGTAGGAGGGGGTCGAGGCAGCGTGGTAGCGCTGGGGGCTGCTGCCCGTGCCAAGTGCCGCTCTACAGTGCCCAGGTGAGAGTGAGAGTGATTTTAAAAGCACAAAAATCAGTCTAAGCGTGAGTTACAATTTTTAAAATAAAGCACAACAGTCCCGGCTTTCCGCCTCAGGACACAACAAGAACTAAAACGTACCGCCAGAAGGGGAGGAACAGCCGACCTCGCAGACCGGGAAGGGGGAATCTTCGTCGCAATGGCGACAGCAGCGGAATCGGAGGCGCGTCAAAAGACCACCGAAGACAGAGATCGAGAGTGGCCTTCGGGCAGCGGTGGAGGCGGTGTCAACTGAGCTATCACAACAGCCGGGAGGCTGAAACTTCTCCTGTTGGCAATTCTAGGGGTCACCTGTGCCCTTGTGAGGGTCGACGGGGAGGAATGGGGAGGGGGGGGGGTCGGACCCTTTTTCCCCGAGACGCAGTTTGACCGGTCATCTGCGAGAGATGAAGGACAATGATGGACCTTTTGACTTTTTCCTTTTTTGGTTACTGGTTTTGGGATGTAGGCAGGGGAAGGGACGGGGTGGGATGTGGGGTGGCGGGAGATGGTGGGGAGGCACATGTTGGGGCGTGCATCTTTCTTATGTCTTGTACTGTGGGAGGGGTTGGGTGGGGTTCCAGTTCCTAGGGGGTTCGTCACGACTCATGGGCACGAGACTTCATTACCAGGGGCGGACCCGAATCAATGCTGGGGGGGGTTCATTGCAGGGACGTGGACATGACCCCAAGGGTAGACATTTGGAATACGGGGCAGGAGGGATGGAGTCAGATCTATGGCCCACACTGAGGTGCGCATTCTCTCCCTGAATGCAAGGGGGTTTAATAACCCAATCAAAAGGAGGGCAGTGTTATCCTGCCTGGAACACGCGCAGGCTGACATCTGTCTCCTGCAGGAGACACATCTGCTGCCGAAAGACTGCTCCAGGATGAAAGTGCGTAGTTTCCCACAGCAGTTTTTCTCTTCTGGCCCGAATAAGAAAGCGGGGGTGGCAATTCTAGTGGCTCAGAGGTTCCGCGGAAAAGCCTTGCGTAAAGGTGCAGAGATAAAGGGGAGGTTACTGTCGTACCATTTTTCACTGGGAGGGCTGGACTTCACAGTATGCTCGATCTATGCCCCCAACGAGGGTCAGGAGAAATTCCTCCAGAACGCGCTCAGCGTAGTGGCTGCGTCCGAAGACAGGCATATCCTTCTAGGGGGTGAACTTAATCTGGTGCTAAACTCCACGTTAGACAGATCGGCGCAGCATTCCACCTCGGCTGGGACTTTGTCAGAGGGAGGTCACAGGAGATTGGAGGAATTGGGTATGGTAGACCTCTGGCGAAGCCTCCACCCTACTTCTAGATCTTATTCTTATTTTTCCAACGCACACCGCACATACGCCAGACTGGACTATTTTCTGGCATCCACTTCCCTCCAGGCTCTGACGTCCACTACGGACATAGGGGTTGCTACTCTTTCTGATCACGCCCCCATCTCAGTGACCTTTCTTTTTCCTCTGGTGCAGCGCCTCTCCAGATGCTGGCGACTCAGAGACACACTTGTGCAGCGCAAGGGAACGCCCAAGAAAATCGCACGCGCGATCGAGGAGTATCTACTGCACAACACCACATCCGACACTTCCCCGACGACTCATTGGGCGGCCCTGAAGGCGGTACCTAGAGGGGAATTTATTGCATTATCCTCGGCTGAAAATAAGGCACGAGCAGAGAAAAGGGATGAGCTAACGCAGAAGGTCAGGGAGTTGGGGGGAATGCACCAGAGGACATGCGCGCCTAGGATCTGGCGACAGCTGACTCTGGCGCGGAAACAGTTAAGCGCGCTAGACCAAGACAGGGCAGAATTTGCGGCATTGAGAACGCATCACATGTACTACACTGGGGGGGACAGATGCGGACGTTTACTGGGGCGCGCGCTTAGAGAAAAGAGGCAACAACACTTAGTAAAGGGCGTTAGGACATCCGTGGGACATCTTGCTACGGGAGACCGGGAGATCGCAGATGCCTTTAGCGATTTCTACTCATCCCTTTATGCGGAAGAGACACTGGACCACGCCACGAGCGTATTGTTCCTAGACTCCGTCCAGCTACCGGTCCTCACATCGGACCAGGCGGCGGCCCTAGAGAGTGCAATCAGACCCGAGGAGGTCATCTCGGCCATCTCCAGGCTTAAGCTGGGAAAGGCCCCAGGGCCGGACGGTTTCACCGCCATTTTTTATAAGACCTTTTGTACTCAGGTGGCGCCGCTCTTGACCACCCTCTTTAATTCCTTTTCGGAACCGGGAGTAATCATGGAAGATCTCCTGGACACCACCATATCTGTAATTCCCAAGCAGGGTAAGGACCCGTCCAGTTGTGCAGCCTATCGGCCCATCTCGCTGCTCAATATTGATTTGAAGCTGTACACGGGCATACTGGCCGCATGTCTGGCTCCACTGATGCCGAAACTGATAGTTCTGAACCAGGCTGGGTTCATCTCAGAGCGGCAAACGGTGGACAACACAAAGAGGGCGCTCCACCTTATCGAGAAGGCCACACGCACGGAGGGGGAATACATGCTGCTTGCTATTGACGCGGAAAAGGCGTTTGATCGTGTCCATTGGCCGTATCTAGAACAGGTTCTGGTGAAGGCGGGGTTGGGGGACCGATTCCGCACTTGGGTCCTGAACTGTTACTCACGGCCCTCAGCGACGGTCCGCGTCAATGGATGCTCCTCACCCCACTTCCCCATAGAGCGAGGCACGAGACAGGGGTGTCCACTGTCGCCTCTGTTATTCGCCTTGTACATGGAACCCTTGGCTCAGGCGATACGCCTCACACCCGAGATTCATGGGATCAAAACGGGCGTCTTCGAACATACCATCAGCCTTTACGCGGATGATGTACTACTTTCGTTGTCTTCCCCCCGAATCTCGCTCCCGGCCTGCATGACCATTCTGGAGGACTTCGCAAAAGTAGCGGGCTTTAAGATAAATCTCAGCAAGTCAGTGGCGCTCGACCTCTCCTTGGAGAAGTCCACGAGGGCACATTTGCAGGGGCTCTTTCCGATTCCATGGGCGTCAGAAGCCGTCCCGTATCTGGGTATCCAACTGGCAACCACCCTGCAGGCCACAGTTTGCCTCAATTGCACGAGTCTGCGGCAAACCATCAGGTCCGAACTGGGCAGGTGGAAGCACCTTCCGCTGTCCTGGTAGGGCAGGGTAGCGGCGATAAAAATTACCATCTTGTCACAGATCCTCTATGTGTTCAGGGCCATCCCCATGCGGCCTCCGGATGGGTGGATCCGCCAGACCCAGTCTGAACTGGCGCAATTCATCTGGAATGGGCGCCGCCCACGGATGAAACTTCGCCTGGCGATGCTGCCTCCTGAGAATGGGGGTTTGGGCCTCCCTGACCTGTTACTGTACTACCAAGCCGCACAGTTACGAACGCTGGTAGAGTGGAGTAAATGGGAGTCGGAAAAACATTGGCTCTTCCAGGACCAGGCAGTTGCAGGCTGCACGTTTCAGGAGATTCCCTTTATGCAGCGGAGGCATCGTCCTCCCAATCTCTACGCCTCGTTCATAACGAGGACCCCTCTAGAGGTGTGGGACCGGTTAAATGTGGCACACGAACTGACATCCTTCCCCTCCCCACTAACACCCTTGCTCAATAACCCTGACTTTGGCCCTGGCATGGACACAACAGCATTCGCGAGGTGGGCTCCGGCGGGATGCAGAGTGCTTGCACATATGTATGCAGCAGAAGGAGTCTTTCCCTTTGATGCCTTCCGCCAAGAATATGATATGCCAGAAGAAGAGCGCCTACGTTATCTCCAGGTGAGACACTGGGCCCTTCATGCGACTACAAGGGAGAGGGCTGATCGCAAACTTAGCGCGTATGAATATTGGCTGCTTTCGAGGAAGTCGGACCTTAAACTCATCTCTGATCTCTATCGTATGCTCCTTGGGCGATACACTCACATTCACAACCCGGGGAGAGCAAGGTGAGAGAGGGAGCTGGGCCGTGAGTTGGGTAACAAAGAATGGGAGGGAATTTGCTATAGAGCCCGCCATTCCGCACATCACATGGGTCTCACCGACACCCTTACGAAAATCACCTCCTATTGGTACTACACCCCGGAAAAACTTCATGAGATTGATCACACACGAGAGGCGCTGTCCTGGAGTGGCTGTGGAGGGAGGGGCACGTTGGTTCATCTGCTGTGGGACTGTCCGCACCTGCAGGACTACTGGAACAAGGTGCTGGATGAGGTGGACCTACACCTGGACACTACTCTTCCGAGGTTCCCCGCATATGTACTGCTGGGCTCTCCCAACCCTCTTACCTATCCATTGCGCTCCCACCGGGGCAGACTGATAGCTATAGCCCTGGGATCTGCGTTGCAAAATATTCTCACTTTCTGGCGCTCTGCTCACATCCCCACCTTTCAAGGCTGGCTGCACCATCTCTGGAATATTTTGGGGATGGAAAAGCTGTCTTTGGTGGCTAGGGGGGAGGGGGATAAATACCCGGACCTGTGGCATCCCTTTTTAGCTCTCCTGGCCACGGAATTCAGGGAGGTGACCTGTCCCAGGTTTCTGCGTCTTCTCCGGCTGCCGTATGATCTTGCCACGGAGTCGACAGAGTAGTCAACAGCATCTATAGTGCGTATTGTTTGGACCTGGAACTATAGAGGGTGGGTTATGGGGGGTGGGGGGTCGGGATGAGCAGTTTGAAGACTTTTTGTTCGGAGGGACCGGAGCAAGCAGCATCGGAGGGATGGGGCCGGCCCAGCTCTTGTACTGCGCTGTCCTGTGGGTCCCTCTTTCCTCATCCCCAGGTGATCTCTGTGGGCCTATGTTACCCAACTTATGAACTTGACCAAGATCCCCGGTATACATATGCTCCGTTAAGGTTATCCCTCACGATCGCTGTTGTATTTGACATGGAAAAGCTGTATCAATACTGGATAGGCCGAATGTTGACGCCGACCTAGTAGATAACGCATCATACTGTCTTTCATCTATGTGTGCAGCACAATAAACATACTTTAAACATAAAGGTATATGACCCACAATAATAGGTCTTCATTATACACATACTGCAACCCACTACATAGGCTTGTGCCAATGCATCCTAGCTATTGGGATTATAATATATTTGTCGTTTTAGCAGGTATTCATCATTTCTAAACAGATTTTGTTCAGATCAATACCAATGGGTGCAGAAGTTCTGTGAATATATCCATTTACGTCCCTAATAAGAACAAAAGACCTACGTGTCCAGCTAGGACCCTATGGATGATATTAGAAGCTACCTTAGATGTTTTTCTTTCTTTCTTGTTTGGCTATATGAGTAAGACGAGGCCAAGGTACTTTTAGACAGATGCAGCAATAAACCAGTGTCTAAATATATCCCTTCCCACTTATGGAGAACTAAATAGACCTTACTAAAGAATTAGTCAGTCTGTGCTTCTTGATTACTGCACTTATCAGCTTTGTGTCCTTAGAATACCTTCTTTTTTAGCTTGTTTTCTCATTATTGATGGTGACATTAAGCAGGTTGAAATGACACTAGGTAGAGTGCAAGTGCTCTTCAGTGCTCGGTTGCTCCCTATCATACAATATCATCAATCACTCTGCAATAATTCTAAAACTTTAAAGCGATTTCCATTTTGCTCACACATAATCACCTAATGGCTCGGCACATTTTTTCAGCCCTTTGATGAGGATAATATCCAGGTCAACTTGGCTCTCTGTACCTGCTCCTTTTCGTTCTTGTCATTCTTGTATTTTTTTCTGTATCCTTTAATGTTCAAAACCTCTCATGAATTGTAATGGATTATTGACTTGTTAATACTTAGTGAGACTTCTGGCAACTGAAGAATGGCAATCTAAATTCACTTTTTAGCTCTGCAATAGCCAACACATTTTGACTTCACTAAAATCATGCATACAACATACTTCAAGAGGCTTTCAGCCAGCCAGAATCATCCATTTGTCAGTTGTTGTGTCATGCTACTTTTCTAGTTGCACTATACGACATGGGGCACAGGGTCAGCCCACTTGAGCTATTGGCCTTCTTCATTGAGAATCAGCACTTTCATCAGGAGCACAGAAAATATTCTTGCTTATAGTTAATTTTTTGTTCACATTGGCCAGGGCCCGACAGCTCCATTAACATCACATTTTTACAGAAACCTTGTCAAAACAAAATAAGCATTGACAAAGCAAAATACTTGATAGTCAACACCAGGCATATCTGCTTTGCCAATGCTTGTTTCTCATAAATCAGACCCTTTAATTCCTGATTCATTGATATCATATGGTAATGCCATCAGTTTCATCTATGGGCTTCAATACACTAGCTTGTGTTTCACCAATATTGTGAATAGCATTAAGCTGGAGTGAAACCCATTTAAGAAGCGGTGAGTTGGCATTCCAAGGTATGGTTTGCCTTCAAAGTTTGTAAACATCCGCAAACTCATGTGTGCCTTGGAACCTATGAAATGAGTTCCCATGCATAGCTTCCTCTTATCTTTAAATTTAGTATTTTAGCTGTGAGTCTTGCACTTCAAATCTTCAAACACTCTACTATAAAAAGTGCTGCCAGTGCCTGAGAAAGTGACAAACTCACAGTTTTAATGCAAAGGTTCCAAGTTATTTTCCATCTGGTATTCACCAATGACAATACTTAATGTCAATCAATTAAAAAAAAATACAATACAAGAGCAAACCCTGAAACCCACGTGCTGATGTCAGTACTAGCCCAAAGACAAAAATCACCAATAAAGGCTTCATCTTCTTTACAACCAACCCATGTGCATAGAGCAATACTTCTAATCCGAACTATTGTTCATCCGAAAAAATCCAAAGTGGTCACAGAATCAACTCTGTCCACTCTCAGTGTTTAAATTAGTAGTACCATCACGATTCAGGAAATTGATAGGAACCTGCTGTCTTTTGAAGTCATCTTTCAAAACCTCATAGCACAACTTGTGGCATTGCTGGATCTACTCCACCTACCCTCTCTACAACACTGTTTAATGATACATTTTATAGACCACTAATGATACACACATCCCCACATCCCACCCATCCTCTCAATTCACTGTCCTTGCCCAGAGCTAACGTGTTCCTTAATAACACTAAAATACCTCAACCTTGCCCAAGCTCTCCACCCTCAGCTTCACAATAACACAGACTAGTGTTCCACATTGACTTCTATTCAATTCTCTGCCTCCTACTACTCTGCTCCAGAAGCCAATGTTAAATACCATCAAATGCCAACACTAACTTTATCTCATCCTACCTTAAGCCCAGTGCCCTACTGTAAACAAGAGCTAATAACACCAAATAATCATTTAGGCAAACTCATGACATCCATGACTCCCACAGCTCAATCAAGTGGCCAAACATATGCACCTAGGCACATATTGAATCTCATGTTCACATTTCTTTATGAACCTCTCTACCTTGGGGGGCGGAGCTAGCCACAGAGAGCAATGGCCGCACATTGAGCGAGCTCCTCTCAAACGCCTACTCTATCATGCAAAATCCTACAAAATAAGGGTGCTAAACGACACAAAATGAAGGGTGGCGGCTCGGGCTAACGTTGGATTCCCGAATTATGAAGTAAATCTGCATCTGTGCACCGTTTAAGGCTGCTTAGAGATTGTCGGCGAGCTGAGGGCCTGGCCTGTGAAAGTTAAACCAAGACCACGGGCTGAAGTGGAGGCAGCTGCCGCGACGCACGCTACATAACGCGGCCGAAGTTAACAGCCTGGATCGGCAAGCAGACACGGAGGTACGGAGAGCGTAATATATCGTCGGAAGGCCATGCTGCGGAGGTTGCTGGTGTGCGTGTGGAGGGGGATAGGTGCTCGCCAGGCCGAAGTAGCCCCAAGAACGTTTAAAAGTAGAAGCAGGACCGCACAGTGAGAAGATGCGCTGCACTTGAGTATCTGTAATATCCACCGGCTGCCAGGAAGCCTGCTGAGTTTTGCGACCCGCATTGCCATAATCTGCAGGCTTGAAGAGGCAACACGGCCTATCAAGTGGGGGAAGAGGATAAAAAATATGCACAGCAGCAGGGCCCAGCCGCTCACAAATGTACGGCTGGGGGGCAGTAGATAGAGCGCGGTAAGTGCTGTTACGCCACATCCATTGGGAGCCACCTTATAGAGTGTGGTTGAGAAGCCTGGTGGGCGAGTGGCCCTGATTATCTGTGCGGACTCGGGTCAGGGCTTTCTAAGATCAGTGGGGGCACCAGAGCCGAAAGCACGGCGGAGGTCTTTACCAGGTGCGACAGTGGAGGATCGGCGGGCTCTGGACCATCAGACCAGTGTGCACCCCCCGACGGAGTGAGAAACTCAGGGTCGTCCATCTAAGCCCCAGCTCTGAAATAATTAGTGACAAGAAAGGAGGGCCACACCGCGATGGGACACTACGGCTAGCTGGGCAACGTGGTGCAAAATATGTGGGAGGTGCGGGGTGCCCAGACAAAGCGGAACCAGCCTGCTGGGAGGCAGCCTCAAGTAGCCTGAGGGGGCATGTGCCACTATACCACGGAGGATCGTCTGAAATTATTCACCACATGAGTGACCTGAGTGAGATGCCTGGGGTAATGTCTATGGGTGGCAATTGCTGCTAAACTATGTGCTGGCTGCCCAGACAAGATAAGTACATATGGTACCTCCCTAGAGCTACAGAGGATCACAGTGGGTCAAGCTGCAGCACAGGAGCTCCTGAATCAATCCGGTTCTTGACGAGTGCATTGCGGAACAACCAAGACACACACAAACATACCCTTCTTCATCATGGGCAAGCCGGATCGGACTCAATCCAAACTCACCTTTGATCAGACAAGAAAACAACGTGATCATGGCACAGATGACCAACCTTCGTTGCAACAAACGGCAGGTGTATCGGGAGGAGTAACAAATTATATTGTGCAAGCCATGTTCGCCACAATCCAAACTGCATTGTCAAGCATAGATGGCAAAATAGACTCGCTAACGTATTGAGTGGACAGGATGTCTGAAGGCATAGACAAACATGCGGAAAGGATTGACATGGCGGAGTGCAGAATATCTGACGCGGAAGACAGCCAGGTGCAAATGGACACGAAGCAGACCAAGATGGAGAAGCAACTGGTGGCGATATCTGTGAAGGCGGAGGACCTGGAAGCGAGATCCCGTAGAAATAACATTCGCTTAATGGGAGTGTCTGAGACAACAAACACAGACCTGATGGAACAATTTGTGGAGAAACTGCTCATATCTCTGTTGGGGAGAGAAACATTCTCTGACATCTTCATTGTTGAGAGAGCCCATAGATCACTAGCGCTGAAGCCACCGATCGGATCAAGACCGTGACCGATTATAGCAAGACTTCTAAACTACAGTGACAGAGATGCGGCGCTTCAAAAAGCTAGAGAATTGGGCAAATTAAACCATGAAGGTATGGAAATCTCTCTTTCTCCAGACTTTACAGCATCTGTACATGAGGCAAGGAAGAAGATTGGCACAGCGAAACAAAAGCGAAGGGATTTAAACATACAATATGCCATGCTGTATCCAGCCAGACTTAGTGTCACGGAGGGCGGAAAATCGCGGATTTATAACAAACCCCAGGAAGTACTGAAATTTCTTCAACAGAAGGGACAGACAGTTGCTCGGAGGAGATCGACACAGAGACAGCAGGGAGACCAGTCCACCACATCGGATGTTGAGTGACTGAGTGCTGCGAATGCAACCAACGCTCTACCATGAGTGCGACAGTTGAACTTGTACTGTAGAGCGGATATCCAAGAACTGCTGATTGCTCAGGGTCTCTGGCCTTTCAACCTATAGAGGACAGGTCAGGAGCGCCAGGACTTCTATCTCGCACACTGCTGTGCGTATTCCTCTGTTGGTCTCAACATGGACATTGTCGAACACTTGAGCTGGTGCAAGGTGCGGAATCATTACCAAGGCACAGATAAGTTGTAAGACAAAGTTTCTATTTCTGATTTAAATCCTAATGTGCGACTTAATTTTTTGCTAAATACTTATGTACCTACTTACTGGGATAGCTTTGTTTATGGAGGGCTGGCTCTCTAGGAGTCGCTGACTCACTGGATGATATCTATCAATGTATAGAGTTATGTTTAGCATCTGATATGATAGTTATTGGGCGTTTACCCATGTGGATAAATTCCACAAGAAACGGGGTGGCAGCTCCAACCCCTCAGTGTGAACCATAACAGTTTATTCATGTTTTTTTCATTTAACTTTTCTTTTTATTTCTTTTGTTGTTGTTACTGGGAGGGAGGGAGAGTGGTGGGGCTGACAGAATGGAGTTCTGGGACTGACTCCTCTGAACGGGACCATGCGGAGTGGGTGGAGGGTGGGGGATGGGAAATTATAGAAAATGTCTGGTCTGCGTTGCATACACACACATGTAAAGTTTTCGTATCACACATGGCATTTAAGGGTGTGGAGGATCTACATTGGAAAATAGTTGGGGGTGGCTAACAATACCATGCCAGCCCACAAGCTGACGTTTCTGACATGGAATGTGCGCGGCTTTCAAAACCCACAAAAGATCCGAAGAGTGCTGGCATACTTAGACAGGCACGGCATAGAAGTAGCCTGCGTGCAGGAGACACACCTTACACCACACACAGAAGTTAGAGTGGGCACGAGATGGGCGACTTATCGTATGGCATCTTCATTCTCCACGTACGATAGGGGTGTGATGTTGCTGGTCAGAAGAGGCACTCCCTTTCAGCCACTCACTACACTTAAAGGTGACCAGGGCCGGTATGTGATAGTGCATGGAGACTTCGGGGGCACAATACTGATGGTAGTGACGTCTTATGGCCCAAACAACGATGATCTGGATTTCAATGCAGCCATATGGTCCAAACTTAGAGACTTGTCTAAGGCGATGATCATATGGGGGGGTGATTTCAATACGTGTATCGACCTGACCAAGATAGATCGACAGGTAATGAGTGCTATGGCAAACAATCAGCTAGAGTGCTGCGGAATGGAATGGATCCATGGGCCATGAGTTCTATATGGCGATTGTGAAATAACGGACATAGAGAAGGAACCTGCACGTCCACAACGCACAGCACTTGGTCCAGAATTGATTTTTGGCTTGTCACCCAAGATGCATGTGTGGGGGCCAAGGACATTGAACATTTACCTAAAACATGATCTGATCACTCCCCAGTCCGTCTTACACTTGCAGTCCCTACTTATGTACCTAGACAATTTACATGGAGGATGCCGGGAGAAACTCTACTAGATCCAGTGTTCCTTAGTGAATTACGTCAAGCAATTACGGACTATTTCGATTTCAACACAGGGTCAGTAGACAGCAGAGGTTTGCTATGGGAAGCGTTTAAAATTACAATACGAGGGCATTGCATCGTCAAGCATGCTGGTATCCTCAAGGATATACAACAACAATTAAATATGATTGAGAGAGATATTGTATACCTAAAGGAGGAACATACACAAACACAGAACCCCTCCCTGCTGAAACAGATGAGGGAAAAAATGGATGATTATCAACGATATGCAGCTGATGAAGTGAAATACAAATCATGCAGATATGTAGCGCATAGGTATGGGGAGGGGGGCAGACCGGGACCTGCCTTGTCAAGCAAAATAAAACCAGCACCCACACAATTATACATAACGAGTCTGATAGATGCAGAGGACTGCACGCTAATAATAATAATAATAATAATAATAATAAAATCATTTATAGAGCGCATGGTTACACTTAAAATAGTGTGTCCCCGCGCTGTGGATGAGTTCCACAGAGAACGCTTAGATAAAAACAGCAGAACACAATACAGCCACACCCTGCCCTTTACTAATGACTGGGGAAGAGGTGAGTTTTGAGTTTAAGTCGAAAGCGACTTTTGGATGGCTCCATCCGCAGATTCAGGGGGAGTTTATTCCAGTGGGTGGCTGCCAGATAGCGGAATGAGCGGCCACCCATTCTGGCTCTGAAGATACGAGGGACAGCGAACAGCATACTGCCCAAGGACCTCAGATTGCGTTTGGGACGGTGGATAGTTAAGAGTCTTTTTAAGTAGGGGGGCCTTTCCCATGTGCAATTCGATGGGCAAAGCACATTGTCTTGAACAAAATGCGCTCTTTGATGGGTAGCCAGTGTAACTTGGCCAGAGCGTTTTTCCCCGAAGCTCTCCTGGGAAGATTAAGTACCAGACGTGCAGCCATGTTCTGCACTCTTCGAAGTTGCCCCAAACCTTTTTGACTTAAACCGATGAAAAGGGCATTGCCATAGTCCAAGTGAGGGGTCACTAGAGCATGGACAAGGGACTTCCTAGAGTTGATGGGCAGGAGATCTAAAACCTTACGCAAGGTTTTGAGAATAGCGTAGCACTTGCCGGTGACTTTGGCAATCTGTTTTCCAAAAGTAAGTTCTGTATCCAACAGAATCCCCAAATTTTTAGCTGAGACTGCAGGTATAGGAGTCAAACCTAGTTCACTTGGCCACCAGTCAGAAGACCACACGGATGTTGCTTTACCCACCAATAGCACTTCGGTCTTGTCCCCATTGAGACGAAGACAGTTGTTATTCATCCAGCTCGTGACAGCTGAGAGACAGGCGGAAAAGTTCCTCGCTGTCTCATCATGTCCCCGGGTTAGTGTGATCATTAGTTGTGTATCATCGGCGTAGGTGATGATATTTACGCCAAATGATTCCACCAACCTTGCAAGGGGTTCCATGTACAGATTGAACAATGTAGGGCTCAAACTGGAGCCCTGAGGAACCCCATGCTTCAGCTGTCTGGGTGACGATTTAAATGGGGAGCAGTGGATTTGAAAGCTTCGTTTCTCTAAGAATGACTTGAGCCATTCATAGGCGTTACCCTTGACTCCAATCTCAGATAGTTGTGTCAGCAGCGTGGTGTGCGATACGGTATCGAATGCCGCACTTAAGTCTAATAACACCAACGCCGCTGTCTGACCTTTATCTGCTATCTGACGCAGTACCTCAGTGGAATACAGGATGGCAGATTCCGTCGAGTATTGGGCTCTGAACCCTGATTGGGTAGAATGAAGAAACTGGCCCTGCTAAAGATAGTCCATCAGTTGAATGTTGACAATTTTCTCTGCTACCTTCATACAGTAGGGCAGCAGAGAGATGGGGCGGAGATTTTGGAGCTGTGTTACAGGCATATTAGGTTTCTTCTTCAGTGGAATTACCTGCGCTCTTTTCCAAGGTTCAGATACCTGGTTAGTGTGGAAAGATAGATAAATGAGGTGGCTAATGTGGTCGATTAATACCTCTAGAACGTCATTGAAGCGCTTAGGAGGGGCAGCATCATTAGGAGATCCCGACTTTACACTATTAGCAATACTTATCAATTTTTGTCGATCGGTGACATGAAAACCAGTCAGCTGGCGGGAAGATTTTAAACACTCTTCTTCCTTGGCCTGAATTATATTCTCCTCAGTTTTAGTGGTGAAAGATGCATGAATAAGTTCAACTTTATTGACAAAATAATCAGCGATCACATTACATAAATCATCCGAGAATATATCTTGAGTTTCTAACCTGTTAGGAACAGTAATTTCCTTATAAATGGAAAACAGTTCCCTAACTGGATTTATTGCCTCTGTGATCCTGTCCTTGAAAAATTTCCCTTTTGCTGCTCTAATCATTTTTGAATATTTAGTTAGTTTGTTTTTATAAATTTGTTTTCTCTCTGGGTCATAGTCCTTGCGCCAATCACGCTCCATTTTTTTACAGATGGCTTTAGCAGTTTTAAGCTCCTCTGCGAACCATGGAGCCGTTCTACTGCCTCTAACTGGAGGTTTGTTAGTCCAGGGGGCTACCTTATCAAGTGCCCTGGTCATCCACATTTCATAGGCTGCCCATCAAGCTGTCGTTCAAAGTGGGCGGTTCCTTCAATAAGGCTAATCTATAAGCCTCTTGGGTGTATTTCCTCCAGCTTCTATGTTTCACAGTGGGAGGTTTAGGGCCATTGGCTATATTAGTTTCGTTATATATTGAAAACGAAATTAGTTTGTGATTAGACTAGGGAATGCTTATGGGAGGGGACACATTTATAGGCTCCCAGTTGGCAAATATAGGATCGAGCAGATGGCCCGATTGATGCGTGGGCAGGTTGCTACCCTCAACAATTGGCCCGACTCTGGACAGTTTTAACCAGCTGTCCAATGAAGACTTTTTGAAAGTTCTATCAGGCATGAAAAGTGGCTCACCAAATGATCCAGCCCCCATTTACATCCTCAAACAAGTCGGACCTACCATCTCACACTTGGCCACCAACCTCATTAATGCTTCTCTTAGCCAAGGAGTGGTCCCTCCTAATTGGAAACACGCAATAGTTAAGGCTCTACAGAAAAAAACAGGTCTTGACCCACTAGACCTTTCCAACCTTCACCCAATTTCTCTTTTGCCCGGCATAAGTAAGATCGCAGAGAAGGCTGTCAATCAGCAATTGTCGGCCTTCCTTGAATCCAACAATCTCCTTCGCCCCTCACAAACAGGTTTCCGCCCAGGTCAAGGGACCGAGACCGCTCTTTTGAAAGTGGTCGAGGAAGCCAGATGCATCTTGGATTCAGGAGGATCAGTCCTACTGATCCTCCTGGATCTAAGCGCTGCATTTGACACGGTGGACCATAAGATCCTGATCCAGCGACTACTTAACCTAGGAGTGAGAGACACAGCACTTTGTTGGCTTTCATCCTTCCTTAAGGACAGAACCTTCCAGGTCTGTGAAGGGAGTGTGCGATCCGACTTTTTCCCCCTCCAGTGTGGGGTTCCTCAGGGCTCTTCATTGAGCCCTACACTATTTAACATATACATGGCCCCCCTGGAGGATGTGGTCACCCCCTTTGGGATAAAAGCTGTCACATACGCTGATGACACCCAAATGGTTGTCTCATTCTCCTTAGAAAGTGACAAACTTAAAAACCTCCATGACTGTCTAGAAGGAATCCACAACTGGATGTGCGACTCAAGGCTTAAACTAAATGGCTCTAAAACCGAGCTCATGTTGCTGGGACACCAAACATCATCCCTTCCCATCGCTATGTGGCCATCATGCTTAGGAACCCTTCCGCAACCCAAGACTGAACTCAAAAGTTTGGGTTTCTGGTTGGAACAAGACCTCTCCCTGAAAACGCAGGCCAAAAAAACAACTGGTACCTGTGTGGGCCTACTCCGCTCTACCAGGAAGATTCTCCCACTACACCCCGCACAGTCACAAAAATTGCTTATTCAAGGTCTAATCTTATCCAGATTATACTATAGCAATGCCCTCTTCTTGGCGGCCCCAGAATCCACTTTGAATATTCTGCAGAGAACACAAAACGCTGCCGCAAGGCTTCTGACAGGCACCCCCCGGAGAGCATCAGCCAAACCAGCCCTAAAGGCACTCCATTGGCTGCCGATCCGTGAAAGGGTCAAATTCAAGGCCCTATGTACGACCCACAGAGCCTTGCAAGACCAAGGGCCCCCGATGCTTCATACCATGCTCTACCCATATAAACCTAACAGGTCCCTGCGTTCCTCCCAAGGCCTGGCTACTGTCCACAGAGTCAAGAAGGCCCGCACTGGAGGGCGTCGCTTTTCGGTGACAGCTGCAACTCTATGGAACGCCTTGCCAACCCAGCTACGCGCTGAACCTAACTACATGAAATTCCGGAAGCTACTTAAGACCCACCTTTTCCCGCAATAACCTTGACTCCCCTTTCTACCCCTCTGCTTCTCCTCTCAGTCGTCAATGCAATCTCAGCGCTGGGACGCTCCTGGGCAGCCATGCGCTATAGAAATCCCTTTTCATTTCATTCATTTCATTTCATCTAATCTTATAGCTGGCTGAGTGATGGAATCTAACAAACTATCACAAAAAGAGGCAGCTGGTCCAGGGGGACGGTACGCTCTGTGACATCCCGTCTATTTTAGACTGCTTTAAAAATTATTTTAGTCACCTTTATGGAACCAAAATAACTGCCGGCTCGCAAGAAATAGATCAACATCAGCAGGATGTAGCTGTAGCGTGGCTGTAGGATACCCATCGCAAATTTCTCAGTCACTGCATCACAAAAGATGAAATAATGGATGCAATAAACTCCCTCCCGAACAACAAAGCACCCAGCCTGGACGGGCTACCTGGGGAATTTTACAAGGCATACAGCGAACTGCTGATACCACACTTGGCAGAAGTGTTCGAGGAGGCATACAATGACGGTAAGCTGCTTGCTTCCTTGAGAGAGGCCCTATTTGTATTTCTTCCTAAACCGGACAAAGACTCCACAAGGTGGTATTTGTACCGACCGTTATCTTTAATAAATATAGATGCTAAAATTTTAGCGTCTATATTAAGCCAAGATACTCGCAACCAGAATACAGCTCCTACAGGAGAAACTAGTGCTGCCAGATCAGGCAGGCTTTGTGCCCAACAGATCTACCACTCATAACCTCCGCACCATCTTTGCACTATATTACCATTTAGACCCTGACATCCCAGCAGCAGCGGCATTGTTGGATTTGGCGAAAGCGTTTGATTCCGTCAAATGGGTGTACATGCACACAGTGCTATGGAGGATGGGCTTTCCTGAGCAATTTGTTTAATGGATAGAGATATTGTACACAGACCCCAGCGCTAGAGTTAGAATAAATGGACACATGTCAGATGAAATTAGTATAAGTCGTGGAAAAAGACAGGGATGCCCGCTTTCCCCTATCCTGTTTACATTGATAGTAGAACCACTGGCATGCAAGATTCGAAAGTTACACTCAGAGGCAGCACTACCATTTCATCTCCGCCCAATTGGCATCTCTCTTTATGCAGATGACATGGTGCTCATTACCCAACACCTGGACAGACACTTAAACACGCTAATTAGGGAGTATATCCGATTTGAGTATTATTCCGGTTTACAAATTAACTGGGATAAATCGGTGGTCATACTACTCACACCGGTTACAACGGAACCCACCCTGGACTATCCCCTGAAGTGGCACAATGACCCGGTAAAATATCTGGGTATATGGGTGCATAGAGATCCGGATCTGGTGGTGAGGAAAAATTATGTCAGAGCCATGTCAAAGCTGGAAGAACAGATAGAGAAAATGGATGCTGATGCCCCTCTCGCTAGCGGACCGCATAGCTTTACAAAAGATGATTGCACTGCCGAAATGTTTATATTTATTTAGTAATATCCGCATTTGGTTGACACAAGCGCTGTTTATGAAACTGAGAACAGCAATGCAGAAGCTCACATGGGCAGGGGAACCAGCCAGAATACGCTGGGATATTTTGACAAAACCGTACCACAAAGGAGGATTTGGGGCACCTGATCTAAAATTATACTATTATTGTGCACAGGCACAGCATGCTTGTTATTGGCTGTAGCTCACGCTTATGTACCGCATGTGGCGGTGGAGAGGGACAGTGTATATCCGACGCCACTGACAGCTTTTATTTCGGACCCCGTATCCTTCACCCACAGTGACAGAATATAAACAGTACGCTGTACCTCGAGAGCCTGGCATATACTGGCGAGTCGAGGCGAAAAATCCCCCGACTATGCTCCTGCACTTCCACTCGCGTACCATCCGAAACTTTCGGTCACGCAGGAAAAAAGGATGTTATAGCTCCTTGCTGAGACGAAATTGACCACTATGGCGGATGTGTTCCCACGCAGTAGTTTTATTCAAAGGGAGGATCCATCACTTAGTGCGCACAGCACAAAAATGAAGCAGTTTGCTCACATGCACTTACAGATGGCGATGAAGGACTTGTGACTCACTCCCGACAGAACCGCCGACATTGTTAGCTTTACAAGCACTACTGACTGCACCTAGCCGTAGGAGACTGGTCACTCGTTTGTACAACACGTCACAATCAGAGCAAACAGGGGCAGTTAATAAATCAATTAGCAAATGGGATTTGTTGCTGGGGACACTATAAGCAAACAAGACTGGGATTATAGCTGCACTCAACTGCAACTGATGACGCCAAACTGTAATTAACGTATAGTGCATTTTAAATTCCTACATCAATTCTACTATACTCTGACTCAATTACACAAATACGGCCTTCGACCGACTGATAAAGGCTACAGGTGTGAAGATTTGGGGGCTGACTTTCTGCATATAGCATGGGCCTGCCCGCAGATACACAAATACTCAGAGGAAGGGATGATACCTAATGCACCACGAGTATGCCTACTGGGTATGTATAAGATAGCACCAGTAAGACGTAGAAAATTCTTGGCAGTAGCGCTCTTACTAGCTTAGCACCGCGTAGCCACAAGATGGGGCAGTAAACGTCCCCCTAGATATATGGACTGGCTTAAAGATATGACATATTGCATGGACACCTTAGAGGTCTATTCGGAAGAACTGCCGCTAGCATCCAGGCCTAGGGATTATTGGAATCCCTGCTGCAATATCTCCAAAATGCACAGACGGATGAGTGAATACGAGAACACGCAAAATGATAGCTGTACACATGGTGGTTATGTCACATATTTAATGAGGTATAGGCTAGAGGCACTAAATAATAATGTCTGTACAAAGTGTACGATGGTAATGTGCAATTGGTAATGTCAGATTCTCCGCACCACAGAGTATTGAAATTTAATGTGAATGATCGTCAAGACTGTGACTCCCTTTGATGCAGCACGATGTAAACAACTATATACTTGTGAATGTTACTATGCTATGTGATGTAATACTATGTTATTTAAAAATCTGGTAATGCATAATAAGAGCTATATGTTGATGCAGACTGGACTTAATAAACAAATTTTAAAAAATGAACCCTCTACCTTAGGAGTGCAAACCGAGGTATGGTCAGACCACACCTTTATCTTATCTCCCTTTCAGTTCTTGCCACAAATCCATCACTCACATCACTCACATCTGAAATTACACTACCCCAATCCAGCCAGGAATTTTGGAAATAAAAGCACAGATGTATTCATGTCAGCATACCGTTTCATCAAAGCCAACTCTTTCCTCACACTTTATCAGGCCTTCAACCACTACTTAACAACATCTATTTCAACTTATCACCAACTCTAGCTCTTCTCAAACCCAGAAATGTACCAATTGAATCATGGTCACAAACCAAAGAGAGAGGCTATCAAAAAGGCATCAAGAGAGCCAATAACAATTACTTCTTCCAATCGCTATGTCCTGAAAAAGCGACCCTTCCTTACCTCAAAAGCTCTGCAAAGAACTCCTTGATCTCTTTGAGTCAATAATTACTACAATCTGTGAATCCACCTCAAGAGCCCAGAAGTGCACTTTACCTTTCAATCACAACTCTTTCATACAGATGGAAATCACAGAGTTCGTTAACCAAACCACCACTATAAAAGTGCTAACTCTCTTCTGGACCCTTGCTCAGCCGAATGCCTTAAACACAACTTATCCTCTTCCCATTATTGGCAGAAACCACCAACATAATCAACACATCCCTTCTCCCCGATAAAGTCTTTTGCTCACTGAAATATTGCATAATCACATCCCTTTAGAAAAAGAAATCTGCTGCCCCATAAATACTAAGAATCTGCTGACTCATGTCTGACCTCTCTTTTCTTAGCAAGATAATGGAAAGGAGGATGACATGGAAATTTCAAGAGTTCTTGGAACTAAACCTCATCGTCCATTATTTTCAGTTTAGATTATGCCCTTTGAAAGGGAAACAAAACTGTTGTGGTCAGTATGTGGGATGAGCTCATTCTCTCTTCGCATGAGGACAACAAAACTGACCTGTATGTTGCCTACAACAATGTTGGCCAGAAAGTCCTGCTGAAAAGGCTAGAACCACGGGGAGGCATAGCAACCCAAATATTTCTCATTGGCCTTAGTCCAAAAGCCAGGATCAGATCAGCTAAATTGTTTACATGCAAGTGATTAGTGGTATTGATTTATGATCATCTATTCTGTGTCTTCCTTTCATTATCTACTTACACCATCAGCTCAGCTCCTGAGGTAGGTGAACTTGCAAATAACTACTCGCAATACAGATACCTCCACTTGTAACACATCAGTGAATATTTCAACATTACATCAAGCATGGACTTGATGTTTCTTTGGATGAACAAAAGCTTAATGTGCATGAATAGTACCATGATTTAGAGCTGAGTAAATGGAGAACCTGATCCCAATTTATTGACCTGTCCCCCACCCTCTTGTCTTAAAATCCATCCTTTCACCTCTTCAAAAATTAATGCATCAGGAGATTCTATTTGAAACCAACCTCACATTTGCCCTCCAAGTCATTGGAGGCTCAGGATATAAACATGCAGCCATTTCTTCTTTGACAAATCCTCTCACTTCTCAACATAAACCACAAAGATGAGTTGACGAAAGCTCTTCTTCTGGCTTGCTCCACATACTGCAATATAATTTACTCCGATCTCCCCAAAAACACATGTCTATGCTCCAGACACGTCAGAGCCAGTCAGCCAGATTGTGCTTTTAATTTTCATAAACTGGTCCACATCAAATGCACCCTTATGTATTGCCCTGTCAAAAATGGTAATCCTGCATAGAGTCCTTTATTTCATTGCTAACCTACCAATTTGGGTTCTGCAGAGCTGGGTTAGGTCATTAAATGTCCTGCTTTGGGATCCGATCTAGGTGGGGGACACCTCAGAATTTCATTGCGTTTTCTTAAGTGGCTGATGTGGCCCGATGTGGCTCAGAGTGCCAAATTACGAACTATATTACTTGCCCGCACAACTGCAGTGGCCCACCAGATGACGTGCAGGGCTGAGTATACTAGAATTGGGCTAATACAGAGAACCACAAAGGGTGGGAGCACTGGTGGCACTTTTGATGGGTGCAAAATCGGGTCCAATCTGGAAAACAAAACTTCTTGCCTTAGGCCTCGACTGCTAGAAATGGGCAAAAAGGAAGAGGTGATGCAGTATATTGTATGCTTGGTGCTGCCTTTAGTAGGACTACCCACATCAAGGGTATGATGCTTCACTGCCAGGTGTATGAGAGGCTGGACAATAGCAAAGATTGAGACTCTGCGATCTTTATTCGGAGGGAGCCCTTCGGAGCCTAGATGGCTTAGTAGCTGAAAATGGGTTACCTAGCAAACAATTCTTGTTGTATGTAGCAGTAGTACAGTCATTACATAGTGCAATTGGAGAACGAGGACTAGAGCCTCAGGTGAATGAATTTTTACAGACTATGCTTACCTTTGCACGTGGGCACAGGCGTATTTCCTGTCTATATCAATTGTTAGTCTCCATGGTCTCTAAGAACCTGCAATCTGTAAATGTTAAGTGGAAGGATATATTAGGGCAGCAGATCAGTGATAAAGACTGGTAATACATTCTAGTAAGCTTTGCCATAGTCAATCTCGAGAATTATCTCCATTTGTATTAAAAAGATAACACGTTTGGAAAAAACAGATCTAAAATGGGGGTGTATCCTGAGGATGCATCCATCCTGTCTAGCTTACTTTGAGCCTGTCAGCTCCCTGATTCTAGGTATATGTTTAATTGCTGGCATTCCCCGTGCTGTAATACTCTAAATGGCTTAGCAGCATCATAAGTGCATGATGTATAAGCTGAAGACATTGCATTAACGGATTTAAAAACCTACTTGTAGGTCTATCATAGGAACTCCGAAAGAAACTTTAATGCATTCTAGTTTGAGCTGAGAATTTGTCCCAGAAGAATCAAGTAACTATTTCTGATGGAGTAAATGCCTGACAAAGCAGCCCAATGAATGTTTAGGCAGGTCTTATCTGAACCTAATCAGGAAGTACCTCTCATGGGAAGGTCTCTATTTTTATTGGGACATGTTCTCTGGCTGTTGGTCGGTTGAGGTCTTGGGATTCATGAGACATGAACCCAATTTATAAGATGGAGTTTATTACGGAACATGTTTTGTCAAAGACAACAGTATGGTGGGCAGTACACAGGCTAAAATGTCTCAGGCCTAGAAAATAGACGTATTCTACTCAAGGAATTTGCTCGGACTGCTCTGAGTCTTGTATCTCCTTCAGTAAAGCTCGTGAAAAAGCTGTCTGTGATTTAGTCCCTCAATGGACTGTGTAAAAGAAAACTGAGGAAGAGAGGCAACGATCCTGTCCGATTGGACTCTAATCGCCCTTCCCTATTACCAAAACAGTTGGCAATTCTATAAACGCTCTTTAGTCTGTGTTTTCAAAAATATATAATTCATCAAATAACTTATTTGTACAAATAATTTATTAAAACAATTGTACGCTTACAATGAAGTGAAGTGAACTCTCGAGACCAATTACCATAATAGATTAAGCAGCATGCACAAGACAATATTAAAACATCCAAATTGGGTGGGTATTAGAATATTTATTATCAAACCTACACAGAAGTATAAACTCGTATTCATGGTTATGAGAACCATACTATACATTGCAGGCTGGTCTGTGCTGGAGTCATCCCTGCCCCCCTGCATTAGACTCACTTGAACCAACCTCTAATTAAGTCATCAGAACCCCTGCATATATTTGATTCACCTGTTCCTTTCAATGGCCTGTTCTACTTGACACCCTGCCATCTACCTGGATCAGTGGAACAGTTCCCAACTGTGTTTAGCCAATAAACAGCAATACATCATATTTACTCTTTTATTTAACCCATCTTCCCCAATGGACAGGATATCTATGCATTGCGTTATTCTCATCTACATGATAATAAACCTCTGATTAAGATTCATAGTGGTCCTTCAAACTGTGCATCATGTTATAATACAATAGTAGGCTGTTGACACGCAACCATATCTCAAGGTGTCATTGGCAGTTGACAACCTGCACTGAGACAATATCCGACAACATTCAATCCTGGATGCGTATAGTCTATTTCAAAGTAATTTGTTGCTGTTCATTCTCCTACTTATGTCAAGCAACAACAGCACACTGTAGAGAGGCTAAGCAACATGCAGCTGCAAAGCATCCCCCAAACGCCCTCACCATGAGTGCCAGAGCTTCTGTATCAACTCTTGCATCTCCTTCAAGGAGAATGTAACAATCGCAGATGTTGAGGTACCAAATTAGCCTCTTGTGCTGAATCAAGCCATTCATCCAAATGCACAATCTCCAGTCAACTGAATAAACTCTTGATCTGTCATGAATGAATGAGATGAAAGGCCCACTCAGCAGCCTTTTTGAACTTGCAGATATCCCTTTCAGGGTGATCTATCCCTCTCAGGGTGATCTATCCTGCTGAGATCACCATCAATCAATGGATATTGAAATTTGACCACATCACCTTCATCAGCATGAATTTCAACTGCCCTCTCTAATTGCATTCCAGCCCATTCATTACACTTTATCCGGCCCGAGCCAGAGATTATGATCCGGGTGCGGAAATTCCAGCCTGACTGCGGACGTAAAGATAGGAGTCGTAAGTGATTTCTGTGAATATCAAAAATTGAAAGTGCCTTCTGTGGATACCAGAAGTAGTAAGTTTAGGATTTTGTCTCAGATTAGTTCTGTGAATGGCCCCATTGTCTTCAAAAAGATGTACATGTATTTTTAAGATTTGTTAGTGAAAAACTCACAAATTCGTTTTTCACTCCTGCTTTAAATGTACACATGCTATATATTTATCAATTTTCAAAGTCTATTTGGAACAAAAAATACAGAAATATTAATCAATAATTGTCATATATATGTTTATGTTTACATAGATGTTGGTGTGTGAGGCAGATATTACACATATATAACTAAGAAACGGTAGAGAGGAAGAAGAGTTCACACACTTAGATAGGAAACAGAGACATAAATTGCATGTCTGAACGTATATAGGCTATACTGTCCATGAAATAATTTATATATATTTATAGTATGGTGGTCTTATTGTTGTTTATTTACTTATGAAAATTTCGCGTTTCATGTCTTAACCATTAGGTGCCTGCAGCCTGCGTCCCTAGTCACAGGACTAGATGTAGTTGGCCTTTGTGTATTCCCCTCAGATAGCCACACAATAGAGGACCTAGGTGTTGACACAATGGGCCATCCAAGGAAGGGATGGGGCTGAGCTGTCACCGACCACACTTCCAATTCAAAGGCGCTGCCCCAATACCCTCACAAAGAGCTTCACAGTAGTCTATTGTGCCCCCAGACAGACAGGGTCCAGGGCAGGGAAGCAGGAACTTCTAGACATGTTGTGTGGGGGAATCTAGAAGCTTCTCCAATTTCAAAGGTGGATCCAGGTATTAAAATAGGACCCTCAGACCCACTCCTTAGTATGCTTCTGGATCGTGTTGATACTACAGAAGGACTGCCCTGCTGCCAGATGACTCCCCTGCTGCCTGAGGCCTACACTGCTGCCTGAGCAGGGAGACTGAACCTGCTTCCTTCGTCCCAGATTGAGTGACTCAAAGGATCAGCTAACTGACCTCCTATTTGGAGCTACAGGGACACAACAAGCTCCAGAGGCCTCCGTGCAACTGACCTGTTGCACTTGGCCTGCTTGGGCCCTGCTGGAGTGAGTTCCTGCTCCCCAAGTGGTGCCTTCCCGGGTCATGGGTGGTTGGATGGTGTCAGAGAGAGCTCTTTCTGGCCTAACTGAAGGTTCCACCAAATCTGGCAAAAAGCCTTGCCAAACAGCTGCAAGCTGCATTGGAACTGGGGCTGAGTGGCACAAAGCCTCACCGCCCAGCTCCTCGGAACTGACACAAAACCTTGCAGCTTAGCTTCACCGGAATCGGTACCAGCCGACGCAAATCTTCGCAATGCAAAGCCACGCAGAACACCCACCAAGTACATAAGGTACAATCCTCAGCAGGCAAACTTGGTACTGTGCCTGGCCGGAACTCTGTTGTGGTCGGCCTGAACTTGCAACTTTGTCCTGGTCAGCTGGAACCTGATACCCTCAGTTAGTACTTTGCACCTTTTGGCGCTACTTCTGCCTAAATCTTTAAAATTGCATATCTCCCGTTCTACGTTTATATTTTTGTTATTTGGTCTCAAATAAATTATTGAAATTTACTCTATTTTTCTAAATTGATGTGGGATTTTTCTTGTTTTGTGTTTTCACTATTTTGCGTGCTGTATAAATACTTTACATATTGCCTCTAGGCTAAGCCTTGACTGCTATTGTGCCAAGCTACTGAAGGCACAGTGTAATACACTTCTTTTTGTGATTCACCCTTACAAGGATTGTGGCTGCTGCTTGAGGGGGGCTCACACACCCCTTAACCAACAACCCGATTTCTCACATGAATCCAATATAACTTACAGTAAATTTATTTGGGTTTTTGATGATATATTTTGTCCAGGCCTTTGCAAACCTGTGTCAAGTATCCCAGCAGGTCATTAGCCCTGGTCTGCAATTGTGTGGGGGAACAGAGCATGCTTTAAAGCCATTTATTGGTTATTAGCCCTAGTCTCCAGTCATGCTGAAAACAGGGCCTGTTTTTTAGCCACACACTTTACCAGTTGCCCTCAATAGTCTCCGGGTGTAACTCCTATGCAGGGCATCCTCAGGATTCCTGCTCTTAAATCCTACTGAGCTTGCTGAGAACTGTGCCAGAATTCCCGTGGAGGATTTTAAATGGAAAATGTAATTTTTGAGATCATCGTACAACTTTTCTTTCACCCACTGTGAACAATTTGCTCCACAAAATGTGTAAGAGCAAACATTGTTGGGCGCATTTTCTTTTGAAAATATTTGTGCAGATATCATTTGGGTCAATGCAAGTGTTTATGTCTGCAAGCAGTGCCAGCCTGTACCAGTAGTTATAGAGTCGGGGGGGGGGGGGGGGGGGGCAGAAGCAGGTCATGAGCACAGTACATGCTGGTACTGTAGAATAAGGTTGCGCTTTGCCTCTGAATGGGCCAGGATTGAATATCATAATAAGATTAATGGAGCAGCGGCAGATGTTCATGAAAGGTGATGGTATAAAAATGTATTAGCCGATCAGATATGTGTTTAGATTTATATCTGGATTGTGAGCCAGTTCATAATCTCAGCTGTCTATGTATTGCTAAAGCATTCTTTTGTGAACATCTCAAAAATATCTGCATTAATTTATATCAATGGGGTTACAGTGACGGAACTGAGATGAGTCATGAGTGGTGAGCAAAAGAGAAGATAGCTTGGAAATG
The DNA here is from genome assembly GCF_964263255.1 of Lissotriton vulgaris. Taxonomy (NCBI): domain Eukaryota; kingdom Metazoa; phylum Chordata; class Amphibia; order Caudata; family Salamandridae; genus Lissotriton; species Lissotriton vulgaris. Next base: position 694,776,349 of record NC_141687.1, on the reverse strand, counting down.
TAAATAATATGATGGGACCGATACATTTTAGGTTTAGATGGTGAACTATCAGCCCCAAAGAAAGCTTGAAGCGTTACTTACTCGTCACAAATTTTAACTAAAAAAGGAATAAGTTGGCATCACCATACCGAAGTAAGGTCTGTCTTTTGAAGAAGGGCAACACACATGATAGTTATACATAAATGCACATATATTGCATTTTTAAAGTATTCGAGAAAACTGAGGACCACGAAGAGAATAAGTGGGTTATTTAGGCTTTCGGTTTCTAGAACCCTAGAGACCACAGCTTTTTCTAATTCTTTTTTACAAAGATTGTTTTACTGAACATTAGATTTTCACACGGTATTGTTCCAAGCATGCAGTGGAATCATTTCCTTGCGACCTTCACAAGTTGCTGATGTCGATGTGTTACACAGGAAACAGGTGCAGGTGTTTGGCAAACAGCAGTGCCAATCAAGCTCTCAGTAAAACACCTCACTTCCGTTTCCAGCTGGCGTGTATCGCAGGTCACTTTCTTAACCATTCAATGTCTATAAGAGTCGCGCGTGTTATGAATAAATCACTAATTTTCTTGACATGTTTTATTTTTTAAACAGATTCAGGCGCACGGGATGAAGCCCAGCTCTTGCAGGAATGGTTCAAGCTTGTCATGGAGAAAAATAAATTGGATCGTTATGAGTCCGAGCTCTTGATCATGTAAGCCAAAACCCTTTTCACTATTAATGCGCAACACAAACTAGGGGTACGCGTGAGCGGGAGACTGGATCCAAATCACTGTTTATGTACAGATTTCATTATAGTACTTACGGAGGGGACTGATTTCCTACGCATTGCATACACTCTAAGCATTAGTTTTGAAACTGCGTCTAATTAACTTTATTGAATCCTGCAGGCGAAAGTGTTTGGAGACGCAAAACCACACAAAGCAGGAAATTGATGTATATCTTTTCACGGCAATAGGGAGAAGTAGCAGTTTTGACAGATTATATCAAAGATTTGCAAAAAAACAAACACAGGTTGGAATTGCGCATGTCGAGGCTAGTCTTTAGATAGTGAAAGTGACTTCTAGGTGCAATCCATTACAATGTTTATTTATTTATTTATTTATTTTTGGGAGATTTATAGAGCGCATGGCTGCCCGAGAGCGTCCCAGCGCTGACAGAATCCACTAAGATCTCCAAGGGAGGGGCCGGAGGGAAAGCAAGGGATCACGGGAACAGCCATGTCTTCAGGGATTTGCGGAATGTTAGGAGATTAGGTTGGGCCCGGAGGTCCGGTGGAAGAGTATTCCACATCTTGGATGCCTGAAATGAGAATTGTCGACCTCCGAAACGTGATTTTTTGATCTTGGGTATTTTGGTCAGGTGGGCATTGGTAGAGCGTAGGGTTCTGGTTGTCGTGTGGGGAGTCACAAGATTTTTCAGAACCGGGGGGGCTTTTCCATGCAGGATTTTGTGGGTTAGGCACATGGCCTTGAAATGCACCCTTTGTTCCACCGGGAGCCAATGAAGTTCTTTGAGTGCAGGTTTGGCAGAGCAGCGTTTTTTGGTACCAGTGAGAATTCTGGCGGCCGCATTTTGCACCACCTGAAGCTTGGAGATGACTTTCTTTGGGGATCCAAGATATAAGGCATTGCCGTAGTCCAATCTGGACAATATGAGGCCCTGGATGACCAATTTTCTTGACTGGAATGGTAAGAGTGGGAGAATTTTGCGGATGGAGCGGAGCAAGCCAAAGCAAGTTCCTGCAGTTTTTTTGGCCTGGGTGTTGAGAGTAAGTTTGTCATCCAGCCAAATCCCCAAGCTTTTGATATCAGTTTTGGGGATTGGTGGAGGGCCCATAATGGGAGGCCATAGAGACTCCGGGCGAAAAAGGGACTGGTTGCCTAGTACCATTAGCTCCGTTTTTTCCCCATTGAGCTTTAAATGGGAGTTGCTCATCCAGCTGACTATATTCTCCAGGCAGGAATACAGATCGATGGAGGGGGGTTCTGACTGGCTCAGAGAAACGACCAGCTGTGTGTCGTCCGCGTAGGTCAGGAGTTTGATGCCGTAGGGGACGACGATTTGTTCCAGAGGTGCCATATATACGTTGAAGAGTGTCGGGCTCAAAGAGGAGCCCTGGGGCACTCCGCAACGTATCGGGGTTTCCTTAGAGATACAGTCTCCATCTGCCACCTGAAAGGAGCGGTTATTAATCCACTTACTTCAAATGTTCAAAACGGTGACGGAATAAAATTTCACTTATACTTGATAAACCATCACAGACAAAAGCATTGAATAATGATATGCAACCATTCTATACCGACACAAGTTTAGCCTGAGGCCTGCAGAACAACAGTGTTGCAAAATCCAGCTGGGTTTACTGGACAACCATGACTAAGCAAATATTCCTACTAAAATTAATTGAATATAAATGCTCTGCAGAAACATTATTCTAAAAGTCTGTCACTGAAATGAAATATTTGGTAGTAGATCAACTACTTCAATTGTAAATTGTATTACTGTTAATTGAAAAAAGCTTTTTTGTCTAAACCACCATTTTACTACAACTATTATCAGCGCCTGTGCTGTTGCTTGCAAGACACGTTGTTTACTTACAGAAGGCTTGGAGCCTGCCCATTGCTTACCATTGGTTGGCTTCATTGTCACTCTAATTTTCTTGATTTTTAGTGACTGTGCACCAGCTTCTCTTCCTTGCCCCTCCCGGTCCCGGTGCTTGCCTTCTCCTGCAATATTGCTTGGCTTGTCCATCCCCACCCCTTTTCTGTGTTGTTGCTTTTCCCCTCCCTCCTTATCCATCTTGTTGCTTGTTCCTTCCACCCTCCCATTCCTCCCTGTGTTGTTGCTCCTCGCCTCGCTCACCCCGTTGCTTGCCCCCTCCCATACAGCTATTTCCCATTGCTTAAGGCCTACATTTCATCAAATGCAACCTTTGTTAAATGTCCACAGATTGTCAATGTGTTTAGCCATGTTGCACAGGAGCACAGCTGTCTACTACGGTTTGTAGACAGAGGTCTGCGCCACAAAATGATGCTTCTTTGAGGCTGGCATTAAAGAGGAGAAATATTTTAACGTCTAGAGACATTTCTGATTTTGGAAAAGTTTCAATTTTTCCGGTGTAAAACCTAAAATAGACATCCTGCATTAGATATCCCACAGATACCTTTGCACTAAGGAGCGAGTGTGGCACTACGGAGTCTGATTGTGCTTCAGCTCTAGGGCAGAGTGCAGTAACATTATATCTTAGTAATAGATATGGCGCTGTACTGCTCTCTAATGCAGCACAGCAACTTTGGTTGCTATGCTACATTGTGTGACAACTTTGTAAATCTATCTCTAAGTGTCTCTGGGAGTGAAGGACAGAGCTATGAAGAAGTGGCTAGAAACAAAAGTGCAAGGAACACTTTAGGGTGACCACCTTCCTTCAAGTCATTACAAACACTATTGACAGTCTAAGTTTTGTGTGATAGCCTGTCTCCTGAGTGTTGTAGTCTTATTTTTCTTTAGTTAAGCTAATTACAGAAATACACCTGAAATCAGTGATTTCTATGTGACATGTTCAAGACTGAGGTTTGTGCTAATTATGGCCTGCGTTGAGGTGGTCCCTCTAGACACATTACATTATAATTTTAGAAGATGCAGACCTTAAATATGGCAAGAAAAAAGCAAGCCAGAAGAAGAAAGTGGCAGAGCATTTTGGTTCATAATAGGACATATTCTAGTTTCCTTCTAGCAGATCCCAGCTCTGGCAATGGGAAGTCAATACAAATACCAATAATAAGTAAGTGGTATAATAACAAGCAAGAAATGGGTCTTTTTATGTCGAAAAAGTGTGACTTTTTAGAAAAGGCTTAAAGACAGTGCTAGTTGACTTGCCAGCCTCTTGTATTAAAAAATTAATAAATCAAAATATATACTTATATACATTCATTTATGCCGGCTTTCTGCATCCACTTATACATTCAACTGCCATTCTCATTTTGCTTCTGCGCACCACAGTACACAAAATAGAACCATGGGCTAGCCCAATTCAGCCTTAGGCTTTTGAACTTGAAGGTGTGAAAAGCAGTGTAAATGATCACAATTTCCTATTTTACCAAAAATAAGTGCATTTGAATGCTTGGGTTAGTGGGTGAACACTTTACTTTGGCACTGCTTTTTTTTCTTGCCATATCGATTTGCATTTTATTAAGTGATTGAACTACCACTTAAACTTTCTCATTTGAGATGTCATCAGTATGTCATCAACAGTTTAAGAAATGCACTGTCTAGAGGTGGGACCTGGTTCCACCTCTAGACAGCGCATTTCTTAAACTGTCTGAACATGAGATTTTTAATATTGGTAGAGTGAGTATCACCCGAATAAAGATTGTTCTATACTTTCTTATCCAATTTTATACACTTGTTTCTATATAATTTTTGCACGTAACTTTTTCCTGCACTGCACTCCTTCAGTCACATCACACTCCACCACTTATAAATCTTGAGAAGTGGTACACCATACTACTGCTCTTTCAGTAGAAGAGATCTATTCTACATCTTGGTCTCGTTCTGCTTGAAAAGAACACATCTATGTGGATGGTTTTGGAAGACTCCCAAATGATGAAGGGCGGTTCCGAGTGGTGACTGATGGGTATCTCTGACCATCCACTTGGATGTCATTGAATACCGCTGTTAGAGGTTAGTATAGGGTCCTTCTGTTGCCTGTTTGAGTTTTGCACATTACAAACCTTCTTTTATCTTCTAGACCCTCTGGTACTCTTTTGTTGTTCTGTATGTGTATATATACACATATGTGTGAGTGCGAATATATATATATTTATTACCAACTGGCAGTAGCCGGTAGGTAGTCATAGTTAGGACCTAGTTTACATATGAAAAGCATTTTTTGTTTTGCCAATAACTTTGATGCTGTTTGAAGAATCTTCATGAAATGTTCAAAACTAGTACGCCACTCACATCAGTTGCTGTCTTGAAAGTTTTGGGGTGGTATATCAAGCAGGCCCTGAAAAAAAGGGGGGGTCCAATATGCATTTTTCCCATGCAATTACCCATATGGATTTTGAGCACGACTGCAGCTTCAACTGCTGCCACATTTGGCAGCAAGCTAACTCTTGGTCAAGAAAGCATGCTTTTTGTGATGTGGTGTAAATCCATTCCGTAGTTTTAGAGACGTTAACTGAAAACCAAAGTTGTATATCTAGGTATGTGGACACTTCAACCAGGAAGTGTTGGCAGCAATTTAGGGACTCATACTCAGCGAAGTTGCCAAGCAAATGTTTAGAAAAACCAAAAGGGGACATGGTAGAAAAACCATGACACCCTAGCCCTAGAGCTGGGGTCCCACTCGGACCCCGGCAGGGCAAAAAAGCATTTTCTTTTAATTTTTCTGTGGAAATCATGGATCTGCTCTTCCCCAAAAAAGCACAGGCTCCAACACTTGTTTTTTTATGAACCCCCAAGTGTGCCAGGTCCCGGGAGCATGCTTTTAAAAATGTAAATTAGTGGGGTGTGCACGCGACTCCCCCCTTGAAAGGGGTGTTTCACCTCCTGGGACCACCACTTCTACGTGTTTTATTTATATAATAGGATTGTGGCACGCTGGCCCTCTCCTTAGGCCTTTAAAGGCCCCTGGGACCACCACCTCCCTGGGGCTTATGAATTAAAAAAGAGGGGAGCTGTGCAGACTCCCTCCTACTTACTAATTGCCCCAGGGACTGCCACCTCTGCGGAGCACCAAAGTATACTGAGAAAAAAAGGGAGGGAGGCCGTGTGCCCGTTGGATCTTTTTGGACCCAGGGACCACCACCTCCTCATGACTGGACCGTGGAAACTGTAGAGAGCGGCCGCATTGCTCCCATCCTGGAGCCGTTAATGACACACATAGGCACCCACATACCCACTCATAGACCCACACAGGCACTCACAGACCCGCTCACAATCCACACAGTCACTTACAGACCCCTTCATTGACCCAGAAAGCCACTCACACACCCGCACATTCACTCTCAACCCACCGACCCGCTCTCATGACCTCTCACACACTGACTCTCAGAGCCATACAGCCTCTCATACACCCACTCACACATCCAGAAAACTATTCACACATCGACTCATGCACCCACACAGCCACTAACACACCCCCACTTACCGATCCATGCAGCCACTCACACACCTATTTACTGAGCCATACAGACACTCACACACCTGTTCACAGACCCATATTACTTATCACACACCCACTCACAGACTCATACAGCAAGTCACAAAACCTGTTACACACTCACAGAGCTACTCATGCACTCACTCGCAGACCCATACAGCCACTCACACACCTAATCCCTGACCCATACAGCTACTCACACACACACTCATAAACCCATATAGTCACTCTCACACCCCCTCAGAGACCCAAAGATCCACTCACACACCCACTCAGCCACTTACACCCCCCTCACACACCTACGGAACAATTCACATACCCACTCACAAACTATACAGTCACTCACATACCTTTACAGCCACACACACACTCACTCTGAAAGGTTACAGTTATTGAATATAATAAAAAACATAGAAATTCATTAAAAAAACAAAGGTTACAGGGACTTAATAGTTAAGAATAATATTTTTTAAAACATAGAAATTCACAACAAAAAACAGGTTAATAGGACGTCATAGTTAGGCTCAGATGTAAATGTAAATGTATTTGAGCTTATATAGCGCACAGCTACCCGCTGTGGGTTTCCCAGCGCTTGCTTAGGGAACCCGTCCTGGTATTCCCCTGTGAGATAACCCCGGCAGGGTATCCACAAGGTGAAAGCCAGGCATCCCGCCACGAGGGGCCGTTGTGGAGATTAAGCAAGCTATTGCCCAGAGTCGCAGAGTGTGAACCCGTGAGTCGAGAAGGCACCGGAGCGAGAATTATCGAGTCCGTGGAATTTTTAGCCCAAGACCCGCCGAGGCGGGGAATTGAACCCTGGTCCAGGGCCCATCTCAGCTTCCGGGTCTGCCGCCTCTAACCCCTGAGCCACACTTCTCCACAGATTTCCCCTGTACAAAACCAGTGAAATTCAGCAGTTATAGTTACCTGAGCTAATTATAACTTATGCCCCCGCTATGCACTGCCTATGACTTTACATATTACATCATTCATGACATGATCAGTGGCATTACTGATTACATCATCCACAGAACCACTCACACACTCTCACAACTACTTACACACCCATACAACTACTTACACCAACAGAGCCACTCCAACACCCACAGAGCCACTCACACAGCCACTCATAGATCCATACAACCTCCCACAAACCCACTTACAGACCAATACAAGCACTCACACACCCGCTTACAGACCAATACATCCACTCACACACCCAAAAAATCACTCATAGACCCATAAAGGCACTCTCATACCTACCCATACAACCACTAACATATCCACTCATACTGCTACTCATATACCTACTCACACCCATACAACCACACACCCATACAACCACTTGCACTTCCATACAACCATTCACACAGTCAATCACACACTTAGAAAAAACATTCAGAAACCCATTCACATGCCATACAGCCACTCACATATCCACAGAGAGGCCTATATAGCCACTCACACATCCACTGGCAGATCCACACCGTCATGCACATAACCATGCAGGGATTCAGATGCCCACTCACTCACACATACAGTCACTCAAGCACACACTGATATATACGGTCACAAAGACACTCAGATGACCCATCTCTGAAACAGCATCACTCATTAGTAGTTTAGAAAGAGTAGTAATTTAAAACCAGTTTTTCAGTGAATTTGTATGATTTTTAATGTTCATTTTGAACTATAACGCCCCTGTAACATTTTGGCTTTTTCTGTGAATTTCTACCTTATTTTAGTGTTATTTCCTAACTATAATGTCCTTGTGACCTTTGAAAGTGGTTGTGTGTGTGGCTGTATGAGTCTGTGAGTGGGTGTATGAATGGATGTGTGAGTAGTTTTGCAGGTGAGTGAGTTAGTGTATGAGTGAATTTGTCAGCGGGTTAATGGGTGTGCATGGGATTGTGAGTTGCTTTGTGGGTGTGTGATTGGCTGTATGGGTGTGTACATGGGTGTCTGAGTGGCTGTATGGATCTGTAGGTAGGCGTGTGAGTGGCTGTGTGGGTCTGTGAGTGGCTATGTGGGAGTGTGAGTGGCTATATCAATATGTGTGTGGGTAGTTTTGTGGGTGTGTGGGTTTGTGAGCGGATGTGAGAATGGCTGAGTGGATGTCTGAGTGGGTGTGTCAGCAGCTGTGTGAGTGACTAGGTCAGAACGGAACCTCACCTGCTGCTTTATCCAGCAAGAGTCCATAGTTTTGCACAAAATATCTACCCAACTGGAGTCCTTTCTACTGGTTAATTACTACCTCATTGGGTACATGTCTAGTTCATATTCTACATTACAGTTGCATAATGGATCATGAGGAAATGTTTTCCATGACCTTGTGTGTGTTTAGGCAATCTGATTGCTTTTCTTGCATCTTCATCCAGAAATTTGCGATAACATTGAATACTACTATAGAGAAGAAAGAGATAAATTTCTACCAAACTAGGGTCCTTCCTCTTAACCATGTGAAGTAAGTGCTTCTTTTTTTCTTGGAGATGTCCTCATATTCCTCTGCATCAAGAACTTGTCACCAAAATGTGCGGAAAAGGTGCTGCGGGCCTTTTAGTAAGCTGCCCACAATCCTGGCAAAGGAGCAGGAAGACCTTTGCATACTACTAAGGTGTAAGGGGCGGGGCCATACGGGCACAGCTTCCAGGTGATGTGCACTTCATTACTCATATTTATTTAAAGGGAGAACCATAAACTCTGCTCTCAACAGGACACGATAAGAAAGAACCCACTCCTCTATTCATGGGGATGGGGAGCAGCTTAGTCCCCTTTGTGGGCTGATTTTGGCCTGGGGACCCCAACCCCTTGGTGCAGCTGTCAAATCCCCCACCAAGCAAGAGCAAACAGCTATGTCCCAGGGGTGGACACCCTGGTACATAGAGAGCCGGTCCTTGGGGGTGTCGGTCACCAGGATAAAAAATGGCTTAACGATTGGTATCACACGCCCCCTCCTTTCTTATTCTAGGGCCTTCCCCAGGGAGGTGGGAATCTCTAAGGCTCAAAACAGCCTGCCGGGGTGGCCGCATGGTCCCCCTCCCCCTTTGAAAAAAAAGAAAAGCCCTAGGGAGGTGGCGGTCCCTAGGGCCCATACCATTCATGGGGAAGGGGGCTGCATGCACCCCACTCCCCATAACATATAAATCAGTATGCCTCTGGGAGCTAGTCTACCCGGGGCTCAAATACAATCAAGCGTCGGAGATCACCCTAGTGTTTTTTTTTAATGAATTTTCACTGGGATTCACAGATCTCCATGATTTATGCAATGAAAATTAAAAACAAAATGCTTTTTAGCCCTGGCTGTTTTACTGGGGGACCCTAGCACAAGGCTTAGGGGATGGGTATTCCTATCATCTTTTTTTAACCTTTTTGTTTGGACTCAATTGATGCATTCACCTTTCACATTATTTGCATGTTATCTCTTCAATTAACCTGAAGAACTGGGTTATCAAATACCCAGCGGCGCCAGGGACACGCCCAAAGTCCTCTGGGTTCCCTTGCCTTGGTATACAGAGGAACTGAATACTTCTAGGTGGCGTCAGAGATCAAATTTATTAGCTGCAGCTAGTAGCAGAAATCCCAGCAATACAACACGGTGTACAACTCAAGAAACTGCTCAATTTTACTAAGGCGAGACATCCCTATTTATACACAAAAAGATACATTTAAAATGCGGGCCCCTGCACCAAAATTCAACCAATAGAAAATACATGACATCACACAGCATCATACAGTAAAGCTCATTTTACAGTCTCCCAACCCACAAGTTAATATTTAGGCATATCTAAATAATAATCTGGAAGGCCCGGACAAACCCTTAATTGAAAGCGTAACCCATGAAATGAAGAAACAGTAAAGAAAAGTAGTTTCCAGAAAATGTGCAAGATAACAGAAACGTAAAGAAACTTAAAAGTTAACAAATGTCTTGAATGGTGATTGGGAAAGTGGATAACGATCTTGCAGGGAAATTGGCTTGGCAGGGTCAATTCCAGGTGAAAGGCCAGCTTCTGAAATTAACTCCAGCGCACAAAGAAAACCTTAGTTAATGTATACATGACCCGCAAAAGGTCAGACTGCTTTGCTCGCAGACTAACTTCTGAGGCCTACGTAAAAGGCAACACCAGATGGCAGTCACGACGCATGACAAAAACCCATGTTTAGAAAAGAAAGTCGTAAGGAAAGAAACAATTTAGATATTGTTTAGGATAAGATATGTGCAAGGAAACTAAAGGTTAACAAGGTCCTGAACAGTGATTGAAAAACTCAGACAACGATCAGCTAGTGAAACTGGTTTTGCAAAAGGTCAGTTTCAGGTGAAAAGGGTCACTCTCTCTGCAGTTCATTCAGAGTCAGAAAAACCCAAGTTAATATATGCACGAACTCAGAAGGCCAGGCAACTTGTTCGTTGGGCCTACTTCACAGGCCTACGTGAGGGCAAGACTAAAATGGAGTCAGGTTTGAGAATTACAGAACCACAAACCAATATCTCACAATAGTAATACGTCCGGTATTTTCATTTAGAAAGGTAATGAAATTATCTTGCCACCGAGTGGTGGCATTGTGTGTTCATTAAAAAAAATATATCCTACTAACATTTAAAAATGGTGCTACAACAACGAAGAAATACAAGGAAAAATGCTGAAAATCCATCTGGGAAAAGGAAGCACTAGTAAGTAGCCCAATTGTCTAAGGATGATGCTAGATTGTAATTGCAGCTGATCCTGTAATAAGATCCACAAGACTCCTTAATTTGGCCACTTGTGTCAGGAAGGGGATTTGCAGGATTCATTCCCAGTGCCTTGTCACGACATGTTTGCACTAAGGTCACCGGCAAGAAAAACAACACTTGTGAGTAAAAGTGAGTGTTGGCAGCCAGAAATAAAAACATGTTCAGTGCAAGGAATAGGGACCAGCAACGAGTGAATATAGGACATGGGAGGAGGGCCTCCCATGTCCTAAATCCTTGAAATGTTTCCTTTTGGGATCGTCATTAGGGAAACTTTAGTCCGGATGATATTGTGATTTCCTCAGTATGGATTTCTCCAGTTACACATAGATCCTCAGGGTAAGCTATATGTACTTCAATAGTGAAGTGCTTTCAGAACTAGGTTATTTACCTACTGTCTTAAAACTGGGATCCTATAGTGGAATGCAACTGGTACAAACGATGTGAAATAATGAAATTTGATTTTGGTGAATCAATGAAGAGTCTGCATAAGATGACTTGCCGAGCTGCATTTTGCACTTTTTAAACAACTTTAGAGTTACACAACATATTGGTGATACTGATCACGGGCTTAATCAGGAATTGGTGGGGGGGCGGTGGTGATTGTCCACGTCTTGCATACACTCTGAGCATTAGTTGTAAAACTCAGTTTTAGTAACTTTATTGAGTCCTGCTGACAGAAGGCTTTAGAGCTGCAACACCACACAAAGCAGGGTTGCGGGGAGGGGGATTGTCAAAGGGTTGCATACACTCTGAGCATTATTGTACTAAGTTGGGGGAGGCCGGTTGGGGGGCTGATTGTCCAAATCTTGCATACACTCTGAGCATTACTGTACTAATGGGGGTGATTGTCCAAGTCTTTCATACACTCTGAACATTCGTCATTCGTTCTGGATCTTTGTCTTATTAACTAGGAAAGAGCCAATCTCCTTCAAAGGTTTGTCACATTTAGAGTAGACCTTCATTAATAATGGTTGTTCGAACTATTTTACATAAGCAAATGAAATCTATAAATAAAAAAATCGTGCTAATTTATGTTGAATTTAAGCAATATGAAATATCTGCAATGCTGATGGAACATTTCTATACTTCAATGGCTAGCAATTTCAGTTTTATGTTTCAAGGAAGCATGCTTTACTTTTTAAATAGATTTTCTTTGTATAAAGTTATTCAGCATGTCACCAGCATTGCACCTTTGAAGTCCTAACACAGCTTATCTAAGCAGCGTATTGAATGACCTTTATGCCTTCCAGAGCCCAAGGACTAGAGTTGGAGGATCATCAAAGCAGATTGGAGCTAAAATTAAGAGAGAAAATGGATGCTGATGGTAAGAATTTCCTGCAATATAATTTATAGATAATTTCTTTTCTTCTACTATTATTGTAGTTTTAATTAAAATTAAGGTTAAGTAAACTGTGCAGTGTTGTGTGTGGATCCATGTGTTGCATCATTCGAATGCTGTAGTATTCAAGATAGTTTCTTCTAGCGGCAAAGATGGCAGGAAGTGTGTAATTTGGGGTTTTGCAAGTTTGACAACACAACGCTCTTTCAACATATTTTAGTCCCTCTTTAAAGTAGAGTCATTTTGTATCAGTGTTATTGGTGTATGACAACATATAGAAAATTAACGATAGAAAATCTGTATTTTGTGCGCGGTTATTTCAGATTATCCGCATCTTTCTGATCCCCATTTTTGCTGGTTTTAGAACTCTGTGCACTGTACTCCTGATAACCAGGAGTAGAGTATCTGTGTGCTCCCTTTAAACATAGTTAAATTGGCTTATTCCTACTTGACACATTTAACTTGCTTATAAGTTCCTGGTACATGGTGTAGAAAATGTGCCCAGCGCCTGGGGCTTACATTCCAGTTGGGGACTGCAGCAGCTATAGTGCCATTCACAGCGTGGGTCTACAAAACATGGCTTCAGGCCTATCAATGCATTCTGATAGCAGCAGCTGGAGCCCTGCTGCACAGATATGTCAAAAACGCCTTTTTTCACAGATAGGAAACCTGATTTAAAATATTAAATAAATCACCCCTAAGCACATCTTGCCGATCACAAGGTAGGGGGCATAACTTTTAAGAGTGTAATATGCAACATTAGAAAAGGCATGTTTGCTGAGTGACGAGGAACAAAACAACACTGTCACTGGTCCATAGGAAAAGTCAGAGTACACAGTATATGCTTCAATCTTCAACTTTTGACCTTTACCAGCTACAGATTCCATTCACAGACTTATTTTTTTATTTAATGAAAATCGAATCTAATGGTGAATTAGAATTTAGATTCTATATATTGGAAATATAACTTTTAGAAAATTACTTTTATACTGTCTGAAGCTGTTGGAGGACAATTTGCATTAGCTATTTAACAACTGCCCAGCCTGTACTTGCTTTTAATTAAGTGGGAAAGAGGTGTAAAAACTGCTCAAAAAGTGGAAACAATAGATTGGGAGGGGTGAGTTATTTTTCTTCCTCTGGCAGGAAGAACACTTGCTGTGGGCCCAGGAACTTAAGAAACTTGGAAGAGGCCTGCCTTGTCACAATTAAATGTCAGGCGACAACCAGAAAGGCCTCAGCCTGTGCCTCACTAGTAAAATGCCAAATGAACTAGTGATGGACAGAATGCTAAACAATTTCAAACAATCAACCCCAGTATAGAAATCCGGTCTAAATCTATTGTTTTTGTGCTCACCATGCCATTTCAATTTGGACCCAGCCATGTGCAAATCAGTCTTGACCCTTCTCCTCATTGGAACAGTTCTACCCGAAGTTCCAGGCCAGGTCCTCCCTGAATCAAGTATCATAAGACTGGTTTCACGCTTCATCAGCAGGATAGTTTGTCCCGAGTAGCACGGCGTGCACGGGACTAGGCATGAGCGGATTTTGCGGATTGGCAATCCGCGAATTTGCGGATTTGCAAACTCGCAATCCGCAAAATCCGCGAATTCCCGCGAATTTGCGGATTTTTTTTTTTTTTTGTGTTCGCCCGTGTTTCTGCCAGTTCGCGAGGGTTTTTACAATTTCGCAATTTGCGAACTTACCTGTCGGGTCGCAAGTTTTGCGAACTTGTTGTTTCTACGTGTCCAACCTGTTTGGGACACTCTTCTTCATCACTGCCACTCTCTGTCACCACTGCCACTCTCTGACTACTCATGCCACCCTCTGGCCCACCCATGCCACCCTCTGTTTCATCACCACACCCTCTGGTTGTCCAGTGTACATTATTTTTGGCAAAGCAAAGCACACCTTCCCTGCCTCAAGTGACCTGAATTAATTTGGGGCTGATTAATGTGTCACAGAATATTTTTTTAGCTGGCACCTGCTTCCTTAGTGCGCCCTGATTAGTGATCTTTTGCACTTGCTAAGTGCTTTCATTGTTGCAAAATTAGTTACAACACCTGCCCTGCCCCAACTGACAATAATGAATTAGGGGCTGATTAATGGATTTTAACTTCCAGCCTGGCTCCTGCTTGTCTCCCTTAGCTGTAATTCAGGACCTTTGTGGCATATGTGTAACTATTCTGAGGTTCAGAGCAGGGTCACATAATAGTTGCAACTGGCAACTGAACTCTGGAGGGGCCCCTCAAGAAGCACTACAGGAAATGGCTACTAATGATGAGCCTGAACTTTTGAACCTGGTAAGTAGTTACTTTCAGTTTTGCTAAAATCGTATTTCTGCAATTTCGCACTTATTCGCGGGGCGCGAACTCACGCGAACAGTGCGAGCAGTGCGAGCAAAATCCGCTGCTCGCGGATTTGCGGATTTTTCAGGAAATTCGCAAATCTCGCGGATTGCGGATTTCCCGAAAATCCGCAAAATCCGCGAGCGGAACGGATTTTCCGCCCATGCCTACACGGGACCCACATCTGGGCATACCCTTCCCACTTAGGGCGATAAATGGAAAAAGAACAAGTGATGAATGGAATGCTGAACATTGTCAAACAGTCCCCCCAATAAAGAGGTCTGGGCCTACATCCATTGTTGTTTTGCTTCCATCTCCATTCCAGTTTGGACCAATCCATATGCAAATCAACCTTGACCCTGCTCCTCATGGGAACAGTCGAGCCCAAACTTCCAGGCCAGTCCTCCCTGGACCGGAAACATTATCCTGGGACTGCTTTTGGGTATCACCCCTCATCAGCCAGGATAGCTTCTCTCCGGTTAAGGGAGGATCTGGCTTGGCAGTTCAAGCTGGACTGTTTCTATTGGAGCAGGGTCAAGACAGATTAGCATATAGCTGGGTCCAAACTGAGGTGGCATGGTGTGCAAAATAATGATGGCCCGAGTGATTACCAGTGGCTGAGATTAATTCAAGCATTCCATCCATCACCGTTTTGTACACTTTTTTTGCCCCACTAGCTCGGTTTTCACTGTTTGGATTTGGGGAGTAAGGTGCATTGTGATGTTGTTTGCAGTAGGGCAAACAGGGACTGTTGTAAAAGTGGGTAGGGTTGCCTTTCGCAACTTTTACCCTATTAGTTAAGGAAAAGCCAGGAGTCACTGCCACCCAGTAGCTGGTGCGAGTCATAAATGAGGCATCCTGTGAACACCTTCTGGACCTGTGGAACATCAGAAGACAACTGAACCAGCTTTTGGTAAACAGGGAGGAGCCCCTGTGGAACTCATCTCTCTTGTAGCTAGGACGAAGATTCAGATGGCTATCTGACATAGCAGGCTGCAAGAGGCCTTTTCTCTGAAGTGTAAAGCTGCCCTGGGCTGGACTTTGTTGTTGGTGTCTGCTTGACACCCTGAGAGCCTCGAAGTACCTTCCCTGGGGGTCCTTCTAAATGTACTCCTATCGTTGTTTGGGCACTAAAAGAAATTTTGGAACTCTTGATATTCCGCCTGAGTTTCCGACCTTTAGCAGAATGTGCCGGTAAAAGTATCCAACCGGCAATTGCACAGTGTCAGATTGAGTTTCAGCATTGTCCTTCACAGAGACTTATGCACCTCAGGTAAAAAAAAACATCAAAGTCCCATTAAATAGAAATATCTAAATCTTTGAGCACCAGCGGGCCATCCAGCCTATGGTTCCATGGTGGCGACTACATTTTCAGCTGTGTCCGTCTTGGAGAGGATTTTCTTTTCAAATAATTACAAAGTCCCATTCTTCAATGGGACGTGAAAGAAATGTATGTGTTTTTCTTTTAAAAAAGGGAAGATAAAGTCCATTTCTGAAGTGGGACTTCACCGGGACTAATCCACTTGGCGTATCTAACCAAGACTACACACCATGCCAAAGTCCCGGTCGACTGCTTCCATAGACTGTCTATCATTGGTACTTATGCCATTTGGTGCTAGTTCTACTTAAAACTTTGAAAATTCACATCCCAGGCTCCTCTTATTGATTTGTTCTTTTGCTGCCATTTTATGTTCTGAATTTGGCTTGGGTTGTTTATTATGTGTTGTTTTTAATTTATTGATGCTTTAGTACTGCATTAATACTTTACACATCACCTCTCATTAAGCCTGTCTGATCTGAGCCATTGCTACCAGGCCAGGGTGTTGATCTCAGTTTAATTTAGTGACTTCGAGGGTTCACTGTGATGAGAAGTACTTGTATTCCTTGAGGTGGTCAATCACCTACCCCAAATAATAATCCACTTTCGGATATAAACTAATTGATATGTTCTTAATCAAGGATTCCCTTTTTCATTACCAGCTCCTTGAAACTCTGCGTAAAGGTACCGGGACCAGGTACTGAGCTATTGCCGATTATAATGCAAAGTGTCCTGTAAAGGAGTGCACTACTGAACTAACCCTTATGCCCTCAACCCTGCATTGCTACTTGTACCACAATTTCATAGTTCTATCCACTAGCTGAAAGAAATATAGTTTCCAAAGATGATGGAATGAAGGCTGGTGGTTGCTGGTAACTGGCCACCTCATAGGAAAAAGAAGCATTACTGATTTAGGTGGGCAGCTTTCAAAAGCTCAGTTTTAAGACCTATTTCCTTCATAACACTTGGGAAGAGATGACTCAGCTAACTATGTAAAAGGGATATCACAAAGTGTGCAATTGTCAGTTGAAATATACTTCAGACAATTGCCAACTATTATCAACCATCTTCTAGCACTTTTTAAAATTCATTCAGTGCAGTTGAAAGAATAAACATTAGGTTGGCCATGTAGTCTACATACATACCTTATAAAGTATTTTTTTCTTTCTGAAAAACTTTACTACATGCCCGATCACTGGTGAGGTGTGTATTGCCACAGGTAGAGTGATCTCCCCTTTATTTTTAGTACTTTATTGGAGGCAATGCAGTAGGACAGTGTGGTATTTTCACATTTTCACCAATAGTCACAAGATGCCTTAAGGTGTAGCTAAAGTCCTCGTTTCACCCAGATGAAGCCTTAGAACATGGCGGTTACCTAGCTGATGTAACTTTTCTTTCACTCTGAAAGTCTGGAAAAAAGGCAGTGAGTGATAGTATAGAGTTGATATAGAAATTTGAATTCATTGATAGTCTGAAGGATGGAAGAGTTTGGATAACTACTTTACCACTGTAGAAAAATATGTATGATTCTAAGGCAGATGTAGTGTGGAGTTCACCAACTATGCAAAACTGTTTGATAGGCAATTGTGCATCCATCTTCTCATTCAACAGTTTGATCTCCTAGGAAACCATGGGTTTGAAACTTTGAATAACATTCCTGGCAGATACATAAAGGACAAAATAGCAAACTTCATTATGGATGAAGTGGCGTCTAAATTGAAAGCAGATGGTGCTGTATAGCTTAAGGATATCATAAGATAACATGCAGAAAATCATTGCAATATTGAGTCATGTCTCACATGCGCAGTAATGGATGAAAAAAAAACAGCCAGGATCAAAAATAACAAAGTGTACCATCAAACTAACACTCATGATTATCTCCAAAAAGAGGACATTGGCTTACTGCTAGAGGCTTACAATTTAGCCAACTCATCCCAACCATGCATGAACACCCACACCATCCTGATTACAGAGGGCAGGAGGAAGTGAACATCCTACCAATTTGAGGGAGGCTTAACTCTAACAATTTACTTTAGTTTTGATTGGTCGCTCGCAAACAACTATATTGATACAAAATACTCTACATTGCATTCTACATAGCTGCACCTAGGCAGGAAAACACTTAGCAGAGATTGCTGACGCTACCGAAATCTACAATATTAACATTGTTTTCCTCACAGAGGTTTGACTTAATAAATCCTCAGCACTTCTGATTGAATGACAGTTCCTCTAAATGTATGATCAAATGTGTACACTGAGAAGGCTGTTAAGAAGGAGGGGGTCACAGTTACCCACAGAAATCATATTCAGCTCAATGTTCAGTTTCAGTAACTACGTTCAAATGTCTGGAAGTGTAATTCCATGATGAGAAATCCAATCCTTCAAAATCCACATTATCTACCGCTCCTTGGGAGATGACCAAGATTTCATTGAAAAATTAATGGAGTTCATCACAGGACAATCAATTAAGAACTTTTTAAAAGGGATTTCAACCTACACTGGAATTACTTAATGGACTCTGAGGTAGCCCAACTAAGATGCTTTCTAAATATCAGTAATATTACACAACCCTGTATAAGCCAGACTCATATGGAAAGATCCACCTGTGATCTTTTGATTGTAGTGGAAGTGGTCTTCTAAATTACTACTGATTGGATGACTGCCTCATTTCTTTCTCCTTGACTTCAGAAAAAAACCACAACATGAGTCCACGTTTACAGACCAAAACTATGCTTGAGAGACACAAGACAAATCAACACCAAGGGGTTCATCTGCAAAATCAACCGACAACTTTGGAACCCAGATGAAGAGGCAACAACAGCACACATGACCAATTACTACAATGGGGCCATATCCAGCACAATGAAAGAAATGGCCTCTTTGAAACATATGAGGCAAAAAAATCTAAATCTTCTTCCAAGGGTATGAAAAGGAACTAACTGAAAGGAGAAATCTTAGATTGGTGGAACACAGGTGGTGGCCAAATCCTTCAACCATGAATCGGACTATACTTTGAACTGAAAGAAAGTACAAAAATAACATTTTCTAAAGAAAAGCCTCTTACTTCAGATCTCAATTAGACAAAGCAAAAAACGTGCAAGAAAACTATTTGACATTATCAAACAGCACACATCTGCCCAACAATGAAAGAAAACATCAACACCTCAAAGGAAAGTTGTGAAGAGATATTGTAAATATTTACAGACAAGACTAAAAAGATCAAGCTATCACTACCAATTGAGTTAATAGATAGACCTACCTTCTTTCTAGCCCCAAAGAGCAAAGCAATCTGGAGTGAGTTCAAGGAGGTCAACGGACGTGAGCTCATCAAGATAATAGCTAATAAGAGACCAGCTTTCCATTTTGCTGATCCGATCCCTCGTACATGTATGAAAAGGGTTAGCACTTGCATACACCCTTACTGGGTGCTGTTGATTAATTCCTTGCTAGCATAGGTTGATGTTCCGGACTGTGCTGCCTCAAAACAGGACGTGTCGCCCTATTCTTGAGAAAAATTGAAGTCAACCTAGAAGACCTAAATAACTTTCAGCCAGTCACTAATCTCCCATCACTACTGACAACTCTTGAAAGATGTCAACAAATAAAACACCAAAGACCACAGCCTACTAGACAATTTTAGGTCAAGTTTCAGAACTGGTTTAATAACAGAAACAGTCATATTGCAGATCTTGGCCTATACTTTCCAACTCCTAAGCAAAGTGCCTACTCATACTCCTTGACTTATTGCAGGGTTTAATATGGTCAATCATAACATCCTACTCACCACTCTAAAGAATAAAATGGAGATTAATGGTACAGTACTAGGTTTGTTTCCCTTATACGTTGACAAACTGATCATAAATTTTAAACTGAACAGATCTCTGTCAAATCTAGCCCACACTCCACAAAGGGACACATAGGATCTATACTATCTCCAACTCTGTTCAACCTGTACACGGAAGTTCTGCCAGCAATCCTAAAACATTCAAACCTCTCCCACCATTTATATGCTGCCACACACAGATATATCTAAGTATTTCACAGTTAGAAGATGTACTCCTTCTATATAAACTTCTAATGAACTTTTAACTTGGTTGTCTTGCAACTACCAGAAGATTAACCCATTCAACATAACATAACGCGTAATTGTAAAGAGCGCGTTCACCGGAGGGTATCTGGTGCAGCATAACAAATGTTTATTGTTACTCAACTCAATGGTACTCATTTTATTTACATCAGTCCAGTACTAATCACTCTTTCAACTGGCTCTCGATAGAAGCTAGAAGCATATTCAATGTGGCCTTCAAGTTCATCACTCACACATCTCTAAATTGAGATAAGGAACTGCCCAAGTTTAAGAAACAAAGAACCAATGTATTTATCTAGAGGAACACCTAGAGTTTGAAACTGATTCCTTCAGAGATGCATACTGACTCATGATTTAAAACTTCAATAAGAACGTAAAGCTCCTATTGAAACTGAAATATCAATTAAACGAACTTTGTTATGCCTTGTTGTTCTGTGAATAGAATTATATATTTGTGTTCTCCAGTTGTTGCAAATTAACTGAATAACTTCTCTTGTGTCTGCTCTGGTATTACATTCAGAGCAATATTGTAAAACACTCTGACACCCTTGGGTCAAGTTTGTATTATATAAGAGCAAATAAATATTGATGGAGATTATGTTTTCATGGCAGACCCTACCCAACTACCTCTACATCTTTCATTACTGCTGGTTAACCCAGAAATCCTCTACTCTAAAGTTTGAAACTAATTTGCAACATTTGACCTAGCACTTTAATTTATATCTCAAGTGAGTTCTTTGACAAAGAGTTTATATTTCATGCTACACATTTTCAGACGCTGCAATGAGGCCTTATCAGTTTTATGGTGCGGTCTTGCCTACACTATAATAGCATCTCTAATGTAGGCTTCCTTAAAACAATGATGCATCCTGTAAAATATCAGCGAGCATGACTAATTGTGGGCAAGAAGGAACTAGAGTACATTGATTGTGCACTCTGCTTTCTACAGTGATGGCAGTGGCACAAAATGCACCTTTGAAAGTGCTTTATTAGACCCACAAATCTTACTGCGCCCTGGATCCTATTCTAAATAACTAAACAAAAAAGTCAATCATTCCGTTGTTGATCTGTAAACTGAGATCGTCAATGGACAACAGGATAACCCATCCACTATAAACAAAAACGGTACTGGAGAACAAATGGCAAACAAGCTTAGAACTCGTAAGGACTAGCCCAGACACAAGAGCAGCCTAATTAAAAACTCCATGGGGAAATGAAGACCAGCCCACCCATTGTGAGTGGTGTTCCCTAAGCAGCACCCCAGAGAAGCCAGTAATCAGTGAACGTTGCCAATATTTGAAAACTGCAGTCCCTATCGTATGGTGTCGCCCTGGTTATTTGCATTGTCCTGGTAGTTTGGTTAATTTATTGTTGGTCTCCCCACCAAAAATCACTCCAGCTGTCTGTCACCAGGTTATGTCTGATTTGATGCGTTCTGGTAACGCTAAAGATTCGGGGATAGTCGGCTGGTTTGACCATAACTGTTCAGTAGCCAATCGTAAATTGAAGGAGGCTCTGAAATGTAAGCCAGTCGACAGACAACGTGTGGCCCTCTTAAGGAAAGCATATAAAGCAGCAATAGAACAGAGGAGACGGGAGATCAGGGAAGATGCCTGGGCGGAATTGACCTCTATAGACGTGATAAAAAATAGTGCCAAATTCTGGGCTGTGGTCAATCAACCTTATTTTGTTGACTCAAGCAATAATGTCCTAGACTGTGGCATTCAGGAAGACAAGTGGCTCACCCATTTTAAGTCAGTTTACGAACAGGTGACTACAGGGGTTGATGTCTCAACCTCGTCGAATAGTCATCCATATACTTTAGTGGTGTATGAGGGTGAGGTGGCTGAAGCCATCAGTAAAATGACAAGCAATAAGGCCCCTGGCCCTGATGGCGTACCAGCTGATCTTTTTAAATCCAATATAGCAATATGGTCTAAAGTCTTATCTAATGTATTTAATAGAATTTGCAAATTTGGTATCCCAACGACCTGGTCGCAATCGGTCATTGCACCTATTTTTAAGAAAGGTAACAGAGGTGACTCGGGTAATTACCGCCCAATTTCCCTTATAGATTCTGCAGTGAAGGTCCTAGGCAGAGTGGTTCTGTGTAAATTAACTGATTGGCTTGAGGAAACGAACTCTCTGTCAGCATTACAGTATGGGTTCAGAAAGGGGCACAGCACGATATGCGTATGATGCCGCTCTTTTAGCGCGCACGTCAGTAGGGCTACAACGTCTTTTAAATTCATTTTATGAGTTTATGTCTTCCTTGGATCTTAGCGTTAACTATACCAAATCTCATGTCATGGCTTTGGGTACTAAGGGCAGGCATAGGAAGCTGATGACACGCCACTGTAATGGGAATAAGTTATCGAGGGTAACTAGATTACCATATCTGGGGGTGGTTTTTGATGAAAGTTCCACCTGGTTTCGCCAATTGTCTGAGAAAAGAAATGCTTTTGTCCGGTCCATTCTTGCAGTTTTGGGTTTTTCCCGTAAATTGCGGGTAAAACCGTTACAGGCAGTGTTAAAGGTTTATGCCGCCAAATGTGTTTCCATAGCCATGTATGGCGCAGATCTATGGGGTTTTAAGAACGCTAAGTTGTTACAGGTGGCAGAGGACAAGTTTTTGAAGTCCATTTTATCAGTACCACAATCGACCTCAGGTTTCATAGTGCATCAAGAATGTGGGGTGGAATATCTTGAAGACCGGATTGCCATCGCACCCCTATTAAAGTGGATTGCGGTTTGGATGAACCCGGAATAGGAGGTGAACCATGAGATTCTGAGGGACTGTCTTACTTTAGAACATTGGGAATCCATTCCATGGCTAAAATATGTTAAAAATCTTGCAGCCTCATTAGGTCGCCCAGAATTATTTGATGAGCCGTCCAAACTGGTCAAGGGAGACATGAAATGGGTCAAGACCGCATTCAGGCTGCACAAAGGGATGGATAGAGAAGGAAATGAGTTGACCAAGTCACCGTGAGAGCCCATCAGTTAGTTGTAACAACAAACCATGACCTAGAACCATATCTGAAGGTTGTTAATAATGCTAATCACAGATATTTACTAACCAAGTTTAGGCTGAATAAACTCCATCTCCTTCTCTCTGGGCGCCCATGTTGGACCAAGGTATCAGAATTAGAATTGTGTACATGTGATGGATTTTCGATAATGGACACTGCTCACTTCATATTCTTTTGTGGTTATTTTACGGACATCCGGAATAAATTCATTGTACCCCTACTAAAGGATAAAGGGTTTAGACAAGTGAAACCGGCCCTATTGTATCTTCAGCTACTGTCCAACGGGTGGGAAATTATTAATGTTGCTACATTTTTAACCATAGCCATGAGACTAAGGGAAAAAACTAGTTAGTGTTACATAAAAGTCTTGCATGGTCTATTTTTAGAGTTTGTAAATAATGAATTTTAAGTAAATCGGATGATCTGTGTATGCTTTTTAAATTTGCACATGAATTTGGTATATATTCTGTACAGTGTTTATCTTTTTTATATAATTTTTGCTGTCTGTTAACCATATTGTAATTTGGTACCTCGGCCCTTCTTCTTTTGGGACTTTGTATACTTTTGTGGTTTGTGTTATGAACCGAATAAAGTATTTCTGACTGACACTCCAGCTGTCGATCATAGAATCTCAGATTGTGGCTTTAGTACAAGAACAGAAGCTGGGGTATAATATAATTGGGCTGTGCAAACAAAATTACTACTTTTAAGTACTATTTCCCTTTCTCAGACCTCAAGTCTCTCTCTCACTCTTATCAATCTCGTGTTCCTACTTCCTTGCATTTCGAATTTTCCTACAAACGGAATATGGTATCTACGAATCACCAATAAACTAAATTATTCGTCTTAAAGTATCCACAGTGGCATGTCTGTCTAGTGCTAACTTCCTGCTTTATTGTTTCTTCCAATAATATAGCCTCCACATTCCCTGAATTATTGGGGTTGGTTGTACATGACAAAAGGTGGTGTAAATGCTCAATATTCAGTGCTTAATTTTAGCCTGTGGTTTACGTGCTCGGCACCGGCACTTATTCGCAATTTTATGTCAGCTTCCACATGATGGGGCTGTTTGCATATTTTAGAGATGAGCAGAACAACAGTGTTTATTAATTACATTACATGAAAAACAACTAATACCTTTCACCCAAGCCATTCTTATTGCTTTGCGGCTGTGGGACAATCTGCATTGTCAGCCTTATAGCAGTGTGATGGTTAGTAGTTGTGTAGGTACTATAATAGGCAGTGCTGGCAGTGGCAATTGGTAATGTAAGCTGCGGTGGCCTCCTCACGACGGCCCTGGCACTTCATTTATTTTTTCAAATTAGGCACTGCAAATATTCCAATTAAAGAAGCACATATTTTGTGGCCTTCTAGTGGACTGCTCCCTTCACCGCCCAAATCAGCTTGGTAACTGCTGCCTCAGTTACTGCTGCGGACCCTATGGTCATGATTTCAAGGCCCTTCTCTACCCACAGGCTCCCACCTGCACCTCATCCCTTGTGGTCTTGGGGTAGAGTGTCACTGCTCTGCTACTGGACTGCCCTCCTGTCTGTCTTTTTTTCCTTCTTTTCTCTGCTTCTTTTGCCTTTCTTCTGCATCTGCCTTTTTTGCTTTTTTGCCTTTTTTCCTGCTTTTGCTCATTTCCCTTTTTTTTACTCTTTTCGCCACCTTTGCCACTGTGATCCCCTGCGGCCCGCCACCTCCTGTGACCAATCCTGCATTTCCCACCTCCCAGCTGTTCAGTCCCCCACACACTACTTATTGGCAGCTGCACCACTGGCGCACCGAAGACACACCAAAAGCAAGCCTGTCAGTGCCTGGACTGTGCCCAGCGTCACGGACCCTGGTTCTCGGACCCTCCATTGATGCAACACCATTACCCTCCTCATCCACAACACAAGATGGCACACAGTCTGCCACCTCGCCTCACCGGACACCCAAGGACCCTTCTCCTGCCATAACTTCAGCCACACCCTCACCCAACCCCAACACAACAGATCCATGCGCCACTCAGCCAACCTACAACGCACCCAACCGGCTCAACTATATCCTCCTTAACATGCCCTCCCACCACAAACATGCCACAGAAATCTGGGACCTCCTCACTGCCCCCTTTCCCGACATCGCCTTCTTCACGGAAACCTGGACCAACCCTAACTCAGGTCCGGACATCGCCACTGCCATCCCGACGGCTACAAAAATACCCCCAAGGACTACACTGACCGACCAGGAGGAGACATCACCATCGTCCACAAGGACACCATCCACCTGACCACTCACTCGAGTGACCCAACGACAACCATGGAACACCTCTACTTCCCAACCCAGTCTTATCTGCCAGTGGAAACATCACCTACAGCCACACCACAGCTATCCTCTGGACTGACCACCACTGCGGGCACTTCAGCTTCACCACTCCCACTGTTGACCACTGTCCTTACAGCCCCCCATTGTAGCTGGAAAAAGTCCACCAAAGAACATCTCATTGCCTTCCACAGCATTACCAAACTGCTGACATCAACAGACGCCAACACCTGAGCATGCAACCTTCACTGATGGATCTCCAACTGTGCCGACACTCTGGCACCCTTCAAAAAGGCATCAGGCAAGCAACACTCCAGGAAAGCCAGCTGGTTCACTCCCGTCCTCCAGTAGTTCAGACACACCTGCAGATGGAGCAAGAAGAGATGGAGGAACAACAAAACCCCAGAAATCCACGTAACCTTTAAAACTACCTTTGACACACACCACCTTCTCCTCAAAACAACAAAGAAAGAGGCCCTCCAAGACAGAATCCACACCAATGAACACAACAGCCAAGAACTCTTCTCCATTTTTAATTAGTTTGCCAGGCCCAACAGCGAGACCACAGAGGTCCCACCCTCTCAAGACCTCTGCAACAAACTCAGCACCTTTTTCCAGCATAAGATCAGGCAAATCTATGACAGCTTCAACACCCAAGACCCTGCCCGTCCCCACCGCCAGCAACTCAGCCGCGCCCCAACAGATCCTGCTCAACTAAACTCCGCTCACCATAGACAAAACACTCAAGACCATGTAGAATAGCCACTTGGAAGCCTCATCGGACCCTTGCCCATATCACATCTTCCATAGAGAAGCCACCTCCATCGCCTCAGAGCTTCGCTGCACCATCAACTGCTCCATCAAAACCTCCACCTTCCCTGATGACTGGAGACATGCTATGATCAACTCCTGTTGAAGAAGCCATCCTACGACTCAACAGACTAAAAGAACTTCAAACCCATCTCCCTCCAACCGTTCTCAGGCAGGGTCATCAAGAAGGCCATCAATGCCCAACCCTCTGAGTTCATTGATGAGAACCATGTCCTGGATATCTCTCAATCTGGCTTCCGAAGTAACCATACCACTGAGACTGCACTCTTCACCGCCACAGACGATATCCACTCCCTCCTCACCCAGCCCTCATCCTATTGAACCTCTCTGTCCCCTTTAATACCGTCTCCCACCGCAACGTAATCATGAAACTCCACAACACAAGCTTTCACGACAAGGCCCTGGACTAGATCCACACCTTCCTTACTGGCTGAACACAGTTAGTCAAACTACCTTTGTTCCTCTCTAAATCTACAGAGATCAGCTGTGGAGTGCCCCAGGTCTCCTCCCTGAGCCCCACCCTCTCCAAGATCTACATGGCCCTTTCGGGGCCATTGTCAGAAACCACAGACTCAATATCATCTCCTACGCTAATGACATCCAGCTGATCCTCTCCCTCACCAATTAACCCACAGCCGCCAGAATCAACTTTCATAGGGGGATGAAGGCTGTCACCACTTGGATGAAAGATAGCTGCCTCAAGCTCAACTCGGACCACATCCAGGTACCATGCACGTAACCTCAGCATCATACTGGACTCCTCGCTCACAATGAACCACCAGACCAATGCTGTATCCTCATAATGCTTCCACATGTTCCACCTGCTTTGAAAGACATTCAGATGAATCCCTACAGAATCTGGAAAGACAGTCATCCACGGACTCATCACCAGCACACTCGACTATGGTAACGCGCTCAATGCTGGCGTTGCCCAGAAACAGCTCAGGAAACTAGAATGTTGAAAATGCTGCTTCCAGACTGGTCCTCAACATCCCCTGCCGCAGCCACATCACACAACACCTCCAACTCAACTCCACTGGCTTCCAGTCAACAAGAGAATCACCTTCAAGCTACTCACACATGCCTACAAAGCTCTCCACGGCGCAGGAACAGCAATTCTGAACCAGCGCCTCTCATTCCACATACCCACCAGACAACTTCACTCTGCCCAACCAGCCCTGGCCACTGTCCCACAGATTTGCAAGATCAGAACTGGAGAGGGATCCTTCTCCTACCTCGCCGCAAAGACCTAGAACATCCTAACTCTCCTCCTCAGGTAATCCCCGTCACTGACCCAATTCAAGAAGGATCTCAAGACCTAACTCTGCGACTGAGCCTCCACGCCCAGGCGGTTCAGGTTCAGCTGCCCACCCCCCTAAGTGCCTTGAGACAAAGTAGCCACGCTATACAAACTCCTTATTGATTGACCTATTTGCCCCTACAAACCCCCCAGCAGGAATTAGTATTGCTTTTATTAGTTATGGAGCGAACTCTAGATTATGCAATTTGTCAGGAACAGTATTGTTTCTGCTACACTGGTGCCCTACACACACTACATACTCCTGAGCACTACCCTTGAAAAGCCCTGGCACTCTCCTCTCTGGTATACCATGTGGCTTGTTACGTGAATGCTACAGATAGTTGAGTCCTGATGATGACCTTTTTACTTAGAGACAAGTGTGAAATGGCATTGACTGCTAAAAACGGGCTTCGTTCAGCTAAATTAAAGAGATGTCCTGAAAACATATTAAATATGATACCCAACTCATCAATATTGTGTTCTATGGCCATGTGTCTTCATGTTTACACACATTTTGAGTCCCTTTTATTGTTCTTTGGTTTGTGTGAGCAAGGGGACACCAATCACTTGTTTATCATTCTATTGGTTAGTGACAAATTATTTCTATAACAGGTGAAAACGTATTAAAGTTCTTGTTGAAGATTGATTATAAACTGCCAATGTTGTGTAATGTGCTATGCTCTTCGAATACTAATGTTTTTCTAAACGAGTTCCGAGTGAACCGCTGTTATGAAATATTTGAATATACCCCTGCTCCTGTAGGGTATATTGGGTAGCTCTTGAATCATTTGCATATCAGATTCCCTTCTGGGGCAGCCGGCACACTCCCGATGCAGAGCAAGGCCCCTTTGTTTCCCCTGTACTTTTCAACTTTAGCTTGGTGAATCGCAAACTGGTGATTACAAAAATGGTGAGGTGGGAAGTCTAGGACTTTGTAGCTCCCTAGTGCACGGACCAATTTGTAATGAAGTGTAGGTGCAAGCATTTGTATCCTGTTTCACTGATAAATATGATATTGGTATGCCATTCTGTTTGACAAGAAGAGTCCTATCAAGCAACCGATGTGTGGCAAATATCATGCAGAAATAAAGCAGATGCTGACCTGGTGTTTTCTTTCTAAATCTTTCAGAAACTCAAAGAGATGAAAAAGATCAGCAGGAAGAGCAAGAGACTCTGTGCGAGATGATGCGCGTCATCGAAAAAAGGGACAAACTGGTGTCATTCCTTGAACAGCAGAGGCTGAGGGAAAAGGCTGAAGACAGGAGCATTGAGGACTTCATGTCATCCAGGGGTTATCACCTCAAAGTGGACTTAAAGAATGATGCATTGTAAACGGGCAAGGCTTGGACTGCCTGAGGGAAGCAGCGTCATAATGCGTGGGCACTGGAAATCGGACAGAGAAGACTGACTACATGTATTTAATAGAAATACAGTTCTAGGAATTTTCCAACCTGTTGGCCACAACATATTGCGGGATCAATAACGTGGTTTTGCAACGTGGAGGACTCAGTCACGCTGGATGTTATTATCCGAGGAATCTCCGGCACGGAGTATATTTAAAGCAATATAATGTCCGTTCTCTGGAGAAATCTTTCTAAAACAGACTGCAAGTTAGTGTAAATAAGCTATGCTCACGCATGCCTAAATACAATTTAGTTTCATTTACCTTTTAAATGAAGGTGTGATATAAATATAGACTTATATATTTATAATGATGCAGACATGTGGCATGCAGGGAATGCCATTATTAACGCTTGTCAAATGGTGGAAGCCTAAAGTGACTGACCCTGCTCTCCGGATTGGACTAATCATGCTGTTGGAGTTAACGCAAGCAGAGGTTCTCATGGAGGAATAAATGCTATATTCGGTAAAAGGGAGACCAACAGAACCTTTCATATATGTTTATATGAAAATCTGCATCAAGCTGTAGTGTCGAGCACAGCATTACTCTTCTGATGGGTTACTCTAGCTAGTAAAAAAAAACATTAAAAGATAAACCGCATTCACTATGTAAACGCTGCACATTATTTGAAACGCTGCTATTAAACAGATATGAATGTATACAAATAGAAAGGGGTTATGCTGCTTTTAACGAAAGATATTTATATAGGACACCCAGGGAATGTTAATACTTTTATACTGAAAAAACGAACTGCCTGGTGCTCAATAGATAGTTACACCAACTTCGTAGTTGCGTTGAAATAAACAATTAAACACTCCAATGCATTGGCGTACCCACAAACGCCAAAGCATCCTCATTCAAACGCACTGGTCATTCTAAACATACAGCTGTGAAAGGGTTTTAAGGTTTTTAAATTTATGCAACGTATTCTCGTCTGTAAACTTTTTCAAAGATATTACAAAGGAACAGTACAAACAAGCTATAGGTGTTTACCTGTTCCATTTACCTCATGTTTTGAGTAGGTAGAAGCAACTTTATTGCTGAAGGATACATATATACATCTTTTGATTCCCCGGGGGTTAATAACTGTGAAGGCACTCTATAACACTGGCATTGGTAAAGAGAAACATGGACTTGTTAGGTCTCGCCTAGGCAACGCTTGCGCTGTCTCGTTGAGACATGCAGCATATACTATAGTAGGGAAGCTTAATTTAACCTCCGCCCACCCTCCGCCCATTTATTGGATTGGCTTACATCCTAAATGCTGTATTCTGATTGTTTTTCAGC
The DNA here is from genome assembly GCF_964263255.1 of Lissotriton vulgaris. Lineage (NCBI taxonomy): Eukaryota > Metazoa > Chordata > Amphibia > Caudata > Salamandridae > Lissotriton > Lissotriton vulgaris. The sequence goes on along the minus strand of NC_141687.1, from coordinate 694,746,210 downwards.
TTCCTTGTCCCACCCCATTACGGCCATGTCGTCGTTTGTGTCCTTCCATGGCTATCAGCCCCTTTACCGCACAGACTATTTTTCTTTGCTCCTGTTTAAATGTGCCTTTCTTTTTCTTTTTACTGTGAGGCAAGCTAGTTTCATTTTCGAATTATGCGAGAGGCAATTTCTTCCCGTCCCTCTCCCCCTCCCGCAGTCTGTCTGTGTTGGGAGGGATCGTGCTCCGAACTCTGGAGTTACACCGGCTACCAGCTGCGCCTACTTCCTGAAGATAACTGCAACAAAGGTGGTCATCTATGAAGGGCAGGGTTGGAAGTTAATGGAAAGCTAATGGCATTGCCAAGTAAAGCAAACGGAAGAAAATGCATTGTTTTTTAATATCAATAGGATTCTTGTAATATCTTGTTTAATTTGTTTCATACAAATAATTTTTCAAAATATTTACAAAGATAATGCAATAGGAAATATTACCTATTACTGAAAAAGTTTTTCAAGTGAGTCTAGAATTATTTTCAGCATTTTGTACATAAGGTACTATGGGCGTCGGATTGCTACGGTTACACAGATACCGGTTTAGCAAATCCAAAACCGCCGCCTGTTGGCACATTGCGTGGCAGGAGGCGGTCCATGAGCCCCTCACTCATATGCTATTGGCCAATAGAATACCGGAAGCAGCGCTGGACCCGCCCTCGAGGCTCGCTCCTATGCTAGTTGCGGGGCAGGCATGGTGTCATTTTCACGTTCTGCACAAGGCAATTTCTTCCCGATCCTCCCCCTCTCCCCGCAGTCCGGTGCCTTCTCGCTCCCCCAACACCTTCTTGCATTGGCTGAGAATTGTGGTAAAAAAGGGCGGTGGGTACGGTGGTGTATTGCAGGCTGGATGCTGCATTTAGAAAGGAAAAAATAGAAATGGGCGGCTCGAAATGGGACTTCATTGGCTCTGGAGTAATGGTTTCATTTTCGCATTATGCGCAGGGAAATCTCTTCCAGCCCCCCCTCCCACAGTCCGGTGCCTTCTCGCTCCTCGTCCCTTAAAATGCACGAGGATTCAAAACATTCACGGGAGAGGTTAAGAGAGTTTGTCTAGGCGTGGTCACAAATATACAGTCATACTGAAGATTGTGATCAAAGTATGGCATTTCTGACTGACGCGGGATCCGTACTTGACACAACTGCACAACACTACACACTAAGATCATGCCCACAAGTACCGTGTGAGATGACGAGGGCGGTGGACTGGTTCCAAAGGGCGCTAATGGCAGTGCTTGCATAAGCCCGCGAAGTAGCCAGGTTTCATATAATAATGAGTCAGTGAAGAAGACAGCTCTCTCGATCACCTAACTTTTGTATTTATGGTTCACAAAAGACAGACATGCTGAACATATCTCATGAAAGATTGGTAGAGGTGCTTGTGCATGCTGAACGAAAACCTGAGAAAAACGGTTTTGTCGACCGTATGTGGGGTCGGCAAGGGTGGCAAATTTTTTAAGAACATCACCTTTGATGTAAAAGCCGAGCTCTTGGCTATACAGCAATTCTAGAAAGAAAAGTTTTCTTGCCGGATTAGACTGACAGCCGTGTGACACTGACAGCCAACTAATGTACACTAATACTCACAAGAGAACTCGAACCTCCGCACAGTGACATGAGGGAGTGACGTTCATCGGGAAAAGTATCACTGTGCAGAAGGCCGCAAGTATGTCTTTGTCTAGAAAACAATATTTTGATTCCCAACACTGTCCTGTGGCAGAATTTGTCATTCAAAAGTGACAAGTCGGTAATTTATAATCAGTGTGAAAGAAAACATGACATCCGCGAAAAAGGGAGTGAGGCAGGAAGCAAGAGGTAGAAAGGTTCCATGTTTGGGTCGAAAATAATTGATACAAGAAGGGCATTGTAGCGAGATCAACGCTGCCATAAAACAGTGACATAACTGCAGCATAATGTTCAATTGTGACACACATGAGGTCTTGCTGGATGGTGCTTTTCACCGAATAAGCACATAAAACCGCTTGAAATTCTGAGCACTGCCAAGAGGTTATGGTACTCTGGTATGTACCTATTGAAAAGCTGATTGGCCATCTCTTTACTCTTTAAACAAAAATGTGTTGTAATGACATGCAGCCCGATGCACGGCATGAAGATCAAAAAGCGTGCATGCTCTGCTAAACTCTTTAAGTATGGAAGAAGTGTTTAATAGCCTCAGGCAGTTTACTATCTGCTAACACTCTTGACAGACTGTGGACTCGGACAATTCTAAGATGATGTTCGCATGATCCATTTTATTTGAATATATTCTCATTTCAACCCTGACCTTGGTATGAATCTCTGAAACAGGAAAATGTTTAAAACTGGGAATAGGGTGTTCATTCGTTTTGAGGTTATGGGAGGCTGGAATGGTCTGTGGTTTCATTTACAGCACGTTTTAGGACCGGTGCCATCATCTAGCAGTCTGTTCTGTTTTTTAGTCGGACTATTGGCACTCAGCTGGCAGAAAGAAAACAATAGCGGAGAGGAGGAGAAAGTACAAAATGCTGAAATGTAACTGCAGGGAGAAAAAAGTATATCATAATAAGTATTCATATGCTGCATTGCTAAATACATATAAGGTTCAAAAAGCGAGACCGATGTATTGCAAATGCTTGTTTTTCCTTGAACGTGCAAGGCCCCAAATTTCCTAATTGATAAAATACTAATAAGTAATAAATCACTGAAATTGGCATTCACGTTTTCTGCTTCTGCGAAATGCATATACGGGGCAGGCACTGCTTGGCTTGAGACATTTGCACGTGGAGCAAGTGGCCTGATTGGTGTTCAGCGCAGACAGACGCGTGCACTACAGAGGCCGTCAGTGGCCTTTTGTACCACTTGACATGGGACGACATCATTGGTAGGGAAAAGGGGGCAAGCCACACGACAACCATTTTGTGTGTGTAAAAGGCCGCTTTATTGAAACAGGTGCATATCACAATTTTTTAACACTGGCATTACAAAACTAAAACCTCTCTATACATCCAATACCTGACCCCTTGTTCCCCCCTCCCCCCTACGATCCACACATCATAAACCCCACCCACAACATACAATAAGTAACTTTGAATAACAATATTACACAATCTTACAATATAGCATTTATAAATTATAACCTCCCATGACCTACAATCCTACCTGCCTTTATGTAACTGTAACTAACGAACATCTAATGTAAACTTCCTGCTTGTTTAACCTTTCCCTGTTACTGTTCACAAACTCCCCAAACTTAACAAGAAACTACAAAACTCCAGCCAAACTTGGCCAACTTTTAAACAACCCCGCAAGCACCTGTTCTAAGCAACAATTATACAGTATATCAGACCCCTCTGCACCTGTTCCAACAAAAACCCTACAGAAAAACCTACCTGACTGCCTCCCACAAAATCTCCCAAGCCCAGGGAGGGAGGGCGGGGACAAAAACCTATCTCTACAGTGCTCCCAGCCACCAGGTCACCAAAACCTAAAATGGTGGCTGGGCAAGCGCAACAACCCCCTAAGTAGCTTGGGCTGCTATTCAAAATTTGGGCTACCTTTGGGCTAGTCCCAATGTAGCCCAAGGCCACAAAATGGCCTCGCCTGGCTGGCCCCATCTCCTCCCAATCTGCCCGGGGGGCAGACCTCTCAATGCTCAGCTGCCTCCCAAGCCCCCTTTTTACACTGCATCACTGTTATCATCCATTGAAAGGTTGTGGAGCCATATTTCTAAGCACAGTTCCGGTCACTTCATCATGCGACTAACATACTTGCAAAACAAGTAGAATTGACGGAGGGGAAACAAGTTAATAGCCAGGGAGTCTCTCTTCCTATTTTGATTTACTTTTAGTTTAAATTGCAAAACCTGGCATTTTTTATGCGCAGGGGTATTTTCTGCACGTGCACACTGCTTTCTATCCCTACAATACGGCATTTCGACAAAGTAATAAATGAGTGCATTTAAGATGCCGCTTGAAATATAGCATTTTCGAAATTATTTTCAGGGGGGAGGGGAAGCGGCCGAGGAGGGGGTTGGTCGATGTGTAGTGAGCTCCAAAATGTAGAGGAATAAAATACTACAAATCTGTCTGCGCACACCATGCCCACAAATGTGATGATTTTATCAGTTAAGTGTAAAAAGCTGAATGTAAATTCCGTTTTCTGTAAAATGGCTTGTATTTTACGTATTCTGACTGTTATTTGGGACTTTGAGAAAAATTAAATGTGGAACAAAACACCCAATTCGACTGAATTTATTGCACATCAATAAAATCAAATAGGAATAGTTTGAAATTCTTCAATATTAGAGTAGTAAAATACTATATATATTTTTTTAAACAGCGCTTCTGTATTTTTAACTTGGTGCATTGTAACCTTCACATTGGGCCTTTAGTGGTCACTTGGAAGGTAATAGCAGACCATTGGCGAAATGTGTTCTTTAACATTCTCTGGATCCCTAAAAATATACTCTTTGGCCCACATGCATCAAAGCAAAAACCAGTCGCAAACGGGTAGATTCTCAGAATCTGCCCCCTTGCGACCTGTATTTTTGCATTTGGGATGCATCATCCCAAATGCAAAAATTGCATTTTAAGTAATCTCTAAATTGCGATTATGTAAATTGAGATTGCATTTAAGGAATCGCAAATTGAGATTGCATTTAAGGAATCGCAAATTGAGATTCCTTAAATGCAATGCATTAAAGTAAAAAAACTAGCGATTTCGCATGAAGTTGAACTTCATGGTAATTTGCAAAAACTTTGAAAAATGACCTAAGTGCATTTTTGAAAGTTCCATTTTACACACAAACCTGCCCTTGGGGCAAGTGTGTGTGCAAGATATACTCATATGCAGATTTTAGGGGTGCAACAGGGTGTCCTTTTGACACCCCGGCACCCTTGAAATTGCATTCTCAATTTGGGATTCTCTAATTAAGAATTGCAAATTGAGAATATCTTCCCATTCATTCCTACGGGCCTCTAGGCCCATAGGAATCAATGGAGAGGTATTCCTTAATTGCGACTCTCAATTTGCAAGTCGCAATTAAGGAATGTTTAGAAATCGCTATTTTTTTAGCGATTTCTACATGCATCGCCTTTTGCTATTCCTTATTAGCGTATCCTTATTTTTCGCTAATAAGGAATCGCAAATGGCATTGTTGATGCATGTGCCAGTTACTCCTTAAAGGTCACTCACTGCGCAGCAAGCTACAAAGATGGTGCCAGGGAAATAGTGGCAAAGGTAGCAGACTTTAAAGCAAGAACCAAAAGCCATGATTTCATCCATACATATGGCTGCAATCCTCTGAATATACAAGTGGATGTTCTGATTGTTCAATACAAATGGATATTGGCACATAGGCTCAGGTTTAATAACGTTTTTTACAGCTGCTTGTGTGACTTAAAGCATTGCGTACCATATTGTGGATGAACTTTCTCACGAAAATATTTTATGTACCAACAATCTTGAGGGGAGGACACTAGGTGACATTGCATTGCGTACCATGAAACCACTCATGATGTATGTAACCTTTGGTTTCTGGTACTGGTAGTGCACGAACATGCAGAAGAGTCAACAGGAACAGGTACCAATTAATGGCAGGCAAAGTAGAACGACCTAGCATTGTGTGAAAGACTAACATCAGATAAGAACCGTTGCAAACAATGGTCAAAAGTTGGGGTGGGTGACTGCAAGATTTTTCAATGTGCAATGCGTGTGATAGTTGTAAAAAGTACACGTACTGTGGTATGCATCTTCGGATGTCTGTTTGTGTGAAGGTAATTGTACTGAATGTTGTGCCACGTGATCAGAAGTTATATTAGATACTGCACAGCAGCCTGTGCTCTACACTAGCCATTATAATAAATGGGGTAACCCAAACAAAAGTCCTTGGACCTGGGTGTCGAATAACAGTTTTAATTAAAAAACTCCAACATATAACAATTTTTGCTCATGGTTACATAGAACCGAATCAATTCATGCACTCAGGTGTGCAACAAACATCGGTTTCAAAAAGGCATGCATTAATTTAATCACAAAATTGAACCAACATACAGTGATTGTTTGGCTCCACTATGGTTTTTTCAAAAAGAATAAAGAGGGTTGTTCATAGGGAACGTGCAAAAGAGAGTGCTCTAGTGTGAAGTGAGTGAGAATGAAGGGAAAGAATTCCCAAGCAGAATCAGAAGACAAAGATTAATCAAATTATAAATATGATTGATAACAAACAGGCAATCTTCAAAAGCCTGGCCAATAACAGTACATTGTACAAATATTTTAGTATGATTCATAGACAGTCTTGAGATGCATCTTGTTTGACTATTTCACGTTGGAGATGGACATCGCTCGAACTCGTTCAAGCTGCTGAATTTATTTCCTGCAATGTATACTGATTTAATCAGTCCCTGCACCACTGAATATGGGCGGATGAGGATCACCATCCTTTTTTTTTACAAAGTATGGACTCTTGAAGAGCCTTTTCATCACCCAACTACGACTTGGAGGCCGGTGGCCACACTCGCAGAATTATCTACCAACTTCCCGAATATGGTTGCCCTTTCCTCCATTCTCCCCCTGTCCTGAAGAAGACCCGCAGGCTGAGGTCGAAATTGCCATCCCTTGTCATAAAGTCAGTCATGATCGGAGTGACCGAGAGAAGACACGCATGAACTACGTATATAACGGTAAGGGTGACTCGTCAAGCACAGGGAGAAAGTCAAAATATTAAATAACAATAGAATATAGGAAGTTCATACGCTATTCTTCGTGGGATCTACAGTTTAGGCGGGAGCTCTAGTGTATAGACTGCCCAGTTACAAGGCAAAGTTTGTGAACCAATTCATTGAACTGATCGCCCCTTGTGTGATGGGAGCCGATAATTTCATTATTATCGGTGAATTCAACTATCATGCTGAACTGTCACATGACCCCGATACTGACCAGTTGATGACATCCCTCCAGTCCTTGGGTCTGAAGCAAATGGTAGTGGGACCGACCCATCAGGCCGGCCACACCCTTGACCTGCTGTTTACAAACTGTACCAGGATCATTATGGACCAACCGGCACAGCTGTTGTGGACAGATCATTATTTTTTACAGTTTAGTCTCCCTGCTAAGGAACCGAGAATAAGACCATCTAACGAAAGAGTCATGACTAGATCTTGGCGCATCGTTACATCTGTCTCCTTTGCTAATGACTTCAAAGTTGTAGCCATATCAAATATTAACGACATTGAGGAAGCGATCACTGACTTTGAACAAGCGATTGCAACTACCTTGGATAAAATAGCGCCGTTTTCCAGAGTTAAGAGGAAGCATAAACCATTACCTTGGTTTACTGCAGATCTCAAAACTCATAAATCAGCTAATAGGAAGGCAGAGCGCCTCTGGAGACAAACAAAGACAGCCATAGATCTAGACAGGTACAGAGTGAGCCATCGTACATATCTAAATAACATTAAAGAAGCTAAAAAGAGGTATCTAGCTGGGAGGATAAATAACGCTGCTAATTCAAGCAAAGAACTCTATAAAATAATGAAAGAGTTCACCACCCCTGAAAGTATCCAATCCTCTATGTCTCCTTCTCAGGAGTGGGTTGATAAATTATCCTCCTTTTTCGACGATAAGATCAGGGAGATATACCGTTCCCTCCCACCGGAGGATGGGACCTACTCGCAAATAACCTCCAGGGGAGATTTACAAACCGCCCTGTTGACTGAATTCCAACCAGTAACTAGGGAACAGGTCAAAGAGGTTATTGTTAAAATCAGATCCGGATCTCCTATAGATCCGTTCCCCCCATGAATGATCAATATCTTGGCTCCCTCTCTGATACCTAGGCTCACTGAGATATTCAATCTTTCTTTGAATCAAGCCATTGTTCCTGCCAGGTGGAAGAAAGCCCTTGTCAGGCCTATTTTGAAGAAGCCTTCATCAGATGCTAGTGTACTAGCCAACTATCGTCCGATCTCATTGCTGCCCTACTTTGGGAAAGTTCTTGAAGCCTTAGTAAATAGACAACTAACTGGCTATCTTTAAGGACAGAATCTGCTAGATCCCTCTCAATCAGGGTTTAGGGCAGCACACAGCACTGAGACAGCGGTAACCAAAATGATTGATAACATCAGGCTTGCCCTTGACAGAAGGAATCAGCTGTTTTGGTGTTATTAGATTTAACGGCCGCTTTTGACACCATCTCCCATGACATCTTGTTACAACGGCTCTGGGAGATGGGGGTCCGGGGGAAGGCCTGGGACTGGTTTAAGAACTATTTGAAAGGCCGGTCGACCGCGGTTCACCTTGGTCTTAGGGCAGCATGCAGTAGAGGGGTGTGTTTTGGAGTACCGCAGGTCTCCATTTTGAGTCCCATGCTCTTTAATCTGTATCTGACTCCCTTGGCCAAAATAATTAAACTGTATGGCTTTGAAACGGTATCGTATGCTGATGATACTCCGTTGCTGATAACTTTCGGCCCTGGCCCCTCAGACACTATCATCAGGTTCAAGAAATGCATGACCCACATTGATAACTGGATGGGTCAAAATAAACTGCAACTGAATAAGAGCAAAACAGAGATGATCCTCTTTGGCAGAGCGGAAGATCATTGGTCCAGTGACTGGTGGCCACAATCACTGGGCCCCTTCCCACCACCAAAATCAATTGTTTGCAACCTGGGGATCACCATCGACAATGAACTGTCGATAAAAGCTCATGTGGACCGGATCGTGGGTACCTGTTATGTAATCGTGCGCAACCTGCGTAAGATTTTCAAGTGGTTACCAATTGATTCTCGGAAAGCATTGATCCAGGGACTAATCATGAGTAGATTAGACTATGGTAAAGCACTATTGGCCTGCATAAATGACAAAATCTATGCCAAGCTACAGACCCTTCAAAACACTGCTGCCAGACTCATTTTGGATTTACCCAGGAGATCATCCTCCAGTGCCAATTTAAAATCTCTACACTGGCTACCAATGAGGCTGAGAGGCAAATTTAAAACTCTTTGCCTCGTACACAAGGGCCTGAGTATTCTGGCCCAGGGTACTCAGGTAATAAATTGCGGAAATACCAACCGAACAGAATCCTGAGATCGAGTTCTAAATATCTCTTAACACCATTGAGAGCGCGCACTACGAGACAAGGTGGACGGTCTTTTTCTTACCTCTCCCCCCATCTCTGGAACAAGCTCCCTCCACACATGTCTTCCATCTCTGATCACATGTCCTTTCGCAAGGAATTCAAAACCTGGCTATTTCCCAACTAATAGCTTTTGACGACCCTCACTGTGTCTGCAAGCGCCTTGAGACCTAACTGTGATATGTTGCGCTATAAAAGACCATATGACTATGACTATGACTATGACTAGGCCCCAAATGATCCAAACATATGACAATTTGAAGGAAGGAGCGTCGTATTCGTAAAAAAGTCTTAGGTTCAAAGGCTGTGTTCCAAAGTTTTATTGTTGAAAAAGTCATCCAATATCAGCAGCAGAAGATTAATTCCAACAACACAAAAAGTCCAATTCAATCCAGATCAATGTTTTGTAGATAACTCAAAACAGCCAACGCGCTTCGTCCGGAATGGGCATCATCAGGGCTGTGAAATAAATTTTTAAAGAAACAATATACATATTAGGTGAATCACCAATCTTATAAAAAATTAACATATAAAATAAAAACATAACTGTAACCAATAACATCACAATCTCATTACACCTGCCTATATACCATTCTAATAGTGGAAATAGTCCTTATGATACAAGATTATGACCATAAAAAATGTCATTGACAAAAAGTGAAGTAGTACATTGTATTTAGAAGAGCTTAGTCAGCAAGAAGGATAAAATGAAACATTACAGTAGTCTACCTCACAATAACTGTAATCCATCAATGTTGCGGTGGCTTTTACTTGGTACTGAGATCCAGTATATTAAATCCTCCCCACTTTAGCAATAATTCTAAGACAAAAAACAAAATATAATCCTCAGGGACACTACATCTGTTTCATATCAGACATGCCAGATTATGTGTCTTTGTTCAGTAGTCATTAAAGCAGTGGCTGATAATATTGACTCTATCGATATCTGATTAATCAAGTATATAGAGCGACCCTAGCATGACGTTCAAATATAGGAACTGCAAATAACAGTAACTAAATACCCCAGGTCTCACCTCACAATAACAACTTTTTATCCTTTTCAGGCCTGGAAAAGTAACTTGTGTGGTTTTCAAATTTAAATATGAAAGGATGAGAGAGTCACCCTAAGTATTTGATTATGTGCTGTATATAACTAAGTGTACTTGAAAATTGCATTATTTGCTTGAATATCAAAACTACTAAAAAAAAATATTTTTCCAAAATTATTTGAATAAGTGTCTCTTTTTTCTGATCCATGTAATGCCTGGTGCATACAATATAAATTGTCCTTACACTTATACCTTTTGGGATATTGTTTTATCTTTATACCTAGCACCCTAATCCCGATTGGTTTATGGGTCACACTTCTGTTTTCCTTACAAAACCAGTTCACAGTACTGGCATTCGGGCTCAAATCTGCACCAAGGGTGTTTACAAAATGACTAGCAGCAGTAGCAGCGCACCTACGAAGGCAAGGAATACACGTATATCCCTACCTCGACGACTGGCTCGTAAATGCAAGTTTGTACAGCCACTGCAAACAACACATACAGCAGGTCCTACAAACACTGACGCAACTAGGTTTCTCAAACCATTGGAATAAATCGTCAACCGAGCTGGGGCAAATCAAGATATTCTTAGGGGCGGAGATAAACACCACACAGGCCAAAGTGTTCCCCAGCAGGAAGAGAACATTGGCGATACTGAAGGTAACATGTCTTTACCGCAAGGGACAAGTTCTGACAGAGGATGGTGAGCAAGCTGATGGGAATGATGGTGTCATACATCCACATGAGACCATTCCAGGAATGGATACAGCAGCAATGGTCACAGGCAACAGGGAGTTGGGAAAATCTAGTGGTTGTCACACACGCAATGCATCAGGAAATAGCGTGGTGGAACAAGAAAAACATATCACACAACCAACTCCAACAGTAACCATCACAACAGACGCCTCCCAGCTGGGGTGGGCGCGCACATGAACAAACTCAAGGTGAGGGGACTATGGTCGCAGCAAGATGCGGTCAGACACATTAACTACCTAGAACTAAAAACTGTGTTCATAGCCTTTCAGAAACAGTTGTACGTAAACATGGTATTGATCCAAACAGAGAACACAACTACCATGTTCTACATCAACAAGCAAGGTGGAGCACAATCAGTAGCACTATCAGGGCTAGCACAGGAATTATGGACATGGCCATTCAACTAAGGATAGACCTACTAGCAATACATCTCCCAGGGAAGGACAATGTGGAAGCAGACCGACTCAGCAGGCAGGCGTCAGCATCCCAGGAATGGGAGATCAACCAGCAGGAAATAGAAAAAATAATCCAAAGGTGGGGAACACCGTAAATAGACCTATTTTCAACACACCAGAATGCAAAAGTCCAACACTTCGCATCCAGACAACCGGACCATCGGTCACAAGAGAATGCGCCATGGATAAGTTGGATAAGGACATTTGCATATGCTTTTCCACCGATACCACTGATACACAGGGTACTCAGCAAATGCAGGATCAGCAACATGATGGTAATACTAATAGCACCTCAGTGGGCCAGACAGTCCTGGTTCTCACAAATAGTAGAAATGGCATAAGAACCAGCACACAGATTCCCAAGAAGAAGGGACATGTTAACAATGCAGAACGGAATGGTGCTACACCCAGAGCAAGAGAGCTTCAGCTTAGCAGCATGGCTCCTGAAGACCTAGAATTTGCACATCTCAAACTACCAGCAAGTACTAGGACAGTGCTCAGGGAGGCAAGGAGGCCTACTACATGAAATTGCTACATAGCAAAATGGAAAAGGTTCTCCCAATGGTGCATCAAGGAGAAACTACAATGGGAAATCACAAGGGAATCCACAGTACTAAAATACTTAACACACCTGTTTTAAAGCAAACTAGGCTACACATCCCTAAGGGTGCACTTAGCGGCGATAGTGGCTTACACAAAAGAGGAAATATGGAAAAGTTTCTTCACCTCCCGAGTTGTGAAAAGATTTCTGGAAGGAGCAAAAAGAATTGCACCTGCAAAAAGAATGCCAGCACCAAGCTTGGAACCTCAACGTAGTGTTAACTCAATTGATGAAGGCATCCTCTGAACCAATGCACTAGGCTACACTGCATATGCTCATGCTAAAGACAGCCTTCAGAGTAGCTATCACGTTGCTATGAAGAGTGAGCAAGTCGCAAGAGCTAACAATCCAAGAGCCCTACCTACAAATACACAATGACCGGATTGTAATGAGAACGGACACACGCTTCATGCCGAAGGTGGTGTCTCGGTTCCACATTAAACAAACAATCTAAATACTGAGTTTTTTCCAAAAACCTACCACAAACACAGAAAGTGTGCTATACACACTAGACACCAGAAGGGCTGCAATGCACTATATGGAAAGGACAAAGGAGTGCAGAAAGACAAAGCAGTTCTTTGTTTCCTTTGCCAGCAGTTTCTTGGGACGACCAGTAGGGGTGGGTGGAATTTGTGTAATTGAGCTACGCAAAGCCCCACAAAATGGTAAAAAATCTCTGCGAGCATGCAAAAGTTCTGAGAACACGCGGAATTGCTTGTTCCGCCCTTTCGCAATGCTATTTTTCTTGTTCGCGAACGCTGTATGTGTCCTTGAGGGGAAATATCTCACCAACTCGCATTTTGAAAGCACGAACAAGCAAAAATTTCCGCAAAGCTGCAGATCGCAGAATTTTTGGCAATTCCACGTTCTCCGCAGAACGTGAAATTACCCATATCCCGCAAATTCCACGAGCGGAACGGGATTTACTGCCCAGGCCTATTGAACAGACTCCAAGAATACAATTGCACGCTGGATTGCACAAACAATTCAACTCTGCCACAAGCAGGCAGGATTACAGTTACAAAGAGCAGCTCAGGCGCACTCAACAAGGAAGAAAGGAGCAACAATTGCGTTTCTAGTGAACACACCTATTCAAGACATTTGCCAAGCAGCAACATGGTCTTCAGTGCATACATTCACTAAGCACTACTGTGTTGATGTTCAGAGGAACGAGGAAGCGCTAGTGGGACAGAAGGTCTTACAACACATTTTCAGTAACCAGTGCTCATCTTCCACCCAACCACCACAATACGGACAAACCGCTACTAAGTCTATGCACAGCATAGTGAATCCAGAAAGATTCACGCTGAAAAACGTATAGTTACTTACATGTTGGTGTAGTTTTGCAGCTTGAAGACTTTCTGCTTTCACTAGCGATCCCCTCCTCCTCTGCTAGAAACATGAGACAGGAGGAAAGGGGGTTAAACTGCACACATAACTAAATGGATCAGCTCTGGTTTGAAGGCGCCCTACAACATCAAAATCACATTACCAGGCTCAGTCCACTAGGAAGACCAGGAGCAACATGGCCGGTACTAGCTAGCTATACACCACAACCTGCCATAGAACAAATGACAGGTCCAGAACTGTTAGCTCAGTTAAAACAATTAATTAAAATACATAGACAATTGGTACAATATATCATGTGGACTCTAACAGTCCAACCTGCTATAAGAATTCCACAGCACACCCCTCATCAGGGGAACAGAAACAAAATTACACCAGAGACTATACAATTAGTCATTGGTAAATTACCCACAAAAAGGGAACAAATTCCATTCTGGTTAGCTCAAAAAATTACTCCGATCGAGGCAGTATTTCCCGATAGTACACCTCATGAGAAACACAGGATTTTTACAATCTGTTTACCAATGGGGATCGCACCATACCTGGAGGACTGTGACACTTGGGGTACAGTCTTTGCTGCAATCTACACAAAAACTCATGGTGTACCGTGTATGGTGGTGTTACCAGACGTCCTGAAACAGATTCAAAATGAATACAGGGCAGAGCCTGCTTTAAATCTCGGTATGAAGTTACTGAAAGATTTCAAACCGGTCTCAGCTATAATATTAGCAAATATTGAAGGTGAAGCAGCATCCATGGCAATCCGCCAGAAACTAAAAGAACTTGATGTAACTGAGCAACCATATGAACTGGCCAGAATAATAGAAAAATCGTATGAAGAACTGGGAAGAGTTAGTTTAGGAGGGAAACTGGTAAAACCCAAACTAACAGAAAATGCTGAAAAAGTTTTTATTAAAAACAATCTCACTACTCCTAAAAAGAAGTGGGAAAATACTACACAGACACTTCCTAAGGAGAAGCGTTCTCAATCAAGAGGAAGGTCTCCATCAAAAGGAGCCCTCTGAAAAGAGGTATAACCTCAAAAACAGGGAAAATTTGAGAAAACCTGATAGATATCAAGATACTGATACACATTCCTCTCGTACCTTTTAGACTTCCTCGCAGAAATCCGAATGAAGAGGAAGATCAGAACACAAGGAAGAACGCGTGAAGTTCAAAGACGATCAACACTTTCCGAAAAATAAGAAAACTCAATTTACCAAAAAGAAGGTAGCAAGTCTTAAAATCAGACATGCCGAAGATCTTGAGGACACATTGTCTGGGAGTGGGCCCAGACAATGTTGGACAGCTCAGCAGAGGTTACCATAGCTCGCAAGATCCAAAGGATCATCTGGAGACAGTGGACCTGAATAAATGCATTCACGTTGAAACTGCAGATACCAGGGTTAGTGTACCACATAAGTTATATGAAGTAACACTCCGGATAGAGGGGGACATAACTAGAAAAATAAAAGCACTCTTTTGGGAGAAGCTATCTAAGGGCTATGACATTCTTCTAGCTGAAAAAGACTGTCCACCTGAATTTGTCAGGAAGTGCTCACATGGCGAAGAGATCATTATGCCAGCCTTCTCAAATCATATTCATAAAAAATACACCTATGCCAGAAAATGAGCTGTGGCCCAGGCACCAGCATTATACAAAAATTATGTGGGATGGGATGAGGATTCTCCTCACCATAAGATCCAGTTAAAAAATCTACCAACTGCTCGGAAGCAGTATCCGGTTAAACAAGAATCTAAACAAAAGGTCAGGGAGATCCTAGATCAACTTGAATACCAGGGGGTGATTGAAACATGCACCTCATCCATGAATAATCCTTTGTTTCCTGTCTCAAAACCAGACAATACATATCGTCTAGTTTTGGACTACAGACATTTAAATTCTTGTTGCAAAACCTTTGCAGTACAAAATGCACACAGTGCAGCACTGATGAATAACATTGTGCGCAAAAAATATAAAACAACATTAGATATTTCAAACGGTTTCTTCTGTCAAAATATCGCACCTGAAAGCAGGTACTTGACCGCTTTCTCAATTATGGGGACACAGTGTCACTTCTGTCGTCGCCCACAGGGTTTCAAGAACAGTCCCGGGTTATTTTCAGCCAGAGAAACAGAGTTACTACAAACGTATGACGATGAAGCATTATCTTATGCCGATGACATCTATCTTACAGATGATGACTTGGACAGGCACTTTACCAGGGTGAACACCATAATACTTGGCTTCGTCTCTCAAGGGTATAAATTCAACTTTTAAAAAATCAAGAATGGCCCACCTCAACGTCCTATTCTTGCGATACAAACTTTCAAGTGAAGGTAAAAGCCTGGCAGCAAACTTGTTAGAGAAATGTGTGTTGCTCCAACCTCCAAAAACGCTGAAAAATTTACAGTCAGTTCTAGGATTCTTGAATTTCGGAAGAACTTACATTCTTAATTACGCAGAAAGGGTTAAAACTCTCTATGAATTAATCAAACCTGATTTCAAACATACTAATTGGACTAAAAAATACACAGAAATTGTGCATTCAGTGCAAACAGACATGTTAGCAACAACCCATTTACAGACATGTGTAAATTAATGCAACCTTGTAAACCGAATCATCCCAGGGAGATGCGGATTCACGTACCTAACCTTCAATGAAGGTGAAAAGGTACCAATAGCTTACAAATCACACTTGTACACATAAGCTGAAATGAAATTCACTTCAACAGAAAAAATTCTGACAGTGGTTCAAACTGCAGTAACAAGAGAGAGAGCCCTCGCACAGGGTAAAGGCATATAAATTGTTACTCCTGTACCTGCCTTAGAGGCAGTGACAAAGGCAAGCATTCCGAATGCGAAAGCTCTACATCCGAGATGGACACAATGGGTTAACTCTCTTACTGCGACAGACGTTGAATACGTTTTTGACCCGTACTTGAAGACACAAGAATTTCTCTAATACGAACAAGAATGTCCTCTGCCAACTGAAATTCTGCCTCTAGAACATTGCGGATGTATTATTTATACAGACGGATCAGCACAACCCGCAATTGGGGGAAAACAAGCTTATAGGGCTTAGTGCACGATTGTTTAAGGTCGCTGGTGCGATGGTAAATTCCGACCTATGGTCACAAAAACTCAATCTCTCGGAGACTGTACAGCTCAGCGAGCTGAAATAGAGGCTTTCAAGATGGAGCTTGAAAATACCGATCGCGAATTCCCCGCACTCATAGTGTGCGATTCGTATTATTGCGCCAATCTTACAATAAATACTTGCAGAACTGGGTTCAAAACGGTTTCAAAGACGCAAAAGGTGGCACAATCAAGCTAAAAATGATTTGGGAATAAGTAGATCTTTTACAGAAAGAACTACAAAAGACTCTTGTGATCCATACACTGAGTCATCAGCGTGATGGAGTTCATGTTGCAGGGAATTCATTGGCTGATGAAGCAGCAAAGGCAGCTGTGCAAACGGCTTCCCTAGCGGCAATCACTCCTTCAAAAAACGAAAATAGATGGCGAAACAATGCTAGCTGTCAATGCCACAAGCAAAGGCAGCGGAGCAGCGTTACCTCAGAACTATCAGCGCGAATATTCATACATAATTGATGCCAACTCCATTCTTTTTGCTCGAATTCCTCGAGTGGAGGATAGAGTAATTCCAAACAGGAATCTGTGAGGTGCTTTGATTCAAGAAGCACATATGGGAGAGGGTCTGACACATCAAGGGATCTCTAAATCTCAACTGGAATTACAAGAGATGTACTGGTGGCCAGGGATGAGCACCCACATTTACGAATTTGGAATTAATTGCGATACCTGTTACAGAGATCACAGCTTGGAGCGCCACCAGATTCCTGACTACAGTGAAGCCAGCCCAGTACAGACATCATTGTTAGGTAGAATTAGACTATCCACGCTCAGACGTCACTATGGGCAAAGGGGGTCCCACAAGTATTAGGACAGGATTCATTTGGATGTGCAAACACAACAGGTGATGGACCGAATGTGGATCAATGTCACACACTCAACCCAGTCCAAAGATCTGGGCCCAAATCCATCGTTTTTTTGCACTCCACACCACCCTGGGTTAGACAATGGCGATATGCAAATCAGCTCTGACCCTGTGCCCCATGGGAACAGGCCAGTCCGAACTACAAAAGCCATGTCCTTCCCAGAACGGAATCAAGCATCCGAGGACCGGACCGGTTTCGAGGTAACACCTCTCATCAGCCCGGCTAGCTTGACTCCAGTGGTGTGGAGTGCCTGGGACCCACGTCTGGGCATCCCCAGCGCACTTAGGGCGGAATATGCAAACACAACAGGTGATGGACCGAATGTGGATCAATGTCACACACTCAACCCAGTCCAAAGATCTGGGCCCAAATCCATCGTTTTTTTGCACTCCACACCAACCTGGGTTAGACAATAGCGATATGCAAATCAGCTCTGACCCTGTGTCCCATGGGAACATTCCAGTCTGAACTACAAAAGCCATGTCCTTCCCAGAACGGAATCAAGCATCCGAGGACCGGACCGGTTTCGAGGTAACACCTCTCATCAGCCCGGCTAGCTTGACTCCAGTGGTGTGGAGTGCCTGGGACCCACGTCTGGGCATCCCCAGCGCACTTAGGGCGGAATATGCAAACACAACAGGTGATGGACCGAATGTGGATCAATGTCACACACTCAACCCAGTCCAAAGATCTGGGCCCAAATCCATCGTTTTTTTGCACTCCACACCACCCTGGGTTAGACAATGGCGATATGCAAATCAGCTCTGACCCTGTGCCCCATAGGAACAGTCCAGTCCGAACTACAAAAGCCATGTCCTTCCCAGAACGGAATCAAGCATCCGAGGACCGGACCGGTTTCGAGGTAACACCTCTCATCAGCCCGGCTAGCTTGACTCCAGTGGTGTGGAGTGCCTGGGACCCACGTCTGGGCATCCCCAGCGCACTTAGGGCGGAATATGCAAACACAACAGGTGATGGACCGAATGTGGATCAATGTCACACACTCAACCCAGTCCAAAGATCTGGGCCCAAATCCATCCTTTTTTTGCACTCCACACCACCCTGGGTTAGACAATGGCGATATGCAAATCAGCTTTGACCCTGTGCCCCATGGGAACAGTCCAGTCGGAACTACAAAAGCCATGTCCTTCCCAGAATGGAATCAAGCATCCGAGGACCGGACCAGTTTCGAGGTAACACCTCTCATCAGCCCGGCTAGCTTGACTCCAGTGGTGTGGAGTGCCTGGGACCCACGTCTGGGCATCCCCAGCGCACTTAGGGCGGAATATGCAAACACAACAGGTGATGGACCGAATGTGGATCAATGTCACACACTCAACCCAGTCCAAAGATCTGGGCCCAAATCCATCGTTTTTTTGCACTCCACACCACCCTGGGTTAGACAATGGCGATATGCAAATCAGCTCTGACCCTGTGCCCCATGGGAACAGTCCAGTCCGAACCCAAACTGTTATAAAAGATTTGTAAGTGTTTATCGGCACATACGCAATCGGCATGCTACATTCTGACCAGGGTCCTGCGTTTAGCTCTCGAGCTTACAAGGAGGCCATGGCCAGTTTGGGCGTTGCATTGTAGTACTCAAGTCCATTCCATCCTGCGGGAAATTAGGTTGTGGAAAGAAAAAACGTGACATAAAACAATCTATAACAGCCAGGGTATTAGGTTCGGGTGATGGGTGGTTCAAACATCTAATAAGTGTCCAACGTAGTCTTAATAACCTGCCAAGAAATTCTCTGGGTAGAATCACTCCATATGAAATCCTTTTTGGAACTAGAATGATGGGCGAAGACCTCAATCATCATACTTAAGTGGTAGAACAAAAAACATTTGATATCAAAGTTCATTAGCTGTCTAAGCAACACAATACAAAAGCCAACGGCCACTGAAGAAAAACCACCTGTCCCAGCAAGACCAGCCTGGATTCCAAAGTTTGGGGATCTGGTTAGAGAGAAAATAGCGGCTAAGAAGGAATTTGGGCCTTCTTACAGAAAACCAGTTTCTGTACTAGCAATCCACGGATCAAAAACAGTGTTACTGCCGCCCCTTGCTGGAAAAAAGGAGAACCTGTCCGTATCAATTGACCTGGTAAAACCACACCATGTGGCCAATAATAAGTAGCAGGCCCAGTGGACTCCAAAGATGTAGCAGATGACCAAATCTTGCTACCATCCAAGAGGTTCAAACTGAAAGACTCATCACCTTTGAAGAATCTGCAGTGAGAAAAGAAGGACTATGCAACAAAGCCATGGAACTTGTGCCTCTTGAATCCAAAATAACAGTTCGTCAAGAAACTCCAGTCTACCATGACGTAGCATCTGACTATACTAACATGTCAAGGGAACAAGCAGCTCCAGCGATTTCAAATAATCTGGATGCAATACCAACCATTGACAGAACTGCTTCTGGCTATTTTATCAACTTTGATACCTTTTCTGAGGATCCCAGTGAACCTGAAACAACACCAACAAAGAAAATTTTCAAGGAACAAGTAAAAAAACTTTTTCATCAGCTTGCAAATACATATCTGGTTTCACCATGCGTTGAACTTTGGATTGGGTATACTTTTTCTCCTACTATGGCTCATTCTTGTTTTAAGTTTGAGAAAGCTAATAGTTGGAAAATATAGTAAAATGGAAACAGCAAGTAAGAACATCAACTTGCTCCTGAAGCCACACAAATCATCTCATCGTGAGCAAAGAGACCTGTCATCAGTAAACATCACAGCCGTCCCTCGACCTGGTGGTATTGCTTGGGATAGAACTGATTATGACATTTTTGGCCCTGTCGAGATGTAAATGTATGTATGTAAATGTATAGGCATTTATATAGCGCGCTACTTACCCGGAGGGTCCCAAGGCGCTTCGACCGCTGCGAAAGCCTTCCTGGCTTCCCTGAGAGATGGTCCCTTAATGGGTATCTCCAGGGTGAGACCAGGCATCCCCGGCGGTCTGGTGGGGCCGTTAGTGAAGATGAGGCAAGCTAATGCCCAGAGTTGCCGAGTGTGATCGCTGATCAGAGTGGGCACCGAGGCGAGAGAATTATTGAGTCCGCTGACCCTGGTCCAGAAACCTGCCGCGCCGGGAATCGAACCCTGGTCCCGGGCCGTCCTCTGCTCTCGGGGAAGATTCTACGCCAATTTAAGGTTTCCTTGAGTGATTTTGTGTAACCCAGTACATTTTCTGATGATTGGGACTTTGAAACTGTTAATAACATGATGGCAGACTTAGAAATGTCAGCAAAGTTTTTAAAACATGAATACTTAGATGGTTCATCAAATTATGAAGACATGTATTGTTTTAATCATTTTGGTCATCATTATTTGCACAAATCTGCAAACCTTAGAAATATTTTAACTTATAATCAATGGGAAAATTATCCAAAGCCACCAAAAGGTATATCGAAAACATTTTATGAACAATGTCCATACTTTACAGGTTTTAATGTCACAAATCCAGAAACATTTTATTTTAAAAATGTTAATAAGACAGGCATGAAAAGTATGTTGACTAATACTAAGCAGAATTATTCTGCGGCCTTTTATGCTCTATTGTCCACATTAGGCTTTAGTTTTTGGAAAGACAATATTGAGACAAAAACTGTCTGGGGCACAAAAGACTGGCAGGTACAAGGTTTAGAAGCATTATTCAGAGCCTGCATCATCCCAGAACAAATAATGTTCTTAAATGAAACTGTTCAACAAACATCTTGTCTTGGCCTGGCTAAGATAAAAGAATTAAACAAACCTTCCATACCAAAACCCACACCTGATAGTAATATAACTACAGATGAGGAGGTAGACGTAAATTATAATTTACAACAAAACTGAAGTAATCCTGAATGGGAAAAATGGTTATTCTGGCACACAGACACAAATAACTGTCAAGATAGATACCTGAACAAGACACAAGGATTTACAGTAACTAGGCCAGATCCAAGATATATCCAGAGACAACATCCAGGGATAATAACACCTTACAGAGAAGGAAAACTGATCCTTTAGTGGCTACAAAAATCCACACTCCCGGATATAAAACAACACTTAACTTTACTTAAAGGATTAAAGATGGCATTGATTTGAGAGAATTCTTACTTGGAACTCGCAAAGAACGTCATAAATGTTTCATATACGCCAGTATATATGCTGCTTATAATGAAGCTTGGAAAGCCACTCAAATGAAAACTGCAGAACGAATACGAGAAATTGATCGTATTAATTTAGAGAAAGCTCTCTCTGTAGTTGACAATTGTTTAACAACTCTGTCGTCCAGAATTTATTCTTTGGACAGCTTCGTATCCTCTGCCATAGACATAATGGTACAGGACTTGCTGATGTTACAACATGGCCAGCCTCAATTGCGTTCTATAATGCTGCTAGGCTGGACCTTACAAAACCTTCGCTCAGGCTTTGTGCCATGGCGTCTAATCAACACCACGTCATTGTTTACTGTATTTAACCTTACAGATAAACAAATCTCTTTGGCACAGAGGGGAGCAGAATATACGGTGCTGAGCATAGAAAAACTGGAAAGATTACCATTAAACGTTTCTGAGAAACCAGCAGTGGAATGGATAATACATGGCACCATCACGATACCAGTGACGATATTCCAGTTTCAGTCTTGCTTAAAACACATACCAGCAGGCCTGTATGAAAGGTTGGGTAAAGAGTACATAAAGTCGACCTGGGATTTAACATACACACAAAAATGTTGGAGTGGGGAAAAGGAGGCATTTCTTAGTGGTAACAACTGTAAAGCAACATTGAGCGGTACACTTCTTTGTCAAGGCATTAATTTACATGGAGCCTGTGATGGTTCTTCAAACAACTTATCATGCCACCTGCAGGGTTCCCCGGCAGCAGTGATAGATCCATTTTTTAGGCAGCTTTCCAATGGAAGCTACATAATGCTGAATGATCACAGCTGTTGTGGAATGATGCCAGGGATAGCCTATCTCGTTAGTGTGTCAGCGAGGGTCACTTGCTGTATGCAAGTATTGTTTCCTAAAACTAAGACAGACGGGGAGTCGCCACTATGGCCTTCACTGAACATCTCTTCTATACAAATTGATTCTTTAAGCAGAATGAAAGCCATTCTTTTAGAAAAAACTGTGCCACTGACCTCGTCCAGAGAGACGTATGATCTGCAAATTACAAGGTCCTCTGCGGAGATACATGCCTTATTATCAACAAACTGCCCCATACATTTTGCAGAAATGTTAGGTCGTATCTTAAACATGTCTGATACCAGTGGTATTGTACATGTATTTAAGACAATTTTTTCGGGACTGTTAGCACCCTTTGAAGCAGTCCTAGGCATTTATTCTAATTTCGTGCACTCTGTGTTTGGCGGCCTGCCTCTCGTCTTGGGACTCGTAGCAGGGATACTATTTTTATTCCTCCTACTCCGTTATGGCAAGTCCGGTCATCAGCGATACCCAGAATAACATGGAGAACGCTCTTCTGGCAATGCAGTATCGGGAACGCATAACACAGATTCTTGGCTTGGCTCGTTTGAGAGATCTGACTACCACGCGGTTCCTGTCATTCAGACCAATCTGGCAAGATTGCATCTTACTTGTTCTACGATGCCTGCTTTGTGCAGAGGAATGCGTGTTGGATATCTGTCTAACACTTCCATCAGCACTGCAAACGGATGTTGATGCTTAACTGGGTCCGATAACGGCTCATGCAATGTGTTGCCCCCAATGGCTACCAATCCTGATGACGGCATTCATTGAGGTCTCACTGGCAATTCCAGCTGAGGGTGAGATACGTGGGCCAATAGGCACACAGGTACCATCTACTGCGAACATTGCTAATGCGACTGACGCTGACGGCAATGCTTCTCATCTGTGTACGATTGATCTACTTAATGAAGTGGTTCAACTTTCATCTACTGTGGTGGACGATTTCTTTACCAGCCTTGACGATTTAATGTTTTCTCCTGACAACGATAATAACTTTTAAAAGTTAGCACACAGCTTTGAATTCGACCTTCGTTTTTCAAAACAAACACTTCTAACTTTGGCACTCTATTTTTCTACGATTGAGTTGACTTTTTTCCCAAAATGAACTTTGGCACAAAGCAATGTGCTTAAAGTAGAACTATTCTTAGTGAACAAGAATTCTTTGAACACTTCCTAGAAACAATATTGACCTTATCAAGAAACCAAAACAGTTTATATATTCTGCTATGGGATGGTCTCGACCTTTTTCTGTATATTAGAGCAATTTCATATATGTAATTTTTATGATCCATTCAGTTAGCAATACTAACAACATGCTACATGATTGAAATTAAATCATTGCTTTTAAAATGTGTTCAGTATTAATGCTCATTTTTGTGTGCAACCATTTAAAATACATTTTTATGTATTTTTGGGTGAGATTGTAAACACATGCTTTAGATATGTTTTAATGCTTAGATTTAGTAATGTCGAACATATTAAAGTGGAGTGGGTGTTGTATAAGCATGGGCGAATTTTGCGAATCTCGCGTTCGCAAATTTTGCGGATTTGCGAACTCGCAATCCGCAAAATCCGCAAATTCTCGCGAATTTGCGGCTTTTTTTTTTTTGTGTGTTCGCGCGGGTTTCTGCCAGTTCGCGAGGGTTTTGTACAATTTCGCAAAACGCGAACTTACCTGTCGGGTCGCAAGTTTCGCGAACTTGTTGTTTCTACGTGTCCAGCCTGTTTGGGACACTCTTCTTCACCACTGCCACTCTCTGACTACTCATGCCACCCTCTGGCCCACCCATGCCACCCTCTGTTTCATCACAGCACCCTCTGGTTGTCCAGTCAGTGTACATTATTGTGGCAACGCAAGCACACCTTCCCTGCCTCAAGTGACCTGAATTAATTTGGGGCTGATTAATGTGTCACAGAATATTTTTTTAGCTGGCACCTGCTTCCTTAGTGCTTCCTGATTAGTGATCTTTTGCACTTGCTAAGTGCTTTCATTGTTGCAAAATTAGTTACAACACCTGCCCTGCCCCAACTGACAATAATGAATTAGGTGCTGATTAATGGATTTGAACTTCCAGCCTGGCTCCTGCTTGTCTCCCTTAGCTGTAATTCAGGACCATTGTGGCATATGTGTAACTATTCTGAGGTTCAGAGCAGGGTCACATAATAGTTGCAACTGGCAACTGAACTCTGGAGGGCCCCTCAGGAAGCACTACAGGAAATGGCTACTAATGATGAGCCTGAACTTTTGAACCTGGTAAGTAGTTTCAGTTTTGCTAAGATCGTATTTCTGCAATTTTGCGCTTATTCGCGGGGCGCGAAGTTGTACTGGGAAGCCGCGAACTCACGCGAACAGTGTGAGCAAAATCCGCTGCTCGCGGATTTGCGGATTTTGCGGGAGATTCGCGAATCTCGCGGATTGCGAATTTACCGAAAATCCGCAAAATCCGCGAGCGAAACGGATTTTCCGCCCATGCTTAGTGTTGTAGAACATTTTAGGACCCTAGTGTAATTTTCCCGATTCATGCCCTTATATAGGTATAAATCACCATGTCCATATATAGGCATAGAAATCATAACCATATTTAGACATAGCTCATGCAGTCCAAATACGGCATGGCTACTTCCACTAGTTCCGAAAATCCACAACGATTTCTTGGAAAACTCGGCTTCAGCAGCTAGGGACTTCCCCTTGCTTGAATATTGATTTATCCAAGAATTCATGGAGTTTTCAAAGAACTGAGACTCTTTGATGACGTTATTATGTCCACCTTTACGTCAATCTCGGCACCTTCAAGTTATAAATAAGCCCACACATGCCTTAGCAAACACACAGTGGTTTGGAGCAGTTCTACTATCTACTTGCCCAACGCATCCTGCTACAGCAAGTGCTGAAGGAAGCCGACACTCCAGCAGACGCACTGAGTGAGACGCTGTCTTTTCTCTGGGGTAGAAATCCAGCTCCAGTGTTTCCAAGCTACCCTTGCGGGTTGTTGGGAAATCGAGTCCTGAGTCCGACCTCCTTCATTCTAAAACCAAGGTACGGAGCTGATTAGACCCTAAGAGAAATCTTGGATAGATTCTTGGCAAAAAGAATTCTAAATTTATGCTACACCTTACTTACTTATTCCCTTGTACTAGACGTTGGTTAGGTACATCTGGGTATTTTAGAAGCAACAGTTGAGTACTTTTTAGTCTTTGTTATTTATGTATGTATTTATCTATGGTATAGGAACCATACAATGCTTTTACAGTATTATTTTATCCTACTCTTCTTACTGTATGCATTATACTTTGCAACACTTCTTATGATTGTAGCAGTTCATTTCGTCTGCATGAATAAATACTTTTATTGAAAACGCCCGTCTCTCTAGTTCTCTGCACCTCTGGTGAAACGAAGCATGCACGAATGACTGAGTAAAATATCTATCTATTGTTTCCACAACTCTGAAGATCAGTTTTATCTTGGGGAAACAAAGTTGTCATGTTTATGCGGTTGTCAGAAACTAAATCTCTTCTTGTGAATTCGAGAAAGTTTCTAGTGACCTCTGAGCTAGCTGGCACTCACAATTTAGTCTAATATATTCAATAGCGACCTAGTAGACATACGTCCTACGTCACATCTATAGGATATATTATTCCAATGCGCAGAGCCTATTGGGAATATAGGAACTACCCTACAAAAACTCTTCCATAGAAAAATTGCAAACATCTACAGCGACTTCGCACACCAATCCAACCCCAATGATCTCATTGCCAACCTACCCATCACAAACTAAGACAGCCCCTTGACCAAATGGTTAGCTCCAACCAGGAATGACACAGATACAATTATGCAGACCATGCACTCAGGGGCTCCATCAGATCCATGTACCTTCCACGTCAACAACCTGTCAGTATCACCAATCAGCACCACCCTCACTCACATCATTAACACTTCCATCACAACCTCCACATTCAGCGAAGACTAGAAGCATGCAGCAGTCAACGCCATCCTCAAGAAGCCATCAGCGGACCTGAGCCAACTGAGCAACTTCCACTGATCTTGCTGCTCCTCTACCCAGTCAAAGTGATAGAGAAGGCCATCTACAGGCTCACAGCCCACCACGAACTACACCACCAACAGGACGACACTCAGCCAGGATTCAGAAAGAAACAAAGCACTGAAACAGCACTCATTGCAGCTACCAATTACATCTGGACCAAGGAGAAACAGTAGCCCTCATTCTGCTCAACCTCTACACAGCATCAAACAACAATCTCATAAGAAGACTACATGAGATCAGCATCCAAGGACCTGCATTCAATTGAATCGGTTTCTTCCTCACATGAATAACCCAAAGAGTCAGACTGCCACCTTTCACATCAGAGACCAAAAACCTGATCTGCGGAATCCCAAAGGGATTGCACCTCAACTCTGCCCTGTTCAACATCTACATGACACTACTCGCCAACATCATCCGATCCCAGGGCATCAACATCATCTCCTACATGGACAACACACAACTCATCCTCTCCGTGATGGACAAGACAGCCACCACCAGAACCAACTTCACCAACTGCATGACCACGGTACAAGAATGGATGAACACAAACTGCTTGAAGCGCAACTCCAACAGGATAGAAGTACTGGTCTTCCAAATCAAGACCTCCCGATGGGATACCATCTGGTGGCCGATAGAGATAGGATCAACATCAACACCCACCAACGACACTAGGAATCTGGGGATTATAAAGTATGACAAGCTCATCATAATAGCTCAAGTCAATGCAGTGAGCGCCGCCTGCTTACACATCCTAAGTATGCTATGAAATCTTCCAGTGGCTGCCACAGAACACCAGACATACTATCACACAAACACTCATCACTAGCAGGCTCAACTATGGAAACTCATTCTGTGCTGGAAATTCCAAGTAGCTCGAGACATACTACAGACTATCCAGAACACTCCAGCAAGACTCATACTCAACCTTCCACGTCACATCTACATCTCAACCCAATTTATAGAGGTCCACTAGCTCCCCAATCACAAATACAGCCAATGCAACCTCCTCACGCACACATACATACTCAAAAAACATTTACCCTTTCACCAGCCTAACAGACACCTACGTTCAGCCTCACTCACACACATCCCTTGCATTTACAATTCTAGAATAGGAAGTAGTTCATTCTGATACATCACATCAAAAACATGGAAAGGCCTCTTACAACACATCAGACCCTACTCCTCACTTCTTGATTACCCCAAGAATCTGAAGACCTGGCTCTTTGAATTACTCACACTCACTACACACCTGCTTAAGTGCCTGAATACCCTTAAAAAGTGATCAGTGAATTATACAAATTAACATAGCAGTTAATTTGAGAGGGCCTCTGTTACGAAAAAGCACACAGGAGTCTCCTTTATTCAGTCTCAACACCATCACAGGTTCTAGTCAGCTGTGGAATGTTCACACATTCTTGCCTGGGCTGTACCACGGGGAAGGAGGACGGGGAGACTGGACGTACCAAGAGGGATTATAACACATCTCCTTACTGAGGAAAGAGGGAAAGAGGGAAAGGAAGGTGCAGGGCAGTAAAACGCTGCTTAGAGATAAAACAGTATAACGTTGAACAAGGTCGGAGTACCACATTAAAGCAAGTTAAACCTTGCAGTAACATGACATAGGTCTCATGTGACACAGTAGTCTTTAGTGCAGTAACAATAAAGAGATAGGTCTATGTGACACAGTAGTCTTTTGTCCGCCTGGGTGCAGCTGTGGGCCTTAATGACCTCCTTTGGGCCACAATAGTCATACTACACATTTGTGCCTCTGCCTGGGGGGCATACACTTCCCTGTGAGGAACAATCCTGTCCATGCTGCACGTATGCCCATTGGCCAGCTGGACAACATTCCTTCCCACTTTTGTTACCCTCATGGGTTCAGAGAATCTTGTGGGATCCCTCCTCCTTGGTTTAGGAAGGTCTACCCGAACCCAATCACCTTCCCTGACCATGCGAACAGTTATGTGTTTGTTAGAATCATACCTTGCTTTGTACTTAGCTTGATGATTTATGATGCGCTTACCAATCTCATCACGGTTAACATGACACCTGTTCTGTCTTTTTACAGGGGGCGAGAGTCTGGTTTTAGGAACTCTCCCTTTTAATGAGCTAAAAAAGGAGATATCCCAGTGACTAAATTTGGAGTAGTGTGATAGGCACAGAGTGTTTCTTGCAGAATCTCTTCCGCTGAGATGCCCAACATCTCTACACGCATGTGTGCACTCTTTTACCAGGCAGTTCATGCGCTCCACCAACCAGTTGGAATGGGGACAATAGAGGGCGTTTTTTTGGTGGAGGATACCCATGTCAGAAAGGAATTCCCTCATGTTTTCTGAGGTAAACTTTACCCCATTATCGGTGACCAAGATATCTGGGATGCCTTCTTCAAAGAACACATCCTTTAGGAAGTCTATGAGTGCGTTAGTGTCAATTTGGTGGACACATTTGTAAACCACCCACTTCGTGTGGTAATCCACCATGACCAGTATGAATCGTTCCTTCAAACTCTTCAGGTTGAGGGGGGCAATTATGTCAAGAGCTAGTTTGGACCAGGGGCTGTCAGGCACCAAAACTGGGGGCGATGGGTGGGGGGGGGGGTTCCTTGTCTGTTGAATCGTATCAGAATTACTGCATTTAAAGCTGTCCCTCACTGTGTGTTTCACCATGGTATCCATCCCTGGCCACCAGTAATCCAGTCTTATCTTGTTCTTAGTTTGGCTTCGCCCAAAGTTACCAATTTGGGCTAGGTTTACAATTTTTTGTCTGAGGGATATGGGTGGGACAATTTTTTCTCCTCTATAGACTATACCATCTTGAATGTTAATTTCCAGTTTCACCTCCTAGAACCCACTCAATGGGGTTGTTCCCTTACTCTTTTCATTGGGCCACCCTCTGACAAAGTTTTTCAAGATTTGCATATCCGTATCATTGCTTAAGCACTCATCCCATTCCTCCTTGCTTAGACATGTCAGTTTTAAGATTCTTTTCTCATCTCAACTAGAGTTTCACAAACATTTGTTTCAATGGGTGAGCGAGACAAGAAATCTGCCACCACGTTTTTTGAGCCTGGCATATATTTTACAGAGAAATTGT
The DNA here is from genome assembly GCF_964263255.1 of Lissotriton vulgaris. NCBI lineage: Eukaryota > Metazoa > Chordata > Amphibia > Caudata > Salamandridae > Lissotriton > Lissotriton vulgaris. The sequence goes on along the minus strand of NC_141687.1, from coordinate 694,716,707 downwards.
ACCTGTGGGAGGGCAGGCTTGATAAACAGGCGAGGAGGCTGAAGAATAGGTTTAAAGGAAGGTTTATTAATAAGTGGTAAAGAAGTTGACGGTTGTTGAGTTATTGGTTTTGGATGTTTTACAGCTTCATCCGAGTCCAACGAGGATGATGAAGTCCGGTCTTCGGTTTGTCCTTGATTGTGGTGTGTTCCCCGGAGGCTCATAGAAAAACACAGAAATGAAAGGAGCCGTTAGAATAATGTATTGCTGTTTCAAAATGTCATACCTCTATGACATCACAATATACAATTGTACCTAAGTGTTTGGAGAACAGTCCCACCACACAAAGTAAGGGTTGAAAAAGAAGAAAAGAATAGGTGTTCCTACAACACCCAAAATATTATCATGACTGTTATCAGCTAGTGTTCGATTATAAAAGAAGGGTACAGGAGCAGATCGTTCCTACGGTAACAAGGGATTTAAACGAAGGCAGCGTTTCATTCACAAAGAACTCAGAGATATCACTTTGTTGGACGCTACCCACACCCGTTCGTTTACCCCCCTCTCCCGTCTATTCCCAGTTTACAATCACTAACCTGGCTCCGCCGTAACTCTCCTGAGTCACGGCCGCTCTCCGGCCACCTCTGGACACCACCAATCTTCGGACCACGTTTCGTCTTCGTCCTCGGTGGTTCCTGATGTCCAGGTCTTCTTTTGGTCGAGTTCTGCGTCTTTTTCCTGCTTTAAGCCGGGTCCCGCGTTTTCCTGCTTGCACTCGGGTCCCGCGTCTTCCCTCTTGAAACCGGGTCCCGCGTCTTCCTGCTTGTATTCGGGTCCCGCGTCTTCCCGCTTGAAACCGGGTCCCGCGTCTTCCTGCTTGTATTCGGGTCCCGCGTCTTCCTGCTTGTATTCGGGTCCCGCGTCTTCCCGCTTGAAACCGGGTCCCGCGTCTTCCTGCTTGTATTCGGGTCCCGCGTCTTCCTTCCATGCTGTCCTTGTTCCACCGACTTCCTTTCCGTAACGGTTATTCCACTCCTCTCTTATTGGCCCTGAGTAACTGCTTCCGGTGTTCGAGGGAGGGACTTCCGGGTTGTGTCCCTGTTCGTATCCCTGCGAAGACAGATGAGAGGAGTCTGGATACCGTAGTTGAAGGGGTCTGGTAGGCAATCTCTCACATCCCCTTTCCCTTGCTGTCTTTCTTCTAAGGGGAAGCCTTTCTTGTGGATATCTGGACAAATAGTCTGCATTTCCTTGCTCTTGTCCTTTCCTATGTCGAGTCTGAAATCTGTACGGTTGCAAAGAGAGAAACCACCTCAGTACTCTCTCGTTGTGTCCTTTGTTTCGAGCTAACCATTCTAATGGTGCGTGATCTGTGAACAGAGTGAATTCTCTTCCTTCTAAATAATACCGTAAGGTCTCGATAGCCCATTTGATGGCGAGGGCTTCCTTTTCGATTGTGGCATAATTCTTTTCTCGAGGAAAAAGCTTGCGGCTAATATATAAAATAGGTTTCTCTCCTTGTGGTGTTTCTTGCGATAGTACAGCACCTAGTCCTTGATCAGAAGCGCCCGTTTGTAATATAAACGGTCGTGAGTAGTCGGGACTAATCAGAACAGTGTCTGACGTTAAGGATTGTTTTAGAGCTTCAAAGGACTGTTGGACAAGCCTAGGGGGGCATTGCAGAACTTGTTCAGTGTTACACTGTTTTTGTAACAAATCAGTCAGTGGAGCTGCCAACTGTGAAAATCGTGGAATGAACCTTCTATAATAACCTAGTAAACCCAAGAACGCTGTAAATCTTTCTTTGTCCTGGGGAAAGGAATGTGGGAAATGGCCGACAATTTTGAGGGTTGTGGTCGTATGACCCCTTCTCCCAACAGATAACCCAAATACTTAACAGTTTGAGCTGCCAAGTGACTTTTGGCCGGGTTAATCTTTAAACCTTGTGACCCTAGGGTTCGCACAACTGTAGCGAGATGTTCTAAATGCTGTTCCCACGTATCACTATATATGATGATGTCATCAATATATGCTCCAGCAAATCCATTGTATGGTCTTAGAATTGTGTTCATGGCCCGCTGAAATGTAGCAGGGGCTCCATGTAAGCCAAAAGGTAACATCCTAAATTGGTACAACCCATCAGGTGTGGAAAAGGCTGTTTTTTCCCTGTCTTCTTTTTTCAACGGTATCTGCCAATAACCTTTGCACAAATCTAAAGTGCTGATGTATTTAGCTCTTCCTATTCTCTCGACCATTTCATCCACTCGAGGAAGTGGGTAGGTATCGAATTCTGAGATTTTATTCACTTCTCTAAAGTCAATGCAAAATGTAATGGAGCCATCAGGTTTTGGCACAAGTACAATGGGAGAGTTCCATTCACTTTTGGATGGTTCTATAATTCCCATTTGCAACATCTTTTGTACCTCTTCTCTTATCGTCTGTCTCCTCGCTTCAGGTATCCGATAGGGTCTTAATCTTACTTTCTTGCCGGGGGTGTTCTTATGGCATGTTCAATTAGATTGGTCACGCCTGGAGTATTGGAAAAGACGGATTCATGAGATTGTAACGCCTCTACTAACTCCTCGGATAAAGATCCGGGTAAGTCTGGATCGATACACTGTTTGAAAAGAGGCTTTTGAAGATCAACAGAATGAACTGCTACCGGTGCTGGACCTTCCCATTTCTTAAGCAAGTTCACATGATAGATCTGTGAGATCTTTTTGTTGCTGTCTACCTCTACACGACATGTTACGGGTGTAACCTGTTGTAATACAGGATAGGGACCCTGCCATTGTCCTAATAATTTCTGATCTGAGGAGGACATCATGAGTAATACAAGGTCTCCTACCTGAAAAGTTCTTAGGTTGGCCTTTTTGTCATATTGTGTCTTTTGCGCGTTCTGTGCCTCCTCTAAATTGTTTCGGACGATTTCTCGCATTTGACTCAAATGTGTTTTTAGATTCGCTACATATTCGGGTAAGGGTTTAGTATTGTCGTGTCCAGTCTCCCATTGCTCTCGAGCCATATCCAAGAAAGTGCGAGGTTTATGGCCGTAGAGTAACTCAAAGGGAGAGTACCCGGTACTCTTTTGTTCTTTACACCTGATGGCAAAAAGAGCCAAAGGAAGAATGTCTTCCCATTTTCTGCTTTCTAGGTCTAACAGCTTCTTCAGATTTGTTTTAATAGTAGCATTATATCTTTCTACCAAACCGTCTGTCTGTGGATGGTAGGCAGATGTTCGGATTTGATGTATCCCTAACTGTTTGCACACGTCTTTCATCAATTTGGAAACAAAAGGAGTTCCCTGATCCGTTAGGATCTCTTTGGGAAACCCTACTCGGGAAAAAACTCCAATCATGGCTTTAGCTACATTAGTAGTGTCAGGACAACGGAGAGGTATAGCCTCAGGGAATCTAGTGGCATAGTCAACAATCACTAGTACATATCTGTAACCACTTCGAGAAGGCAATAGAGGACCAATTATATCCATGCCCACCCGACTGAATGGATCATTGATAATGGGCAGTGGTAATAATGGTGCCCGAGGAGGATGATATCGACTATGTCGTTGACAAATGGGACATTCTCTACAGTATTTTTTTACATGCTGATAAATTCCTGGGCAGTAGAAATTGTCCAAAATGGTTTTCTCTGTCTTATCTGCCCCAATATGACCTCCCAATAAGTGACTATGGGCTAAGTACAGCACTTTTTCTCGGAAAGGTTCTGGTACTAACAACAGTGATCTTTGTTCATGACCCTTCCGATATAACAATCCCTTCTTAATAAAAAAATAAGGACCTACATGTGTTGGATCCTCTTCATCGAGGGCATTCTTCCACGCCTCTTGCAGTACAGGATCCTCTCGTTGTGCAGCATGAAAATTGCGATCTGTTTCCCAGGGATTTTCCACGGGAATGGTTGGCATTACCAGGGGTGGCTTTCCTTTTTCCGCCCTTCTCTGATTTCGGCTTTTCCGGGGTTTGGAAGGTGGCCATACTTTTTCAGCGTCTGTGGAAAAAGGAGCTGTAGCCAGCCATTCTCTTGTTTCTTCCGAACCTGTTTCTTGTAACAACTGGGGTAGTTTTTCGTAATCGTTGCCAAGAATAGCCTGCTCTGGAAGCCGTGGTATTAGACCCACGGTCAAAGATGTACCCTGATCTTGAGGATGCTGAATTAGGACCTTGGCAGTCGGATACGGTTTGGTGTCGCCATGTACACACTTGATAGCCACCATGCCATCAATGGGTCCTATGCGGTCTCCCAAGTCTTGTGGTCGGACTACACTATGTAAGCAGCCTGTATCAGCTAAAGCGGTAAGGGGTTGTCCGTTTACTGAGACCGTACATTTGTATGGAGGTAATTTCTTATGGGGAGGAGAACAATAATAATTGCGTGCTAACCCGATTTCCATGGGTTCTTCTCTTTGAGGACAAAATCGGGCTATATGGCCCATTCCTCCACATTGGAAACATTGAGGTCCAGTCTGAGAAGGTCTGTTGAGAGGAATACTGGGTACGGGTATGTTAGGCGTACCTGGAACAAGAGCAATAGGTTCAGGTTTTTTGGGTAAAAGGGGTCTGGCCGGTCTGTGAAGGGAGTGTCCCACCGGTTTCCCTGCGTCCTCTTTCCCTTTCTGAAAGTCCTGAGCCCTACTATATGCACTGGCTATTTCAACTGCGGTTTCTAAAGTGAGGTTTGCCTGTTGCCGAACCCATCGCTGGATGGGAGGATGCAAAGAAGTTAAGTATTGTTCTAAATATATTTTTGCCATAATCCCGTCATTATCTGTAGTGGTTGGCTTCAACCAACGATCTGCCATGTCTTTCACCCTAAAGTAGGGCGCACGAGGAGTCTCTTGTGGTCCCTCTTTCATTTGCCGTAGCTTAATTCGATATGTTTCGTCGTCAATTCCCAGTCTTTCCAAAATACATTTTTTTATGTCTGCATAGGGAACCGTTCCCTGAAGGGTGGCAGCTTGATAAGCGGCCTGTAAGTCTCCTGACTATATTTTACGGAACAGAGGACCCTAGTAATCAAAGATCAACCGAATGATAGACATATACTAAATTGTATATATGACTTCTGTCCAGCCGGACAGAGTTTTTTATTTTCAGATATAAGGTTAAATGTGTCAGTATAACATTTATACAAAAGTGGGGACAACCTGTGACCCACAAAGGACAAGACAAGACATATGACAAACCAATTACGTAAAAGCGCACAAAGGCGGTCTGTACTAATAATCCATTTTACAGACTGGAATTAAACCATAGCAACCCATTGTTTAACGCAATATGTAAATTGAAATAAAACATATGGTGCAATAAGGTTGACGACGTTTCGATCCAGCCTCCAGATTGTTTCTGCTTCAGATGCTTGAATTTTTATACTAAGTGTGATGGCTGAATGGTCAGAGATATGAACGCCTACATGCCCCACTTCTGTAACAGAATCTTTTAACCTTAAGTCCAGCAACACATAATCGATCCGAGATTTATGCTTATATTTCTTGTTATAGTATGTAAATCCCAACTGTTGCCCATGATTAAATCTCCAGATATCACACAGCCCAAATTGAGTCATCAACATCCTAATTCTGTTTGACATTTTGGGATTCATACGCCCATGCGAGTTTACAGATCGATCTAATTTATAATCCAAAACTGCATTAAAATCCCCTGCCATTATAATTTTGCCAGCAGAGCCTAGCAATTCTCTAGCCAGAGTGTCCAGAGAATCTACCTCATCAAGATTTGGGCCATAATATCCGACTATGATTAGTAAGTCAGAATCAATTCTTGCACTTAAAATAAGCCATCTACCTTTTGGGTCTGCAACAAAATTTTCCAGGCAAAAATGAACCCCCTGTCTAACCAAAACAGCAACACCCTTTGTAACTATGGTCTGTGGAGTACAAAACCCATGGGCAACCCATCTTTGACCTAGCATAACCTCCTTACACTCTATTGCAGTCAAATGCGTCTCTTGCAAAATTATGATATGGGCCTTAGAGTCCTCTAAATATTTTAATATTACTCGTCTCCTAGATTTTGTACGTAGTCCGTTAACATTCCGTGACAGAAATTTTAAGTCACCTGTACTAGTCCCACTCATATCGATCTCTAAAGAACATTACATACATTTTGGTGGTCGCTAAGCTTCTAAGGACTTTTTCTTCGCTATTCACACCCCTTCCCCCCCCCCTGCCCTCCCTACCCACCCAACTACTCCTACCCAACCCTCCCGTGGAAAACCCTACCATCCTCCCTTTTGGCCTAGGCCATGTGGGTGCTTTTTCGTGGCGGTGCTTCATATTTTATTAAACATCTTACACTAATAAACACAGGCTTAATAGTGAACATCGTATCGAATATTTGACTTATATGGCAGCTTGCCGGGTCATTTCTTGACATAGTACAATAAACGCATCGACCTCCTCTACTGCTCGGAAATTATGCATCTTGTTCCGCCACATTACTTTTAAAAAGGCTGGAAATTTTAATTGAACTGTAGCCCCCAGTGCCCTAAGTGGTTCTATGCGTTTACCTAGCTCCCATTGCCTATTAGCTGTGACCGGTGACAAATCAGACCTCACATCAATTTTTACCCCGTCCACCAAGACATTCTTTTTCTTCAAGGCAGCTGACAAAATTTTTTCTTTTAAACTAAATGTCAGGAAATTTATCAAAACTTTTCTTGGCTTGGTACGATTAGCATTTAATCTGAAAGGATCTCGGTGGACCCTCTGTATATCTGCATAAATCGTCTCTTCGTCCTCTTCCAGTTCCAGCTCAGATTTAAAAAGATGGGCTACAAATCTTTTAATGTCAGCCCCTTCTTTTCCTTCCGGCAGTTTCAGTATTTTTAAGTTGTTTCGCCTCTGCATATTTTCAAGTCTCTCCATTCGCTCTTCCTGTGCCCTTTCTCTAAACTTAATTTCTTCAATCTCTCTACAGTTATCTGCAACTGAGTCTCGGAGGTCCTTTGCCTCCACCTCTAGAACTACCATACGTGAGCTCAATTCACTGAATTTGACCTCCAGACTAGTACAGGAAGCACGTATATTCTCCTGAATCGCCTTAGACTCCTCAAACCCCTTGTGCATGTCCAAATCCAGTTTCTTCAGAAGGGCTATTATTGCCATATCAGAATTTTCCCCCATATTCATAGTCTGAGGAGGTCAACTCATTCACTGCCCCAGAATTCGAATCTGACAAAGTCAACTCACTCACTTCCTCAGGTCTTAACACTGCTGGTGCTTTACTCGAGTCCGCCAGGTCTTCCCCTTCCATATCGGCCATAAGAAGCTGATAGCGATTAGGACTTAAAACACCAGACCAATCTAAAGCAGGAGTTTCTATCGGTGAAGCGCTGACCCCCTCGTCCCCTGACACTGATGTCACACTCTCAGCAGAGTTTGCCAAATTGGGCTTCAGTATTAAAGTTTTGGGAATAACTTTAAAAAAAGAGTTTAGTGAAGGTGTTGTCTTGATTTTTTTCTCCAAAATGCTAGTTTTCTTGTTATTTTTTTTACTACCTGTTTTTTTCTTTGTGGTTTTCTTAGAATTAGCCTCGTGTGAGATTTTGTTTTTTTCCTTGATATGGGTGAGAGCCTTATCCTCCCCTTGCGCCCTAACAGTATCCGGAACCACAGTGATTTTTGCCGCACTCCTCAACTTATATCCGGACACCTGGATTACTGCTAGGTCTGCTGCTTGCTTATTTTCTAACACATCCCCAGACTCCTCATTGTAGTCTGAAGAGCCTTTGTTAATCAGTGAGTTAGAGTTGCCTAGCGCAGCCCCCGATTCAATACCTCTACCAATAGCACCTCTCCCTTTATATCCAACTCTTGCTGCTGCTCGGCGCCCCCTCCCAAGCTCATGTGCTGCTCTCCCCCAGTACCCAGCTACCTTCGTGGGGTCGACTGAACCCACACCACGCTCCTCCACTGCTTCCTCCAGCACACCCAGGCTGTCCTCACATCGAGGGCTATCTGAGCCCTCTGCCGCCATACAACTCCGCTGAAAGTCTGGAGATTTCAGGCACTTTTGGAAAAAACGGGCGGAGACACTTCCGAGGCTACCTCCGCTTGTGTTTTGCTTCTCCGAGCCTCTGCGCCTCTGAGCCTGATTGAGAGACCGCTATCTGCAGTCTCTCCTGCCGCCACACAGATCCGTGGCAGCGCGCTCCCTCTCTGCAGTAGGAACGCCACAGTGAACGCTGCTACGGGCACCGCCTCCACCTCCACCGACTTAGAATCTCCAGCCGCCGGGACCTCAGCGTCTCCGTACCCGCACCCTGAACTAAGAAAAGAGCAAAATCGCTCCGAAAGCCGCCGCCTGTGCTCGCCTACGGTAGCTTACACCGCCACACCTCCAAACACCCGCGACCCGCTGATTAGCCGGCCGCCATGTTTTCCCCTTGGTGAAGCTGAGCTGGATCGCACAGTACTTTTAGATCAAGAGTGTTTGCAATTTATCAGTTCAGAGTTAGAGGTTTTTTTGGATGCAAATGTAGGCACTGCAAAGATAGAAACAGTTTGGGAGACTTGTAAAGCCTTTTTGAGGGGTAGGCTGGGTGCCCAGGGAGCAAAAAAACGAAGAATCTATTTTAATAAAATTACCGATTTGGAAAAGAATATTCGAGATTTGGAATCCAGCATTAATTCCTGTGAAGGTTCAATGGTAGAGCAGATGCTGAAAGATCTTGAGCTGTTAAAATTGGATTTAATAGCAGTTATTAACAACAGAATTAGAGAGAAATGGGAATCAAGCCAGCTGGCACACTTTAGCTACAGTGAAGGGTGCGGAAAGCTACTGGCCTGGAAGGCCAAAAAAGATCTAGTACGAAATTTTATTAAAGAATTAAATCTGCCGGGTAGGAGTGAGGCCATTACGGAGAGCAAGGGAATTGCGGATGCATTCTTTGAGTACTTTTCAGATGTGTATAAGGAAGATTTGAATCCTGATACTCTGGAAATAGCGAAATGGGTGAAGATGGTGGACCCGCTTCCAACTGATTTAAAACAGGTTTTGAATGGGGAGATTCTCTTAACTGAGGTAGAAAAGGCTATAAGATCAGCTAAGAGAGGGAAGGCTCCTGGGCCTGATGGTCTACCAGTTGAGGTCTACAAAGTATTTATGGAAAAAATCTTGCCTCTATTGGTTCAGTTATTCAATGATATCTTGCAAGGAAAGGCGGAGTTGCCGGACTCTTGGAACGAGGCAACTATTGTTCTAATTGCAAAAACTGGGAAACCACCAAGTGAACTGTCTCCATCACGCGAAGGGACTCAAATTGGGGGATATTAGTGTAAAGTGATTCCACATCCAGCGTACACATTGTGCTGGATGTGGGATCTCCAAGAATCCCGGTAATATATTGTCTCCCAAAAATTCACAAAGATTCCGAACTACCCCCAGGAAGACCTATCGTCTCTGGTTGCGGTTCAATCTTAGAACCATTAGGACACTACATTGATTATTTTATCAAACCCTTTGTCCCCAATACCTCTTGCTACATCAGAGATACTATGGCAATGATTAATCTCATAGAAGAATATCCATTTGATCCCACATCCAGCACAATGTGTACGCTGGATGTGCAATCACTTTACACTAATATCCCCCAATTTGAGTCCCTTCGCGTGATGGAGACAGTTCTTGATACACGCCCTAGGCCCCACAATGTCCCTACCACTTTTATTCTGCAGCTTTTAGAGATATGCCTAACTAAAAATTTCTTTTTGTTTGAGGGACAGTTCTATGAACAAGTCCGCGGTACATCTATGGGGGCTATTTTTGCCCCCAACTTGGCTATTCTGTATATGGACCATATTGAGAATTACGCCATCCTGGACACATCAAACCCCTTCCACAGCGGCATTGCCCTGTGGAAGAGGTATATTGATGACATCTTTATGATCTGGTCAGACTCAGAGACCTCTTTAAATCAATTTACTTACTGGCTTAACAACAACAGTGGAGGACTTAAGTACACCATGTCCACCAGCAAGGAATCCCTGCCCTTTCTGGATATCGAAATAAAACACTCTGAAGGACGATTAATAACATGTCTCCACCGTAAACCTACGGAAAGGAATACTCTATTGAACTATAAAAGTCACCATCCCCGTGCCCTTAGAGATTCCTTACCCTACTCACAGTTCCTCCGCATACGGAGGAATTGCTATTATAAACAGGACTATTTTGCGGAAGCAAAAACATTGAGTCAAAAATTGAGACACAGAGGCTACCCACGTAAACTGGTGCGTCGGGCATTGAAAAGAGCATGGTATTGCCCAAGAGACACCCTACTAGAGCCTCACCCTAAGACTGCTCATGAGAAAATTACTTGTGTGACCACATTCTCCCCCGCATCCAATGCCATAAAAAGAGTGTCTTAAAGCACTGGCCAGTTTTAAATGCTGGCATTCTGAACTTGGACCGACCTATGTTTGCGTTCAAGAGAGCCAAAAACATAAAAGACCATTTGGTGTGTGCTGCACTTCCTCAACCTGACACAAGAAATACTTTAAATGACATGTGGAATCTACCCACTCTGAAAGGCCATGCAAAGTGTGGGCAATGTATTTCGTGTGACACAACCATAGAGGGTAAAATATTCACTTATGGTACAATCAAATATACGAGACATCACTTTACAAACTGCAATTCACAAAATGTGGTGTATGCAATTTTTTGTCCTTGCATGATGATATATATAGGACAGACCAGCCAGAAGATCAAGCTGCGTATGGGACAACATAGAAGTCGAATCCGATGCCAAACTGCCAATGCACCACTGGTGGAACATTTCAAAGATAAAGGGCATTCTGAAAACGACTTCACATGGACTGTAATTACACAAGTCAAGGCTCCCCCAAGAGGAGCAGACATTTCGCAAATTCTAAATAAGGAGGAGTTGCATTGGATCCTGAGGACAGACAGTATACAAAAGGGGCTCAACAGAGTTGAGGACTGGACCTCTCTGCTTTAACTGAGCTAATAATTTTGTAAATATGTTCTTGTCAGAAAATGCATAACAAGTTATGACTTGAGATGGTCACTGAGCACTTTCACCTCACGTGGGTCACTCCATGTTCACCACTTTAAGATGGACGCCTAATCACTATCCCTCCGCACCCTCATCGCCGTTTTTAACCTTGTTCACTAAGGGCGTTATTCATGATAATAAAGATTATGCCAGCTCTAACTAATGATTTCTATCCTCGTAGAACTATTGTACATTGATTATATACTAGAACTATGTTCAGGCCTTTGTACAATGACCACTTTAAGATGGCCGTCAAATCCATAGGACCGCTCAGGCACAGTCCTTTCACTGTTTCTAGTCTGTCCTTTATTATAATCACGCACCACCGTTTTTAACCTTGTTCACTAAGGACGTTATTTATGATAATAAAGATTATGCCAGCTCCAACTAATGATTTCCATCCTCGTAGAACTATTGTACATTGAGTATATACTAGAACTATGTTCAGCCCTTTTGTACAATGACCACTTTAAGATGGCCGCCAAATCCATAGGACCGCTCAGGCACAGTCCTTTCACTGTTTCTAGTCCGTCCTTTATTACAATCACGTATTCCCGCAAGCAGCTACGAAGCGATCCCCGCCAGAACCCATCTGTCCGGCTATCAGGCTATGTCCGAAATGTAAGTAACGTTTGAGCCCCCCGCTAACCCCAACCCTCTAGCGAAGAAGGTCACTCCCTAATTCCTGCATTACCTCTGCTTCCATAGATAACCCTATCATGGATTTTTGAACCGCCGAGAACGCGAGCACGGCTCCATTACTTGAAGTAAGTTCCTCGCAGATTTACGCCCATTTCGACTTGGTCCACACAATCTAGGCTAATTATAGCAATTTCTCCCCATAGCTCTAAACGGCAAAAGCGTTGTGATTATTCCCTCACACGCAGGGACATTGTGATAACCTCTGCTCCCCCAGAGAACCCAATTATGGAATTCTGAACCACTGAGAACGCGAGCATGGCTGCATTACCTTAAGTAAGTTTCGCGAGGGCTCATGATGTTCCCAACTATGTCCACATACCATAGGCTAATTACAGTAATTTTCTCGCCATAGCTCCCACCGGCTAAGGCGTTGTGATTATTCCCTCACACGCTTGGACATTGTGTTAAATAACATAAGCTTTTATAGCTGTTTCCACGTATTAAAGGCCGATCACCCCCAAGAATGCTATCATGCATAGTTAAGGTAATTCTGGAATACAACTTGCTTGCCACCGGTTTTTCGTATTACGCCCGATTTCAATTTTAATCACAAGCCCTTAAACTGCGCCGTTCCGCATGAATTATGAACACTCACTTCGAATCGCCGCTGCCGCAGGTTATTATATCACTAGCATGCATATAGCCAAACGCGCCGCACAGCAACTGGCTCTACCTTGGCATGTTTTAATAGGTTGTTGATTAATTCGTTTAAATTAAATACATGGCGCAAATGTAAAAGTCCTCTCACTGCGACATGACTATGAACTCATTGCAAATCGCCCGCTATATATTAAGATAGACCTCAAGCATGTTTATATCCCACATGTCTTGCAATTGCATGCGCATAACCGAATCCTCCTCACAATGAAGTTCTACTGGAATCAGTCACCACTTCATCACAGAGTGTTCACAAGCATGTGCCAACATGTCACACAATCTGTGTATGGCTTTTTACCACTTCACCACAGCACCGAGCACCTTGCTGGCAGCTTAAGTAATATGTAATCTTACCTAGTCAAGTTCTAATAATTAATTCTTTATTTCTTTGTTTATGTTTCTTCCCAAATTTCTCATGTACTGTTTAAATGTTGTTGTAACATTATGTAAATTGCCATAGGGGTATTGAGCTTGTAAAACCTCTCAAGACAAACTTGACACACAAGCTTCTGTCCTGATGATGATGCATGCATTTGGTAATTGCATCGAAACGTCGTCGACCTTATTGCACCATATGTTTTATTTCAATTTACATATTGCGTTAAACAATGGGTTGCTATGGTTTAATTCCAGTCTGTAAAATGGATTATTAGTACAGACCGCCTTTGTGCGCTTTTACGTAATTGGTTTGTCATATGTCTTGTCTTGTCCTTTGTGGGTCACAGGTTGTGCCCACTTTTGTATAAATGTTATACTGACACATTTAACCTTATATCTGAAAATAAAAAACTCTGTCCGGCTGGACAGAAGTCATATATACTATTTAGTATATGTCTATCATTCGGTTGATCTTTGATTACTAGGGTCCTCTGTTCCGTAAAATATACTACTGCCCAAGGACCCCAGTGGCATTCCTTTTGGGTTTCCCTTGTCTTTTGAAAATAATGTAAGTCTCCTGACAGCAGGGGACCCAAATATTGTCCCCATTTATCCGGGGGCCATGAGGCTGCGTTGGCTATGCGCTCGAAGTTACTAAAGAAAAATCTGGGTCCTCTCCTGCTACATACCGCTGGAGTACTACCGAGGGTGAGGTTGTAGGACCTCTTTGTTGACTAAGGGCCGCGGTCAACTTGTCCACAACGGTTCCCTGTGTTTGTTCCTGGTCAGCGAGTACTTTTTGTAACTTCCCTCGGTCTTCCTCAACGACCGTTAGAAATCGTTCCATTACTTTTCCCAAATGTTCTTGGTTTTCAGCCATTTTGGCTAAGGCGGCCTCCATTTCGCCTTCAAATCCCACTTCTGACACCACTTGTGGGAGGGCAGGCTTGATAAACAGGCGAGGAGGCTGAAGAATAGGTTTAAAGGAAGGTTTATTAATAAGTGGTAAAGAAGTTGAAGGTTGTTGAGTTATTGGTTTTGGATGTTTTACAGCTTCATCCGAGTCCGACGAGGATGATGAAGTCCGGTCTTCAGTTTGTCCTTGATTGTGGTGTGTTCCCCGGAGGCTCATAGAAAAACACAGAAATGAAAGGAGCCGTTAGAATAATGTATTGCTGTTTCAAAATGTCATACCTCTATGACATCACAATATACAATTGTACCTAAGTGTTTGGAGAACAGTCCCACCACACAAAGTAAGGGTTGAAAAAGAAGAAAAGAATAGGTGTTCCTACAACACCCAAAATATTATCATGACTGTTATCAGCTAGTGTTCAATTATGAAAGAAGGGTACAGGAGCAGATCGTTCCTACGGTAACAAGGGATTTAAACTAAGGCAGCATTTCATTCACAAAGAACTCAGAGATATCACTTTGTTGGACGCTACCCAGACCCGTTCGTTTACCACCCTCTCCCGTCTATTCCCAGTTTACAATCACTAACCTGGCTCCGCCGTAACTCTCCTGAGTCACGGCCGCTCGCCAGCCACCTCCGGACACCACCAATCTTCGGACCATGTTTCGTCTTCGTCCTCGGTGGTTCCTGATGTCCAGGTCTTCTTTTGGTCGAGTTCTGCGTCTTTTTCCTGCTTTAAGCCGGGTCCCGCGTTTTCCTGCTTGCACTCGGGTCCCGCGTCTTCCCGCTTGAAACCGGGTCCCGCATCTTCCTGCTTGTATTCGGGTCCCGCGTCTTCCCGCTTGAAACCGGGTCCCGCGTCTTCCTGCTTGTATTCGGGTCCCGCGTCTTCCCGCTTGAAACCGGGTCCGCGTCTTCCTTCCACGCTGTCCTTGTTCCACCGACTTCCTTTCCGTAACGGTTATTCAACTCCTCTCTTATTGGCCACGGGTAACTGCTTCCGGTGTTCGAGGGAGGGACTTCCGGGTTGTGTCCCTGTTCGTATCCCTGCGAAGACAGATGAGAGGAGTCTGGATACCGTAGTTGAAGGGGTCTGGTAGGCAATCTCTCACAGTACCCCTCCAATCCCAAAATCCATCTTGCTATGTGTGGTGTAGTTTTTTCAGACCCTTTGGTTGTGAACGCATACATGAGCGGTTTGTGGTCGGTCCTCACAGCGAAGGGAATGCCCCACAGGAAAAAAAATGGAAATGTTTGGCCCATGCGCATGCCAGGGCTTCATTTTTCACCACAGAGTAGTTTACTTCTTCCCCTTTAAGGGCGCGCGAAGCAAAGGCAACCACCTGTTCCTTGCCATCGACGATCTGGGTGAGGCTAGCCCCTAAACCTTTATTGCTTGCGTCGGTGCACAGGACAGTGGACTTTGTAGGATCGAACCTGCCCAACGATAGGGCAGAGGCAATGCTTTCCTTCACTGTGATGAATGTCGCTTGACAGTTCTCATTCCATACAAAATGGGTCCTTGTTTTGAGCAGAGACCTCAAGGGCTCCACAATACTCGCATCATTTTTCACAAACTTGGTGTAGTATTCAGATAGTTTTATGAATGATTTCAAACCTTCTACACATGATGGAGCAACCGTCCCCTGAATAGCCTCTACCAGGTCTATTCTAGATTTTATGCCGTCCTCAGAGTACTTATGACCCAGGTACTCTACCGATCCTACTCCAATACGGCATTTCTCCTTCTTCAATGTCAACCTGCAGTTTTCAATTTAGTCAATACTCTCCTCAAGATAGTATTATGTCTGCCAGGTCTTTCCCGTTGATGAGGATGTCGTCCTGGAAGCACATAGTGCATGGGTTGTCCTTCAGCACATGTTGCATTATCCTTTGGAAGGCAGCGGCTGCTGATGCCAACCCAAAGGGCATGCAAATGTTCTGGAAGGCCCCACGGGGGGTTATAAAAGAAGGAAAATGGCAGGAATCTGGGTGCAGTTCTACCTGGTGGTAGGCAGATGAGAGGTCCAATATGCTGAAACAACTAGCCCCCTTGATTAGGGTTAGTACCTCATGTATGCATGGTAATGGGAGTCTATCTACCCATATATTACTGTTAGTCTCTGAGGTCCACACATAATCTGAGTTCCTTGCTAGATGCTTTGGTTGTAAGAACAATCGGGGCCAACCATTGGGAGCTCTCTATAGGTTCGATAACCCTTCGCAATAAGATTTTGTCTAGCTCAGTTTGCAGGGGTGCTTGCAATCAAGTGTGGTATTGGCCTAACTCTGTGGGCTATTGGTTTGGCGTTACTTTTTAATTTGATGGAGTGTTGTTAATTCTTAAGTAGGCCCAGCTCCTTAGTAAAGACTTTAGGAAAATCATTGCAAACCTCAGTTCCCCCCACTGATGGGTCCACCAGGAGTATCTGGTCCGGGCTATTGGGGTCTAGCTTGATACCCAGTTCCCTTTGGTGATTCCACCCTAACAAATTGGTTCCTTTCTGTGTTATGTAGATTTTGCCTACCATACTCCTACTTTTGACCCCTATATTCATGGTAGTCATGCCTAATAGGGGTATGGGGTCCCAATTATAACCCCCAGGATGTATGTCAGGAGGCTGCATGCTCTGTTGCCACAATGGAAACATTTTAGTAAACATTTCAACCTTCACCAGAGTGTAGGGTGAGCAGGAATCTGCGGACACTGTTACTTCTCTTTGTCCAAGGTGATGGTACAAGACGGGAAATCATCAGTCTTGCTATTTGTTTGTAACTGGAACACCAGCTTAGCTTCCTGGGGAGGTTTTTGCTCAATAGTGAGGACTGCCTTGGGTTGGTGATCTCTACAGAGTCTGGCCAGGTGACCCCTCTTGCCACACTTGTGGCAGGTGACTGATCTAGCTTGACATCCTGTATAGTTAGCTAAATGGCTGGGACTGCCACATCCATAAAACATAAGCTTGGACCCTGTGGGAAAGACATTAGATCCCTTATTCTTGTTCTCTTTGTTGACTTCTTGTTTGCTTATGGCATTTACCTTCGCACTTTTCTCCCTATCTCCCTTCTTGGCTATCATACAATCTGCTGTGTGTTCTATGCCTACTGCAATGTCAATAGCTAGGATTAGCAACTAGGAGCCTATCATGTATTTTGGGGTTGTTGGTGCATCTTACCAACTGATCTCTGATTAAAGAGTCCTGTAAAGCATCAAATTCACAAGTGTTTGCCAAACCCTTTAAAGCTGTGATATATGTCTTAACTATTTCGTTTTTCCCTTGAACCCTTGAAAAAAACTTGTGTCTTTGTAGTATGACGTTGATGGTCTTCCCGAAATGCTCTTCATGTCTTTTGACTGCCAGTAAGTATACATTTTCTTCATCATCGCTATCCTCCTCCGCCTCTGCTGATGCTGTAATATTGTCATAAGTCTTTCTCCCCTCAATCCCTAGGTTGTGGAGCAGAGTCTGCAGTTTTCACAGTTATGAAAACTTTTCCCCACCTATAGAAAAAAGGTAGGACTCGAGCAGTCCAAACCACTGCTTCCATGGTAAGAGTGGCTCCCCCACTTCATGTAGGAAACATATTTGTGATAGTCATTATTTACTTTACTTTGAAACCCTTCATTAAAATGTATACCAACACCAGGGTTAGGCTCTTCTACTGTTGACCAGCCCCAAAACTAGAACTAGAGTGGTTTAAAGCAATTGGAGCAACGGCTAAGCTGTTTCAAGTAATATTAAACTGTTAAATATAAGGCATTAGCACTTTAAAGCAACAGAAACCTCGACGTTGGTGTACTAGTCATCAGTGCCTGTCTGTGGGACCAAGGAAGACAGGCAAACTCTGTGCTCGATGAACAACAACTAGAAATGTCACCAATAAGCTGTGCCTGTCAGCGATGAAGTGACAGGCTGTTGATTTGCGGCCTCATGAACGGTTGCAACGCCTCACTAATCTATAGGATATATTATTCCAATGCGCAGAGCCTATTGGGAATATAGGAACTACACTACAATAGTAAGGGGACTGGGACAAGGGAGAGAAACAGAGACACTAAATATCTTCACACTATCAGATTGCACAGCTGGGTTGAATCTGTATTGCAGGAACATTGATATCTTAACCCCTTCGATGCTCATGACGGAATGGTTCCGTCATGAGCATCGGTGGCCCTGTGCTCATGATGGAACCATTTCATCATGAGGCCAGGGGCACGAAATCCCTCTGCTGCAGACAGCAGAGGGATTTCCTTTTCTCCCCTGTGACCTTGGGAGCTGGGGAAGAGCTTCCCCAGCTCCCGAGGACCCCTCACTGGTTTCTGTTCAATGACGATCAGCGCGTACGTTGCGCTGTCGTCATTGAACACATACCGAAACTGAAATGAGCCTTTTGGCTCATTTCAGTTTCACTTTTTACATGCTCAGGGGGCTATCTCAGCCCCCTGAGCACGTAGAAAGACGGGAGAGTTATCATTGGAAAAGGGAGAATCTGCCCCCAGGAGGGCGATTCCCAAGCAGGGATCCACCTACAAGACAGCAGGGAGGGGGAGCCGCCCCTTGGGCAAGGGCCTTCACTCCCCCCATAAAGAAATTAACATTATTCAGTCTTTCTGCCCCCTCCTGGGGTGCAGATGGGGCAGTAGCCCCCAATCTGACCCCGGGGGGGGGGGGGGCAGAAAGCCCACTATACACTAGGGATTTTTTGGGCACTTTTTTTTGGGTGGGGGCTGCCCGAAATGGGCGTGCCAATGCCCCCACCCCCTAGGCACCATTACAGACTTTCTTCCCCCTTGGGGTGCAGATGGGGGCAGCAGCCCCCAATTTGCCAACCCTGGGGGGGCAGAAAGCCCACTATACACCAGGGATTTTTTGTGCGCATGTTTTTTTATGGTGGGGGCTGCCCGGAACGGGCATAGCAATGCCCCCACCCCCCACCACCATAACAGACTTTCTGCCCCCCCTTGGGGGCAGATGGGGGCAGTAGCCCCCTTTTCTGCATGCCTGGGGGGGCAAAAAGCCCACTAGATGCCAGGATTATTTTGGGGCAAATCTGAATTAGGGTGATGGCTGCCCAAAATGGGCATTCCAATGCCCCCACCCCTCCCCCACAAAAGTTACAGCCTTTCTGCCCTCCCTGGGGTGCAGATGAGGGCATTAGCCCCCAATATGCCCCGGGGGGGGGGGGGGAAAGCCCATTAGAGGCCAGGGATTTTTTGGGCAAATTTTAATTAGGATGGGGGCATTATCATGCCCATTTTGGGCAGCCTCCACCCTAATTAAAATTTGCCCAAAAAACTACCTGGTGTCTAGTGGGCTTTTTGCCCCCTCTGGGGCCAGATGGGGGCATTATCCCCCAATCTGCCCCGCCAAGGAGGGCAAAAAGCCCACTAGATGCCAGGGATGTTTTTTGGGGCAAATTTTAAATAGGGTGTGGCTGACCAAAACGGGCATGCCCATGCCCCCACCCCCTCCCCGCAACAATTACAGCCTTCCTGCCCCCCTGTGCGGCAGAATGGGCAGTAGCCCCCAATCTGCCCTCCCGGGGGGGGCAAAAAGTCCACTGGACACCAGGGATTTTTTGGGCCAAATTTTTATTAGGGTGTGGCATTGGCATGGCCGTTTTTGGCAGCCCCGACCCTAATTAAAATTTGTTCAAGCCCCCAATCTGCACCCCCTTGGGGTGGAAAAAAGTCCACTAGTAGCCAGGTATTTTTTGGGCACATTTTTATTAGGGGGGGCTGCACAAAACGGGCATGCCAATGCCCCTACCTGCAACAATTACAGCCTTTCTGCACCCCCTGGAGGGAAGATGGGGGCAGTAGCCCTGAATCTGCCCCCCCAGGGAGGGGGCAAAAAGCCCACTTTACACCAACGATTACGCTGGCTTTTTTATGTATGGGGGTGGGGCTGCCCAGAATGGGCATACCAATGCCCCCACGACCCAAGAAAAATAGCCACAGTGTTTCTGCCCCCCTTGGGGGCATATCAGGGCAACCACACCCCGAAATCCCCCCAGGGCGGCAGAAAGCCGACTACGCACGCATTTGATTTTACCAATATGCCAGCCTGTGGATTTTGGGCCCTAGCGCAGCCGGCACACAAAATGTGTGAAAAAACTGATTTATTCATCTAAAATTGAGGTTTGCAAGGGATTCTGGGTAAGGGGACGTTGGGGGATCC
Source organism: Lissotriton vulgaris (assembly GCF_964263255.1). Lineage (NCBI taxonomy): Eukaryota > Metazoa > Chordata > Amphibia > Caudata > Salamandridae > Lissotriton > Lissotriton vulgaris. The sequence continues at coordinate 694,696,832 of NC_141687.1, read as the reverse complement.
ACGCAAGCCATACCTCCTTGAAAGTCCCCAGGTGTCTACTTTTCAGAAATGTGTGGGTTTGGTTTATTTCCCTAGTTGGCCATCGAGCACGGGGCCAAAAACCCAGGTGACCCCCCTTTCAAAAGCAGGTGGTTTTGAGATGGGCAATTTTGATGTCGCCTCACTACGTTTTGGGCCCTTGCCTGTCACAGGTACTTGTGCCTCCCACACAAGTGAAGCACCATTTTATCGGCAGACCTGGGGGAACGCTGGGTGGTAGGAAATTTGTGTGATTCCGGTGATGCTACACTTTCCCACACAAAAAATGTGTGAAAAAACTGATTTTTTCAGCTAAAATTGAGGTTTGCAAGGGATTATGGCAGTGGTTCCCAAGCTTTTTTGACCCACCGGCTCCCTTGACCGATTGGCCTCCAGGCGCGGCTCCCCATTCCATTACTTGTTTTTGGCGGAGGGATGTAAGCCTAGTCTCTGTAGTTCTTCCATTTTAATTCCAGCCAAAACCAGCCACGACCACCAGTGTTCCTGCACCGCACAGTTTAGGAACCATAGCTGTACATGCTCCTCCTCCATTTTAGATTAACATGTCCACTGGTTCCACTTTCCCTAGTCTTCCTAAGCCTTTTTTTGTCCCTTTTTATTCCCACTCATATCAACCCTCTCCCTCTTACAGTTCCTCAAAATGCTCTACTATTTAGCATTTATGTGGCTGGTTGGTTTGAAAGTTTACATTACACCCATTATGCATGAATTTGTTTGCCTTGCAGTGCACCATTTTGTTTTGCTGCTGCATTATTGTGAAAGGAGCAAAAGAGTACATTACACGTTCAAAAAAAAGACAATCATAACACACAGCAAACGATCCAAGTATTTATCTAATTTGGGAATCATAATTAACGCATTAACAGTGCTAACGTTTTTTCTAAAAAACCTTATTAAGGTGTCCGAACACAACCACAGCTGTTACCATCACAGTTGTCTTTTTAGTGCATTCGTAAAATCTCAATATTAACGAGTCTCAAAACTGTCAACTATATTCCGAGTCATCCTTCATGCCACTTCTCCTTTGTACAGCTTTGTAGCCAGCTCTTTTAGCCATTCATCTAGAGCAGTGGTTCTTAACCTGTGGCCCGAGGACCCCTGGGGGTCCGCGAGACCAACTCAGAGGGTCTGCAACTATTTTCCAAAATGAAATAATATTAAAAAGAATTTAGCATACGTACAAATGAGGTAGCAACATTAAAGATTTTCAAACTTTTTCTACTGCAAAAACTGCTCGCACTTGCCCCCTCTATGAATTTAAGTGAACCACAGAAATTGAATTGTCAGGAGTTCCTCTTCCTCTCTGCCCCTTTTGGTTGCTCTTGTTGAAACCTACACGGTCACTGCTTTAATATCTCCTGCTCTCCAGTGCGTCCTCAAAAGACAGCAAGTGCACCACCCAGTGGTCACCAGACACAACTCACTGGGCCTGCACTCCAGAGCCCGATGTAATTCAGGATGAACTCTGCTCAGCAGCTGCAGCCGTGGCGCCCCTGGATGGTTCTTGCGGCACACCAGTGTGCCGCCGCGCACAGTTTGGGAACTAATGGGTTATGGGTAAGGGGACGTTGGGGGATCCACGCAAGCCATACCTCCTTGGAAGCCCCCAGGTGTCTACTTTTCAGAAATGTGTGGGTTTGGTAGGTTTCCCTAGATGGCCGTCAAGCACGGGGCCAAAAACTCATGGGAGCACCCCTTGCAAAGCCAGGTTGTTTTGCGTTAGGTAATTTTGATGTCGCCTCAATAGGTTTTTGGCCCTTGCCTGTGCTGGGCACTAGGCCTATCCACAGTGAGGTACCATTTTTCTCATAAGGCTTTGGGGAACATGGGGTGGGTGGAATTTTGTGGATTCACGCAGATTCCAGAACTTTCCACCACAGAAATGTGGGGAAAATTTAGTTTTTTGGACAATTGTTTAGGTTTGCAAGGGATTCAGGGTTACAGAACCTGGTGGGAGGCAGTCAAGTCACGCCATCCTGGATTCCCCTGGGTGTCTAGTTTTCAAAAATGTATAGGTTTGCTAGGTTTCCCTAGGTGCCTGCAGAGCTAGGGTACAAACACTACAGCTATGCACTTTGCCACAAAAGGGTCATTTTTTACTGCGAGATTGAGGTGTGACCACGTTGTGTTTTGCGCCGTTTCCTGTTGCGGGCACTAGGCCGACCCACACAAGTGAGGTACATTTTTTCTCATAAGACTTTGGGGAACGCAGGGTGGGTAGAAATGTGTATATCCACACAGATTCCAATACTTTTCACCACAGAAATATGGGGAAAATGTGGCTTTCTTGACATTTTTTTAGGTTTGTAAGGGATTCTGGGTAACAGAACATGGTGGTAGGCAGTCAAATCACCCCATCCTGGATTCCCCTGGGTGTCTAGTTTTCAAAAATGCTGGGCACTATGCCTACCCACACAAGTGAGGTACCATTTTTATCGGGAGACTTAGGGTAATTCAGATCTGTAAAGCAACTGGTATTACATGTTGATTTTTGATGCATTTCTGCCTTCCAAATGAAAGACATTGCGTAAAAAAGAAGTCATTTTGAAAAATGACCAATAATTTGCATGCCGGTATGAATATTCCCAATTTTGAAAATGTGCAAATATGTACTGTTTGTAAACTCTATAATTTGTACCCATTTCAGAAATACATAGGTGTCTTTCATACCAATTTTTCCATGTATACATTTTCGCACAATACTTGCTATATACCCGGTACATAATAAAAAGTAATTTCAAATTGCTACTCAGTTTTGGACTCTGGGTTCGTCTGCTTCTTAGTGAACCTACAAGTCCTATATATCCCCACAACTAGGAAGGTCCAGCGGATGTAACGCTATATTGCTTTCAAAGAGGTGTCATAATTACAAGAAGTTACAGGGGAAAATATTGACACAAAAGGCTGTTTTTTTCAACTAATTTTCGATTTGTCAAATATTGAACTGTTAGTTTCTATAAAGAAACCTTGATGGATGTACACAAATGACCCCTTTGTGAATTCAGAATTTTGTCTAATTTTCTAAAAATGTATAGCTTTCCAGGATCCATTATTGCTTTCATACTCATTTTTACCATTAACTGGAAGGAGGTTGAAAGCACTACAAATAGCAAAAATAGGCATGGCCCACAAAAATGCCAAAACTGTGTAAAAAATGTTGGTTCTCTGACAAAAGACTGTCATTCCCTAAAAGCTGAGAAAATGTTGATTTCAGCTCCACAACCCCTTTTTTGATAACATTTGCAGGGAAAAACCCAGCGGCTTTCATTTGTAGCCCATTTTTCCAATTTTTCTGAAAAAAACAAACATTTTACTGTATTTTGGCTAATTTCGGGGACCCCTCCATAGTAATCCACAAACCCTGGGTACCTTTAGATCCCCATGATGTTGGAAGAACAGAACACAAAATTGGCGTGGATATCTTATGTGGTCAAAAAGTTATAGGGGCCTAAGCGCACACTACCACGAATAGCCAAAAAAAGGCTTAGCACAGGAGGGGAAAAGGCCTAGCAGCGAAGGGGTTAATATAAGAGGAGACAGTTAGTAGGATTACAGTGTTGACTCTGGAAGTTAACTTCTGATACTGTATATGAAATGCTTGCTGACACCATTTGTATATCAAAGTTAAACTTAATTTTTTTCTGAGTTGCAATACAATTAAAGTTGATATGATAACTATGAACAGCACTGAGTTATATGTTGTTAGATTAAGAGAACTACCTTCAATGTTACAAAATAACTTTCTGTGGTTGTGCGTATGCTCAAAGTAAGAGGTTGATAACTGTAATGTAAAGAACATATATTATTATCATATAGTTAATCTATTATGTTGGGTATTATGAACTCGCTAGTACAGATGTCTTCTTACCATAACTGTCTAATTACAATAGTTCAGTACAAACATGTTTCCATTGATATCTCTTATGAAATTAATACAAGATATATTGAGTTCAAATCAAAACTGATATCTTCCTATGGAAATGACAGTACAATGTAGAGATGACTCACTGGGAAACAAATCCAAGGTGCAAAATAAAGTTCATAATGCTAAAAGATCACTTCTGGACAAAATAAAGGGCAAAATGTTATGTTAAGTTAAAATAGCTTATATAGCGCTCAGCTGCCCCAGCAAAGGGGCGTCCTAGCGCTGTTTAGCAAAAATATAGCTGACTCCGATGGAATTCGACAGGGCATACTTCCAGAAGAGTTTAATTTAGGGGGAAGAGATGAGTTTTGATTGCCTTCCTGAAGTCTAACAGGCCTTCCTGTTCTCGTATATGGGCTGGTAATGTGTTCCACAATTTTCCTGGTAAATAGCGGAAGGAGCAATGTCACGCTCGGCAGCGCTTAATCCGAGGTACTCTGACCAGATGTTGACCTGCAGAGTGTAGTGCGCGAGTTGAAACATACGGGGTCAACAGGTTACAAAGCATTTTAGGAGTAGCAAGCTTTAAGAGGTATAAAATCTTAAACTGAATTCGCTGAGCCACAGGGAGCCAATGAAGCCTCCGGATGGTATCAGAGATGGAGCAAAATCGAGGAAGGCCTACTAAGGCTCTAGCAGCCGCATTTTGGATGCGCTGCATTCGGGTGATTTCTGCTCCATTTGCACCTAACAGCAGGGAACAGGCATAGTCCAATCGGGAGAGAACCATAGACTGGATTATCAGCTGCCTTGTGGCTGGGTCAAAGAATTTTAAAATAGGCCTTAGACCGCGCAAAATGCCAAAGCATGTGGCGGAGACTTTTTTAGTCTGTGAGCAGAAACTAAGGGAGGAGTCCAGCCAAACCCCCACATTTTTTACTTCAGTTTTGGGTTCTGGGGCTTTACCCAGAGCATTGGACCACCAGTGATCGCCCCATAGATTTGCGTTATTTCCGACCAGTAGCACCTCTGTCTTATTAGCATTCAGCTGCAGACAGTTAGATGTCATCCAGTCTGCCACGGTGGTCAGGCCGTTTTTAAACCTGTAGACATCCGGGGCCGATCCTTCCGTTAGGTCGACCACTAGCTGCGTGTCGTCCGCATATGAGACGATGGTGAGGTCCCATTGTTTGGCAACAGCAGCTGGCGGCTGGACATAGAGATTGAATAATGTGGGGCTCAATGCCGAGCCTTGGGGAACACCCTTCTCAATAGAATGTGCCTGAGATAGGAAGGGAGGGGTGGAAACATGAAATGACCTCACAGTTAGAAAAGATCTGAACCAGGCAAGGGCCATGTCAGTGATCGCTGCCTCCTCAAGCCGGTGGAGCAGAATCCTGTGGGAGACAGTGTCAAAGGCGGCACTGAGATCCAACAGGATCAGTGCCGCCGTTTGACCGTGATCAAGAATAGATCGCAGGTGTTCCGTCATGGCCAGGAGAGCAGTCTCGGTACTATGACCGGCGCGGAACCCATGTTTTGTTTCATCCAGAATGTTATTGGAGCTCAAAACGTTGGTAGGTATAGTGTTAACATGTGATTCAGCTACCTTCGCAATCCAGGGAAGACGAGACATAGGCCTGAAGTTTTCAGGCTTCAAGGGGTCTAAATTAGGTTTTTTGAGGATGGGAGAGACCCACGCTTGTTTCCATTTTACCGGAACAATAGCGGATGAAAAAGAGAGTTAATAATTCCAACAGATGACTCCCTGTGGAAAAAAACCAATGTGAAAGTATATTTCCTTTGCAAGTGTGTTGTGAGAATGTGTTGTGAGAATATGTCTCTGTTTTCAAAGATGTCTTTCTTCAACTTCACAGGATGGCAGATTACAAAGATTGTAACTTTCAGAAGTAAGTCCCAGTGGTAACAACTATTTATCACGATTGACTATCAAGGACACAATTAACCATGAAGAACGTATACTCTAGGCATTCAAATGGCAACCACCACTGGCAAGTCTTGTTAGAGTCCTGTATTTCCATGGGATATGTAGTTCTTCTTACATTTACTCATATATTTAATGTAGCGCACACCCCTCCATCCTGTTCTACATCTGAAGATTTACAAGTTCAGGAGTGCTCGAGTTCTACATTGCATGAGACCAGAGCACAGTGGTAATTGCATCCAGTGGTGCATCCTGTCATATGGTTTCAACAAACATACCCCACATTTGTTCCAAATATATACTCTGTTTATCCACTCTTAGAGATAAAAGAGAATGCTCAAAGTGTCTGAATCTAAGAAAGCAATGGCAGGGCTATTATCCAGACACTCTATTGCAGACACTGTTCCATGGGCTTTATGTGTTGTAATGCAGGCAAGATCTCTGTATCAATTTTTTGTTTAAATCTGTTTTATTGATTTTATACAGTTTTATAAAAGGCGACAGTTGTATACAATGCCTCTACTGACAATAAAGACATATGGAATAAGGCATGTATATCTGCTGTCCATCAATGCGATACAAAGCTTGGTATCAATTATACATTTCGTAGCATGCATGTCTAGTGTATCTTAACAGCTTTTCCATTGAAAAAGCATTTACATCATCTGTCTTCCAGCCAATGTTGCACCTGATGTAGAGCTACAGATAGATACAATCGAGTGGAAATGGAACAATTGAGGTGCTCTGCAAGAGTTCTTCCAGCTCTGTCATATTGGGTCTATAAACAGATGAAACAACAAAAACAATAACGGTGACCTGCCCATATTATCTCTTCCCCCTGTTCTCGCACATGCTTACATTGCACTTTCTTGTTAGTGCATCACTTAGTGTCTCCCGTTTGTGGTGTCCACGCTTGTGCATACGTTTAATTGGCATGTATGTGCCCAAGGAGTACTGTGGTGCACCCTCTAGTGATACATGTTGTTTTCGCAATCTGCTCGCCTACCTCTCAGTCGGGCGGTCCCTCAGGCCCCCCCTCCTCAGTCAGCTGCAACTCATGCAAGAGGGCATCCCAATATGTTGCTATGGGGCATTTGATGCAGTCCCAACGTTTCCTCATGTTTGATGGCGATGCTTTCGAACTAAGCCCATGCCAGAAAGGAATGACGCCATGCCTGCACATGCGGTGAATCCACAGCTTTCCACCACTAAGTTAGGAGCCTTTTAGCAACCACTATCCCCAAATCCAGAAATCTAGATTCTACCTTGGTGGCATACGTCCTCCTGAATTGGTGCAGTAGATATACCGGCCATTCAAAAGGCAGTTTGTAGCCCGTACATGTGTGTAACATTCTAGCTACTGCGCTCCAGTATGCACCTATCCGGGGGCAGCTCCATATCAATCAATCAATCAATCGGAGCATTTGTAAAGCGCACTACTTACCCGTGAGGGTCTCAAGGCATTGGGGGGTGGGGAATGCTGCTACTGCTCGAAAATCCAGGTCTTGATGAGTCTTCAGAAAGTCAGCAGGTCTTGGGTCTGCCGTAGGTGGATGGGGAGGGTGTTCCAGGTCTTGGTGGCGAGGTGGAAGAATGATCTGCCACCGGAGGTCGCTCTGCAGATGCGGGAGACCGTGGTGAGGGCGAGGTCGGCAGAGTGGAGCTGGCGTGTGGGGGTGTAGAAGCTGAATCGGCTGTTGAGGTACGCTGATCCGGTGTTGTGGAGTGCCTCGTGTGCGTGGGTGAGGAGCTTGAAGGTTATCTCTTGTTGACGGGGAGCCAGTGCAGGTCTCTTCAGGTGGGGTGTGATGTGGCTGCGGCAAGGGGTGTCGAGGATCAGGCGTACAGAGGCGTTCTGGATGTGTTGAAGCCGTTTCAGGAGTTTGGCCAAGGCTCCTGCATAGAGGGCGTTCCCATAGTCCTTCTGCTGCTGGCGAGGGCTTGGATGACCGTTCTTCTCGTTTTGGTGGGGATCCGTTTGTAGATCTTGCAGAGCATGTGCAGGGTGTTGAAGCAGGAAGAAGAGACGGCGTTGACCTGCTTAGTCATGGAGAGGGTGGAGTCGAGGATGACCCTTAGGTTGCGTGCGTGGTCGTGGGTGTTGGAGCTGTTCCCAGTGCGGTCAGCCACCAGGAGTTGTTCCAGGCCGAAGGGGTGGATTCGAGGAAGAGGACCTCTGTCTTGTCCGAGTTCAAATTCAGTTAGCTGTTCCTCATCCATTCGACGACGGCCTTCATTCCTTTGTGGAGGTTGGTTTTGGCGGTGTGGGAGTCCTTGGTGAGGGAGAGGATCAGCTGGGTGTCATTGGTGTAGGAGAGGATGTTGAGGTTGTGCAGTCGGGCGACGTGGGCGAGCAGTGCCATGCGTTGGGCTGAGGAATGAGCCCTGGGGCACCCCGCAGGTGATCTTGGTGGCTTCCGAGCAGAAGGGGGGGAGGCAAACATTCTGTGTTCTGCCAGAGAGGAAGGAGGTGGTCCAGTCCAGGGCTTTCTCTTGGAACCTGGTGTCGGGGAGGCATGTTCATAGTGTGCGGTGGCAGGCCATGTTGAAGGCAGCTGACAGGTCCAGCAGGATGATGGTCTCTACAAAGTCTAGCAGGGTCATGATGTCATCGGTGGCGGCGAAGAGGGCGGTTTCAGTTCTGTGGTTGCTGCGGAACCCCCACTGGGACGGGTCCAGGATGCTGTTCTCCTCGAGGTAGCGAGTCAGTTGTTTGTTGACAGTTTTCTCGATGACCTTCGCCGGGAGCAGGGAGATGGGCAGGAAGTTCTTGAGGTCCTTGGGGTCTGCCATGGGTTTCTTGAGTAAGGTGTTGATCTCGGCGTGCTTCCAGCTCTCCGGGAAGGTTGCTGTCTCGAAGGAGATGTTGATGGCTTTCCAGATATGGGGTACGATGGCGTTGCTGGCTTTGTTAAAGATGTGGTGTGGGCATGGGTCTGAAGGAGATCCACAGTGGATGGTGTTCATGATCTTGCTGGTGTCGTCGCCGTTGATGTTGGTCTAGGAGAGCAGGCGGTTGGTGAAGATGGTGGTCGTGAGGACAGAGGTCTCAGTGGTTGTCGGGCGGTTGTGGCGTTGAAGCTGTGGTGGATGTCTGCGATCTTGCGATGGTAGAAGGTGGCCAGCGAGTCGCACATAGCATGTGTTTCAGGTTAGCCCCAAGTTCAGCACAAGTCGGGCATGCCACGTCTGCATGGTTAAAATATTGATTGATCATGGTAGGCGTGAAGTAAGCCCTGTTGATGATGTACAATTGAATTTGCCTAAACCGCATATTTCTGGGTACGCATATCGGACTCTCTAGTATCCGTGTCCATTCCTTGTCTACCAGCTGTCGCCCCAGGTCTAGCTCCCACTTGTGATGGAGGGGGTCAAGGCTTAGCACTGCATGGGTCATGAGGGAGGCAGCAAACCGGCGTATGAGATGTCTGCCATGTCCCATGACATGTAGGTACTGTATGGTAAGGTGTGGACGTGGCTCAGTAGTCATGTACCCCCATCTCCTTGTTAGTATGGTTATCAGTAAGTGATGTGGAAGGAATTTCCCCGGCGGAAATCCCTTGTACACCAGAAACGTGTACGGTATTAGCGTTCCATTGTGGGATAGGTCCCCCAGTGTCTGGATACCTCCCTCTAGCCACTCCATGATCGATTGTGCCGTGAGCACCGTAAGCCTGCTAGGAGACCCCTCCAGCAGTATTGCCGGCACATAGGGGATGACTCCTAGGCGATGTAGAGGCTCTTTCAGAAGCATTTATATGCCACCGCAAGCAGTAATGGTTTTGGCGTCCTCAACCTAGTGGCAGGGTAGAAGAGCCTGACAATTTGCTCCAATGAGCGGGGCGGTTGTGTGGTAGCTGTGTCTGTGCAATTCCTGTCTGTGAGCCAGCGGCCTATCCATTGCAGTTGAGCAGCTAAATAGTACTGTTCAAAGCAAGGCGCCTCAAGGCCCCCTTGGTCTGTAGGTAAGTATAGTTTTGCTAGCACCATTCTGTGTCTTGCATTTCCTCACATGAAATCTCTGACTAGTTTAGTTAGTATGCCAAAAAGGACACAGGGGTGTATAAAGGCAAATTGGCAAAGTAATATAAAAGGAGGATTACCATCTTGGCCAGTGCCACTCTGCAAGGGACGATCTCTGTATCAATAATTATATTTAGATATTAAGTTTTCAAGAGGCATTTGGAGATAGGGAACCCATGCATTCTTTTTCGTTTCTGGAACACTGTAGCCTAATACCTCTATATCATTTGATGTACCTTCAGTATCACCTAACACGTGCTGTGGAAGTTCATAACTTCTGTCTGTCAAGTTATGAAACAGGACAAAAATGCCCATTGTTTATTGTACATTAGTTCTCTGCTGTTTATCAGTTCTCTGATATAATCCAATGTATGTATCATTCAGAATGTGAATCCATTAAACTAGATGCTGGCACATCCTCCTAAGATGCTTTTATAGCCGTAGTGCATTCGTTTGTGGTCCCCCAGTATAAATGGCGGAATTGGGAGCTCCTTTTATCAACCATTCTATTTTGATTGTTGTTTGGAGTGTGTGGTAGATAGACAGCCCACAATCACTCTCCCTTTCTGCACTCTGTTGAGCAGCTTTCTTTGCAGTGTGCGGCATTTCCCGACAAGAGGTTTTAGAGTTAGCTCAGCCTGAGATCCCGAATTCATCATTTACCCCCACCTCTCCAACTCCCTCTCTCCCCACTGTGCATTTCTTTCAATTTCAGTATTGTGTTGCTAATGAGAATTTGGCAGGGGTCTGTCAACAACTAGCAGCAGTGTAGGCAAAGTGAAAAGAATATTGGTAACAAATCTCCTGAAGATCAAAAAACCGAGTTAATGGACAAAAGGGATCCAGTGGTAAAGCTCTGCTCAAGGCAACAAGAACGGTACAAAAGGGGGTGGTGATGGACGGAGCATCCGAATCAATCAAACACTCACAACCAGTCAAAAGATCTGGGTTTAATCCATCACCGTTCTTTAGCCCACTCTGCCACCTCAGTTCTGACATGACTATATGCAAATCAATCTGACCCTGTGCCTCATGGGAACAGTCCAGCCCGGACTGCCAAGCAATGTCTTCCCTGGATCGGAAACAAGCTTCCAAGGACCGGTTTCTGGCATTCCAGCCGTCTTCAGCCCGGCTTGCTTGAATCCAGTGGCAAAGTGAGCAAGGGACTCACGTCTGAGCATACCCTGCCACACTTATGGCGGCCAAAAGCGGTACAAAAGGGGGTGGTGATGGGCGGAGCATCTTTTGACTGGTTGTGAGTGTTTGATTGATTCAGATGCTCCGTCCATCACCACCCCTTTTGTACCGCTTTTGGCCATCATAAGTGTGGCAGGTTATGCTCAGACGTGAGTCCCTTGCTCACTTTGCCACTGGACTCAAGCAGGCCGGGCTGAAGACGGCTGGAATGCCAGAAACCGGTCCTCGGAAGCTTGTTTCCGGTCCAGGGAAGACATGGCTTGGCAGTTCGGGCTGGACTGTTCCCATGAGGCACAGGGTCAGACTGATTTGCATATAGCCATGTCTGAACTGGGGTGGCAGAGTGGGCTAAAGAACGGTGATGGATTAAACCCAGATCTCTTGACTGGGTGTGAGTGTTTGATTGATTCAGATGCTCCGTCTATCACCACCCCCTTTTGTACCGCAAGGCAACAAGAACGTCAATGCTGAGAAGGAATAGACACTAATGAGGTACTTCAGCAATCAGAATAACTACACACAACATGACTAATAATAACAGAAATTTGGGGTAACTAACTACAGTCATTTTACAAAGGTAAGAAAGACAATTATCACAGCAGACACGAAAAGCTCCTTAGGTTGTCAACTGTTGCCCACAAATCTTAGAGATCACACAGGAACACACAATATGGTAACTGCAAGGGTGGGGATCTAAGTACACTTACATGGAGCTAATCAGGAATAGTACTTAACAGAAAGTAAAGCAAATTAAAGGGAACACTTGCCACTTAGTGATTACTTCAGAGTGTTGGACTGAAGCGATTATATGGAGGACATGCTATGCAACAGGTCACTAAATTTGATCTACCATTCTCAACAGGCCAAACTCCCACATTTTAAAGAGAGGCAATGGCCATATTAGAGTTTTGGGTGTAACTTTCCCAGTGTTTGACAGCGTCCTGTCTAGGCCACAGTGTTGCTGTAGCCGAGACTTGCTACTTGGATACTGAGTTCCCTTCACAAGAAACCTGTTGTCTTGTGAGGATTGTTGGTATCTAGTATTGGATCAGAGAGAAATATGCTGAAAGCATATTGTTAAAGAAAACAATCTTTAACATTGAACTAATTTCAAACTACCGAAACTGGGATTTCATTTACTAAGTAATTACAGTTAACAATCTAAAGTTGTATTGGTGAAGAACTTTTAGGACTCAGTTTAATCTACAAGAAGCATAGTGAATATTGCAAAGTTGTGTTGCTGGTGGAAAGAAGCTTGAACGCTTACTGGCTCATTGTATATACATGTTCACAAATTTCATGAATAAGCTATTAGAGTTTCAATAATTGCATCATTTCCAGATTTAGCAAGAATAGGATATCAGTGACGTTGGTTATCTTCTCAGCTTACAGAGTTCGAGTACATACTCTAATACCTTTCTCAAGACATTGTAGTGTGACAACACTTAAAGTAATTATAATAAGCAGAGTGAGACATTTTTAAATATACATGTGTTACTTTTTAATTACTTTTTATTAATATGTTTAGTTTTCAAGAATTACCAGTTTCATATCGAACTACAGAGAGTTGGTCACACAGAGATAGATTCTTGTATATCCTTTCACAACTGTAGTAGGGTTTAGTTGTTTGTATTATAAGACACCTAAGGGACCTTTCAGCCTTATAGGAGCTCACAATATTTAGCGGACCATAATGACCAACCCATTGAAGAGGCAGAAATGGTGAAGTTGTACGTCTCTGTTTTCTCTATTACTTTCCTTTCCCTGCCTTTACGATTAAGCCTTTTTTATCATCTATATGTGGTCAATGGTGGGACTGTTGAGATAGAAAAAACATTGCTCCTGTTGAATCCTGTGAATAAATGTCAGGCTAACCTGATGCAAACCCATCCAAGCAACATTACACTTTTCTCCCTCAAAATCTTTAAGGCCATTTCCTCCAATGTCCTTTCTGCTACACCACCCTTTTCAACTGTTCTCTATTCTCTGGAATCTACATGCATTACTGTGAATCAATGTTTATCATTCCACTTGTCAGCAATTGCTCTGAAGTGTTTGCCTATTTTAATTAGCATCAGTCTCTTCAAGTTTTGAGGCAAGAGACTGATCCTTTTGACAGTGATAACTGCACCAGATGTGCAGAAAACAAAGCCCAAAGACACACTGGCTACTGGAAAGTTACCTTATTGCCAGTCTGCTGGATTATGGCCACTCTTCTTCTTTTCCCCATGCCAATAGGTCAATGGGTCTTGATCCAGGTAAACCTCTGTTGAGTCATCCAGAGTATCTTGGGTCATCATCTGAATTGTCATTGGTGCTGCCATTTGCTGTACCTGCGCTTGAGCTCTTGACTTAATTCCTATTACATGAAACCAACCAATTATAGATGATGGCAGTAAAGCTGTTCTTATTGTAGCTTTAGCATTAGCCATCAATGGTGTTAGCTGCTGCTGTAGAGACTGAGAGCCAACAGCACTGTTCTTACTGAATGTTAGAGGCTGCACTTCAATTCTGCTATGGCCTCAAAAGTTCAATCTTTCTTCTTCAAAATCACCTGCTTTCCTGACGTTCCAAGTCTTGCAAAGTGAGACATTCAATTCTGTCAAAGGAATCAATGTAGCCAGCACCGACGATCTAGCATCATGGCACAGATGTACTCTTAGGAGTAAACAATCTCTTTTAGAAGTCTTTCATTAATGTTCAAGCAAAGTATTAAGCTGTTCACCAAATAAGCTGCTTCTTTACTGAATTTGCCAAATGTTTAGACCACCTTTTGAAATTTATCCTGCAGCAGATGCAACAGTGGGAACGCTTGGAACATTGTACTCTCCTCCTTGCTGATCAGTGGCATTTGTATCAGACGTTCCACTAGACCCCATGTGTCCTCCTCCATTGGCATGGCTTTGGTAGTTGTATCCCTTCTCTTTGGAATGACAATCATTGATGGACTTATGCTGTTCAAACAGGCGTTGCAGCTTGTGTTAAGTTCAGTTCTGTTGCAGCAGAAGCTTTTTACTCAAATTAAACGTAGCTATCCTACTGTGCCCATAGGGGTAGGATCTTTACTCAGATTCTATAATTCACCTCAGAGGAAAAGGTCCTATGATGGGTCTTTCTTCGTTGTAATGAGGGGTGTGAAATCAGTATGTCCCACTGTCGGCCACCCAATGAGAACCATTAATTGGCAGCCAACTCAGAAATTCAAACCAAAAGCTCTGCTGTGCATACATAGAACAATATCAAAATAATCTAATGTTCTGAAAATAATCTATAACTTTCCCTTTTATGCATTTAAGAATCAGATAATTGTAGGCATAGCTTCTGTGGAAAACGCATTAAGACATGACAAAAGGCTCAGGCAAATTTAGATAATTTGGTTATTGTATTAAATATCCAAAATCAATGCATATAAGTAACATTTTAAGAAGCGCCCTCATGAATCTTACAACTCAAAATATAAAATCAAACATCTAGCCAAAGTAAATCTACTGCTAAATACAGGCATCTATAAAAGGATGGTTCCAATCGTTAGAGATTCCTACCCACAAGTAAGGCAGGAGGATGGTTTCAGAAGGGTTTTCTTAGCATGGGCAAGGGTATCAAGTTAAAGTCCACTGGGGAAAAGCCCATGGGAAAGGGGAATGGTGCATAAAGCAGGAAAGATCCAGTCTGGTCTTTCAACAAACTGCTCCAAATCATCCAGCAGGCAAGTTCATCAGCAAAACAGCATCTTCTCCGTGATAGCTTCACTGTACACAATACCTGTTGCTTTGATGGTCATGTTATATTCTATTCCTAAAATGAATCATGCTCTATCATGTATCGGACAAAAGTTGTGAAGCGCATAAGAACAGTGCTGCAGGTCCCCTGACCGGGGTATCCTTCACGGGATAGCTCCGTGTGGCCTAGGTCTTGAGCGGTCGACTTCAATGCTGGAGAACCGGGTTGGGTTCTTGGGAAGGAAGCTCAACATCTTGTAATTGGGACAAATCACCGTTTCTCCCTCTGGCCACAAAATGAATGAGTCTGTATGTGAGGGAGCTGTTGCCCTGGGGTAAAGTGCTCTGTTACCTTCGGGTCAAGTTTGCGCTATATAAAATGCTGAGAAAGCAAGACCGCCACGTGTGAGGAGCTTTAATTTATGTGAGCGCTTCTGCATGAATGTGTCATTGTGTAATATGGTCTGCGCTCATGTTTTAAGAATGAGTTCGGAATATTGGGACTACAGTGTCAGGGAGGTCACGAGGGAATCTGTCGCGGGAACAGGACAGGAGCTGTTGCGCGGCACCGGGAGGCACAGTGAGCCAGGCGAGACAAGTGTGGGCATTGGGCAACTTGCGAATACAGTGAATAAGTTAATTATGCAAAGTTGGAAGGCTGCACATACAGTCCAATTCCCAAATAAGCATGGTGACATGATATTGTAATAAGCGAACTTAGGCTAATTTTGCATATGAGATATATTCCTTTTTTATTTCATCTGTGCATTGTATCTTCCCATCTCAAACTTAAATGCCATGATAGACAACACGTGTCTTGCCAGGGGTGAGTGGCACGGAGAGCCTTCTGTTTGACTAGAACACTGAGTGATGTGTTATGTGGGATGTGCATAATATACTGCGCCTGGGCTCGCAGGTGCCATTGTAGCAGACACAATAGGATATGCAGTGATAAGGAGGTAGGCATATGCAGAACATTTCCCTGAGCATATTGGGCAGGTGTAGTTGGTTCAAGGACTCCGTGATATGCTTATAGGAGATCCTGGGGTCTTTGGTTCCCTGGGTAGCCTGCCAATTACACCGACAATGAGTGTCAGTGGTTCGGGTAACGTGTCTTATCGGGCACAGCGTGATGCCATCAATTGAGCCCATTTAGTGACCCCATGGCGGTATTAGTGACCACATGGCGGTATGTCCACTCTTCCTAAGTCTGACAACCCTAGCATCTCTATCCTGCACTTGGGGAGGGTGGGGAATGACTGATCCAGAGCTTTCAAGGGGAGGGAGCTAAGCATGGGCGAATTTTGCGAATCTCGCGTTCGCGAATTTTGCGGATTTGCGAACTCGCAATCCGCAAAATCCGCGAATTCCCGCGAATTTGCGGATTTTTTTTTGTGTTCGCGCGGGTTTCTGCCAGTTCGCGAGGGTTTTGTACAATTTCGCAAAACGCGAACTTACCTGTCGGGTCGCAAGTTTCGCGAACTTGTTGTTTCTACGTGTCCAGCCTGTTTGGGACACTCTTCTTCATCACTGCCACTCTCTGTCACCACTGCCACTCTCTGACTACTCATGCCACCCTCTGGCCCACCCATGCCACCCTCTGTTTCATCACAGCACCCTCTGGTTGTCCAGTCAGTGTACATTATTGTGGCAACGCAAGCACACCTTCCCTGCCTCAAGTGACCTGAATTAATTTGGGGCTGATTAATGTTTCACAGAATATTTTTTTAGCTGGCACCTGCTTCCTTAGTGCTTCCTGATTAGTGATCTTTTGCACTTGCTAAGTGCTTTCATTGTTGCAAAATTAGTTACAACACCTGCCCTGCCCCAACTGACAATAATGAATTAGGGGCTGATTAATGGATTTGAACCTCCAGCCTGGCTCCTGCTTGTCTCCCTTAGCTGTAATTCAGGACCTTTGTGGCATATGTGTAACTATTCTGAGGTTCAGAGCAGGGTCACATAATAGTTGCAACTGGCAACTGAACTCTGGAGGGGCCCCTCAGGAAGCACTACAGGAAATGGCTACTAATGATGAGCCTGAACTTTTGAACCTGGTAAGTAGTTTCAGTTTTGCTAAGATCGTATTTCTGCAATTTTGCGCTTATTCGCGGGGCGCGAAGTTGTACTGGGAAGCCGCGAACTCACGCGAACCGTGCGAGCAAGCCATGAAATCCGCTGCTCGCGGATTTGCGGATTTTGCGGGAGATTCGCGAATCTCGCGGATTGCGAATTTACCGAAAATCCGCAAAATCCGCGAGCGAAACGGATTTTCCGCCCATGCTTAGAGGGAGCGAGTCTGTAAAGCCATGGGGCCAATGGGAACATCTACCTGGTAACAAACTATTAGACTAGCTAGGGCTTGACACTTACAGAATATAGCTCAGGGGTGCATCTGGGGGGAGCCGTGCTTCTTAAAAGACGGCGTCCATTTGTCCACATCAGGGGATGGAATCGTCTCAGAGAATCTTCTTGCCAAGTTAGTGGTGTATAGGGACCGGGCAGGACCTTGCAGTGAGTGGGCTAGGTTAGTGAATTTTAAGGACAGGGCATGACCTTTCAGTATAGGAGGGTAGGGGGGCCAGATAGTCGGTCAACTACGCTGGCCTGTGGCGGTAAGGTCATGATTGGTGAGCAGTTAATTTAAGGTTCCTAGGGGGCGGTGCCATTCTTGAATGGGGTTGCCCAAAGGGAGGGACAAGTGGTCTCTCCTAGAACTCCAGGGGCAGTTACAGCCTGTTGGCTACATGGGTGCGGGGGAGGGGAGAGTCACGCTTTCTCTAGGTTGGTTGGCCACCCCGCACGTGCACAATGACGCCAGTAAACGGCGCAGAGATGCAAGGGCCCCTTTTAATGCAGTTAATAGAGCATCCGGGGGCGGAAGTACCCTCACGGTAAGCAGGCCCTCTGCGCATGCGCACTTCAACGGAAGGGCGTTGTTAATAGGGCGGACGGAGGTAACTGGGGAGGGGGTGTACCCCCACGGTAAACGGGCCTTCTGCGTATGCGCACTCCTTAGTGCACCATATTTAGACTTCGCTTGCATATGTACAGTGATTTTATACCCTCATTCTGTACCTACAGTCTACACACTATCTATCTATATGGGGTCATTTGACCTTCGAGGAGGTCACGTACGCTCATTGGCATACAAAGTTGCCCGGCTCCCCTTTACGTAACTGGCCGGTAACACCATTACACACCTAGCAATTCAACTCTAGTTTGGTTATTAATTCAGTTAATCCTTATGCACGTTTTCTAAATTACCACTGGTGAATATTCTCTTCACTCATATTTTCACATACTAATGATCTTACGACTTTACCATTAGTATAGGCGGGCTGAGATGAATTACAAGTATCATCTCATACTTTTGACAGTTCTATTTTTACTATTAATATAGGCGGGCTGAGACAAGTTATGAGTATTGTCACCAATGCTAAGTTTCATCATTTATTTTCATGGCAACTTTGTTAAGAATATAAGGTAATCAAGTACTAAACTATTTACCATCTGTTTCTACCTAGTCAAGCACCCTTTACTGTGCTGGTACTTCAACTTTTCTCAGTTTCAGTGTCATATTTTCTAGACGTGTGCAAAGTGCACATTTATTTTTACGTTGTCAAGATTGGTTTTTGTGTTGTGCATTAGTTACATCGTGTTGGCACCTTCTGTATGAGGTCTTATACAGGTACTTTATCATCATGCGGAATGATCCTCAACTGCTTGCTGGCTTTGAATGAAAGGCTAAAATGACTGCAAATTCTTAAGCAGGTGGCCCGTATGTGGCAGACTATGCATTCTTTTTTGATGAAGACCTGCACAATTAGGTTCATGCAATTTGCCAGGACTCTGAAGTATCCTCCGTCAGCTAAGGCATTAACGATATTACTGCCATTGTCAGTGGCAATTAATCCAATGTTGAAACGTCTGGGTGCAACCCATTCATATAGTTCAGTATTGAATTTTTCCAAGATATTGGCTGCTGCGTGCAATTTCTCCATGGTAAACATTGCAACTAATGTATGCTGTGGAATGCCTGGAAATGCATCATCAGTGGTGAGAACTGCAGTTAGCAGTTGCTTTACTCCCTTAAAGAAAATCCTGCGTGCAGTGATACACATGTAATCTGTTGCTTGACAACTGGTCCACATGTCCATCACGAGATGGGTGGGCTTAAAAGCCCTCTCCTTCACTGCATTGCAAACCAATTGCAGCACTTGAAGGTGCAGCACTGGCACAGCAACAGTGAAACAGCTTGAAACCTTCCATTTAGGACATAGGATATCCACTAACTCAAGAAACCCATCTCTTTCCATGAAAGAAGGAGGAAGGAGGTCTAGTGTTAATATTTTATGCCACTTTCCCATTGTATAAATGCACTTCCTTGTGAGTTTGTTGGTACTGTGACTCCTTGGTGAATTTAGCCTGGATGGTGTGTTGTGACAGTGTCCTTTGTGATTCCCCGGTAGTAGTGGGCTATGGAGAGCAGGTTGCTCAAGCAGGTAGTCTGTTTGGGCAATTTGGGGTGACAATATTCCTCTGTCCTCTGTCCTTTTTGCCATTCTGAGATTCTTGAGGGTGTTGACTGCACACACTGTGTGACAGGCACAGGGCTGCTTTGTATGCTGCTGACAGCATCCTCTTCTTCCTCACCACTACCTCCTGCCATACATTGAACTTCTTCTCTCTCACCACTAGCAGCTCTGTGTTTGAGGTCTCTGTCCACATGACTGAGTGCTGATTTTTTAGATGAGTTTGTTTTCCTCCGGTACCATACTGTCCCTGTGACTCAACTGCTTCAGGTTTTGGGGGTTTGGGAAAGATGGAAGCAGGCAGTGTTGGTAGAACTAGAGGTAAGGTGTACTTCATCTGTGCCCCTCTCCTTACTAACAATTACTGGCATATCATCATTTTTCTCATGTCAAATGCGTTCAGGAACTTTCCGTTTCCCCTCATCTTTTGTGGGGAGTCTTGGTTGGGTGCCAAACCATATCAAGATAATCAGACGGGGGCTCGGAGAAGATAGAGGAGTGCTCTTTCTTATCTTTGTGGGAGATCATAAAGCTGATGTTTCCAGTGGAAGAGCAGTCACAGCAACATCCTCCTCTGCAGAAGTTCAAACTCCTGCTCTGCTTCGACATCTAGAAGATCAGGTGGTGCAGGCTGTGGTTCCCGGTGTTGACTTTCCTGTGAAGATTCAGTTAGCTGCTGGCACAATTCTAATTGAGCTTCACTGCTCTCTTTGACTGCAGTCACTGCAGCACTGAGACGCATGGGCTTAGGTTTTGTAGATGGTGGTGATATTAATACAGGGTTGATCCTCCTCCCAGCCTCTACATGCCCAGAAGGGGGTGCAACAGGCATGTCATATCTATAGAACAAAGGAGGGAGGCTTCATGCTAGTGGTGGCAACAGGCGTGTTCTTCTCCTCACTGGCAACTTTCTAAGCAGTAGCTTCCTTATTTGGGGCCAACTTCTTTTATGAGTAAGCAATAGCACAAGTAGAAGCACGTAGCAAAGAACTCTGAGGTCACTCTTAGGTAATTCTCAGAATTCTCTCTGTCTCATTAGTGTATGTGACATGAGGTCTTGTGTAATTGTAGGCAATTCAAATAGAGCAAGAAGTAAGTGAGACGTGGCAATCTAGCCAATTTATCACCAGCCCATCGTCATTAATGCCTAACAGAAGTGTACCTATGCATGAACAATGTGTTGCAAGATATTAAACAGGAAAGGCTAAGTTGGTGACAATCCAGGGCCAATTGTGGATCCTATGGCTCACACTGGGAAGCCAGGCAGAAATTGAAAACAGTATTGAATGATTGCTTATGTACCTCCAGGGCTCATGAGACCCCTTTGAGAGGCAGAGGGGCAGACACAAATTGAATAAATTAATAAAGCAATTGCTGGTGCCCCTCCCAGATAGACATCAAATGAATTAATCAAACAATTGCTGATGTTCCTCCAAGGCCTTTTGTGACTTTATGGGAGGTGGGGACACAGGAAAACATTAAATAAATAAAAATGCTGATGTTCCTTCAGGGCCAGTGGTAATCCTTTAGAAGGCAGGGAGCTAGCTCAAAATCAAATAAATAAATTAAATGCTTAGTGGTTTTCCCCCCAGCACCCTGCACACTCCATGTGAGGCAAGGGGAGGCACACAAAAATACAATACATTATTTATAATTGCAGGTGCCCCCACTGGGGCCCATCGGGGACTCAATGGGAGGAAGGAAAATATTGAATTAAAAAAACAGCACTGTACTACAATCAGCACAAATAAATGAATTGGGAAAAAAAAAATTAATACAAATGTTGATATTGAAAGTTACTGGTTGAGGCGGGTGAAACCCTACTCAAACAGCCAGCACAAATATGTGAAACATGAGCAAACCCCAAATGAAACTGTGCTTAAACCTCTAATAACTTACCACAAAAGTAGTCAGGCTTAGCTTAGAGGCAATGTGCAAAGTATTTATGCAGCAGTTCAAACAGTAATAAAATGAAAACACAACATAAGAAAAATCCAAACCAATTTCGGAAAATGAATTCAAGTGTAATACATTATTTTAGATCAAAATGAAAAAAATCAAATTTGTAGAACCAGAAATATACAATTTTAAAGAATGAAGGGTTCTATTACGATGGCGCATCGGCAAAAGGGACCGCCCGCCATAGGTTTGGTGGTCCTGTCATACAAATTAGGATGCGCCCGTCACATTGGCGGGCGTATTCCGCATTATTTACATTGCGGCATGCGGTGCTGTAAGAAACACCCACCGCAATGTAAAAAATGCATGTTGTGCATTTGCATGCACAACGTGACAGGCACCGAGCGGTGTCTGCCACCTTGTGCATGCAAATGCAGAGGGGTGCCATGGGTACCCCCCATGTGCACCCCCAGCCCCTGATCTCCGCCATAAACATAATCTGGATGGCGGTGTCTTGCAGACACAGCCACCATGTTATGCCCCTTTTCCGCCTGGTTGACTCGTCCACCGGCGGAAAAGCGTCGGACGGTCTTTCGGTCCGCCGCGGACCCCCAGCCATACTAATATGGCGGGGTCAATCAGGCATAGATGGCCAGCCAGTCCCCCCCCGCCGGGCCTGCGCTGGCTACCGCCGTTTATGCGGGGGCGATCCGCCCGTCATCATAATAGACCCATAAGTGAAAACAATGCTAAAAAACAAAGCAAAAACTGGTTATGAATCACTGACATATTATCGACAAGCACAATATCGAAATGCAAAAATATCGGCACACTATTATCGACTACCAATACTTATTAAACAAAATACAAAAATATCAAAACGAGAATATCATAAATAAAAAATATTGTATACAACATTATCGAAAACACAAATATCGTTAAAGAAGATATTGAACTTTCTTCAATAAACATTAAATTGTCCTAAATATAGAAAACTAAAATATAGACAACAATTGTATCGATTTTATTTAAATATCATCTAAAATGAACATATCTTCCCCCAAAACATATTTTCACTATGTAAACAATAACTACGCACATTGTAACTATTAAATAACTTTATTATAACATATAAACATATATAAACATCAAAACTTTAAAAGTTAGACTATTAAACTTAATATTAAATATTATTACAAATAGCACATCGAAATTAAACATTATAAACTATATAAAACATACAAAAGCAAAGAAATATGTTTAAAAAAAGTAATTAGCACTAACAACTTCTTAATTAGCTTTTCCCATATATGTAAACTAACTGCCAGAAACTTTAAAAAAATAAAGAACAACGAATGGAAACCTCTAACACTATCTAAACAACAACATTTTACATATAATACAAACTACAACTCTACAGAAAAAAGAAGAGGAGACTCTGCCGGATTATTTGCCGGATTAAGGTGCTGGAGACTAAACATATATAATTTACTATTCTCACTCCAGTCAGTATTAAGTCAAGGAAGGTGCTGCACACTAAAGATATATCATTTACTATTCCCACTCCAATCAGTATTACCTCAGGGAAGGTGCTGGACACTAAAGATATGTCATTTACAAATCCCACTCCAGTCAGTATTAAGTCAGGGAAGGTGCTGGACACTAAAGATAAAACATTTACTATCCCAACTACAGTAAGTATTGATTCAGGGAAGGTGCTGGGCACTAAAGACATATAATTTACTATCCATACTCCTGTTAGTTTTAAGTCAAGGAAGGTACTGCACAATAAAATTATATAATTAACTATTCACACTCACCATCCACACCACAAAAACACTACATCCCATATATAAATTATTAGCCCCACTCCAGTCAGTATTAAGTCAGGGAAGGTGCTGGACACTAAAGATATATAATTTACTATTCCCACTCCAGTCAGTATTAAGTCAGGATAGGTGCTGGACACTAAAGAGATATAATTTACAATTCCCACTCCAGTCTGTATTAAGTCAGGGAAAGTGCTGGAGACTAAACATATATAATTTACTATTCCCACTCCAGTCAGTATTGAGTCAGGGAAGGTGCTGGATACTAAATATATATAATTTACTATTTCCACTCCAGTCAGTATGCTGGACACTAAAGATATATAAATTACTATTCCCACTCCAGTCACTATTAAGTCAAGGAAGGTGCAGGACACTAAAGATATATAATTTACTATTACCACTCCAGTCACTATTAAGTCAGGGAAGGTGCTGGACACTAAAGATATATTATTTACTATCTAACTCCAGTAAGTATTAATTGAGGGAAAGTGCTGGAGACTAAACATATATAATTTACTATTCCCACTCCAGTCAGTATTGAGTCAGGGAAGGTGCTGGATACTAAATATATATAATTTACTATTCCCACTCCAGTCAGTATGCTGGACACTAAAGATATACAAATTACTATTCCCACTCCAGTCACTATTAAGTCAAGGAAGGTGCAGGACACTAAAGATATATAATTTACTATTACCACTCCAGTAACTATTAAGTCAGGGAAGGTGCTGGACACTAAAGAGATATAATTTACAATACCCACTCCAGTCTGTATTAAGTCAGGGAAAGTGCTGGAGACTAAACATATATAATTTACTATTCCCACTCCAGTCAGTATTGAGTCAGGGAAGGTGCTGGATACTAAATACATATAATTTACTATTCCCACTCCAGTCAGTATGCTGGACACTAAAGATATATAAATTACTATTCTCACTCCAGTCACTATTAAGTCAAGGAAGGTGCAGGACACTACAGATATATAATTTACTATTCCCACTTCAGTCAGTATTTACTCAGGGAAGGTGCTGGACACTAAAGATATATACATTATTAGTCTCACTCCAGTCAGTATTAAGTCAGGAAAGGTGCTGGACACTAAAGATATACAATTTACTATTCCCACTCCAGTCAGTATTAAGTCAGGGAAGGAGCTGGACACTAAAGATACATAATTTACTAAATCAACTCCAGTAAGTATTAATTCGGGGAAGGTGCTGGACACTAAAGATATATAAATTACTGTTCCCACTTCAGTCAGTATTAAATAAGGGAAGGTGCTGGACACTAAAAATGTATAATTTACTATTACAACTCCAGTAAGTATTAATTCATGGAAGGTGTTGGATACTAATCATATATAATTTACTATTCCCACTCCAGTAAGTATTAATTCAGGGAAGGTGTTGGGCACTAAACATATATAATTTACTATTCCCACTCCAGTCAGTAATAAGTCAGGGAAGATGCTGCACACTAAACATATATAAATTACTATTCCCACTCCAGTCAGTATTAAGTCAGGGAAGGTGCTGGACTCTAACGATATATAATTTACTATTCCCACTCTAGTCACTATTAAGTCAGGGAAGGTGCTGGACACTAAAGAAATATACATTACTATTCCCACTCCAGTCGGTATTAAGTCAGGGAAGGTGCTGGATATTAAAGATATATAGTTTACTATTCCCACTCCAGTCACTATTGAGTCAGGGAAGGTGCTGGACACTAACAATATATAATTTACTATTCCCACTCTAGTCACTATTAATTCAGGGAAGATGCTGGACACTAAAGAAATATACATTACTATTCCCACTCCAGTAAGTATTAATTCAGGGAAGGTGCTGGAGACTAAACATATATAAATTACTATTCCCACTCCAGTCAGTATTGAGTCAGGGAAGGTGCTGGACACTAAAGAAATATACATTACTATTCCCACTCCAGTAAGTATTGATTTAGGGAAGGTGCTGGAGACTAAACATATATAATTTACTATTCCCACTCCAGTCAGTAATAGGTCGAGGAAGGTGCTGGACACTAAACATATATAAATTACTATTCACACTCCAGTCAGTATTAAGTCAGGGAAGGTGCTGGACACTAAAGATATACAATTTACTATTCCCACTCCAGTCAGTATTAAGTCAGGGAAGGTGCTGGACACTAAAGATATATAATTTACTATTCCCACTCTATTCAGTATTATATCGGGGAAGGTGCTGGACACTAAAGATACATACATTACTATTCCAACTCAAGTAAGTATTTATCCAGGGAAAGTGCTGGAGACTAAACGTATATAATTTCCTATTCCCACTCCAGTCACTATTAAGTCAGGAAAGGTGCTGGACACTAAAGATATATAATTTACTATTCTAACTCCAGTAAGTATTAATTCAGGGAAGGTGCTGGAGACTAAACATATATAATTTACTATTCTCACTCCAGTCAGTATTAAGTCAAGGAAGGTGCTGCACACTAAAGATATATCATTTACTATTCCCACTCCAATCAGTATTACCTCAGGGAAGGTGCTGGACACTAAAGATATGTAATTTACAAATCCCACTCCAGTCAGTATTATGTCAGGGAAGGTGCTGGACACTAAAGATATAACATTTACTATCCCAACTCCAGTAAGTATTGATTCAGGGAAGGTGCTGGGCACTAAAGACATATAATTTACTATCCACACTCCTGTTAGTTTTAAGTCAAGGAAGGTACTGCACAATAAAATTATATAATTAACTATTCACACTCCCCATCCACGTCGTCCAAAAACACTACATCCCATATATACATTATTAGTCCCACTCCAGTCAGTATTAAGTCGGGGAAAGTGCTGGAGACTAAACATATATAATTTACTATTCCCACTCCAGTCAGTATTGAGTCAGGGAAGGTGCTGGATACTAAATATATATAATTTACTATTCCCACTCCAGTCAGTATGCAGGACACTAAAGATATATAATTTACTATTACCACTCCAGTTACTATTAAGTCAGGGAAGGTGCTGGACACTAAAGACATATAATTTACTATCTAACACCAGTAAGTATTAATTCAGGGAAGGTGCTGGAGACTAAACATATATAATTTACTATTCTCACTCCAGTCAATATTAAGTCAGGGCAGGTGCTGGACACTAAAGATATGTAAATTACAATTCCCACTCCAGTCACTATTAAGTCAGGGAAGGTGCTGGACACTAAAGATATAACATTTACTATTCCAACTCCAGTAAGTATTGATTCAGGGAAGGTGCTGGGCACTAAAGACATATAATTTACTATCAAGTCAAGTCAAGTCAAGTCAGAAAATTTATATAGCGCGCTACATACCCAGAGGGTCTCAAGGCGCTTGAAGAGGGGTGGGGAATTACTGGTCAAATATCCACGTTTTAAGTTCCTTTCTGAATGCTAGGTGGTTCTGAGTAAGGCGAAGGTGAGTGGGAAGTGAGTTCCAGGTTTTAGCTGCCAGGTAGGAAAAGGATCTACCTCCCATGGTGGTTTTGTTGATGCGAGGTACAGTGGCCAGGGCTTGGTTGAATGATCGTAGTTGGCGTGAGGGGGTGTAGAAGGACAGTCGTGTGTTGAGGCATTCTGGTCCGATTTCGTAGAGTGCTTTGTGTGCGTGGGTTAGGAGCCGGAAAGTGATCCTCTTATTGACGGGGAGCCAGTGGAGGCTTTTCAGGTGACCAGAGATGTGTTCATTGCGCGGGATGTCTAATATGAGCCTGGCTGAAGCGTTCTGGATTCGTTGGAGTTTTTTCTGGAGTTTAGCGGTAGTACCGGCGTAGAGGGTGTTTCCGTAGTCCAGTCGGCTCGTGACCAGGGCGTGGGTGACCGTTTTCCTAGTTTCGGTGGGGATCCAACGGAAAGTTTTTTTGAGCATGCGAAGAATGTTGAAGCAGGATGAAGAGACGGCGTTGACTTGTCTATTCATTGAAAGTGAGGAATCCAGGATGACGCCCAGGTTCCGTGCGTGGTCCGTCGGGATGGGTGCTTTTCCAAGGGCTTCTGGCCACCAAGAGTCATCCCAGGCAGAGGGGGAGGTGCCTAAGATAAGGACTTCTGTTTTATCTGAGTTCAGTTTCAGACGGCTGTGTTTCATCCATTCGGCTACTTCTTTCATTCCTTCGTGTAGGTTAGTTTTGGCGGTTCTAGGGTCATTGGTGAGTGAAAGGATCAGTTGAGTGTCATCCGCGTAGGAGATGATGTTGAGGTTGTGTTGGCGAGCGATGGCCGCGAGGGGGCTCATGTATACGTTGAAGAGGGTGGGACTGAGTGAGGATCCTTGGGGTACTCCACAGATGACTTCAGTGGCCTCTGAGATGAATGGTGGGAGGCGGACTCTCTGGGTTCTTCCGGTGAGGAATGAGGTGATCCAATCCAGTGCTTTTCCTTGTATTCCGATGTTTTTGAGGCGCTGTAGAAGGGTGCTATGGCAGACTGTGTCGAAGGCTGCGGAGAGGTCAAGGAGGATAAGGGCGACTGTGTCTCCATTGTCCAGGAGAGTGCGGATGTCGTCTGTTGCTGCGATGAGGGCGGTTTCAGTGCTGTGTTTGGCTCGGAAGCCGGATTGTGAGGAGTCGAGGGATTTGTTAGTTTCAAGGAAGGTGGCGAGCTGGATGTTGACCGCTTTCTCGATGACTTTGGCCGGGAATGGAAGGAGCGAGATGGGGCGGTAGTTTTTGAGTTCGGTGGGGTCAGCTGTGGGTTTCTTCAGGAGGGCGCTGAGTTCGGCATGTTTCCAGCTTTCCGGGAAGGTGGCGGAGTTGAAGGAGCAGTTGATGACATCTCGGAGGTGTGGTGCTATGATGGAGTTAGCTTTGTTGAAGATGTGGTGAGGGTATGGGTCAGTTGGGGATCCTGAGTGGATGGAGTTCATCAGGCGGATGGTGTCCTCAGTGGAGATAGGGTTCCAGTCGTTGAGGGTGTTCAAGGGAGGTGGGGGTCCTGCTAGGGGTTGGGTGGGTTGGTCTTCGGGTTGGTTGTCGAAGCTGTTGTGGATGTCTGCGATTTTGTTGTGGAAGAATGAGGCTAGGGAGTCGCAGAGGGCTTGGGAGGGGGTGATGTCGTTGGAGTTGGCCGTGGGATTGGTGAATTCCTTGACGATATTGAATAGTTCTTTGCTGTTATGGGCGTTGTTATCTAGTCGGTCCTTGAAAGCGGCTTTCTTGGCTTTTCGGATCAGTTGGTGGTGTAAGCGGGTGGCGTTCTTGAAAGCTTCCTTGGTGCTGGTGGTTGGATCTTTTTTCCAGGCCTTCTCAAGGGAGCGGCAGAGTTTCTTGGATTTCTTAAGATCATCGTTGAACCAGGAGGCCTTCTTGCTGCCGAGTTTGTTTTGTCGTTTTTTCAGTGGTGCTAGGATGTTGGCGCTGTTGGATAGCCATAGGGTGAGGTTGGTGGCGGCTTGGTCGGGATTTGAGGAGTGGGCTGGGGGGTTTAGAAGGAGCGATGATGAGATCTGGTCGATGGTGATTTTGTTCCAGTTTCTTTGCATAGTTGATTGGGGGTGGTTGTTGGCTTTGGGCTTGTTGTAGGTGAAGTGAACGCAGCTGTGGTCAGTCCAAAGGAGAGCCGTGGTGTGGCTGAAGGAGACATGACTGCTGGAGGTGAAGATAGGGTCGAGTGTGTGACCTGCGATGTGGGTGGGGGAAGTGACCAGTTGTTTAAGTCCGAGGTTGGCGAGGTTGTCCAAAAGGGTGGTGGAGTTGCGGTCGTTGTTCTTTTCAAGGTGAAAGTTGAGGTCTCCCAGAAGGATGTAATCTTTGGAGGGGAGCGCGTGTGGAGTGATGAAGTCCGTGATGTCCTCACTAAATTGTGCGCGGGGTCCTGGAGGTCTGTAAAGGAGGGTGCCTCTGAGTGTGGTCTTGGGGTCGATGTGGATCTGGAAGTGAAGGTGTTCTGAGTTGGCGAGATTGACGTCTGAGCTGGTTGAGATGCGGATGGAATTCTTATGGACGATAGCGATACCTCCTCCTGTGTTGCCGGTACGATCCTTGCGTATGATCTTGTAGTCTTCTGGGATGGCAATGGTGATGTCTGGGGCGGAAGAGGCGTTCATCCATGTTTCTGTTAGGAAGGCGATGTCCGGGGAGATGGTGTCTAGTAGATTCCAGAGGTCAATGGCGTGCCTGTGGACCGATCGGGTGTTGAGCAAGATGCATTGTAGGTGGTTGGTGTCAGATATCTGGTTGGTGTTAGTGGATGAGGAGGTGTTCCTGGTGCCGTCGAACTTGCAGGAGTTGCAGGAAAAGGGTCCATGGGTGTGTCCAGGGGCGGCTTGGACGCAGTTGGGGGAACGGCCGGGGTTAAGGGCTAGGAGGGTGGAGGCATCGTAGGTAATGCGGGAGGGGTGGACAGAGCGAGTACCAGGGGCTCTGGCGCTGGGCGCGGTCCAGGCGCGGACGGGCGTAGACGGGCTTACCTTTGGCGCACCTTCGGCGTGGACGCTGCGCGTGGTACCATGTGGCTTAAATGGATGGTGGAGGGGGCGGAGCGTGGGAGGGTCAGCTGGGAGGCGGGATCAGAGAGGCGGGTCAGGGGAGAGGAAAACACAAAATGGAGGGCAAAAATGAAAGTAAAAGCAGGGCACAGCACAATGCTCGTCAACAGGCAGCCCAATGCTCTCAATTCCTGCAGAATACCTCTATCAAAGCGCCACTAACAAAAGTACTAACGTTGCACACTACAGCAATGAAGTGCAACTAATAAATACACAGAGCGCCAGTCAAAATATTACAATCAGGTTTCAGAAAGCGCCAAGCGATAATCAGCTTCTAAGCGCTAATGCAGAAGCTGTGATCAACGCGGTTAGCTTCGCTGACAGTGAGGTACAAAGCGTGAAGCAGGCAATTCAGAGTGCAACAAGCACAAAGCAATTACGTGAAATAACGTTCTCACAGCGCAGCGCGAGCAAGAGCTTCTAAGCGCTATTAATCTATCTATGTCAACGATACCAGGCGCGGTCAGGAATGCTCGGTGCAAGGGCTTCAGCTGCGATGTAGGTGTAGTCAATCAGAGAATGTAGCAGGAGAGCGTGGGGGGAGCGACCGTTCAGGATGGGATCCCGGTGGTCACAGCTAGGTACGGGCTGGGGAGAGTCTGTTCTTCGTGTGTGGGAGGGTCAGCTGGGAGGCGGGATCAGAGAGGCGGGTCAGGGGAGAGGAAAACACAAAATGGAGGGCAAAAATGAAAGTAAAAGCAGGGCACAGCACAATGCTCGTCAACAGGCAGCCCAATGCTCTCAATTCCTGCAGAATACCTCTATCAAAGCGCCACTAACAAAAGTACTAACGTTGCACACTACAGCAATGAAGTGCAACTAATAAATACACAGAGCGCCAGTCAAAATATTACAATCAGGTTTCAGAAAGCGCCAAGCGATAATCAGCTTCTAAGCGCTAATGCAGAAGCTGTGATCAACGCGGTTAGCTTCGCTGACAGTGAGGTACAAAGCGTGAAGCAGGCAATTCAGAGTGCAACAAGCACAAAGCAATTACGTGAAATAACGTTCTCACAGCGCAGCGCGAGCAAGAGCTTCTAAGCGCTATTAATCTATCTATGTCAACGATACCAGGCGCGGTCAGGAATGCTCGGTGCAAGGGCTTCAGCTGCGATGTAGGTGTAGTCAATCAGAGAATGTAGCAGGAGAGCGTGGGGGGAGCGACCGTTCAGGATGGGTGTTGGTACTGCACAATAAAATTATATAATTAACTATTCACACTCCCCATTCACATCGTCAAAAAACACTACATCCCACTCCCAAAAACAATTAATATTTAAATTTCAAAGTTTTAATTGTAATTTAAAAAAAGAATGTAATACATAAAAAACTAGTATCACACCTTCTCCCATAATAAAACAATCCACACCAACTACATTTTAAATTTCAATTTAGAACTTTCATTTTTTTTAAAGATTTCTTTGCATTTGAAAAAATCTTCCCACCCTCATTCCCTAATAACATCCAACTCCTAAAACAAAATTTCAAATTTCAATTCTAAATTTAAAGAAATATTTGAATTTAACATTAATAATTTTAAAACACTCCCCACTCTTATCCCCTAATAACCCAACATCCCTCTCCTACAACATTTCTAATTTCAATTTTATTTTGAATTTAGTTTTTTTAACTAATATTTTGAAAACACTACCCACCCTAATCCTCTAATACCGCAACATCCCACTCCTAAAACAACATTTCAAATTTCAAATAAAAAAATGTAAACTAATATTTTTAAAACACTCCCCACCCTTATCTCCTAATAACCCAACATCCCGCTCTTAAAACAACATTTCACATTTCAAATATACATTTTTAATTGGATTTTTTTTAAACCAATACTTTTAAAACTCTCCCCACCCTTATCCCCTAATAACCCAATATCCCGTTCCTAAAACAACATTTCACAATTGAAATATAAATTTTAAATAAAAAAAAATGTTTTAACTAATATTTTTAAAACACTCCCCATCCTTATCCCCTAATAGTCCAACATCCCACCCCGCTCCTAAAATTTATATTACAATTATTATTTTAATACAATATTCTACAACTATGAATACAATAAAACCAACTATATTTTAATATTAAAAGATACTATTTCGACATTTTAAAAAAACAATATTTTATACATTCTATATTATTTTTTTCGATAGTTTTAACACTATCATACGATATTTTCTTATAACTATATTTTGTCATCGATATAAAATACATCTATTTAGTAGCTATATAGTAGTATTGTCGATAAAAAAAATCGATATCATTGTCAGTCGATATTTAAAATTCGATATTATGACCAGTTACCACTGGTTATCTGGTCACGTCGGACCAGGACAAAGTTACAGGTTCAGGCCGACTATGATAGACTGCAGGTCGGATACAGGGACCCAGCTAGGCCCACTGAACATATTACTCGATTGAAGCTGGTAGCTGGGCGGTGAGACTTTACAGGGCTTTGCATCACTTGCCTTCCATTACTATGAAGTAGAAACTGTGAAGTGATGTTTTGCCGGGTTAACACCCTAGGTTCAGGAGGCCAGCTAACTTGACCTTGGAGAAAATCTGGTGGCCCTGGGTTCAAGATGAATGTCCATTCCTTCTCACTCAAGCAGCAGGGCAGTGGAGTAGCAGGGCAGCAGAGTAGCAGTCCTTCATGCAGTAGAGCAGTCCTTCTGAGTCTTTCACAGTTCGAGAAGTGTACTGAAGAGTTGGGTTTAAGGGTTCCATTTTTATACCAGAGCATCACTTTGAAGTAGGAGAATGTTCTGCACGGTTCCACCCCCCAGAGGTACTTGAAATTTCCTGCATTAATGCCCTGGCTCTAGCTTGTCTGGGATCACAAAAGACTGGTATGAAACCTTTTGTGAGTATTCTCAGTCAGAGCCTTTGTGATGTGTAAATGCTGTAGGTGACAGCTCCTCGTCAATTCAGGTATGGCCCATCTTGCCAACACTTATCATGGTTTGTCTCACTGCCTGGGAGTAATACATAAAGATAAACTGACAGATACACATAGTCATGTGCGCCAGGATACAGACACCAAATGGTTAGGACAAGACAATGTGAACATTCTAAAAGTGGGATTTTCAGTTGTGTGACTTAAAGTGCGACGTTAGCATATAAGAAGGCTTTAAATTACAGTTCTTTAGACATCAAACTCAATATTAGTACCTGCTCCCAATTTCAAATGATAACTTTATAAATGTAATAAGTTAACCAAATGTTAATGAGATAGGCCTCACAGTAGTGGAAAACAAATTTAGGAGTTTTTCTCTACCAGGATATGTAAAACTTAAAAGTACATGTCCAACTTTTTAAATATACTACCACCTGCCCTCTAGGCTGTTTAGGGCTGACACTAAGGGTGACTTTTATGTATTAAAAAGGGGGGTTTGGGCCTGGCAGGAGGTTTATCTTGCCAAATATAAATAGCAGTTTAAACTGTACACACAGGCTGAAATGGCAGGCCTGAAACATATTTAAAGGGCTACCTAAATGAGTGGTATGATTAGTGCTGCAGGTCAACTAATAGCATTTAATTTATTGGCCTTGTGTACATGTAGTACCACTGTACTGGAGGCCTACAAGTAAATGAAATATGCCAATTGGGTGTAAGCCAAAGTTACCAACTTTAAAAGCGATAGCATAAGAACTTTAAAACGGTTAGCAGTGGTAAATTGTGTAGAGTCCTAAAAGCCAACAAAAACGGGTTCAAGAAACAGGAGGGCGAAGGCAAGAAATTTGGGAATGAGCCCAAGAGAGGGCCAAGGCCAAACAAATGTCATGGACCTCTTCTATCAATGTTCCTAGACAATGGGTTTTCAAAGTGGAATAAAAGTATTAAAACACACACTGGCTGCCCAGAATGATAGTATTCACCACAAGGCCACTGAAAGAGACATGGAAAACAAAGACAAAAAGGCAATCGCACACAATCATTGGTGTCACAAAATAGTAGTCACTGCATGGTCAAATGAGAACATTAAATACACTTCAAAAATTCCCAAACAACAATCAGCCCAAGGCAACACCAAATACCCCCCAAATAACTTTTTAGAGTTGCAAAAAACAAAATAAGACAAAATATCAGACATGTCACATACAGAAACTCACAGAAAATGGTGAGCAAACACATGGGGAAGAAGTAGCTGAGAGCTAACAACATGTCTGGCTACATGGGCCTGTACTCAGGGAACCACCCCAGCTAGAGCCACCAACAGGCACATGCAGACAAAACACAACATACATTTTGCAATTAATATAAGGCCATCTCAAGCCCCTACATTGATTAAAAACACATGTAGCACTGCAGTAGTGGGAATGTGAAAAATACATACAAAAATTACACTCCGTGCCTACTGCAGGACATACCTGGCCCAAAACAGTAAAAAACAAAGTAAAATGAATAATACATATGTACAAAATACACAAAAACACAAGTGTATGGAGAAAATGTATTTGAAACAACAGGACTCCACCATTGTAGTGTAGTTCCTATATTCCCAATAGGCTCTGCACATTGAAATACTATATTCTATAGATTAGACGTAGGACTGGGGTCAACTAGGTCTCTATGGAATATACTAAACTTAATTGTGTGTTTGCCAGCTAGGTCACTAGAAACTTTCTTGAATACACAAGAAGGGATTCGTTTCTGACAACTGCATAAACATAACAACTTTGTTTCCCAAGAATAAGAATATATCTCTCAGAGTTGTGGAAACAACAGATAAGTATTTCTCTCAGTCAATCGTGCATGCTTCGTTTCTACAGAGTTGCTGAGAAAATATAGAGACGGGCGTTTTCAATAAAAGGGTTTATTGAACAGTCTTTTTTCTCATGCAAGAGAAGTGAACTGCTACAATCGTTATGCAGACTGCAAAGTATAATGCGTACAGCGAGAATAGTACTATAAAAAATACTATAAGAGCATTGTATCGTTTCTAAGCCATATAAAAATACATACATAAATACATTGACTAAAATACTCAACTGGTGCCTCTAAAATACGCCTACCCCAATGTACCTAACCTAAGTCTAGTACGAGGGAAGAAGTAAGTATTGTGTAGCATAGGTTTAGTTGTTTTGCCAAGCATCTACCAAAGGTTTCTCTAGGTTCTAATCAGCTCCATACCTTAGGTAGAATGAAGGAGGTCTGGTATCTCTGTCTCGGGACTCGATTTCCCAACACCCCACAAGGGGAGCTTGGAAACATTGGAGCTGGATTCTCTGCAGGAGAAGTGCAGCCTTGCGTCAGCTGGAGAGTCGGCTTCCTTCGACACTTGCTGTAGTGAGCTGCGTCGTACAAGTAGGTAGTCGATCTGCTCTGAACCACCTAAGTTTGCTATAGCAAGTGAAGGCATATTTACACCTTGAAGGTGTTTAGAAATGCCATAGTTTGAGGTAAAGTCGGGCATATGAATGTCAGGAAAGAACCCCTAGGGAATAGTTGTTCTTTGTAAAGTAACTGAGTTCTTGGACAAATCAATATTCAAGCAAGGGGAAGTCCCTGACTGCTTAAGCAGATTTTCCAAAAAATCGTTGTGACGTTTTTGGTACGGGTGGAAGTAGCCATGCCTGTATATTGGTTGCATGAGCTATGCCTAAATATGGGCTTGATTTCTATGACTATAGAAGGGCAATGTGAATTGTACCCATATAAGGGCATGAATCAGGAAAATTCACTTGGAGCTTAAAACGCCACACAACACCATCCCAAAAATGTGCAAACATTACACCTTAAAAAATAACTTAATCATACTAGGGTTCCTGCTACTAAACTGCAGGCCATCCAACAACAAACAAACAAACATCAAAAGAAGTGCTGTCTGCCCTCACTCAAACAAACCTTTTTTGAAACTACAGGTTTGAACTTACTTAGATTTTTCGTGTGAGGATGTACCAGAGATTGATTACAAACAAAGGTTTCCCTCCCAAATCTGAATCCAAAATGACCAAGGACTGACCAACTGCTGCTCACGTTTGGATTTGCAATTTCACACTAAAAAATGACCCGAACATTCAACTTGAGTAAAAAATCTACCTGAAATGTTTGTTGACCACTTATGTTAATGAAGCTGCTGGGCGCGTTAGGAAAATGTCTTTCATGTTTGTACTTGCTTGTTTTCCCACATCTAAAGTTAAGGTTTTTCCTTGAATGCAAGTGTCATTACGGGATGAGGCTTAATGGTCTAATCTCTGTAATGACACAAACATTGTTATGCAATATTACGCCAATTATGCATGCATAATTAAAACGTCACCCTGATCTACAACAAATCCCTCAGATATATAAAACTGACACAGGCTGAAATACGCTGCATAATGTTTTAATCAGTCTATAGCACACAAGTTGTCTGACCCTGATCCATAGAATTTGCTCTGGTCAATTGTTGAGCATTGATAGTGGGTTAGGATTCAGAATTCCCAAGGGAGTACTAACAGTTCCCTATTTTTAGGTTAAACTGGAAGTGATACATGCTTATCACAGACAGAGGTCCACTGGCTCAGGCACTGAATACATATGTCACCTCATATTATATCAAGGACAGCATGTGTTCAAGGGTGTCTGCTTAGTAGGGAATTATTGTTTTTGTGCAAGAAGGGGCACCTTCCAGCACAAAAACAATGATTGATGGTTGTTTCCTCCATCTATGTGTGCTGCAGAATGCAGCACACATAGAAAGAGGAAAGAACGAGGAAAAATAAAGGTATTTCTCCTCGTTGTGCTGCTTTTACGCCTTTCCTGGGTAAGAGTTAGAATCTGATGCATTTCCAGGAGAACGAAACCTTGTAAATCTGGGAATGCATCAGAATCCATGGGTGTTGCGTGGGAACATCCACAGCGACACCCATTAAACACCCTTTTCATGCAGAGTAATCTGTGAAAGTTGGACATATTTACAAGGCCATGAAAAGCCACTCAAGATGGCTTTGTGTGGCCTTGTAAATATGGTTTCGAGTTAGTCCTTCCTTATTGACTATATTTTTGAAATGCTGTTTGAATCTTGTATATTACCTAATAGTCTTTGAGGTTAATAGATACCGTCCCTGACTCCCGTAAATTCAAGCACACTATTAACATGTATATTTACTCGGCAATAGATAAACAGCTCACAACCACACCAACATGGCAAGAATTTTGATTAAATCTAAGGGACCGCCATACTCGTGGTGGGGGTCTGACCCCCGCCACACTGCGAGACCGCCCATAGTATTTTAAGTGTGATGGTCAGTTCTGCTACTAAACCGGTTCGAGGCCAAAATATGCTGGCAGTGCCACAGTGGCACCATCAAGCATAGTTTGAGTTGCCTCACTGCCACCATTTTCATGAAAAAGGTGGCAGTGAGGCAACAAGGGGGTGAGTTTCAGCGGTCCTGGAGTGGAGCGATGGCATGCTGCCCGCTCCAGGACCGCCGTAACCAGGCGCGCAACAACCATTGGGCTGAAAGGGCTTCAGCCCCCCCCCCCGTCAGGTTCCGTGGGCTGGGCTGAGGCTGCCAGGCAGTAGTCAAGGTTCATCGAGGGTATTACTCGATCCGTTCTAAAGCCCTGGCGGTCACAGCTTTCATCTGTGTTTATCCTATTTACCTTTCTTTCTTTTAGTAGACTCGCCCCCCCATGACCCTTTCATTCCTTAAGATCTGCATGATAACAGCGGGGAGACTGGCAAAGTTAAAGCGTTTAAAGGTGTGAAGTAAAGTCAACCCCAGCCCCCCTGCCCAGTCCAGGAATTAACAGAGTATCCTGCAAACAAAAAAGAATACACCCACATCACGACAGACTTTTGCAAAAAATGTAGGGGAGAGATGATTCTAAAGTGGGATATGCTATACATAGGGATGCCACATTTTCAGATGGAAATGGGGACGAGGCTTGTGAGTGGATAGCAATTTATGAACAAATCTGCTGTTAGTCTTTTGAAAAAGAAATCACTCACATCTCAACTTTTTTGCTCAGGCAATTTCATTTTATTTTATAATGTCATCAAACAAAAATGACAGGGGTTTAAAATGAACACAGTGTAGCGAGTGTTAGAGAAAGTATAGTAGTTTTGAGGAGTTCGCAATGCACGCTCGGATATTATAGACAATAATAAGACATTGAGAGAGCGCAATTTGAATGAAACATATGTCCGTACCATATTTACAAGCATATCGCATAAAGTTAGAAGTTGTAACGTGAAATAACACTTGTAGCATGAAGTTAGCACATGTAACTTAAGTAATAGGAAATGTATTCGTATGTATTCTAGAATGTGCATTAGAATTTGGAAGGCCCGTATATATAGGTTGGGCTAATATAGAAATGTGAAAATGCTTAAGAACAGTAGAACGTGTTAAACAGAGTTCATATACGTATGTAATTATAAAATGGAGAAAGCGGTGCAATGTAAAGTGAAGAAATGTGTAGACTATATAGCACTGTGAAGGAACGAGAGTATAACATTGTATTTTATGTAACAAGGATTCGATTATAATGAATAAGTTACTAATTCGATTATATATATGTGTGTTAAAAGTCATACTGAGTAGAAGAGTTTGTAGGAATTTTAGAATAGTGTGGTCATATGTGATTTTAACCTAACGGACCAAGAGTTCGCAAGAGAGTAGTCCACTGCATATAATTTAGTGGCCTCTCAGGAAGAGGGGGATAGCTTTGACCTGTACGTGCGAGACAAGAGTCAAAGGTCTTGTTA
Organism: Lissotriton vulgaris; assembly: GCF_964263255.1. Lineage (NCBI taxonomy): Eukaryota > Metazoa > Chordata > Amphibia > Caudata > Salamandridae > Lissotriton > Lissotriton vulgaris. Next base: position 694,658,557 of record NC_141687.1, on the reverse strand, counting down.
AATTAAAGTGACAATACTGGACGAAGTTTATGGCTTAAGTGAGATAAGGGACGCTTGGAATTTGGGGTCTTGTTTAGAAATGACCGTTCACAGGACCAAAGGAGGTTACAATCACATCGGTAATGAATAGAGCTCTGTTGAGGTGATAGACTTTGCTCTGAAAGTGTCAACTGGAATGTCATGAGGTTACCAGCACGATGACGAAGATGGCGCCTAAGAAGCAAGGTCAACTTAACAGACGACGCGTAGAGATGAAGCTATGGAAAAACCCAGAAGCGGGACTACGTGAAAATGTGTACGTGGTGGGCGTCTCAAGGGGGCGTTCCACCCATACTGTGATTTTGTATTTAGGGACAGCACCCCGGGGAGGAGAGAAGAGCAAGCGCAGATGGCCTGAGGAGTCAGAGAGAGAGAGCAGAGCGCAAGAGAGCAGTAGGCCGAGGACCCTTAGAGAGCGGATGGGTAGGCAGAAAGGGTACTGCTTCTCGACATAGGTTTCCATCAGAGATTGAGAAAGTTTGAACTTCTTTGGAAGTCAAACTGCTGACACCTTTTTAGGTAAAAGGACTTGCTAGTAGGGATGTCATCTAGCATAGAGTAGGGACAGATTTAACTTGTTTATTCTCTTCTGTAAATGACGCAACAGATTCATTTTGTGTCTATGCTATTCAATTTGTTGATTCTAGAATTGGTTTTAATCGTTTTCTTTTGTAGACTAAGATTCTTTAGGGAATTTATGTTCCTTTTAGTTCCTGTATACTTGTTGAATCTTATCCTGAGAGGATTGTATTTACAATTGTCTTTAGTTTTATATTAAACTTTTAAACTTTACCAGTTGTAAGTGGTTTTTCAGAGTTGCGTCAGTCTATGGTCTAACTTATGTGGGTTTGCCTTTTACTCAATGACAGTCAATAATCGATCCAAATGGATGAATGAGATAGATATCTAAGTGATCAGAAAAGATATTAAAATCTCATTCCCCGCAGTTGGTAGCAGAGGATGGTTGGCTTCTTGAGGAAGGCAACCTAGGTCAGGTCTAGATTACCCCAAGGTCCCTAGTCATCGACGACCAGAAGAAGAATCCCTGCCGAAGAAGGTGCTGACGGTGCGAGAGAGAAAAGCAGCAGAATCGGTCGAGAGTGAGTATAAGGGTCATGCGTTGCCAGATTGCGGTGTTTTGTGTTGTACCTGTGTTGTAATGTCAAGCGGAGTTGAATGCCTGTAGTGTGATTGAGGGAAGGTTGTGAGCGCGCGCAACCGGATAAAATCTTAAGTCCAGAGAAGGGCTTAAGTGGTTCGGGTGTATCGAACACCCAGAGTAATTGTCTACCATTGTAAAGGGGGTCATGAGGTACCATTGACGCCCGCAGGACCGTGATAGGGGGAATGTCTGAGTGAGTGTATGAGTAACGGACGCTGGTCGGACGTTTACTGTGTGTAAGTAACCTATCAGATAAGGCGAGCGTCTGAACGTGAGAGGAAAGACGTCTCGTCAGTTGAGGTGACAATTACAGTTAGACTGTGGACGTACAGTCAAGAAAAGTGATCGCTTGGACGGAAGTAGTCATTTTTCGGCGTATGAATGAAAACGCATGCTAGACCGTGAGACGAGCTGAGAAAGGAGGGGAACTGCTGCAGAGGGGACGAGTGACGTCAGCGTAGAGCCGCGCTGGGATTGGCTGGTCAGCGTAGAGCCGCGCTGGGATTGGCTGGTCAGCGAGAGCCGCGCAGGGATTGGTGGTTTGTCAGCGAGAAGTAAATAAGGAAGAGAAATAAGGAAAATCGTAGATTTTTGAAAATGAAGTGTTTTAAGCGTTTAAGGGCGATCTTTAAGAGAGATAGAGGAAGCTCGTATGCAGGGGAAGAAGCCCCACCAGAAGGCCCACCAGCTTATTATATGGCTGTGAATGTAGGGTTACACTCAATACTATGGATCTCTGAGTGGAGTAAGCTAACAGAAGGAAATGAGGAACTGACGTTCCCGAGATACGGGACGTTTAGGTTAGAAGTATTGAATCAACTGAAAGCGGTAATGCTAGCAACGAGACCTCTACCGAGGCCAACACAGTTCGAAGCCCTTAGTGAATGGTTCAGGGCGGCACACGACAAGAGCTTGAATAGACGCCAGGAAAGAGTGAGACGATCGGTAAAAGCAGTGCAGGATGCTAAATGGGATGATGAAGCTAAAAAGTGGAGGGTGCAAAAAATAGAAGCAGACAAATTGTACCCAATGCTAGAGGCTACGGGAGGGAAAAAGCCTCTAGAAGAAGATGAGGACAGCGAGTCGGATGATGGTCTGATAGAGAGGCTATTAATGGACAGACCACCTCCGTACAACAGAGAAGCCGAAAGTCCCGAACTACCGCAAGGGGACGGGGCTAGGTGGGGGGAATATAAACCGCTCCCAGTAACAGAGTGGGATCCCAAGAAAGGTGAGGAGGTACCTCAATCTAGTCCCGTACAGAGAGTAGTAGGAAGATTCGTGGTCCAGAAGGTGCCAGAAACGGAATGTGCAAGGTCGTATCAACTGCCAGATGCTCTACAAGTACCTGTTACCATAGGTCCTATAGTGTCAATCTACAACCCGGAGGGAGCCCAGCAGGAGGAACAGGCACGGTGGGACAGAGAAAGGGCAGAGATGGAAAGTAGGAATAATACGATCAATTCCCAAAGGCAGTTGCTAGGACCAAGGAATCGGAGTACCCCATTGGGTCCAGTAACGGATCGCTGGATAGAACAGGGGGGTCAGAGAGGACAGATGGATCTGAGGGGACCGAAACCGAAATCCTTTAAGGAGTTAAGAGAGTACTTGAAAGAATGGGATGCTGCCGTAGAAACTCAGAATAAAAGAATAGAAACCGAAACAGAATGGAGAGATCAAGATAACAGGATCCTCTCTCACTGCGGAGCTGGCGAAAGCAGCCCGGAGTGGGAGGTAGGGAGTCAAGGAAGCAAAGGAGATACTTGCAATACCATCGGTGGCAATAGACAATTGTGTGAAGACAAGAGTACAGGATATGGGGGAGTGCCTCGCCCCATCCTTAGTGAGGGAGAACGAAAGACACAGGAGTACCGGGATAGTTTCAGGTGCACTCACCATGCCCCGGACGAGAATGTGCGACATTGGAATCACGAGGGTATGGAGAGTCGCGGAGGGTTTCGCCATGCATCCGGTGATCACGGACGGGATCGCGGGAACATGGAGGGCCGTGAAGGACCTTTCCGTTTATTGAGTGACACCAGACAGCAAGGGAATAGCAGTGATTTAGAACAGAACGGAGGATCCTATCTCGCATCTAGAGAGCCCGAGCTGAAAAAACAGAATGTAGTGATGGGGAATAGAACATTGTTCCACCATACCCCAGGGGAAGATGGAAAAGCTTGGGACCTAGAGAGGTGGGAACAAAGGGAAGCAAGAAGGACGCCTCATAACTCACCTGTGCCCAGACGTAGGACTCGTAGTGGGGGTGAGAGGGATATAAATGAACCACCTAGGAGTGAGGTACTGAGAGCTGAGATAAAAGCAAAACGGCTCGATGTAACCAGTTTGAAGTCAGATTTGGATGAAATAATAGACGGCACATTGCCAATGGAAAGGATCGATCTGTATGAACAGGATGAAATACTGTTTATATCTAAGGATGTTACTCGGAAAGTGAGGTTGGTTCATGAAAAATTATCTGAGTTGGCAGACAGGTATATGATAGACTTATCACGAACTAAAGCTTTACAGGGTAACCATAGGTTAAACTGCACGGATCAGGATCTAGATGGGCGTAGGACGATTGGGCTGAAAGTACACATAAAGGAACTGATCTTGAGTATCAGATTGTGGAGGAATTTGGATAAATGGGAGGAAAGATGGTCCAAGAGGGGATCCGTCAGAAGGAGTACACTTGCGGGGTCCCCGGAGGGAGGGCTAATGCGAATGGAAGCTTTCCCTTTGCGAGAAATCGCGAACGGAAACTACGTGCATGTGCCCTGGAGTAGGGGGGATCTAGCGGCATTTACCAATTCTTTCCCAAAGTTAAGGGAGAACCCCGTCGAGTGGTACAAACAGGTAGAGAGGTTTGTGAAGATCTCTAAGGTGCTGTGGGTCGACTTGAACACCCTGTTTGACATTGTAGTACCCGGAGACTTGTGGACGGCATGTAAGCTCAGTGTCGAATGGCCCATTTGTGAGCCAGATAGGGATGCCCGGACGAATGGTCCATCAGAGAGAGTCATGGAAAAGTACGAGAGGGTAATTGCATGGTTAAAAGAGAAGGTGCCGTTGCAGGACATAGACTGGGTTAAGATAGATCAAACAACTCAGGAACCTAAAGAGACCGTTCACGAGTTCTATGAGAGATTGCTGAAAGCATTCAAACAGTACAGTGGATTGGACGTGATGGATCCTAAAGACATAGGACAGTTCGTGTCGAAGTTCGTCCTAGAATTGAGATCAGACATAAGCTTAATGATTCAACAGCATTTGATTTGTTGGCAAAACAAACCGTTAGATGAGATTCTGAGGTATGCGAGGTACTGTAGCGATGAAATAGATTCGAAAGCAAAGAAACTTAAGGAGAAGCTGATGTTGGTGCAGATGCAATCAGCTGGAAAGGGTGGACAGCGACAACAGGGAACAGGAACCCTAGGGAAGAAACAGAATAATCAAAGCAGAGATGAGGAGGAAAAACCGAGACCTAGGGTAGATATCGCGACACTGAAAAAGACAACGAGGTGCCATCAGTGTAACGAAGTGGGACATTGGAGACGCGAGTGTCCCTATAATGTCGAGACGGGGGAAATAGAACAGGAGGAGGATGAAGTTCAGAACAACCTGGTAAAGGGAAAAGCGGTCCCGAAGGGAAAGTTTATCCAAGGGGGGACCCAGACTCCTCGAGCTCAGTTCCCTCAACCGCCTCGCATTGCAAATGGAGGAAAAACCTACAGACAACTGCCACTGTTCGTAGGAGGAGAAGAATGCTACTACGTTGATCCCCTTACAGGACAACGAGTGAATAAGGAAGAAGATTGTACCCTAGGGGCAGCCCTGGAGGTAGATCAGAGAGGACCATACGTAGAGGCTGAGGTGGCTGGATGCCCTACGACCTTTTTGGTGGATACGGGGGCCACTCGATCCACTTTGAGATCGGCGGTAGTCCCAGGTCTGCCAATGTCGGGAGAGACGATTCAGGTGGTAGGAGTCGCAAATAGGAGAATGACGAATCCTCTGACAGAACCAGTGTCAGTGAAGATAGGAAATTACAGTGATGAACATCAGTTTGTGATTTGTGATTCTAGCCCTGTATGTCTGCTAGGAAGAGATCTGTTGTGTAAATTAAATTGCACAATATATTGCACACCTGAAGGAGTAGAAGTGCAGACTAACGATGATGATGCCGATTTTAAGGTTGTAAACTCGCAGGGATGCGTGGAACTATATCCTACCCTAACGGTTGAGGAGCTTCCACAGGACTTGAAGGAGACAGTGTCGGCTGAGGTGTGGGATTTTACTGGAGAGGAAATAGGACTGATCAAAGGGGTAGAACCGGTAAAGATCATGGTAAAACCCAATGCCGAGTATCCAAGAACACCACAATATAAGTTGACACCGGAGACAATTACAGGAATAAAGCCTGTGATCGAATTCATGATTAAAAAGGGAATATTGAAGGAGATCGTGGGAAGTCCATGTAACTCCCCGATTATGGGTTTGCAGAAGCCTAGTGGGAAATACAGAATAGTGCAGGACCTTCGAAAGATTAATAATATTGTTGTTTCATGTTGTCCAGTGGTACCGAATCCATCAGTGATATTGTTTCAGATACCGTTCCAAGCTGAATGGTTCACAGTGATAGACTTGTGCCAGGCTTTCTTTTCGATCCCTCTAGATGAGGATAGCCAGTATCTGTTCGCTTTTAAGCTGGAAAATTGCGTTTTAACATGGTGTCGTATTCCCCAGGGGTATACAGAAAGCCCATCGATTTTTAACCAGCTGCTGAAGAAAAATCTTGAAAGTCTAGTACTGCCCATGAACTCGGTTCTGGTCCAGTACATAGACGACCACTTGTGGCGTCAGAAACTGAGGAAGCTTGCAAGGTAGACACCATCACCTTACTAAATCACTTGGCCGAGAAGGGACACAAGGTGTCCCCAAGTAAATTGCAGTATTGTCTGACAGAAGTACAATACTTGGGCCATAGGATTGAAAAGGGAAAACGGAAGGTGTCTCCAGACAGAATAGAGGCGATCATGAAAATGAACGCGCCTAAAACACAAAGAGAAGTCAGGATGTTTCTAGGCATGGTTGGTTATTGTCGGCAGTGGATAGCAAACTTTTCACTGAAGGCAAAACCGTTACAAAAACTGACGCACAAGGGGGTAAGTGATCCGGTACCATGGGACAAAGATTGTTTGATGGCATTTTTGCAGCTGAGGGAGGACTTGTGTCGTGCCCCGGCTTTGGGAATGCCTGATTACGAAAAACCATTCTTGCTTTACTGCTGTGAAAGGGAAGGTTGTGCTTTAGCAGTTTTGGCCCAGATACACGGAAATGCCCGTAGACCAGTCGCATATTTTTCGGCTACCTTAGATCCAGTAGCCGCAGCGTTGCCCGGATGTCTCAAATCCGTTGCTGCAACGGGTGTCAGCATTGAAAGGTGTGAAAATGTGGTGATGGGACATCAGTTAGTGGTGTACCTACCGCATTCTGTGGAATTGTTAATGACCAGGACCAAGACTCAGCATTTGACGAATAGCAGGCTCACACGCTATGAGCAAGTCATATTGGCTGCTGAGAATGTGACCCTAAAGAGATGCTCTGTCTTGAATCCTGCTACTTTGATGCCACTTCCAAATGATATTGATGATGAAATTTGTACAGATCATGACTGCCTTGATGTGACTGAACTATGCACCAAACCAAGACCAGATATCGTAGATGAGCCATTGACTGACCCTGATGAAATATTCTTTGTTGATGGTTCATGCGTAAGAGACGATATCGGTCAGCTGAGAGCAGCATATGCAGTTTGTACTATCACCGGAGTGGTAGAAGCCGCCTGCCTGGAAGGAGTAGCTGAAATCATTGCCTGTTTGGCAGGCAACAAAATTTCGAGTCACCATATACACCGATAGCCAGTATGGTTTCGGGGTAGTTCACAACTACGGGCAGTTGTGGTCTCAAAGAGGTTACATGACCTCCTCGGGTTCTCCTATTGGGAACGGAGAATTCGTGAGATTATTGTTAGAAGCATTACAAGGTCCAGAAGCTATAGCGGTTGTCAAATGTGCCGCGCACACAAAGAATACAGATTTTGTGTCGCAAGGGAATCGATACGCAGATGAGATCGCACGTTACTGTGCGGAACAGGGGTATTCTCACACCAAGGTAGAAGTGGGGGGAATACAAGAAAGAACTGATTTGACTATGTTGTTAGACACTGTAGACACGTGGGATGAATTGAAGTGTGTCCAGGAAAATGCACCTGATTTTGAGAAAAAGGCATGGGAAACAGGAGGTTGTACCAAAAGTGAGATGAATTTTTGGATTTCTGCAGATGGGAGAGCAGTTTTACCAAACGAACTTGTTAGTCCAATGGCAAGGAGATTGCATGGACCAGCACACATAGGTAGAGATGCTATGGTGAGAGTATTCAGACAAACGTGGTACAATCCGAAGTTTAGAGTAGCGGCAGAAGCAGTATGTCAGCGTTGTGCTATCTGTCAGCAACTAAACGTAGGAAAAAGAACACCAGTCACATTGAGTCACATAGGGAGGTCTGGGGGGCCTTTCAATAGAATGCAGCTGGATTTTATTGAAATGCCCAAGTGCAATCGACTCAGATACGTCTTAGTGATTGTCTGTATATTTTCTAGATGGGTTGAAGCTTACCCTACACGTAGGTGCGATACACTTACAGTAGCAAAATTGTTGCTTAGAGAGTTGATACCGAGGTTTGGGGTGCCAGCCTCTTTGGAATCGGACAGAGGAACTCATTTCAACAGCGAAATAGTGAAGATGCTATGTTCAGCCTTAAGTATCGATCAGAAGCTCCACTGTAGTTATCGACCAGAAGCTTCGGGGGTTGTAGAACAAATCAACAGCACAATAAAATCCAGACTCGCCAAAGTTTGTTCATCGACATCCCTGAGTTGGCCTGATGCACTTCCATTGGTCCTTATGAGCATACGTAGCACGCCAGATAGAAGGACAGGTCTCTCTCCACACGAGGTGCTAATGGGGAGAGCTATGAGACTGCCATCGGTTCCGACTGCAGCACTATTGAACATCACAGACGATTTGATCTTGGACTACTGCAAGGGACTATCTGATGCCATTCATTCTGTGTCCCTTCAGGTGTAGGCTGCAGAGGTTCCATCAGCACAAGGCTTGTGCCATGACCTGTGTCCGGGGGACTGGGTCCTGGTGAAGAAGCATGTCAGGAAGAACTGTCTAGATGTGCGTTGGCGTGGACCATTCCAAGTCATATTAGTTACGAACACTGCAGTAAAGTGTGGAGGATTGCCCAACTGGATACACGCCTCACACACCCGAAGAGTTCCAGCACCTCTAGAAGAAACAGCTCCTCTCTCGGATGAAAATCCAGCGGAAAGCGGAGAAGCCATAGAGAGGGAAAGTCAAGCTGTAGAGGTGATCGAAGAGGCTGAGCCTGTGTCGGAACAGGCTGATGACGGTCAGGACACCAGTGAGACCGAAGTTGCCTCAGAAGAAGAAAATAGCTGGGAGTTCGAGTCAGATACCGAACAAGCTGTAAGTGATCAAGAGACGAGTCCAAGAACAAGGAGCAGGAGGACAAGGAATGGAGAAGCTAGTTGGCCGGAAAGAAGGAGAAGGTCAACCTTGAGAGCAAATCCAGAGAGAACCCTTGTCCCGATCTCTGAAGATTCAGATCTAGACGAAGGAGCTACGGATTCAGGCTCTGAGAGTCTGAGAAGATCAAGAAGGGTACGTTTGCCCTGCAGAAGATACGCCACCCCAGAATGGACTTATCTAGCAGATGTCCTGGAGACAGAGATCTGGGAGAGTGAGAGAAGTGCAAACGACCAATATCGATCAAAGTGTGACAGTGGAGATATGGATGTTGACTCCTGGAATCGAGTCTGAGGAGTTACTGATCTTTACGAGAATTGTTGTAGATGCATAAAGACTTTTATAATTAAGAGATAAAGAAGAAGATAACCTAGCCCCGAGTGGAAAGAAGAATCAAATTAGGGATTACATTTAGAGGACGGAGAAGGGTTAGGGTTGTCTGTTGCTGAAGATAAAAAAGACATTGTTGTGAAAAAGAGACTTTTTTTGGTTAAGAGTGTTTTCACAGACTGAGGAAGCAAATAAAGCAAACAAAGACCTGAAAAAAAAAAAGAAAACTTTTCCTCGAAAGAGAAAGAGCTACATTGTTTGATAACATGGAGAATGGCAACCCAAACCGAAAGGCCAAATGTATGATAGGTACACTAATAGCAGTAGTAATTTTTCTCATTATTACAGTAGTTACCATATCATACATGGTGGGACATACAAGCGTAAAGGAGACAATAGATGTAAAGCCTGTAACGACTTTGAAACCTGCTCTTGTTGGGAAGAAGGAGGAGAGCAATGTAATTCGTGAAAAGGCGTTACTGGCAGATGAAGCTCGTAGATTACACGTAGACGAGTCGCAGGGAAATTTTAGATCAAACGCATATGCCAAGTTATTGTACGAGTATATTGATGCCATGGAGGCCAAAGATTGTTATGTTTGCATGCAATTGCCAGCTTCCGTAGATGAAGGCATCAGATATCATCCTCTCCCACTGACATATGGGATAACATGTAGTTTATTGCTCAGTATATTTTATGGTAGAGAAGGGTTTGAGTACTACTTTTCAAATTATGATTCGGTACTGCCTGAAGTCCCGAATTATAAACAAATGAATAAGTGGGACCATCACAAAAAGGAAGATAGATTAGCAAAATTCTTTCTTCCTTGGGATACATTAGATACTTCATATGCACGCAGAAACAATCTGACTTGCAAAGTGTCAGAGGTTGAGAAGAAGTTTATTGGACAGGTAGATGACCGGTACAGGAGGCAGAAAATTTTAAAAATGTCAGGACAGTGGAAAACTGATTGGACCGAAGAGGAAAAAGCACACAAAAAGAAGGGTAGTAATGGTCCAATAGCTTTGGATAGAACGCAGAAAGGAAAGTTATGTTTAACTCGAAGCAAGACATATTATGAGAGTGTATTTGTAGGTGAAGTTAATTGCGAACATGCTTTTCGGTTAGAGTATTATACGAAAGATTTCATGAAAGGGATGCAAGCGATTCCTAATGTATATTTTGTATGTGGAAGAAATGCCTATGTAAAACTGCCTGACAATTGGTATGGTTCGTGTTATTTGGCAATTGTCTTCCCCAAAATATATCATGCAAAGGATTTAGAGATCATAGAAGGAAAGGCTTCGACAAGAGCGAAAAGGGAAGTAGGAGATGCTGAAGTAGTTGGAGACATATTTGGAGCAATGTTTCCTCTTTTAGGTTTAATACTTAATGATGTTAAGATCAGGAGACTAGCTACAGTTGTGGATAGATTGTCTGCTAGTACTGCAAGGTCATTGATGCTAGTAGAAGGAGAGATGCAGTCGATTAGGGCAATGGTTCTTCAGAACCGTCTTGCTTTAGATGTTCTGCTAGCGAAAGAGGGCGGAGTCTGCAAGGCTTTGAAGGTCCAGGAATGTTGTACTTATATTCCAGACAATTCAAAACCACTTGAGAAGGTTATACGGAACATTACAGAGATACATCAAGAAATAGAAGATTTAACAAAAGTAAATGTTTGGGAAAAAGTAGGTCATGGAATGGGAAAGGTTGGAAGTTGGTTTGCCAACCTTGGTAAAAGTGTTGTGTGGTACATCTTGAAACCTGTCTTAATAATATTAATTTGCATAATCACATTGTTGGGTTTAGTGAGACTGTACAAATGGTATAGGACAAACCGGTTACAAAGGTCCATGAGAGAGCAAGAAAGGAGATTAGCTGCTTTACAAGATCAACAGTATAAATGTTTAAGAGCTCTCGAGACGATAAAAAGAGGGAACCTTGTAACTAGTTCTGTGTAAAGTGACATTCAAATTGAGGTGTTAGTGATGACCCCTAGAGGTCATCAAAGGGGGGAACTGAGAGAGCGCAATTTGAATGAAACATATGTCCGTACCATATTTACAAGCATATCGCATAAAGTTAGAAGTTGTAACGTGAAATAACACTTGTAGCATGAAGTTAGCACATGTAACTTAAGTAATAGGAAATGTATTCGTATGTATTCTAGAATGTGCATTAGAATTTGGAAGGCCCGTATATATAGGTTGGGCTAATATAGAAATGTGAAAATGCTTAAGAACAGTAGAACGTGTTAAACAGAGTTCATATACGTATGTAATTATAAAATGGAGAAAGCGGTGCAATGTAAAGTGAAGAAATGTGTAGACTATATAGCACTGTGTAGGAACGAGAGTATAACATTGTATTTTATGTAACAAGGATTCGATTATAATGAATAAGTTACTAATTCGATTATATATATGTGTGTTAAAAGTCATACTGAGTAGAAGAGTTTGTAGGAATTTTAGAATAGTGTGGTCATATGTGATTTTAACCTAACGGACCAAGAGTTCGCAAGAGAGTAGTCCACTGCATATAATTTAGTGGCCTCTCAGGAAGAGGGGGATAGCTTTGATCTGTACGTGCGAGACAAGAGTCAAAGGTCTTGTTAAATTAAAGTGACAATACTGGACGAAGTTTATGGCTTAAGTGAGATAAGGGACGCTTGGAATTTGGGGTCTTGTTTAGAAATGACCGTTCACAGGACCAAAGGAGGTTACAATCACATCGGTAATGAATAGAGCTCTGTTGAGGTGATAGACTTTGCTCTGAAAGTGTCAACTGGAATGTCATGAGGTTACCAGCACGATGACGAAGATGGCGCCTAAGAAGCAAGGTCAACTTAACAGACGATGCGAAGAGATGAAGCTATGGAAAAACCCAGAAGCGGGACTACGTGAAATGTGTACGTGGTGGGCGTCTCAAGGGGGGGTTCCACCCATACTGTGATTTTGTATTTAGGGACAGCACCCCGGGGAGGAGAGAAGAGCAAGCGCAGATGGCCTGAGGAGTCAGAGAGAGAGAGCAGAGCGCAAGAGAGCAGTAGGCCGAGGACCCTTAGAGAGCGGATGGGTAGGCAGAAAGGGTACTGCTTCTCGACATAGGTTTCCATCAGAGATTGAGAAAGTTTGAACTTCTTTGGAAGTCAAACTGCTGACACCTTTTTAGGTAAAAGGACTTGCTAGTAGGGATGTCATCTAGCATAGAGTAGGGACAGATTTAACTTGTTTATTCTCTTCTGTAAATGACGCAACAGATTCATTTTGTGTCTATGCTATTCAATTTATTGATTCTAGAATTGGTTTTAATCGTTTTCTTTTGTAGACTAAGATTCTTTAGGGAATTTATGTTCCTTTTAGTTCCTGTATACTTGTTGAATCTTATCCTGAGAGGATTGTATTTACAATTGTCTTTAGTTTTATATTAAAGTTTTAAACTTTACCAGTTGTAAGTGGTTTTTCAGAGTTGCGTCAGTCTATGGGGTTGATCTAACTTATGTGGGTTTGCCTTTTACTCAATGACAGTCAATAATCGATCCAAATGGATGAATGAGATAGATATCTAAGTGATCAGAAAAGATATTAAAATCTCATTCCCCGCAACATCATCTGGAGCACAGTGAATGTGAAGCTGCAATTATGTGGCATAATGCTGCACATTTTGTGATAGCATTACTATATTAGTTTGTAATTTTGACACTTTTTAACACTGTCTAAACATTGATTGCATCTCATTAATACCAGTTTAAAACCCAAAACACAGAAATAAGCAACAGAATGGTGATATCATAGGATCATTTTCTTCAGCAATGATCTGGGGTCTGCCAAGAGAAATTATGATCTTGCTTTTTCACAGTTGCCTCCTGGATCAAGTGAAATCAAAACTCAATAGTGTCAACACAGAGGGCTTCATCTTTAGGGAACCTTCCCTGAATAGATATGGTCTTCACTTTGGTGGGGGAGCTGGACCCATCGCCCACTCAAGGTTGACGCAGCAAAAAATCCCAAATTCATTTTCAACGACTTTTTCTCATTCGTTCAACAGATCAGGCACATTTTCTTCTTGCATTAACAGCATTCTCATGCTATGCAAAACCATCTCTTCTTGCAATCATAGTACTGCTATCAATTCAACTATTTTCTCACAACCAGATAATGGAAGTCTATCTTGGGCTTCCTGCTTTCAAATCATTCAAAACCCTCCTGCAAGCCTCATCTGAGGCCTGCCCCCTTTCTTCACATTCTCTTCTCACTCACTGTTATACTGTCTATTGCCTTTGAACATGAAACAATGTGACTTCAAAGTGTTGTTCCTAGATCTTGGCACTCTCCATAAAGCAGATTCTCTGCTTCTTCACCATTGTATCACTCTGTATATTCTTTCCAAAATCCTATGCTTTACAGTAGTCAACTGCCTGCATTCCTAACATTAGGCAAGTACCTCTTGGATGCTGATACTGCTCCTTTCTGGCATCAAAGCATTGGAACTCTCTTGCTCCCGAGCTCCAGAGACTCCAGTCCTCCATAAAAAATAGTGAATTTTCCATATTAGTGCAGTATCCACCTCTCCTTCATTTACTGCTCATCCCCAGGCTGGTTGATTAGGGAAAAAGTGCACTTCACATATTAATTTTAATCATTCATTTCATTCAGTAGAATAAAAACTATAGAAGTGTGCTTAAACTGCACTATTTGCCACAATTTTTCGAACCACTCTGCGAGGTGGGACGATGGAGGAACCCAAATATCTTTTAAAAGTATTTTGAACGGCTAATGGGTTGAAACCAATACAATTGATCTCAGGTGATTTACAGTGCATCATATGTCATTAATTGTTGGCAAAACTGTAATTATAAAAAAAATTCATGTGAGAGTAGGTAAACTCATTAAATGTGTACTAAAATACAACATTTAATAATTGTTCTACTAGAATTCCTTGAAGGAAAGTCCTAAACTTCCTGCAAAACTTGTTAAATACTATAATGAATACATTAACCCCTTCCATGCTCATGACGGAACGGTTCCGTCATGAGCGTCGGTTGAGCTGTGCTCATGACGGAACCGTTCCGTCATGAGCCGATAGGCTCATTAGAACCTTCAGCACAGCGCGAAAATTCGCGCCGCGCTGAAGGGGTTAATGTTAGAGCCCAGCGTGATGTGAATTGAGCTGTAATGTATCGGCAAAAAAATAAACCCTATGCCTTATACCACCACAAGGACAGGATGAACCACCAGCAATTTTTAGTCTGACTCTGAATTTAGCTCCGCCTCCTGCATTTGAAGTGTTAGCCCCCGCCCCCAAATTTGGGTCTAGTTGCGCCCCAAGCCGTAACCCATAAGAAGGCCCTAAGACCGTGCACTGTATTAGGACACTGCCACTTCTTTTGCAACTACTAAGTGCATAGAAGTCGAGGTGAAGAGACAATGCATACATATCAGGCAACTTTGGGTAGGGATGAAGATGTCAGGGGTATGTTTATACTTTAGGCACACATTTGTCTAAATGAGAGCTTGCAAATCGACTTAAAGAGGACATTTATGAAGCACTGAATAGGGAAAAATAAATCAGCATTTTTTTTTCTTATGGGTACATTTGTGTTGAAATGAGTCCTTAGAGGCTATCATAAAATGTCTGGACAGTTATGTAAAAGGAGTGTCTGCTATGTGTAGCTAAAAAAGTGATGAGCATGAAACTCACCTGCAGTTCACACTTTTTGAAGCAGCTGCAATGACCACTAAGCTGAAAAGCTTTAATACAACAAAATTATTATTTAACTGTTTTCAAATACTGAAAATGGTTTCTTTTCGACATTACAAAAAAGATCCACGTAATTATCTAAGAAAAAGCTTAAATCTGAAATACCAATTACAAGTTAAATATCAACATTTGCATTGACATTGAAGCTCAACAAAAGAAGAAGCAATTTGAAAAGAGGAATTCTAAAGAGAAAGCCGAGAGATGAAGACAAAAGCCTGACAGAGGCAAATTATTCACCAAGTGCCCATGACTGACAGAAACAGGATTTCTTGTTAATAGCGAGAGTGTTTCATTTGCATTATACCATTCACCTTAGGCACTAAACATCAAATATGCGTCTGTGTCCACATTGCAGACGTCAGAGATCCACACGGTTATCTAATTTCGTGTTCATGTGATTTCTGAAGTTTACCAGAGTTGTCAGGCCGGAAGTGGTTCTAAACAGGGGCATCTCCACCGTAATGGAAGAGGAGGATTGCCTCACTGGCTCAGTGCCAGGAGCTGAAAAATAAAACAATATTTTACTATTGTTTTATTTTTCACCTGCTGGCTGACTCTGAGCCAGCGTGTGTAGAGAGGGGAAGGGCCAGCCAAACAGACATATGCAGTTAGGTTTCTCAAACCCAGTGGTCTAGCACAGCTGGGTTGGAGAAACAGCACAGACTCCCTGTGCCTGAGTGGAGTGTCAAACCAGCCTGCTCAGGCCAATCCCCATGCTGCTCTCATAGCATGAAAGCAGCACGGGGATTGCACAGGAAGTCTTTTATGCTGTCACAGTGTTTGCTGGGAACAGGAATAGAAGAACACCGAGGCACAACGTGGGAGGTGGCTAGAAGCTTCAGGTAAGTCTTTTTTTTAAATGTATTAACCCCCATCTCCCCCTCCTGCACTCCCCTGTGCCCCCTCCACCCACCCCTCCATTTCTTGTTTGTGTTGGCCGCCACAGGTTATAGACTCCAGTGATTTCGAGTGCACAGTGGTACAACAAAGGCTTTTTGCTGAGGCTTTCGAGGAGAAAATCTGCAAAATCCTAGAGGGTTTGCAGGACCCAGTCAACTCCACCACTGGTTTGGGAGCTCCGGAGGCGATGGCCAGTCGACCCCTGCAGAGGGTTTCTTAACTCTGTTTGGAAGCTCCGGCCATGCCTTCCAGTCGACCCAGACCAGAGGACCAGGCCCTCAGCCAGGGAGCTCCGGCGATTGAGGCCAGTCGACCCCAGCTGAGTAGTTTTCCCCTTTCCTCCTTGGAGGTGTTTGGCAGCCTGGCTCTTACGATCTCATCTGGCTCGCCTCTTGATCCTCTTCCTCCAAAACTTTGGAGGGTGTTTCAGGAGGAACTCTTCCAGCCTTTTCACTCCATCTGCTGCCAGTCGTTTGAAACAGGGACTGTACCGGGCTGCTGGAAGAAGGCAGTGGTATCTCCGCTCTTAAAAAAACCTACGCTTGACCCTGCCTGCCTCTCCAACTACCGACCAATTTTCCTGCTTCCTTTTCCAGTCAAAATCATGGAAAAATTGGTCACCCGCACTCTGTCCGGCTTCTTAGAAGGGAACACCTGGTTGGATGAGACGCAATTCGGTTTTCGCCCAGCTCATGGGACGGAATCCGCGTTAGTGACCGTGTTAGACAACCTGCGGGCGCGAGTCGACAGTGGTCGGGCAGCCTTTCTGGTGCTGCTCGACATGTCGGCTGCGTTCGACACGGTCAGCCATCCTACCTTGATCTTGACGCTGGAAGAGTGCGGGGTCAAAGATAAGGCCAGGGACTGGCTGATTTCTTATCTGGACAACCGTCAGCAACGGGTATCACTCCCTCCCTTCAGCTCAGAGGAGCGGAGAGTAGGACAAGGAGTACCTCAGGGCTCAGCCATCAGCCCTATACTCTTTAATATCTACCTCCGCCCTCTAGTCCAGCTCATCAAATCATTTGGGATCTCCGCATTTAATTATGCGGATGATACCCAGCTGGTCTTTTCTCTGGAGGGACAGGATGCAGTCCCATTGGATACCTTCCACCGGTGCATGCAGGCTACAGCGGAATGGCTCCGATTGAACTCGTTGCAGTTTAAAGGAACTAAGACAGAGGTCCTGTATTGTTCCAACGACCGAGTTCCCCGAGATCTCCCAGACGATTTCTGGCCCTCGTCATTCCCAGAGACGGTGTCAGCTGCACAATCGGCGCGCAATTTGGGTGTCATTTTTGGGCCCAACTTGCAGCTAGATCTGCACGTAAATAAGACCATCTCAACATGCATGACGCTGATTCGCATGCTGCGCAAGGTCTTGCCCCTCCTCCCTGAGCTAGCCAGACCCGAAGTAGTGCGGAGCACCATCCTAAGTCGACTCGACTATTGTAACGCACTACTTCTGGAGGCCCCGGTAACACTTCTGGGCAAGCTCCAAAGAGTGCAAAACATGGCTGCCAAACTTGCCCTCTCCCGCCCCTACCACAGCTCTTCTACGGCAGCGCTACAGGAACTCCATTGGCTGCCGGTCCATCTACGCGTTCGCTACAAAGCAGCGTGCATTGTGTTCAGGGCTATCCATGGCCTGGGCCCGGTCCCCTTGCGGAAAATGTTCGCCTGGTACTTTCCACCCCGAGCTTTACGCTCCTCTTCATCCAGGCTACTTGTAGTACCGCGTTTCCAGAGAGTGAGGATGGGTGGCCGATTGTTCAGAGTAGCGGCGGCCAAACTCTGGAATTCCTTGCCGATATCCCTAAGGAGTCTTGAGGATCTCTTAGCCTTCAGAAAGGCGTTAAAAACCTACCTTTTCCCCAGGACAGGCTAAGTCGCTGAATTTGCTGGTTCATCGTTCAAAGCCCTAGGATGCCCTTGGTGGTGACAGGTTTGCGCTATACAAATATACCACAATACAATACAATACAAAGAGAGTTTTGCCAGGGATGACGTTTCACTGGGGCTGGTAAATATATTTCCAGAACTGTTTTTCCTTAATGGACCCAAAATATCAAATGCTAGAATGTGTGTGTGAAGAAAAGATTATATTTCTGATTCCTGAAGATTTTGGACAGAACCTTTCTTGAGGATTCTTGCACTTTATCGCAATACCTAAGCACATTGTTGATGTGCCCTACGTCTCACGTAATCTCCAAAAGTTGGAGGAGGGTACTGGTGAAAAACCGGGGTCTAACCCAGCGGCGTCAGGGGCACGCCTAAGATCTTCGAGTTCACCTGTCTTGGTATACAGAGACAGGGAATACTTCTGGATGGCATCAGAGACCAAGTTTATGAGCTGCAGCTAGTAACAGTGATCCTAGAAATACATCACAGTGTAAATTCTCAGGAGACTGCTCATTTTACTAAGGCGAGATGTCTCCTTTTATACCCAATATTCACATTATAAATGTACACCCACTGCACAAAATTCTAGCCAATAAGGTACATTTTCAAACAAAGTATCACATAACAAAAACTCAATTTACAGTATCCCAACCCAAAAGTTAATTATTAGGAATGTCCCAAATTCAATCTCCACAAGCCGGACAAACCTATAATTGAAAGCATAGCCCATGTAATGAAGAAACATAAAAAAGAAACAGTAACAGATGCTGAACAAGATAAGGCATGTGCAAGGAAACTAAAAAACTAAAAGTTAACGATGTCCTGGACATTGATTGGCAATCTCAGACAAAGATCGATCAGGGAAATTGGCTTTGCGAGGTCAGTTTCAGGTGAAGAGGTCAGTTTCTTACAGTTCATTTCAGAGTCAAAAAGAAACCTAGTTAATGTATACATGAACTAAGAAGGCCAGGCCACTTTGTTCGCCAGGATACCTTCACAGGCCTATGTGAGGGCAACACAAAATGATGGCACAGAACAAAATGGAGTCAGACTCGAGAATTACAAAACCTCTGACCTTCCTTTTGCCATTACGTAGGTAATAACCTAAGACTCATGTTAATCTGAATCTAGGTCTATATCGATATTCATTAGGTCTTCAAGGTGTTGCTGTAGCATCATCTTATTATTCTCTGCTTCTCTCGGGACAGGTCCCCGAACACACATAGTAGCACAAAGACTACAAATGACGGGACCACACTGTATGCAAAGACAACAAGAGAAAAGGATGGTTAAAACCATACCAAGGAATGTCAGAGTCTTCCATCCCCATTTGGACAGCAGTCCCCAAAACCATCCCGTCAATGACCAGTCTCCTTCATCTACATGGATAGACTCAAAGATTTTATACAACCTAGAGATGGCTTGGTACACTGTAGGGGCATTATCTGGTATGTAAACACAGCAGCTGGATCCAATCAATTTACATACTCCTCCTCGATCTGCAAGTATGATGTCTAGTACCATACGGTTCTGCAAAGTCATAAGGCGGTCCGCTTGAAGCTCAGCTGTAACATTACTAAGATCACCTGCTGTCTCATTAATAGTAGCTTCAACAACGCGGACAAGCTGTCGAATATGCCTACTATTGATCATAGGACCCCAAAAGGGCAGGAAGCCCTTGAAGAAATCTCCTACTTCGTGTGCTGCAGTATCTTACTGATTGAAGACACCTCTACCATATCTCGTTCTATGATAGTCTGAAGCAGTAGTGTATGTAGGGGGAAGCAGAATCGCCACATAACACGAAAAATCAGGTGGCAGCCATGTGTAGGCTCTGTCATGACAAACAAAATATGTGCCTTTAGCTGGCATAACTGGTGGAGAAGTCCGAGATGAATAGACATAGGTTTGAGCACACACACTCTTACCTAGCTGAGCTTTCGGATTCCGACCATTAACTTGCAAACAAAAATGGCCTCGGTGGGGTACAATCCAAATAGTGGGAGACCTTTTTCGTCTCTCCTTCTCTGTCAAGCTGGTACTATATCCAGTCACGTTCCAACCAATGTAAGCCTGCACCTCATCCTTAGGGATAGCATTATATGCATCAATATCTCGGATCATAGCTACTATTCCCCTTGTCAAGGCACTATTGCTCGAGTTATCTTTAAGGGAACGTAAGGGGCGTACCTCATTTGCATAGATAAACATGGTCTGAAAAGCCCACACAGACCCATTAAAAGAAAAAGGTAAAACCAAATATGGCATACCTTTATCTGTCGTATGAGGCATAAGAACAGAAAGTATGGACAGAGGTGCACTTGTGTATTCTCTATGTTAAATGGCTGCTTATACACTGTATTCAAGGGGTGCTACACTACAGATTGTGCTGGCTACACAATATATGAAACTAGAGAATAGTAGTTGAGAAACTACTAGTAGTGTGCTCTGTTCACAATGGAAAAGACTGTTTTCCTACATATTCAAAAACTTTTAAATCAAAAATGTGAGGTGATTTAAATACAAAAATAGAACACAGCTTATTCATTTAGCTGCAAACAATTCAATTGAACCAACATACAATTTTATACCTGATTCCTGTTCAGATCAAGTTTAGTATCATAGACATACTCATAATCCTTAGGTCTTCATGTACCAGTGACTAAATAATACTGCTAATACATATATGTACTAACAACATATATTCAAAAATTGCCAATAGAACAGTTCATTATTGCATCTCCATTATCTCGAAAAATCATTGGTGTTCTTCAGCATTGCCCAATGCATTTCGGAACCTTTAGGTACCCTTAATCAGGGACATATTCCTAAAAATAAAAAACATGTATCACATATCTATATAGGTCATTCCATACTACAAAGTTAAAAGTAAATTTCATTCATATTGAATTTTAACACCAAAAGGGGGGGTTGGGGGGATGGGGGTTAACGGTGGAAAATCTTTACATGAAGTACCCACGAATGGTCAAGAACAATTTACAGCAGAGGTAACCTTGACCTAGCTAGATGCAAGTTATTGCATCTTTCCATATGAATGTAGTCTATCTGCAGCACCTCGAACGGATACGTTGGAGGAGCAAAATGACCCGCTGGAGTTGGAGTTCCCTTTCCAGGATTATGTATCAAGCAAATCATGCAGTGTTTAACCAAATTCTCAGCACATCTAGGAATTCCACCATTCAGCCATACCGGAGCCAACAACTTACATATCCCTTTTGAACTAATGTGAGCCAACCCATGAGCCATAGTAACCACCGGAAGCACATATGCATCCGGAAACAACCATTGCTGGTGCTCTGACAACTCAACCCAACAGCCCGTTGAATCCAACATTCCCGTACTCTCTCTTCACATACTCAATTCTTTCTCAGTAGCTTCTGCCTGAATCATCTTCACACTTTCTGTTGTATCTTCACACATTCCTCCTTCCACAACTCATCTGGCAGGACCTGCAACATACATCCGACTCGTCACATCTTTCGCCGTTTCTCTCGCTTCTTTATCTGCAAACGCATTCCCTCGACCCACATCATCCGTAACCTTCTTATGCGCACTACACTTCACTATCGCAATTTCGGTCGACAAAGTGAGTGATTCAAGAAGTTCACTCACTAATTGTCCATGCTGAATTTTCGTACCATGGAAAGTAAGAAATCCTCTCTCTTTCCACAAGCAACCAAAACTATGAGCCATGCCAAATGCGTATTGGCTATCAGTATAAACATTCACTCTCTTTCCTTTTGACAACACACACGCTCTAGTCAATGCTATCAACTCCGCTGCTTGCGCTGAATTCTGTGCAATACGTGCTGTTTCAACAATCGTGTGCAAAGTTGTGACAGCATATGCTGCAGTCGTCTCTCCATTCGAAAGCTTAAAGCATGAACCATCTACCCATAGGGTACCATCAGGATTCGAAAGAGGAGTGTCTTTCAGATCAACTCTACCCTTCGTTTCCTCCTCTGTCCGGAGAAAACAGTCATGCTGTTCCTGAGCATCTATCTCCACAAAAATCGGCAACAATGTAGCTGGATTCAATGTGTTGCACCGCTTGATGTGCACATGGCAACCCAAAAGCGTCAACTCATAACCTGACAAACGCACACTGGTAAGATGTTGAGTCTTCGTTCTATTCAATAGGGTATCCACTGCATGTGGGACCATCACAATCAATGTATTATCCAATACCAAACCAGCAGACGGTCGGATAGAAACAGCCGCTGCCGCTGTAGCTCTTAAATACTAGGCAACGCCCTAGCTACCGGATCTAAAGTAGCTGAAAAATACGCACCTGGGCGCTGCTTGTCTCCAAATTCTCGCGTCAACACTGACAACGCACAACCTTCTCTCTCGTGTACATAAAATGTAAAATGTTTACTGTAGTCGGGGGTACCCAACACCGGAGCAGAACACAATGCATCACGCAATTCAGAAAAACTCTTCTGACATTCGTCAGATCAAGGAAGAAGGTGTGGTGTGTCCTTAAGAGTAAGTGCCAACAAAGGTTTCCCTAGCAAAGAAAAATTCAGAATCCACTGTCTACAATACGAGGTGATACCTAAGCAGGCACGCACCTCTCTTTGTGTGCATGGCACAGTCATTTGGGCAATCGCTTGAATACGCTCTGGGGTCAATCATCTTCCCTCCTTTGACAAGAGATGACCTAAGTAGGTCACTTCTTGGCCGCAATACTGCAACTTCGAAGGTGACACTTTATGATGAAGGTCCGACAGGTGTAACAACAAAGAAAGAGTTACTTCTTTACAAATCTCTTCATCATCAGCAGCAACCAACAGATCATCAACATGCTGGATAAGAGTAGGACCAGAAGGCAATGCAAGAGTATCAAGCGGAGTTTTCAAAGCCTGACTATAAATGGAGGGACTCTCACAATAACCTTGAGGAGCGTGCTTAAACCGGAAACTGCGGCCTCCTAAAGAGAAGCCAAAAATATCCCTACTTTCCTCAGCAATCGGAATACTGAAGAAAGCGTTCTTCAGATCAATAACAGAAAACCAAGCAGCTGAGGCAGGGATCATAGTCAATAAAGTAGTAATGTCCGGGACAACAGGAAACTGTGGCACACCGATCTTATTGACCTCTCGAAGGTCGATCACAAACCGATACACAGGTGGCTGAGAAGAGTCAGTACGCTTAAGGACAGGCAGAACAGGACTGTTAAACACATTACCTCTTGTTTCTTTAACCACACCTTTCTCAACCAAATCATAGATAATCGTTAAAAGAGCTCTTTCGCCCTCACTGGATATTTTGTACTGAGGAATGCGTGGTAATTTAGCATTCGACTTAAGGGTAACAACGTAGGGTGGAATCTGCAAGAGACCAACATCATTGGGACCTGTAGCCCAAAGTGTATCAGGGAGAGAACGCAGTTCCAGTGGAAGGCGATCCTTAGACAGATACATTGGGGCAATCACTTTCTTACCCACCGTAAGATGTACTCCCGAAGGAGAACAATGTAATGTTGCATGCAATCTTTTCAACAAGTCCAAACCCAACAGATTCTCGCAACAGCCAGTCGTTAGAATAAGGGGAGCCTCCAATTCACAGGGACCAATAGAAAGGGGCAAAGGACAAGGAAATGGGTTACGAACTGGGGCGCCAAAAAATCCTACTGAAACATTGGTCAAGCCAGACAAAGGTGCGCCAGGGAGTTTAGGGTGCATGATAGAACTCTTTGCTGCACCAGTATCCAAAAGAAAAGGTTCTGCCACACCTGATGTAATCACTTCAACATAAGGTCCACTCTGGTCTACTGGAACTGACACTACTCCCTCCCTTTGTCCATGGCTGTCCTAACTATCATTAAAACCAGCACTCTCACTTCCAACATAATAATCATCAGTGTAGTACTGAGCGGACTGGATGGTCGGAACATTCTGTTGGTCAAAATAATTCATAGAATTCTGAGGGGAAAAGGAACATTCATTCTGGGGAAACGTAACACGGCCCCTACCCCTAGGTACTTGTTGGAAACCACCACTACCTTTTAGACCAGACATACTATTCGCACGCTGTAGCAAGATCGGGCAACTATTCTTGAAGTGACCTTCTTCTTTACAATAAGCACACTGATTAGGGCCTAGCGGAAGTCGCGAAGCAAAAGACTCAGACTTCTGCAACAGTTTCTGAAACTGTGGGGGGTTGCTGAAACTGGGAAGGTTGCTGAAACTGACGCTGATTAGGGCGAGGCGGATAAGCCTGCTGCAGAAGAACTTTCGTTTATAATTCTCTAGTCTTCTTCTCTACTTTATCCTTCTCATCTTTATCTTTATTTTCATAGTATTGTGCAGTAGCCAATATCTGGGCCAAAGAAGAAACAGCCCATGAACTCTCAGAGTCCCTTAACTTATTAGAAAGTTCAGGAAGTAAATTAAAAACAAACTTATTGTAACAGCCTGAAGTTCCCGGGATCGAGGAAGGCCGAGACAAAACACGAGAAGCAACCTTGGAATAGCGAATGTAGTATTTATTGAAGAATTAAGAAATAAATGGAGTAAACCGAATGGTAAAGCATACGGTACATAACATAAAGTAATAGTCAATGATACCCTCGTGGAGCACTAGCATGTCTTACCGTCCTCCGCATGAACACCGGTCCCGGTGTTCTCCAATGGAGGGCACCGCACTAAGAAACGGCCGACAATGCCGTTCGAATGCTGCGCAGGGTGTATAATCAGGGAAGTAGCCTTGAGTCCAGTATGGGTGCTCTATCGCTGAAGCAACGAACTTGGGAAAGCCCAGCCGGACTCTCAACCAAGCCGTTTGAAGACAGAGCCAGGGAGCAGCCGCTCAACCTTCTCTGTTCAATGGAGACACCCCAGGGTTCCTTCAAAGACCAGCACTAGCCTCCTTTGTCTATGTACCAACAGGGACGCGGCAAACACCTCCGTGGTGTGCGTCCTTTTTCTCCCTGTAAGTATTACGAAACGGGGGCAGAGAGCAGCTGCTCGATCTTGCCTTTGCTTCTCTGGAAGTAGTCTGATGAGACGCTACGCTCCACCAGTTCACCGCAGCTGAGATGCGGCAACCACCTCCGAGGTGTGCGTCTCAGCTATAACAAATTGGGCAGAGAACAGCCGCTCAATCTTGCCACCTGGTGTGATTGCAATCCTCTAGATCTGTTGCTGAGACGCGGAAACACCTCCGCGGTGTGCGTCTCAGCCCGCTATGACAAAGGTCAAGAAGTGGGGGTAGAGAGCAGCCGCTCAATTCTTACCTCCGTAGTCCTTCGCTCCGATCTACGGGGTTCCTCAGTATCAGTTTCTCCGGCTGAAGACGATGTCGGCAAGGTTCAGAATATCCGACGTTGCGTCCTCGCTGTGATACGTTTTTATGGCGTTTTCCTGTTCGCGTTCCTTCCGTGAGTCCCGCTAGGCATGCTGGTAATCGTAGTCCAGCGCCGATCGTCCTTGTGCAGGATCGCGCTCGTCTTGATCAGCGGATAGCGGGTGGCAGGGGTGAGGGAATCCATGACACTTATCTACAAACAACCTCTGACCACCTTCTGTACTCATGTCCTGACCACTATGATCAATGAATGTTTCCTCAAACCTAGTGAAGAAATCAGACACACTCTCGTCTTTCTTTTGTTTGCATGCTGCTAACTTGTCCCAATTCACCCGCAGAGGAGGCATCATAGTTTTCATTAAATTAATAATCCTACCAGGTAGTTCTACAACTAAGGGTTCAGGTTTGGTACCTCCTACCTGCCGACCATCTGCAGCAGTAATATTAGCCCACGTATCTCCTAACTCTGGCGCGTGATCCTCATGACGGATCTTCACCCACAAGGGTTGAGGAACTACATTACCCATCAACATATCTATGTCAGTTAAATTCATAACACACGCATCAACTGTCTGAGACAACTCCTTGTAATAACCAGCAGGATTTTTACGGGGGTCAGGCAAGGTCTGCTTAAGAGCCAGGACCGCAGCTCTCTTCCAAGGGACATGTACCCACACTCGCTGAAAATGAGCCGGTGCAGCCGCAATACCATGAGCGGCATCAGCCACAACTGCCTCTCTACATACAGGGGGAACCTCTCTCATAGGATACTGCTTCACTTTCCTCCTAACAGAAGGGTCAGGTTCGAACAATGACTGAGGTGGAAGTGAAGACCTAAAAGTGAGTAGTGTCTCTACCGCTTCCTCAACATCGGAACCCACTATCGCCCCTTTAGCAAATTCAGACTGAACATTAAGCAATTCCAGTGGAATTAAACCCAACTCATTATCTTCCCACTCCTGACGAAGGAAGGTACACATGACATCAAAAACATACCTTTGTTTTGGTGCCTCCCACTGTAGGAAGATATCCATAACCACTTGTGGACTGTACTTGGAGGTATTCGAAACCCATCTACGAGCAAGGAGATCTATCACTGCCCGCTCTTCGGGACCAGGGAGCGGACTACGTCTCTGCTTATGTTCAGACACAGGGGTCATATTCAGTGGCCCAAAGAAAGGAGACAAAAGACTAGTGACAGTCTCAGTCATTCGTTGCCAAGCAGAAGGAGAAGAAGTTGACATGAGGACAGGAGACAAAGTGTTTTGAGGCGACAAAGACGTAGGGACAGAAATAAGAGAACTCGAAGATAAAGGAGAGTAAGGCAAAGGAGTTTGAGGCAAGGCTGGTGGCAAGGCAGGCGGCCCTGGAGGGGGCTGCGCCGGGGGAGGAAGAACCACCTGTGAAGCAACGAGTGGCTGAACAACAACAGGAGGTTGAACGACAACAAGGGGTGCAACAACTGGAGGTAACGGAGGTGCAGTAGCACTAAGCATGGGCGGAAAATCCGTTCCGCTCGCGGATTTTGCGGATTTTCGGTAAATTCGCAATCCGTGAACTCTCGCGAATTTACCGAAAATCAGCAAATTCGCACGCAACAGATTTTTTTGCTTGGTAATACAATATTGCGCCGTGCGGCGTTCACTTACTGTCATTCAGCATTTGCCGAGTTGTTTTTCTCGATATTTTGCGAGTGCTGTGCCATTTTGGATCTTGCTGCGGGATCCCGTGGGAGTTTGGCGATGCATCGCGAGAGTTCGCAATTGCGAACATGTAGATGCGGCGGGCAGCAACAATCTTGCACTCGCGAAATTACAAAATTTGCAATTCGGCACAAGGCATCCACCAGCAAGCAGCATAAACCTTCTGAAAATGATGATTTTTATCAGAATAACTCCTCAGGTTGACATTTGCCTGCACTTTTTTGGATTTGAGGCCTTTTTGACTTTCTTTGGATCACTTTTGGATTAGAAATCAACTTTCACAATTAAGTTTGTTTGGGGCATTACAGTTGCTGTTCTGCAGAAAAACGAGTTTTGCAAAACTGAAAGCACTCAGCAGGTGCAAAAGTTCAAACTCATCATTAGTAACCATTCCCTGTAGTGCTTCCTGAGGGGGCCCTCCAGAGTTCAGTTGCCTACGTTTGTTTGGGGCATTACAGTTGCTGTTCTGCAGAAAAACGAGTTTTGCAAAACTGAAAGCACTCAACAGGTGCAAAAGTTCAAACTCATCATTAGTAACCATTCCCTGTAGTGCTTCCTGAGGGGCCCCTCCAGAGTTCAGTTGCCTACTTGCAACTATTCTATGACCCTGCTCTGACCCTCATAGCAGGCTCATAGAATAGCTACAAGTAGGCCACAATGGTCCTGGGAAAAAAAATTGCCCTGGAACAGAAAGCAAATTACAGCTAAGGAAGCAGGTGCCAGACAGGAAGTTTAAATTCAGTGACACATTAATCAACCCCAAATTAATTCATGTCAGTTGAAGCAGGGCAGGTGGGCTTGCTTCCCCCTCCCCCATAATCTACAGTGATGAACCAGAAATTAATTCATGTCAGTTGAAGCAGGGCAGGTGTGCTTGCTTTTCCCCCACATAATCTACAGTGATGAATCAGAGGGTGGCAGTGATGTACCAGAGGGTGGCATGGGTAAATCAGAGGGTGGCAGTGGTGAAACAGAGGGTGCTGTGAACCTGTGATGATGAACCAGACGTAGAAACAACAAAGTCGCGACCGTTGCGAGCCGACAAGTAACTTAGCAATTGCGAACTGGTACAAAACCCTCGCGAACTGGCAGAAACCCTTGCGACACAAAAAAATCCGCAAATTCGCGAGAGTTCGCGGATTTTGCGGATTGCGAGTTCGCAAATACGCAAATTCACGAACGCCAGATTCGCAAAATTCGCCCATGCTTAAGTAGCACCCTGCACGTAAGGGGGTGGTAATCTCAGTAAATGTGACATCAAAGGATCCTTTTCAGGGTCTTCAGTCACATTTGAAAGGGGGTGGTGGCAAAGCCGGGTAACATTTGTCAATGGCCATGCAATGTTGTCTATCTGACACTTCAATCGCACAATCTTCTTCATCTTCCTTAAACTGCCTAGCAGCTTGCATTGCCAATGTATTCCTTTCCTTCCTATCTCTCTTAGCTTGCTTAATTTCTCGCTGTTTGGCTTCCTTACGCCAAAGGCGGAAAGAGTCAAACATCGCCGGCCGGGCTTTCTTCTTAAATAGCTCAACTTCTAGGTTATCTAAAACATCTAAATCAAAACTACCATGTTGGGGCCATCGTAAAACACCATCTTTCCTTGTATAATGGACCCATACTTCTTTAAAGGTAATGGGACCTACACTATGCTTTGAATAGAGCTCATAAGTTGGAGTTCCAACCGGAGGTATCGGATACGAGTCCTCCAATTGGGAATCCCTATTACAACTACAACAAAACCATTTCCTAAATTTGCTAAAACCAGGCATCTTTTAGCTCACTAGTCTTGCTTCAAACTTCAAGGGGTTATCAAAAATGATACACTTGCAAATATACGAACCCCTCGGCTTCGACTATTGCAATGGCCGAATCAAAACCAAGTAACAAAACAAAGTCGTGGGAGCGACCCACTTATACTTAACCAAAATGCCTGTCACGCCACCAGAAGACCGTCTAACGTCTCGCCTTACAAATCATCACAAGAGGGTCCAAGACAGGGCGACAGTCAGGGCAGCAGTCCTTCGCAGCCATCGGAAAGGGGAAGACTCGCAGAAAAAAAACCTTCGGTCCACGTCGACATGCAGGGGTCGATGAAGTGGCGGCCGTCCTCCAGAATTTCCCCACGGTGCTCCTCACAATCTTCGGGCTTGGACCAGTACCGCTGAAGTCGCCCCACGTTGGGCGCCAGTTGAAGAACCGGGGTTTAACCCAGCGGTGTCAGGGGCACGCCTAAGATCTTCGAGTTCACCTGTCTAGGTATACAGAGACACTGAATACTTCTGGATGGCATCAGAGACCAAGTTTATTAACTGCAGCTAGTAACAGTGATCCTAGAAATACATCACGGTGTAAATTCTCAGGTGACTGCTCATTTTACTAAGGCGAGACGTCTCCTTTTATACCCAATATTCACATTATAAATGTACACCCACTGCACAAAATTCTAGCCAATAAGGTACATATTCAAACAAAGTATCACATTACAAAAACTCAATTTACAGTATCCCAACCCAAAAGTTAATTATTAGGAATGTCCCAAATTCAATCTCCACAAGCCGGACAAACCTATAATTGAAAGCATAACCCATGTAATGAAGAAACATAAAACTGAAACAGTAACAGATGCTGAACAAGATAAGGCATGTGCAAGGAAACTAAAAGTTAACGATGTCCTGAACATTGATTGGCAATCTCAGACAAAGATCGATCAGGGAAATTAGCTTTGCGAGGTCAGTTTCAGGTGAAGAAGTCAGTTTCTTACAGTTCATTTCAGAGTCAAAAAGAAACCTAGTTAATGTATACATGAACTAAGAAGGCCAGGCCACTTTGTTCGCCAGGCTACCTTCACAGGCCAACGTGAGGTCAGACTCGAGAATTACAAAACCTCACTGGCACATTGTGAAAAACTTAAATATACTGCTGATTTATATATTTTAAGAATCTTAAACTGAATGTCCTGTGCCTGACACAAAAATCCTCAACCATATTCCATGTGCATTGATCCAACAAGTACTGATGTAGTTGAAGTAACAGATTTGAGCATCTCTTCCACAAGTATGCCCTCAACAGCCTCCTTGCTGCTTACGATGAACTAGGAAAGTAGCAAGCAGGGACAACCACAGTAAATTACAAGCATTTGCTATGCAATAGGTCTCACACTTTTGAGCTATTGTCATTGTAAATGACAATGCCTTTTATTTATGTTTTGGGTTTTAAAACATAAAAAAATGCATTGTCATTTACAATACTAATAGCTTACACTCTCACAATTGCGAGACCTGTTGCATTGCAATAAAGGGCCTTCTCGAACGCTTGTTAGATTGTAAGTATCAGAGGAAGAGACAGGCCAGCGACGTATTCAAAGTAGTGATAAATAGTGCAGTGAAGAAGATGTGTTAGTGTTGTAAATTACATAGACACAAAGGGGCAGATTTACAAGCCCCCCTGCGCCACCACTACGCCATTTTTCATGACGTACTGGTGGTGCAGGGGGCTTCTCCATATTTACAAGGAGAGGAAAAGCCACCCTGCGTTACTTTTCCTCTCCTTGTAAATATGACCCCTTCACACGCAGCACAGTGCTTGGAAGGGGCCTTCCTTGGGTGTCGCTGTGGGTGTTCCCACACAACACCCATGGAACAAGCACATTTCCAGATTTATGAGAAATCGTAAATCTGGAGATGCGTGTAAAAACTAAGCCACCCTAGAGGTGCCGTAGCGAGGCGCAACGAGGAGAAATGTTTTCATTTCTCCTCATTTTTTTCCCTTTCAATGCGTGCTGCATTCTACAGAACGCATTGAAAGAGAAAAAAGCCTCTTGTGATTGTTTTTGTGCAGGAAGGGACACCTTCCTGCACAAAAACAATCTCCCCACGATGCAGTCATCCTTGCACCATAGTGCAAGGATGCCTGCGCCGGTGCATGGCTGTAGTTTGTGCGCCAGCGCAGGGGAAAGCACAGAGATGCGACATTTTCTTGTAAATATGTTGCATCTCTGTGCTCTCCAAACTAACGTAGCACAGCGCAGCAAAATGACTTGCTGCACCATGCTGTGTTACTTTGTTGTAAATCTGCCCCAAAGTGTGAAGTGAGAGCTTCATATGATCCGAGCTATAAACACTAACAAAGTGCTCCAACACCTTTTGCTCTGTGATTTCACTGTAGCGGCTCAGGAGGAAGAGCAGGAGGGGAACATTTTCCTGCCCTCTCTGTGATTTGAGTGTGCAGTGTGGCATTGCGTCATATCATTGCTATCTTTGGACCTAATAAAAAACACTCCAGCTGTAGTAGGGCCCTGGCTTCACCACCTATTGCAGGGCGGGCTGTGCTTTATGGCAGGCATGGAGGTAGGGAGGAAGGGATGGTCTGGACTGCAGCTCCAGCCTCATACAGTGCTCCTGCTATTACTAGTGAGCGAGAGGTAGTGGTGGCGGTGCCATTGGTGATATTGGTGGTGGTATTGGTGGTGGTGGTATTGGTGGTGTTGGCATTGGTGGTGATGATGGTAGTGGTGGTATTGGTGGTGGTAGCATTGGTGGTGGTGGTATTGGTGGTGGTCGTATTGGTATTTGTATTAGTGGTGGTATTATTTGTGTTATTGGTGGTGGTGGATGTAGTGGTGGTGGTATTGTATTAGTGGTATTGGTACTGGTGGTGGTATTGGTGAAGGTATTGGTGGTGGTATTGTTATTGGTGGTGGTATTGGTGATGGTGGTGTTATTGGTGGTGGTGGTATTGGGGGTGGTTGTATTGGTGGTGGTATTGGTATTCGTGGTATGGCTACTGGTGGTGGTATTGGTGGTAGTGGCATCGGTGGTATTGGTATTGGTGGTGGTATATGTAGTGGTATTGGTAGGTGTGGTGGAAGTGGTATTGGTGGTGGTGGCAGTGGTAGTGGTGGTATTGGAGGTGGTGGTACTGGTGGTGGTGTAATTGGTGCTAGTGGTATTGGTGGTGGTTGTGGTGAAGGTTGTGGTGGTGGTATTGGTGGTGCTGATATTGGTGGTGGTATTAGCGGTGTTATTGGTGGTGGTAGTATTGGTTTTAGTGGTAGTGTTTGTGGTATTGGTGGTATCGGTTGTGGTGGTATTGGTATAGGCAGTGGTATTGGTATTGTTGGTGGTGGTATTAGATTGGTGGTGGTGGTATTGGTGGTGGTGCTGGTATTGGTGGTGGTGCTATTGGTGCTGGTGGTATTGGTGGTGGTATTGGTGGTGGTGGAATTGGTGACGGTATTGGTGGTGGTGGTATTTGTATTGGTGCTGGTGGTATTGGTGGTGGGGTATTGGTGGTGGTGGTAGTATTGGTTGTGGTATTGGTGGTGGGGTACTGGTATTGGTTGTGGTGGTGGTATCGGTGGTATTGGTGGCATTGGTGGTGGTGGTATTGGCGGCGGTATTGGTTGTGGTGGTATTGGTGGTGGTATTTATATTGGTTGTGATAGGACAGGTAATTGTGGTGCGGTATTGGTGGTGGTATTATTGGTATTGCTGGTGGTGGTCTTAGTGGGGGTGATGGTATTGGTGGTGGTGGCATTGGTGGTATTGCTAGCGTTGATGGTGGTATTGGTGGTGGTGGTTGTATTGGTAATGGTGGTATTGGTGGTGGGGTTGGCATTGGTGGTGATGGTGGTATTGGTGGTGGTGGTAAAGCTGGTATTGGTGGTGGTAGTAATGGTGGTGGTGGTTTTGGTGGTGGTGGTAGTGCTGGTATTGGTGGGGTAGTATCGGTTTTGGTGGTATTACTAGTGGTGGTGCTGGCATTGGTGGTGGTGGTATTTGTATTGGTGGTGGTGGTGGTGGTGGTGGTATTGGTGATGGCATTGGTGGTAGTGGTGGTATTGGTGGTGGTGGTTGCATTGGTGCTGGTGGGATTGGTGGTGCGATTGTCGGTGGTGGTGGTGGTATTTGTATTTGTGGTTATGATGTTACTGGTATTGGTGTTGGTATTGGTGGCAGTGGTATTGGTATTGGTGGTTGTATTGGTAGTGGTGGTGGTGGCATTGGTGGTATTGGTGGAGGTATTGGTATTGGTAGTGGTGATGGTGGTGGTTAAGTTATGTTAGGTAATTTTGTATAGCGCGCAGCTGCTACAGCGAAGAGGGGTCCCAGCGCGTGCAGCAGTGTCAGTAGAGAGATAGGGCTAGACCGTGGGGAATAGGTAGGTTTAGATAGCCTTACGGAAGGACAACAGGCAATCTAGTGGACGTATCTGGACAGGGCTAGAATTCCATAATTTAGCAGCAAGATACCGAACGGACCGGACCCCCGCTCTGAGGCATTTCACCCGGCGGACTGAGGTTCCGTGACAATTGTAAGTGGTGTTTTCGACTCGCACGAATATGGTCGAGTCTGGTATCTACGAACCGCAAATGACGAGTTCAGTAAGTGTGCGCAGTTTCGCTGTGCTAACTTAAACCGTTCGTTTGCTACGTGGGTTTTTCATCTGTACCCACGAGTTCCATCTTAGATACGGCATCCATTTTGTCTCTTGCCCTCAAGTAGCCAGCGAACGGACGCTGTCCGCTTCGCGACCCTGGGACTCCCAAGATATTTGCGGAAGACACATGTCTTTTGTAAGTGTCTTTATGATGAGGGGGATGATACTGTAAGGCAGATGGCCCCGCTCGAGGCTCATCTTGCCGTGCCGGTTTATTGTCTCAGCCGTGCATCTCATTAGGCACGTCCCTTTGATGCCTGAATCTCGTGTTTCCCGATACCTCCCCTTTTACACCCTTTCCGATCTCCCCACTTTCTCCATCTTCCTCTGCACCTGTCTTTGTTCCTATTTCAATCTGTTTTACTGCCGATTGGAATGCACTAATGTTGGGAAGATGGGTTTTTACAGTTGGGAACCGCCAAATGTTTCCGCACTTATGTTCCGGACCTTGTGTGTATCAAAGTGACCAAAGCGACCCCTCTGGGGGATAATTGTGGGAACCGGGTTGTAAACCTTTGTGTATCATGTTGTCCTATGGGTAAATTCTGTATAAAAGGAGCGATCCACAGAACCAATTGGAAGCAGTCTCCCCAAGTTGCACGTGTTGTACTTGTCGTGACTTCTGTGTTCCCTGCAGTAAATAAACCTTGAATCTTTGACGCCGAAGGAAGTGTCCCGTGTCTCTGTCATTCGTACGCCGGAGCATGTTACCCACGAAGGTTTCAGGTGTTGTGCCCTGGCACCGCTGGGTTCTAAATAACCCAGTCCTTCAGTTGGCGCCCAACGTGGGGCTGCATCAGTGGTACCGGTCCAAGCCCGACG
Source organism: Lissotriton vulgaris (assembly GCF_964263255.1). Classification (NCBI taxonomy): domain Eukaryota; kingdom Metazoa; phylum Chordata; class Amphibia; order Caudata; family Salamandridae; genus Lissotriton; species Lissotriton vulgaris. The sequence goes on along the minus strand of NC_141687.1, from coordinate 694,624,546 downwards.
ATCGTGAGGAACTTCGTGTGAAATCTCCGAGGGAAGGTGCACTCCGCTTCATCGATCCTGTTGTCGAAACAAGTGGCCCGAAGACTTTTCCCGCGAAGATTCCCGCCTCCTGACGGCTGCGACGGACTGCTGCCCTGACTGTAGACCTGTTTTGGCGCCTGGCGTAGACCTTGGTATAGCGAGACGATTGACGGGCCTTCCTGGTGACGCCATCGATCTTTGAGTTAAGTATTTGTGGGTCGCTCCCAGAGTCCTTAGTTGTTGACACTTTAGCGAGTGTTTTTGTTGTTGACGCTGTGTGAGTGTTTTTGTCGGTGACACTTTGCTAGCGTACTTTGTTGTGTTATTTGACGACTGCAGCCGCCAAAAACCGAGGGTTTTTGCTCCTTGCTGGGACTTGGCAAATCCCGTAACCCTTGAAGTTTGTGAAACTCGGCTAGTGTGCAAGATGCCTGGTCGTAGTACTTTGTTTAGTTGTTTCAGACCTTGTGGTGCGGATTCCCGACTGGAGGACTCGTGTCCGATACCTCCGGTTGGAACTCCGACTTATGAACTGTACAGTAAACATGGGCTAGGCCCGATTACCTTTAACGATTACTGGATTCGCTATACAAAGAAGGATGGTGTCCTTAGTTGGCCACCTCATGGTAGCTTTGAGACCCCGATTTTAGATAATCTAGAGGCGAAATTGTTCGAGAAAAAGTCAAGGCCGGCCATGTTTGATGCCTTTCGGTTGTGGCGTAAAGAAGCCCGACAGAAAGAAATCAGACAGACTAAACGAAATCAGAGAGATAGTGTTGCTGCCATTGTAAAGAAAGCGGAGCAATTTCAGCATGATAAGGAGGTTAAGGAAAAGGAAGTGTTTGATAGATTACAGCGTATGACTATAGATAAATGCTATCCTACTTTGCCTACGGAGTCGGAAAAGAAGGAAGAAGCAGTTGAGGATCCTTTAATGTCCTATCTTATGCAGTCGCCACCTCCGTACGTACAGGGTGCCGCAGCTCCGGCGGTTCCTCCTGTGCCTATCCTTCCACCTATTCTCCCTTTGCCTGTTCCTCAACCTGCACCCGTTCTTCCGACTGTTCCTGCTCCTTTGCCTGTTGCTATCCCTACTGCTCCTCCGCTTCTACATACTCCTGCTCCCGCTACTGCTCCTGCTCTGTTAACTCCTGCTGTTGCTTCTGTTTCTACTCCTTCACTTGTTAGTCCTGTGTCCTATACTTCTCCCTCTACTCGTAGTCGTAATTCTCCTCTTGCGGCTAGCTTCTTTCATTCGCTCGGACCTGTTCTTGGGTCTGCTGGTTCCGATGGTCCTCAGAGACGTAGTCAGCTTCCTGGTAACAGGGAACGCGCTTCGCTATACAATATGGCGATGGGTTGGATGACACATCCCCTTCGAAATCCACCCCGTATTGTACTCGACACATTTTGTCAATTTAATATACCAACCCAGAGATTTGTGTTCGAAGAAATGTGTAAGGTTCTTCGTGATCAGATATCGGCCGACGCACCTGACGAGGTGCTGACCGCTTTGTCTGATTTGCAGCTTCAGTTCTCGACTGGACTGATAGTGGATACCAATGTTCGACGTGCGGTTGAACGGTTGCTATCTTTTCGTCCCACTCCTATACCTCAAGCCTTGTTTGTTGAGGATGTTGAAAGACAGCCAGATGAGTCTGGTCAATTTCCTATGCGTGAAGTTCCACCAGTATGGATGCCAGGTAATCCTAACGCTGCTCCGCCGATCTTGCCGTTCTTTCAGAGGGTATGGATACATCTCCCATGAAAACGCTCAGAAGTGTTGCAGGTGAAACAATCCTTGCCTGACCCTCGCAAAAATCCTGCAGGGTATTATAAAGAATTGTCGCAGCTCGTAGACGCTACGGTAATGAATCTAGCCGATATTGATATGCTGTTTGGCAATGTCGTACCGCAACCGGTATGGGCTAAGATTCGTCAGGAAAACCATCCGAATGAATTAGGTGGTGCTTGGGCTGCCATTATAGCGGCGGATGCCCGACAAACTGGTGGTGCTAAACCCGACCAGCTGATTGCTGATCTTCCTCAAAGAATAATAACGTTAATGAAAACTCTTATGCCAGCTATGAAGGTGAATTGGGACAAATTGTCAGCTTGTAAACAGAAGAAAGACGAGAGTGTCTCCGACTTCTTTACGAGGTTTGAGGAGGCATTCATTGATCATAGTGGTCAGGATATGAGCACTGAGGGTGGTCAAAGGTTGTTCGTGGATAAATTTGTTTCGAACTTATTGCCCGATTTGAGCAACAAATTGAAGAATTCAGAAAGTGCGTGGGCCGTTTCTACTTCAGCTCAGATATTGGCCACGGCACAATATTATGAGAACAGAGAGAAAGAAGAGAACGACCGTGCTGATAAAAAGACGAAAGAACTTAAAACTAAAGTGTTGTTACAGCAGGCCTACCCTCCACGTTCGAATCAGAATACTTCGCAACAAAATAGATCGCAGCCGCAATCGAACCGATCACAATCTCGTAATGATTCCTCTTTCCAAAGATCGTCATTAGGATACAATCAATGTGCTTATTGTAGACAGGAGGGACATATCAAATTCAATTGTCCTGTTCTAAACGAACGTAATAGTGGTAATTCATCTAGAGGAGGTCGTGGTGGTTCACAGCAGGCACCACGTGGTAGAGGTCGTGGTGCTCAGAATGATCGTTCAGATAACTCATCAAATTCCGATAATTGTTTTGATCAACGTGGATCGTCGCAAGGACGCTCTGCGCAGTACAATGTAGACGATTATTACGTCGATCAGGGAACTGACGACAGTAATTACTAGGACAGCCATAGACAAGGAGAGGGAGTGGTATCAGTTCCGGTTGATCAGAGAGGGCCTTACGTCGCAGTTGCTACATCGGGCGTCGTTGAGCCTTTTCTGTTGGACACTGGTGCAGCGAAAAGTTCCATTAAGCATTCGAAACTCCCTGGCGCACCTTTGTCTGGCTTAACAAATGTTTCCGTTGGATTCTCTGGCGCCCCCGTTAGCAATCCAGTTTCGCGCCCTTTGCCCCTTACAATTGGGCCTCGTGAACTAGAAGCTCCGTTGATTTTGACTACTGGCTGTGGTGAAAATCTTTTGGGCCTGGATTTGCTTAAACGTTTGTATGCAACACTGTATTGTTCTCCTGCGGGTGTAAAGCTTACGCTGGGAGAGAGGGTTGTCTCTCCTATGTACTTGTCTCTCGATAAGCTTCCACCGGAATTGAGTTCTCTTCCTGCATCTTTGTGGGCAACAGGTCCCAATGATGTGGGCCTGCTTGACATCTCCCCTTATGTTGTTCAGTTAAAATCTAATGTGCGGTTGCCACGTATTCCCCAATATCGTATCTCTCTTGATGGTGAACGAGCATTGTTAGCGATCATCTATGATTTGATCGAGAAAGATTTTATTGAGGAAACACGGGGAAACGTGTGCAACAGCCCTGTACTGCCCATTCTAAAACGTACTGATCCTTCGAAACCACCTGTTTATCGTTTTGTTATCGATTTACGGGAGGTGAATAAAATTGTGATTCCTCAGTTCCCCGTTGTGCCTGACATCACGGCACTACTGACTCTGATTCCAGCTTCTGCATCGTGGTTTTCAGTGATTGATTTGAAGAATGCGTTTTTCAGCATTCCCATTGCAGAGGAGAGTAGAGACCTCTTCGGTTTCTCTCTTGGTGGACGCAGCTTCCGGTTTAAACGCGCTCCTCAGGGCTACTGTGAAAGTCCATCGATTTACAGTCAAGCCTTGAAGGGTCAACTGGATGCGTTTAGGTTGCCGGCTGGTGCGGCCTTAATCCAGTACGTCGATGACCTATTGGTGGCTGCTGATACTCAGGACATTTGCAAAATTGCTACGGTGTCGTTGCTGCAACATCTCTGCGAGTTAAATCACAAGGTGTCACCTTCTAAACTCCAATATTGTTGTCAAGAAGTAACCTATCTAGGTCACTTATTGTCAAAGGAGGGAAGGCGGTTGACCCCAGAGAGAATTGCAGCGATTGCGCGAATGGCTGTGCCAACAACCCAAAGAGATGTGCGTGCCTTTTTAGGTATTACGTCGTACTGCAGGCAATGGATTCCTCATTTTTCATTGCTAGCGAAACCATTAGTGGCTCTCACGTGCAAGGATGTTTCCACTCCTTTACCATGGACGGAAGAATGTCAGAAAAGTTTTTCTGAATTACGTGATTCATTGTGTTCGGCTCCTGTGTTAGGTACTCCTGACTATAGCAAGCCGTTTACATTATATGTTCACGAGAGGGAAGGTTGTGCGTTGAGTGTCTTAACGCAACCTTTTGGTGGTAAGCAACGTCCATGTGCATATTTTTCCTCGACCTTGGACCCGGTAGCTAGAGCATTGCCGAATTGTTTACGAGCAACGGCGGCAGCTGCGGTCTCCATCCGACAATCAGCAGGATTGGTCATGGATAATATGCTTACGGTGATGGTTCCGCATGCAGTCGACACTCTTTTGAATCGTACGAAAACTCAGCACTTGACGAGTGCGAGGTTGTCTGGGTACGAGTTGACGCTGTTGGCAAGCCACATTCAAATAAAACGTTGTAATGTTCTGAACCCGGCAACTTTGTTACCAATTAGCTCAGAGTCAGATGAAATAACAGAACACGATTGTTATTTGAGGACAGAGGAGGAAACAAAAGGTCGAGTGGACCTTAAAAACACCCCATTGGAAGACCCAGATGGAACACTGTATGTGGATGGTTCATGTTTCAAGTTGCCGAATGGCGATGTGACTACTGCTTATGCTGTTGTAACATTGAATACTGTTGTTGAGACTGCGAGATTAAATCAGAATTCTGCCCAAGCCGCAGAGCTGATCGCTCTCACTAGAGCGTGTGTGTTAGCGAAAGGGAAACGTGTGAATGTGTTTACCGACAGCCAATATGCCTTTGGCGTCGCACATAGTTTTGGACGGTTGTGGAGAGAGAGAGGTTTTCTAACATCGCATGGTACGAAGATTCAGCATGGCCAGCTTGTGAATGATCTTTTGGATGCACTTACGTTGCCTAAGCAAGTGGCGATTGTCAAATGTAGTGAGCATCGTAAGGTGACGGATGATGTTGGTCGTGGTAATGCGTTTGCGGATGAGACTGCTAAGGAGACTGCCCGGAACCTTAGCACTCGAATGTATGTGACGAGTTCGGTTAGGTGGCCTACAGAATCGAGTATGTGTGAGGACACTATCGAGAGTGTGAAAGCAATTCAGAATGAGGCCACCGAGACTGAAAAGATGAAGTGGAAAGAAAGTACGGGAAAGTTGGATGCAAGTGGTTGTTGGATTGATTTATCGGATCAGAAAAGGTGGATGTTGCCCGATGCGTATGTGCTGGCCGTTGTGACAATGGCGCATGGGTTAGCACATATTAGCGCGAAAGGTATTTGTAAGTTGCTGTCCCCTGTGTAGAAGAATGATGGTATTATGAAATGTGCTGAACGCTTGGTTAAGAACTGTATGGTGTGTATGTTGTACAATCCTGGTAAGGGAACCCCAACTCCCCCTGGCAGTTTTGCTCCCCCTTCATGTCCCTTTGAGGTGATTCAATTGGACTTCATCCATATGGAGCGATGCAATAACCTGAAATACGTTTTAGTTGTGGTTTGCGCATTCTCCCGATGGATCGAGGCCTATCCTCTTAAAGACAATACTGCTTTGTCTACTGCGAAAATCCTACTGAAGGAATACTTTCCTCGGTACGGAATGCCTAGAGTTGTGTGGTCAGATAACGGAAGTGAGTTTGTGGGGAGTGTGATGAAGAGTGTGTGTAAGGGCCTTGGAATTAATCAGAAATTCCATAGCGCCAACCATCCCCAGTCAGCTGGTTTGGTTGAAGGGTATAACGGCACCCTTAAACTAAAGCTAGCAAAGATTCAGGCTACGACTGGTCTCTCGTGGCCTGACGCTTTACCCTTAGCATTACTGTCAACTAGGGCGACTGTACACTCCCGAGTAGGGCTTAGCCCCTACGAAATAGTGTTCGGTCGTCCTGCGAATGTTTGGGGGGTTCCTAGGCCAGGTGCGTTCTGTGATCTTGAGTATCCAATGTTGATCGATTATAACATGACTTGACTGCTAAACTGAGGTTAATTCACCAACAGGTTCACGAAGCACTGCCGACACAGACGGAGGGTCCAGGCCACCAGCTCCAGCCCGGAGATTGGGTGGTAACGCGAAACTTTTCGCGCAAGAACAATTTGGATCCCAGGTTCACTGGACCCTACCAGGTCCTCCTTGCCATGAGAACTGCAGTTCGTCTTGAGGGACGGAAGAATTGGGTGCACGCCACCCACACCAAAAAGGTCCCTATTCCGTTGCCGGCAGACTCGTAGGTGAGGAGAGGCATTGCATCAACTGAAACCGAAGGATTGCCGGCGTTTGTACCTTTCAGTGACGCACAACCTGTCGGAGAATCCTCAGTGCAGCAAAAAGACATTGTTGAACATTTGTCATCAAAAGACTCAAGACCAGAACATTCAGCTGATCAACAGGACGCTGTCCCTTCGACGGATCCTTTGTTTGACGAACAGACACGTCCTGGGAAAACCCGATACTTTTTGCGATCTAGCACCAGAGACTAATAAAAGATCCTGTTCTGTCCCTTGACAATTGCATTATCCCGTTTTCCACGATCAATTTGAACATTTGTATCATTGTGATTATTTTTGTATATATTCATTGAGTTTCGTTCCTTACACTTTTTGCTTCCACAGCTGAGAAACATTGTTTTCGCATAAATATATTTGTGAAATAAAGGCCGTAGGGCCGCGCGCGTACTTCCTTCTGGTTAGTAGGTCTTGACACTAGGTTAAAGACCGTCGGTTCCTGGGAACTCCTAGGGATTGACTACTGCTACACAGAACGAAGTGCGTCAAGAAACGTTGCGGACGGTCGTAGGGGATGGCATTTTCGAAGCTGATGGACTTGGAAGGAGCTCAAGCGCAAAGATTCAAGCTGCAGCAACTTAGTCGTACCAAATGTTTTATGTTCCAAATATTCGTACTGTTTTTTACTGTTTCTGCATTATTGGCGGGTGGGGTGTATTACACGATGTCCTACTTCTTACCTTCTGCCATACCTACTCCTACCCCTGACCTTAAACTCACCTCCACTGCTTCTCCTCATTCTTTTCATATCTTACCTGAACACGAGCAGGCTAGACGTGAAGAATTCCGCAATAATTCCTTTATTCAGCTCCTTCACCAGCATCAGTTAGTGGTTAACACTACTAATTGTTGGGTGTGTGGGTTGATGCCACATACTACGGATAAGGGAATTCCATATCTGGTGTTACCGTATAGTTCCCAAGGGTCTGCTCGAGCATTTCAAACAATGTTTCGAAGCGCACTAGGTTTCCACCCCATTCGAGAACCATGTTCCCCCTACTCTGGTCCTACCTCGTACCAGAAACCTTTGTCTATAGCAATTGAAGACTTAGATAGCGATATCTATGATCCCTCGCTTATTCCTGAAGAAGAGGTACAAGCCTATAGGGTCCTGAGTAGAGGCGAGTACAGTGTGTTCACTAGTGAAAAACAGCTTAAAAGCTCGCCTCCGATATGGGTCGTACCCCACATTGGTAATTTTTGTCTAATAGGTCGTGGCCGAAGATCGAAAGCCCGACTTGGAGAGAGTGCTTGCACTGAAAATTACATTCTGCCGATGGTCTCGTCCCCTGTGTTTTTGGCTGCCAAGGGTACATACTTTATCTGTCATGATCGTGCGTATGCATGGTTGCCCTCTGACTTCATGGGCTCATGTTTTATCGCAAACTTGTTGCCTCCGACGTTTACTGTAGATGCAGATTATCACAAGACTAGAGTTGTGAGAGGCGTAATTAGCGAAGAGGATACTGCCGGTCAAGAGGCAGGAGACTTTTTCAAGGGTTTCCTCCCGTTTTGGGGACCTATGGTTAATAGTAGGAACCTGAGACAGTTGACTCGAGTGGTAGAATCGACAGCGAATATTACTGCCAGTGCCCTTGGTAATATCACCACTGAACTTCAGGCGGATAGACTTATGACGTTACAAAACCGTATGGTTTTAGACGTGATCTTAGCAGATCGAGGTGGGGTATGTAAGGTGATCCATTCGAGCTGCTGTATTTTCATTCCTGATAACGCTCCGACTGTCTATCAAGCCATCTCGAAGTTGCATAAGATCTCCGAATCCATACACGTGGATGTAGGGGATTGGACGCTACTTGGATGGTTTTGGGGCCTGATGTCGACTTGGGGTTGGAAGATTCTGATGATCATCGGAGTCGTTGTGGCGTTCCTGTTCACGTGTTGTCTTTGTGTGCAGTGCGGTCCTGCCTTATGTGGCCTCTGTGCTACAACGTGTATGAGACAGCCACCTGTTACCAAGGGGACTCGGTTGGACAGAGCTATGCTACAGCAACATCTCGATGGTCTGATGAATATCGAATATGATTCCGACTAGTGCTTGCCTACATGAGGGCAAAAGGAGCGTCTGAGGTTCCGTGACAATTGTAAGTGGTGTTTTCGACTCGCACGAATATGGTCGAGTCTGGTATCTACGAACCGCAAATGACGAGTTCAGTAAGTGTGCGCAGTTTCGCTGTGCTAACTTAAACCGTTCGTTTGCTACGTGGGTTTTTCATCTGTACCCACGGGTTCCATCTTAGATACGGCATCCATTTTGTCTCTTGCCCTCAAGTAGCCAGCGAACGGACGCTGTCCGCTTCGCGACCCTGGGACTCCCAAGATATTTGCGGAAGACACATGTCTTTTGTAAGTGTCTTTATGATGAGGGGGATGATACTGTAAGGCAGATGGCCCCGCTCGAGGCTCATCTTGCCGTGCCGGTTTATTGTCTCAGCCGTGCATCTCATTAGGCACGTCCCTTTGATGCCTGTATCTCGTGTTTCCCGATACCTCCCCTTTTACACCCTTTCCGATCTCCCCACTTTCTCCATCTTCCTCTGCACCTGTCTTTGTTCCTATTTCGATCTGTTTTACTGCCGATTGGAATGCACTAACGTTGGGAAGATGGGTTTTTACAGTTGGGAACCGCCAAATGTTTCCGCACTTATGTTCCGGACCTTGTGTGTATCAAAGTGACCAAAGCGACCCCTCTGGGGGATAATTGTGGGAACCGGGTTGTAAACCTTTGCGTATCATGTTGTCCTATGGGTAAATTCTGTATAAAAGGAGCGATCCACAGAACCAATTGGAAGCAGTCTCCCCAAGTTGCACGTGTTGTACTTGTCGTGACTTCTGTGTTCCCTGCAGTAAATAAACCTTGAATCTTTGACGCCGAAGGAAGTGTCTCGTGTCTCTGTCATTCGTACGCCGGAGCAGGTTACCCACGAAGGTTTCAGGTGTTGTGCCCTGGCACCGCTGGGTTCTAAATAACCCAGTCCTTCAGGACCGTTGCCAGAAATTGCTCAGCAGAGCGTAGCTGGCATGTGGGTACATAGGGGACCAACAAATTAAACAAAATCTAGGGGGAAGACAGCTATAGGATTTTGAAGGTCAGGCATAGCGCTTTGGATTGGATCCTTTTAGGTATGGATAGCCATTGTAGGCGCCGCAGAGCACCTGTCATAGAGCAGGTTCTGGGGGGCCTCAGCAGGACTCCGCCTTGTTGGCGCCTAACATGAGTGAGTTAGCGTAGTCTAATCTGGATAAAATAGTCACCTGGACTATCAACTGGCGGGTGGGTGAGTCGAAGAAGCCCAACATGGACCTCAAGCCCCGGAGAAGTCCAAAGCAGGTACCAGCAATCTTCTTGGTATGCTCCTGAAACCCAAGAGTGGAATCAAACTAGATCCCTAGATTTTTTACTGCCGGCTTAGGGGTGGGGCGCTGCCCAAAGATGAGGGCCACCATTGTGTGCTCCAGAGCCTCTTACCTCTCCCCACCAACAGCACTTCTGACTTGTTGGTGTTAAGTTGAAGGCAGTAGGTGGTCATCCAATCCGCAACCGCCGTTAAGCCACACCCAAGTTGCCTGGCGCCCCGAGTATGGTCATCAGAGAGGGCCACCACCAGCTGCGTATAATCGGCATACGAGACTATGGTCAAGCCATGGTCCCTCGCCACCGCCGATAGGGGTTGAACGTAAAGGTTAAACCCCTGGGCAGCCTAAATAGTGTGTCCTGGAGCAGGGAGATGAAAAGACTAGACCGCCTCCCTTAACAAGATGGCGGTCGTGAGACAGCAATCGGAAGTGGAAATGTAACCATGCAGGCGGCCAGAGCAGTACTCCCTCCACAACAATCAGCCCGCTAATGGCTGTGGTGGACCGGGGAGGTGCAGAGACCACACAGCACATCGTCACACAGGTAGGTAAAATTATGTAAAAACGCTTAAATGAAACGAAGTTCGTGCAATGACTTCTTTCCCTTTAGAAAGTGCACATCAGAGCCTCAGAACAATTTAGTTTAAAAAAAATTGCAATAAAACATACAAGCAGCGCGCGAAGCATACGAGAAGTCATCCGCTTATACCAACAACTGCAGGATTATTAAGTGTGCTACCGTGCCATAGGCAGCCTAAATAGTGTGTCCTGGAGCAGGGAGATGAAAAGGCTAGATTGCCTCCCTTAACAAGATGGCGGCCGTGAGAAGGCAACCGGAAGTGGAAATATAACCACGCCAGCCAGGCCAGCAGGAGTACCCCCTCCACAACAATCAGCCCTCTTCTGACTTGAGATTTCTTTTGTCATAAATCCCCTTACCAACTGCAAAGATGTTGTTCTAGCAATGCCCTTTGAAGTGACAACAAAGTGGAATCCTGATCTGTTACAAGTGACGTGCATGGAGGTGGGAGACTTACTTGTGTGTACACTGCTGCTAGTAGAAGACTATTGCAGTAAACTGGTGTGTGGTTGTGTACTCATGGGACAATACAGAATATTACATCCAGTCTAAAGTGACAAGCAGTTGCACTGCAATAATGTTGAGTTGTATCTACCCTAGTAGGTGCTTGAACCTCTGTTCTTTTATTCATTTTACTCTTTTTTTGTCTGTAGTGAAAACAAAAAACAACGTTTCCTAAAGTGCTGACCTTTAATTGGGTATTATTTGATTGGGATGATTGTAGGTTATTGTAACCTAGAACAACCTTCTAAATAATTCCTTCACAGCTTGACTTCAGTTCAGCACGAGGAGTTCAGATAAAAATAGGAGGCTTTGGAACTTTTAAGTATTGCAGAATTACTCAAAACGTTGCTACTCTTAATATAACAGACGTACTCTCTTGAGCATTGCCCAGTAACCACAGGCTACCTCAATACTCTGACAATATGCCTGATCTGCAATGAGCTGTTCACTCCAGGGCAGGAAGAGGGGAATGAAATTGGACCACAGGATGGCAGTATGTAGACATAAGAAAATAGTTTGCATATGGGTGTGTGAAGAACAATTTTAGATGTAGAGCGTCTCGTCCCTCATTCTTGCAGTCTGCACCCTTCCCCAAACTCATGCAACTTAAACAAGTTATATTACCTTCATTATACATGCATACCTTCCATATACTTATGTATCTTTATATTTATTACTCTACTCCTAATTCAGCATCTCCAATGCACTACCCTATATCTCACCCTATACCCGTCTCAATCTATCCTCTATCTCCACTCTTTGACTCATCCCAAACCTCATTCTACAACTATTTCCATGGAGAAGTGTGGCTCAGGGGTTAGAGGCGGCAGACCCGGAAGCTGAGATCGGCCCTGGACCAGGGTTCAATTCCCCGCCTCGACGGGGCTTGGGCTCAATAGTTCCACGGACTCGATAATTCCCGCTCCGGTGCCTACTCGACTCACGGGTTCACACTCTGTGACTCTGGGCAATAGCTTGCTTAATCTCCACAACGGCCCCTCGCGGCGGGATGCCTGGCTTTCACCTTGTGGATACCCTGCCGGGGTTATCTCACAGGGGAATACCAGGACGGGTTCCCTAAGCAAGCGCTTAGATGCCTGCGATGTGGGTGATTTGCGCTATATAAATACATGTACATTTACATTTTACATTTACATATTTCTCGCACCATATCTCTCTCACTACATCCTCTACCTCCACTCTGACTCTATCCAAGCCCCATTCTACTACTATGATCCACAAAATAACCCTTTCTAGATTCTTCCCTCCTCTGCTGCTCCTTACATCATCTCAAACCTCTTTTACACTTCAGATCTCCCAAGCAAGCCTTTCTAAACTCTTCCCTCATGTATCCTTCCTAGAATCATCTGATTCCTCATGTTCCTCCCTAAACCACTTCTAGACACTCTTCCCCAGACGATTCCCCCCTCCATCTTTCCTTTTCTCATTCCAAATCACCTCCACTGCTATGATCTCCACATAAACACTTTCTAGACCCTTCCCTCTTCCATTACTCCTCTATCCTTTTAAACCTAGCTAACTGATTCGCAAGTCCACCCTACAAATTAATTTCATGTTTCCCTATACTAATTCACCACTAATCCTTTTTAGGTTCTGGAGTAGCGTGCTACTTGCCATAATGCGTCCATGCGTCGTCAGGGTTAGGAAGCGCTATAAAAATGCAATTACAGTTGCAAATTAAAGTGGCCCCTATTAGCGAGTCAGATAGTCAAAAAAGTAGCCCACATTTATAATTCAGGGCAGTTTTGAACTTGCACAGACCAGCTTTTTAGTTTTTTGCATGGTAATGGAGACTGACTATGCATTTGTGTTGCCTTCTGCAGATTTAGTTTGTGCAATATTATGGAAATAAACAGTAAAACCCGGCCCACCAAGCCATAAAACACGATCACAAACAGCTGGGAAAAAAACAGCCTACACACTGCCTTCAGACCAGCCCTACTGGCACTGCCAGATTGCCTTATGTGCCAGTCGACCCTGCTGTCTGCCATCTACAACAATCACGTGGCATCTCTCAGCAATGTTAGTTTGGGGTCAAATACGAGAAACTTTCCAGGTATCGTAGTAAGCGTTTTTTCCAATCTTTCTTGTGTTTACATGCTTGTGCATTTGCTTCTCCCATTATGTGATGCTCTCTTCTTAGAAACTATTGAGCTTTTTAGACCACACAAAGATTCAGCTCCCTCGAATATTTGCTTCAGCGCTCCCAACATATCAGGTGTGCAGTTACTAACCAAGAGTTTCTCAATGGTGTGAGATGTGCTCCTAACCACCCAGATAGTTCTGTAAGGTGAGATTTATCCTGGGGACACCCAAGATACCTGTGGCATGGGCAGCTCCACAGTCATTGGGCCATGAACTGACAAGGTGTCAGCAATATCCAACAGTTCAGGCAGTGTTAAACATACAAGACAGCATGAACCAAGCATCCAATCACATTAGATGTGCCTTTGAAAAAGAAGTGTAATTATCATATTCAGATGGGTGTCTTAAACGAAGTCAGTGCAGTTCCGAAACGTGTGAATGATCTGCCGAGCAAGGGCATGGCTATCAATAGTCCAGAGATGTGAGGGTCCCTCTTCACACCAATTGTGGCTGTAATTCAGTACCTGGAACTCCCACAGGATGTTACATGCAGGTGACGAGAAGGGAGGTTGGAAACACTTTCCTCACATGGAATGTACAGAGGTTAGATTTACACAAAATACTATCGTTCTTCAAAAAGAGGGATGGGGTTGTGGCATTCCTGCATGATGCGCATGTGCGAGACAGGGAGGTTTTCAAGCTGCAGCATCAGAGGAGGGGCATGGCCTTCACCACTGGATACTCCTCTTTTACGAGGGGAGCCCTGATATGGGTGAGGTCTGGAATACCCTTTGAGCCAATGGGAGTCAACATAGACACAGGGGGCAGATGTGTGGTGGTACGTGGGAGACTCGACAGCTTGCAACTGATTATTGGGAGCATCCATTCTCTGAACACAAGTCAACTCAGTTTTCTTGAAGTCTTGTCCTCGGTGTTAATACTTGAAGTACACAGCCCAATGACACTGGGAGGAGACTATAATAGTATGCTGGACATAGAGCTGGGTAGGCCACGCCCCACTGCCAAATACGCCTAGTGTACAGAAAGCCAAAGGCCAACTGGTCTAGTAGTTTCACCACTTGGGCTTAGTGGACAGTTGGCAACAAGAAACCCACATAGACAGGAGTACTCCTACTTCTTGACAGTGCACACATTGAATGTCCGCCTCGACAGGCTAGCATGCTCCTCAGGAATGGATGTGCGCATCTTACACTTGGAATACCTGGGCAAAACAATCTTGGATCACAACCCGCTGCTCACGGGCATTTCCTAGGACAGACAGGTGCCCCCCATACCGATGTGGTAACTCAGGGTTACTTGTCACCAATATAATGCTCCATTTCACCGTTTTTTAATACCTTCACCGGTCTAAAGCGTACACGGGCGGATGATACTTCTATGGTTAAGACTGATCTGAGTCATTTGTTATTTTAGTATTTGATTCACCGCTTGACAGCATGGTCATATGTATGACTTCTATTGTATTTAAAGGTGTACATATTCTTGAATGAAGCAAATCTCTTCCATTATTGTATCTCATAGGAATTATCCCCAGATGAAAGGGCATGAATCGAAATGCATTGGGCATATCATCATGTTGATTCAGTGATTACCAACTACAAAGGAGATCGCAGGATACAATATAAAGACAAAATTAAGAAAAAATGAAGAATTTAACAAAATCATCATTGAAAGAGTATTTGAATTATTGAAAACTTTACACAGAGTGCAGATTAGAGAGGTTACCCTCCGCCAGAGGATAATGCACAAATTCAGTTGAAAAATTCAATCTCAAACTCAGGAGATTATACCAATCTGCACCTAAGCATTTTTACCTTGCTTTGACCGAGGGAACACCAGAGAATACGCTGACCTTTCCAATCGTTTTGGAACCCATCAAGTAACTCAGGGTGTCTCACCTTGAGGAGCCCCTTGCCAATTTGATTAATTATTACTTCCAGCATAACTGGACCTTGGACAGATGCACAAACGTAGAATAAGGGGTCGCCTGCGGAAATGGTAGAACTTTGCCCACTCAGAGTCTCTTTAACACAGATTTCTGTCCACATCATGCTAACAGCCGTGTGGTGGATTTTTTCTTCCATAAAGCTTCAGAATATGTGAACCAGATTCAGCATCCCCTAGTGTAATGAGCATATGTGGTGAAAGAGCCATAGTTCAAGTAGATTTGCTGCCGCTCAAATCGAATTTCTACTCGAGTGGCGGCAAAATAAACTCAAATGGCCGCACACTCGTGCGCAATGTATGGTGCCGATCATGCTGATTTTCAGCACTGCTCATGCTACCAGGGATAAATTATAGCGCTAGCAGCATATTTTCCACCCATTGGAGGAATTATGTAGAATCTCGTGGAGTTTTACTGTAGCTCTGTGAGTTCCACCTACCCTTACAAAGAATGAGATGCCTGTAAGGTGCTGATATTGAGGTTCTATATTGGGTGTGAGTACGAAGCTCCTTAGAACAGGGCTTTTTCCCACTAGAGAGGAGGTCAGATGTCTAGAATGTAAATGTACATGTAAGTGTCTTGTAAAGCGCACTGCTGCCCTGAGGCGTCGTGGCGCTGTAGACCGCTGGGGAACCCGTCCTGGCTATCCCTGTGAGATGGTCCCTACTGGGTATCTCAAAGGTGAAACCAGGCATCCCCGGCGAATGTGGGGGGCTGTTGTAGAGATGAGGCAAGCTAATGCCCAGAGTTGCCGAGTGTGATCCCTGGTGAGAGTAGGCACCGAGGGAAGCAGGTGTTGCATAGCCCTGTCTAAGATGGTTATATTACCAAAAGTGCTGTACCATTTCACAAGCCTCCCAAAATGGATGCAGCAGGCTTGGTTTATATCTCAACCTCTTGCTGCGAAAGCTGAGATGGGATGGGAGTAGACATCACATGGCACTCTGCAAGCTCCAGCTAGCGCCAAACTTTTGGTTCTATTACATGGCAACACAGCTACATTGGCTGGCAAGGTGGTTGACAGGATGCAATATTACAGAACTTAGGGAGCCAGGAGTGGCATTAATGATGGATGTCAAACTGACTCCGGCCAGAAGACCCAAACTTCGGTTGATTGGCCTGAGATGTTGGAGGAGGCCCTACGCATGGGCGCGGAGCTTGGGATGTATGCACCAGCATTGCCCATAGTGGGACTGCCCATGCTGAACGGAGGCTACTTCAAGACTTAGCATATGTGAGTCTGGCTGGAGGCAGGGATCAACACATTGGCGGACTTATATGAAGGGGCACCTGGAGAAGTCTTGACAGTTTGATAGATGTCTATGAGCTGCCGGGTGTGCAATTCCTAACATATGGGGTACTCACGCATGCGCTACGGTACCTTGGGGTGGGCGGGGCAAGCAGGGTCAGAGATGGAGACTAATAACACAGTGCAGACCCTGCTCACCATTGCGGATGGAAGAATTGTGATGACTGTTTTTTTGATCTTTACGTATTAGTTTATTATGGCTTTATCTGCATTAATTTCACAGGTGTTTTTAAAAGGGGTTTTTTGTTCCCCTGGTCTTTCCTCAATTTTAGTAAGCGATCAAAGATTCCAGTTTACCATGATATTTTGGAAGTATTTGCGTGAGCGCATATTTCTACAGTAATACATTCAAAATTAGACAATCAGATGAAAAGAACTTATCAATTCTTAGAACAATATTTGAGAAAGATCGTTAATAGGCAAGAGGATAATTGGGGGAATGTCTGACTTTTGTTAGACTAATGCACATCACTCTTCAGTGACAATCTCACAATTTCATTGTGAACCGGAATATCCACTCTTCATTCCTATAGTTTAACTTTCAAGGTTTGTGAATACAGTGAATAATAGTGTCACACAGCTTCAGCAGGCTCACCATGATGTTTACTCTATTATAGTTTTAACAATCACATAGCAAGACTTGTGACATCTGTTGACATTTAAAACAATAATGTATGCTTTTAAAACGGTTATTCTTTTAAAACTCTAGATTTTAAACGTTTGATACCTGAACAAAAGCCACACGAAGAATGGTTTAAAATGAAATTTAGTTATTGTATTGTCTTCTAATCATTAAATTATCCCCTGTTGTTCATGAAAATACCATTGCTGTATTTACTAGATGTACTCTGCTGTACTAGTAGTGGGTGGGTTTTGAAAGAATGATGATGCGAAAGTAATGTGAGTTGTAAATTTCTTAGGCTTTATGAAGAATACATTGGCTCAATGTTTTTAATATTTTCACTATATTACATAACAAGGATTGAAAAATAATAAAAAAATATGTTTATGATACACCCTCCATGTGTTTTTCCTTGTGCCTTCTATCTTTGTTAAATGTGTTTTCTCATCAACATATGCTTGTGAATTAAATCATTTTGAGGTGCCTTAGGTTAGCACGGGAATTCCCTTTTTCTTTACATTATTCTTTAAAAACTCTCCTCTCCACCAATTTTTCCCAAAAACATTATTTAATTTTTGTCTCTTTCAGAGCATATCTAATATGTAAACATGAGCGGGTTCTGAAAATGCAGGCGGCTTTTAAGCCTCTGGTGTATGTTCGGAGCCGAACCCGCGCTGCTCTCTTTCTTCTATTATACAAAGGAATTTACCATGAAGTAGACCTGCCCATGAAAAACATTGAAAATGGCATGGAAACACCTGGAAATGGGCCCAAAACTCACTTCTGCAAGTTATTGGCCATTTTTTACCATTAGTGTTAAATATGGTCAAAAATACACATGTGCCTTGCACGTGTATTATTTGCACAGGTTTTACTACTGGGGTCTCAGTTAGCCCAGTAATCCCATAAATGCAATTAAGTAGGACTTGATTTTAACGTTGATTTATAGACTAGTGATATTATAAAATATGCAGGTTCTCAGTCGATGTAATACATTTGGCACTGTCAGTATTACCAGGAGCAGAATTACCACCAGCAAAAACTGAACAAGCAATAAGGGAGCAGTAATTCTGCATTTGTCAGAATTATGTTGGCAGACGTACATTGCAATTGGAGGATGTTACCTTACCACATGTATGGGAATTCACCTTTGTGTGTCGTCTCCCTACATTGCTTTCATGGGATCAGATGTTTGTCAAATGTAGCTCTGGGAGGGTGCTACACCCCTCCCAGTGCATGTGCTCTGCCTCTTCCACATGGTAATAAATGACTAAGTTAAGTTGTTGTATCTGAATCTTTAGTAAAGGTGCAGTAATATGGTGTAGAGAGGGCAGTAGCATAAAAGTTATGTGTCACATGTAAACTGGAGCATGATTTTACACTACCCATATGAGTGACTAAAAGAACATGGTATTAGGGCTGCCTTGTGATCTTGAATTTTTATACTAACAAAACAGACAGTGCAAACAACAGATTCACAAACAACAGTAAGTACGTAACCTCTGGTAAGGCCTAACATATTGTTGCTAATTGCGTGCTGGCATAAAGTTTCAAACCCGCCCGAGCCACCCCCTCCCTCTTTTCCCCACCCTAAGTATGGGCGGAAAATCCGTTACGCTCGCGGATTTTGCGGATTTTCGGTAAATTTGCAATCCGCGAGATTTGCGAATTTCCCGCAAAATCCTCAAATTCGCAAGCAGCGGTTTTTTTTTTCTTGGTGATACAATTTTGAGGCGCGCGGCGTTTATCATCGTTTGCCGAGTTATTTTTCTTGATATTTTGCGAGTGCTGCGCCATTTTGGATCTTGCTGCGGGATCCCGCGGGAATTTGGCAAGCGCGATTACGTAATTGCGGCTTGCCAACTAACGCGAGTACGCCGTGATCACGTATCGCGGTACTTCGCAATTGCGAGCTTTGAGATGCGGCGAGCAGCAACAATCTCGCACACGCGAAAATATAAAATTTGCAATTCTGCACAAGAAATCCACCAGCAAGCAGCATAAACCTTCTTGAAATGATGATTTTTATCTGAATAACTCCTTAGGTTGACATTTGCCTGCACTTTTTTGCGAGGAGTCCATTTTGGGGAGGGGGGGTGGGAGGAAGGAAGTGCCCCACAGTCTTCAACTTCCTGTTCCTGTCCAGCAGGCTCCTCCCAGTGCTTTGTCCATCTCCTGGTCACTTTTCATTTGGATCTGGAGCTGGAAGGATTACTTTTTGTGGATGCTGCTGGATATTTGGATTTGAGGCCTTTTTGACTTTCTTTGGATCACTTTTGGATTATAAATTTCACACGTAAGTTTGTTTGGGGCATTACAGTTGCTGCAACTACAATTTTGGAATTTTCGATTTTTGGGCTGTTTTGGGGCCTTTTGCCCAGGGGTACTCAGTGGTGGGTGGACTGAGTCTTTCTGTGGGGTGTCTTGAACTTAAACATCATGGAGGGCATGGATGGAATGGGATTGTGCTGATTTTTCAGTGATTTTCGTTTTTTGGGGCAGTAATTGTGGCCTTTTCACCAGGGGTATTAAATAGTCTTTCCGTGGGGTGTCTTGAACTTAAACATCATGGAGGGCATGAATGGAATGGGATTGTGCTGATTTTTCAGTGATTTTCGTTTTTTGGGGCTGTACTTGTGGCCTTTTCACCAGGGGTATTGAGTCTTGCATGGGCCTAGTCTTTCTGTGGGGTGTCTTGAACTTAAACATCATGGAGGGCATGGATGGAATGGGATTGTGCTGATTTTTCAGTGTTTTTCGATTTTTGGGGGTGTTCATGGGGAGGGACAGGCCATGTGGCTGGGGGCCATTTTGAGTGCTGCTACAGGCCCTGGCCATGTGCTGGGAGGCAAGTGGCCATTTTGAATGCAGGCATTGTTGTTAGGCCTGCAACCATTTTGCCTACTTTTCAACCTTTATGCCCAGGGGTAGTGAGTCTTGCATGGGCCTAGTCTTTCTGTGGGGTGTCTTGAATGTAAACATCATGGAGGGCATGGATGGAATGGGATTGTGCTGATTTTTCAGTGATTTTCGTTTTTGGGGGCTGTACTTGTGGCCTTTTCACCAGGGGTATTGAGTCTAGCATGGGCCTAGTCTTTCTGTGGGTTGTCTTGAACTTAAACATCATGGAGGGCATGGATGGAATGGGATTGTGCTGATTTTTCAGTGATTTTCATTTTTTGGGGGTGTTCATGGGGAGGGACAGGCCATGTGGCTGGGGGCCATTTTGAGTGCTGCTACAGGCCCTGGCCATGTGCTGGGGGGCAAGTGGCCATTTTGAATGCAGGCATTGTTGTTAGGCCTGCAACCATTTTGCCTACTTTTCAACCTTTATGCCCAGGGGTATTGAGTCTTGCATGGGCCTAGTCTTTCTGTGGGGTGTCTTGAACTTAAACATCATGGAGGGCATGGATGGAATGGGATTGGGCTGATTTTTCAGTGATTTTCGTTTTTGGGGGCTGTACTTGTGGCCTTTTCACCAGGGGTACTTAGTCTAGCATGGGCCTAGTCTTTCTGTGGGGTGTCTTGAACTTAAACATCATGGAGGGCATGGATGGAATGGGATTGTGCTGATTTTTCAGTGATTTTTGTTTTTTGGGGGTGTTCATGGGGAGGGACAGGCCATGTGGCTGGGGGCCATTTTGAGTGCTGCTACAGGCCCTGGCCATGTGCTGGGAGGCAAGTGGCCATTTTGAATGCAGGCATTGTTGTTAGGCCTGCAACCATTTTGCCTACTTTTCAACCTTTATGCCCAGGGGTAGTGAGTCTTGCATGGGCCTAGTCTTTCTGTGGGGTGTCTTGAATTTAAACATCATGGAGGGCATGGATGGAATGGGATTGTGCTGATTTTTCAGTGATTTTCGTTTTTTGGGGCTGTACTTGTGGCCTTTTCATCAGGGGTATTGAGTCTTGCATGGGCCTAGTCTTTCTGTGGGGTGTCTCGAACTTAAACATCATGGAGGGCATTGATGGAATGGGATTGTGCTGATTTTTCAGTGTTTTTCGATTTTTGGGGGTGTTCATGGGGAGGGACAGGCCATGTGGCTGGGGGCCATTTTGAGTGCTGCTACAGGCCCTGGCCATGTGCTGGGAGGCAAGTGGCTATTTTGAATGCAGGCATTGTTGTTAGGCCTGCAACTATTTTGCCTACTTTTCAACCGTTATGCCCAGGGGTAGCGAGTCTTGCATGGGCCTAGTCTTTCTGTGGGGTGTCTTGAATTTTAACATCATGGAGGGCATGGATGGAATGGGATTGTGCTGATTTTTCAGTGATTTTCGTTTTTGGGGGCTGTACTTGTGGCCTTTTCACCAGGGGTATTGAGTCTAGCATGGGCCTAGTCTTTCTGTGGGGTGTCTTGAACTTAAACATCATGGAGGGCATGGATGGAATGGGATTGTGCTGATTTTTCAGTGTTTTTCGATTTTTGGGGTGTTCATGGGGAAGGACAGGTCATGTGGCTGGGGGCCATTTTGAGTGCTGCTACAGGCCCTGGCCATGTGCTGGGAGGCAAGTGGCCATTTTGAATGCAGGCATTGTTGTTAGGCCTGCAACCATTTTGCCTACTTTTCAACCTTTATGCCCAGGGGTAGTGAGTCTTGCATGGGCCTAGTCTTTCTGGGGGGTGTCTTGAATTTAAACATCATGGAGGGCATGGATGGAATGGGATTGTGCTGATTTTTCAGTGATTTTCGTTTTTGGGGGCTGTACTTGTGGCCTTTTCACCAGGGGTATTGAGTCTAGCATGGGCCTAGTCTTTCTGTGGGGTGTCTTGAACTTAAACATCATGGAGGGCATGGATGGAATGGGATTGTGCTGATTTTTCAGTGTTTTTCGATTTTTGGGGTGTTCATGGGGAAGGACAGGTCATGTGGCTGGGGGCCATTTTGAGTGCTGCTACAGGCCCTGGCCATGTGCTGGGAGGCAAGTGGCCATTTTGAATGCAGGCATTGTTGTTAGGCCTGCAACCATTTTGCCTACTTTTCAACCTTTATGCCCAGGGGTAGTGAGTCTTGCATGGGCCTAGTCTTTCTGGGGGGTGTCTTGAATTTAAACATCATGGAGGGCATGGATGGAATGGGATTGTGCTGATTTTTTAGTGATTTTCGTTTTTGGGGGCTGTACTTGTGGCCTTTTCACCAGGGGTATTGAGTCTTGCATGGGCCTAGTCTTTCTGTGGGGTGTCTCGAACTTAAACATCATGGAGGGCATGGATGGAATGGGATTGTGCTGATTTTTCAGTGATTTTCGTTTTTGGGGGCTGTACTTGTGGCCTTTTCACCAGGGGTATTGAGTCTTGAATGGGCCTAGTCTTTCTGTGGGGTGTCTTGAACTTAAACATCATGGAGGGCATGGATGGAATGGGATTGTGCTGATTTTTCTTTTTTTTTCTCGATTTTTTTGGGGTGTATAACTGAACTGATGTTCCTCTGTCTTCCATTGCTTTTAGGTGCACAAGACTCAAGAGAACCACCAGTGCCAGGAAGAAGTCCTGCAGCGGTGTGTGTGTGCAGCATAAGGTCACGCGACGTCACGTCTGGCCTCAGACAACTCTACAATTCGTGCAACTGCGGCCTGCTGTCTGACCTGCTCTGAACAAGATGGCCCCAAAAAAAGGTCTCCCTAGCTCCTCTAGCAAGAAAGTTGCTAGTAAGGAGCAGAAGAAGCAAGTTACCAAGGAGGCTGGTGTGCTGGCCGCCGCGTTTTTTGGGAGCAAAAAAAAAAGTATGCCTGCAGCAGCAGCAGGATCTGCTAGGGACCAAGCTGGGAGCAGCACCCCGCTCCATTGGGTTCAGTGCCTGCACCACCACGCCAACTTAAGTCAAAGCCCTTGAGTGCTTCAGAGGCAGTCAGTGTACTTCTCCAATCACCATCGACCAGTGATGTTGGCTCATCGCAAGAAAGTAGCAGCAATGTCCCTGAATCAACACAGGTTGTTGTAACTCATCTGACAAGTGTTAAACAACCACAGCCGCAACAACAACACCATGTGCAAGTACAAGCCCAAGTACATGTGGAAGGAGAGGCAGCACAAGGAGATGCGCAAGCAGAGGTGCATGGAGGGTCCCAAGTGCCCACAATAGTTGTTCCTCCCGAAGTAGGGGCACATCAGGAAATCGACAATCAAGCCGAGGTATCATTGGAAGCCACTCCTCCTGATGATCATTCATTGTCTTCCACATCCCTAGCAAGGAAAAGATCAAGGTTGATGTCTACATCTTCTTCAAGCCCACCTCCTTCTGATGATACGGATCCCAATTGGGAACCAGCACCACTGCCGTCTGAGAGTGAGGCACACCATGATCTGACAAAGGTAGCTAAGCGTAAAAGGAAGGTCGTCAAAAAACTCATAGCTATGGAGTGTGATGAGGCTCAACAAGAAGTGACGCATACTGCTGCTGATGAAGCCCTTCACGACGACGATCCAGTCATCATAATGGTCACTGCAGCCCCAGCGGGCATGCAGCAAAGAGACATTTTGACCCTATCCCGAGAAGCTGCTGAGCGTGATGATGATGTCGACGAGGAGTCAATGGAAACACAACAATCATTGGATTTGGAGTTAACTAGTACACCAACACCTACGCTTCCATATTTCTTCCTCGCAAGAAGGGACCTCCATCCACCTCGACCTCAATTAGTGGTGGTGAAAGTGCAAAACGTACTGAAGTTCGGCAATCCACATCCTCCACTTCATCTGGCATTAGCAGCAGGACCACCACCACCAGTATCACCGCCTCCTCCGGCCCCCAAAGACATTTCAAGTCTCCAGTTTGGGACTTCTTTAGTGTTTGCCCAAGAAAGGAAAACGTAGCCATTTGTAGCATTTGTAAGCTTCGAGTTAGTCGTGGTAAGTTTGGTACCAACTATGGTACCGGAGGCCAGAGAGGTCATCTTAGGAGAGCGCACCCTGTCCAATGGTTTACGCACCTAGAGGCGGTCAAGGAAGCCCGAATTGCACGTAATGAAAACGTTGATTTTTCATCTGATGATGACGCGGAGGAAGAAGACGATTCAAACACTTCACTTACACCCAGTACCCCTGTCAGCAGCACACCCCATGTGAGCCACACTAAGAGTGTGGGAGAGAGTGAGACATCAATGCGGAAAAGTTAATCAGCGAGCGTAACTGGGTCGAAGATATCATCATCATCCCGTAAATACTTGGTCCAGGGCAACATTAAAAAGATGTTGTTTACAGAAGCGCAATATGAACGCAACCACCCACTGACGCGTCTGTATAACACTCAGCTGGATAAAATGCTAGCTCTGGACCTTCTCCCTTTTTCTTTTGTAGAAGGGGTTGGTTTTCTAGAATTAGTGGCAGCGCTCTGCCCTAAATGGAAGGTTCCTAGCCGGTTCTATTTTGCCCGAGTTGCGGTTCCAGCACTACATGAAGATGTTCTGAAGGTGATTGGGGCAGCTTTGCAGAAGAGTGCTGTTCACACTATACATCTGACAACAGACATGTGGACCAGTGGCGCAGGCGCTGATTACATGTGCATCACTGCACACTGGGTCTCTTTTTCAGGGGCTAAAGCAAAGCTAAACGCAGGTGTTGACGCGGACATTGTTTTTAAAGCTGCTCGGAAACATGCAACACTAGCCATGTTTGGTTTGGAGAAACGTCACACAGCAGAAAACAATTTGGATGTCTTTAACACAAAGGTCCTTAACTGGCTGTCCCCAAAAAAACGCCAGGTTGGTTATGTTTCCAAGGACAATGGCGCCAATATAGTTAAGGCCATGAAGCTGGGTGACTATTTCAGAGTGCCGTGTTTGGCGCACTGTATAAACCTGGTTGTCCAAAAATTCTTGGGTAATAAAGACAGTGCAGCGTACAGAGTATTGGACACCTGCCGAAAAATGTGCAACCATTTCAGCCATTCTTTTAAGGCCCGGAAGCAGCTGAGGAGCCTGCTATATCAACGTCAAATGCCAGTGAAAGCACTCATCCAGGAGGTGGTAACACGTTGGAACTCAACCTTCTACATGCTTGAGCGTCTGTATGAGCAGTATATGGTACTCGATCACTATTTCTTAACATAGGGTACAGCTCAGAAGAAGGACCTGAGGATGGGTGCGGCGCAATGGAACATAGTTAAAAGCCTGATACGCATGCTTCGTCCTTTTGAGTTCTTCATGCGTGCAGTCAGCAAGGAGGACTGTAATTTGGGAAAAGCTATCCCATTGTTGTACATGCTGGAGCACCAACTGAAGGAGGTGTGTTCTGTGTTTGAAAAAGATGAAAAAAACCAAGACTCTTTTGTTCTGGCTGAGAAATTATTAGAGCACCTACAAGGTGATGAACGTCTTAAAATGATCCACTCAGACCAGCATTACATTTGTGCTACTATTCTGGATCCACGCTACAAAAAGGCGCTGGCAGGCCAAGCATTCTTTCCTTTTGCTGATGAAGATGTTACAAGTTACAAACGGTGGATAGCCTCCTCACCCAAGAGGTTTGAAAGAGAACGGCAGAAAATTGAAGGGGAAGGCAGTACATCAGCATCAGCAGGCCATCCCCAGTCACAACAATCCTCTTCTGCACCTGTGGCTGCGGCACAAGTGACCTCTCAGCCGTTAAAGAGACCGGCAACCGGATCATCTGCACCACCAGACGCAACAGTAACATTGGAGGCTGAAGAGGATTGGCTAGCTCGGCTTGGGTTTGGTTCTCAAAAGGTCACAGCAACAGCTAAGCAAAGAGGAGGAACCTTGGAGGAGAACCTTGATTCGATGGTCAAGGACTATCTGAATGACTCAACAGAGGTCTATGTTAATGCTGACCCATTGGCGTATTGGCATGGGAAAAAAGAATTGTGGCCACAGCTCACCAACCTGGCTTTAAACTACTTGTCTTGCCCACTCGCAAGCGTGTCTTCTGAACGTGTTTTCAGTGCTGCTGGTGGCATTGTAACTTCCAAACGGAGCCGTCTCTCGCCCAAAAATGTGGAGAGGTTAACAGTGATCAAGATGAATCAGCACCTCATACCACCAGATTTCAGAGTACGAGAAAGCGCGCCGGATGAAGACGAGGTGGCCAGCAACATAGATGAGGGAATTTCTACTCTGTCAGGTGACACTGAGCTCACCCTGCCTGAATTCGCAGAGTATGATGACGAAGCCTTATTCTCATTCCTGGACCGTGATACCGAGCCCTGAAAATGAGACAACGAATCAATAACTTTCTTTTTCGTCCTTATTCACTTTTATTCCTGTGTGTCTGTCTTTCTTTGTTGTGCACAGTTAATATAATTCAAACTTTAATCAGATAATCACAAAAACAAGCCCATCAGCAGAACTGTCTTCACTTGTTTGCTAATTGATTTGAAGGTGCCGCAGTCTGCATTCCTCAGGTTCACAAGTTCAGAAGAACATGCTCCTCTATCCTCCTCCTCCAGACTCCTATTTCCATCAAAGCAGAGGGCTGGTTTACGCCCAATGAAGAAAGACTCAGCACTTGTGGGGGTGTTGTTCTACCTCTTTGCAGGGGAGTTGACGGCTCTGGGGCCATTGCTGGGAAGCTCTAAAAGTGGTTTGGACCAAATCCGAGGCGCAAATTTTTTAGTGTTTTTGCTGACTTGCTTGCCTTTGAGGTGCTCTTAAGGGGGGGTTCCGTCTGTTTGTGGGTGAGTTTCGGGGTCTGTCAGCACTGCTGGGACACTCTAATCTTGATTGCATTTGCTTTTCAGGAAATCCATGGTGGCAAAACGGACTTATGCCAAGCTACGCAGAGCGTTTGGACCGAAGGCCGAGAAATATTGTAAGTGGGAGATGTTGATTTTGGCCTGTTTGGGGGTGTTATGCTTTTTGGCGGGTGGGTTGGCGGGTCTTGGGCCATTCCTGGGAAGGTCTAATACCGGGTAGAAGTGGTTGAGACAAAATCCAGGCCGATTTTTTTTTTGCTATTTCTGACATTTTGCTCAATGTAGCGTTTTCGGGGGCCGGTTTGGGGGGGCTTCCTGGTGTTTGTGGGTGGGTTTCGGGGTCTGGGAGCCCTGCTGGCTATGGATACTTTACTTTGCAAGAGGTTTGAAGCAAATCCATGGTGGCAGAGGGGAGTTAGGGCCTAGCTGCAGAGCGCGCGCGGAGTGATTTGGGAAATTTGGGAAAAAATGACTACGGTAAGTCCCCATTTTTGTACTTTTGCTCTTTGCCTGTTTGGGGGTCTTCTACTCATTTTCTCTTGGGTTGACGGCTCTGGGGCCATTGTTGGGAAGCTCTAATACCGGATAAAAGTGGTTTGGACCAAATCCGAGGCGCAAATTTTTTAGTGTTTTTGCTGACTTGCTTGCCTTTGAGGTGCTCTTAGGGGGGGTTCCGTCTGTTTGTGGATGAGTTTCGGGGTCTGTCAGCACTGCTGGGACACTCTAATCTTGATTGCATTTGCTTTTCAGGAAATCCGTGGTGGCAAAACGGACTTATGGCCAAGCTACACAGCGCGTTTGGACCGAAGGCCGAGAAATATTGTAAGTAGGAGATGTTGCTTTTGGCCTGTTTGGGGGTGTTATGCTTTTTGGCGGGTGGGTTGGCGGGTCTTGGGCCATTCCTGGGAAGGTCTAATACCGGGTAGAAGTGGTTGGGACAAAATCCAGGCCGATTTTGTTTTTGCTATTTCTGACATTTTGCTCAATGTAGCGTTTTCGGGGGCCGGTTTGGGGGGCTTCCTGGTGTTTGTGGGTGGGTTTCGGGGTCTGGGAGCCCTGCTGGCTATGGGTACTTTACTTTGCAAGAGGTTTGAAGCAAATCCATGGTGGCAGAGGGGAGTTAGGGCCTAGCTGCAGAGCGCGCGCGGAGTGATTTGGGAAATTTGGAAAAAAATGACTAAGTCCCCATTTTTGTACTTTTGCTCTTTGGCTGTTTGGGGGTCTTCTACTCGTTTTCTCTTGGGTTGACGGCTCTGGGGCCATTGTTGGGAAGCTCTAATACCGGATAAAAGTGGTTTGGACCAAATCCGAGGCGCACATTTTTTAGTGTTTTTGCTGACTTGCTTGCCTTTGAGGTGCTCTTAGGGGGGGTTCCGTCTGTTTGTGGGTGAGTTTCGGGGTCTGTCAGCACTGCTGGGACACTCCAATCTTGATTGCATTTGCTTTTCAGGAAATCTGTGGTGGCAAAACGGACTTATGGCCAAGCTACGCAGCGCGTTTGGACCGAAGGCCGAGAAATATTGTAAGTAGGAGATGTTGCTTTTGGCCTGTTTGGGGGTGTTATGCTTTTTGGCGGGTGGGTTGGCGGGTCTTGGGCCATTCCTGGGAAGGTCTAATACCGGGTAGAAGTGGTTGGGACAAAATCCAGGCCGATTTTTTTTTGTTACTATTTCTGACATTTTGCTCAATGTAGCATTTTCGGGGGCCGGTTTGGGGGGCTTCCTGGTGTTTGTGGGTGGGTTTCGGGGTCTGGGAGCCCTGCTGGCTATGGATACTTTACTTTGCAAGAGGTTTGAAGCAAATCCATGGTGGCAGAGGGGAGTTAGGGCCTAGCTGCAGAGCGCGCGCGGAGTGATTTGGGAAATTTGGGAAAATATGACTAAGTCCCCATTTTTGTACTTTTGCTCTTTGGCTGTTTGGGGGTCTTCTACTCGTTTTCTCCTGGGTTGACGGCTCTGGGGCCATTGTTGGGAAGCTCTAATACCGGATAAAAGTGTTTTGGACCAAATCCGAGGCGCACATTTTTTTGTGTTTTTGCTGACTTGCTTGCCTTTGAGGTGCTCTTAGGGGGGGTTCCGTCTGTTTGTGGGTGAGTTTCGGGGTCTGTCAGCACTGCTGGGACACTCTAATCTTGATTGCATTTGCTTTTCAGGAAATCCGTGGTGGCAAACCGGACTTATGGCCAAGCTACGCAGCGCATTTGGACCGAAGGCCGAGAAATATTGTAAGTAGGAGATGTTGCTTTTGGCCTGTTTGGGGGTGTTATGCTTTTTGGCGGGTGGGTTGGCGGGTCTTGGGCCATTCCTGGGAAGGTCTAATACCGGGTGGAAGTGGTTGTGACAAAATCCACGCCGAAAAGCCTTTTGGCACTTTTTGTAACTTAGGGTTCGTTAGCCCTAGCAGCAGGATTGCATGTGTTTCGGGGTGTTCTACATTTTTGCAACTGAGAGCACTCGTGAGAATGTGTAATTTTGGTTGCAAGTCATTTGAAGAAAATCCTGGGTGGGAAAGGGGGGATTTGGCATAGTTAAAGAAAGCCTTTGCCACTATTCTTAAGTTAGGGTTCGTTAGGGTTAGCAGTATTTCTATTGCATGTGTTTGGGTGGGGGGGTTTTCGAGTCTTGGAGCAATGCTGGCTATGGGTACTTTTGCTTGGTTGCTTGCAAGTAGTTTGAATGCAATCCACGGTGGGTAAGGGGGTATTTGGGCCTACTTTTACTTTCAAAGTACGTTTTGTCACCAGTTTTCTGCTAGGCCTCGTTTTTTCCGATTTGATTGGGGGTCTTCTACATTTTTGCGACTGGCTTTAGTAAGGGTCTTGGTGGGAGCACTGCTGGGAAGATCTAATTTTGTTCTAAAACACAGTTTACAGTACACCTGGCTTGAGGGGAAAGATCCGCTACATTAATTTGCCCATACTTATTTATCCTTCAAAAGGTGACTCAGACAGAATACGCACTGTCTACTAGGAAAAGCAAAGTGTGACTTTTTGCACTCCACAGCCTACATACCTTATATTTATTTATCAGTGGTGTTGTAATATTATATCACTTCCTGTTTTTCGTTGAATAATTACAGGCCGGGTTTCAGTCTGTGCAATGAGGAAAAAAGGATGGAGTCAGGCTTCACATTAGCGAGCCGCAATTCAGCATCCGCCAGGCAGGCAGTGGACAGGGTGTCTTCTGGTCACCAACATTGATGGACGAAGCGTCAGATGGAATGGAGGAGTGCCGCTAATAAGAGGATTTTTTTTCTGCATGCAACTTACTTACCAAATTCAACAGGACAACTACAACAACATACAGATACAGTATCCATTGTGTTTTTCTATGACTGTGACTGCATTTCTTGGATCTCTCTCTGCTTCTAAATTGATCCCTTAACACATCACTTAGTCCACTCCACTATCACATCTGCACCAAATATAGTTATTTGTAAGTGCTCCTACGTAATTCGCAAGTCGCAGCACGCCCCTGCCCATAGAGGACTGGGATGGCCCCAATGATGAAGCATGTCACCAAGGGGCAACCCTGGTGAGTGAGGGGACATCAAAAAAAGAGCAATTTCTCCTTTTCTATCTACTACACCTTCCAGACCAACCCCATTGAGTGTTGTGAATGGATCTATAGTGACCAGCAAGGCTCTCAGGTATCTGGCAACAGAGACCTTATGTTGAATATAGTTATCAATAATTCCACACACGCCCTGTACTGTCGCATTCTTTCTTCCACAGTGGTCGAAAGTACTACTGACTTTTCACTGACATGCATGCAGTAGTGCATGCACTTTCAAAGATTGATGGATAGGTTTGTACCCAAAGATTTGTTTATGTTCAATTGTTTGTCCATGCTGTGCTTTTTTTAAAGGGTGTCTTCTGGTGGTGACCAACATCGATGGACGAAGCGTCAGCTGCAATGGAGGAGTGCCGCTAATAAGAGGATTTTTTTTCTGCATGCAACTTACTTACCAAATTCAACAGGACAACTACAACAACATACAGATACAGTATCCATTGTGTTTTTCTAGGACTGTGACTTCATTTCTTGGATCTCTCTCTGCTTCTAAATTGATCCTTTAACACATCAATTAGTCCACTCCACTATCACATCTGCACCACACATAGTCATTTGTAAGTGCTCCTACGTAATTCGCAAGTTGCAGCACGCCCCAGCCCGTAGAGGACTGGGATGGCCCCAATGATGAAGCATGTCACCAAGGGGCAACCCTGGTGAGTGAGGGTACACATAGAAAAAGAGCAATTTCTCCTTTTCTATCTACTACACCTACCAGACCAACCCCATTGAGTGTTGTGAATGGATTTATAGTGACCAGCAAGGCTCTCAGGTATCTGGCAACAGAGACCTTATGTTGAATATAGTTATCAATATTTCTACACACGCCCTGTACTGTAGCATTCTTTCTTCCACAGTTGTCGAAAGTACTACTGACTTTTCACTGACATGCATGCAGTAGTGCATGCACTTTCAAAGATTGATGGATAGGTTTGTACCCAAAGATTTGTTTATGTTCACAATTGTTTGTCCATGCTGTGCTTTTTTTTCTTGTCTCACAAAACCTTTCCCAAAAACCCCCGTACCCATCCATTTTTCAAACCCTAACCCTCTTCCCCCGGGCTGTGTGGTTTTGATTGATGTGTGACTAAATTACAGCAATAAATCCACACACTTGCTGGGGAGGATAAGGTGATACCAACAGGCTGGTGAAGAAATCCGAGGATATATTCTTACTCTTCTTGACAAAGACCCATGGCTAATGTCAAAGAACTTCAACCGAATTAGTAGTTATACTTTACCATTTGTTAGGCTACAATGTGGCACTGTTCTAGTGTACTGTGACCTGCTATATTCTCTATTGTACCGTTGTATTGCTCAGGAGGACAAACCAGATTTCATTTTCTTTTTTTTCATAGGCATGCAACTGCCACTGTGTCACACCACTAGTACCACCGCTATGAGGAAATTTTATTCGCCCAGGATTGCCAACCTTATTCGCTGTTTCCCGTGGAGCCAGCCCTGGGCCTAGCCCTACTTGCAAACAGAAATTACAGGTAAGATAGGCGTTTTGTTGGAGGTAGTATAATGGAGTATTAGGAGAGACGAGAGATTGACGGTAGTACTACTAAAGTCACAGGACTATTCAGGAAAACAAACTTACTGTTAAACCCCCACCCACCAGACTCAAAAGCTGTAAAAAACAGGTATGGTCAGATAAAGTTTCAAAAATTATATTTTTATAGCCCTAACAAAATAATCTCCCGCAAGACCCTCCCTAACCCCAACGATTGTCCTTCAAAAGTCCCCAAAAAACCCAACTCCCAATTCCCACCCCCCAAAGTCTCTAAAAAAGGGGCAAGGGACACTATGGCAGGGGGCTGTTGCCTTTAGCAGCCAGGGCATCATGCTCCTTGCGGAGGGTGGCAAATTCGAAGCGGAGGCCCTCCACCAAGTTCTTATAGTTCAGGACCTCCTGCTCCAGGTAGGACAGTCTGAGGGATAAGCGGTGCCGGTGTGCCTTGCAAATCCTGTGGGGGGCAGCTGCTGTCTTTGCTGCTCGGCGTTGGCGTTGGGCTTTGGTAGCCCGGCTCCGTACCGCTGGAGCACTGCGCTGGCTGGCAGCCCGCACGGAGGAGGATGCAGCTGTCCCCGTGGACGTTGTTGTTGTACCAGACTGCGTCTCCTCCTCCTCCAGGGCCACCAGCCGCCGATATTCAGTGACAGTGGCATCCAGCCTCCGTTGCCGGGCCATTCGAGCCAGCTCCTTCCTCCTTGATGGTGTCTTGGATTTGGAAGGAGCAACTACATGAAGAAAGAAAGTCATAGTCTGTAACCAATGCTCCTTAAGATTAACACAAAATGATTGAGCAGAAAGTTGTCACAGTACAAGTAGCAAATTGAAAGCACAGCACATAACTATTGAGGACAGTATCTATGTAACCTCCGACTTCTTCATCCTTGCTCTAACATTAGTGGGAGATTAAGGGACAAATTCTACAAGCACTATGGACTTCCATTACAGTCGACTATGACAGTACACCAGTCTTATTCTTCTTCTTCTCTCTTGTTTAGGAAAATTGGTACGTTATCTTATGCAAGCCGGCATAATGCCAGCGCAGTGAACTTGCACCCGAGAAAAACAGACGCACACCATGGTGAGTGAGACAGACTTGCGTTACTGTACCGGTCCAGTACATGCAGGTGGTGAGGCTCTTACTTTTCTATTACGGGTGGCACTGAAAATACTCTGTTAAAAGGGCTACTGCTTAATTAATTTAGCTTTCACCCTACAGTGCAAATGAGTATTAGAAAAGGAAAATAAAGAAGCTAAATAATCTGAGTATCTATCACTTCACATGGGATGTATTTGATGACATATGGGATGACTTTAGGTGCTTTGCTTATTATGGAGTGAACAGTGATACCCCCACACATGAATGACGTACTACTACTAAACTAAAGTTATTAAGAGAGGTAGGGAGTGTCCACCGTAATAACCGGATATATGCTGTGCTTGCAGTTGCAATACAAACTACTGCTACTATTCATGGTAGTATTTGGACAAAATTACAACTTCTTTTCCTTCCCTTTCCTACACTGGAACGGACGTGCGGGTGCGTTGTTACATGCTCTTCAAAGTAACACTTAGTTCATCCAGTGACCGTCTGCTCTCTCTAGATACACATATGCTATCTAAGAGTCAGATAGTACCATGAATGAACCAGGCATCCATCCATTCAAAGTATATGCACACATACAGTTTCTGTTTCACCCACCCAGGCTGTTCTCCTTACACCCATCCTTGCTTCATCATTCACCCAGCCATGCACCATACCATATTCTTTCCTTCCCAGCCACCTCGGGGACCAAGCAAACACATATCATTCTTCTTTGCCAGTCATCATTACATTTCTCGTCCTTCCACACTTACTTACACCCTTCTTTCGCTTTTCGTTCAGCCCTTCCATCAAGTTCACCTCAGATCTGATTGGGATTCTTCTCGCCAAAAACTTCACAGCTAAGTCGAAGTACATTTAGAGGAGCCTACTACCTGGTTTATTTATATAATACACCCGTGCAGAAAGCACACTCTGCAGTCTTCAATCTCAAATGAGTAAGGAATGTATAGCTTACCTCTGCCCGCCACCACCGTGTCATCCTCCACAGATTTGTCCGGCACTTGCACCGCCTCCTCCCCAGAGTTGTCCTCCTCGTCCAATGCCACCACCACCTCGATGCTGGCCCCGCCTCCAGATGTTCCACCTACAAAGTACATTTAATAATGTTAGAATACACCACTCACTACTATATAATATTTGGTCTAGGAGGAAGAAAGAAATGTGAAAAAAACTGTATACAATTTAATAATTTGTGACTGTCTACTGTAAAGTAAAAATGTCCCTTTTTCCATGGAAGGCTGTTGTCTTGCTGCACTTTTTGGCACAATTGATGAATGCTTGCTTTTTATTTTTAACACGCACCACTTTTTCTCCTAACAGACAGAAGCTTGACTTCTAAGAACACGAGCAGGATCAAGTTCAAACCAGGTGAGAGCTCGGCTCGACCACAAGAAATGTGTCCAATTAATCGTCAGCACTAAGCACTTTTCCATTTCCAGTTAAACGTTTACTTTTATGACAAACTTGATTTCAATAAATGTGTTTACTTTTAATAAAGCTTTCAAACTCAAATAGACTCTGTGGTTTTTGGTCCTCCAGACTAGAGTGGATGAGCTAAAGGTTTTGGAATTTTTGCAAGCATAAGTCCGTACCTCTGCCATCGGTGACTTTGGGAGCTAAATGACTCTGCCACACTATCTAGTCAGTAAGGAGATTGGGGGTTCAACTACAAAGTCTGTTATCACTGAGGTATGTGGAAAGTCTAACAGCACCTATTATAATTGATAAGCTAAGCAATGCATTATTTAGTGTCCATAGTTCAGTTTGTGCAGATTTGTCCCTGCAACAGTAGTAGAATGGATTGTCCTCCTATCCAAACCAAAAGTAAAGTAGTATCTTATTCTTTCTTGGTGGTCATTCACCTTTTTATTGTTGGCAATTGTCAAAGCATAAACATTTAGAATACTTGAAAAGACATTATGGACAATCCCAGAGGACTGCACTCAGTGCATAGAGCTATTGCTGACTAGAATGGGAGTCCAATGGAAATGCCAAATGTGCAATCTTAGTTAGCTACACAGACAGACTAATAAGAATAATCTAGTAATACTACACGGAGTCATAGTCGAGGCAGGATAAGAATTTAGATCCTGTCTACAAGAAGATCAAAGACGATTTAGAAAAAATCGAATGAGGAACGCTAGGAAAAAATAAGTACTCTATATTAAAATTAAAACTTACTGGGGCCAGCAAAGGAGCCCTCGCCTGCCCGGTCCTGGCCTGCATCGTCAACAGCACCCTCCTCCTCCTCCTGTGTCCTCCTCTTGCCCCTGGGGGAAGCGGATGTACAACATGAAAGAAAGAAAAACAGAAAACATGGATGGTATTTGTCAACCAAATCAAACATTTCAAAAGAACTAACAAAATATTTTTGCAAAATAGCAAATAGACAACTACTCCACGGGATATATTATTGACCAATCTCATGTGGTCGACTACGTTATTACTTTAGTATTGCTTAATTTGCGGACCGTCGAATTGGAAATTACCTTATGTAACTCACTAAACAAAGTACTAAAAAGGTTTGCCTAGGATTGGCAGGCAGCAGTCCGCAGCACGCGAAGTGACAGCCAAAGTCCATCGTGATTGAAGATCAGCGACAATACTAAAGTTTCCTACTACATTAACCAGTCATTAAAATACTCAAACTATTAATCCACCACCACTATTTCTTCTTATCGCCATGTGTACAAAGGAAGGACTGGACTTGAGTCTGTAGGGGCTGATTTAGAAGCCCCTTGCGGCTCTTTTGCTCCATTGTTGCGTGACTTTTGTGACGCAGCGACAGCACAAAAGAGGCGCAATGGTGCGGCGTATATTAACAACATGACGCATATGGGAGATGCATCACGTTGTAAAGCCCTGCGCCAATAGGGGGCGTTCCGGGGCAAGGGAGGGCGTTCCTCCGCAGGAACGCATCCTAAAAGTGGCTGAGGGAAATCTACAGGACAATGATGCGTGACTCAAACCCTGCGCCTGCTTGAAGCACACGTACGGCTTGACGCAGCATTGGGGAGATAGGGCACCCCAGAGCATTGATGGAGCTGCACCATCGTTGCGACGCTACTCCAGCAATGCGCCGCCTTTACAGCACAGATGCGTACCGCTTTGGTGACGTTTTGGGCCCATGGTGCGCCGCATTGTAAATACAACAAAATATTCACCTATGCCTCCAACCTCTGAGTTAAACAACACTTTGCTGTGGATAAACAATAGTTTATTAGTTTACCCTTGACATTGATTTATGTCTTTGACTTATGCTTTAGTTAACAACAATTCTTTTCATTGTTTCTTAAACGACAGACATGAGACCACCATCAACCTCATATCCAGCCATATTAAATTCATACAGTGATTTGTGCATATATACAGTGCAAAAAGAATAATAATAATCACAATCAGACGCAATTAAGGACGAATATTCAAAATCATAACATGGACAAAAATTGTCATGAACAGAAATCAGGGAATCAACAGTTCACAAGAACCAATCACAATTAGGAAGCGAGCTAGAGGAAGCAGTTTTGTGTGAACATTCTACTCTCTACTCTTCTCGAACACAATCAATATGTACTATTCATGAGAGAAAGCTCAATTAGTGCAACAGTCGTATTGTCTCTTATTGATAGTGAAAATGCCGACGCGTTTCAAATCCTGGGATTTGTTTGCAGGATTCTCATCAGGGCGCTGTAATTGTGGTCCATGGGAAACTATTTATGGGAAAAGGAAAGAACGATATAAGCGGAGTTGTTACCTCAAGCCATTTTAGATGCAAAAGGGGCACGCGTGGAATTGCGGGTTACCTTATTATTTTGGTGCCATGGGTCCTCGTGAAATCGAAGGATCGTCTATGCCACGTGAAGTTTGGGCTGCAACAGAGCACACCGTGTAAGGGTCATGCAGTGACAGAAATTTTTAGTGGCGGGGAACTACAGGGAGTTGAGAAATTACCTTTGGATGAAGCCGTCCTTCGGCGGGTGTGCCGGAAACGGAGCTTTTAGTTCTCCAAGCTAGCGTAGTATCTCTAGAAGTGGAAAAATTTGAAGGAGGATTGGGGTAAGTCAATGTGGCCGTGGCCGCATGTGAAAAGAATGAATGTATCGCCGTGGAACTTACTTGTTTGTGGGAGCGCATTGGCAGGCTAGCCGGTAATGGAAACTTTTCCGATGTGGATCTACGGGGCAAGGAGGGAACGGGTATTAATTGTCTCATAAGATTCAACAGACCTAGCGTCCTGTGGACGAGTTGCGGGGCTTGAATCTTACCATTAAGTAGCGCGAAGGGCTCTGCAGTTTGACCTTGCTTGGAACCGGCACACTGTTAGTGTTTGCGGCTTGTCCTGTGCCGAGCCGAGTTCCTGTAGCAAAAAACCATGTGGTATCTGCTCATCCAATCAGGGACAAGGACACTCATAGTGCATTGTGGGATTTGAAGTGCAGAGTCGGTTTTAGGCCCGATTTATTTCACTCATAGTGCATCCCACAATGCACTATGAGTGTCCTTGTCCCTGATTGGACGAGCAGATACCACATGGTTTTTTGCTACAGGAACTCGGCTCGGCACAGGACAAGCCGCAAACACTAACAGTGTGCCGGTTCCAAGCAAGGTCAAACTGCAGAGCCCTTCGCGCTACTTAACGGTAAGATTCAAGCCCCGCAACTCGTCCACAGGACGCTAGGTCTGTTGAATCTTATGAGACAATTAATACCCGTTCCCTCCTTGCCCCGTAGATCCACATCGGAAAAGTTTCCATTACCGGCGAGCCTGCCAATGCGCTCCCACAAACAAGTAAGTTCCACGGCGATACATTCATTCTTTTCACATGCGGCCACGGCCACATTGACTTACCCCAATCCTCCTTCAAATTTTTCCACTTCTAGAGATACTACGATAGCTTGGAGAACTAAAAGCTCCGTTTCCGGCACACCCGCCGAAGGACGGCTTCATCCAAAGGTAATTTCTCAACTCCCTGTAGTTCCCCGCCACTAAAAATTTCTGTCACTGCATGACCCTTACACGGTGTGCTCTGTTGCAGCCCAAACTTCACGTGGCATAGACGATCCTTCGATTTCACGAGGACCCATGGCACCAAAATAATAAGGTAACCCGCAATTCCACGCGTGCCCCTTTTGCATCTAAAATGGCTTGAGGTAACAACTCCGCTTATATCGTTCTTTCCTTTTCCCATAAATAGTTTCCCATGGACCACAATTACAGCGCCCTGATGAGAATCCTGCAAACAAATCCCAGGATTTGAAACGTGTCGGCATTTTCACTATCAATAAGAGACAATACGACTGGTGCACTAATTGAGCTTTCTCTCATGAATAGTACATATTGATTGTGTTCGAGAAGAGTAGAGAGTAGAATGTTCACACAAAACTGCTTCCTCTAGCTCGCTTCCTAATTGTGATTGGTTCTTGTGAACTGTTGATTCCCTGATTTCTGTTCATGACAATTTTTGTCCATGTTATGATTTTGAATATTCGTCCTTAATTGCGTCTGATTGTGATTATTATTATTCTTTTTGCACTGTATATATGCACAAATCACTGTATGAATTTAATATGGCTGGATATGAGATTGATGGTGGTCTCATGTCTGTCGTTTAAGAAACAATGAAAAGAATTGTTGTTAACTAAAGCATAAGTCAAAGACATAAATCAATGTCAAGGGTAAACTAATAAACTATTGTTTATCCACAGCAAAGTGTTGTTTAACTCAGAGGTTGGAGGCATAGGTGAATATTTTGTTGTACTTTAGTGTGGCCCTACCTACCCTCCCTCCCATTGGGCCCGACCACCCTTTTGTGTTTGCATTGTAAATACGGCGCACCATGGGTGATGGTGGCGTGACGCACAATTACTGGCGCATCCCTGCTACTTTGCAGGGATGCGCAGGTAATTAAAAATCTGAACCTTAGTGTGTAGCATTACGCAGTTCTTTAAACTACACTCATACATAATTTCACAGGCCAATGAAATGAACACAAAATCTAAAACGAAATAAGCATAGTAGCAACACTACTGAGAAGAAGGAGAGCAGTGTACCTGAAATGCACAGAAGATTTTGAAATATAATTTACCTACAATGTAAGGAGCAGCGTTATTGCTCTTGGTAAAAAACAAAAATTTGCAATATAATAACACAGCAGGAGAAAACATAGTAGTAAAGAAATAGCTACTACTACTCACCAAGCCCGGGGATCTCAAGGCCAAGGAGGTCGAGCAGATCTCGCTCACGGGTCAGGACATCCGTCCAGCGGTGGGTGGCCTGGTTGTAGGTGCGCCAGACCCAAGAGTGGTGGTAAATGGCCTGGCACACCTTCTCCCACCGCTTCCGGCGCTCCCGGGTCCCGTACCCGGCACTGATCTTGCCGCCTCCCATGATGGTCCTGGGGAGGCGGCGCTGAACATAAAAAATGAGTTGGCCCACCTCCTCCGGGGTAAAAATCTCCCTGGGTACGACCTCTTCCCCCCTCAAACGCCCGCACGGGAGCCGGACACGGGGTGCGGGACCCTTCCCCTTCTCGGGATGCTTCCTGGCTCCCTTCACCATGGTCTGGGCGGAAAGGAATAAAGAAAATAAAATAGGGAAGAGAAGAAAAGAAAAGAGTTTAAAAAAGTAGTTTAAAATTAACCAAAAGTAGCAGTAAACACAAAAATATAGGGCGAGCAAAATAGAGGGATAGATAATAAGTAAAATAGATCAAAAAAAACTTCAAACAAGCAAAGGATGGCAGAGATTGACAGAGGATACAAAGACCATGCCCAGAACCATAGCAATGAATGAGAAACAAGATGGCCGCGCCCGTTCACGACCGCGCGGGTAAGTTCGCGCGAGATTTTCCTTGCGAACACGCGCGAAACAGTACTGGCAAGCCGCAGACTTTGCAAGATTACACTTCGCGCCCGGAAACGGAAATACGTCAGACAAACAAGATGGCCGCGCCCTTGAACGAGTGCGAGGGTAACTTCGCGCCTTGCGCTACGAGCGGCTCGCAAAACGCACAAAACCTTGCCAACTAACACGCCGCAAAAAAACAAATTGCATATTCGCACGAATTTGCGGCTTCCGAATCCGATCTCGCGCGTGTTCGCGCCCCGCGAATCCCGCGAAATTGCAGAAAAACGAGTTTTTCAAAACTGAAAGAACTCGGCAGGGGCAAGAGTTCAAACTCATCATTAGTAACAATTCCCTGTAGTGCTTCCTGACTGGGGCTCCTCCAGAATTCAGTTGCTAGTTGCAACAATTGTATGACCCTGCTCTGAGCCTCACAGCAGGCTCATAGAATAGCTACAAGTAGGCCACAAAGGTCCTGGGAAAAAAAAGGCACTGCAACAGAAAGCAAATTACAGATAAGGAAGCAGGTGCCAGACTGAAATTTTAAAACAGTGACACATTAATAAACTAACCCAAAATTAATTCATGTCAGTTGAAGCAGGGCTGGTGTGCTTGCTTTTCCCCCCCATAATCTACAGTGATGATGAACCAGAGGGTGGCATTGATGTAACAGAGGGTTGCAGTGGTGAAACAGAGGGTGCTGGGAACCTGTGATGATGAACCAGACGTAGAAACAACATAATCGCGACCGTTGCGTGCCGAAATGTAAGTTCGCAATTGCGAACTGGTACGAAACCCTCGCGAACTGGCAGAAATCCTTGCGAACACAAAAAAAAATCTGCAAATTCGCTAGAATTTGCGGATTTTGCGGATTGCGAGTTCGCAAATCCGCAAAATTCACAAACCCGAGATTCGCAAAATTCGCCCATACTTACCCCACCCACACATAGGGACGCTAGAGACATACAATCGTTGAGTTTGCTCAGTGATATGAAATTAATGGCGGCTGGTGCGCTTCTGATAGATGCAGTAGTCAGAAAGTATCTTGGGCAAGTCGATTTCCGTAATTCCTGTGAGAGCAGTGACACGTAGGGGCTCCATAGATCCCCAAATGTGGCTAACTTCCCAGCCACATTGTGATCTTGTCCATTCCCAAGATATGCCATAACCTTTGAAGCCAGTTAGTGTAAGTAGACATTTGTGGAGAGCCCGAGTGGCTGAGAACTTTTTGGATAGCAGCTCCTAGTCCTATCTGTTGCCCGTGTCTGGATTTCAAAAGGTGTGTGAGCGAGTTTGGAAGATCCAGAAGTATGTAAGCTGGGGAAGCGCGGCAATTGGGTGCCCTAATGGCTATCTATGCCATCCAGTACCTGAGCCATTACTGTGGGAGCTGGGGGCATTCCCAAAAAATGTGCGTCAAGGTCTTCTGTCTCCTGCATCCCCACCAGCAATCCACAATTTGTGTGGGTTTGACCCTGTGGAGTCTTACTGGCGTGTAATACCAGTATGTGGATACTTTTGTGAGAGTTTCAGTGAGAGCGTTGTTACTAGCTGTGTGTCTAGCTCTGTGTGAAATCCCTCCCCATTCCTTGACACTTAGTGTCCTCCCCAGCTCATCCTGCCACCTGACCTGACCAGTATTATGTGTATCCTTATTATTTTGTATAAAACATGTGCACAATTCGGACCTTTTTCTGAGTTTTAGCAAGGAATCATCTCTTGTTTTGAGTAAGGTGCAGTTGTGCATTAGGTTTATTTTGTGGAAGTACAATCCAGTGTCGGAGTTGTAAATAGTGGAGTCTCCCCTAACCCTGAAGCCCATACTCTTCGCGCATCTGGGGGAAGGAGAGCACACCCTCAATATCGAAGAAGTGGCCCATGGAGTTGCAGGGTGACTGTCTCACGCCACAAACCCCTCAGTCTCTGTCCCCGGGGTAAAGTCTGGGCTGTCGAGTAGGGTGGTCATCAGAGATGGGAAGGTGGTCAGGCCATGTCTAGTACTAGTGTGGTCCCAGGCTATCATAGTCGCCCGCATTATCGATATACATTTTGTGGTCTGTGCACCTTCTTCCAAAAGGGGACCTACCAGAGAGACTTTCCAGCCACTGTCCTGTCCTGAAGAAGCCAGTGCTTCTCGGACTCAGGTCAGCCCCATTCGACTCGGTAGTGTAGCTCCACCGTCTGGTAGTATAACTAAAGGTCTGCGATACCCAGGCCGATACCCAGACCCCCGGCTTCAGGAGGAGGGTAGCTCAGAGTCTTCTTCAAACGCGGTTTCTTGCCTTGCGAAAAAACGGTGAAAGTTCGGCTTGGAGTTTAGCGATCATGCCCAGGGCAGAGGAAAGAGGAGGGTCTGGAAGAGATAGAGTATTCTAGGGAGGATATTCATTTTGGTTGCTGCTATCCTTCCTAACCACGAAATCTGAAGGCCTTTCCACCTCCCAAAGTTGTTACGAATTTACCTGAGTAATATTTGGTAATTGATGACAACTGTTGCCTGCTTGGTTGTGGCGAGGTTGATCCCTAAATAAGGGATCGCCTCTGCAGCACATTGAATGGAGTATTGGTTCGCCAGCTGTTCCACTAGGTGTGTGGGCAGAGAAACACTGAGTGTCTATGACTTCCTGACATTAATCTGAAAAACCGAGGCGGCCCGAATGACTCGAGATCTCCCAAGAAGGCCGGTCTATCTGCGTACAAGCTAATGGTGTGACGGTCGTCTCCGAACGTCACCCCGGTAATTTCTGGTTGATCGCATATTCTCTGGGCCATGGGCCCCATGTACAGAGCAAAGAGTAGGGGAGACAGGGGGCATCCCTGGCGTGTGCCTCTATTAAGCAGATAGGGCGTGGAAGTGTAGCCGTTAAGCTGGACCATCACTGTCGGCGCATGATAACAGTTGAGGATTTGTGTCCTACATTTTTCCTAAACCTGAAGTGCATGAGGACCTGGTCAAGACAGGGCCAACGAACCCTGTCAAAGGCCTTCTCTGCATCAATGGCTAGCAGCATGTATGCCCATGAGCACGAAAAGCCTTTTTGATGATATGCAGGATGCGCTCAGAGTTGTCGCTGGTTTGTCTCCGGGAATAAAACCTGCTTGATTTGAGTTCACTATTTTGGGCATATATATGTTAAGCATATGTAATATGATATTCATGAATAGTTTCAGGTCTACATTTAGGAGGGATATGGGTCTGTACGAGCTACATTGCGATATGTCTTTGCCTGGTTTTGGGAGAACTATTATGGAGTCCGTTAACATCGAGGCAGGGATTGCCCCGAGGTCTGCAAAGGAATTAAATAATTGTGTCAGAATAGGTGCTGAGACAGGGCAGAATGACTTGTAGAAAGCTGCAGAGTACCCATCTGGGCCAGGTGACTTTACGGGTTTTAGCTGGGAAATGCCTAATATGACCTCTTCTATGCAGATGTCCCCATCTAGGGATGTCAATTTCATCTGGGGTTAGGGGTGTTGTTCACACTGATTGGATGTACTGGGCTCCGACTGTGGGATCTAGGGTTCGATTTGAATAGAGATGTGAATAAAAATCTTTCAAGGAGTTCACTATCAGCCTGATTCATCAAGGTGAGTATTTGCTATTCCTTAATAGCGAGTATTAAGGAATCGCTATTAAGGAATAGCAAAATGCTATTCACCAAGAAATCGCTAAATAAATTGCGATTTCTAATTATTCCTTAATTGCGATTAGCAAATTGCTAATCGCAATTAAGGAATATTTCCCCATGCATTCCTATGGGCCCAAAAGCCCATAGGAATGAATGGGAAGACATTTCAATGTGCGAATCGCAATTAGCGATTTGCATATTGAAATTGCGATTTCAAGGGTGCAGGGGTGTCCAAAGGACACCCTTTAGCACCCCTGAAATGTATGCTACATTGGTGTTGCGCACACACATGTCCCAAGGACATGTGTGTGTGTAACATGAAACTTAGAAAAATGCATTTAAATGCATTTTTCTAAGTTTCCGCTATTTACCACGAGGTTTGACCTCGCGGTAAATAGCGGGAAGTTTTTGCGAATTAGCAATTTAAATTTTTTTCAAGAATAGCATTTAAGGAATCTCTAATAGAGATTCCTTAAATGCTATTCCTCG
This sequence comes from Lissotriton vulgaris, assembly GCF_964263255.1. Classification (NCBI taxonomy): domain Eukaryota; kingdom Metazoa; phylum Chordata; class Amphibia; order Caudata; family Salamandridae; genus Lissotriton; species Lissotriton vulgaris. The sequence continues at coordinate 694,580,841 of NC_141687.1, read as the reverse complement.
CAAATATGCGAATTCTTAAATAGCGATTTTTGCATTTGGGATGATGAATCCCAAATGCAAAAATACCGCTCGCAAAGGGCCAGATTCTCAGAATCTGGCCCTTTGCGACCGGATTTAACAATGATGAATTAGGCTGTATATCTTTATCATCTATTAGCAGGTCGCCCTCTGTTATGCAAATTGAATGGACTCCCTGTTCCTGTTGCTTGGTTTGCAGCTTATTAGCCAAGTGACAGCCACATTTGTTGCCCCCCACATAATAGGAGTGACGCAGATGAAGAGAGGAGTACTCTGCTCTGTCCATGTCTGTAGCCCCAAGCTGGGAGCGGATGTTAGAAAGCTGATACCATACTCTTGAGGTGCCTGTACATTGATGAACGTGCTCTAGCTCTTTGATTTGTTTTGTAAGTTCTTCTCTTTTCTCCCTTTGGATTTTAGTATCCGCCGCTTCGATCGCTATGAAGTCCCCTTATTACTGCTTTAAGCATTCCCATAACACAGCAGACGAGATTTCTGGGGTAGCATTGTGTATTAGATAGTCTTTGAGTGCTTGCCGAATCTGTGTTATAACCTCCTGGTGATATAGAAGTGTTGCACAAGTGCCAGTGTTTTGTGGGGGTGGTCGATTGAAGAAGGGAAAGCAAATTCGCCATGGCCCCACGGTCTGAAAGTGCCGCTGTGTGTATTTCTGTGGCCTTTATGAGCATTAGTACTCCCATTGTGCCTAAAAAATAGTCTAGCCTGGCATAAGTCTTGTGTGCATTGTAATAAAAAGAACATTCCCTTGAGTGTGGGTGATTAGTCCTCCATAGGTCCACCAGCCCCAGGTCTCTCAGCCATGCGTGTCCCTCACTGAATAGGGCTCCAGTTTGACCGTGTCTCTGAGCTCATCTGTCTAGAGAGTTATCAAACACCAGATTAAGGTCCCCTCCCAGCAGCACCAGGTTATCGCCAGTCTTCAACGCCCCTTCGAGCGCGTTATGGAGAAACACCTCCTGTGTCTCGTTCGTGGCATACATTAAGCCTTTTACCAGGGTCCTGCCTACTAAAGTGAAGCAATATATGAGAAGTCTACCTCTAATTTCGTCTACTTTCTGTTCCACCTTTCCCTGGAAGGAGTTTGACACTAATATGGCCATCACAGCAGTCTTGGATGAGGATGGTAAGAACAATTGGTGGAGGAAGGACCTGGACTTCAGGCGGGGACAGTCTCCCGCGAGTAGGTGGGTCTCCTGTGAGAGGCAGAGGCCCGCCTTTCAGTTCTCCAGGTATACAAGTACTGCCCTATGTTTAATTGGATTTTTAAGACCTCTTTGAGTGTGAGGATTTTAAGAGGGGTGTAGGTCATGGGTTTTAGGAGCAGCTGCATGATCCCTATATTGTCGCTGATCCCCACCCACAGAGATGGCGATGGGTTCTGTAATGACTGCAGCTAACCAGTCGTATGTTCGTTGGTATACCTATGTGAAGGGGAGTACAAACCCAAACATAACATAAACAACACAAATTAACAAAGATAAAGTGCAACTTGGAACATCCTCTCACGTTCAGTCCTGCAACCAGGTGAGTCTGCATGACCAATCCAGTGGGGTCCTGCATGTGGCCAATTTCCAGTCTTCTCCCCCCCTTCGCCCGGCCACCAGTCTCTGTGTAATGCTATGGAGTGTCCCCAGATTTCAAGTCACATCCAGTCTCGCCAGAGCTGATCGCACCGCCTCCAAAGCTGCTTCCCGGCCTTTGACAATCTTCTCCGGGTGGGGCCGATTCGCTGTCCGGCGCTGTCCCCGTCTCCTCCAGTCTGTTAGTCACTGGGAAGGGATAGGGGCCTCAAGCTTGATGCTCTCCTGGTGGCTTTAGCCCAAACACTCGACAGATCTGTCAATGATCGTAGCTGGTAGAGCCTTCCTTCCCAATGGAAAATTAGGTGGAAAGGGTGGCCCCATGAATAGGACATCCTGTGGCTACGTAGGTGTGTAGTAGCCGGGCAGAACACTCTTAGTTTCCATAACGTGAGGGTGGCTAAGTCCTGGAAAAGGGTTGGGGTTTGGCCCTGGAAGGTGAAGGGATGCATTGTGCGTGCTTTACCCAGGATCTCTTCCTTAACTTGGAAGTCATGCGCGCAGATCAGAATGTCCAGAGGGGGCAGTTGAATTTGATCTGGGCTGACCCACATGATGGGCCCAGTCGATTTGGATGCTGGTATCCAAGGGTTATCTGAGAATGTGGCAGAAAAGGTGTGTGACGAATCCGAAGAGCACATCTCCCCCTGCCTTGGACAACACGCTTTTTATTCATATGTTGTTCCGTCTGGACCTATTTTTTAAGTCCTCCAGGTGGTAAGTCTAAATGTTGCTCCTGGAGTCGAAAAGGCCTCCTGCTGAAATGCCTCAGACTCCTCTTCCCGACCTCCCTCCTTGTCCTCCAGTTCCGTGACATGCTCCCCTAGCGCATCTACCTCCCTCCGGACCTCCTTAATATCTTGTGAAAGTTCTCGCTTTAGTGATTGAAGATCTTCCTGTAGGGTCGTGAACAGTGCTTCCAAAAAGGTGCAGGTTACAGGCTCATCGACTGCCTGGTCAGGCTGGTCCCTCGCTTGTTCTAGTTGTGGGTTCGGGTCCCTCACCGGGCCTGCCACCGGACGGGAAAGCATATCCTTGAGGTGCGATCCTTCTTGGGGTGACTGGTTGCTATTTGGAATGTGTCCCGTCAGGAGTGCCCTCACTCGACAATTGCTATGTGCCAGGCAGGGGGACTCCCCCCCAAACATGTGCCTCTGTGGGGCCAAGTTTGTGGGTCCTGTGTCCTTCCCAACAATCGTGGGGTCTCTGTGTGCCTTAATTCTTCTTGCCCAATCCAAATCTCCCCCTTCTGGGTGCAGTGCAGATTTCCACAGGACCCCCACAAGCCTGTGTCCCCTGGTGCCCCGGATTGCCAGGCCCAGGCACTGCCGGTTCCCAGGGCCGTTTCTACCATTAGGCAGGACTAGGCGACTGCCTAGGGCGGCAAAATAGCCTAGAAACCGCACCTGCGTGAGGTGCAGAAGAGGGCAGGGGTCGCCGTTGTTAAGCCCCTCTCACAAGGTGCAGGGATCCCCAGCAATGCCAAGGGAGTGTACATGTGAGGCACCTTAAGGGGCTCAGCATTTACGCCACTATCAGAGTGCAGGGACCCTCAGACCGGCCAAAGTGCTTGGTAGAGGTCTTCTTCCGGTCATGCTCCTCGTGCACGTGCTCAGTCCAGGGTCCCCCTTTTATCTCAGTTATTCGCATTCATTATTAAAAACTGCCAGAAACAAATGTGTGAGAACTCCGGCGGCAGCAGTGGGTCGGTGACCAGGAGAGGTGCCATACAGCAGGCTTGGGAAGGAAGGGGATGAAAGAGCTCTGCGCCACCCTGGAGCTGCTCGGCGTCAGTGATTCAGTGCACCAAGAAGATTATACCAGGGAATCAAGAGTGAGGAGCCAGGCGCTTGCTGCTGGTGTTTTCTGGTTTTGTGGTTCTGTTAATAATGTTAATAACATACTACTAATTCCCAAATGGTTTTAGCAAGTAAGTGGTTATCCAAACTTTGGCCAAGTATTAAAGTTTTTGCATTAGGGGTAGATTGTTCATGCTATGATTAAAGTAAAGTAACTTTTATAGCGTTGTTCTAGGTAGCACCCAAATTGCCAACTGTGTAATTTCCATGTATAATGTGATGGAGCAACAGTGTAAAGGCACCTTCAGAGTGATAAGAAGCAATATATACACGTAAAACATGGTAATTGCTATAATAATTATTTAATAACGTGTTATGATGCTTTTATCATAATATTATTTACAAAGGAATGCAAAAAGTGTACAAACACGTTTTGTTCATTTAAAAAAAAAAAAAAACAGTGTAATAACACTTTATCAAAATATGTTTATCACATCCCCAGTACTAAGTAAACTAATACTTTTATTGTAAAATAGTGCAAAAAAAGGGAAATTAAATACTTTTTTATTGTAAATTATTTCCTAACAAAAAGATCAAAGTATTTTTTTATGGCGAGAGTTATAAAAATAACAACGCAAAAGTACATTCGACTGTAGTGACTTTAACACAAAACCAATGTCAAAGTTGGATAATACTTTTATTGGCATACTATTAAACAGGCGAAAAGAAAATAGGAAGGCAGGATTTTTGTAAGAGCCACAACAAAGTGAAATTCCACTTTCATTGAAAGGAGCAGAAGATATTCTCTGTCGGATACTTGATAGTAGGCATTGTGTGTAAATAAAAATAATATTCACTGATGCATATACAGCCTGAATTATTAGTAATGATATTAATTAGTTATTTATGCTCGCCTTGAATACATTTCTGTTTCCCAAGTTGAATATTGAAATTAAATTTTACAGCATCAATCTATTTACCCATTGCATCTTACAGTCAGTGAATTCATAGCTCAAACAGATAGGCCTTTAGAAAGCACCTCATGAAACCCAGGTTCAGGCACAAAGCACATGGGGCTCTGCAACCTGGCTTCCCATGCACTAGCGAACTGACTGACGCTCTTCTTTCTGGTCACTTGATCGAGCAAAGACTATATCATGTGATGTCACAGAACGCTGCTACCCCCACCCACCCAACCATCCCCCACCCCGTCCTTTTGCCACCCCGCAAAAAAATAAAAAATTTATATAGCGCTTTACACAATGTACATGCAGTTTCCAAAGGCTGCAAATAACAGTGGTCACGATTGCTCTATTTACCTACCTAGGCTGGATGGAAAACCTGGGGCCATATTATCAAGAACAGCGATAACAGTATCTCCATTTTAGGGGCAGGAAACTGACACTAAAACGGCAATAATGAGCTTGATAATATGCCCTTGTGAATTCCTCTGGAAGCCCAGGTTCTGGTGTGGAGGACAGCAAAACTGGGCTTCTTTAGGAATTCACAAGGGCATATTATCAAGCCCATTATCGCCACTTTAGCAGCAGTTTCCTACCGCTAAAGCGGCGATAATGTTATCACCGTTCTTGATAATATGGCCTGAGTGTGCTTAGCAAGGATTACAAACTTGTAGCCGATGAGTGATGGTAGTAAAAGAGAGGGGGCGAAATTTTCCAATTCTCGCCTAGGGCGGCAAAACACCTAGAAACGGCCCTGCGGGTTCCTAATCAATTGCTGGTAGGCCTCTCGGTAAGCCTCTCTGTTGATCTCCTAAGGAAGCAGGGGGCCCTCTTCACCACGTCCGCCCCAGCACCAGGGCCGTTTCTACCATTAGGCAGGACTAGGCGGCCGGCTAGGGCGGCAAAACGGGGAGGGTGGCAAAATAACCTAGAAACCGCACCTGCGTGAGGTGCAGAAGAGGGCAGGGGTCGCCGTTGTTATGCCCCTCTCACAAGGTGCAGGGATCCCCAGCAATGCCAAGGGAGTGTACGTGTGAGGCACCTTAAGGGGCTCAGCAATTACACCACTATCAGAGTGCAGGGACCCTCAGACCGACCAGCGCGGCAAAGTGCTTGGTAGAGGTCTTCTTCCGGTCATGCTCCTCGTGCACGTGCTCAGTCCAGGGTCCCCATTTTATCTCAGTTATTCGCATTCATTATTAAAAAGTGCCAGAAACAAATGTGTGAGAACTCCGGCGGCAACAGTGGGTCGGTGACCAGGAGAGGTGCCATACAGCAGGCTCGGGAAGGAAGGGGATGAAAGAGCTCTGCGCCACCCTGGAGCTGCTCGGCGTCAGTAATTCAGTGCACCAAGAAGATTATACCAGGGAATCAAGAGTGAGGAGCCAGGCGCTTGCTGCTGGTGTTTTCTGGTTTTGTGGTTCTGTTAATAAATAATAATGTTAATAACATACTACTAATTCCCAAATGGTTTTAGCAAGTAAGTGGTTATCCAAACTTTGGCCAAGTATTAAAGTTTTTGCATTAGGGGTAGATTGTTCATGCTATGATTAAAGTAAAGTAACTTTTATAGCGTTGTTCTAGGTAGCACCCAAATTGCCAACTGTGTAATTTCCATGTATAATGTGATGGAGCAACAGTGTAAAGGCACCTTCAGAGTGATAAGAAGCAATATATACACGTAAAACATGGTAATTGCTATAATAATTATTAAATAACGTGTTATGATGCTTTTATCATAATATTAATTACAAAGGAATGCAAAAAGTGTACAAACACGTTTTGTTCATTTTAAAAAAAAAAACAGTGTAATAACACTTTATCAAAATATGTTTATCACATCCCCAGTACTAAGTAAACTAATACTTTTATTGTAAAATAGTGTAAAAAAAGGAAAATTAAATAATTTTTTATTGTAAATTATTTCCTAACAAAAATATCAAAGTATTTTTTTATGGCGAGAGTTATAAAAATAACAACGCAAAAGTACATTCCACTGTAGTAACTTTAACACAAAACCAATGTCAAAGTTGGATAATACTTTTATTGGTATTTTCCTACCGCTAAAGCGGCGATAATGTTATCACCGTTCTTGATAATATGGCCTGAGTGTGCTTAGCAAGGATTAAGAACTTGTAGCTGATGAGTGATGGTAGTAAAAGAGAGGGGGGCGGCATTTTCCAATTCTCGCCTAGGGCGGAAAAACACCTAGAAACGGCCCTGCCCAGCACAGCTCCTTTGTGAGCTGCGGGTTGTACCGTTCTCTTTTAGAAGGCTCAGCCCTCATTCCTTGTTCGGGCTCACTGGGACCCTTCTAGGCTCCTTTGTTTGATAAGACAAGAAGGTGGGCCCAACTCCATACCGCCACGGGCCTCGGCTGTCCCCCAGGTGTATTATTTCAATGCTCGGGAGACCTCTGCATTTCCCGAGGCCTCCCGCTGCCATCCCGCCTCTTCTGATGCACCTGGGCCCGCCTGCCCGGGCACCCAGCAAGCTCCCCCTGCACCACAGGGGCCGAGCCAAACCACCCGGCGATGCCAGGAAGGGGGGGGGGATCCGACTCCACATGCCAACGGGGCCCTACTGCTGCTGCCCAGGCAAGTTGCTGCACTAGCGGGAGGCCGCCGCCCCTCCCAGGGCCTTTCTCCTCGCGTTGTGGATTCTGCTCACCTGGGGGGCCTCGTTTGTTTCCCTTGCGCGGGCCACCTGTGCAGCTAGCCCGGGGTCATCCGATTCTCCCTCGGCACCACTCTCTTTCTCGCTCAACGGCAGGCACCTGCGGGTCACGTCTTTGTCTGCCGCAGGGTGCCCCGGCATTGCGAGCTCTGTCCAGGTGGGCGTACTCCTCTGAGGGTCCTCAGAGCCAATATCGCCCAGGGATCCAGGCCGCCCCACTCAAATGCTGCTTTCGTGCTACTCGGCTGGAGTCTTGGTACTCCCTGGCTAAGCGGTGACCCCCTTGGAATTCTCGGCAGCTCCAGGCCGCCAGGTAGGACCCGGGACAAGGTCTAGGCTGACGTCAGGCAGGAGAGACGGTGAGGCAAGTCTTAACCTCAGCGCCATCTTGGCCATGCCCCCTCTTTTACTAGTTTAAAGGCCTACTTTAACATTAGTTAAAATTGTGTAAAACTGAGACCTTTCAAATATGTAATTGGTGTGTCTGCCAAAACAGTATTAAAGGTGCTAGTTACTGCAGAAGAGAAAGCAATCTTAACATATATCATATTTTCATAGTTTGCCTAAGGAAGGAAGTAGGTAAATCATTTTTGCAGCATTGTGATATCTGTCAAAGGACTACTTAATTGGTAAACATGGATATTTTGGTAAATACTCCACAGTGGTGATTTCTAGAAAAGTTGTTCATCTCTACCAGAGCCTGGACAGTATCCAACTGGAGCTACTAGACTCCCACATCATGAAGTGACTGCTATAAGATTTCTCTTACCCATAAAAAACATTAGGAATTTTACCCATCAAGAGATCAAATGGTCTGCTGAATGATTCCTGGGAGGAACACGGGGAGATCAATCAAAAGAACATATCTATGCTTATTCGGCAATATGAGGGGAGAAGAGAGAACACGTAGCACGTAAGTCAGCATAAGTAATATTTTGATAGTAAAATGAGCTGTTCTTAAAAGTCTGCTTTTGATGCCATCATTCTCAATGACAGATTGGCTCCTGTACCCACTGGAAGTTTCTTAGGTCTAGAAAGCAGGCAATATAGGTTTTCTTCTGGTTGGGATAGGGGGCATTCTTATTTTAATAGACTAGCCCTTGGTAAGACTAATTGAGTTCTAACAGTGGAATTGGAATCCTGCCATCTAAGAAATCCTCCCCAATAGTGTTTTGAGGAATTATTTTAACCCATATCAGGGGAATTGCAGCAATGATTGAAAGAGTACACATCGAACACCTCAAAAGAATGGATTTAGGGCTTTCAAGCAGCCACCATTTATGTGTTACTACTGAATGGGGCTCCCACCACCAATGAATCAGAATACAACTGGGCTTGGAAGAGGACTAAAAGAAAGGGGACTGTTGTTGCTGTCCAGGAAGCATTAGAAACCGGATGTTGCTTGTCTCCAATGTTTGGAAGTGCTTCTCAAGGGTCAGACCACTAACTTCATGTAGACCAAGGAGGATAGATAGGAAGAGTATCTTTGCACAAGAACCAGCAGACCAGTAGGAATTAGGATTTGTACTGGAGCCCATGTAAAAGAGCGCGGTGGCACCTGTCTTCCACTGCAATCTGTGCTGTCTGGAAGCTACTCCTGGCAGTTTGAGAGCTTTATGATTGAGGAGGAATGTCTTGCGAACGTCTGAGAAAGTTAGGACTGGACATTAGACTTTGTTCCTCAAGAACAGGGGTAGAACAGTTTGTATGTCTCATTGGAATCCATGGCCTTTTCACCCAAAAGAGCTCTTGGACGTTTGGGTGCATTTGCGTCTAAAAGCGTGCAAGGTAACTCACCATGCCTTTCTATCAAGTGGCAGATTTTAGAAAAGCATACAGATCAATATTAGGTTTTACCATCAGAGTGTTTCTTGTGGTTCCTTTTTGACATTTCACGAGGTTAGGGACTAGCACAAGGAATATGCATATTACATGAGATCATAAAAAAGATACAGCCTGATTGTTTTGAGATTCAGAAGGTAAAAAATCTGTGGCTATGTAGCTGTCAATGCTTAATTATTGAAAAACCCATCCAAACTAATGTACATTGTGTTTACGGGTAGGTGTAACTTGCGTAATTCAGTGTAGTGGAATCAGACAGATTTACATGAGAATTCTACAAGATTACGCAGATTTACGCACAAAGAGAAATTCTGCATGTGGAGCGATTTCTTAAAGAAAAAAATGCCTCTGCGCAAAATGCATTCTTGTTTCCATTTTGGATGCAAAAAGAAATTACGCTAAATGCAACACAACAATAAATAGTAAGCACAAGCAGAAATTCGGGCTCGCTAAATGTGATTTTAGGGTAGTGTTTTCCCCTCTGCATTTAGCACTATTTTCTTAGAGAAAAATGCCCCCTTGAGTCCAAAATGGGCGTGGTATTGCAATTTTGCACTTCAGAATTATCGCTAAATGGAGTAAAACACTAATAGCGAGCACAAGCAGCTGCTCACGCTCGTTAAATGTGCTTTCACAGTAGGATTTTTTCCAATCCCAAACTACTCATATTTACATGAGCAGGAGTAATTGCGTAAAGATTGCGTAAAGATCCTTAATTGTACGTTAAAGTGTAGTGCTGAATTACTAAAATTAATCCAATTACTCAAGCATAATTGAAACTCTGCCCGGCCGTGATGGTGATACACTTTTTATAAAGTAGTACTTTGACTATTTCTTGGCATTTGGGTGCTTTTTGTTACAGGTATGGGTTTAGTGAGGGTGTGTAAGTAATGGGTTTCAGGCAGTTAATTCACCTGGATTTCACTTTTTGACTACCAGATTTTGGACTTTTACTGTAAGTGAGTCTCACCAACTTAGTCTTACTCACAGTAAATTCTGTGTAAATGGAGTGAGTGTTGGCGACCAAGATGGCGGAGTGAGGACGCCCTAGAGCACAGCTGCCGCCGGGGCTCCCGTTGATCCGCCTGGTTATTGATGCTTTTGCGGTGAGCAGTTAACCCGCTTAGTTAGTATCACCGTAGAGATCAGAGAATCAGGTTCTAAAACAGATATATTTATCTTGTAGATTGAGAGTAGAAGTCTTGGTCATAACCTGCGAGGATTACAGAGAATTGGTGAGTTAAAATGGTTTTGGTGATAAGAGTTCTCTGAAGAAACAGTTATCTTTTCGGTGTAATGTTCAGGAACAGGGTTTTCGGAGGTGATCTGTTTTACTGAGGCAGTAAACACATTAATCTCAACTGTTATACGGCGACTGCTATCCAACATCAGTTTTGTCTAGTGTCTTGACAATAAAGTTCGCATAGACTCGAGATTTTCTTGCAAGCTTCCATTTAGTTTTCTAAATATGGTCTGTTTTTTATTTAACTACATGACAGTACGATTCAAAACTAAGCCCAATCAGAGACGATGTTATTAGCAAAGATAGAACCTATTGTGTATGGAAATCTTCTCATGATATTACTCTCATTCATTCACAGGCAGTGGAGATATAAGAGCTTTTCCCGCTATTGTTGGTCTACATTCGAGTAGTGACAAAACGAATGGAATTATCGTTTCCATAGGATTGAACACAGTCTTTAGACAGATGGCTACATATTAGCAACATCATGTTTAGTAGTTTATTGGCTGCAGTTACATTAGTAACAAGCGAGTAAGTATTTAAAGTAGCACATTGTTTATTTGGTAATTGAACGCATTGATCCCACCTCATGTTTTTGATGGATACAAATTCCGTCGTTTTGTTCCTTTAGCTGAAGCATTCTCATTAGATAGTCTTTTTCCAGTTGGAACTTCAGTTAGACCACAATGTATCACTGATTAGAACATTGGAATGTTGGGAGCTCCATTGAAAACAATGGAGTGCTCTGGGCTTATAATGGCTGGTATAAGCCTGGAGCTCCAACATTCCAATGTTTCTTTGTTCACAGCTCTGGCTGTGAACAAAGGCTTCAGGGAGCCTGAGGGGATTCCAATCCCCTCACGCTTCCAAAAGGCTTTGTTTTTTTGTTAGAACATTCTGTCCTCTAGTGACAGAATGTTCTAATAGCCTTATAGCCCTTCGTAGAGGGCTTTACCGCTATTAAAGTCCCTCTCCCTTGTTAAAGGCCCTCGCCTTCGGCTCGGGGCCTTTAACGCTGGAGAGGGCCTTTAATAGCCGGTAAAGCCCTCTACAGCGGGCTATAAGGCTATAATAGTTGAGATGTGAGTACATGGTTACAACCTCCTCTTTCCGACAGTCACAGTGCGGTGGGGCAGTTTCTTCACTCTGGTAGTCATAACTAGTCTGACATGGTGATATACTCTTGCAATCCTTTTTTCAATCTGTACAAATCTCACAGTAACATTATTCACCTGTGGTGGTGGTGGTTTCTTTGCTCATTTTCAATTTCAAGCCTGTTTTTTCATTCTTTTCGTTTTGACATTAATAAGAAGTCCATATACCTCAGCTTCTTAGCAAATATATGTATTAGATGTTGAACTTGACAGTATCATGAACTGCCTTCGCAAATAAGAGAATGTAAATTGGATTTCTGTTGATGAATTACCGATGTGTAACATAATGTTTATACATTGTTTTATTTTTTCAGTGCCCCTGAAGAAGGGAACCCCCCGAAATGCATTGGGCCTTTTCCTCAACTATGGTTTTTTATTGCATTTAAAAACGTCTATGTATTGTAATCACAATAGTAACATTGCGTTTTTGTGACATAAAGTTTATGTTTTCAAATTTTGCATTATTTAGTCTGAGATGGAAATGTTGAAACTGCCATATTCATATGTAAAAAATTCTAAAAATATATGGTCTTTTGAAGAAGAAGCACCTTTCTGTGTGATTAATTGAAAAAATTAGATTATAGTTTTCAACACTGGTTATACTTTAAATACATTGGAGTGCGTTTGGTAAACTAGTGGAGTTTTCCACCAGCGGTTGATTGTTATTTTGGGCTGGCTGCCTTTCAACCAAACAGCACACATATATTGTGCAAACAGCTTTTTGAACAATTGAGTACTTGTATCAGATAAGGGAGTGCGCAGGCAAAAAAAACTTTTTCTACTTAAGGACAACAGCACGCTCCCAGCTGAGGGTTCAGCGGTCTGAGTGTCGGGAGCGGCTGGAGTTTTTTTTTTGTCAGTGTGGTTGTTTCGCGGCTTGGCCGCTCCGCTGTTCTGCTGATTTGCTGGCGAAACGCCGAATGCTGTGGCTTTGGTTGATCCATTGTTTTGCACAGGAATCCAACCTGCGCCTGACTCGCCTAGATCGGGGATCTGTGCTCGGCTGGTCGGGCTGCGGTTTGGACAGAGACGTGTGCCTCGGACAGCGGAGACCGAAGAGGAGAGGAGTTTGTTGAACCCGCCGATAACAGGCGATGGTTCCAAAAAACCTGCCTAGGTCTACACGGGCTACTAAAACTGTGCTTATCGATCAAGCAGCATATCACCAGCCCGGGTTACAACCGCAGCTATGACAACTACGATGGAGACACCGGCACTCACTCTGACTACCTCAGCAAAACTGCCAGCTGGAGCTACAGGGACCACGGGGGCAAACAAACAGGTATTACGCCCTCCAGTATTGATTATCGATGGTGCAGTATTATCTAAAACCAATAAAGAAGCAAATACCAACTCGGGCCCTATTATAGAAGGGAAAAGAGGGGTGCCCTTAAATTTGGAAAAGGAAATTGCAAGTGAGAATGAGGGGACTGCTATTATCTCACCTCGTGACAAAGCTGATTCATCTGGCATACCGGCTCAATTAGGAACTGTAGTGCTAGGAGTTGGTGCTGTCTCTGCTCTTCAAGAGCCAAATACACCTTTAGCCAAAGGCAAGGGGGAAGTTGCTGGTACAGGGCCCAGGGAGACGGACCCCCCAGAAACTGTCATGGGGAAAAGTGCTACCAGCTCGACAATTGTGACCGCGATTGTGTTATCCCCCGGAGTAGGGGGTGAGGATCCCGTTGGTGAGGGTGAAGACGAAGGCAAAGGAAACTGTTCTTCTGAGGGCTCTGAATATGAAGAGGGGGAAGAGTACGAAACAGGGGAAAGAGCCGCTCTAGAAACAGCCAAATATATGGCGGATCGAAGGGGAAAGGCTAAACAAAAAAAAAAGTCTAAGAACAGGAATAAGAAAGGAAAAAGAATACCAGTAGAAAGTTTATCTTTAGGCAATACTGCGTCAACTATGAAGAAAAACCTGAATTTGGACAAGAGCCCTCTTAGGGAATGGATCCAGGCTAAGGGACTAGTGAAGAACATGACACTCAGACTGTCGGGCTCGGCTGAACTTCAGGAAAAACTTGCGGGCTCCAACCCATCGCTTCAAGTCCCCCCTGCGCCTGTATCAGCATTAGATCTGGATATAGACTCGGCCCGCTTCCCAGTCCTATATGCCTGGCGCCTAGCCCTGTACTGGAGACTTCCCCTGTAAGTCTTGAAATATCAAGCCATGATCCTGGCACATCAACATGCACACCTTTTGAAAGCCTGGACTCCCCTAATGACACCTTGCCAGTTGGTTCTGAGAAACAGGGTTCTGAACTGTCTCCTTTCGAGGTCATCTTACATACTCTAACTAGCCATCGCGCTTAGGCGCAAGAGCATTTTCTACAATTACGTGGGGACAACACCAAACTCCAGAACTCATTGACAGAAATGAACTCCAAATTAGGCAGGATGTCGCAGGAAATTGAAGACCTTCAGCAAAGAGTTGTTGGGATTGAAGAGAGCTCAGCCCACACTGAGTCTTCTCTGAAAGATCATGGGAAACAGATTCTTGCTCTACAGCTGAAGGTCGAGGACCTGGAGAACCGCCAACGCCGATCTAATCTGAGACTTTTTGGTGTTCCAGAGGCTGCTGAGGGGTCTGATGCAAGGGCATACGTGGTGACACCATTAAATAAAGCTCTACCCGATCTAGCTGACTGGGATTGGGACTCTCAGGTTCAGAGAGCCCATCGTCTCCCCCTATTTCAGAAGAAAAGGGATAGCAAATATCCTAGACCCTTTAATATTTATTTTGGGAATTTTTTATGCTGAGAGAGGCAGTAGCTGTTAAAGCACATCCCAACTCTCCTATTAAGTTCGAGAATATGTCCTTATTTGTTCTCTCAGATTTGATCAAACCTACTATGGATAGGAGGTGGAGATTAAAAAAATTAATAGACCCTTTCAAAGCTACCGGGGGACAAGCATTTTTGCAGGAGCCTGCCCGCCTCAAAGTCATTAAAGGAGCTCACACATATTATTTCTCCGATTAGAAGGAGGCGCAGAGCATGCTATCTAATATGAGCTAGATTTTGAGCTTAAACTGAGCCATTATTATATTTTTTTTCTCTCTCTTTAGGTTTTTTATAGCTCCTTTAGATCCCGGAGGACTGTAACCAAAGCACTTTCTTTTTCCCTTTCTTTAAAAAAAAAACAAAGAAAAAAAAACTGGGTGGCAGGTAGCCCCGGTGCTGTTCTGCTCTGAGCTGCCCATCCAACGGCAGTAGACACGGAGGGGGCTCCCTCTTGTTCTGGGTTGAGGGAGAGGGGGTGCGGGGGGTGGGCCCAGGTTCTCCGAGGGGTGGTTGTTTGCTGAGGGGTAAAAAAATTTAAAAAGTCAGCACTTTGTGATAAAGGTTCTAATTTGAAAGGAAGATGTTGCTGTTTTTTTATTACTCTCTTTGTTTGATAATATACAGTGTGGTGAAACTGCATTAAATTATCAACTAAAATGCATTTATTAAAATGCTTAGCTTGGAACGTAGCCGGCCTAAATAGCAAGAGCAAAAGAAGACTTATTTCTGAAGAATTAAGCCTTTATAACCCTCAGCTAATCTTTTTATCTGAGACACATATTTCGTATAAGGACAGAAAGTTACTTAACCAGCTGGGTTTTGAGGTTATAGTTTGTTCATCTCAACAGATCTCTCCTAGGGGTGTCGCCATGTTAAAGGATAAAAGGTCTAGAATTGAAACAATTAAATCTGGTACTGATAAATTAGGTCGGTGGGTGATTGCGCAAGTTAGTATTGTTAATCATAAATATGCACTTTGTGGAGTTTATGGTTCCAATACGGACGAGGCCTTTGTTTTTGATGAACTGAATCTGGAACTATTGGGTTGGGAGGGGGAACTTATTGTGATGGGGGATTTTAATTGCATTATGGATTATCAACAGGACACAACAAGACTGGGTAATCCGCAGCGTATGCACAAAGTCAGGGCTGCTATTTTAGATATAAGTAGAGTACACAATGTTAAAGATGTATGGCGCTCTCTCTATCCTGACATATCTGGCTATAAGTTTTACTCAGCCCCTCATAAACTTTGTACACGGATTGACATGGCATGGGCAACGGATCATATAATTGAGAATAGCTCTATGGAAATATGCCCACGGGTGTCTTCGGATCATAACCCTATTTTATTAAAATATAGCTATGACGAAGATCAAATTAACACAAGATTGTTTTCCTTCCCTCGTTACCTTTTGACTGACACAGCCTACATTTCTCAACTCAAGCTGCATTTGCGTGAATTTATTAAAATAAATCTTCACACGGCCTCTCATATATGTGTTTGGGACACCTGCAAGGCTAGTATCAGAGGTCAAGCGCAGCAGTATATCTACAAACAGAATTCTGAATGCAGAAAGGTTAATAAAAAATTAATAGCAGATATTATTGAATTTGAAACTTTATTGGTTGAGGCGCTCCGTTTGCGCTCCACTAATATTATAGAAATAGAGCTTAAACTTGGATCTTTAAAATCCAACCTTAAAACAACTTTTATTGAAAAAAGCTGCGCCAAAATGCACAAAACTAAAATTCAGTATTATGAAGGAGGGGACAAAATCGGTAAGCTACTTGCTTATAAAGTGGCGGATGAGAGAGCTCAGACTCGCATCAAATATATAAAAGGTGCGAACCAAATTATTTATAATCAACCTGGGCAGATCCTGACCCAATTCAGGGAATATTACAGTACCCTTTATACCCCGGAGAATCAGCCCCTTACATCTGACATCTTAGAATATCTAGAAAGTAATATCAAGGGGAAATTTAACTTACCTGGTTTAGAACATCTATCGGAGGATATTACTGAGCTAGAATTAAAACAGGCTATTTTATCTTTGCCTCTGGGGAAGGCATCAGGGGAGGATTCAATACCGGTGGAAATATACAAAATTTGCATTGAGGAAATAATTTCTCTTTTTCTTCTTGTAACACAATATATTGGGGTGAAGGGGAAAGCCCCGGATTCTTGGAATACAACAAAAATAATTTTCTTCCTAAAAAAGGACAAACCAGCTGAGGAAAAAGGGTCGTACAGACCAATTTCTTTGATCAATTCAGACGCGAAGGTTTTTGCCAAGGTTTTGGCAAATAGGCTGGCCCTGATTATCCCTGGGATTGTTAGCGAACAACAGCACGGTTTTGTTTTGGGCAGGGACACACCAACTCACATTAATACAGCTATCACTGCCTTCGACATTGCAGAGACTGAAGCCTCCCCACTCAGTATGATTTTATTAGATGCCGAAAAGGCTTTTGACCGAGTGGGGTGGGACTATCTCTGGTCTGTGTTGTCTTTCATTGGTTTCAGGGGCAAAATGATTAGCTGGATTCGGGCCCTATATGATCAACCCATGGCTAAAATTAGTTATTCAGGTTTGTTATCCTCTGCTTTTCCCATAGCACGGGGAACTCAACAAGGTTGCCCGTTGTCACCCCTGCTCTTCTCCATATCCAAGTTAAACGCGAATAAAACTCAGATAGTGGTTAACTATAAACCTCCAGTGGGAATTACTGGGACCTGTAGGGCAGCTATTTAGGGGTGAAAATATCATCTAAGATCAGTGACGTAATTCCCATTAACTATGACGTGTTGGTCAAATCAACCAAACTGCTTTTGAAAAAATGGCATAAACTACCACTAAATATTATAAGCAGAATAAATCTTATTAAGATGAAAATCCTTCCGAAATTTCTTTATTTTTTTCGTTCTATTCCTTTCGCACTTAATAATGTTTTTTTTAAAAAACTTGATGGAATCTTTAGTAGCTTTATTTGAGGCTATCGGAAAGCACGAAAAAGCTTAGCATCATTAAAAGGATCTATTGATATGGGAGGTCTTAACTTTCCAGACTTTAAACTCTACTTTTTGGCCACTTTTATCAGACGTCTTCGCTCTCTGCTTAACCCTGATCTAAAAAATTAGTTTTTTCATACCATTATGTTGAATTTGGATGCAAGAATGTTTTTGCTTAGATTGAATGACCCAGATTTCTACAAAAGAGTCAAATTTAAGACAGCGCGAGATATCGCTAAGATATGGTTCAGTATTTTGTTTTTTTGTAAGACCTCTTTTTTTTTATTCAAAATTACGGATTTGGGATAACCCAGGACTTCCGGGGATATTTATTGATAGCAGTCTAATGCTTGGGCAACCCATGGTATTGTAACATTGGGGGACTTGTATGGTACTAATGGTCTTTTAGACTTTGAGACATTAAGGGCCATATGTATCATACTTCCGTTTTGCGAATTCGCAAAACGGTATGTATGTAGGTAATCTAGGAATTTTAGCGATTCCTTACTATTCCTTATTTGCGAATTCGCAAATTGCGAATTCGCAAATAAGGAATACTTCCCATTCATTTCTATGGGCCAGGAGGCCCATAGGAATGAAGGGGAAATTTGCTAATCGCAATTTGCTAATCGCAAATTGTGCGAATTTTCAAGGGTGCAGGGGGTGTCTCAAGAACACTCTGCTGCACCCCTGAAAATGACATGTGTGCGCATATGGCGCACATACATGCCCTAAGGGCATGCATGTGCGTCACATGCCACAATGAAAAATGCCCATTTGTGCTTATTGAAAAGGAATCAGTTGGTGGTAAATTGCGAATCCTTAAACCAAATTCGCAAGAGAAAAAAGCTTCTTACATAGCAATTAAGGAATCGCAAAATTGTGCTTCCTTAAATGCTATGGCAAAATAAGGAATCGCAAAATTTTGCAATTCCTTATTTTGCTACTTTTTCATACATTGCAAATGTGCAAAAATGGCCGTTTCCGATTCGCAAAGGCCGAAATTCGGCGAATTTCGGCCTTTGCAAATCGAAAATAGCTTCATACATATGGCCCTAAAACTTTTGTACAATCTTACGGAGCCTATGAGGTTTAAATACATCCAAGTTCACGACTTTCTGATACGTCGGATGAAAATTCGAATGGTCTCAGAATCTGATATTTGGGAGTGCCTCTATTCATCTAAAACTAAATCAATAATCAGTATCGGCTATAGCTGCTTAATTTCTTATGTAAAAATGGACTGCTCTAAATCAGCTGAGAAATGGAGTTCTAAATTAGGAATGACGATCTATCCAGATCGGATCTCTAATTCTCTCTCAAAAATTAATAACCTGGTCCAATCAGCTAGCTTACGCTTGCAACAATTTAAAACTTCCTGCTTGTTATATTATACCCCGGAAGTGATCCTCAAATGGTCTTCAAATACATTATATACTGACCATACCAAATGCCCTAAGTGTGATACTGTGGGTGCTAATATAGAACACATGCTATTTTCCTGTCCGATACTGAACGACTTTTGGTTTAATTTGGATAAAGTTCTGAAACTTAAATTAGTAAGGCCACCATTACTTTCCGCTTTTACTGTACTTTTAGATATACATAGTACCACCCTACCTCAACAGGCCTTAATTACTATTTTGCAATCCTGTGCTAAACTTACGATAGCTCGGGCATGGATATCGTCACAGCCGCCACATATCATGCAGTGGTGGTCTTTGGTAAATGAAATACACAATATGGAAGAAGGAATAGCCCGAAGTAGGGGTACTAGGTCTTTGCTTAAATTTGAGAAAATTTGGGGCAATATTATTTAAAATCATTTATGAAATAGATTTTTTTTTTACAATGATATGAATGGTATGAATTCTTGTTGCTAAGCATTGGATATCCTTCTTACTTTTTCATTGTTTAATTATTTCCATTCTGTATATATACATGTATTGACATTGATGGTATTCTTGCACAGTTTTTTTTTTTGGTTTTCACTCTGTGCTGACAATAAAAATAATTAAAAAAAAAAAAGTAAATGGAGTGAGTGTTAACACACAGTGTCTGCCTTTTATTCCAAATGTAGCTATTACACAGCTAAGTAAGTGTTTTTGGCGGTTATATGTGAAAACATGTGCACACCTGTGTTGACTAGGCATGTGAGACTACCAAGACTATCTCTGTCCAGTAACTGCCCACACATAGCATGTCACAGAAAAGACCCTTCGGCGGTTGGTACTGCCCTGATGTCCGCTTTAAAATAGAGTACATCTGTAGTGAATATTGAAAAGGCTGTGTTTCCTACATTATACCTTTTGAGAAAAATCGGTGTCACCGCACAGTTTCGCCATACTTGGGCTTATAGATACCAGTCGGGTATCAATTTTAGCATAAACAGGTACACCAAGTGCAGACTCCCTGTCATTTTTTTGATATCTGCACTCCTTATGGCATGAAGAAATATCTGATTTTACTGGCTCATGATCAGATTCAAGGCAAAAGTCCCCCCTACTGGGTCAAGTTAATTACTTTGCCGGCCAGGAGGAGGATCAAGAGCCTTCCCACATAATAGAGCCATTTGAAAGTGCTTGGCACAGTTCCTGGGAGAGGAAGGGGTGGGGAGAACGTCTGCATGTGTTTATTGACTCCTCTCACTGCACTTGGCCTGCAGAAGCCCTCAGAAACAAAGGAGGAAGGCTATATCACTGGAGTAAACCACAAGAAGGGCTCCTCTTTGAAGTACTGGTGAGAAAGGACTCACACACCTAGTAATCATGTGTTTTTAGACAACCAGCTAACATTATGTATCCCTTTGACAGGAAGGGTCTGATAAAAGTCACAGTCTGTCGCTTTTTAAAAAAATCAGTATTCAGGCAAAAATGTCACTAAGTGCTATTTGTTCCTACTTATTTTCAATATGTTTGTATTTCAATAAATTGTAAATTTGAGAAAACCATGATCAATCTACACAAATTTCCCATTTCTGAATTCAGAATTTTGCCTCATTTTAAGAATTGTATAGCTTTCCATGTTCACATATAGGTTCCACGCCTGTTGCCACTAAAAACTGCACAAAGGTTGCAATTAAAAAAGTAGGAAATATGGACTACCACTTACAAAAATGGAAAGGCTGTGGTCATATCTTTTGTTGGATTTAGTACTTTTTGCTTGGTTATCTCCAGCTTTTTGCCTTCTGTTGCTGAACCTGTTTTTGTTGGCATTAGGACTCTGGTCACTTTTTTCCCTGCTAACCAGGGGTAAAGTGCTTTTGCTCTCGACCTAAAACATGTGGCAATTGGCATCTACCTCACTGGTATATGTAATTTACATATGCACCCTTAATAAATGGTACTACATGTACTCTAAGCTTGTAAATTAAATGCTACTGGTGGGCCTGCTGTTCTCATTGTGCCACCCACTAAAGTAGCACTTTAAGAACATGTCTCATGCCTGCCACGGCAGCCCGTGGTGCAGTTTTAGACTGCCATTCGGACCTGGCAAAATAACATTTCGACAGGCCTATACATTACTTTTCAATATTTAATAGTCACCCCTAAGTTATGCTTTGCAGGCTCACAAGGTAGAATGTATGGTATTTAATATTTAGGACAGGTGTATATAGGTTTTACATGTCTTGGCAGTTAAAAACTCCTAAAATCATTTTTCATTGTTGGAAGGCCTATCTCTCCCATTGACCAACAATGGGTTACCTTATTACTTTTAATAAGTGCTAACTCAAACAAATTGGAATTTTAGATGCTGTTTAATGGTGAAGTCGAATTTTAAGTCACAAATCTAAAAGCGTCACTTTTAGAAAGTTGGCATTTTCTTGGCCCATCCATCTGTGCCTTCTTTTGTGGCCTGAGTCCCATGACTGTTGATGGCTCTGCTGTTTGGGTCTGTATATTACTTCCAGACAGTAACACAAACGGGGCTCAGGTGTGGATAGGATGGGCCATCCTAGCATTATAACTGGGGACAGCCCCACTTACACTTAAACTGCTTTGACTCCTGCACACACCAAAGGAACCTGAAAACAGGCCTGCCCTGCCAATTGTTACCTCTAGACAGTTTGTACCCTTGACAGAGGAAGGGGGAAAGCTATCTAGACCCAGTTGTGGACAAATGCTGCCACCAGATATAAATATTGAACTCCAGAGCCACTCATTCGAACACTCCTGGGCCTGTGGAAGATTCAGAAGAAGGACTGCCTAGCTGCCAGATGACTTCCCTGCTGCTTGAAGGATTGCCGTGCTGGCTGAGAAGGAAGACTGATCCTCCTTGCCTTCATCAGAGGCTATCCAGAGTGACTCCAAAGGTCTGTTGGCTGGCCTCCAATGTGAGCTACAGGGACACAACAAGCTTCAGAGGCCTCTCTGCAAATGCCCAGCAGACTGACTGCAACTGGACCTGCATGGACCTGCAAATGGCCCTGCCTGAGCCCTGCTGCTGGCATCTGCTGGAATGTGTCCTGATCCCCAAGAGGTACTCCCTAGGTCCTGGTCTCTTGTCAGGCATCAGTGGAAGCACCTCCTTTAAAAAAAAAGGTGAAACTCCTGGAGTTTGGGCTACTCATGAATGGGCCTGTTCATGCCAAGACATTGCTGTTCAGGATGACTGCCAGTGGGAAGCTCCAATGAAACCTGCTAAAAAATGGCTGTCCACATCGACTGGCAATGTGACACACTGTATGCAACAGCAATGTCAGCCTGCGAAGCTACAACAACAGCCATTCGTGATGCCAGCTGTATCTTTTAGGTTTGACCTGCTATGAGCACAATAGGGACAAACGTTCACTACACCGCCTCCTCCTCCTCCTCACAGTCTTCTCCAATGCGAACCACACTCTTTGCGCTGGACTTTGAATGCAACTTTTCAGCGGGACTAACCTGCCCCTATATCTGACCCATGCTCCATTGTGGTCGGGCTAAAATTGTGACTTTCTCCGTGGTCTGACGTGACCAGCTGACCTCGAGTGGAGCTTTGTTCTTTTTGTGCTATTTACACTAAAAACTTTGAAGTTGAATACCTGTGGCTCTACTAATTGGATTTTTGTCATTCTGGGATCATTTTATTTAATAAAATGTACTCTTTTTCTAAATTGGTTTGGGAATTTTTCTGTGTTGTGTTTGCGCTTTACTATTATTTGTGCTCTAAATAATTTACATATTGCCTCTAAGTTAAGCCTGACTGCTTTTGTGCCTAGCTATCAGCATGTTAAGCACAGGTTAATTTAGTGACTTATGTGGTTCATCCTGACAAGGATTGTGCTTGTTGCCTGAGTGGAGTTCCATTCCCCTCAACCAGTAACCCAATTTCTTATAGTTTTCTTTTGTAACTCTGCTTGTTAATGAAAGCTGGGTTATTGTTGATCTTCGTTCAGAAATGTTATGATGCCATTATTGGAAAACAATCAAACACTTTCTTGCACAACACGTTTTCACCCTATTTCCAACAAAAAACTAAGGGGCAGATGTAGGTAAAAGCGGTTTTGCTAGTCCTTAATAGCGATTTTTAGGGAATCGCTATTAAAGACTCGCAAAATGCCATGTAGGTAGGAATCGCAATATGTTTTGCGATTCCTTAATATTCCTTAATTGCGAATTGCAAATACCTTCCCATTCATTCCTATGGGCCTAAAGGCCCATAGGAATGAATGGGAATTACTCAAGCAATTTGCAAGTACCCAAAAGGTACTCGCAAATTGCGTGCACAATTTCCAGAGTGCAAGGGTTCCAGAGGAACACCCTGTTGCACCCCTAAAATGTGCATGTGTGAACATGTGGCGCACATACATGCCCTAAGGATATGAATGTGTGTCACACAAGCAAAAAAGTGCTTTTTTTACAGGAATTCGCAAATTACCACCACCTTGAAGTTGGTGGAAATAGGCGATTCCTTAAGGCCAAATCACACTTTCTTTTGTGCTTCTTACATTGCATGTAAGGAATCGCAATTTGCCATTCCTTAAATGCAATCGCAAAATAGGCAATTGCAGATTTTGTGATTCCTTATTTTGCAAGGAGATTTCTGCGAATTTCAACATTTGCGATCACAAATTGGCTTCCAACATCTGGCCCTAAATATTGCTGTATATTGGCTATTATCTCAGTTACCTCTAGGGTACTCCACAAACCCTAGGCGCCTTTTGACTCCCCAAGCTGTGGAAAAAAGGAAGTTAATTTGGCCTTGATACATTTTGAAGAAAAAAGTTAAGAAAGTCTAACCACAAAGTTTCCCAAAAAAACAAAAAAGAGCTCAGCACCAGGGAGAAGACCCTAGATGTCTGGGTTTAATAGCATGTGACTCAAAGGTCCAGAAAGTAAAGGGATCCCCTAGAAAACTGGGATGGAGCATGCTCAATGTCCAAAGGTAAGACACACATTTAAAGTATTTTGTGAATGGTTCTGCAGTGGGAACACGGAGTACAGGTACAAAGACAAATTATAGGTGTCCCAATGAGAGGTGAGATCATGAGAAAGGATAAAGACTGCCTTCCATTGTAATAAAAATTTCATCATATTAGACTATGCAAGCTAATCAACACTTTCTCTTTACAGGTGGCAAAATATGAAATGGGGATTCAAACGTCAAATATAGGCAGTTGCTACATGAGCCGAAAAACATGGCTGAAGCAAGTTACACTTACACTGAAAAAAACAAATTCTACTGTTGTATCTGCAGCAAGAAGGGTGACGAGTTCTTTGAGGCATGCAGCTAAGCAAGGGAGTATAATATAATTAAAAACTTTTTGTAAGAAAAGGAGTTGTTGGTTGACTGGGGTGTGAGCCCTGGTCAAGCAGCAACTGGAAAAGAAACTTTTTATACATCTGTGTCCTATTCTACAGTGATTCCGAATTGATGAAGGGATCCAGAGCCGCCCCTTTTGTTTACCCAATCCAAGAATAAATTCCGGTGGCTCCTCCGTGTTTCATTTCCATAGGCAGTGACCTTATCACAGGTAAACGATCATATATGAAACCTATAGTACATCATCTGATATAAGGGACCACTGATGAGATAATGGTGGATATATTCACTCCCTTTGTTAAGGTACTATATGACTATAAGGATCAGATGCAACACCTATTTCCAGTTGTTATAGAAGTCCTCTAAATTTTAAAAAGAGAGAGAATCTTCGAAATATAAGGTATCTACTTATATATTACTAAACATCTTTTGAGCTATAAAATTGAGTTTCAGGTCAATTTAACCCCCTTGAATGATTTAATAAAAGAGCTCTATGGCAAGCACATAACAGTGGTCATAAGAGGGAACTGAGGGAGGTTCTCATATAAAAGAACAGATCCGGGAACCCATAGGGTAAAATAGTCAACAAAAGTATTAGAATCACTGCATATGTATTTCTGTTCATTTGTCCAATTAAAAAATACCTAAAATACTGTTGTTCAAATTTTTAGATTACCAATGAAATGTCAAAGTGTCCTGATGAAGGTGTGAATATTACAAACGAACACCGAAACGCCGCGTCGACCTTTTGCCTTTGACTCTTTTAAGATTTGTTCACTATGTTGAATATTTATTTTAATTTAGATTGTAACCCAAAGGGAGGTATTTTAATAAATTTTGTTTTTATATAACTAATTTTTGTTGATCTCATACAATTGGACATTCAATATGAAAAGTGTTCTAAATATTCTTTTGCCATTATATTATAATTGATATTTTAGGACTACCTAGAGACCTGCCTGCCCCCACTTTGTCCTGTTTTAGTCAGCATTTCTGATTCCATTTAGGATTAATAAACCACAGGGTCTCCTATTTTGCAAGCAGCAACTGCAACTCTTGTCAGGGTTGAGGTTCTGTGATTCTGAACCCGTTTCATAAAGATCATGGTATCGTTATGATTTTGGTAGTAGCGAACCGTAAATGACGAGTGCGGCAAGTACGAGTGTTTTCGTCAGGTTCGATTGATGGATTCACTACGTATTTGGGGATTTCGTTCTGAACCCTCGGGTTCCATTTTGTGAATGGCAGCCATTTTGTGGTTGCCCTCACATAGGCCGATGACTACGGCCGAGCGATTCTTTGGGATACGTACACCTTTAGCTGACTTCTAGATGACCTGAGCGAACTGACTTTATTGCCTGAAGCTAACCTTGCTGAGCCAGTTCCTTGTCCGGCAGCTGGTCAAGATAGTGATCAAAGAGCAGGACATTGTTGAGTTTATGGTACACGCAAACACCCTTCTATCTTGCTTCACATCTGTTTCTGTTCCTTCTTTTATGGCCTGTTTATGGTTTTGGGTTGTGGTCTCTTATTATGGGTTTGTCCGGCCTGTCCGAGCAAGAATGTTGGGCCTTCCCGTGTAATTGATGGTGGGCTGGACAACTGAAAAGTGGGATTGTCGTTAAGTGATACCTTTTGCAATGTCACCTATGATTGGATAGTTCGTAAATAATGGGTGTTTGTTAGGAATGTGATTTTTAGCATAAAAGACGATGTCTCGCAATACGAAAATTGAGCAGTCTCTAGCGAACTACCCGTGTCGTACTTCGTAGATCTCTGTATCTGGTTGCAGCCAATAAATTTGATCTTTGACGCCACCGAGAAGTATTCTGTGTCTCTGTATTCTAAGACAGGTGAACCCGAAGACTTTGGGCATGCCCCTGGCGCCGCTGGGTTCTAAAACCCGGTTCTTCAGTGTGAAGCACAAACCAAACACAAATTTTAACCTGTGCTCAACCCTTGGGTAGGTTGGAACAGAGCAGTCAGGCTAAACTCAGAGGCAAGGTGTAAAGTATTTGTGCAACACATCAAACAGTAATACAGTAAAAACACACCACACCAGTTTAGAAAAATAGAGTAAAATGTAATATATAAACCAAGACCAAAATGGCAATAATCCAATCAGTAGAATCGGAGTTATGAATTTTTAAAAACTTTAATGAAAAATAGCACAAAGTGCCAGCTAGGGATATCTGGTCATGCTGGACCAGGTCAAAGTCAAACTTTCAGGCGGACCATAATGGAGCGCAGGACGGCTCCAGTCACCATGTTAGACCTGCTTAATTTTACATTCTCAAATCTGTGCCAAGAGCGCCATTCATGATGGAGGGGGACACCGAGGAGCAGGGAAAACGTGGGAGGGGAAAACATCGTGGGAGGCTGTCAGTGCACATGAAAAGCAAGGCAATCGCTGCAGGTGGGTGTTGCCGAATTTCGTGTTGGTGGTCCTCTACTAGAGGTCGATGTTGTAGTGTGAAGAGGTGGCTGCCGAAGATGCACATTGAATTGCATTGCGACTGGCGAGGTCTTGTTGTAAATGTGTCTATTTGCGGTCGCAAAGAGCCCAAATGCTTGACTGCAGCTCCCTGAGTCACATCAAGGGTCCAGGATCTGAGGGGGACCACTTGGGGGGCAGAAAATCACTGCAGCTTGGTCCAGGGGCTGGTGCAGGATGTTAGGGAGCCATTTATGTCCCTGAGGCTCAGATAAGGAGGCCAACAGACTAAGCCTTGGAGTCACTCTGGTGTCCTGGGTTCAAGGGAAAAGTTGAAGGTCCAGTTCTCTTCTCACCCAGGCAAGTGGGCAGCAGATCAGCAGTTCCTTGTCGCGGTTGACATGGGGGAAAGCAGGTCAGGCACACATTTACCATAAACACCTGCCCTGTATGTATGAGCACCAGTGTGAATGGAACAGGAGCCTGCTGCATTACATGTCCCAGAAAGCTGTGGGGCTTAGTAGAAGCAAACGGAACTGCCGTTTGTGAAATAAACTGCTTCCTATATAAGCACCTCCCCTTCAGGAAGAAGGTGCTTGACAATGTGGCTGAACTTATTTGCTTTAGCGGAAGGTGTTTCCCAGCTGGAAAGATTGTTTGGAGATTGCTGTTTTTTCACTGTTGCAAGCTTCCTGAGGATTTCCGAAAGCGCTGTGAAGCCCTCGAGTGTGACTACAAGTCTGTCAAGTCTGAGCCCGTCTCTCGGCTCAGTAACTGAAAGGTATTGTGTTTCCGATTTGAGGGAAGTGCTCGAGCGCACCTTTCTCTCAAGCTACTGTGTGGTTTCAGAATAGGTTTCCCGCTCTGGAACTGTTACAAAGAGTGACCCATAAGCACTCTCTCTCGTGGCTCAGATGACTGCGTCTGGTGCTGGAATAAGCTCTTCTGTTGTGAGTAATTTCACAGCTCTTCGAGCTGTATTTGGATTTGAGACAACTCTCGCTGTGAATTCTTTAACAGTGGTGAAGGTCCTGTTTTTTGGATTGTCTTTAAACACTGCGGTTAATTAGAAACTGTGCTGGAGGGAGTTCAAAGGACCCTGGCCTTTCTGTATTAGGTCCTACGTGATGTCTGGAGGTCATTATCCGGATTCCTTTTAAGCGTTCGCTGCTGGGCTAACTGGGAGTGTGAAAAGTACATGGAACCCTGTTGACTGAATCTGTATGTATATTTATGTGTGGCATTTCACAAATGTTTTCTCTCTTCTTGTCACTGCAGCTCCATTACATAAAGGCGAATAACCTAGACCAAGCCTAGGAGGCAAGAGTTCCTAGCAGTATTCTTTGGTATTTTGTCCCCTTCCTTTTCCCCGGGGCGCTATTTTCCATAGATGTGTTTTCTGCACTATGGGGCGTTATGATCAGGGGAGTAGGGAGGCTCCTGTACAAGCTCAGGCTGGAAGCCATCGTCCCCGCTGGCTGCTCCCAAAAAGTTAGTGGTGTATTTCACCTTCTTGTGCTATTGACAGCCTGACATTCCTTCACAGCAGTATCCAGCAGAGTGGCAGTCCTTCTAGAAGTGCCTCAGTCCTTCTTCCTGGCAGAGTATGCACAGGTCCTGAAATGTACTGTAGAGTATGTGTCTGATGTCTAGTATTTATACCCAGTTGTGCCTTTGAAGTGGGGAGAAGCTTCCAGAGACATGCCTTTGAAGTGCACAGACGCCCTGCTTTCCTGGCTCTGGCTCCAGACTGTCTTCAGGGTGTATGCACCCCTTTGGGTGGAGACTGGGCACAGCCTATTCAAGTGTAAGTGGGGATGGGCCCAGCTCCTCCCTCTCATCCTGCCAGTAATGGCCCATTCAGTCACACCTCAGCTCCCCAGTGAGTGCGACTGTCCAAGAGGAATATACAAAGCCTAACTGTCAACCACACACAGTCATATGACTCAGAGACAGGTTGCAACTGCCAAATGGCTACAGCAGGAAAATACCAACTTTCTAAAAGTTCAAAAACTGGTGGGGGATAGGTCCACAGGACCAGAACCAGGTAGGGCCATACTAAATTGAATACAAAAAGAGGAACCTGGCTCAGTTTGACATTATGCTCTTATTATTTTTGAGCAACAAACAGACCACAATCTTTTCTGTTTAAATGGAATTTTTATTAACCATTCCTTTCTTTGCAATTGTTTGTATTTTACCAAAAAGATTTTAGTTGCATGAGAAGTAAAGAGACACACATTTTTCAAATTAACATACAAAACATGAAAAATGCTTATGACGATTCACAATAGACCGGGCATGAAATACTTATATACAAACACATTTATATACAGCAACATTGGACTTTTGCGTCATAATATCAGAAACTAGAATACTCTTATCACTATCTTGTTTTTGGGGCCAAACACGTGCTGCAGGTCCACTAGAAACAAATGTTTTACTAGCCCTGGGCACAGATAATCCCACTACTCTAGAGACTTTTAAATACATTAAATATGCGGGTTGGGTATAAGCTAATTCTACCATGTTTTAAGGAGAGAGCACAATCACTTTAGCACTGTTTAGCAGTGGCAAAGTGTGCAGAGTCCTACGGTCAACAAAAACAACTTCAGCAAAAATGGAGGAGTGAAGTCTAACGGTTTGGGAGCGACCCTGCAGAATGGGCCAAGTCCAACAATTTGGTTCTGAGTCTTATACTTAGAAGTTCATTTATATCTATGGGCTTGAGTAAGAGGATTCATTCAGAATGTAAACGCAGAGGTGGTATAGAAGGATAATGAATCCTTTCTGAGGTACTAGAGTGGAACTATGGACTTAGGTAACTTTGGACTTGAGGAACTCAAGAAGGTTTTTACAGTGTTGCTAAAATGTGCGAGAATTGCTCTTTAAGGCACATGAATAGTGAAAGCTCTTTGTGGATGTTGAGTTCCTTTGTTTGATTGGCACTTCATGATTGTGTTTTGCAAAATAAGCATTTTCTTGCTTTCTCACTTCGCTCTGATTTATCCCAGTGTCCTTTCCAGTTTCAGTTTTGATGTTTCGTCTCTATATGGTCCTCTCCGAACCACTCATTGGTAGTCCCAAATAGCTTGGATTTTCTGCATTCTAACACATTAAGGTAGTGATTGTTAAATCATGATTCAGGGCAGAAGTAGATGATTAGTATATTTTTGCAGCAAGATAGGTTGGCTCAGACACCTCTTTGTTTATACCTCTAAAATGTCTGATGAGAAGGGGGTGTCTTTTTTGTATGTTAGAGCTGAAAGATTAGTGGTGGCAAAGGAGTATAAACACAAAATCTGTGATTACAGTGACTTATTAGATGTTTCTAAGTAGTATGTCAATATGATGTACATTGAGATCTCTGATGAGTGCATTTGACAACTAGCCACCTGCTTGAAACAGAGGGCCCACCTGCTGTCATGGAGTTTGTATATATTTGGACTCTAGCCTGAGGCCTACATGTTTGTCTCTCACAAAACAATTTTATTACCTTTGGTCTTTAAAGGGAGTGTGAGGTCGAGACATGTGTCCATGAAAATGGGAATCTGTTTCTGTATAAAGTTCTGTGAGGCATACTAAGTGACATAAACCAGGGAGGAGGTCTTGGAAATCATGCTAATCGGGGGCACCATACACCAATTGTCCGATTAGGGTTCAGGTTTTGAGAGGGGCACATTTAGTTTAAACTTTAGGTCTAGGGAGGTGCAGTTTTTTGGGGCTGTGACATGTTCAGTGCATGGAATGTGACTTGAAACATTGGAGTTGGAGTTGGGACTGGAATGTGTACACATCTACGAGTAAAGTTCTCATGCAAGTACATGCTAATATTGTGGTTTGTGATAATGTTGTGCAAATCATCTATAGGTTGAATTGTAGATCTAACAATAGTGACACAAACCGCAATTAGGGCTTGGTATTATCACTGAAAACATTTGTACAAAATTGATCATATCTTGCATTGCCATACAGTGCTTGGATACTACTTTTGGGTTTAAATGCTAGGCAAATGCATCAAAGAAATCATATTCACAAAATATATCTAATGTTTTAAATATTCATTCTCAACTTTTGTCCACATAAGTCAGAACAATCTTGTCCAAAATATGGATCTTTCTCAATTCGAGCATGTAGGGAATAAGGCACATTTCAGAAATTTTCCAAATCTTAATCCAAGGCAATATATAAAACTACTTTGTTCATATTCACAATAATACTAGCTTCATACTAAAAAATTTTGGATTCTAATTTTCTGTTAAAGAGAGGAAGGCGTTCTTGAATAAAAAACAAAAACTTGAAAGGTCCCAACCTGTGAGACTGTAGATACATTTGATATCTGTTTTGGGCATGAACACTCAACATTTATTTGAAAAAATGCAATATGTATTTATAGCTCTTTGGTATGCCTGACACTCATTGTATCATCATTGTCCAAAGATGATCAGGAACCTTGTCTGGTCCTCCATAGGCTTAACACATGCCAAAATACCACTGGTAATCCTGGGATATGCTTTTGCAAATGAGCATCATCATGTGCGTTAGTTGAATTCATTTGATTATCCTGCAAAAACAACTACAAGAATGAGCTATGTAAAATAATATTGACAGTTAGCTTTATGTCATTGCGGCAGCGTTTTCCAGTTATAATAAAACAAACCAATGAATCGTATGACTTGGACAGAATCAATTGGACGACAATGACATTTCCAGAGTATAATGCTTTATAGAAGGAAATACTGGGGTGGAATAGGATGTAGCTCGAGGAATGGAGGTATCTGGAAAACTCTCTTTCGCATTAAAGCCCAGGACGGGAAACAGGGTAACTTGAAGTTATCTGGAACCCAACACAAGCCCCCCAAAGCATTCATCATGCAAAGTAGTCTCATACCCTTATGTCATATGTGACACATTCAGCTAGTCCCAGCTTTTTAGCCGCAACACATCAGACTCGGGGGTTAGTAATTCCACTTTTAGCAATGCCAGTACTGGCTCAAAATTTCAGAATGGAAAATGTTGTTAGTTAAAAAGCCCAGACTGGTTGAAAGTGTCACACATGACATTTGCCACTTGACAGCTATAACGTAGTGCATTCCACTTCAATGCAAAGTTCAAAACTGACTAGCAGATCCATATCAGTGTACCCGCTTTGCACCTGCTATGATATTGAGGCACGATTCTAACAAAGCAGCATCAATGTCTTCCAGGCGTGTACCAACTGGCTTTAAAAGCCTTTCCTAAGATTTTGCTCTCTCATTTTATTGTGGAGTGTGTGGTTTTATATTGTGTCTATTACAACAAATTAGCTGTTTTAGTAGTCCTAATTTTAATGGTATTGCTCATGCATGGCAGCATGGGTCAGCCCACACCACCTCCCCTGCTTCCCCATTGACAGGGATTATTTTGGTTTAGTCCATTAATGTGTAGTAACTAACAAAAGTGTCTGGCTAAACTCCAGAAGAAGTTAATTCCTGGCAAGCAGAGTACTGTACCCAAGTCCGATACTGGGAACTAGGCCTGCTCAGGTACTTTATGCACATGAACTGTTCACTCCTAGAGGTCCCCAGGCAGACACACCTCCAATCCTGGCAAGACACCCACTCCCATCTATCCACAGCTAATTAAGGAAAAGAGGTTCTGACTTTCGCTGTTCACCAGCAGTACTCCATACTAGCCGTGTCTCCTTTTGAACTGGTTAGCACCCTATCATCGCAGAGGACTAGACCGGTTGAGAACGTACTTTGTGACAACTGCTGTCCCTGCCGAAAGACAAGTAGGCATGCTTATCCATCTTGCCAATGAGCACATCTACAGGATCTCTAGCAGCATATGGGGAGCAAGGACCTTCATTCACTCTCAACGCCTTGTTGAAAGTCCTGGCTACTTTGTCAATCCTACCTATGAGCATTTTCTTCCCAGCTAGGCAAGCCGAAATCAGAAGAATCTGTGGACGAGTTCCTCACACATCTCAAAATAACTTGCAAGCATGTATACCTTGCAGAATAATGCTTATGAGATACAAGTACAAGTCATACAAGGCTGCTTGTCTGCAAAGTTAAGGCAGCAAGTGCTACAGGAACCAGCCATATCACTAAGATAGCCTGACATTATGCCGATCTCTGGAACTGTCTGTAGCCCAAAGTTTCATATGGAAATGGTTACTGCCAAGCCTTTCAAGGAAGAACTGGTGAATGTGATAGCAAAAAAAAGGGGGCCCATCACCAAGGCCATACCCCAAAAGAAATAAACCTGCGGGCAGTGTGGTGACAGTTCCCACACTCAACTGAATGCCCAGCCAAAGTGAGATGGTGTAGGGCATGTGAGAAACTCAACCATTTTACGAGAACTTTTTACTCAATGAAAGCAGGCAAAGGTCCACCCAAGAAATCCATCAAAACAGTGGACAGAGCTCAGTATGAAAAAACTCACAAAGACATGGAGAGTGACAAGGAAGAGTCCATACTAGTGGTCTACAGCATGGAGCAAAGACTGACAAGCACGCAGTCATCACCCAAGGGCCAGTTCAAGCTAGGGACAGCACTATCTCCAACCTGATATACATGAGAACCTCAATAAATGTCATGACCAAAAGTCAGTATGACCTCCTACTGGAGCTGCCAGCACTCCCACCTACAAGATTGAAGGTGTTCGCCTACAACAAC
Organism: Lissotriton vulgaris; assembly: GCF_964263255.1. Classification (NCBI taxonomy): domain Eukaryota; kingdom Metazoa; phylum Chordata; class Amphibia; order Caudata; family Salamandridae; genus Lissotriton; species Lissotriton vulgaris. Next base: position 694,547,904 of record NC_141687.1, on the reverse strand, counting down.
ATAAAGCCATTGTCTCTCTGTGGTATGTTAAATGCTGAACTCTCCAACAATAAATACTCAGTAGATGCCAAGATTTATGTCACCAAAAGAGGTGAAGTGATCCTGCTAAACTGCAACACAGCACAACAACTGCAACTGATTCCTTTTGCTTATAGTGTGCATAAATGTGATGTTGACACTCTACTAGGAGAACACCACAGTCTGTTTAATGGTATCAGATGCCTGATTGTTGTCAAGGTGCACATTGACATTTTGTTCCAACCTGTTAGAAATGGGGTCTTTTGTTGGCAGTGGTTTGCACCCTGTCCATGTAGGGACCCTCACGCTAGCCCTGGTAAGGGGATTATACAGCTAAGATCACCCCTGCTCACCCCGTGGTAGATTGACACAAGCAGTCTGGCTTTTCTTAGATGCAATGTGTTAAACATTTGTACCTGCACACATAGTAATAAAGTAAAAACACTACAAAAGGAGTCCACACCAGTTTAGAAAAATAACCAATATGTATCTAAAAAAACAAGACCAAAATGACAAAAATTCAACATAAACAGGCAAATATATCACTTTTCAAAAAGTTACATCAGCTCAGCCTATAGAAATCTATAGATGTGTCACTTTTAGCACATAGCACCTTAGATGTGTTGAAATTCAAAGACGAAACAAGCGCTGGGGACGTGATGTGCCAGAAAAGGAAAGCAATGGGTTGGTTCTTCACTCCCAGTGGAGGTAATGCGTCAGTTCCTTACTGCAAGGGGAGGTGATGCATTGGTTCGTTACTGTCAGGGGAGGTGAAGCATTGGTCTCTGGACATGCAGCCTTGGTTCCTTACTGCTGTGCAACATCAATGAAGAAATCGGCAACTGGGACAATGCGTTGAAAACCCATACGAGCTGCATCGATTTCACAGCAATGAAGCAGGTGCTGTGTCAGTGTAGGAGGGGTGCATTACAGGTTTCGGTGATACGTGATCGAAACTTGCGCTGCGGTGGGTCTTCTGATGCGCTGTGATGGAAAGCTGGGGCCTGCAGTGAAAGCTGGGGTTGATGCGCCGATCAGGAACCATACTCTGGTGCTGGCAGTGGCGATGAGTCAAAGTTTGTAGCAATGTGTGGATAAAAAAACAGACGCTGGGAGTCGATGCATGGATTTTCTCCTTCAGTTCACTAGATTCCACTTCCAAAGGCCCCCGGGGCTGGATGTGGCACCACTTGGCAAGTTAGGACTCTCAGCAGAAGAGCCCAGGCACTGGTAGGTGAAGCCTTTGGTGGCACTGAGACTTCTCAACAGAAAGCAATCACACACAAGCCCTTAGAGTACCATTGAAGCAGGACACAGAGAGCAACGCCCAGTCCTTTCACTTATAGGACGGAAGCAGCAGGCCAGCACAATAAAGCAACGGGCAGAGTGTCAGTCACTCCTACATCATCCACCTCTTCTTCCTGGAAGAATGTCCTTGAAGTCCATAAGTGTTCTGATTTTAGAGTGTCAGAGGTCCAATACTTATACCCCTTTCTGCCTTTCCCTGATCTGGCTCCAGACACACTACAGGAGGATGGAGTCAGCTTTGAGTGAAGCACAAGAGACCAACCGTCATCCTAACCCAGACATGGATTCTACAGACAGATGGAGGCACAGAATGGTTGACCAGGAAATGCCCACTTCCTAAAAGCCATTCCAAGCTAATGGGGTTAACCCAGAAAATGTCACAGGACCTGGGTGCAATACTGTAAGAACAACAATTGGTCCCGACGTACCTCTTATGGAAACAAAAGAGCTCTTCATTTGTAACCGCCAATGGAGTAACGGGGTTCCTCATAAATGCTGTGGCATCTCTGCCCTGAACTGAACGCTAAGTGAACACTGAGTTCTTCTTTTGGAACCGCCAATGAAGCGACAGGGTTCCCCTTGTGTGCGGTGGCTACACACTCCTCTGACCTGATCCATTCATGTATTAAGGACTCCCCACGTGCTGGGAGTGTTGAACTAGCCACAATTGCCTTTTCAGGCATCTATTACGGTTGTTCTTTCCATAGTCCTGATGCAGGCCTGTATGCAGAGGTTTAAACTTACCCTCTTCGCTTAAGTCGGGTCGAAACGTTGACGCCCCTATTCTACGGCCGGGAATGCAATATATCTGTCCCTCACACAACATGAAGATTCATTTGAAATAACAGAAGCATCTCTCAAAAAAACAGACATGAGATTATAATTAAATTGTGTTGTAAACAGTCCAAGGAACAATGGTTTACTTTTCTAAATCATTATTGCAACCAGTGTTATCAATGTATAGTTAAGATACTATGATCTCCAAATTGTTCCTTTTCTGAATTCTCTTTCTCCACCCACTTCACACACAAGCACTTTTCTTACTCTTACTTTTTTTGACACCCGTCTGAATGTTTTATTGGATATGAGATATCTATAACGAAAAGTATATAAAGAATATTTTTATCATCCCTAATTCTGTAGGGTTGTTTTTCTCCCTAGTGTATGATCGAAGAGTATCTTACTCTCTTGTTTAAGTAATTATAATAAAACTCTGTTGATGACTATAAATCTTTTTAAGAGACCTTTGCCTCTTGTTTCCATAAGAGGTACATCGGGACCCATTGTTGTTCTTACAACTTTCTAAAAGTGGAATGTTCAAACATGCAATTTAAAAACCAACTTCACTAAAAGATGTATTTTTAATTGTGAGTTCAGAGACCTCAAACTCCAAATCTCTATCAGCTCCCAATGGGAAATAAAACTTAAAAAATATTTCAAGGCATTCCCCATGGTACCCTTTGGGAGAGACTGCCCATGCAGTAGTGAAAAACAAAATTAGCAGCATTGACATGTAAAACACAAAAGGAAATGCCCTACCTTTTAAATACACTGCTCCCTGCCAATGGGGCTACATTGTGCTTAACTTAGGGGTGGCCTACATGTAGTAAAAGGGAAGGTTTGTGCTTGGTAAGGGTATGCACTTGCCAGTTCAAAATGGCAGTTTAAAGCTGCACACACAGACACTGCAGTGGCAGGTCTGAGACAGGTTTGCAGAGCTACTCATGTGTGTTGCACAATCAGTGCTGCAGGCCCACTAGTAGTATTTGATTTCAGGCCCCGGGCACACCTGGTGTGCGTTTGTAGGGACTTACTAGTTAATCAAATATGCCACTCATGGATAAACCAATCACCAATACACTTTACACAGGGAGCATATGCATTTTAGCACTGGTTAGCCGTGGTAAAGTGCCCAGAGTCCTAAAATAAACAAAAGTAGGTTAGAAAAAATAGATGAAAGGAAAAACGTTTGGGTATAACCTGCAAAAAGGGCAAGGTCCAACCCAACCAGTTGCCCGTCATATAAAAGTTGCCTTCAAACTCTGACAAAAGGATGAAAGTGAACTGAAACAACTGTAAGAGGTGCAAATCATTGAGCGGGTAGATACCCCCTCCAGGTGGCAGCCATTGTCCTCACCAAAAACCTCTGTAACTGGATGAGGTATGTCTATGAGTAGACATGCACTTGCCCTCTAATGGAAATGACATTTGACATCAAAGGTGGATGACCTGATGCCCAAAGTCAATGACTTGTAGGGGTTTTCAAAAGTCCATCAAAAGTCCATCTAAAGTCCGGATATCACCAGCTATTCCTAGACACTCCATTTGAGGATATAAATACCCTCTTGACACACTGAGCATTTTACGGATACAAAAGACTGACCTCTGAAATTTCCAGCACTAATGATTGTAAGAAACTGGCTTCATATATACTGCACCAAAGTAAGGTACAGTGTGTATAGAGTCCAAGAGTCTCCACAGCTTTGGCAGAGGTTCGAGTTAGATAGAACCTTACTCTCCAAAGTGGTAGCTTGGTCGAGCAGTAAGGCAGTATCAGAGGACAGTGTAAAGCATTTGATGTACATACTCAGTCAGCAAATGGTCTCACAAACTCAAGAACTGAACTCTAGACCAACTGTTTGTATAAAAAAAATACTGTTTTATTTTAGAACCACAGGTTTGCATAAAATAGTTTCTCAAAATAAGATACTGTTGTTGAATACAGTCAATGAACAAAATAGACTTTGAATGCAATAAGGTACAGGGGTTGCAATAGACAACACAATACTTTGTATATCTATAACAATGAGCTCAACAGGATTTTTAAGTAAACTGCAATAGAATTACTTTACAAACATTTTTCTTACTCCGGGCTGGATCCTGGATTCAGCCCTGATGAATTTCCTGAAAACAGTTGAAAGAAATAATTTTTGCTAAACAGGTGAATTTTAAGGAATATTTATATGTTGCAAAAATCGACACTTAGAAGAATTTCTGGTAAAAAAACAGGTAATAGTATCCTATGGAGGGAAATCAAGTTATCGGAAAATCACAGTTATAATACTTTTTTCTGGTCAGTGCTGGGCACCTAAGTCCAGCACTGGGATCTCTCCTGAGGACAGGTGAGTAATTTTGATTTCATTAATAGGACGATTTTTTGTGAATATTTCAAAGTTTCAAAACTCGACACAGAATTTCCAAGTGAAAACCAGTCAATGTTACCCTAAGGAGAAAATGTGAATTATCAGCTTTCAGGTAAGTACTCAGCTGGCAGAGTTGAGGTTCTGGGGCAGGACTCAGGGATCTCCCAGGTTCAGGATTGCACTATTGTTACACCCTCAGTGACACACGGGTGGCCAGGTGCAGACAGAGTAGGTCCAATGTTAGCCTATGGCGGGTAAGTGGCATTTTTCTGTTGGTGGCTGCTAGCAGGCAGGCCACACGGCTGTGGGAGAAAAGCTCCTGTTCACTTACTCAGGGTAAGTGGGGAAGTCGAACAGTATAGTTGGTGCACTGGGCTTTTGGGCAGTCGGGCGCCCAATGGATTTCAATGGGAAAGCTGCGAGACGAACAAAGGTTGCAAACTCGGGGACTGTGATTCTTCAGGTACGACAACCACTTTGAGAGGTAAGTTGGGAAGCTGTAGGTTGGGTAGACATCCAGCAGTTGGGCATAGGGGCCGTGGGGCACCAGGGTGTCTTTAGGCGTCGGCAAATCATACCCTGTGCTAGTTGCGGTTGGAGGGGTCCCTGGTGTTGAGGCTGCAGGCATCGCCAGGAGCATCAAGGTGAGTTCTTGGTTGCTGGATTCTTGGTCACAGTCGCTGGGGGGGACATCCTCGTGGTCTTTGTCCACTTTAGCTCGGGTCGGACTCGGCGGGTGCAGGCGGGCAAGGATGTTTGAGCAGAGCCACTGCTCGTGGGAATTCCAGTCTTTAGTTGAGCAAGGCAGTCAGGTCCTCCAGGGTTTTTGAGGTTGCTGACCACTGGAGACGCCGGGATTTAGCAGGAGCAGGTTCGAGGTTCGACAGGCAGGCAGGGCTGGGGCCAAGTCAGTTGGTGTTGTCCTCTTGTTAGCAGCTGCACGGCTGGTCTTGTTTCTTTTTGTTCTTCTTGTAGTTTCGGGATCTGAGGAAGGAAGGTTCAGGGTGCCCCTAAATACTAAATTTAGGGGTGTTATAGGTAGGTAAAGGTCAGGGACCAATGCGTCCCTTCCCTGGGGTTGGTATACCCCCTATTCTGTCACTCTCCAGTGGGAGGGGGGCAGGAGCCTGTCCCTGGTTGGCTGGGTCCCCCATCCTCAAGATGGCAGGGACTCGTGGTTGTGCTTCACCTTGCTTCCCCCATCCTAGGGGTGGAGTTGGCAGAGGTGGGCACAGTTGCTGAGTACAGCAAGTGGTCTTGAGAGACTCACAAAGGCGGTATGCCTTTGAAGCTTCTCCTTCATGAATCCTGCCCATCCTGGTGGAGAAGTCTTGGCACCTATTCCCAGGATGTGCATTGTTTCAGGCCCCCGAGAGTGGCAAGCTCTCGACCCAGGGGTACAGAAACATGGCTGGGAGGAGACAGCCTCGGCAGCCACTCAGTCTGGTCACTGGGAGTTGGTCGAGTTTCAGGAGGCATCTCTAACATGCCCTCTGTCATGCATTTTACATTAAATCCCACACTGGCATTTGTGTGGGTTTATTGTGCTGAGAAGTTTGATACCAAACTTCTCAGTCTTCAGTGTAGCCATTATGGTGCTGTGGAGGTTGTAATGACAACCTCCCAGCACCATATACTCTTAATGGCAGCACTGTACTTACAGTGCCCAGGAATGGACCTGGGTACTGTAAGGGTACAGGGCTCATGCACTGGTACCCTCACCACTGGCATAGGGCACCCAGCTAGAGGGGTGACTGATGTATGCCAGGGCGCTGTTTGTGGGCATGTGAGCCATGTCAGCTCTTTGTTTTGTTCTGCACCCAGACACGCAGCCTACTAAGGCAGTGTGTGTGTGTGTGTGTCAGGGCACAAGGCCTCTAAGGGTTAATGTTAATGTTACTGAAACTTCTAAAGCTTAAAAAAGGTCAAGGTGCACCACTTCAACGTTTTTAGAAACTGTTATCTCTAGTGGGGTAAATAGTAATGATCACAATCAAGTATTTCTTGTATTCTTTGTAGTTCTTTATTCAATTCAGTTGAAAAAGGTTGTACGCAGGATCTACAGCCGACGCGTTTCGTCCTCAAGGGACTTCTTCAGGGCAAGAAAATCACTAACGATGTTGTCCCTGGATCCTCTCACGTTGTTATGGGATGCGTAAGTATATTCGTGAAGTTGTGTAGTGGACCAATGGCATCACGTTTTTTGGACACCTGTCCGTTTAGGATACTGTCCCGGCAGACCACTTAATCAAAGTCGACTACAACCGAGTCACACCCGTAATATAAGGTGTTGAGTTTTGTATGTTTTAGCCACTTCCAAAATTAAGGAAAATGATCCAATAGCAGTGGAAACCAGGGTAGAAAGATAGTGGGGACCTCCGTCTGTCATCTACTAGTATCTTCTTATTAGCTAGTATCTTCTTATTGTAGAAGGAAAGTGTAGTAGTTCTAATGCCAAGAGACTCTTAATAAAGTGCCCTGCAGCATCCCCTGGTTCCTGCGTGGCTCAATCAAGCAGCGTGCAAAACGACGTCCTCCCCCGTCAGATACCGGCACGTTTTAGAACTACTACACTTTCCTTCTACAATAAGAAGATACTAGCTAATAAGAAGATACTAGTAGATGACAGACGGAGGTCCCCACTATCTTTCTACCCTGGTTTCCACTGCTATTGGATCATTTTCCTTAATTTTGGAAGTGGCTAAAACATACAAAACTCAACACCTTATATTACGGGTGTGACTCGGTTGTAGTCGACTTTGATTAAGTGATCTGCCGGGACAGTATCCTAAATGGACAGGTGTCCAAAAAACGTGATGCCATTGGTCCACTACACAACTTCACGAATATACTTACGCATCCCATAACAACGTGAGAGGATCCAGGGACAACATCGTTAGTGATTTTCTTGCCCTGAAGAAGTCCCTTGAGGACGAAACGCGTCGGCTGTAGATCCTGTGTACAACCTTTTTCAACTGAATTGAATAAAGAACTACAAAGAATACAAGAAATACTTGATTGTGATCATTACTGTTTACCCCACTAGAGATAACAGTTTCTAAAAATGTTGAAGTGGTGCACCTTGACCTTTTTTAAACTTCTTCATAGTTCATGTTTTGAACCTACACTGTAACAGTGGGTGTTTTTGGAGTGTGCACACATACCGCCCCATGTACTAGAGGGTGGGTCCAAAAGAGAAATCTTGGAGAGATTTTGACTAGGTGCTGTCTTTCTTGGGAATTTTCCACTGTTGTCTTTCGTTTAAAATAAACTTCTAAAGCTCTCTGTTACCGTGAGGTGTCCTAGCGCTGTGCGCTACCTACCTAGAGAAAATCAGCAGTAACTGTTCATGTAAATAGCCATGTTTTTAATTCTTTCCTAAAGGGGAGGAGCTCGGTTGAGCTTCTAAGATGAAAAAGCAGGCTATTCCAAGCCTTATTGGCACAGTGACAAAAGCTCCTACCACCCAAATTGGTCTTGTTATAGCGTGGAAGGATCACTTGTTTGGCTTGCAAAGAGCGCAAAACTCTTCCAGGAACATACACCCTTGTATTGAGTGTTTCAAGAAATCAGGACCAACACAATTAAGGGCCTTAAAAACAATACACTAAGCCTTGAACTGTACCCGTTGCTTGACGGGGAGCCAATGAAGGATTTTGAGTAAGGGTGGGCGTAGTTCGCGAAGTAGCGCTACGTGAAATGCACTTTGCACTACGCGAACTTCACGTAGCACTACGCGAGCTGCGTAGTAGCATGTTCGCACTGTGCAAGATGTGCTTTCAATGATTGCACAGAGCGGACAAGCATCCGGCACTGTGCAATCATTGAAAACTGCATCTTGCACAGTGCGAGATGTAGTTTTCTGCTGCTCGAGTAGATTTTTACTCGAGCGGCAGCTTTCTCAACGCGAACTGGCAGTTTCTCATCGTGAGCGGTCGCGAGCATGCGCAACCACTCCCAATGAGAAACCTGACCTCCCCGTGTTGAGAATCTCGCCGGGATGTCATTTTGCTTGCTCGCGGTCGCGAACATGACATTGAGGACCGCGAACAAGCAAAAAATGACTGCTGCACTACGCTAAGTTGCACTACGCGTGTTCGCACTGTGCTACGTGCAGCTCGCATAGTGCGAAGTTGCGCAAACTTCACAAACTATGTGAGCGTAGCGTAGTGCTTTGCCCAGGGTTAATTCTGAGTCCCAACCTAACCGAGATAAACCTGGGTGTACCTGTTATCAGCCTAGCTACCGCATTCTGTACGATCTGGAGTCTGACCAAATGTCTCTTCTGGATGTTGGTATAGAGACTATTGCAGTAATCCAGATGTGACAGAATGAGCGCTGTGACTGCTATCTTGAGGATGTCTTCAGGAAGGAGGAATTTAATTTTCCTCCGAATTCTAAGAATTTAAAAACATGATGAAACAACCCTACTAATTTGGTCACAGATGGAAAGTTTCGAATCAAGGATCACTCCCAGATTCTTCGCCCTTTCCACAGCGACTGGAAGCATGCCAATTGCAGTAGGCCACCAGTCAGGTGTCCAGATGTTAGAGGTGTTCCCGTATATAATCACCTCGTTTTTACCTGCATTAAGTTTAAGGTAATTTGATGCCATCCAACCTGTGATCGCCTGCATACAACTGTGGCATTTAGAACCGGTCTCAACCTTTGACCCATTCTGAATGGACAGTACAATTTGCATGTCGTCCGCGTAAAAAGTAAACTGGAATCCAAAGGATCTAATCAAAACTGCCAGTGGTGATACATACACGTTAAACAATGGAGGAATAAGAGAGGACCCTTGCGGCACTCCACAAGGGAGAGAGAAGGGCCTAGATCTATCTCTACCAAGGTCCACGGTTTTTGTTCTACTGGCCAGGAAAGATTTCCGGAGATCCCAAGCCTTGCCTTGGACCCCGACCGTAGTTAAGTGGGCCATCAGAACTTCATGATGGACCGTATCAAAAACAGCCAAAAGGTCCAGCATGATGAGTATAGCTGAACCTCCCTGGTCCAAGGCCTCTCTAATCTCTTCTGTGGATTTGATCAATGCCAACTCGGTGCTGTGTTCCGCACGGAAACCAAACTGTGTAGTGTCTAGCAAAGAGTTAGTCTAAAGAAACGAGCTGAGTTGGCTATTCATGGCCTTCCCATTCATCTTTCCTGGAAAAGGGAGACGTAAGACAGGTCTATATTTAGTCCGGTCCTTTGGATCCAGATTGGGTTTCTTTAGTAGAGGAAGAATAGATGCTGTTTTCCAAGGTCCTGGAAAATGACCGGTATTAAAAATAGACCCAAACAATGGAGTAAGAGCTTCCCCAATGATTTCTGGAACCTGTTTCAGTACAGCGGCTGGACAAGGGTCCAGAGGGGAGCCTGATCGAATCTCTAGCAATAATTTAGTAACTCCTTGTAGATCCAACAATGTAAAATGATCTAGTATGGGAGTAGGCCTATTGTCCATAAAGAGCCCCAATATAAAGGCCTCATCAATGACAGTGGGAGTAAGTAAAAAGGAGGAAAACATGTTTTCTACCTTTTGTAGAAAAAAAGCAGCCAATGTCTCACATAGTTCAGAGTTGCTTTCTATCTTGGGGCTGATGGGGGTAGTAAGCGTGGAAATTGTTTTAAACAGAACTTTGGATGAAGAACCAGCATTCCTAATTTGTTCCCCGAAATATATCTTTTTAGTTTCTGAAAGCAGTTTTTTATAGTTTAAAAGGCTTACTTTATAGGCCTCTCTATCGGAGTTTTTGTACCCTCTCCTCCAGGCTCGCTCTAGCCTCTTGCAGTCTAGTTAATGCGTTTTTTAAATTTTCTGTATAGTAAAGGGCAGATGGCAATGCCCACTTTGGAATGCACCATTTGCCCGGCACTAATGTCCTACAGACAGAATCCACCCATTCTGAGGTTCCGTGATTCTGAACCCGTTCAATAAAGGTCGTCGTATCGTGACGATTTTGGTATCAGCGGATCGCAAATGACGAGTGCGGTATGTACGAGTGTTTTCGTCATGTTCGATTGATGGATTCACTGTGTATTCAGGGATTTCGTTCTGAACTTTCGGGTTCCATTTTGTGTACGGCAACCATTTTGTGGTTGCCCTCACATAGGCCGATGACTATGGCCGAGGGAGTCTGTGGGACACGTTCACCTTTAGCTGACTTCTGTGTGACCTGAGCGAACTGACTCCATTGCCCGAAGCTAACCTTGTTGAGCCAGTTCCTTGTTCGGCAGCTGGTCAAGATAGATATCAAAGAGCAGGACATTGCTGAGTTTATGGTACGTGCACACACCCTTCTATCTTGCTTCTCATCTGTTTCTGTTCCTTCTTTTATGGCCTATTTATGGTTTGGGTTGAGGTCCTTTTATTATGGGTTTGTCCGGCCTGTCCGAGAAAGAATGTTGGGTTTTCCTCATAATTGATGATGGGCTGGACAACAGAAAAAAGGGCTTGTCGTTATGTGATACCTTCTGAAATGTCACTTTGTGATTTTTTGGCATAAAAGACGATGTATCGCAATACTAAAATTATACAGTCTCTGACGAACCACCCGTGTTGTGCTTCGTAGACTTCTGTTCCTGGTTTCAGCCAATAAATTTGATCTTTGACGTCACCGAGAAGTATCCCGTGTCTCTGTATTCTAAGACAGGTGAACCCGAAGACATTGGGCGTGCCTCTGGCGCTGCTGGGTTTTAAAACCCGGTTCTTCAGTTGGCCCCCTTCGTGGGGCGACTTCAGCAGCAGATCATCAGTCCAAGCCTGAAGATCGTGAGGAGCTTCGTGTGAAAATTCAGGAGGAAGGCCTGCCACTTCATCGACCCCTGTATGTCGTCGTGGTCCGAAAGTCTTTGCTGCAAGGTTCCCCGCTTTTCGACGGCTACGAAGGACTGCTGCCCTGACTGTCGCCCTGTCTTGGAGCTCTTTGATGATTTGTAGAGCGAGACGATAGACAGGTCTTCTGGAGACGTCATCGATGTTTCAGTTAAGTATGAGTGGAGCGTCTCCCAGTCCTTAGTTTTTGGGTATCCCTTGGGATCTTTGATTTGGGACTTGCAAGCTCCAAAGCCGAGGGACTCATGTATTCGCGAGGCTATCGTATTCGATATTCCCTTAAAGTTTGAAGCTAGACTAGTGAGCGAAGATGCCTGGTCTTAGCAGACTTTTGTTGTGGTTGTAATAGGGATTCCCGATTGGAGGATTTGTGTCCGGTACCTCCGATTGGAACTCCGACTTATGAGCTCTATTTGACACATGGCGTGGGCCCCATCACGTATAATGAAGTATGGATTAGATATACTAGGAAGGATGGTGTTCTAAAATGGCCCCAATATGGTAGTTATGACACGGAGATTTTAGATAATCTAGAAGTTAAACTCTTTAAAAAGAAAGCCCGGCTGGCGATGTTTGACTCTTTCCGCCTTTGGCAAAAGGAAGCCAAACAGAAAGAAATTAAATTAGCGAAGAGAAATAAAAGACAGAAGGGTATCTCAATAATGCATGCTGCTATACAGTTTAAAGATAACGAAGAAGTACAAGCGAGTGAGCAGTTGCACAGCCAACGTAAAATGGCGATTGATAAATGTTATCCAGCTTTGCCACCTCATCAGCAAGGTGCAACGAAGGACCTTGAGAAAGATCCTTTGATGTTACATTTGTTGAGTTCGCCACCCCCTTATGTGCAGAGTGCTACAGCACCTCCGCAACCTTTAGTTGCGCAACCTCCGGTTGCTTTGCCTCCTGTTATCGTACAGCCGCCAGCTCCTCTTCAGTTGGCTCCTATTCCTCTGGTGCAGCCTTCTCAAGGGCCGCCGACTTTGCTACCTGCTCCGTCTCCGATTCCTACGACTTCTACGTATACTTTGTCTCAGCCTATTTTTCCTCCTGTCCTTATGTCAACTTCTCCTTCTGTTCGACAGAGAATGACTGATACTGTTACTGGTCTTTTGTCTCCTCTTTTTGGGTCATTGAGTATGACCCCTGCTTCAGCGTGTAAACAGTTGCGTAGCCGAATGCCTGGTCCCGATGAGCGGGAAGTATTGGATCATTTAGTGTGTAAATGGGTTACTCATTCTTTAAGATATAATTTAGAGCCTGTTATGGATGTCTGCCGTCAATGAGAAGCACCGAAGCAGAGGTATGTTTTTGATAAAATGTGTACTTTCCTTCGTGAAGAATGGAAAGATGGTGATTTGGGACAGACTCCGTCTGAGTTGTTCCGTGTACAGTCCGAGTTTGCGAAGGGAACTTTAGTGGGTCTCGAAGTTGAACAAGCAGTTGCAACATTGTTGTCGTTTAGGAGTGAGTCTCCTTCTCAGTCGTTGTTTGAGGCTGATCCTTCTGTTAGGAGAAAAGTGCGACAATATCCAATGAGAGAGGTTCCTCCGGTGTGGAAAGAAGCAGTTCAGGCCGATGTTAACCAGGGTATTCTAGCTGCGCCGGCTCATTTTCAGCGTGTTTGGGTACATGTTCTTTGGAAGCGAGCTGAAGTTTTGGCCCTTAAGCAGACTTTGCCTGATCCTCGTTAAAATCCTGCAGGGTACTATAAGGAATTATCACAGACTGCAGACTCATGTGTTATGAATTTAGCCGATATAGACATGTTGTTTGGAAATGCAGTTCCACAGCCTTTGTGGGGATTGATTCGTCATACGGATCATGCGCAAGAGTTAGGTGATACATGGAATAATATTGGTGCCGCAGATAACCGACAAGTTGGTGGTGCTAAACCTGAGCCTTTAGTTGCCGAACATCCTGGTAGGATTATTAATTACATGAAGACGTTGATGCCTGCTATGCGGGTAAACTGGGACAAATTGTCTGCATGTAAGCAGAAGAAAGACAAAAGTGTGTCTGATTTCTTCACTAGGTTTGAGGAGACGTTTATCGACCATAGTGGTCAGGACATGAGTACGGAAGGTGGTCAACGGTTGTTTGTAGATAAGTTTGTACATAATTTGCTTCCAGATTTATGCACTAAGTTGAAGGATTCAGAGAGTTCTTGGGCTGTTTCTTCGTCAGCGAAGATATTGGCTACTGCACAGTACTACGAGAATAGGGATAAGGATGAGAAAGATAGAGCCGACAAGAAGACTAAAGAGTTGAAGACGAAGGTTCTTTTGCAGCAGGCATATCCGCCTCGTACTAATCAGCGTGATTATCAGCAACCTCAGCAGTATCAGAGAAACTCGCAGAGGTTTGAGTCTTCTCAACAGCATTTTCCTGTAGGCCCTAATCAGTGTGCGTATTGTAAAGAAGAGGGTCATTTCAAGAATAGTTGTCCGGTTTTGTTGCAGCGCACGAATGGTGCTTCTGGTGTGAGAGGTCGAGGTGTTCAGCAAGCCCCTAGGGGTAGGGGACGTGGTGTGTTCCCCCAGAAGGCGCGTTCCTTGCCTCCACAGATTTCGATGAATTGTTTTGATCAGCAGAATGGTGCGTCTAGTAGGAGGACTTAGTACTATGCTGACTACTATGTCGAAGGTGAGAATATGGACGGTAATGATTGCTAGGACAGCCATAGACATAGAGAGGGAGTTGTTTCAGTTCCAGTAGATCAGAGTGGACCTTATGTTGAAGTGATTGCATCAGGTGTGTCAGAGCCTTTTCTGTTGGATACTGGTGCTGCAAAGAGTTCTATTATGCACTCTAAACTCCCTGGCGCACCTTTGTCTGGCTTGACGAATGTTTCAGTAGGTTTTTCTGGCGCCCCAGTTAGTAATCCGATTTCTAGTTCTTTGTCTCTTTCTGTTGGACCTTGTGAATTTGCAGCACCCCTTATTCTGATGATAGGTTGTGGTGAGAACTTGTTGGGATTGGATTTGTTGAAAAGATTGTATGCAACGCTACATTGTTCTCCTTCAGGAGTACAGCTTACATTGGGTAAGAGAGTGATCTCTCCGATGTATTTATCTAAAGATCGACTTCCAGCAGAATTGTCTTCCCTTCCTGATTCTCTTTGGGCTACTGGTCCTAATGATGTGGGTCTTTTGGAGATTCCGCCATATGTTGTGACATTGAAAGCGAATGCTAGATTGCCATGCATTCCCCAATATCGGATTTCCCGTGATGGTGAAAGAGCGCTTTTAGCGATCATCTATGATCTGATTGAGAAAGGTGTGATTGAAGAAACGAGAGGTAATGTGTGCAATACTCCGGTTTTGCCTGTTCTGAAACGTACTGATTCTTCGCAACCACATGTGTATAGGTTTGTGATCGATCTTCGCGAGGTGAATAAGATTGTAGTTCCGCAATTTCCTGTTGTGCCAGACATTACTGATTTACTGACTCTGATTCCAGCTTCTGCTACCTGGTTTTTGGTGATTGACTTGAAGAACGCTTTCTTCAGCATCCCGAGTGCCGAGGAGAGTAGAGATATTTTTGGATTCTCTTTAGGAGGCCGAAGTTTCCGGTTCAAGCGTGCTCCTCAAGGCTATTGTGAGAGCCCATCCATTTATAGTCAGGCTTTGAAAACACAGCTTGATACGATTGTCTTACCTGATGGAGCTGCCCTTATTCAGTATGTCGACGATTTGTTAGTTGCTGCTGATAATGAAGAGATTTGTAAAGAGGCTACTTTGTTTGATGTTGTTGCGTCATTTGTCTGGCGTCCATCATAAGGTGTCTCTTTCGAAGTTGCAGTATTGTCGACAAGAAGTGACCTACTTAGGTCATCTCTTATCGAAGGAGGGAAGAAGATTGACCCCAGAACAAATTCAATCGATTGCGAAAATGAGTGTGCCAACTACACAGAGAGAAGTGCGTGCTTTCCTGGGTATTACGTCGTATTGTAGACAGTGGATTCCGAATTTTTCGCTTCTTGCGAAATCTTTGATAGCTCTTACTGTTAAAGATACTCCGAATCCTATTCCTTGGACTGACGGATGCCAAAAGAGTTTTTTAGAATTGCGTGATGCGTTGTGTTCGGCTCCTGTGTTGGGTACTCCCAACTACAGTAAGCCTTTTACACTCCATGTCCACGAGAGAGAGGGATGTGCATTGTCAGTTTTGACACAGCAGTTTGGTGATAAGCAACGTCCATTTCTCGTCGACTTTGGATCCGGTAGCTAGAACGTTGCCGAGTTGTTTGAGAGCTACAGCAGCAGTGGCTGACTCTATTTGACAGCCTGCTGGTTTGGTGATGGATAATACGTTGATTGTGATGGATCCACATGCCGTGGATACCTTGTTGAACAGGACCAAGACACAGCACTTACCTAGTGCTCGATTGTCAGGTTACGAGTTGACACTCTTAGCGAGTCATGTGCACATAAAGAGATGCAATACGTTGAATCCAGCTACGTTGTTGCCGATTTCAGTAGAGACAGATGTTTCTGAACAGCATGATTGCTTTCTTAGGACAGAGGAGGAAACGAAAGGTAGAATTGACCTTAGGGACACTCCTCTTGCAAAGTGTGATGGTACCTTATGGGTTGATGGTTCGTGCTTCAAGCTTCCGAATGGTGATACGACTGCGGCATATGCTGTTACGACTTTGCATATGATTGTTGAAGCTGCACGTATCCCACATAATTCAGCTCAAGCAGCAGAGTTGATTGCATTGACAAGAGCGTGTGTGTTGTCGAAAGGGAAACGAGTGACTGCATATACTGACAGCCAGTATGCGTTTGGTGTAGATCATAGTTTTGGTCGCTTGTGGAAGGAACGTGGGTTCCTCACGTCTCATGGAACTAAGATTCAGCTTGGTCAGTTGGTGAATGAACTTCTTGAGTCACTTACTTTGCCGTTGCAAGTAGCGATTGTGAAATGCAGTGCACATAAGAAAGTTACTGATGATGTTGGTCGTGGTAATGCGTTTACAGATGAAGTCGCGAAAGAAACGGCGAGAGATGTGATGAGTCGAATGTATGTTTCTGGACCGGCGAGATGGGTTCCGGATAGAAGTATGTGTGAAGATACGATAGAAAGTGTGAAGTCAATTCAAGCTGAAGCTACAGAGAAAGAGTTGACCGTATGGAGAGAGAGTATGGGTAAATTGGATTCGAATGGTTGTTGGGTTGAGTTGTCAGAGCATCAGCGATGGTTGTTACCTGATGCGTACGTGCTTGCAGTGGTTACAATGGCGCATGGAATGGCTCATATCAGTGCGAAAGAGATTTGTAAGTTGTTGGCTCCAGTATGGCAAAATGCTGGAATTCCTAAGTGTGCAGAGAATCTGGTTAAGAATTGTATGGTTTGTCTGATGTACAATCCAGGTAAGGGAACTCCAACTCCAGCTGGTCATTTTGCTCCTCCGACGTATCCGTTTGAGGCTCTGCAATTAGATTTTATCCACATGGAGAGGTGCAACAACTTGAAATACGTACTCGTGGTTGTTTGTGCCTTTTCGAGATGGGTAGAAGCATATCCCCTGAAAGATAATACTGCTTTGTCCACAGCTAAAGCCCTTGTTAAGGATTTCTTCCCTAGGTTTGGTTTGCCGAGAATGGTCTGGAGTGACAATGGGAGTGAATTTGTGGGTCAAGTGATGAAGAAAGTGTGTGATGGTTTGGGAATCCGACAAAAGTTCCATGCTGCAAATCACCCCCAATCTGCTGGTCTGGTAGAATGCTATAATGGCACCCTTAAGTTAAAATTGGCCAAGATTCAGGAGAGCTCTGGTCTACAATGGCCCGATGCTTTGCCGTTAGCACTTTTGTCAACAAGGATGACTGTACATTCACGAGTGGGACTTAGTCCTTATGAAATTGTCTTTGGTCGCCCGGCAAATATATATGGGGAGTGCCGAGGCCGACGAAATTCAGCGAAATTGAGCACCCTGTATTGCTTGACTATCTGTACAAATTGACGGCTAAATTGCGTGTCTTACACCAACAGGTTCATGATACATTGCCTCAGGCTTCTGAAGATTCAGGACACGCCATCGATCCTGGTTCCTGGGTCCTGGTCAAGAATTTTCAGCGGACGAAGAACGATCAGCCCCGCTGGACCGGACCCTACTTGGTGTTGTTATCTACGCGATCTGTAGTGCGAGTGCGCGGTAAAAAGAACTGGATCCACGGCGTACATTGTAAGAGAGCTCCTTTGCCTCTGCCGTACGACCAGTGGGTCCAGGAAGGTATTCCAGACTCTGAAAGTGAAACCGTGCCTCGTTTTCTGCCTTTTAGCGATGCACGTTTAATTGGAACAAACTCTGAGCGTGAAAGCGACGATCTTCTGCAAGAAGCTGTCCCACCGACAGTTCGACTGGATACAACTGAACCTGAACTTTTGTTTCATGATCAGACATTGGCCGTTATAATTTGCGACCAAGAGTCGTGGGACTAATAAAGTGAAAATCTTTTCTTTGCTATTTGTGAATCTAAGCTCTCTTCTCCGAGAAACTGTTTTGACCGATTTTTGTTTTTCGAACCGCCATCCGGGTTCAGCTGTAGGGTCACGGTATAAAGACTTAGAGCGTACTGCCGTGTAGACACAAGGTCGACTGTTCTGGTTTGTTCGAGGGCGTTCCCTAGGACATTCAGAGGTACACTGAGTGAATCGAACCAACTGCTGCGAACAGCACGGTTAGAGGATGGAGTTTTTCGAGATGAAGAGACCTGTTGAAAGAATGAGCTTTAAGAGCAAAATGTGTAAAATTATGAGCAGAAAGTGTTTCTTAATATTGTGTCTTTTTATGCTATTTAGCCTGATGATGTTTTTGATGGGATATATTATATTCTCTTTTCAAGTAACGTTTGTACCCACTACACAACCTATGCCTTTCCCTACTGTTTCTTCGCATTCTTTTCAACTTCTGCCCTAACATGAGTCCATTAGGAGGTTGGAATTTGTTAATAACTCCTTTGTTCAGCTTCTGCACCAACACCAGCTAGTAGTGAACATGACTAATTGTTGGGTGTGTGGTCTTATGCCTCATACTACTGATAAAGGTATTCCTTACCTGGTCCTGCCATTCAGCTACAATGGTTCTGTGTGAAACAATGTTCATCTATGCTCGTGAAGTCTACCCCCTACGTTCTGTGAAGGGCAATCCAAAGAATAGTGCTCTAGTTAAGGGAATATTTGATATGATTAGAGGAATTAGCTCCTACGAGACATTCCCGAGAGATGAGACACTAGCTTATATTGGATGGAACGTGACTGGATATGGAGTTAGTCTGAGAGGAAACCAGCGAGCGAAAAGATCCTCTCCGATTTAGATTGTACCCCATCAGGGTCATTACTGTCTGCAAGGTAATGGCAAGAATCCGAGAGCTCAGTTAGGGAAGAGTGTTTGTACTGAGACGTATGTTTTGCGTCCCAGACTTCCCCATCGTTTTTAGCAGCTAAGGGTACCTATTTTGTTTGTCACGATAAAGCATATACATGGTTGCCCCCTAATTTCTCGGGCACATGTTTTGTCTCGTTCCTGTTGCCTCCTACGTATACAGCTGCAGAAGATTACCACAAGACGAGAGTGGTTAGAGGTGTCTTCAGTAAGGAAGATACTGCAGGACAAGAATTAGGAGAGGCTAGTGGTGTGCGATCCATCTTGATTGTACTTAAATGGATCCCGTGAGCCCTGAGCTGACGAGCTCTTGGAGACGCACCTGCGCGCCGGAGAGGCATCAGGGCCTGTTACGGTTACTTGGCGGCCTTCTCATCCACCCCAAACACTGCTCTGCTGACGAGGGAAACTGTCCCGAAACCCGGGCCATGTCTCGGGTCCAGAGAACTTGGGGATAATGAGTAACTACTCGCACCAACTGTGGTGAACTACTTTTTACTCGTCCATCTACATGCACTACATGAACCAGAGTGCCAAGGGGCGACCCGGAGGAGAGGCTAGTGGTGTGCGATCCAACTTGGTTGTACTTAAACGGCTCCCGTGAGCCCTGAGCTGACGAGCTCTTGGAGACGCACCTTCATTCCAGACAACGCTCCTACAGCGTGAGCCCTGAGCTGACGAGCTCTTGGAGACGCACCAGCGCGCCGGAGAGGCATCAGGGCCTGTGACAGTTACTTGGCGGCCTTCTCATCCACCCCAAACACTGCTCTGCTGACGAGGGAAACTGTCCAGAAACCCGGGCCATGTCTCGGCTCCAGAGAACTTGGGGATAATGAGTAACTACTCGCACCAACTGTGGTGAACTACTTTTTACTCGTCCATCTACATGCACTACATGTACCAGAGTGCCAAGGGGCGATCCGGAGGAGAGGCTAGTGGTGTGCGATCTTTCTTGGTTGTACTTAAATGGCTCCCGTGAGCCCTGAGCGGACGAGCTCTTGGAGACGCACCTGCGCGCCGGAGAGGCATCAAGGCCTGTGACGGTTACTTGGCGGCCTTCTCATCCACCCCAAACACTGCTCTGCTGACGAGGGAAACTGTCCAGAAACCCGGGCCATGTCTCGGGTCCAGAGAACTTGGGGATAATGAGTAACTACTCGCACCAACTGTGGTGAACTACTTTTCACTCGTCCATCTACATGCACTACATGTACCAGAGTGCCAAGGGGCGACCCGGAGGAGAGGCTAGTGGTGTGCGATCCAACTTGGTTGTACTTAAACGGCTCCCGTGAGCCCTGAGCTGACGAGCTCTTGGAGACGCACCTGCGCGCCGGAGAGGCATCAGGGCCTGTGACGGTTACTTGGCGGCCTTCTCATCCACCCCAAACACTGCTCTGCTGAGGAGGGAAACTGTCCCGAAAGCCGGGCCATGTCTTGGGTCCAGGGAACTTGGGGATAATGAGTAACTACTCGCACCAACTGTGGTGAACTACTTTTTACTCGTCCATCTACATGCACTACATGTACCAGAGTGCCAAGGGGCGACCTGGAGGAGGGGCTAGTGGTGTGCGATCCAACTTGGTTGTACTTAAACGGCTCCCGTGAGCCCTGAGCTGACGAGCTCTTGGAGACGCACCTGCGCGCCGGAGAGGCATCAGGGCCTGTGACGGTTACTTGGCGGCCTTCTCATCCACCCCAAACACTGCTCTGCTGACAAGGGAAACTGTCCCGAAACCCGGGCCATGTCTCAGGTCCAGAGAACTTGGGGATAATGAGTAACTACTCGCAACAACTGTGGTGAACTACTTTTTACTCGTCCATCTACATGCATTATATGTACCAGAGTGCCAAGGGGCGACCCAGAGGAGAGGCTAGTGGTGGGCGATCCAACTTGGTTGTACTTAAACGGCTCCCGTGAGCCCTGAGCTGACGAGCTCTTGGAGACGCACCTGCGTGCCGGAGAGGCATCAGGGCCTGTGACGGTTACTTGGCGGCCTTCTCATCCACCCCAAACACTGCTCTGCTGACGAGGGAAACTGTCCCGAAACCCGGGCCATGTCTCGGGTCCAGAGAACTTGGGGATAATGAGTAACTACTCGCACCAACTGTGGTGAACTACTTTTTACTCGTCCATCTACATGCACTACATGTACCAGAGTGCCAAGGGGAGACCTGGAGGAGAGGCTAGTGGTGTGCGATCCAACTTGGTTGTACTTAAACGGCTCCTGTGAGCCCTGAGCTGACGAGCTCTTGGAGACGCACCTGCGCGCCGGAGAGGCATCAGGGCCTGTGACGGTTACTTGGCGGCCTTCTCATCCACCCCAAACACTGCTCTGCTGACGAGGGAAACTGTCCCGAAACCCAGGCCATGTCTCGGGTCCAGAGAACTTGGGGATAATGAGTAACTACTCGCACCAACTGTGGTGAACTACTTTTTACTCGTCCATCTACATGCACTACATGTACCAGAGTGCCAAGGGGCGACCCGGAGGAGAGGCTAGTGGTGTGCGATCCAACTTGGTTGTACTTAAACGGCTCCCGTGAGCCCTGAGCTGACGAGCTCTTGGAGACGCACCTGCGCGCCGGAGAGGCATCAGGGCCTGGGACGGTTACTTGGCGGCCTTCTCATCCACCCCTAACACTGCTCTGCTGACGAGGGAAACTGTCCCGAAACCCGGGCCATGTCTCGGGTCCAGAGAACTTGGGGATAATGAGTAACTACTCGCACGAACTGTGGTGAACTACTTTTTACTCGTCCATCTACATGCACTACATGTACCAGAGTGCCAAGGGGCGACCCGGAGGAGAGGCTAGTGGTGTGCGATCCAAAATGGTTGTACTTAAACGGCTCCCGTGAGCCCTGAGCTGACGAGCTCTTGGAGACGCACCTGCGCGCCGGAGAGGCATCAGGGCCTGTGACGGTTACTTGGCGGCCTTCTCATCCACCCCAAACACTGCTCTGCTGACGAGGGAAACTGTCCCGAAACTTGGGCCATGTCTCGGGTCCAGAGAACTTGGGAATAATGAGTAACTACTCGCACCAACTGTGGTGAACTACTTTCTACTCGTCCATCTACATGCACTACATGTACCAGAGTGCCAAGGGGCGACCCGGAGGAGAGGCTAGTGGTGTGCGATCCAACTTGGTTGTACTTAAACATTACACATGAATGGAGAGGCATCACGCTCCTATCGGACGCACAGTTGAACTCCTTTTCACAAAAGGTTATTTCATTTTTCAAGTTCAAATTCTTTTATTCATCCGAAGTCATCAAAGTTTTAAACCTTGTTGAAATGTTGTTGTAATCAATCACATGGGAGACGGTCCATATATATTTAACACTTCAAATGTTGCAGATTGCCCATCCAGGCCTTTTCTTTTTGCAACATGACACATATATATATATATTTTATATTTTTTAGAAACATCTTCAGTGTTATATCCAATTTATTTCGGGCATTTTCTTTGCCCTTCATCAGGGATTCACTACAATATTAAAAAACAACAACAGCATTAAACCATGAACTCGAGACTGAACGGTGACGCTTATTTAAACGTTCGTTCCTGCAACTAGGTCATGTTTTATATATCTGCCATATTCAATGTTTTACTGTTAATTACACTCCACATTGAAAGCTGTATTTTAGGAAACTTCCCCCAGTCAACCTAACCCTTTTTCATCTTAAACCACCCCTAAACTGTTTCCCATCATTCGAGATTTTAACACTAACCATCAACCAAATGCCTTTTTCATACCTCCGTCTCGTGATCTTCCCACTTCGCTTCCATCCTGAAGAACCAAGTTTTAGAACCCAGCGGCGCCAGGGAAAACGCCTGAAGTCTTCGAGTTCTCCTGTCTTGGCAAACAGAGGCACGGGACACTTCTAGGTGACGTCAAAGACCAAGTTTATTGACTGCAACCAGGAACAGAGGTCTACGAAGCACAACACAGGTGGGTCGTCAGAGACTGCACAATTTAGTAAAGCAAGACATCGACTTTTATGCAAAAAAATCACATTCCTGACTAGCATCAATTACTTACAAACGAACCAATCACGTAGTGACATTTCAAAAGTATCGCATAATGACAAACCCCCTTTCAGTTGTCCAGCCTACCAGAAATGACATGGCAAAATCCAACATTTTTGCTCGGACAGGCCGGACAAACCCATAATAAAAGGACCTCAACCCAAACCATAAATAGGCCATAAAGGAAGGAACAGAAACGGATGAGAAGCAAGATAGAAGGGTGTGTGCTTGTACCATAAACTCAGCAATGTCCTGCTCTTTGATCTCTATCTGACCAGCTGCCTAACAAGGAACTGGCTCAACGAGGTCAGCCTCAGGCAAGGGAGTCAGTTCGTTCAGGTCACACAAAAGTCAGCTAAAGGTGTACGTGTCCCAAAGTCTTGTTCGGCCACAGTCATCGGCCTATGTGAGGGCAACCACAAAATGGCTGCTGTACACAAATTAGAACCCGTAGGTTCGAACGAAATCCCTGAATACACAGTGTATCCATCAATCGATCATGACGAAAACACTCGTACATAGCGCACTCGTCATTTGTGGTCCGCTGATACCAACATCGTCTTGATACGACGACCTTTATTGAACAGGTTCAGAATCACGGAACCTCAGTCCCTCCTTTTGCCCTTACATTGGCAACAAACCCAAACTCATGTCAGTCTGAATCCAGGTCTATATTCATCAGATCATCAAGACTTTGCTGTAGCATCATCCTATTACTTAGCAACTCTCTCTGGACAGGTCTCCTTGCACACGAAGTAGCACAAAGGCCACAAATAGCAGGAGCACACTGCACACAAAGACAGAACAGGAAAAGGATAGCTAAGATCATCCCAATGACCATCAGAATCTTCCATCCCCAAGTGGATAACAATCCCCAAAACCATCCCATTAACGACCAATCACTTTCGTCCACATGTACAGACTCAGAGATCTTATGTAGCTTGGAAATGGCTTGGAAAACTGTCGGAGCGTTGTCTGGAATGAAAACGCAGCAGCTCGATTGAATCAATTTACCTTCCCCTCCTCTATCTGCAAGTATGACACCTAACGCAACTCTGTTCTGAAGAGTCATAAGACAATCCGACTGGAGCTCAGCAGTCAAGTTACTAAGGGCACCGGCAGTTTCGACTATGGTGGACTCAACCACTCTCGTCAACTGTCGAATGTTCCCACTGTTAGCGATAGGTCCCTAAAACGGCAGAAAACCCTTCAAAAAATCTCCTAATTCTTGTCCTGCAGTATCTTCCTTACTGAAGACACCTCTAGCAACTCTTGTCTTGTGGTAATCTGCCGCAGCTGTATACGTAGGAGGCAACAGGAACGAGACAAAACATGTGCCCGAAAAATCAGGGGGTAACCATGTATACGCTCTATCGTAACAGATGAAATCGGTACCCTTAGCTGCTAAAAAGGATGGGGAAGTCTGGGACGCAAAAACATACGTCTCAGTGCAAACACTCTTTCTTAACTGAGCTCTCGGATTCTTGCCATTACCTTGCAGACTATAATGACCCTGATGGGGCACTATCCAAATCGGAGAGGATCTTTTCTCTCGCTGGTTAACACTCAGACTAACTCCATATCCAGTCACGTTCCATCCAATATATCCCTGTGTCTCATCTCTCGGGATAGTCTCATAGGAACTAATTCCTCTAATCATGTCGACTATACCCTTGACTAGAGCACTAGTCTTTGGACTATCCTTCACAGAAAGTATGGGGTAGACTTCACGAGCATAGATGAAGATTGTTCTGAATGCCCACACAGAACCATTGTAGCTAAAAGGCAAAACCAGGTAAGGAATACCTTTATCAGTAGTACGAGGCATAAGACCACACACCCAACAATTAGTCGTGTTCACTAGCTGGGGTTGGTGCAGAAGCTGAACAAAGAAATTATTAGCGAATTCCAATCTTCTAACAGATTCATGTTCGGGCAGAGGGTGAAAAGAATGCGAAGAAACAGTAGGAGGAGGCATAGGTTGTGTAGTGGGTACAAACGTCACTTGAAAAGAGAATGTCACATATCCTATTAAAAACATCTTTAGGCTAAACAACATAAACAAACATAATATTAAAAAACGTTTTCTGCTCATTACAGTACATATTTTGCTCTTAAAGCTCATTCTTTCAACAGGTCTCTCCATCTCGAAAAACTCCATCCTCTAACCGTGCTGTTCACGGCGGTTGGGTGTTCTGTGCTAAGGAATGCGTCTGTCAGTCCAGGGAACGCCCTAAGACCAACCAGAACCGTCGACCTAATGTCTTTGGCTTGCACTCCAAAGTCTTTGCACCGCGACCTTACAGCTGAACCAGGATGGCGGTTCGAAAAACAAAATTCAAAACAGTTCCTCGAAGGAGAGGTTAACCTTAAAAAATAGCAAAGAAAGAATTAATTTTTTTATTAGTCCCACGACTCTTGGTCGCAAATTATAACAGCCTTTGCCAGGCAATGTCTGTTCTCGAAACAAAAGCTCAGGTTCAGAAGTGTCCAAACGATTCGACGGAGGCACAGCTTCTTGCAGAAGATCGTCACTTTCTCGTTCAGTGTGCGTTCCAACCAAACGTGCATCGCTAAAAGGCAGAAAACGAGGCACGGTTTCAGTCTCAGAGTCAGGAATACCATCCTGGACCCTCCGGTCGTACGGCAGAGGCAAAGGGGCCCTCTTACAATGTACGCCGTGTATCCAGTTCTCTTTACCGCGCACTCGCACTGCTGATTGTGTAGATAATAGCACCAAGTAGGGTCCAATCCAGCGGGCTGATCGTTCTTGTTCCGCTGGAAGTTTCTCGCGAAGACCCAAGATCCAGGTTCGATAGCATGTCCTGGATCTTCAGATGGTTGTGGCAGTGTATCATGAACCTGCTGGTGAAAAACACGCAATTTAGCCGTCAATTCGTAAAGGTAATCAAGCAACACAGGGCGCTCTATATCACTGAATTTGGTCGGCCGCGGCACTCCCCATATATTTGCCGGGCGACCAAAAACTACTTTGTACGGACTAAGTCCCATTCGTGAATGCACAGTCATTCTTGTGGACAGAAGTGCTAACAGCAAAGCATCGGGCCATTGTAGACCGGAGCTCGCCTGAATCTTGGCTAGTTTTAGCTTATGGGTGCCATTATAGCATTCTACCAGGCCAGCTGATTGGGGGTGATTTGCAGCATGGAATTTTTGACGTATTCCTAAACCATCACACACTCTCTTCATCACTTGACCCACAAATTGACTCCCATTGTCACTCCAGACCATTCTCGGCAATCCATACCTAGGGAAAAATTCCTTAATAAGGGCTTTATTATCTTTCAGAGGGTATGCTTCTACCCATCTTGAAAAAGCGCAAACAACCACGAGCACATACTTTAAGTTGTTGCACCTCTCCATGTGGATGAAATCTAGCTGCAAAGCCTCGAACGGATACGTCGGAGGTGCAAAATGACCAGCTGGAGTTGGAGTTCCCTTACCAGGATTGTACATCAGACAAACCATACAATTCTTAACTAAATTCTCTGCACACTTAGGAATTGCTGCATTTTGCCATACTGGAGCTAACAACTTGCAAATCCCTTTCACACTAATATGAGCCATTCCATGAGCCATCGTAACCACTGGAAGTACATACGCATCAGGTAACAACCATCGCTGATGCTCTGACAACTCAATCCAACAACCATTCAAATCCAATTTACCCTTACTTTCTCTCCATTCATCAACTCTTTCTCTGTAGCTTCAGCTTGAATGGACTTCACGCTCTCTATCGTATCTTCACACATACTTCTATCCAGAACCCATCTCGCCGGACCCGCAACACACATTCGACTCATCACATCTCTCACCGTTTCTTTCGCGACTTCGTCTGCAAACGCATTACCACAACCAACATCATCAGTAATTTTCTTATGCGCACTGCATTTCACGATCCCAACTTGCAATGGCAAAGTAAGCGACTCAAGAAGTTCATTCATCAACTGACCATGCTGAATCTTAGTTCCATGTGAAGTCAGGAATCCACGCTCTTTCCACAAATGTCCAAAACTATGAGCCACACCAAACGCATACTGGCTATCAGTGTAAACAGTCACTCGTTTCCCTTTCGACAACACACACACTCTTGTCAATGCAATCAACTCTGCTGCTTGTGCTGAATTATGTGGGATACGTGCAGCTTCAACAATCGTATGCAAAGTCGTAACAGCATATGTCGCAGTCGTATCACCATTCGGAAGCTTAAAGCACGAACCATCAACCCATAAAGTACCATCACACTCTGGAAGAGGAGTGTCCCTAAGGTCTGTTCTCCCTTTCGTTTCTTCCTCTATCCTAAGGAAGCAATCATGCTGTTCAGTAACATCTGTCTGAACTGAAATCGGCAGCAACGTAGTGTAGTTCCGTAGTTCGTGGGTCCGTAGATTCTGAACCCGTTCAATAAAGGTCGTTGGTTTTGGTATCAGTGGACCACAAATCACGAGTGCGGTGTGTACGAGTGTTTTCGTCTTAATCGATCAATGAGAACACTACGTATTCAGGGATTTCGTTTGAACCCTTGGGTTCCATTTTGTGTAAGGCAGTCAATTTCTGTGGTTGCCCTCACAAAGGCCGATGACTACGGCCGAACGAGTCCTTGGGACACGTACACCTTAGCTGACTTCTGAGTGACCTGGCCGAACTGACTCCCTTGCCCGAGGCTGACCTCGCTGAACCAGTTCCTTGTTAAGCAGCTGGTCAGATAAAGATCAAAGAGCAGGACATTGCTGGGTTTATGGTACACTGCACCCACCCTTCTATCTTGCTTCTCATCTGTTTCTGCTCCTTCCTTTATGGCTTAATCACTGATTTGGGTTGAGGTTTTATGATGGGTTTGTCCGGCCTGATCAAACAGGATATTGGAATGTGCTTGGTCATTTCTGGTGGGCTGGACAACGGAAAATGGGATTGTCGTCATACGCTACTTTTGAAATGTCACCATGTGATTGGTCAGTTTGTATGTAATTGATGCTAGCCTGGAATGTGATTTTTGGCATAATAGACCATGCTCCGCTCATTGAATTTTTGCAGTCTCTAGCGAACCACCCGTGTTGTGCTTCGTAGACCTCTGTTCCTGGTTGCAGCCAATAAACTTGGTCTTTGACGTCATCAAGAAGTGTCCTGTGTCTCTGTTTGCCGAGGCAGGGGAATCCGAAGACTTTGAGCGTTATCCCTGGAGCTGCTGGGTTCTAAAAGTCGGTTCTTCAGTTGGCGCCCAATGTGGGGCGAATTCAGCGGTACCGGTCCAAGCCCGAAGATCGTGAGGAGCTTTGTGTGGAAATTCTGGAGGAAGGCCTGCCACTTTATCGGCCCCTGTATGTTGTCGTGGTCCGAAAGTCTTAGCTGACAGGTTCCCCGCTTTCCCACGGCTACGAAGGACTGCTGCCCTGATTGTCGCCCAGTCTTGGAGCCATTAGACGATTTGTAGAGCGAGATGATACATGGGTCTTCTGGTGACGCCATCGACATTTCAGTTAAGTATGAGTGGAGCGTCTCCCAGTCCTTAGTTTTGTTTGGGTATCCTTTGGGATCGCTTTGATTTGGTACCTGCAGGCCCCAAAGCCGAGGGACTTGTGTATTCACGAGACTATCGTTTTGAGATTTCCCTTGAAGTTTGAAGCTAGACTAGTGAGCGAAGATGCCTGGTCTTAGCAGACTTGGAAAGTAATTTTGTTTTCGTTGTTCTAGGGATTCCCGATTGGAGGATTTGTGTCCGGTTCCTCCGATTGGAACTCCGACCTATGAGCTCTATGTAAAACATGGTGTGAGCCCCATCGGATATAATGACATATGGGTTAAATATACGAGAAAAGACGGCGTCCTACAGTGGCCCCGTTATGGTAGCTTTGAAACAGAGATTTTAGATAATCTCGAAGTTAAACTGTTCAAGAAGAAAGCCCGTCCGGCGATGTTTGACTCTTTCCGCATATGGCGAAAAGAAGCCAAACAGAAAGAAATTAAGTTAGCGAAGAAGAATAAACGAGAACGAGGTATGTCAATGGTGCAAGCTGCTATACAGTTTAGGGATAATGAAGAAGAGCAAGAGCGTGAACAGATGCTTAGGATCCGTAAACTAGCGGTAGATAAGTGCTACCCAGGTTTGCCACCTAAACAGCAAGAAGAGAAGAACGATCTTGTGAAAGATCCTTTAATGACGCATCTATTGAGTTCGCCACCCCCTTATGCACAGAATGCTACGGCACCACGCCACCAGTTGTAGTTGTGCAATCTCCGGTTGCTTTGCCACCTGCGATTCCTCAACAGCCAGCTCCTCTTCCGTTGGCTACTATTCCTTTGGTGCAGCCTTCTCAAGGGCCGCCGACTTTGCTACCTCCTTCGTCTGCTACTCCTACGCCTGTCTTGTATACTCCTCCTGTTCCGACTTTTGCTTCCTCTCATTCTGCTCTGTCTCCTCTTCTTTTGTCACCTTCTCCTTCTGTTCGACGGAGAATGACTGATGCGGTAATTAGTCTCTTTTCTCCTGTGTTGGGTTCATTGGGTATGTCTCCCGTTGTCGAGCGTAGACAATCGCGTAGTCAATTGCCTAGTATTGATGAAAGGATAGTGTTGGATCACATGGCGCGTAAATGGGTTACGTATCCTACTCAATATGATCTTGAGGGTATTATGGATGTTTTCCATCAATGGGAAGCACAGAAACAACGGTACGTTTTCGACATGATGTGTTCTTTCATTAGTGAGCAATGGGAAGGTAGTGAACTAGGTCAAATTCCGCCTGAGTTGTACCGTATACGTTTCGAGTTTGCGAAAGAGACCGTTGTGGGTCTCGGAATTGAGAAAGCAGTTGCGACGTTGTTATCGCTTCGGAATGCATCTCTTTCTGAGCGATTGTTTGAGCCTGATTCGTCGGTTAGGAGAAAGGCGCATCAATATCCGATGCGTGAGGTTCCTCCAGTTTGGAGACCTACTGATGGAAATGTTGCTGCACACTTTCAGCGTGTCTGGGTACATGTTCCTTGGAAGCGTGCTGAAGTCTTAGCGCTTAAACAGACTTTGCCTGATCCGCGCAAAAATCCGGCAGGATACCATAAGGAGTTGACTCAGACTGCGGGTTCATGTATCATGAATCTGGCAGATATAGATATATTGTTTGGGAATGTTGTTCCACAGCCTATTTGGGGTAAGATTCGACATACGGATCATGCGCAGAAATTGGGCGATACATGGAATAATCTTAGTGCTGCGAATGATAGACAAGTAGGTGGTGCTAAGCCTGAGGATTTGATTACTGAACTTCCTGGTAGGATTATTAATTATATGAAGACTCTAATGCCCGAAGTGCGTGTTAATTGGGACAAGTTGTCTGCGTGCAAGCAGAAGAAAGACGAAACTCTGTCCGACCTTTTCACGCGATTTGAAGAGACCTTTGTAGACCACAGTGGTCAGGACATGAGTACCGAAGGTGGTCAGAGATTGTTCGTCGACAAATTTGTTCATAATTTGCTTCCCGAATTGTGCAATAGGTTGAAGGATTCTGAGAGTGCTTGGGCCATTTCCACATCAGCGCAGATTTTAGCTACGGCCCAGTACTATGAAAATAGGAACAAGGATGAGATAGAGAAAGCGGATAAGAAGACTAAGGAATTGAAGACTAAAGTTCTTCTACAACAAGCTTATCCGCCCCAAAAATAATCAGCGCGATTATCAGCAGAATCAGCAATATTCGTGAAACTCGCAAAGGTACGAGTCTTCTCAACCACGTTTTCCGTATGGTCCTAATCAGTGTGCATATTGCAAAGAAGAGGGCCATTTCAAGAGTAGTTGTCCGGTTCCGTTACAGCGCACAAATGGTGCTTCTGGTGTGAGAGGTCGAGGTGCTCAACAAGCACCTAGAGGTAGAGGTCGTGGTCAGAATACGCGTTCCTTGCCTCCACAGAATTCTATGAATAGTTTTGATCAGCAACAGGGTGCGTCTAGTAGGACAGCTCAGTACTTTGCAGACGATTACTACGTCGAAGGTGAGGAAGTGAATGGTAATGATTGTTAGGACAGCCATGGACAAAGAGAGGGAGTTGTTTCAGGTCCAGTAGATCAGAGTGGACCCTATGTTGAAGTGATTGCATCAGGTGTGTCAGAGCCTTTTCTGTTGGATACTGGTGCTGCAAAGAGTTCTATCATGCACTCTAAACTCCCTGGCGCACCTTTGTCTGGCTTAAAGAATGTTTCAGTAGGTTTTTCTGGCGCTCCGGTTACGAATCCGATTTCCACTCCGTTGTCTATTTCTGTTGGACCTCATGAATTTGAGGCACCCCTTATTCTGATGACTGGTTGTGGTTAGAACTTGTTGGGATTGGACTTGTTAAAAAGATTGTGTGAGACGCTATATTGTTCTCCTTCAGGAGTACATCTTACATTGGGTGAGCGAGTGATCTCTCCGATGTATATATCTAAAGATCAACTTCCACCTGAATTGTCTTCTCCCCCTGATTCTCTTTGGCCTACTGGTCCGAACGATGTATACCTCTTAGAGATTCCGCCATATGTTGTGACACTCAAAGCGAATGCTAGGTTACCACGCATTCTGCAATATCGTATCTCGAGTGATGGTGAGCGAGCACTGTTGGCGATCATCTACGATCTGATTGAAAAGGGTGTGATTGAGGAAACGAGAGGTAACGTGTGCAATAGTCCGGTTTTGCCTGTTTTGAAAAGAACTGATTCTTCACAGCCTCCTGTATATAGGTTTGTGATTGATCTCCGCGAGGTGAATAAGATAGTTGTTCCGCAATTTCCTGTTGTGCCTGATATCACCGCTTTGTTGACTTTGATCCCGGCTACAGCTACGTGGTTTTCGGGGATTGACTTGAAGAATGCTTTCTTCAGCATCCCGATTGCCGCGGAGAGTAGAGATATTTTTGGATTCTCTTTAGGAGGACGAAGTTTCCGCTTTAAGCGTGCTCCTCAAGGCTATTGGAGAGTCCATCGATCTATAGCCAAGCTTTGAAGACGCAACTTGATTTGTTGGTTTTACCTGATGGTGCTGCTCTTATTCAATACGTTGACAATTTGTTAGTTGCTGCTGACAATGAAGAGATTTGCAGCGAGGCCACTTTGTTGTTGTTACACCATTTGTCTGATTTCCATCACAAGGTTTCTCTTTCTAAGTTGCAATATTGTCGACAAGAAGTAACCTATTTAGGTCACCTCTTATCGAAGGAGGGAAGGAAATTGACCCCAGGAAGAATTCAAGCTATTGCAAAAATGAGTGTGCCTACGACACAGAGAAAAGTACGTACGTTTGTGGGTATTACGTCGTACTGTAGACAGTGGATCCCTAATTTCTCGTTGTTAGCGAAGCCTTTGATAGCTCTTACTGTTAAGGATACTCCAAATCCTATTCCTTGGACTGACGAATGTCGAAAGAGCTTTTCAGAATTACGCAATGCTTTGTGTTCAGCTCCTGTGTTGGGTACCCCCGACTACAGCAAGCCTTTCACATTGTATGTCCACGAGAGAGAGGGATGCGCATTGTCAGTTTTGACTCCACAGTTTGGCGATAAGCAGCGTCCATGTGCTTATTTTTCGTCGACTTTGGATCCGGTAGCTAGAGCTTTGCCGAGTTGTTTGAGAGCTACAGCAGCAGCGTCTGTTTCTATTCGACAGTCTGCTGGTTTGGTTACGGACAATACACTGATTGTGATGGTTCCACATGCAGTGGATACCTTGTTGAATCGTACCAAGACACAGCACTTAACTAGTGCTCGGTTGTCAGATTACGAATTGACCTTGTTAGCGAGTCATGTGCATATTAAGAGATGCAACACGTTGAATCCAGTCACGTTGTTGCCGATTTCAGCTGAGACAGATAATGTTGAAGAACAACATGATTGTTTCCTTACAACGGAGGAAGAAACGAAAGGGAGGATAGACCTTAGGGATACTCCTCTTCCAGAATGTGATGGTACTTTGTGGGTTGATGGTTCGTGCTTCAAGCTTCC
Organism: Lissotriton vulgaris; assembly: GCF_964263255.1. Classification (NCBI taxonomy): domain Eukaryota; kingdom Metazoa; phylum Chordata; class Amphibia; order Caudata; family Salamandridae; genus Lissotriton; species Lissotriton vulgaris. The sequence continues at coordinate 694,515,194 of NC_141687.1, read as the reverse complement.
GAATGGTGATACGACTGCGGCATATGCTGTTACGACTTTGCATACGATTGTTGAAGCTGCACGTATCCCACATAATTCAGCGCAAGCAGCAGAGTTGATTGCATTAACAAGAGCGTGCATGTTGGCGAAAGGAAAACGAGTGAATGTGTACACTGACAGTCAGTATGCGTTTGGTGTGGCTCATAGTTTTGGACGTTTGTGGCGAGAGCGTGGGTTCCTGACTTCGCATGGGATGAAAATCCAGCATGGCCAGTTGGTGAATGAACTTCTTGAATCACTTACTTTGCCACTGCAAGTAGCGATTGTGAAATGCAGTGCACATAAGAAAGTTACGGATGATGTTGGTCGCGGAAATGCGTTAAGACGAGATCGCGAAAAAAAATGCGAGAAATGTGATGAGCCGAATGTATGTTGCAGGTCCGGCAAGATGGGTTCCAGACAGAAGTATGTGTGAAGGTACTATTGAGAGTGTGAAATCCATCCAAGCTGAAGCTACAGAGAAAGAGTTGAATGAATGGAGAGAGAGCAAGGGTAGATTGGATTCGAATGGTTGTTGGACTGATTTGTCAGAGCATCAAAGATGGTTGTTACCTGATGCGTATGTGCTTCCAGTTGTTACGATGGCTCATGGAATGGCGCATATCAGCGTGAAAGGGATTTGCAAGTTGTTGGCTCCGGTTTGGCAGAATGCAGGAATTATATCAACAAACAATAACTGTGGGTCTACGAGAAACTAAGGTCTCTGTGTACAAAAAGTGTCAACCATATTATAAAGTACAAAAGGGACTAATCACATTGTGATATATGTACCCACAGTTACGCACTCTGAATCACCCTGTTGTCATCATTTGGGCGATTTCACAAAGTGGTATGTCCACACTGTACATACCACTAGTCAACACACAGTGGTAACCGGAAGCAGTGCTCAAAACAATATGTGTGAGTGAAAGTGTAAGGATAAAAAAGGATTGTGGAAACACAAGTAATTTTAATGAAAGGCAACCACTTCCAAGATTAAAAACCAAATAGGTGGGGGAGGAGCCAAGCTCCCGACCGTGATGGCCGCACTGTAGCTCGGCTCCACTAGCCTTCCTGCCCAACGCACAAATCCTGACACGTATCCTGCCCGAGACGACATACTCGGGAAGACTTGGAAAGACGAAGGAAAGCTTGTACTCACCATCTGTCCCGGGGACTCCTGCGAGCGGCGGATCCGAAATTACACCCCTGGTTGGTCTGGGGCGTCCGCGGCGTAGAGACCGGGGACTTGCCTGTTGAGGTTAGCCGGCGAGATGGTGTCGATGGCGGCCCCTGGTGGAGAGGAGAGGTTGCCTGGGAGAGGCCGTTGTGCGGTTATGCCGATGGCAACGGATCGGGCCCGGTCCAGCGGCCTGAGGGCCCCGTGGTGAGGTGCAGCACGCCGTGGATGGGGGAAGACCGTGTAGGAGGCTCCCCTCTTTGTTGCCTTGTCCGGCCATCTTGAAGCCCTGCGCCCAGAGTCGGCGTGTGGCGCCCGCGGGGCGGTGGCGCTGGCGGTCCCCCTTTTGGTGGCTCTCCTTTCTGCACCCAGATTGCCATTCCTGGGGCTTGAGGGGGCTCCCGTGGTGGCCATGCTTGAGAGCCCGCTCCAGAAGTTGAGGTGCACGGGGACGCGGCTGGATCTGCAAGATGGCGGCCGGTGCCATGAGTTACGGACTGAACCGGAGCGGCAAACTTGAGTCACTGAAGTGTACGGAGGTCTGGTCATGTGAGCGGGAGCCCACGCTTGGCGATGTTCATGACGCCTTAAAGACTTTACGCGCGACCCTGGCCCTCGACGCCCTTGTGCTGGATAGAAGGACGACCGCCTTTGCTGTCGGGCCGTCCCTCACGGACGCGGCTTGGCTCCGAGTGTGTGCTGTTTCGTCCCCCTCTGTTGCCGTGAGGAGTGATGTCACTGTGCATCGGCAAGACTATACACCAGCGGCCCCGGATCCCGGGGTTGCCTTGATCATGGCGGGCGCGGGCGTGGGCACTGTGTCGGGGCCCGTTCCTGCTCGACTGATCGGGGAACAACGTAGATTGCCGATTCGAACTGCCCTGGCGAGACCCCAGTGTTATCCTGCGGGGACGACTCTACTTTCCTGGGCGGTGAGACTTTACCCACACTGTTTGTTGTTCCCGTTGTCGTTGCTGAAACGCCTAGACTGCCGCACAAAGTTCTTGCTTGGCCGCTGGTTGCTGGAGTCCTCTGGTTTGCTCCCATGGTCTGTCCAGTTTCTACCATACGGCCTCACCACTTTGATTTGTTTGCTGCCCACTACTCTGACACGCGCAGTAGTGATGGCTAGGAAAGGACAGGGGTGAGTTGGTTCTGGACCCGGAGGACTGATGGCTGGCGGATGGAGATGAGGAGTGCCCTCAACCTTGATACTATGGACGATTCCTTCGATGGTTTATGATACCCGAGACTATGTCGATTTCGTTTTGATGTTGCATTAATGTGTGTTATGGCGGGGGGTAGGGGCCGAATGGTTCGATTGATGGCTCTTCTCTCCCCCTGGTTCTTTTTCCTTTTTTGTCTCTTTTGTTTCCTTTCCCTCTCTCTAACTTTTCCTATATTTCGGGTCTCCTATTTAGGGCGACAGGCACGCTGCTAGGGGGGAAGGCCGTAGCCTTCTGCAGGGGTGCAGGGTGGGGTGGGTGGGCTGGGGTCTTTTTCTGACTGTTTTTTAGTTTCTACGGCTCTTTTGTGTCCTTTTCTTAGGACGCCGTGTCTGTGCGTGTTTCCCACGGTGGGATTGCTTGTGGGCGGGGGGCTGAAGTTTTCTTACTTTATACGATATTGCTTGCATAGATATCCTGACTCGAACGCCCCACCCCCAATAACGTGGTCCCCAGTCACTTTGCTCGCCTTTATCGCTGTGGGGGCGCGTACAGCAGCACAGCGTTCCTTCTTTTCCTTCTTTTTTAGCGTTCCCCCACTTTTTCTTATCTTCTGGGTCAGTATAAAGAATGACTGTATCTCCTTGTGCCGTTCTGGTTACTCAGTTAGGTATGAGTATGATAATTTCGTGGTCTGTGTGCACGTAGCGGGCTACGATGGGTACTGATTGGAAATATGGCATCTATACTCTGATTGCTGTAAACTATTGCTGATAATCGTTTTTAATGATGCCTTAATGCTTTGCTATTTGATTTGTGGCCGCTATGGCACTCAGATGATTAAACTGCAACTGATCCTGCTATAATTTCTATTATAAAATTAACCTTCTTAGATCCTACGTCCGGCGGTCACACTCAGCTCCTCTACGATTGTACTACTAGTCAGCAATATACTGGGTGACTGCCGCGAGACTTCTTTATTGATTTACGTGCTTCTCAGATTGCTTCGTGGCCGGCCTAATTGGTTGTAGGCCCGTATTTGTATGCTATCATCTGCACAATAAAGGTTTTCAAAAAAAAAAAAAAAAATAGGTGCAAAGTAACAGTAGTTTGTAACAAATATCTACTGCATGTTATTGAAGGTCAACATGTTTCTGCAGTGAATAGACCCAACCGGGGTCTCCTGCTTCCTCAGGACCAGAAATCTACTTTGCGACTGCTTCTAAAGTGAGTGAGTGCAACAAAAGAAAACTAAATTGGATATCACCTGAATAAGTCCTCTCTCTGTTCTGTTAGAGTGATGCACAGGTGTTGAAGACACATATAGAGAGAAACAGAGATGATAGGATAACATATTATTAATAGAGTTATCTCTCCTTAGTTTCAAATAAAGTCTAATAACTTATAAGTTTGTACTGTATACAGAACATATTACCCAACCATTTATTAATTGGATACTCCTCTCACTCACCTGAAGAATGAGGGACCAGCGCCACTCCTCACCTGGCTACAGCTCAGGAATTGGGGACACCGCTGTAATTGAAATCATAAAAACGAAAGTGAGAAAAACCCCACTGGTCAGCTGCTGTTCCAGATCTGAACAGAATCATCACTGAGTTTGCAAAATTATGATGATATCAATGTCTGGTCAAAGCCCTATGTTGTGCTACAAAGTCATATCCCACTCGACATCCTCACACGGCTTCTTAGTGAGATTATACAGTTGTGAGCCCTTGATCCCCTGTAATTGGTAAAGGGGGGATGTGTATTCTGTCCACCCCGGCTTTTAACGGGCGCATGGGTAGGGAGGCTATTACAATGAGGCTATTAGATTGTAATCCCTTGATCCCCTGAGGTTGGTGAGAGGGGATTAGTACTCTGTCTAACCCGGCTTGTAGCGGGTGCGCGGGTAAGGAGGCTTTGCTATGGCGCTCGCCGCGGGAGTGCCAAGAACCCGATTAACGTCCCGCCCCCAGCTAAGCGAGTCCCCAGAACCCCATGCAGATAGTGTACGTACCTGTCCGTCGGTGCACCGATCAGGCATCTGCGCTGTTCGGGGAGGCACCGAGGGATGGACATTTCCGTATTTTGTTTCACCAGGGCTGTCGTGATTACACGTCATTGCCCGACGTGTTGATCCATTGGTCCTGGCCCATGGAGTCATCAAACTGCACCCAAAGAAACATGGGAGTGGTAGTTTATAGCACGCTGTTGCCAGACGAGATCCCTTGGATACAGATCCAGTAATCATATTTGTATGTAGCTTGATAATCAGCTCTATTACGATCTGGCAATCAACCATATTGCGATCTTTTTTAAGAATATTGCGATCTTTTTTAAGAAAAAAATGCGATCTTTTTTAAGAAAAGGGGGGACATCATAATGTACACAAGGACACAATCGGTCATTGACACTGAAGTTGTTATAGTGCCTAGTGCGATAGTTAATTTAGAAATACGCAAGTATCCTGTCTCCAGCCCATCGGTATTTACTGGGCAAGACAAAGACACAGAGGATACAGATGATAAAGGAAACGACAAGGGAAGCCCAAAGTTCGTCTCCTGCCAGAAATGTGCACAGTATGCTGTTTATTAAAGATGATGCAGGCATACTACTTGTGGGATGTAGTGTTCCTATGTTACTAATGCGGTTACCCCACAGAGTCAGAATGAATCATTATAGCATGTTGGCGCTATCATGACAAGCTTGTGAAATAGTTTATTCATGCCCTTCAGAGTGTATCTATGGCCTTCCTCAGCCTGCTGAGCTGTAACAAGCTTTGGATCATCATATCTGGCACATATGGTTGGGGCCTCCATGAAACCTGACAATTAGGTCGCTGACACACAACCGTTTGAGAAAAACAAACCTTGGAAGTCAAAAGGGACCAAGTTTTTATATTGCTGTCCATGGAATGTCTTCGTTTAGGCCATTTTTGTCAGTGTTCAAGCGATACACCCATTTCTGCTCCAATTTAAATAGATGTTTATTGATGTCGGTGATGTGAGGTGATATGCATGGTTGCTCTAGAACAGTCCAAGTAAAATCAGTTGGCTTATGTCCTACCTCTAAGAAGTGATTCGTGAGGTGGGTTGCCTGCTTCTTGCATCTAATTGTGCTCTTGTGTTCGGAAATCCTCACCTTTATTTTTCGCGTTGTCATACCGACATATTGTAGAGGACAGGGACATGTGATCAGGTAGATGAGATTGGTACTATTACAGTTGGTGAACTGTTTCTGTTCCCACCGCCTGGATGTTCCAATGTCTAAGCTCGTCAAGCGACTAGTCTGTGGGCAAGCAGCACAGTGTCCACAGCAATGGTGTCCCACAATTGGAAGTAAATCCCACAAGATCCCCACTTGGTGGACATTATGGGGCACTGGTCGTGTGTGCACCAGCCGATCTCTTATACTGGTTCCCCTTTTGTAAGCAAAGAGTGGTTCTGGAAGGGTGTCTGGGCCAGTGTTAAGGATTTTCCAATGTTGGCGCATGATCTTCTGGATGGCATTTGACCTTGTATTGAAGGTGTTCACAAAAGCTATCCTTTCATTTTTGGGTTTAGGGAGGGTACGTTCGAGTAATGATTCTCGATTATTATTTGAGGCTCGTTTCCTGGAATCTTTGATCAGCTTTTTTGGATATCTCTTCTCTCGAAGACAAACCTGTAATTCCTTTGCGTGTTTCTGGAAATCCTCCTTGGTGGTGCAATTTCGCTGAATGCGTAGAAATTGCCCAAAGGGCAAATTATCCTGCAACGCTTTGGGATGGCAGCTATCGTATTGAAGCAACGAATTGCGTGCCATGGGCTTCTTGTATAGTTCAGATGTCAAACCCCCTGGGGTTACATTGATCCGTAGGTCTAAGAAGGCCAGTGTGGAGGTTGAATGTTCACATGTGAAGCGCAGAAACGGGTTTTGTTCATTCAACCACGAGTGGAAGGACTTAAGTTCGCTTTCGGATCCACGCCACACAATCAGGATATCATCTATGTAACGTTTCCAAACCCTTATTGATTGTAAGTAGGGGTTTATAGATGACAACACACAGTCCCGTTCGAATTTGTGAACGTACAGGTTTGCCAGACTGGGGGCAAAAACGCTCCCCATGAGGGTACCTGACGTTTGTAGGAACAATGTATCTTCATAACGAAAGAAGTTCTCTTTCATTGCGATGGTACCCAGTTCCATGATAAAAGATACTGGAGTGATGGAGTCCCATTCCTTTTCTCGTAGGAGCATCTCGATCGTCTCTAGTGTATCATCTTGCGGTATCGAGGTATATGCAGGAATTCCCAAATGTGCAGAGAATTTGGTTAAGAACTGAATGGTGTGTTTGATGTACAATCCTGGTAAGGGAACTCCAACCCCGGCTGGTCATTTTGCTCCTCCAACGTATCCGTTCGAGGCTTTGCAGCTAGATTTCATCCACATGGAGAGGTGCAACAACCTAAAGTATGTGTTAGTGGTTGTTTGCTCTTTTTCTAGATGGGTGGAAGCTTACCCTTTGAAGGACAATACTGCCTTGTCCACAGCGAAAGCCCTTATCAAAGAGTTCTTCCCTAGGTATGGTTTGCCGAGAATGATCTGGAGTGACAATGAGAGTGAATTTGTGGGTCAAGTGATGAAGAGAGTATGTGAGGGATTAGGTATCCGGCAGAAGTTCCACGCTGCAAATCACCCCCAATCAGCTGGTTTAGTCGAGTGCTATAATGGCACCTTGAAATTAAAGTTAGCCAAAATTCCAGCGAGCTCTGGTTTGCAATGGCCAGATGCTTTGCCCCTAGCCCTTTTGTCCACTAGAATGACTGTGCATTCGCGAATGGGTTTGAGTCCATATGAAGTCATCTTTGGCTGCCCGGCGAATATTTGGGGTGTGCCAAGGTTGACTAAATTTAGTGAGATTGAACTTGATTATTTGTATGAATTGACGGCTAAATTGCGTGTTTTACACCAACAGGTTCATGACACTCTTCCACAGCCTTCTGAAGATCCAGGTCACGCCATTGAACCCGGTGCGTCGGTGTTCGTGAAGAACTTCCAGCGAACCAAGAACGAGCATCCCCGTTGGACAGCACCCTTCCTTGTTTTGTTATCTACACGTTCCGCAGTACGAGTGCACTGCAAAAAGAATTGGATTCACAGCGTACACTGCAAAAGGGCTCCATTGCCCTTGCCGGACGACCGGTGGGTCCAGAAGGGACTTCCAGACTCTGAGACTGAGCCTCGTTTTCTGCCATTCAGCGATGCCCGTTTGATTGGAACGAACACTGAGAAAGAAAATGACGATCTTCTTCAAGAAGCTGTGCCTCCCTCGAACCATTTGAACACTACTGAACCTGAACAAACATTGCCTGGCAAAGACCGTTATAATTTGTGACCGAGGGTCGCGGGACAAATAAAAAATAAATGAAGTTTTTATGATTTTTCTGTTTGCAGGTTAACTCTCCTTCGAGGAACTACTTTGATTTTTGTTTTTTGAACCACCATCTGGGTTCAGCTGTAGGGTCGCGGTTGACAAGTGTTTGGAGTGCAAGCCTGAGACACTAGGTCGGCGGTTCTGGTTGGCCTAAGGGAGTTGCCCTGGGCTGACAGAGGCATTCCTTAGCATAGAACACCCTACCACCGCGAGCAGCATATTTAGTGAGGATGGAGTTTTTCGAGATGGAGAGACCTGTTGAGACAATAAGCTTTAAGAGTAGAATTTTTAAACTGAAACTCAAAAACTGAAGATTCGAAAACTATTTCTAATATTGTGTTTATTTATGCTACTGAGCTTAATGATTTTTTAATTGGTTATGTGACATTTTCTTTTAAAGTGACGCTCATGCCCACTGTGCAACCTATACCTCCTCCTACTATTTCTCCTCATTCTTTTCACCCTCTGCCCGAACATGAAATAGTCAGAAGATTGGAATTTGCTAATAATTCCTTTATTCAACTTTTACACCAACACCAGCTAGTTATGAACACAACAAATTGTTGGATTTGTGGCCTAATGCCCCATACGACCGATAAAGGTATTCCGTACTTGGTTTTGCCTTTCAGCCTTAATGGTTCTATTTGGGCATATAGAACGATGTTCATTTATGCTCATAGTGTCTATCCCCAACGTTCACCGAAAGATAATCCGAAGAATAGTGCTCTGGCCAAGGGTATAGTCGACATGGTTAAAGTAACAAATTCGTTTGAGACTATTCCGAAAGATGAGGGACAACCATATATTCGTTGGGACGCTACTGGATATGGAGTTAGTCTGAGTGTTAACCAGCGAGCGAAAAGTTCTCCACCGATTTGGATAGTGCCCCATCAGGGTCGCTATTGTCTGCAGGGTAATGGCAAGAATCCGAAAGCTCAGTTAGGGAAGAGTATCTGCACTGAGACATATGTATTTGCATCTCAGACTTCCCCAGCGTTCCTAGCAGCTAAGGGTACCTATTTCATCTGTTACGACAAAGTTTACACATGGTTGCCTCCTGACTTTTCGGGCACATGTTTTGTTTCTTTCCTGTTACCTCCCACTTTTACAGCTGCGGCAGATTACCATAAGATGAGAGTTGCTAGAGGTGTCTTCAGTAAGGAAGATACCGCAGGGCAAGAGTTGGGAGATTTCTTTAAGGGTTTTCTGCCGTTCTGGGGACCGATGGCTAACAGCAGGAACATTCGCCAGTTGACGAGAGTGGTTGAGTCCACCATAGTCGAAACTGCCGGTGCCCTTAGTAATTTGACTGCTGAGCTGCAATCGGATGGACTTATGACACTTCAGAATAGAGTTGCTCTTGATGTCATACTTGCAGATAGGGGTGGAGTATGTAAACTGATTCAATCGAGCTGCTGCGTTTTCATTCCAGACAACTCTCCGACAGTCTTCCAGGCCATTTCCAGACTACATAAGATCTCCGACTCTGTACATATAGACAAGGGAGATTGGTCGTTGATGGGATGGTTTTGGGGATTGATATCCACGTGGGGATGGAAGATTCTGATGATCATTGGAATGATCTTGGCTATCCTTTTCCTGTTCTGTCTCTGCGTACAGTGTGCTCCCGCTATTTGTGGCCTCTCTGCTACTTTGTGTGCGAGGAGATCTGTCCAGAGAGAGGTACTAAGTACTAGGATGATGCTACAGCAACATATCGATGATCTGATGAATATAGACCTAGATTCAGACTGACATGGGTTTCGGTTTATTGCCTATGTAAGGGCAAAAGGAGGGTCTGTAGTTCCGTAGTTCGTGGGTCCGTGGTTTGTAGATTCTGAACCCGTTCAATAAAGGTCGTTGGAAATAGACGATTTTGGTATCAGCGGACCGCAAATCACGAGTGCGGTGTGTACGAGTCTTTTCGTCTTAATCGATCAATGAGAACACTACGTATTCAGGGATTTCGTTTGAACTCTTGGGTTCCATTTTGTGTACGGCAGCCATTTTGTGTGGTTGCCCTTACATAGGCCGATGACTACGGCCGAACGAGTCCTTGGGTCACGTACACCTTAGCTGACTTCTGAGTGACCTGGCCGAACTGACTCCCTTGCCCGAGGCTGACCTCGCTGACCCAGTTCCTTGTTAAGCAGCTGGTCAGATAAAGATCAAAGAGCAGGACATTGCTGAGTTTATGGTATACTGCACCCACCCTTTATCTTGCTTCTCATCTGTTTCTGCTCCTTCCTTTATGGCTTAATCACTGATTTGGGTTGAGGTTTTATGATGGGTTTGTCCGGCCTGATCAAACAGGCTATTGGAATGTGCTTGGTCATTTCTGGTGGGCTGGACAACGGAAAACGGGATTGTCGTCATGCGCTACTTTTGAAATGTCACCATGTGATTGGTCAGTTTGTATGTAATCGATGCTAGCCTGGAATGTGATTTTTGGCATAAAAGACCATGCTCCGCTCATTGAAGTTGTGCAGTCTCTAGCGAACCACCCGTGTTGTACTTCTTAGACCTCTGTTCCTGGTTGCAGCCAATAAACTTGGTCTTTGACGTCATCAAGAAGTGTCCCGTGTCTCTGCTTGCCAAGGCAGGGGAACTCGAAGACATTGGGCATTATCCCTGGCGCCGCTGGGTTCTAAAACCCGGTTCTTCAGTTACATGGTGCATAAAGTATGAAACGAAGGCTATCACTATCAACCAATAAACTTTTTGAGGGAGTGAGCCTACCTAGGCTTACATAAAAAAAAAGAAATGTGAATTTGTGAAACTGGAATATAATTTCTTCGGAAAAAAATACTTGGCTTAAGGGCTTCAACTCACAAACGTAGAGGGCATTGAGAAAGCCTCACCCCAAACTTCAGTAACAGAAGTACAGGTAGGTAAATTATTACAGCAAGTTCATACCCAACCTCATGACGCTGACAAAGCCACTGAGCGAACGGACAAAATCCACAGTCCCATGGTGGTGGGGTGAGGTCTATCAAGGATCTTTCAAACTCATAAAGGAAGCATTATTGGAAGCGATGACATTAAAATACTTAGGCCCAACCAAAGAACACATACACCTGTAGATGCTAGCCCCACAATACCAAGGAACGTGCTATCTCAAAAGCAGCCGAGCCAGTTGCATAAGTGAATAGGACACTTCGAGAAGCCTAGGAGGCCTGAGAGACAGAAGAATATGATTAGTTCACTGTCAAAAGGTTCAAAGCTAATCCCATGTCTCCAAGTAACATCGCAGTGACCACCAGTGCAGATCAGTGCCTGCAACTTACCATAAAGGCAGTACAACTGAATGAAAAGGAAAATAATTCAAAAGATGAATGAATGAATGACTGACTGAATGTGGTCTTATACAGCGCGAACTTAGCCCAAGGGCATCAAGATCATGTTGTTGTACACCCAGAAGGCTCAGTCCCATCTCTGATCACTCAACCAAGTGGGTCAAGAACTTGAAACCACTCCTAAAGGCTGTCTCCTCAGAAAAACTCTGCTAGTCATCTCCAGCAGTCTCACATACCAAACTGTTTAACTTACTCAAATGGCACAGAACATGACTATGCGGACCAAATTCCTTCTCCGCACTAAGCTGTAGTTCCTGAGGTTGGATCAGCTGGTAGGAGAAACAGTAGGAAACATTCTCCGATTCCAAAGAGCAAACCCTCATGAGCCACCAGAACCCAGCATCACAGAAAAGGCTCCTCACCATCCAGTGCACATAGTCAGCGCTGACTTCAACTTGCTCCCTGATAAAGGCCACTTGTTGGTAGTCATCAATGACTGTACGTGTTCCTAGAAGTTGCCATCATAGACTCCACATCTGTGGAAGCAGTAATCCTTAACTTTGTTAAAATAATGGATTCTCACAGCATATTTCACGAGCCGCAAAAGGACAATAGGTCCCCACCTCAAGGTCCGGAAAAGGCTAAGTACTTTGGATCATTAGTGATTAAACATTGGAAGATCACAACAAGCTGACCACAAGCCAACAATGAGGCAGAACACTTCATGAAAATGCTAGCTAAGCCTATATGTATATTCCACTCAGTTGGAGGGAACACTGAAGAGGTATATGGTACTGATGAAATATCACCAAACGCCACACCCCATGGCAAGGCGATCACCAACCCACCTATGCCATGGAAGGGTGATCTGAGACACCATTCCCATCCACTTTTCTTAGGCTCCAGAGCCACCGCATCCTGAAAAGACTAAAGCCTGGAGATGGAGCAAAAATGATTTGCTCAGTCTCAGGAGAAAAGAAATGATTGCAGCAGACACTGTATTTCTGAAGAATCGTCTCTAAAGTAGCAAGTTCAGAATCGTTTTCTAAATGTCCCATGGACAATAGTAAGAGTTAGGTGAAGCCAGGTACCCTTGTAATAGGGGCAGAGACAATAACATGAAACATATCCTTTTTCCAGAAATTCCAAAGGAGAACGGTGACCCATGACGACCATCTATAAGAAAAAGTATGGTTCCCGGTTAGTTGGAGTGGAAGAAGCCAAAGACTCGATGTGTCACCATGTGCAGAGATAGCAGCAATGTAAGGTGATGCTCAAATGACTACTACCATTGGGTTACCCAGTCCTAGTGGAACACCTTCCTCACCTGTGTCCCCCTAAGCTATTGTGCAACCTGATATGACCTGAAGAGGAACCCAGGCCCTCTCAGTGATACAGAGAATTTGTTCAATAATTTGATTTGATTTTCTTTATCTTGTCTGTCTCTTAATGTTTTGGGGAGAAATGTGGTGTTGTGCATGAGATGCAGCCCACTTTAACTTTCCTGGCTCCCCTATTGGCTGTGATTAATGTGGTTGTGTCCAGTTGCTTGAAACTGCTAATTAAAGGAGCTGGTTGAGCTCCGGAAGGGGATTCATTTCTGGCAAGGGAGTTCTGTAATTTGAATGTCCCATGTGGGTTTTTTCTGCTAGGTGGCCTGCACTAGTGCTCTGGTCATTGCCTGGCTGGCATCTCGTAGGGGGGTGTAGTTCCGTGAGTTTGTAGGTCTGGTTCGGTGGTTCCGAACCCGTTCAATAAAGGTCGTCGGAAATAGACGATTTTGGTGTCAGCAGACCGCAAATCACGAGTGTAGTGTGTACGAGTGTTTTCGCATTAATCAATCAATGAGAACACTATGTATTCATGGATTTCATTTGAACCTTTGGGTTCCATTTTGTGTACGGCAGCCATTTTGTGTGGTTGCCCTCACATAGGCCGATGACTACGGCCGAACAAGTCTTTGGGACACGTACACCTTAGCTGACTTTTGAGTGACCTGGCCGAACTGACTCCTTGCCCGAGGCTGACCTCGCTGAGCCAGTTCCTTGTTAAACAGCTGCTCTGATAAAGATCAAAGAGTAGGACATGCCGAAGTTTATGGTACACTGCACCCACCTTTCTATCTTGCTTCCAATCTGTTTCTGTTCCTTCCTTTACGACATAATCACTGATTTGGGTGAGGGTTTTATGATGGGTTTGTCCGGCCTGAGCGAACAAGAATATTAGAATGTGCTTGGTCATTTCTGGTGGGCTGGACAACGGAAAGTGGGATTGTCGTCATACGCCACTTTTGAATTGTCACATTTCTATTGGTCAGTGTTGGACCCGGCCCTTTGGGCAGGTTTACCCCTAGACTTTTTGCTTTTTCCTAGCCTGTTTCTGGAACCTGGTGTTGGTGATTCTAGGCCTCTGCGCACTTTTTTCACTGTGGTACAGTGTAAAGTGCTTGAGCTCTCTGTATGAAGAGTGAGTGACCTGCCCTCCCATAGGAATGAATGGGGAATATGTAGGCCCATGGTAGATTCCTGATGCGTGGGGAGTGCAGGGTCGAGTTTGATATGTGTGAACTCGTGAGAATGAATGCTGCAAAATGATGTATGCAGCATGACTGTGTCTAGTCTAGAAGTACCACTTTTGGAAGTTGGCATAATTGTGTAAGTTGGTGCTAGCGTGTGATTGGCTGGTGAGTCTGCCCAGGAGTGCCTGGACCTGCTGGTGGATGGACTGTCCGGTTTGAGTAGGACAGGGTCTGCAAGGTCTGCAAGGCCCCAGAGGAGGGGGTCTGAGTCAGCCGTGGATGAAAGGCCCCTCTGCTGTCAGGGATGGGAGGAAAGAGCGTCTGGTGGTGCCAGGCCGTGCCTGTCGCCCACCCTGCTAGCTCTTCTTCCTGACGGCTCACTGTCACCTCTGGCCCTGAAGCTGTCAGGAAAGACGTAAACCAGAAACATTCCAGCACTCGGGGTCCCTTGCACGAAGTACTTCAAAGGCATTTCTGGCTATAAGAAGGAGATGAGTCTCCTTCCAACTTGTTCTTGTTCTTGCTCTTGTGGCTGACTTGGATCTACCAGGGGTGGGCGCTGCCCAGCCCCTGGACGCCTGGACTCCTGGGGGACCCCTCTGCCCTGCCTGGGCTGAAGGGGGGACTTTGCTTTGCTCCCTGGGACTCTCTGGGACCTTTGTGCAGCATGGTGGAGCTGCATTGCTGGAAGGACCTTTGTACTTGGTGTTCTAGCGCCTTGGGAGCGCTTTGGTGCTTGCAGCCCTGGAAGAGCGCTTCATTCTCTGCCCGTAGCGCTGTAATGCGTATTTAGCGCTAGGAGCGCTTTATCTTCCCCCCCAGCGCTGGGGAGCGCTTTATTTTTGGACCTTTTGTCTTTGCCTCCTGAAGCTGCTGCATACCGCTGGGATTGTGGGCTGCGTGTGTGCCCCTGGGACAGAGCCTCGGCCGTTTGGCCTGTGTGGCGCACTGGCTGCTCTCTGGCTGAATCGAGAGTGCCATGTTCGTGGCCGCCACCAGCTTGGGAAGCCGGACGGGGGCCGAGGTCTCGCTTCCCGGGATCGCCGCCGCGGCTCGAGGGCTCTGCTCCAGCATCGAAGGAGCTGCGCCCGGATTGGTCGATGGAGACGAGCCCCCCTCAGCAGTACCGAGGCTGGGCCCGTCAGGGCCGCGCTGTGATTGGTCTGCAGGCCGGCGCGTCATCAGCCATCTAGCCCGCTGATTGGAGCCGGCGGCGCCGCGTCATTGGAAGCTCGCGCCCTGATAGGCGGTTGGGCTGACTCGTGCCCTGATTGGCTGGAGCAGTGTGAGCCCCACGAAGGATCGCCAGAGCGGGACAGCGGACGGAGACCGACCCCCGAGTGACCGGCGGTCGGAGGACGGAAGCCCGGGAAAGAGGAGAGAAGATGGCGGCTGCTGGGGCTCCCGTGTGCAGAGGGAGCCCCGAGTGAGGAAGCTGAGCGGCGCGATGATGGAGCCTCCCCGCAGCAGAGCCGGTGAGTGAAGGGCTGCGGGGGGGAAAGCTCCGTGCGGTGCCGGTCAAGGCGCCGAGTAAGGGCGGCCCCGAATGGCAGTGGGTCGCCCCACCGTGATTACAGAGCCCGCGAGGGGCTCTTGAGAGCGCGCCTGTTGTCAGCGCGAAGCCACGAGGGCTTCAAGGGCGGCCCCAGTTGGCAGTGGGTCGCCCCAACGTGCATGAGCCTAGAGAGGCTCGGAGGAGCCATGTGATACCTACAAGCCCGTTTGGCTCCAGAGAGGGCCATATTCGAGAGGGGGGGCTTCGGGGCATATTTTCGGTGCTCGTCCCCTCCTGCCCCCGAGTGTGGGGGCATCATTGTTTTCAGAGCCTGTGTGGCTCCAACGGTTGGCATGGTGCTTTAGAGCCGGTGTGGCTCCAACGTTTGGCTCAGTGTTTTGAGAGCCTGTGTGGCTCAGGTGGCGCAGTTCTGTTGTTCTCCAGGTGCCCAGCACTTAGTGGGCACCTGCCACGTTTAGGCTTTTTGAACTTTGAGACTGGCGCTGCATGGCAGCGCACCCTGACACTGAGACTCAGGGCGTCTGAGCCCCAACAAGGCCATTGGCCTAGGGACTGCCACAGGTAGTGGCTTATGTGAGTTTGCGCAATGGTATGGTTATTGCACCTCTGAATGTGATCTTTTGCATCATGTGTTATTCCTGCACCTCTGAAGGTTTTTAGGCCTCATGTGATTTTTGCGCTATTGTATTACTTTGACACCTCTGAATGTTTCATGCATTATGTGTCTTTCTCTTCTTGCGCTACACCTCTGAATGTTTAGTTATCATGTGTCTTCTTGCGCTGCACCCCTGAATGTATTTTAATTGCATCATGTGCTCTGTCCTGAACACCGCTGAATGTGTGGGTATACAGCATGTGTTCTCTTTCTTTCCTACTCCTCTGAATGTATATTCATGCATCATGGGTAGTGTGTTTGGAGCTATACCCCTAAGTGGATTTCATCCTTAGGTGGTTGTTCTTTCTAGTACAGGTGGTCCTAGTGAGGTCCTGGGTACCTGCGTGACATGCTCCTAAGGTGTTTAGGGTTGCGTAGTGCGTACTTACCTGTTCCCAGTAGTTACTGGATGTGATTCATAACTGTTACTTTGTGCTACAGTGATTTTATATGCTTATTCTAATTTCTGACAAGTATTTCTATTTCGGAAAGTGTTGAATATGACAGTGGCCCATGTGGCCCTGTCTTGTGAATAATCCCATGTGAATATTGCCCGTGCCAATTGGCACCATGTATATGTGTGATTTTATCTGATGTGCTTTTACAATACAAAGGGTATTTTTATAATAACCTTGTGTGGAGTCTCTTTTGTGATGTACCTAGTATGTTGTTGCTATTGTGCGCTGACGCAAATGCTTTACACATTGCCTCCGAGTTTAGCCTAGACTGCTCGTGCCAAGCTACCAAGGGGGTGAGCAGGGGTTATCTTGGCGTGTGACTTCCTTGCTCTGACTAGATTGGTGGTTTCTGCCTGGCTGTGGC
This sequence comes from Lissotriton vulgaris, assembly GCF_964263255.1. Classification (NCBI taxonomy): domain Eukaryota; kingdom Metazoa; phylum Chordata; class Amphibia; order Caudata; family Salamandridae; genus Lissotriton; species Lissotriton vulgaris. Next base: position 694,498,607 of record NC_141687.1, on the reverse strand, counting down.
GTCAGCCTTAGCCTACCAGAAATAGCCAGTTCTAACATTGGTGGGTCAGCGGTGCGGATTTTGGACTTGCGTTTGCTCAGTGCCATAGCGACAACTGGCTACATTACAAAACTCTGCAATTGTTTTTTCAGATAGTCACATGTTTGGGATTATTATTTTTGATTTTTTTCCTCGAGTGTCATTTTCAAATGTGTTTCTGCGCTTTATGTTTAGCGGCAGATGAGAGAAAGTGACAGGGCGGGACGCCAATAGAGGGGAGGTTCCCATAGATTAGGAATCCCTTGCTGGGTCCCTTGTCCAATCCCAAATCCTGTACCTGTGTGGGTAGATAGGAGAGAGAGGGAGTGTGAGGAGAAAAGACTAGCTCAGGGGGGTAGTTGTTCCCTGGGTGTAGTGTGTGTGTCTGGATTCCCCAGTGTGGTAGGATCCAGTGGTGGCAGCTTTAAATGTGTCCAGTGTGTTAACTCCCATTCCCCGCTCCCAGAGTTTGGTACCTGTGTCACGTGTGGTCAGGTTGAGTGATCAGGGGTGGTAAAAACTGCCTTACCAGTCCGAGGGGGGGGAGTGTGCGCATGAGTTATGTGCTGAACTGGAGGAGTTGGTGTGAGTTTTCTTTTTGTTAAAGAGCTTGCATGAGAGGTTTACCTCTGGTGGTGTGCAGGAGGTCCTGCAGAGGAACTGGACAAGAAGGTGGACGTCTGGCGGTGTGCTAGATGTCTTGCAGTGGCATTAGGGAGTGATTCTAAAAGCAGTGGCTTGTGTATCTGTTGATCCTGTGTAGGTGAAGAGGTTCATGTGTAGCCCAGCTAGATCCCAGTAGAAAGGGTAGGGTGTAGGGGCTCACGTCCTGTCTCAGTGGAGGTGGAGTGAGTGTGGGACGGTGTGTCCCACGTTGGCCTGAAACCTTATCTCAGGGCCCGGAGGGTTCCCTAAGGGAGCGCCAGGTCAGGGGCCTAGGCTGTACATACAGGTCATTTGAGGAGGATTTTCCTGTGTCTAGAGGACGGGGAGTGTCTGTAACCAGAACTCCGGCGGTCCTAGTGTTGGGCAGTACCGCTCCTAAGTGGAGGGTGCAGAAGTCCTGGCTCGCTGAGCATTTGCCCGTCTAGAGTGCTTGCCCATTTGTGGGGCCTCTGGAGGTCGTTCCCCGAGGAGGGGGGAAAGCCGGGTTGGGGTTGTGGCCTGACCTGGGAGGAGTACTGGAGGAAAGTGTGTCACTGATACGCCGCTGGCGTGTGCTCTGTCTAGCCTTGGACATACTGAGAATCACCCTGTGATAGGGAGTACTAAAGGAAAGTGTGTCACTGATACGCCGCTGGCGTGTGCTCTGTCTAGCCTGGGACATACTGAGAATCACCCTGTGATAGGGAGTACTGGAGGAGGGTGTGTCGCTGATACGCCGCTGGCGTGTGCTCTGTCTAGCCTGAGACATACTGGGCCTGTAGTAATGGAACTGGAAGGGGGTGCAGAGGGATGGTGTCCTTACTTCTGACCCCGGTGCAACCTGAGGGTTTAGATCTTAGGTTGGGAGATTAGGAAACTTCTAGGTCAAGAGGAATCTCTGCACAAGTGGATCAGCTGAAGAGACTGAGGGGGCTGCCCTTGCTGTGTGTACTGGGGCTCACCTGCAGTTTGTTGTTTCCACTAAGGTAGAGGAAAGGGGGCTTTGCGGTGTGCTGTGTCCCCCCACCTGCTTGAAGAGGAACTGTGCTGTGTGCTTTGTACCTCAGAAGTGAAATAGTTTCCAAGTGGTAGACCAGTGATGGAGTGAGGTCCTGATCTGGTAGGAGACTTGTGTTCTGGTGAATGCTTCTCTGTGAGGGTGCGGAAACCCAGAAGTAGAGGTAGGGTGGGGCTTTCTCGCCCGAGACCTCTGGTCAGCTTGGGGGTGTGGACCCTAGGTTGTTGGATCAGTGGTAGTTGTAGCTACACTGAGAGAGAGAGTGGAGAACGGCTATTGTGTGCCAGGGGTTATTGCCCCCCGCTCTGTGGATTGGTTAGGACCTGTGATTTGGATGGTCTTGGCTGTGGATGACTAGGGAGTCCCAGTGGGGTGTCCTAGTTGTGTCAGAGAGTTATTGTTTAGAGGTAACCAGGTGGGTTCAGAGTGGCGAAAAACCAGGGGGTTGTCCCTGCCGGGCAGGTCCGTGTCCGTGGTTTTTGTCGCCCAAAGCAGTGAAGCCCATCAGTGGAGTGATTGGTCTACCCTGCGTTTTGGCTGGAAGGGGGCTGTGTTGGACCCGGCCCTTTGGGCAGGTTTACCCCTAGACTTTTTGCTTTTTCCTAGCCTGTTTCTGGAACCTGGTGTTGGTGATTCTAGGCCTCTGCGCACTTTTTTCACTGTGGTACAGTGTAAAGTGCTTGAGCTCTCTGTATGAAGAGTGAGTGACCTGCCCTCCCATAGGAATGAATGGGGAATATGTAGGCCCATGGTAGATTCCTGATGCGTGGGGAGTGCAGGGTCGAGTTTGATATGTGTGAACTCGTGAGAATGAATGCTGCAAAATGATGTATGCAGCATGACTGTGTCTAGTCTAGAAGTACCACTTTTGGAAGTTGGCATAATTGTGTAAGTTGGTGCTAGCGTGTGATTGGCTGGTGAGTCTGCCCAGGAGTGCCTGGACCTGCTGGTGGATGGACTGTCCGGTTTGAGTAGGACAGGGTCTGCAGGGTCTGCAAGGCCCCAGAGGAGGGGGTCTGAGTCAGCCGTGGATGAAAGGCCCCTCTGCTGTCAGGGATGGGAGGAAAGAGCGTCTGGTGGTGCCAGGCCGTGCCTGTCGCCCACCCTGCTAGCTCTTCTTCCTGACGGCTCACTGTCACCTCTGGCCCTGAAGCTGTCAGGAAAGACGTAAACCAGAAACATTCCAGCACTCGGGGTCCCTTGCACGAAGTACTTCAAAGGCATTTCTGGCTATAAGAAGGAGATGAGTCTCCTTCCAACTTGTTCTTGTTCTTGCTCTTGTGGCTGACTTGGATCTACCAGGGGTGGGCGCTGCCCAGCCCCTGGACGCCTGGACTCCTGGGGGACCCCTCTGCCCTGCCTGGGCTGAAGGGGGGACTTTGCTTTGCTCCCTGGGACTCTCTGGGACCTTTGTGCAGCATGGTGGAGCTGCATTGCTGGAAGGACCTTTGTACTTGGTGTTCTAGCGCCTTGGGAGCGCTTTGGTGCTTGCAGCCCTGGAAGAGCGCTTCATTCTCTGCCCGTAGCGCTGTAATGCGTATTTAGCGCTAGGAGCGCTTTATCTTCCCCCCCAGCGCTGGGGAGCGCTTTATTTTTGGACCTTTTGTCTTTGCCTCCTGAAGCTGCTGCATACCGCTGGGATTGTGGGCTGCGTGTGTGCCCCTGGGACAGAGCCTCGGCCGTTTGGCCTGTGTGGCGCACTGGCTGCTCTCTGGCTGAATCGAGAGTGCCATGTTCGTGGCCGCCACCAGCTTGGGAAGCCGGACGGGGGCCGAGGTCTCGCTTCCCGGGATCGCCGCCGCGGCTCGAGGGCTCTGCTCCAGCATCGAAGGAGCTGCGCCCGGATTGGTCGATGGAGACGAGCCCCCCTCAGCAGTACCGAGGCTGGGCCCGTCAGGGCCGCGCTGCGATTGGTCTGCAGGCCGGCGCGTCATCAGCCATCTAGCCCGCTGATTGGAGCCGGCGGCGCCGCGTCATTGGAAGCTCGCGCCCTGATAGGCGGTTGGGCTGACTCGTGCCCTGATTGGCTGGAGCAGTGTGAGCCCCACGAAGGATCGCCAGAGCGGGACAGCGGACGGAGACCGACCCCCGAGTGACCGGCGGTCGGAGGACGGAAGCCCGGGAAAGAGGAGAGAAGATGGCGGCTGCTGGGGCTCCCGTGTGCAGAGGGAGCCCCGAGTGAGGAAGCTGAGCGGCGCGATGATGGAGCCTCCCCGCAGCAGAGCCGGTGAGTGAAGGGCTGCGGGGGGGAAAGCTCCGTGCGGTGCCGGTCAAGGCGCCGAGTAAGGGCGGCCCCGAATGGCAGTGGGTCGCCCCACCGTGATTACAGAGCCCGCGAGGGGCTCTTGAGAGCGCGCCTGTTGTCAGCGCGAAGCCACGAGGGCTTCAAGGGCGGCCCCAGTTGGCAGTGGGTCGCCCCAACGTGCATGAGCCTAGAGAGGCTCGGAGGAGCCATGTGACACCTACAAGCCCATTTGGCTCCAGAGAGGGCCATATTCGAGAGAGGGGGCTTCGGGGCATATTTTCGGTGCTCGTCCCCTCCTGCCCCCGAGTGTGGGGGCATCATTGTTTTCAGAGCCTGTGTGGCTCCAACGGTTGGCATGGTGCTTTAGAGCCGGTGTGGCTCCAACGTTTGGCTCAGTGTTTTGAGAGCCTGTGTGGCTCAGGTGGCGCAGTTCTGTTGTTCTCCAGGTGCCCAGCACTTAGTGGGCACCTGCCACGTTTAGGCTTTTTGAACTTTGAGACTGGCGCTGCATGGCAGCGCACCCTGACACTGAGACTCAGGGCGTCTGAGCCCCAACAAGGCCATTGGCCTAGGGACTGCCACAGGTAGTGGCTTATGTGAGTTTGCGCAATGGTATGGTTATTGCACCTCTGAATGTGATCTTTTGCATCATGTGTTATTCCTGCACCTCTGAAGGTTTTTAGGCCTCATGTGATTTTTGCGCTATTGTATTACTTTGACACCTCTGAATGTTTCATGCATTATGTGTCTTTCTCTTCTTGCGCTACACCTCTGAATGTTTAGTTATCATGTGTCTTCTTGCGCTGCACCCCTGAATGTATTTTAATTGCATCATGTGCTCTGTCCTGAACACCGCTGAATGTGTGGGTATACAGCATGTGTTCTCTTTCTTTCCTACTCCTCTGAATGTATATTCATGCATCATGGGTAGTGTGTTTGGAGCTATACCCCTAAGTGGATTTCATCCTTAGGTGGTTGTTCTTTCTAGTACAGGTGGTCCTAGTGAGGTCCTGGGTACCTGCGTGACATGCTCCTAAGGTGTTTAGGGTTGCGTAGTGTGTACTTACCTGTTCCCAGTAGTTACTGGATGTGATTCATAACTGTTACTTTGTGCTACAGTGATTTTATATGCTTATTCTAATTTCTGACAAGTATTTCTATTTCGGAAAGTGTTGAATATGACAGTGGCCCATGTGGCCCTGTCTTGTGAATAATCCCATGTGAATATTGCCCGTGCCAATTGGCACCATGTATATGTGTGATTTTATCTGATGTGCTTTTACAATACAAAGGGTATTTTTATAATAACCTTGTGTGGAGTCTCTTTTGTGATGTACCTAGTATGTTGTTGCTATTGTGCGCTGACGCAAATGCTTTACACATTGCCTCCGAGTTTAGCCTAGACTGCTCGTGCCAAGCTACCAAGGGGGTGAGCAGGGGTTATCTTGGCGTGTGACTTCCTTGCCCTGACTAGATTGGTGGTTTCTGCCTGGCTGTGGCGTCAGCCTTAGCCTACCAGAAATAGCCAGTTCTAACAGTCAGTTTGTATGAACCCAATGCTAACTTTGAATGTTGCCTGAGGCTTGATTTTTTGCATAAAAGACCATGCTCCGCTCATTGAATTTGTGCAGTCTCTAGCGAACCACCCGTGTGTGCTTCGTAGACCTCTGTTCCTAGTTGCAGCCAATAAACTTTGGTCTTTGACGTCATCAAGAAGTGTCCTGTGTCTCTGTTTGCCAAGGCAGGGGAACTCGAAGGCATCGGGCGTTTTCCCTGACGCCGCTGGGTGCTAAAACCCGGACCATCAGTTGGCGCCCCACGTGGAGTGACTTCAGCGGTACCGGTCTAAGCCCGAAGATCGTGGAGAGCTTCGTGTGGAAATTCTGGAGGAAGGCCAACCACTTCATCGACCCCTGTATGTCGTCGTGGTCCGAAAGTCTTTGCTGCGAGGTTTCCCGCCTTCCGACGGCTACGAAAGACTGCTGCCCTGTCGCCCTGCCTTGGAGCCTTAAACGTTTGTAGAGCGAGATGATTGACGGGTCTTCTGGTGACGCCATTGACATTTCAGTTAAGTATGAGTGGAGCGTCTCCTAGTCCTTAGTTTGTTTTGGTATCCTTTAGTGGATCGCTTTGATTTGGTACCTGCAGGCCCCAAAGCCAAGGGACTCGTGTATTCGTGAGACTATCCTTTTTTTAGATTTCCCTTGTAGTTTGAAGCTAGACTAGTGAGCAAGATGCCTGGTCTTAGCAGACTTGGAAAGATATTTGGTTGTGGTTGTTCTAGGGATTCCCGGTTAGAGGGTTAGAGGATTCGTGTCCGGTTCCTCCAATTGGAACTCCTACATATGAATTATACATGAAACATGGTGTGGGCCCTATTAGTTATAATGAGATCTGGGTAAAATATACGAGAAAAGACGGTGCCCTACAGTGGCCCCGTTACGGTAGTTTTGAAGCTGAGATTTTAGACAACTCAAAGTGAAGTTGTTCAAGAAGAAAGCCCGGCCGGCGATGTTTGACTCTTTCCGCATATGGCGCAAAGAAGCCAAACAGAAAGAAATTAAATTAGCAAAGAAGAATAAACGAGAACGAGGTATGTCAATGGTACAAGCTGCTATTGCGTATAGGGATAATGAGGAAGAGCAAGAGAGCAGCAAATGCTCCGAGTGAAGAAGTTAGCGGTAGATAGATGCTACCCAGTTTTGCCGCCTAAAGAGCAGGAAGAAAAGAAAGATCTTGCAAAAGATCCTTTAATGTCGCAACTATTGAGTTCGCCACCCCCTTATGCACAGAGTGCTACGGCACCACCGCCACCAGTTGTGGCTGTGCAACATCCAGTTGTTGTACCACCCGTAATTCCTCCACAGCCATCTCCTCTTCCGTTGGCTACTGTTCCTTTGGCGCAGCCTCCTCAGGGGCCGCCACCTTTGCCTCCCCCTTTGTCTGCTACTCCTACGGCAGTCTATAATACAGTTTTGGATCACATGGCACGTAGATGGGTTACGTATACTTCCCAGTATGATCTTGAGGGTATTACGGATGTTTTCCGACAATGGAAAGCACCAAAGCAACGGTACGTCTTTGACATGATGTGTGTGTTCCTCCATGAACAATGGGTTGACGAAGTCGGTAAAGCTTCTAATGAGTTGTATCGTTTACGTTCCGAGTTTGCGAAAGGGACCATTGTGAGTCTTCTCGACATTGAGAGAGCAGTTGCGACGTTGTTGTCGTTTCGTAATGATGCTCCTTCTGAGCGATTGTTTGAGCCTGATTCGTCAGTTAGGAGAAAAGCGCGTCAGTATCCGATGCGTGAGGTTCCTCCGGTGTGGAAGGAAGCAGTTCAAGCTAATGCTGCGCAGAATATTGTAGCTGCGCCTGCGCATTTTCAGCGAGTATGGGTACATATTCCTTGGAAGCGTGTTGAAGTTTTAGCAATTAAGCAGACTTTGCCTGATCCGCGCAGAAATCCGGTGGGATATTATAAAGAGTTCACTCAAACTGTGGGTTTGTGCATCATGAATTTAGCAGACACAGACATGTTGTTTAGCAATGTTGTTCCACAGCCTATCTGGAATGTGATTCGACATACGGATCATGATAACGAATTGGGTGATACATGGGTTAATATTGTTGCTGCGAATGATAGACAAGTTGGAGGTGCTAAGCCTGAAGATTTGATTGCTCAACTCCCTGGTAGAATTATTAATTTCATGAAGACTTTGATGCCTGAAGTGGGTGTTAATTGGGACAAGTTGTCTGTGTGTAAGCAGAAGAAAGACGAGACTGTGTCTGACTTTTTCACGCGGTTTGAAGAGACTTTTGTAGATCATAGTGGTCAGGATATGGCTACTGAGGGTGGTCAGAGATTGTTCGTTGACAAGTTCGTGCATAATTTGCTTCCCGAGTTGTGCACTAAGTTGAAGGATTCCAAGAGTGCTTTGGCAGTTTCCACGTCCGTGCAGATTTTAGCTACGGCCCAGTACTATGAAAATAGGCGCAAAGATGAGTCAGAGAAAGCGAGCGAATAAGAAGACTAAGGAATTGAAGACTAAAGTTCTTCTACAACAAGCTTATCCACCCCGTACTAATAGTCAGCGCGATTATCAGCAACCTCAGCAATATTCGAGAAACTCGCAAAGGAACGAGTCTTCTCAACAGCGTTTTCCGTATGGGCCTAATCAGTGTGCGTATTGCAAAGAAGAGGGTCATTACAAGAATAGTTGTCCGGTTTTGTTACAGCGTACGAATGGTGCTTCTGGTGTACGAGGTCGAGGTGCTCAACAAGCACCTAGAGGTAGAGGTCGCGGACAGAATATGCGTTCTTTGCCTCCACAGAACTCGATGAATAGTTTTGATCAACAGCAGGGTTCGTCTGGTAGGACAGCACAGTACTATGTGGATGATTACTATGTTGAAGGTGATGAAGCGAATGGTAATGATTGTTAGGACAGCCATGGACAAAGAGAGGGAGTTGTTTCAGTTCCAGTAGATCAGAGTGGACCCTATGTTGAAGTGATTGCATCAGGTGTGTCAGAACCTTTTCTGCTAGACACTGGTGCTACGAAGAGTTCTATTATTCACTCTAAACTCCCTGGCGCACCTTTGTCTGGCTTTGATAATGTTTCTGTAGGTTTTTCTGGCGCCCCCGTTACAAATCCGATTTCTGCTCCATTGTCTCTTTCTGTTGGTCCTCGTAAGTTCGAAGCACCCATTCTTTTGACTACAGGTTGTAATGAGAATTTGTTGGGATTGGATTTATTGAAGAGATTGTATGCGACGCTGTATTGTTCTCCGTCAGGAGTACATCTTAAATTGGGTGAGAGAGTGATCTCTCGGATGTACCTGTCGAAAGACAGTCTTCCATCTGAATTGTCTCCTTTACCAGATTCATTGTGGGCTGTTGGTCCGAATGATGTGGGCCTACTAGAAATTCCTCCATATGTTGTGACACTGAAGGCAAATGCTAAGTTACCACGCATTCCACAGTATCGTATCTCGAGTGATGGTGAGCGTGCACTTTTAGTGATTATTTACGATCTGATCAAAAAGGGTGTCATTGAGGAGACGAAAGGTAATGTGTGTAATAGTCCAGTTTTGCCTGTTCTGAAGAGAACTGATTCTTCACAGCCTCCTGTATATAGGTTTGTCATTGATCTTCGCGAAGTGTTCCACAATTTCCTGTTGTGCCTGATATCACTGCTTTGTTGACTCTGATTCCGGCTACAGCCACATGGTTTTCGGTGATTGACTTGAAGAATGCTTTCTTCAGTATCCCGATTGCCATGGAGAGCAGGGACATCTTTTGATTCTCTTCGGGGGGATGAAGTTTCCGCTTTAAGCGCGCTCCTCAAGGTTATTGTGAGAGTCCATCAATCTATAGTCAAGCTTTGAAGACACAACTTGATCTGTTGGTTTAACCTGATGGTGCAGCCCTCATTCAATATGTTGAGGATTTGCTAGTTGCCGCTGATACTGAGGAGATTTGTAGAGAAGCCACTTTGTCATTGTTACGCCACTTGTCTGATTTTCATCACAAACTTTCTCTCTCCAAGTTGCAATATTGTCGACAAGAAGTAACCTACTTAGGTCACCTCTTATCGAAGGTGGAAAGGAAATTGACCCAAGAGATAATTCAAGCTATTGCGAAAATGAGTGTGCCTACAACACAGAGAGAAGTACGTGCGTTTTGGGGTATTACGTCGTACTGTAGACAGTGGATTCCTAATTTTTCTTTGTTAGCGAAGACTTTGATAGCACTTGCTGTTAAGGATACTCCAAATCCTATTCCTTGGACTGACGAATGTCAAAAGAGCTTTTCTGAATTACGCAATGCGTTGTGTTCGGCTCCTGTGTTGGGTACTCCCGACTACAGTAAGCCTTTCAAATTGTATGTCCACGAGAGAGAGGGATGTGCATTGTCAGTGTTGACTCAGCAGTTTGGCGATAAGCAACGCCCATGTGCGTACTTTTCGTCGACTTTAGATCCGGTAGCTAGAGCATTGCCGAGTTGCTTGAGAGCTACGGCAGCAGCAGCTGTTTCAATTCGACAATCTGCTGGTTTAGTTATGGACAACACGTTAGTGGTAATGGTTCCACATGCAGTGGATACCTTGTTGAACCGTACCAAAACACAGCATTTAACTAGTGGACATTAAACAATGCAACACGTTGAATCCAGCCACGTTGTTGCCAATTTCAGTTGAGACAGATATTGAAGAACAACATGATTGTTGTTGAAGAACTGAAGAAGAAACGAAAGGGAGAGTGGACCTTAGAGACACTCCTCTTCCTGAGTGCGATGGTATTTTGTGGGTTGATGGTTCGTGCTTTAAGTTGCCGAATGGTGATACGACTGCGGCATATGCTGTTACAACTTTGCATACGATTGTTGAAGCTGCACGTATTCCACATAATTCAGCACAAGCAGCAGAGTTGATTGCATTAACGAGAGCATGTGTGTTGCCTAAAGGAAAACGAGTGAATGTGTATACTGACAGCCAATATGCCTTTGGCGTGGCTCATAGCTTTGGACGTTTGTGGCGTGAACGTGACTTCGCATGGAATGAAGATACAGCATGGACAGTTGGTGAATGAACTTCTTGAATCTCTTACTATGCCATTGCAAGTAGCGATTGTCAAATGCAGTGCCCATAAGAAAGTTACGGATGATGTTGGCCGCGGAAATGCGTTTGCGGATGAAGTTGCGAAAGAAACTGCGAGAAATGTGACGAGTCGAATGTAAGTTGCAGGTCCGGCGAGATGGGTTCCAGAGAAGAGCATGTGTGAAGATACGATTGAGAGTGTGAAATCCATTCAAGCTGAAGCTACAGAGAAAGAGTTGAATGAATGGAGAGAAAGTAAGGGTACATTGGACTCGAATGGTTGTTGGATTGATTTGTCCGAGCATCAGAGATGATTGTTGCCTGATGCGTATGTGCTTCCAGTTGTTACAATGGCTCATGGCATGGCACATATTAGCGTGAAAGGGATTTGTAAGTTGTTGGCTCCGGTTTGGCAGAATGCGGGAATTCTAAAATGTGCAGAGAACTTGGTTAAGAACTGTATGGTGTGTTTAATGTATAATCCTGGTAAGGGAACTCCAACACCAGCTGGTCATTTTGCTCCTCCTACGTATCCGTTCGAGGCTTTGCAGCTAGATTTTATCCACATGGAGAGTTGCAACAACTTGAAATATGTTTTAGTAGTTGTTTGCTCTTTTTCTAGATGGGTAGAAGTTTATCCCCTTAAGGACAATACTGCCTTGTCCACAGCGAAAGTTTTGATAAAAGAGTTTTTCCCGAGATTTGGAATGCCGAGAATTATCTGGAGTGCCAATGGGAGTGAATTTGTGGGTCAAGTCATGAAGAGAGTGTGTGAGGGACTGGGAATCCGGCAGAAGTTCCACGCTGCAAATCATCCCCAATCAGCTGGTTTAGTCGAGTGCTATAATGGCACTCTTAAATTAAAATTGGCTAAAATCCAAGCGAGCACTGGTTTGCAATGGCCAGATGCTTTGCCTTTAGCGCTTTTGTCTACAAGAATGACTGTGCATTCGAGAATGGTACTGAGTCCATATGAGGTGGTTTTTGGCCGCCCAGCGAATATTTAGGGTGTGCCAAGACCAACCAGATTTAGTGAGATTGAGTACCCTGTGTTGCTTGACTACTTGCGCGAACTGATGACTAAATTGCGTGTTTTACACCAACAGGTGCATGAAAGCCTACCACAATCTCCAGAAGATCCAGGCCACGCTATTGAACCTGGAAGCTGGGTCCTTAACAAGAATTTTCAGCGGAGCAAGAACGATCATCCCCGCTGGACAGGACCCTTTCAAGTGTTACTGTCGACATGTTCTGCAGTTCGAGTGCAAGGCAAGAAAAACTGGATCCACGGTGTACACTGTAAGCCAGCACCATTGCCCTTATCGTACGATCAGTGGGTCCAGGAGGGACTTCCAGACTCTGAAACAGACACTGTTCCACGATTTTTGCCATTCAGCGATGCTTGTCTGATTGGTACGAATTCTGAGAGACAAAGTGACGATCTTTTACAAGAAACAGTGCCTCCTTTGAATCGATTGAACACTACTGAGCCTGATTTGTTGTTCAGAGATGAAGAATTGCCTGGAAGAAGCCGCTATAATTTACGACCGAGAGTCATGGACAAATAAAATAAATAAAGATTTTATGATTTTTCTGTTTGCAGGTTAACTCTCCACCGAGGATCTACTTATTTTTGTTTTTCGAACCGCCATCCGGGTTCAGCTGTAGGGTCGCGGTTGCCGAAAGTCTTTGGAGTGCAAGCCTGAGACACTAGGTCGAAGGTTCTGGTTGGCCTAAGGGAGTTGCCCTGGGTTGACAGAGGCATTCCTTAGCATAGAACACCCTACCATCGCGAGCAGCATATTTAGTTTAGGATGGATTTCTTCGAGTTGGAGAGACCTGCACGGACAATGGTTTTTAGAAAGAAAATATGCAAATTGATCTCAAAGAAGAGTTTTCTAATACCGTGTTTATTTTTGCTATTGAGTTTGATGATGTTCATAATTGGTTATGTGACATTCTCTTTTAAAGTAACGTTTGTTCCCACTGTGCAACCTACACCTCCACCTACTATTTCTTCTCATTCTTTTCATCCTTTGCCTGAACATGAGGTAGTTAGACGACTGGAATTTGCCAATAATTCCTTTATTCAACTTTTGCACCAACACCAGTTAGTGATGAACACGACAAACTGTTGGATCTGTGGTCTAATGCCCCATACGACTGATAAGGGTATTCCGTAATTAGTTTTGCCCTTTAGTTTAAATGGTTCAATTTGGGCTTAGAGAACGATGTTTATCTATGCCCATAGTGTCTATCCCCAACGTTCACCGAAGGACAATCCGAAGAATAGTGCTGTTGCAAGAGGCATAGTCGACATGGTTAAAAGGACTAATGCCATTGAGACTATTCCAATAGATGAGAAGCAACCCTATAGTGGTTGGGATATTACTGGGTATGGAGTTAGTCTGAGTGTTAACCAGCGAGCGAAAAGTTCTCCACCGATTTGGATAGTGCCCCATCAAGGTCGCTACTGTCTGCAGGGTAATGGCAAGAATCCGAGAGCTCAGTTAGGGAAGAGCTTTTGTACTGATACTTATGCATTTACGTCTCAGTCTTCCCCAGCATTTTTAGCTGCTAAGGGTACCTACTTTGTTTGCTATGACGAAGCGTATACATGGTTGCCCCCTGATTTTTCGGGCACATGTTTTGTTTCTTTCCTGTTGCCCCCCACTTTTACAGCTGCGGCAGATTACCATAAGACGAGAGTTGCTAGAGGTGTCTTTAGTCAAGAAGACACTGCAGGGCAAGAGTTGGGAGATTTCTTTAAGGGTTTTCTGCCGTTCTGGGGACCGATAACTAACAGCAGGAATATTCACCAGTTGACGAGAGTGGTTGAGTCCACCATAGTCGAAACTGCCGGTGCCCTTATTAACTTGACTGCTGAGCTCCACTCGGATAGACTTATGACACTTCAAAATAGAGTTGCCCTTGATGTCATACTAGCAAACCGAGGTGGAGTATGTAAACTGATTCAATCGAGCTGCTGCGTTTTCATTCCAGACAACGCTCTGTCAGTTTTCCAGGCCATTTCAAAGCTACATAAGATCTCAGATTCTGTCCATCTGGACAAAGGAGATTGGTCGTTGATGGGTTGGTTATGGGGATTGCTATCCACTTGGGGTTGGAAGATTTTAATGGTCATTGGGATGGTCTTAGCTATCCTTTTCCTGTTCTGTCTCTGTGTACAATGTGCTCCTGCTATTTGTGGCCTTTGTGCTACTTCGTGTGCAAGGAGACCTGTCCAGAGAGAGGTACTAAGTAATAGGATGATGCTATAGTGACATATTGATGATCTGATGAATATAGATTCAGATTTAGATTGACATGGGTTTGGGTCTGTTGCCTATGTAAGGGCAAAAAGAGGGTCTGCAGTTCCGTGAGTTTGTGGGTCTGGTTCGGTGGTTCCGAAACTGTTCAATAAAGGTCATCGGAAATAGACGATTTTGGTGTCAGCAGACCGCAAATCATGAGTGTAGTGTGTACGAGTGTTTTCGCATTAATCGATCAATGAGAACACTATGTATTCATGTATTTCGTTTGAACCTTCGGGTTCCATTTTGTGTACGGCAGCCATTATGTGTGGTTGCCCTCACATAGGCCGATGACTACGGCCGAACAAGTCTTTGGGACACGTACACCTTAGCTGACTTTTGAGTGACCTGGCCGAACTGACTCCTTGCCCGAGGCTGACCTCGCTGAGCCAGTTCCTTGTTAAACAGCTGGTCTGATAAAGATCAAAGAGTAGGACATGCCGAAGTTTATGGTACACTGCACCCACCTTTCTATCTTGCTTCCAATCTGTTTCTGTTCCTTCCTTTACGACATAATCACTGATTTGGGTTGAGGGTTTTATGATGGGTTTGTACGGCCTGAGCGAACAAGAATGTTGGAATGTGCTTGGTCATTTCTGGTGGGCTGGACAACGGAAAGTGGGATTGTCGTCATACGCTACTTTTGAATTGTCACATTTCTATTGGTCAGTTTGTATGAACCCAATGCTAATTTTGAATGTTGCCTGAGGCTTGATTTTTTGCATAAAAGACCATGCTCTGCTCATTGAATTTGTGCAGTCTCTAGCGAACCACCCGTGTGTGCTTCGTAGACCTCTGTTCCTGGTTGCAGCCAATAAACTTTGGTCTTTGACGTCATCAAGAAGTGTCCCGTGTCTCTGTTTGCCAAGGCAGGGGAACCAGAAGGCACCAGGCGTTTTCCCTGACGCCGCTGGGTTCTAAAACCCGGACCATCAGGGGGAAGTGAGCAAGAGGGTGGACCAATGGTTCACCGGATATGCGTGGGGCTATCTCCTCACCACAACCGCTAAGCAACGATTGGCTAAGGCCACTTTGCAAATTGGCCCATCAGGTGGTAGGCCGCGAGGGGCGGCTTGCCTTTGGATCGTCTGTAAGATAACCAACCTTGTTGGCAGGTGTATATGCTAATAAACCTGCAACTACTTTTCTCCAACACAAAGTTGTCTTGTCTGCTTATTTCTGCGACATGCATGTTGCTGTGAGCGGGCTGGTGAGTGGGCTGATATTGGCACTATGGTCATTGCCTGGCTGGCATCTCAAATTCCAACTGTCCCAGAGCATTTCTATTGTTCCATTCACGATTTCCCACCTTCACACACAGATGTAGTAAAGAACAGCAAACGCTGCAACATTCAAGAGATGTCTTATTGTATTCTGTGCTTTAAATGAAAATATAAAAATACTGCTACTCACGACATAGAGCACCTGTTTACTGCTAAGAAGTACTGGTACTCTCCCATTAATTGCATTGCAGCTTTGCTGAGAAGTGCAGGCACTCACCCTTTCACCTTGAAGAAGTGCAGGTACTCAGTACCGGACAGTACTGACCATTTAAAGCACCGATTGTATCGATACTTATATGACGGGTTTCTTTACTCTCGCCAGGCCTGAGAGCTCTTCAATGCTTCAATAAGCGCCTACTCTGCATGCATAGTTTATATGGCGCTTCTTATCCCCGGCGTGGACACAGAGAGCTCAGATTTTCAGATAGCCTGTAAACTAAAATTGAAAATAGAGAGACTCGGTGTGAAGGAGAGAGGTTTGTAAATCTGGAGTTTGAGGAACGGCATTCTTTCCCGAGAGAGAACATGAAAACTGAAGTACATTTGGCAGAACAGCGGGACTCTCGTCTCCCACCTGGGTTGAGTGGTCGAATCACCAGTCCCTGGGCAGCGGGAGCGTCAGCATGGCCGAGCCGCGAGGAGGCCTGGCCAGCGTCAGGCCGGATTCTGCTTCCAGGTTGCTGCTGCAGTGCACCGTCTGCAGAGCCTGCTTCCCTGGACTGGAGCCTGGCGGGATGGGCGGGGGCAGGGGGAGCTGCCTGGAATGCCTGAAATGATTCCGCTTCCGCTGGAGAGGGAACAGCCCTTTCAACGGAGCAGGGCTCACAAATCTGACTCTGCTA
This sequence comes from Lissotriton vulgaris, assembly GCF_964263255.1. NCBI lineage: Eukaryota > Metazoa > Chordata > Amphibia > Caudata > Salamandridae > Lissotriton > Lissotriton vulgaris. Next base: position 694,482,640 of record NC_141687.1, on the reverse strand, counting down.
TCATCCCACCGGGCGGGAGGTCCCCCAGCACTCGTCAACCCCCCGAACTACTACTACCGCCGCGGTATGGCAACGTCCCCGCAAAAATCCCCCTCCACGCCCAAGTCCCCTACCCCTAAATCGCCTCCATCAAGAAAGAAAGATGACTCGTTCCTGGGGAAACTCGGAGGAACTTTGGCAAGAAGGAAAAAAGCTAAGGAAGGTAAGCCGTTCCGGTTCGCTTTAATTGGTGCAGACCACTGTACTGAGCGGGGGAGATAAAGCGCCCACAGTCCCTATGTTTATGTCTGAGCGCTGCCCGGGTCCTGTCGGCAAAAAGTTCAGGAGACTCACGGCTTTTCGGACATAATTTGCCCCCACAGGCACTGATCTGCTTCTTTGTTTTGTTAAATGTGGATGAAACCTCTGCGTTGCCTGAAGTGACTTGTTTGTATGTTCTTGGGTGTGCCCGCTTATCCCGAACCCGGAACGCTCTGCCCCTCCTCTCCGTGAAACGTCACTGCCCAAAAATGTGCCCCGGAGGAAGACTCCTAAGAGAGGCAACGAAATGACGTCCCCGGAGCAGTTTGTCCTGACAACAGGCAGGACAGCACAGCACTGCACAGCACATTAAAGATGCATGTTATTCGGGGCCATCTCCAAGTTTACATCCATCTTCTACAACTCAGCTGCTTAATACTTTGTAACATGATGTCATGTATGGCTACTTAGTGTCGGGCAATGTGATCCCGCGGTATTTCTCAAGTGGAATCTCGCTCCTTGCTACTTTGTAATCTATATTTATTGTAGGACAAACACACCCACAGAACACTATAGCCAGGACCAATGGTATTGGATGATTCTTGCACAATTATGGATTTATCACGTGTGCCCCATAGTCCGCTGCATTTTATTTATTGCATGTCAATGCCACTGATTTCTTGGGTACAGTGTCATACATTCCTCACAGGCAGTGACATTCCTCATGTCACTAAAACAAGCAAACCAACTTGTTCTAGGAAGTGCTTTGAGATTGTCCAGAAATTTAAAAAAATCCCTGTTTGCTTAATCTGAAGTGCACTTCCACTTTTTCGCAGAAAATGTGGAATACCCCCTAGAGTCTACATTAAAGTGTTGTCCCCCCCCCCCCCCCCCCCACACACACACACATTTACCGATTGTAATACAATCGGTTGTCAGAATATAGACATTGTCATACATATTCAACTCACCTGGACAGGGCTCCCCAGCCTTCCAAATATGCTTGCAAAAAAGCTCCTAAAAGGCCATAAAGTGGCCTAAACTTCGGGTCCTTAAATTGACCCTCTTCAGACATGCATATCTCACACTGCCACTTTGTTTTTTTACCTTTTGAGTTCTGGAGCTTGCCATTGTATGTCATTATCGTGAACAACAGTAATAAAAGTACCAGTATGCAAGGTTAAATCCAGGATGGAAAGAGCTGCTCACATCTGACATATCAACTTCCTTGGTAGCATCAGAATACAACTGACTGACTATCAGCATAGATGTCTCAACTATAGGTAATATTGATGCAGAAAATATTATTCATAAGTGCCACAGGATACTGGTGAGACAAAATAATATAGTTCTTTTAGAACTGTGTGTAACTTACACGCCAAAGTATACAATTTTTGGCAGGCTCAATTTGCATTTGGTCCTTCCACGGTCAAGAGCCTAGCTATTTGACACAGTAAAACATGCATGCAGTAATCCTGACCTTCTCAACACCCACCTGCCTGTTACACGGGACAACCACAACAATAAACCTTCAGACACAGTCAAGTGAAGCTCCCAAATCACATCATCCCTCCCCTTCTCAACTCAAATCTTCTATAAAGCACAGGCGATATGGCAAGAGTATCATCTTGACAATGGAACACCAGTCCACCAAACACCTCCCTCACAGACTACTCTGAATCATTTTCCGCAATCCGCACTCAGCATCTCAAAAAGATTGATTGACCCCATTCATAAAGCCACAATACCTACTCCTCACACTGACCAGGCCACTTTCCAGGATCTTAGCAGAGGCCACTGCTGCTCCTGCAGTGCAGTTGGACCACTCTCAGACCCCCATTCATTGTAAAGCCTTTGTCAAGGGTGGGCCTTTATCGCATTCTGCCTGGGGGCCCCATCATTTGCATTCTGACATGGCCAGTTTCATCAACACACCAGTAGAGTATGGTGGTAGCCCTCCACTGGTAAATGTATCCCTCCCTTTTGTGTCTTCTTTACCTGTCCACCACCAGCCTGCCAGACTTGCATACTGTAATCACTGTATTTTCTTCTTTCAAATTCCACATTGTGGTTAGGTAACACTCGTCTCCTCTGCCTCATGTATGATGGGACCTATCTTGCAGTATCTTGTCTCTCTTTTTTTTTTAACTCTGCATCCCCCTCTCCATCCGGCTCGCATACTTTGGTGACATCAGCGTTGAACCGAGGTACTATCAGTATGCTACATCCATTATTCAGTTTTTTTCGGACCTCTTTCGAACTCCACCTTCTTCCCCAATCACTCCCACTGTGATCCCTTGAATCACATGCTCATTTTATCATCACTGTGTTAACACCTCATAGTCAACATCTCCTTCTCCATGAAATAAACAACATTCAGCATCTCTGCTCCATTTCTACTTCCAAAATTCCCTTATCCAAATGTATTTATGTAATATGTAAAATTTGATTAGTGTAAACCTGACCAAAAGGCAGTAGAATGGTGCATAGGGTCAAGGAAAGCACACAGTCAACAAGTGATAGGAGAGTCTACAAGCAGAAGTGTACTGTTACTACATTGTGACGTAGTGTTCTTTAAAGTGGTCCGTCTTCAACTGTTCCCTAAATTGAAGCAGCATTGGGGGGATTCTATTAGAAATAGGAATGCTGTGCCAGAACCTGGATGCATAGATGCAAAAGGCCTGCTGGCTTCTTTTTCATGTTTACACTACTTATGCTGCATTCTGATAGTGTTGTTGATGTGGGTGTGTGAGAGCCACCAGTGATGGTGAGCTTGTACACAATACAAATGAGGATGCTGATCACAATAGCTTTGTAAATAATGCAATTGTGTTTGTAGGTTGTGCCGGCCGGGAAGGCAAGTGTGTAAATGGAGTACCAACAAATGGGGTGATGTGGTTGCATTTCTTCAGGCCGTGGATGAGACATGCTTTGGTGTGTAGGGAGTAATAAAGGGAGTCGAGAGTGGAGTCTGGAAGGCCATGGACCAGAGCTCTACCACCATCAAGATGCGAGAGTATGAGGGCTTGAACAGCAGTTCTGAAGTTACTTTCTATAAGAAACATTGTAGCATAATATTTGATGTGCTAGTGTACTACCTTGAGGAGACACACTATCCTTGCTTGTGTCCTTAAGACTGCCTCATTTGACATTTCTTACTACACGCTCTAGGCTGTTGTAAAATTTCCACACTCTTTACCCCCTCTTCCTGAGTTTCCCCTTTGCTCCAGATATCCACCTATGCAAGTGAAGACATTTCTGTAGCCTTAAGCACCAACATACCAGCAAAGAAGCCTTGAACATCCTGTTACTAGCATTCAACTTAAATATATTTTCATACTACATGAAACCTACCACCCTAAAGCAATTCAAATGTAAACAAAATACCTTTGCTACACTGTTTCTTGTTCCTATGTACAGTATTCCTATTGTGAAATGTTGTAATCCCTAGTGAACATTCCAATAGCCTGTTTACTGTATATGTTCCTGTCTATTTACCAATACCTCGTTTCTATGTTTTTCAAATCTACTGTCTGTAAAAGGGCTCTACTACCTGGCATTGGGCCTTAACAATGATATATAATGATATATCTCTATGTTTTCCTGCTGGGTCTGGAGTGACCACACTACATTAAATCAGCCATGATTTGGATCCTCGTGTGCGTGCTCCCCTTTCCTTGGTGGAGTTGGGATGTTGGTGTGAGATATACATACATACATACATACATACATACAAACATTCACACACACCCCAGTAGGTAGTTATAGTTAGGACCTAGTTTCCATAGGAAAAGCGTTTTTTTACCCAATAACTTTGGCATCGTTTGACGAATCTGCGCAAAATGTTCAAAACTAGTGGGGCGCTCCTGTCTTGAAAGTGTTGGGGTGGTTCATCAAGCGGGGGCCGAGAAAAAAGAGGCGGCCCAAAACGCGTTTTTCCCCATGTTAATTTCCATAGGAAATTTTAGACAAAGCTACAGTCCGAACTGCTGAACGGAATTACACCAAATTTGGAAAAATGGTAGGTCTTGGTCCAGAAAGCGACCTTTTTTTTTTTTAAAATGATGTAAATCCGTTCAATAGTTTCTGAGAAATTAGAAAAAGATTGGGTTCGATATCTGTCATTCATAGGAAACTTTAGACAAAGCTACAGCCCGAACTGCTGAACGGAATTACACCAAATTTGGCAAAAAGGTAGCCCTTGGTTCAGAAAGAGCCCTTTTTTTTATAAATGGTGTAAATCCGTTCAGTAGTTACTGAGAAAAATACCCACAACCCTATTTCTGATCTCAACACACTCACCCTTCTCCGCTCCTATGACCCAGCATCCCAAAATGACACAACCTCCCCACACCTCACCATCCCCTCGATACACTCAAATCCCCTTAGACCCCCCACACTAAACAACAGAACCTCCATCCCCAATAACCTCAGAAGAGTCCCCCTCGCTCTTGAACCACCCAGCACACCCCGTCTCAAATGCACCCTCCTCAATTGTAGATCGGCCTCGAAACATGCCGCCGCCATTGCAGAGCTCCTCTTATCGCGGGACCTCGACATAATCATACTGACTGAAACCTGGCTAACTGAATCTTCTACACCTATAATGGACATTCTAGTTCCCCCTAACTACCACATTATCAATCTCCTTCTTCCACCGACAGACGATACGGACGTTCAAACCCTGACTGGCCACTATCTCAATGCCATGACCACAATAATTAATGAGGCTGCACCTATGCAGCTGAAAAGAGTCACTACTAAAATCTCCAACCCATGGTACGACGGGAGTCTCAATGAGGATAGACGAGACATGCGAATGGCTGAACGTATCTGGAGAGCAGCTCCCTCTGCAATGCACCTAAAAGACCTGAAGACAAAGAGAAACGCCTACTTCAGGAAAATAAAACGTACAAAATCAGACTTCTTCAGCCGCCAGCTCGACCAGGCAAAAAACAGACCGAGAAAACTATTTGAGCTTATCCGATCACAATCCAAGGAACAACCCCAACCAATTAACACTGCGAGTAAAGCACCCTCCTGTGAAGACTTCGCTGCTTTCTTTATCCAAAAAACTGACAACATAAAAAGCGATCTCCTTATTGATGCAAGCCTCCATTCCAAACCCCAGTGCCCTGCAACCGCTGAACCAAAAAACAATGCTACATGGTCAACCTTTGGCACATACTCGGAAGAAGAAATTGGTAAACTGCTCAACACCCTGAAACCATCCAATCACCTCACGGACCCCTTGCCTGCCTCCGCAGTAAAAGACTTTACCCCTCTGCTTCTCCCTCTCTGGACTAAAATTGTCAACAGCTCTCTCCAACAAGGAAGCGTCCCTGACTCCCTCAAAGTTGGTCAAGTCACACCTCTACTAAAAAAGCCCACAGCCGACCCCTCCGACCTCAACAACTACCGACCCATCACCAATATTCCCACCCTCGCCAAATTACTAGAAAAATGCGCACAACTACAATTGACTAATCACATTGAGCAATTTGATCTCCTCAACCCGCACCAGTCAGGCTTCCGAGCGGGACACAGTACTGAAACGGCAATGACGCACATAATTGACGACGCACTTCAAATGCTAGACCAAAACGACACTTGCCTCCTCATCCTTCTTGATCTCTCTTCAGCATTCGACACCGTTAAACATGAGAATCTGCTAGAACTCCTAAACACAAGAATGGGCTTATCTGGTACTGTTCTCAAGTGGTTCACTTCCTTTCTTCACAACAGGACGCAGAAATTCAAGAGCAACAACCTGTTGTCCTCGCCAATACCTGTAACGCTAGGAGTCCCCCAGGGCTCCTCTTTATCCCCAACTCTGTTCAACCTAGTCATGGAACCACTCACCACCTTGCTACAAGCATCCAATGTACACTTTCACATGTACGCCGATGACACCCAACTTTATCTCAAATTACAATCTCCCAATGACATCCTGCTCCTGAACGCAACAATCAGATGCACCCAATCCTGGCTTGCTGATAATCACCTCAAACTCAATGCCCTGAAAACAGAGTTCCTTCTGATCTCACCTCCAGCTAAGAGCTCCACTGCTCAAACCTGGCTTAAACACCTAACTGCACTCCATGTCCAACCCACCATCGTGGACTCAGCAAAATCTTTAGGCATTACACTTGACACCAATCTCAACATGCAGCAACACATCAGCAAGGCAACTAAGGGCGCGAACTTCCAGATCAATACTCTGAGAAAACTTAAACCCTTCCTCCCAGCCAAAGACTTCCAAACCGCAGTACAAGCTATAGTCATCCCCCGAATTGAATACGGCAGCACCGCACTAGTCGGACTCCCCCTAACCACAACCGCACCACTAAGAGCCTCCCTAAACGCTGCAGCGAGACTCATCACTGGGTCAAAAAAGCACTCCCACATTACCCCTGACCTGAGAGCCCTGAATTGGCTGCCATTTGAAGCCAGAATACACCTGAAAATCGCCTGCATGACACACAAGGCGGTTCACCTTAAGTCACCCGGTTACCTCGCCCAGAAATTGACAATATCTGGCGGAACCAGAAACACTAGAGGCACAAATAATCTTCTGCTGAAACCGCGAAGATTCCGGAAGGAAAAAACATATAAGCGCTCCTTCTCTGGAATGGCACCTAGGATCTGGAACTCTCTCCCTCCAGAAACAAGGCTTATCCCATCCACTACACTCTTTAAAAAAGAAGTAAAAGCTATCCTCATGGCTAAATACACTTGAACTAGTATCTAGAACTCTGTTAACACTGTACTACATGCTTCTACCTGCTTGACCCCTTTGCCTACTTAGATGAGTAGTCTCCCTCACATACCCCGTATGTAACCTAGTTGTACTGTTTGATTTATTGATTTATTTGTATGATTACGCCCCCATCATGTACCCCTCTATGTAACCTATTTGTACTGTTTTGATTTATTGGTATGAGTACGCCACCATCTATGTAGAGCGCTCTGATATCTGCAAAGATCTTGTCCGCGCTATATAAAACTTTTAAAATAAATAAATAAATAAATAAAGTTTCAATACCTGGGGCAGCAGTGGGTCCGTGAACCCTCCGGGGCACACGCTTCAGTCTGATTGGCTGCCAACGCTCCAAACCAGGAAGTGTTGGCAGTCATCTTGTGACTCGGTAGAACCGAGTCACAAGAAAACAGAAAAAGAGGTTAAAAAACAAAAAAACGGGGCAGGGTAGAAACACCCTGACCCCCAAGGCCTGCTCAGGGGAGCCAAAAGGGCTTCCGCCCTCTAAGAGCAACCTCTGCTTTGCCTCATTGAAGCGAGAATTGCAAAAAACACAGTTGATGGACAGAATGCAAATCAATGTCTTACATTCCCCCAATATAAGGATCTGGGCCTAAATCCATCGTTTTATTGCACTCCACACCACCCTAGGTCAGACAATGGCTATATGCAAATCAACCTTTCCCCTGTGCCTCATGGGAACAGTCCAGCCTGAACTACCAAGCCATATCTTTCCTAGACCGGAATCGAGCATCCAAGGACCGGTTTCTGGCTATCAGCCTTCTTCAGCATACCCAGCCCACTCGGGGTGAAAATTGCAAAAAACACAGTTGATGGACAGAATGCAGATCAATGTCTTACATTCACCCAGTACAAGGATCTGGGCCTAAATCCATCGTTTTTTTGCACTCCACACCACCCTAGGTCAGACAATGGCTATATGCAAATCAGCCTTGACCCTGTGCTTCATGGGAACAGTCCAGCCCTGGATTCAAGCAAGCTGGGCTGAAGACGGCTGGAATGCCAGAAACCGGTCCTCAGAAGCTTGTTTCCGGTCCAGGGAAGACATGGCTTGGCAGTTCAGGCTGGACTGTTCCCATGAGGCACAGGGTCAGACTGATTTGCATATAGCCATGTCTGAACTGGGGTGGTAGAGTGGGCTAAAGAACGGTGATGGATTAAACCCAGATCTTTTGACTGAGTGTGAGTGTTTGATTGATTCAAATGCTCCGTCCATCACCATCTCCGTCCATCACCACCCCCTTTTGTACCGTCATTGAAGCGAGAGCAAGATTGATTTTCCACAAGGAGAGCTGCATGTCAGCATCTCCCCTTGTGGAAAAGTAATGCTGGCTCCCGCAGGACGCGGGCAGCCGGCGGTACCGTGGGGGCATTGGGGCTCCCCCCATGCTCCCCAATGGAAAGGCCAGCCCGGGGGTGGGGTCCCTGGGGCCAAAAGTTACCTGGGAGAGGTGTAACTTGACCTCCTTTCCCCGATTTTAAAATAAAAAAAAAAAACAAAAAATATAAAGAAGCACAGCCCCGGGGAATGGGGTCCCTAGGGCCAAAATTGGCCTCAGGAAGGGGGGCCACGCCACCCCCTCCTTTAAAAAATGTATTACACATGTGGCCATGCCCTGGGGGAAGGAGTAGCCGGGGCTGTAATTGGCCTCGGGAAGGGGGGCCACACTTGCCCCTTCCAGATTTTTAAATTTTTTTTTTTTTACAAAAAGGGGTCAGGCTCTGAGGGATGGGGTCCCCAGGGCCCCAAAAAAGTAAAAAAAAAAGGGGGTGCACACAGCCCCCTCTTGTAAAAAAAACCAAAAAAAAACGGAGGTAACGCCCCTTACTTCACCACTCTGCAAACGCGCCCCCTTGTTGTTAGTTGGGGACTTAATTCCCCTTGAATACTGAGGGTCCCTAGGGGCCAACTAGCCCACCAGCTAACTCCAATATGAGCCAAAGAGCTGCATTACTGAGAGGTGGTCTGAGTCCACGCCTCCTTTTTACACCTCTCTGCAACGCAGCTCTGTGGTGCTTACTGGAGGTACCTGGTGGGCTAGTTGGCCCCAGGGACCCTCAGGACCCAAGGGGACGTAATCCCCCAACTTACGTTACTCACATACCTAGTCAGACATGCAAAGAATCAATCACACTTCCATTTACTGACCTACACAGTTATACACATAACACATCACTTATTCAAACAGAAACAAACGCATACTTACACTCTTGTACAATCACTGATACAAGTACACACTCATCCATACAGCCACTCTCACAATCACTGGCTCTCACGTATAGTCATTGATATACTCCAACTCTCACACTACCTTTTACATATGTAGTTAATTGGACTTGTACCACTGAGACATCCATTCACTCACCAACACACCCATACACACACTCACCCACCCATACAGCTGTGTCCACATGCACTCTTGAACACATACACCCAGTGGAACAACCCATAACCCATATGGACACTCATGTAGCTACTGACCAACCCATGCAGTAGCTCATACAACAACAAACAGACTGATACAGACATTCACGCAATTTAGTAACTAACTCATGCATTCAGCAAGACACATATAATCACTCACTTAAAAAGTCAGTCATGCACCTACTAAATCCTCCATCCACACACTTAAACACCCACTCATTTTTCAATACACCTTGGCATATATATATATAATACATATTTAAACTTTAAAGAAACACAGCCACTGGATCACGTCATCAGTGATGTCATCAGTGATGTCACTGACCATGTCATGAATGATGTAATATGTGATGTCATCAGCAGTGCATTGCGGAGGTGCGAGTTATAGTTAGCCGAACTAACTATAACGGCAAATTTGCTATGGTTTTGTACGAGTGAAATGTCCAACTAAATATAACGTCCCTGAAACATATGGTTTTTCAGTGAATTTCTCAGGTTTTTTAAATGCTAACTTCGAACTATAACGTGCCTAAAACCTATGGTTTTTTTACTGGAGGTCTATCCACTGGAGGAAAATAATAAAAACAAGTGACTCTTACATTCCCTCATTTCTGCCTCATTACATGCAAATTGCCAGTGATCAAGAAACAAGAAGTTCCGAAATGCGTGCTTTAAATTGATCAAGATGCTACCTATCTGTTGCTGAAAATAAAGGATACTGCTGACAAAAAAGCGGCATTCTGCTGTTTCCTTGAGTGCGTTCTCAAAGGTGGGGAAACTCTGTGATTGATATATACACTAAAAACTTGATCGCCTCACTGTGACCTAACCCTTAATAGCTCTCCATCACTCTTTCATCCCTCTGTCCACCTGATTATGATGTGAAATCTGTTTTAGCAATTTTGCTTCAGATTTTTTTTCTTTGCAGATTAGCATTATGGGAAACATTCTTAACATTTTCTTCACAACCCCTATTCATATCCACCACTTGTCTATTTTGAACAGGTTCAATGTACATATTTGCCCCTCAATTCTCCCATGTAGCTGATCCATATACCTCGCCCGCAAGTAATTCAAGGCTATGACCCCTTCACCCCATTCTACAGTCATATCATCTAACAACTTGCTCACTGCTTTAGAACTCTACCTTGCCTGTCCCCTTCAACCTTGGAGAAAGAAAGTGTTTCTGTCGGCTGAAACCCGACAGAACCACTTTCTTTCTCCAGTGTACTTACCCAGGTTCTGAGGGTTACTGGGTTACCCCAATAATCCCAATATCACTAATGTCCTCTTCAACCAGCAGGCCCTCTTTGGGTCTTCCAGCTCAGTGTCTATATCTAACTATGACCCTACACCCCAATTCTTAATATGCGTCAAAACCCTGGAGCAGCTTGGGTGTATCCGACTCACTATTTTTCTGTCCTCCTTTAACCTATATAATGCTCTTCTTTCTTTGCCAACTCTGCTCCACAAAACAGTCCTCACACTTCAACGCACCTTTCTCAATACATCCTGTAGCATTCACATCTTGTAGTGTAGTTCCTGTATTCCCAATAGGCCCTGCACATTGGAATAATATACACTATAGATTTGACATAGGACAGAGGTCAGTATGTCTCTATCGAGTATATTAAACTTAATTAAGTGTGCCGACTAACTCAGAGGTCACTAGAAACTTTCTCGAATGAACAAGAAGGGATTAGTTTCTGACAACCGCATAAATATGACAACTTTGTTTCCCTCGGACTGGAACAATATCTTCAGAGTCGTGGAAACAATAGATAACTACGTTAGTCAATCGTGCATGCTTCGTTTCTACAGAGTTGCAGAGAAATAGTGCGACGGGCGTTTTCAATAAAAAGGGGTTTTATTGAACAGTCTTATTTCTCATGCAAGAGATATGAACTGCTACAATCGTTAGACAGAATCCGAAGAATAATACGTACAGCGTAAACAGTAATATAAAATAATACTGTAATCGCATTGTCTGCTGCTATGACATATATAAAAATACATACATTAATAACACAGACTAAAATACTCAACTGGTGCTTCTAAAATACGCCTTCCCCAATGTACCTAACCTAGGTCTAGTACCAGGGAAGAAGTAGGTTCTGTCTTTTAGCTAAGTTTAGTTTTGTTAAGAATTACCAAAGGTTTCTCAAGGTTCTAATCGGCTCATACCTTAGAATGAGAGAGGTTGGCATCTCTGTCTCGGGACTCGATTTCCCAACACCCTGCAAGGGAAGTCAGAAGAGCTGGATTCTCGGCAGGAGGATGACATCTTCTAGTCAGTGTGTCAGCTGGAGAGTTGGCTTCCTTCGGCACTTGTTGTAGCCAGCTGCGTCGTGCAAGTAGGTAGTCGGACTGCACTGAACCACACCGTTCTTTGCCATAGCAAGTGAAGGTATATTTATACCTTGAAGGTGTTTAGGAATGCCAGCTTTGACATGAAAGTCGGGCCTATGAATGTCATGAACAAACCCCTAAGGAATAGTTGTTCATGCATAATAAATGAGTTCTTGGAGAAATTAATATCCAGGCAAGGGGAAGTCCCTTCAGGTTAAGAGTCTGGTTTTCCAAGAAATCGTTGTGATGTAGATGAACGGATGGAAGAAGCCATGCTTGTATTTGGGTAGCATGGGCTATGCGTAAATAAGGACTGGTTTTCTAGGCCTATATACGGGCAATGTGAATTGTACCTATATAAGGGCATGAATCGGGAAATTCATTCGGAATCCAAAGCGACATACAACACCCACTCCACTTTCTTATGTACGACGTTACTGAATTCTAAACCTGATTAAACATATCTAAAACATATGTACACATGAAATGTGAAAAACCCACCCGAAACACATACAAAATGCATTTGAACTGGTTGTACACATAAAAGATGCATTGGTGCTGTACGCATTAAAGCAATGTTTCATTCTAAGCATATATTTATGTTCGAATGATAAATGAATGAAGCAAGAAAGCATACATGTATGAAATGGCTCAAAAATACAGAAGAAAAAAGGCCGAAATGATTTCATGTCAGGTTACATAAACTGTTTGTAAGTGGAAAAGGTCAAATATTGTCACTTGGAGTATTCAAATAATTCTTGTTCTCTATGAATAGTTCTACTATAAGCAGATTACTTGTGCCAAAAATTAAAAATAGAAATTTAGAGAAAAAAAAAAATCATAGGAGAAAGTTCTTTGTTTTAAAAAATGAAGGTCAAATTCAAAGTCTCTCAGAACACTGTGCGCTGAACTCAATTGTCGGTGCTAGTGCTTGGAGAAAACATGAAATCTTCTAACTCTGTAAAAAAGTCGATTATCACTGTAGGTGCTAGTTGGATTACCTCGTCCAGAAGACTAACCGCACATAGATGTGAAGCATCACTTTCAGCATTGGTCTCATCAGCAATGTTCGAATCGGATGTTACCCGTGAGCCTGTAGTTTCCTCTCGTACTTCAGCATCAGCATTCTGCGTTTGTGAGAATTCAATGAATGCTGTCATCAGAATCGGTAGCCACTGGGGACAACACTGTACATGGGCCGTTACTAGGTTCAGTAAAGTATCAATATCCGTTGGCATGACTGATGGAAGTGTCAGAGTCAGTCAGACCGATGTCTAGCATGCATTCTTCTCCACATAGCAGGCAGCGTAGAACCGGTAAGATCAATCTTCCCAGATTGGTCTGAATGACAGAAACCATCTGGTATTTATTTCTCGTAGGCAAGTTAATCCCAAAATTTGGACGATGCGCTCATGACACTTCATTTCCAATAGAGCTCTGTTTATGGTGCTTGGAGTTGCACTGGTGATTTGGCTTGCCATATCGTAGCAGTAGGAGCAAAAATAGTATCCCTGCAACGAGTCCGAAAATGAGGGGCAGTCCGCTAAACACAGAGTGCACGAAGTTTGGAAATATTCCTAGGACTGCTTGAAAAGGTGCTAACAGTCTGGAACATACGTTCTTAAATAGATGTACAACACCGCTCGTATCAGACATGTTTAAGATATGATTTAACATTTCCGAGACCTGTATAGGGCAGTTTGTAGTTAAGAGGACATGTATCTCTGCAGACATCCTTGCGACTTGCAAATCATAGGTCTCTTTGGCAGAGGTCAGTGGCACAGTTATTTGCAAAAGAATGGCTTTCATTCTGCTTAGAGTTTCAGTTCGTATAGAAGAGATGTTCAGTGAAGGCCATAAAGGCGACTCCCTATCTGTCTTGGTTTTAGGAAACAAAACTTGCATACAGAAACTGACCCTAGCTGACACAGTTACTAGATATGGTATACCTGGCAACATGCCACAGCAGCTGTGATCGATCAACATGAAGTAACTCCCATTTGAAAGTTGTCCAAATATTGGATCAATCACTGCAGCTGGTGAACCTTGCAGGTGACAGGATAAGTTGTTAGAGGAACCATCGCAGGCCCCGTGTAAGTGTATACCCTGACAAAGTAGAGAACCGCTTAGTGCGTTTTCACAGTTTTTCCCGCTAAGAAACACTTCATGCCCCCCACTCCAACATCTATGTGTGTTCGGTAATTCCCAGGATGTCTTGCTGTATTCTTTACCCAACCTTTCATATATGCCTGCTGGTATGTGTTTTAGGCAATACTAAAAATGGAAAATTGTAACACTCAGAGTGATTGTTCCATGTATTATCCATTCAGTAGCTGGCTTTTCTGCTACCGTAAATGGCAATCTTTCCAGTTTTTCAATGCTCAGCACCGTATAGTCTGCTCCCCTTTGTGCCAATTTGATCTGTTTTTCAGTGAGATTGAATTGTGAAAACAGTGACGTAGTATTGATTAAACACCAAGGCACATAGCCTGAACGAAGGTTTTGCAACATCCAGCCTAATAGCATGATAGAACGTAATTGTGACTGACCATGTTGCAACTTGACCAAAACCTGTTCCATGATGTCTATGGCAGAAGACACTATGCTGTCCAATGAGTACATCCGGAACAACAGAGTCTTTAACCCATTGTCAACTACAGAGAGAGTTTTCTCTAAATGAATACGATCAATTTCTTGTATTCTTTCTGCAGTCTCTGCTTGCGTAATCTTTCATGCTTCATTATAAGCAGCATAGATACCGGCATATATAAAACGTTTATGACGCGGTTTCCTTGGTCTTAGCAAGAATTACCTAAGATCAGCGCCATCTTTAAGTAAAGATAAGTGTTGTTTTACATTCTCAAGTGTAGATCTTTGTAGCCAATCAAGGCAGAGCTTCCCTACACTGTATGTTGTTACTATTCCAGGATGCTGTCTTTGAACAGATCTTGGGTTTGGCCTATTGAACGTGAAACCCTGTGTTTTGTTCAGGAATCTATCTTGACAGTTGTTTGTGTCTGTGGGCCAGATCAACCATTTTTTCCAATCTGAATCTGTTCTGTTGTGAAGCAAAATAGTATGTACATCGACCTCCCCCTCTGAAGTGTCTTTACTATCAGGTGTAGGTGTAGATATGGACCGATTGTTCATTTCTTTAATCTTGGCTAACCCAAGGCAAGACGTCTGTTGGATAGTGTCATTCAAAATTTTTTTTTAAACCGATTTTAGTGAGTTTTACATTCTGAGATCATACGCCTCATACGTGTGATCGCATAATATAAGGCAAGCTTACAAAGTCCAATCGATGATTGTGGACACAATATAACATTGCCTCGCCTCACATGGGTTAATCTACCCCATCTGCATTTTCAGCGTGCGGAGTCCGGCCTTTCTTGGGTCGAGAATCATAACTTAGTTGACATGAGGCATACCCCGCAGGCCTCAATCCGATTGCTACCCACTCATACAACGCACTGTCGTCTTCCATTGATCGGATCAGGCAACAGGGAAATCAACCATCCTTCAACTCGAACCCCCTCTCCCTTGGTCCCCCCTCCTTGCTCCCAGCCCATCCTCCTCCTCCCCTCAGACATGCCGCTTCCCTAACATCATGCATGTTACTCAAATATATTCCGCACACTCCAATTGAGTCCTGTGTCAGTTGCCCATGTCCCACCCGGGAGGATGCGCCCGCTCAAGTGACCACTCCACCCACCTGCTTGTTCACCCCACTATCTGTGGCGAAGGTCCCATGTAGCCAAGGGGGTGTGCAAGGCCGGAAGGATCAGTCCTCATCGTCAGTCGGGTCCTTAAGCAGATCTGTCAGCGCCACCCAGGCTCTCGCTGTTTCCCATAGGTTGTCATTATCAGTTCTTTGTGCTACTTGGAGCCGGAGGGTCCCCTCGCAGTCCGCCCACTTGATAAAGTCTCTGAGCCAGCTCGCCGCACTGGGGGCTGTGACTGCCTTCCAATGACTGGTGATTTCGCGCTTGGCTAGGACCAACCCCAAATCCAGGAACCTGCTGGAGGTTTTGTTGCAGGCAGTGTGGGGAAACCAGTGCAGCAGGCACACAGCTGGAGTATTTTGAAGGTCCCTTCCAATTACCTCTGTCAATTTGGCCATTATCTCTCCCCAGTACCCCTGGAGCAGTGGACAATCCCAGAACATGTGCATGAACGCTGCGTCTTCCAGTCTGCATCGTGGACAGGCAGTGTGGGAGTTGAAGAACTCATTAAGTTTGGAAGGAGTGAGTTACGCCCGATGAAACACGTAGAATTGGATGAGCTGGAATCTTGCGTTTCGGGAACACTTGCATGCCCGTTCCATCAGCATTTTTCAAGGTTTAGGCTCTTTAGGCGTTCCCAGGTCAGCCTCCCACTTTGTGCACAATCCCTCTAGTGGAGTCCTCAAGCCCTGCGTCAATCTTCGATACAAGCACGTGACCGCCTTAACCCTACCCGCGGAGGTGACCACATATTGGCAAGGAAGGAAGACCTGTGGTTCCTCTAATCCTTTCTTCCAATGTTTGCGCACAGCAGCCGTCACGGCCGTGTGTATAAGAAAGTCCTGAGCAGGCAGTTCTTGTCTGTCCATGAGATCTTGAAATGGTAGAAGTGTACCATCTTCGTATAGATCCCCGACTGTGGAGATCCCAAACTCCTCCCATTCATGTAGTCGCTGCCAATTCCCTCCGTGAGGCAGTTCCATGCAGAACCATATCGGAATCTCAGGCGAATATGCCGGACTCCCTTTATGTCATAGGGCCCTATTCCAATAGAGCTTCAGGACCCAGGACTCCCTCGACACCACCCTCTCCTGCACCGGAAGGCGTAGGAGAATCCGAGTCAGGTGGCGTAACTCTATGTCCCGGCCTCTCTGAGCTATCTCTAGGCCTAGTTTCCCTGCCAGCTTTTGAGTGAACCTCTGGAACTGGGCCACATGGTAGTAAGCCTCAAAATCAGGCGCTGCAAAGCCCCCTTCCTGTCTTGGGTGCATCATGGTAGGCAGTGCCACTCTAAGCCTCCCTGAACCCCATAGTAAGCTCGAGACCATGGAGTTGAGTTGGGCGAAGTACTTCCCCCTTATCCAAAGCGGCAAAGTAACAAAATAATAAAGTGACCGGGGAGGGTTATCATTTTTAGTAGTGCCACTCGTCCCGCAATCGACAAAGGCAAAGTCCCCCACAAGTCCAGGTTATTCTTGGTATTTCGCAGGGCTCGGCCTATGTTACCCTCAAATAAATCAGCTGCTTCATGGTAAATTCTAACCCCCAAGTATGGTAAGGAACTGCCTTCCCATCTCACGTCAAGCCCCTCAGGATGATCATCACGGTCTCCACGCATCAGGAACAGACAGGTCTTGGCCCAGTTAACCCTGAGCCCCGCGACTCGCCCCAGTCTCTCTAGCAGTTCCCAGGCTCCATGGAACGCATCAGTATTATTGGCAAGGGACATCAGCAAATTGTCGGCATATAGGGCAATATATTGTATCTGACCCATCATCTCTAGGCCCCTGTAGTGTTCCCCTGTCCATACTCGCGCCGCTAGTGGCTCCATTGCCAGGGCGAACAGGAGAGGAGACAGTGGACAGCCCTGCCTCGTCCCCCTGCCCACGGCACACGTGGCCGAGATGGGCCCCTCCCATCGAGCAGGAGTAAAGAATCTGCGTCCATGCCACAAACCCCTCACCCAAGCCGAAGGCCCTCAAAACCCAAAGCAGGTACGGCCACTCTAGGCTATCTAAAGCCTTTTCAATGTCTATGGATAGCACACATGCCTCGTCGCCTCCAGCAGCCGATTCATGCAGCAGCTGACATAGCCTCCGAGTATTCACTGCCGTGTTCTAGGTGGGGATGAACCCAGATTTGGTCTCTGTGCATCAGAGTCGTCATGTGCCCCATCAGGCCATTGGCCAATATACCACTCAGGACCTTATAATCAATATTTAACATCGCGAGGGGCGATACGTTGTTCGGTCCCACTCCGGTTTGCCCGGCTTAAGGAGCAGCACAATCACTGCCTCCCTTGTCGAGGTGGGCAGATAGCCCACCTGTTTCGATCGGTTATAGAGAGACACCAGCCGCGGGGCCAGCACGTCGATATAAGTGACGTAAAACTCTGACGGCAGCCCATCAGTGCCTGGGGTTTTGTTCTTAGCCATGCGCTTGAGAGCTCCCTGGACCTCACCCACTTCCACCGGTCGGCCCAAGCTTTCTGCCTCTTCTGCTTCAATCTGAGGTAATTCTATATCTAGGAAATCCCCTTCTTCCAGTTCCCTGGGGTCCAGCGCGCTACAATAAAGTGTGGAATAGTAATCTAGGAACTGCGTGTTAATGGCCTGCTGCCCAAAGTGGGACGTCCCCCTCTCGTCTCGTATTTCGAGGATCGGCTTGCCCCTGCGGGCAGGATTCGCCAGTCAGACAAGGAGCGCCCCTGACTAATCGCACTCCGCGTGTGCCCACACCATATAGGCCCTGTAATCAAAGCACCTCTGTCTCTCCACTTGTGTAGCCTACTCTTCCTTCGCCCTCAGTAGCCCCTCTTGTATGTCATCCCGTCCCGGTCTCTCCCGTTCCTTCTCCCGAAGCGGTTGCTCTGCCTGCTGTACCTCACTCAGTAGAGTTCTGCGAATTCACACAGCCTTTCCAATGCACCACCCGCATCTCACCGCTTTGAACACATCCCATTCATTGTGCAGACTGCAAGAGGTGCCCATGTTGTGTGGAAATAGTCCTCTATGGCAGTACCTATGGTGGTCCGGAAGACCTGATCTTCCAAGGCCTCTGGCCGGAGACGCCAATTAGGAATCGCTGTCCTAACCCGAATCCAGTTCAGGGCCACCAATAGGGAGTTGTGATCAGAGGTCGTCCTAGCCAGATAATAACTCATCGTAATCAGTATATGAACGTCAGGGGAGCACAAAACCGCATCCAGCCTGACCTGCAGTTCATGGACTGCGGAAAAGTAAGAGTAGTCACGCTCTCTGGGATGATGGGTCCTCTAGGTATCTGTAACCCCCCAACTCTGCTGCCAGTCCCGCCAGACTTCTGCTATTCTATGGGTAGGGGCGTTAGGGAGTGGTGGATGGGAACGGTCCAAGTCTAGGAACGTCACACAATTAAAATCCCCCCCTAGTAGCACAGGACCCGTTAGTACCCTCGCCAATTTCTGCGAGAGCTGTGTGAAAAAGGTGGGCTGATCGACATTGGGGGCGTATATGCTTCCCAGGGTAATGTCTCGCCCATCTAGTCGCCCGTGACCACAGTAAACCTGCCCTCGGGGTCAATCACCTGCCTCACACATTGAAATAGGGCAAAGAAAAAGGTTTGGGTCCTGAATCTAGACTGGCTTGGACCACTCGAATGTACTCAACAAAGAAAATAGCCAGACAGATTTATTTTTTGGACTTTAGATGCCACACTGTTAATTTTATTTAATTGTAAAAATTAACAGTATTGATTGTGTATATTTTGAACACTTGTATATTTATTGCACACTTTATTTGTTTGTATGTATTTTTCACTGTTCGATGACTGTTTGTTTGATGACATATACAAACCAAATGAAAAAATGTTTCTCTAAAAATAGATAAAAATACTAAAATAAAATAGTTGATCCCCCAGAACTGATAGGCTGGGTGGCATCTAAAGTCCAAAAAATACATCTGTCTGGCTATTTTCTTTGTTGAGTTCACACATTGAAATGGCACGCCTGCTCTCACCCAGACCAATGTTCCCCTGGCATAAGCTGAGTAAGTGTCCCCAGGCCGACACGGTCCCCGTCTCTTAGTATCTCCATCTTCGTCCTCTGTGTGTCGTTTCGGCTCATCTAGGCGCAGCACCTCAAAGCCCTTCTTTCTGGACACACGACCCATTGTAATGGGCAGATGCAGCCAATATTAGCAGCTCCGGGGGGAGCCCGCAGTCGTACCCCGCAGCAGCAAGGCACCACCACTTCTAAGCGCCCGCTCTGGAAATCACATTCCTAAGTGCCCCTCTGGGCCTGTGCAGGATCAGTGCCATGTGTTGACACTCCCCAAATGAGGCTCCCAACGCCGAGCTGTTCGGGCTGAAGTAGGCAATGTGAATGTGGTGCCGTCCGTGTCGAGAGGGGGCCCCTCAACTCACCACCCGTCTGTGTCTGTCGCAAGTCCGCCACCAGCGCTGTGGCCCAGTGATACACCAGCAACGTCAGGACAGGCCAGTGTCTTCCCAGGTCGCAGGCGTCCTATAGGTGGACTGTCCAGGACTGCCTGCCAATGTCTCTTCCAGCTAGGTGGGTCATCCTCACCCCCCAGCACCTCAGATCATCCGCCAGGTAGCCCATGGAAACGCACCTTCGTCTTCTGTGGCCCTCACCGCCACCTATCTCAGCCAAGGGCCCGGGGCACACCCCAGTCTGTCACTCCAGGGGAGCCCACTGTGAATGCCAAAGTCCAGGCCGCAAAGACAGCAGAAGCAGCGTAGATAAGGCCGCTATTCGGGGCATGTTCATCGACTCCCCCACGCAGTGCTGCGCCGCTCTGTGATTTACCTCAGGGCACTCCGGGTCGGGGTAAAGTGAGCAGCGCTCCCCGGTTTGGATCTAGGGCTTCCACGACCCCCAACTAGTGATTTGCAGGGCTGTCAGCAAGTGGGGAGATCGCGCAGGTTCGCAAATGGCGCCACCCTGTCCCGGGCGCCTCCATCTTGAGGCCAGGCAATCTGGTCAAAGCAGTCTGGGTATGTCAGCCCCCGCCCGCCGGTATGGGACGCCTCCTCACTGCTGGTGTTGACAGGAGCAGCAGTCTCTTCTCCAGTCACGATATCAGGGCCACAGCTCCCCCGTGGCGGTCACCGGTCTCAATCGCCGCTATCTCCACCAGGCGCCAGTCCCACAGGGCGAGGACGCCATCTTGTTGCCCGAGGCTGTGGTGTGCAGCGAGGGGGGGAATAATCCCTGTTCAGCCTCTTATCGCCCCCGCCGTCGTCAGTAAGAGCACTCCGGAGGGGCACT
This sequence comes from Lissotriton vulgaris, assembly GCF_964263255.1. Lineage (NCBI taxonomy): Eukaryota > Metazoa > Chordata > Amphibia > Caudata > Salamandridae > Lissotriton > Lissotriton vulgaris. Next base: position 694,461,851 of record NC_141687.1, on the reverse strand, counting down.
GGACATTCAGTCACAGAATGCGTTGCCGGGTTCCGAATCTGCTGGTCAGGATCATTGGTTAAGGAGGGCAGCGCGGAGGAGCTCCGGAGCTCGCTACTGCCTACATAGGCGCTTAAGCCACGCCCCTCCATAGTGTCATTCAAAAACATAATTTGCTCAGGTATTATACAGGCTCGAAATAAAGCTTCTATCCCCTGTACTTGCCAATCTTTAGTACCCAAGACAGTTTTTGTCTCAATGTTGTCTTTCCAAAAGTCAAAACCATGACTAGATAGTTGGGCATAAAAGGCTGCAGGATAAATCTGTTTTGTGTTTGTTAACATAGTTTTCAGTCCCGTTTTGTTTACATTTCTAGAATAAAATGATTCTGGAATGGATACATTGAACCCTGAAAAGTATGGAAATGTATTTGCAAAAGGTTTTGAGCTACCCTTTGGTGGCGTAGGACAATGTCCCCACTGGTTATACATATATACATTTCTAGGCATTGTTGATTTGTGCAAGAAATGATGACCATAGTGATTATAACAATACATTAGTTCATAGTCTGAAGAACCTTCTAAATATTCATGATTAGTCAACACTGTAGACATTTCTAAGTCTGACATCATATTATTAACAGTCTCGAAGTCCCAATCATCAGAAAAGGTACTAGATGAAACAAAGTAATTTAGTGAAATCTTGAACTGGTGCGGAATCTTCAACAACTCAGATGGGCCAAAAATGTCATATTCTATTCTGTCCCAAGCTATACCATCAGGTATTGGAATGGATGTGATGTTCACTTCTGACAAGTCTCTTTGTTCACAATGGGATGATTTGTGTGGCTTGAGGAGTACGTTGATGTTCTTACTTGCTGTGTCCATTGTGACATATCTTCGATTTATCAGCATACCCAGAGTTATTACCAGAGTTAACCAAAGTAGAAGAAAAAGTATTCCAAACACAATCCAAAGTTCAATCCATGGTGAAACCAGATAAGTGTTTTCCAGGTGATAAAAAGATAAGTTGCTTGTTCTTTGAAAGTTCTTTATGCTGGCGTCGTTTCAGGTTCGCTGGGATCCTCAGAAAACATATCAAAGTTAATGAAATAGCCAGAGGCAGTTCTGTCAATTGTTGGGATTGCCTCAGGATTCGTTGAAATCGCTGGAACCACTTGAACACTTGTTACTTCGCTGTAGACTATGTGTTTCTTGACGAACTGTTATTTGGGTATCAAGAGGTACAAGTTCCATGGCTTTGTTGCAGAGTTCTTCATTTCGCACTGCAGATTCCTCAAAGGTGATGAGTCTCTCAGTTTGAACCTCTTGGATTGTAGCTAGATTAGTGTGTCTGCTACTTGGTCGGAGTCCACTTGGCCTACTGCTTAGTATCGGCCACATAGTGTGGTTTGATCAGGTAGATGGACACAAACCTGTTCTCCTTTTTGCCAGCAAAGGGCGGCAGTAATACTGTTCTTGATCCGTGGCTTGCTAGGACAGGTACTGGTTGTCTGTAAGAAGGCCCAAATTCCTTCTTGTCTGCGATCTTTTCTCTGACTAGATCACCAAGCTTTGGGATCCAGACAGGCCTTGCTGGGACGGTCGGTTTTTCCTCAGTGGTGGTTGGCTTCAGGAACACGTTGCTTTGTTTCGTTCTTAGTTCATTTAAATCCTGTAAAACAGCCAAACAATCTTTGATATCAAATTTCTTTTGGTCCACGACTGATGTCTGACAATCCAGGTCCGCGACTAACATTCTTGTCCCAAAAAGGACTTCATATGTAGTGATACCCCCTAGAGAACTTCTTGGCAAGTTTTTAAGACTACGTTGGACACTTATTAGATGTTTGACCAACCTATCACCCAAACCTAATACCCTAGCTGTTATAGAATGCTTTATGTCCTGTTTTTTTCTCTCCACAACCAAATTTCCCTCTGGATGGAATGGACTAGAATACCGCAATGCAATGCCCAGATTGGCCATTGCTTCTTTGTAAGCTCGAGAGCTAAACGCAGGACCCTGGTCAGAATGTAGCGTGCCAATTGTGTATGTGCCGATAAAGACTCGCAAATCTTTTATAACAGTTGGGCATTAGCCGAGCGCTGAGGCCACATCCAAATGAACCTTGAACACAAATCCACTGCGGCCATGATATATTTATAGTTACCATCCCTCTGTAAGGGGCCGCAGTGGTCCAGGTAAACGCAAGCTAAAGATTTATCTGAAATTAACAGGGGCGTCTGCGCAGGACGTTTCTCTGTAGAAACTTTAATCTTTTGGCATATTTCACAATCCAGAACCTAGTTTCTGGTTTGTTTCCTCATGCAGTCCACCAATATATTTGTTTTAATAATGATACCGAGGTGGAAACACCTGCATGTGCAGAGGCTAGCCCTTCATGTGTTGCTAGGATTAGTCTTAATCTATGTTCCGTGTTTGGAATGACCCTATCCCCCACTCCAGGGATTCGAGCAATATATAAGTATTTGAGTGGAAACCCTTTAGGTAATGTTTTACTGCTGTCTTTGCTGTAAGCATTGACAGCCAGCATTATTTCACTGTCTATTTTCGTTTTTGAATGAGTGATTGCAGCTACGGAAGTCGTTTGCACAGCTGCCTTCGCGGCTTCATCAGCCAATGAATTCTCTTCAATGTGAACGCCATCACGTTGATGACTCAGTGTATGTATAACGTGAGTGTTTTGTAGTCCTTCTCGTAATTTAACTACTTGTTCCTAAAGCGTTTTATGCTTAATTGTGCCACCTTTTGCGTCTTTGAAACCGTTTTGAATCCCGTTCTGCAAGTATTCATTGTAAGATTGAACACAATAATACGAATTGCACACGATGAGTCTGGGGAATTCGCAATCCGTATTTTCAAGTGCCATCTTGAATGCTTGTAGTTCAGCTTGCTGAGCTGTACAATCGCCTAAGGATTGAGTTTTAGTGACCATTGGTCTAAATTTGTCATCGTGCCAGTGACCTTTAACAATCGCGCACGCCGCACTATAGGCTTGTTTACCCTCCGTAGCGGGTTGAGCTGATCCGTCAGTATAAATTATACATTAATACTGGTCATGAGGCAGAATTTCAGTAGGCAGAGGACATTCTTGTTGGTATTGTAGAAATGCTTGTGATTTCGAATAAGGATCAAAAACGTATTCAACATCTGTTGCAGTAAGAGCATTAACCCATTGTATCTCGGATGTAAAGCTTTAGCATTAGGAATGCTTGCTTTCGTCACTGCCTCTAAGGCAGGTACAGTAGTTACGACCATAATGCGTTTCCCCTGTGCCAGGGATCTTTATTTTGCTACAGCAGTCTGAACAGCTGTCAGAATTTTTTCTGTTGAAGTAAATTTCATTTCTGCTTGTGTATACAAATGTGATTTGTAAGCTATTGGTATTTTTTCACCTTCGTTAAAAGTTAAGTAGGTGAATCCTCATTGACCCGGAATGATTCGGATCACTAAGTTTCGTACGTTTACGCGTGTTTGTAAATGTTTAGTTCCTAACATGTCTGTTTGCAATGAATGCAAAATCTCTGTGTGTTTTTGTGTCCAATTTACTGTTTTAAAATCAGGTTTGATTAATTCGTAGAGCGGTTTAACCCTTTCTGCGTAGTTTAGAATGTAAGTTCTTCTGAAATTTAAGAATCCTAGAATCGACTATGTTTTTCAGTGTTTTTGGAGGTTGGAGCATCGCACATTTCTCGTGAAAGTTGGCTGCCAGGCTTTTGCCTTCACTTGATAACTCATAACCTAGAAATAGGACGTTGAGATGGGTAATTCTAGATTTTTTTTAATTGAATTTGTACCCATTAGAGGCGTAATTTAAGTATAATGATGTTCACTCTGTTCAAGTGCCTATCCAAGTCATCATCTGTCAGATAGATGTCATCCCCATATGATAATGCCTCGTCATCATAGATTTGTAGAAACTCTGTTACCATTGCTGAGAATAACCCGGGACTGTTCTTGAATCCCTGAGGGAGACGACAGAAGTGACGCTGTGTCCCCATAATTGAGAAAGCGGTCATATACCAACTTTCTGGTGCAATATTTTGACAAAAGAAATTGTTAGAAATATCTAATGCTGTTTTATATTTTTTACGCACAATGTTATTCATTAATGCTGTACTGTGTGCATTTTGCACTGCAAATGTTTTGCATCAAGAATTTAGATGGTTGTAATCCAATACTAGACGATATATATTGTCTGGTTTGGAGACCGGAAACAAAGGATTGTTCATTGACGAGGTGCATGTTTCAATCCCCCCTTGGTATTCAAGTTAATCTAGCATCTCCCTGACCTGTTTTTTAGCTTCTTGCTTGACTGGGTACTCCCTTTGTGCAGTTGGTTGATTGTTTAGTTGGATTTTATGGTGAGGAGATTCCTCATCCCATCCTACATTATGCTGGGCCTCGGGCCACTGCCCATTTCCTGGCATATGTATACTTTAAATGAATTGGAATTATAATGATTTCTTCGCCATGTGGGCACTCCCTGGCAAATGTCGGTGGCCAGTCTTTTTCAACCACAAGTATGTCATAACCCTTAGAAAGTCGCTCCCAAAGAGTGCTTTCAATTTTCTTGGTTTGTCCCCCTCCATCCGGTGTGTTGTTTCATATAACCTATGTGGAGAACTAACCCTGGTATCTGCAGATTCAACTTCAATGTCTTCATTCAAGTCCACTGTCTCCAGAAGTCCCTTCAGGTTCTGGTGAGCTATTGTGACTTCTGCTGCTCTGTCCAACATTGTTTGAGCCCATTCTCCGTTCTTGAGTTGTGTCCTCAAGAACCTCGGCATGGCTGATTTTTAGACCTGCTACCTTTTTTTTGGTAAATTGAGGTTGTTTTTCTGAACGTGTTGATTGTCTTTGGACTTCACACGTTCTTCCTTGTTTTCTTACCGTCCTCTTCTTTTGGATTTCTGTGACGAAGTCTGAAAGGTATGAGAGGAACGTGTATCAGTGTCTAGATATCTATCAGGTTTTCTCAAATTATTTCTATACCTGAGGTCATACCTCCTTTCAGAGGGCTCCTTTTGAGGAGACCACCTCTGGAATGAGAACGCTTCTCTTTAGAAGTTTGTTTGCTTTCTTTTCTCCTCTTCTTCTCCTCCCCTTTCTCTTCCTGATGGTTGTAAAGAGACTTTCGATTCCTTGATTCCCCCGTAATGAGAACTTGTGGCTTCTTTCGGAATAGGCAAGCAGACACTGAGGCATCTGACAGATTTTTTGCGTTCTTTTGGTCTGTAAATAGGCATTCATAATATTTTTATTTTTTATTTTACAGTTTTTGGTCCTGAGGAGAATCCCAAGAATAAAGGAATTTGAAACGCGTAGACCACGGATTTTGCCAAACAGTGGTTTTGGTTAATTAGGTTTCTTTGTGGTATGCCCAATTCTTCTAAATATCCCATTGGTTTTATAGCTGTGTAAATATTGTATAGGGTGTACATATAAAAAAAAATACATTTTGGAAAGTGAACCACGGTTCTGTTTGGCATCCAAGGTGCTTTTTAGGTAACATAACTGTTTCCCCTTTTCTGTTTTGCACCAAGTAGGTTGAGTGTGTTTGGTCTGGCATTGAGAGAGTGGGTTATGATAGATCGAATGGGTCTTGGAATGTATGTGAATGTAATTGGATTTATCACCAGTTTTTGTGTTTAAATGCATTCAAATTTTATGGTTGTCCATCACATGTAGTTATGTGTTCCCTGTAGGAGTTAATTATTGAAAAAACATTTGTGCTATCTAAATAAAAGCTATTAATGAGCTTTCAGGTGTATTGTCTTGTGGTCTATGCACCTTTGGTTAAATTAATTTAATTAATGGATCAGTACTGGCATTTTTTCTTGTTGTTTATTCTAAAGGGCTTAGCCTTACTGATTTAGAGCCATATCCTACCAGTTGTACCTATATTAGGGCATGAATCGGAAATTCATTCGGAATCTAAAATGACATACAACAATCTCTTCTATCCTCACCCTCCTTGGCTTCTAAGTAGCATTCATTGGGTAACACCCCGCACACTGATTGTTGCTGCCACCTTCTGTTGCATTACATGCACAATCAAAGCCCAGTTTATATCCCATCTCACGAGCATCTCTTTTTCTGTTTCATAGTCATTATGAGTCTCTTTGCTTACCACCCAGCCAGTTGGCATTCCCTAGTTTTCTGTACTGGGCCATCTCCCATTTTTGTTCTATTCCATCTCCTTTACCAACATATTATCATTTGATTTCTCCTTTGACCACAATATTGATTGTATGCCGACCTTATCCTATCCTCCTTCTCACCTCACTTTCAAACAAGTCAAGGGCAACCTCGCCACTACCATACACTGGATGACATCCGTTCATTATTCACAGCTCAATTAACACAGATTTAATTTCCTGTTTTCTCTGTACCTACAACCCTACCTGACTTTCTCTGCGCCCCCTTATTCCCTTAACCCACCTGCTCAGGATATTTAGTGTACAGTTTAACTTCAGCAAGAGGAGCATCTTCAGTTTATATCCTCCACTGCCACAGCTGTCGAGTTACAGCTACTCATTATTAGAAAGTTCCGTTCCTATCCCCCTTCAAGACTGCCAAGCTACTGACCAAAACTCTGATATTCACGTCCACCACCACCATATCCACCACCACCATGTCCCCCACCACAACCACGTCCACCACCACCATGTCCACCACATCCACCACCACCACCACCACCACATCCCGCCACCACGTCGTCCACCCTGTCCACCAACATCTCCACCACCATGTCCATGTCGTCCACCACCACGTCCACCACCACCACGTCCACCACCACCGCGTCCACCACCACCACGTCCACCACCACCACGTCCACCACATCCACCACCACTACGTCAACCTCTACCATGTCCACCACCACATCCACCACTGCCACCACCACGTCCACCACCACATCCACCACTGCGTCCACCACCACCACCACGTCCACCACCACCACAACCACCACAACCACGTCCACCACCACCACGTCCACCACCACCACGTCCACCACCACCACATCCACCACCACCATGTCTACCACCACGTCCACTACCACCACTACCACATCCACCACAGCTACCGCATCAACCACCACTACCACGTCCACCACCACCACTTTCATCACCACCACTTTCATCACCACCACTTTCACCACCACCACTTTCACAACCACCACGTCCACCACCACCACGTCCACCACCACCACATCCACCACCACCATCATGTTGTGTAGCCATGCAACACTTGATGTTGTTGCACCAAGGGTATTGTTCTGGATAACTAAACACTTATAAGGTCCCAAAGACGAGACCTATTTGCTATACCAATGCTTGTTACTATTGCAGTTGCACTACAACCAGCCAGGTTGTCAGGGCAAGGGCAGGACCTGACGTACATGGAGGGAGTAGGAGTGGTGGCTGCATCTTAATTGCACATGAGGGCTTGGCCAGCTGTCTTGGGCCGGCCAAACCGTCATGCGTGCTGTGCATGTTCCCCACAGGCTGTATTATACAGCCTAGGCAGAGAACATGCCTAACATCTAAGTCCCTGTCTGAGTGCCGAACCACGACAATCAGACCAATCACAATGCTGTTGCAAGGCTGCGTTGTGATTGGTCAGGGGATTCTGGGAAGCTGTGTTTTTTCCTGGTTCCTGCTTAAATGAGAGGTGATGGCTGGCAACTGCAACCCCAGATATTATTTGTTTACCTTTCCTAACCCCTCCCCCCACCTTCCTCCGCCACCATTCCCTACCAGCAGCCACTGCTTTTAAAGGTACTCCACAGCTAGTCCACTTCAGGTTTTCATCCTCTGTTCTTTCCATTTGCATCATGGCTATTCCTCCCTTCCTGACTTTCTCAATCCATTATGCCTTCTGTCATGTAGTGTTTGATGTCATTTCCTTTTCTTGTTCTTATACTATTTAAAGGCCTCACCCTGTGTGCAGGGTGTATAGCAACAACGCCTTAGTCCTCAGCTTGTTCCTCATTCCTTCACTTGCTGATCCCCACGCTTCGCTCTTGGGACTTCATTTACTGGATTCCTGCCTCCTTGTTTCTCCAACCCTGTGACAACTTCATCAGAGAGGAGGTCTTTTAGTCTTTGGCTTTTTCCTCACAAGATCGTGGCAGCTTCTCAAGGGCACTTAACTACCACATATTGAAGTGTAAGGTGACATCATAGCTTCCTGAAACAGCTGCCTTACCTCCGACAGCAGAAGACCCAGATGTTGATTATGGATAAACATCCAGTCCTAAATTCAATTGGCAAATCACACTGAAACCACTGCCAGCTACACATGTAGTGGTCTGGTATGCACATTATGCTCTACTAACCAATAGCTAATCAGAGGGTAAGATACTGCTAACCTAGCAAAACCTAAGTTTGTCGAATTGTTTGATAATTGTAATATGACAGACTTTTATTCAGAATTGTCTAATGTTCCAGGATGCCATGTAGTTCTTCTCAATTCGATGCCAATGTGTAGGCACCTCTTGTTCAGTGCAAAGTTAGAATGATGTACTTTAATAAATGGCTGTTGAAGAATGTCTTGTACTACATGCACATGCACTGTGTTTGAGGGGCTATCAGGTTTAAAGTATGGTACCATTTGCATACATTCTCAAATACTAATTTTTGGCCGACGAAGATGGAAGAAGTGATATTTCTCTATCGTTTCTCTTAATCTTCGTTATTCAAGTCCTATTCTTCCTCATGAAACTGCTAGTGATCCAGGGTAAATTTTTAAGAATGTCATAAGGTTTGGTAGGATATTCAGAAAATGGTTGTCGGTTGTAAAGATTCTCATATGGTCGTGCTCTTATTTCTGCCTGATAAATACAATATATCCACTCAGGAATTTTACACTTTCTCCTTTGGAAAGCAGATTTTCTGATGAGTCAGTGGTTGCTCACTATATCCACCTGGAAGTGACCTCACAAAATTTACCATCCTACACCTGGACAGGAAGTGACTTAATTGGTTTTTCCATCAAAACCTTCTTTAAAGGAAGCCAAGCAAGAGGACTTTAATTTCCATCACTCATCAGCACAGGAAATGACATCACAGCACCCTGCACTCCTTTCCCCTCTGAATGGCAGTTGCAACACAGATGCACAGTGGACGTGCCGAAGGCAAGCCTGCCTGCACTCGAACGCATGTGGATCGCACCCAGTGCCATGGACTCCAGAGCATACATTCTCCTGGGTGACCTCAACTTTCGCATTGGAAGACTGAAACGGCCCTTGCTACACAGCATTCCTTGAAAGCCTGAGGAACATAGGACTAATCCGGCTTGTTTCAGAACCAATACACATCGCAGGGCTCACACTGGACACCATCTTCACCACAACAGAGAGCATCAAATACTACTCTACCACAGCACTCATATGGACTGACCCCTCTATCTTCCACTTCTCAAATCAACACACCTCAAGTTAATACCCCTACCAGGTTCATATTTCCAATCTGCACCTAAGGCAAAATCACAGACGCAGACTGGCTCGGCACTCTCAGCACGGATCCACCTAGGCTCACAGACTATCCCGAGAAGAACATCAACAATGGGATCAAGAACTGCACTGACTCTCTCACACGCATCAAACACAACAAGCATAGTAGTTCAGATCAAACAAGCTGGCCAGCTGGTACACAGAAGTCATCTGAGACACCAAATGGCACTGCAGACAGCTAGAAAGGAAATGGAGAGTTAGTCACAACACTACCAGCAGAACTACCTACAATGCTGCACTTTGATGCTATTGCCAGCAAATACGAGACGTCAAGCTAAAAGCAGTCATGGAATGCATTGAAGGAAGCTCCAGCAGCTGCAACAAGATCTTCTCTATCGTGAAGGATTTCACCATGCCCCTAGCCACTGTCTACAACATCAATGCCTCCCAACAACTTGGTGACCACCTTTCTAACTTCTTCCACAGCAAAATCGCAAATTACACAAACATTTTGCACACCAACCCCACCCCAGAGGAGGCATTTTTAACTTACCCACCACCAACCAAGACGCCCACCTGACTGAATGGATGAGCCTCACCAGAAAAGACACCGCTGCAATCATGTGTATCATCCACTCAAGGACCCCAAAGCACCCATGCCTTCACCACATCTACATCCTGGGAACCTCACCAATTAGCACCACTCTGACCCACATCATCTACACCTACATCACATCTGCCACTTTACCGGATAAATGGAAACTTGCAGAAATCAATGTCCTTCTCAAAAAGCACACCGCGGACCCAAATCAACAGAGAAAATTCCAACCCATCTCTCAGCTCCCCAATCCAGCCAAAGCGATTGAGAAGGACAGCAACAAGCAACTCACAACCCACCTCGAATGTCAGTCTTCTTGATAACCTTCAAACGGGATTCAAAAAGAACTAGAACACCAAACACCACTCATTGTGGCCACCAATGACATTTGAATCATCCTGGGCCAAGGAGAAAATTTGACCCTCATCTGCCTGACCTTTCAGCGGCCTTCGACACTGTCTCCCACAGCACCCTCATCAGAAGAAGTCACAAGCTTCTGACAGAAAGAACCCATTGGGTCAGGCTGCCACCCTTTACCTCAGAGAACAAGGAACTGATGTGCGAAGTCCAACATGTATCGTCCCTCAGCCCCGCACTTTTCAACATATACATGATACCCCTTGCCAACATTGGCCTATCACAAGACCTCATTGACCTCTCCTACACCAATGACACCCAATTCATCCTCTCCTTCATGGACAAGACAACCCCCACCAGAACAGAACCAACTTCACCAACTGCGTGATCATGGTAGCAAACTGGATGCAAACCAACTGCCTGAAGCTCAACTCTGACAAGATGGATGCACTGGTCTTTGGCGACAAGTCATACCCATGGGACTGCAACATAGTGGCTGTCGGAGCTAGGACCACTACCCACAGATAGTGAAAGAAATCTAGGGAGAATCCCAGATGACCAGCTGAACATGACGGCTCAAGTCAATGCTGTGTATACCTTTTGCTTCCACATCCTACACATGCTGCAAAAGATCTTCAAATAGTTGCCTCAGAACACCAGATGGACCGTCACTCAAGCACTCATCAACAGCAGGCTGGACTGCCACAACACTCACTATGCCAGAACCTCCAAACAACTCCTACACATACTCCAGAACATAGGGAACTCTACCGCAAGACTCATACTCAACCTCTCATGCCACACTCGCATCACACTGCACCTCAGGAAGCTTCACTGGCTCCCCATTCACAAGTGCAGCCATTTTAAACTTCTCACTCATACATACGAAGCCTACATAGCACAGGATCAGAATATCTGAAGAGCCCCTTACACTTACACTTGCACCAACCCACTAGACACCTAGGCTCTGCCTCACTCTCACTTGTGCACTCTCCCAGCATCCACAAAAGCAAAACTGGTGGTCGCTCATTCTCTTACATTGCACCCATGACAAAGAACAACCTCCCTCAACACAGTGGAGTCTCCCCTTCACTTCTTGAGTTCCACAAGACCTGGCTCTTTGTATAAGAACCTTGAGGACTACACACCTATGCACTTATCCAAGCGCCTGCATTAGTGCACTATACAAATCAACATAATACTTTTAGAGAAATCCATGTAAGTTGTACCGATCATCGATTTGATATGAATATAGATTTTGAAGGTGGCACAGTTTCTTATCAACCCATTTTCCTACAGTATAATCTAGGTGTAAATAGGTTCGGTCTCATGAGACAGCAGTATGGATTGAGCAAAATCTGTGCAGGGCATCTGAAACAAAACAGACCATTAGAAGTTGCAATCCCAAACATCCACATTCCTTCCCCCATGGTGGGACTGGCCTTGGGAGTCTGCAGCAGTCCTTCTTGGATCTACCCTGGGACAAATGGCACAATGGTCCTTAGGGTGTGGAGAGGAAGTTGTCCCTAACCAGGAGACCATTAGCAAAGTGCAGTGGACTGAAACCTCCATGCAGCCCTATCACATATTGTATTTAGAGTGAGAGGGTATGGTGAATTGTTCCATATCACCTCAGCTTGGGGAGACTGGTCATCATGTGCGTAGAGCCTTTTAAACCATCAGTGAATGTCTTACAGTTTCGCAGATATCATTTTTTGGATGCTAGTTGTAAATCCAGTTTTCATGGATATTATTAGGAATTACTAAGGTTTTGGGATGCCACGGGTCCAGCAGCTGTTGCAGCGGTGTGAACATTTTAGCTGTAAATGTAGAATTACTGGGGGAATATGAGGCAGAATGACAAATTGACTCAAATTTCCTCATTTTGTAGTGACCCAGCATCTAAACTGTAATGGACCTGATTTTCAAGACAAGAATATGGTCCTAGTGCTACATAGGACCAGAACGGTACCCTATACAGTATCCAAGGAGGGAAACTTCCATGTGGAAAACATTCTGCTCATAAAGGGCAAAAACATACATACCCTAAAAAAGTACACAGCTTAATGAATATCACGCACCAAGAGTGCTTGCACAAATATATAAGAATGTAATGAATGGAAATGAAACCTGGTCACCCACAGTAGGCCTTCCAGGGGTTCAAACTTGAGGGGCCTGGATCTTCTCTTCAGGCATTTTCATTCCTACTTTCACACAGAAATTTTCTAGTCAAATCTGAGGACTGCTATGCTCCCACACATCTCATAATTCCATAGGGACCGGTAACTGCTGATACTGGCCCCAAAGAGGGACAACACTTGGATGTCTAATAGAATGAAGATCTGTGTCTGCCCTCACAATTATTTGAGAGTTGCCACTGGTTACAAACAATATGAATCTCTAAAAGGACATTGATTAAAGCTACAAGAAGTAAGCCAACAGATGAATAAGCTTTTCTATTATGTCTAAATTCACTCATGGAGAGAACTTTGGGCTCAAAGTTTCCATTGCAAAAATAATCGTATACATTTGATTTTCACTAGCCAAGCAGGGAACTCTTACGATGTCTGTTATAGGTTTTTTCCTTGAAGCAACAGTAAGCAAGCGGTCTTTTTTTTTCTTTTCTTGGCATGCTTAATTATTTCAGTTCTTGTTTCCCACAAAGCAATTTAGGAAGGTTTGATTCACCACAATGATGTGCCTGAACTGACGGACAAAGAAATGTTGCACCTTATAATAATCTGTCTGTGAAAGTAGCATATTTTACTATAAAAGTGTCCGTGGCACACTAACCAATGAGTGACACATGAATCAAGTTGGAAGTAGAGTAAAATAGAAATGGCGTCAAGTGGTGTTCACGAAGAAAGGAGCTGACAACGTGAAGATTAGAGGCTCCAGTCCCTGTTATATGTACCTGTGAGTTTGCCAGTACATTTGATTCGACCCTGGGTAATTAGCTTTTCACTGCCCTGTGAATATTGTGGAAGGAATGATGAATTCCTCTTTATTTTGTGGAAGATAAAACCTCGAGACCACTAAATCCTACTAATGTGTCCAGAGCTGCTTACATGTGACCTGTGTAGCAGCCGTGAGCTAGGTTGCTGAGGAAACTGACTTGCGTCATGTTTGCACATTGCACTATAACATGGCCCAGATAGTCTGCATATTGAAAATGTCAATGGAAGGAATGTGTGACGCAAGCCTCTGCGGCGCAGGGGCCCCGCCCCTCCAGGCCCCAGGAGAAATGATTTTCATGACTTTGATGACTGAAATATGTCCACTATGGAACGTTAAAAATTATGCACTTTTATGCGCTTTTCTGTTTCATTAGAATACATATTTTTGTAACTTCAGGCTACTAGTTATGTACGTTGCCTTGGTCCTTCAAATTTACTATTCATAAAAGTGGACGTTAGGCGACATCTATTCAATTTGTTTAGGGTACAGAGCACCAGATGTCTTGTGCATACCCGTTACTCCTAGTACTCTAACCACCACTACCTATAGTTCTTCTCTAGTGATTTCCCTTGCTTTCACTGTATTGCTACTCTCCTATATAGGACAATGACTTTTAAAAAGAATATATAGGCCACATGTATCGAGTTTTTTTGCGTTCGCAAATGGGTCAATGCTCAGAATCCGCCCGTTTGCAAGCACAAAAAATGCTTTTCACGTTTACCAAACCCTATTTTGCAATTCGGGAACCTGTTACCAAATTGCAAAATGGGTGTGTGACTAAGGCCCACATGCATCATTGTGTCATTTTGCATTTCTTAATTTGCGAAAAATAAGGAATTGCAAATTAAGAAGTGCAAAATGCTATGCATCATTTTTTTTCGGTATTTCTTTGTGATTCGGTAAAAATCGCAATTTTTACCGAATCCCAAAGAAATACCGAATTCTTAAGTTAATTTTCGCAATTCCCATTGATTCCTATGGGCCAAAAGGCCCATAGGAGTCAATGCAAATTGCGAGTGGCACTTAGAAAATTTCATGAGTGCAGGGGGGGGGGTCAAAGGACCCCCCCATGCACCCCTGAAATGTATTTTTCGCATCATGTTTCACACACACATGTCCTAAGGACATGTGTGTGTGAAACATGAATGTTGAAAAAAAACCATTTAAAGCATTTTAAACACTTTTTCCAAATTTACCGAGTGGTTCAACCACTCGGTAAATTTGGAACCCTAATTGCGAATTTCCACTTGTCAAAGTAATGATGCATTGCTTTTAAGAAGTCGCACATCTGCGACTTCTTAAAAGCACCCGCAATTTTAGAACTCGCAACAATGTTGCGAATTCTAAAATTGCTTCATGCATCCCAAAAAGCACTTTTGCATTCGCAAACGGCCGATTTTAAGGAATCGCACCGTTTGCGAATGAAAAAGTGCTTGATGCATGTGGGCCAAAGTATTTGGAAAGGGCGTGCTTAGGGCAACCCTTCCAAATATCGCTTTGCTGCTGTATGTATGAAGGGTTTGTAACCTTTAATGCGGTCACCTTCCCCTTTGTGAATGTATGCAAAAACTTTTTTAAGAGCAGGCAGTCGCCGCCAGTGGTCCCACGGACCACTGCGAGCTCTTAAAAAATGAAAAGTGAACTATTCATTTGTTTTCTAAACACAACATGTTTTCCTTGAAGGAAAATGGGCTGCATTAAAAAAATATATAAATTTCTTTATTTAAAAGCTATCACAGACATGGTGGGCTGCGACCCCAGCAGGTCACCATCCCCGGTATTTTAGCGATTCCTAGAGGGTCGCAAATGGCAACCCAACTCATTAATATTAATGAGGTAAGTCGATTTGCGACCCCCTACTAATTTTTATATAAAACACTTGGAGTTTCATACATTTGTAATAGCGATTACCTTATTGTGATTTGCTAATCGCTATTGCAGATGTTGATACATGTGGCCCATAGATCCAATTCGCAAAGCTTTGACAATGGTGAGTCCATCCTGCGACCATACAAGCTGTTAACTATGAAAGCACCTTTTTCTTACATTCCACAAAGCTGCAGTATGCACGCAGAAGTGTTTCACAGGATCACAAGAATTGTCTAGTATAAGTGGGGTGCCGAAGGACTGGCATGATGCATTTTGTGCATAATAGGTTAACACCCAAAAAGCACTAACCTTTATGATTAGGAACTCCCTGCCCCCGGCGATCCGTGCCCTGAGGGATCTGTTCTCCTTCCGCCGTGCGGTGAAAACCTTTTTATTCCCTTAGTTTTAAATTTGTTTGATTTATTGTTTCGTTGTGTTGTGCAGCTGCCTTGTCGGGCGCCAGGACGCTCCTTGGCTGGAGCATCTGTGCGCCTAATAAAAACGCATAACATAACATAACATAACATAACACAACATAACATAACATAACATTTATCCAAAACGTTATACCTGCTTTTCCTGCACTAGGTACACGTGTCTGAGCACTTTAAGATGAATCCCAGAGGACCCGCTGGAAATTGTACAGACAGTGAGTAAAGTGCAGGCGGGGCTAACATTCATAGGTGGAAATATGTGGGGCCTAAAAATGTGAATAGAAGAGAAATCGTGAAATTGCAATTTACCCCTAGAATTCTCCTACTATGTTCTTTTAGTGTTCGGAAAACAGACATAAATCTATATTTTAGTGAATAACTGCCATTTACATATACATACAAACATTACATTATGTAATGTACGTCAGGGTTCTGAAGGCAGTTTCCGTAAACAACACAATGGTTGTAGCTCTAAACCACATTTTAAAGCGCTATTCTTGTCTCTGAACTGGGTATGCGGTATTGGTTCCTTGGTTTCACTGTCATTATCATCCAGATAGTTCATAATGGTACTCTTAAGCCTCGCTGTTTCAGTACAATACTGTGACCTTCATTTTTAAGTGTTTTCCTGTGTATAGGTGTTTTTCCTTTTGTGCTATTTCTCACATTTAGGCAGTGGAATGTCCTCTTTTGTCTTTTTATGTTTTGGCCTAGTAGATATTTAGCACATCTTGTGGGCAAGTGTCAAAGTTGTAGAAAAAGTCTTGCATGTCCTTGCTTCATTAAAGCTTGCTTTCATTGTGGTGCATGCATTCTATAGTTGCACACGAATGTAAGTAGTGTATAATACTTAGTCAATAAACAGCAATCTTAAAAGTCTTGAGGGTCAAACTGTATTCCCTAACTAAATGAGGAGGTTGTAAAGTGGTTTTCAGAGGTACTTCCTTAGTTAGAGTAAAACGTCTCCTGAGAATTTGGCTATGACAGAACAGTCGGGGATAAGACAATTGGTAGGGGGCCTTTCGGGTAAATGGGGCTTGGTTTCTCATCAAGTCTTCTTTGCCTGCATTAGGGAAAAAAATTAGAAGCATGTAGAAAAGAGATTGCCTGTAGTTAGTTTAAGAGCAATCATTTGGGACACCAACATCTCGGAAAAGTCAAAGCTAGTAGCATCATGTCGAAAACGCGGACACCTTTGAGCCTTTCAGAAAAAAACACATGTTTAGGTCCCACATACTACATATTTAGAAGTCTATTGGCAAACAATCCTGTTCTATCCACTATAAACTTAGAATTGGCTTTCTTTGCACATTGCACACGATTGGATAGTTTTTATGCCAATCGTAGTTCTTTGTTCCTCCTAATTCTATGCCTTTTCTCTCTGGTCTTGTAGTTGGCCATCTGAGGAGCATTTCGTTCTCACTGTGCTTTGATTGGATGATTTGTATCTTTCCACTGCCAATGTCAGACCCAGTGGCAGATAGTGACATGTGAAAGTGGTGAGGTGAATCAAGAGCAGTAGTTACTCGGGGCTAACAGGAACAACTTAATAGCCCTGCACACCTGTCAAATTAGTTTTAACAGTTGGAAAAATCATAATGTACTTTGTTTAAATAAATGAAAACAAAAGTATTACCAATGTCCGTTTCACGTGTGCAGGTCTGCAGGGAAGTCCTCGGAGATGAGGGACCACAATCTGGTCAGTGTCTTCAGAGTAGGAAGGCACTCCAGTGCTCCCAGAAACCACAGAGCCTGACTCTGAAGTGAAGGGCAAATGAACGTAACCAATCCTTGAGCTGCTCTCATGCCATTTTCAGCATTAGAGTAGCACCGTGATCGGTCGGATCAGGCTAATGCAGCACTCCTTTTCAGACTAGAAGACTGTACCTGCAATCTGCCCGGCTGTTACACAGCTAGTATTCGGTGGCGGTTGGTAGTGAATGGGGGTAGGTGGTTGGGGTGGGAATATAAAAGCAAAAACCACTTGCCTTTTCCAAAGGCCGCGTCTCTCCTCCATTTCTCTGCTCTGGAAGAAGCTGCATGAAGCACCCAGCACACAGGCACACCTGAGCCAATCACAATGCTTCAATGCAGCTTTGTGATTGGTCTGAGCGTGTTAAATCGGCGCTCACATCACAACAGGGAGCCTGTGCATATTCCCCACCAGGCTGTCCATTACAGCCTGGAGGGAACTATGCAAAGTGCGCATGACTGCTTGCCCGGCCGAAAATGACCGTCCAAGCAGTCATGCGCACTTAGGGCCTAATTGTGATGTTGGGCAGACTAAAGTCTGCCCGACATCATTTCAGTACTGGGACTGACTACCTCCTTTCGGTGGTCCCCACCGAGCAATTAGGATGCAACCGAACACTGTTCGGTTGCACTCTTATTCTTTACAATGGGAGCATGAATTCCGTCTGGAATGCATGCTCTCATTGCAAAATGAAGCGATGCGTTTCATCCTTGCACCTGAATGTGCCTGACATAAGGTGCAGGGATCAACAGGGAGGCACCATAGGTGTCCCCTCGGCCTCCAACTGGAGGACGGGCTCCCATGGGGCCCTGCTGGGGGCCCCCCAAAGTCGACTTCAGACAGCCTTCCTGTGTTGAAAAAGGCTGGCACAGAAAGGTTTTTGGAATCCGACATTGCAATTACTCAGGTGGAAAGAGCCACCCTTGGGATTTCTGAAATCGTTCAGACTGGAAAGGAATCCGACCGGCTGATTACGATTATGATGGTCATAGCCCTTTCCTAATGCATCACAATCAGCCCCTTAGTGTGCACAGTCCTCTCCTCCACCCACCCTGAGCCCCAAGCCCTACTATAACCCAGTCCGCAGCAACCAAAATTAAAACATTAGTAACCTTGTTATTATTGTTTTATTTTTTCCCTACACACTGCTCTATGAAGAGTGGGGCCACGCTCCTCCGCCTTAGCGAAGGAGCTGTCACTGCTAGTATTGGTGCATGCTGAACTGAACATGTCGGGCAGGCCATTGCAAGACAGCAGATCAATTCTGCTGCCAATCAGAAGCAGGAATGGCCCGAGCCGAGACACAGTGCACTTTATTCAAATGGTCAAGATAGCCATTAACCATTTTATTTAATTGTTTTCTACAGCTGCTGTGCTCTCAGCGGGCTGAGTAACACTCCTCGGCCATAAAGGAGGAACCACTGGTCAGACCTGCACTGTTTTGCATGAGAGACTATTTTTTTTCTCTCTCTCTCTCTCAAGGCTTGCTGTACTCCATTTACAGCCTTTGTTATCACAATAAAAAAATTAGCCGCCACATGTTGTCCCAACTACTTTGCACTTTGAGCATCCCTCTCCTTTATATCACCAGGAAGAAAGCTTAAAACAGCATTTACATCATTTAAAGACAGCCATTGGTGTTTGTGCAGCAAGTAAAGTTAGTCCAAGATGGCCTCCACCTTTGCACATGCATGCACAACACTAGTCTTTTAAAGATTTTTCTTAAGTCAAAACAAAAAGGAAACTATCCAAGGTTGCCACCATGTATGCGCTGTGGCCATCTTTAAATGACTTTCATAAAACCATTGTGGGTAGTTTACCACTCTGCAAACAGTTTGAGAATTCCTGCTAAATTTGCAAAATTAGTATTTGTGTGGAAGGGGAAACTGATTTTCCTTGTAGTGAAATTAAAAATATAGTTAATTAGTACAATTGTGCCTACATATACATGTGTAAAATGCACCATAAGTGTAAATTGCTACACATTTGAAAATGCTATCAAATTTAGAAAATAATGCATGTTTTCAGGACTGTTATTGAAATTATTTTTGAATTGGATGAAAGTTTTAATTTTTTTTCGAAATGTAGGATTATTCACATGAAGGCAACTTTTTATCTTTCTATGTTACCTTTGTGACCTCTGAAAAGATTTTCCTGACTTGGAAAAGTAATACGTATTTTGGACCTAAAAACTGTTCTCACTGAAGAAGGACACACCCTTACATCCTATCACATTCCCTAACACCTCCCCCATGCATGTCTTAATTTTGTTTGCTCACATATCCACATCAGTCATCTGATGAGGGTAATTTTCTGCAATCAACAAGGCACATCAGACTGTTATGTATATTTCCTTAGTTTAATGAGGATGAACATGGTTTCTACCTTAAGCATGCTTTAATTCCGTCTGTTGCTTTAAATCAAAAGTAGGCAGAATGTCAAGCTGGTAAAAATTAATAATGCTTGGAGCTAACATAGGAGAGAGAAGTGTGGGAATGGAGCGGAGTGGCATGAGTCAAGAGGAGAGAGAATGAAGTTAGTATAAGAATGAGTGAGAAGGTGAATTGAAGAAAAACATGAGCCGGCGATAGGGTGGGTACCTGGAGAAGAAGAGTAAGAAAAAACGGAGTGAAATGGGTAAGGAGATCAATACAGAAACAATTATGGATAAGTAAAATAAGATTTGTGCTGAAAAATAGTACGGGTAAATAGAGGAGGGTGTTGCTGGTGAGAGGCTGGACTTTAAAAAGATGGTTTGAGAGATGCTCAGATGAGTAAAGAGCAGTGTAGGATGATTGGACATTTGAGGTAAGAATGGATAAGGCAGGAGAAAATGTGTAAGGAAGTGAGGGAGATCTGTAAGTTAACGAGAAGAGCATGTGCAATAAAAGAGAGGAGAAGGTAGAGAAGTGAATAAGAGAGGGAAATTACTGGCAAGGAAAAAATAGACAAGATAACAAGATGAGTATGGAAAGGAGCTGGGTAAAAAAGAGACTCGATTGGGTGTGGATAAGATGTGGAAAAAAAGAGAAGAAAAATGTGTTAAGGGTAGGGAAGGATGGGCAAGAAAAATGATGATGACTAAGAGGGAAGAATAGATAAGGAGATAAGAGAATCTATGAGAAGGTGGATGAATGTTTAAAGAGGCGATGAGATGGACGAGTGGTTAAGGAGCGGATTTGCAAGGGGACAACTTATCAGCTGGGGATTAGATGGTTAAGGAGAGAGAAGTTAAGGAGCAGAAATAGCAGAAGAAAGGATGAGTTAGGAAAAGAGAGGTTGGGTGTGGATGCAGATGGGAAATAAAGTGCAAGGGTCATCCTGATTTTCTTCCACCAAGCATTTTCATGTATCGTTGCTCTGTCACCTTATTAGGCACTTAATGCTGCCCAGCGTATGGTTTATCATGATTTGAACATTTCAATTTTCAGTAGGAAGGAGTTTCTGTGAGCTGAACTTAAGTTTTCTCGTGCCTTGGTTCCTGGTAGGAAGAGCAACGTTGGTATTGCTATCTGACTTAGCAAAGAATGGGAGCGACTGAGCCTAGGCTGCTTATTTAAGGATTGTTTTTGTCATGGATGATTTCCCTCACCAGCTAGGATTGCTTGTTGACTTAATGTTGGTGAGCCAGTAAGTGACATTTCTTACCCTTGTGTTGGCATGGAAATCCGTGCAAGTTTTTTATTTGTGGGGCCATATGTGCCCTCCAATTTCTATTCTTCTTGTTTTAAAATAAAACCTATCTGGCACAAACATTTTTATATGAGGAAGCTGTTTTTGGAAATGTTGCTGCAGATTATTGTGGGGGCATAAAGCATGAGTAACAATTTGGCCTGGGAGGAGTTTGTAGAGATCTGCTGCGTAGAACTCCGCGTAGTGCCTTACAAACTCTGCCACGCTTCTCTGAGTTCTAAAAGCAGGGGAGTACATTATGTCATGCAGATTTTTAGTACCGGTGTTTGTCCAGCATTGTAAAATCACCGGGAATGGCAGGACACTCAGTGCAAGAGGGCTCAGCCACTTGCTGCTGCACAAGTAGAAGTTCTACTCGAGCGCCAGCTTTCTCAATGTGAACGGAAAGTTTCACAATGCGAGCGGTAGCCAGGGCCGTACTAACTGTAGCTGGCACTGGAAGTTTCCCCAAGTATATTGGTCCCCTGTAACAAAAGCGACAATGGTGAGACAGGAGTGATGCTTCGAACTAGCACTCCCCCCCCAGGAGCTGGCAGAGCTGTTTGACAGGGCCGATTTGGGGTCCCAGCCCAGCAGTGGTGGTAACAACCATCTTGTGGACCCAAAAGTGAACACACTGGTGCAGGGTCACCCTCTCATCCACGGGTTCCAAAGACTAACAATAAGAGATCTGCACTGGAGCTGAAATAAAATAACAAGTTTATTAATCACTCATGAGTAGGACCACGCCCACACAACACTCTCAAGTGTTGCAGGAGGAAGTAGTACCCTGAACTCACAGACCATCATCTTTATATTCTCTTTTTCGGCAATGTAAGCATGTGGACAGAAATGGAAAGAACAAGTTTACAAATAGCTATCACCAAACAAGGGCAGATGAATAATCACTTGGTCAGCAAATAGGGAGGGGGTGCAGGAATGCTTATGGCAGCAGTAAACAGTCAACAGATAACATCTAAGACCAGGTGCACTGGCAGCCACAAACCCCCAGCACGTACATTGCTCAGCCATGTCAGGCGGTCAACTAAAATAGATGGCACAAGCCGAGTGAAAAGGCAAACAGCAGAGTAGGAAAGAATTACGAAGGAAACAAAATGGGCACCACAGTAAAAATGGCTGTAGCATATGCCAAGTAAAATATTACACGTTTCCACAATCCGCGACCGCCCGCGTTGGGGAATCTCTCTGGGAGGTGGTCTAACGTTACATTTTCCTTGGTCGCCAACTTAACTGAGTGAGTGAGTGAGGAAAAAACTTTGCTCCGTGTTTCAGAACTCTATGTGCTCCACAGAATGCAGAATACTCCACAAACAGAGCGGAGTTCACTGCCCAGGCCTAGTAACAATAACGTTTAAGGCCATCAAAGCATTCAAGTTATAATTAGTCCTAGACTTAAGCCCAATGAGATTCCCTTTTGATGTCCCATTCCAATCACAGTTTGTTGTTTAATAAACCTCTAGGCCAGTGCTGAACATCAAAGTAAATAAAAGAAGGGATTTGGGAAGGAAGCATAGCACTGACTGGAGAGCAAAGAAATCTTTTGGAGCATGAGTAACTACATAAGAAATTAGAGTTCCGCTTATAACTGGATATTTAGTGATAGTGGGCCAGTGATTAATTTGAGAAGGAAGTTTCAGGTGGCACAAGCATTTCATTCTCAACAATGGGGTTAGTGATAGTTCACCACGTGGTGGCACTGTCTGTCTAATTTTGAGATGAACACAACAACAGTATTTAATAATACTATATAAATTAAAAAGTATATATACCTGCCCCTCACACCACCCCTTTAGCTTTAAGTGACCTGGAGTAGCAGAAATAGTCACACTTGTGGGAGTGTGATGCTTTGTGGTCATTTTAGTACTGGTATTGGCAGTAGTGGTAGGAGCAATGGGTGCCGTAAGCTGCAGCAGTCCCCTGAAAAGGGCCCTGGCACTCACTCATTTACAAAGTAAGCACTGCACTGCTACAAAGTAAGTGGCCCATCTATATTATGGAAGACTGCACTTCTACCCCCTCCACTAAAGAGAGTATTCAATAGGGTAATAGGACTACTCCATTTAATGAGGCATATTCTTGCCCACTAGAAAACATAGGTACATTTCTCCACCCCTCCTCCTCTTCGATGCAGGCATCTTGCATGAGTTGAGCAGTACCCTCTTCCACTTATTGAAATAAGGATGACTTAAGAATTGATTGTACATTTGAACCAACAACCCATAATGAGTATCGCAGACTTGAGTGTTTGAACCAGTATCAATTGTCCAAGTTAAAAATTATGAAAGCCATGCTCGGAGATGCACAATTTTTTTTCTCTTCCCCTGTAACTTTCAGTGAAAAACGGGATTTTGAAAGACAGTCATTATGTTGTATGTAAACATGCCTAGAGATAGTGGTATAATAGCCTGCCATCCTCTGCCCCTCACCCCGCTGCCCCCTACGATTTTGGAGGGGGGTGATAGGGTTCCAATCTTCGAGCCCTGATGGGGACTACCTTAGCTTGTGTCTGAGCCTGGGTGTGTGAGACGAAGAAGATGGATGAGTGGAAGTGGCCCCATATAATATCCCAGGCCATCTGGTAGGACATTACACAAGGCCAGTGTTTGATGGAGAGCCCTGCACTTTAGAATTGCTCTAGGGTTTGAAGACATTTCAGGAAGTAGTTAATATTTATGTGGGCTTGAGGTTGGCTAACCCTCTTAATGGTACTCTGCAACCAGGTGAGTGGTATCTTCCTTGTGTCATTTTAACAGGAAGGTCAAAGTGGATAGAGAGGAAAGTAGAGCAAGCAGAAAGCCCAGGAGGGTGGGGAACTGGAGGAGAGAAAGACAGGAATAGGAACACTGTGAAATCAAAACAGAAGATGGCGAATGGGAGAAAGAGGGTGAGCTGTGGTTTTGTGTGCCTCTGGACAGGTGGTATGAGAGACATTGCAGTAAGATAGATTTGCTGTCAGAAGGCCACTGGACGTGGAGGTTCAGCTACAAGCTCAACCCATGCTTGAGCAGAGTTGAGGCACATTGGTGGACCGGCTTGTAATGGTACTAGCCCAGGAGCAGCCCGCATATGTAGGGGCAGTGGGGCGGTGTGGGAAGGGAGTTAACTATAAAAATTAAAACAATAAAAACATTCACCTTGCACTCTGCAATATAGCGAGCGCAAGGTGAATGGTTTTCTTTACTTTTTTTATTGAATTTTCCCTCCTCGTCATCGTTTGACTCTTCCCCCCCACACAAACCCCACTGGCCCATCGCTCTTACCTGTATGGGCCGTTACTGTCCTAGCCTGACTTGGCCATCAAAAGGATCATAGATCAGAATTACTTTAGCAAATTTCTGTGCAAGGGCCAGGTTCCTGGAACAGCAGGAGGCATATGCTGAGACACATTGCTTCGATGAACAGGTTATAAGGAACAATGTTGAACTGCTTGTAAGTAGGCACAAGTGGAATTTGCCTTACACTGGCATAATCTCCCGTAAATCTGATAATTTTCAGTAATTTCACATTACGATTATTAGGAGAAATTCATGAAAATATGCTCTTACACACGAGGGTGCATTTCACTCCCAAATATAGTAACAAATGCTGGTTTAGAATTTCATGTACTTATATGTATTTCACTTCATGGTTTTGCAAATTTGCACAAAAATGATTACACAATTTCACACACCGCTTTATTGTAGGGGTTTCGGTTCTGGAACAGTATGTGTATGTTGAAAAATGGTCCTCCACTGAAGGATCACCCCAAACCTTTTGACTTCCTCGTCCTTTTTTAGGTTTTGCCTGGCGAAAGCTGCGCTCTGCGCAGCTTTTTCGCGCAGGCGAAAACCTAATGAGAACTGTAGTGTGGGTTTGGGTCGGCCCTCGTCATTCATTGGCTGGCTCCATAAATGGAGCCTAGCCATTGGACGAGGGGCCTGTCCGTCAATGCCGGAGTAGACTCGGGGGCGTTTCCGAGATTCTTTGGCTTTTGCCGACGTCACGCGACGCCGGGAACGCCCCCGATTCTGGTCCGGCATTGCCGCCACCTGCCTTCCTGCTCTGCGTGTTTGTTCCCGCCCCTGCCCCCCCGCCCCCCCTCCCGCTCTCCGTGCACCTGCCTTCCTGCTCTGCGTGTTTGTTCCCGCCCCTGCCCCCCCCTCCCACCCCCCTCCCGCTCTCCGTGTGTTCGTTCCCACCCTCCCCTCCCGCTCTCCGTGTGTTTGTTCCCACCCTCCCCTCCCCTCCCGCTCTCCGTGTGTTTTATTCATGCGTGTTCGCAGAAGGGGCATGGGAGGTGAATCTGTCCGTCAACGCGGACCCGTTTTCGTTTTTTTCAGGAATTGTCCCCATCGCCGCCCGGCCCGCGACCAGGAAGTCAGGCAGGCCGGGGGCGGTACTGCGGGACACTCGTCATTCCCCAGGCCGCGCTCTGATTGGCTGCCGGCCCGGGACCTAAGTGGAGGAAGAAGCAGCCTGCAACCTACGCCGGAGACCGAGGAGAGTCCCGAGGAGAGGGAGCTCTCCAGCCGCCGACGAGACCCGGTGAGTGCCTGAGAAGGAAGGGGGAGGCGTCGGGGCACACTGCCGGTGCCCCGTTGGCGCATCTCCGTTCTAACGTTTTTGTTGTTTGGTGGGGGGAAGGTGGGGCTAGGCCTAGGTGGGGCGCGTTGGTGTGCAGCGGGCCGGCTGTAAAAGACCGTTACGCTTCCTGAGCTACCGAAATTCCACTAAGCAGTTAGGCTTGTTGCAGGACAGAAAGTTAATAGCAAAACACAAAAGCAAAGAGATGAAAACCGGCTTAGAGAATCTGCTCGAGTATTTGTTTAAATGGGTCGATATCAGCTTCCCTTTCCAACAGATGCATATGGGGCAGATAATGGGCAGGATTTCACTGAAGGCGTGGATATGTGCAAGTCTAAAACAAAGGGGAAGGAATACAGGCGTCCTTGCCACAGTATCTACAAATCGAGTTTATTGCCATAATTCTGTATACATTTATGAATTCTTGAAACACACATGTTACATTAGTTGGTACTTCTCTGCGCTAGTTGAGTATGTACAGTACACTCGGAGTAATTGTTACAAGATGCCAAATGTTAACAATTAAAACTAAACTTAATACCAGAATTGAGAATGTGTGTTCAGAAACACTTAACTGACTTAATTTCACAATACACTACAGAACACAAAATTGTCGTTTAAAATAATACATAACAATTTCTCGCTCTGTTTACCTTGGTGGATGAAACAAAATGGCTCTTATAACAGGACCAATACGTATCTTCCTCTCTTCTGCAGAGTCCTCAGGGAGTATGCATCAGACACAAAGGATCCAACTGACCCGTATACCATTCAGCAACATAAAAAGCCCAAGTGCATCCATCTCCTGATGGAAGGTTCTGGCAAAGTGTTAAAGCAGCGCATGTAACACGTTAAAGACTATTAAATGTACTTTCCACTGAATCCCTGGCACCTAACATTTCCTTTGTGTATTTGCTGCTGTATGTGTATTCTGTTGCAGTGTCTCTATGTGCCTGTCCTTTTATTTGTATGACTGTCGGAATGTGTCTCTATGTGCCAGTTTGTGGATTGTGCCTGCTTGATTTTATATTTCTGTGTCCGTTTGTTGGCGTTTCTCTGTGCCTGTCTTTCCTTGACTTTGTGCCTTTCCCCAGTGTGTGTCTGCCTCTTTGTGTTTTTGTGTGCCTCTCCGATCGCGTGTCTCTGTGCCGTTTTCTGTCGGTACCTGACATGAAGTATTTCCCTGAGCCCAAGGTTGTGCTTGGCGATGTGCGGGTTGGCCTGTTGTCCGTTTACCAGGATACTTATTTTACCTATCTTATAATGTGCGCAAGAATTTATGTATATATTGTGTGCGGCAATTTTGGGTCTATCATGTGAACGAGTTGTGGTGTACTCGGGTCTACTGATCTTGTTTGTCGCTTCTTGTCTGGCTACATGTGTCATTTAATTTCTTCATATATTCTTGCGAGCATGTTGGCCTGCATTGTTCCTTATGCTGTGTGCACAAACCATGCTTCCAGGTGTTTGTGAGGTTGTCTTTCTGTCTGAGTGTAACTGACTCTGTTGTGGACTGTGGTATGCATGCGAGTCTGTCTCTGTATTAGTTGAAGCTTGTTGTTTTAGATTTTGATTCCTGAATGAGGCACAAGTACACGGATCTCAGCGGGCTGAGTTCTGAGATTTCCCAGTTGATAACTAGTGATTGTGGAACGGTGAAACCAGCTATTACCAGCGAGTTTGGGTGAACTGTTTGGTAAGTAGCGCTCAGGACTTGAGGGATACCCGGGGAAAATGAAATAATGATTACCCCTTTAGGGAACCTGGGTTTGCCATCCTGGCTTTGACGAATGTGCGGTTCTGATTCGAGGCACATGTTTGTTTTTATCTGTCCCTCTTACAGAATTTGTCCCCATGTGACTCTCCTTCATGAGTTTGACAACTCGCCGTTGCCTTTGAGTCATGCCCTAAACCCAGGAAGCTGATACAGTGAGTGCAGTTAGTGCTTACTCTGTGAGAAGAGGTGCGGGTGTGGCAGTTATTTTGATGAGGAGGAAAGATAATGGGCCAGAAGGTGTGTGTGTGGGGGGGGCTCTGTGTGGGTGTGTGTGGGGGGCTTTGTGTGGCTGTGTGTGGGGGGGGCTCTGTGTGGGTGTGTGTGGGGGGGGGTTTGTGTGTGTTGGGGGGGCTCTCTGTGGGTGTTGTTGTGTGTCATTTGCGAGAGATAAAGCTAGTGGCATTGTAAATGACAATGCCATTTATTTATGTTAAAAAAAAACATAAATACAAATAATGTCAAGAGCAATGCCAATCGCTCTAACTTTAACAAAGGCAAAACCATTGCATTGTAAATGCTTGTTTTCCCATCTAATTTTTGTTGGCTTTAGGACTCTGAGCACTTTACCACTGCTAACCAATGCTACTGTGCAGATTCTGTCTCCTCTAAACATGGTAACATTGGTTTATACCCAATTGGGAAATGTAAGTTACTTATAGGTCCCTTGCAAAGTGGCACTACATGTGCCCATGACCTGGAAATTAAATGCTATAGGTGGGCCTGCATCACTTATTGTGCCACCTACTGCAGTAGTCTCTTAACCATGTCTCAGGCCTACCACTGCAGACCCTGTGTGTGCAGTTTTAAACTGCCATGTAGACCTGGCACGTGAAATCTTTTGCAAGGTCTAAACCTTCCTTTTTAATAAATGTCACCCCTAATGTAGGCTCTGGGCAGTTCAAGGGCAGGGTGCAGTTTAAAAGAAAAGTAGGACATGTATT
This sequence comes from Lissotriton vulgaris, assembly GCF_964263255.1. Lineage (NCBI taxonomy): Eukaryota > Metazoa > Chordata > Amphibia > Caudata > Salamandridae > Lissotriton > Lissotriton vulgaris. The sequence continues at coordinate 694,433,451 of NC_141687.1, read as the reverse complement.
TTTAAGTTTTACATGTCCTAGTGGTGAAATACACTTACATTTGTTTTTCACTACTGCAAGGCCTATCTCTCCCATAGGGTAGCATTGGGATTACCTTATTACATTTTATAAGTGTAATTTGCAATTGGGAAGAGAGAAGACCTACATGTCTGGTGTCTCTGGAATCGCAATTTAAAATCACAACTTATGGTTAAGTTGGATTTTAAATTGCAATTCAGAAAATACCACTTTTAGAAAGTTGGCCTTTTTTTGTTATTTTAGCCATTTAGTTTGACCTGCCTGAATCTGTTCAGTCTGGGTTGTGTGACAGCTGAGCTTTGTGTATTCTCTCTAAACAACCGCAGAAAGGCTGCTTAGGTGTGACTGATGGATCCTCTTGGGAGGATGGGAGGAAGGAGCTGGCACAACCTCACACTTACATATGAATAGGCTGTGCCCTCTCCACACACAAAGAGCTGCATACCCTCCTGTAGTGAGTTTGGAGACAGGGCAGGAAGGACCTCTGTGCACTCCAAAGCTTTTTTTGAAGTCTCCCCCTCTTCAAAGGCACATTTAGGACTCGTACTGGACATCTGACACCATGATTGTAGAACACCTCTGGACGTGTGACCACTCTGCCAGGAACTACTGCTGTGCTGATGAAAGGACTGCCGCTCTGCTCGACATCTGCTTTGCTGGCCTCTTGCCTTGCTGAGGTGCCCAGCTGCCTGCTGTTCTCCTGCCTTGGTGAGAAGTGGACATGCATCACTTTAACCAAAAATGACTCCAAGGGCTTGCTGGCTTGCCTTATGTTCAAAATTATTTCATGATATCAAAGACTTCAACTACTTACATCTGTACTCCACATGCTGTGTGCCTGCGCTGTCAAGTGGTGCCACCCCAGTCCTGGATCCTTTGAAGTGAGGCCTAAGGTGCTTCTCCATCCAGAACCCATGCATTCTCATTGAAACCGGCACAGCTTTGCCTTTACATGAGTGAGAACCAGCACATCCTCATCGGTGAGTGAAGCGGAACCAGCGCATCACCTTCGGAATCAATGTATCGCTTACTGCGGGGATAGCAGCTGTACATTGATTTTGGAACCAGCGCTTTCCACTCAAAACTGACATGTCACCGCAGTTTCTGGGAGAAAATCAGTACATCTTAGCCACTGTGTGGCTCGACACCAACGCATTCCTTCTGGCTGCACCTCACACCTTCGTTGACACATCGTGGATAAAGGTACTTTGGTTCAGTGGGTCCCTGTATCCGGCACACACTCTATCGTAGTTGGCCTGAAATTTTGACTTTTTCTTTGTCTAGTGCAACCACATTACTGATTAAGCTCTTTTTGCTTCTTTGCGCTATTTCACCTTTATTCTTAAAAATTCACATCTCGACCTCTACTTGTTGGATTTTTGCTGTTTGGGTCTTTTTTAATTTATAAAATTAAGCTCTGTTTCTCTAACCTGGTGGGGAGTCTTTATGTGGTGTTTTCACGGTTTTACTGTTTGAAGTGTTGCACACATACGGATGTGTAGCTACCAAAGGGTGAGCACAGGATGACTTAGGGTGTGTTGTGAGTTACCCTGACTAGGATTGTGGTTCCTGCTTGGACCGGGTACATACCTCTGCCAACCAGAAGCCCAGTTTATAACAGAGTAGTAGTGCTGAAAGTCCGGGTTCTCGTGCATTGGCAGATTTGCCTATATAGGCATGAGCAGGGCCGGACTGGGAACGAAAACCGGCCATGCAAAGTGCTCGGCCGGCCAACTTTCCCCCTCCCCCCCCCCGCTCCCCGGGAAGGGGGGTTGTTGGGGGTGCGATGCAGCTCTTTGCCAGGGCCGGTTTTCGGCCGATTTTGTGACCGGGCCGATTTTGCAGCTATGCTGCAAAAACGGCCCTGTGACAAAAACGGCCCCCAGGGGCCCACAACCGGCCTCCACCCTTGCGGCGCACCGGGGGATTGCCCGGTGCCCGCTACGGTCAGTCCGGCCCTGGGCATGAGTACTTGAAAAGCAGAGTTATGGCAAAGCAGGTTAGGCTTGAGTGGAATGGAAGGGCAGGATAATGGTGCTGCAACTAAGAATCGAAATGCACTGGTAGACGTGCCCACAAGGTTTATCGTGATTCATGGCAGGATTGAGGCGCATAGGCAGAGTTGCTAGTAACTGTCATGGATCTGCAGAGGACTGTTGCTGCAGGTCAGGACTGAGGCACATTGGTAGAGCTTCTTGTGATGGCCACACTATTGCATCATTAGGTGATCAGCTTTGGTGCCAGTTGGGATGACCTTTTCCAATTGTGGACTTATTATTTAACAATCTTATTCTAGCATCTGTAGCCGTGTTCCACTTGTAACTAACACACTTAAAACAATCATGTGTTTACCTACATAACCAGAATTTGTCTCTGCTGGGATGCCATCTATTAATACTGATAAGGCAGCAGGTTGGGCTTGAGGCACATTGACAGCTACTGGTAATGGACAGATTATTAATAATTTACATGTGAACCCCTTGGTTTTGTGTGATCAGGAGCAGGTGTGTGAGCGCACGGTGCATGTGTTTAAGAAGGCAGTTGCACCTCACACTGTCGTCAGAAATACATGGTATTCGCATGTGTGTCTTCAGCATGGATCAGGACCTTAAGCAGGGGAGTGTCCACCTGAGTGACAATTGATGTAACTTGTTTTAATAATATTATAGCAGCAAAGGCCATATGATATAATGTCCAGGGACATTATCATTATATCAATTAATACTTACGAAACCTACTAAAGCCTACCTAATTTTTGTCACAGAATGCTGCCAAGTTTACTGTCCGAGAGACTAATCACCAAAAAAATGCAGCAATCACAGCAATGTTTGTGAGATTGGAAGCAGTGCAGAATCAAATGGTTCCCTGTATGTGGCAGTTCAAGTGTGCAGATGATCTTTTTGATCTAACAATACCTAAAGCAATTCCTCGAGGTGATGTGGCAATAAAATAATCATAATATGAAAGGGTGGACGGTCACAGTGACCATGTAGAAATTGAACCGATCTAGTTAAAAGAAAATTGCTTCTGGTGGGCAAGGAGTAAAAAAGTGACCCACCCTCCAACACTCATCTTACTTTGCCCATAGCTAGTACAACTGTGCCTAGCTTGAGGACTTGCGTTTTGTTCTATATCTCATGTAAATAGACAGTTGCATCTCCTACTGGCTGTGTTTTGTGAACAAGTCTCGTAGCACTGCTTCCTATACTGTACATCGTTTGTGAGATGCAGTGCTTAATTTGAGCCGGTAGTTTCCGGTGCTCAGCACTGGCACTTAATCCTCAACACCAGCGCTTTTGGCATGGGTAGATTAAGTGATTTATCCAGAATCACAGGATGTTGAGCTGACGCCAAGACTTGAACGTGTTTTCCCAGCTCTGAAGCCAACAGCTCTGGCCGGTATGCCACATCTTCTACCTCACTTTCATGGTTCTGTTTTAGGCGGCGCTAACAGGAGAAATTGGCTCGAGTAAACTGCACCCAATGAGAGCCCTGCACTTATTTTATTTTATAAATTAACCACTGGTGATATCGCATTTGCTGCCAGGGTCTAACTGTCCTATAGGTCAATCAGGCAGCGCCGAAATGGCGGGTCTGACAGGTTAGTTTATGGGCCATATTTTGGGTTGTTTTATGGGCCTGTTTTAGGGTAAGCATCATTTTTAGGCCAGGGCTACCGTCGCACTGTGAAGCAGTGGGCGGAGCCGAAGATTGTATGACTTCAACAGTGGGGCTTTAACCCGCCTCTCTCTTCCGTTGGCTAGCTCCATAAATGGAGGCTAGCCATTGGAAGAGAATGATGTCAATCATTCTTGGAGCAGATTCATGGGCGTTTCTGTCTTATTTTAAGCCCTGCCCCCTTTGTTTCGTCATTCAGAGGTGGGCCATTGTGGGCGTTTACTGGTTTTTTTTTTTTTACACAGATGTTTTTCGTCATTGCTAACCTCGTCCCGGTCCCGCGTGGTTGTATCCTGCCCCCCTCCCGCTGTCCGTCCCCCTCCCACTGTCCGTGTTTTATATAGCGCAAATACGACCCGAAGGTATCAGAGCGCTTTACATGAGCACCCTGTTGCATTACATCCACGTTTTCAATGAAGGGGCGTCTGATATATTTTACCATTGGCTTGCACGGCGCTTGTAAACAGCATCGACAATTTTGGTAAGAACCAAACTTCTCCATCTAAAAAGGAAGATGGCAAGTGTTTTCTTTTTTGTGGCTGTTTTATATAGCGCAAATACGACCCGAAGGTATCCGAGCGCTTTACGTGAGCACCCTGTTGCATTACATCCACGTTTTCAATGAAGGGGCGTCTGATATATTTGCCCATTGGCATGCACGGCGCTTGTAAACAGCATCGACAATTTGGGTAAGAACAAAACTTCTCCATCTAAAAAGGAATATGGCGGATGTGCTGGGACGTCCTCTTCTCTTTAAGCGCTGCCAAGCGGAGTCTGGGGTCTGCGCTGCGGAGCTGACCGCGGTGGCGGACCTCGATAGTACCCACTCACCGGGGCATTGCGGCTCTCCAGGACCCCCAGCCTCCGCCACAGGTGAGAGGGGGTGTCACAGTAATGCTGCTGGTGATCACAGACAGACCTTCTCTGGGGAGCTGGGGTGAGGCTTGTGGATTGATTCGAACAACAAGTGGTTTAACACAACTTTCAAAGATAAGGGGACATCGGTGGGCATTCAAGGTCTGCTCACAGCACACGTGTGTTCATTTACTGAGCTGGCTCTCTCGGTAAAAGCACTAGTTTTAATATGAATTCTATCTGAAGCTTTAGTAAGATTCCTCACCTACATGTTACTAATTTCACCAGTCGTGCAGTGGATGAAAGGCTGAGTGAATTTGAATAGGAGACTCCGACCCAATACCGCGCCTACAAAACGCTCTGCAGACATTGCTTTAAACCAGCGAGCGACTTCCCCTTTCATTCCCACTCGAAGGACACGCGAGTTCCCATGACTTAAGGCTGTATTAAACAATTGTTATTTGAAGAAATACATGAATTTACGGGACGTAATCTTTCCCATGAGTTCTCTATGAAAAATCACTATGGGGTGGAGGCGCTCATCTATCTATTGAAGAATTAGACATTTGAACTTAAAAATTGACTTCCGGAGCCTTTGAATCTACTTTTTTGTTTTAATACAATTGATTTTTAACCTAACAATGTCGTCTTTCTTAATCTCTAATATTTTATAGCACATAGAGAGAACACTGCCATCTCTGGGTGCTCAGTAAATTAATGCAGTTATTAAATATGTTTATTTTATCGACCTCCGAGGGATACAAAGCTGAGTTAATGCACCGCAAAGTAAAACTTAATTGACAAATTGTATTTTAAAATGACACCATTTCAATGTGGAATTATAAACTGTGGCCAAAGGACCTCTGGTGCTGGTGCCGATGAAGAAGGCCCCGCCACCCCTCAGCCCCACCCCAACCCCACGCTCTGCAGTGTGACCAGTGGCACCCATTTACAACAAGGTGACCAGTTTGCCAATAATTTCAGCTTCTATCTCTTTTGATGCTACTTTCCATTTCCAACTCAAAACTGTGTTTAGTATCTCATGATGATACTGATATTCAATCACAAACAAGCACACTGATATCTGGATGCAGTAATAGTAACAACTGATCACATAACTTGGGCAGGCGTGTGTGTGGCTCTGTCTGTCTGTCTGTGTGCGTGTGTGTGTGTGTGGCTCTGTCTGTGCGTGGCTCTGTCTGTCTGTGTGCGCGTTGGTGGCTCTGTCTCTCTGTGTGCATGTGGGTGGCTCTGTCTGTGTGCGCGTGGGTGGCTCTGTCTGTTTGTGTGCGTGTGGGTGGCTCTGTCTGTCTGTGTGTGCGTGGGTGGCTCTGTCTGTCTGTGTGCGCGTGGGTGGCTCTGTCTGTGTGCGCGTGGGTGGCTCTGTCTGCGTAGGTGGCTCTGTGTGGGTGGCTCTGTGTGTGCGGGTGGCTTTGTGTGGGTGCAAATGCAATAGGTCTCGCATTTGCGAGCTATTAAGCTATTGGCATTGTAAATGACAATGTCATTTATTTATGTTTTCAAAACAAAAACATAAATAAAAATAATGTCATGAGCAATGCCAATGGCTCTAACTTTAACAATGCCGAGACCATTGCATTGTAAATGCTTGTTTCCTGTTGATTTCCCTGCTATTAAAACAAACCTTGCCTGCAGCAAGCTCAAATCCAGACAGCCTTCCGACCCTGATTGCTGCTGCTTTTGCTGCGCAGCCTTAATATGAGGAAGGCTGGTACAGTGACTGCTCATGCTGCGAGGAAGGCTTGCACAGCAGCGGCTCTGTGTGGGGGAGGCTTGCACAGCAGCGGCTCTGTGTGGGGGAGGCTTGCACAGCAGCGGCTCTGTGTGGGGGAGGCTTGCACAGCTGCTTTGAGCTCTGTGCCTGACTTGCATCAAGGATGTTCTCACTGATGCTGCCCTTGTTGTGCTTAGTCTGTGTGAGGGGATACTTGCACTGCAGCCAAGTGATGCTTATTTTATTTGAAAATACTCCTGTGCAGCTGCTGCCCATGCTGTGGCTTACATGGATTGAGGGGGACATCTTCATTAGTGAACCACACTAGAAGAATGAATTAATGGGCACAGTATTTCTCCTGTCGCATAAAGATGTATTTTGAGAATCTAATGCCTCTGTGAGGCTCGCAATGTTCTGAAAGGCTTATAGAGGAGAAACACACCTGCTGGGCGCAGCAGCTGATCCAGAAGAACAGAAATAGTCTGGGATTTTTCTTTTTGAGATGGCCATAAATGCTATGAACTTCTAGGCACTCTCGTTGGAATAAAAATACAGTAAAACTGTAAAATCACTGTTTCAATCTATTTTTCAGAAATCTCTTTTCCAAACCAGACTAGAAAAGATAGAGCTTATTTGCTTCTCTGTTGACCACATACTGATGTCTTAAAGTTCACCATTGAATGCCTCTAATGTAGTTAGATATAGTAATCAAGGGACCGTGAGATGTGCAGGCACTTGCCTATGACCAGCAACATGTCTCTTGTGAAATCTGTTACTTCGTTCCCAGGCTATCTCTCATTGTAGTCAGACCATGTTTGTTTAACAGTGACACTTCCATTTTCTCATCTTGTAGAAATAATTAAATGCAGGTCCCAGCAACTGCGCATGGAAAAGACGCGAAGACAGTTTTTAATCACAATAATAAAACAAATTATGATGAAAACGCAGCCCCCCCCCCCCTAAGGCTTTGGCTGTGTTGACGGAGGTTATGCCCCCCTACCTCAGTTATGCTGAATCTGGCCTTTTCTGCTCAGCTGGTAGACTGTCACCTCTGAAGCAGCACCCACCTTTATGGTGAAAAAGAATAGGAATAGAGTCACATTCAGTTATCCAATACACTCCCATTTTGTAAATTGGTACATTCCTGTCTTAATCGAAGAGCATATTGATACAACATGGTTAGCTGTGTTCTCTTTCATACTAATTGTGTCACTGAAAGCTCGGCATATTTTGTGACAGTGGATCTCAGAAGTGAAATACGTCTTCAGAGAAGGTGGCAAAGGCCAGAGCACCCCCCCCCCCCACCATTCCTTGCAGGGGGCCACTTAGCTTTTGTTAGGCCACTGCCAAGATCTATTGCTTAAAATATGCTGAAAGTGTGCTTAGGATCCACATCTTTCAACCATTGGCTTTCTTAGACTAGCCTCTTTCAGCTCTTGGCTTGGGACCTTGTGAACTGTGAACTTAGATCTTAGATCAGCTCAGTGTATTATTGTTCACCAAATGCCACTGGCTACTTCAAAGTGTCCTTCCACCTCCACCGTCACTGCACGAGGGACTAATATACAACTGTAGCTCTTTCCTTGAATTCTCAAAAAACAGGAATGTATTGAAGGCAAAGGAGCCTTCAACACAGCCCTTCTTTAGTTTCCTGGCTAGCACATTGATTCCAGACCGATTGTCTTTGTGGAGGATAGTTTCATTTGTGTTTTAGCACTCCAATCTAATGTTTGGCTTTCCTCTCACTCTTCCCCATCAGCTCTCTTCCTGCTTCATTCCATCACCCTATTGCACTCATTCATTGCTCCCCCAATCCTCACCTGTCTTCCCCTGCTTCTTTGTTTTTTTTCTTTGGTATTTGTGTAGGGATGGCAGCTGCACATTTCTGCAAGGCCACTCACTATGGGCTCATCAGTATATCCCGCTCCCCTACTGCTTTTTTGAAAGAAAAACAACCGTTTTTGCAGGTGCCATGCAGATGGGCACTGCTTCCATTTATGTATTTGTCTGCATCTCCCCACAGCCTTTAGGTGTTAACTTACCATTTCAAAAAGATTATTCACTATCTTGGAACCATAAATTAATGATAAAGTATACCAGAACAAATTGTTAAATGTAAGAAGAGAAACATGTATGAGTATGCATGCACAACCATCTTGGAATAAATTACTTCCAAGGTGATCCCCTATGCATGCACATACATGCAGACACAATGGTGGAAATCTTGAACTTTTTTTTCAAGCTATAAAAAAGCATTTTAATATGGTAACCATGCTCATGCATGTGTAAGCATGTACCATAGCCATCTTGAAATACATTTCATAAAGCACATGAAAATGCATTTAAAAATGGCCACTATGCATTTGAATGCTCAACTATGAGTTCAGAATAAAGCATTAGCTGAGCAAGTAGCTCTGCATATGCATTTGAAAGAGCTTTTGGCTTTACAAATCGTTGTCTGTACTTGTGCTAAAAAAGAATTTGAATAGTGCTTTTAAAACATACAGCAGTTCCCTGCAGACTGTATCTAAAGTCAACACACCACACAAAACTGCTAATGTATATTACTTTATTCACTCGGGCAATCCTACTAGCAGCTGCCATCTCAGAAAAATATTGTTTGTTTTAATACATATTATTCTGGATAGTTGAATATTTCTGAGTCTGTCCCCTTTAAAAGGACATTTGGCCTGGGTCCACTACTGCCTCAAGGATCATAAAATTCTTGTTAATATAAGCATGGTTGCTATAGAAGATGATCGAAGAAGTGTAGACCAATGAAAGGTAAAAAACCCTGGAGTTCTGTGCAAGAGCACATGCTTCATGCACAGTGAGATTGACAGAAGGCTTCTTCAATAGTTTTTGCTTCAATAAATAAATTCCCTTATACGTTTGGGTTGAAAGTCCTACTGTTATAATCCTCATATCTCTTCTTTCATCATATATTTTTTTCAAATTATAGATGTGTTTATTTAGGTATATGTTTCAAATATAGATGCACATTTATGTATGTCCTTATTAATTACAACATGATAATTTGGTCTGCTTGAATATATTCTTTTTTTTCTGTACTTTTTGAATTTTGTTTGAGTAATTGTTTTAAAGTAATGAAGAAGGCTTCATAGAAGTTGCTATTTTTACTTTCCACTTGTGGTTTTTAAACAATAAGCATGGTTTCACGAAATGTGAGTAAGTGAAAGGTTAGAAGGGCTTACTACCAACTATTTGTTTTGAAAATGTTCAGCAGTGTTCAGAATGAATACATAAAGTAGAAGAGGGTGTTATTAGATAGAGAGGAATTTTGTACCAGGGATTTAAGACTGATGGTTATAAAGAGCCATGATCACATTCCTGTGCTGTAGGGCTAATGGGCAGGGGCATCTAGTTTTCACTCAGTTTAACTACCAGCTTGCACAAGATGACTTTTGTGGCTGCTGAAGATTGGTTCTGTCGTTCATAAGGTTTACTGGTGTGAACTATCTATGAAACGCTTATTAGGCCTCTTTTGGTGCTAAGTTTAGCTCGGGTAGTTGAGAGAAAGGTGGGGTTGAGGTTCTTGATATAAACAAGCTTTATTATACCTTCATATGTTGCAATATGTTCTATTATTCTGTCTCCTCATGAGCATCATCACCACTATCTTCTTAACCGTTACTATGTGTATTGTGTGTGCAAGGCCAGGATTTTGATTTGTATAAATCTTGAAAATATATTCTTGAGTGTGCCTACCCATGTAGAAAGAAGAGGGTTTAAGTTCCACTAACTATCCCATTGAAATATCACAGGACTGATCATGACCTCGAACGCCTTTCACTCAAGTAATGTTCAATAAGTTGCAGATTGGTCAAAGTCCACTAGGTGCTCTGTCTTGGGTTGGCAGTTGACGAAGCCCTTCGTGCCAGAGGGGCTAGCAAGCCTATTTCTTGGCTTTGTTCTGGAAAGAAATCTGGAAAATGTATTACTACAATAAGGAGGGTGAAGTTAAATCTAAGTAGGATACTATTAAGTTAAAATGCAGATTGCGTCAATGGGGTAACCCAGTATCCCTCAGAACCTGGGCAATCATGTAATAGAATACAATTAGTTCTGTCGGGTGCAAATTATTTCTTTAAGTACTTGGACTACTAAAGATTCTATACATACAACAACAACTTAATTATGATACACACACAAACCATATGGGGTATCTTAAGAGCTTTTATAAATTGCTTCATTCATAAAATACCCTAGTTTACATTTGCAAGGCTGTCAAAAATACATAGTGACAAGTAGCATGTGACCAGGGTGACATTTGGTGCTCAGTACTGTAGTGACGGTGTAATATATACAAAGGTGATTGGGGGAGGAAGAAAAAAGGGAAGAGATGTGTGTGTTATGTGATGTGAAGTGATACCTTTATAGCGGGCTACCGCTCCAGGGAGCATCTTGGCGCTGCGAGAAAACAATATTTCAAGTCACTCTGCGGACTGAATGAATAAGTCTCATCGCAGAGTCTCTCAACTGGTCCACGGTTTATATTGTCGACGTTTCAACCCAGGGTCTGCACTATTGGGGGGGTCAGTGCGGGTCTTCATCAGGACTTGGACAAGAAATTAACAGCCTAAGCAAGCCCGGGTGGGCTCACTGGGTATGGCACCATTAGAATCACTCTCAATGATGAGGCTGGTATCCTAGCAGGAGCCGGGTGACTCCTTCATATAGTGAGGCTAGATTCAAGCGGAATCAAGCGCTACAGCGGCAGGAAGAATTTGAATGCCACCATCTATGAAGCAAAGATCCTATGGTGAGACCGAAATCACACAGACTCGCCACTTACTGAATCTAGCCTCACTATATGAAGGAGACACCCAGCTCCTGCTTTACAGAGGTATAGTATCCATTGAACTAACCATTGCAATGCTTTCCTATCCATTCTTGAATCCTAATTATTTAGGAAGTGCTGTTGGCATGTTGATTGTCTTTACTGGTTATGTCACTCGCAAATTCATACATTTTTTAGTTTTGGACAGGTCTTCCCGCAGCCTTATAAATTGTTGCTTACTTTAAGGAGCAACCTCAATGTCTCCCTTTCTCGGAGAAAACAGGTAGCTTCTGCTTTTGTTAGTTCAACCCATCAATATTTTTCATTGTTTTGTAAAAACCAGACAATCAGGACCTGGATGAATGACCCTCAGAAATTCCCTTGAAAAATGTCCACTTCTCTGAATAATGTGACAGTTTAACATTTTACTCCTCAACGAACACAATTTCAAAAGAGGTCCTGCTGTACAACAAATGTGTAACTGTATGCATTTATGTACATTTTAATGGATGACACTGTTTTATGTTAAAATGAATGGTCCCTGATGCTTTTAAAAGGTAAAGTAGCCAAAAGAATATAATCAATAGTCGTTTGTGACAGAAATTGTGTTTATTTCCCATACCTTGCATGGCATGAAGTAACATTGTTATGTTATGCTAAGAGTTATTTATAGGGATGAGAATTGTCTGTAGGTCTCTACACATACATAGTAACAGGAAAAAAACAATTGCCTGATTAGGACAGGATTAAGGTGACAAGCTGAAAGCTTGTTTAAACAGCGAGGTCATCAATTGGCACATGAGCTAAGGGAGAGTTCTTTCCATACATAAATGGATCAGGCACTCTGGGTAAATTTATGCCAGAGGATTTCATAGTGAGATAGTTTGTTTTTTAGGAAACTGGAATGTTTCCTACCCTTAATCTATGTACAGTATGCAGTGTTTTAACATAATTTGCTGTTCAAACATAAGACATTGGAGTTTACATAATAGTGGTTTCGTTTAAGTTAGTTGATGGATTCCTGTGATCAATTCAATGACTACCTCTGGAATCACTAGGAGTGAGGCAGTGCTAGTTATAGCTAGTTAGTACAGACAAGCTGTGAGCCAGAAAATGCCATATATGTGCCTTCTTGAGCCCGAAGCAGTAGAATTTTCCCCAGGACCATTAGATGGTAGGTCCACGTGGAGATAGCATCATAATATTCCCTATAGTTGCTTCATCTTTCAACGACCAATGGAAAAAAAGGTCTCACTCTATCTCAGGCTTTCTCCGCTGCAGTCCCTCCTTTCGGAATTCCCTACTCTTATTTACCTTGCTGCCTTCTTTGACGTGTTGTAGAACACAATTAAATACCTTTCTCTTTGCATTAACATTTGGATAAAAGTTTGAATATTTCTCTTGCTATTGTTATTTTGGTTCCATCATTGCACTTCAATAAGTGATTTGGGGCGGGGACACTGGTGCTTCCTTTCAGTTTTTTATTCATTGAAGTCCATCCTTGTTAAAAAATATATATATATATATGATGTTGGTAGTCTACAGTGGATTGTAAAAAGCTTCAGACAAATGATACAATATAACCGATTCTTCTGTGTGCTTTCTTGTGGGATAGAAATAGCCAAACGGAGCTGTGAATTCCAGCTATGAGATGGTGTGCCTTGAAGCATTCTTGTATGTTAACAGTGTGAGTGCTAGAGTTGCTAGCACACACCTTGTACTCCTGCATTGACAGTTCTGTTGAAGACAGAACCTTCTGCTGGTGCACACTGTACTTACAGGGTTAATCGGTCTTCGCTGTGCTTGAAGGAACAGAGGGAGTTGAGCTTTAACACCACACACATTGTTTGGATTACTCGGTTGCAAGTGCAGTGTCTCCTTTCCCTTTTATGGAAGAAATGCTGGAAAATGACAGAGATGAAAGAAAGCAGGAACGGCGGCTGCAGAGCTCCATAGCTGGCTTTCAGACTAGTGCCAGGAAAAAGGAAATATTCGACTGGAGAGCAGAGCCTGTTCTACTGACGTCTGCGCTTAACTTCTGCACCAAACTTCTCCAGACACAGCGGCTATCAAACTTTACTCACCTGAACCTGGATTTATATGTATGACCTGTACTATATACATAAAATGGGTATCTGGCAGTGGCTTCCTTTTAAGGATTTTAGGAGACTGTGTTTTAACGGATCCTTGAGTTAATGTGGATGTTTCTGCTATGTTCATGCATTGAAGACCGAGCTTCAGTCTCAGTGCGCGGGAGAGTAGAGTTCTTCATGTTTGAGCACATGGACATGGCACTCTGGACCTTAAATACACCATGAAATTACTGGTTACTGCTGAAACGTCGCCTTAAACAAGATATGTTTGTATTTGTCAGGACTCTCTGTGAAACCAAGCGAAGTTTTCTGAAAAGGCAATTATTTCTCAACACAGTATTTGCCTGAGAATGATGCAGTTACAGTAGAGAGCTTGTGGGAGCCATGGCCAGAAATTTTAATCCACAAACTAGTAGTGTGGAGAAGATTGCTTCATTTACCCCCATGGTATGCCTATGCTCTGCTTTTTGGCACCCCTTTATTTCTGCTTCTCCTTTGTCTTTACTATCTAGTGAACTTACATGTTAGCTACCTTCCGCTTGCTTAGTCCCTCTTCATTTCTTTTTCCCAATGTTCTTCTTTTGTCCCCATCCATCGGTTTCCACTGCCTCTTTATTTACCAATGTCAGCTTCCATTCCCACCACAAGAATGCAATTCCTCATTTGTTTGGCCACCTGTTGGCCAGCACCATCTTCTCCTTCGCCTATCCTCTGGCACCTCTATTGACCATTAGAAGTACTCCCGCTCGTTTGTTCTCACTCATGTGCCCTTTAGCTCCTACTCCAGAGGAAAGGGGTGTTCCTCTTTCCAATGATGCGTTTGGCTATCTAGAGCAACTGATCTGTGCTGCACTTACGTCACTCATTCATTCCTGCTGTAGAATGCTTTCATTGCTGCTGGCATGCCAGGCCAACAGGCACAATCTCTCAGTTCCACCTATAAATCTGCTAGGTTTCCTGCTAGGTGCCTCTAGCAGCCTCAGCCTATCCACCTTCTGTCTTTTCCAGGATGATCTGTTCTCCTGCCTTTGCTCCTTCAGAACCTGCAAATTTTCTAAACTGACCTTGATTCATCCTCTTAAATATAAAAAGTTGCCAGTCAACACTTGCACTACTCAACATCTGCCTCTGCTTCACCTCCATTATCTGCCTCACCACTATTCCCTCCCATGTCTAAGTCTTGACTCTGACCTCTGATATCCCCCCTTTCTCTAGCGCCAATGCTTCTCCATCACATATTCCTCAGCCCATATCCTACCGGGTGCTATCTAACCCCCCCTTCATTCCTGTCTGAGTTTACATTACAAATTTAATTTATCCTCTGGGTGTCTTAGATCTCACCTATTGAATTATGACCTTTCTCAGCACTACCTTCATTGGCCTTGCCATGAACGAGCCAAAAGTAATTAATTTTGACCGCTTGGAAAAATGAAGCATACTCCTTATCACTGTTTTTTCCTCGGGTGTGTTGCCACTGGCCATTTGTCATCTAAATTGTTCCATTCGGCATGTTCCTTGCTTGGACAGTGCTGTGTCCTGCCTCTTATGTTTCTGGGGTTGTGTTTCAATCGCTTGTACATAGTTTTCCACGTAGGCACTCTGCCACGACCTGGGCCAGCACTAGTGTCCTGCAATGTATGCTTTTATTGCCTCATGGTCATTTGGGCCATTTATTGACCTATATTTTTGTCCAAGAGCCCTTTCCTGGTCTTCTTTCGATTTACTCTGGCCCCAACTTAGGTGTTCCATTCAATTGTTTGAAGGAGGGGTCTACTAAATCTTGAGATGTTTTTTCATGAAATTTCACAAAATGTCATACTACTTTAGTGAAACTATGCACAATTGCTACAGTTCTTTGGCGGTGCAATAGATGCAGTGGGAGAGTTTAAAAAATAGATGTACGTCAACTGCAAATAATGAGATAATTGTATGACGAGAGCGGATATTTGAGCAACACAGAGACCACAAGGGACTTCTGGAGGATACAGCATATGATATGAGTGAGAAAGCAAAAAAACACATGCACTTCCGTTCAGTGCTAGAAAAAAAAGCACAAGTATTTCCCTGAACGCAAGCTGTGGAAAGACACAAGTAAACCAGTGGGAGCACAGTGATCTGCCATTTTGGGAACTCAGAGAAAATAATTCATAACCTGGACCCAATTCATTACCCAACAGTTCCCTCTACACTGCATGGGTTTAGACCAGACTTACCAAATTGATCATCACAACTGATCTTACCCAAACAATGAACCTTTATTAAAGGGCAGGGATAGACAAATAATAGTTTAAATATACAAGAAGCACCTTTTCAAATAACAGACACCTTTTCGTAAATAATAATATTCTTTATTTATGTAAATGTATTGCTAATCAAGTACGATACAGCTCAAATAAGAGTTATTCACATAAAGAAACATTGGAAAATATCATGCCAGTACATCTCATTAACAGTGCAATAAGAGAGTGGATAGGTGGGGAGACAAAAGAAGATAAATTATTTGCAAAAGTAAACTGAATATATTTACCATCATTCAAGAGTTAGATTTAGGAAATGCTACCCTCTGGCCATGAGAGTAAGCAAGGCACTTCAAGACGAGCTTAAAGTGCAAAGTCTAAGAGTCGGGAACAGCAGATCATCAGCCAGCCCACAAGAATAGGAAACGGCATGACAGCTCTCTCCTCTCGCAAAGTTAGGGAAACGCCAAGCAAACCCCATCTACTACTAGGTCTAGATATACCCAAAGTTCAGGCATATCCAACCCTTACTCTATCCATCCCACCTAAGGATTCTAATTGGCTAAGACAAAGGGTTTCTCGGTCACACCACTCAAGGGAAGTTCCATTTTCAAATGCACTATTGTCCATAGTCATTATGTTATTCTCCGGACTTCAATATGTCTCCTGTATGTACGCTTCCGATGCAACTATTTATCCACATGTCCGCTTCCAGGGGAACTTGCTCTCTGAGGCTCATTGTTTCCTTCACATAACCTTGGCCATCACCGGAAACACATAGAAAGCGGATTATGCCCTTGCCCTTCCTTTCATCATGGATTTTATTAATTTCAAGCTAGGTTTCTGCGACCTTTCTCTCCAGCAAAAAAAAAGCAATTTTCTAAGGAAAGACAAATACAATGTGAAAGTCCTAGTTTTTATGAGTTTATTTTCTAAAAGTGTTTTGCTTAGCAAGATTAATCTTTTTGCAGAATGGCAAAAGCAATAAAATGATCACTAGTCTCGCAGCCATTTAGTCATTATCTTCCGCATTAGTCATGCTCAGGCTTGTGACTTACCCCAGAATTTCTTCAACGCCTTCTCTTTTACACATGTGCAGTTTAAACCACACGCGGTTAATAACACACAGTCAATCTTAATGATTATTTAACTTACAGGAAGGTTTATTCGAGCAGGTTTTGTTTCGTGAAAACCAGTGAGCAAGCAAAAAGCACATGCACTTCCGTATAGTGCTAGAAAACAAGCAAAAGTAGTTCCATGAACACAAGCAGTGGAAAGACACTAGTAATACGGTGGGAACACAGTAAAGAATTGCGTCATAGGGGTGACTAATAAAGAATTGAGAGGAACATTATTAAAAGCAGTCAAATTACGAATAGCAAGAAGCCATTTTTTCCCAGAGTTTTATGTAGCGCCAACTAGACCCGAAGGTATCAGAGCACTTTACATTAGCACCAGTTGCGTTACAAACGGACACATTCATCTTTTTTGCTAGGTACTTAGAGATCAAGTGATTTGCCCAGAATCACAGAATGTTGAGCGTCCCAGCCAAGACTCGAACACGGTTCCCAGCTCGGAGGTCAACGCTCTTGCAGTTAGGCCACGTCCTTTCAAGCAATATCAAGGTGCTGCCCCATAGCCCACTATATGTATATATTTTAATGTACTGGAGATAGTGAAGAACCTGTTAAGAAAATACATTAAAAAAAAAGAATATTTGTCAATTTCGGTGCTGTGGAAAAAACTGTCAGTGAAACGCTGAAATGTACAGTAAAACGAAAAAGGCAAAGTGTATTTTTGCAGCTGACTTTTAACTCGTATTTTTGTTTAAGTACAAATTGTTTGCTTTAGTGTATAGCCATTTTTGTAGATCTGTAAGAGGTCTATTTATTATAAGTTTTTTCTAAAGTAAAACAGACTTTTATAGAAATCCAACCGTGTTTCTGCGTTTTTATTTAAAAAAAATGATCTATCTGTATTTCCCTATTTTCCCACCTTTCTAGCAAAGCCATTTCTCCGAAGTACTCTGATAGTAAACACATAACCTCATAATTGTTTTAGCAAAATAGACATACTATAAATGCATCAACGTCAAAGTGAAATATGACATTTTAAGTGCAATTGACGCATTTCTCCCACCGCTGTCTGGACGTTTTCGGGTCTTTACATAATTGCATCCTGGCTTTTTCAAACCTCTAGGCAACTTTATGACTCTCTATCTGGCAGATTTCGAGCTCGGGATAACATAATCACAAATGACAGTAACTGCATCGCGCGCCCTAATTGAGTTAGTTCTTCTCTGAACTAAAGCCTGTGTACCAAGCATTGCCGTGTTATTTCTAGATAGATATACTTTTTGCTGTGATGTGTTGTGTGGCATGCATATTTACCGTTTTTCATCACTGCTGTCCTTATGTTACCTTTGTGATGTTTCCTGTGTTAAAGGGCTTGACTGATGAAAATTGTCATCGATATCACCCTGACGTTCACTGAATTTAGAAATGTGAAGATGTGTGGGTTAGACACGCCAGTTATTCTGGGAAACGCTGTTTAATCAATAGGACATGGCCGGGTGTTTTCACTGCACGCTCCTGGTTGCAGGTTGGTAGGTGAATGCCTCCTTGCCATCAATGTTGCATCCTGCTGCGGATATGCTGTCAATTCTCGCGTGACATTTTGAATGCTGGTAAGAAAATGCATATCTTTGGGGGATGCCTACCTTTTGGATGATAACGCTGCTTTAAAACGGGAAATAGCCTTTACAGGGTGCTTTTTACCACGTCGTACCTTTACCACACGTTTTTAGAACACATATGCTTTTACAATGTATGACTTTACAGGTAAGTTCAGGGTCGTGGGGGTCTCCCCCCACAAATACATTGTTAATATATATAAATATATATACAATCGATGCGTAGCAGAGGCGTTGGCTGAAAAAGCATATGTGTTTCAAAAAAATTGTGTGGTAAAGGCATACAAAGTATTTTCCTGCATTGTTTTATCATGCAACCCTTTGAAACTGACTCTGACCTTGCATTCCATTTCTGGTTTTTTAAGCCATCATGACACTGATCATGTTAAAACCTTTGCAACTGAATTGCTTAGAGATTGTATGAATTTAAGGCAGGTTTGTTATCAATCAATCAGTTGATTTGTAAAGCGCGGCTAATCACTCAGCAGGGTATCAAGGCGCTGGGAAAGAGGGAGTCACCGAGAGTTCAGTAAAACAGCCAGGTCTTTAATGCCTTCCTGAATTCCAGAATAGTGGTGGAGCTTCGGAGGTGCAGACAGAAGTCGAGAAGAAGGCGAAGGAACGACCTACAGTGTTGCTCTGGCCAATGTGAGGGGTGTGAGCGAGGGACAGAGATGAGGATCGGAGTTGTCGGGAGGGCTGTTGGAAGCTCATGCGATGGGTGATGTAGGCAGGACCTTGGTTTACAGGGCCTTGTAGGTGTGAATCAACATCTTGAATTGGAATCTCTTCTGCATGGGGAGCCAGTGGAGTTTTCTGAGGTGAGTGGTGATGTGGGTTCATTTGGGGAGGTCGAGGTTGAGTTTGGCTGTTGAGTTGTGAATGGTTTGAAGTCTCTTCAGGAGGTGGGAGGTGATTCCTGTGTAGAGCGCGTTGCCGTAGTACAGACGGCTAGTGATTAGGGCCTGGCTGATAGTGTTTCTGGTGTTGATGGGGAGCCACTTGAAGCTTTTTCATAGTTTATGAAGTGTGAGTAAGTAGGTGGAAGAGACTGCGTTGATCTGGGATATTATGGTAAGTTTGCTGTCCAGTATTATACCAAGGTTTCTTGCATGGTCGGTATGTGTGGGTGAGTGTCCTAGTTCCACTGGCCACCACAAGTCGTTTTTGTGGGGAAGGGTTGTTGCCAAATATTAGCACTTCTGTTTTGCCCATGTTAAATATTAGACAGTTCTTTTTCGTACAGTCAGCGACACTTGTCATACAGTTGCAGAAGTTGGCTTTTGTGGTTGTTGGATCTTCTGAGAGAGAGAGGATGAGCTGGATGCCTTCTGCATAGGATATGATGTTTAATCCATAGGTTGTAATTGTCCTGGTCAGAGGGGTCATGTAAGTGTTCCTGACCAGCTCTCCTCGCCGAGCAGCTGACCTTTCTTGCTGCCCAGATTTTTTATGTTGACCCTCAGGGTCTTACCTCAGCCTTGCTCTTGAGCCTTTTGTTTACCTACCTACTTTTTGCCTGTCTTTGCCTTTTTCTGCCCTATTTTGTATTTTCCTTAATGCCTTAGCACCTCTCTTTGCGTTGTCTGCCGGCTTGCTTATTTCTTCGTTGCCTTACTATCCTCGTTTTCCCACCATCTTCCCCACTTTTGCTGTCTTATTTGCCCACTTCCCGCCTCTCCTCTACCCCTCCCCCTGCCAGCCAGTACCCCTTCCTACTCCCGGAACCTACCAAATGGAGGCCGTAGTGCGGGTCACTGACCAGCTCTTCTTGCCTCCACCTAGTAGCTGACCTCCCTTGCTGCCCAGATTCAGTGTTGATCCTGTGGGTCTTGACTTCGCCTCGCTTTTGAGCCTTTTCTTTGCATGCTTGGTTTTTGCTGCCGTTGCTGTTTATTGCTTGGTTTTCTATTTTCCTTCTTGCTTTAACTCCTCTCTCTGCTGCTTTCTTATCCTTATCTTGCCTTTCTGCCTGATTGCTCATTTATTCATTGCTTTACTGTCTTTGCCTTCCGGCCGTCTCCCCTGATTTTGCTGCCTTTTTCCCCCCGCCACCCAGGACCTATTTAATGGAGGCCACAGCACAGGTGAGCTGAAAGAACGCCAAAGGCAAGCCGCACTTTGCCCATGACCAGCAACAGGAAACCCTGGATCTCTTATCCCCTGCAACTACACCGCTGCCAAACTTTGAGCCCTGATCACTGGTCTCTACAACAGCTGTTGTTGCACAGCACCTATTTCCACAGTAGGACCTTTCTCCTGCCTACATTGCCTCTCCTCGTGCAGCACCAGAGCTCCTGCCACCACAACCACACCCACCACCGACTAGACAGCACAGCACTCTCGCACCAGGACAACTAGACTCCTCTTCCTCAACACACAATCACTCTATAAGCACTCCACCGAAATCTCTAACATCATCACTAGCCTCACCCGACGTTATCTTCTCACTGAACCTGGCTCACCCCTGCTTCCTCTTGTTACATCGCCTCAGCAATATCCATTGGCTACAAGATTGCACATCGGTACTGGGTTAACAAACCCAGAGGCAGAATCGCTATCATTTACAGAGAGGCCATTCACTGCACCACCACCACAGACAACGCCACCCAATCATGGAACACCTCAACTTCAAACAAATGGAAAATCCACCATCAGAGGTACCCCTGCTTAAAGACACCAGGCCTGCACCCTACCTTTTGCAACCCCATCCCTGACTTGATAGCCCCGGTTGCCCTAGACTCTAAAGACTACATCTTCCTCAAAGACCTCAAATTCCACTGTGAGAACCTCCCTCAATGACGCCAACACCACCAACCTCCTTGCAACATTGAACTCCCCTGAAAAGAATTTGGGGTATAGGGCACTTATCTATATTGTCATCTATGTATTAGGATGGTATGGGTGCCAAGGACCTAAGGCTATATACCCCTAAGCTTCTGAGGGAATGAAAACCACAAAATACAGCAAAGCACTCTGGATGAAGCGCGTTGGCTACCATTGTTTGTGAAGAAAAAGAATAAAGAATCTTTTAAGCCTTGCTGAACGGATTCTATGACAACTTTATTATACTTGTAAATTTATTTTGTTGACTCTTGTTGGAAAGTGCCGGACCATAATGTTTTGCAACATTGAACTCCCCTAATTGGTCACCAGCCCTGCTCACATCGCAGGACGCACACTTGACACCATCTTCATGTCAGGCAACAGAGTCAAGTTCAGTCACATCTCCGAGCTCACTTGAACAGGCCAACCTATGATCACTTCAGCATCAGCAACCCCCCACCACCGCCCAAGCTTCCCAGCAAAGCTCAATGCAGCCCAATGCAGCTGGAGCAAAGTATCAGAGAGCCAGTGGTGAGACGCCCTCAACACCTCCCACCCATAAACATTTCCCAAGCTGGACCGCACTGTCAAAAATTTCACTACCTGGATCACCAACTGCACCAACAACGTGCCCCCATCAGACCCAGCGGACACAGGAGATCCTCCAAACCGGCCAGATTGTATAAAAAAGATTTGAGAGCTGACAAACGAGATTTTAGGCAACTAGAAAGGAAATGGCACAGCAGCAAGCACGCCACAGACAGGACCACATTCAGGACTGCCCTCAACCACTACCTCTGGCTTCTAAGAGAACCTAAAAGATTGCCCTTGCTGACCGCATTAAAGCAGGCTCCAACCACAGCAAATAACTCGTCAACATAGTCAGATGGTTCTCCAACCCCACCCCCACCGATAACAGAATCACCCCATCACAAGAACTGTGCGACAAACTTCTTCCAAGACAAGATCTCCACCACCAACAAATATTTTGACCCCCAGCCCAACCCCTCAGACTTCTTCCACCATGCTCCAACAGAAGCCACCCCGGACAACCCATGCACCAAATGGGACCTGCTCACCCCACAGGATACCACAGCCATCATGAAGTAAGTGCACTCAGAACCCCAATGGACCACTGTCCTCCCCACATCTTCAACCTCAGAAGCAACAGGATCAGCAGTGAGCTCACCATCTTCTTAAATGTCTCTCTCTTCTAGGCCACTTTCCCTAAAGAATGGAAACATGCAGAAGTAAAACCGCCTTCTCAAAATGAACCTACCGCTGACCCCAGTGTCCTCAGAAATGACAGGCCCATCTCCCTGCTCCCCTACCCTGCCAAAGTTCTGGAAAAGGTCATCACTCATCAACTTATGCAACACCTAGAGAACAATCCTCTTCTTGACATCTCCCAAACTGGATTCCGCTTCAACCACAGCACCAAAATCGACTTGATCACAGCCATCAACATCAGACACCTCCTTGATCGAGGAGAAACTACAGCTGTGATCCTCCTTGACCTCTCAGCAGCTTTTGACACTGTATCCTAGCACACCCTGATCAAGAGGCTACATCACATCAGAATTCTAGGAAACGCCCCCAAGTGGATCTCCTCCTTTCTTACTGGAATATCCCAGAAAGCCCATCTATCAGTTCACTTCCAAGCCCAAAGACATCATCTGTGGCGTTCCTCCGGGCTTCTGTATGGCTTTTCTCCTTGTAATCCAACCCTTAATGTATATCCTATATAAAAATTACAGCTGTAATATAACTTGCCTTTTTTTGAGGTCCCATAACTATATCTTTTTTGCTTGTACACCTCTTTTAGCAAGCTGGGGCAAAGTACTACAGGTGGAGGACACATGACATCCGGATGTCCTGGTGCTTGCTAACCCCACTGCACAATTTGACATGGCAGGTTCTTCTGCAGATACACGCCTTATGGTCCATGACTATTAAATCTTTTCCAACAGCCACCTCAAAGAGTGATTCTGCAGCTCCCACCACTTCCGTGTTTCTATTCCAGTGTCACCAACAAAACAAAGACATTCAAAAGACCAAGCAATTTCCTACTGGAACTTGGTCCTTGGAACCCCAGTCCCAGAGCGTAAATGACATTGATAAACGGATATGGATTTTGAACTACAGCTCAGCTGTGGGGGAAATACAAATCTATTCTATTTACTTTATTTGTAATTTCTTCAGCTCCACTTTAGAGGGAATCCATGGCTGTAGCTTGAAATAGTCAGACATGAAGGGGCTGTTCATGTAAAGTGGCATGCCTATTAAACCATAAGTATCCTCAGAGCCCAAACATTGCTTCTTTTGCTCATTAAGCAGTATAGGATACTGGGTCATATATGATTGAATTAAACATATACATTACACAAAAAACAAAGTTGTCTTTAGGCACTAAAGAACAGAATTGTCTCGCAGTTAGGCCAGAAAACAAGGGGGGTTCTTGGCAGATTAAAGGATCATTCAACTGGTGATTAGCCCCGGTGACATTTTAAAGGTAACTCAGAAATAATAAAATAGGCAGAATGTTGATTAAAAATTATTTAAAACATGTTCTTTCACAATATTGTCTCTCATCTCCCATTTACTCTGCTTCCCCGCCCTGATTTTCTTCCACTTCCTGTCTCTTTTTACTTATTCTCCTCTCCTAGCAAGTGGGTGCAGGGAACATACTGTGACATGGCGCGTGCATCTCCTCTTCTAAATTTATAAGAATGTAGTGATATCATTTCATTAGGAGATAATAGAATGGTCTCAATGTGCATGTAAACTAAGGGGTTTATTTAAAGTCTTTGTCGAGAATAATGGTACTGGCCTGCATTGGCCAATACGGACACATTTTGAATGTAGAGTTAACCTGTGATGCACACAATAGAGAACAAGGCAGCGGCCAAAGAGGTCTTAAATTGAGAACCATAAGGATGACCTTGTTCAATAATGGTTACTGCTATTTTTTTGCAGTGATCATCTCCAGTAGACACTGTGGGGTGGATGGTGCCCCTGCTAAATGAACCTCCAGAAATCTTCGGATAGTAAAAACTGAGTCAGCCTACTCCTCTGTGTGAAATGGCTTTATCACTTCACTCATACACTGAAGATGCCACAGAGGCTGTTGGACATGTGGAGAATTGAATTAATAGGATTCTGCTTTGAACATGAAGCCCCGTATAGTAGTACATCTGCCATTCTCACAAACTTGCTGATCCAATGCCACCCACCAATGTGTCTCAAGTCTTCCTCTGAAATTATCTTGCTGATCCAGAGGCTGTGGTGCAAATATTTGTAGACGGTGGCCCCCCACCTAACACCACCAGCGTGATTGGTCTGGAAGGCATTTGGAGGAATGTTTCCTATATTGTTCCCCGACTCCCCACATTCTGTTGCGAACTCTATGAAACCAGCACAGCAGTTTTATTGTAAAAATAACCTTTGCTGAGACCTTCAGGCAGGAAAGGATAAGATCAATGTGTCCAAACTGTAAAATTCCATAACTTGTCTTGGGAACTTTTGAAAACACAGGAGTAAATTTGCTTGGATTCTCAACTTGAGGGAAGGTGCAAATGACTTGTGTAATGAGATGAGCAATGGCCAAGCTAGATTGTAGCAATAAAATAGACCAAGTCTTGAAAAAGGATGGACTGAAAAGACATAGTAAGGTGGTCTTTTAGTCTACTTGAAGGTGGTTGTGCGATGTGTTGTTATATATAAATCCTAGGACCAGAAAAGGGGAGTGATCTACATATGGAATACTTCGAATTCCCTTAAACAATTAGGATACGTCATCAAGGTAAGCACCACTCCGATCTCAGAAAGCTCGGTTTTTCACCCTCCATATGTTAATAAAATGAGTGCTTGAAATTGGGTAACAGGAACACTTACAACATACCATGTTATGAAACAGCAACACTAATTACCATCATGTAAAACCAACAAGTTAATTTATAGGAAACCATGATTTCCATTTTACTTGATCTATGCTTTATTTTAATGAAAAGGCAACAGCTGGATAATTACTGAGAGGAATCCATCCTGTTGCCTGCCTACTAAAACTGACACCGTTGTTTTGGCTCACAAGCAGATCTTGTAATCCGTGCTTGATTTGTAAAATGATGAGTTCGGGTGCCCAAAATTAAGGCTCAGAAATCTGGCAGGCACTATTATATGTCAGCACACCGACTGCCAAGGCTACTAGTACTGAATCCCCACAAGAAAGACAAGAGGGTCCCTGGTAATGGAAATTCTAGGGTGAAGAAGGCAGGGAAAACACACAAAATCACAACAAATACTTCTCCCTAGTGCATACTTTAAGGCAAGGTAGTACATCCAGAAATATACATATCCCATTGACCAGATATTTACCAGAATTTATTATCAAAAAATATAAATCATTTTGTTAAATGTAAAATGATGAGTTCGGGTGCCCAAAATTAAAGCTCAGAAATATGGCCGGCACTATTACATGTCAGCACACTACTGCCAAGGCTACTAGTACTGAATCCACCGCAGGCCTCTTTAATTCACTACCAGACATTCGCTGCCTCTCGCTTTCTCCTCTGGTGACGGAGTTTCCGTCTTTCTCTTCTCTCTTCTTGTAAGTTTGGCCATTTCCCGCCTTCTTGCTTTCCAGAAGTGTCTGATGAGGAAAACTATGTGCTGTGCGGGTGGCCCCCAACAGCAACCACCAGCTCAATTTAAATACTGCTCATAATGGCTCACCTAAAAAATGTTTTTGGCAAAGGACACCCCACTTCACTCCCTCGGACTCTTATAATCATTCAAATTCTGGTAGAGAGAGCGTTACATCCCCAGGAAATCATGTTTTATCGGGATTTATTTAATGTTATCTTTGTTATATACCACTCTAGACCAACTGTATATGCATACTCTGTAATAAAAGGTGTGAAGGAGTGAGGCAAATATCCGTTAACCCTGGAAAGAACTCTGTGCTACTTATGATAAAGCTAAAGAAAGATAAGAGGCTAAGAGAGAGAATTTAACACAACTTCATCCACGTCAGACAGAGTTTGAAAGACTGAATTAGATTATAACTAAAATGAAGGGGGGTAATAGAAGGCCTGATAGAGGTTATGTCTGATAGTATGTCTTGCATTTGTAAGAAGTGGCGTAAATCAATGTCATCTATTCCTTTTGGAATTGAAAAAATGGCTTGCCAAATTTCAGGTCTATTGGTCAATAATTCCACAGTACTGGAGCTCTCCCTGATAATACTTCCCTAGCAGCAAAGTTTGGAAATTCTATACTTCCAGCATGACCAACTTAATATTTTAGCAGGTCCTGCAGTCTTTCTCGCAACCACGAGCTATACAAAGCCCTATGTTTGCATCAACTTGGCTATTACACATGCCAGTTTACATTTTATCTTGATTGCCAGATGTATCTAGTGAACATCTTTGAGAACTGGTGTAATGTGCTGAGATCTCTTCAGTGCAGCAGTTTTATTTCCCAGTCAGTCTGTGGGTATTAGCAGGGTGTTTGCAAACGCATGAGAGATGACGGAAAACAATGAGTA
Source organism: Lissotriton vulgaris (assembly GCF_964263255.1). Lineage (NCBI taxonomy): Eukaryota > Metazoa > Chordata > Amphibia > Caudata > Salamandridae > Lissotriton > Lissotriton vulgaris. The sequence continues at coordinate 694,406,971 of NC_141687.1, read as the reverse complement.
GAGGTGGAGCACATAGGAGATGGAGGTGGATACAAATCTCCAACTGCTCAAAAACAACCCAGAAAGCACACAAACTGCACCAGTCAATCTCCTAAAGGAGTATGGCTGTGTGCATTGCACTGAGCTAGCCCACACTCCCACTGAGGTTAAAAGGACCACCTATACGTTTGAGGAGTGTTAAACAAGGATGAAGGATACGTCTATGTATATCCCACTAATTTGCCATAAGCGCAGCACTCGCCCACAAGCACCAGCCAAGCCCTTGAGACGTCAAAGATTGAACCCTGAGGCAGTGGTACAGCACTCTTATCAATACTTCGGAATTAGGAGCCCAGAGGGACTTTAAAGATGTAGAGGGGGCATGGTGGAACTCCGCATGACGTGTGTTCAACTAACAGGAGGCAGAATATTGAGCCACCATAAGTGGCCGTGAAAAAAGGCTCGCCGCTCAAGTGACTCATGTGGAGTCGTCCTTTGGAGGATTACGAGGCACAAGCCTGCGAGTTGCTCGAAACATCCATCATAAACCATGGACTAGAGACCATGGTCTAAATTCCAGCGGTAAGGCCAGAGAGCATGCATCATAGCCAAGTAGTAATCTGCGGTTCGCATTACTACTGAAAAAGAAACCCTTTGGCGTCACCTCATTCTGAGATTTTCATCTCAGTTCTGGGTTCAGAAACATCTGTTTGTAAGGACCGTTTTCATGGTCATTATTGAATAAGTAAAGCGTCTCTCTGAAACTATGGCAGAAAATGGAGCTAAGGGTCAAACCGTTTTTACCCCTTTTCCTATTCTGTGAATACAAATCCAGAATATTCATGCTTTTAGCAGAGAAGTGTTGTTTAGTGGTTAAGCAGGTTGCACTCTGGATTTGTAGGGCTTGGCCCTGAATAAGTCTGTAGGTACCGAGTGACCTCGGCACAATCACTTACATCTCGTTATTTTCTCAAATCTATATTGGCGACACTACTTACCTGAGAACCCCTCTCGCAATGTCCGTCAGTGGCCAAAAATAATCTACTAATTAGAAATACGCGCTAATTGCACACTGTCTGCAAGGACTCGCCTGCCTCCCAGAACATGTATTAACCACTGCTGAATGATTTAGCAATGCGGCTGGTACCGCCGCCGTGACTTTGGTACAGGAGATTACCGGAAAGCAGACAGGAACTTGCCAGGAAGTAAATGGCTAGATTTGTTTGTTTTGCAGATGGTCCTGAAGTCTCCAGTGGCTTCGAATTAAATTATAAAGGCTGTCTGTCACTTGTGCTCCAGTGATGAGGAGAGCTTAGACCTTCGTTGAAAAACAGGCTGCAAACATTCCTGCTCCACAGAGCAGCAGCTAAGAGGTGTCCTTTCAGGAGGAAACTGGAACCACCAAGGGTGCTGGTTCGTAGTGGGGAGGATGAGCGCCGCTTGGCAATGTGTACCATGGGCTGTGGCGTGCTGTGTCCTAAAGGTAGGAATTCCTTTCCCTCCTAACCAGGTTTCTTCGTGGAAGACGATAGGCGTTTCTTCATGTCGTATTTTAAGAAAAGATTATTGGCTATTACCACTGCAGAGAATTATGTGATATCTAAGTTTGTTTCAAGGACCTTTCCCGTTTTGAATGCGTTTATTACAATAAAGAAGTTTGGAAATGAATTATTTATTTTCGATTAAAAGCTCAAGAAAGCTATGTTTAATGTGTATATTGAGTGCCTCCGGTTGTACATTGAAAATATGCTGAACATGTTTGGTAGAAGTGTTAGCATTTCCTTTTGCAATTTTATTGTTTTCAAGTGCCTTGTGTTCATAAGTTAAAAGGAAAAACCTAGGATCTGAAATGCAAGACCTAATGCAGAGCAGACACAAACAGACAATGTTGTATAGTGTGTGTGAGCATGCAGCAGTGGACCATGTAAAATCACAATTAGTAGTGCTTGATGGTGTGAGAGAATGACTGAGTGTTATACCATGTGCGTGTACGTTTGTGTGTGTGTGTGTGTATATATATATATATATATATATATATATATCTATATATATATATATATATATAATATATATATCCAACACAATAGATTGCTCTCACTGAGGACGCCCTCCCGGAAAGTTTGCCTCACACACAGAGGACTGCAGCACTGTCAGGTACCTTCTTACATCAAATCAGTTCAGAGCTTTACGCGTTTTGAATTGTGGAAACTGCGAAGACCAGAATGCAATTTTGCATTCGCCTAACAGGGCGGGAGTATACGACCGTATTTGGCAGGACTCTATCATTTAAATAGAGCGGAAGTTCCACAATGTGATTGCTGTGTTTCTACAGTGTTGGCTTGTGAGCAAGAACGTAAAGTTTGAAACGTGTAAAGCCCTGAACTGATTTGATGTAAGAAGGTACCTGATTGTGCTGCAGTCCTCTGTGTATGAGGCAAACTTTCTGGGAGGGCGTCCTGAGTGAGAGCAATCTCTTGTGTTGGATATATATATATATAATATAGTGTAAATGTAATTGTATTTATATAGCGCTTACTACCCCTGACGAGGCGTCAAAGTGCTTTTTGGGCGAGTGGCACGCTACTCCGGAACCCATAAAGGATTAGTGTTGAATTAGTATAGTTCAATATGAAAGTCGAGTGATGGATATGTTAGTCTATTATTTGGATTGAGAGGGGTAGTGAAGGGATGGGAGAAAGAAACAGGTTGCATTTATATAGCACTTGTTAGCCCTGATGGGGCATTGAAGTGCTTTATGGGCAAGTAGCATGCTACTCTGGAACCCATAAAGGATTAGTGGTGAACATTAGTATTGTGAAATATGAAAGCAATTTGAGTGGTGGATATGCTATTCAGTTATTTAGCTAGAGAAGGGTTGCGGAGGGACAGAAGAGGGAAAAATGTTTGCATTTATATAGTGCTTGCTACCCCAGATGAGGTGTTGAAGCCCTTTTTCGGTGAGTAGCATGCTATTCTGGAACCCATTAAGGCTTGGTCGTAAATTACTATATTGAAATATGAAATTTGAGAAGTGGACATGTTAGTCTGTTATTTTGATTGAAAAGGATAGTGGAGGGATAGAAGAGTGAAGGATTTAGACATTTTGTGCTTGTTTTAGAGGTCATAGCAGTGTTAGGAGGCTTGGGATGTGTAAAAAGGGATGTGGAGGGGAAGAGTCAGAGGCAAGAGTTTAGAATGGCTTGTTTTGGGGGGATCAGTATATTAAAAGAGCTGTCAGATGATGCAAGGAAGGGAAGAGTAGGGAAGAGTCTAGAAAGGGTTATTTTGGAAATCATAGTAGTAGTATTGGGTTTGGGATGGATGAGAGAGTGGATGTAGAGGATATATTGATAGATTTATAGGGTGAGAAATAGGGTAGTACATTGGAAAGAGTAGTAGAAATAAGTTTGAGATGAGTCAGAGAGTTGAGGTAGCTGTATTGAGAGAGGTATAAGGTGAGAAATAGGGTAGTGCATTGGATATGCTGAATTAGAAAAAAGTAATACATATATAGATCCATAAGTACATGGAAAGTATATAGATGCATACATGAGGTAAGTATATGTAGATAAAAGATATTGATAAAGACATAGGATGAGAAATAGGGTAGTGCATTGAATATGCTTTTTAGGAGAAATGTAATACACATATAGGTCCAAGTACATGGAAGGTATATAGATGCATAAAGGACTGAAGTATATGTAGATTAAAGATGCATTAGATAAACTCTGGTATAGGGGTCTAATTGGCGAATTAGATATATAAGATAAGGCACAGTCTGAAACGTTTCACACCTTTCTACTCCATTGCAGTTATATTTCTGTCTGTCAGTCTTCGGGCACTGCGTGCTGGTGGGGTTGGCTGCACTGAGTGGGGATGTCTTCTCAATTTATGCTGCTGTTAAGACAATAGTTTTGCCCTTGCTTGAACGTCCCTGTACAATCGGAGCTCTCTGTCTGCTCTGTCTGGTCTCCCATCCATGCTGTCTGGGGCAGTGAGCCAGTCCTGACCAGATCTCTGAAAGGAAGCAGCAAGACCAGTGTTGTTAAGCTAGGTCACTGGCTCTATATGTTACAACAATGTTTTGCATCACTACTCAATCATATATAATAGAATACGAATTAAGTGAGAAGCAAAATTAACTAAACAACCTTACGGCATGCAGTATTCATTGTGCGCCTGAAGAAGAGACACTTATCCAAAAATGCAGCCCCACTTTTGAGCATCGCTGGTTCTTCACTTTCTTAAAATTAAGCTTTGCATATATAAGGCAAGCCCCGATGAAGCATCAGTCTTCACTCCCATCACCACAGATTGTACAACACCTGTTGATTGAGTCGTCCGATTCCCTTCATCCTAATCTCTTTAATCTGTTTATTCTGCTGGCCAAACCTACCATTGAAGCTTTGGTGGGACAACTAACCGGTGGCTTTCACGTGTTCTCTTGTGAAAGCCACTGTGATGTGTGTGAGTGCTGCCAGATGAGGTCTAGGTAGACTGCCTACCAGGTGCTTCCATGGGAGCGCCTGTGAGACTACAGGCTTAGAGCTGCCACAGGAGCTCAGGTGAGAGAACTACCCTGTGGCATTCTCATGCTGTTTTGTGAGACAGCCGGCTGAGTGCTGCCAAAATAATTCTAGTGAGCCTGCGGCGCAGACGCTTCCATTTGAGCTCCTGTGAGACTGCAGGCTTAAGGTCTGCTTATGAGCTTCAGTGGCACTGTCGCCAGTGTTATCATCTGTGCTTCGGGGGACTCCCATCTTAATGCTTCCATAGGATCTCAGAGGAGACTGTTGGTCAAGGGCTGCTATGGGAGTCCTTGTGAGACTGCTGGCTGAGAAATGCCATAGGAGCTCTCATGAAACTGCTAGCGTGAACACTTCCGTAGGATCTCAGGCGAGACTGTTGGCCAAGTGCTGCCATGGGAGCTACAATGACACTGGTGCCCATGTGCTTCTATAGGAGCTGTTGTGAGACCGCCCGTCAGTTTATTTGAGTAACCATACATATCTGTAATATAGCGCCAAGATACCCCGCTAGGGTGAATGTGTTCTATATGTCCTAAATTGGATAATATATTACATGCACGACTTCTGTAGTTTACTGCTTTGTCTTAGCCGGCCCACTTACTTGTGTTCCCACCACACTTTAAAAATACGTTTTGGGGGCGTCAATGGTATGTCCCGAAGTCCGACTCTACAAACACACAGCTGAGGATATGTGCGGACCATCCTCGGGCGCTGTATGTGTGCCCAAACTATGTGTGTCTGTTGGTTCATTTTTTTGCAAAGCACAACCACCCCAACAGACCTGTCACTAAAATCTACACAGCACTGTTACATGTATTTCATCCATAGAGCTCTGTGTTCTATTTGAGAGGGGAAATGCACAGATCTCTCAAAAAGCTGAAGTTTCTTTACTGCTGAGACAATCAATCAATCAGGTCATTTGTAGAGCGCGCTACTAACCGGAGAGGGTCTCAAGGCGCTGGAGGAGGTGGGCGGGGGGGCTACTGCTGCTCGAAGAGCCAGGTCTTGAGGCGTTTCCTGAAGGCGAGATGGTCCTGGGTAGTTCTGAGGCGTGTGGGGAGGGAGTTCCACGTTTTGGCCGCCAATTAGGAGAAATCTCTTCCTCCGGTGGTGGTTCTGCGGATCCGTGGGACGGTGGCGAGGGCGAGGCTGGCTGAGCGGAGTTGACGGGCGGGCCTGTAGAATGAGAGGCGGCTGTTGAGGTATTCGGGGCCTCTGTTGTGGAGTGCTTTGTGTGCGTGGGTGAGGAGCCTGAAGGTGATCATCTTGTTGATGGGGAGCCAGTGCAGGTGTTTCAGGTGGGCGGATATGTGACTGTGGCGAGAAATGTCGAGGATGAGGCGTGCAGAGGCGTTCTAAATGCGTTGTAGTAATTTCTGGAGTTTGGCGGTGGTTCCTGCGTATAGGGCGTTTCCTAGTCCAGGTGGCTGGTGACGAGGGCATGGGTGACCGTATTTCTGGTTTCGGCGGGGATCCACCGGAAGATCTTACGGAGTAGGATGTTGAAGCATGATGACGAGACGACGTTGACTTGCTCGGTCATCGTGAGGAGGGGGTCCAGGATGAACCCAAGGTTGCAGGGGTCGGTGCAGTGCCCAGCGCCGTGGGCCACCAGGAGTCGTCCCAGGCTGAAGAGGGTTGTCCAAGGATGAGGACATCCGTCTTGTCTGACTTCAGTTTAAGGCGGCTGAGCTTCATCCATTCCGCGACATCTTTCATGCCTTCCTGAAGGTTGGTTTTGGCCGTGACTGGGTCCTTGGTGAGGGACAAAACCATCTATCAATAGCAGAGCAAGTTGGAGGCAATTCCTAGGCCGTATCAATGTTCATTTTCTTCTTAAAACAGTACTAAATTCAGAATAGAGGATGCTCAGCTCCGTATCTAGTAAGTCAATAAAGGATGAGGGCTATCTGGTCTACCAGATTTAGATGGGAACAGGAGACTCAAGGTGGAAGGGTTAAGGGGAGCGGTTAATGGTAGGGGTTAATGGGAGTTTTAAATGCATTTAGTCGCAGCTGGCATGTTTCTCGGGTGGGCGGTTCGCCCGGGGCGATGGGGAAGTTGCGTTAAAGGGAGGGCGGTCTTGCAGGAGGGGGAGGTCACGTGGGAGTTGTTAATTTATTCATTAATAATACAAAATATTTAAACCTACCTTTTCGTCAGCCGGTTTCACGTCTTCAGAAAGCAGGCAGCCTCCCTCCCCTCCCTTAAGCTAATCACAGCGCTCCAGGGGAGCACTGTGGTTACTTGGGATGCCACCCACGAAGGGGCTTATGGAGAGGCCATGTTCTCTATGTAGGTTGCACTGCAGCATGCATGGAGAACTATAGAGTGCGCAGCTGGTTTGGGCGGCCTCAGAGGGCTGACCAAACAGTCAGCGCCTTCAGCAGTGGGCATACCACTCCTCCTCTGACAGATCTCCCAGACTCCTGGAGGGGATCCCTATTACACCCAATCTACAAAAATGGGCCAAGCACAGATCCTAAGAACTACCGAATGATTGTCTTATTGGATATGGAGGACAAGGCATACGCAAGTTCTCTCCTTTTGGAATTAGCAGATTGGGTCAGCAAGGAGAATTTGCTTCCTTTCTATCAGACAGGGTTCCGCCCGGGAGGCTCTACCATAGATAACATTATAGCCCTATCATATTTAATACAACAATCAATGGCTCGGGACGAACAGCCACTTTTTGCCTGCTTCATTGATTATACAGTAGCCTTTGATGGGGTAGATCGAAACATTCTATGGAAGAAATTGGCTGGCTGGAACATCTGCCCGAAACTACTAAAAGCCATCAGATCACTGTATACTCAAATGTGGGTAAGAGTTAAACTCTTGCGTGAATCAGCCACAGAAAAAATTAGTACAGACCAAGGGCTAAAACAGGGCTGTGTCCTTGACCCGCTTCTTTTCAACTTATATACAGCTGATCTGGGCAATGCATTGCATGGAGCAACTCTGGCGACTCCTAGGATCGGGGGAATCAGAATCCAATTGATTCAGTATGCAGATGACTTGGTCCTCTTGGACCATACCAAAGTTGGCCTCCAAAAAGGCTTAACAGCACTAGCAGAGTACAACGCCAAAAACAAGCTGGTTGCAAATCCAATGAAATCCAAGATATTGATCTTTGGCCGCCATCCAAAAAAGAAGTTAATAAAATGGAGACTGGGACCATTAATATTATCCAGCACACAATCATATAACTACCTCGGTGTATGGCTCAGTGAAACTGGTCGGCCACGGGTTCATCGACTCAAGCTCCAGTAGAAAGGCAAAATGGTTACTTATGCCATTTGCAAACTCAATACCACTTTGGAAAGTCCAACTACTACGGCCATCCAACGAGTTCTGACGGCAAAATTACTACCCGCCCTCAACTATGCCATACAGGCGTTCCCAGGCAAATTGGGGCAAGATCTCGAAAGCTATTTTGCCTTCCGTTATGCACAAGGAACACTCTAATTCGCTTGGAATTCAACCTTAACCGGCAATCTTTGGAAGAACTGGCAAGTCTGGCAAAATATTACTATTTAACCACCTTAGCACCAGAGAACTCAATGAAGTTTGTTATAAATAAAATATTTAAAAAGTCGGGTAACCCGTGGTCAGCTGGTCTGGCCTCAGCTAAAGACCTTTTGAATCTAGCCACAGAGAACTGGGACACCAACACAATAAAATATACAACCATCAAAACAGCAATAAAAAAGCAAGTAAGATCTTGTTCACGAAAACTGGACATTGAAGCTTTGACAGCCAGAGGCTTCCATGAGACCCAAAGCTCTCCCCACACTTTAAATGGCAGCAAAAACGAAGCCCAACATACAATAAAAAATACAGGGGGTAGAGGCAAAAAACAAGGGAAACCACACCAAGGATGCCAGGTCTAACCGATGCACACACTATTCTGTAATGTTTCAAAAATACTATGCCTCGCACTTGAAGTTCTGGTCTCGGAGCACATCTCTCATACAAAGCACTTAGTTAATGAATATATGAAACAAATTTTGTCTAACCATGCAAATAATGCATTTATTGGTGTGTTTTGACTTGGAAAATAGTTCTACTTCCCCTTTTGAGTGCATTATGGAAGCATTGATCCTGCTTGTGACAGGCTAATCTGAATATAAGAAAATACACTCTGGTGGCACTAGATTACAAAAAATGACCCGAAATTGAGTTTCTGACAGCATTTGGGGTGTTCCAGAAGTCAAAAGGGTATTTGTCCTAGGGTGCTGAAAATATTTGCACTGTTCTTTGTCACAAATGTGTCCCCATCAGACTCATGGAGCTGTAAAATGACTAACTTTGGGGATGTGGACAATTTCACTATGGATGTGTGTGTGGCTCAAGCTGAGTGGAATGGAATCAGCATGCCACAAATGTCAAAGATGCGCATACCAATATCAACAGATGTTTATTATTCAACATTCAGTTGTTACTTGCATATATATAACATTTCTGACGTCTAAATACCTCATTTAAAGTCGGTAACACAAGTCCTGACACACTTCTTTTTAAGCTCTCTGTTACATTTTCAAAGATGAGGTTGTGTCTTTGTTCAAAGGGCAAAGAAATTCAAATGCAGACTATGATTGATTCCGTGCCTATAGCATGACATATGAAGCCATACATATCCTGCTTTTTTGTAGGCATTTTGAAAGGAGGTAAAGGTACTAGAGGACAATCAATTCAGAGATTTTAGCACAGATGTAATTAAAACAACAATGACAAATATTGTCGTAGTTTAGGATGTAGCTGTTCCTTTGTCTTTTATCGTGCGTTCCATTTAAAATACTGACAAAAAATGAAATTGGTATTTGTAAATCCGCAGACTGAAACATTGACAAGCAAACTAATGCAAGTGAGGGGGTCATTTTTACATACTTTGGTTGCTTGTGGAAATCGAGACTTCGTTAGCGAGTTCTCCAGTGTTGACCTTTACTTTAAACTTTTTAAGTTTATGTGAGTCAATTTAAATGTGTTTGTGAGCTTCAGTTCAACGACAATGCTTTCCAAAGTGTTGTATTACTGATTTGATGTGAAACACGAGCTACCCACAGGCTTCTTCTGAATGTAAACTATTTAATTGCAATGTGTAGGAATTGTGATTTGCACATTTTGGGGGGAACCAATTACAAAAATGCATTCTGTATTTCACTAGTATATCGTATATGGTCATACAGTAATCCGTAGAGAAATAGAAATGTACTGAGAGGGAGTAAAAGTTAGTGGGGGCAGTGACATTCCTACTGGTATCTTTCTGATCTCAAAGAGTCTCCAACCTTGCTCTTTTTGTAGACAACATTCATGGCAGATTACACTCTATGTATTCGATCTCCAGTAAGGATCTATTTATTTAAAAGTGTTTTTTCAAGATCTAATGAAAGTGTGGCATAGCTTTAGCACATGCACCGTACAGTACGCCACCTTGGAGCGGGAAGGCTAGAAAAAGTCTTAGTACAAGAAGATCATATTTTCTTTCTGCTTTTTGTGGTCATCATAGCTCTAGGTTTGAGGGGAGTCCATGTCTGCGTGCCTTTTAATAGACCTCAACTTCTCAACTGGTTATGAGAAGGAACATATGAGAATCTGTTCGGGGGTGCTGAATATGAATAGTGCTGATGTACACGGAGCCTGTTGCCCAGAGTTCTTTTATGAAGCGGACAGGCTGGAATGAACACAATTCCCTGCTCAATGAGCAGTCCACAAAGTGTGAGAAGGGGCATCTGATTTTTTGTTTCGGGCAGGATATAAATAGTTGACTTAGTTAGATGGATTTTATTGTGGAGTTTTATTTATTGTTACAGATGTGGGTCAATGAAACGCCATTCCGTGCTCAACGGGCTGCCACTATATTATTCTAAAAGTTAATTTAGTAAAATGTTTCTATAGTTATCTATATTTGTTATTTTAAGGCTGACTCTCCAAGTTTATTGTGTTCCGAAACGCCAAGTACAGGATGTCTACCCAAGGATGGGGATTGGTGCAATGTTAGCCCTAGTGCTATAAAAAATGTATTCCTATTTCTTGCAGACTGAATAGTGAGGTTTGCACTCCTGATGTGCTAGGTTCATAAATGTTCTGTAATCAAAACATAATGTTATAGAGAAGATATTGTAGTTAAACAGCTAAATTGTGAATGTCGGTCCTGTAAGTTGACGAACATCCACTGCGTTTTTAAAGCAATGTTGTAAGCTGTCTCTCTTGTTTCTGTTTTCTAGTGTCTGAACTCCAGGAAGAAGGGATCAATGCCATCAATTTGCCTCTGAGTCCAATTCCATTTGAACTAGATCCTGAGGATACCATGCTAGGTGAGGCATTAAACAGCCCATGAAGTATTGACCCAAACACAGCAAAAGCATCTATTAATACTGTTTTATTTCTTTAAAGAGGAAAATGAAGTTAGAACAATGATTGTTCCAGTTTCAAGAAATGACCCCAAATTACAAGAACTTATAAAGGTAGGTAAAGTCATTATGTCACAGTGATAACCCATTCAGAGGTTTAGCTTTTCTATGCAAGACATTGAAGAAGAATGTTTCCTATTGATCATATCCTGTTACTTTCCAGTATAATCAATTATTTTGTGATCTTTTTTAATTTATTTGCTTGACATTGATATCAGTCTCCCTCTCACATAGACATCCCAAATGATAGAATTGATCACTTCATTGTTAATCATTGAGAATGTGTATGCATGACATTCAATGACCTCAGACTTTGCCTCGTGTATTCCTGCAGACCAAGTCGATGCAGGTCCTCTACAAAAAGAAAAGTCAAGCCCCAAGTGCTTAGTCGTACACTTTTTGGACTGGAAGAGAAGTAACTTCAGACAGATACCAACCGTATTGATTCTCATTGGTGGGGTGCAACTTGAGTCTGTATGATCTTGGGAAGCCGCCACTAGCCAAATGAGTTCAAGTAAAAGATATTCACTTAGAAAACAAAATTCCTTGCTATGGAACAAGGTAGCAGTTGGCCATCATGCAAGTCCATGATTTCTTTGTATGATGGGTGATGGCATTAGACTCCATTTACCTCTTTGCTCACATTCACACCAGAACATGTTGATTGTTTGCAAGCCTGATGGCTCTCGTGATGTCAAAATCCTGATCAAAAAGAAAGTGATGGAAGACGTGAATATCTAAGCAAGATTCTTGAGCACATAATGACAATTAGTGAAAAATAAGGCCTTGAATTGCTGGTGCCAGATCATCTTGAATGTACATCTTGTAAAACACAAATCGAGTACTTACTGTCGTGGTCTTGTGCACCAAACATAATCCACTTCTGCCCTACTCTAGAGAAAGAAGAAACCTGTAACTCAATAGAAAGATGGTATGAATCTACAGTTTAGTGATGTAAGGAACTGGGAACCAGAAACGCCAATCAATAAAACCTCAGAGCTTCTCCTAATCATAAAGGAGCTTTAAATTGGAGACAATGTGATGCAATTCTTTGGATCAAGGTTTTACATAAAACTTTTCTGCATTGAAAGCAAAAACCACCAGATTCCGTCAGGATAATAAACCTACTCCTTGGAAGTATTAATATATTTTGAAAGACCATGCATAAATAGTACTTTAACTTTTTACACATGTTAGAAAGAACATGTATGGATGGAAGACTCTCTTCTGTGCTCATGTGCATTGAGATCTTCACTCTGTGTTTCTACAATCACTCTTCCAGTGAATAGTACTCTATGGTGGCTCAGTGAGTAGTAAACAAACAACCTCTATTTTGTGTCATCATGTTCGTGCTTTTGAGTCAATGCCACATATTGATTCGCCTTCTCACTCACAAGCTCTCACAGTGTTTATCGCACATCCTCTACTCACTTTGCATAGTCACCAGCTCGTGCCTAACACCTTATACATAAAGGCACATGCGTGTGCTTTTTATGAGAGACTCCCAGCATCTTCATAGCTCCCAAAGTGGAGTGAAAATCATTTAGCACATCACGCACTTCCTAGTGTCAAAAACCTCTAAAAGTAGGGCCATTAAGTGACGTATTATGAACGCAAACTCCGAAGCACAGTCTAATCACTTTCCTGTCTTAACCCCTACTCATAACGGAAGGTGCAGAAAACAATGGAGCAGCTCCTGTCGCACCAGTCTTTAGCGGGCAAAGGTTTCAATTATAGAGACAGTGCAGGAGGACTTGATGTGGTGGTCCAAGAAAGCAAACCTCTTGTGAGAGGGTCTCTATCTTTTCTTGGACCCTAATGAGTCAATTACTATAGATTCCTCGGTACATGACGAGAATACACAAGCGACATTAGTGAGAGTTTGCGACTTGTGGTTGAAATTTCAGCTACGCTTAATTAAATAACTGTGCTGAAAATACATATTTACCTTGTACTTGCTTGATGGTCATCTTTAGTTATTCAGGCTTACTTTATCTCCACCTTCTTGAAATTATTTGCAGGTATTAATAGACTGGATTAATGATACTCTCGTAGGAGAAAGGATAATCGTAAAGGATCTAGCAGAGGATATGTACGATGGGCAAGTGCTACAGAAACTGTTTGGTAAGAAAAATCCTGCAAATTGTTACTCACAGATGCCACTTCATGTAGCTGAAAATGTACGCTCACTTTTTCCTCACGCTGATTAACAACTACTTTTACCGTCCTCTAAAAGTCCATTTGCTTAATGAAAAGGGTGCGAGTATAGTTAAGCATAAGGGGAAGGGTGCTCAATGTCAGGTACATTTATTTCCTTTCGGTTTGTTCGTCTCCAATGCAAACCTTTTTGTTTTTGACTGTATTCGTTTACTTATGTACATCTACCATTTGTAAATGCTCTTGAGTGTAATGAATGACTTTGCATCAGTTCTCGTTCTCCTTATTTCTAGGGGACAAGGGGTACTCTTTTCAGGACTTTCTCGTAATTTTCTCAACCTGTTAAGGACAAATATCTTGCCATGCCTACTACCATATATGCCTCTATGGATTATGGGATGTTCATGTATTTTTCAGCTTCCTACTTGCCTAAACAAAAGTCTAGAATACTTGCTTGTTGTTTTTCTGTACTGTGATCAAGAAAAGAGAGAAGCATTCTCAAGTTAAACCTGCTTTCTGAACCCTCTATCTTTCCCTTCTTTTTACATGGGTCATTTTTTAATATCATCCATTGTCCAGTCTTTCCTTTGATCATTGACTTCTTCATGGAATGCACAGAACTTGCCTGATGCTTTTCCTACTTATAACTGTGCGTTAGGTAGAGGATGATGGTGCTACTGTGCACAAACCTTTTTAGGTCTCACCATCTAGACCGTGCATGCTGCAAGATGTATTTTTAGATTACAGTAGCTTAGAGTCCTCAGATAGCTTCCCATTGGTTGGCTACATAGTCATTATCATTTGCTTTCTTCTTATTTGTCCGCTTATGTGGCTTTCCTTCGGCTTCTTGTGGTTGGCCCCCCTTGGAGGATAAAAGATTTACTTGTGTCCTTCCATTGCTCATTTTTCAGGTGCTACTTTACTTCTTTTGTTTAAGCTCTTCACAAGACTGCATCCGTCTCTCTAGTGTGCTTCTTTTCCCCCTGCCACGCTCCATGATGTGCTCACTGTCGTGTCTCTGTGCTCCTGCCCTGCTCACTCCATTTCTCTGTCATCGGTTTACCTGATACCAGTAGTGTCTGCTATAGAACAGGGGTTGTTGGGTAGTGGGATTGAAAAAAAAAGATTGAATACCTGTGAATTGTTGCCACCTCTCCGTCCTCTCTTCTTCTCTTCCTGACACCTTGCACCACAGAAGCACGCAGGCTCCCAGAGTCCCCTAAGTCAATCATGATGCTGCTGTCCCCAGCAGGACAGCAGCATCCTGATTGACCTGGGTGGCCTGTTTGCCCACTCAGGCAGTGCTTGGATGCCCAGGACAGTTCGCCAACTGGCTGTGCTGCACAGACAGTTGGAGAAATGCGAAGTGCACATGTCTGTTTGGCTGACTCAAGATGCCCAGCCAAACTGTCATGCCCACTTATGGTGCACCAACCACTCCGACTCCATGTGATAACAGTCAAAGGTGGTGTGGGATCAGGTGAAGTGCCTCTCATGGCATGCGGGTGCTTGAACACTTGAAAAAAAACTACACTTCCCAGCAAGCCAGAGGCGAACCCGGGCTGAGAGGTCAGCGGGGTGCTCCCACACCACCTTTGACTATTTAATGGCACTCCCGCGAGTGCTTGGGCTGACGAGTCCGTGGCTGAAGCACCCGCATGCCATGAGAGGCACTTCACCTGATGAACATTTTGGCAGCCCTCAGCAAACCTTTAATATTGGCTGTATTCTCTACTGAAGACGGTAAAGAAACCAGACACACACGCTGTGTCTAGAGATCAGTACTTCCTGCGCTAACTCTAGCGAAAAACTTGAACACTTGAAAAAAAAAGAACCCGGGCTGAGAGGTCAGCGGGGTGCTCCCACACCACCTTTGTCCATGTGATAACAGCCCTGCCATAATCTGGCCGATAGCCCGTACAAAAAACAAAATGATAACACAATGTTATTAACATTTTATTGTTCCTTTTGTACACTGCTCGTAGAGCAGTGGGGCAATGATCTTTCGCCTCAGCGGAGGAACCACCACTGCCTGATACGCTGTAAAGTTAGTGCATCATAGGAACATAGTGGTCACTGCTTCTCAGTGCTCCACAAGTTTCAGATTTGACTCCCAGGACTCCACAGTTTTACAATACCACATTTTTGGGTCTCACCTACAAGACAGATTTTAGCTAATTGTAGACAAAAGTATATTGTGGACCTCTTAAAGGGGCTTGACCTAAGTAATTAGGAGCATGGCATAAAACATGTGAACTGTAATCCTTTGTGCTACACATCATGCTGCTTGATCAGCATTTAGGGGGCCCTTTATGAGCTTTCTGGTATTGCATCCAGACATATTAGATGACAACAAACCTTTGACTAGAAAAAGCTAGGCCTTTTGACTTTGCAAGTGTTTTTTGAGCACTTTGATATAACTGGATAACAAAAATTATTTGTTGGAAACAATTAGAGCTAATAATTACAAATGCAAAGCAAATAGGCCCCACAGGTGAGACCTACCAGTTTTTCTCATTCTTGTTATTTATTTTCTGTTTCTTCACAAACTCTGCTTCTGATTTCAGTAGTTTGATATCTGTGCGGCTTGCTTCTCCCTAGCACACCCAAAGCTGCCTGGTTAGGTATTCAACCACTCACCCTCCTCGTAACATTACCAGCCTCAAATGAGTTGCCTGGCATCCTCGAAATGCACGCCTCAAAGTATGACCTAATAACATTTGCTCAGGTGCCTTCCCACATCACATTGCACCTACTACCCAAACAACGCTGAGTTGCAAGAAGGATTCTCCATTATCTCTTGGTGCTATATACTTGCATTAAATGTATAATTCATTTTGTTTTGGTGGACTGCAACACCCTCTGGGACGTGATTCAGAGGTGTCTTATGGAAGTTCATTCACATATTTAAGAAATAGAAATTGTAAACGTTGCGAAATGGAATGTGTGATGTTTCTTACACATTAATAATTTATGGAAGAGGTTTAATAGGAAACCTGAGCTTTGCACACTGCAGTATGATTTGTATGCAGTAGTTTATTCAAATACTAGGTGATAACATGCCTTAAATGCTTCTAGAAGGGATTACTGATTTCTCCCTAGTATCAACGAAAGAAGCATTATCAAGATAGTGTGCATGTCTGTTTTTTTTTTGTATGTGAATTCAGGTTTCCTTGATAGTGAATGGACTATATTCATGTGTCTCACTGGGTTGGTGTGGTGTGCAAGAAGCCTTACTCTTAGCCGATTAATTCTGACATTCTGGCCAACAAATATAGAGCTCCAAATGATAATTCAGAATTAGTGTCTGTAAGTGCTATAGCTCAGTTGGTGTTTGACAAGCCACCACAGGAGAGCATAAAAGTAGTTATGAATAAGGTAGCATAGTATAAACAAGGTAAATATTAACAAAGGATGAAACAAGAGGGTCGGAGAAGTCTTACCGATTGGCTCTGAATAGGTGGGTCTTGAGATGAGCTTTGAATGATGGTAGGTTGGTGTTGAGTCTTATGTCCTCAAGCCGATCATTCCAAAATCATGGAGCCAGGGAGGAAAAAGCCTGTTTCAGAATGTGTCTCTTTTTTTTAGGATTTCTAGTATTAGTCTTGTGTTTCTTTCTGTTTCTTCTGGTGGTGGGTAGGAGGGTAATTAAAAGTGTATCACTGTGTGCACTGTACATGCTGATTTGCTGCTATATGTATGATGGCACTAAGATGGACAAGTGCAGTTTTTGGAAGGCCAGCCAACAAGGTGTGACCGGGCACAGACTTGGACCAGACCTGAAGTCTTTGGCTAGGATGGACGGTTTGACTTTTAAAAAAAAGTTGGACTTACAATTAGGCTGTTTTTAGCAAGATGAGTGATGTAAGAGTTCATGGAGATATTCTGCTCAATGGTTAATCCTAGGGATTTTGTTGAGGGGATAAAGGTGAGAGCTATATCTAGGTCGATTAGACTTGGAAGCTAGTAGTGAACTAGAGGTGGGTGGTTTTGTGAGTGGAGGAGGACAAATTCAGTTTTGATGAGGACAAGTTGGAGTGAAAATCTATTAATCAATTTCAAAAGATTTTTCATGATTTCAAGGGAGGAGATATAGGATATGTTTGATATTTTAAGAAAGATGTGTATGTTCTCATCGTACTTGTGTATGTTTTAGCCCTTTTGTTTGTAGGATGAGTTCTAGAGTCTTCATGTTAAGGATGAAATGGAGAGAAGAGATGATAGAGCTAAATATGAGTACAAATGTAATAGGTTTTCAAAATCAACCTTGTTACAGTGATACATCATTTGTTCTTACTAATAGTACTTCTAAATGGTCAGGAATGCAATACATACATTTAAGACATAGTGGAGAAACTCTCGTAGATTGGAGCACACTATGAATATGACCACCTCCCACTAGGCCCCATTATTGGTCATCCAGTATTTGATGTAGAGTTACAGATTCCAGTTGGTATCTCCACTCAAACTACCGCCCATTATGATTGTATGGACCCAGATTCGAGGATAATATTTTGGATGGATTTATCCAGCCACTTCTGCTTGTTCCTCTGTTCCGGGCCTCCTCCATGCACAGTGTCCTGATTTCAGCCCCTTTGGATACAGCTCCACCTTACTCATACTGAGGCCACAAGAGGACAAATCACACTGGTTAATTTTGTGCCACAGCATAACCTGAATTAGATCATAGAGCCAGGGACAGAAGGCCTTCCTTCCTGGACATAGCCCACACAATGTGCTATTTCAATAGTGGTAACCAAAAGAGGGAGATAGAAATTAAGTTTTATCTTAATGGGCGCATAGTGGATTGTTTTGGAGAGAGAAATGATAAAGCTGCAGGCATTTAAACATGGAGTTGTGGAGTACCACATAGTCTGCATAGTTTTGGGAATGAAAATGTGAACCCTAAGTCTTCTGCTCAGAGGATGTATTATCCCAATAGGTGACGACAGTGGCCTTAAATATTGGGCCACATTATTTCAAGCTCTTACAGATCAGTGGACAGTAGAAGATTGGGAGTGGGGCAAACCCTAATTAAAGGCAATGTCATGGGCACTGAAAACACAGTAAAATGTGTTTTTCCCCTTGGACGTGCATTAACAAGAGTCTGTTTAATCTACAGGAACTAACCCAATTACAGTCTTCTCAGTCACACTACACCTCACACACTAGAGCAAGTAGGATTGAACTAGTGCAAAAGATAGAGGAGAACACAATTGCCTTCAAGGAGAGTTTTGACAAGCTTTGTGAAATGGCCTCACAAATGGAAGGCGGAGTGAGACACCCTGTTAATGACTAACCTAGTCACAAAGGGCCCATGAACCCTACTCGTGGGTTAGGTTGGAGGTTAGGAGGCTATTATCAGGGCTTTGTGTGTTGGGGATTCATCAATCCATCTAGCAATGAAAGGAGGAGTTAACAATTTCTTTTATATGTACATATACAATTTCCTGCTCCAGAGAAATGATTTGCCTAGTGTAATGCAATGGTTCATGGGTTCACCTCGGAGTTCCCTAAAAAATCTGAGGGTTTGAGCCAATATGTTTGGAAAGTTAAGTCTTGGGTCCCCATCTTTGTTAAAGAGTTCTTCATTATTTGGTTACTCTCGTATAGGTGGTAAACCCCAAATGGTCCCAGCAATGTTCTCATTGTATGGTTGAACCGCCCATGAGTGGCATGGGTACATTAATAATATCATACGCCTACGTTGTGTGGTAATGGATAACAAATACTCCTTATTTATTGTTCATTTATTTATTATGTTTTATAAAGTGTGTACCATGGACATGAGTGCAGCAGAGAGCTTTACATATGCACAAGAAGGAAAATGGAATAACCAAGGACATAAGCATACATGAGGAGGGCTGTGATGTGCTACACTCAGTAAAGAAATAAATAAGGAAGACTAACCAGTTATTTGTCTCCTTCGCCTCAGTGACTTAGGGTTTACCGGCGACTAAGCCAACTATAGCAAGGTGAACTGTTCAGACAATACAAAGGTGGCACACGGCAGCAGGTGTTCCATTGGAGGAAAGACCAAGGGTGCACTCCACGAGGAAGAAAGGGGCAAATCTGTCATCGCTAATGTCTCAATACTGCCCTTCATAGCAAATGTCTCAATCAACTACATCTGCATGACTGCCATTTGATGCTCACTACACTCCTTACCAAAAATAACTGTATAGACATCCAGTAAAGAATGGAGACACAGGTGCGTATTCACACCCCTGTTTGCAAATACATATTTGTTCTCTACCCACCCGACTGCAGTAAAAGAGAATACCGCTACACAATCAATGCACAGCATGTGACGCCAGAAAGATTCATGCTGCAAACAAAATGGTTACTTACCTGTAGGGGTAGTTTTGAGTTTGGAGACTATTTGGATTCACATGTGACTCTTCCACCTCAACCAGAAAATGAGTGCTGAGATTTGCAACAAGGAGGGTACGCAGTAATCTAACAAGATGAAAGTTACAAAAGTAGGGACACTGGAGATAAGAATTTGATGATGGCATCCACGTAATGGAGCTTTCTGGGCATACATCTGATGTCATCAGGGAGGGACACGGCACCAAATGGTCGATGAAGAACACTTAAAAAAAAGCATTTGGAATGCAACAGGTCTCACATTTGCAAGAGTTTAAGCTATTGGCATTGTAAATGACAATGCCTTTTATTTATCTGTTTTGATCATTAGCATATATAACAATAATAAAAGGCATTGTAATTGTCATTTACAATGCTAATACCTCTTGTACGTGAAATGTTTTTTGTCTGGGTGTCATTATGTTGTAGACTCTGTGAGTTTAATTTCTACTGCGGATATCAGTGTGTAGTAGTCTGTCAGTCATAATATCGAATCATAGCAGGGGAGACTCAACCTTTCATCCTTGTAAGGTCAACAAAATGAGCAACATTCAGCCGCATAAATAGATCTACGATTTGGGTCCTAAGGGATAGATTATGTTATGTTTTGTAAAAGCTCAGTATTAGCAGTGCAGTGTGTTGCAGGCGTGCAGGAGCCAGCACAGCTGGCAAGCACATGCACCGCTGCCCATGTGTTCTTTGCTCTCTAGTGTTGACAGAAGCAGCACTGGGCCATGCTGCAGACAGTGCACAGCTGATTCTATGGAACAAAGTCACCATCCACCCTTGAAGCTGTTTCCACAGACCTGCACACCTAACCTGACCGAGACTGTCCGCATTCATAGACTAGGAAAGATGTGGGTGCAATAGGTAGATGGTAAAATGTCTTGTAAAGTACCCCAATAGGCTGAGTGGCCCTGTGGAGAGCTCTATCAGTAACATGAAGGCCACTGAGCTACATCCAGGTGGGGCTAACTCAGTTTCTCATCCTTAGGAGGTTAATAGGTGCATCCTCCTTTTGTGGTATAAGAATCAGTGTCAACTGGTAATTGGTAACCCTGGCATTCAGTTGCACCAAAAATTGGGTACTACGAAAAACCTCGGGGACTGCAGTTAATATTTTACAAATTAAGCTCTGACTGCAACCAAAGCCTGTTTAGAAGGCTCTGGTAACATAACCCTGTTTGGGGGAAGTATGCAGCCCCTCCAAGATGTACCGAGCCAGGGTGACCACGAGTGTTCACAAGGAATGACTGGGCAAGTGTCAGTCGGTAGTTTGGATGTGTTGTGTTTTTACTTAGGCCTGATTAATATGTGGATGTGTGAAGGGTTTGAAAGAGTGTTGTGAGGCTTATACCAGGGCCACTTGAAGATTGCAATTCTGTAGCCGCTGCGTTTTCCACATAATTATAAATTTACCACACAATCAAGCATCTGCTCAATGATTGGCAGATTTTAGCCAAAAAAGGGTTGTAGCTCGGGCAGATCAAACCGTACTGATAATGCAGCAACATGTATTGCCACACTGTGATAGACCATACGCAAAGATTGCCTGGTCACCTTTAGTAGCTTATTATCCTATTTGGGTATTCAACCGGTACTAGCGAGGAGAAACCTTAATCAAGACGTGTAAAAATGACAAAATAATGAAGTAATATAATATAAAAATGTGCTACATTACGCAGCATAATTTTCCTTTTTTCTCCGCATAATTTAGTCAACCCTGCTGCATAACTTGTCCCTTATATTTCCAGTGGCACTGTTTACAACATAGGATTTGTGATGAAGGTGACATTTTTCCACACAGTTCTTTATGATTTTGGTCTCAAACAAGGCGAGCAGCTCTTTGTCATCCTCATTATTTGTGGGCTCTGGTTATTTGGTGAATTGAAAAATTCCGTTAAGTTTGTTTAAGAAGGATCAGGAATTTAACGTTAGGTGACCAGTAGGCCGTAATATCCCTTATTTGTCACATTTCAGGGTCACCCACCCTACCAGTAGTTATGATGTTGCCCTACAGTGCTCATGTGGGAGGCAGCGCACTGCGAGCAGCAACTCGGGTATGGTAGAATTGCCTGAGGAGCTGCAAGGCACTTGCAAAATGAAAAATAACTCTCTTTAAAAAAAATTACAAGTAGGAAAACTTGAAAAACAGAAATTGACCAAGGAGACCCTAGCATATAAAGGGGTTATTTGTTTTTTCAAGCTGCTGTGTACAAGCTACAGGAAGTAACTCACAATGATTGCATCCAACGGCTAAAGTGAGCTCACCCTTTGCCCCATGCTGTATGCTCCCGCAGGCGGGCAAACGGCAATGGCACAACATCCCAATGGTTGAAGAGGGCAGGCTAAAAGGTGTCTATTCGTAAACGTACTATAAATATTTTTTGGGTTAAATCAAAACGTCTACAAAAAGTGTGGCCCCAATCACAAAAAAGGTTTTTAAAAAATGCATAGATTTCCATCACTGCGTAAATACAGATTTCTGGATTTTTGGAATTCACAAAGATTTACATGGTTATGCCTGCCAGACTGTGACAGTCCCAGGTTTTCAGCTGAGCTCTGGGGTAAGTTGTAAATTTCTTTCTGCTCATCTGACAAGTCATTTCTCCCTGTGCAATTGTTTGCAATGTACAATTGTGCATGGAGGTGGAGGATGCTTTCTTCTCTGCGCAGATACCTTCCTTCCCGTTTTCCCCTCTATCTAGAGCACATATCTTCCGCATGGAAAAAACTGCTCCCCTACACCGCCACCGATTTTAGAGTTGCTCTGTCCTTCCCACACTGGAAAGAGATTTCCTCATGCTTTTGACAAGAGTAAATATCGAACCTTTCCCAAATTTCTGGCCTGACCCATGGGCAGGGAGCTTTAAGCACATGCGAATGCCCACCAAAGTATGTGGCCTAACGACCAGCGCTGCCGACTTAAGACCTTGGGAACCAGGTACGAGTCTTGGCTCAACATCCTGTGATCCTGGGCAAATCACTAAATTCCCCCGTGCCCACTGAAGAATGAACGTGCCCTTGTGTAATGTAACAGGTGCTCATGTAAGGCGCTTCAATAATTTCAGGACTTTGGTATATAAAACTGCACAAATAAAAAAGTAGTTATTTGTGGGTGTACCCAAATGCCCAGACATTTACGCCCGGGGCTCCTCCCACTCATTGCTACTGGTAGCAGCACGTTTACTCAGGCATGAATCTTTGGAAGTGTATTTCTTTTTATGAGTGTAAATCCATTGTGAAGTGCAAAAAGCGATTCTACTTTTGAAAAACACATGTCTACTTGCGCAAGAAAGCTAAATAACTCTGCCACCCCGGACTCAAGACATTTAAATACCTCACAGGGAACGGGGAAGCTGCAAAATGTCCCTCTTGTAAGAAAGTGTGTGTGTCCTGCAGTCCCCCCTCCACAAAGGGCCTGTTTGTCTGCAGCAGTCACCTCTTTCGGGTGCCAAAACCACGGGAAGCACCAGTTTATTTGCAGAGACTGAGCTATTAGCTGAAGAAGCGGCCAGAAGTGTGTGCTTCCTGGCTTGAAGCAGTCAACGAGCGTGTTGTCCCTGAAGCGGGCGCTGCACTCATTACTAAAGTAAAAAAAAAAAATAATAAAACTGAGCGTACTGTCCCTGAAGTGGGCGCTGCACTCAGTATTAACTTTAAAAAAAAAAATAATAAACAGCGCGGTGTCCCTGTAGCGGGTGCCGTGCCCATGATGCAAATACAAAAAATAACGGCTGCCATTATCCCCATAAGTGTTTATAAACAAAATAGTGCTCACCCACTACATAAAGCAGACCGTGTAACGAGCCAAGTAAAAGGTCCAGTCCTTATGGAGACAAGGCAGTACCAAGGAGGGACTAACAAGCATATTTACGAATCAGAAGCCAGTATTTAAAAATGACACAAAGCCAAAGACAAATATGGGCGAAGACTGGTCAGGGCTGCTAGTGCCTACCCTAATACAGCATGCCTCGCAGAGCAAGCAGCGCATGCGCCTGCCACTCGGCTCGACCTAACAATAATAGGATGAAACCGAGACAATCTGGACCTAGCCATTAGGTGGTGAATTAATGCAGAGTAAGTGAATGCAGAAAGTCATCAAGCTGCAAAACTATTCCCACAGGTAAGTCACCATTTTGTTTGTTATGAACATGTCTGACTACATTGTTTTCTCAAAAGGAAGTCCACATCAGGTGAGAAGTTGAACATCTTAGTCATTTCACGTACATAGATCAGTCACTAGTCAAGGATGGGATTATGCTGTTGACATACCATGGTGCCCTATGTTATTGCACATTGTGAAATGAGTGTAAACAAAAGTGAATAGTTTAGCTATTTCTGGTCATTTAGTTGCATCAAACAGACATATATATGATGTGCTTTCTATAAATGTCAGTAACCTACCTCTTTTTAGCTATGTTTTATTAGAAAGATTCCCCTAGATCCAACACTTAAGCCTCAAAACTGCTTTCTTCACTCATGCTGAGTTTAACACATTTGGCTAATTTTGTCGCCCTGCTGTTTAAGTAGTACTTGAATTTTGTACAAGTTCTGCAGACTTAGTTGGAGTTGGTGAGGGCCAGCACTCTCACTTTGAAAAGTGATCCACCTCCATTGTATACAACATCAGGGTAAATAATGTTAGTTTCTGTTTCTTTCCTTGTTCTTGTAATTTGCATCCAAATACAAAACATAAAGTAGAAACAAATCTCTCTATTTCGGCAGTGCGCATAAAGGTAACTTTCCAAAACAGCATATATAGTCTGATCAGTTCTACACTGATTGCATTACCGAGGTGTTGCCCAGGTCTAGTGCTAGATTCATAGTCATTAAAAGTGCAGCAGAAATGCAGATCATTTGTTCCAGGCTGGTCATTTCTGCATCTTTTCACTGCTTTTTCTTCATATTGTGTTTGTCACTTCCAGTTAGTGTTTGCAGTCTAAGCCAATTTTTGGGCAGTCCAAGTTTCTACAATGAATGTTTTATATTTTGAGTCATGAGACGTGCATTACCTCATGTTGGATCAGCATTCAACCATATCCAGAAATGAAACTGCTATGCTGTCTGCTCCCACAAGCATTACTACCAAAGCTGTTTTTTAAAAAGATCTCTCATGCTGGCAGCGTTTGCTTGCACCCTAGCACCAATTGCTCATTTTTATATAAATAGAAAATGAATTTCTTTAGCTAGAGATACTTTCATGAATTAACTTGCTAGATTTCCCAGTGTTGCTATTGAAATGGGCAGCTCCAACATTTGTATGCATTTTTACAGTATGTGTATTGAGGTGATATAATGAAAGTGTTTGTTCTTCTCTCTATCGTATGAACATTATTTGGGAAATAATTATAACCTTTTGGCAAGTCGTCCAACTAAGGATTGTGAATCTACAACTTGGGTTAAAATAACTCGTTATTGGATAATAGTAATCCTGCTTCAATGACCTCTAGGTTTCATTTAGGCATACAGTCCTTTGAGTTTTCCTCACCAGAGCAAGCTCGTAAGAGAATGTAAGTGATTTAGGTTTTCGTTTCTGAACCTGTGAATTTTTTTTTATATATAAAACAATGTTATGAGCTGATGCCTTGCTACTTTCAGTAAGTTATTGCCAGTTCAGGAAATTAATCGGGTTATAGAAAAAAGAAGGAATTAGAAAAATGGTGCTATCTCCCAAATGTTACATTTGGGATGAACATGTGTGCATTTTAGAATATATATGAGGTTGAAATTTTCACTACATGGCCCCAATGTTTGAGAGCTGGCACCAATGTTTGAGACATTATTCACACTACTATACATTCACATTTCGTGTCTGTGATCTACTAAATTGATACATCACAATTCAAAACTAGGAGAATAAAATATTATACCTCCTTAGTTTATAACTGGGCATATTTATAACTGGGAATAACGTATGCCTTATTTACAGTTTGCGTGAAAAAAGTAACTTATTAATTTCGATACTTCTTTCGCTAGCGGCCTGCCTAGAATTCTGACCTGCCAGAGCTGCCTTACAGCTGATGCTGTCCAGAATTTTTGTCGGGTGTTTGCAATTCCCGACATCAAAGTTTTTTTCAAAAAGGATCGTTGCATCCCACATAGGATGTAGGATTTCAGATAAGGCCCTGCAATCTAAAACAAAAGCAACCCGGGAATTAAGGCAGTTCAGTTCTTCTTTCGTCTGCTGCTACAAAGAAGGGATGTTTCCAGTCCTGTGTGATTTCTCAAGCATGGCTCAATATTCCCAAAAGTTGCTGGCAGAATAGCTGGGGCTAGCAAAAACTCTCAGACATCTACTTCCTATATCCTAAAAAAATGAATATGAAGGTGTTGCTTGTTTTTTTTCTGACAGTGAGTTGAGTGGGATTTTTCATTGCACCTCATATCATGACATTGTCTGCCCAAATTTCCCTATCAGAAGAAACTTTAAGTGGCTGTTGGAGGTGAGAATGCAGGCAACAGCATTGCATCAAGGGCATATAACCTTTTTCCTATAATTCAGTGGAAAACTGCCATCCTGTTTCCCCACTGGTATTAGCAAAAAGAACAGATGATGGACGGAATGCTGAAGTAATCAAACATTCACACCCAGTCACAGATCTGTGTTAAATCAATCATTGTTTTTGCATGCCAGGCCTTTCCAGTTTAGACCCAGCCATATGTAAATCAGTCTTGACCCTGTTCCCCACGGGAACAGTCCAGCATGAACTGGCAGACCAGGACATTTTTAGACCAGAAACAAGCATCCTGGGACCCTGGATGCTTGTGTCCAGTCCTGGGAGGACCTGGCCTGGCAGCTCCGGATAAACTTTCCACATTAGTTGCAGGGTCAAGACTGATTTGCATATGTCTGGGTTCAACCTGGAATGGCATGGGGGGGGGATTAAGGATTTAGGCCCAGATCTCTGTTCTAGGGTATGACATTGTTAGGAATTCTGTCCATCAATTGTTCTTGATTGATTGATTTTTACACTTATATAGCGTGATCTGTCACCCCACGGGTATCCTGGCGCTTCAGACTAATAAACCAGAGTGGAAGAATGTCACAAACGAAAAAAAGAGAGGACTTAAGGACTAAACCTTAGGAAAAAGCCAAGTCTTAAGGTTCCTACGAAACTCTAGCAAGGAGCTGGACTGCCTGCGACTCTGGGGTAGTTTGTTCCACAAACGAGCACCAGCCACCCTAAATGCCCTTCCTCCTAACCTGGACCGTTTGAATCTAGGGACCGTCAGTAGACCGGCACTAGAGGAGCGGAGCTGCCTTGTTGGTAAATACCATGAAAACCTTTCCTGCATAGGAACCGGACCTAACTCATGCACTGATTTGAAAACCACACAGAGGGACTTAAACTGAACCCTTTCCATTATGGGAAGCCAATGTAGCTCTCTCAGAGCCAGTGTTGTGGAGGATCGACGTTGCCTGCCAAAGGCCAGTTTAGCTGCCGCAGCCTGGATTCTTTTAAGCCCCTGAAAGATGTATAATGTGGTCCCCAAATACAAAGAGTTACAATAATCCAGTCTGCTTCCCACTGTACTGCTTCCCACCAGTTTTCACCATTAATATTAGACTAGTGCTTACAGGATCGAAGATTAATTAAAAGGAAAAATGCATGTATACCTTTGAGAAAAATGGTAATACCCATCTATACGCACTTCCACACATTACTCTTAGATGGACATCTGCGGCAGTCTAGCTGTGCCCAACACACACACAGTGCCCAACTGGATCCTTGTACAAAGTCCACAGATGAGGCTTCTTTTGCAATAAATATCCGCAACCCCCTAGCCCACCAAAGGTCAGGTCCTTGTGGCCTCTGTTCTTTAGTCCTCACTTACCCTGGTCCATATCTTTGTCTTTCTCACTCACAGTTCTGAAAGAAAAACCGCAATTGCACAGCTAGCCTATGAGGAAATGGAAGTTGTCTTTAGGAGGTAATGTTTTCAGTGACCTCATGATTCATCAGAAGAGTGACACACAGTTGACACCTCTTGGTCAGATTGCATAAAGCAAAGTATCATGAGCTGGAACTTCACCCACAGTACTGCTTGAGAGAAATATCCTTGCTGGGGAGAGGTATGTAAAGTTAGGCAGAAGCGGAACATCCACCAAATATGTGGAGAGTCCTGTCTGCAATAGTTGGAGCATGGACATGTGTGTACACTCTACATAACTCTAATTAACCCAAAGGTAAAGCATAACCTTCTGTTAGTCAGATTTTCTTTTGTATAAATCTACTTCCTTCATTCATAGTACTAAGGTTCACGTCGATTCAGTCTAAAAGTCCATGACTCTAGAAAGAATCTTTCAGAGTATCCAAAACACTATAGTCTCACACACCTTCTGTTAGATCCTACTAAAGAAAAAAGCTAAAAGCAAACTCTTATGCCAAAATGAAATCATGACCTTTAATCTGAAAACAACACACATTCTCAATAACTTAGGCGAGAAATAATACTATCTTTGGTAATGTAACAACCTTTTAAAAACTACCAATGACCATTTACAGTGATGAAATATAAACGCAAACAACCCTTTCTACCACATACAGATTAACCTCAAGATTATTTTGGAATTCATACACTTTTGCATGATTGTCAATCATGATTTGGGACTTGCAGAAATGAAGCCTACCCTGATAGTCGTCCGAGAAATTCCATCCATTAGGCCAGCAAGGACAACTAGCTCCAACTGAATTATTCTACATAATTTTATAGAAATGAATTGGATATCTTTCTTGACTGCACGGGTGTGGTTGTGTTGGTGCCAAAAAGAGAAGGACATAGATTCAGTACTTCATAATATGCTTCATATTAAAAGGCCGTTCTGCCCAGACATACATCCCTGCATAATTTTTTGGCATGAAGATGCTTTTAAACAATGGCAGCGTGAACAACAGTCGCTCATGTTGTGTTGTTACCATGCGTTTGAAGTACATTTTTACAACTCAGAAATGATATGGATTGGTTGCTCACATTGAAGGAGAATAGATGTATTTGGCGGGTGAACACTGTTAAGAAATGTCTCACCCAAAAGATGGCATGATACGCTTTCTCAACTTTCTGATTTGCTTGTTTTGTTTGACATGGTCAAACTTCTTTCTGTGATGTGAGATGGCAGCTTTTGTCTTTTTTATGGGTGTAAGGACGATCTGGTCCTTTTCAAGTTAGTGCTTTCTTTGCTTTGTTATTTTCTCCTAATATTATTACTGGTAGATTTTTAGGTACTCTAATGACTGTTATGAGTCTTATTTTTTTAATGGAATAACTTTTAGAATGTTGGTGTTCTGCACTCTAAATAAGTTGACTTTTTTATGCCGTTTTATTAGTAGTATGTATGATTAATTATTTTGTGGTTTGGGTAGTACATCTATGGTGAGTATAGGCACTTTTTTGGTGTAATATGATTAGGGACACTTGTGCTTCACAAATGTAGTGCATTTTTGCACCTTTATGCTGAGTTATGCACATATATGATTTTCTCTTAAGGTTTATTGATGTCTGTATTTTGCTAGGTTACTCATGGCCCGTCCTCTTCCTTTGTTTGTGTCACTCAGTCCTGATGATGGTCTTGTGGACAGTTTAACCATCTGAGACTTCAACAGTCCATCCTCTCTAACATCCCCATTTTGATCATTTGCAACCCCATTTTTAACCTTTGATGGACTTTGGTCAGAAAGTGTGTAATATTTTAGGAGGAAATATCCCATTGATCATTACTAAATACACTACAACTTGATTTTTTTGATTAATATGGGTTGGGTGTGCTGTTTATGAAGTTTTATCTTGGACCATATTGAACAATATTGTAATAGGTTATGGACAATGTGTTTATATGTGTTGCTGAAGTCTTTGTATAAGAAATAGAACGTTTCTACAATTCACTTTTGGTACGCCTTCCAATTTGTGTATCTTATGTTTAATTCAATTTAAGTCGGACTTTTATACCAACTCAACCCTGAATATATATGTGACTCCTTCAGGAACCTAAATTATTCTAGCATAATCTAAATCTCGCTCAGGTTTAGTAAAATGCTAGGCTGCTACACCAAAGAGAACTCGATCTGGATTTCCTAGCCAATGCCAATGAAGCAGTATGAATCAATTACTTCTTTGTGATACTACTGATTGAATTCAGTAGTTAGTATAAGACAAAAATCATTTACACTTCATGGCACCATCCGCTCCATGTACAGCACTAGTTATTTTTTATATCCATTAGACCTTAAATACATAGTGTTCATTATGAATAAAGTAAAAAGCAGACGAGCTGGAATTATATTAGAAGCTCTCTGAAAGACAAAACATGACTCTAGTTCTGAAATTTTTTCCAAGCGCCCATAGAGAAATGGGAGTGTGCAACGGCACCTTGTGCAGTCGCATCCTAATACTGCGGTCGGGACCGCCAACTGGCGGTCCTGATTCTGTAAACCACCTGACATCGTAATGAGGCCCTTATTGTTCCGTCCACTAGTGCATTTTGGGTGTGTTGTAGTAAAGCAAAGAAGAACTACTGCAAAAGTGGAAAGGTCTGATCCTGGCCTTCTTTGCTCCGTAGGTCAAAATGGAACTAGGAGTGTCTTAGAGTGTCCTCCCACGCCACCCACAGGCTGCTGAATCTGACAAGGCTAGACCCTCATCCAGCCTTCCTCAGAACACCTCATGACCTGTGTGGAAGAGCAGAATAACTACTGCACCTACTGTTTGAAACCTGTGAGGAGACCTGAAGGACTGGATCTGCTCCCACCTGTACAAGGAAAAAGACTCTGGCTCAGTTGGCTGACCTCTGCCATGGCTACGGGGACACATGAAGCTACCAGAGACCTTTTTCCGAAAGTGCCCAACTGACATGTAGCTGCTTGTACTGGACTCTGCTGTTGACTTCTGCGTACCATCCTGTGAAGCTTGAAATGCTTTTCCAGTGGCCCAAGGTTTCTTAGATGTGTACTTCTGTAATTGTTTCGGCACCAGAGGAAAGTTCACTACAATGCATTTCAGTGGTAGGAAATTGGCAGAGCCTTATCACTAAAACAGGTAATCTAACTTGTGTGCTTCTTGTAACCTAAATACTCCCATGAAAAACACACCATCTAACAAACAATTTTGTGAATTTCACTTCAAATTGTAAGACCAAAGTCATATCATCCAAGCAGGAGGGCCTTCCCAGGGATAAGAGCTTGTGGCTTCATGTCAGACCTTCTGACTCCAAACCAGTCAATAGCTAACAGAGAGTGCTCCGACCCTCAAGGGATGATATTGCTTGATTAGAATATAGCAATATTGCAAGCTCCATTAAAGACCATGAATGGGTCCAGTGTCAATAATGGCGTGTACAGACCTTCTGTTCCAGCATTTCAACGTTTGTATTTCTGTTTGTCTGTTGTGAATTTGGAACATTTTTCTCCCAGTGGCCATTATAGTCCGTTTGATTGAGGCTGCACTGCCTTCACCCGCGGCTCTGTCCTATAAATCGTGTTCAGGGCCTTTAACAACTGCTGTTTTTATTAATTCTAGAATCTGCTAGCCATTGATTGTTTCTTAAAAATGACTGATTGCATCAAAACAAATAATAATAATAAAAAACATCTATTTTCTATAAAAAGATGAACTGATTGTTATCTATTTGCTGTCTTGGTTATTGATATTCATTGGATATTGCTCCCCTCTTACCAGAATCGGATCCTGTACAGGACCCTTTATCATCAACTTTGGCAGGGTGTTCTTTTCTAATTGCTCTATTGATCCCCTCCCTTCCTGCCTGCATCGCCTATTGCCCTGGGGAACCCCCTTCTATTGTATATATCATTTTCCAAGCATAGGCAGGATGAAACCAGTCAGAGGTAGACACTTCGTCTCACCCATATATGGTATGCCAACGGTGTCTGTTGCAAGGCTGGCAAGCAATTGAAAATCATAGGTGATGTCTTTGAGCAAGTCTTGCTTTGCATTACAAGATGACATTAGTTGACCAAGAGTAAATCATTTTTCTGTGCACATTCTACAGGCCTTATCCTATAACCGCCTACTAGCACACAAAAGGATAAGCAATGAAAATGAATTCCACAATAAGCTTTGCTCTCTATGACAAAAGTAACATTCATGGTACTATACTTGAATACATGTACTATTACATATTGGTTTTCTTTTTTTAAATGCATTTTTCAGGCGGCAATTTGACTTGGAAATCATTCCATCTTCATTATGTTTAGTGTGTCCTTGTATCAAATTTGCATAGTTGTACAAGGTAGTGATTACTGTATTAATATATTGTGGCAGCTGTAATTCAACGTATGTTTTAAAGCTTCTATGCAAACTCGGTAAAGCGCTCTAATACCTTCGGGTCAAGTTCTCACTGTGTAAAACTTGAAAATAAATAAATGATAAAATTAGGCAATATATATAGAATTTCGGTACATGAAGGCTGCTTGACCATCAGATACAAATGTGAGGACTCTTTCTTCAGCTTACTCTCCCAATATTCATTTACAGCTAAAAGTTTCTAGTTGATTTTACAGCAGACATTGTACAAGAATGGAACAATCTGAGAGATAGCGATGAACTAAAATTATTTCTACACTATATTTTTATATTTTTCTCCGTTTACTGCTTGCAGACTATTTGAATTTGCCACTAGATCCTTCTTTACATTCGTTTTTAAGACCTGTTTTTCAAATCTCTGCAAAAAGCATTTACTTTATAAGAAAAAAAAATGGTAGCAATACACTTTGATCAAACAATGTGGGCCTTAGAATAAAAAAGGTCACGGAGTTCTCCCTGTTTTTCCTCCTTTTTCTAATGTAGAGAACCTCGAGAATGAGAAATTGAATGTTGCAGAAGTCACACAGTCTGAAATCGCTCAAAAGCAAAAGCTACAGACCGTGCTGGAAAAGATCAATGAAACTCTTAAGCTTCCGCCAAGAAGCATCAAGTGGAATGTTGACTGTGAGTTTTCCATTTTACGATATTTTTCTTGCTTCTTTTTCTGTTGGTGGATGCCTGTTTGAGTCCCAGAAAATCTACACGTAACAAAAAAGCTTTTAAATCTGTACACACAACTCTGTATAAAATCAGTTTACAAAAAAGAGCATCAATAAAAGTGAAGCCAATATGTGGCTCATTTCAAATAAACTGATTGGAAAAGTCTACTTGAAATTCAGAACAGAAGCCCACGTTGTTTTAGTTGTTTTCCAGTGCACCTAAAGTATAAGGAACTTTTTAAATGTAACTAAAAAAAAAATCTTCAAATTTCAAAAGCCATGTACTTGCCAGCGGTAAAAAATACGACTTTCCTTACATTTCAGCTCTGATCTTTTATGAATGTAAAACATGCAATGAAGGGTGTAACAATTGTTTTATTATAGGTCTGTCACTGTGGAATTTTCAACATGTCCATGCATTATTCCAATTTCTGACACCAAAAACATAGTAATACTTTCTTCTCCATCCAGCATATTTTGTGACTTACATCTAAAAATAAGAAGCTAAAATATCGATCTGTTAAAACATCGACTTCACAGTACTGAATACAGAAAATTCACCTAGCTTGTTTGTGCGGTAATAGAATTTAACATGCAATAAGTGCAAAGCCTTAAGAATGAATTACTTACTTTGAACATATCGGGCCAAATTCAATAGTAAAGACTAATAGTATGGGTGGAGTCGAATGACTCCACCTAAACTCACTTTTTAACGCGCTTTTTGCCTTTCATGAAGCAGGTGTAATTGAATGCCTGAAAAGCAATGCAGGCACAGGTTTCCAGATGCACTATTGCTCCTGGCATGCGATCTTTGTAAGGCTGCCTATTCCCCTGTTTTAAATTGTACATAGCTTTCACTTAAGCACAGTGGAAAAGAGAGCCGAAAGTGCAGAATCACAAATATTATTTTCTCTGTGATGAAAACCTTTTGCACTATGTAGAAAACCCTTCTCTTCTCCCCTGCACGTCTGGGGGCGATCCAATCCTCTTTCCATCCTAGAAGAATAGAATAGATATGGTAAGGGCATCTTTCTAAGGAATCATCCCTGTTTGTATTTTTTTCGGCTCAAATAAGGCCTTGACCAGAACCACTGATTATTTCTCTCCTCCGTCATCATAGGTAGTTGACTACCACAGTCACCTTGTTCCTTTTCAGCTGGAGTTGGGTGGATAGGCACACACACTATTTCCTGGGTCTGGGCCTTTACGACTCCTGGGTGCACTCCAACTGGATCTATGCCAGAATTAGTGTTGTGTAAAATTCCCATAATGAACTTTTGCGTATTTAAGAAAAATGTCAGAAAAGCGCAAGAAATATTTGATGGATAAACAAAATTTAAAACTGCCCTTTAACGCTATGGCCCCCATTAGGATGGCGGGCGGACTTTGCCCGCCCGCCATCCTCACAGTACCAGGGACCGCCCGCCATGAGGGCGGGGGTCCCGTGCCTGGCATTAGGATGCGCCCGCCACAGTGGCGGGCGCATCTTGCATTCCTACCCCCCATGTGCAACCCCCACCCCCCGGAGTCCATGGGGGCCCGCATCGGGCCCCAAATGCAGACTCCGCATGCATTTCCATGCAGCATTGCCACCACGGAAAGGCATTTAAAAAAGCCCATTGAATATGGCTGGCGGTGTCTGATAGACAACGCCACCATAGAAACCCTTTTCTGCCCCAGTCGCAACGCGACCGGGGTGGTGGAAAAGCGGCGGACCGTCTTTCCGTCCGCCGCGGACCCCCCATTCATACTAATGTGGCGGGGGGTCATTCAGGGACGGATGGCGGGGGCGATCCGTCCGCCATCCTAATGGGCCCCTATATGTTAGTGCACAATGCTTTCTCACAACTGATTTTATGCAAGGATTTCAATCTATAAAATAGTGCAAAGACACAAGCCCCGCAAACAGCGGTCACTTGTAGCCTTGTCATTTATGTTGTTCTCAGTCGCTCTTGCAACATTTTTGAACAACCTGTGCATAATTATGCAATGGGTTGTAAACTTCGGGAATATTACACAACATTAATGAAATTAAACAAGAGTACACTATTATAACCAATATTTCCCCCCAGACTACCCAGAATCCTAAAACTCAAATTAAAAAACTGCCTTGGAAGAACCTCCATTTGCTTCTTGTACAATAGGAGATCAAATCCAAAATACTATACAATAGACCCAACATTAGAGAGATAGCTTTTCTTGCAAAATTTGGCAGCTCCTTTTGACATTGTAAGGAAACTAGGAAGCCCAAAAGAAAAAGACAAGTAGGACCAACCTTCAATTTCCTTAATCCTGACCTCTCAAATAATCTTGGAATCTTAGAATGATGGATCAAAAGAACGATTGTACTTTTAGGAATGATTTGAAAACCTCCTTCTTCAGAGGTGCCTTCATTACTCGTAATCCTGAGTAGGAAACCTACCTTACTGACAGGTCCACTGACACACTGTAATGCTTGCATTCTACTACCTTAATTGGTCCTCTGGCTATCTAGATCTGTTCTTGTTTACCTTTTGCTCCTTCCCACTCGCATGTCCTCTGAAGTAGCCTCTAAGTGACATGTCAGAACTATTTAAAACGCAAAAGTAAACAAATAGATTAACTTATTGTTGATAGATCAGGTAAACGTTTATGCATCCTCAATTTTTTCTAAAACACTATCCATTAGGGTAAAGCTTCAGCACCTTCCAAAATGGCCGATTAGACCCAGAGCTCTCGCCACTGAGGGAATATTAGCCAAATGAAACATCATGTAGGAAGGAAAAAAATGAACAGCTGCTGCATGGCTGCAGATTCCCACTCTGACATGGAAAAGATAATACTGATTTGGGAAAACATGACATACGCAAACATCCCAAAGCTCCCAAGATGGCTTGTGGATATCGCAGGCAGCCGCAATTCACAAATCACTACGGGCACTGAAGGGGACAAAATACTGGCGGACTGCCTTGCATGGGGGTGATCACCTTCTTAGAGCCAGCCAAGCAGACGGGCAGTAGAAGCAGAGGCGCCCCTGAAATGGAGTTAGAATGTTGCCGCCCATGCATGCTGCACCCCAAAGCCAGTGGTGCACATAGGATATGCGTGTGCCCCTCCACTTTAAGGAGGGTTTCCCTGGGTTAACTTCAGCATGATCAACTGGATGGAGCTATCATTGCCTGAGGATGGCCTGGTGAACCTCCCTGCTAGACCGTACTGTAGTCCCTGAGGTAAAAACTCTCTGATACTGGAGGGATGAGGGCTGTAAACCGGGGCCTAGAGAGGCAGGCTGTTGGTATTGCTTAACATGAAACTACCTGCAGATATTGGCGCATGGCACAGACTATTCCTAATTACAAACTGCTTGTGTTCTAGGGAGAGGCAGGTCTTTGAGCATTTAGGATGGAGTATGCTCCCCGCGACCGCTAGGGACTGATGCAGGTGGCAGTGAATTTGCTGGGGACGGGCTTCTGACTCAGAGTTTACAAAATCCCTCTATCCAAGTTTGATCTCCGCCATGGGACAGTCCAGGGGCCCCAAACAGGCTAAAATCCAT
This sequence comes from Lissotriton vulgaris, assembly GCF_964263255.1. NCBI lineage: Eukaryota > Metazoa > Chordata > Amphibia > Caudata > Salamandridae > Lissotriton > Lissotriton vulgaris. Next base: position 694,371,012 of record NC_141687.1, on the reverse strand, counting down.
TTTGAAATGCTACAGAAAGTAAAACAACAAGATTCTGCTTTCAAACCTGGTGCAGCTGGCCTGGGAGACCACGCTGAATCAGAGGATGATCTGGTCATTAGGGCACTCCTGAAGAAAATGCAATAAAGCCTCACATCCATAGATAACTGCTTCGACGCCCTTGCACCACTGAAGAACCCTCCAGGTAAGCCCGGCAACAGGAAAGCCACATGGTTCACCGACGACCTCAAAGAATCAAAGAAATCCTGCCGAACCCTCGAGCAAACCTGGCGCGGCGAACAGACGACCGAAAACCTGACAGCCCTCAAGAGCGCCACTCGCAAACACCACCAGCTGATCCGCACCATCAAAAAGACATTGTTCAAAGAGCGACTGGACAACAACATTACACAACAGCAAGGAACTCTTCAGCATCGTAAAAGAGCTCTCCAACCCCAGCGCCAGCAGCAACGACATCACACCATCGCAAGACCTTTGCAACCACCCTCAGCGCTTGGACTCCCATCAGCACTGAAGACACCAGCCACGTTATGAACACCATCCACTCCGGCTCTCCTTCCGACCCATGCCCTCACCACATCTTCAACAAAGCCGACACCATCATCGCACCCCACCTCAATTTCCTACTGAAGAAACCCACAGCGGACCCTAAAGTCCTCAAGAACATCTGCCCCATCTCTCTTCTTCCCTTCCCTGCAAAAGTCATCAAGAAGACCGTCAATAAACAGCTGACCGCATTCCTCGAGACCAATGGCTCCCTCGACCCATCCCAGTCCGGATTTCGAGCCAACCACAGCACCGAGACCGCCCTCATCGCAGCCACCGACGACATCAGGACACTGCTTGACAAAGGGCAAACAACCACTCTCATCCTCCTAGACCTCTCAGCCGCCTTTGATACAGTCTGACATCGCACCCTAATAACCCACCTCCACAACGCTGGGATCCAAGGTAAAGCCCTGGACTGGATCACCTCGTTCCTCTCCAACAGAACCCAGAGAGTTCGCCAACCTCCCTTCCGCTCCGTGGCCACCGAGATCATCTGCGGCGTACCCCAAGTCTTGTCACCTAGCCCAACCCTCTTCAATATCTACATGAGCCCCCTCGCCGCCATCACACGCAAACACAACCTCAACATCATCTCATACGCCGACGACACACAGCTGATACTCTCCCTCACCAAAGACTCAGCCACCGCCAAATTCAACCTCCAGGAAGGAATGAAAAACGTCACGGAATGGATGAAACTTAGCCGTCTGAAACTGAACTCCGACAAGACGGAGGTCCTCATCCTCGGACCATCCCCATCCACCTGGGATGACTCCTGGTTGCCCACAGCACTGGGCACCGCACCAACACCCACGGACCACGCACGCAACCTGGGATTCATCCTGGACTCCTCTCTCACGATGACCACTGACTCATTGTCAGTGAAATTGCTCTCCCACCCTCGCAGCTCCACCATTAAGTGAGGTACCCCTGCACTCTTGAGTGTTAGTGATCGAGGCCCTCCTCCACCCGCAGGTTTCCCTGCGCCTCATCCCTGGTGGTCCAGTGGACCTCTGTCTCCTTTCTCTCACTCTACTCCTTCACTCGTTTTTCTACCCTTTCTATCTTTCACCCTTCTGCACCTTTCTGCATCTCTGCTCTTTTGTGCCTTATTTCTGCCCATTTTCCCTTTCTCTCCCTCTGCTCCTTCACTCGTTTTTTTACCCTTTCCATCTTTCACCTTTCTGAACTTTTCTGCATCTCTGCTCTTTTGTGCCTTATTTCTGCTTATTTTCCCTTTTTTCTTTATCCCTTCTTTCCTCCCTTTACCTTTCCCCGCCGCTGCTGCCCCCCCGGCCCCTCCCCCCCCAGCGCGACCGGCCCAATCCAGCTCCTCTCCCCGCTCCCGCCTCCCAGCTGTCCAGCCCTTCCTGACCCCTACTTAATGGCGGCCACTGCGGCCGCGGGCTGCGGGCGTGCCGCTGGTGCACTGAAGACGCGTCAAAGGCAAGCTCGTCTGCCCCCGTCCGCGACCCGTCCGTGACCAGCACCAGGAACCCTGGACCTCACCCCGCCAACGCTACGAGCCAGAAGCACTCCACGCACTCAACCCAGGCTGCAACAACAACTGCAAGCTAGCATCACCAGCCGACACCCGTGGACCCTTCAGTTGTCACCGCTGCCGGCACACCTGCAGCACCACCAAGAACACGGATCCAGCACAACCCGCCCACAAGAACACAACCAAACCGAAGACCCTGCAATGCATCCTCCTCAACGTCCGATCCCTCCACAAACACGCCACAGAAATCTGGAACCTCCTCGACAGCACCACCCCGGACGTAGCATTCTTCACTGAAACCTGGACCAACGCCACCTCAGGACCGGACATCGCCATCGCCATCCCACAAGGATACAAGATCTACAGGAAGGACCGCCCCACCCACCCAGGAGGAGGAATCGCCATCGTCCACAAATCCAGCCTCCGCCTGAGGACACTCCCTGACGAGTCCACAGAACAGATGGAACACCTTCATTTCAAGATACTGGCCAGCCCCACTGCCGCCCTCCGAGGAACCCTCATCTACCGATCCCCTGGACCCCGCGGACCCTTCACCAACTCAATCAGGGACATTATCTCCCCACAGGCCATCACATCCACCAACTACACCCTGCTGGGAGACCTCAACTTCCACCTCGACAATCAACTGGACCCCAACACCACATTGGACTCTGCCAGATCGTGACCGAGCCCACACACTCAGCAGGACACACCCTTGACCCCCTCTTCACTACAGGAAACTCCATCACCTTCAGCCACACCACCAAACTCCCATGGACCAACCATCGTTGCGTCCACTTCACCTTCAGAACACCCACCATCCACAGACACCAGCACCTGCTTCCACAAAGAAACTGGACCAAAATCACCGACGACCAGCTCATCTCCTCACTCAACAACTCCACCCCAACCATCGCGGAAAACGACGACCCCAACACCGCAGCCCGAACCCTGCATAGATGGATCTCGGACAGCACCAACACCATAGCCCCCCTCAAGAAAAACAACAATACCCGTGCCAAGAAAGCCAGATGGTTTATCACCGAACTTCGAGAGTCCAGGCGCACATGCCGCCACCTCGAAAAGGCCTGGAGAAACCCACAACAACTTCAGAGCCGCCACCAACGCTCACCATCAACTCATCAGAGAAACGAGGAAAAAAGCGATCGAAGACAGAATCTCCACCCACGCACACAACAGCAAGGAACTCTTCAGCACCATCAAGGAGTTCGCCCAACCCACCAGCGAGTCTACCGACATCCCTCCCTCACAAGACCTCTGCGACAAACTCAGCACCTTTTTCCACCACAAAATCAAGAGCATCTACGACAACTTCGACGAAGACAACTAACACACTGAACCCTCACCAACCACCCCCGACACCCGGAAACCAGCGATTGATGACTAAACAGCCCTCACCACCAAAGACACACTAAAGACAATGAAGTCAATCCACTCAGGGGCCCCCATGGACCCCTGCCCCCACCACATCTTCAACAGAGCCGCTGACACCATCGCACCCATGCTCTGCCACACCATCAACCGCTCCCTGGAGACCGCCTCGTTCCCCGACGACTGGAAACACGCCGAGGTCAACCCCCTCCTGAAGAAACCCTCAGCGGACCCCACCGACCTCAAAAACTACAGACCCATCTCCCTGCTACCTTTCCCAGTGAAAGTCATCGAGAAAGCCACCAACAGCCAACTCGCCACATTCATTGAAGAACACAACATCCTCAACTCCTCCCAATCCGGCTTCAGAAAAAACCACAGTACGGAAACCGCCCTCCTCGCCGCAACAGACGACATCCTCATCCTACTGGACAAAGGAGAAACAGTAGCCCTCATCCTCCTAGACCTATCAGCGGCGTTCGACACAGTCTCCCTCCGCACCCTAATACGCAGACTCTACGATGCAGGAATCCAGGACAAGGCCCTCGACTGGATCTGCTCCTTCCTCTTCGGCAGGACGCAGCAGGTCAGACTCCCCCCTTTCCTCTCAGACCCCACACCTACCACCTGCGGAGTCCCTCAGGGCTCCTCCCTCAGCCCGACGCTCTTCAACGTCTACATGGCTCCACTTGCCCCCATCATCAGAACCTACGGACTCAACATCGTGTCATACGCAGACGACACCCAGCTCATCCTCTCCCTATCCAACGAGCCCAACACCGCCAGACGCAACTTTCGAGAAGGCATGGAAGCCGTCGCCAAACGGATGAAAAAACGCTGCCTACAACTAAACACCAACAAAACAGAAGTACTCATCATGGGCCCAAACCCCGACGCCTGGAGCGACACCTGGTGGCCCACCGCCCTCGGAAACCCGCCAACCCCCACAGACCACGCACGCAACCTGGGAATCATCCTGGACTCCGAGCTCAAAATGGACCGCCAGATCAACTCTGTCTCATCTTCCTGCTTCCACACCCTCCGCCTCCTTCGTAAGACCTTCAAATGGATCCCCCTCGAACACCGAAAGACAGTGACTCACACCCTGGTCACCAGCAGACTCGACTACGGCAACGCACTCTACGCCGGAATAAACAAAAACCTCATCCGAAAGCTACAGAACATCCAGAACGCCGCCGCAAGACTGGTCCTCAACCTGCCAAAACACTGCCACATCTCCCAGCACCTGCGCACACTCCACTGGCTCCCCGTCGAGGCGAGAATCACCTTTAAGGTGCTCACCCACGCACACAAGGCCTTTCACGGCACCGGACCAGCATACCTGAACAGCCGGCTCAAATTCCACGCACCCCAAAGGACCCTACTATCAGCCCAGCTCTCCTACGCCGAGGTCCCCCGCACCAGAAAGACCAGATCGGGAGGCGGCTCCTTCTCCTTCCTCGCGGCAAAGCATGGAACGCCCTTCCGCTCCACTTCAGACAGACAACATCGCTCCCCATCTTCGCAAGAAACCTCAAAACCTGGCTCTTCGACAGACTCCCTCCTTGATGGAATGGAACCTGCAACCCCCCCCCCCCCCCCCACCCCTAGCGCCTTGAGACCCTTACGGGTGAGTAGTTGCGCTTTAACAAACTCCTGATTGATTGATTGACCAAGGAAGTCAACACCATCTCATCCTCATGTTTCAACACCCTGCGCATGCTCCGAAAGATCTTCGGGTGGATCCCTACCGGAACTAGAAAGACGGTCACCCAGGCCCTCGTCACCAGCCGACTAGACTACGGGAACGCCCTATACGCAGGAACCACAGTCAAACTTCAGAAAAGACTCCAGCGCATACAGAACGCATCCGCACGACTCATCCTCGACATCCCTCGCAATAGCCACATATCTGCCCACCTGAGAGACCTGCACTGGCTCCCCGTCAGCAAAAGGATCACGTTCAGGCTCCTCACCCACACACACAAAGCGCTCCACGACATAGGCCCCGAATACCTCAACAACCGCCTCCCGTTCCACACTCCAACCCGCAAGCTCCGCTCCGCCAACCTCGCCCTCGCCACAGTCCCACGGATTCACAGAACCACCACCAGAGGAAGATCATTCTCCTACCTGGCTGCCAAGACGTGGAACTCACTCCCTGCCCACCTACGACTGACCCAGGACCATCTCACCTTCAGGAAACACCTCAAGACCTGGCTCTTCGAGCAGTAGCAGCACCCCCCCCCCCCTCCCTTCAGCGCCTTGAGACCCTTACGCGTGAGTAGCACGCTCTATAACTGTATTGATTGATAGAAAAGAAAATTAATGCCCTCAACTTACACATGGATGCCATGACCACCAGCATGGACAAACCTGGAGACTGCTTGATGGGAGTGAAGTACGGAATATTGCCGATTGAAGACAGCCTTCAACGGGCTAGAGAAAAACTTATGTAAACAAACAAAGAACTCTCCATTATCAAGGCTAAAAATGACGATATGGAAACCAGATATTTTCATCAAAAATCGATGCATTACATCAACTGCGTGAGAAATTCTGCTGCATCGCCCTTTGACGTCAATGCAGCGGCTGCCAAATGACAGCAGTTCCACATCCTGCGTGGCTCAACAATAATGCTTTGCCTTCACTTCAGAGAAGCTCGATGACCAAGCAGCTCCCTGACACATCAAGCTCTCATGGTAGAGACTTTGCTCAATCCAAGGTACTTTCTCAGCAGACCTTGTGTGGATCCTGTAACTCGTCTGACCTCCATCACGGTGGGCCTTAACTTTGGATAGTCATCTGTCCCGCGCAACCTCGGGTAACCTTTTGACAGCTAGTGACTTTTAAGGACTATTTTTGATTTAATCTTTAACACCATCGGTGCGTTGCAGATTCCCCCCGTAGGCTGAAGTTTTTAAAAACCCATTGTTCATGACGAGCTCAGCTCGTCATGAGTGTACGAGAGGTGTACCTCATGACGAGCTGAGCTCGTCATGAGCATCGAAGGGGTTAAAAATTCAGATCTCGAATTCTACTTTTTGGATTTTTGTCATTTTAGTCTTAATTTGCTCAGATAAATATTCTCTATTTTTCTAACCCTGTTTGAAGTCTTTTTTGTGTTAATTTTTTTGTTGCACAAATACTTTACACATTGCCTTTGTAGATGAGCCTGACTGATCTGTGCCAAGCTAATAGAGGGTAAGCACAGGTTATCTTATTGTGTACCTAGCTTACCCTGAAGGAGTAATGGTTCCTGTCCAGCCTGGCTGCATACCTCAGCCAACCAGGAATCCCTTCTCTAATACGCATCCTCCCCCCACTGTACGAGAAGCACTTTTGATTGCTCTCTTGAAACCCAACAAAAAAGCAGCAAGCTGCAAGTAATGTAAAACCCCTCTATCTAATTAATTGGGTCGCCAAAATATTTACAAAAATTGCCATCAAATTAATTCTGCTGCTGCCAGACATAATGCTTCCAAACCAAGCTGGTTTTATACCCAGAAGGTCAACTATGCATAATCTACAAACCCTCTTTGCCGTTCACCCTCAAATAAAATCTGAACTAGATCTGGAGACTATTTGTTTAGATGCTACCAAAACGATCGCCTCAGTCGCCTGGTGATACTTCCAAAACATTCTGACCCCATTGTGGACCCTCATACCTATTATGAGTCTCCTGTGGCTAAATGTAAATAGAAATAGATATTAATGTAAATAGATGACTCTTCTCTCCAATCACAATACAATGCGGTGTCCACCATGGATGCCCGCTTTCACTACTCCTATTTGCGTTAGCGCTTGAACTATTAGCTTCCAAGCTTAGGAAAAACCATGGGCCATACGCTCTGTGTTTTCATGACTGCCCCTCTTGATATCACTCTATGCTTATGATATCACTCAGGGAAGCCTTCACCCCGTACTGTGGGAATTCATCAGATTCTGAATGATTGCTAGAAATACAATCTGCTACATTTTCACTTACTATAGAGACCCATCCTGTGGACCTAGACCTCCCACTGAATGATTTATGGCACCTGGTAATCTGGTTGAGCCATGATAAAGCGGAAATTGGTCAGGTTAATTATGCTCGTGCGCTTAATCACCTCATACAACAGATAAACAGATGGCTAAAACTTCCATTATCCATGGCTGGCAGGGTGGTAAAAATCGCTGTCTTACACAATTTCCTGTAGAACCTTATAAATATTGCCATACAAACGAGACTAGGAGAGAGGGGGGTAACAGTCCCCAATATGAAGTTTTTAAAAACATGTTTGCTAAGGCCCACTTCACTGATTATTGGCTAAAGCCACAGTGCTACATGGTACACCTTGCCATAGAGAAAGACATTGCGAATGTCATCCCTCTCTTGAATGGTCGTTGGTCTAAATTTTCAGCTTAGCAGGATAAGATAAACACCATTCACTTCACAACCTCGGTTTGGGGGCAAGTTTAAAAGCAAAATGAAAAATACACTACTATACAAGTCCAGCTCTCCATTATGATCACATCAACACTTTCCTATGTGGATGACAAGCGAACAAAAAGCAGTAAAAATAGACACTTGTGGCGACTTTAATGAAGGGGGACATTTTGTCACATTGGACTCATTAAAAACACGTGTAACATTTATACTGCTAGACATCTTTTATATCACAGAGTCAGGCCACAGTGCAAACCAGTCTCAGTGAAATTTTCAGAGGAGTCCGATTCCTTTGGTCTGCTGGAAGGAATTATAAACGCTAAATCCTCCAAGCAACTTATAACCAAATTATATTGGAATACTCTACATGCACTCTGGATGGGATGCGGAGCTAGACACCTAGCATGGGCATGCCCTTGCATTTTTAGCTACTGCCAGCAAATGACTGATATCCTTCAAAAACGAATTGAGTTCCCTCGGCCCCTATCCCAGAGTACGGCACTGCTGGGTTGGGTTGACGTTCAACACATACCCCATCCTAAATGCAAGTTCACCGTCCTTGCGCTCCTGCAGGCCAAATGGTTAGTAGCAAAACATTGGGGATGGGGGCGCGGTCCCCAAACAAATTGTGGCTGGCGGAACTAACCTATTGCTGTGCAAATTGAACTCTATGAAGACGTAGTACCCAAAACCTCACGGCCTTAAAGACATTTGGGCTTGGTTCGGGCATTATCTTTGCACTAGATCAGAGGCTACCTCCCATGAAGCATCATAAGTAAAGCTCCATGGTGCATAAGCCATGCGGTGGGTGAGAAGAAAAGAGTTTGACTGGATGTGGTGCATGCGGATGGCGTGGATAGGACGTCTACTTTGGCTGTTTATTTAAGGTGTTGACATGGTGGTACGTTTGGATTGTATTCTAATGGGGTTACTTGTGTTTCTTTAACTGAAGGAAAATGTTATTAAAAAAATAAAACCCTAGCCATCGAAAATTATTTTTTGAATATATCGAAACAATCCATTGTTATGTACATAATATCTTCTTAAAATCCTCTGAGTCTACAACAAATGGATCCTGTGTGATGAAGACAAACGTCATTCTGCAGCTGCAGTCTGTGTTCATCACTTAGTTCCCATAGACATCAGTGGCGGCTTCTCCCTTCAAACAGTGGTGGTACACTTGCATCCTTTCAATCTATTACGATTAAAAATAAACATACCTGTCTGCGGGCTGCAGACCATGTTCAGTTACTGCCCACGCTCCTTGCTGGATAAAAGCACCGAGCCAATCCAAGCACTGCTTTTGTACTGTTTATAATGCTAAACAGCATAGGAGCAGTGCTAGGATTGGCTGTAACAGGCAATCACAGTGTTCAATTAAAGAACTACAGCATGATTTGCCTAATTCTGCCTGTTCGTGGAACTCCACGGAATCTCACACAGCTTTCAAGTGACTTCACATAGTACCGCCCACCCCTGGGTTAAGTCAATCTTACCATGTTTTAGGCAGCGGGGGCAAGCACTGTAGCACTGGTTAGCAGTGGTAAAGTCCACAGAGTACTAAAGCCAACAAAAACAAACACAGCAAAACAGGAAGGATCAAGGCAAAAGGTTTGGGGGAATATCTTGTCAATGATGTTGAGTCTAACGGGTGGTAAAATGTTTTATTTACTTTGCATCGGATCTCAAATTCTGACAAGAGCATATGCGCGGCTATTTCAATCCTTGTTACAGCATTATCTTCACAAAGGACAAAGGAGACTTGGGTACCTTTAGTATAAGGACCGCTCCAGTGTGTTGAGGAATTTATCCTTGTACCTAAACAGCACATTAAAAAGTATCTGTGCTACCAGACATTCTTGCCTAATCCCCATATCAGCTTTTTATGCTGCTGACCAGAACAAACTGAAGCTGTAATGCCTGTCCGGCCACTGATGATCTCCGCCACTAGGAGTTTATCCTTAAAGACTCTTGGCACTATCGAAAGCTGCTCTGAGGTAAGAGTAGGATAAGAATAGCTTTCTTCTCCTCAGGGACATATACTTCTTCATTAGCGACAAAAGGTGGGATATTTCATTCCGTCGTACCTATCCCTGTCTTTAAGCCAGCAACTCATGCTCCCTGTTCAATTTAGTCACGAGTATTTTACCCAAAAATATCTACATTCCACCCAAAGGAGCAATTGTATGGTAGTTAAAGGAGCATCTACATCCACCTGTACTAATAATTAGGACTATTGTTGCTGATCTCCAAGTGGAGGCTGCCACACCAGAATCGAGGATTTTATTACATAAATACATCCGAGGAATATTCCTAAGATCTACATAAAAGAGTGAAAAGTCTATAGAGGCCACATCTTAGCTTGAAGAGTCCAGGCCCAAGCAAGGTGAGGGCACTTTGTCCCAGGAAATAAATCTTTTAATTCAAACAACAAGTTTTTTGCTGAATTCCATAATGTTCCATGAAGTTTTATCCCTTTTTGGCTGGTCAAAGATGATTTGTTTTTATGGTTGGTCAATCCTATTCTTTGGGGTACTCTGCAGTGTTATGGGGACCCGAAGGGTTAACCTCATTTGGGTAGAGCGTACCATGCCGAACACCAATCTGCTTCTTCTCGATGAAACATTTCTCGTGACTGGTTTCCATCCATTACAGACTCTTTCCCTCAGTGCTGCAGCTCATCATCCCATGTGAATTTAACATTTTCTCCAGCTAAATTCCCAGTTTATGTCCTCTTTCTTAGGTTACAGACTTCGAGTTATGAACCGAATGCCCCCACTCGTTATTCTCTGCAATTTGGAACTTCATAGGTTTAGCTGGAAAAGTTTGTGCTTTAATGAAAATATTTCTCTTTGTTCTTTTATAGTTAATATTTTTATTCCCCCCCTCCCCCCCTCCCCCCCCTCTGGCTACCCGTCTATGCAGCTCTCGTGAATTAGTGCTAGTGGTCACAGCTGCAATGAATCTATGTGGGTTTCTTGGCAGTACCCTTGCTGCTACCTCTGCATCCCAACTATAACCAGAACACTGTTATGTGTCCTCTCTGGTATTTTTGCATCCTACCTTGCAGGTGTCCTTGCTCTTTTTGGGAATTACACCCTAGTCCGAGAGAACATGACTGGTTGACGAACTTTGCTCCTATTGAAAGCATATCACACATTTTTCCTTTGAACTGCTACCCCTAACGTTATCATACTTAAGCTGTACTGCTCCTCAGTTCCTATGTTTCTTCATAGCCTGTGCAGATCTTCTATTACTGCATCCGAACGAATGTCAAGGGGTACATTGTATTTTAATGTTTGTATACCCCCTTTACAGCTTCATCTGCGAATGTACAGCAATGCACTTTCCCCCATTCAATGAGGATCCAATACACGTTGCTGATGTTTATGCATCTTCAACTGACCAGAATTTAATTTTTCTAATAACATATATATTTGCACTTCATAAAATAAAGCAATTCTGACAATGCATTCAAACCATAACATAAGGATCTGTGTAAAATGGCATGACCTCAATATATCCGCTTTTTAGTCCAACATCTATTATCATCAAGTAAATATAAAAGCAAATGAAGATGCATGAAGAGGTAATTGATATCTGAAAACTAGGCAGAACGCCCAAATAATAAGAGTTTTAATTTAAATTTTTGAGCATCCGTTACTGTAACCCCATTGATATAAATCCATGCAGATATTTTTGAGATATTCACTCTCCTATGCTCATACACTTATTGGGAGATTCTAAAAATGTTGCATCATTGGTGTTTAACTTGTAAAAAAAAGTGTTGAATTGAATATCCATATTGAGTATCCCATCGTATGGGGTTGCTCCATTGAGATTGCAAGTCCTTATATCAGTTATTCCTTCTAGAAGGTGTTTTTTCTTGGTGGAGGGCAGGTTTTTGGGTGTTTTATTGATATCTCTTTGTTTAGTGTGGAGCCATAAGCCCGATGTATAGATCTGCATTTTCCTCCCATGCCAACTCTTTTGAGGGATAAAGGTTTTTTAAACATCTTCATTGGCAGGCAGGGCCCATTTTGGCCCTATATTAAAAAAAGAGCTCATAATCTCATCTCAACTCAGTGTTCAGCATTCTTAGCATGTGTTACATCAACTGGCCTCCACAAACGTATGCCCTCAACTGAAAATGAAATGGGCTTCATATTTGGTTAGTGAGGCCTCTGGCATGGGGAAGTCCATCATAATATTTGTTTCCAAAATATCTACTGGCCTGATTTACACCTAAGACCTTTCAGCAGTTGTATCTTTCCACAAACGAGAAGATCGAAACTTGTTTAAGGACCACGGAAAATCTAACTCCTTCCCCTCTCCCACAAAGGACCAAGATTCATAACTGAAAACTGTACAAAGTTTAGATGGCAGGGTCAGGCGGAGTCACTGCCCTGGTCTGTTATAAAGGCATCTAGCGCATAGGTCAATGTGCAACAGATCAAGAATTCAATTAATTATGTACAATCAAAACCCATGATTGCACAGAAAATTCCATATCTTTTTCAATCACAAATGAATCTCTAGCAGCTCATGGATGTGATGCATAAAGAAGAGGTGGAAATGCAAACCATAGTGCTGGCCAAGTCAGAGAATTTAGAGAGACAGCCGAGTCAGGGGTCTGGCTTGGCTAAAAGACAAAAAAGTTCAAGCTGACCCGTCAAATGGTTTGGCATGTAAATGACGGAGCAAAGGTCAATGCCAAATTGTGATAATTTTTCAAATTAAGAAATAGGTTATTTTGTGAATCCTTGTGTGGCACTTTAGTACATTAGATTAAATCACTATATTAACGTCTGTCAAAAGTACTTTTAAACGTTAACTTTTCCTCACCCCAAAGCCCTAATGACACTGCCACAAATTACGTTCACTTTGTAAGGGGCTCTGTATATATGGCAAAGATTATTATTCTATTTGGAGCAACATTACTAGCCACTATAGCATACACATGAGCAAGCTTTTTATATAGTGCACATTGTGAACTGATTCATGGTACTCTCAGATTTGACATCAAAATGAGGCACAGTGAAGTAAAGCGATAACCGTGCTGTTGGTCAGCGGGGGTAGCTGGAATCTGAACCTAGGTGTCCTGATTACATATTGAGTAGGTCAGTTACTGGATGAACATTTTCTGCTGCCTCCATTTTCCACCAAAGGTGTTTGATTATTTAAATATCCAAATGAGTACACCATGCTTACTAAATGCAAGTATCCCATGCTAATTCGCTCTGACACGATACATCTATTAAATGTCGGATTATCTTTCATGAAAAAGTACAAAGTTAAGCGGAACAGAAAAAACAAGATCATTTGTATGTTAGTCATTACCTTCCACTGACTTAATTAGTGGTAAAAAGTGAGATGGTCAGCTCCTCAATGACACTAGTTACATCAATTATCAAAAGAAACAGGACACCGAATTCCTGCAGAGGTCCTGCTACAGGTCTGCAGTGAGACACCTGTGAATTTCAGTCCTGTTTGATGCAGACATACTAAGTACCTGTTAGATTTCATGCGTTCAGCTCTCCTGCGTGTAGCAGTGGCTATCACACACCTATAATTTGAACATGTACCAGATCAAAAAAATCTATTTATTTGCCCAGAGTCTCCCAGACCAAGCCTTGCTCTCAAACAAAAGTTTTCCTAGAGGAATCAGTCAAGCTCTTATGTATTTTGGGGAAGATGCACGAAACTGGTTTACAGAGAGTCTTGTTGTTCACAGAAATGACTTGAAAATGTACCTGTCAACTTTAGCTTGATCCGTGTTTTCAACATTTCATTTTTCATTCGTGGGAAGGGATAGCCAGTCTGATTTTTGTAGTTTTCAGTATTTGACAACTGTCTCACCATTTCATGGTCCTATGTTACGATGTCCTGAATCACTGTTCCTCCCAGTTATCTTTTGGCTTAATGGTTAAATAATTGCCATTTTTGTAAGCTTGGTGAGGCTTCATGTTCCTCTTTGGTAACCTTATAATGTATCTGCCTGGATCCCTGTGGCATCCACTGGCATGCCCGGTTTGATTTTGTTCTATGCAGAACTCCCATTGAAGTAAACATTATGCTATACTGATTCTTTGAATAGTGTTGTTGTTTTTTACCTTTGAGGCCCAGTAGCATACCCCAGTCCTGCTGATGACCTTGAGAAGTTCCTAAGGGGCAAAACTTCATTGACATTCTCACATAGACCAAGTGCAAACCTTACTGTGAATGTTTTTCCGTTGTTGTTGCAGATACTTCATCTGTATAAATCACCCCTGTTACTTGTTTTATATATTAAGCTTAACAAGAGATATTATTGATTTGATATATTTTGTATTGGGTGTGACCAGCAGAATGGCTAACATCCAAATGTGACATATTTATTTTGTTTGCATATTGATTAGGAAATGTAAATAAGAACTATACTTGTGTGCATTAATAGCCATTCTCTTTTTGAGACGGCTCCATTTTGTCAAAACCCATTGTTTCTATGCTTTTCTCATTCTGTATGATTACTCCATTTGCCAGAGACCAAAACTGATGCCCTCATAATATTGTTTCTTCACTAGTGAATATTAGTAATTATATTAACTGCTAGAGAAACATCTCTTGTATGATTTTGAAAATATGAATGGGGAAAAAGTCTGATTGAACCATCTTTTATCATATTACAAGTCAACAGAGGCCAGGCTTGCGAAAGGTCGACTTTAAGATCCATCTGTCCACGTTCAATTTCATTGAAAAAATAGAACACAAGCTCAAATTGTGCTTTGACAAAGCTGCAGTTGCCTTGATTTTCATCCATTAGCAGTATACTGCCACAAAGGAGATCCCTGCCGAAAGCAAGTCTGAAATAATGGTTGGCAGTCTGAGGTTAACATACATTCATCAGCACACTCCCACACTGGTATGAATTCTTCGACAAATGGACACTAAACACAGCTTAAAAAAATAGTTTCTTTATCACACCTTGATCCATCAGGGACTTCGTTATTCAATTTGATAAAATGGGATTTACATAGTTGGTTTTGCAGTGCTACTCGATAATGGCCCACTTACGCTGTTCAGTCAATCGGAATATGTTGACTTGATGCACAAACAGATGCTTCCTGAATTCCAAGCTAGAGTTCTACTCTAATTTTTTTTAAATCGGAAGTCTGATCAACAATGTGTTTTTAGAAAGTGAAAGCAAAATCATAGATAAACAACACAAAACATACATTAAAATGAAAAATTTCAATATTTGAAGTTTTTGAAATAAGAGTTTTTTCCTGGTGGTTAGGCCGGAAGATGGGCTATCTAACAAAATAAATTGAAACAGTGAATACAAAGATATGCAAAGTAACCAAATATGTTTTTAGAAAGGTCTACTGTTCTCAAAGCCGTACTGTATAAGAATATATGATTGTTCTAAAGATTATACCAATAAATCTGACTGTTCCGTGTACCTAAATGCACATGTTTGCTTTGTTTCAGCTATACATGCAAAAAGTGTGGTAGCCATTCTTCATCTCTTGGTTGCCCTTTCACAGTATTTTAGGGCACCAATCAGACTTCCAGACCATGTCTCCATTCATGTTGTAGTTGTTCAGGTAAGTTGCCCAAAAGTAATGAGTAGTATGACTGGGAAAAGTGGAAGCATGCAGAGATAAATGAACAAATTGTGATTAAATAAATGTTTGCAGAGTGTTCAGCATCTTGGTAAATGTGTGTGGATCCATTTTAAATGCCTTTATCGTGGTACCTTTGTTTAGGTCTACCAGTTACCTTTTCAGGTTTTGCCAACAGACAGCTAGTTGTCTGTTGCTGAAGACCTATTGTAAACAATACCAATATTTACAGTTGGTATGGGTCAGCCCATTGATCGCCATTCATTGGTTTGTCTACTGCTCAGCCACCCCAGCAAACCCCATTTCTGTTATTTACCCTCCCCCTCTGCTTGTCTTGTGCTTACATAAGATAACATGTGTATTTGTAAAGAGCACGTTCACCCCCAAAGGGGCATCTTGGCTCTGAACAACAGATGGTTATTTTTACCCAACTCAATGGTACTCATTTTATTGACCTCAGAAAGGATGGATGGCTGAGTGGACCCGTCGGGATTTGAACCTGTGACCATGAGGTCAAACACAGGTTCCTGGAGTGGGTGCATTCATCCACATACCACCGGACCCAGCTATATCATCCTCCACTCTCTGCCCAGCCACCTGTTGCTTACCCCACCCACCTCATTTTTTGGAAATATGTATTTTCTTTTTTGGAGGACCAGGCAGCTTCAAATTCCTGCTGGACTGCTCCTTTCTGAAATAAATTCTGTTTGCCCCATTTCATCTTTTTTTTAAATTTACCACTGCAAAATGAACAACCGGCATCTTCGAACAGTAAATTAAAATAAAATGCATGGTAAATTCACACTCAGGCATGGTGATGAAAGCATGTACAGGCATGGTAGTGCATCCATGTGCGGTTAAGTTTGGTCACTGTTGTGACATGATGCATGCATGTTCATCATCACATTTGTTTTTTTTTCTGCGGCTTCATTTCTCTCTCTTCTGTGTATTGACATTATTATTATAAAACATTTTTTTAATTTGCTCAGCTACCCCTTGAAGTTTCCTGGCTCATTCACTATTCAAAACAGCCAGGTCTTCAGCTGTCTTCTAAAAATCATCAGCGAGGGACACTGTCTCAATAATTCTGGAAGGGTGTTCCATAGCTTAGGTCCCTGGTAAGCAAACAACCATCCTCCCATACGTGAAAGTTTCACTGTCAGGTTAATACACAGGGACAGTCCGTTGGAGTGAAAAAGACGTGATGGCTGTTGGGATTTAACAAGTTCCTGCAGGTAATGTGAACCCACCCCTGATCTTGCTTTAAACACATAGCACAAGGTTTTAAACTGCACTCCCTTCTCTATTGAGAGCCAGTGCAGCTCCAGTAAAAGATGAGCTGCCGAGATTCATTACAGAAATCTATAGAGCATCCTCACCACGGAGTTTTGGACCACCTGCAACTGTCTAATGGAGAATGTATCCACCCCCCAATAGAGCATGTTGCTGTAGCTTAATCTTGACATGAGTGCCTGTACCATCGCCTGTTGCGTTCGAAATGAAAGTAATCAAATGATCTTCCGCAGCCATTTCAAAACAACAAAGCAAGTGGGTGCCACCTTCAACACCTGAGACTTAATCAAGAACTTATCCTCCAGCAAAAACCATATGTTATTGAGTTTGGGCGATGGATCTGGGAGCAGGCTAAAGATTTTAGGCCAGTGTTGGGGGGCCTCAAAGGGATAGATTTCTTTCCAGCACCAAAACCTCGGTCTTGTCTCCATTAGTTTTTAGTGAAAAGTTGTTAATCCACTCTGGGACCATGCTTAAACAGGAGTTCAAGGCTTCTGAGTTGTGGTATTGCACAGATGACCGGGAAAAGATGGTTTGCGTTTCATCTGCGTATGAGAATATGTCCAACCACAACTTTCCACCAATTTCACTAGTGTGCGCACATAGATATTAAATAGTGCTGGACTTAGGGAGGATCCTTAAGGGACTCCTGAGTTCAATGCATGTCGCTTGGAGGAGGCCATGGCTGAAGCCACCTGAAAAAAACTATCTAAAAGGAATTCATCCAGGTAAGGGCTGTTACCTGTATACACATCTTGGCTATCCTCTCTACCAGAGAGCTGCTTAACAGCATTTGGATATTATCGAATTTTTAACATCGTTCTAAAATTCTCAGTGCTTTCAAGTTTGCCTAGAAAATCCCAGATAAGTTTTATTACAATTGTGTTCTGTTGATACACTCCCTTGTCCCCCTTAAAAGCCTCCCAAAGGGTAGAGTATGTGTCCACCAAACCTTAATTACTTTGGAAGATCTCCTTAATCACATCTTTGAGTTCCTCTACAAAAATGGCATCAATCAATAACCGAGGCTGGAGTCTCCGTGGTCTGCCCCTAAGTGGTCCTTCAGTCATTGCCAAAACCAACAGTATTGTTGAGTGCTCTGAATATGTTTTGTACAACTGTGTTATCTCCCTTGCCCAATGACACACACCCTCATCCTCAGCCAATAGTTCTTATACTGGAGTCCAAGCTGTGTACCATTCAGTGGTGCATGTATGTCTTTTCTGCCCATGTCAAACTCTCCATACGTCCAATATCTCATGATTGTAAAAGACATTTTAGTGCCTCTGCTGTTGTAGGTACAGATCTGGGCACACCTTGGTTTATCCAGCACATCATCGAGAGCAAAATTCAATTCAACACCCCAGATAATTGAACAAAGGTCCTAAGAAACACACTTTGCCAATGCAGTTTGACAAAAACAGTGGCTCTGTGGGCCCGATTTTGAGTCTGTCGGTCTTTTGACTGCCAGACTCACAGTGGCGGTCCACTGTCAGCCGCGATACGACTTTGAAAGTCATGGCAGTAGAGGACCACAGGCTGTGCCAAGAAACAGTTGTTCCATCCCTTAATCCCTAAAAATTGCCCCCAACAGTTGTTCCCTTGTGGTGGTGCAGCTGCACCACAATGTAAGATGCTCAGTCCAGCTGAGCATATTACAAGTTCCGCCACAGCTAGCCATTTCATAGCGGTGAAGGAACAAAGGGGGCCCCCACGCCATGGGGATGCATTCAGTCTGTATTCCCTCAAAGTTCCAGCACGGCATGGTTGTCATCTACCATGCCATGCTGGAAAGTTTTTGCTGTTCCCATTGCGAAGCCTGTTTTTCAGGAACTGCCATGGAATAGGCGAAGGACCGTCCACCATACACAAGTTTAAATCCTAATATGGCAGGCAGTCCTTGCACAGGTTTGGAGCAGCTGTGCCGGTAGAAAGCTGACGCAACTGCACCAAACTTGCAATCAACCCCTTAGGAATGCATAAATAAAATAGTGTTGCCTAAATTCTGTAACACCCCTCCGCATCCGATTGTGCTTGCAACTATCTGAAAAGGACCTCTCAACATTTATTGTTACACCCTTGCAATACAAAGAGTGCAATGCAAAGTACCTATAAATAAGCAAAGTGACATTCCTTATCTCTGGGAGGATGTGTTTCTTGGAGGAGTGAGATGTCTATATATTTATCACCCTAACATTACATGTCAATAGTTGGTTCAAAGCACCAATTGGTTGATCTCGTTATCTATATGTATTTCTACATGTCCAATTGGTTTCTATGCATCTATGTCATGACTCTGTTTTCTTAACATACACCAGCTATGACTGTATTATAACATTCAAGCTATTCCCCTCCCATATCCTCCCCCAAACGGTTGTATGTCTGAACAAGTTCCTTTACCCTGCATACCTGAGCAACACAGCCTCTATAACGACTGTGCCTTAACCACGCATGCCTTTATTACGTATTTTCGTGGTAAAGGCATGCATGGAACAGGGGTATGCGTGGCTAAGGTTACCACCCCCTCCCCCTACCTTTCCCCCTGAGCACTAAATACAACTCTCCCCTTCCTTAATCCCTGCCCCTTTAAAAAATACCTAGAATCCCTCTCTGAAAACTTCTACTAACCCCCCTCTACCCCCGAAAAATTCCTCAAACCCCCCTCTACTCCTAAAAAGCTACCCTGAACCCCCACGCCTAAAAACGACCCCAATCCCCTCCCCTGAAAACTACCCCGAACCCCCACCTCCCCTAAAAACGACCCTTGAATTACCCCGAACCTACACCACCCCTGAAAACTGCCCCAAACTCCAACCCCTGAAAACTATCCCAAACCCCCATCCACCCCTAAAAACTGCCCGAATCCCACAACCCTGAAAAAAGACCCCATTCCTCCACCCCTAAAAACTACCTAGAAGCCCCCACCCCTAAAAACTATCCCGAAACCCCACCTCCCCTGAAAACTACCCTGAACCCTCTCCACCTCTAACTACCCAAACCACCCACCTCTAAAAACGACCCCAATACCCCCACCCCCTAAAAACTACCTAGAAGCTTCCCACTGTAAAAAATACTACCTCAAACCCTCTCTAAAAATGACCAGAAACCCCAACCCCTGAAAACTACCCTTGAATTACCCCAAACCCACACCACCCCAAGAAACTACCCCGAACCTCCACCCCCTAAAAACTACCTGAATCCCACAACCCCTAAAAAGTACCCCATTCCCTGCACCCCCTAAAAACTACCCAGAAGCTCCCACCCCTAAAAACTATCCTGAAACCCCACCTCCCTTAAAAACTACCCAGAACCCTCTCCACCCCTAAAAACTACCCCAAACCCCCACCTCTAAAAAGTTCCCCAATCCCCCACCCCCTAAAAACTACTACTCACCCTCCCAACCGTAAAAAATACTACCTCGAACCCTC
This sequence comes from Lissotriton vulgaris, assembly GCF_964263255.1. Taxonomy (NCBI): domain Eukaryota; kingdom Metazoa; phylum Chordata; class Amphibia; order Caudata; family Salamandridae; genus Lissotriton; species Lissotriton vulgaris. The sequence goes on along the minus strand of NC_141687.1, from coordinate 694,350,816 downwards.
CTAAAAAATTACCCCGAACCCCCACCCCCTGAAAACTACCCTGAAACCCCACTTACCTGTCCTTATCCGCTTTCCGACGCTCCTCACTCCCCACCCATTTCGAAGTCTAGAGCGAATTTGCCTTAACCACGCACTTGCATCTTAAAGGCAAAGTCGTTCGGCTTGCGGGCTTCCAGAACTTGTGGCTCTGGCCTTGTTGGTCCAGATGTCCCCCCCCCCCACCCCCCAAACTGAACTAACCCTCAACATGTCGGTGAGTTCCACCCCTAAGTAAATTTGTTTAATATTACATTCTTATAATGTGGAAAAGCAGTTAACATAACATTATTGTAGTGAGGTTATCGTGTGAAGTTGGCATGCCAGATGTCAGTCTCACCAGAGCCATATGACCTTGCATAGTCAAGTCTTTGTTGTTAGGAGTAAACGCTAATGTAGATACTGTTCGGCCAGCCAGTACATTTTGTCACATCAGACATAAAAATGTGTGGTCCAGAAGATGGTGTTTAATTTCAGCGCTATTTTTCACCAATATTCTGTGCATATTATCATAGAGGTGGGTGACCCAAGAAAATTAACAGGGACAACCAAGGCGGAGCCAAGCCAAGGGTCTGGCTCAGATCTTTGAGTTCGTGCATGAACCGAGCCGTGAAACCCCACTGCATAGCACCCATTGAACCAAAAAACAATGCTGCATGGTCAACCTTTGGCACCTACTCTGTAGAAGGAATTGGCAAACTGCTCAGCACCTTGAAACCATCCAATCACCACACAGACCCCCTTCCTGCTAACGCTGTAAAAGACTTTACCCCTTTGCTTCTCCCACTCTGGACTAAAATTATCAACAGCTCACTTCAACAAGGAACCATACCAGACTCCCTCAAAGTTGGACAAGTCACACCTTTACTAAAGAAACCTACAGCCGACCCCTTTGATCTGAGCAATTACCGTCCCATCACTAATATCCCCACTCTTGCCAAACTGCTGGAAAAATGTGCACAACTACAACTGACTAAACACATTGAACAGTTTGATCTCCTCAACCCTCATCAATCAGGCTTCCGAGCAGGACACAGTACAGAAACTGCTATGACTCACATAATTGACAACGCACTTCGAATGCTAGACCAAAACGACACCTGCCTCCTCATCCTGCTTGATCTCTCTTCAGCATTCGACACCGTTAAACATGAGAATTTACTTGAACTACTAAACACAAGAATGGGTTTATCTGGAACTGTTCTCAAGTGGTTCACTTCCTTTCTACACAACAGGTCGCAGAAATTCAAGATCAACAACCTGATGTCCTCACCAATACCTGTAACGCTGGGCGTCCCCCAAGGATCCTCCCTAGCCCCAACTCTGTTCAACCTAGTTATGGAACCTCTCACCACCTTGCTACAGGCATCCAATTTACACTTTCACATGTACGCCGATGACACCCAACTTTATCTCAAATTACAATCCCCCAAAGACATTTTGCTCCTGAACTCAACGATCAGAAACACCCAATCCTGGCTGGCCGATAATCATCTCAAACTCAATGCTCTGAAAACGGAGTTCCTTCTGATCTCACCTCCAGCGAAGATCTCCACCACTCAAATTTGGCTTAAACACCTAACCGCACTCAATGTCCAGCCCACCATCGTGGACTCAGCAAAATCTTTAGGCTTAACCCTCGACACCAATCTCAACATGCAGCAACATATCAGCAAGGCAACTAAGGGAGCAAACTTCCAAATCAATACCCAGAGGAAACTTAAACCTTTCCTCCCAGCCAAAGACTTCCAAACCGCAGTACAAGCACTAGTCATCCCTCGAATAGAATATGGCAGCGTTGCCCTCTGCGGACTTCCCCTGACTACTACCGCACCCCTAGGAGCTTCTCTAAACGCTGCAGCAAGACTCATCACTGGGTCAAAAAAGCACTCACATATTTCCCCTGACTTGAAATCCCTGAACTGGCTGCCTTTTGAAGCCAGAATACATCTGAAAATCGCCTGCATGACTCACAAAGCGGTACACCTGAACTCTCCCGGCTACCTCACTCAGAAGCTGACAATCTCTGGCGGCGCTAGAAACACTAGAGGCACAAACAATCTTCTGCTGAAACCTCGTAGATTCCGGAAGGAAAAAACCTATAAATGCTCCTTCTCAGGAATGGCACCCAGGATCTGGAACTCACTCCCTCCCGAAACCAGGCTCATCTCCTCCACTACACTCTTTAAGAAAGAAGTAAAAGCTATCCTCATGGCAAAATACACCTGAACTATTATTTCGGACTCTTCAAAGAATTTGCACCGATCTGTACTACTTATTTGCCCCCGTTGCTTATTTGTATTACTTGTATTATTGATTTACATGATTGTACTGTTTGCTCTTCTGATTTACCTGTTTTACTATGCTCCCTCATGTACCCCTTCTGTGTAAAGCGCTCTGATATCTGCAAAGATCTTGTCCGCGCTATATAAAACTTTCAAAATAAATAAAAATAAATAAATCAACATCACGTAAAATATGTAAAGTCTCTTTCAAATTAAACTAAATGCATTTCTTTAACATGTGCACGCTTTGACATTAATCGTCATATAGCACTGCACCGAGAAGTACTTTTAAATCTGAGCCATTAGTGAATGAAGAGGCAAGGCAATTGTCATGTAAACCCTGTACGTGGCCAACATTATTATACAGCAGCATGATCATCAAATAAATCAAACTCCGTATTTTTGTGTATAATTGGTATTCTGACTTTATATGTTTAAAAGTGCTTTCATATGAAATAAGAAGGAATAAGAGTTTTTTCGATGAAAGATCACACAATTTAACTGGTGAAGCCACGATGTAAGCAGGTTTTCTGGTTTCCCTTTGTACAAATCAGCCAGTAGCTGGCTGTCTATTTGACTTTCCGTATGTGCAGGCTTTGTTTTACCTTTTGTTAATTTTTCCTCCGTTTTATATAGCCCGAATTCGACCGAAGGTATTGGAGCCATTTAAATGAGCACCAGTTAAATTACACAAGGGCACCATTCATTCATTATAGGTATGGGGAGATTGTGATTTATCCGGAATCGCAGGATAGTGACCCAATGGCAAGTCTCGAACCTGGTTTCCTGTTCCAAAGTCGACAGCTCTGGCCCTGATGCCACATCCAGGAAGGGAAGGAGGCAGAAGCCCCATGAAAGCTCTGCTCGTTGTGGGCTTGAGGTTCCAACAGGACCGGCGAGCAGGGCGAGAGCCAGGCTTCATGCTCCAGCCTAGCTCGAGCTTTCAGTGGCTCTCCCACTTCTATATTATCATTGTTTATTGTGTGAAATAAACTAAGTTCAAGAACCGGGGTTAGGTTCTCAAGAATGTCCAGTTCAATGGGGTTTTTTTTCACTCCGCTGGCTGTTTTTCCCACTACTCCACCAAGCGAGTCTTCTTATAACTGTATGTAGGAAGACCAGAAATTTTCAAACAATCATACAGCTTTATGCGGCGACAACCGCAGTATTTGGCAGGTTCTTCATACATTGCCTAGTCTGCCTTCCAGTGCCTGACTTTGGTGATGGTCCATCGGCTTTCTGTCTCTTAAGGAAGGTTGTAGCCTGCTGAGAGATGTCAAATGTGCCAACTTCCCCAATCTATCAGAGATGAAGAGAACCATCTTAAGTTAAGGAAAATGTTAGAAACTTGACTTTTCTAATTCTAGTCTTGATTCTGGTTCTGGTTTATTTTGTCCATTCGAGTTTTACTACCTTGAGACCTCTTTTGAGGACTTTTGGGGTGCTTTTTAAATCACTTTGTAGATAGATAGACAGCACGTACACTGATGTTCTCTTCAGTTACCAACACTTATCATTCATTTGCTCTTGGTACTAAACAGAGAAGGCATTGTGGCCATCATCAATTTTGGGAACTGACTGTCTTTGCAAAGAAGAAGTGGAATATAAGGGTGAATACGAGCACCTCACATATTTAAATACCCATTATTAAATCAAACAACTATTTAGGATTTGTTCCTGCAACTTGGAAATTAAAGAGAGACCCTCCTCATTGAACAAACCATATTTGGTACTCTTTAGGGCACATAATTACCGAGTGGAATCATAATGTTAGAATTATTGCCTCAAGTTCCTTGACATAAGTATTTCGGATTACAATAGTAGAACAGTTTTTTCCACAACTCCACACAGGCGGATTTTAAATATTTAAGCATAAACTCTTTTGGAGTTGCGGCAACCATTTTTGAAAACATGTAAATATTTGCTGCTTGTGAATATTTGAAAATAATCAGTGAATTTAGCCGGTATCTCTGTATTGCTCTTGTCGCAAAAGACTTGCGTCATTGTGCCAGCTACCATTCTGTCCATGAAGCAAATCTATGTCAAGTTAGGTTAGTTAATTAAAATAATAATTGTACCAAGGAAACTATTTTTTTTGTGTGATTATGCTTTGCCAGTGGGAGATTTAAATAGTTACTCACCGTGTGTTATTACTAGTACAAATATGCAGTGGCATAGCAAGGTGAGGTGGTACCTGGTGCAAAAAAGTTCTTGTCACCCCCCGCCCACATTGAAATTATTAAAATAAGGTAAAAAAAGATAGTTACACACATTTCTGCCATTTTGTAACCCCCTCAGTGCCATTTTGTCACTATTATTATTCTTATCCTTTTAGTGATTTTGAGATTTCTGTAAAATAGGGAGTATTGTATGTAGTGTTTCTGAGGGCGTCACCCTCTTTTATTTTAATTTTAACAAGTATTGAATTTTACCTATTCAAGATGTAGTAGAATTTTGTCTGTCCGTACTTTTTGAGCCTAATTGCGTGTGTTCTGTACTGTTTAAAAGACCAAGGTCTAAATAAACAAGTTTCTCTCTCTCTCTCTCTCACTCCCTTTAGTGATGACACCCGGGGCGGTCTGCACCCACCGAACCCCCCTTTCTAGGCCACTGCAAATATGTATTTTATGTTCCACCGGATATCGAAATGCTTAAAAAAAATAGTATTATTTCCAAGTTCATAGACAGTTTTTAACATGTCTGGTACAAATGCACATGATGAACAAAGCTTAATCCAAAATCACAAGAGCTGCTTAAAGGGCTCTAAGTGGGTGTAGTGAGATTAGTTTAATGTGTTTCCCTTGTTTTACTGTTTTGAAAATAAAACCACAAATCACCAATAAACCCCTAATCAAAACAACTTAATATGAAAGAAAATGTGTTAGAAAGCGAAAATATCATAAAAATATTCATTTTAAGGAATCTTTTCACATTGTTAATTTGTTACCATCAAAATATTGTCCCGTAATAATGTTCTCTTTTTTGCAGAAGAGAGAAGGAATGCTCCACCATCGACAAGTCCAAGAGGAGATCACCGGGAACACAGAGTATGTCAACATTTTGCTTCCAGCAGGTCCTTAATGGGACACAGATGTTTTTCAAAAATTCAGCCATTTGCTGATATTTAGTTTTCATTATCCGGGTTCCTGTAGGGATCACGCTTCAAGCCGTGATGTCTGTTTAGCCTTTGTCAAATTAAAACATACATCACAGAAATAATGAAAGAAAAGAGACAGTGCTGAGTGAAAAGTAGGGAACTGGGAATTTGTTTCAGTCGAATACTTTAATAATTAATTTCTAATTGTGTGGTGGTTTTCTGTTTTCATTTCGAATTTCCCAACACATTATTGCTGTAGGTATAGTCAATGTAAATTTTAGGATATTCCAGACCATTTTTTTTCCTTTTTATTTGGTGAAGAGCCACCTCGTATTAACTATGGAGCTTCCACCTAAACACATACTTAAGCATCATGGAAATTCTAGGCTGACCACATGGATGCGAATTTTTATGATTACTTACCTCTTTTAGGTTGAAGCCTACAAGATTGTGCAGCTGTCTGGTTGTGAAAAGACTTCTTGAGGGCATTCTGGTAGCGCTCCTTGTAATGCATTCCACCCATTACTTACTTTTGGCTGTGTGTTTTATAGATCAAATTTTCTGCCTTTCTATTTGCTGGCTTTATTTGTTTTAAGCTGTCCAGCATTTCTTTGTCCTTCGTGTAGAGCATAGCCTGTTCACCATCACTCCTTGTATTCTTGCATGAGTGCTCACTTTCTGTAAGTGGACCTTGTCACGTTTGCTGAGCGTTCATAGGCAGAGGTCAAATGTCAGGCTCTGTCTTCCGAGTGAGCTTGGTGTTTACTTTGTGTCTGACTTCAAAGTGAGAGGATTTAAGCTGGGTCCTGAGAAAGAAAAAGATTTTTTCGAGTCACAACACAAATTAAATGTCTGTAAATGAACTGTGCAAATCTTTCAGAATATGTCAGAATTAGGAAAGCACAAATGAAGCCCTCCTTCTGAAATTCTGAAATGTGGTGGAAACAAACATTTTCATATGATCAAATCAAAGTAATACACTAGGTGATGCCATCTACACACATCATCGTTTGTGCACTGTATAGTTTTATCAGTAAAACTGTGTGCAAATGTAATGGTTTCAATTGGAAATCTGTTGCCTGTAATGGTAGTGTGCTAACACACCAAGCATACTCCCTTCTAAGCCACTCCACACCACTCTACCCCGCTCCAGGCCACTCCACTCTTTTCCACTCCAACGAATTCCACTCTACGACACTCCAAGCCACTTTACTCCATTCTACACCACCCCACTATAAACAACTCCACTCCACTCTACACCACACCACTCCACTCTCCTCTACTCACTTTACTCCACTCCACCCTCCAATCAAATCTGTTCTACTCCACTCCATGCCTCTCCACTCCATGCCTCTCCACTCCATGCCTCTCCACTCCATGCCTCTCCACTCCATGCCTCTCCACTCCATGCCCCTCCACTCCATGCCCCTCCACTCCAAGCCCCTCCACTCTACGCCAGTCCACTCTACGCAACTCCACTCTACGCCACTCCACTGTATTCCTCTACTCCACTGTACTCTACACTTCTACTCCGCTTTATAGCACTCCACAACACTCTACTCTATCCCACTCTGACAATCTATTCTGTGCCACTCTACTCCACTCTTCTCTTCTTTATGGCACTCTACTGTACTCCACCCTATGCCCCCACCCAGTGGCCCCCACCCAATGCTCCCACCCTATACCTCCACTCTATGCCCCATCCACTCTATGCCCCTCCACTCTATGCCACTCCACTCTATGCCCCTCCACTCTGTGCCACTCCACTCTATGCCCCTCCACTCTAAGCCCCTCCATTACAAACTGCTCGACTCCACTGCACTCTACTCCATGACAGTCCATGACTGTCTAGTCCATGACAATCCAAGACAATCCACTTCATGCCACTCGACTCCACTCTACACCACCCGCTCTACGGCACCACGCTCTATGCCACTAACTTTTAGTTGTGCTGAACAGCAGCCATGCTTAATCACATAGGAGAGACCTAGTGGCTTTGCCAATATTTGTTTCTAAATGTTATTTGTCCTAGACGTGCTTGTAAGATTCCTTAATAAAAAGGTACAACAGCACATTGGGGAAAAAACTTTCAAATAACTTTTCCCTTTACCAGAGTGGTTTTCAGACTTCCCAGTGCCTGCTGTGATGGGAGTGAATCAAGGACAAAAGCTTGAAATACTGTCCTGATCACAGTACGGAAGGTGTGTCACGAGGTCTGTGATTATAGAAGTAGGACTACAACCAATTGTCAACACCATGACATTTTCTGCACCTTCCAGTCTGTTTCAGTTCATTGATGCCAAGACACGCCTTTTAATGAATATTACATCTGACAATCTAACAATCCGCAGGGCTCTCTGCCTTACTGGTCCTTTGAGGTAAACACTTACCAGAAGTCAGTCTACCATTTCAGTGGAGTAACATGCTAAACATGTGATTAGTTTGTTGTCCCACTACTTTACATCATTGAGGAGAGTCAGAACTTTTTTATCCCTGTGCTATTATTGACACCAGTCTTGGCCATCGCAATGCATTGTAACAAGGCCTTTTAGAAGAATGTCTGCATTGCTTGCAGTCGTTCAAGCAGAGAAGCATATCTCTGTGACTACAGTTGAAACTACACTAATTACCTTGTGAAACCCTGTATCTCCATTATTCGCCTTAACCATCTAAATCTGGTTGTCATCCTATCTGTTCTGCTTTTATCAGTGCATGATGTGTTTGGAATTGAGTTTTAAGGAGGTTTCTAACAAGACCTTCATAAGGAAGAAAAACATTATAGAACTCACACCATCATGTTGAATGGGTATTGAAGGATGCCAAATAGAGGACCATAAGAAATTTTAATACATACATTCGTTCTCTGAGTATTTGGTAGAAAATACAAAAGTGAAAAAACGATGAACTAATGTTTTTGCTAGCTCTGAACTAAGTGTTGTAAAGAAATGTATTCGCTCTCATCTAGTTATTATAAAGAAATGTATTAGCTTTGATTTAGGTATTGTAAAGAAATGGATTTAGAAGAACATCATTACTTTTCCATGCGGTTTATACATTTATGTAACTAAACAACGCAGGTGAGTGGATTTGTCAAAACTAGTTTATCTATCAATTAATGAGGATTTGGTGGTGCATTTCAACACTGCACATTAGGAGGTGTCCTGGGTACATAGCAGACTTTCTTTGTGGCCTTCCGTTATCAGTGAACAGTGGCATCTTTTGTGACATGCACTATTTTCAATATATTTCAATATTTTCAATATATGACCACCTATATGCATACGATTGATTGAAAGCTAAGGGACACAGCTTCATTACATCAGGGTTTTCAAGGTTAAAGTCTTCACGTTTAAAGCCAGTTTGGGAATAGAAGGATGTTGCAGAAAGATTTACAATATAGCAACGTTCCTGTATTACTAAATGCAAGAGAAGCTATTTAAATTCTGATAGAGCAATAGTACCTTGTAACAGAATTGCTAGTAGTGCTTTTTAAATCTATCTAAACAGGGATGTCTTTTTGCTTAGCACATGTCTTCTTACTGTAATCCTTCTTAAGTAGAAAATGGTCGAGTGTGCAACTGAACTCAATTCTATAATACCGGAAATGCAGTATATGTGTCTAAAATTTAAACTACTAAAGGAGGTTAATTAATAATATATGGTTTCAAGCCACATATGCCACCCTATCAATATATTTCTAGTTTCATAGAAAAAGTGGCTGGCTCTTCGTTCACAGTAGTTATGCTTCACTGCAACCAAACAGGGTTAGCTAAGAATAGTTGTGTATTAAGGCATTTTTGAATTAAACAAAATCATACTTATTTAAATAACTAACTTATTCCTGTTTGTATTTTTCGTTCGTAACAGGGCGTTATCTGGAAGACATGGTAAGCAGCACGTGTTTGAGTGTGCGATCATTTTCAGAAAACCATAAACTAATTTAATAGCATGTAAAATGTTTGCATTTGTGATTTTAGCATGGCGCAGCGGTGCTTATGACTGGTAGGCGACAACAAATATCGATGAGCTCTACTATCTAAATTTCATATACACACGTCAGAGTAGTGGGTAGTTCCAGTGTCCTGTCTGCAAGAAGCAGCATTTAATCTGGAGTTTAGGGTCAAGTGCAAGTATTTTTGATGCCTTATGTAAAGTAATGCTTTGACCCTGCACTGGCCTGAAAACTATATCATATTTGATATTCCAGCGGTTTGGGCGTCACTGCCTTGTTGATGGTACCTTCTAGTGTTACCTAGCCAACAGACATTGCTTTGTAGTACTCTATGCATAAGAAAAGTTTCAGTGAACATTTTTACATTGGGCTGTTGTAGGTCTTCTTCAGGTGGCCTTTGGTTGTCTTATATGGATATTTACCATCAAGTTCTATAGTTCCTCTGACACTTTTTTTTACCTGGTAGCCATGAAGAGCTAGCTGCGTTTTTAAAACCCTTATGGAGTTTAGTGTTGTTAACTCTCCATAGTAAAATTATTTGCTGGAATAGTCGATGTTGCCTGTTTGGTTCAGATGCAGCATTTACATAATATGTGGGGGAACTCCAGTGCTGTACATAATTAATGTTTTTGTTACACATGAGACCGATCTGAACATTTTCAAACTGCCACTCAACGGGGTGTAGCCTTTTAGATATATAGGTTTCATGTTTGTGCATTTAAATTTGATTTTTTTCTCCCGGATAGATAGTGCAAACGTAATGCGAAGGTATCGGAGGCTTCTCATGAGCACTGGTTGTGTTACAGAGGACACATTCACTTTTTTTTTGTTAGGCTGGGGGAAGAGTAAGTGATTTGCCCAGAATCACAGGATGTTGAACGTCCCTGCCAAAATTCGAACCCAGTTCCCCAGCTTCGAGGTCGACCACTCTAAGCGTTAGGCCACATCCTCTCCCAATCGAACTTGCTCATGTTGAAATACAAAATACGTTTTCTAGATATTCCTCTTCTCGGCTGTTCACCAAATACTCCTGCATATTACAACGCACAGGTCAAAGGAGAAGTTCAGAGATTTTCTTCATTCATAATGCACCCTGTCCTTCTGAAATGTGTATTTCAATTTTAAGATGTTGACAACACCCACAACAATTATTTGAACGACTCTGAGTTCGCATTTTATCAAGGGGGAGGCTGCTGCTGAGCAAGGAGGTCATAGAAAATACAACTACTGGCCACTTTATTGGTAGGATTTGCGAATCCAGCCCAGAAGGATTTGACAAAGTGACCTGGTCAAGTGATATTGCTATTGAAACTCACTTCTCAGAGGGTGCTTCATTTCTTCTACTGTCGAAACCTCATTTATTGTTTTTTATTCGGAGAATAGGACTTTGAGTTCACATCCCTTAAAGTCTAGCTTGATGATATTACAGTGACTGGGCAGAGTGTCTGTTGAGCTGTAGCAATTACTAGACACTCTTTGATGCATCCGTCTCATTATTACAATGGAGGATGTTTGGGTGTGTCAGAATTTGCACCTTTTGTCTTTATTCCCATCATTCCAAACTTTTGCCATTTCGTAGTACACCACATGTTTAACTTCTGCGTATTGGGTGATGGTAGATTTTTTGAGCATTTACTGTATTATAAGGTATCTCTCAAAATCTTTAAATCTGTTACCTGCGCTAAAACTACCTGGCTAATAAGGCATTAACGTTTACCACACAGGTAAACATCTTTACTTTCATTCCAAGTTTAGTTGAAATAGATTAGGGTGGAAAGGAGAGTTTCCACTCAGATTAGTACTACAAGGAATGTGCTCATTTTACATGTATTACCGGAACTGATTTTTGAATGAAATCACACAAGGTCAAATCTGGTAGGATTTGTTCTAGTGATATGGCCCAGAATATCAGATTTGCTGGTCGAAATCGGTTCAGAATGAATAGTTTGCTTCATAGATTCTCTTTCTTAACAGAAATATTAAAATTCCAAAGTAATTTTGCATTTCAGAATTTGTGCTCTACACTGAATCAATTGTTTAAGGTGCAAAATTACTGCACTAGAGTTCGTGCTGCATTCAGACCGAGGGCCACGTGTTTCAACTACAAGTATTAAAATGGACAAATGAAGTCATTTTTTCATCTTTTGTGACAGCTTAATCTTTGATGTAAATAAAAATATCCAGCTTTTAATATGAAATGGTCAGGGCTATAAAATGCTTAATGTACTGTCCTTCTGCTGCATTGACTGTCGATAAAAGTAGGACATGCCTATTTATCATATGCACTTTTTGCACAGCCTACATGGGCTTTTGCACGTGGTAAATTGTAAATACAGTGGTATCTGCATCACCCTTATGCTCCCTTATAGCCTTCGCACACTGGGTGATGTAAACTATTTACTTTAAATTATCCCTTTAGTATTAAAGTCGGTATTTGCATTCTGTCTATGAGCACATGTGCACTACCCTACAGTTCTGCCTCTGGAATCTTTCCATCTCGCAAATCATAGGAGTATTCTGGTAAACGCCAGGTTAAAACTGCTGATATTTAACAGGGAAATACCTGGTAAATCTCATGATATGCAGATTTGTGTGCAATGTTCTAGTGGTCAGTGTCCCTATTCCAAGATAGCTCATGTATGTGCTTCTAACCAAATGTGATGAGACACTGTTTTATTAGCAACAGCGTCCAGCCGAATCTAGTCAACAAGGGTTATGCAGACAGCAAATGACTGCAAACAGAGCACGCTGATTGCTGGAACTAGGTAAAAGAGGCGTTAGAGCTCGAAAGCACAGAAGCAGTCTAGACACTGTAGAGCCGAGGAGCATCAAGTGGAAAGTGAGACTCGGGGGCAGCTTACTTATCCTGGAACAGTGCAGAGAAAACAAAACACAGCATAAGAGAGTTGGGATTGGTAAACTGATGACGTGGAGCAAGTAAGGAGTAGGGAGGGGCCAATGATGTTGAAGAATTTGTACCAGAGCGAGAGTCAGAAAAAGGAACACAACTAGAGGACGCACAGTAATCTGGGGACAGAAAGCACCAGAAGCTCATAACAAAAGAATCCTGCTTCACTACAAGTTTGTAAATGTGGCACAGACAATTGACAAATGGGCTTACCGTGCCTCATATGCAAGTCCAAATGCCATACATAAATGCGCTTAAAGATGCAACTAAGGAAAAAGACATTAATGGGTGCTGATTTTAAAGTGGTGATATGGCTTCAGTCAGTACCTCCATGGCTCCGGGAGAAAGAGGAAAAGGAATCAATTAGTTCAACTTCATTGTCGTCCTTGCATTCTTCCTGACGTAGTGTGGGTTCTCTCGTATTGGAATATTTAAAGGAACTCCACCCCTTCTCCTCCTCCTTGCAACTCTTATTGGAGGAATGGGAAAATGGACACATCTTCGAACACTTAACTTTTTTCAGTTTCTAGGAGTGTGTACTTTTTCTCCTACCTATTTAAAAAGAAGTCCTACCCTTTTTCGCACAGTATACTGTCCTAACATGGCCACGTTTGTGTGCAATTTAACTCTGCCTTGTTAAGGGTCAGTGGTGGTCCATACAGGTGAACGCGGTGGGGCGGGGCAGGGGCGGGGTCTGGGGTAAGTCAACAGATGACTGCATAGGGGAAAATTAATAAATAAATCCATTTTGGACGTCACTCGACATTGACCCGCCCACCCCACCGCGCTTACCTGCACGGACCGCTGCTGCTAATGGTACTGCCATTATTGTTGCCCATTCAATGAGAGGGATAGAAACAGAGCTCCCTGGGTCTGCCAGCTGATTCGGACCCAACCAGAATCCCTACATGGGCCCCTGCAGCTGCTGTGGTGCCCCAATTTAGCCCAAGGCCAATGATGATCTGTGAGATATGGGACCCTCAGAGGCCCCTCTTCACAATCTTTAGGGGGGCCCATCATTTTGCGTTACGCTACTGGACCCAATTAGGCTTTGCGGTGGAACATGTCCAGTGAGGCTCTCCTCTTGAGATGATTATGCCCACAACCCGCGACATAAAAGAGTGGAGTTCCAAGAGGAATATCATTGACACCCTTGACACTCCCATAGATGTATGTACAAGATTAATTTAAATAAGTTTTAAAAGTTTCTTTTTCCATGTTTTCAATTTGAAGAGTCTTCTTTTTTACATCTAGCAGCAAGGGGGCGCAGCTTTAGATGGGCTTAAGGTCATTGGTGCTCCTAATTCTTGTTGTGACAGTCTGAGCATAGGAACACCAATTCAGTGTTGTTGTGCTTACATCTCTGGGGTTTGAGTACTGTGTTTTCTTCACACGGGCAGAACACTGCAGCTCACTACTTCTTACTGGTAGGGTCAGTCCATCGAGTCTGCTCATGCACGTTTGGGCCTCTACTAAATACACTTAGAATTAGCGTGGAAGGCACATCAGTCCAGGAAGAGTATGTACAAATAATTGTACTCCTATCATTTTATGTCCATGCAACATACCATCGTTAAGGAGGAAGTGTATAGGTTGATGTTATCTCTTCTAATGATGATGTATATCTATTTATTTTATGCAATGCATACTTGTGTGTTTTAAGTGTTTATCGAAGTTATCTAAAACAACAGTAGTTGATTGAATTTGGTGACCGAATATCAATCCACTTTGAAAGAATTAAACTAATACAAACATATTATCTTTGAATGCAGAGCGGGATGCTTTCGATACTCTTTTCGATCATGCTCCAGACAAGCTGAACGTTGTGAAAAAGGTTAGAATTTCTTTATATGACAATACAAGTGTGGCGTGAAATGGGACTTCTCTGTTTTAGGTTGAAATGTTAACAGTGGTGTGTTTGGATTTAGTCACCACCCCTTCAAATAAGGATTAATAATATTGAACAAATCAGGCGTTTGACTTTGGCTAATCTGAATTTTTCAGAGCCATTGATGTAAACTAGTAAATATTGTGGAAACTACTATTATTTATTTTCTCTTTCTGATCACTACGCCCCTAAGCACTCCACTAAACACTTCTCTTTGCACCCTTTTTGGAGCTACCATGATGTAAGAAACTCCATAAAAGATGTATATACAATAAATTATTTTGAAATATAAAATATGTTTTACTGTTTGAAACAGCGTTAAGTGTGATCTGTTGAAAGTGCTTTCTCGCTCGCCTACATTGCAAACTAAATATTGCATTTATTTTTGGGTAATTGCCAATAGGACTACATTGTTTATACCCTGTGTTGACAGCAGCCGAGTGCAAAGCCACAATCATGAGCTAAATCTCATAGACAACAGAGTGCATGTAAAAAAGACCCGAAGTGTTTGAATCGCTTTTTGGTTGGGTATGAATGCATATTTTACTTTGCAAACACTTTTTTTGTCGATTGGGAGTGTCATTGGGACATGTGAATGCGTTTGTGATTCATGGAGTCAACCCAAGGAACAGTTACCTTCTTAGAACATGCTCTCACTGAATATATCCAAATTATATTTCTGTATACTAATCAAGTACAATGGATATTGAAAAATATAGCTGACTCTTAAAACGGTGCTCCATGCAAGTTGTCTACGGCTGTTTAATAACTTTCTAGAGCTGCATTGCTCTTCTAAATGCATGCGTTTGGGCTGCTAGTTAGCAAAATTCCTTCTGCCTAAACTGTATGATTTAAGGGAGTTGAGGCAATTGAATTCTTAAAAAAAAAACTGGCAGGATTTTCCCCAATCACAGCATGTAATGCCTCACTTGTATTGCAAAATAAAATATGTTTTTAGGTTTAGTAATCACAGATGTTTTTCCAGAGTGAGAATCATCCCTTGTACTAAGGATAAATGCACCCACATTTTATTGAAAACGAGGAAACTTAATTGCATTATAACCAAATATCATAGATTTTAAGGTAACTGTGTTTACAATAAATGCATTATTATTTTTCAGACATTAATTACGTTTGTGAACAAGCATCTAAATAAACTGAATTTGGAAGTCACAGAATTGGAAACCCAGGTAAGATATTGAAAATAACGAAACAAATTGGCTTTAATATCAAACCGCTATTTCGATAATACAGAAAAGCATTGAACAAAGACAGAACATGGACATCTAGATAAGGTTGATACATTGGTCTGTGTTACCTACTTTGTTTCCAAAATAGACAAATAAGAGCACCTAAATTGAGGAGAATGCCAAAAGATTTGGTGAAAAAAAGGGCTTCAACTGAATAATGCTTATCGCCATTCAATAGCCTGGCATATATATTGAGACAGCAAACGTGCTCTTAATAGTACTGTGATGACAGTGAAACATTTATTGCTGATGCTCAGACTCCATGTTTAAAAATACTATGAGCTCAATTCACAGCTGCACCTATAGATTTATGCCTATGTGCAGTTGTAGATTTACTACTTTTTGAATTCAGCAACTTTCCCAGCAGCACACCTAGACAGCTTCACCAGCCGTTGGTTTCTAGGTGTACTTCTCCGAGGTTTCTGTGACTAATCCCAAGGACTCCTTTTACTCCTTAATTGCATTCTCCATTTAGAAGCCAACTCCACACGGGCTGCATATCCCCTGTGCAAATGTACTCTTTCTTTCCTCCACGGGGAAGCATTTTCAGTATGGATAAAGTTCTTCCCTATGTCACCAAGAAATGTCGGGGTGATCTATTCTCCTTCGCACCTTGGAAGGGGAGTTCCTGTGGCAGTCGGTTGGACAACATCTCTTATCATATGTAGGGTGGAAAGGAGTCAGAATGCCTATAAATGTCCATGTCTCTGAATGCTCCAAACTTTCAAATGCACACAACACATTGGAGCACCCTCTACTACCTTTTGAGTGGGATTTAGAAGTGTGGATATCACTGCACCCGTGGCAGTGAAATCAGGCACGTAAATTGATTATGCTCACCAGCACTCCCTTTGTGAATTCCTGGCCAGTATAAATAAAATGTAATTTGGTCATAACTTATGTCTGTGACTAAATTTAACATTGGGCCCTATACCGTCACCCTTTAAGCTTCCTAAATTCCTTATTGACAACATACTTGATTGAGCTAAAGAATCATCAACAGAAGTTCTTCCAATTCTTAGAAATGGAAACTTGTTGATTTTGTAAACATTCCAGAGAAGGGTGTGTGTTTCAATATAGTGTCCAAGTAGAATTTATTCTGAAAGGCATTTATTACTTTATCTTTGCTGATTGGCAAGATCTTCTTTTTTGATTTGCCGTCACAATCAGTTCTAGATGCGATTCAAAATAAGTTGTACGTAATGATCATTCCATTGTCTCTTATACAGTGGTCTCTATACTGTTTGCTTCTCACTCAGCATCCCAGAAAATACTCTTTTATTGTTTACTCTCAACAAACTACAGTTCTTACCAAAAGACTCTGGGTCTGTGACTGCCAGGCTCACACAGCAGGGCAATCATATGGGTTTCCCCGATTCCATATTATGCTGCATGGAAGTAATCAATACAATACTCTTATAACACCTACGTGGAACGATCTTGGATGAAAGTGTCATCTGCATCTGCAAATAATAGTTCCTGACTTACAGAATATGGTGCAGATTTATTTAGATTTTCTGGACTATGTTAAAATGTAGATTATTTTAAGGATACAAAGGTGAGTATTAAGCATTCTCTTTTCTTCACTACTCTATAGCCACATCAATAGACTGTAGGCCATATTATGAACTAGATATAGCTCCTAACAGTGTCAGCCACATTTCAGTGTGCTGAGCACCCTTCATGGTCGCTAGAATAAAAGTTGATTCCTGCATCCACCAGGAGAGTCACATGCTCTCATAAGGCCTACTAACATCTACACTTTCTGCATCATTGATGGTTGTAGTCATCAGACTTTGCTTCTATTTTGACTAACATGATTTCAATGCTTCTCCTCCTGTAACCTGTTTAGGTCTGCCCTGGTCTCTGCCTGCCTCTGCCAGGCCCACATGATGGGCCCCTGGCTTCTGCCACCCATTTTGGAATTTTAGGCTGTTCTGATGAGTTATTTCTATATAGATGTTTACTGGGGAGCTAGTATGCTTTTCAGCGGCTGCTAATATGGTCTTGGGCTTGAGTCCTGATGATGATCCTGGTATTTCTTGAGGATCTAAATGCCACCGACTGATTATACCACTGACACATTTTGAATATATGATTTGGTAGAACGGGTTGTTTTCTTGTTATTTTGACACATAAGAAAAACATGTTTATCACATGCTTATCACATGCTTGTGTCACTTATCAAGGAGCATTAAGCATGTGGTTCTGCACTCATACTCACTGTGCTGGTTTGTGACTTTAATTGTTTAATTGATTAAAATTGTCATTTGATATGACCTATGTTCCTTGATCTACCTTTTGCATCATTATCCTATCACATCTAATGCATGGAACATCCAATATTATTTTACATGAGATCAGACAAAATAACATTGCTAATTTCCGCAACAGTTCTTTCAGGGGTAACAAATAATTATCTGGACAAATCATTCACATCAGAAATACTCTGTTCACATCCTGCAGGGCCGAATAGCTAGACGGAGGCGGACCCTTCTGGCATATCCCAATCAGCAACTTGCAACTCAGTGGATATTCCCCTAAGAAATTACCATCTATATACTCTTCTCCAGCTGAAATGACTAAGCACTAGGTGTTTAGCTCTTGGTACTCCTTTTTGTTTTCCTTAGAAATAAAATTAAACACATGTATTATAGATGCTAATATGGGATCCTAATATCCTTCCAGAGACCATCTTATTTGATCTTGCCCAGCCGTTTTCACTTAATTTTTCTGGTTTTTGGTGCCCAAGACTCCCTCCGGAGTTTGAGAGTTTGTTTCCAAAGGCCTGTCTTACCACACTTATCACAAACGTTTTCTAGACTATCTTAAAGTAAAGGATGACCCCTCCCCTCTGGATTTGTGAGAACCTGAAGATGTTAGGGAAGAAGGGGATAGGATGTTCCATGGACCACTCCAGAAGGTTTCGGTACCATGCTTGCACTGCCCATCCTGCTGCAATCTCAATCTGACACTTTTCTCCTGACATGTGCCAGCAATCTCCGAGTGGCAAAAATTATTAATTCACCTGGCATCCTCACTTTTGCACAAACCCATCTATTCCCATCTCCTTCCATCTAGTGTCAAGCTATGAAATTTAACCATTTGTTGATTTAACTAAGTGTGAACAGGTCTGCCTGATGAACTCAACGCAATTTCTGTAACCCACCACTATTTGTGCATCCAGTGGCCAGCTCTGAGAAATGCCGGGAGTACCACTCCACCAGTTGGATGCGCAAGTCTGACCAATGTTCTCTATCACATAAATCCTCTGGTCCAGACAAAGTTGCCAAAACCAACTACAATCTGGATCTGGTCCCACCTCTGCATCACATACCACAGAAATGCTATAATTTCATTGTGATACACAACAGTGTATTTTGTCTCTTATTATTTAAACATCCCGACAGAAACAGGTTCACACAGAAGCTCAAAAATGTGTTCTGCAAGGTTGACTCTACTCAGACCACCAGGCCCATGTCAATGTTTTGACATAACAGACCCCCCTACCTTGCCAGCTGCATCTGATTCTATCACCCGATCTGATGCAGAACCAAAAAAGACTTGGTCATTCCAAGCCTCCATGTAATTGAGCCACCGTTCTAGTTCTGCTCTGGCCTCCTTCGATCACAAAACCGGACTTCTATATGTCAACCCCATGACATAAATGCTGACTCTCCAGATACTGTAGAGCCCTGTAATGCAGGAGCCCTGGAAAGACAGGCCCACTACTCCTGCCAAATAATGTAAGGACATCTGCATCTTTATCAATGTTTTCCAAATCTCCTCCTTGATGTTCTGAATTTTCAAGGTGTGCAGTTTCAATAGTGATGTCACTGAATCTATTGTAAAGATTAGAAACTCTACTTTATGGGTTAAATCCAAAACCGATTTGTACCCATTCATGACAAACCCTAGATTTTGATTTTGTAGCAGTATTACTACGAAGTTGAATTGTTGCGACCCTACATCCTTAAAGAGTTGGTATTGTCTGGATATATTATTAGATGACCACTTTAAGACCCTGGAAGGCAGCCACTGATTTCAGGATTAGTAATGAAGAAACACATTAAGAAGTGGCCACTTTATTGTTAATTCTCCATCGAATATTTCATGCTAGCAAATGGTAGTAATGAGATCGGACCTCTTCCTAGATGACAAAAACGTACTCTAGATCGGAGAAATATGGGGCCTTCCATATACAAATGTTGATGGACATGGCAGATAAGTTTAAAGATGCCACATTTCTTGATAGGGAGCCAGTGCAGCAATCTTAAAGATTCTGAAGAAGAACCATAAGCAAGATTGCATACTAGGTGAGCTGCTGTGTTCTGAATCACCTGCAATCTGGCTAAAGGCACCTCCTTAATATCAAGCAGAAGGGCATTGCCGTAATCTAGTCTGCTTGAATTATAGTTATCCTGCAGTTAATAAATAGCCAAGGGAAGGTTTTTCTAAGCCGGCAAAAAATGCCAAACAGAATGAACAGATTGCTTTAACCTGTTCGGCCATCAAAAGCTTATCATCCAGTAAAATACCAAAATGTTTAACCAACTCTTTTGGAAAAGGAGGGGAGCCCAACTCCTCTGGCCATTAATCTTCATCCCAGGGCTCTTTGCCTCCCATTCCCTATTCAACAGAAGACCATTCTGTCTCATCCAGGAAGCAATTCCAGCATATTTATAAAATCTGGCTTTAGTTCCCTTGCACTCTTAGCCACAGGAAATTATTAGTTGAGTGTTATCTGCATATGACACAATCTCAATTCCAAAAGGTTCTACAACTTTGGCCAAAGGAGCCACATATATTGTCAAAAGCATTCGACTCAACTTGGAACCCTTTGGATCTCCACAAGTATTGGTACCAGTTTTTGATTTAAAAAGGGGGATGGAAGCGGAGTTATTTCTGTCAAAAAGTCCATTAACCAGGCCAGTACTTGCATTCCTATCTACGAAAGTCTAAGAATTAGGATTGCATAAGATACTGTATCAAATGCTGCTGATAGATCTAGCAAGATCAACATAGCCGATCCGCCCTCATCCAAGTTGGTTTTAATCATATCCGTAACAGCCAGGAAAGTTGTCTCCATACCATGGGTTGCTTTAAACCCAGATTGTGAGGTGTCTAGAATATGATTTTCCACTATATATTTCGTAAGCTGATTATTTACAAGTTTCTCCATGATCATGCTAGCAAATGGTAGTAATGAGATCAGACGGAATTTGGCAAAAACAGTGGGACTGGCTGTAGGTTTCTTTAAGATGTGAGAAAGACATACCATTTTTCATGTATTTGGTATCTTAGCAACCTCTAGGGATAAACTAAACAAATCAGCAAGATGTGATGATATTAGCTGTGCCAAGGAAGCAAAATAATGGCCTGGGCAAGCATCTTCTGGTGATCCTGACTTAGTATTGCATACTATTTCTTGATCCTCTTCCGGGGTAACCAGTTCAAACTTCACTAATTGACCTGAAACAAAAGTTGAAATAGTACCAGTTCCTGACCCTGTTAATGCAGTCACTATGTGGGTCAAAAACATTATATATTTTAGTAATCTTCCTTCTGTTATTAATTGGGTTTCTATTTGGCAGAGGTATACACCCTGTCCAGGCAGGAACCACAATCCTAGTATGGGTAAGTCAGATGCACACCATAAATGAACCTATGCTCACCTACAGACGCGGCCGCTCCTCCTCGCTGCTCCCGACCTGCCTCCCCTCACAGCCTGGTATCGTTGCTCACCTCAGCTGCTTGTGCACATTGCTAATTGTTTCAGAACGCGCATTACAGGACCGCTGCAATCATAAACATCGATATTATTTAATTATTTTAATAACATAGCAGGATCGTTTTGTTGTTCAATTACTGTTGCCTGATAGCGCTAACCACCTCGCCTGCTTATTTGCTGCTTGTACCACTGTGCCGTCCCTGTGTTGCCCTGACTGCCTCTTCGTTTAGTTTTTCCTGCACTTTGATTATTACTGTGGCTGCCTGCTCCGTTTCGCGCTGCCGGCCATTTTGGTGTTAATATTGTTGTTGTTTGTGGCGCCACGCCCGAGTCTCCACCCCGCTCCCGCCTTCCCAGCTGACCCTCCCTCGCCCCTCCCCTTCCACCATCCACATATGACAGCTGCTTTTGCGCGCAGCGGTCACGCGCAGCGGTCGCGCCCCAGTCGCGCCAAAGGTGCGCCAAAGGTAAGCCCGTCTACGCCTGTCCGCGCCAAGTCCGTGCCCAGCGCCAAACCCCCTGGTCCCCGTACCACCCACCCCACCCGCTTTACTTATGACGCCTCCACCCTCCTAGCCCTAAACCCCGGCAGACAGCCCAACTGCGCCCTAGCCGCTCCTGGACACACCCATGGACCCTTCACATGCAACTCCTGCAAGTATGACGGCACCAAGACCAACTCCTCACCCACGAACACAAAACTGTTATCTGACACCAACCACCTAAAATGCATCCTGCTCAACACCCGCTCGGTCCACAGGCACGCCATCGACCTTTGGAATCTACTAGACACCATCTCTCCGGACGTCGCCTTCCTAACAGAAACATGGATGAACGCCTCCTCAGCCACAGACATCACCATTGCCATCCCGGAAGGCTACAAGATCATCCGAAAAGACCGCTACAAGCAAACAGGAGGAGGCATCGCTATCGTCCATAAGAATTCCATTCGCATCTCAACCAGCTCAGACGTCGACTTCGCTAGCGCCGAACACCTTCACTTCCAGATCCACACCGACCCCAAGACCACACTCAGAGGCACACTCCTCTACAGGCCACCAGGACCCCGGGCACAATTCAGTGAAGACATCACTGACTTCATCACCCCACACGCCCTCCCCTCCGAGGAATACATTCTTTTGGGAGACCTCAATTTTCACCTGGAAAAGAGCAACGACAGCAACGCCAACACCCTTCTAGACAATCTCGCCAACCTCGGACTCAAACAACTTGTCAACACCCCCACTCACAACGCAGGTCACACTCGACCCTATCTTCACCTCCAGCAAACATATCTCCTTCAGTCACACCACAGTTCTCCACTGGACGGACCACAGCTGCGTTCACTTTGTCTACAAAAAGACCACAGCCCACAACAATCCTCAACCTACTCTGCGAAGAAACTGGAACAAAATCACCATCGACCAGATCTCCTCATCGCTGCTTCAAAACCCCCCTGCCTACTCTTCGAACCCCAACAAAGCCGCCATTAACCTCACTCAATGGCTAACCAACAGCGCCGACAACCTAGCACCTTTGAAAAAACGTCAATTCAAACTAGGCAGCAAAAACGCCCCCTGGTTCAACGATGATCTTAAGAACTCCAAGAAACTCTGTCGCTCCTTTGAGAAGGCCTGGAAAAAAGACCCAAACACCAGCACAAGGGACGCCTTCAAAAACGCCACCTGCATACACCACCAACTGATCCGGACTGCCAAGAAAGCCGCATTCAAGGACCGACTAGACCACAACGCCCACAACAGCAAGGAATTATTCAACATCGTCAAAGAGTTTACCAACCCCACTGCCAACTCCAACGACATCACCCCATCTCAAACCCTCTGCGACTCCCTAGCTTCGTTCTTCCACAACAAAATCGCAGACATCCACAACAGCTTCGACAACCAACCCGGAGTCCAACCCACACAAACTTCGGCTGCACCTCCACCCCCCTTGAACACCCTTAATGACTGGAACCCAATCTCCACTGAGGACACCATCCGACTGATGAACTCCATCCACTCTGGATCACCTACCGACCCATGCCCTCACCACATTTTCAACAAAGCGGACTTCATCATAGCACCACACCTCCGAGACGTCATCAACTGCTCCTTCAACTCCGCCACCTTCCCGGAAAGCTGGAAACACGCCGAACTCAGCGCCCTTCTGAAAAAACCCACAGCGGACCCCACCGAACTCAAAAACTACCGCCCCATCTCGCTCCTTCCATTCCCGGCCAAAGTCACCGAGAAAGCTGTCAACAACCAGCTCGCCGCCTTCCTCGAAACCAACAAATCCCTCGACTCCTCACAGTCCGGCTTCCGATCCAAACACAGCACTGAGACCGCACTCATCGCAGCAACAGACGACATTCGAACTCTACTAGACAATGGAGACACAGTTGCCCTCATCCTCCGCGACCTCTCCGCAGCCTTCGACACAGTTTGCCATAGCACCCTCCTACAACGCCTCAGAAACATCGGAATCCAAGGAAAAGCACTGGAATGGATCACCTCGTTCCTTGCCGGAAGAACCCAGAGAGTCCGCCTCCCACCATTCAAGTCAGAGGCCACTGAAGTCATTTGTGGCGTACCACAAGGATCTTCACTCAGCCCCACCCTCTTCAACTTATACATGAGCCCCCTCGCGGACATCGTACGCCAACATAACCTCAACATCATCTCCTACGCGGATGACACTCAACTAATCCTCTCGCTCACCAAAGACCCCAACACCGCCAAAACCAACCTACATGAAGGAATGAAAGAAGAAGCTGAGTGGATGAAGCACAGCCGTCTGAAACTGAACTCAGACAAAACAGAAGTCCTTATCTTAGGTACCTCCCCCTCCGCCTGGGACGACTCTTGGTGGCCAGAGGCCCTTTGAAAAGCACCCATCCTGACTGACCACGCGCGTAACCTGGGCGTCATGCTGGATTCCTCACTCTCGATGACCAGACAAGTCAACGCCGTTTCATCCTCCTGTTTCAACATTCTTCGAATGCTCAAAAATATATTTCGCTGGATCCCCACCAAAACCAGAAAAACGGTCACCCACGCATTGGTTACTAGCCGCCTGGACTACGGTAACACCCTATACGCCGGAACCACCGCAAAACCCCAGAAAAACTCCAACGCATCCAGAATGCATCAGCCAGACTCTTACTAGACATCCCGCGTAAAGACCACATTTCTGGTCACCTGAAAAACCTTCACTGGCTTCCCGTCAATAAGAGGATAACATTCCGCCTCCTAACCCACGCACACAAAGCACTTTACAAACTTGGACCCGAATGCCTCAACACACGACTTTCATTCTACACCCCCTCCCGCCAGCTACGCTCTTCCAACCAAGCCCTTGACGAGATCCCTCGCATTAACAAATCCACCATGGGAGGAAGATCCTTCTCATACCTGGCGGCTAAAACCTGGAACTTACTTCCCATTCACCTTCGCCTCACTCAGAACCACCTAGCTTTCAGAAAGCTACTTAAAACCTGGATATTCGACAAGTAATTCCCCACCCTTCCTCAAGCGCCTTGAGACCCTCTGGGTATGTAGCGCGCTATATAAATTACCGACTTGACTTGACCTGACTGGAAGCTGGGTACAGAGAAGTCAGGCTTAACTTAAGAGGCAATGTGTAATGTATTTGTGCGACACAGTAACACAGTGAAAACACCACAAAAAGACTTCACACCAAAGTAAAAAAGAATAGGCTATATTCTTATGAACAAATGACACCAAAACCACAACAATCCAATAAGTATAACCAGAGTTATGAGTTTTTAAAGAATAATCGAAATTGTAGTGCTTAAAAGTGTAAAGCGACATCTGGGGCTTTCTGGTCTTGGTAGACTGAGGTAAATGCAAAAGTTAACACCAACCATGAGGTAGCAGACATCCGATACAGGGGCGAGCCTTGGCCTGTCGCAAAGTACCTTAGATGTGTCGCGATGGAGTTGAGATGCGGGAAGCAAGGAGGCGATGCGTCCTCATCAAACCACTTGGTTGAAGACTATGCAACAAGTGCCAAGCAGCACAAAGTCTGAGATGTGTCAGAAATTGGATACAACACACCCTGCAGTCAGCGATGCGATGTCCATTGTCCATGCAGCAGCAATAATATGTCAGCATTGAGGGAGATACACCGGTCATCGATACATGGATTCTGGCAGTTGAAGCACTTTATACCCATTTCCAGGGGCCCAGGACTTGATTGGCACGGCAGGGTAAGACTACCAGAAAGCAAAGTCCAGGTGCTGGTGCAGGTTGATAAGTAGTCAGTATGTCCTTGGAGTCACTCTGGGTTCAAGTGAGATGGGTCCAATCCTTCCTCAGCAGGGCAGAGGGTAGCAGGCAGTATTTATTTTATTTATTTTATTTTAAAAGTTTTATATAGCGCGGACAAGATCTTTGCAGATATCAGAGCGCTTTACATAGATGGTGGCGTACTCATACCAATAAATCAATAAATCAAAACAGTACAAATAGGTTACATAGAGGGGTACATGGGGGGGGCGTAATTATACAAATAAATCAAACAGTACAACTAGGTTACATACGGGGTATGTGAGGGAGACTACTCATACAAGTAGGCAAAGGGGTCAAGCAGGTAGAAGCATGTAGTACAGTGTTAACAGAGTTCTAGATACTAGTTCAAGTGTATTTAGCCATGAGGATAGCTTTTACTTCTTTTTTAAAGAGTGTAGTGGATGGGATAAGCCTTGTTTCTGGAGGGAGAGAGTTCCAGATCCTAGGTGCCATTCCAGAGAAGGAGCGCTTATATGTTTTTTCCTTCCGGAATCTTCGCGGTTTCAGCAGAAGATTATTTGTGCCTCTATTGTTTCTGGTTCCGCCAGATATTGTCAATTTCTGGGCGAGGTAACCGGGTGATTTAAGGTGTGTCATGCAGGCGATTTTCAGGTGTATTCTGGCTTCAAATGGCAGCCAATTCAGGGCTTTCAGGTCAGGGGTAATGTGGGAGTGCTTTTTTGACCCAGTGATGAGTCTCGCTGCAGCGTTTAGGGAGGCTCTTAGGGGTGCGGTTGTGGTTAGGGGGAGTCCGACTAGTGCGGTGCTGCCGTATTCAATTCGGGGGATGACTATAGCTTGTACTGCGGTTTGGAAGTCTTTGGCTGGGAGGAAGGGTTTAAGTTTTCTCAGAGTATTGATCTGGAAGTTCGCGCCCTTAGTTGCCTTGCTGATGTGTTGCTGCATATTGAGATTGGTGTCAAGTGTAATGCCTAAAGATTTTGCTGAGTCCACGATGGTGGGTTGGACATTGAGTGCAGTTAGGTGTTTAAGCCAGGTTTGAGCAGTGGAGCTCTTAGCTGGAGGTGAGATCAGAAGGAACTCTGTTTTCAGGGCATTGAGTTTGAGGTGATTATCGGCAAGCCAGGATTGGGTGCATCTGATTGTTGCGTTCAGGAGCAGGATGTCATTGGGAGATTGTAATTTGAGATAGAGTTGGGTGTCATCGGCGTACATGTGAAAGTGTACATTGGATGCTTGTAGCAAGGTGGTGAGTGGTTCCATGACTAGGTTGAACAGAGTTGGGGATAAAGAGGAGCCCTGGGGGACTCCTAGCGTTACAGGTATTGGCGAGGACATCAGGTTGTTGCTCTTGAATTTCTGCGTCCTGTTGTGAAGAAAGGAAGTGAATCACTTGAGAACAGTTCCAGATAAGCCCATTCTTGTGTTTAGGAGTTCTAGCAGATTCTCATGTTTAACGGTGTCGAATGCTGAAGAGAGATCAAGAAGGATGAGGAGGCAAGTGTCGTTTTGGTCTAGCATTTGAAGTGCGTCGTCAATTATGTGCGTCATGGCCGTTTCAGTACTGTGTCCCGCTCGGAAGCCTGACTGGTGCGGGTTGAGGAGATCAAATTGCTCAATGTGATTAGTCAATTGTAGTTGTGCGCATTTTTCTAGTAGTTTGGCGAGAGTGGGAATATTGGTGATGGGTCGGTAGTTGTTGAGGTCAGAGGGGTCGGCTGTGGGCTTTTTTAGTAGAGGTGTGACTTGACCAACTTTGAGGGAGTCAGGGATGCTTCCTTGTTGGAGAGAGCTGTTGACAATTTTAGTCCAGAGAGGGAGAAGCAGAGGGGTAAAGTCTTTCACTGCGGAGGCAGGCAAGGGGTCCGTGAGGTGATTGGATGGTTTCAGGGTGTTGAGCAGTTTACCAATTTCTTCTTCCGAGTATGTGCCAAAGGTTGACCATGTAGCATTGTTTTTTGGTTCAGCGGTTGCTGGGCAATGGGGTTTGGAATGGAGGCTTGCATCAATAAGGAGATCGCTTTTTATGTTGTCAGTTTTTTGGATAAAGAAAGCAGCGAAGTCTTCACAGGAGGGTGCATTACTCGCAGTGTTAAGTGGTTGGGGTTGTTCCTTGGATTGTGATCTGATAAGCTCAAATAGTTTTCTCGGTCTGTTTTTTGCCTGGTCGAGCTGGCGGCTGAAGAAGTCTGATTTTGTACGTTTTATTTTCCTGAAGTAGGCGTTTCTCTTTTTCTTCAGGTCTTTTAGGTGCATTGCAGAGGGGGCTGCTCTCCAGATACGTTCAGCCATTCGCATGTCTCGTCTATCCTCATTGAGACTCCCGTCGTACCATGGGTTGGAGATTTTAGTAGTGACTCTTTTCAGCTGCAAAGGTGCAGCCTCATTAATTATTGTGGTCATGGCATTGAGATAGTGGTCAGTCAGGGTTTGAACGTCCGTATCGTCTGTCGGTGGAAGAAGGAGATTGCGCCTGTTGGGGGGCAAAGAGCCTGGGTTGAGTTTTTTCATGTCTCTTTTCCAAACTTTCGGTTTGGGGAATTGAGTCGGGTTGACTTTAACTTTTTCATTGATGAAGAATGTGATAATATGGTGATCTGACCAGTCACAGGGTTGGATGGACTCGAGTAGGATAGAGTCCTCTTTGGAGATGATCAGGTCAAGGATAGAGCCTTTCTCGTGTGTCGGGCTGTTGCATATTTGGGTGAGGTTAAGGGCGTCGAGGAAATTTTTAAGACTATTTACCACCGCGTCATTACGATCGTTCCAGTGGAGGTTAAAGTCCCCAAGGTATATTTGGGTGAGCTGCCGCCCGGAATTGGTTGAGATCATATCCATGATTTGTTGGGAAAAGGTGAAGTTGTCCCTGGGAGGGTGGTAAATGCTGTGAAGAGAGCATATCGGTTTGCCCTCACTGATAATGTCGAGGCAGATGTATTCACAGGAATTTGGAGATGGTAGTGAGGTGGAGTTGGCTCTCCGAACAGAGATGTTGTTCCTGTAGATGCATGCGATTCCACCCCCCAGTTGGCCTGATCTGTCGAGCCTGATAATGTGGTAGTTAGGGGGAACTAGAATGTCCATTATAGGTGTAGAAGATTCAGTTAGCCAGGTTTCAGTCAGTATGATTATGTCGAGGTCCCGCGATAAGAGGAGCTCTGCAATGGCGGCGGCATGTTTCGAGGCCGATCTACAATTGAGGAGGGTGCATTTGAGACGGGGTGTGCTGGGGGTGGTGGGTTGTTCAAGAGCGAGGGGGACTCTTCTGAGGTTATTGGGGATGGAGGATCTGTTGTTTAGTGTGGGGGGTCTAAGGGGATTTGAGTGTATCGGGGGGATGGTGAGGTGTGGGGAGGTTGTGTCATTTTGGGATGCTGGGTCATAGGAGCGGAGAAGGGTGAGTGTGTCGAGATCAGAAATAGGGTTGTGGGTGCGACGAGGGCGGTTGTTGCGATTGCGAGCTGGCATTGAGGTCCGGTTGGGGGAGAGTTGAGTGGGAGAGTTAATTGGGAGGGCGGAGGACAAGATGGGTTGGGAGGTGAAGTTGTGTGCGGGGTTGCAGGGACGGCGAGGGGGCCGAGGGCAGAAGTTGTGACTATGAACAGGTATTGACGCCCGGTGTAGGGTGTGGGTGTCGGCCGTAGGGGAAGTGGCCAATTTGGGCGGGTGTGTGAGGGTGTCTGCTGGGGGGGCAGTGGCCAGTTTGGGGTGGGGCGTGGGGGTGGGTAAGGGATGTGTGGGGTGTATGGTGAGTAGTTCTTTGATGATGTGTATGTCTTCTTTGATCTGGAAGAGAGTGGCCATGATGTTGTCCATCGTGGGGTAGGTGGAGGGGGTGTTGTCCATCGTGAGGTAGGTGGAGGGGGAAGGGGTGAGGTTGGGGGTGGTAGTCAAAGGTGAATGACCGACTGGGGAATTCGCGTGCTGATGGGAGGGAGGGCTGGTGTTCAAACGGGGTTGCGTTGTGTTAGTGTACTGGGTGATGTTAGGGGGGAGAGAAGTTTTGGGCGGGAGAGGAGTGGATGAGGTAGGTAGGAGGTTGGCGGTCTGGGTGAGGGCATTGATGGTAGGCGGGCGGATCAGGGTGTAGTCTGGGAGACTGATAGTGGTGGTGGGGGAACCGGTCGGGTAGTGGGGGCTGAGAGTAGGAGGGGAGATGAGATTGGAGGTGGCCCTGTTGTGGGGAGGGGTAGTTAGATTGAGAGAGGATGTGTGTTCTGCGTGGTTAGTTCGAGGGTAATGGGGGCTGAGTATAGGGGGGATAGAGAGGGGGATTTATAAATAGGGGTAATGTTCTGGTGTTGAACTAGGTTAGGTGTGCTGTGGGAAGGAGCTGTGCCGTCTGCGGTGAGCGGGGTGTTAAGGCCATCTGTAGGTGTGTGAGTAGTGTTGATGAAGAGTGTGGATGCCCGTGAGTTGGTAGAAGGGGTGGGGGTGTGGGTGGTGTATGAGGGGGAGCAGTCTGTGTCAGTGTGTGATGCGCTTGAGTAGGGCAACAAAGCAGAAAAGCAGTTCCTCTAGAGTAGCAGTCCAGCAGAGTGGCCATCCTTTTCACAGCACAGCATTCCCCCCTCATGACTGGCAGAGTTCTTCATAGGTCCAGTAGTGTACAGACATGGTAGGGTCAGAAGTCCAGTTCTTATACCCAGCTGTAACTTTGAATTGGGTGTCACTTCAAAGAAGGGCTTTGAAGTGCACAGAGGTGCCCCCTCCCAATTCTGACCTCAGACTCACTCCAGGGGAGTATGTATCCCTTTGTTTTGGGACAGGACAACCTATTCAGGTGTAAGTGTCTGGTCCTCCCACTCATCCTGACGATGATGGCCCATCAGGATGTGGATGGCCATTCGATCACAAATAAGCTCCCTTTCTGCATGGCTGTTTAGAGATAATGCACAAAGTTCAGTAGTCACCCACCCACAATGTGTACTGGAGACAGGCTGCAGGCGCCCAGGGCTAAGAGCAGAAAAATGCTATCTTTCCAAAAGATCTCTTTACTGGGGTGAATGTATGACATTGTTCTGAATTCTGTCCATCAACTGTTGTTTTCGCATTTGTCGCCCGAGTGGGACAGGTATGCTCAGATCTGAGTCCCGTGCTCTCCACCCCACTGGAGTCAAGCTATCCTGGCTGAAGACGGCTGATAGCCAGAAACCGGCCCTAGGATGCTTGATTTCAGTCCAGGGAAGACATGGCTTGGCAGTTCGGACTGGACTGTTCCCATGAGGCACAGGGTCAGGGCTGATTTGCATATGGCCATGTCTGAACTGGGGTGGTGAGGTGAGCAAAAAAAACAATGGATTTAGGCCCGATCTCTGTACTGGGGTGAATGTATGACATTGTTCTGCATTCTGTCCATCAACTGTTGTTTTTGCATTCGTCACCCCGAGTGGGACAGGTATGCTCAAACATGAGTCCTGTGCTCTCCACGCCACTGGAGTCAAGCTATCCTGGCTGAATACAGCTGATAGCCAGAAACCAGTCCTAGGATGCTTTATTCCGGTCCAGGGAAGACATGGCTTGGCAGTTCGGACTGGACTGTTCTCATGAGGCACAGGGTCAAGGCTGATTTGCATATGGCCATGTCTGAACTGGGGTGGTGAGGTGAGCAAAAAAAACAATGGATTTAGGCCCGATCTCTGTACTGGGGTGAATGTAGGACATTGTTCTGCATTCTGTCCATCAACTGTTGTTTTTGCATTTGTCACCCCGAGTGGGGCAGGTATGCTCAAACACGAGTCCTGTGCTCTCCACGCCACTGGAGTCAAGCTATCCTGGCTGAAGACGGCTGATAGCCAGAAACCAGTCCTAGGATGCTTTATTCCGGTCCAGGGAAGACATGGCTTGGCAGTTCGGACTGGACTGTTCTCATGAGGCACAGGGTCAAGGCTGATTTGCATATGGCCATGTCTGAACTGGGGTGGTGAGGTGAGCAAAAAAAACAATGGATTTAGGCCCGATCTCTGTACTGGGGTGAATGTAGGACATTGTTCTGCATTCTGTCCATCAACTGTTGTTTTTGCATTTGTCACCCCGAGTGGGACAGGTATGCTCAAACACGAGTCCTGTGCTCTCCACGCCACTGGAGTCAAGCTATCCTGGCTGAAGACGGCTGATAGCCAGAAACCGGCCCTAGGATGCTTTATTCCGGTCCAGGGAAGACATGGCTTGGCAGTTTGGGCTGGACTGTTCCCATGAGGCACAGGGTCAAGGCTGATTTGCATATGGCCCTGTCTGAACTGGGGTGGTGTGGTGAGCAAAAAAACTATGGATTTAGGCCCAGGTCTCTGTACTGGGGTGAATGTATGACATTGTTCTGCATTCTGGCCATCAACTGTTGTTTTTGCATCTTTCCAAAAGTGGCATTTTTAAAAGTGCAATTATAAATTAACTTTACTTGTAAAGAAGATTAATCATTACTGCTTCAGTGATATGAAACATGATGGATCTACTCATTCTCAATCAGAAATTACAGCCAATAAAGTGTGTTAAGGAATTTCAAATGTTAACCTACCAGAGTGGTAGGCCTAACAGTAGTGAAAAATTTATTTGGGATGGATTCACTACCAGGATATGCAAAACTTAAAAGTACATGTCATTTCTTTTGATTATACAGCACCCTGCTTCATGGGCTACCTGGGGTCTACCTTAGGGGTGACTTACATGTAATAAAAGGAAAGTTTAATACTTGGTAAGGGGTTTTGGATGCCAAGTTGATATGGCAGTGTAAACGGCACACAGGTCTGAGACCTGTTTAAAGTGCTACTTGTGTGGATGACGCAATCCGTGCTGCAAGCCCACTAGTAGCATTTAATTTACAGGCCCTGGGCACATGTAGTTCACTCTACTAGGGACTTATAGGTAAACTAAATGTGTCAGTTGTAGATAAGTCAATCAAACCATGTTTAGGGTAGAGAGCACATGCACTTTAGTACTGGTTAGCAGTGGTAAAGTGCTCCACAAAAAGAATCCAGCAAAATTGGAGGTAAGCAGGTAAAACATTTGGGGAAATACTAACCTAAGGCTGACAGGTCTAACATGTTCTTTCTGAAATAATTAAGAGTCACATATCTCTTTTGAAGTAGGTATTGGAGTCCTGTAGTCTTCCTGCTTTATAAATTCATTTAGCGCCTTAAATATCTTGTAGAATTACAGAATTTTTCAAACTTGACTACTAAAACTTGCCTTTCTGCTTCTCTCTGATGTCTATGAAAGATTGTAAGGGCTAATCTATACTTGCCCTTCAGGTCAGGAGGTTGAACATTTTTTGTGAGTCCAATTTTTTTTCTTACAGAAATTACCTGGGTGCTGGAACTCCTAATACTGTGATTTAGTAGTAGGGTTTTTCGGGATCTCAAATTCGATCTAATAGTGATCTGTTTAGGTGAGGGATAGTGGATGACTAACTTAAAGTTGAGTAGCATATCTAAATATTAAAGTGTATGGCCAGTAATGCGAGTTGAACCTACTACCAGTTGTAACAGACCTGCCATCCTCAGGTCCGTCAACAATGGGTTTACTTCCATATCGGTCGTTCTTTCCCCATGATAGTTGAAGTCACCTAGTAACAAAAAATTGTCCGACTCTAAAATATGAATTGACTGTAAGTCTGCTAATTGGAGGGTTAAGTCTTTCTTAGGGCCTGAAGCACAGTAAAGTAAGGCCCTCTTCCATGTATTATGAGGAAGATGATCTAATTGAAACACTATCATCTCCAAATCATTCGATAGATGAGTGCATATAACAGAATCCTTCACTTTACCTACAAATGCAATCGCCACACCTCCTCCTGCTTTATTCTCTCGATCTAGTCTCCCAAGAGAGGAGTTACCAGGAACAATGACAGATTCATCCAGCAGGGCCAAGGAATTTAGCCATGTCTTGGTAATAAAACAAATGTCTGGGGTTTAAGTGTCTAAAAGGTCCAAGAGTTCTGTGGCACGTTTACGAATAGACCTGGCATTACAATACATACTCCTGATAGTGGTCACCAGTTTATTATGCTCAGACACTGGTCGATACCTTTTCTTGTCTAATGGCCATCTATGAAGGTCTTGGTCTTCCCTGGTGGATCAAATATTTTTTGTGTACATTAAGTTCCCCCACATAAGAAAGTTAACATGAATTGCATGAAAACTGTCCTTCTATCAAGTCTGGTGAATATTTTGTGCACCCGGTAGTCTTGTAATTGTTGTGGTCTTTTGCTCTGATGGGACCAGAGGTCCTCCCCTGTATATCATAATTTTACCTTGTCTGGGGTAAAATAAAGGGGTCCTGGCGACTGGTGACGGTCGGGCGGTGATGGACGCAGAAGAGCTTGCCTTCTGCTCACCAGCAGCGCATCCGCGCTTCCTGACATCTTAAATATTGTGTGCTGAGTACATTTAAGCCACTAGAGTGCTCACCTTACCAAGATGGAAGTGGTTAGTGTCCAGAACACTCTTTGCCAAACAGTACCAACCAGGGAGAACCGGAGAGCTCTGGAAGTGTACAGAGAATTTGCAGTTCTTGTGGCAATGTATGCCTACTGTTCAGATGTGTTACATTATCAGTTGATGGAGTAGACCTGCATATATTTTGAAGTATTATTTTGCTATCTACTTGCCAATTTGATAAATTTTAACATAAATTGATCTAATTATACTTTGCTGTATCTTTAACTCATACTTAGAAATTTTTACTGTATTTTTCTGGCTTATTGGCTATTTTACCAATCATGAAACATAGATATTGATTATGAAGTTTTAATCTTTCTCTTGGCTACTGTCAATTCTTCGGTTTAGCTCATATATATAGTCCTTGTATACATTACTGTGAGATATTAAAAGGTCCTATTTTTTTAAACTGTCCACATTGTATTACCTCTTTACTATACTTACTCCCCACATAAATTGTTTGAAAGAATCAGTAAAACCTGGTTAACGTGTGCGTGGAATATTGTGCCTCATTCCAATGCAGCCACCTGCTAAATGTCTAATGCTTTCCATAATATTTTAGTTTGCAGATGGTGTGTACTTGGTTTTACTCATGGGTCTACTGGAAGGCTATTTTGTTCCACTATACAATTTTTTCTTGACGCCTGATAGTTTCGAACAAAAGGTAAGACATTTCTTTATTTAAATCTTTCTACATTCTCTCTAATTATTTATGTATTTATTTTTTTATAGGGAAAAAAACTTGGTCATACTTGATTCCGACTAATATACAGATATTTTTCAAAATAGGAAAAGAATATGGGTGGGCGACCTTGCAATTAATCCAGCTTTGCATGTGGAGAGGCAAAAAATGTGGAAACCATTATCCACACAACATTTTCTTATTGCAACATAACCTGTCAGTAAGCAATGATTGTTTGTGGCTTTTCTCAAACAAAAAACACATTTTGGGATTTTTTTTCAACCGTTCTTTTTTACTTTATAAAGTTTGCCAAGCCTTGTAAAATGTAATGAAGTATGTTACACAACCTCACTCATCCACACTGCCCTTCTGAGTCTTTCAGTTTCACATACAAATTGAGAGCCTGTGCTTGTTTCTCCCATTGCAAAATTCTGTTGAAGATTTTCACATTCTTGTCGATTCAAGATTGATGGAAATTTCTGTCCTTCCAGACTTTCTGATCTCGGTTGTGGAAATTCTATATTGCTACTAAAGTACAGAATGGGCCAGCTCTAGGTGATTTTTAATGTGTCTCCACACCTCATAGGATCGGCACAATTTTAAGTTTTGATTAAGAATTCTTTGCACTTGTTTCCCATATATACCAAAGGGTTCATTTCAGCATCATTGTTTGTTGCTCATTAAACTGTTTATGGCATTTCACTGGCATGAGGGAGAACATGTTTCTGCACTTTTCCTCATCGTTTGCACTTTACTTCCAATGTGAGATGGGTGTAAAAAAAAATAACAGGGTTCAAAAATAATTGAAAGCATTGATATGTACCTTGGTCACTGCTTCACAGTGCCTATTTTTTGTAACAATGCCTTTAGTTTTAGTACCTTCTATTACCAAGATTATAAGTGAATGCTAACACTCTAAACATATTACAACCTGTGTTCATGCCCAGATGTATCTAATTCCATTGCAAAGGCTTGAAGATCATTGTACTTTCTTTAACTATTCAATTCAATAAGTTTATTTCGAGATTTAAAATTCCATTTAACATGCATAATCACAAAAACAGTACATACAAAAACATTTAAGAACATAAAAATCAAAATACTGTGTTATATATAAGCTCTCATTTGGGGTATCATATTTGAGCATTCAAAGAAGGCAAAGTACAAAGTGTATCATGGAATTTGAAGATTAAAAGTATCCAAGAAGCCTGCAATATATAGTCTGCATAAGAGCAAAATCTACCCTGTGTGACAGTACCTAGCAGTATCATGACTAAGTCTTCCCTTAAAAAATCTGCCTACTATATCTATTCCTGTTACAAATAATCTAACAAGTAGCTTAAAAGAGATTGTTTACAAAGGGCTTCCTAGTGTTTTTCTTATCAGCCAGTCTGCATAGAAGTACCTACTCACAGCAAATGCTATAAACTGGTCTGTATTCAACCTTAATACCATGGAGGCTACTATATAATGTATAAATTCTAGATTAAGCTAGAGTGGTATAAGACATTTGATTCTGTTTTTTTTCATACCAACGACAAAAGAACAGTACATTTTCCACATCTTCTCAAATCGCCCCACAGAAAACACAGGAGAGATGGGCTGCTGAGGATTTTTTTCAGCTATGTGTGTATCGTCCTTTCTGGAGAGTGCCCAACTTGACTTGATGTATACATTCTTGGCTAAAGATGGAGTTATATCATCAAGATAGAGTTAAAATATTAGATTACATTTGAAAGAAGTTTGCAGTCAAAAAGCCAGAGCTACAATTTTTGAGATACTTTTAATTCATTTAAGAGTGTTATATAGCGCTAGCTAGACCTGAATGTATTAGAGCACTTTACAACATATGATGTTCACATCAAAGATAACCAATATGGACAGAGCAGCTGAGTCGCATCATATGAAATCAGTGGTTGAGCATGAGGGAGGAAGAATAATATGTAAGGTCAACTTAGCCTGCCAAGATAGATGACCCTCTATTTGAGGTTCAGGATTAGGAGGAGGTCCTTTGTTCTTCAATGAAGGACCATTGGTCGAATTACGCATTTTCATTGTTTACACTCCACGCACCTTGTAAAAGGTGTGCCGGCGTAAATAATGAAAATGCTCCCTATTACGATGAATGCGCTGCCCCGGGGCAGCCGCAAACTTGCGATGCCATGGGGGCCGTGCATTCATGTGAAAACAAGGAGCGGCTGCTTGCAACAGCTCTGTGTTTTCACATTGCAGGCCGCAACCTGCCTGGACTTTTTATGGGGATTAGAAATCCAAGCTCCGTACTGTAATACCAAGTGCCTCAGGGTGTGCAAATGCCTGTTGCGCCCCTGGGCACTTACTGTAATAAGACCCCTGAATGCTATTTTGATTTTTGTTTTTGTATCGTCCGTTATGGAAGAAGGGTTGCTCCACTTGGCACTCGTGCCTAATACCTGGAAGGTGGACTTTATATGAGTAAACCATTTGATGTACAACAAATTAGACATACCTAAGATATCAGTGAAGTTCTTTAAGGTTTCAACTCTGGGTTTCTCCACAAACGTATCCAGAATAGCAGAGGTCTTAGGGCTACTATATCATGAAGCCTTTAAGGCCTGTGTAAAAAAAAAGGAGGGATTAGAGGTGTACTTTGTGGCAGATTAAACAAAGATCTGAGAAAAAGATTTTCTTTAGTAGCCACCTGCTTTTTTTCTTCATATAGCCCCAGCTGCAGCCACATACAAGGCTGTGCTCTGAACCTTTGCACAGTAAGTCTCTATGGCAGGAGCTACATGTCTAGGTGTATTTTACATTTTTCTAAATCTCTTTTCAGAATGGAAAAAGCTTTCTGTAGCAGGGAGGCATTTACTTTATTCATATGAATCGACCAAGCAGTTGATTTATCTAGGCTGATGCCAAGGTAGGGGAAGCTTTCCTCCCTATGTAAAGTGACACCTTTCTTAAGAAAGTCACCTTTGAAAGTTGTGCGAGTATTAAAAATTATGTTGTTGGGTTTTAATGTGTTGACATCTAGGCCCCTCTCATCACAAAAAAACTTACATTTGTTTAGAAGATTTGGCAAACTTATAGGGATGAGCAAGATTAGTTGGGTATTATCAGCAAATAAAAGTACTGGTATAGGGCTGCTGCAAAATCTGGGGGAGTCATGGACACAGTCATTTAGATATCTGAGTATATCATTAATATAAAGTGAAAATATTTTAGGTGTTAAAACACCGCCTTGGCCAACTCTTTGCTCAGTTGGAATACAGCTGGTTTGCTCCCCCCTTACCTCCATCTCACTTGAGCATAGTTTGATTTGTACAGTCGTATAACATTCAGCAAGTCAAGGGTCATCCCTATCTGGCCTAGAACTGTCCACAATTTGACTCTAGGAACTAAATGAAACACTCTTTTAAGACGGACAAAGGCCACATAGATGATCTTTAGTTAACTGAAGATATTTCCATTATGGTAAGGTAAACCGAAATGTCTGATTGATTGTGCTGATCTTTTCTCTGAACCTTGCTTGTAAGGGAGATAAACTGTTTAGTGTCAGTTATTCATTGCTGTACATTATCCAGGATCTGATGACAAAATACCTTCTGGAGATTATCTATCAGGCTTAAATGGTGGTAGTTCCCTTGTATTATTTCTATCACCCTTTTGGTACACAGGTATACCTTCAGCACCTCGCCTTGTGTTAGGGATGTCATCACCTCCCAGTATCTTGTTTGACAATTTTTTAATACAGGGGACTTTGAATTTTTGCTCAGATCGATAGAGGTCGGCTGATATTTTATCAGGGCCAGGAGCTTTCCCAGGGCTGAGGGCTGAGCTGATTAATAGTTCTATGAGTGTCTTCTAAAATGAAACGTAAGACAGCTTTTGTTGGACCATGGCCACTAAATGGTGCAGTTAGACTATCTCTATGCTTGGCTGCTAAATCACTTAGAAGGGCTGGTATGTGATGTTCTAAATGAGTCCTAGATGTGGAGCCACCATGTGCAAAGATGTCGGAAATATTTAGAGTCCCTATTTCTGGATGATTCTAGAGGGTCATACCAACTGTCATCTATCCATTTCTGTTCAATTTGAGTGATTAAGTCTTTGTATCTCCCTCTCATTACTCTAATCATCTGGATATCCCCTTGTCTCAAAGCTGGTATTAGTGCAGATTTGGCCTTTCTACAATGAGCATTATAACTGGTGGATATGTTAGAGACGGATGGTCTTTTAGGTGAATCTTCAGTGTTACATATCAAACTAATGGAGCTAAATTAGTTCTGATGCGCTCCCATGAATTACTCCTCACAATTGACTCTTTCTACTAGAGTATCAAAAATGTATTAAAGGTGATGTAAATTGAAGCCATAGTATGTGAGTTACGCCAATGTTTTCCCCACTTAATTGCTCTCCTGTTGGTGGTAGGTAATAGAAACGTTACAGAGCGGTCAGAACTAGGGCTGTTACTGAGGGGGAATATAGATTTAATAGACAGATGTAAGGGGTAATGATCACAGTCTTCCCTGGTACACACACTGAAATTGCACATAGTATACCATAAACCGACATCGAAAAATACATGATCTGTGCTACTCTTGGTCCTGCCCCTGGAGAAAGTGTGTTCTCTCTGGCAATCTGATTTGGATGTGTCATTGCAAGCACGTATACCAAAGTTCAGATTTAGAGCACTAAATTGTAGGGCCACAGTAGACCAGACCATTTTCTAA
Organism: Lissotriton vulgaris; assembly: GCF_964263255.1. Lineage (NCBI taxonomy): Eukaryota > Metazoa > Chordata > Amphibia > Caudata > Salamandridae > Lissotriton > Lissotriton vulgaris. The sequence goes on along the minus strand of NC_141687.1, from coordinate 694,311,563 downwards.
CAGTTCAGCAACCAGTCTCTGGATACCTCTGACTCCATCTTCTAGCTCCATTATAGATTCAATACAAGAGATAGGTTCAAAGGAAACATTAAAGGCCCCAGCAATGCTTAATGGGGAATGAGAGGGCCTGTTGAACAAGAGGTATTCTAGTTTGATTAATGACACAGATTCCTTATTAGGGCTCCCTGAGCGATTATAAACATCGTACAAGTTAATACATAGGCCTTGGATCCTCTTACAATCAGCCTAATTATGTCCTCACAATCAATAGGAAACTGCTTCATAGGCAGATTCAACGTAATCCAAACCAAGATAAAAAATACACCCTTTGGGTCAGCCCGCTCTCGATGGTAGTGTTTCGAAGCTGTAATTAGTATATCTATTTATGTTCACTGGAGTTAATGACTAAGTATCTTGAAGCAAAATGCTATTGAATTGATTAACAAATTCAATCCAAACAGGGGCAGTCAATTTACCCCACAATATTCCATGAGAGTAAATGCAGTTCCAGTAAAGGTAGCCGCCACATACAAACATGTTGGTTGGATAGCCAGACCCGTGTAAAGGGTTGACATATGAAATAAGTTGCCAGCACTTAGAATTAAGGTCTCTTTCTCAGACATAAGCAAGTCCAGTTTAAGTCGGGCTTCTCCAGATTTATTTGATGAGATTGGGGCCATACATCGAATAGGTTCATAAATATTTTAAGGTGATTTCCCAGACTCATCCGGAGTGACATTTCCACTCTTCACATATTACAAACTCATTTTAAATTGGATTTTGGAATCTATCATTGGAATGGTCTCTGCCACCATAGCCAAAAGACCCTCAGCTAAATTGAGACCATTCAGAGTCCTCTTAATGGAATCATGATTCTTTTTTTCATCCAAACCCCAAGAGCTTGATCGCCAGGGCAATCCAATTCCTTGCCAAAGGGCACTGGTCCTGATGGATAATATGCAAACTCTTTAATTTCTGACAAGTGAGCTGGAGTCCTCCTTCCCACCAAATTCATACACTGCACCCGAAAACAAGGGAGCACTTGGAATTTCTACTAAACCATCAACCGTCTCAGCTCTCCATGTACAAAGTAGTCATTCCTACAATGTACAACCATTAACTTGTGGTCAATATGTAATGTTCCTGTCAGACCTAGGGAAGGGGAAGATAGCTGCTACACTTGCAATCAACAAACAAAGCTTTGGAGGTCTCACACCCGTGGCAGAGAAGCATATCCACATTTGCCCAGACATATGTTATAGAACTTCCATTGAGAAAGAGGAGATTTTTATGATAAATGTCCCCAATTTGAAATCTGGTCAAGAGGAATTCATGGAGTCACTTTTATCAATAAAGTCACTTATCAATAAAGTCACACACTGGATTAGATCTAAACGTCAGTGCAGCACTATAATTCACAAGGACATTATCTCTTGTCTAGACATCCAGAAAAATCCAGCTAGGATGTGAATTTAAAGCTATATTATTGGCCTCATGGAAGCTTCTTAATTTATCGTTTAACAAACAAATAGCCTCTTTAATTTGGGAGAACTACGCTTACATAAATGTCAATATGGGGGGCACACACCTTGGGTCTAAAGGCTGGGATTCAGCTTCATTTTCAAAGTCATTTGTCTGTATGTCGCTAGCCACTTGTTGAGGCTTATTGTTGGTGCAATAAACTACTCCTTAGGAGGTGCTGCCCATGATTAGCATGAGTGGGAGCAATTTTTTCTTTTGTTTGTGCACATTCGGCTTCCAGGCACGCAGTGACCTGAGTAACAACCTGTGAGGGCCTTTGATTCTCATATGGTCTATGCCAGTAGTCGGTGAGTTTGTGAATAGAATCTTTCTCAGCTAGAACTGGTTTAATTTTAGATGGACTCAGATAGACCCATATGTTTCCCTGAATAGAAATGGGTAATTTTATTCATGATTTCAAGCTGTTTCTTTTCTTGGTTTAACATGCCTTTGACCTCCACACTTAACTTGTCGATCTCACTAAGAAGGCAGTTCTCAGCAGAGTGACTTGCTGTTTTAGCCCCCTTCTTGTTTGGTGCTGGGGCTTCTACTGCCTTCCACATCGTTTTTTTAATTGAGTCATCAACAAAGGCAATAACTCCATTAAGCAAATTCAGAACCAGATGTCAGTTTTAGGTTTTTGAAATTGCCTGACTTGTTCCAAGAAAGCACGTACACCAGTAGACATTACCGTACGAGAGCAGGTGTCTGTGTTCAATCAAGAATACAGAATTATATGGGCCGGGATGCCCGCCACCCCTTCCACCACCAATCCCAATGGGAGGAGACAGACACAGTTTTGAACTTTTGGAAGGCAGGGGGGCCTCACGACCCCCCCGGCCGTATTTATTAAAATATGAAACGAAATTTAAAACTTTAAATTAAAAACGTTTCATGTATCATGTACAAATTCAACTTCCATTACATTTGATGAAGACAGGTATTCAGGCTAACCTTAACAAATCTCTAATACATAGATTTCCTAGCCGAGTCTAACATCATGACAAATGCATTGTATACGAATTTGTACATCCTAACATTTGGGGCCAACGGCAAGGTCTTAACCGGTGTCAGATCCCTATCACCAAATTCCCGCCCTCTCGTGTGAGTGGCGCATGCGCAGAGGACTTTACCCTCGTAGCCATGCGGGGTATCCGTAAGAAGGACAGGGTGGACTCCCCCCCCCCCCCCCCCCCCTTTCCCCGCACTCTCTTCCGCCTGAGCGGATATCCGGCCCCCGGGAAATTCTGGGGAGGGGCATATAGCCGTCTCCCCCTGGGAGGGGCCTATGGCCATCTCACCCTGGGCGACCCATCCGTAATGGGGGCCGCCCCCCCATGGGAGGGGCCAATGGCTGCCTCCCCCGAGCGCTCCCATCCATAATGGATGGCGCCCCCCCTAGGGACCTTGAAATCACTGCTCACCGATCATGACCTTACCGCCCGACCGAAGACTAAATAAATACGACAATTAGTTACCTACTAGGGGAAAGAAAACCTATGCTTACTCTTGTAAACAGCTCGATAAATCCACTGACTTCAACATTGCTACAAAGGAAAAAAGGTCCCATAGCACAGAACAATCTTTATTGCATACATTCCTTAACATTTCTACAAAGGAAAAAAGGCCTATAAGCAAGTATTCAATTACATGCATACTCTTGTCATCAATTTAAGATGAAAGCAACGATTCCAATAAACATGTTTTATTACAATCAAATAGCAACATAAGACTTTATTCATTCCAAATATTTTGCAACAGGGGCTGGTCAAAAAACTGCAGCTTGTTCCCTTGAGGGCTCACGAGCGACGAGTGGTGCAGCCTTCAGAGCGCAGGAACAAGAGGACGCTTCCTTGGATTCCCGCGCCTTTTATCCAGCAGCGGGAAGGTGGGGCCGCGCCCCCATCCCGCCCATAGGTACACAGACTTCCGGGCGGGTGTTTAGGGCAACTCTTTTTGGGCGGTAGGGGCGTGCTCTGACCACGCCGCTATGGGCATACCGGCCGGGACATTCCCCCTGCCCGCAACGGTTTCCCGGGGGATCGGGGCACCCATCCATACGTTCGGGGTGACCGAGTGGTCTCCCCTTTCCATATGGGCCGGGATGCCAGCCACCCCTTCCACCACCAATCCCAATGGGAGGAGACACACAGTTTTGAACTTTTGGAAGGCAGGGGGGCCTCATGACCCCCCCGGCCGTATTTATTAAAATATGAAACAAAATTTAAAACTTTAAATTAAAAACGTTTTATGTATCATGTACAAATTTAACTTCCATTACATTTGATGAAGACAGGTATTCAGGCTAACCTTGACAAATCTCTAATACAAAGATTTCCTAGCAGAGTCTAACATCATGACAAATGCATTGTATACGAATTTGTACATCCTAACATTAAGGGCCAATGCCAAGGTCTTAACCGGTGTCAGATCCCTATCACCAAATTCCCGCCCTCACGTGTGAGTGGCGCATGCGCAGAGGACTTTACCCTCATAGCCAACTGTAACTTCCCTTGTCGTGGGGGCCCCCTTTCACTCGACGCCATCTTAAGGTCGTCCGAGTTCCCGTGCGGGGTATCCGTAAGAAGGTCAGCGTGGATTCCCCCCCATTTCCCCGCACTCTCTTCCGCTGGAGCGGATATCCGGCCCCCAGGAAATTCTGGGGAGGGGCCTATGGCCGTCTCCCCCTGGGCGACCCATCCGTAATGGGTGCCGCCCCCCCTGTGGGAGGGGCCAATGGCCGCCTCCCCCTGGGCGCTCCCATCCATAATGGGTGGCGCCCCCCCGAGGGACCTTGAAATCACTGCTCACGATCATGACCTTACCGCCACAAGCCAGATAGTTGACTGACTATCTGACCCCCCCCACACCTCCTATAGGTCATGTCTCCTCAACCCCACTAGCCAAGCTATCATGTCTCCTATCAGTAAGTCATTTCCCACCCTGGACAGGTGTACCCCATCATCAGAATAACAGTGATCACCCCAGATGCACCCATGAGATATGCTTTGAAGATGAGCAGAGCGAAACAATTTCTCCATTTTATTGTTGACCCTCTTTACAGAATGGTTCCACGCTGTTGTGGACAAACCACCTCGCCATACCCTCCTCGGAATCATGTGAGACCAAGCTATCGTACATCCTGGGAGCCTTTTTGCTAACCAGCTAACTGCAGAAAGTATGTGCTCAACTAAAGCTCGTCTGACCAGTCTTACCAAGTCATTGCCCCCAATGTGTACTATAACTACAGATGGCGGTGACCTGTGCCGCCCTAATAATTCCTCCACAAAACTTTGCAGTTGGTCAATACACAGGCCGCCCTTCCCATGGAAGGACACCCTGGACCCCTATTCCTCAGATGTGTGGATCGCATCACCTGTCTTGAATATGTCCCCGGCACGCCTCACGTATGAGTGGCCCACGACCCAGACCACACGTCTTCCATTCCTTATTCCTGAAGTGGTGGTTAGCTGATACTGGGCCGGTCCCAAGCTCCGCCCTGCGTCACAGGCTCGTGAAACTGTAATCCAAACAAAAGACAACAAGCGTGAGTGCACTTCATCAGTAACTTACAACATGTGCAGTCGCACGTACCTCTTGAAACAATTCGAAGACCAGCGGCCTAACTGCTTCACATTGTCTGCCTGCAGACCTAGAGCCGTAGCTTCTGTAGCAGCCCCTAACTTGAATGAATGGGTTCCAAAATTACTCGGGTTCAAGCCCGCTGCTGCAATCGTGATTGCCAGCACCCTCTGAAACTGAAACCTTGTCAACGGGGTGCCGTCCGTATGTCGCAGCAAGGCCCCCCCCACGTTGTCAACCTTTGTTTTAGGTAGGCCTGAACATGCCTCACTGGACAACCGGGACTACCTGGAGCGCGCTGCAACACAACACTATTCCCCTGGGCCTCCTGGTCCGTCTTCGACCTGGCTATCGTGATCAGCAGAGAATCCCCCCTTACTTGGATGTGATCCCTGCGCAGACCTCCTTCCGTATCTCTTTTATTGGCAGCCACTAGTTCGCTCACCCGCAGGGCCCCATAGAACGCTAAAGCGAACGCTGCCCGGAATAGTATCACCTCGCTAGGTGAGGAGCATGTCTCTTCTAGTTTAGCCAGCAAGGAGGTCAACTTGTCAAATCCTATTGGGTGCCTGTTATCCTTTCTGCACCCTTCTAAGCGCCGCCAGCTGCGCAGAGCCTTCCTGACTAGAAAGGAGTCCGTCGGGTCCCTGATCCTATGGAGCTGAGCCATGAATGATATGGCGGCCTTATACCGACTTGCGGTTGCCGCCGACCGGCCTTCCTCTTGAAGTGCCACTAAAAATTGGGCAAAGGACTCCTCCTGACCCCATCTACGCTCCCCTGCCGGACCCAAAAAGGCACAGTACGAGCGGAACGCCCCTTCATAAGCTTTCCTTGTCCTGGGCGCTAAACTGGCTGCCACGAGGTTTTGTAGTCCGGGGCACCGATTTGCCATAGTGCTTCGGGAAATGGCGCCGCCACTAGCTCCGCTGAGGGTAAACAATCCCTGAAAGCCTGCATTTTGAAACGAGAGAGCGCATCAGCTGCATTATTCAGTACACCCGGCACATGTTTTGCCCTGAATTGTACGTTTAATCTCAAGCATTTTAACACAATTTCTTTCAACAATCGCAATATCCATTTGCAGCGTGCTGCCTGCTGATTAATGCGCTCAACCACAGTCATGTTATCGGACCAAAATACCACCGAGCGGTCTCTGAACTCCTCCGGCCATGCCGACAGAGCCACCAAGATGGGGAGGAGTTCTAGAAAGCCAATGTTACTCGTCAAACCGCTTGTTTCCCACCATGCCGGCCATCTTTGGGCCGACCAACGGTTTCCAAGGATCGCACCAAACCACACGCTGCCCGCCGAGTCGGTCCATAAGCCTAGTTCCGCCGACGAGGCTGGGGGTTTGCTCCAGACCACTCGGCCGTTGAAGTCCGCCAGGAATGCCAGCCAAATGAGCATGTCCTGGTGAAAGTCTCGTGCGATGGTGCCCTTCCTTGAGGCCTACCATGGACTGGGCAATGGATCGTGAGAAAGGGCGAGCCATCGGTATAACCCTTAATGCAAAGTTAAGCTGACCCACTGTCTGCTGTAATTGGTGCAATGTCACTTTCTCGTTCCGGAGACACTGCAACAAGGAAGCCCTGAATTTGGCGATCTTCTCCGCCGGCAAGCGGAGGCAACCCTCCACGGAGTCTAGTTCTATGTCCAAAAACTCCAGGGAGGTAGTCGGCCCCACTGTCTTACCTGGAGCCAATGGAACCCCGAAACCCTGCATGAGCACGCAGAAGTCCTGCAATGCCCGTGCACAGTCCCGGGTGCCCGCTGGGCCGAGAAAGAGGAAATCATCAAGATAATGCATCACATGTTGGTGCCCTGTGGCCTTTGAGAACACCCACTCCAGAAAAGAGCTAAACATTTCAAAATAGGCGCAAGAAATTGAACAACCCATTGGCATGCACATATCCATGTAGTATTGCCCCTGAAACGTAAAACCCAGCAAGCGCTGATCTTGGGGATGCACCGGAAGCAACCTAAATGCAGATTCAATGTCCGACTTTGCTAAAAATGCACCGGGGCCTAAGCGATTCAACATCACCACTGCGTCATCGGAAGATGCATACTTTACACTGCAAATCTCAGGATCGATCGCCTCATTGACAGAAGCCCCCTTCGGTGCCGATAAATTATGGATGAGCCTGTACTCCCCCGGGTCCTTTTTTGGTACCACCCCTAATGGAGAGCATACAAAATCAGCTGTTGGTAAGTCACCAAAAGGTCCTGTCACCCGCCCCAAGCTAACCTCCTTGGCGATCTTCTTGGTGGCAACCGCCGGGTTGTGCTGAATGGGCAGTTGGTTCTTACATGAGGCGGTCCCCCAAAAATCACCCGCCGGGATCCTGAAGCCATATGAGAAGCCATCTCGCAGGATCCCGGCGGACGCATGATCATGGTATCTGTTCAGCCATGAGGTCAAAGCCAGGATATCTACGGGCAAAGGTGTGGACTTCCGGGGCACCGTATCAATCCTGCTTGGTACCCTTTGCCTCCGGTACCATTGGCCCTGGAACGGCAGCTAGTTTCAGGGTGTGAGGTGTTACCACAACTGGAGCACGCATGCCTGAACCTACACGTTCCTTGCGGCCTGCTACACGTCCCCTTATTGAAACCCCAACACACTCCTTGCTTATTTCCGTTCCCGCCCGATTTAGGCTGAGACTCCCCCCCGTAGTTTGGCCGAAAGGGCTGTGACTGTTTCTGTGGAAAGGCCCTGGAGCCATTTGCGCTCGACCCTGAACCAACCGCTGATCCCGGCAAGAGCTACGCATGCCAAGATACAGTATCCAAACAGTCCCAAGTCAGTGTTTCATTAAACTCTTTCGCTTTTCTAAAAGCCATGTCATACCCTTTCCATTCTTCTCCTCCATACTTCTCATGGAAGCTTGTGATCCTGCTCTGGTAACAAGCCAGGTCACTGAACAGTTCCGGTGTACGTTCAGCGATAATTGCTACAAAAATAGAAAAGGCCCTGATCCAGTTCATCATCGACTCTTCGACCCTGAATTCTGCCATTTTTGCCCGCCATACACTGGGGTGCCATAAATCCTTCTGAGTTTTGGCATATTCTAACTCTCGATGATCAGTCAACAATGAAAACATGTTAATATGTTTGTTGGCCCACACCATCTCTTTAGTAACCATTGGAATATGTTGCACCAAGCTTTCCCGCCTTGAGGGTACGGCGCCCTCCCCCATCATTGGGAGTGATCTCTTACCGGCTTCCGCCGCACCTCCAGCCGTGTCCGTCGACTTATTCTGGTTATCAGCCGCAACCACCTTCGCCACCTGTGAAGAAATAGAAGGCACGTTTGCCGCCCCAGCACCTCTAGTCTGCCTTAACTGCTCAATAATCAGTCTAGCTTCTTCGGCCGGGTCTTCCACAGCCGCGGATCCCCCCGCTCCCTTCTTCAACCATGGTAACACAGCCGCCAACTGAAGCGCCAATTCAGGAGGCATTTGGTTGTCCTCCAGCGGTGTGATAACCACAGGGATTGGAAATCCCCCATCCGGTGTGGGTACCGGGCTGGACGCTGGCGCTAATGGGACCGGTGGGACCTCCATCGGGACTGGGGCCTCGCTAGGACCCACTTTCCCCTTCTTCTTTTTCCCCTATCCTCTCCTGGGGTAATGTTTGGCAAAGCAGGCCCTATGACCCTCTTAGGTCGCCCTGAGGGCCCAGCTTGGGCCTCAACTTGTTTCCTGAGGGCCGCTAAGCCGCGACCCAGCTGGTCTACTTTACCGAACTTCCTGTCCATCGCCGACACTTGGTTCACCAATGTGCGCAGCATACGTTCCATCTCGGAGCTCTTTCCAGTCTTCTTACCAGGCATGTCCGCGTTCAACGTTAGCTCAGCCTGTCCTCCAGAAATGACTTGGACTCCAGCTACGCCTTGATGACTGAAACAGAAAAAACAACAATTACACATTCAAAAAACTGCAGCTTGTTCCCTTTAGGGCTCACGAGCGACGAGTGGTGCAGCCTTCAGAGCGCAGGAACAAGAGGACGCTTCCTTGGATTTCCGCGCCTTTTATCCAGCAGCGGGAAGGCGGGGCCGCGCCCCCATCCCGCCCATAGGTACACGGACTTCCGGGCGGGTGTTTAGGACAACCCTTTTTGGGCGGTAGGGGCGTGCTCCGACCACGCCGCTATGGGCATACCGGCCGGGACACGCCCCCTGCCCGCAACGGTTTCCCGGGGGATCGGGGCACCCATCCATACGTTCGGGGTGACCGAGTGGTCTCCCCTTTCCAGCTGCAGGGCCAAAGGGGGTGGCCCTGTTCTGGGTCATACTGGCACTTACAGATTTCAGTCCCGCACTGCAGAGTTGAAGAATGTGCTATACAGCGATTGGGATGTCACAGGGGCTTGCTTCTACGAACCCTCCACGATGACAGGCAAGAATTCTGGGGCGGTAGTTGTCCCACACAGCGGGGTTGAAGAATGCATTATATAGCTCTTAGGCTGTCATGGGGGTCTGCTCTTCCCGCCCCTCCAGGAGGATGACAGGCAGGAATTCCGGGGCTGGTAGTCTCCTTGCAGCTGGCTTGTGCATCCTACACAGTGGAGTTGAAGAATGCACTATGGAGGCTGTCATGGCAGCTTGCTCCCCCTGCCTTTCCACTATGATGACCGGCAAGGAAGGATTCTGGGGATAGTAGTCCCCCTTCCCTGTGATTCCCATGCAGTAGCGTTGAAGAATGCACAATATAGCGCTTAGGCCATCATGGATAAGGCTTAGGTCATCATGGAGGTCTGCTCCTCCCGCCTCTCCATGATGATGATAGGCAAGGATTCTGAGGTTAGTGGTTCCCCTGTTGCTGGCTTGTGCGTCCCCCGCAATGGGGTTCAAAATGTGCAAAATACCGCTCAGGCCATCACATGGTCTTGCTCCTCCCACCCCTCTGCGATGATGACAGGAGAGGATTCCGATGCTAGTATTACCTTGCAACTGGCCTGTTCGTCCCGCACAGCTTGGTTGAAGAGTGCACTTTATAACACTGGGGCTGGCTCCAGCCGCCCCTCCACGATTATGACAGGTAAGGATTCTGAGGCTAGTAGTCCCTCTGTCACTGACTTTAGCTACTCCCTTAGCAAGGACAATCAATCCAGCTAGTATGATACATGGTCTTCGGACAAAGTTTAAGTAAAAAAATTCTTGAGATGCAGAAATATTGTTTTTAATATTGTGCGCGACAAATATCGTGATGCAGGAATATCGGGTAAGTAATATCAATGCAAAAATATCTATGTTGTTAATATTGTTGTCAAAAATATATATGTTAATTTCAATGCTAAAATTATCTGGAAATATCACTGTTAATATCGTTTTTTAATTATTTTTATGTATTTTAGTACATGTTTTACTTGTATATGTTATAAAGTGTTTGTTTAATTATTGTTAATGTTTTTTTAATATAGTTTGTAAATTTTTTGGTTTTAAATGTAATGTAATTGTTATTTTTAGTGTCGTAGTAGGTTGTGTAGTTTGTGGGGTACAGGGTGGGAAGTAAATTAATGTTACTTAGTTAATAATTCATGTTTTATAATTAATTATTGAATTGATAATTATGTAAATTGTCTTATTACATTTTTTATTACATTTTTGGTGTGAGTTGTGGGGTGTGAAGGGGTAAAGGTTGGGAAGGTAATGAACTATAACTAATTACTAATTATTAATTAATAATATTAATAATTATTTGATAATTATGTAAATTGTGTAATTAAGATATTTTTGAAGTTATATTTTGTGCAGGTTGGGTTGATTTTAACCCTCTGCAATCCAATGCCTTCACTGCTGTTGCACTAACTGCAGTGTGAATAGTAGTTGTTACTAATAGTATAGGTATTATGTATAGATTTATTTTAATATTGCTTAAATATATATCCTACTATGTTTATGTATTTTTATATTTTATATATATATATAAATGTATGTAATTTTTAAGATCTTTAGTCAACATATTTTTATATATTGTTTACTTCTTATTGCACTTAAATTGGAAATATTTTTTAAACATTGTTTATTTGTAGTTTATTTATTTTTTATGTGTATATATGTATGTGTGCATATATATATGTGTATATAGAGTTATATTAAAAACGTTTTTGAAAATAGAAGATAAAATGTATATTTGTTTAATAGTTTTATATTATACATGTGTATATAAACATACACACTTTTATACATATGTTAAAATATTTAAGTTTCACTTATTTAAACTACATATATAGTAAAAAAACAATATTTTTGTATGTTTTTTGATATTATTGTAAAATATTTGTTTTTCAATATTTTTGTACTAACCATTAGATGCATAGAAAAACTATATTTTTGTGATCGATATTTTTGACAAAGTGTTTTGTTATTACAATATTTATGGTTTTGATATTGTCCATGATCCATGACACATCCTTGAGCAGACAACCGATGGTTAGTATGGAGCAGCAGTGTTGGAAATTGTGTTATCCTGTACTTGTTGATAGTGTAAAGAAATGGTATGAAATATGAAAATGCAGGATATACCTTTCAGAAGGACTACATATAAAACTGATCATCAATGTTATCATATAATACAGTCAGCACTTTCCAAAGTGTATATGACATGCATTTTACTGTAAATGTGTGTTGTTTTTTTGTTTTTACTATGCTAAAACCTCTGTACCGATGTTCCCTTAGGTCCTTAATGTTTCATTTTCATTTGAACTGATGCAAGATGGAGGGCTGGAAAAACCAAAACCCAGGCCAGAAGGTAATTTTATGCTTGAGCAATACCGGTTGAGCTCTTACCTTACTTTGAGTGCCACCAATGTTTCAGATATTCCCATTAGCTGGCCATAATTTGGCAAAAAAACGGCTGCATCAGCTGACTTGAGTCTCAGCTAGCTGTAACTATTGTACTGGTACTTTGTCTTTTGGAGATGTGTATTTTTAATGAATGTATCCAATTTAAATGTTGTAGATAACTTCGATTTAAAGCATTGGAATTTAATTTGTGCTTCCGTAGTGGAGTTTAGATTGTGTAAACCCTCCGTGTTCCTGCTTCGATGCAGGTATTTTCAAGAGTGCCTAACTTAGGGGTCTATAAGGATGGCGGGCGGATCGCCACCGCCCTACTGGCAGTGGTAATACTCGCACCAAAACACCCAGCTGGTCGGCCTTTTACCCACCGCCGCCACATTGCCATGGCGGGGGGTACCGCGGCGGAGGGAAAGACCCTCTGCCGCTTTTCCGCTGATAGGCAATCATCGCGATTGCCTACTGGGCAGAAAAAGGCCTGCAATATGGTGGTGGTGCCTTGCAGGCACCGCCATCCATATTACGATGGTGGCGGTGTAATGCCTTTCCATGGTGGAGTCTCCACCATGGAAAGGCTTGCAGTGTTTCCTTTTGGAGCCCGTTGTGGGCCCCCAGAGGGATCGGGAGTGGGGGGCTGCACTTGCATGGTACCCCCCCAACATTGCCATACACAAGGTGCCAATGTACATCATGCATATATTGCATTGTGGCAGGTGCTGCTTACAGTACCGCCCGCCACAATGCAATATATGCGAGATGTGACCGGCAGGGTGATGGTCGCATCCTAATTAGAGGTGCTGGACTGCTGCCCACTGGTCACAGGACCGCTAGGGTGGCGTCCTAATAGACCTCTTAGCTTCTTCACGGATCACATGTAATTAAGTGCACCACAATTCTCACAGGCTGTCCTGATTTCCCGGAAGCAACCAGTTTTCTTTCAGGTCAATACAGAAATAAACCAAGCTCTGCACTTTTGTTTCGGTTACCTAAGAATTCTCTGCATTTATCCAACCACAGAGCTCCTTTTTCAAATAGTTAAGCCCCTTGCATGGAGGGACCCACCTAACTCCATGCCTTAATTTTTATAAATGTTTTCAAATCTATATGTATCGATATGAGAATCCATTAAGGACTTTCCCATTCCTTGCTAAAAGCACATATCATGGAATCCTACATGGTTGGTTCAGTGTTTCATTCTTCACATAAATACTGAAAAAGATTATTCACCATTCCATTAGAGGATGAATAATGAGTTCACTCTGTAGACCATCAGAGCTATCTGCCTTTGTATGCTTTAGTTCACTAGTAGTCTTATTTACTTCTCCACTTGTGATCTCTGTTGCCAAGCTGGTACTTAGTTCCTGGGGGAGATATGAGAAATCAAAAGGTTCAGGATATAAATGTATTGTTTCACAGAGCTTCCGCAATCTTATTGGTACACTTCTCTGAAAAAAACTGCAAAGTCTACTAAAATAATTACTGGATTCGTTCTTCTCCCCTCCCCTTTTTCTATGGCACTACATGTCACGTTTTGGACCAGGTAAGCCTTTCAGCTATAAACTATAGCCCATTCTGTTTATTTATTGTTTGTACCATTTTAAGGTGTAAACGAGTGTGATTTTAGCAGGAGTGACAAGTAATTTTTCACTTTGTCCTGGATTAAAGTGTGGCCTTAACGTATGGTGCAGTGTGTTATAATGACAAACTTAGACATTATCATACAGAACACTGAAAGGCAACATCATTTTGTTAAACATTAGCTGTGCTTTCTCTGTTTAGAAGCTCTAGTATGATATTAGATTTCACATTTTGTACTACTTCAAGTTGCTAGTTCAGATGCCTTTGAAGTTCAAGGAAGGGGGAATTTTCATAATTTATACATGAGGATATTAAAGCATTAACAACTTTTCATGGAGTTGGAAGGAAAGATGGCTTCTATAGTTGACAAAAAAGCAGGACAGAAACCCCTGGTCATCTTAGACTATGGAACTAGAGTCAGACTATAGTCTTTAAAACCCAGCTTATGTGACTTTAAGGTAAGGGAGGGTAAAGAAGCCTTTATCAGTTGACCAGGATGTAGCATCACAGATGTTGGACTGATTCCCCAGCATCAAGACTTCCATCTAATCTGTGTTTAAATTCAGGAAATGGTTTGCAATCCTGTTGCCAGTGTCAAGGAGGCAGCCTTTGTAGTTGGTTCTTTTAGGAAAGTATGTTCTACCCTATCTTCAGCTGACATTGTTTGTATCATAAAGAGGAAGTAATTTCTCATTTTATGAACACCATAAAAGAGTTCCATATTTGAACCAGATCTTCTGTGTTCCATTTCTCAAATCCACATTCTTTGTTTTATTTTCTTCTACTTCAAGAATACAATTAGAGTCTGTGAATCTAGCCACCCCAATACCAGCCTACATCTTTTCACTCATTTCCAAGGGGTCAGGCTTAACACTATGGGCCGATTATGATTGCGGGCAGATCGCCACCGGCGGGCCGGCGTTGGCGATCCACCCGCCAAATGTCCCTTGTGGTCCCCCTGCCACATTAGAATGGAAGGGGCACTGCGGCAGACGGAAAGACCTTCTGCTGCTTTTCTACTGGTCGACTTGTCGACTGGGCGGAAAATGGCCTCAATATTAGGATGTGGCATTTGCAAAGCCTTTCCATGGTGGAGACTCCGCCTTGAAAAGGCATGCAGTGTTCATACCGTTGTGGCCCCCCATGGAGGTTGGGAGGTGGGGGGGCTGCACTTGGGGACTACCCATGGTACCCCCCAACATTGGCATGAACAAGTTGGCAGGCACCGCGCGGTACCCGTCATGTTGTGCATGTTAATGCACAACATGCATTTTGGACATTGTGGCGGGAGCTGCTTTCAACACCGCCCACGACAATGTTCAATATGCGGGATGCGACCGACAGGGTCGTGGTCGCATCCTAGTGGGCACAGCAGGACCGCCACACCTCTGGCAGTCGGTCCCGTATACCGTTTTGGTGGCGAGCTGACTTTGTCCGCCCGCCATCGTAATTATGCCCTGAGTCCTTGTTTCTGGCAATAACTGAGAATGTTGAGCAGATACTACAATACAGTAATAAAGTTAATATTGGAATAGAATGTACATTTGTATTTTAAAACAAGATTTCTGACTAACAAAGCCATCACTTGTTAGTGGTATGTGCAGTTGTGAAGAATAAAGGCTTACATCTCTGCAGATTTCTTTCAAATTAGGGCTAGATACACAGTGTGTACCTGTGGATCAGCAAAACAAAAACTATTTCGTGGCAACCTCAGCAGTACTTTGCTACAAAGCGCTCTCTGCATCCAAGCACCTGGTGCTCTGCTCAGTGCTAGCCCCACAAAGGTGTTGCCCAGCCACCCATCACCTGTCATGGTCTGTCTTGCCCGACTACCATACTAATATGCACTAGTATAAACATGCAGAAAAGTAGAGAAGAAATGGCGCCGTGAACTGACACTTGACACCTACGCAGCCCACAAAAATGTCACCCACAGACCCCATCACCTCATCAGATTCGCCAAAAGGGCCCCCTTCAAAGACCGCCTAGACGACAACGCACACAAGAGCAAAGAGCTCTTCAACATTGTGAAGGAACTCTCCAACCCCAGCTCCAACACCACCGACATCCCACCTTCTTCCATCGCAAGATCACAGACATCCACGACAGCTTCAACGTCACCACCACCCCGACAGCCTCCGAGACCTCCGTCCCCAAGGCCACCATCCGCACCGATCCCCTGCTCTCCTGGACCAACATAAGTGACGACGACACCATCAAAATCATGAACACCATCCACTCTGGATCTCCGTCAGACCCATGCCCACACCACATCTTCAACAAAGCCAGCGCCACCATTGCAACCCATCTCCAGAAAGCCATCAACATCTCCTTCGAAACAGCAACCTTCCCGGAGAGCTGGAAGCACGCCGAGATCAACGCTTTACTCAAAAAACCCAAGGCTGGCCCCAAGGACCTCAAGAACTTCCGGCCCATCTCCCTGCTCCCGTTCCCGGCGAAGGTCATCGAGAAGACCGTCAACCGACAACTGACCCGCTACCTCGAGGAGAATAGCATCCTGGACCCGTCCTAGTCCGGGTTCTGCAGCAACCATAGCACCAAAACTGCCCTCATAGGCACGACCCGATGACATCCGGGCCCTGCTGGACAACGTCGAAACCGCGCCCCTCATCCTCCTGGACCTGTCAGCTGCCTTCGACACTGTCTGCCACCACACCCTACGCTCACTCCTATACAACGCTGGGATCCGAAACAAGGCCCTGGACTAGACTGCCTCCATCCTCTCTGGCAGAACCCAGGTCATCTGCCTCCCCCTTTCTGCTCCAAAGCCACCAAGATCATCTGTGGCGTACCCCAGAGTTCCTCCCTCAGCCCGACGCTGGTAAGCAGCTACATTGCACCGCTCGCCCACATCACCTGACTACATGATCTCAACATCATCTCCTACGTCGACGAAACCCAGCTGATCCTATACCTCATCCAAGACCCCCTCACCGCCAAAACCAACCTCCGCGAAGGAATGAAAGCCATTGCCGAGTGGATGAAGAACAGCCGTCTGAATCTGAACTCGGACAAGACAGAGGTCCTCATCCTCCACCCCCTCAGTCTGGGACGACTCCTGGTGGCCAACCGTACTGGGAACAGCCCCAACACCCACACAACCTGTGGTTCATCCTCAACTCTACTCTCTCCATGACAAAGCAGGTCAACGTTGTCTTGTCCTCCTGCTTCAACACCCTCCGCATGCCCCGCAAGATCCACATGTGGATCCCCACTGAGACAAGAAGAATGGTAACCCAGGCCCCTGTCAGCAGCAGGTTGGACTACGGAAAGGCCCTCTACGCAGGAACCTCGGGCAAATTCCAGAAACGACTACAACGTATTCAGAACGCCTCTGCACGCCTGATCCTCGACGTCCCTCGCCGAAGCCACATCACACCCCACCTGAGAGACCTGCACTGGCTCCCCATCAACAAGAGGATCGCCTTCAAGCTCCTCATCCATGCACACAAGGCTCTCTATAACACCGGACCAGCATACCTCAACAGACAACTCCGCCGACCTCGCCCTCGCCACCGTCCCATGCATCTGTAGAGCGACCTTCGGCTGCAGATCGTTCTCCCACCTCGCCGCCAAGACCTGGAACACCCGCCCCATCCTCCTACGGCAGACCCGGGACCTGCTAGCCTTTAGAAGACTACTCAGGACCTGCTATTCGAGCAGTAGTTTCTTCACTCCCCCCAGCACCTTGAGACCCTCATGGGTGAGTAGTGTGATTTACAAATGTTCTGATTGATTGATTGATTGATAGGAGCCAGACGTTGGTTAAGTGGAAGGCTGTACATACTTTTCAACAACATACCGCACAGTTGTGGGAGAATTGGGAAATGTCATCTATTGTCCGAATTTTCCAATTCCCACCAATTATGTGTTCATTATTAAAAATGTGCAAACCTGATACTTCATATTTCCATTAACTTAGAATGCATTTTGAGTTCTCCTAGGGAATTTATTTAGCTCAATATTTAGAACAATGGATGTTAACCATCCACTAAACACCTACAATGACTGTGGTGGAGGGAGACAGTTAGTTTACCCAAAGTCTTGAAAGTACTTCTTTGTCATCTTGCTTTATTCATAGACCTATCGAACAGATACCCTGATGGCCCTCATCACCCTGTACTTTGTCAACTTCCTGATCAAAAACACCATTGTTCTAATGTGTGCATTGTTACCATAATTTCTACAACCTCATTCCCAAATATTGCCTTTTATCTGGTACATAGTAATGCAACGTGCACTTAATTTGAAAATGGGACAAGAAAAGTCAGATAATCAGAAAGACAATAGAAATAGTGAGAACAGTTGCCAGGACACATTTTTAATAGTTGGAATGCATATTCCTCCTATTTGTATTCATAACGTGATATAAAAGACTTGCTAGTTATAAGAAACTAAACATTTGTCCTCAATATTGATAGTTTAGTCACTTGCCAGACTACAGAATAGTAACAACCAAAGGTCTAACATATTTATTAAAATGTAATCTGTTGGGCCTACTTGAAGAATGTAAAAACTGAGTGCCAGGAAAAGGATTTCGAGTGTTAATTAATGCCAAGTGGGTAATTGTCAGTGTGGTTTAAAAGGTGCAACCGAGGTAAGTTGTCTCTACTGCCAGAGAGGGGGAGGAACCTGATTGCAAATAAGATGGTAGAAATTGTTGTCTATATTAGGTTTAAAATATGATTGGGTTCCTTTCTGCTTCACTCTCCCCTGCCTTCCAATTATGTTAAGCTGATAATTTGTATACCAATTTACTTCACCCTAAATGTCACTAAAAGCACTGATGGTAGGATGGAAAAGGGGGCCTAAGGGACAGGAAATAATGGGATAATACAAAGAAAATGAGAAATTCGGCCTATGAATGGAGTGGCCTTCTCCAAATTGCTAATATTTGATTTTACATAGCTATAATGCATTGTGAGCAGCAATCATGAGAGATATATTAGTTTAAAATGATATTGTCTCTGGTAGTGCACTAATGCAAATATGTGTGCATGTGAAACACTGTAGTAGATATTTGAAGTCTCAACAAGTGCTCTTTTATTAAATAGATTTAATAAGAAAGAACAAACTCCTAACAAATGTGTAATAGTACTCTTGAAGGTAGTATTAAAACTTCTGATTCTAAAATTCTCTTATCACTGTTGAATTTTGCAACATAAGAATTCTAAATAAACTAGCTCTTTAGTGTTTTTAAATTACCTGTTCCATATTGAATAAAGTTTTCAAAGAAATTCATGGCAAGGTGAGATTATTTTTCCAATGCATCAATTACACCTGATGCAAGTTCCAAATAAATCATTCTACATATCATGAACATCTATTGAGGACATACTCGTAAGGTAGAGTTGCATGTAAATGCAGCATGAAGAACATGATAATCATGGTAAACAAATGGACGGTCAATGCTCACTTGAGTCTAACTGTGTTTTTTCTCAATTCTAGATATCGTGAATTGTGACTTAAAGTCAACGCTACGAGTTCTATACAATTTATTTACCAAATACAGGAGTGTGGAGTAAAGAGCTTCTGAAGCATACCATGAAGAATCGCCATCCTGAAGAGACAAAAAACTGCCACTGTATATTTGTTACTTAAATATTTTTTTACATACACAGGAGCAGGGATAAAGAGGCCTTAGTAAAGTATTGCCTTCTCAGTCAGTCTTCATTGCTGCAGTTGTTAAGTAATTTACAAATTACTTTCATGATTAAGATGTAGGGGAGAAACTTGTCATTCACCTCACGCCTATAGACAAGTTACCTTACCTAAGTGCCAGATCATTAAAAATGAAGGTATTCAGCAAAATGTCTTAAAAATAAAAAGGATTAAAGTTGTGGCGTGGTGAAATGTATCAGTCAATGTATAGACCTGCTTCTGCAACAAAGGATCATGACACTGACATTCACTAGTGATAGTAACAGTACTTTGCTACTGCAGGAATGTAATTGCATTTGACCTGCATTCCACTGTAGTCTTCACTCAATTGTTGTTTGCTATGTATGGCTAATATCCACTGGATCCAAATGCTAAGCCCCGGAGGGCAGTTTCAGGATTTATGCTTTTCAATCGCTTGACAAAACGTACCCACGGGTCTCAATTCTCAATGGCAATCGGTAGAAAAAGGATTTATAGCACCCCGATAAAATAACATTTGTGTGATCTTTCCTTTTGGGAATCCAATGAGAATACCTTTGACTTGGAAATCGGATTTTGTTATATGTGAGATCGCATAGCCAAACCCGAGGACTTCTGTGGAATGTTAAAGGATTTCAGTAACATCACAAGGCTGTTGCCTTATTATGGGATTTGGAGGTACACTGTCAGTTTAGGATTGTTTTGTACACTAGGTGGATTTCAACGTTCAATTGAGAAAGTATCTGTAATCCCTCAAATTTGAATGAAAAGGTTGGTTGACTGAGATCAAATTATATTAGTTCAGAAAAGTCATATTGCACCACTATAATTTTATAATACATTCCAGTGTTACGATGAACTTGAGCAGGAGGGAGTAATTGTGGTTTCAAAATGAAAAACAAGCAAGTTTTGGATGTTTGTTTTCTCATCTTTTTTCGAAATGGACACTGCCTTGTGAAGGCATTTAAAACAGAGCATTTTCTTTAAAAAAACAGCCTTTGTATTGAAGTAATAATACTTTTATTTCAAAAAACCCAATTCCCAGAAACAAGGTTTCTGATGAAAATAAAAAAGCATATCTAGTTCTGGACATGATCTTTGCATCAGCTTTCCTGCAAGTCTGTCAAATATTTAAGATGCTTTGGGAAGAAAGAAAGAACGGTACAAGCAAGACCACACTAAGAGAAAGGAATCAAATTACCCAAGCCAAGAATGTAATATGTAAATATTACTTGTAATCAAAATAAAATGTCCATCATGGCTAGGAAACCGTTTTAATTGTGCATGAGATTTTGCTGCAACTATGTATCTTTCCAGACTATCATATCTGTTTCTGACATTTTCAAGCATTATTATCTGCAAGGTGCAGTTGCCATTGGCATTGAATGGGAGTGCTTAGGAAATAATGTGCCTACTCCATCCGATTGTATGCTTAATTAGAAGTGTTAGTTTGTTCATAAATGACTCTTGCCAGTATACTAGTATTTATGGGATCTAAAAGAAGAAACTTCACTGATCTGAACGTAGATGACAGTATGCTTCTGGTAATCCATCCTTGGTTCATAACTTAAATGCTTTAGGACTTTCAGCCATGAGATTACTTTTGGAAAAAGAAGAGTGAATCTCATGTGTGTGTCAGGTGACATTACCTTTGAACTTTGGTATTGCACTGTAGAGCAATATCAGGGGGAGCAATGACAAATTGACAGGCATGTGGGATGTAGAAAACAATTAAGCCAAACATCTCTCATGTAAAAGATAGGTTATGGGCATCATAATCAGAATGTTAGTATATTTTCCTATGTTGTTGAATTACCAGTCTAACTGTTGCTCTTGATACCCGTCTTCATACCAATTAGATGTGCATACTTTGGAGCTGGAACTATTTTGAGTAAGATCATGCTCCTGCAAGCATGAATACAGAGCTATAATAGTTTTCAAAATGCCCTAAGAAATTACCTCTCAAGTGATTGCCTTTGATTTTCACTGTTGCCACACATCTGTTTTCTGTGGTGTGTCCATTTGCAGAAATTGATTTCCAATACCCTCATCCTCCACCATGTTACCCTACGTGCAAAGTGAAAACTATAGCAGAAGCATTGAGGAAGTTAATGCCACACAAGAGCTGTGGGACTTTGAGTCAATGGAGACAAATACCACTTAAATCGCCATGGTGTTGGACTTTGTCCACTGTAAATCAATAAACAAATAGAAAAAGCAAACAGCTAATAGTGGTCAGGCATTGATTGAAATGCCGTGTATAATGATGGTGGAAAAAAGGGTTGCTCATTATTATTGAAACTTTCTGGAGGTCGATCGTACTGTCTTCTTTTTCAACATATATTGTATAGCATCTGTTCTGTAACGATCTTTAGGATCATATAGTGGTGTATGGAAAATCATATTTTGAAACTCATTTAATGTCATAGGATGAATACACAGAACATGAGACACCAAGTCTAATTTTGAAGATTGTTGAATAATTTTAGACATCAGTCCCTATAAGAAACGTGTATGCCAATTAGCACTTTGTGGGAGCTCTTAAAATATTACCACAAGGAAAACCTTTTCCTATTTTCAATTATAGTTAAGTGCTGGAAACCATTGGACATTTTTCATGGATTCAAGCATAACTATAATTCTAAACCCTCTCTGTCCCTGAGTCTCCATTTCACCCATGTGCCCTTTCAAATCCCTTATCTCAGTCTCTTTCTCTCAGAGAAATAATGGTACACGTGGAGGAAAAAAGTTCAATTGTAATCATTTTGGAGGAGGATGTGTCTGAATCCGATTCCTGTCAGCAGGCTCTCTACTTTTGGTCTGCGCTTCTCTTCTTCAGATGCAGACTGCTAGTGCTGAACATTGGCAACCCATAGTTCTACATATAGATAAAAGCTGGATAGGGTTTGTGTAGCTTAAAGCACCCCATCAGTCTACAATCTAAACAAAAATGAATATGTTGTTGAGACTTTTTTCTATTCAAATTATCTGTGGGCTTCTCAAGTGATATATGTTTTTTAGAGTTGTATGGCAAACTACGGTTAGAATGTGCAAAATGTTTGCTTCTCTATTATGCTATTGCAATTTGTTTCTAGTCAGAACATCCTTTTTTTCCACAGATCAGCATTTCCCTTTTATTCTTAGAGGCTCTTAGACATTGTTAAATCTTTTTACCACAGGGACTGCGAAAGACTCATAAGCGCACATACACTTATCACAAAGGATTGTTCTCCGTTTACATTAAAGGTATGAATATATTCACTATGCTATAGGTAGGATTATTATCACCCTACTTACTTAGGAACTGCATTAAATAAGGATAGCTAGAAAAACCCTAAAACTACTACATTGCTCATTTAATTGTTTAGTATTGATTTTATATTTTGTAACAAAGGTGTATAGCATGCACGTTACTGCACTCTTCTTTTTATTTTGTGCATGATGGAAAAATGTCTGAAGAATTATTTTTAATTATGTAGGTGCTAAGCCATACTGTACCACTATCCAAAATATTCTTATATAAAACTTCACTTGCCAAATGACTTCTTGTGATTTCAGTCAAAACAGTGATCTTTTTAGATGGATAGTGATACTTTAAGAAGTATGTGCAATACAAAGTCCATATAAATGGATTTTTATACTTTCCAAAACCTTTCTTTCAAACCTTAATTTAGTTTCATACGAGCTGTCTTATTGAAATTATAGTCTCTGTGCTACACTGAAAACTAGGCATACAAATCAATGAACATTTTATATATACCTAACGCTTATTTTCTGGCTTTTATCATCGTCTCACAATGACACTGCTACATTGTGGCATGGCTTGCAGAGTTATCTAAAGAAACGCCGGGCACATTATGTTGCTCATCAATTGGTTTCTAGGAGACACAACTGTAAAGCACTAAAATGCCTCTTATGTTTTCCTACACAGTTACGGTACAAAGAATTCATAGGAGATGCAATTATTTTCTGTCTTTGTTAAATAGTATTTCTATTACATGCCTTTTATATTTTTCTCTTTCTATGTATGGCCACTGTTAAAACTTGCTCCTTTTACTCAGATCAAAAGCTTTGCCATAGACGTAGACATACGCTTTTGTTAACCGACAACACCTCGGTTCAAGAAAGCGTAATTAATTTGGGTAATTTCCTGTTATTTACAGCATGCATGTTTTACTTGTTCGTTACGTAAAGGAAATAAGAGCAAGAAAACATTTTTTTACATTCCCTTAAAATGTATTATCCTATACAAAGTAGAGGACGTTTGTTTTTATAAATTTTTATTTTTAACTT
Source organism: Lissotriton vulgaris (assembly GCF_964263255.1). Lineage (NCBI taxonomy): Eukaryota > Metazoa > Chordata > Amphibia > Caudata > Salamandridae > Lissotriton > Lissotriton vulgaris. The sequence goes on along the minus strand of NC_141687.1, from coordinate 694,288,122 downwards.
TAATTCATATGGACATTTATTAAGGGTACTTTAGTTTAAGGGCTTCATATATCTGGTGAGAAACATTTGATAGAAGCTTGAACTTATTAACCAGTGCTATGAGTTAAAAACAGCCTAGTGTCATCAAATGGGAATTGTTTTGAAGTGTCGCTCTTTATCAACTGCTCTGTACAGATTTGGGTTTTCCCTTTTTGAGAGTAATGGGCATGTGGCCCTGGAGTAGCAGGAAGAGTACTGTGGAAGCAGTTGTTTGAAGGCCATGTGCATATCTTTGCTTAGTGAAGTCAACTCTGGTGCAGAAGCTATGTGAGTGTGTGAGAATGCTTTGTATGCTTCGTAAAAATCTTAGGGATGCATCAGTTTTAGAAATGGATCTTCTATTTATGCTGAAGAAATCACATTATAGACCAGTTTTGTATGGTGTTAATTAATTCTCTAAGACTTAAATAAGAAACAATTAAACCTAATTAATGTATATGTGTGAATTAGTCTTATTATAGATTTCATTTTGTATGTTGAACCACATCTTCAGTCAATGCAGCAGGCCTATTTGAGTCTATTTTTGTGAATGCATGTGTTTTACATGCATGCTTATAATTCTCTCTACATAGATCTAAAGGATGATGTTCTTTTATATAAATGCACATATGTTTGTGTTACAACAACATTTTAGATATTGCATTTTATTGAGTTGTTTCATCATGTTATTAAGTGATGGGTCAGCACTGCATCATAAGTGATAGTTTAGTATTTGTTGCATTGTTTTGTAACTTAAATGTATGTATCTCGGTGAATTCATAAACTGCTGCGTATATTGAAATGTACTTAGATTGGTCAATACTATCTACAAAACCCAAAATATTTTAAGTGACAGTAGTTATGTAAAACGCCTCGGCACCCAAAGCATACTTGCATTTTAGTTAAAATATGTATTCTGCTTTATATACAAAGTCTCTCTAAGCTATCAGCCTCACAGACCTGAAAGACCAAGATGGTTCAGGGCAGGAGCAGAAAAGCAATTTCATAGAAAGAGGTACATTCTGCGAGCTTTCCAAAGTGTCCTTCATTTACATTGTACTTCTACTGTTCACTATATGCATGTTAAAATTTCACAGTATTGCAAAGTAGGTAATAATTCCTGGAACATAGTTCTAAAGGTCACATGTTTTTAGCTCCAGTGCATTAGTTAGCCTTTTAGAAAATGTACTTGAACAACATGCCACTCAAGTGCCTGCCATGACTTGTCATGTCTACCTGACACAAAGTGTTCTGTTAGTCCAACTAACCACATTTCAACATTTGTGATGCTTTGCATAGCTGTTAGTTAATTGACCTATGCCATTCTCCGACTCTGGGTTTTGAAACCAACACACACTGTGCAATTTTTGAATTCTAACACACATACAAGTTTGCAGCGTGGTATAAAGTCACATTACATAATGTATTGTAGCTTTGCACAAGTATTGACTCATTTTAATAGGACGATATGTCTATATGCTTAAAACTGAATAGTTTTAAAAAAAAGCTAGAAACAATATCTTGATCTACATTTAAGTAAATAGACTCTGGAATTTAAGAATGTGATACTGTATATCTGCATAGTCAACATGTGATGTACATTTGTAGTCTGGTATATGTGAAATCGTAAATGCATGACTTGATGATTAATACGTTTTCAGTATAGTATAAAGTATATATCTTATTGTGTAGAGGTACAAATTGACTGTAATTAGGAAAATAGCAATATATTCTCTGCATCAGTCTATTAACTATGCTTGTAATGATTGCGTAGCATAACATGAAGTAAGCTGCATTTTATATAGACTTTAAGCATGACCAATGGAGTTATGTGAGGCCACAGCATTTTCCATCATAACTATGAAAATTCTGCATTGTGTGCTGCCATGCAGTAGTAGAAGGTTTTTCACAAAGGGTTCTCTTTCAGGTGCTAATTGCTGTATTTACTAATGGGGTAAAACATTTGCCCAGACACTGTTAACATCTAAAAAGGACGAACTAATAAAGTAATATTATCACAAAATGTGCCGCTTACACCAAATAATTCACCTTTTCTTGTGCCATAGTTTAGTCAACCCTGCTACATAATTTGGTCATGCATCATAATTCCAGTGGCCTCGACATTATTTTGTTTGGTGAAGTATCTTAATAAAAGAGGTTTCTTTGAGCAGTGTCTTTGAGAGCGTCATAACATTTGAAACCTGTCTTTCTTTAACAAAAGTGTGATTAAACTGCATAAAATAATTGTTTTTTAGTAATGCACTTTCATTAATTAATCAATTGACTATTTAGTTTCTACTTTTATAAATGTTTTGCTTTTTAATCTTACAGAATAAGTCATAAGTCAAATAACAAGTGGCATAAATGTACACAGCAATAATTTCATCTGTGATTGTTGCAACCCCTTGATTTTGCATGTTGAATCTAGTCATATACTTAAATGAAAATTAAATGGCTTGACACTTTATTAAAGACCTTTTTAAAGATTTTGTATGCTATTCTCTAACAGTCATAAATGTTTAATTGGTATGCATGAGTGTCCATTCTATTTCAGCCAAACTACTAAACTAATAATTGTATTACCTTAACGAAAGAACATGGTAGAAGTAAGATTCGAGTTAAGTCATTGGAAAACAACATTTACGAATTTAGGCCTTGAGAGAGGTTCTAAGCAAAGAAGTCAGAAGCCTCGGGTTAGAGGGTGATAGAATATTTACATCTTACTCCCTTAAGTTAGAATCCTCTGTATCAGTTTAGCCAGGTGTTCATCCTCTCACCAACTGTAACTCTCCCCTGGCTTCTGCTCTGCCCACAGCAACATTAAATTACATCATTAACTCTCCCATTCCAGTCACCATCTCTCTCACACAGACACAGACACACCCACACACCCAAACACAATGTGGACATACAATATACTACACGCTTCCTTAGAACAACAAAAACTAATGAATACTGAATCTGCAATAAACAAGAATATGTGGCACACAGTCAGAAATAAGACTCTCACTCAACAATCACTCAGGCAGAAACATGTCTCGATCACCCAGCTTGCTGACAGGTACCCTATCATACACCCACACAGACACAAAAAAAGCCCAATCATGGTAAATTCCCAATAAGTCAAGGAAGATCTTATTACCGTTCAGTACATGAGGCACCCAAACTTCATGACAAAGAAAAATCACTTCAACATAGAGTTGTGAATATCAAGTTGTGGTGCAACTGTAATGTAGATGAAGCTGAAATGCAATGTCCTGGTTAGCTTAAAATACCAGTTCTTCTAAGAAGACTTTTTTTTATATAGTGCAAATTTGAACCGAAAGGTATCAGGTATCAGAGCGCTTTACACAAGCATCAGTTGCGTTACATGAGGACACGTACATTTTTTTGTTAGGCACAGGGGGATTAAGTGATTTGCCCAGAATCACAGGATGTTGCGCGTCCTTGCCAAGACTCGAACCTAGTTCCCCAGATTTGAGGTCGACCGCCCTAACCGTTAGGCCAACTCGTCTCTCCAAGTCTTTATTCGTAAATTACATACATACAGAAGGAGTCTCGCCCTTTGTCACTATAACACTGTACACACACTAATAAGAACCACAAACCAAATCTAGATGACAGTTATCGAAATATGAGTGTGCCGCAGTTCCATTAAGTTACCGGTCCTTTGATTCAGCAGCAGAGAAAAGGTGGTCCATGTGAGGTGTATGATTGTGGAAAAGGAAGGAGTGGACAGTGTGGCAGAGACTGAGTAATATCCTTACAAGACAAGTTTGTGGTATACCTATTACATACTCATTTTTCATGTCAGTTCTAACAGTGAGAGAAAGTGCCTCTTTTTTGTGTGGGTGGCCACATTTGTTAAGACTGATGCTGCTGGTTTTTTAATTTTACATGCGGGGGCACTGCTGTCCTGTCCTCCGCGTATGTGCTCAGACCCCTAAAATATGTAACATTGGCTAACTCCTAATTGCCATATTTAACTTCTCAGTTAGGCCACTGTACATAGTGCAGGAAATACTTCAATGGCATAGAAAAGATAAATGCCACCAAACAAAACGATGGATTTAGGTCCAGATCTCTGTGCTGGGGTGAATGTATGGCATTGTTCTGCATTCTGTCCATCAATTTTTCTTTTTGCAACTGTGAATTGCAGCATGTTGTGCCATCCACTAGGCTGGGAAAGACAAAATGGATTTATATCTACTTGCATAGCCTGACTCCTGCTGCTTTTAAACCTGCAGACAAACTAGTCACAATAACCCTTCTTGACAGAAAAGAACCTTCATTTTAAATATTATACAAGTCACTCCACATAGGCCCTTGAGCACACAGTATAAGGTGCCTAGTATTTCAAAGTGATAGATGGCATGTACCCACAGTGACTACCCCCAAAAAAGCTATTTTCACTTTAAAGGGCTGCAGCTGTCCTATGAGAAACATTAGAGCTCAGAACATAATTGTAACCTGCTATGCTTGATGTGGAACAAGCTACAGTAATAATTCCAGTATTGTTTTTTTAATGTTTGGTATAAAAATCAACTGAAATGGTGAAGTTGGATTTTTTAATAAATATTTATAAAATGTAACTTTTAAAAAGTTACACTTCTTTGCATTGAACCTTAGCATTAGCCTAGTGACAGATGGCCATGCCAGTCCTTACTATTAATGTGGTGTGAAAAGTGCTCACAGAGCATGAACAGTGGCTCAGGCCTTTTCACTTGAAGACCTGAGTGTGGGGTATCTGACAGATCACAGCTCAGCAAGGAAAGCTGTGAGGGTCCAGAAACCATTCACTTGAAAAACACCAGGAAAAAGCTGGTCCTTTCATTGTTCAGTATAATGGAAGACCTGGAGAAGGGCCCTCTGTAGCCAGCTTGGCATCAGCCTCGTGGGAGAAGGAGCAGCCCCAAAACAAACTTGGTGCAGTTAAATAGAAATGGACTGCTCATTTCTCTAAGCACACCCCTGGCTGGCCTACAAGATTCTCTCATGTTGAATTTTACCTTAGAATAGTGAACTGTTTGCCTCAATAGTGTGTGAGGCAAACCGAACATGCTGTAAAAGTAGGAAGGATTGTCCCTGGGAAATTTTTTCTCATTAGTTAGTGTCCAGGAGTCAACCCCACCCATTAGCTTGTGAAATCGACAAACTTGGCACACCTGCAGGTCATCAGAATACTTTCTTGACCTGTGGAAGAATAGAAGAGGACTGGATCTGCTGTTTGAGACCTGGGTGAAGACCTGAAAGGCTGGACCTGCTCCCATTTGTGCCCAGGCTAAATGGTCTCCAGGGATCCGTTGGATCACCTCCTGTTGAGCTACAGTAACACATCAAAAAGAAATCCTGAAGTCTACAGCTGACCAGTAGCGACTGAAACTGGACAGGGCACTGCTAGTGGCCTGTGCTGCAGTGGGTTCTGGCCTCTAAGTCCCTGAGGTCCTGGGAACCTTAGAAGAGACCAAAAGGAGCTGCTCAGGAAACTCTGACAAAATGGAACTTACAAAATATTTGGACTTGTAGGACCTCCAGAGTGTCAGCAGGACCTAACAGCAAAGATGTCAAATTTTTATATGACCCTTGCCACGTAGAGCCCCAAGAATGCCCAGCTGAAGAATTTTGAACACCATGGAAAAGACTTTGGGCCTCATTATGATTCTGGAGGTCAGACCGCCAACAGCCCTTCGGTCCGACAGCTGCATTATGATACTTGTGATCGGACCCACAGCTGACGGACGCAAAACCGTTGCCTCTGCAAGGATCATAGATCCCGCAGTGTTGTTAATGTATCTAGGACCCTAATTAGATATTCCCGATTTATGCCCTTGTGTGGTTACAATAAATCATATCCTTATAAAGGCATAAGAATCATATCCATATTAAGTCATAGCCAATGCAGTCCAAATACGGCAAGGCTACTCCCATAGACTCCTACAAAGTACAGCGCGTTCTTAAACAAACCAAGCCTCCAGCAGCCCGGGAATTTCCCCTGCTTCTGTTTTGATTTGTCCTAGAACTCCTGAGAGTCCTGAAAGAACTGCCAGTTCTTAGTGACGTCTTATGTCCAACCTTACGTCAAACTCGGCACCTTCCAGGTCAGCATCTGCCTTAAGCAACACACGGTGGTTTGGAGCCGAATCGGCTATCTACTTGCCCGACGCCCTGCTGATGCGAGTGCCGAAGGAAGCCGACCCTCCCTGCTGACGCACTGAGAAAGACGCCGTCTTTTCTCCTGCCGAGAAATACAGCCCCAGTGTTTTCCAGTCACCCTTGCGGGTTTCTGGGAGATCGAGTCCTGAGAGGGAGATACAAGACCTCCTTCATTCTATACATAAAGTACGGAGCTGATTAGACCCATAGAGAATTCTTGGCAAAAACTGTAACTCATCTACTCCTTCCCTGTGCTAGGCTTAGGTTAGGTACACTGGGGTAGGCGTATCTTAGAAACACCAGTTGAGTAAGTTTAGTCATTATTTTATCATAGTATGTATTTTATCCATTTTAAGTATCATATGGCTTAGAAACCATATAAATGCTTTTACAGTATTATTTCATAATACTCCTTTTACTGTCCATATGGCCGGGATACCCGTCACCCCCTCCCAACACAATCCCCAAGGATGGGAAGACGGACACAGTTCTTGACTTTTGGAAGGCGGGAGGGAGTTACCCTCCCGGCCGTATTTATTAAAATATGAAACAAAATCAAAACATTAAAATAACAGTTTCATATCATGTACAATTTCATTTTCACCTTACGATGTTTATTGGCTAACCTTAACACAGCTCTAATACAAAGGTTCTCCTAGCCGATTCTAAACATCCTGCAAATGCATATACTCAAAATTAAATTGTACATCCTAACATTACGGGCCAACGGCACGGTCGTAACCGGTGTCAGATCCCTAATACCAGAACTCCCCCCTTACTTGTAAGGGGCGGGCGCACAGAGGACTGTACCAACTTCCAATTTCCCTTGTCTTAACGGGGGCCTCATATTTACTCGACGCCATCTTAGTGGTCGTCCGAGGACTCGTGTGAGGTGTCTAGAAGGTAGCGTAGACCCCCCCTGCCACCCCACACTGCTTACCACATCCGCCGTCGCGGATGTCCTGGCCCCGGGAAATTCCCAGGAGGGGCCCGTAGCCCCTCCTCCCCAGGGAGGGGCCTATGACCGCCTTCCCTTTCGGCGGCCCCATCCTTAGAGGGGTACCGCCTCCCCGTGTGAGGGGCCAATGGCCGCCTCCCCCCGGGCGCTCCCATCCATAATGGGTGGCGCCCCACCTCTAGGGATCTTCCAATTACTGCTCACCGATCATGACCTTACCGCCCGACCAAAATAAATACGACATTTTGAACCTAATGAGGACGGTATAAACGGTTAGAATGGATATTACACAATAACCTTTATTTACACAAGTAACACATCATTCAACTAGTCTGTGATACTTCGCCTAAGAACATGCTAAATAGCAACCATTTTATTATCCTCAAAAAAGACAATCCAGACTTTATTCAAACAACCTGTAAAAGAGATAATATCACCGTTAATCGACTTTATTGCAGTACTAATCGTTGCCATAAGGGGCTGGTGGGTGGGTCAAAATTGGCTCCTTGTTCCGTCTCGGGCTCACGTGCAACGAGGAGGTGCAGCTTCCAAGCACAGGAACAAGAGGATGCTTCCTTAGATTGTTGCTCTTTCATTCTTCCTCGGGAGGGCGTGTACCCTCCTCCGATCCGCCTACGGGGCGTGGCCAACGGTGTAGGTGTCTAGGACAACCCCTCTTGGGCGGGAAAAGGCGCGCCCCGGCTACGCCGCTTCGGGCATACCAGCCGGGACACGCCCCCCACCCAAAATGGTTTCCCGGGGGGGTCAGGGCACCCAACCATACGTTCGGGGGGACCAAGTGGTCGCCCCTTTCCATATGGCCGGGATACCTGTCACCCCCTCCCAACACAATCCCCAAGGATGGGAAGACGGACACAGTTCTTGACTTTTGGAAGGCGGGAGGGAGTTACCCTCCCGGCCGTATTTATTAAAATATGAAACAAAATCAAAACATTAAAATAACAGTTTCATATCATGTACAATTTCATTTTCACCTTACGATGTTTATTGGCTAACCTTAACACAGCTCTAATACAAAGGTTCTCCTAGCCGATTCTAAACATCCTGCAAATGCATATACTCAAAATTAAATTGTACATCCTAACATTACGGGCCAACGGCAAGGTCGTAACCGGTGTCAGATCCCTAATACCAGAACTCCCCCCTTACTTGTAAGGGGCGGGCGCACAGAGGACTGTACCTCTGTGCCAACTTCCAATTTCCCTTGTCTTAACGGGGGCCCCATATTTACTCGACGCCATCTTAGTGGTCGTCCGAGGACTCGTGTGAGGTGTCTAGAAGGTAGCATAGACCCCCCCTGCCACCCCACACTGCTTACCACATCCGCCGTCGCGGATGTCCTGGCCCCGGGAAATTCCCAGGAGGGGCCCGTAGCCCCTCCTCCCCAGGGAGGGGCCTATGACCGCCTTCCCTTTCGGCGGCCCCATCCTTAGAGGGGTACCGCCTCCCCGTGTGAGGGGCCAATGGCCGCCTCCCCCCGGGCGCTCCCATCCATAATGGGTGGCGCCCCACCTCTAGGGATCTTCCAATTACTGCTCACCGATCATGACCTTACCGCCACAGGCCGGATAGTTGACCGGCTATCCGGACCCCCCACAAACTCCTACTAAAGGTCATGGCTACACAAACTCTTTAACCAAGCTATGAAGTCTCCTATGAGTAAGACATTCCCCTCCCGGGACAAGTGGACCCCATCTTCAAGATACATATGGTCCCCCCGAATACATCCATGTGGAATACAATGCAACTGGCCTGAACGGAACAACCTACTAAGTTTGTTATTAACTTTCTTTACCGACTGATTCAAAGCTGACACAGAAAGGGCCCCCCGCCACACCCTTCTAGGAATCATGTGTGACCATGCAATCGTGCACCCCGGAACCCTTCTTGCCAACCAACTCACTGTGGATAAAATTAACTCGAGAAGTACTCGTCGACCAATGGTTACCAAATCATTGCCCCCAAGATGTACTATGATTACAGACGGCGGTGACCTCGTCCGCCCTAGCAGTCCCTCCATAAAAGTTTGAAACTGGTCCATACAGAGTCCGCCCCTTCCGTGGAAGGTCACCCTGCACCCGTATTCCCCAGCCACGTGAATCATGTCAACTGCTTTGAATACGTCCGCGGCTCGCCTCACGTATGAGTGGCCAACGACCCACACCACTCTTCCCTCAGCCGGTGATCTTTGACCGCTGGTCCCCAGGTGTCGGGTCAACTGCACAGTCCGCCCCGCAAAGCCTGCTCGCGAAACTGTAAACCAAACAGAAAACAAAAAGCGTGAGTGCATGACATTAGCTTCACAACATGTGCAACCGCACATACCTTTTATAACAATTCGAGGACCAACGCCCCAACTGTTTCACCTTTTCAACACTCAGACCCCTGGCTGTAGCCTCTGTAGCAGCCCCTATCCGGAAGGAATGGGTCCCAAAATCGCTCGGGTTCAAGCCCGCTGCTGCGATTGCCATTGTTAACACCCGCTGGAACTGAAACCTAGTCAGTGGGGTGGCGTCGGTGTGCCTCAGCAAGCTTCCCCCCCATGATGCCGCCCTCTGCGCTAAATACTCCTCCACGCATTTCACCGGGCACATGGGAGATCCTGGAATCCGCGGGACTACCACACAGTCCCCGATTGCTCCCTGATCGGTCTTGGACCTGGCTATAGAGACTACCATCGTCTCCCCCTTAATTTGAATGTGTTCTCGACACAGACCTCCCCCTGTATCCTGCTTATTCCTCGCCACCAGTTCGCTTACCCGCATAGCCCCATGGAATGCTAATGCAAAAGCGGCCCGGAACAGCACTGTCTCTGATTGAGACGAACATGTCGCAGGGAGTACGGACATTAACAGGGACAACCTTTCTAGCCCTATCGGGTGCCTCTCATCCACCCTACGGCCCTCAAGGCGTTGCCACCCACGCAAAGCCTTCTTTACGAGAAAGGACGATGTGGGGTCCTGGATGCCATGAGCCTGCGCGATGAAGGCAATGGCGGCCCTGTGCCTATTGGCTGTTGCCAGTGATCGGCCTGCCTGATGTAGTGATACCAGAAATTTCAGGACATACTCCTCCTGCCCCCAATGCTCCCCCCTAGCTGAACCCAAAAATTCACAATAGGAACGGAACGCCCCTTCATATGCCTTCCTTGTCCTGGGTGCTAGACTCTCTCCCACGAGGTTTTGTAATCCGGGGCACCGAGAGACCAGAGAGCTTCGGGAAATGGTGCCGCCACCAAGTCCGCTGCGGGCAGAAAACCCCGGAAGGCCTGCATGTGGGAACGAGAGAGCGCATCAGCCGCCTGGTTCAGTACCCCAGGCACGTGTCTTGCCCTAAAGTGGACGTTTAGTCTCATACACAGCAAGACAATTTCTTTCAGCAATCTCAAAATCCATTTGCAGCGTGCTGCCTGATTATTGATACATTCAACAACGGTCATATTATCAGACCAGAACACCACAGTGCGATCACGAAACCCCTCTGGCCATGTTTTCAAGGCCACCAGAATGGGGAACAGCTCAAGAAACCCAATGTTACCTGTGAGCCCACCATCGTGCCACCACGCCGGCCATGTTCGTGCCGACCATTGATTACCAAAGATGGCGCCAAAGCCCACACTCCCTGCCGAGTCGGTCCACAACCCCAGCTCCTCGGAAGAAGCTGGTGGTTTGTTCCACACGACGCGACCGTTGAAATCCGCCAGAAATGTCAGCCATATGCACATATCCTGGCGAACCTCTGCTGACAGTCGTGTGTGGTGGTGCCCTTCCCTGAGGCCAACCATGGCTTGAGCGATAGAGCGGGAAAAGGGGCGTGCCATCGGTATCACTCTAAGGGCAAAGTTAAGCTGACCCACCGCTTGTTGCAACTGATGGAGAGTTACTTTTTTCTCACCGAGGCACATTTCAAGTGAGGCTTTAAATTTCATTACCTTCTCTTTGGGCAAACGGAAGCACCCCTCGACAGAATCAAGCTCAATTCCCAGAAACTCGAGTGAAGTAGATGGCCCTACCGTCTTACCTGGTGCCAGTGGCACGCCAAAACGTTTCATGAGATTACAGAACTCCCTCAAAGCCTGTGCACATTCCGTGTCCCCAGCTGCCCCCAGAAACAGAAAGTCATCATGGTAATGCATAACCTGCGTAAAGCCCATGGCTCTGGTGAACGCCCATTGCAAAAAAGTACTGAACTTCTCAAAATACGCACAAGAGATGGAGCAACCCATCGGCATACATTTATCCATGTAGTAGCGTCCTTGAAACACAAAACCTAAAAGACGCTGGTCGTGTGGGTGTACCGGGAGCAACCGGAACGCTGACTCGATATCTGATTTAGCCATCAGCGCTCCGGGCCCCAGGCAATTCAACATGGCGACGGCCTCATCAAAGGATGCATACCGCACCGAACAAACTCCCGGGTCAATCGCATCGTTCACCGAAAGACCCCTAGGAGCGGACAAATTATGGATTAACCTGAACTCACCCGGGTCCTTCTTGGGGACCACTCCCAACGGTGAACAAACAAAATTAACAATCGGCGGGTTTTCATATGGACCCGTAACCCGACCTCGGGCCACCTCCTTTGCAATCTTTGCCTGTACCACCGCCGTATTTTGTTGAACCGATAGTTGGTTCTTACACTGTGCTTCCCCCCGAAAATCCCCCACCGGGATGCGGAAACCATATGAAAAACCGTCTCGCAACACCCCGGCAGAGACATGATCAGGATATTCGTTCAGCCAAGGGATCATTGCCATGATATCAACGGGAGTAGGTAACGGTGCCCCTCGGTCGATGTTAGACCTGTTTGGCCCTTGGCTCTGCACGAACTCTCGGGGTGTGAAGACTGTCCGCACCCTGCACACTCATGCCTGAACTTGCATGTCCCTTGTGGCCTAGTGCACTTGCCCCTGTTAAAGCTCCAACAGCCCCTTTTCTACTCGAGTTCCCGTTACTCTTTGTGTGCTGATCGCTGTTGGCGCCCGCTCGAAAGGGCGCCACCACATAATGGCGGGAAGGCTCCGCCCCATTCCCGCCGAAAGAAGACGACTTCGTCGTGTTCGGCATAACCTGTTTCTGCCAAGAAATGGAGTCGAAACAATCCCACGTCAGGGATGAGTCGTGCTCCTTGGCCTTACGAAATTTGTTATCATAACCCATCCACTGATTACCTTCATGCGATTCATAGAATTCCATTATCCGTGTCTGGTAACAGGCTAATCCCGACAATACTTCAGGCCTACATTCCCCCATGATTGCAGTGAACATTCCAAACGCTCTGGCCCAATTAGCGATCGTTTCATCTACCCTGAAACCTGCCATTTTTGCACGCCATACACTCGGATGTAACAACTCCTTCTGATTTCTAACATGCTCTATCTCATAGTGATCGGTCAACAGCGAAAACATGTTCACATATTTATCCGCCCAAATCCTTTCTTTCACATCCATCGGGATATGTTGAACCACCTTTTCCCTCCTTGAGGGTAACGATCCCTCCCCCGCCATTGGCAACGGCTGCTTACCCGAACCAGTAGCTGGATCTGTTGTTGCTGCCTTCCCCGCGCTCGACGCCGGTTGTTCCGAGGGTTTCTGCGGGGAAACAAGAGGACAAGGTGCCTTCGCAGCATCTCTCGATTGCCGCAACTGCTTCATTATTAACCTGGCCTCCTCAGCCGTATCTCCCGGTGCCACAGCACCCTCGTTGCTCTTGCCTAACCACGCCGCCAACTGGGCGGCCAGCTCGGGAGGCATATCCCCCTCGTTAACGGGTGTAACTACCACAGGGATCGGCTGCCCCTCGTTCGGGCTCGGAACTGGGGCCTCCACTGGACTGACCGGGCTTGCTGGAGGAGACTCGGGAACTGGGGCTTCCCCCCCTGCCGCCCTATTCCTGGCCCTTTTACCTCTCCCGGTAGGGACTACTCCCGGCAATGCTGGCCCGATGACTTTCTTCGGTCTACCTGTACCATTCATTGCCGCCATCTGCTTCTTCATGTTCGCCATGTCTTTCACCAGCATGCGAAGCATTTGTTCGGTCCCCACCTTCTTTCCGACCTTCTTGCCAGGCATCGTTCACGGCTATCCGACTCGAGGTCCTGGATCCAAAGCTTCGGAATCACTGAAAGGAGAAACACAAAAATTACAAGTCTCAAAATTGGCTCCTTGTTCCGTCTCGGGCACACGTGCAACGAGGAGGTGCAGCTTCCAATGCCCAGGAACAAGAGGATGCTTCCTTAGATTATTGCTCTTTTATTCTTCCTCGGGAGGGCGTGTACCGTCCTCCGATCCGCCTACGGGGCGTGGCCAACGGTGTAGGTGTCTAGGACAACCCCTCTTGGGCGGGAAAAGGCGCGCCTCGCTACGCCGCTTCGGGCATACCAGCCGGGACACGCCCCCCGCCCAAAATGGTTTCCCGGGGGGGTCAGGGCACCCAACCATACGTTCGGGGGGACCGAGTGGTCGCCCCTTTCCATTATGCTTGTTCCATACTTGCCCTTGATCTTACACAGACTTTTATAAAACAGCTTACAGTGTAAATGATCTCGTCTGTTGACAACATTTGTAGGAACCTCAATGCCGGATTAAAATCCCTTAAGTTGTGTTTGCGGAGAATCGGCATTAAATAATGGCGAGTATATAATTTGTAATGGCCACAGAAAAAGAAATAATGCAGCAAACTTTGTTTCCCACCTGCAGAGCAGGGGCAATCCAGCTCTTCTAAGCTTTTGTTATAGCCAAGGGGGAAGCTTAGCAAGTTGACAATGCTTCCGTCCCGGAACCTAAATAAAAGGCTCCAGTTCCATCTTCCTTTTGGGGTTGTCAAATATCCGCAGGGCCTATTTAGGTTGTCATTGCCTGATTCTGTGAGTGGCAAATATTTAATAACAACGGGTTTTACAAATTCGGATCTCATTCGTTCCTCCTTGTATAAATCAAGTAATGCCCGTTTTACGCTGTTCTTGTGAGTGGGGGCAATGGTATTAGGGGAACTAAACAAGGAGCCATGTCCCACACTCAACAGGCTATTCTTAACAGCATTTAACCATGGTATATGGTGAGATCTTTCGTGTAATAAACCATCCGATATTATGCTGCGTGTTAAGGATGCTGCTGGGTTTGACCATATTTTTATCCATATAAGTGCGGGCCTTGATCTGATAAAATCAACAATATATGGCAACCTCAGTTCGCTGTGACAGATAAATGTGGGAGCACAGGGAACTCCCCCCAGCACCTTTCTACAGAATCTATTTTCTTCCGCTTGGAGAGACGTGATATTGCAGTATCCCCACACTTCTGCTTCATATGTCCCTGTAGGATGACATTGGGTACGATAAATATTGAGCAGGGGGGTAATAACGTCGGCCAATTTGGGTTGTCGGAGGGATAAAATTGAATTTATTGATTTGCCAATTTTATTCCTCGCATAGGCAGCGTGTGGCTGCCATGAGCCTGTATTAGAAAATAGTAACCCTAAGTAAGGGAAAGTGCTAGTGCATTTTAATGTATTATCACCTGACTTAATAGAAGTAATATTATATTTTTTTGGTCCACAGTTCATGATAAAAGATTTTTTTAAATTGGTGTTTAGGCCCAGATCGGACATAAAATCAACAAACCCAGTAATTAAAGTGCGTAAGGCATTCGGGGTACGCCCCATTAATACTGCGTCATCCGCATACAGTAGGGTAGTAATGGGGAAACCGTTTATAATTGGTACATCCTTAGTAGTCTTGCTCAAGGTGCAGCTCAACCCATTAATATATAGGATAAAAAGCAGTGGGGCGAGTACGCAGCCCTGTCTAACTCCTCTGCTAATTAAAATATCATCAGATAATTCGCCATCATTATTAATACGTACTCTCGCCTTTAAATCTCTATGTAAATACGAAAGAAAATATACCAGTGATTCATCCAAACCATAATCAAGCAAAAGTGACCACAACCTAGAACGATTAACAAAATCAAAAGCGGAACTCAAATCCATAAAACCTAAATAAAGCGGGGACTTTTTAACAATTGTATATTTGGCCATGATCAAATTCAAATTAAGACATTGTTCGACAGTGCCCACATGGCTTCTAAATCCCAATTGACTGTAGTGTAAAACATTATTATCCTCAGCCCAATCCCTTATCCTTTTAAAAATTACTCTTCCGAGGACCTTTAGTGTATTATCGATCAGTGAGATCGGGCGGTAACAGGCAGGGTCCGCCCTGTCATCTTTTTTAAAAATCGGTACGATGACACTGTTCGACCAGGATTCAGGAATGGAGCTGTCAGTTAAGTTGTTAAATAGATTACATAATAAAGGTGCCCAAAAAATAATTTCGGATTTAATCTGATCAATAGAAAGGCCATCCGGGCCGGGAGCTTTATTACTGGCGCTCTCGAATATAGCATCCTCGACCTCAGATAATGAAAAGTTCAGTCGTTCTGCTGTACTAGATAGGGAGACAGTATCTAAAGAAGTGGCTGATATAGCATAGATTTTAGAAAAATGCTCTGCCCACACCTCGCCAGTTATGTTACAATTGATTGGTTGGATGTTAGAGCCAAGAGATCTGAGGGACTTGACTTCTCTCCAGAAACCTGTCGTGTCTTTTAATGAGGCAGTACGTGTGAGAGTTTCCCAATGATTAATCACTAGGGCCTCAGATCTAGTGCGTAGCACGGATTTGTATTTTGATCTTAATTCTCTCACAAGCTGGGCGTCCCTAGGATTACTTTTTAAGGCCGCCCTCAGGTCCCTATTAGCCTTGGAGCAGGAGGAGTCAAACCAGCGTGGGCCATGATCTATATTGGGCCTAGCTGGTTTAGAAGACTCTCTTTTAATAGCCCCACAGAGATTACCAAAGGCAACAACCACATCATCGCTTGGGCTAGTGTACGACAGACAAGTCTCTACCGTTTTAGGATGTTTTTTAATTACTCTAGCTAAAATATCTTTATTATCCACCCCTTTCCATATTAATCTTAGTCTATCAGTAGATAATAACAGATTTTGTGCCCCAGTCTCTACTCTCACAGCAGCCTTCGGGTTCTGTGGGTTGTCAATATATATTCTAAGCGGATAGTGGTCACTATATGCGGAACAGATGACTTCTGCTTTAAAAATTATGTCACTCAGTATCGGACAGATAAAAATATAATCTATCGTGGAGGAGCAGCCCTGGCCTATATATGTAGGTGTTAGTATATTGTTTAGACTAGAACCAGCAATTTCCATTGCGTTTACTAGGTCACGGGAGGCTAGATGGTTTTTCAACTCTTCACCGTTTCTACATAAAGGGCTGTCACGATACATGTGAGCATAAAAATCCCCTCCAATGCAAATGCCATCAAAGGGCCCATACTTCTGCCCCTCCATAATTTCATCAATAAAGTTAAACAATAAGATAAAATTGTCATTAGGGCGAGTAACAAAATCATTATTGTAAAAGTTAATTATACATAGTTTCATCCTTCTAGTGTACTTCATAGCCATAAAACATTTGCCCGGTGTAGGGATCAATTTTGTTTGTACCCCGGATTTTATTTTGGTCCAAATGGATAGACCCCCACTGGGACGACCCATAGGTGAGGGGGAAGCCTGTAAATTATAGCAACAAAAACCCTCCATTGTGGGTGTAGTAGTGCACCAAGTCTCTTGTAACATCAGAATGTCACAGTTGTTATTAACCCAGTCTGACCATTCTTTAATTTTCAGTTTAGAGTTAAGACCCGCTATGTTCCAGCTCACTAGAGATATATCAGAATCCTGGAGCATTAGTCTTTGGTTCACGGGTTTTTCTCTAACTACAGTCCGTTGCATGGGTTGTGAGACTTCCAGAGTTTCAATGATAGGTGCCAGTGATGATTCAACTGAATTAGACATTGTGGGTCAGTCTAGCATATCCAAATCTGACAAGGGGGCAAATCTATTAAACATGTTGAGTGGGAATGGAGCTGGTTGAAATTGCATAGGAGGTGGCTGAAAGTGCATAGGTGGTGGTTGAAATTGCATTAGGGGTGGCCGAGATTGCATTAATGGTTGTCTGTAAAAATAGCTCAAAGGTAACATAGTTACAACAGTAGAGATAGCAGAGCAGTTACCATTTCTACTGAGTAGGTGTCTTACAGTTCCGGGGTTCTTAAAATTGACAACTATGCAGTCACCTTCCTTGTCTTTGAGTAAGGGCCCAACCCAAGACACCCTGCGAGCCGATAGGATCTCTCTTGAGATGTCATATCCGCGACCTTTGTGTTTAGTTAGCCAGTCTATGCATTTGTTTTGCAGTTGCACCCATGATTCCCCCTGTTCCTCCCTCAACGATGGTACTCCTGCAAGGACCAGGACAAAAGGACAAGCGTCCGGTGGCAGATGTAATGCAGGCCCTTGATGTTTAAAAGGCCTGATTGTCCCTGCCTCCCCAGTACCTTTATTGCTAGCAGCAGTTGATCTTATTGCTGTGGTGGGTTGGGTCGAACCGTTGTGATTGGTAGTGTTTTTATTAGCAATAACAGGAGGGGCCGTTTTTCTAGGTGCAGGTATTGGAACAGATTTTGGGGGTAAATTAGATTTTGCCGAGTTCTTCCCTTCAATGGCGGGTCGAGGTTAAGTTGTAGGTGGTACAGTAGACTGTAGTGATGTTCCAGGACTACTTATGCTCCCACCCGGTAAGGAGGAGGTTTCCTTTTTCTTTAGTGACAGTGTGTTGCTTACAGATTCAAGTTCTTTTAAGAAACGGTCAGCTCTGATTTGATCCAAGATTACAGACCCCTTTCTTTTTGCTTCTTCGTTTTTAACCAGGTTATCTAGTCTATCAAGTCTTTTAAAAACATTATTAAACTGGTTGATCATTTGTTTCACTAGTCGATTAAAAATAGTGTCAGCTATGGTTTCTATCAAATTCCCATTCTGTTTCGTGAGATAATAATTGTCTCCCATTAATGTTGTTTGGGTCCATATCGTGTTGGAAGTCCCATTTGAATTGGTAGTAGTTACGATAGGGATATCATCTGCATCCACTAAATCTTTATCCACAGCAACAGTTTGTGCCTCGTTAGGTTTTTGTTTATTCCACAAACTCTGAGGCGTGGGCTGATTCTTGCTAATTAGTGGTTGCTTCCTTTTATTGGCACTTGGCTTAGCGATGCCTCGTTTGCGTTTTTCCCCTCCCTGTTTATTACCAGTTTCCATAGATCCCGGGATAGTAGCTTCATCCTGGGAGGCAATTGTAATAGTGGGAACAGTTCCAGGCAACAGGGGCAGGGGAGGTGTTAGTACCAATGCCGGTTTTGTAATGACAACAGCTGGAGATAGTGGAATACCAGGTCTATTTGACAGTGATATAGGCTGTGTAACATTATTGGTACAACTCATAGACATTCTTCTTTCGGTGTCAGCTATTTCATTTGAAACCAAGGCCAGTGCGTTTTCAAGTAGGGACTCGAATGTAGCGGGAGGAAAAGGGAAGTCATCCTGTGTAACACCAATGTTAGCAGTCTCCATACTAGGAGAGGAAAGTAGGAAAGGGAGGTAGACTCACCACGGGCGAGTTGGAAATGTTAGAGGGGTGGCCCGACCGACCACTGCAGACCACTGACGGCCACAGACGGCCCGCCCTCTGCCCGGGCTCCGCCCGGCGTCGCCCGCACGCGTCCCGCGACGCGGAGGGATAGGCTGGGCTTTGTAGCGCCTCAGGGCGCGAAGACAGCGGGACACAGGAAGTACACGCAAAGCCCGCTGGGAGCTGTAGTCTCCAGCCGCTCCTGGATGGATGATGGTGGCGAGACCTTCAGCGTTCCCGACCCAGGGGCAGGAGCTGCGTGCTGGTGTGCTGTCCGGTGAGTGAGCCTGCTGCCGTTTGACCCCCGCTCCACCGAGGGATAGGCTGGGCTTTGTAGCGCCTCAGGGCGCGAAGACAGCGGGACACAGGAAGTACACACAAAGCCCGCTGGGAGCTGTAGTCTCCAGCCGCTCCTGGATGGATGATGGCGGCGAGACCTTCAGCGTTCCCAACCCAGGGGCAGGAGCTGCGTGCTGGCGTGCTGTCCGGTGAGTGAGCCTGCTGCCGTTTGACCCCCGCTCCACCGAGGGATAGGCTGGGCTTTGTAGCGCCTCCGGGCGCGAAGACAGCGGGACACAGGAAGTACACGCAAAGCCCGCTGGGAGCTGTAGTCTCCAGCCGCTCCTGGATGGATGATGGCGGCGAGACCTTCAGCGTTCCCAACCCAGGGGCAGGAGCTGCGTGCTGGCGTGCTGTCCGGTGAGTGAGCCTGCTGCCGTTTGACCCCCGCTCCACCGAGGGATAGGCTGGGCTTTGTAGCGCCTCCGGGCACGAAGACAGCGGGACACAGGAAGTACACGCAAAGCCCGCTGGGAGCTGTAGTCTCCAGCCGCTCCTGGATGGATGATGGCGGCGAGTCCTTCAGCGTTCCCAACCCAGGGGCAGGAGCTGCGTGCTGGCGTGCTGTCCGGTGAGTGAGCCTGCTGCCGTTTGGCAATTCATTTCTCTTGCATGAGAAAGAAGACTGCTCAATAAATAACCCTTTTATTGAAAACACCCGTCTCTCTATTTCTCTGCATTTTTGGTGAAACGAAGCATGCACGATTGACTGAGTAAAATAGCTATCTATTGTTTCCGTGACTCTAGAGATATATTCCTTATTGCAGGGGGAACAAAGTTGTCATGTGATATGGTTGTCAGAAGCTAATCCCTTCTTGTCTATTCAGGAAAGCTAAACGCCTTCTTGTTTACTCGAGAAAGTTTCTAGTGACCTCTAAGCTAGCTGGCACATGCAATTAAGTCTAACATATTCTATAGAGACCTAGTCGACCTCAGTCCTACGTCTAAGCTATCGTGTATGTTATTCCAATGCGCAGAGCCTATTGGGAATATAGGAACTACACTACAGCAGGTCCAGCTGTTGGAGGAGCATCCCAGAATGGCGCAGTGCCGAGGCAGGCACCACCATCAGCCTTTTCACCATGAATGAATCATAGGCCAATAAAGTGTCCCTGGGGGCACATGTAGTGCCCCACTCACCTCTGTGCACCATGTGCCATGCAAGACATGGTGCATGGCACACGGATGTTTAGAAGGTGCTGCACTGCAGCAGCATGTGCTGCACGGCAGCATCATGTACTGCACGGCAGCATCATGTGCTGCGGCCTTTTTCCATAGCTGCAGCATGGCCCCTGCCATGGTACAGAGGACAGCAGTCAAACTGGTGAATACTTGTCAAGCGGTCTCCCGACCGCTGCAACAGCAGCCGGTGGTCCAACCACCTGACATCGTAATCAGGCCCTTAGTCCAAAGACATCTTCAACAGGTGAAGGTGCAAAAAATAATATCCTCCCAACACGAGGATTTATTCTGCTGCAACATTTGAAATTCCTGTGCTTGGAGCTTTTCCTGACAAAATCAACAGCTTCAGCAGAACCTTGTCCAATGGCTATCCAGTTTTGAGAGGGGGTTGGCAGGTAAAGCTTGCAACTTTCCCCTTCATGAAAATTTCCATTTCCATTTCAGAGATTATCAGAAGGTAAAACCTTTGGCCGAGATGACCTTCCATTATGGTCGGCCTAAATCGTCACTAGGTGCCAGCTACTCATTAACTGATTGTTGCTTTACTTTTCCTTGCCACTTTTTGCCTTAAAAGGTTTAACAATTCAAATCTCAGGTTCCCCTTATTGTCATTTTTGTGTAATTTTGCTCATTAAATTCCTCTTTATTTTTTAAATTGGTTGTGTGATTTGTGTAGTGTGATAAGATAAACTTCTGCAAGCCATTCCTCTTGAGTCGGTACGTTAGAAGATCTCCAGTGTCCTTTGCAACTATTGCTGCAGTGGACATCCACCTGTAAGATTGTCACATGTATGATTGCTAGTTTTTCAGACAGTCAACAAGAAACAACTGCACTTGAATGTAGCCTTATAGATTTCAACCCAGTAGTAATAATAGAGAACAATGCCAAACAATTACAATTACTTTTACTACATTTCTGGCACTTTGTCTCCTGAAGGAGATTTGCCTAAAATAATGTAAGTGGAATTCAGTACCACTGACCTAGCACTTAAAGCATGTACATTTAAGACTTGGATGGTCTAGCCCTGTGTCATGCAATTTTGGATCATTCTTCTGAGTATTAATATGAAAGTGCATTTTGCCAGAGTCTTCTTATGTCAGTTTTGGTAATGGTTCAGAATGTTTCAAAGGGCAAGGCGCTATGCAGTGGTACTACTAGGCCAGTGAATGTTGGGCTACTTATTTGAAACATTATTTCAATGGGGTGTAAATGGAGGCAGTATAGTTTCTAGACCTTTTTATGACTACATAGGCTGTATGGTAGAGTTTCCACTCAGAGATGTAATCCATCTAAGATTGCAGCTCAAAGTGAATCAATGTAAATCGAAGAGCAATTTGTTGGTATTTTTATCCTTTTCATGGGATAATTTGAATTGAAGTGTTATGTAGGCGAGCTGAGAGAGTTGGTTTGCTATGTAATATCGGCCCATATGAGTTAATTATAAATCTGAGGATGATGTATGAGCATGTAACTCATCGGTTTACACAACCTCCTTTACTAGCCCTTACAAATATGTTCAGGACTCAATAAATGTGCATAAGCAGCTATTGATGAGATAGTAGGAGAATTATTCTAAAGGGGTAATTATGACATTAAATTGACACAATTTTATCAATCTAGCCATAGAGAAACAATTGGCGGTTGGATTACCTGGCGTATTACATTTAAGGGTTTTAAATTGTCATCTACAATGTTGTGTAGAGTTCTTTTCCCCAGAACCCCAAAGTATTTGAGATTATTACTAGCAACCTATATGGAGGATCTGGACAATGGTAAATATTTACTAATGTCCCACTTTACTTCATACCTGTAGACAGTGGAGAATCCTCAAGCATTGACATCAAGGCTTGAAATATAAATCTAGGCGTGTAAGTAGAAGCAAAAATTCACCCACACACAGAAGCACCTTTGATCCTCATGTTTTAGTGTGATCATAAAATAACTGTGGGCAGAGACTCCAGAGCTAATGGAAAGAGGAGACCAAGTAACCTTGTTGAGTTATTCACTATACTGGTAATGGTGCTGACAGTGATTTATCACAGTTGATCTTGGCAGCTGGGGAAGCATATGCCCATCTTGCGTTACAGGTAAATTTCCATTCAAACCCATATAATGGAACCTCATTCAACATGATCAGTTTGTTTTCTCAATTCAGTAATAAGGCAACAGTGTTCTTCTATTAGCCACAGATAGCCATAGAAGATGAACAAGCATTTTTAAGTAGTTTGCTGATGATCTTTCAGGTAGGAAATCAACTTTGGTGTTATTGACTAAGATCAAAATCCCTCTTCAGAGACGGTTAGATAGGATCTTGGCCACGGTCTCTACACCTTTGAGCTGTATCATTGACAAAGACAAAGCAACCAGCACCTTCAATTATCTAGCAGATAACATCACAATTTCTATGGCTCTCTGCACACCTGCTGGCAGGCAACCATTAGACTGGACTAAGAAGTGTAAAAAAGAAAAAACAAGGTAGCAGACCATTTCCATCTATGCACACATAATCTGGAACATAATCCCTGTATCCATAAGGAGTGCCCCAACACAGCACCAATTTAGGAAAAGGTTAAAGGCACATCTCTTTGCAGAATGCTACATTGCAGTGCCGTAACAGTCCAATAAATCAGCTACCTTTCCTATTACTAGTTGACTGTCTGGTTGCCTTTGACCATTTTAAAATGTCCCTATGCCTTTTTTTGGCTACATTTGTGCTTCATGAATACCACATGCAAACATGCATGCATGCAATATGAGGGAATTGTTGGGAATTGGGGTCATGGTGTCAGACCTTTTACCTCCTTGAAGCAGCATAGAAGTCTGGTTGAATGGTGTGTAAAGGTTCTCTGGGGAGCCTTTTTCTCCTGGGGATTTGAATGTCAAAAGATCCGCTATTACCAGCAGTATGTCTTCCTTAGCGATTTCCCCTACACAATTCTATTATAGACATCTGGAGGGAAAACATAAGCAGTTCTTTGGAGCAGAAGTATTATGATGCTGCTAACCGTAAGGCCTTTGAAAAAGATGGAAAAAGTTTTGGTGATGTTTTTGAGGGATGTGTGGTGCAACACCCCAACTTGAGAAGTCTGTAGTGTAGGCACTTTTTCTCTGTTTAACATGTAGAGTTAATTGAATCTGCTTTCTCCCCATTGTGAGTAGAGTCTAGATTTCTGTTTTGTTATTGTATATTCCACTTTAGACATGAATAGAGAGTTCAGGACATCTTTAGACATTGAGCTGTCAGGTCTTGATTGTACTGGCATGTTAAGTGCTTTCTAGTAGCTTCTGTATGTCACCCCAACAGCGAAATCCTGCTTTATCGAATATCTCATTGTCTTTCCAACTGCCTGTAATACTGCGGCCCAAAAAACAGTGACTTCATTCACGTCAGTCATTTCTTTCTATGTCCTTGGGAAGTCTATGTTTGGGGATGTTAATCCATCAGTTTTGTGTTGGTGGTGCTTTACAGTCAAAGTAAGGTCCTAATTCAACCAGGGAGTGATCTGAGATTACCCCCGGAACAGTTGTGACTTCAGAGATAAATGTGCAGGAGGGCAGGGACTCATCTATCCTTGAAATATTCCACTGTACTCATGAGAAAATGTGATTTTTTTTTCACTCAGCTTGATTAATCACCTAATATCATGTAGATCATTGTCTTCCATAATATCTGAAAGAATTGGCCTGCCATTGTCTGATGCTCTTGATCTATCCAGTATCAGGGCAGTGTTTAGGTTTCAGATCCTTCCTACAATATTGTGTGTTGGCTTGAATTCTGCCAGTCACCTAGATATCTTGGAGAAAACTTAGCTTGATTTGGCCCATACATCTAACATACGAGGTTCAATATAATTTTTTTCTTGAAATAGATGTATCTCCTTTTGGGATCAGTCAATGTTTTGATTTTTTGAAAGGTATTGTCGATTTGGAAAAAGTATCCACTCTACATTTGTTGTACTGCTAGGTGTTGTAGCGTGTGAACTTGGAGTGAAAGTTGTACGGCTACTGTTAGTTACTTTGCCTGCTAGTCGCACCATAATTTTTCAAATTTGGATGCAGATGGGTAAATTTATTGTGAGAGTGGGATGACATCATTGACCCAGGTGGTAAGGTAAAGAAGTATCTTTTTCCTCTTGTGGAAGTGGGATGGAAACCAAAGAAGAAGCTGGTTTTACCTCTCTTCTGATAAGCACAGGTATGCTCTTCCTAAAGGAAGGATTACATGTAGTCTGACAAAAGCAAAGTGCTTTTATTGATAAGGTCATAAGGAAAGTTTACTGGATTACATGCTGATTAACACTGAATAATAGTGCAAAGTGATCGTTTGAATATAACCCCCAGACCAGAAACCAATCATGATCCCCTACTTGTGGATGGATATATTCGTAGAGGGCATAAAGGAGACACCTATACATATCAAGAGTTTACTCTACCAGATGGCTCCGGAAACAAACTTCTAATGTACAGTCAGTAAGGTGGGAAAACTGAGACAGTAACAATCCACTGGACTGGTATGACACAGAATGCTACTCCTAAAAAAAAAGGGCTCTCTTGAAGCCTTGACAATGCGTGAACCCTCGCCTACATCGGAAGCACGCTACATGAACTTAGAAAGCACTGAGCTTCTTATAGGCCGCAATAAAAGCAAATGATGGCAAGCATTTCTGGAAGATGGTTTTGCCAAGGTTTAATGAATATGGTGAAAAGGTTGAACATTACATCGGGCAATGTATGGGTGGCTCATCTCACAAAGCTAAAAAGACAATACCCTGACCTTCAGTGTGCGCCACAAATCCCTGGTGTTAGTAGTACTGCCAGTTTGTCCCTTCTTTACCTTGATAAAGTGAGAGCTATAAGGCAGCAAATGTATAATAAAGCCTCTGACCCTGATATCGTCCCTATGGACCTTTTCCTAGTAGTCCCAGATTTCTGGGCTGTCATCTTGGTGAAGGTTTATGATGCCACTCTCCAGTCTGACTGCATCTCACTGTCCTGATAGTCTGCTATATTGTTCCTCCTGCATAAGAAAGGAAGCCGTACTGATCCTGCAAACTACAGACCTATCTTTTCCTTAGATGAGGTTGTGGAAAATAATCGAGCGGGTACTCCTGAATAGTTTGCATGGTCTGGCTGATGCGCAGGAAGTGTTAAGAAATTGACAGACCGATTTACAAAAGGGATGGGTGCCATAAAAAGGCATTTCGCCTTTATGCAATATGCACTAAACATGTGATGGTCAATAAAGGTCCACCGTAACTCACAATTATAGACCCAAGGCCTGCCATTGATCTGGTATGTAGACAAAGGATTTGGAGCAACCTACACCTGCTTGGTGTTGACCCACTTCTGTTGGAAACCATTAAAGGCTTCACTCCCATAACACAGCATGATTCAATATACAAATGCAGACCCTATTCATCATTGCCGCAGGAGTTTGACGGGACTGTGAAACTTCCACTCTCCTGTTTAGATTGTTTGTATATGAGTCGCCACTCTGGCGGTGACTGGCATAGATTGCCCTAAACCACTAGATGAGAAGGTGCCAAAACTGCTATATGCGGTCAACTCAGTACTCCTATCTTTAACTGAACACTCCATGCACACTATGATCAAGAATTTTAGTTTGGTTTTGTAGAGAAACGCCTACTTATTAATGTTAGGAAGACGAAGCTCATGGTGTTGAAAAGAGGTTTGCACTTAAGAAATTAATTTAAGACAGATGGAGAACCATTAGGAAAGGATGATCAGTTCGACTATCTGGATTAGTGTTTTCATTGCTCACTGAGCTGGCAGCCCCACCTCGAGAAATCCACAATTAGGTTTAGAGCATGATGTAATGTGGTTCTTTGATTTGCCAAAGGATAGGCAGCCAGCTGCTAATTTTTGCCTTGAAGGTCTACACGCACAAAGCTGTTGCAGCAGCTCGCAGAGATACAGGGTGATGACAAAGCCAGGGACCTGCAAATGGTGGAAAATAATTTCCTGCGTATTTTGTTATATTTGGGCCGTGGGATCCCCTCTACTTACCCTGTATGCAGAACTGGGTATGCAACCTGTATCCAAAATAGCTGTTTAAGACCCGTCGTAAAATGGATCCATTGAAACAGAAATCCCTTAGCACGTGTCTACCTGCCGTCAGTTATGGAAGTACTAGCCATTGAACGTACAAAAGGACACAGCTGGGGGGAACATGTACTTAATGAGATAGGCCTGGGCTATATCTGGTGGAACCCGGTTGAATAAATGGTGAGCGCTGCAGCTGACAAGGAGGCATACTGTCCTTTGAAACTTAATGCTGCTAGTAACAACACAAATCCTCTAACTGCTAACTATTTCGAGCTTTATCCCCTTAGTCAAACGGTATATCTTGATATGCTACACCCAGAACAGAAATGCACATCATATGTAAAGTTTAGGATAGGAACCAGGGCTGGACTGGCCGGAGCGGGCACCAGACGTTTTCCTGTTGGGCCGGAAGGGTTGGGGCCGGTTTTGTACCCATGGGGGCTGGTTTTGTTACTAACAGAAGCGGGAGCAGTGCTTCTCACTAATCCACCCGCCGCTACCAGGGCTGGGCGAGCAGATTGCCTTTGTCCGGCCATGATAGGAACACTTCCAACTAGGGTAAATCATTCTAAAAAGGCAGGTGCACCTGTCCCAAGATTGAACATGCTCTTTGGAGGGGAAGGATACAATATTATATTTTTTGCTTTTTTGCATAAAAACTGCAGGCCCAAGGGGGAATTGGCTTCACCCTCTGATTAATAAGTCCAAATAAGGTCTGATCATGATGCCTTAGGACAGATGACAGTGATATAGCTTGCACTGTTTCCTATTAATTATGGTCTGTCTGGCTTATCTTGAGAAACAAACACACAGATGTTTGATATGCAGTATGTGTCTGACTTTACTCATATAACCGATTTATGAAGTGTTTAAGGTGCTAGGAATATAATTAAGTTTTGTGTTGGTTTATCGTTCATATTGTGATTTTAACCTACCAATATTTGATTGGTATCTCAGAACTTTTACGTGCATTCTGCTAATAGTTGTCCCTTTTATTTTTCCGGCTCTAATTCCGAGTTTGTATATTACGGCTATAAGCTGAATCATTTACCATAAACTGCCCAAACTATCGTTTATGTCTTGTGATGAGCTCATGCTCTATTTTGCTCCTCCCTAGTGTAGCTCTTCTTTTATATGTACAATATAGGATTTAATGTAATGCAAAATGTGCATTCTTTTTCAAATTAAAGATATCTGTGTCATAAAAGGGTGAATGCAAAGAAATGTGTTCATGTTTAGGTTATTTCTACCTCGGCAAACACATTGTCAATGTCATTTGAGCAGGTCATTTGAAATTGTCAATGCAAAAAATCTTATCTTTGCTCCTATTATAAAAGTACAAAGCTATAGAAGTATGGTTTAGACTTGTAGCCAAACTAAAACCAAAAAAGCTCACATCTAGGTGATGCATAATCTTTTACAGTGGCTGTGAGAAGAAGCCTGCACTTCATTTATCCTTTCCTTCGATATGCACAAGTCAGTGTCTATATTGTAGTGCCCCAATGTAATTGAAAAAGAAACTAAACTATTCATAATGAATAATTGCACCCCACTCTTTTGTACCATGCACAGAAAACAACCATGCTTGACCTCAAACTAAACCAGAGGTTATCTGCAGTAGGACTGATGATCTTTTTTTTTTTCTAATGGCAGCCATCAATGTTTTATAAAAATATTTAATCTTCAGAAAATTGTTAAAACATATCTCTGGACACTAATCTCGCCCTCAAGTAACAAATTACTAAGAAGATAAAGACACCCTAGTACCAGCTCTCTGTGCTAAAGAAAGTGAAACTATTCCTCCCAAAGTGCAACTTAAAAACTGCTGATGTTCTGCTGCGTCTGGGTTGTGGCGATGCCCTGCTCCACAATGGCGTTTTGTAAAGGCATCCTCCAAGCCGCAGGCTGGAAGACGACGAAGACCTGAAAGAGTCACTGAGACAGAGCTCCTCTCTGATGGTCAGGCTCTCACGCATGCTGGCTTTACCTCAAGCTGTTTCTCTCCATATCTCTATCAAACATAAAACCCCGCACCTGAGGAAAATGTGAGGCTAAAAAGCTGAACCAAAATGAGATTAAGAATACAAGAACTGTGGTATGCCTCCGTGTAATCTTAGACCTAAATCTTCAAGTTCCAAAAAGAAATCCTAAAATTTTTGACCCCTACTTGTACTAACGCACCAGATAATCTCACTGGGGCCCTTTTAATAAAACGTACCTTAGCTTTGGTCATCAGCCTCCATAAAACCTACTGGGAGATCAGCCGCAGGTGCTGTTCATCTTCTTCTCTTTCCTCTTCCTAGTAAGGCTCGAGGCAGATGAGGGACAGAAACCGTTTCTTCCAGGACTTTTGTTAAACTCCAACAATGTGATTCATTGAGGATCAGTTCTGACCTAGCTGCCCCACATCACAAATTTCAGGTTTGGAAGGCAACCAAGGTGGATGTGAATCATAAGTGGTGAAATTATTCTATATTGCAGGGCCTTATTTCAGCAGTACCCAGCTCCAGCTAGCTCATGCTTCAGCACATTGGTAATGTCACGACTGGATATGAAAGTGGTGGACTTTTCACGACAGGCACTCCTGAACGTCCGCCAGTCCTTCACCCATAGAGATTTGTCAGTAGGGAACAAAACAGAAATCTGTACCAACTCAATCTCGTCCGGGGAAAATGCGGACAAGGAAAGTAAATGAAGAGATATCAGCTGTCTCAGATTTGAGTCACAAATATTCACAATGGGTCACACCACTTAAATGGGAAGATGCAGCAGTTTTGGTAATCTTCATACAGTCATGGTGTCCTACTGGACTAATGATACAATCACAAACAAGGTAAGTATGGGTATCTTTGCAATTTAATCAGTATAGTAACTCATTAGGTGTCAACGAATATGATCTCACTCAATTCTCCGAATGGTAATGCTGGTGACAAAAACAAGACCTACCCCGAGAACTTCACAGCACTCAATAGAAGCAGTAGACGTTGTCCATTGAAATGCAGTACCCACTTGTTGGAGCCTAGAATAGACAGTCTGATGCTGACACAGGAGCAGCCATCAAAAGTAAATTCTACCCAGAGGATCGAAAATGCAAAAAAGTGAAAAAGAATTAAACAAAAGTGCAAGGATTAAAACAGTGAATGGACTACTCGGACGAGGAAACCACATAGGCCAACTGTTGTGCGGCAACGTGTTCCCACGGCCTTTGCTTCTTAAATTGTCCTGGAAACGCATTTCTCATTGTTCTGATTGATCCATACCTCTTACCTGACAAGGGGGATTTGCCCTCTGTGCCTTTGTCCCTACTGGCAGATCAGCCTCAGATGCTGTTCATCTACATCTCTTATCTTTCCTCTTCCTAGTTAGGCTTGATTCAGATGGGGGACAGAAACTGTTTCTTCCAGGACATTTGTCAAACTCCAACAATGTGATTCAATAAGGATCAGTTCTGACCTAGCTGCCCCACATCACAGGTTTCAGGTCCTGGAATGCAACCAAGGTGGATGTGAATCATAAGTGGTGAAATTATTCTATGCCTTATCTCAGCAGTCAATGTGTGTACTCAAAAGTTCCAGACTAAACTAGCTCATGCTTCTGCACATTTGTAATGTCATGACTGTATATGAAAGTGGAGGACTTTTCACGACAGGCTCTCATGAATGTCTGCCAGTCCTTCACCTGTAGAGATTTGTCAGCAGGGAACAAAACAGAAATCTCTGCCAACTCAATCTCACCCGGGGGAAACGCGGGTTAGGAAAGGAAAAAAAATATCAGCGGTCTCAGATTTGAGTCACAAATATTCATGATTGGTCACACCACTCAAATGGGAAGATGCCGCAGCTGTGGATATACTCACACAGTCATGGTGTCATACTGGACTAAGGATCCAAACACACACAAGGTAAGTATGGGTATCTGTGCAATTTAATCAGTATAGTAACTCATTAGGTGTCTCACCCAATTCTCCGAATGGGAATGCTAGTGACAAACACTATGAAATAATGGGGTGACCCACAATAGTCCCTGGACCTGGGTAACGTTCGGTATAGAAAACAATGGTCCTAGACTATTTCTAGTTGATATTTAGTTCTGAAAGGTATTCATTGTCAAAATCCATATACATGGTACATATAGAAATCAAATTGCATCATGAATGTACCCCTACTCTTTCTCAATTCAATTAAAATATTTCCTCAAAATGGCACACAAACACCATAAATAGCTCCAATAGTGACTGTTTAATTTCACTGTTATTATAACCGATCACTGTAAACAATGCTTCAAAACCAGAAAAAGAGGTTCCTCCAAGTGGAGTGTGAAGAAGAAGAGTGCTCGTACAATAGAACAGATATATAGGGAGGGAAATCAGAGTATAAACTAAACCATCAATTTCACATAATGTCCTTAGGAAACTGGTCGTGGTTTACAGTAGCACCAGTCTTACAATTGGGCCTGTCTCTCGTGGATTTACAAATGTTTGCTGTTTTCTGATAGCGCACAGAGTTTATTCATCTGTGAAAAAGGCAGGGCTAGGGTGAAGTTAGGTACAGGCCCACTGGGGGAGAGTGTTGATGTTTTGACTCTTGCGCATGGAGGGTAATTTTAATCCTCTGCAGGTTGGTCCTCCTCAGGACGGGGAGGGGAGACCACCTCTGATGAAGTGATGTCAGGATTAGTCTCTTAGGCGGCAGTCTGTATTAATTCAGAGCTCTGACTCGAGGAGTACAGCACGGATCCCCTGGACTGTGCCTTGAATGCCAATGAGATGCCATGGGTGATTTACTCCCCGGCGATTGATTCAATCAATACTGCAGCCTAACTAAACTTCACTTCACCACTGAGTTAATGCAGACCACCACCTGAGGGGCTGTAATCCTGACTTCACTTCATCATAGGTTGTCTCCCCTCCCCACCCGTCCTAAGAAAGACCCGCCTGCGGAGGATTAAAACTACCCTCCATGCGCAAAGGTAGATGATGACTGCCTTCTTCAGAACTGAGACAACGTATTCATTGTAATCTTAGAAATAAGTTTCCCATGTTAAAAGTGAAGAACTGATAGATGAGAAAAAGATAGACGTTTTAGAATACAAAAACAGATACATGATCTCAGTAGCAGAACACAAAAATACACAGATAGCACAACACAAGTACACTTAAATAGAATGACTGTAATCTCAATTTTGTTGCACAGTATTCAGCCTTTAACCTACAATAATACTGTGAATGCGGTTTTTGCCTTCCTGGTTCAGACTGACCTAGATGTATACAGAGTGTTCTAATTCTTTCTCCATCTCCCAAGCCCCAGTGGCTAGTCTGCCATAGTTTCGTAGGCAGGCCAACAAAAAGCTTGTAACATAGAATTTACGAAATGGGATTGCATCCTCCTGAAATCAGTTGTTTCCCTTGGAGATTACAGATTCTACAATTCCTGACGCTACTTCTCACCAAAAGGCAACCTCCTCCACTCCCAGAGTCCCTCAAATAAGGACCTTGTGTATCAAGAAATAAAACCGTGAAATGAGTATGAATGGTGTATGAAAAATGGCTTAGGTTCCCAGGATCTACCTGAGACAGCGTCCCCTTTCCAGGAGTCCAAATATCCTAATCGATCCCAGACTCCAAGGCAATCAAAAGTCTCCCCACTACATTCTCGGGTTACCCATAGATTACCAATTTTCCGAAGGAAACAAACAGTCAATTGACTTACTTAATGCCAGCTGGGCAAATCTTCAGATGACTACATAAAGAGGAATTGTGAATAGCATTTTTACACACTAACTTCCAATACTCCTTGGCACAGTAAGAAAGGTCTAAATACTACAAAATAATAAACCAGACTACTTTAATTGACTCCTGGATCCATTAGCATGGGCAGCACTGTCAAATGGGCAATATCTTCAACTCAAGTGCATAAGGACAGCATGCTGGACACAAGGAGAGAATAAACCACAACATGGTTCCGCCATCTGAACAGTGACAACCATCAATTTTAAAGCTTACAAACTAACTTTGCGTCTTTAGCACCCATTTAAAAACATTTTGACGGTTGCACTGAAATTGTAGTTAATTGGTGTAATGTTTATGGACTCTGCGCAGTTCTAGGGGCTCAATTCATATGCAAAGACGTTGCCACTGCACCGAACGAGATCAATTTATTGACAATGTTGCACTTTAACAGTTTGGTGATTGACTTTAAAAACAGCACGCCAGGCTGATAAACAGGAGTCTTGCTAGCCTGGACTTTAGGCAGTGATGTGTACGTAGATTGTCGCAAAACAGGATGTTTCCCTCTTGGCACTCCCTGCAAGTGACCCCTCTGTGAGTTACATGACATTAGTAACACCGGTCTTCTATTCTGTGATTAATGCTATGCGAGAAAGTCCCTAGATGTCGAATGTGCTTTGTAAATATTTGGAAACTTTGAAAGTTTGGTTTGAAGCTGTCATTATAACCTGGAATTCTTGTTTTACAGGTGTATTATTGTGCAGATTTCTTACCAGTAAACTTCATCACACTGAATCTAACTCTTTCACAATTAAGTTTCAGTTAGAGAG
Source organism: Lissotriton vulgaris (assembly GCF_964263255.1). Lineage (NCBI taxonomy): Eukaryota > Metazoa > Chordata > Amphibia > Caudata > Salamandridae > Lissotriton > Lissotriton vulgaris. The sequence continues at coordinate 694,255,275 of NC_141687.1, read as the reverse complement.
TCTAAAAAACCTGACATTTTAGACTATACAAAATCTTTCTCCGAATCTGTTTCCAAAAGGTGCTGAACCTTCCCCTGTCACAGGCATGGGTAGGCAGAACCTCTCATCAGGTGTCTTTTAGTCCCATGATGCACCAATTGAAGAAAAGGTCTCAAATATCCAAGGGTGAACAGGAGGGAAAGCAAGGGCTGTGAAGAGAAAGAGTTATACCTAGTTTGGTGATGTTTATCAGTAAGGTATTCAGGGGCAGATTTACAAGCCCCTTGTGCCACTTTTCGTCACTTTCCCCATGTTAAAAGTGATGTAAAAGTGGTGCAAGGGGTTTGTAAATCTGCCTCTCAGTCCACTGTGCCCCTGTTGCCAAAGGATAAATGCATGGCTGGTGCCATCATGAGGTAAGTTGCCTTTGAGTGCTATTGTCATGTATAAGAAAAAAGGACAAAAAGACGCCTTTTTATTAGTAGACTGATCTGTACCAACAGCTAAATTCTATTTTACCTATATTCCCAAACATCCTTGCAATGTTCCAGGATCCATGAGCCGCTGAACCAGCAGCCCTTGGGAAGATGCAAGTGAACATGATGGGAGCTAAAAGAGATGAAGTTGTATATGGTTCCTCTTCCTGCTGTACATTGGTACTATGTGTTGGCTCAACTGGGCTATCGTGACCTGAACATATTTGTATGTAATAAGGTGAGACTACTGATTGATTGGAAACCTGATCTACTCTAAAGTCGAGAATGCTATGAGTGCTACTTCCTTTTCAATTTCTGTATTTATTTATGCTCAGAGACAAAATGAATCAAATACCTTGACTCATCACTAATCAATCAAGACAGAAAGAAATATGTAACATAGGTAGGTGGGTACGACCTCCTGCAGGCCAAAAGTGAAACTGAGACTCTGCGAACACTGGCTTCTAGCAAGTTACTTCAGGTGTCTAGGAGTGTTACAATTGCGCTCTGATGTCAGAAGGCAGATGTGATAAAGGTGGGTAGTTACAACCACTTGTATGTTAAAAGTAACACCGAGGGTGCTGAAGCATCACTACTAGCTTGTATTAATTTATTACAAGCAACTAAAGATGTTATGTTCTTTTTACAAATGAAATCTTGAAAACACCTATAATAAGAAAATATTGTAGGCAAAAATAGAAGCCTATAATCGGCTTCCACCGTTAGTGAAACCATAAATTAACTTTAGCTGCAAAGTCCATAATACATGCAGTGGTAAAACCTTTGGTTTATATTATATTATCTTACAGTCACAGACCACGCTGGAGATAGTGACAAATCTGCAGCTGTTTTATAGACGAGAAACCTATCTGTAGGAATGTTGCACATTAAGAAAACTGGTAACTGCCATTTCTGCTCCGTGCTGGTGGTTTGGAATGTTTTAGATCGTTTATTACACATATCTGCAACAAACAACGAAAGCACTGTATCTGTATAATCAGCTGTCGTTTGGCCTCCTTCAGCCAAAGTAGTGCAGTTCCTGAATCAATGGCCTGACACTTGAACAAATACGCTAAGACTATGGACGCCATTCATCTCTGCTTCCCACTATCCGGCCCTCTCTCCAATTCTCCTGTTTTACCCTGGCTCCTTCTGGTTTTTACCGTGACAAATATCCACATTTGTGCTGTTGAACCAAGCTCAAACAGCTGGTGTGTAACTGAGCCGTCCGTCCCAGTGCGTTGGCTGCCTTCTGCCAGCGCCTCCCTTCAGCCAGTTTAATCTTCCCGTCCTCACTTCCGCCTGTTCCCCTTGCCGGAGCTGGAACCTCGTTGTTCCAACACTGCAGCCAATCACTGGGGAGCCCAGGCCGAGCTCAGGACCACAGCTGCACCTTCAGTGCTAGCGAGAAGGTCTGCACAGTTCTTTCGTCAAGCAGATGTGCTTGCTGAGCAGCATAATCGAGGGGGCAACACAAACAAGAGATTTGAACATACAGATTCGGTCTATAGTATATTTGCATATGTGAACATTGTAGTATTCTAACCATTAGAGTAGAGTGTGGAGATGGACTATGACTCAGGGAGGCGAAACCTCAAAGGGGACTTAATGCTGGGCAATAAAAAGCTTATTCCTCTCTGTGTATCTGGGTACTATGCAGCATTGTCTTGTATGTGCATTATACACAAAAATATTTAACTAGATGTAGGATGCAGGGGTTTCTTTATTGACTGTGCTACAATCAGAAACAAAAATACATTGTAACTATTAGCAAGGTTGTTTTCCTCTGTCAAGCCCTTATTAAATGCATTCTGGGTGAAAATAGCAGTGTTTTTTCAAGCCAGTTACACTGTACTTTGGTGATCAGGTTGTGCTGTAGCATTGCATGCGAGAATATGTCTATATTATTCAACTTGCTACAATTGTTGTGTTTTTGGGTTACATTTATTTTCACTGGCACAGCATAATTTCTATATCCGAGCATATACGTCTCTAGCTGTAGTATGTTTGTAATAAAAATTGAATAAAGATCTGTCCTCCGACCCAGTGTTACGCACACCGTTCAGTTTCAGTTTGAGTGGTCAGGGTGTGTTTTTTGTCTTCCTTGTGTCAACATATCTGCTTTTGGCAGTCGTGGTAACACAGAACGATGGGGCAGCCCAGCAGAATGTGTTGAGGGGCTCCGGCATCACCCAGATTGCACAGATATTCTTTGGATTTGGGCTCAAAAGGGTTCCCCTGGAGATTTGGGTCTCCCTGTGCCACAGGGGCCTACCTTACGCTCCTGCCATAAACACCTGAGGTACTATTTGCTGGGATTCTGCCTGCTAGGGCTATTAAATTAACAGTGTTTCTTTTCTGTTTTTTGTTTCTGCTTAGGGAAGCAGAGTGGCTCTACCAAGCATTTATGTTTCTTATTCCATGCCATTGTATAGATTCTGCAAGGCCTGCAATGGCCTAGTTTAAGAGCTGAGGGGGGCCCTCCAAGGCAAGGAACCATAAGGCCCCCGCACAGCGGGCACTGCAGGGGCCTCCAATATGGCCAGTCACGCCTGCTGCCTGCAACCAGCAGTGGGGCTGGTAGAGGGCCAAGGGGCGGGGCGTGGGGTGATCACTATAAAAAAAAAATCACTTACCTCCCGGCCAACCATCTGGCCAGCCGACGTCGCCTCTCCTGCATCCTCTTCCTGCCTTATTGTAAGAAGCAGCAAGCGCTGTGACACGGTGCTCAGCCAGGGGCTGTAGGGGTGGGCATGTTCTCCATGCAGGCTGTAAAGCAGCCTGCAGGGAGAAGGGGGAAAGTGCGCATGACTGGTTTGGGTGGCCCGAGAGGACCGACCTGATAGTCATTGCACACTTACAAGGGTTGTACCACTCTGCCCCTGCTCTTCATTCCCGCTCCCTAAGCATGCTGTCGCAGTAAGAGGACAAAATAAAATGATAATCACATTAGTTATTATAACTTTATTTTTTCCTTTTTTTTGCTGCTCCGAGACAGTGGGGCGACGCTTCTATGCCCTAGTGGGGGACCTGCCACTGATTATTCCCCTGGAGTAGTGTATTCAGAGCAAGCTACCTAGGAAGTGCAAATACTATAGATTGATTCATTGGTAGGGGTGACAGACAGTCTCCTACTCCGGTAGCCAAAACTTTAGTTAAGACTAAACAAGCAATCATTGGCAAAGGCAATAGGTCTGGTCTTGGTAAGCATGCAAAGTTTTTAATTTTTAATTTACAAACTTGAGGGACATACAAAAAATGTAATTGTCAAAAATATAAAAATCATAAAAATAAAGGAGTGGACCAACAGCCCAGGCACACCAGCCCTAGCCCTGAAGTGCACCCTTTTTTCTGGTGTCAGAATGCTGCCACTGACATTGTACGTCACCCAATGGAAGACGTGGACTCAATAATAATCTTTTATGCTGTGGTAGGTGAGAGCAAATGAGAATAAAACTTGAACAGACCAATGGATGAAGAGGGCTGACCTACAGCTCATGCATTTATGAATATTTGTATGTATTGCGTGGCCAGGAACATGACTGACTAGCAGCATCTGCCAGAGCTCCAGCAGCCTGACTCTCATGCTGACTATATCCCTGCCCTTCAAGCCACCTACCGCTGCTTATTTGCGGAGACATTCATTTCCCGCAACATGTGAGCACCCCTAATTCTGTCCCATCTGGGCTGAGAGGCGATCAGCAGCAAAAATATTAGACAACAAAGAGACGAGGTACGGCCGCCCAAGATGGCGGAAGCTACGCTCGAGGCTGAAAACACTGACCCGCGCCGAGTGGTGAGTGCGGATGTCAGTCCCCCTGCTGCACCCCGTGGGATACAAGGTGCTGGGGGCACATCGAGTAGTGACTGAAGCGAGAAACCAGGGACCGACGCCACCGGATGAGACCCGAGAATCCTGGGCTAGCCCGTGCACAGGTGAGAGGGACTGCACACAGGTGAGTAAGGGTGGACTGAGTCGCATTCTCCCCTGAGGTAAAGCCAGAGCCCCAGAGTAGGTGGCTGCCCAGGGAGTCCCAAAATTAGTGAGAAGGCTTGGCTGGAGACAAGACTCTTGGACCGCCCACACAACACCACTTTTCTGACCTAGCACAGGGAATCACGAAGAGACCAGAAACTGGCCAGAAGATCCAATCCTATCAACCGAACAATGGTGAGGGATAAAGAACCCAAAACCCAGGAGCAGGGCTAAATAGACAATTACACGAAAGTGCTCCCCCCGCCAGTGGAAACGGAGGGAGAGCACTTAGGACCACCAGGCAATGCAGCCATCCTCCAAGTATCCACACCTCCAGAGGCAATTAAGGGAAAAATGGCGGAAATAAGGTCAGAAGTATCCCTCCTGCGCCAGGATATGCGTAATATCGCCGAAAAGGGTGACTCAAACCAAAATTCGCATGAAGACACGACACATAAGTTACAATCAGACATCAAAGACCTGAAGGCAACCATGAGAGAGGTAGCATGGAAGGTGGATGACGCGGAAAACAGGGCACACAGAAACAATCTGCGCTTTTTTGGTTTCCCGGAAGTCGCAGAGGGCTTAGACCGGTGACATTCTTAATGGCATGGCTGCGAGACTCCCTTCCAACGGCAAAGCTTTCACCCTACTTTATAATTGAATTGAACAATGCAAGACTACCACCCGGTGCCACCGCCTGCGACCACTAATTGCACGGTTCCTGAATTTTCAGGATCGTGACACAATCCTCAGAGAATCCCTCATACAGGGAAACTTAAACTCGCCAATGCAAAAACAAGTGCAGAAGATGAGGCAAACATTTGACTCGGTGAAGGTTAAATTGAGAGATATGCAAATTCAGTTCATACTCCTCTCCCCAGCAAAGCGAAAGGTTGTTTTTCAAGGCCACTCACACTTCTTTCAAACCCCAGAAGAAGCCTGGGCCTGTAAAGAGGAGCGCTCCTTTCTGAAACGAATAAGGACTAGTGGGTCACAAACCGGAGATGCATTAGCAAGGCTGGAACCCAAACCACAGAGTATGAGGTGTCTGGTTATGGGAGGGGGCGGAATGCAGACTCCACTAAGGGGAACGCCCATGCGTGCCGGAGAAGCGGTTGCGCTCAGAATCAGACAAAGATTCAACACAGGCTCAAGCCAGCCAAAAACATTCCAGCCAACAGGACAGCACGCACACTGAACTCTCAGATAAGGAGTATCTTGCGGACACAGACAGTAACCATCTACTTCTCAATAACATTAACCAATTAGAAGATCAAGGCACCGAGATAAGAAATTCAGAGAACACACACGAGCAGCAGGACATGGGCTAAACCACGGCATATGCTGATGGCAGACATACTGCAGAACCGCTAAAGAGCCCTCCAGACATTACTGTGCTCAGCGTTTCTGAGCGCAATGATTTACTTGAAGTTTATATCCTTTTTGCATTGATTTGTATTGAGAGGGTTTGGGGAAGGGGATGGGACTACAGACCTCTGAGGCTACACTTGCGACAAGTTGTCATGTTGACACTTCAGGGGATAGGCATAGGAAGTAGGAGAGAGTGGGTGGAGGGGATAGGTTGAGGGACCAAAAGCCTTATAGTTTTGTTTGTGAATACGTTCCCCATACAGTCAGAAGCAGGAGTGCTGTCGTTGACAGGGACAGGAGGGACGAGACCAACAGAAGGCCTAAACGCGCACACAAAGATGTATATAAAATATACACATAATGAGTGCCGAAACATACACAGTACTGACGTGGAATGTCAATGGGCTAGGTAGCAATATTAAGAGAGGATTGGTAACAAGACACATCATGGGGCAGATGTACCAAATATCCATTTTGCTAGTTCTTAATAGCGATTTTTAGCAAATCGCTATTAAGGACTCGCAAAATGCAATGTATCTATGAATCGCAATAATAATTGTGATTCCTACATATTCCTTAATTGGGAATCACAAATTGCGAATCGCAATTAAGGAATACCTTCCCATTCATTCTTATATGCTTAGAGGCCCATAGGAATGAATGAGAAGACATTCACAATTTGCGAGTACCCATTAGGTACTCGCAAATTGCGAATGCAATTTCAAGGGTTCAAGGGTGTTAAAAGGACACCCTGTTGCACCCTGAAATATGGATGTGCGCCACATGGCACTTTGAAAAATGCAAAAAGTGCATTTTTCAAAGAAATTGCAAATTACCACCAACTTGAAGTTGTTGGTAGTTTGCGATTTCTTGAGGCGAAATCGCACAACTTGGGTGCTTCCAGAACTGCATTTAAGGAATCGCAACTTGCGATTCCTTAAATGCATTATCAAAATAGGGAATTGCAAATTTTGCGATTCCCTATTTTGTGAGGGCCTTTTGGGATTCTCTATCTTAATTAGGTAAAAAACCCCTTCCACACAACGAAAACTTGGACAGATTCTGGTGGGACTATTGTCGCTGTCCATGGAATCTGCGGACAATGAGTGCTAACGTTAATCAGTGTCTACGCCCCGCCAAGACTGCAATCCCAAACCTTAGATTCAATTGCCAGGATATTATTAGAATCGGGCCCTTCCTCACACATCATTGCAGGTGACATTAATGACATAATCGACTCAGGCCTCAACTGCACACACGTTGCCACAGGAACACGGGTTCCCACCCCATTGGTGGACTTTGAAAAGTTGCTAGGACTGACCGACCTTTGGTGATGACAACATCCGCTAGAGCGTGCCTATTCCTACCTCTCCAGGGCCCATTGAGTCTTCTCCAGACTCGATTACTTTTTTACCCTGGTGGGGGAGATACGAACAGTGAACAGGTTGGAATACCTTGCAAGGAGCATCTCTTACCACTCACCACTGTGGTTAACAGTGGGAGGAAGAGGTGACAGGCAACGATCAGACTGGAGACTGATTGCCTGGGAGCTCCGTGACAAAATAGTAGCAGGAGCAATAAGGAAGGAGACTGAATTATACTTTCAAGAGAATGAGAGCTCAGTGGCCTCAGCTACCACCCTTTGGTGGTAATTCGAGGGAGAGTGTAGGTTTTCATAGCTTGAAAACAAAGAGTGAAAACTCGCCAAATAGAAACACTGGAAGGTAAACTCCTTGAACTAGAGAGAAATATTTCCCCAGACACTGAGGTCCCCCTACTACGACAAATCACAGTTACACCCAGGGAACTTCGAGCCCTACAAGAATGGGAGGTACAGGCACACATTCAGGATATACACCACAGATTCTATGAGTCTGGAGACAGAGCAGGGAGGCTCCTGGCTTGGCTGGGCAGGAAGGATAGACAGATGAGCTGGGTGGCCCAGATCCAGAAGTCGGAAGAATGACATGTAACTGCACACACCGGAGTGGGGGCTTTTACACGGACCTATATCCGGCTAGGCCACTGGCAGACGAATCCCAGATAACAGAATACTTTAGGTGTATCGATACTCCTAGCCAGCCGCGAAAAGAGAGAGAAGCCTTAGACAAAAATCAGGGAAAACTCCAGGACCAAATGGGCTGCTTGTGGAATTCTTCAAGAAAAATGCTAGTCTGCTGGGCCCACACCTTCTAAATACGTTTCAGGTGGCGTGGGAGGAGGGGTCAATTTCACCAGATCTTTGTCAAGCTACGGTGGTAGTTATTCCAAAATGGGGTAAACCCCCAGAGAGCTGCGGAACCTCCCACCAAATATCATTGCTAAACATCGAAACAAAAATCTTGGTCTGCATCTTAGCGACAAGACTCTTAACAGTGATTACATCTCTGATCCACCGGGACCAATCGGGCTTTATGCCTGGATGAGCTAAGCGTTTCAATCGCCGTCGGCTGGCCTACTGGCTAGACACAGTGAAGAGCAAGTCTACTGCACAAGTGCTCCTATCACTGGACACGGAGAAGGCCTTCAACACAGTCCACTGGCCTTTCATGAGGCAAGTGCTTGTGAGGTTCGGGTTTGGACGAGCATTTATGACTTGGGTGGAGCTACTGTATTCTAACCCCAGGGCTAGAGTTAGGGTTAATGGGGTAAAGTCAGCTGACTTCCCCATTAGAAGAGGAACCAGACAGGGCTGTCCCTTATCTCCTCTGCTTTTCGCGCTGTTCCTGGAGCCATTGGCTTGCCTAGTTAGAACTCACCCAGAACTTAGAGGCTTCCAGGACACTGGAGGTCAACTTACAGACAAATAAATATCCCGGTACACGGATGACATTCTGCTTTACATCACCAACGCTGACATTACACTCCCCCTGATACTACAATTGTTTAAGGAATATGGTAAATGCGCAGTATATAATATCAACTAGGGAAAGTCGAGTAAGCGTGGGTGTAAAATCTGTTTAGTTCGCAGAATTTGCGGATTTTTTGGCAAATTCGCGGTCTGCGAATTGTGCGAATTTGCGCAAAAATCTGCTAATTCGCAAGCTGCGTATTTTTTTGCTTGGTCGCCCTTGAAAAATACAATATCACGCGCGCTGCGTTGAATTACCGTGATTCTGTGTTCACCGAGTTGTTTTTCTCCCGGTTTGCGTGTGCTGCGCCATTTTGGATCTTGCTCTGTGATCGCGCGAGAGTTTTTCGACCGCGATTATGTCATCGCGGCCCGCCATCTTGCACAGCGAGAGTTTGACAACGCGAGTACATCATAAGGGCCCGCGAACACGCATCGCGGGAGTAAACAATGCCGAACACGTAGATGCGGCGCGCAGCTGACTTCCGGCGGGAGATTTGAACAGCTCGCTTTCCCGAAATTGCAAAAATTGCAATTCTGCACAAGAAATCCACCGCAGGCAGCATAAACGTTCTGAAAATGATGATTTTGATCAGAATAACTCCTCAGATTGACATTTGGCTGCACTTTTTGGTGCAAGGAGTCCATTTTGGGGGCGGGGGGGTGGGAGGAAGGAAGTACCCCAGAGTCTCCAACTTCCTGTTCCTGTCCAGCAGGCTCCTCCCAGTGCTTTGTCCATGTCCTGGGCACTTTTGATTTGGATCTGGAGCTGGAAGGATTACTTTTTGTGGCTGCTGCTAGATATTTGTATTTGAGGACTTTTTGGACTTTGGAGTTTGGATCACTTTTGGACTTGAGATTTTACAAGTAAGTTGGTGTTGTTTGTTTGGGGCATTGCAGTTGCTGCAACTACAGTTTTAAAACTTTTTTCACAACTTAAAAAAAAATATATTGTTGGTAGCCACAGTATCCAGTAGGCCCAGGGTTAGTCATGGGTGCATGATACAACTGTTTCTGTGATTTTTTTGGAACTTAGTTCTCATTTATGTCATGGAATTTTAGCTCACTGTTATATTATGATTTTTTATTTTTTATTTTGGGGTGCCTGTAAATCCTCACTAGCCAGTAGGCCCAGGGGTACTCAGTGGTGCATGGACCTAGTCTTTCTGTGGGGTGTCTTGAATTTAAACATCATTGTGGGCATGGATGACATTGGATTGTGGTGATTTTTGTGTGTTTTTTGACTTTGTGGGGTGTTGTTGGGGCCTGGCCATGTGGTTGTGGCCATTTTGAGGCCTGGTCAAGTCAGGGCCTGGCCACGTGGCTGGGGGACAAGGGGCCATTTTGAGCCAGGCAGTGTGCTTTGAGCCATAGGGTTGCACCCATCCTGCCCTGCTTTCATCCATTATGCCCAGGGGTAGTGAGTGGTGCATGGACCAATGAAGTGAATTTAAACATCATTGAGGGCATGGATGGCATTGGATTGTGTTGATGTTTGTGTGTTTTTTGACTTCTTGGGGTGTTGTTGTTGGGGCCTGGCTCTGTGGGTGCGGGCCATTTTGAGGCCTGGTCCAGGCAGGGCCTGGCCATGTGGCTGGGGGACAAGGGGCCGTTTTGAAGCCAGGCAGTGTGCTTTGAGCCATAGGCCTGCACCCAGCATGCCCTGCTTTCACCCATTGTACCCAGGGGTAGTGGGTGGTGCATGGACCAATGCTTTGAGAGGGGCCTCTTGAATTTAAACATGATTGAGGGCATGGATGGCATTGGATTGTGTTGATTTTTGTGTGTTTTTCGAATTCTTGGGGTGTTGTTGTTGGGGCCTGGCCATGTGGGTGGGGGCCATTTTGAGGCCTGGTCCAGGTAGGGCCTGGCCATGTGGCTGGGAAACAAGGGGCCATTTTGAAGCCAGGCAGTGTGCTTTGACTTGAGCCATAGGCCTGCACCCAGCCTGCCCTGCTTTCACCCATTATGCCCAGGGGTAGTGAGTGGTGCATGGACCAATGCTTTGTGTGGGGCCTCTTGAATTTAAGCATCATTGAGGGTATGGATGGCATTGGATTGTGTTGATTTTTGTGTGTTTTTTTACTTCTTGGGGTGCTGTTAGGGCCTGGCCATGTGGGTGGGTACCATTTTGAGGCCTGGTCCAGGCAGGGCCTGGCCATGTGGCTGGGTGACAAGGGGCCGTTTTGAAGCCAGGCAGTGTGCTTTGAGCCATAGGCCTGCAACCGGCCTGCCCTGCTTTCAACCATTATGACCAGGGGTAGTGAGTGGTGCATGGACCAATGCTTTGTGTGGGGCCTCTTGAATCTAAACATCATTGAGGGCATGAATGGCATTGGATTGTGGCGATTTTTGTGTGTTTTTCGACTTCTTGGGGTGTTGTTGTTGGGGCATGGCCATGTGGGTGGGGGCCATTTTGAGGCCTGGTCCAGGCAGGGCCTAGCCATGTAGCTGGGGGACAAGGGGCCATTTAGAAGCCAGGCAGTGTGCTTTGACTTGAGCCATAGGCCTGCACCCAGCCTTCCCTGCTTTCAACCATTATGCCCAGGGGTAGTGAGTGGTGCATGGACCAATGCTTTGTGGGGGCCTCTTGAATTTAAATATCATTGAGGGCATGGATGTCATTGGATTGTGTTGATTTTGTGTGTTTTTCGACTTCTTGGGGTGTTGTTGTTGGGGCCTGGCCATGTGGCTGGGGGCCATTTTGAGGCCTGGTCCAGGCAGGGCCTGGCCATGTGGCTGGGGGACAAGGGGCCATTTTGAAGCCAGGCAGTGTGCTTTGACTTGAGCCATAGGCCTGCACCCAGCCTGCCCTGCTTTCACCCATTATGCCCAGGCGTAGTGAGTGGTGCATGGACTAATGCTTTGTGTGGGGTCTCTTGAATTTAAACATCATTGAGGGCATGGATGGCATTGGATTGTGTTGATGTTTGTGTTTTTTCGACTTCTTGGGGTATTGTTGTTGGGTCCGGGCCATGTGGGTGGGGGCCATTTTGAGGCCTGGTCCAGGCAGGGCCTGGCCATGTGGCTGGGGGACAAGGGGCCATTTTTTTGTTTTTAATTTTTGTAAACCTTTATTGTGCATAAAAAATTAACAAATACGGGCCCACAACCGTCAGGCCGGCCACGATACTTTCAGCACAAGAGCGAACAATACGGATTCCCAGCGGCACCAGGATAGATAGTAATAGTCATAAAATAATTCTGCAAACGATTACGTGCCACCAGGAAAACAGGATCAGTAAGGTTAGTTTTTTTAAAAAATTTTCTGTAAGATGTAAAACAATAAACAGTGAAGAATAGAGATCAAGGAGTACTGAGTCCGTATCATTACTTCACATCATGAGTAGGCAACAGCATAGTATGGAATCACCCGTATAAGCTAGCATCTGAGACAACATGGCGGTTTAAGGAAAAACAACAGGAGCGCAGACTGGCAAGCACACGCCACGCTTAGCGCCACCCACTCCCACTAACCCTTCCCTCAGACCCAGGACAGAAACAGATAAAGAAAAGCGCAGAAAATAGAAAGGCCCATAGAAATGAACTATATGAAATTAAAACCCCCCCCCCCAACCCTACATCAATGCGGAGGCTACGGCCTACCCCCCCCCCCCCGACAATGTGCCTGTCCCCCACTAAGAACCCGAAATATAGGGAAAGAAAAGAAAGAAATAGAAAGGAAAACCATAATACTGGAGGAGGGCCAATTCTAAATCACCCGAACTCCCCGGCCATCAAGTCTCTTCACTTCCCACAATAACAAGTCAGAGCGTCCATACATTTAGAAAACAGGGAGAGACATCAAAAATCGCTTCAGCACGTGTCGAGGAGGCGTCCCGTCCCGGGCCCCCACCCGTCCCTCAAGCACAGTCAACACAACGAAGATTACTCCTAACCCTGGCCAGATTTCAAGCGTCCATCCAAATATGACCCCGGATTGCACGCCGCTCCAGATAGAACAAAGGGACAAGATGGCCGCCCCCCATATGGATAAGGTCCCCCTGCACAGATTGTACACACCCAGTCACAAACCATGGCAGTGATCCAGAACAGTGTCGCACCCAAGTCCACCCAATGCAGCATAACACAGCAACTTAAACCCACAGCAGCTCCGGCCTGGGCAGCTTGGAAACATAGTTGCATCCCCAGCTGAGCCACGAACGAGGGCAGGGGTCCATTGTTCGACAGTGAAGGCTGAGGCAGGCAGGGAAACAAAGTAGTCTCCATGACATGGGCTGGCGGCAGTCCTGCAGAGATTACAGTTTCAAAATGTTGCTTCAGTTGATAGTTTCGCTGCAACAATGTCTCCGTGTCGATTTCAGGAGAGGCTCGGTCGATCACACAAGGGGGGCCAGCTGGTGAGGCATTCCCCGGCCCGAGAGCGGCTGCATCCAACTTATCTCCGAGCGCACAGTAGCGATCATGCCAGTCCGCCCTTAGCTCGTTCAGCGCTGCAAGGATGGAGGCATGGGTGATGGTAGGCGGCCGATCTAGTGAATCGGCAGTGCGAAGATCAGCAAAGTGTTCCGACCGCCACTGGAAGCCATGGAGGGCGACACCTTCAGGGGCAGAGACGGGGACCATTCGTGCCGTGGAGGAGACGACCGCCATATTGTGCACCAACAAAGGGTCTCCACTCAGTCGGGTGGATCCTACGATAGGCAGCTGGGGTACGATCTCTCACAAATGCCTGAGCTCCCCGCAGTAGCGTGTAATGAGTCCTGTAGGTCCCGTCATAAAAACCCGTCCCGGCGTGAAGCAATGGCGAGTTGCAGCGGCCATTTCCACCTCATCGACCACAAAGCAGCGCGGCTCACCTTAACACCGCTATGAGGGGAGAAAGCGATGAGAACCCACAGCCGGTCGAGTAGCACTTCCAGAGGAGGGACCGGTGTGGGCACCTGACAACCAATCTTAGCGGGGGGCGCAGGCACACCACCCGTCGGTGGGATCCAAGGAGCTCCGGCCGTCTCCAGCTGGGCGCATCGACCCGGGGCACTGGTCCAGGGCTCGGCTCCGTTCGTTGAGAAAGCCCGCCGTTACCACCAGCAATCGGGCAGGTAGGAGCACCGGAGAAACGCCACCAGCAACAGCGCGCCTCCCTCGTCTTTTCGCAGCTAATTTGCCGCAGGATAGTAGACAGGATAGATTAATAGCAAAACAGGCTCGGGGAGCCGGGCGATTACACGTCCGTCTCCGCCGCCATCTTGGCTCCTCCTCTCAAGGGGCCATTTTTAAGCCAGGCAGTGTGCTTTGACTTGAGCCATAGGCCTGCACCCAGCCTGCCCTGCTTTCACCCATTATGCCCAGCGGTAGTAAGTAGTGCATGGACTAATGCTTTGTGTGGGGCCTCTTGAATTTAAACATCATTGAGGGCGTGGATGGCATTGGATTGTGTTGATTTTTGTGTTTTTCGACTTTTTGGGTTGTTTAACTGAGGTTCCTTTGGCTTCCTTTGCTTTTAGGTGTACAAGAGAACCTCCAGTGCCAGGAAGAAGTCCTGCAGCGGTGTGTGAAGCACAACGTCACGTGACGTCACATGTGGCCACAGACAACTCTGCAACTCGTGCAACTGCGGTCTGCTGTTCTAACATCTGAAGAAAATGGGCCCAAAGAAAGGTGGCCGTAGCTCCTCTACAATGAAAGTTGCCACTGCCAGTAAGAAGGAGCAGAAGAAGCAAGTGGTGCCACTTACCAAGGAGACTGGTGTGCCCACTGACACTTTTTTCAGCGGGGTCTGCCGGGGACCAAGCTGGGAGCAGCACCTCCGCTTCATTGGGCTCAGTGCCACTAAACCAAGTTAGGTCCAAGTCCATGAGTGCTGCAGAGGCAGCCACTTTGGTTGTTCAATCACCATCGGCCAGTGATGTTGGCTCATCGCAAGAAAGTAGCACCCAATCAACGCAGGCTGTAACTCAGCTGATGAGTGTTCAACAACCACAGCCGCAACTAGTACATGTGCAAGTACATGCGCAAGGAGAGGCGGAAGGAGAGGCGCAAGGAGAGGCGCAAGTAGAGGCGCAAGGAGAGGCCCTAGGAGAGGCGCATGGAGCGGCACAACTGCCCACAATGCATGTTCCTCCAGAAGTGGGGGCACATCAGGAAATCGAGATTCAAGCGGAGGTATTATCCGAGGAAGCCACTCCTCCTGAGGATGATCCATTGTCTTCCAGATCCCCGGCAAGAAAAGGTCAAGGAGGTCCACTACAAGTTCTTCTTCAAGCCCCCTTCCTTCTGATGACCTTGATTTTGATTGGAACCCAGCAATGCAGTCGGAGAGGGAGGCACGCCACGAGCCGACAAAGGTAGCTAAGCCTAAAAGGAAGGTTCCCGCAAGGCTTTCACTTATGGCTGATGATAACGACGAGGAAGAAGTGGTGTATGCTGCTGATGAACAGTCTGACGACGACCCAGTCATCACAGACGTCACTCCAGCCCCCAGCGGGCATGCAGCAGACAGACATTTTTACCCTATCCCAAATTGCTGCTGAGCGGGATGTGGGCGGCGTGGCACTGGTACCACCACCAACGCATTTAACTACTACACCAACACGACCTACAGCTTCCATATTTTCTCTTCAGAAGGCCCGGATCCAGCTCGACCTCCATTACCTCAAGTAGTTGTGCTGTAAGTGCACAACAGAGTTGAATTCAGCCACGCCCATCCTCCCAAAAGGCGGAAAACGTGGTTGTTTGTTCGATTTGTAGAACTGTAGTTAGTCGGGGTAAGCTTGGTACCAACTATGGTACCGGAGGCCAGAGAGGTCATCTTCAAAAACACCACACTCTCATTTGGGAGGCGCACCTAAGGAAGATCCAGGGAGCCAAAAGTACAACAAATCCAAATGTATCCATTCATATTGCATCTGATGATGACGAGGGGCTGATCATGCAGGGGGGAAGTGAAGAAGCGACTGACATTTTTCTGGTACACCCAGTACCCCTGGCAGCAGCACTGCAGTGGTAGCGCCCACACCCTCCACCCCTGCAACATGTATGAGGCACACTAAGAGTCTGGGAGAGACACCAATGCGAAAAAGTAAATCAATGAGCCTAACTGGTTTGAAGAAGTCTGCATCATCATCATCACGTAAAACAGTCCAGACCACCATTAGCAGAATGTTTTGGTCGGATTCGCCATTTGAACGCAACTACCCAACGGCACGTCTGTATAACGCAAAGCTGGCTAAAATGCTAGCGCTGGACCTTCTCCCTTTTTCTTTCGTGGAAGGGATGGGTTTTCTTGAATTTGTGGCAACAGTCTGCCCTAAATGGAAGGTTCCTAGCCGGTCCTATTTTGCCAGGGTTGCTGTTCCAGCACTACATCAAGATGTGCTGGAGGTGATTGGCGCAGCTATTCAGAAGAGTGCTGTTCACACTATCCACCTGACAACAGACATGTGGACCAGTTGGCAAGCCCTTGATTACATGTGCATCGCTGCACACTGGGTCTCTTTTGCAGGGGTTAAAGACAAGTTAAAAGTAGGTGTTGACACCGACACAGTTTTTTAAGCTACTCGGAAACATGCAACAATAGCCATATTTGCCATGGAGAAAACTCATACTGCCCCTAACCTTTTTGAGGAGTTTGATAGGAATGTCAATGAATGGCTGCCTCCAATAAATCGCATAATTGGTTATGTTTCCATGGATAATGGCAGTAATATAGTTAAGGCAATGCAAGATGGTAACGACTTCAGAGTGCCGTGGTTGGCGCACAATATTAACATTGTGGTGCAAGATTTCTTGAAAAAAGAAAACACAGTCAGCAAGTTACTGACCACCTGCCGAAGAATCTGCACACATTTCAGCCATTCTTTTAAGGCCCGGAAGCAGCTGAGGAGTATTCAACATGAACGTAGACTGCCAGTCAAAGGACTCTTCCAGGAGGTGGCAGCACGTTGGAACTCAACCTTTTACATGCTTGAGCGTCTGTCTGAGCAGTGGGGGATAATAAATGACATGCCTATAAACTGGGTTCTACTATGAAAGACATGAGGCTAGAGTTGGAGGAATGGAAGCTAGTTGCAAGCCTGACAGACATGCTTCGTCCTTTTGAGGTCTTCACGCGTGAAGTCAGCAGGGAGGACTGTTCTCTGGGCAAAGCTATCCCATTGTTGCGCATGCTAGAGCACCAACGTAAGGCGGTGTCTTCAACGTTCCGAGATGATGCTGAAAAGCAAGACGCATATCAGTTGGCGGAGAGGTTATTAAGCCGCCTAGTTGCCAATGAAAGGCTTAAAAACATACATACAGAACAATATTACATTTGTGCCACTATTCTGACAAAAAGGCAGTGGCCAGCAAAGCATTAATTTCTTTTGATGAAGCAGATGTTTCAAAGTACAAACATTGGCTAACTTTGTTAGCCACTCAGTTCGGAAAAGAGCGGCAGAAAATTGAAGGAGCCGGCAAAAGTACAACTGAATCAGCAGGCCATCCAGCGCCAAGTTCCACTTCTGAATCTGGGGCCGAAGGGAGTCACTTTCCCTCACAGCCGTTAACGACACCAGCAACCGTATCATCATCCTCACCTGCACCAGGCCCAGCCATAATATTTTCGGAACCGGATTGGCTAATTCATCAAAGGCTTGCTCGTTCCAGTGATGCAAAGGCCACAGATGGTGCGCAAAGTGAAGCAATCCTGGAGAACCGTCAGTCGATGGTGCAGGCCTATCTGGATGACCCAACAGAGGTCTTTGTTAATCAGAACCCATTGCTGTATTGGTATAGGAAAAGGGCTCTGTGGCCACTGGTCACCAACCTGGCTCTAAATTATTTGTCTTGCCCACTCGCAAGTGTGTCTTCTGAACGTGTTTTCAGTGCTGCTGGTGCCATTGTAACTTCAAAAAGGACCCGCCTCTCAACCAAAAATGTGGAGAGGTTAACACTGATCAAGATGAATCAGCACTTCATACCACCAGATTACAAAATACGTGAATGCACGCAGGAAGAAGAGGACACCGACTTAGGTGACAGAAGTTCTTCTCTGTTAGCTGACCTACTCCCGTCTCAATTCATAGAGTTTTAGGACGAGCTCTACTTCCCTGACACCGACGCCTGAAAATGACTTCCTTTTTTTTCGTCCTTATTCACTCTTATTCCTGTGTGTCTTTCTTTGTTTTACAACAACAAAACTCCAATCACCTAATCACAACAAGTCCATCAGCAGCACTGTCTTCATCTTCTTTCCTTATTGATTTGAAGATGCCACAGACTGCATTCCTGAGGTTCACAAGTTCACAACTCAATCATGCTCCTCTATCCTCCTCCTCCAGACTCCCAATATCCATTTCCCTCAAGGCAGATGGCTGGATTACGCAGAATAAAGAAACTTTGTCTTCGTACTCGTAGACGAGTCCCCTCAAGTGGGACTGGAATTAATGACTACATGCTTGCTGATTGCTGACAGTTACTTCTGAAATTGATTGACAGGAGAGGCTGCCCTGTGGTCCCGCACTTTCAGAAGAAGATGCAGACAAAAAGTGGAACAGGTAATGAATAATGAGAAGAAGATGGCATGCAGTGGACATCAATGGCTGTCTGGCTCTGATGAAAGCAATTGCTGTTTGTTTGTTGTGCATGAAATGAATCATATGTCTTCTGTTATTTAATCTTTTACACACTAAATGTAACTCAAGTCTACTCTGCTTTTTTTACCTTGTTTAATTCAAATTGTACTTCAACTGCAGGGGCCACTACGTTGCATTTTCCAATATGCAAAATGTCCTTGGACTTACTGTTTGCGAATATACCATGATGATTGATTAAATATTATATCTTTTTTCTTTACAGTCACTCACTGGGATGGATGGATCATCAGCGTTGGTTTAGGGAAGAACTATGGCCAATTTGTGAGTGTCAAACAGGTAAACCAGTCTACAACAAGTACTACAGCCGAACTACATGTCTGTCTAGTCGTGGTATGGAGTGGTTGAGGCAGTGTAGTGTTGTTATGCCAGGCAGATTACAGAGTGCAACAGTTGATGTAAAATTGGGGCTATGTGGCTTGCTGCATACAATTAGATATGCTTTGTCTGTCTGTGTCAAAGAGCCTAGGTATGCTACATCAGGTTGCTTCACTCAGTGGTGCCTGCCTTGACCGTCTGCATGGCCGTGCCGCAAGCATTGCCCAACAATCTGTTACACTCAAAAGTTTGCGAATTTTCGGCAATTTTGCGAGATTCTCGGATTGTGAATTTGCCGCCGAAAAACAGTAAATTTCGCGAGCGGAACGGAATTTTGTTTTTGGCCCTTGCTTGCGGCAGGGCCATGCAGACGGTCAAGGCAGGCACCACTGAGTGAAGCAACCTGGTGTAGCATACCTAGGCTTTTTGACACAGACAGACAAAGCATATCTAGGGTTAAGGGTTCAGTGCGGTTTACTAGGGTTTTTGGGTTTAATGAATAATTTGGTAGGGTTCCTGGAGTCTAGGGCTCAGGGCCTGATGCAGGCTTGTTCATAATGATGTTGGCAAGGTTTTAGGGGGGTTTGGCGTTTTTTCAGAATTGGCCGAATTGTGGCCTTTTTTGGTGTTTTGCGGGCGCGTATGTTTGGGTGAACTAGTCGTACACCTTACAGTGGATCGATTTTGTTCTGCCTTGCTGAGATTCTTGGGAATCACTGGAATTGAATTGAATTGAATTGAATTGAAAGAATATTTATATAGCGCCTATGCTACCCGGAGGCCTCATAGCGCTTCAGAACCAAGAAGTAGCAATTACAGAGTTGTAACAAGATTATCGATCAAATAGATGCATTTTCAGAAGTTTACGGAAGGCAGTTAGACTACGGGTTTCTCTTATTAGCTGAGGGAGAACATTCAATAGCTTGGCCGCTGAGTATGAAAAGGAGCGGCCTCCCCACCTCGCTTTTTGTACCTTCCTGGCGGTTGCTAAGACTTGGCTACTGGAGCGGAGGGATCTGGATGGTTGATAAAGTGATAACATTGAGTGAAGAATGGTGTGACCTATTTTCCAGATAGCTTTGTGGGCTATACATAGTGCTTTAAACTGAACCCTGGCACCCATAGAAAGCCAGTGCAATTGACGAAGGGCGGGCCTAGCAGATTGTCTCCTTGGAACTTGCAGGAGTAATCTTGCAGCACTGTTCTGTACCACTTGAAGTTTATTTATTGTGGATAGTGGAACTCCAAGGTACAGGGAATTCCCGTAATCTAACCGGGATAAAATCAACGTCTGGATCATAATCCTGCGTGCTTCAAATGGGAGGAGAGGAAGAACCTTCCGTAACATCCTTATAAACCCATAACATGTTGATGCTAAGACGGTGGCTTGATGACTGAGATTGAGTTTGTTATCAAGCCACACGCCCAGACTCTTTATATATGGATTAGGTGGTGGAGCTGGTCCTAAACATGAGGGCCAGATGGGAATCGGTGGTGCGGGGGAGGAGTTGCCTAATATCATAAACTCCGTCTTATCTCCATTGAGACGTAGGTAAGAGTCCTTCATCCGGCTACTGCTTCAAGGCAGGGTGCCAGTCTATCAGACGATCTCCCATCGTGGCCCAAGGATACCACTAATTGGGTATAGTCTACATAGCTGACGATCTTAATGCCGAAAGGGTGAATAATAGCTGCCAACAGTTTCATATATAAATTAAAAAGCGCTGGACTTGGGGCCAATCCCTGTGGGACCCCGCATTCCAGAGATTGGCTAGATGAAACTACACCTCCTTCAAAGACTTGGAAGTGGCGATTACTGAGGAAGGAGGTGAACCACTTCAGAGCAGCACCAGACACCCCGCGCATTCTGAGTCGGTTGATCAAGATGGAGTGGTTGACCGTGTCGAATGCTGCGCTGAGGTCCAGCAGGATGATCTCGGCTCCCTCATCCACCAGTCTCCTAGCCTCCTCAGTCACTAGCAATAAAGCTGTTTCTGTTCCATGGTTAGGACGAAAACCAGTTTGAGTATCATCCAGAAAATTATTAGATTCAAGATGGGCTGTAAGAATATTATTGACATGTTTTTCTAACAATTTACTAAGCCATGGTAGGAGAGAAATTGGACGATAGTTCGATAATATAGAGGGGTCTAAGCTGGTTTTTTTTATTAATGCTTTTACCATAGCACATTTTCACATGTGAGGGACTGTGCATGTTGATATAGAGAGATTTAAAACCTCCAATATAGTGGTTTGGACAGCTTTGATAGCTGTCTTTATTTGTTTAGGAGGAGCTACATCCAGTGGAGATCCTGAGACAACTTTACTGATAATTACATCAAGTGTCTCTAAGTTTAAGAGATCTAAGTGATCCAAGATGGGGCCATGAGTAAGATCAGTGGTGTTATTATGTACTGGATCAGCTTCATTTGAGGAAAAGGCATTATATATCGTCTCTATTTTCTCTTTAAAAAATATTGCTAGTTGGTTACAGCGTTCGAGCGCTCCTTCACTGGAAGGAAGGGGTTGTGGCGGGGTAATCAATGATTTCGCTATTCGAAAAATCTCTTTGGGGGAATTCGCTGCAGCACATATTTTATCCTCGTAAAATTTTGCCTGGGTTTTCTTAATTTCATTTTTATATCTCCTGATGGTTGTTCTATATGTTTGTTTAGTTTCTAGCGAGAGGGCTCGTCTCCAAAGTCTTTCCAACTTGCGACAGGATTGTTTTAATGTTCTCAATTCAGGACTAAACCAGGGAGCCGGATTTTTCCTATTGCAGTTCTGTATAATGACTTTAGGGAGGGTCATGTCTAATGTTTCTTGGATCCAGGTGTTAAAATTAGTATTTGCTTCTTCAATATTTGTTCCAACTGTGGGCTTAGTGGCTATTAGAGATGCTTGCCATTTATCCAAGGGTAACCTATCCCATTTTCGATCCCACATTATTTTTGGGGATTGTGCCCCTCGAGTGTTTTTGGTAACCCAGAATAAGGGGATTAAAAAGTGGTCAGACCATGGAACAAGTGTCCTGGTAAGTTTCAAGAGGATCGAAGTAGTGGAAATGCTGAAAACAGCACTTTTTTGTCAAGGCGCGATTTGCGATTTCCCATGTTTTGAGGACAGCAGTATTGCATGTTTTTGGGGGGCTGCTTGAGGGTGTTCTAGGTTTTTGGGGATGGGTTGGGGGTCTGGGAGCACTGCTGGGAAGGTCTAATTTTGATTGCAAGTGGTTTGAAGAAAATCCATGGTGGAAAAGGTTTTCTTTTTTATCTCACTTGCGTGTTTTTGGGAGGCTGTTTGGGGGGGTTCTAGGTATTTGGGGGTGGGTTGGGGGGCTGGGAGCACTGCTGGGAAGGTCTAATTTTGATTGAAATTGGTTTGAAGAAAATCCATGGTGGAAAAGGGGGGTTAGGGCCTAGCTGCAGAGCGCGTTTGTAGCGATTTCAAGGTAGGCCTCGCTGAGGATAGCACTCCTTTGTGTTTTTGGGGGGCTGTTTGGGGGTGTTCTCTATTTCTGGGGGTGGGTTGACGGGTCTGGGGGCACTGATGGGAATGTCTAATTTTGATTGCAAGGGGTTTGGAGAAAATCCATGGTGGAAAAGGGGGGTTAGGGCCTAGCTGCAGAGAGAGTTTGGAGCGAGTTTCAGGTAGGCCTCTAGATTTTCTAAGTGTGGCATTTGCCATTTTTGCTTTTGGCTTGTTTGGGGGTGTTCTACTTTTTTGGGGGTGGGTTGAGGGGTCTGAGGGCACTGCTGGGAAGGTCTAATATTGGATGCAAGTGGTTTGTAGAAAATCCATGGTGAAAAAGTTTTTCTTTTTTAGCTCACTTGCGTGTTTTTGGGGGGCTGTTTGGGGGGGTTCTAGGTTTTTGGGGGTGGGTTGTGGGGGCTAGGAGCACTGCTGGGAAGGTCTAATTTTGATTGTAAGTGGTTTAAAGAAATTCCATTGTGAAAAAGGGGGGTGACACACACCCATGACTATTTGCAAATCAAATCTGATTTTCAAGTGCGCCATCAACTGGATTGATCATCAAGAACATCCTCCTCCTACAGGTGGCGAATGATTACGCTGCTGTGTCCTTCACCTTCAGTACTATTTCCTGTAGTAGCCAAAGCCAAACTCCACGCAACTAGTAGTTATACTTTGAAATAAATACTTTAGCATTTGTTAGGCTAAATTATGGCACTGTTCTTGTGTACTGTGCTATCTATTGTACTGTTCTAATGCTCCGCTCAGGCCACTAAAAGTTTCAATTTCTTTTTTGTCATATGCTGC
Source organism: Lissotriton vulgaris (assembly GCF_964263255.1). Classification (NCBI taxonomy): domain Eukaryota; kingdom Metazoa; phylum Chordata; class Amphibia; order Caudata; family Salamandridae; genus Lissotriton; species Lissotriton vulgaris. The sequence continues at coordinate 694,232,430 of NC_141687.1, read as the reverse complement.
TACTGCCACTGTGTACCAACACTACTACCACCACAACGATGCCATTTCATCCGCACAGGATTGCCAACCCTCATCGCCATTTGCCATGCAGCCAGCCCTGTGCCTAGCCCTATTCTCAAACACGAATCACAGGTAAGATAAGCGTTTGGGGGAGGAAGAATTTTGGAGTAGGAGGAGAGAGGAGAGACTGACGGTAGTACTAGTAAAGTAGTAGGACAATTGAATTCACTAACTCTGTGAGTGGCACTTACTTTTGTAAACATTTGGGCAATTACTTAGACAATTTGAATCAAGCAGCCAGTTAAGTTTCAGGAAAACAAACGTACAGTTACCCCCCACCCCGCCTCCCCCGCAAAACAGTATAAATGCATATGCTATGTTTAAGTTGAAAGTAAATAATTATTTTTATCCCTAACAAAAATAAACTATCCCGCAAGACCCGATCCACCCCCCCTCCCTAACACCAAAGAATGTCCATGAAATAAAAAGTCCCCAGTCCAAAAAACCCAACTCCCAATTCCCACCCCCCCCAAAAGTCTTTAAAAAAGGGGCAAGGGACAGTCTCTCCTCCTCTACTGCCGCCGTCGGTGTCCTTTGGCCAGGTGGTCCTGTTGTTCCCTGCGGAGGTTCTTCTTGAGCAGGGTTTTCACTCTCTCCAACTCCTGCTCAAGGTTGGACACCCTGAGGGTTAGGCGGTGGATGCGTGCCTTGCACTTGCTGTGGGGAACAGCTGATTTTTTGGCTGCTTGGTGGTGGTGGGTGGCTGCAGTACCATGGCTCCGTACCACTGGAGGCTTGCGCTGACTGGCTGACCCAGGGTGCGCGGAGGAGGATGCAGCTGTTATGGTGGATGTTGTTGTGGACTGCGACTGCGTGTCCTCCTCCTCCTGAGCCACCAGCCGCCGATATTCGGCGACAATCGTCTCCAGCTTCCTTTGCCGGGCCCGTCTAGCCAGCTCCTTCCGTGTTGGTTTGGAAGGAGCATCTATATGAAGAAAGAAAAACATACTGTAACCAATGCTTTTTATGATTAACACAAAATAATTCAGCAGAAATTTGTGTCACAGTAGCACTAGCAACTTGCAAGCACAGTACACAACATTTGTGGCCTGTATCTATCTAACCTCCCACTTCATCGGCCTCTGCTCTAACATTAGTGGGAGTTTCAGGAATTCTACTAGCACTATATGGACTCACTACATTAGACTCAGACAGTACACCAGTCTTCTTCTTCTCTCGTTTAGTGAAATTGGTACGTAAACTTGTCGAAGCCGGCATAATGCCAGCGCAGTCAACTTGCACCCGAGAAAAACAGACGTAAGCCATGATGACACATACTTGCGTTACTGTACTACTCTAGGTCATGCAGGTGGTGAAGCTCTTACTTTTCTAATACGGGTGGCACTGGCCATACTCTGTTACAAGAGCTACTGTGATTGTGATTGTGAGCAGCATTTATATAGCGCATGGATAACCGGAGGCATCCCAGCGCTTGATTAATTTAACTTTCACCCTGCAGTGCCAATGACTACTAGAAAAGGAAAATGAAGAAGATAAATAATATGATTATCTATCCCTTCACAGGATATTTGCTTACATATGGAATGCTTTGTTTTTTATTGAGTGAACACTGATAGGCCACACATGAATGACAGAGTTGTAATAAAATTATTAACAGAGGTAGTGAATGGCCTCTGTAATGGCAGGATATATGCTGTGCTTGCAAACTACTGATACTAGTCATGGTAGTATTCTGATAAATTACATCTTCTTTTCCACGCCTTTGCTAGACTGTAACGGACGTGCGGGTGGGGTTTTAATTGCTCTTCAAAGTAACACTTACTTCATCCAGTGGCCGTCTACTCTGTCTACATACACCTATGCTATCTATGAGTAAGACAGTACCATGATCCAGGCATCCATCCATTCAAAGTAAATGTCAATCATTCTTCTTAATGTCTCAACTGGACAAACCTTAGTTTTTCACATGGAAAAACGACCTTTTTATTTTATTTTGTAAACCGCCAGCCATGCATCCGTGCTTGACTTGCATTTGAATTTGAACCAAAGGATATATTGCGCACACATACAGTTTCTGTTTCACCCACCCAGGCAGTCCTCTTCCCTTTCTCCTTCCACCCATCCTTGCTTTAGCCTTCAACCGGCCATATATCATATTCCCAGCCTCCTCGGGCAGCATTCAAAAACACGTATCATTCCTAGCCAGTCATTACTTTTAACTCGCTCGTCCTTCCTTACACCCTTCTTTACCTTTTCCTTCATCCCATCCATCAACTTCATCTCTGATCTGACTTGGCTTCTCAATAAAACTTTCACAGCTGAGTTGAAGTCAAATTTAGAGGAGGCCATTGGTTACTCGTAAACTCCTGCTGCTAATGCTATTGCTCATGCGAAGTCAAGGGTGAATGTCTTCTACCTGGTTGACAAAAACTTACTTCTAAATTTGTAAGTCTTGTTAACAGTAAAGTGTACTTGTACTGTACAACATATACACCCGTGCAGAGAGCACACTCTGCAGTCTGGAATCTCAATAAGTAAGGAATATAATAGCTTACCACTGCCCGCCACTACCGTGGCATCCCCACAGCAGTTCCTGATGGCTGTTCCACCGCCTCCGCCCCAGGAGTGCCCACCTTCGCTCTGGCCCCGGCAATGGTGGATGGTTGTGCCGATGTTCCGCTTAGAAAATACATTTCATATTCTTAGATGCCATATACACCACTCCCTATTTTTTCTAGGAATTAAAAAATGTTACTAGTACTACATAAAGAAATTTAATAATTTGTGACTCTCTAGTCTCGAAACTACAAATTTCTCTTTCTTCAGGGAAGGCTTTTTTTATTTATGCTTAGCCGTAACATGTCTTGCTACACTTTTTGGCACAACTGATGAATGCTTGCTTTTTAACACGCACCATTTTTCTCATAACAGACAGAAGCTTCCCTTCTAAGAGCAAGATCAGATCATCATCACTTGGAGTCAGCAACGATTCATCCCCACAAAGAAGACTTGAAGTTCCAACCAGGTGAGGGCTCTCCCACAATTAATGTGTGAAATCAGCCACTTTTCAGTTTTGAATCCTCCACAGTTTATCTTATATGATGAAGTTGATTTTAATTAATATTTTTTAATTTTAATAACGCTTTAAAACTTACATAGACTCTGTGGTGTTTGGTCATGAGTGAGTGAGCGAAAGGGTTTGCAATTTGCAAGCATGAGTCCATGGCTCAGAGAGGTCAGGACTCTGACTCCGTAGTCTTATGTCCTGGGTTGTATAATCATTGGGGATCAATCATTGCTGCATTCGGGAGCTAAAATAATGACTCTGACACACTAGCTAGTCAGTAAGGAGATTGGGGGTTCAACTTCTGTTATGACTGAGATATGTGGAAAGTCTAACTGCGCCTATTATAATTCATAACCAATGCCCTATTTCTTGTCCATAGTTCTGTTTGTGCAGAATAGTCCCTGCAACAGTAGTAGTATGGATTGTCTTCCTATCCAATAAAAAAGTAAACTAGTATCTTATTCTTGGTGGCCATTGACATTTTATTGTTGGGAATTGTCAAAGCATAAACATTTAGAAGACTTCAATAGACAGTAAGGACAACCCAGAGGACTGCACTCAGTGCATAGAGCTATCGCTGAATAGAATAGGAGTTTTGTTTAACACCTTTTGCCAACTGTGCAAGCTTAGTTAGCTACACAGACAGACTAATAATAATCTAGTAGTACCACAGGGAGTCCTATTAGAGGCAGGATAAGAATTTAGAAACAGTCTACAAAAAGATAAAAGGCGATTTAGTAAAAAATAGAATGAGGAACGTTTGGAAAAAATACAGGTGCTGTAAAAGACAGAAAAGTATAATTATTAATATTAACAGGAAAACTTACTGGGGCCAGCAGAGGAGCCCTCGCCGGACCGATCCTGGCCTTCCTGCTGTTGTCCCTGCTCCGCTGGCGCCGCTACCTCCTCCTGTGTCCCCTTGCCCCTGGGGGAAGCTGATGTACAACATGAAAGAAAGACACAAACATGGATGATTGTTGTCAACCACATCAAACATTTAAAAAAAACAATAACAAATTATTTCGGGGAAATCGACAACAATTGCACTAAATGTATTGACCGATCTGATGTGGTCTAATAGGATATTGCTTGATTCACGGACCGCCTACTTGGAAAGTTATGTTACACACTAAACCAACTACAAAAAGGTTCTACTAGGAATGGCAGGCAGCACTCCACAGCACGCGAAGTGACAGACACAGTCTGTCATGATCACCACCACTATCTCTTCTTAGTGGTAGGAGTACAAAGGAAGGACTGGACTTGAGTCTCTAATGCATTACGCAGTTCTGTAAAGTACACTGATACATAATCATCACCCAGGCCAAATGAACACAAAATTGAAAACAAGTAAGCATAGTAGCACCGCCAGTGAGCAGGCCAGCACCTGCAATCACAGAAGCTTTTGAAACATAATTTACTTGCAATGTAATCAGCAGCATTCTTGCTCTTCGGAAATACAAGCATTTGCAATATGATAACATGGAGCAGGAGAAAACAGGGTAGTGATTAAATAGCTACTACTACTCACCAAGCCCAGGGACCTCAATGCCTAGCAGGTCGAGCAGGTCGTGTTCCCGGTCCAGGACGTCGGACCACCGGTGCGTCGCCTGGCTGTAGGTGCGCCGGACCCCAGACTCACGATACATGGCCCGGCACACCTTACCCCATAGCTGGCGACGCTCCCGGAGCCCGTATCAGGCACCGAGCCTGCCGCCTGCTGCGCTGAAAATTTCCCAGGCTACAACTGCTTCCCCCCTTAAGCGCACACATGGGAGCCGGGTACGGGGTGCGGGACCCTTCCCCTTACTCTTCCCGGCTCCCTTTGCCATGGTCCTGGACAGCTGCGAAAAAAAATAGGAAAGAATAGGGAAAAGTAAAGAAAAGAGTTAAAAAAAAGTAGCTTTATAAGTAACCAAAAGTAGAAAAAAACACAAAATATAGATGTAGAAAAAGAGAGGGATAGATAATGAGTAAAAAAGATCAAAAAAAGTTAAAAGAAACAAAGGATTGCAAAGATTAGCAGAGGATTGGAAAAGCATGCCCAGAACCATAGCAATGAATGAAAAACAAGATGGCCACGCCCATTGAGGACGACGTGGGTAAGTTTGCGCGATATTTCCCCCGCGATCACGCAAAAACGCCCGCGAACATGTAACCGCACCCCGCGCACAGAGCGAGCATGCAAATAGCCGGAAACGGAAATACGCAACGCGAACAAGATGGCCGTGCCCATGTACGACCGCATGGGTAACTTCGCGGTTGGTGCGCTCCAAGCGGCCCGCGAACACGCAAAAAGAACCTGTGAACACGCAAAAAAAATCAAGAAATTCGTGCGAATTCGCGAATTTTGCGGATCTTCACGTGAACTCGCATACCGTGAATTTGCGCACTTCGCCCATACTTAAAGTCGAGTCTCTATCCAGTGGGAAGCTCCATAGATGTATGCTCTATGCCAGGGCAACTACATATTACCGGAGAGAGCTTCAAATACTTGGGGCTGTACATTTCCCCAAATGAAGCTGACTGCCTTAATCAAAACATCAAACGGGTTATGGCAGAATTCCGTGAAGATGAGGCCAGATGGAGACGGCTCACCCTAGTGCTGCTGGGGAGCCATGTATAAAATATCACTCCCTAAACTGTTATTCATAGTCCAAAACACATACCATGAGATCTCAGACTATTTCTAAGACCATCAACGATGAACTTCGCACATTCCTATGGGATGTGGGCGACCCCAGAGTGGCGCTTTAAATGCTGCAGTGCAGTCACTACAATGAGGGAATTGCCCAGCCAGATATTCAAGGTTATTATCGAGCTGCATATTTAACTGTAATTAATGAATGGTGTCATGCACCGGGAGACCACCCTACGTATGCCCTGGAGAGGCTCCAATTCTGGAAACATACCAATCTTCACTATCTTTATGGGGGGCGGAAGTACGAGACTTACTACCCGCCACACAGAGAATGGTGGAGGTCTGGAGGGGGTCTGATCACCAAATGAGATGGGACAAGAAATGACCTAAAACTACATCAGTATGGAAGGGTAGGAGGTTACCTGAACTAGCGAAATTACGGGGCGTTAAGGCGTGGAACACAGTTGGGATAACAACACTAGGTAACAAACTCAAAGAAGGGGACTTAATTACCTTTGCAACTCTCCATACGGAATACCAAATGTCACATACTCAACATTGTAAATATATACAATTGCAACATGTTTGGAGGACACAAAAAACGGACACTACAGACAACCTCAAATATGCACCACTAGAAGGGAAATTGCTACAAGAGAAGATACGCTCAAAGGCAGTCTCCTGGACATATGAAACACAAATTTTCAACACCCCGACAGACTGATATCCATCAGGTCTAAATGGGAGGAAACCACAGGCCAGCCGAAAGACATCAATTGAGAGGCGGCATTGATGCACCCACGAGAGGTAGCGATTAAGCTCTGCCTAATGTTGATACAATTCAAAATCCTACATAGGGTATATGTAGACAGGGCTCGACTCCAAGCTATGGGTAGGGCAGAAACACCTAGCTGTCTGTGTTGTAAAACCTATCAAGACACCTACATACATACACTGTGGGAATGTCAGCACGTAAAAGATATTGGTCACAAATTTTTCTTTTTTTCTTTTTTTTTATTGCCACGAACTTCAAATACACATCTCCAGGCCTACAACCTCAAGGGCCGGCCGCGTTATATATACGTCAGGTAAACAATAAACTTTTGCGTACACGGCCCAGCAGCCGACAACCCAGGGGTCCGGCGGCGTGTTCCTCGTAGGAGCTAACAAATTCACAGTTATCTCCGCCAAAAGAGCAGGGTGCAGTTGTCAAGCGCATTTTCATCATTTTATCCAGCAGTTCGTCCCCACCCACCCTCCCCATTACTTTGCAGCCAGTTTTCAAGACAAGTGCGTTTGTGCCATAACTAAACTAATACTAACTCCCAACTCAATCAATGGCCCTGTCCCCCCCACCCCTCCCTCCTTGCGTTCACCATGTGTTATAAAGGTGTGTTCGTCAAAGTGCTGCCTAGGTCTGTTTCACAGCCACACCTACTCCCAATGTGTCCCTGAGCAATGACTGTGCCCCATCTGAGTTAGTCTATCTGGAATGTCTGTCCCGAGTGCAGTGACCCAGCTAGTCTGGGTATAAACTGTGTGTCCTCATTGCCACCCCGCCCGTCTAACCAGTGCCTACATCGCTCCGTGCCTCTATCACGCTCCATGACGCAATCTCTGGATCATGTGCACAGCCCTCCTCTCTCACTAACCGAGGTTCAGGTTCCGAGTCATTGTTTGCTTGCCGACTCGGGGTCTCCCTCTCCGGACTGTCAGATTCCTCTCGCTCCCTCCCATTGAGGTAAGTTTGGTACAATGCCCAAAAATTTTTAGGGCGGCTTTTCGGGGGGCAGCAATTTGCTATAGTTTTCCGCTTGTGTGCTACAGTACAACATGTCTCGCGCCCATCTAGTTCTGGTTGGGAGCGGTCCTCTCATCCAACAGTGTGCTACTACTCTCTTAGCCATTAGCATCCCCATATCCGTGAGTCTGCGAATTGCGACTGGGAGCCGCTTGGAATTGCCAATGAGTGCCAAGCCCAGTTCCGGGGTCATGTCTACCGCGAGGATTTTGCTCATTCCCGAAAAGACATCGCACCAGAACGACTGGATGCCCGGACAGTTCCACGCCAAGTGCATGAAGTCAGGGTTAGCAGCGTGGCAATGCTCGCAGTCTGCCGTTTGCCGCAGACCGTATCTATGGAGTCTCTCCGGGGTGTAATACACCCTCTGCAGGAACTTAAAGTGGATCAACCTGTGCCTTCCATTAAGCGATATCCGCTTCGTGCTTTCACAGGAGTACCGCCATATCGCGTCATCTAACGTGGTCTCCAGGTCTCTCTGCCATGCCAGTCTCGCTTTCATAAGCTGGTGCTCTCCTTGCGACCTAGCCACCCTATACAGATTCGTGAGGAGCTTCCGAGCCTCTTTGGTCTTGATGACATGCGACAGTTCAGGGACGTCTGGGGGCTCTGCCATGTCCGGACCAAGCAGCTCCGAAAGAGCACTCCGCGCCCTGTGGAATTGGAAGCGTTGCAGCATAGGGATCTCTCTGCAATCGCCGGGCACCTGGACCCAGGTTTTGGCCACACCATCTTGAAAGAGGTCGCCTGCACGGTGGAGACCTAGTTTCGCCAGCTCTCTGGTGACACCCTTCTCTCCCATAGGCGGAAGCCAGAGCATCCACTCCAGTGGCATCTCTGGTGAGTATAGTAGCGCGCCTCCCTGCCGTTGTAGGAGTGAGTGCCATGCATGGTTGGTAGCAGTAATGGAGTCCAACACTCCTGTTCTACGATCCAGAGGCATGCAGATCGTGGCCGGGAGTGGCTGCGGGTGCGCGAAAAGTCGCTCCATGCCGACATGCGGGATCATCTTGTCTCCGTGTATCCAAGTGTGCAGGTGCGACGCCTGAGCTGCTCTGTAATAAAGTTCAAGGTCTGGGGCCGCCAGGCCCCCCATGCTGTAAGGCAAAGTAAGTGTCGACCACTTGACCCTCGGCTGCTTTCCCGCCCACGCTGAGCTAATCATGAGACTCGTCAGCCGCTGAAAGAAGGCCTTAGATAGCACTATTGGAAGAGCATTAAAGAGGAACAGGAACCGCGGTAAGACCACCATTTTCATAATGGCTATGCGGCCGGTCAGAGTGAGAGGCAATTTACTCCAGAGCACTATAGCATCTTCCAATTCGCTAACCGCTCTGCCGTAGTTTTGACTTATGAGCAGGTCCGGGTCCGTATGAATTTGTATTCCAAGATACCTAATCGGGTCTTCGGACCACTGGAGGGGGTATTCCGTCTCCACCTGCCTAGTCACAGGCGTGAGTGGGAACACAATGGATTTTGCCCAGTTTACCTTGAGGCCAGAGAGCGCGCGAAAGTGAACCACCTCTCTCAGCAGCGGGGGAAGGTTCGTCGCAGGGTCGTGCACGTACAGCAGCGTGTCATCCACGTACATGGACACTACTATTTTGTAAGTCAGAAATCGTATGCCCTCATGGCTGTGGTATTCTCTCAGTGCCCAAGCCAGAGGCTCTGCCGCTAGCGCATATAGCAAGGGGGATAGGGGGCACCCCTGGCGAGTTCCCCTGCCTATGTAGAGGGGTTTCGAGATCGCGTTGCCAACTCGCACTCTAGCCGAGGGCCCTTTATAAAGAGCGCCAACCATTTGCAGTAAGGGCTCCCCAATTCCCATCCGTCGTAATACCTGGAGTAGAAACGGCCATTCCACCGAGTCAAACGCCTTTTCCATGTCAAGGAATATGGCCGCAGCTGTCACGTCCTGCTTAACATGTTGAATAGTTCCTAGTACCGTCCGTATATTGTACGTCAAGTTCCTGCTAGGTATAAACCCTGCTTGCTCTGGGGCCACTAATTCAGGGGCCAGCAGTGCTAATCTGGTCGCTAGTACTTTAGCATATAGCTTAGTGTCTACGTTCAGCAACGATAGCGGCCGATATGATCCGCACTCGTCGTGTGTCTTGCCCGGCTTAAGAATAGTGACTATCATTGCCTCTCTCATGGAGCCCGGCATGCTTCCCTGGATACAGATGTCTCTCATCAGGGTGGAAATATGCAGTAGTAGCTGCTCCTGAAACGTTTTGTAAAAGTCTACTGTCAGGCCATCCATGCCAGGCGCGCTGCCCGATCGCATTGAGGCCAGGGCGTCTCTGATTTCGTCATGTTGTATAGGATACATGAGGAATTCTCTTTGAGAGTCAGAGAGGAACGGGAGCTTTATGTGCTCCAAGTAATCTAGGATTTCAGCTGATAGTTCCCCGCACTTCAAGGAGTACAATTCTGAGTAATAATCTCTAAAGATGGAAGCTATGTCCGCCTCATCCTTGGCACAATGTCCATCTGCATCCTTCATTTCCGAGACCAGCGGCTTCCCTCTCCTGCCTTTAAGGATGTTAGCCAGTATTGAGCCAGGCCTTTCCCCCTCTCCATATGTGCGGGCTGTGGCATATTTGCCCAAATGTTTAACCTCCGTGTCTGCTTCGTCATGGAACTCCACTAGGAGGTGTTTGATTCCCTCCTCCGTGGCCTCGTCCGGTCGATTCCGCTGCTGTTCCTCAAGGGGTTGCAGCTGGATTTCTAGCTCTGCCAACCGGCGTCTTATCGCCTTCAGGACGCTAGAGTGTTTAGACATCGCAATGCCCCGAATGTAGACTTTAAACGCTTCCCTCACAGTCTGAAAGTCCTCCACAGATCCAACGTTCTTTTAAAAAAATAATTCAATCGACTGCAAGTTCTCCGCGAAAAACTGGGTCTAGGAGCGAGTATGGTGGAAAGCGCCATGTGAAAGGAGGAATTTTCCTAACCGGGGCCTCCATTACCAGTAGTATGGGGGAATGGTCTGACAGCGTGCGCGGTAGCACTTTGCAATGTTTAATACTACGGTTAATCCCCGAGGTGGCAAACCAATAATCTATTCTAGTGTGCACTCCGTGAAAAGCCGAGTAATGTGTGTACCCACCCGGACTCGCATTGCTGCTTCTTCACACATCATCCATGTCCAACACGAGAAGTCTAGCCACCAGCATCTGTGCAGCCGCCGATGGCCTGCGAGGTGGGCCTGTAGACCTGTCCATGTCTGGGTTAAGTGTCAGATTAAAATCCCCTCCACATATTATTTGGGGCATGCCCTATGTGCCGACCTTAGCAGCTAGTGATTCGTAGAATTCAGGGGCGTCATAATTGGGACTGTATGCATTGACAACCAGCAAGTCCAGCCCCATTCCCCTACAGGACGCAATGACATATCTGCCCTCTGGATTAGCGCTCAGTGTCTGTATCTGGATCTTCGAACCCGGGTTGACCCATGTGATAACCCCCCTGGCGTGGGTGGTGAACCCAGCCGCAGCTATGTTCCCCTCCAAGCCTCTGCTGTGTAGCATCCTACTGGATAGCGGCAAGTGGGTCTCCTGCAGCAGCGCTATGTCTATATTATGTCTTCTTAAGTAGCCCAACACTTTCCTAAGCTTTCTGAAATCATTCAACCCCCTGACATTCCATGTAAGGGCGCTAACAGTGGCTGATTGTGCATGTTCCTGTACTCTCGATGTATCAGTCATTATGATATGACGTGCATAATGTGAGAGGCGCCAGGTCTTCAGAAGAGAACCAGATCATCGTGGCGATCTATGGAGCAGGGTGCGTTGTGAACGTGGACCATTCTATAGTGAGCCATTCGTGAACGTGGAGGCAAGGGACAAAGTGCAGACATCCTAAAACAATAAAGCTTCCCTCTTCCCATAAGTGCTCCCCCCCTCCCACAGCAGACCAACCCCAACACGGCCTAGCATGAAAAAACATCCCCCCCCGAAACTTGCCAAGTAACCCAAGTAGTCCCTCGCGGGACCCATTAGTGCGTACAGCGCTAGGGCAGAGGTCACCAGAAAAAGTACAGGTAGCAGTTGCATGCTAAGTTGTATCTCCGTATCACTCCTAGCGCCATCACCACATTAGTGTCATTAAACGTGAGCTAAAGTCTGTGAGCCATTGCTCATCATGTAGCAGTCCCTCAGTACTGTGCATCCAGCCCCCCCTCAACCTGCGTCCGGGCCTGGCACGTGCCAGCACCGTACAAAAGGGAACGTGAGCCCCCTCAGTGTCTGTTAAGTTCATTCGCTAGCATGCATAAAGGAGAAGATAACATGGAAAGATCTCACCAGGCCTCGGGGACGTCTCAGCTCTCGTATGCTCCTTGAGCCTGTTCCGCTCCCTATCGCATAGCGTGCAGAGAGCTCAGCTAGTCGGGGCCCAGATCCCCATCTAAGCTCAAGTCTTGCCTCAGCACGTCCAATGGCAAGGCAACAAAGATGGTGCAGTGTTCCTATTCCTGCTCATCCAAGCCACTGGCTATTTCCTGCTCCCCAGTCTGGCTTCTGGGGCTGCTTCTTTGCTCCTTGGTCCACGTTTTCAGGGCCTTTTGGAGGTCTTTTGGATCAGTGAAGAAGTGAGAATGCCCCTGTCGGTTGATTCGTAACTTTGCCGGATACAGCATAGCATAATCCAACCCTAGGTCGCGGAGTTGCTGTTTATATGGAGCAAAGTGCAGACATTCCTCCTGCACCTTCGCTGTGAAGTCCGGATATAGGGAGATGGCTGCCCCCTCGAACTGTAGCTTACCCTTCTCTCTGGCTACCCGCAGCACAGTATCTCTGTCTCTGTAGTTTAGAAGTTTTGCGATGATTGTCCTCGGGGGAGCTCCCGGGCGCGGGCGTGGGCCCAGCGTGCGATGCGCCCTCTCAACTATGAACATGGGCGAGAAGATATCATCTCCCAGTATCGTGGTCAGCAGCTTCGCTACAGTCAGCTCCATTTTCCCGGTGTGCGTCGTCTCCGAAACACCTGTGATACATATATTAGAGCGCCGAGAGCGGGCTTCCAAATTTTCTGACCTATCTTGTATTACCTGAAGGAGCTTGCCAATTTGTTTACGCTCTTTATCCAGTTCCAATTGCGCCTCCTCCACTTCGGTCAGGCATCTCTCCGACATGAACTATTACAAAGCTCCCCCTCTTGGGAGAGAGCACCTCTAAGCACAACGGTGTGGTGACCAGCGGTCTTCTTCCATAAGTCTGGGGTAAATCAATAGTTCAATCCATGCACATGAAAGTGTTGTTCCAACTTTCACAGTTTATTAAACACATTGCAGGTTCATGGCTTAATAGCAGTTAGCTGAATAGTTGGTATTCATGAATTGTTGATCAATAATGTATGCATAGTCAAAACATATCCCGATGCATTTCGGGCCCCGCCCTTCGTCAGGGGATAACTAGTCAGCAGACCCCATCCCGGAACTCTGCGTAGTCCGCGCGTAGTCTGCTGACTAGTTTTCTCCTGACGAAGGGCGGGGCCCGAAATGCATCGGGATATGTTTTGACTATGCATACATTATTGATCAACAATTCATGAATACCAACTATTCAGCTAACTGCTATTAAGCCATGAACCTGCAATGTGTTTAATAAACTGTGAAAGTTGGAACAACACTTTCATTTGCATGGATTGAACTATTGATTTACCCCAGAATTATGGAAAAAGACCGCTGGTCACCACACCGTTGTGCTTAGAGGTGCTCTCTCCCAAGAGGGGGAGCTTTGTAATAGTTCTTGTGGATACCTCTCTCTGTCTGGTCAGACACTGATTTCCTCCGAGCACACTACAGAACTTCACCATCAGTTAACCTTGTGGATAATAACTTTGCTGTGCGCGTTCCACCCCTTTCTAGTTCTTACTAATCTCTCCGACATGTCCAATCGCTCCGCGTGCTTATCCACTCTTTCCGACATCTGGTCCATTCGATAAGTGAGGGGGCATCAATCTTCGTACCTATCGATGCCATACTGTCCTCTAGGCCCTTCTCCATGTTAACTAGCAGCTCCTTGATGTCTGAGTAGATCGAGCCCTCCGGGCCCCTGTCCTGCTGCGTAGGCTCGGGCTCCCGTGCCTCTGGGACCTTCGCTCGGCGCTGTTCAAAAGGGAGCTTAGTTTGCGTCTTGTCTCCTTTGCCCTTGTTGCCCAGAACAGCTGCAATGTTTTAGTTGCCCTCCGTTTGCCGCCCGGAGCCAGTCCCAGCGCAGATTTCCCGCCGCTAGCCCTCCGCCCGGTCTCTCCACCGGAGTTAGCAAGGTCTCCCCTCCTTCTTAATAACGGGGTCACTCTGACCAACTATGGGGGCGATACAGGTGGTCGCATCCGGCTATTCAACAGGGTTCCCACTCCAGTAGCCAAGGGCAGTCCCTCCAAGTCGCAGTCCAAAGCTGGGAGTGTGGGCAGGCACCAGTGTTCTCCTATAAGAGTTCGCAGGATGTCCGAGGTGCTAGTAGGGGGGCCACATCAGGTGTCCGGGGACAGCAGGCTCACACAGCGCGCTCACAAAATGCCCGAAGGCCAGGGCCTCCTCTGTGCACCTCTGCTGTAAAAACACACAGTGGGAGCTGACCAGCCGGTCCGAGGTAATAGCGCCCGGAGGGGGGGGGGGGGGGGGGGGGAGGGCAGGCTACCGGCAACTCCGGGACTCACCAGGCTCCCTCAGGTAGTTGAAGACGTTGATGAGGCTGGCTGCGGGTGTGTGCACCCCGGTGGATGTCAAGCCCCCTCGTTGCTCGGGAGTAACGGGCCTCTCCCGGCCGTGCTGGTGTGCCGAGTGGGGGAGGTATGGGCCCGGGCCAGCCCAGGAATCTCCCGCCGTTCGCAAAAATTGCAGCCCGCACCCCTGAGCTAATGACTCCCTCCGGGCCCTGCAGCACTCTGATGCCCTCAGGTCGGATATCGCGGCTCCAGCCGCACGTTACGTGGCGCGCTCCAGGGGACGTGCAAGGCGAATCCGAGGCCACGTGGCCTAGCGCACCGATGTCACTGTTGCCTCGCCTCACCGATCCAGGCCGTAAGGACCTCGCCCAGCCTCTCTCCTCCGGCAAGCGCAGTATCCGGGGTTATGTTCCGTCAGCATTGAGACACGGGGCCTTTGCAATGTTCCGACGCCTTCGGGTTGCGCACCGCGGCTCCAGCCACACGCCAGGTGATGCACGCCGGACAGCGTTCCAGGCAAGTCCGAGGCTTTGAGGCCTTGTCCGCCGGGATGTGTATTTGCCCACAACTTCGTCCCGGGCAGTCAGGGTTCTGTAGAAAACACAGACGGTGTTGCCGGCCGGCTCCGGAGGACGTGCCCCCACACCAAAAGCACTTTTGCTCCGTCAATGCAGGATTTTATCAGGATAGTTCGGGTGATGGCGCGGAGCTCCGCACCCAAGCGTCCACCATCGACGCTGGCAAGCTCCGCCCCCAGATATTGGTCACGAATAGTGAAGGAATTTAATGATATACTAGGTGCACAGATCCCTATGGACCCTAAATAGATCATCCTGGGTATCCCTACTGAAAATGATCTCCCTAGATACAAACTACTATTCAGCAATCTGGGACCTTTTAGTTATAAAAAGAGACATTGCTAGACATGGGAGGGGAGGGCCTGCCCACCCTGGCGGAAGGGTGGACCAGTATGGACTTGTATATGGGAGCCAAGAAAACAATATACAAGGCCGGAGGATGTCCCAAAAACTTTGCAAAAATTTGGCAGCCATGGCTATGATGCTACAATCACGAGATCCAGCATGCTGGGATTGATAATACACACCTCAACACGTAAATTGTCAGTGGACTACCTCATTTTCTAAGAATGTACAGCCGGGGAGGGCCATGTCTAATCCAGAGAGAGGGAGTAGCATTGGAGAATGAACTCCCATAGTGCAATTTCCGTATCCCTGAAAGGAACAAAGGAATGTAAGAATGTCAAATTTAATGTGTATCAGTCTCACCTGATGATGTTTTGGCTTATGTTTAAAAATAAAAACAGTTTAAAAAAAGAATATTTGTATGTATTTCTAAAAACATGATGCTGGCGAGATTCCATGCCTAAAAATGTTCATCAACGTTTCTTGTAGGATGTCACATTATGAATCCGCATGAATTCAGTTCTTCTTTAAGATTCAGGGAACTAGCTAATTATGTGTAAAACATTTCTGGTTCAGAAGCTCTTAAATTTCCTATCTGCACCAAACATTTCCTTTCCTGGAATGTTCCCATTTGTTGCATGCCATCTGGTGTTCTACTGTGAACCAGCATTTGTTAAGTAGTGCCTCCGAAATCAAAAAATATTTTTCCGCACAGACCTAGCTAACCATTGGTACCTTGTACTTGGAACCTGGTAAACAGAACACTTCCCCTTGAACATGCAAGTACCCGCACTACAGTATACAAAAGTGATGGGTGGAATGCTTGAATTATCTCAGCCATGAGTAATTACTATGGGGCACATTCCAGTGCATCGTTTTTTTTCAAACTTTGCCCCCTGCGTTTGGACCCAGTCACATGTATATCAGTCTTGTTGCTACTTCAATAGGAGAAGTCCAGCCCGAACTGCCAGGCCAGGTTCTACCTGAACCAGAAGCAACTCAAGACCAGTTATCATGGCTGATCAGTCAGATATAGCTTGGTTTCGGTGGCACAGTGTGTACAGGACCCACGTCTGGGCCTACCCATCCCACTTAGGGTGCCGCACTGAAGTATACAAAAAAGTGATGGATGGAATGCTTCAATTAATTTCATCCTCTGATGATTACTTGGTCCTTATCGTGCTGAATCACTATCAATATGTGCAAAGTCTGCCTCCTCAACTCTATCACTCAGCAGAAAGAGCACACCTAAGAAATCTGCTATTTTATATGTGTAATACCTAAAGTGACAAACCCAAGAATATTCTAGTCCTTCAGGTCTCTCTCTTGAAAAAGGCTTGGAACTATAGGTAGTGTGGCTTCTTATGGAAAAAGAAGCAGAACATCCAATGATACTCTACGCATATGCACCTCTTCTTAGAAGGAGCATATGTGAGGAAATGCACATAACACTTGATAGAATGATCGCTCCCCCACTAAAATGTTGCATATGGGAATAATGTGGATACTTTCCAATAATAGAAAAATCAGAGGAAATTCAAGTTCTGCTCCTTCCATTTAAATTATTTGCCTATGCATGGGAAGCAAAGCTTCACTGAGCTCTGGATGGGTACATACATTAAGTTCATGTCTCTTTGTTCCTGGCTGAATCATACTAACATTATCATCGGCCATTAAAACATGTCAAACTGCCATGGAGTACTCTATGGAGAATGATTTACATATAATGATATGCAGAAAGCTAGATCATTGGATCGTGGCAGTGAGGATGCAATGGCAACATGTAAGATGAGGAAGAAGTGGGTAAGAAGAGAAGAAATAAGATAAGGAAAAGATTAGGAGAAAATGGAAAATACAATATTAGGGTATTTTGTCATTTGCAATGGTAGCAAGGTTATTCGATTAAAGGCAACTTAAGTGGTGAGAAACATTATAGTAAAAAATGATAATATATCGAATAGGACAAACTTTATAACTAGGAGGAAAGCTGTAAGACATTGAGGGGGATATTGTCAAGAACGTGTGATAACTATCGCAAAATTAGTTTAACGGAACTTTTAACATCGCAGTCTATCGCGGGAAAATTAAGCCATGTTAACTAAGTATTCACAATACTGCGGTACCATGCGATAGTCTCACGATAACATGTCAAATGACCGCGTTAAAACTAAAGCGATGCCGCAAAAATGTGAAACATGAACGCAAAAAAGCTGCAATGAGACCAATCGCTAAACAAAAATCAGCAAAAACCAGAGGCAGGCCTGCAATTCACACGCATCAGTTGGGAAAAATCACCATAAAAGTAGAAAAAAAACAGACAAACAAATGCCAAACAACAGCAAAGCACAATGGATGTTGCCGGAGCAAGTACTCAGGAGAACCAGAACCCCACAAGCTCCCTGGAGGACCTGCCTGGGACCTCAGGGTCAGGGAAGGCCAAGGAGAAGAAGTAGGAAGAAGCGGTTCAGTCCGCAGGAAAACAGGATCCTCATAACGGAGGTGGTAGAACACCATTAACAACTGTTCGTCACCTCCACTGTGTCATTGGCAACCAAAAATGGACTATGGCCATCCATCGTGGACAAGGTTAATGCAGTGGGAGTGCTGAAGACGACAATGGAAGAGGTCAAGAGGCACTGGAATGATGTCAAGCCCAAAACCAAGCTAAAACTCACCAACAACCGGAAGGCAGCAATGCAGACTGGAGGTGGGAGTCCAGCGCCAGAGGAGGAGCTGGATGATATGGAGGAAAAGGTGTCCACAGTCATCAGTGGGGAGACGGTGGCAGGAGTTGGGGGACCGGAAAGTGCTCAACATGACCACCAGACACAACAGCACCAGGGTGAGTAACGACCAGGGACTGGGGGGTCGGGGGAGATGGGCACAATGGCACATTTGTACAATTAAGCTGAGCACATCTGCAGACATTCATGCCCCAGCCCCCAACTCTCACCAAGAGACCAATGTTCCCAAGTATGCAACATCTCAGCACTGCATAGGCACAGAGTCAAAGGCACATAGCATGACATAGAGAAGGGGTAGCAAAATCAGAGCTGCAGGTGCAACTCCCCCAAAATGCAGCACACACACATAACATGTAGAGAACATCAACACTGACAACAATGTTGTACAAACTACAAAACGTCTACAACAGAACACAGGACACAACTGGTATCGACTGGGTGTAGACACTGGACAATCACATTTGGCATTGCAGGGAAATGTTAGTTGATAATGTACAAGTACAAACACAGACCCGTCATGTTGTCGAAATGTCCACTGTCTTTCTATCAAATAGGCAGCACCTCCCAAATAGCCACAATGTACACAGTCATGCAGTCTGTATGAAAACATGCGACAACATACATGTGGACACATTGTTAAACTGCATCTTCCCTTCACATTGCAGAGGGAGAATCAACACCTCCTGCAGAGCAGCCCAAACCTATCTTCTCTGATGACAAAGAGGACCACCACAGCTTTGACTCTGATGCCCTCCAACAGCTTGTGGACAGCCTCCGCAGCCCACCTCCAGGAGCAGGGCAGCCCAGCTGCTACGAGGAGAACCCACCCCCTGCACAGACCATGCAGCAGGCAGCACCCACCAGCACGGCTGCCTCCTAGGACCCACACGAAGAACACATGGCCTTTTAACGCCGTGTGTTGGGGTGTCAGGAGAATCTGACTGAACAGGTATGGGTGGGCTTTGACCGCATCGCAAACAAACTAGATGCCATATGTGGGTGTCTAAGTCCCATCAAGGACCACTCACAGTCCCTAATGGACACCCGCAGTCCACTCCATACTCTCCAATGGACCATAACTGACATTGCTGGAGCCCTAACTCAGAGAATAGAACAACTGTCCAGTCAGAGTGGCACTAGGAATGTCACACAGGAGTTGGGAAACATGCGGAGGTTAATGGAAACATGGAGTGGGCGAATGCGGAAAGAGCGGCTGCCACAGCTGCACACTAGTGAGTGGTAGCTGGGTTCATCAGACCTTCCTTATGGCATTGCTTCCACAAGGCCTGGCACTGATGCATGCTGCTGCCACCACTACAGCCACATCTCCACCGCCTGAAGTATCAGTGCGACGCAGTACGGCAGACATTCCACCTCCGGCCCCTGAGGTGTCACTGCCACACAGTGCTGGAGACAGATCACCACCGCCCACATGTGAGGCACATGCAACAGCAGTGGAAGAAGATGTGGATGAACATGCCTTCATGGTACGAAGGATGCAGTAGCATTCTTCTCCGTTAAATGGTCGGTTTCTGCTTGGTCCTGCCCTTTGCATCATCACCTTACACTGTCCCCCGATGCACTCTGCGACACTCACCTTGGACCTCGATATGGACTGCCATATGCAGTTTGATTGCCAATGACACAGCAATCAGACAGCGGACTGAACTCTTCATCTCCCTATGGACTTGTCATTCCCTGAAGGACTCTGGCTGGCCCTCCACAGGCCAACATCGTCATGTGGGGTTTGCATGGCCCTCTACTGCTCCAGATGCAACACTCCACTAAATGTGCATTAAACATTTCTAATCACACAGATGTGTCTTGACTATGGTCTTTTAAGTGTGGAAATATGGCTGAATGTAGGCTCAGTGAATTCCTCTTACTTCCATGTGGCTCATGTCATAGAACTTGGATCACAGGGTGACTCATTGCCGAATGCGGTCCGGGTGGCGCAGACACAACAACAGGGACACACGCATTAGTTTCTTCCTTGTCCAGCCCAGTACGGAACCATGTCCAGAGCCCCGGGGTCATTGTTCACACCCTTACGCTGGACTGGCATACGCCAGGCCAGCCCACTCCACTTAAGCTCACAGGGGGGATGGCAATGTTACATATCCCAGGCCTTCCCTGTAGTGATCTGCTGGTCACAGGCCTAGTTGTCAGCATGCCACAGCCACTCCCTCATGATGGTGTACCACCACATTCCCCCGACCTGGAGGTGACATGATGGCGTCCGCACCAGGATACTCATTATAAAGGGACCATGACTTGCGGCGCAGAGACGTGGTGGCACCGAATGCATGCGGGTGGCACAGGCACACCGCCATGGAATGGTGACTTTTGGTGCACTGAAGTAGAGGCACCTTAAGTGCTGAGCGGGTGTGCAGCCTGCGATGATGCCTCATCCTGGAGGTCCGGACTGCTCTGGATTTGTGTGCCCTGCTGGACCGCAGTGTAGGCCTGAGCCAGCAGGCAGCACAGGCCTACCGCCACGTGGTGTCACCTCCCGGATCACAGTTAGTGGCACCTCAAGGGCTAAGCCAGTGTGCAGCCTGCTATGATGTCGGCTGCACTGGTATGTCCTCTGCCAAGGCAAAATCAAGACCCAGAATCAAATGTGAGATCTGGTGGCCTGCGGAGCAGGGCTGCATGATGTGGAGGGTGCGATGCTCTTGGGCCCTGGGCTTGGGGCTTTCACCGGCACTTGGTGGGCCCTCATTGCGACACACCGGTGGCGGAAGGTGAGCAGTGAGGCCTGGGTGCGCAGGGGCGGGCATGCACCGCTGGGCGGTGGGAGAGGCTGGGGTGCAGCTGCCCGGGTGCACAGGGACAGGCATGCAACGCTGGGCAGCAGGAGGGACTGGGGTGCAGCTGCCTGGGTGCGCAGGGGCGGACAGGCAATGATGTGTGCAATTGTATGTACTTTGCCATTCCTGTAGCTGGACTCTGTTTCAGATGACGGATCTGTTTCAGATGTGGGACCTGGTGAACTGCACTACATACCAGCTCGTGGTTGGAGACACACCAGTGTCAGCAGGTGAGCAGTGAGGCCTGGGTGCGCAGTGTCTGCCCTCTCTCTTCCTGTGCATCTTTTCTGTTATCTTTGTCTCTCTCCCCCTCTCTTTCCATCTTTCTCTCTCTACCCCTCTCTTTCCTTCTTTCTCTCTCTCCCCTCTCTGTTCGTCTTTCTCTCTCTCCCTCTCTGTCTTTCTCTCTCCACTCTCTTTCCGTCTTTCTCTCTCTCACCCTCTCTGTCAGTCTTTCTCTCTTTCTCCCTCTCTGTTCGTCTTTCTCTCTCTCCCCCTCTGTCCATCTATCTCTCTCTTTCTCTCTGTATCTCTATCTCTCCTTCACTCTCTCTCTGTCCTTTGATGAGTGCAAGTCACACCTTCTCATCTGGATTTTTGTGTTGCAGGCTGTGACCTACAGATTGTCCCGAGGAGAGACGCCATGTGTCTTCATTTCTGTTCTGTGTTTGTTTTAATACATTTTCGTTTGTTAATTCGAAAGTGAATGTGTGATGCTCATTTTTGTGATGTCACATGCATGTCATGACCGTCTTGGATTCCCCCGAAGCGGTCGCTCCCCACGCTCCCTGACCATCCTGCTGCCTGTAACAATATTTGGTATCGTAGCGCTTGCTGCCTGATATCGTAGCGCTTGTTGATTTATCATTGCTGTAAATCTGTCTAAGATCGTAGCGCTTGCTGCCTGGTATCGTAGCGCTTGCCGCTAATTGTTGTGCTCTTGGGCTATTTGCCACTGTTGCACTGCTCGCATCGCCTGCTGAATTTATTGTGCCTCTTTGTGCCACTTCCACTGCCCAGATCGTGGCATTGCTCCGGTGGTGCCCAGTATCGCTGTTTGTTTGTTCTGCCATTTTGCTGTTGACTCCTGGCCCGTCCCTCCTCCCCGCCTCCCAGCTGCTCCTCCCACCCACTGAGAGATAAGACTTGTCCCTTCTCAACTAGCGCTGTGACCGTCTTGGATTCCCCCGAAGCGGTCGCTCCCCACGCTCCCTGACCATCCTGTTGCCTGTAACAATATTTGGTATTGTAGCGCTTGCTGCCTGATATCGTAGCACTTGTTGATTTATCATTGCTGTAAATCTGTCTAAGATCGTAGCGCTTGCTGCCTGGTATCGTAGCGCTTGCCGCTAATTGTTGTGCCTTTGCTCTTGGGCTATTTGCCACTGTTGCACTGCTCGCATCGCCTGCTGAATTTATTGTGACTCTTTGTGCCACTTCCACTGCCCAGATCGTGGCATTGCTCCGGTGGTGCCCAGTATCGCTGTTTGTTTGTTCTGCCATTTTGCTGTTGACTCCTGGCCCGTCCCTCCTCCCCGCTCCCGCCTCCCAGCTGCTCCACCCACCCACTGAGAGATAAGACTTGTCCCTTCTCAACTAGCGCTGTGACCGTCTTGGATTCCCCCGAAGCGGTCGCTCCCCACGCTCCCTGACCATCCTGCTGCCTGTAACAATATTTGGTATTGTAGCGCTTGCTGCCTGATATCGTAGCGCTTGTTGATTTATCATTGCTGTAAATCTGTCTAAGATCGTAGCGCTTGCTGCCTGGTATCGTAGCGCTTGCCGCTAATTGTTGTGCCTTTGCTCTTGGGCTATTTGCCACTGTTGCACTGCTCGCATCGCCTGCTGAATTTATTGTGCCTCTTTGTGCCGCTTCCACTGCCCAGATCGTGGCATTGCTCCGGTGGTGCCCAGTATCGCTGTTTGTTTGTTCTGCCATTTTGCTGTTGACTCCTGGCCCGTCCCTCCTCCCCACTCCCGCCTCCCAGCTGCTCCTCCCACGTCCCTCCCCCCTCCACTATCCATTTATGACAGATGCTTCTACCCGCAGCGTTCACGTGCAGAGGTTGCGCCCCATGCGCGCCGAAGGTGCGCCAAAGGTAAGCCCGTCTACGCCCGTCCGCGCCTGTACCGCGCCCAGCGCCATACCCCCTGGACCTCGCAAAACACAGTCCACCCGCATAACGTATGACACCGCTACCCTCTTTGCCCTTAACCCTGGTCGCACACCACAATGCTGCGAAGCTGCCCCAGGACACACTCATGGACCATTCACCTGCCACTCCTGCAAGTTCACCTGTATCAGGACTCACACCAAACCCACTTCCTCCAAACACAACTCCGACTCTAACCACCTGAAGTGCATCCTGCTGAACACCCGCTAGGTCCACAGACACGCCACTGAACTCTGTGACTTACTCGACACTACATCGCCGGACGTCGCCTTCCTTACAGAAACCTGGATGAACGCCTCATCAGCGCCCAACATCGCCATAGCCATCCCGGACCGTTCCAAGATCATCCGAAAAGACCGCACCAACCAAACAGGAGGAGGCATCGCCATCGTCCATAAGAACACCATCCGAATCACGACCAGCTCCGACAAAAACCTCGCGACCGCCGAACACCTTCACTTCCAGATCCACACCGACCCCAGGACCGCACTTAGAGGCACCCTCATCTACAGACCACCAGGAACCCGCACACAATTCAACGAAGACATCACTGACTTCATCAGCCCACATGCCCTCACATCCGAGAACTACATTCTACTGGGAGACCTCAACTTCCACCTGGAAAAGAAAAATGACAGCAACACCAACACCCTTCTGGACAACCTGGCCAATCTCGGACTCATACAACTTGTTGACACCCCCACCCACTTAGCCGGACACACGCTCGACCCTATCTTCACCTCCAGCAAACACATCTCCTTCGATCACACCACATCTCTCCATTGGATGGACCACAGCTGCGTTCACTTCAGCTACAAAAAGACCACGACCCACACCCCCCCACAACCCATTCCTCGAAGAAACTGGAACAAAATTACCACCGACCAACTCTTCACATCGCTTAATCAAAACCCTCCTGCCATATCATCGGACCCAAACCAAGCTGCCAACAAACTCACCCAATGGATCACCCACAGCGCTGACGAATTAGCACCCTTGAAAAACCACCAGATCAAACAAGGTAACAAAAAGGCCCCCTGGTTCAACGATGCCCTTAAGAAATCCAAGAAGGTATGTCGTACCCTCGAGAAAACCTGGAGAAAAAACCCAACCACTGACAACCTGACCACCTTCAAGGACGCCACCCGCAAACACCACCAATTGATCCGTTCCACCAAGAAATAAGCATTCAAGGATCGACTCGACAACAACGCCCACAACAGCAAGGAATTATTCAACATCGTCAAAGAATTTACCAACCCCACCGCCGGCACCAACGACATCACTCCCTCCCAAGACCTCTGCGACTCTTTATCCTCTTTCTTCCACAACAAAATCGCCAACATACATAACAGCTTTGAAAACCAGTCCGAAGAACAGACCACTCCACCCACCCCCGAACCAAAACAGCACTCTCAAGACCTTTGCGCCTGGAACCCAATCACTACTGAAGACACCATCCGCCTGATGAACTCCATCCACTCAGGTTCACCAACCGACCCATGTCCCCACCACATCTTCAACAAAGCAGACTCCATCATCGCACCCCATCTCTGCGATGTCATCAACTGTTCCTTCAACTCCGCTACCTTCCCGGAACGCTGGAAACATGCCGAACTCAGCGCCCTTCTGAAGAAACCCACAGCAGACCCCTCTGAACTTAAGAACTACCGCCCCATCTCACTCCTCCCATCCCCTGCTAAAGTCATTGAGAAAGCCGTCAATAGTCAGCTCGCCGCCTTCCTTGAATCCAACAACTCCCTCGACCCCTCACAGCCACCTGGGCTTCATCCTAGACTCCTCCCTCTCGATGACCAGACAAGTCAACGCCGTCTCATCTTCATGATTCAACATCCTACGCAAATGTTTCCGTTGGATCCCCACCGAAACAAGAAAGTTAGTCACCCACGCACTGGCCACTAGCCGACTGGATTATGGAAATACCCTTTACGCCGGAACCACAGCCAAACTACAGAAAAAACTCCAACGCATCCAAAACGCCTCAGCCAGACTCATACTGGACATCCCCCGTCAAGCTCACATTTCCGGTCACCAGAAAAACCTCCACTGGCTCCCCGTCAACAAGAGAATAACGTTCCGTCTCCTCACCCATGCACACAAGGCCCTCTACGACCTAGGACCCGAATGCCTCAACACACGACTGTCCTTTTACACACCCACCCGCCAACTACGATCATCCAATCAAGCCCTCGCCGCAATTCCACGCATTCATAGATCCACCATGGGAGGAAGATCCTTCTCCTACTTAGCGACCAAAACCTGGAATTCTCTCCCCACTTACCTCCGCCTTACACAGAACCACCTCTCCTTCAGAAAGCAGCTAAAAACCTGGCTTTTCGATAAGTAACACACCCACCCTCCCTCAAGCGTCTTGAGACCCTCTGGGTGAGTAGTGCGCTATACAAATTCTCGAACTTGAACTTAACCCAAATGTGATTGTGCGACATCAGGTGCATTATTTGGTACATGTTTCGTGTGGTTGATGTGGCATGTCTTTGCCCGGGGTGGACGTGGGTGCCCGGGGAGGGGGGTCCTGGGGGTAGTGGCGAGGGTGTTGTGGCCCTGTTAGGGCTCCCAGTTGCATGATCGTTGGCTCCATGGCATCTGTTGCCCTTCAAGTGTGGCTCTGGGCTGTGCTCCATTTTCTGATGCAGGCTGTCGTCCGGCTTTCCACCAGGTCAGAGCAGGTGTTAGTTTCCTGCTGCTAACGCACCTCATCACATGTTTTGGGTTCTTATCGCCGATCTGACTGGCCATTGAAAATGTTGCGGAGTGGTGTTGTCGCAGCTTTTGGCACGGGAACGCCTACTCTGCATCTCATTAGCGATAGTTGCAGAGGTCATCTGTGGCGATGTTTTTTGAGGCTACTATCTCAAGTAAACTAGTGATATGAGCTGTTTGCACCAGCTTGTGAATAGGGCGATATATTTATAGCCACTTTGGCTGTGATAAAGTGCAGTTAACTCGGCGATAGTTCCTTGAGAATATGCCCCTGAGTTGTTGGCTGACTGGGGAGTGAGTCCTGGTCAAGCAGCAACCACAATCCTTGTCAGGGTAATGTACAAGCAACCCCAAATTAACCTGTCCCCAACCGCCGTAGTGACTTGTCAAAGAGCAGTCAGGATTAAAATAGAGGAACTTTGTAAAATATTTGCTCAACACTTCAAACCGTGAAACAGTGAAAATGCACCATAAAAATTACCCACAACAACAGAGTTAGAGTTGGCAAATAGAATAGTGTTAAGGACATACAACAAGGCCAAAACAACAAACATCTAATTAGTAGTACAGGAGGTTGTGAAATTAAAAGTCTTTAGAGAAAATAGCAGCAAAAGGCATAAAGCACCAACTGTGGATATCTGGTCATGCTGGACTGGGACAATGTCACAAGTTCAAGCTGACTGCGATGGAGCGCCTGCCAGCTACAGGGACCTAGTTAGGCTTGCTGAACAGACTACACTAAATCTTGGGTTGCGGAGCATTGTGTGGATCTGTGTCAAAGATGTTTTGCGCAGCCGTAGCGATGCGTTGATTCCAAAATGTGATGGGCTGCCGTGTGAGGTCCTGTTGTGTCGACGTCAAGGATCCCTTTGAGGGGGGGTTGGTCTGCGAAGTCTGAGTTGGGGATGCAGCGCACAGTTGGGGCAGTGTGTCGCTTCTGAAGAGCAGTGAAGTCCAGCATCGTCATCAATGAGAGATGTGAGGGCCTACATCTAGAATGCGTCACACAACGATGGTTCCAAAATAAACACAAGCTGCGACAGTGATGCAAGTCTTTGCGACGGGTCCAGTCCACGCGGCAGCAGAGATGTAATGGTTCTGCTCGGGGCTGGGCTGCAGAGGAGATGAGTCCATTCCATGGATCCACTGAGGCTGGCAGGGCACCTTAAGCCTACTTCCAAGGGTCAAAGTCTGGGGTGTCAGCCCTTGGCCACATCGACTCATAGATGGCAGAGTCCAGGTGCATTTACAAGGTTTCAGATCAGGAGGCCAGCCAACTAGCACTTGGAGTCACTCTGTGTTCAAGAGATGCAGATCCAGTAATTCTCACCCAGGTAAGAAGGCAGCAGGTCAGAATAGCAGGGCAGCAGTTCCTCAGGAGCAGCAGTCCAGCAGAGTGGCAGTCCTTCTAGCAGCACAGAAGTCCTACTTCCTGACATAATAGCCACAGGTCCAGAAGTGTACTGAAGTGGTGGTGTCTGCAGTTAAGATTTTATTTCCAGTTGTGCCTTTGAAGTGCAAGAAAAGCTTCTTGGAGGATTCCTTTGTAATGTACAGATGCCCTGCCTTCCCTGCTCCAGACTAACTACAGGGTGTGTGCTGACTTTTGTGCGGAGACAGAACACAGCCTATTCAGGTGTAAGTGAGGTTGGGCCCAGCGCCTCCCTCTCATTCTGCCAGTGATGGCCCATCCAGGCAAACCTAAACACCCATTGTGAGTGGTTGTCCATGAGGAATACACAAAGCTCAACTGCCAACTACACCCAGTCATGTGACCACACACAGGCTGCAGAGACTGAAATGGCTAAGGTAAGAAAATGGCATTTTAAAAATTGTAATTTAATATGGGACCTCTCCATAAGTTAGCATTTTAAATTAGGATTTCAGCTTCACCAAAAAATGAAGCAGTTACCTCTTCCCATTTGGAAATTGTATTCACAAAATGTAATAAGGCAACACCGGTGTTATTCTGTGGGTTAGATGGGCCAAACAGTAGTTAAAAACACGTTTTTCACTACCAGGACATGTAAAAACTCAGAAGTACAAGTCCAACTTATAAAATACATTGCACCTTGCCCTCTGGGGTCTACCCAGGGTCTACCAAAGAGGTGCCCTATATGTTTTAAAATGGAAGGATTGGGCCTGGCAAAAGGTTTATTTTGACAGGTCGAAATGGCAGTTTAAACTGCACACAGAGGCTCTGCAATGGCAGGTGTGAGACATGTTTAGAGGGCTATTTCAGTAGGTGGCACAATCAGTGCTGCAAGGTCACTAGTAGCATTTAATTCACAGGTAGATACAAAACCACTTTACTAAAGACCTATCAGTAAATTGAATATGCCAATTGGGTATAAGCCAATATTACCATGTTTAGAGGAGTCCTAAGGCTAACAAAAAAGAATTCAGCAAAAAAAATAGTAGGAGTAAGGCAAAATGTATGGGGATGCCCCTTAAGAATTTCAAGTCCAACAAAAGCCCTATCATTATTTTTTTTATGTTGGGTATTTTACATTTCTTAGAACTAATGTTTGATTTGCATATTAATATGGATGTATTGCAATTGAAACAAACATGCTTTAATGGTCAGAACTATGTTTTCCTGGCCGATACCAAGCTAGGCCTCAACTAAGCTTCAACACCATTTTGAATTTGTATGGCTGCTGCTTCCTAATATTCACAGTGTGTTTATATTTCTCATTGACACCACATGCAGCAAAATGTGCACTGTTTGTTCTTGAAGACCTCTTGGAGAAAGCTTAGGTGTTTCCTGCTCATTTGCTGGAGGTGTTTCATTATGAGTCTTTACATTATCAATGTAACTGGATTTTGTCTGACAACTCTGATTACTTTATTTCAGATTGGCATTTGAATATTCATTTATGGGGCAGTGCTGTGATGGTGGTAATATATGATGTTTTATAATGTAGCGTAATGATTCAACAATGTAGTGGTACATTTACTCAGCCCATGCTGACTGTGAGATTTCCGTTGCTTTATATGGTGAAAATTATTATAAACGGCCTTCAGTTTGGGGGTGAGCCAGATGCCTTTGAGTTTCTAATAGGGATGGTGCCCTTTCTGGACTTGGTCTATTTTCTGATTTTGCTCATTTCTGCATCTATTTAAAACGTTACAAGCTTTTGTGGCAATTGCTTTCTGAGACTTATGACTAATCTATTGAACTTAACTTTATTTCTGTTTTCCTTTATTGCACTTTAATATTTTGATAAAGCTTCATGGTTTTCTCTTATTTATTGATCTGGAACTTCCTTTTGAGTTTGTCCTTTCTTTTTTATTGTATTTTGAATTGCAGTTCTGAATCTTTTCTTTTGGGCACATTGCCTCATCTACTCCTGAGGATAAGACCATCAATGACCTTGCGAATGGTGCTTCAATCATGCAGATATATAAAAGACGATTCAGTAAAGGGGGTGGTGATGGACAGAGTATCTGAATTAAGCAGAACACTCGTACCCCGTCAACAGATCAGGGCTTGATCCATCACCGTTTTTAGCTCACTGAACCATCCCAGCTCAGAACCTGGCTACATGCATATTAGTCTGTCCCTGGCCCAGTGCATCATGGGAACAGGGCAGACCAAACTACCAAGCCAATTATTTTACTGGAAAGGAAACAAGCTTCCGGGGACCGGTTTCTGGCATTACAGCCGTCTTCGGCCCGGCTTGCTTGAATCCTGATGGTGCAGTGAGCAAGGGACTCATGTCTGAGCATACCCTTCCACGCTTATGATGGACAAAACGATTCAGTAAAGGAAGTGGTGATGGACAGAGTATCTGAATTAAGCAGAACACTCGTACCCCGTCAACAGATCAGGGCATGATCCATCACCGTTTTTTAGCTCACTGAACCATCCCAGCTCAGAACCTGGCTACATGCAAATTAGTCTGTCCCTGGCCCAGTGCATCATGGGAACAGGGCAGACCAAACTACCAAGCCAATTCTTTTACAGGATTCAAGCAAGCCGGGCCGAAGACGGCTGAAATGCCAGAAACCGGTCCCCGGAAGCTTGTTTCCTTCCCAGTATAAGAATTGGCTTGGTAGTTTGGTCTGCCCTGTTCCCATGATGCACTGGGCCAGGGTCAGACTAAATTGCATATAGCCAAGTTCTGAGCTGGGATGGTGCAGTGAGCTAAAAAACGGTGATGGATTAAGCCCTGATCTTTGGACTGGGTAAGAGTGGTCTGCTTAATTCAGACACTCTGTTCATCACCACCCCCTTTTCTGAATCATTTTTGTCCACCATAAGCGTGGAAGGGTATACTCAGATGTGAGTCCTTTGCTCATTGCACCATCAGGATTCAAGCAAGCTGGGCCGAAGACGGCTGAAATGCCAGAAACCGGTCCCCGGAAGCTTGTTTCTTTCCCAGTATAAGAATTGGCTTGGTAGTTTGGTCTGCCCTGTTCCCATGATGCACTGGGCCAGGGTCAGACTAATTTGCATATAGCCAAGTTCTGAGCTGGGATGGTGCAGTGAGCTAAAAAACGGTGATGGATTAAGCCCTGATCTTTGGACTGGGTAAGAGTGGTCTGCTTAATTCAGACACTCTGTTCATCACCACCCCCTTTTCTGAATCACGATATATAAAAGACAGCATTAACATAGGCAAATGGCAGTATGCAGCCAGCTCTAGTCTCTACAGATACAATTTCCAGCTATTGGTATAATTGATGAAGTGGCATAATCCCCACACAGCCTTCCAAAATGACTGAGTGGTAGACTAGCTCATATATTGTTGTCATTGGTCACCTGATACAAGCCCATAATTATGTAATCTTTCCCTGGTAGGTGACAACATCACATAGGAGTAATACATGTCGAAAACAGTACATTTTTGGAAAATAAAATTGTTTCTGCCAGAAAGAAATTGAGCTTTGCCAGGTAAAGAGATGTTCATGTAGAGGTATGTTTCCATTACAGCACACCCATTAACACGACATATAGTTACAACACAATTTTTACAACACATGGTTGTCTACAAAGCAGGCAGCAGGTACAATGCATTCACAATGAATAACATTGTGGAGACCGTAACATAACGGAGACCGTATACCTGCCCGAGAGTAGCGGAGACCATCTCACCATTATCCTGCAAGAGTCCCTTGCCGACCGCCTGAGCGCAGGAGCGCTGTCGGACACCTCCACCATCCGTGCTGCCACCCCGGGACCACGAATCCCGGCTGTCTCTGCGGCGGCGCGTAGCCCTGACGCGAGTTGAGTGCCAGGAGGGGCTACAAAGCCACGGAGCCCTCGGTGGAGTGGGGCAGACCGTATACATGCCTGAGAGTAGCGGAGACCATCTCACCATTATCCTGCAAGAGTCCCTTGCCGACCGCCTGAGCGCAGGAGCGCTGTCTGACACCTCCACCATCCGCGCTGCCGCCCCGGGACCACGAATCCCGGCTGTCTCTGCGGCGGCGCGTAGCCCTGACGCGAGTTGAGTGCCAGGAGGGGCTACAAAGCCACGGAGCCCTCGGTGGAGTGGGGCAGACCGTATACCTGCCTGAGAGTAGCGGAGACCATCTCACCATTATCCTGCAAGAGTCCCTTGCCGACCGCCTGAGCGCAGGAGCGCTGTCTGACACCTCCACCATCCGTGCTGCCGCCCCGGGACCACGAATCCCGGCTGTCTCTGCGGCGGCGCGTAGCCCTGACGCGAGTTGAGCGCCAGGAGGGGCTATAAAGCCACGGAGCCCTTGGTGGAGTGGGGGAGACCGTATACCTGCCTGAGAGTAGCGGAGACCATCTCACCATTATCCTGCAAGAGTCCCTTGCCGACTGCCTGAGCGCAGGAGCGCTGTCGGACACCTCCACCATCCGCGCTGCCACCCCAGGACCACGAATCCCGGCTGTCTCTGCGGTGGCGCGTAGCCCTGACGCGAGTTGAGCGCCAGGAGGGGCTACAAAGCCACCGAGCCCTCGGTGGAGTGGGGGAGACCGTATACCTGTCTGAGAGTAGCGGAGACCATCTCACCATTATCCTGCAAGAGTCCCTTGCCGACCGCCTGAGCGCAGGAGCGCTGTCGGACACCTCCACTATCCGCGCTGCCGCCCCGGGACCACGAATCCTGGCTGTCTCTGTGGCGGCGCGTTGCCCTGACGCCAGTTGAGCGCCAGGAGGGGCTACAAAGCCACGGAGCCCTCGGTGGAGTGGGAGAGACCGTATACCTGCCTGAGAGTAGCAGAGACCATCTCACCATTATCCTGCAAGAGTCCCTTGCCGACCGCCTGAGCGCAGGAGCGCTGTCGGACACCCCCACCATCCGCGCTGCCGCCCCGGGACCACGAATCCCGGCTGTCTCTGCGGCGGCGCGTAGCCCTGACGCGAGTTGAGCGCCAGGAGGGGCTACAAAGCCACGGAGCCCTCGGTGGAGTGGGGGAGACCGTATACCTGCCTGAGAGTAGCGGAGACCATCTCACCATTATCCTGCAAGAGTCCCTTGCCGACTGCCTGAGCGCAGGAGCGCTGTCGGACACCTCCACTATCCGCGCTGCCGCCCCGGGACCACAAATCCTGGCTGTCTCTGTGGCGGTGCGTTGCCCTGACACCAGTTGAGCGCCAGGAGGGGCTACAAAGCCACGGAGCCCTCGGTGGAGTGGGGGAGACCGTATACCTGCCTGAGAGTAGCGGAGACCATCTCACCATTATCCTGCAAGAGTCCCTTGCCGACCGCCTGAGCGCAGGAGCGCTGTCGGACACCTCCACCATCCGCGCTGCCGCACCGGGACCACGAATCCCGGCTGTCTCTGCGGAGGTGCGTAGCCCTGACGCGAGTTGAGTGCCAGGAGGGGCTACAAAGCCACGGAGCCCTTAGCGTCGCGGGACGCACGCGGGACGCCCGGGGCAAAGCCCGGGCAAAGGGCGGGCCCTCTACGGCCCTCAGCGGCCAGAAGAGGCTGGGCTGGGACACCCGCCTAATTTTTATCTACTGTCACACTCAAGGTAACATTGTAAACAGTCCACTAAACGGATACTTAATCTGCCTATGGTGTGTGTGACTGGTGACCGAATATGAGGAAGATATCCAAATGCTCCAGGATGCCCACCTTAAGATCTAGTACCAAACAGAAGGTGGACACCCCACAGCCAGTACCCACTCTCACAGCAATTGACAAAATGCTACAGCAGACAATAGGGGTTGTAACTAATGCGATAGCAAATACAGAGAGAAGGTTGTCCCTACCGCCAATGACAATCATTCAAGACACACAAGAAGTGGCAACTGATCTCTCAGTAATCACCTTAGATGCTACAGATGACCCAGACACTAGTCTTGGTGTCACTTCCTCCTTTGCTGAGCTCCCATGTGCCCAAGTCCCAACTGAGAACACGAGGGACACAGTGAATATTAATGCCAATTTAAGCGCCATATGCGATACAGAAAAGGTGAGCTCAAATAACATGGAAGAAAAAAGGACTAGAGAACGTCTAAAACAGGGGAAAAAAAGGGACAAAATAAAATAACAAATCACAATTTAGTGGCACCCATAACTACCTCCACACCAGGAATACCCTGCTGGGTTGCAAATATGGTAGCCGATCTGAAAGCAGATCTAGAAGATACAATTACTGCCCCGATCAAGCCTCTTATGTCTAAAATCGACAGACTAACATCTTTAATAAACAATAAGGGGGTTGGCCCCACTAGGCAATTGGGACAGGATAATGTATCATCAAAAGCGGGTCAAGATGGGGGCCTGTTCAACAAGACACCAAAAGATAAGGCAGTGCTAATTAATGAAGCTACTGCAAACAAACTAAAGAAAGCTAGGCAAACGAATACTCCAGTAGGACAAAAAGTCCCAACACCGTCTAACCCTTGCAGTACAAATGAGACAGCACAGGGCCAAACAAAACAATGCAAAGGAACCCCCCAAGTTCCAAATGAAAAAACAGATCAAACCCCAAAAGAAAAGATTACAGCAACCCCCCCCCCCATTAAAGACTGTACCGGAAAAAATAATATACGATCGACCCGATTTTGGTCAATCAACCTTCCGCCTGAAGCTTTGCCCTTCGTGGTTGTGTTGACAGGAGTTCCACCACTAAAAGAAGGAAAAAGGGAAACACACTTGGAAGTAAGAAACAAACGTGTGCAATGGCTGCAGACAAATAGACCCCTACCTCCAAACATCAGTGGTGAAATACTTACAGTAAGAAGGGGGGAGTGGATCGGGAGAGGAATAAAAACAATAGCAGGGGACATAATAACAGCTAACTTTAGGGACATTGCAGCAGTGAATTATATATGCAATGCACCCCCTAGCAGATCTCACACACAAATCCACCCCCTACACTTATCATACTTCTACCCATATACACCCCAAAGACCAGTGCAGATAAATAGAATCCCCATGAGTAGGGTTCAACATATGGAACCTCAGTATAGACCCGCCCAATGGCAAATGCCCCACCAAGCCACCCCAGTTTATGACCCTTTTCTACCTCAACATGTGCACTGGAACAGGTTCAGTGCTCTTGAAGAGGTGGACTGACTTGCGCTGGAGGGAACTAGCATTCCAGACCCCATAATGAGACTAGAGGAAGAAGGGCTCACTGGAATAGGAACGGGCATACTGAGCACTCTAGGACATAGTGATGGAAGGGGGGTTAGTAAAAAGAATTTGAAAACAAAAAAAGGGGGAAAGAAAACAATAGAGCAACTAGATCAAAAGACAACCCCTGATCGAACTAGAAGGAATAGTGACATTACGCCAGAACCCCTAACTAATACAACATCTATAGAGGAAGGTAAGGAAGAGCATTCATCAAGGGGTTTAATAGAGCTTTCTTTGGGGGATAACCATGATAATCTTCGAATCATATCCTGGAATAT
Source organism: Lissotriton vulgaris (assembly GCF_964263255.1). Lineage (NCBI taxonomy): Eukaryota > Metazoa > Chordata > Amphibia > Caudata > Salamandridae > Lissotriton > Lissotriton vulgaris. The sequence goes on along the minus strand of NC_141687.1, from coordinate 694,197,973 downwards.
TGCAGGACTAGCAGCGAAATTTGAATCCCAGGAATGGCAGAACTATATAAATAACTTCCAAATCATATGCCTGCAAGAAACATGGGTGGTTGACCCAAATCTGTATAGTATAGAGGGGTACAAATGTTTTTCTATCCTGGCTATAAAATCATCATCGGGGAGAGCGATTGGGGGACTATTAATGTATGTTGACCTCCATATGCAAGGAACCTGGTCTAATTATAACTGGGATTCACGAAACATACAAGCTGTAGGGTATCGCTTCAATAGGCTCAATCTCCTTTTACTTAATTGGTACAACGCTGTAGGCACGATGGGAAAGGGGACCATCACAAAAGAACTGGATTCCCGCCTAGAAAAGCTGGACTTACTAAATAGGACACCAAACTCCCCCAGTATAATACTCATGGGGGATTTTAATTGTCATCTTTGCGATAACTTAAAACCATTTAATAGAGATTGGTCACGATGCACTGTAGCGAAAGGACCACACTTTACACACACAACCGAGGGATGGGACCTAGAGAAAGTAACAAAAAGGCACAACTTGGCCCACACTATGGACCTGATGGAGTTAGGCGAAAAAGGAGACCTCAATCCAACATTTATAGGCAGACGCTGTCATTCGTATATTGACTTTATCTTAGCCTCACCCTCCATAAAGAGAAGCATAAGTAGTACGGCCATAAACATAAGCACCTTTAGTGACCATAACCCTTTGACGCTAGTATTAAAAGGTTTTAATTTTAAAAAACCAATACGTAGAACAGATATTTTAGAAAAGGCAGTGGACCAGGGAAGGAGGATCAAGTGGGCAAAGATAGACGGAGTGAAATTCTACAGAAAACTAATATCAGAAGGACGGAACGCTATAAACATATGCCTCGATCCGAGCGTGGGAGGAGCAACAGTGGTCAGTGCATTTGAAGAAATTGCACACCACGTAGACAACTTATTAAAGACTTCTAAAGACAGCAAAGCACCCTCTGTCCCGCGCTGGTTCGACTCTAATTGTACCAAGATGCATAAAAACCTCAAGCTTAGTCTCCAGTCTAAACCCAGGGACAATCTTAAAATAGCACAGTGCAGAACTGATTATAAAAAAGCACTCAGATGCCGCAAAAAGAGCCTACAAATCCAAGCTTGGGAGGATCTAAGGAAGGCGGCAGAGAGACGAGATATCTCGGGATTCTGGAAAGCTATTAATACCCCATGCTTCCAGGACCCAGGAGCACCCAAAATAATAAACACTATTTTACCCGAACAATGGCAGACCCATTTCCAGAGCCTCTACAACCACACAGGACAATTAACCCAGGATGAAGGACCAAGGTTAATCCCAAATATTCAATTGTTCTTCTCCCTGGAAGAAGTGGAACTGGCAATAGTAGGACTGAGTAAGAACAAAGCACCTGGCCCTGATGGCATATTTACAGGCACTCGACCCTGGGATTCAGAATTAATAAAGACCGGGTAAGGGCAGCATTAAACTATGTACCTAGAAACCAGCTAGGGACAACAACAAAAAATACTAACACCCAGCCATATTAAATTATCCCTTAGGCTACAACGCGAGGGATAGAAACAACAGCTTATGACGAGGTGGGATAGCAGGCGTAATACTCAAGCCAGCCAACGCGGCTAATAAAGGTACTCTAATAAACAATAATATAAAAAGATAATAGTTTCTAAATATACATTGGGGACAATTTATAATGAAACCATTATGAACCATCTTTATAGGAGACAGACTGCTATCTACCCCCCTCCCCATACAGACTGAAGGTGTGTTCAATGATACTGAAGAACTGCAAAAAGAACAGGTAAAAAACTGCAGCAAGAAATCTAAAATTTGATAGGAAGTATTAGATTACATTTATCGGTAGAAACAACTATATCCTTCAATAATATTTTCAGATCTGACTTCAAATAATAACTGCGATGCAAATATCTTCTGACAAGGAATCTATCAGAATGAAGTTAACAAGGACCATGCTATAAGGTAACCCTTCTCATTTAAACCGGCCAGTTAATAAGTAGGACAACTAGGTGTGGCTCACACAGGAATAATACACCATAGTGAGCTCTGGCCCAACAAAAGAAAAACACACCCTGCATCTGTAGATTTGACGTGCAAATGAAGCCCACATATTGGTTGGATTGAAAATCTAGATTTGATAAGAAAAAGTTAAAGTACAGAAGTGCACCAGTGTAACATAAAATGTGTATTAGTCGACTATCGAAAATATTGTCAAAAGGAATATGAAGATGATTGCCCAAACGGCACCATGATGATTTGAATGTATTGTAACATAACATCATGAAGTGATATGTGATGTATTGATCTAAATATATCTACCAACAGGGTCTCCAGGCATAGGCAACCACCCAGTGCCCAAACAGGAGAGAAGTACAATATAGAGTCTTGAAAAAGATGGCCCACATCCAATGAGTCCATCGAAACGCGTCGACGCCTATTCCTTGCACAATTTAATAACCCAACTCACCCCACGAACATTGAAAAAAAAGACAAGTCTGGGTTTGAGTAACATTGAGGGATATAATGTGCACTATCATATGACAAACTGTGAATGTCTGTGTCTTTTCTTCTCTCCCCCTCCCCTTCCATCTCACACTGTATGAATTAGAGTATGTTTATAGGTGTTTCTTTTATACATTTTTCCAGCATTTATGTCTATATAAATTGTGTATGAACTGTAGGACAATTATTTGATAATGTCCAAATGAGTAGCGTAAAGAGTGACAAACTCTATTTTAAGCTTTGTGTATGTGTTTTTTAGAACTATGAAAACATTGTTTTAATAAAATTATTTTCTACCTTTTTACATATAGTGTTGTTGATGTTTATATTTGTATTGATTTGAGTTTTGTGTCCAAGATCAATATTTGGGCTTCAATTCTTTAGACACTTGACCAAGGGAAACTGTTTAACTCTACGACCTGATGGCATACCCCCCGACCTTTACCTGAGCAATACAGATCTTTGGGCCCCACTGCTTACGAGGGTCTTGAACGAGGCAGTAGTGGCAGGACTGCCTCGTTCTTGGTCGACGGCAACCATAGTCCCGATTTATAAAAAAGGGAATCGCGATGACCCCCAATGTTATTGCCCAATATCCCTCATAGACCTAACAGCTAAGGTATTGGGCCGTGTTATTCTACATCGCTTGCAGGAATGGGCGGAGGAGAACCAGGTTTTGACAGACATCCAATATGGGTTTAGGGAAGGTAGATCTACCACTGATCAATGCTTGAACCTGTACCTCCTGACAGCTAAATACACCATCGCTGCCAGGGGGGCCATATACATGGGGTTCATGGACCTCTCCGCAGCCTTTGACCGTGTAAATAGAGAGAAACTCTGGACCCTATTGTCAAACCTAGGAGTGGACCAATCACTGGTAGACATCCTAAAAATTCTTCACTGGAATACGTCTGCAACAGTGAGATATAATCAAAAGGGAAGTAGGACTGAGCCCTTTTTATGCACCAGTGGAGTGAGGCAGGGCTGCATCTTAGCGCCCTTCCTGTTCTCGATATATATTAACCTCCTGGACAAAGACCTACTTAAATTGCATGTGGACTCACCCCAAATTGGTCATCGAGCGGTGCCGGTATTACTCTATGCCGACGACGCGGTACTGCTAGCCAGAACTCCATTGGGGCTACAGAAGTTGATCGACGGTTTTGTCGAATTTATGGCTAAACTTGACTTATCGACAAATCTGGAAAAATCTTACATTATGACAGTAGGAGTTAAAGAAAAAGGGAAATTTACTTATATAATTGGGTCACATAAGATTGGTCAGGGTAAGATCTTCTCGTACCTTGGCGTATTGTTTGATGATCAATTGAAATTCAACCCCCCGGTGGAAAAACATGCAGCGAAATTGGCGGCGTCATCAGGGGCCATCATGGTGTACGGGAAAAGACTTGGAAGATGGTCCCCAGAGCAAATACTAAACCTGTATAGATCGATATGCTGCGCCAAGGTCACTTACGGAGCAGAAGTATGGGGCTTTATAGACAAACAATTGCAGCAGATCCAGGTGGAAGAAAACAAATTCCTTAGAAGAATCTCGAAACTGCCGCAGAGCACTCCGGCTTTCACCATTCATGAGGAAGTTGGAGAGCCTTACATTGAAGACCGTATTAAAATTAAACCCCTCCTTGCTTGGATCAAAATCTGGATTAATCCAGAAGCGGAACTTACAAGACAAATTTTAATAGATTGTTTGAAACATGATAGAGGGGGTCATATACCATGGCTGAAGTATGTAAAGGATTCTATGAAGGCAATTGGCTGCAAAAACTTCTTTACAGACCCAGAATCCTTAACCGGCCAGAATAAAACAATGGTTAAAAAACTCTTTCTAGAATGGTCACGCATGACTAGGGCTGAGGTAGAAAGATGTAAGCCTACTGTTTTATCTTATTGCTTACTAACAAAGAAACAAGGAATGGAACCATACCTCACAGTCATGCATAACGCCCAGGACCGATTTTATATGACCCGATTCAGACTAAATATGTTGCATCATTTACTCGCTGTTCCCTCTGGGTTCACTCTTACAGTGGAGGCGAAGGGTACCTGCGGCTGCGACGCTAGGTCTCCGCAGGATACCCTTCACTTTGTTCTGTTATGCCCTTTTTATTCTGTCCCAAGACGCATGTTTTTAGTAGGGATCCTGAAAGAAACCAAATTTAGACAAGCAAAAAGGGCCCTGAGGTTTCTCCAGGAAGCCCCAGATGCTCATACGCTGTTTTGTACTGTAAGTTTCATCAGGGTTGCAATGCGGGTAAGGATCACTAGAGAAATAATTGACTCTAATGCTATTTAAATAGAGCCCCATGTAAGGAAATCTCCTCTTACCCGTCATTCATGAAATGTATTTTTTAACTCATCTTTTAACCTATTTTTTAAACTTGTATTTAAAATGTGTATATATTGTGTATGTACTTTTATGGTGTCTTTTTAAGTGCCGAATAAAGATTTAAAAAAAAAAATAAATAACATAAGTGCATATGATAAGGTAAGTACAACGAATAAGGTAAGCAATAATGTTAGAATTTTAGGTAATTTTAAAATATAAGTGTTAAAATGCTTTTGATTTTTTATTCTAAAAAAGGGATTAATTTATTTAATAAATCATTAGCTAATGCCTATGAAGGGTGTTTGAGGGGGAATTACCTCTCCCAAAAAAAACGATGAGTTATTTTGAATATTATGTTAAAAAGTTTTTCAAATATTTATAACAGAGCAGGTTTGGAGGGTTTACCCACTATTACATTATTGTGGGATATTTATATGGTTTATACAATGCTCATTAAAAAAAGAGGGAATCGAAGGTGGGGGGAAATCCCAATAAATTATTGTGGGAATTTTAAATATTTTATACAGTGTTCTTACAAAAATAAATTAAAAAGGGAGTTTGGAGGATTTGCCCCACAATAAATTATTGTGGCAATTTTAAATAATTGATAGAATGATTTTACAAGCTAATTTTTTGAAATAGGTCATTAGGTTTAGGAACGAGATGTGAGAGCTATAAGGGTGGGGAGTAATTACATTTTTGGAGTACATTTTTTGATTTAAAAAAGGGGAGTGGAAATTATTGTTAGTTCATTTTTATTGGGTATTTAAAAAAAATTTATAATATGGCTCGAGCATGGAAACAACTCATGAAATATTTATTTATCGATCAAGAGTAGTTAGGAATGTGATGCTGTAAGGGATAATGGTGATGAGTAAGTAAATGTAGTTTGTTAGTTTAAATAAGGGGTGTGAGTATTTATCTTCAGTTTATTTTTATTTCTTGGCGGTGTACATTTTTTTGAATTTATGTTATAGTTTAGTGTAATATATTCTTGCAATATTTTAAAAAAATCATCTATTGTGATTCTAATTATCAATTCATTAAATATGCTATAATATTTTTAAAATCACATATGTATAGGGGTCGATGCCGATTCGGGAAAAACCGCTCCGAATAGCTGTTCAGAGCGTTTTCCCCATACGAATCATACCCTGCAACGTCCCCTGTACGTATGACGAAGTATGATTCGTACCAGGAGCTGGACTCCGTTCGAATCGTATAGAGACCGTACGAATCAAATCCCCGTACGAATCTCCCTCGGAACCCGCTGTACGTGACATCTGTACGGTACGCGGCTGGTTTTTCCGACCCAGCAAGTACGATTTGTGTCTGGTACGCACTGTACGACCCTTTTCTATGGGAGCTGAAAACAGCCATAAAAGCAGACTTCTCCCCGAAACAGGTACGGAACCCCCCCCCCCCCCTGGGTACGGTGCGTACACCCCATGATTGCAGGGGTACGGTGCATACCCCGCGATCATGGGGTGTACGCACCTTACCCTGCGATCATGGAGTGTACGTACCGTACCCCTGCCATCATGGGGTGTACGCACCGTACCCCATGTTCGCTGGGTGTACGCTGCGTACACCCTGCGATCGCAACCGTACGGTCCGTACACCCCATGATCGCAGGGGTACGGTGCGTACCCCGCGATCATGGGGTGTATGGACCGTACGGTGTGTATGTGATTGTGTGCTTTTCCGTACGAACCGCCTTACGTGACGTGGACCGTACGAATCGCGTCCTCATAGTCCGGATCATACTCGTCGGGTCATACAGCATGTTTACGAATCGTACGGTTCACTGTGAAGGGTCCTTGTCATACGGTTTCACCCTTGTAATTCGGACGGTTCGCGACGATTCAGACGGATTGACGAGATACGGATCGTACTATGCCATTCGGACGGACGGGTACGATTCATACGGAGAGGGCTCCGGATACGAATCGTACGCACGCTTTTTTACCCGAATCGGAATCGACCCCCTAGAGTTTCTAGAGAGATATTTTATGTAAAAATTATATTCATACATAGACTATTGTAAAATACGGTAATATTTTAGTAAAAGTTTTTAACAATATATTCTACATTTATATATTTTTCTATTACTTATATATGTTCCCACGTTTTGCATTCATTTCAGTGTAAATAAATGTCATTTTTAGGTTGAAGCCTACCAGACAGAGCAGCTAACTGGTTTGCTAAAGACATCTTGCATTCCACCCACTACTTACTATTGGCTCTGTAGTTTGTAACTCATATTTGCTCTATTTGTTTTAGGCTGTCCAGCTTGAGCTCACACCTTTCCCTGCCCAATTATTCAACCAGTGCTGGGTTTTCATAAATAGGGCTTTAACTATTGCTCTTATCTTGTCACATTTGCTGTGCATTCAAAGACAGGGGTCAAATGTCCGGATCTGTCTTCCAGGGAGCTTGGTGTTTACTTTTCCTTCTCGATTTACAAAAGGGGGTGGTGATGAACAGAGTGTCTGAATTGAGCAGACCACTCTTACCCAGTCCAAAGATCAGGGCTTGATCCATCACCGTTATTTATCTCACTGCCCCATCCCAGCTCAGAACATGGCTATATGCAAATCAGTCTGTCCCTGGCCCAGTGCATCATGGGAACAGGGCAGACTAAACTACCAAGCCAATTCTTTACCAGAAAGGAGACAAGCTACCGGGGACCGGTTTCTGGCATTTCAGCCTCGTCGGCCCGGCTTGCTTGAATCCTGATGGAGCAGTGAGAAAGGGACTCATGTCTGAGTATACCCTGCCACACCTATAGTGGCCAAAATCGATTTACAAAAGGGGGTGGTGATGAACAGAGTGTCTGAATTGAGCAGACCACTCTTACCCAGTCCAAAGATCAGGGCTTGATCCATCACCGTTATTTATCTCACTGCCCCATCCCAGCTCAGAACATGGCTATATGCAAATCAGTCTGTCCCTGGCCCAGTGCATCATGGGAACAGGGCAGACTAAACTACCAAGCCAATTCTTTACCAGAAAGGAGACAAGCTACCGGGGACCGGTTTCTGGCATTTCAGCCTCGTCGGCCCGGCTTGCTTGAATCCTGATGGAGCAGTGAGAAAGGGACTCATGTCTGAGTATACCCTGCCACACCTATAGTGGCCAAAATCGATTTACAAAAGGGGGGTGGTGATGAACAGAGTGTCTGAATTGAGCAGACCACTCTTACCCAGTCCAAAGATCAGGGCTTGATCCATCACCGTTATTTATCTCACTGCCCCATCCCAGCTCAGAACATGGCTATATGCAAATCAGTCTGTCCCTGGCCCAGTGCATCATGGGAACAGGGCAGACTAAACTACCAAGCCAATTCTTTACCAGAAAGGAGACAAGCTACCGGGGACCGGTTTCTGGCATTTCAGCCTCGTCGGCCCGGCTTGCTTGAATCCTGATGGAGCAGTGAGAAAGGGACTCATGTCTGAGTATACCCTGCCACACCTATAGTGGCCAAAATCGATTTACAAAAGGGGGTGGTGATGAACAGAGTGTCTGAATTGAGCAGACCACTCTTACCCAGTCCAAAGATCAGGGCTTGATCCATCACCGTTATTTATCTCACTGCCCCATCCCAGCTCAGAACATGGCTATATGCAAATCAGTCTGTCCCTGGCCCAGTGCATCATGGGAACAGGGCAGACTAAACTACCAAGCCAATTCTTTACCAGAAAGGAGACAAGCTACCGGGGACCGGTTTCTGGCATTTCAGCCTCGTCGGCCCGGCTTGCTTGAATCCTGATGGAGCAGTGAGAAAGGGACTCATGTCTGAGTATACCCTGCCACACCTATAGTGGCCAAAATCGATTTACAAAAGGGGGTGGTGATGAACAGAGTGTCTGAATTGAGCAGACCACTCTTACCCAGTCCAAAGATCAGGGCTTGATCCATCACCGTTATTTATCTCACTGCCCCATCCCAGCTCAGAACATGGCTATATGCAAATCAGTCTGTCCCTGGCCCAGTGCATCATGGGAACAGGGCAGACTAAACTACCTTGCTCATTGCACCATCAGGATTCAAGCAAGCCGGGCCGAAGAGGCTGAAATGCCAGAAACCGGTCCCCGGTAGCTTGTTTCCTTCCCAGTGTAAGAATTGGCTTTTGTAGTTTGGTTTGCCCTGTTCCCATCATGCACTGGGACAGGAACAGACTAATTTGCATACAGCCAGGTTCTGAAACTGGGATGGTGCAGTGAGCTAAAAAACGGTGTTGGATCTAGCCCTGATCTCTTGACGGGGTGAGAGTATTCTGTTTAATTCAGAGACTCTGTCCCTCACCACCCCTTGTTGTAAATATTTTTGTCCACCCTAAGCGTGGAAGGGTATACTCAGATGTGAGTCCCTTGCTCATTGCACCATCAGGATTCAAGCAAGCCGGGCCGAAGAGGCTGAAATGCCAGAAACCGGTCCCCGGTAGCTTGTTTCCTTCCCAGTGTAAGAATTGGCTTTTGTAGTTTGGTTTGCCCTGTTCCCATCATGCACTGGGACAGGAACAGACTAATTTGCATACAGCCAGGTTCTGAAACTGGGATGGTGCAGTGAGCTAAAAAACGGTGTTGGATCTAGCCCTGATCTCTTGACGGGGTGAGAGTATTCTGTTTAATTCAGAGACTCTGTCCCTCACCACCCCTTGTTGTAAATATTTTTGTCCACCCTAAGCGTGGAAGGGTATACTCAGATGTGAGTCCCTTGCTCATTGCACCATCAGGATTCAAGCAAGCCGGGCCGAAGAGGCTGAAATGCCAGAAACCGGTCCCCGGTAGCTTGTTTCCTTCCCAGTGTAAGAATTGGCTTTTGTAGTTTGGTTTGCCCTGTTCCCATCATGCACTGGGACAGGAACAGACTAATTTGCATACAGCCAGGTTCTGAAACTGGGATGGTGCAGTGAGCTAAAAAACGGTGTTGGATCTAGCCCTGATCTCTTGACGGGGTGAGAGTATTCTGTTTAATTCAGAGACTCTGTCCCTCACCACCCCTTGTTGTAAATATTTTTGTCCACCCTAAGCGTGGAAGGGTATACTCAGATGTGAGTCCCTTGCTCATTGCACCATCAGGATTCAAGCAAGCCGGGCCGAAGAGGCTGAAATGCCAGAAACCGGTCCCCGGTAGCTTGTTTCCTTCCCAGTGTAAGAATTGGCTTTTGTAGTTTGGTTTGCCCTGTTCCCATCATGCACTGGGACAGGAACAGACTAATTTGCATACAGCCAGGTTCTGAAACTGGGATGGTGCAGTGAGCTAAAAAACGGTGTTGGATCTAGCCCTGATCTCTTGACGGGGTGAGAGTATTCTGTTTAATTCAGAGACTCTGTCCCTCACCACCCCTTGTTGTAAATATTTTTGTCCACCCTAAGCGTGGAAGGGTATACTCAGATGTGAGTCCCTTGCTCATTGCACCATCAGGATTCAAGCAAGCCGGGCCGAAGAGGCTGAAATGCCAGAAACCGGTCCCCGGTAGCTTGTTTCCTTCCCAGTGTAAGAATTGGCTTTTGTAGTTTGGTTTGCCCTGTTCCCATCATGCACTGGGACAGGAACAGACTAATTTGCATACAGCCAGGTTCTGAAACTGGGATGGTGCAGTGAGCTAAAAAACGGTGTTGGATCTAGCCCTGATCTCTTGACGGGGTGAGAGTATTCTGTTTAATTCAGAGACTCTGTCCCTCACCACCCCTTGTTGTAAATATTTTTGTCCACCCTAAGCGTGGAAGGGTATACTCAGATGTGAGTCCCTTGCTCATTGCACCATCAGGATTCAAGCAAGCCGGGCCGAAGAGGCTGAAATGCCAGAAACCGGTCCCCGGTAGCTTGTTTCCTTCCCAGTGTAAGAATTGGCTTTTGTAGTTTGGTTTGCCCTGTTCCCATCATGCACTGGGACAGGAACAGACTAATTTGCATACAGCCAGGTTCTGAAACTGGGATGGTGCAGTGAGCTAAAAAACGGTGTTGGATCTAGCCCTGATCTCTTGACGGGGTGAGAGTATTCTGTTTAATTCAGAGACTCTGTCCCTCACCACCCCTTGTTGTAAATATTTTTGTCCACCCTAAGCGTGGAAGGGTATACTCAGATGTGAGTCCCTTGCTCATTGCACCATCAGGATTCAAGCAAGCCGGGCCGAAGAGGCTGAAATGCCAGAAACCGGTCCCCGGTAGCTTGTTTCCTTCCCAGTGTAAGAATTGGCTTTTGTAGTTTGGTTTGCCCTGTTCCCATCATGCACTGGGACAGGAACAGACTAATTTGCATACAGCCAGGTTCTGAAACTGGGATGGTGCAGTGAGCTAAAAAACGGTGTTGGATCTAGCCCTGATCTCTTGACGGGGTGAGAGTATTCTGTTTAATTCAGAGACTCTGTCCCTCACCACCCCTTGTTGTAAATACTTTTCCTTCTATGACATCAATGTGAGAGGATTTATGTGACAATCATAATGGCTGTTGGGGTGCTTGAGAAAGTTTTCTAGTACACAACAAAATGTAAATGTCTGTAATAAACTAAGCAGAAATATTTCAGAATATATCAGAATTAGAAAAGCAAAAATGAAGCACATTTTTGGGTAATTCTACAGTGTGGTGGAAACAATGATCAAAACAAATCAATATACTAGGTGATGACATTTCTTCACATTATTGTTTGTGCTCTGTCTGCTTTTTTCAATTAAACTGCATGTCTATATAAATGTAATGATTATTTCAATTCAAGATATGTTGTCTGTAATGCCATGTGCTACCACACAATGCATATTCCACTCTACGCCACTCCACTCTACTCTGCACTATGCCACACTACGTCACTCCACTTCACTTTTCGCCTCTCTACGCTTCACCACTCTCCTCTATGCCATTATACTCTACCCCACACTACTCTACTATACAACACTGCATTCTTCACCACTGCACTCTACACCACTCCACTCTATGCCTTTCTACTATATGCCAATGCGCCCTACTCTGTACCACTCTAATGTACACCAGTGCACTCTATGCCAATCCACTCTAAGCCACGCTGATATACTGTATACTCTACGCCACTGTAATACACTCTGCACCACACCACTACTCTCTGTGTCACTACACTCTACTCTGAATCACTGCACTCTACACCAATGCACTCTATGCCACTTTACCCAAAATCAATGCACTCTACACTGCTGCACTCTAAGCCAATGTCCCACTACACTCTTTGCCACTTTACTCTATGCCACTACATTCTATGCCACTCTATTCTAGCCTACACCACTGTACTCTTAGCCACTGCTCTCTACGCTACTCTACTCTGCACCACTGTACACCAATGCACTCCACATCAATGTACTCAATGCCACCCTACTATGCAACACTGCACTGTATGACAGTTTACTCTTCAAATCTGCACTTTCTGCCACTGAACTCTAGTCTGTGCCACTCTACATCACTCTACTCCACACCACTCTGCGCTTTTGGCCACTTTACTCTAAATCACACCACTTTGCTCAAAACCAATACACTCTATGCCAACTACTCCCCACCACTGAAAACTATGACACTATACTCTACTCTTCAACAGTCTATGCCACTGCACTCTACAGTACTCCACTCTAAGCCACTCTATCATACACTGCACCACTGTACTCTATGCAACTGGTCTCTGCACCACTCTACTCTGCGTCACTGCATTCTACGCCACTGCCTTCCAAGCCACTGCCCCCCACACCACTCTATTCTGCAGGACTGCACTCTCTGCCATTGAACTCAAAGCTGTTCAACTCTAAGCCACTCCACACTGTGCCACTTCTCGCGAAGCCACTTTTCACTATTGCACTCTATGCCACTGCACTCTATTCTACTATGCACCACTGTACTCTGTGCCGCTGCTCTCTGCACCACTCTATTTAGCACCACTCTGCTTCATGCCTCTGCAATCTACTCTGTACCACTCAACTCAATACCACTTTGCATCACTCTATGCTAATGCACTCTGCACCACTATACTTTGCATCATTCCATTGTACTTTACACCACTCTAATCTATGCCACTGCGCTCTACCCTTCATCACTTCTCTCTACGGCACTTCACTCTACTTTGAAACAATCTGCTCTACGCCACTGCACTCTATGCCACTCTAATTTACTCTGCACTACTCTACTCTATGCAATTGCACTTTATGCCACTCTAAGTCACTGCACTCTACTCCAATGCACTCTACCTCACTTTACCCAAAGCCAATGCACTCTATGCCACTGAACTCTATGCCAATCTACTCCGCAGCACTGTACTTTAAGAACATTCACTTTAGGCCACTCTATGACACTACACTCACATATTTTTACTGGGAGGACTTTAGTTAGAATTGTTTTCAAGTTTTCGTTTTTAATGTACAGTTTTGCTTTTAGCAGTTGCCACATTTCTGTACTAGGGGGATGACAAATTTTATATGTGTAGTAAATTCCAACATTTCAATTGATTCTCTTGCTGGGATTAATTTTTTTAATGTAATAAAATTGCATTGCCATTAATTGTTTATTTATTTATTTTTTGAGGCAAGCTATATCCGGATTTTTGAGGGGCTTCAAATCAAATTGATTATGCATTTGTTTTTATAAACAATCAAGAATAGGGGCAGTGTCTGGCTGCTGATGAAGGTGGCCACTGACTGTGAAGCTCTGGTGTGCTGGAAGGCCTCAGGATGAAAAGCAATAGTATCCGGCCATCTCTGGCCACCATTTTGCCCGATAGACCTGCAACCATGCAGAGATGCCCGGGGGCGACCTTAAACCGGGCAGTGAAGCTCCTGCAGATGGGAGTGAAAGCTGAGTACAGCAGCCTGGCCCCAGTTCCTATCCTGAGGCGGCAGATACTGCATAGCCGCAGCTGGACCCCTTGGCCATCCCTGCAGGGCTGGGGTCACCTGCAGTCCACACCTCCCTTCCCACACCACCACACCCATGCCACAGAACAGATCACCAGCGAGCGAGAGGTTCCATTGATACACTGGCCAACCGAGACCCACTGTGTGTAACCTGCTGGGGGGCATGCAATAAGACATGCAGTGTGCTGTAGCTTGTACCAGACATCCTGAAGGAGCTGGGGTACAAACGGACCATTATGCCCTGTCTACACCGTGTCAACACCAGACCTACCCAGCGACCCCCCCCCCCCCAAGATGCTGACCCTGAAGAACCGGAAGCACACAGCCTGCTTAGCACAGAGGGACATGGGGAGCCAGCACTGAAGCGGATTTCTGTGATCCTTCTGAGATAGGTCCATGCCTTCCCATGCCTTGAGAAGCCCTGTCTGTGGTGAGTGCACAGCCTAGGTTGGACGTATTGGACATTGGATGTCAAACGACAGGTTTAAGGTTTTCCTCTCCCTCCAGTCACAGCTTTGCAAGTGGGACATCAAGTTTGGCTCTTTGAACTGGCACATATGTGAATCACCATGCCTGGCAAATCCAAAGACTTCTACGAGCCGGATTCGCTTCATGTCTTTCTGGATGGACTGCGGGTTGGGGCCATGGACATGACCCTGTGCCCTCCAGGCCTCTCAGCGTAGTGGCAGGCCAGCCACCTCCAGGGAGTCTAGATGCACAGCCCTGAGGGCCCCTGAACCAGGACAAAGTGCACCATATGCAGAGGGGCAGGGAGAATACACTCAAAGCAACACACAGGACAGCTGGTGCCATAAATCCCACTTGCCACTGATGACTGACGTGCGCGCTACCAGCCACTACTCATCGAACACTCAGTATCCTCTGGCCTGAAGGCTAAGTATGGTTTGCCTGTTCATTATTGTGAGTTTTGTAGTTTGCTCTTTGAAAACAGGGCATACCCAGTGGTAGTGTAGGTTGCCACCTTGCTGCACGGATCCCTTCCTCTCCCCTTCCCTCACCTTTTACATCACTGTGCCTGGCCCTGAGATGCAACTCCCCATGTCTACTACCTCTCCACCCATCCCACTGGTTCCGGGGGGTCGGGGTTGCTTGCGGCACTCCACTTCTTTCCTCCTCCCCTCCCTCACTTGACTACATACTGCCCTCTGTTTTGTCATCTTCCTACCAATACATCCCTGTTGGCAGCAGCCAGCCCTCAAATCCCCTGTCACCTAGCTATACTCTGTACTCTGAGCTCATCACAGGGGTGTGCTCCTCATACCCCTTCCATCCCCTCCGCCCCTCTCAGTATAGCCACCCTCCATTTGCTGGAACTTCCATGCTTCCTGATTACCCTTTATCGCCCTTCCTGGCATCCCTCCTAGTGCCTTCCCAGTTGCTTTCCTCCCACACCCTCTCTCCCATCCACTATGCCCTTGGGCCTACTAGACCTGGTGACTCCTCAGGTCTAGACCCGCTCACTTCAGATTTTCGGGTGCATTGCCTTACGATTTTACAAGTGTAATTGGTTTTAGCATTGATTTGCTCTGCTCACCAGTGCTTTGTTTTTCTATGCCCTGCCCTACTCTTCATCCTTTCTTCCCTTACTTTTCTCGACCTCGATCAGGTACCTCCCCTACCTAAACTGCCTTCCTCGTTGATCCTTCCTATCTCCCCTCTCTGGACTTGTGTGTACCTCCCCTGCTCGTCCTTTTAAAAAGTTTGCCCGGAAAGCCTAACAGGTCATTCTGCTGTTCGCGATGCACTTGCAACCCGCCCTCAATGTCATCTCCTGGATTGTCAATGGCCTTAGACATTATGTTAAGCACAGGAAGGTGCTAGTAGCCCTCCTCTAGGAGATGCATCCCACCGAGACGGAGGCAGAGAAGCTCCGAAGGGACTGGATGGAAATGGAGATCAACAGTTGCTGCCCCTTGTGGGCTGTAGATGGGTCACCCTCATCCCGGAAATGTGGAGTGTCTATCCCGAATGGCAGACCGTGCCCCACATGATGCTCAAAATCTGGGTTGACCATGAGGGCCACTATACATTTGCCAAACTAAAAATTGGTGCGAAAGTGCTGTGTGTGGGATCCGTATACAGACCGACGGGCCAAAAAATCCCCTTCTTCATCCAGCTCACCTGATTTTGACGGAAATAGACATGCCAAGCTTTTTGGTAGGGGTGACTGGAACCTGACTTGAGACACGATCTTGGACCACACAAGCCCTATCGATATGATCCATAAAGCGGATGGGGCTCTCCTGGGAGATAGAGTGGACTGCATCCTTCTGGACATGTAGTGCCTTCTGCACTCGGGGGACAGAGACTACACCTACCTGCACCTGGCACATTATACTCAATCGTGTTTGGACGCCTTCCTTGAGACCCACCCTCTGCTTACCCTTGTGTGCCAGCCTTCCATCCTGAAGTGCACGCTCTCGGACCGCTCCACAATCTGCTAGCCGATTTGAGTCTGGCATGACCAATCTGAAAACTCTGATGACTCAACCTCTCCCGCTATAATCATCCACAGGGCAAGGAACAACACAAATGTTATGTCAGAACCTACGGTGAGCACAATAAAGACTCCGTTGACTCAGCCCTGACCCTATGGGTGGTAGCGAAGGCAACTGTCAGTGGCCAGCTAATAAGGGATGCTGACCTGTCCAACAGGCAGAGAGAAGAGCAGCAAAAGGTATTAAAAGGGGTCATACTTAGCTTCACTGTTCCTACATAGCCTGTCTCTCTGATGCCGTTAGGTGCAGCCGTGAGAAGGCTTGCAACGACCTCAATACCCACTTTGCCTCCAAAGCCAAATATGAAATTGAGGTACAGGTATTAGGAGCAGGGGAAAAGGCGGGCAGACTCTTGGCAGCACAGCTGAGACAAACAGAGGCATGGATGGCTATACTCACCATTATCACTGATTCCGGCGTCTTAGTAATCAAGCCGAATTCGTGGACGCGTTTGCCTCCTAATATAGGGTCCTTTATGCCCCTGAAACACCTCCAGAAGCAACACAGGTTGCTGTCTTCCTGGACAATGTTTACTTACCCTGCCTCGTGCATGGGGGAAGGGAACTGCTTCACGGTGCAAACACCAAAGAGAAGACTGTGCAGACCATCTCGAATTTACCCTACCATAAAGCCCCAGGGGAGGATGGTTTTCCGGCTGAGTTTTACAGGTGAACCAAGACCGAGGTGGTAGATCTCCATGAGGCTTTTGCAGAGATTGACTGGTCAAGCTCCCTCTGTCCACTCTCCACAAAGCCCTGATTTTGGTTCCCCCAATCCAGGGAAGGACATCCTCCTCTGCAGTAAATATTTCCCCATCTCCCTCCTCAACTGTGATGTTAAGATATTGGCCAGCATACTTGCAATCCGCCTCCAATGGATCTGTCCCCCTCTCATCCACCACACACAGTTGGGTTTGTCCAAGGCTACTAGTCACACTCACTTGAAGAACAAGGGATTCCTCTTTCATTTCTTTCATTTGTTTAGACGTTTAGAAATTTGTGGTTGTAGGCAACCTACAAAAGATTGTTGTGTCTCATTACTGAGAAACTTTTCCCCTTTCTTAAAGAGTAATGGAAACTCTAGAAATTGGGATGGGCCTTTCCTATGCAGATGGAGACTGAATCCTGCTAGCCCTCAACTGCATTAGTTGTTTTCTCCTCACCCTCTAAACCTGTCCGGTAGCAGTTCCACCATTCAATTAAAAAAATTGCTGTGCTCTTCTGTGACCCGCCCTGCTTAGAAGGCCCATCCACACTTCTTCAAAATAGAGGGGTCTAATGTTTGTTGATGTTATGTATAATATTCTGATTGAATAATTGCAGTGTAAAAGTCAATCATACCTTTAGGTGGGACAAAGGCTAATACAGTTAGTTTCTTTATTCTGAATTGTTTGCTATCGCTCATGTAATCTCCAAACAAATATACTTTAAAAAACAATTTTCACCATGTTGCTTGTCAACAAAAAAAAAAATTCTTGTACCTCTTTAGGTCGATCCTGGGCAGCGCATCCTCTGCTCTGCGGCATGCTGTATTGGAGTAGGCACTTGCAAGCCATGCCCACTCCCTGCCCAAATTTGCCATTGGCTTGTGCTATTGCCCTTCGTAAATGGTGGCTTCTGATTTGTACATAGGCTGGTTAATCCTGCCTTAGTACTGCCTTGTCTTCATTTGTCACCTCCCTGGCCCTTTTACTTCGATTGTTACACGCCCTAATTTATTAGTTGGTGAGCACTGTGTTCTTTAATGCTCTTCCCCTATTCCACCCAGCACATCGCAGCACCCGCCCACTTTTATTCTAATAGTAATCTATTTATTCAAATTACAGCACGGTCCGCTTTAACTACAGCGGCTGCGCTTATTTAATTATTTAATATATACAGTGCGGCCCAACTTCACTTTAGTGGCCACACTTATTTAATTATTTAATTACCAGCGCTGGCCACTTTTACTTTAGCTGCTGTGCTTACATAAATTATTTAATTTCCAGAGCTGGCCGCTTTCACTTTAGCGGGCGCGCTACAGAACCTTTTAAAATTACTTTTTTTTTTCACTTTGGGTGACAGCGCCAAACGCTCTTTCACAATGTTGGCCGCACCCCTTTGTTTAGCCGCTGCTTACTGTAACCAGAATATGTGAGCAGAGTCTAAAAAAAGGGGTGTGGCCACCATTAAAGTGGTTTTGCATTTGCGAGAATTTGAGCACTTGGCATTAAAAATAACAATGTCCTTTATATATGAGTTCCTTTTAAAAACACGTAAATAAAAGGCATTGTCATTTACAATGTCAATAGCTTAAAAGCTTGTAAACGTGAGACCTATTGCATTGAAATTGCTTGTTGTCTTACTGTTCAATTCAAAATCAAATAATTATTTTTTCAGGCATCTTTCCATTATTTTTATCTTTTGTTATGTTTAAAAGTTCTCTATATGGAAGATTGGTTGTCTGGTAGAATGAAATAGAAGAGAGGCATATTGCTATTATTTATTTTGGCATCAATAGTGTATTTTTGGAAGAATGTTTGAAAGAAAATACCATCATCCAAATGTTATTATTTTCTAAGAGTAGTACATTATTTTGCACTGCAAAATTCTTTTTTGAGGACACTTGTTATAAAGAAGGAATGGTTTCCTCTTTTAAAGATGAATTTAATTTTTCTGTCTGTTAATGTCAGAAAAGGTTATGAGTTCAGGATGATGGCTATGTCCTTCCCTTTGCATAGATCATGCATTTTAAATTCTGGAACACTGGCATCTGCCCGAACATGTGCGGGGATATTTGTCGATACTTCTCTTAAAATGGAATCTGAGGTCATTTGAAGTAGAGGGTAGCAAGCTCTATTCTCAGATTTCTATAGCTTCCCTATCCATTGCAGAGTGGTTATGTTCACTTGTTCTTTCAATGCTATTTTCAAGTGGAACTGCTCTGTCTTTGTAATTTGCAAAATAATAACTAACACTCCTATGTGCTCTAAGTTTAGTTAATTCTTTCTTTACAGTAAATGTAACCATTGCAACTATTGAGATACTAAAAACAGAAAACATTAGAATATTACAATTTATTTTGCCTATTTTATTTTTATGATTTTACATTTTGTTTACATATAGAAGTAAATTGTTTGCCATGGATTAACTATAATCACTGATTAATTTATCATTTTGTAGAAACCAGTAGAAGAAAAGACATTATTATTTTAATATTTATTTCCATTGCTTCCCTAGGCTGAAATAAAAAAAGCTGTCTTGTTAGTTGAAAACATTAATCATTTAAAAAAAATATGTTTTGTAATGAAAATTACATGTTTTCTATAAAATATAATACTCCTTTTCATGCACTATAAAGAGCACATTGATTAATGCACAATCAATCTTTACTCTTTTAATTTTTTTTAATGTTTCCTTTTTATTAATATTGGATGATATTTATTTATCCAATCATCTAAATTTTGAGGACCATCGTTATTTTGAATTGAAATGGTTGTTATTAATGAGGTCTCTAGTTGGCATTGGGCTGCACCCTGTCCAAGTAGGGACCATTATTCCAGCCAAGGTAAGGGGATTGCACGGCTAATATAACCCCTGCTCATCCCATTGGTAGCTTGGTAAGAGCCGCCAGGCTTATCTCAGAGGCAATTAGTGAATCTGGCTACTGACAGAGTAAAGCATTGTTATATCTATTGAGGGATTAAGCGATGAATTGTCTGTTGCACAGTTTTATTTTATCTTGATTGAGGTTTTCATATTGTGTGTGATGGTTTTAAATAACTGGATCAATAAAAATCTATCTATCAGAGACATTGTGCATATAAACAATGTGTGTATATAAACACACGGTAACACAGTGAAAAGTCTACAAATGGACACCACACAGGTTTAGAAAAATAACCAATAATTATCTGATTAAACAAGTCCAAATTTTACAAATCCAACATACACATGCAAAGATACCACTTTTAAAAGGTTCAAAAAAGTTCCCTCTATAGGAAACTATGGATGCATCACTTTTATTACAAAGTGCCTGGAGTGCTTCAAAATCAAAGACGAAAACAGGCACAGGGGAGAAGGGGCACCAGAAAACAAAGTGATCCCTTATTTGCAGGGGAGGTGATGTGTTGATTACTTACTACCAGGGGAGGTGATGCATTGATTCCTTGCAGCGAGAGCAGGTAATGCGACGATTTCCGGACATGCAGCCTTAGTTCCTTACTTAGTGCACAAATCTGGACGTGCTAGGTCAATGCGGCAACGCAGGTTCTGCATTGATTTCCCAGCTGCATGCACGTGACATGTCGATTTCTTCAGCTGCATAGCGGGGCCTGCGTCGGAGTCGGAGCAGGTGCCAAGGACATAGGTGGTACGGTGCTGGGGTCTCGGGCTGCAGTAATCTGTCAGCTGCACAACAGGTGCTTCGTAGATTCTTTTGCCACACTGCAGCAATCCATTGGTTTTTCAGCTGCAAGGCGATGTTGCATCACGAAAAACCGTGCAGGTCTTCCATTAATACCTACGAGTATGTTCACTTTAATGACCTTTGTTTATTTCATTTTTTCATTTTTTTTTTAAATCAATCGATCATTCAAGCACAATAATATTTTTGCTCATCAAATACTGTACATAAAACTCTATATACATTACATCCACTAGACTGACAAATCAGAAAATTTACAGACAATATAAAAACCTTCTTATGGTGAATCTATATGGTCCTACTCTATTTGGGTGTATCGGGCCCAGTTAACCTATACCTTCTCGATACTTTTTTACTGTTGGGTCCAAAAAATAGAGGTCAATGAACACCCATGATAGTCCATGACTAAGCCGCCTAGGTCCAGCTTAGCCATTATGTCTTTGAGCACTTGGTTGTTCAAAACGGAGAAGCTCTTGGCCTCAGTGTGGGAGGGTGCCGACGCTTTTTAATCTTCATGTGGAGACCGTGAGGATTTTCAGAAGGTCTTCCTCTGGGCTGGGAAGTTCTATGTAGTACACTGTAGTTGGATAGGAAAGGGGCGTATTATGCTACTGTCACTAATCAGACATAAATCATATTTGAATGTGCTTGTTCAATTATAATCATTACCCATACCTAGTATATGCCATGATGTGTCTTGTCCTGGCATAAAAGTCCATAAGACATGGCACTTCGTCTGGATTATATATTCTCCTTTTCTCATACCTTTTTTCTGGAGGTTTAAAAAAAGGTAGAGGTTTAAATGCACTTCTGGCCCGTTTCGAAGCCAAAATTATTCTGAAATTGGGGACAACCGAAAACAGGTTAAATGAAATGACTGAGGTCATGCACTGCTTTTAACAACATATGTCTTCCACATTTCAATCTAAAATCAAGGGACGAATTCATTGATGGGAATAAGGCAAGTAATACAAGTGTTTCAACCCAGGAAGGCTTTTTCCTGCCAGAAAAATCAGGACGAGGAATTCAAGAAATGGTTGTTGCCAAACAACACGGAGCCATGGCAACGAAAAGCGGAAGTCAGGCACCTGGCCTGCCTACACCGTACGTCACCACACTGGTTTAAACTATAATGCCGGCAGAGGCCGGAACGGGGGCATCGCGCACAACACACACACTGCCGGAGACCAAATGTAGAGAAGAAAATCAAGCAGTATGGGTCTCAGGCATCAAAACTAACTTTTAAGCGAGACAAGGTAAACCGATAACAAGCTCACGTGGTTTGTACCAGCTTAGACACAAGGGGACAGGTAAGAGAAAATCTGCCACGGGCCACCATATGGTAATAATGATGCATGTACCACTGCTAGCATGGAATGCCTCTGTAGCCCTCTAAAAAAGACTTCGCCCCCAGGGGAGCACCTGCACGCGGTCAGACCCCCACAGAATGGGTCTTTTTCTAAATTACAATGGACTGTACAGCTAACACAATCAGTAATACAAACTTCCCCCGCCACACTGAACTACATTAACTCCCCACATACAGTGAAAAGATACGTGATTGTGCATGATGTTTGACTATATTTCCCAGATTAGTGTTCCTCCTAAAGCAACACTCCTCCCTTTTTAAACCTCCAGAAAAAAAGTACGAGAAAAGGAGAATATATAATCCAGACGAAGTGCCATGTCTTATGGACTTTTATGCGAGGACAAGACAAATCATGGCATATACTAGATATGGGTAATGATTATAATTGAACAAGCACATTCAAATATGATTTATGTCTGATTAGTGACAATAGCATAATACGCCCCTTTCCTATCCAACTACAGTGTCCAACATAGAACTTCCCAGCCCTGAGGAAGACCTTCTGAAAATCCTCACTGTCCCCACGCGAAGGTCGAAACGCGTCGGCACTCCTCCCCCCCAATGAGGCCAAGAGTTTCTCTGTTTTGAACAACCACATGCTCAAAGACATAAAGTCTAAGCTGGACCTAGGCTGCTTAGTCATGGACTATCACAGGTGTTCTCTGACCTCTATTTTTTGGACTCAACAGCACATAAGTATTGAGGAGGTATAGGTTAACTGGGCCAGATACACCCATATAGAGTAGGACTATATAGATTCACACTAAGAAGGTTTTTGTATTGTCTGTACATTTTCTGATTTGTCAGTCTAGTGGATGTAATGTATATAGATTTTTATGCACAGTATTTGATGAACAGAAATATTATTCTGCTTGAATAATCGTGTGATTTAAAGAAAAACAAACAAAAAGAAAAAGTAAAAAAATCACTTTTTGATATGATAACGAATGTGACAAAATGTTGTGATTTTTGGAGAAATTAATGCATGATGACTTTTCTAAGGTGCACACTGCCGTGAGGATATAGTGTTAAAAGAAGAAAAAAGTTTATTTCTTAATATACTTACGGCTCAGAGCCGTTCAAAACCAAATCAGCAATTTGCTAGGGTCAGGTACAGGAGGAAGGTAATTTTCTATCCTCATGGGCTGACGCTGTGAGGGGTTTCAATCGGGCCGCGGTGGTGACAGACTAGGTAGTCTGCGGGGAGTCGTCAGCATACATATATGCGACGTGAAAAACCCCCCTCACCGCTCTGAGCCGTAAGTATAATAAGAAATAAACTTTTTTCTTCTTTTTAACACTATATCCTCACGGCAGGGTGCACCTTAGGGCGTGTATACCACCGGAGGATCACATTATATGGTCCTGAAGAAAGCTGAGCGACTCGGGCTCCTAAAAGCAGAAACATGTCGACCAAACTGTATTCACTGTGGACTAGGGGTCTCTAATAAATGAGACTAACCCTATGAGTCCACCTATATCTGTTTTTAACCAGTGCAGATCGGACTATTAATAAAATAGTTGACAGTCACGATTTTGCACTTTTTATAATTTTTTCACCTTATTGCACTCACTTAGCACAATTTGGCTTCCTTACACCCTCAACACACACAAGAACCAGCTCCGCTGTAAACAGGCGTCGTAGCACACTGGAAAGACATTAGGTCTTTCCAGTGGGAACCCAGTGATGAAGCATGTCACCACTAGGTTGGTGAGTGAGAGTTCTTAAACAACTTTCTATATATGTTGAGTTTTCTTATCTTTCTTTCCCTTCCACCTCACACATTTGTTTGAGGTTGTTTGTTTCCCTTTCACTCTCCTGTTGTTTAATAATAGTTTAGTAGGGGTTTGAGAGTGAACAGTCATACCCTTACGCTCCCGTTGTTAGTTTGTACTTTCATTATTTAACATACCTCTATAAATTTTCACATGGCCTGTTTTGAAAATGATCCTTCATAAATAACTGAAATAAATTAATTAAAAATTAACCTGTAAATATTTACAGTATATGTAACATTTAATGAAAATATGATAGAATATTAGCATAATTACTGTTTTAAACATGGCAAATCAGTTTTCTTATTAGATGTTGACTGCACTAGTTACAGTTTGCTCTAAAGTTCACCTCAGAGTCACGCAGCAGAGTGATCCCAAAATGCAGAATGTCCTACTGCTTATACATTATTTTAACTCTCACTACTTAAGCTTCAAAAATATGTATTTGATAAGTACTTTTATTCTTTACAAAATTGTGTCCTAGCAATAATTTTTCTTTTTAAATGTAAATATTTTATATTTAGTTGTGACCTTATGCAGTCTTGCACTTTGGGGGTATACACTCAAAATATCGAGTTTATATAATTTGTAATTAATTTTAATTAATTGATTAATTGATAATTATGTTAATTTTATTAATTTTTTTCTGTAGCGGGTTGTGGGTTTATAGGGGAATAGGGTGGGAAGTAATTTAATTATAATTATTTGTTTTAATTTATTTATTATTTATTTTGAATTAATTATTTAAATTTTTAATTGGTAATTAATTAAAATATAATTGGTAATTAATTTGAATTAATTGATTAATTGATAATTATGTTAATTGTATTAATTTATTTTCTGTAGCGGGTTGTGGGTTTATAGGGGAATAGGGTGGGAAGTAATTTAATTATAATTATTTAAATTTTTAAATTTATTTATTGGTATTTATTTTTTAATTAATTGTTAATTATATTTCAATTGTTAATTAATTAATTGTAAATTGGTAATTAATTTGTTTTAATAGGTAATGATTTTTAATAAATATTTATTTGTATTTTTAATTGATTAATTATTATATTATATTAAATTGGTAATGATTTTTAATTAATTTGTAATTGGTATTAATATATATATATTTTTAATTAATATATGAAGTATTTACTTTCCTTACTGTTGCACTCACTGGAGTGGGAATAGTAATTTTGACCCTCCTGCTATCCAACGCTTTCCCTACTGTTGCACTTTCTGGAGTGGGAATAGTAATTTTTACCCTCCCGCTGTTCAATGCTTTCCCTACTGTTGCACTCTCCGGAGTGGGAGTAGTAATTTTTACCCCTACGCTATCCAATGCTTTCCCTACTGTTGCACTCTCTGGAGTGGGAATAGTAATTTTGACCTCTACGCTATACAACGCTTTCCCTACTGTTGCATTCTCTGGAGCGGGAATAGTAATTTTTACCCTCCCGCTATCCAACGCTTTCCCTACTCTTGCACTCTCTGGAGTGGGAATAGTAATGTTTAACCCTACGCTATCCAACGCTTTCCCTACTGTTGCACTCACTGGAGTGTGAATAATAATTTTTACCCCTACGCTATCCAACGCTTTCTCTACTGTTGCACTCACTGGAGTGGTAATGGTAAATGTTACCCTTTCCGCTATCCTACGGTAAAAATATTTGATATGTTATATTAATATTACGTTCATATATGTATATATATGTATTAATAAATAAATGTGTAATTTTTTTAACTTACATTAATTATTTATTAATTTTAAAGTTATTTAAGTATTTTAAGTATGTTAAATTTAATTATATTTATTATTTCATTAATTTTTTATTACTTGAAAGCATTTAAAAAAATAGATATTTTGACTAACTATATTTTTTACATCGATATTTTTGATTCAATATTTTTGTACTTACCTGTTTGGAGATAGGAAGTCGATATTTTGGCATTCTATATTTCTACTCGATATAATGGTAGTTCTATATTTTTGACATTGATATTGTTTCAGTAATCCCACTTTGGGCACTATATTGGTTGTGGCATTATTCATAATAACAAAATGTAATGTTTAATTTTTATTGTACCTATTAAGATATAAGAAAAGTCATAAAATACATTTCCATGTGATATTTGTGATTCTTTTTGCACTTAGTAATGTTAAAACTGGTGTTGTAAAAACTTGCATCATAAAGGTAATTTACATTTAAATGTCTTTGTTATAATTGTCTTGATTATAAATACCACATTGTGATATTTCACATTGTAAATATATCCATCATAAAGCCTGATATCGCTACAGATCTATTTCTCCTGGATGAGATTGTTGCTGGAATTTATTAACACTGCCTGAGAGCATGATCAATGAAGAATTTAGAAGAGAACAGTTTTTTGTTTTTTTACATTTTTACAAATCCGTCCCGCCAAAGGAACAGTGGGAGTAGCCTCGCTGTGTGAGAAGATGGAGGCATATTAGAGATCTCTGACTGCCTCTAACTCCCCCCATAGTCAATTCTGATTCTAACAGGGCCCATCTGGCACCCCTGAGATGTGCTATGCAGCCCTAGTGAGAGTGGGGTCCAACATGATGCCTCTTCTTGCCTCAATGGAAGTGAGGAGCAACATTAGCGGCAGCAATCAGGTTGATCAAAGATGGCGACCGGAGTTCGAGTGGTAGAGACACCTGTGCTACACACGGCTGCCTGAAACTGAGTGGGAGAGACTCCTTAAGGATCCATGACCCCTGGAGCCCTATGGCCTCCGAAATTAATAATACTACTAATGATAATAACATTCATATAGTGCACAGCTACTTAAACCGAAGTGTTCCAGTACCTAAGGTCTAGCTTCAATGATCCAAAAACATAAAGCCGTCCAGAGGCGTCAGAGAACAGCTTATCTGAATAACCAGGTTTTTATGTTTTCATGAAACACAGTTTTTGTCTTTGCCTGTCTAAAGTAAAGGGGTGGAGGGTTCCACAGCTTGGATGCCAGAAAGCGAAAGGAGCTGCCCCGGATGCGAGTTTTCTTCACAGCAGGAACATAAGCCAGCAAAGCCCTTGACTGACCTGAGACACCTCGAAGGGGAGTATGGCTTGATAAGGGGGTGCAGATAACTGCCACCTGTGTTTGAGAAGGCCCTATAGCAGTAGAACAAAGCTTTAAAAGAAAGACGCTTCTTCAAAGGGAGCCAGTGCAGTTTACAAAGTGCAGAGCCCATCAAGACCCGTCTTAGAAAATTCAATAGCAGCCAGGTTGCAGAGTTCTGCACACACGTAAGTCTCATCAGGTGACTGGGGTGGCGAAGTGAGCTAAAGAACGATGATGGATTCAACCCAGATCTGTGACTGGGGGTGAGTGTCTGAAAGGCTTAAGAGCTCCGGCCATCATCTCCTTGTGTTTGCTTTGTTTGCCCTAAGTTGGCAGGGTATCCGAGATGTGGGTCCCTTGCTCACTTTGCCACTGGATTCAAGCTAGACTGGCTAATGAGTGGTTTTACCCTGAAACCGGTCCCAGCCAGGATGCGTATTTCCAGTCCAGGTAAGACCTGGCTTGGCAGTTCGAGCGGACTGTCCCCATGAGGCAATGAGTCAAGACTGATTTGCATATGGCTGGGTCTGAACTGGGGTGGTGAAGTGAGCTTAAGAATGATGATGGATTCAACCCAGATCTGTGATTCTGGTTGAGTGTCTGAAAAGTTTCCGAGCTCCGTCCATCATTTCCTTTTGTTTGCTGAGATTGAAACTCCCATATATAGAATATTACAGTAGTCCAGCCTGGAAAAAACCAGTACCCGAATTACTGTTTTCCTGGCAGACGCAAGCAGGAAGCAAATTATATTCTTTAGTGATTTAAGAATCCAAATCAAACCAAATGTTTTGCAAGGGAAGAGATCCAAGCGAATCTGACCACCAGACAGGAAACCAGATTTTAATAGCTGTTTGCCCAGGATGAGTACCTCATCTTACCTCCATTTAGTTTCAGGCACTTGAGGTCCATCCATTGGGCGACTTCCGACAAACAAGTGCTCAGAGAAGTAGCCACACCAGCTGAATTCTGTGATAGTGTGACGATCAGCTCAGTATCATCAGGAGTACAATATGATATTAAAACCGAAACGCTCGATGATATCAGCCAGGTTGCGCACATATATTTTGACTAAAGTAGGGCTCATTGATGAGCCCTGAGGCACCCCCTGCTGTAATGGAAGCACCAGGGATTTATAAGGTTTTTGCAAGACTTGAAAAGTGCAGCCATGCAGAAAGAAAGCAAACCATTTAAAGGTCCTTATGGCCGACACCACAGCTCCACGACCTCTCCAGGAGGACGCTGTGGGATATGATGTCAAAGAATGTGCTCAGGTCCAGCATCTGCATTGCTGCAGTAGCAAACCCGTCCAGAATCTGCTGAATGGACTCAGAAGCAAGCGGGAGAGCCAACTCTGTGCTATAGAGCAGGCAAACGCCTGACTGTGTATTATGTAGAAACTCCTTGGCTTTGATAAACATCGAGAGTTTTTGTTTGATTTACTTTTCGGCAACGTTTGAAGAAAATTGGAGAAATTATGTAGGCCTGTAGTTCTCAGGTTTAGTTGGGTCAAGTTTTTTTATTTAAGAGGGAACACTACAGATGCATGCTTCCAGCACAGAGGGACCTATGCAGTCACGAAATAGCTATTAATTCCTTCACCAAGAACAGGCGAGATCTCTTTGACTCCTCGCTCCAGAATAGCAGAGAAAGCGAGGTCGAATGGAGAACTAGATTTGACAGATGACATAAGGAGGCCTAAATCTTCATGTTCAACAGGTTGAACCTGAAGTAGCCTTGAAGGATCCGCTGAAGGTTCAAAGCAAACATCAAGACATGGGGCATTTATAGGAGCCTCTAGAAAAGAAGCGTAGATGTATGCTACCTTATTGGCAAGGAACTTAGCAAGCACATTGCAGCTGTCCTCTGAAGATAGAGTGAGGGCTGAAACTGGGTCCAGCGTGCAAAGAAACTTGACAATCAAGAACATTTCTCTAGATGAATTCTGTGCAGCCTCAATTTTACCGGCATATAAGTCGTGGCAAACGTGTCTAATGAGACTGTGATTTCCTAAACAGCTGATCAATAGATGGCCTTGCTGGTAGTGTC
The DNA here is from genome assembly GCF_964263255.1 of Lissotriton vulgaris. Lineage (NCBI taxonomy): Eukaryota > Metazoa > Chordata > Amphibia > Caudata > Salamandridae > Lissotriton > Lissotriton vulgaris. Next base: position 694,169,018 of record NC_141687.1, on the reverse strand, counting down.
AAAAGCTCTTCCCCATGTGTGTTCTATTTGCTTGTAGAGTTCACACAATTCTTCATTGAACCTGTTAGGGCCATAGCCTTAGTTCTACATATCAATCTATCAGCTGAGGGTACAATTTGATTCAGTGCCCCAGCTGCAGTCATTGATCTGTGTAATGGCTGAATTAACACAGCCATCAAGGGTGGGGCGGATAGAGGCAAGGGCCTGAGTGAGACTGCCTGAAGTTACTATAGCCCATTTCCGAGTTCAGACACAGGGGCGAAGGAAGATTTTAGAATAGGATCCCGAAAAGGGATAGCTAAGTGATCAGACCATGGGAGTGGGAGCCGGAAGTACACCACAACTTGGTTGGATTAGAAAAAATAGGATCTAGTGTGTCCCCGCATCTGTGAGTAGGAAATGATACTAATTGGAGCAGCTGAAGACCTTCCAAATCCACAACCAAGGCAGCTGCCACTGGGCATTTGGTGTCCTACAAATAAAGGTTGAGGTATTCAATGTCAGTAAAATTGTAATAACATAAGTCAATTGGTGGCAAAACATTGGCTTTAAATGTAATGAAGCTAGAAGCCGGGCCCCGTGGGCAATAAAGTAGTATCCCAGAGATAGAAGAGTTACTGGACAAGGCAAGAGAGAAGAAGGCCACCTTGCAATCTGAGATAGTTAATGACGTAACTGTGCACAACAGAAACTGCTTAAAAATGATGCTGAATCCGTCCCATCTTAGGTCTTGTCTGTCCAGTTTTGCTGTCGCTTACCCTGCGGGGAGAGCCAAAAGAATATCCAGCATAGAGTTTTCAGTGAACCAAGTTTCTGTCCCAAAAACAGCCCTCAGCATGTTATTAGTAAGACAATAAAGCATTTCAAGTTTGTTCTAGACCAATAAGCAGCTGTTTAAAGAGTAAATATAGGCCATATCCTAGTCGAGAGAGCGTACCTTCACGCCAGGTGCCTGTGCAGTTGAAGGCACAAAACCACATTCAACACAGGTCAGAGTCATACAAGTAAGATCCAATGTCAGATGGCAAACATGTAGAAAGAGGGCTGTCAGCTTTCTCAATTCATAAGAGGAATACTGGCTAAGAACTGGATCCAAACGTCCAGGGTTCTGGCCCCTGCTTCAGTCCATGCACAGATGAGCTAGCCTTTGGTACAACTTCGGCAAGCCGGCAGTGCACTTGCTATGTGCGCTTGCATCTCCAGGATCCTTAAATCAAGAGAACAAGAAGATTACAATTGCAAGATATTGTGTAAGCACCAACGTGCAGTGTGCAAAACAGCAATTATTAAAATCATTTAAAACCAGTTAAGAACTCTAAAATTATCTGGTACTGGTGTTCTCCTTCTTTGTCCCCATGTCCCCGAGAAGACAGCACATCCGCGTGTCCAGGCTCTTTAAATGAAGAGCCCTGGGCAAAAACTAGACAGCTACCCCAACAGTGGCGTGGCTCTCACTCATTTAGGGCACTGAACACTTCCAGGAAACGCAACAGGCTTACAGGTGCAAGATATTGTGTTAGCATCATCATGCAGAGTGCAAAACAGCAAGCACTAGTAGCATTTAAAAACAGTTAAGAACTCTAAAATTATCCGCAACTGGTATCGCCCAAAATGATCCAGACCACAACAAACACAAACAACATCACTGTAGCATAAAAGGCCACTTTATTCATAAGATCAGGCAATTTTCTAATATCAAAAATATTAACTCAATGTTTTATATTTTTCTTCGAAACCGTACAATTTTTAACTTTAAACCAAAACCTTATATTTCATTTCAAACTTTATTCCCTTGTAACTGTTTTGACCAAAACCAACCATAAGCTTCATTTTATGAATTTACCCCATATTTCAAACATATTTCAATTTCCTTGTTTTTCCTTTCCTTTTCCCCATCCTGATCCTCCCCCCACCCTCTCTCATGAAGGACGATCAAGTCCGCTCTAGACATTGACCTCCCCTATTCCACCTGTGGACTATAAATTAGAGCAAATTGCCTGTCCTATAGTGGCATTGGGACTTATAACTCCCTTCTCTTCTTTTATCTCCTTTTTTTTTCTCTTTTTTTTTTTCGGGTGGGTGGGTGGGCCTCACAGAAAAAACCCTCCTAGTCTCCTCACTATACTGCGTAATTACGGCGCTCCCTCCTCGCCTTAACTAACGTCCCTACCTTGCTCGCTCTGCTCCCTGCCTCCTAGCCAATCAGTGTTGGTGGCCTGTACCACCCGGGCGAAAATCCTCGGGGGGAGACCGCTTAGCGCTTATTCCCCCCGAGGACCCCATCGCCCAAAATGATCCAGACCACAACAAACACAAACAACATCACTGTAGCATAAAAGGCCACTTTATTCATAAGATCAGGCAATATTCTAATATCAAAAATATTAACTCAATGTTTTATATTTTTCTTCTAAACCGTACAGTTTTTAACTTTAAACTAAAACCTTATATTTAATTTCAAGCTTTATTCCCTTGTAACTGTTTTGACCAAAACCAACCATAAGCTTCATTTTATGAATTCACCCCATATTTCAAACATATTTCAATTTCCTTGTTTTTCCTTTCCTTTTCCCCATCCTGATCCTCCCCCCACTCTCTCTCATGAAGGACGATCAAGTCCGCTCTAGACATTGACCTCCCCCTATTCCGCCACTAAGGAAAAACCCCAGATTTTTCCTGAACCCCACCCAAACATTTCTTTTCTTCATCTCAATATTAGTTGATTTTTCGTATGGTTTGATTTTTTTTTTTTATTCTTCCACAACTCCTGAAGTGACCCATAAATCAACGTTCAACTCTTTAGACAACATGTCTCTTATCTCCAGAATATAGTATGCCATTCCCAATTGAGTTAGATGTACTCCATCGTCTCGAAACAAATGGCCTTCTCTACCAGTGATGTTATCATGTGCTACGGTCTGAATACCCATGACCACACAAAAAAATTTCATTGCCCTGTTTAGTTTTTTCCTGGCTTTCTCCATTGCTGTTTCATTCCGTGCATTCCTCCAATGTTTCCTGAAAACAAATTCAGATCATACAATCCTAGTACCTAACCAGTTGTCTTTTATCACCGCTAAGTCCAGCTGCATCTTCTTTATTAGAGCTAAACCAGACAATGCTACTAAGTCATTTTCTCCTAAATGGAGTAGTAACCGATCTGGGCCGCCTCTGTCATACCTGATTTTTGCAAGCAATGGAAATAAACTGTCCCATCTCATCCCCCCTTTACCGCACCAGTAAAGTTCATGTGCAGCGCTGGGGATGCCCAGATTTCTTCCATGTATCTGGTGTTCGGCAAAAATCGCGGCCCACTTGACAAACGAATGGCCTATGATCTATATTTGTTTTTTACTCTTACATCAACCCCGAACATCACCTAGATGAAAGAAAAAACGTATTAACACAAGAACGATTAGCCATTATCCTGTTTTAAAAAAAAAATATTTATTTGTTTTATTTCCGTATATATCGCGCACAGTAAGTTGAATGCCATCTAAGTATCTTTTTAGTCGCTCCCCAACCCAACCCCAATCTAGCTGCCAATGACGCTGTCCGGATCCTGAATGAATGTGTAGCAAATTTTGATGGATCCTTACCCAGCAATAACAAAGCCCTCCTCAGGACTGGCAGCAGCCAATGGCTCAAAAATGTTTCCCCTGACTTGTGTACAAAAATCGGCCCATCTGAAAATGACTGTGCGGACCTAAATTCTCTCCACTCACCCACAGGGCAACACCCTTTTGTGTGGCTAGGATTTAAGTGTATCCACACTCCCTGTCCCAGCTGATCCGTTTTAGATTTCCTTAACAAGATTTTTAAAACATTCCCCTCCAAAAAATCTTCCGAGCTCTCTAAACCAGTCTCCGCCCTTAAACCTAACAATTCAGAAACTCTAAATTGCCCGAAGAACAACCATATCATGCATAACCTAAACATTCTAACTTCATGAAAATCATAACAGGATCCAGGTAATTTCAGCAGCACTTGCTGCAATAACTCAAACGATATAGGGGCTCTTACATTAATCAGTTTGGAATTCTCTCTCTGCAAACCTTTTAACATTTTTTTTTGCTAGTACATTGTTAATTGGATCAAAACCCCAGTACAGCTGCCCGTAAAAAGAGACCCCCGCTAATTTTCCTGCTATCGCTGTATGAGAAAGCCCTTTGTTGACTAACGCCAGGACAAAATCTAAAAGAAAAGGAATGGACATCTCATCACTTTGTACATGGTTAAAATTCTTGCCATAACTTATAAATTCGTGCCATGCCATCATGTAACTCCGTTGAGTGGCCGGCGCTATAGACTGTTCCACAAGCTGCACGATCCTCAATCCCCTAGGGCCCATACGCTTTGATGAAGAGGTGTTTTCATGACTGCTGCTCCCGGGGCCAGTGACCGAAATCTTCCCCACTGGGAACGAGAAAGTGCATCAGCGAATGTGTTATTTACTCCTGAGATGTGTTTTGCCCTGAACACTATAATCAATCTAAGACTCAACAACATGAAAGTCCTCAGTAAACTCAGAACTCTCAGGTCTTTTGCTTTCTGTCTGTTGACTAAGTTGAACATCCGCCATATTCTCTACGTGGAACAGTATCGTCCTGTTACTAAGTTCAGATCCCCATACCAGCAGGGCTACTAATAGTGGGAACAGCTCAAAGAACCTTGTGTCTTCCACCGGTCAGGCCACTCTTCCGCGCACCAACGTCCATTCCAAAAAATCCCAAATCCATTTGAACCTGATGCGTCTGAATAAAGCTGTACCTGCCAAAGCATACCTTCCTCAATAAAATTTAAGGACACTCCATTAAAGTCTTCAAAGAACAAGAGCCATATTCTCAAATCTTCCTTCATGCTTTTAGTTAGTCAGATCCTGTGATGCAGCATAGTTACACCCGACATGGCCATACCTAGTTGTCTGCAGAAAGTCCTGCCTGCCCTGACAACTCGGCACGCAAAGTTTAAATAGCCTAATAAACGCTGCACCTGTCATAACTGTAACTTGTCCACCTGTAACACATCTGTGACACATGCTCTAATCTCCACCAACTTGTTCTGTGGAAGCCTTGCCATCATCTCAGCTGTATCAATTTCTATGCCCAAAAATGTAATCTTTGTATCTGGGCCTTCTGTTTTGTCTGGTGCCAGAGGCAACCCAAATTCCGTGGCCATGCTCTGAAAAGTATTCAAAGCGAATTCACAATGCCTAGACTGTGCCTTCCCCATAAATAAAAAATCATCCAAGTAATGTCAAATTTTACCTGTGCTACACAACTGTTGGAAAACCCACTGCAAAAATGAGCTAAACAATTCAAAAAGAGCTCAAGAAACTGCACATCCCATTGGGAGAACTTTGTCAAAATAGAAATAGCCTTCAAATTGCATTCCCATTAACTCAAAGTCTGCTGGATGTATCAGGATCAATCTGAACGCTGATTGGATGTCGCATTTTGCTAGCTCCGCTTTCTCTCCTAACTCTCTGACCATTCTCATTGCCTCGTCCACTGTGGTGTATGAAACTGAGGTATCTTCAGCCGCAATGAAATCATTAATAGACATGCCCTCTGGCCATGAGAGGTGCTGTATCATTTGGTACCCCCCCGGTATTTTCTTGGGAATGACCCCTAACGGTGAAACTATCAAATATTTTAAAGGCAATTGAACAAAGGGGTCTGCCACTCTGCCTAACCTTACCTCTTCTTCCAATTTTTTCCTCACCATTTCTGGAAATCCTTTTGCAGACTTCAGGTTGTCAGCCCATCATTTGATTCTAGGACATTGGTAGCTTATTCTAAAGCCTTCTTTAAATCCCCAATATAATTTAGCTGCCGCCGGCCTGTCTGGGTTAGAATTAAGCCAAGGGATAAACAATTCCCACTTAATTGGGGTAAAAGCCCTTTGATAAAGGATGAAGTGGTGCCCCTCTCCCCCTTGCTGCTTGTCCTTGCTCTTGAAACTTATGTCCCATCGCACTTGGTGCTGCTGTAAAGCATTGAGAGAGTGAGTGCCTACCACCACATTGTGAACATTCATGTTTGAATCGGCAGTATGGCCTGCTGCAATAACCCCTGTTGTAATTCCATCATGCTCCCAGACCACTTGTTTGCCCTCTAGCCATCGTCCCCGCCCCTCCGTGGGCGGCGCACCCCAGAAAGGGCCGGTACGTCACTGGCAGCCCACTAGCTATGTGTGTCGTTGCCGGACCGTGTAAAGATGACATCCACTGAAGCCACAGTTCAGCGTCTATGTCACCCCATGGTCTGTCTCCAGCCAGTCCCATCCTTGCTCTAAACTCCTCATCATAGTTTAACCATGAAAAAAAACCCAAATGCATGTGTGCTCTCCTCACTACATCCATGTATTTAAATAATGATACCGCCCTCTCAGGGTATCTCTCACAATAAACGCTGGCAAATATTAAAAAGGCCGATGTCCAATTGTCTATACTACAAGGGACTCTGGGACACCTTGCTATTTCCATTTCTTCCTCTTTTGAACCTTCGTTTGCCTGGACATCACGATGCAGCAAACGAAAAACATCAACATACTCATGCTGCCATATTTTCTGTTTAGTTTTAAGTGACAAATGCGAGCCTAAAGGCATTGCCAAACCCATATAGGGCAATCTTTTTGGTAAACTTGCCCCCTCTTTAAGTTCTTCTTGCCTTTGACCTTAACCCTCCCTACCAACCTCCTCACCTGGTGGTGGATGAATCACCTGCTGCAGCGGTATATCCTGCTCGTTGTCCCGCAGCTGCTTCCCCCCGTTTTTGCCCCCACATCCGACGCCCCCCACCATTGCGGCTTACCCTTTGGTAGTGGCTCCGCTCTCCTCCTCAAATCTGCTTGAGATATCGGTTCATGATTCTCTTGTTGATCCAAGGGTGCCGCATCTTCACGTTCAACCTGAAATGATTAAGCAGATTTTGTTGTCCCACTCCCACTCCCCCTCCCCTTATCCTTTTCTTTATTCGTGACAACCTCCATATTGTCCCAAACATCCTCCTCCCGTCCCCCCTCACCCCAATCCACCTCAATCTCGTCATCCCTTGCCCACTTGCTCTGGGGAAAAATAATTTGCTGGCTTCTTCCTGAACGTTCTCCATCTCCCACTACCCCAGTTTTCCAATTCAAAACAGGCCCTCGCTCTAAAAGCCTGCCCGCTTGTGATGAATCCGCTGAAAATTCAACATTGGAACCACTTTGCTCAGTGGCCGCCCTTGTTGTCTCAGCTGCTCTGCCATATCCTCCGTCTGTGCCTGTCTGCTTCTTGGCCCTATTGTGAGCAGGTATACTGTTCCGTGACCTCTCCTCCTGTCTGCCCACCAAACCAACACCTCTACTGGTTTCCCCTTTGTTGCTCTTGTGACGGCGCATGTCCCCCGCTGGAGCATGTTCCACCCACACCCATTGACCATCTAAACTTTCTTCCAGGTCTTGCTCCTCCGGTCTAAAGCCCACAGGCGCCTCTCGCGCAACAGGAAAAATGTATTCCCTGTTAAAACGAGTATGCTCCAATCCCTTGTCATACATGAAATCTATGTAATCCTCATGAGTACTCCCTTGGTGCAAACCCTCCTTCACCAGCTCTCTTTGTCCCTTATCCTGTGCACCCAGACGCTCTTTCTCAGATGCCTGCCTATCTCGTGCAGCATCCTTGGTATTCTTGACAATTTTAAATTGTCCCACGCCGGACATATCCCCCGTGTCTTTTGCCTCCTTGCTAATGAAAATTGCTGGCACCATATTCTTTTGCACTATACAAGTCTCTACCTGCTTGTGCTGCTCTGCAAGTTCCTCCTCACTGCCACTTGAATAATCAACCAGCGCCAGGGAATGAACCTCTTCCTCTCCTGGAATTAGGCTACCCGGCTCCTGCTGGTCAGCGTCATTCCCTTGAGCATTGACTGCACTCTGAGGCACACTAAAAACTGCCACAGGTCTAGGTCTTGTCAGCCTTACCAAACTTGGTCCTGCTCCTCGGCCCCTCCCTCCTCCTATGTCCCTCAGCTCACTTGGAGGGCCTCCCCCAACAATGACACCCCTCTTCCCAGTGACCCTGCACAACTCACCCAGCAGCCCTCCGCGCCAGTTGTTCCTCCTCAACAACGCCGGGGAAAGCGAATGCATCTTCCTTCCTCCTGAAGACGTCAGCTGGCCGCTTCTCACTGTGGGCGTCCTTCGACCTCTCGCCGAGCGCGCTCTCCTCAGTCCCCTTCGAAGCGCTGATGCCGGCCGGCAAGCCTCCACTGCACGCTGTACACCCCTCGCTGCATTCCTCCTCGGAGGCCTCACCGGTGGGGCAGCGACATCATCAATATTGGGAAACAGCAGGTCACTTCTCCCTGCCTCCGCAATAACTTGAAGCGCCTCTCGCAGCGCTTCCTGGGATACCATGACGCTAGGCTTTCTTTTTAAATATGTTATATTCTGGCAGCCGCCATTCTGCCTCACAGAAAAAACCCTCCTACTCTCCTCACTATACTGCGCAATTACTGCGCTCCCTCCTCGCCTAAACTAAAGTCCCTACCTGGCTCGCGCTGCTCCCTGCCTCCTAGCCAATCAGCGTTGTTGGCCTGTACCACCCGGGCGAAAATCCTCGGGGGAGACCGCTTAGCGCTCACTCCCCCCGAGGACCCCATTATCCTACTTTCTCCCGTAGTGCCCGCATAGACCTCGAAATTACAAGATACTGACCGCGTGCAATGACTTCCCGGCTGCAAGGTAGTGGCTTGGGTTTGGCAGTTGGAGCGAGGGAGGCTTCACTGCTTCCTGCACTGCCGATGGGCCTGAGAACCAACCAGGCCTGGTGGGAGACTTATGCACTTTGAGGGCCTCAGGTGAGGATGAGGTTTGCTGATCTGCTGGCTTCACAATTCCCGATACATGAGTCAGTGACCCGTACAATACAAACATTATGGCAGGATGGACAAAACGAACCCCCTACACATGAGGTGTGCCAAATTCTTCTTATAGTTGTAGGTGGGCACAAGTTATTTTCCTGGCTTTACAAATCAGCCTTACTTAGGACTAAGTCAGATCTAACGCCAGTTTAAAGGAAGTGGGAGGCTACGATAGGTCAAGAACTGCACAAAAAACAATGGACTGGAATACGTGTATATATTCACAGTGTCACAAAACACTAGATTCCAATACACCCCGTTCAATTACCTCCACATGGTCTAATTTTCACCAGATAAACTGAATAGAATCCATGAGACAGGAGATAGGTGGTGTCGAAGATGTAACAATGCTGACTTCATTTGTATGACTAGATCTTGTCATGGTATAGTGTAATTCTAGCAGGCTATAATGGGTGAGGTGGAATATACATTAGATCAGTCAGAGCTCCTACGGGTGGAAGTCTGCTTATTTGGTCTATCTCCCATGTCAAGGGCGACAGGAGTGACCAAAACGTTTTTGAACCTAGCCTTGGTTCTCACTAGGAAGACTCTTGGAATGCACTGGAGATCACTTCACTGCAGGTGGAAGGGAGAGGTTGAGTGTTGGACAATAGTGGAGGAGTCTGCCCTAGGAGACCAAGACATGCCAGGCTATGTTACTGCCCAATTACAGATGAGTGGGCGGCTGACTTGGCAAACCATGTTGGAATGGGAGAGGGTTGAATGATTCTTTTGATGATTACTGCCAAGGAAATGACAGCTGTATAAGCAGACACTGATTGCTATGCACCTGATGCTCGATATTTGTCGTTATTGATAAGGGAACACATGGCAGATGGTTTTTGAATGAATACCAGAAGATAGTTCACAGTTATTGCATGTTCGCTGTATCATTGCTCTTTGCTATTTCTCTTTCTGATCTGCGTAGTATTGCTTGGAAGTAGCCCTTCTGTGATGTTTCAACCCTTCAGGATGAACATATCCACACATATGGACTTTGTGAGATCTGACACTCTATACGTAAACTGTTATGATTGAAGTGATGATTGAGATTTAAGTGATGATTGAAATCACAAACTAATGGAAATAGTTTCAAAAGTATGTACATCCAAAGAACATTTTATTTTGAAAGTTATTTTGTTATATTAGCTATATGTATATACTACATATTTAGCAGTTAATATTGCTTTCCAGCACTATTGGATGCGTATTTCTGTCAGGCACCGGCATCTGGTTGGGTTAGTGAGTTGTAGTGTTAGTATTGTATTTGTAGTATTGCCTCTGTTGTAATTTGTAATAAGGTATAGATTGAGGGGGTTTGAAATTTAATAGAGTGACCAGTGGTATTTTTCTAAATTAATGCATTTACTTTACTTAAAAGTGGTTAATAGAGTTAATACTAGGAGCCATGATTCCTATCTTTACAACTTTTTTGAAGCACAGCAGCAAAGCATGCCTTCCTGCTGCGCTGCGGTGCGTCAAAAGAAAAGAGCAGGAATGCGCCATATCTCCAAGATACAGGGCATTTCTGTCCTTCTCCCCTGTACCGCTGCACAATCAGCATCCGTGCTCCAACACAGACACTCTTGCGACATGTTGCAAGGGTGCTGTGTTGTGTGGATGGTTGTTTTTATGTAGGAAGGGGCACATTTGTACAATGATGTTTCTTTATACAGGGAACACTAATAAAACAGTCAAGTCATAAATTTAACAAATCACCCTGCATCACGCAGAAGTCAACTTTCCCACTGTATTCTTACCCCAAAGTGAGAAAAAATTGCAGGGTACACTGTCAGCAAACAGATGACCTGCAAACGCTGTGCGTTGGCGGTGCAGTGCGCTTGAAAGATGCATCAAAGAGCCAGTCAGTGAAAACTAGACCGCTCACCCTACTCAGATGGCGCTTCTGAATGTGCTAGCCGAGCAGAGGAAAGATGGCGCTTTGCTCTGTGAGAAAAGTGCAAAGTGTACTAAAACAGTGCAGGAGTTAATATGAATAAAATGTAAACCGGATTTCAATTCCTAAAAACAGATTTCAGTTTTCTAAAAGCAAAGCAGAATCACCCTGCAACACGCAGAAGTGGCCTTCCCCACTGCATTCTTACACCCAAGTGAGCAGAAATGCCCCGGTTACTTACCGGTAATCTTCATTACTCCGAGTATAGTCTTCCTCGCCACATGACTTACATAGTGAGCTTCAGCTCCACACCAGAACCCTCCAAAGCAAAAAGTTAGCCTCCCATGCCTCCCATCCCTTCCCAAAATGGCCGACCCATTACCACCTGACCTCTATAAGAGGCGGGCCGGCCCAACCCATCAGCCTGAAACAACCAAGCACAAACATGAAGCCGATAGCCAGACAGGGAGGGAGGGATGGGAACTCATGTGGCGAGGAAGACTATACTCGGAGTAATGAAGATTACCGGTAAGTAACCGGGGCATTACCTCCTCGTTAGTCTTCCTCGCCACATGACTTACATAGTGAGCATATACCAAAGCCAAGCGGCTTCATGGAAAACTCACAAGAAACCAACAGACCAGAAGGGGACGCCCACGAAAGAGGGCAAACCCAACAGACCAGTACGAGTGGAAGGACCGCCCAGGAGAGAGGCAACCACGAGTAGGAGAACCAATCCAGGACCGAAGACACAGGGAAGGCTGAAAAACAAACTGGACCCCAGAGACACCAAGTGCCGCCAGGAAAACCGCCCCAACCGAAGGAAGGCAGAGAAAAGGCACAGGACCGGACCGCACGGAGCCAAGAGGGCAACAGCAACCAGGGCCAGAACAGAAAAGTGCAGGCTGACCAACACACCAGAGCAGCCCAACAGGCAGCACAAAGCGAGAGGGGAGCAAAAGTCCAAAGAGAGGAACCGAATGAACAGAGGGCATCCCCACCACAGCGACCCAACAAAAAGAATCACTAGCAGAAAGAGGCAACCAGTCCGTCCAACACAGCAAAACCGCAAGGGCGACCACAAACCCCGAGAGAGCCGAACCAGAAAAACTGGGAAGCGGCACCAGAGTCTTCCAACAGAGAGGCAAGAGCCGGAAAAACGGAAAAGGGTGCCGAAAAGAAACAGAAGGGGGACAAACCCCCGTCACACAAAGGACCCCCGGAAGGGACCGCGACTCCAAGGAGAGAATCCAGGCAGGCACCAGGGAAAATGAACCCAGGAAGGAGCCGGAAACGACACCAAAGAGACCAGGAGGAGAACCAACCAGTCAAAGGAGAAAAACTGAAAAACCCACAGGCCCGCCCACGGCCAGAAGGGAGGAGAAGAGGCAGAAATAGCCAACCGGACAGGCACGGAAACACCCCACACAGGGACCAAGCAAACCGGCCCAGGAAGAAACACAAGAAGGGAGCGAACCGCCGAAGAGAGCACCCAGGCAGCCATACAGACAGCCAGCCCACAACCAGGCCCAGCCCAGCGAGACAAAGAAGAACCGACTGGCACAGAAGCGCGGCAGCAACACACCAAAGGCGTGAAGAACAGAAGGGCAGGGCGAAGATGAGTCCGAGCCAAGACAAGACACCCAGGGAGCCAACAGGACCCGGGACCCCAAACCAGAAAGAAGGCAGGAGCAGGACTCAAGACCCGCGCCCCAAGAGGCAAAACAAGGACCAAGAGCAGCAGGGTCCAAGCCAACCACCGCCGAAGCAGACGGAGACGCACACAGGGGAGCACCACCAACCGGACAAAAAAACCCTGGCCAGGCCAAACAAGCCCAGAAACCCAGGAAGCACAAAGCCGGGAGCCCGGACGAGAAGGCCATAGAGCCAAAACCTGAGACCCAAAGGAAGCAGACAGGACCAGACGGACCCAGGAGACCCATGAATCAGGCACAAAAATCAGCCCGACCCGACGAGAACAAGAGCGTACAGGGCCAGAAAAGCCGGAGCCAAAAAGTGACCAAGGCAAGGACAGCACCAATGCGCCAAAAGTCAACAGGGGCGAACCCCGCACACACCCCGGAGCACGAGGCAGGGGACAAACCCAAAAGAAAGGCAACCAACAAGCCCCAGCAAGGCAGGGGAACACCCCAGAGAAGCCAAGGACAGGCAAATGGAAGCCAGACGGGAAAAACGCCCACAGGGAAACCCACCGACCCAGCACAGACCGGGAACCCAAGCATGCCCCCAGGAAGGCAACACCAACACATGGGAAGGAGGAACTCAGCCGTACCAGGAGACAGAGCGGGAAGGGCCGGGGCAAAAAGAATGAAGGAAGGGCCAGAACAAAACACGACCCGAGGAAGGCCCCACCAAGGCAGCACAACACAGAAGGTCCAGCGAGACCGCCAAAAAGCCACCCCGCAACAAAACAGGGAAGAACGCACACCCCACCAGAGAGGGGCGCCAAACCCCTGTACCCTTTCTAAAAAAGGCACCGAGGCGAGAACTATCAGGTCCATGGAACATTGAGCCCAAGACCCGCCGAGGCGGGGCTTACCTTCAAGAAAATCAACATGAAGGTGAGGAACGACTGTACCAGAAACGGAAGAGGCCCAAAGAGAAGACCCCGCAGAGTCCGCAGGACCAAGGGAAGATCCCAAGGAGGAACCAGGCACACAGCCTGAGGCCCCCGCAGAGAACTGCTTCGCAGCAAGGAATCAGACCCAACAGCCAGGAATGCCGGGAACCAGAGCCAAGGAGAGCACAGAAGGCGGACAGAAAGCAGAACAACGACACGCTTACAACCCAGGACAAGAGGACTGGGGTTAAATCCACCATACACATATGCACAACATGCCATCCCAGCGAGGAACAGCTAAACACCACCAGGGAACACCAGCCACAACATGTGCACGGGAGCGTGTGGGGAATACCACATTGCACACAACAGGCAAACTGGCAACCCCAGAGCCCTCAGGAGGCAGCCGAAGCGAACACGCCCCATGAGCACCCGCTGAGTACGTGAACCACACATGAAGAAGAGGGCGCAAGGGACGCCCGGCGAGCAATGGAGCAGGATGAGGAGGAGACGAAACCACCGCCAAGGCCCTCGGAAGAAAAAAACAAAACAGACTGCAACAATAGGAGCAGAAGCCAAAAGCCAACCCGGAGACCACAGAAGCAGCTCGAGAAGAAAGAACAGGAGCAAACAGAGGACCGCCCACAACAAGCAGGCGCCCACAGCCCCCGGAAAACCCAAAGGCCAAGCAGGACCGACCAGGAACTACCGTGGAGGGCACACAATGGCCAAAAACACAGCCCCACAAGAGGAACTGAGAACCACCATGTCGACAGCACCAGGCAATGCCAGGTTGAGTCCCATCCAGGCATTAGCCCCGACCATGTCCAACGACTGAGAACAGAAGAGAAGAGTTGCACAAAGACCCCAAATCAACACCTAATCGGCAGGAACTGACCCGACATCTGAGGGCAGGACAGAGCACAGAGACACGGAACGCTGAGCGCTGGAACCGGGAATGGAAACCAGACACATAGCGACAAGGATGACCAATGTAGAAAAAAAACGAAATGAAACGCAAACAACGTAACAGTACAAAATGTGGAAAAAACGAAATAAATACCACTTTTGAAAAAACAACACCCGGGGACACGGCCACCGAATAGGTATAACCTGAACCCTGGCCCGTGAGAGCTGGCGCCACCAAAGGCAAACCACCCATTGAGCTAAAGCTCCTTCAAAAGAGTGAGGCACTGCCACAGGAAACGAGTGCTGGAACTGGGAATGGAAACCAGCCACCAAGCGACAGGGAAGTGCAGGCACAACAAAAAGAAACGAAAATTATGCATCAGTGAAATGTGCGTAAAATTCGAAATAAATACAACGCATGAAAAACAATCACGGGGGGACACGGTCACAGCAAAGGCAGGACTCGAACCCAGGCCTGTGAGAGCAGGCGCCACAAAAGGCAATACACTACCCATCGAGCCACAGCTCCTTTGAAGAGCGGGACACCGCCACAGTAACAAGTGCAGGAACCGGGAAAGGAAACCAGACACTCAGCGACAGGAAGCCCAACACAGACAAATAAAAGGAAGCGAAAATAATGCATCAGTCCAAAATGTGTTAAATTCGAAATAAACACATCGACTGAAAAACAACCACCCAGGGAACACGGACACAGCATAGGCAGGACTCGAACCCTGGCCTGTGAGAGCTGGCGCCCCCAAAGGCAAAACACTTCCCGTTGAGCCACAAGTCATGCAAATGAGCGAGGCACTTCCACAGTAAAAGAGAGCTGGCCAACAGCGCGACCCAGAACCGAAGGAAACAAACCACACCAGCGGGAAGGAACGGAATGGAGGAACGAACACAGAACACTCAAGAAAGTGATCCCGCCATCCAGCATAGGGTCACTACGACCCAAAAACAATGAAAACGTGTGGCCACTGTATACCACCACAGCAGCAGTAAAGAAGGCAGTCCGGACGCCAGAGCCGCCCCGCCGGAAGGAACAGCCGAGCAAACTCGAAGCCAGGGGGAGCTAGACCCCGCACCCGGAGGCCGACCAGCGAGGCCCGTTAATGGCCAAACCCAGGAGGAGAAGCAAACAGCCCGACCCCAACACACGGACGGACACAACGGGAAAAGGCACCCGCCGCGCCGCAGACCCTCGTGAAAAGACCCAAGCAGACCCCGGAGCACCGAGGAATGCACCTGCCCCGGCACCCGAAGGTAAGAAGAGGAGACAGGGACAGGGGGCGCGGCCGAAAAAATGGAAGAGCCCCGCCGCCAACAGGCACACACAGGGAACCAAAAGGCCGGCAGCCGGGCACCAAGCCGAGCAGGCAGCACCCCGGCCCGCCACATAGGGAATCAAGAGGGGCCGAGGGGAACAAACAGAAGCCGGGGAGTCATGAAATGCAGGGAAGGCCCCCACAAGGCCGAAGAGGCAATAAACGCCCACCCGGAAAAAACCAGGAGATGAGCACACCCCACCAGACATCCCACTAGGAGCAGGACACAAACAACAAAGCCCGCTAAAGCAGGGCATAAAGCAAAAACTGGAGGGGGCGCAGGGCAGAACTCCCAAAAGCCCGCAAACACTAGGAGCCCGCTAGAGCAGAGCAGTGAACCCAATGGGACAGTGTGAGGGCTAGAAGGCAGGGGAACCAGAGAGCGAGCCCGCTGGAGCAGGGCCTCCCCCTAGGGCACTGGGACCCGCTGGAGCAGGCCCTCAGCCCAACTTACCTGATCAGACGCTCAGGAGAATCTGCAGCGCAGAACTAAAAAAACAGGCTGATGGGTTGGGCCGGCCCGCCTCTTATAGAGGTCAGGTGGTAATGGGTCGGCCATCTTGGGAAGGGATGGGAGGCATGGGAGGCTAACTTTTTGCTTTGGAGGGTTCTGGTGTGGAGCTGAAGCTCACTATGTAAGTCATGTGGCGAGGAAGACTAACGAGGAGGTAATGTTAGGTTAAACTGTCAGCAAACATATGAGCGGAGCGCCATCTTTCCTCCGCTCGGGTAGCACATTTTAGAAGCGACATCTTAGGAGGGTGAGAGGAGAGGTCTACCTTTCACTGACTGGCTCTCTTATGCCTCTTTCAAGCCCACTGCACCACCAACGCACAGCGTTTGCCGACAGTGTAACCTGACATTCTTCTCACTTGTGGTAAGAATACAGTGGGAAAGGTAACTTCTACGTGTTGCAGGGGGATTTTTTTCATTTATGATGACTGTTTTATTGGTGTTCTATGTGTAAATGTTACATAAAAAGAGGTTACTAAGTACTAATGTGCACCTTGGAGTGCAGCAACCACCCTTAGAAATAAACATACATTTGCTCGGTTCAGTGACTTTAGTCAATATATTTCCAGGATTGGATGCGAAAGAGATTGTCCTCATACTTGATGTATGTGCTCAGGAATGTTTTTTTTCCAAATAAACTATTATTCATCCCAGGTTGATAAAAATCAGCCCATGTTAATGCACAGTTCTGCTTCATTAATGCATCCTACTTCAGTATACAAATCGGGCTGCTTTACAAGAAAAGCAAATTTCCAGTTTTTGAAATGTAATCACTGGGATAGTAGTTTTCTGTCCCTTACAATCCATCATCATTGTGTTTATGGCCAATCACATAGAGAAGCAAATTGAAACCTGCCTAATGAATATTAATAAGGCATGTAATTCTGTAACACCCTGCGATTCATTATTTTGCGAACCAACCTATTAATACACAAGTCACTTTCAAAACAAATAGTGATCACAAAAAGTCAGTATGCAATTTGTGAATTTTTTGTGTCCAGTATGCAATTTGTGACTGTTTTTGTGTCCACTTCATAGTACATCTGTCCCTAAATTCCACAATATGGAATGCATACATAAAATTCAGTCATAAAAATATAACACGCATAATTTAGAGATTATGGTGAAAGGAAACAACTCTATAAATATGTTTCATGATGATTCCGTTCATAGAATGCAATTTATTGGGTCTATAGTAAAATTGTATGAAGTGATAGAAAACTAATGAATAAGGAGGAACTCTAATGAATGAAAGAGAACATCAGTCATCAGATAAGACCTAGGGCTAGATGTAGGTAATTCATATTTACCGACTCTTAAATACCGAATTTTACCGATTCAGTATTTAAGAGTCGGTAAATAGGAAGGGGGGAGATGTAGGTAATTCGAATTTAAGAGTTACCGAATCCATTACATGAAGCCCATAGGAATCAATGGGCAATACCGATTCGGTATTTACCGAATCGGTAAATACCGAATCCTGCAAGGGTGCAGGGGGTGTCACTTTGACACCCTCTAGCACCCCAATTCCGGACTTGTGTGCCATGTGGCACACAGACATGCCCTAAGGGCATGGCTGTGTGTCACATTGCATAGGTGTGCATGCACAGATGTGCATGCACACCTGAATTCATTATTTTACCACCCAATAGGATTGGGTGGTAAAATACCAATTCTTAAGGTCCTGTGGCACTCTTAGGAGTGCCACCTACATGTGGATTTACCTAATTGGTAAATATACCGATTTGGTATTTTACCGATTCTGTAAATTTACCGATTCGGTAAATTTACAGAATCGGTAAAATATAGGCCCCCTACATCTGAAAACCCAAATACCCGTCAGTAACGGCCAAATTCGGCCGTTACCGACCGGTATTAGGGCTCCTACATCTGGCCCCTAATGAGAACTAGTGCAATTTGATAAAACAAGCCTTACACATGAGCAATTTGAGAGAGTGTCCAAGGTTCACAGTCTCCTCAACACCTTTTTACAAAGCTCCTATGGGTAATTACTTACTAGGAACCCCCTCTCACCAATGTCAGTAGCACACATTATTTCCCTAAAGCGTTATCCCTACAGTGTCAAATGGTCCTGGACCTGTTTGGGTAGGTTAGACCTGCACAATTGTAATTGGATAGATCAATTAAGAAAAAAGAAGGAAATGTATTGGTGCATGACTATGTATCTATTACATACTTGCCATGTGTCTGCTACTTGCTGTGCACCGGCCTGTGTCATGTCAATGTGACTGACATGGACATCCTTTAGGGGTTGCAACTGCGTCCCCTGGCTTAGCCCTTGCTGCTCCTGGTGCTGCCTTTTGGACCCCTGGCCTCAGAGGTATCTAAATAAGTGCCAGGAACACAAGGCTGTTTGTGCTTACGAACAATGGCTGGGGTTCTACTTTTCCTGGTTTTTATCATTGTTTATTATTACAATAATAGTGAAAAATGTTTTATTATACAATATTAGTGTAATAAAAAACAGAGTAGAATTAGCTGGAATATGACCCTTACTGGTAGGCGAAATAGGTAAAAAATGCTTTTTAATGGATGTTGTGCGCGTGCTTGTGGATGAGAGTGTGCTTATGTGGAGACAGTGTGTGAATGTGTGTGTACGTGTAAGTGTGTGAGTGAAAGTAAAGGTCAAATTATATCACTTCTGCTATCCATGGCATTTTGGTGAAATGATAGATAAGCCATTTGGTTCATTCAAAAAGACATTGCTCCTCAATTATGCAGAGGTTAAGAAGATGAAACAGTAAGCCTTGCAAAGTGAGTGAAGCAGATGCAGAGATGTATGCTTAGTGCTATGAAAGGTGGAACTGTAACCAAGAGTGTTGTTGAATACTGTGTACACAGGGAAACCTTAAGACACATCATTCTAGTTGCTGGAGTTACCCTGCTCATGCTAAAGTCCAATGAAAATATGTAAGAGAGGGTGTAGGGTCCAACTTTGGGACCTCCCTGCAGAGCTACCACAACACAAACTTAAAATAACCATATAGCACCATATGTAAATAAAATGCTAATTTATCACTTTACACCATGTGGTCCAGAATTTTCCCAGGGGCCACAATTTATGGTCTGTGGTGTGACTGAGGGCTGCACTGATGCCAGCAGAGTGGCGGTCAGTCAATATGGTGTTTGTAAGGGTGGTGTAGGGGAAGCAAAGCATTTACATGTAGTGATTGAATTGCACAATACGCAACAAGAAAACCTGGGATCAATCCTGGGTTAACCACTTGACCAAACTGTGTAATCTTAGGCAATTGCTTTTTTTTTCTACTTTGCCTCCTTTTCCTTCTCTTGTGTTTGATTTATTAAACTATGATGTTGTCCATTTATAATATTAGAGGGCGCACATGACAACTGACTTCACTTTGTGTCAGGGTGGGTGGAAGCATGAAGGTTTCTAAATTCATTTTTGAAAACTATAATTTAAAAAACAACTACCTGCCAATGCAGTGATATAATCAGATATACTAGCGAGAAAAGGTTCTGCATGTTATTGAAATGCAGGTTTGTGAAGAGATTTGATCTTATTTTTAAAAGTTTGTTGTAAGATGTTTACAAAAAATTAAGGTGTTTTTAAAGTTAAGTGGTGCAGGACTCCTTGGCTACTTCCATTCTGAATGTTAGTGCTGAGTCAAGTGAAAAGCAGACTTGTGCTGCTGTTCAGCAATAGGCCACATGAAAAGGTCAGGAGGGGTGCATGCGGCCCCCGGGCCATAATTTGAGAATCACTGCTCTACACAAACACATCTAACAGATAACACCAAAAGCAAATTATATATTCATGTACTTCTGCATACGTATACAACACTAATATAGCACAGTACAGAACTAAAGTACCCAGCTACATTAAATAGAGAAGCTACATGCATATGCTACTGAATGCTAATAAAATGTTTTCATAACACCATGCACAACTGCACAGCCAATGTTGCTCATATAAGATATTATGTCAAGATAACACATATTGACCATGCAGACACCACCATATAATGGCAGAACACCTATCATCATCATCATCATCATCATCATCATCATCATCATCATCATCAATACAGCTTTTATTTTGGCTAATATAACCTTAAAATGCACGCCCTTATACAATTATACACAAATGTGGCATCTAAAGACGCTATGTAATGGTGTCTTGTAAAGCGCATGTATCACCCCGCCATGGGGTATCTCAGCGCTGTAGACCGCTGGGGAACCCGTCCTGGCTTTCCCTGTGAGATGGTCCCTGCTGGGTATCTCCAAGGTGAAACCAGGCATCCCCGGCGTATGTGTGGGGCCGTTGTGGAGATAAGGCAAGCTAATGCCCAGAGTTGCCGAGTGTGATCCCTGGTTAGAGTAGGCCCCAAGGCGAGAATTATCGAGTCCGCTGACCCTGGTCCACGACCCTGCCGCGTCGAGAATTGAACCCTGGTCCCGGGCCGTTCTCTGCTACTGGGTCTTCCGCCTCTAACTAGTGAGCCATACCACTCCAAGCACAAGTTCATCATGCATATTTCACGTTATAATGAAACAAATACACAGAATTTCACAATGCTATAAAGCTCAAAATTACACTCATATACTTGACAATACAACACCCACGTAGTATTATATATAAACACCATGCCCATCTCCCAATAGAACTATGAATCTATACATTACCAGAAATCACTATGTTCAAGCAGGTACTAATTTACATAAATCTAAAGTTCTTGCCATTATGCACAAAAGCTTATCTTAGCAACACTATCAAAAGGAAACCAGTAAGCACAAACACAACAATGAGTTCTCTACACAACTAAATAGTGTCCAGATACCACAAAAAAACGGTATTCACAACAGACAGCAGCCATGTGTGGAGGTATTCATAATAAGCATTGCTACAACTTTATGAAGGCCACTTGCTGGCTTAAAATGTTTTTTTGACTTATGGCTAGAAAATAGTAGCAGTGATAGTCATCTTACTATGTTGTTGTTGGATAAAAAGACACACAAAAATAATTATAGCATTTGACTATTAGAGAAATGTAATGTTTATTACCCCAATAAAATCATATGTGACTTTACCAAAAAGCACAATTGATTGCAGCCACACTGATTTTATCACAGTGATTTGCTGTTGAGGAAATTGAAATCTCCACTATCGACAGTGTGAAATATGGATTACATTTTAAGTATTGGTGGATGTAGGCTACTCTGCCCCCCCCCTGTTACCCTTTTTTTATATAATTTTAGCTAACACGAAGTAATGCAATCTAATAGGCTACTTCCTTGGATAAATTGATCTGTGCCTTTCAAAGTATCTTTTAGTCTTTACTTTGTCTTACTTTTATTATCTTACACAACTTCTTCTGTATTTAACCTAACACCAGTTTATTCGTGCAGAGCAGTCAGATACCACATACAGCGTTTTTTATTTAGTGTCATCCTCTGTCACTCGTTCTAAAGTCTTTACTCATATGGTTCCATTTAAATAAACAGTACTTGTAGGAGATTGTATATTTATTTATGTACTTGCAAATAATGGGCACTCCTGATCTCCCTTTATTTCCCAATTTGTGGGTAGCCAGAGACTATGGCTGGACTGAAAACTGCTTGAGAGAATACAGCTGGTACTGCATATGCATGGCTTATGCGCACACAACTATTAATTCCCGCAAAGCAGCTGTACACCACCTGAGCTCCCCAGCCTCCAAAGAAAAAGAGCCAGCTGGACGTTTAGGTACACAGTCAAAATATCGAGTATGAAATATCGAAGGAGCATAATATCGAGTATGAAATATCGAAGGAGCATAATATCGAAGTCAAGAATATCGTAGGACAGAACATCGACCCTAAGGTAAGTAATATCGAAATTCTTTATATCGATGTAAGTAATATCGAAGTTAGTAATATCGATAGCATATATATCGATGTTACTAATTTCGATTACACTAATATCGATATTTGTATTATTTTATAGTTTTTTATTATGTATGTGTTATATGTTTAACTTAAGTATTTAAAATAATTACTATTATATGTGTATTAATTTTATATAATAATAAAATATTTTATAAGAAAAGTGTATGTTTTAGTATCGGAGCGGGTTGTGGGTTTATAGGGGAATAGGGTGGGAAGTAATTTAATTATGGTAAATTGTTTAATAATTAGTAGGATTAATTAATTATAATTCTTTGCTAATTATTTTTAATTAATTAAAAAAAAATTACATTGATTGATTAATTGATATATATTTTCTGTAGCGGAATGTGGGTTTATAGGGGAATAGGGAGGGAAGTAATTTAATTATGGTAAGTTGAATAATAATTAGTAGGATTTATTAATTAATTATAATTAATTGCTAATTATTTTTAATTTTTAGGAAAAAATTAATTTAATTGATTAATTGATATATATGTTCTGTAGCGGGATGTGGGTTTATAGGGGAATAGGGTGGGAAGTAATTTAATTATAGTTAGTTAATTAATAATTAGTAGGAATTATCACATAAATTTAATTAATTGGTAATTAATTTTAATTAATAGTTAATTAATAATAATTATTTGCTAATTAATTTTCATTAATTCATAAATGGATAAATGTGTTATGTTGTGGGTAGTGGTTTTATAGGGAAATATGGTGGGAAGTAATGTAAATTTAATTAATCAATAATGTATTAAAAATAATTGTATTGTTAATAATATAATTGTTAATTAATTAATAATTGGTAATAAAATATTATTACATGGTATTATTTAAAATTTATTTTAGGTTAAATATATTTTGCTAAGCATGTATTTTATAATTATGTATAGGTATTGTATATGGTTTATATTTATTTAATAGTTTATATTTTTATAATTACAAAAAACTTTTATTTATAAGTATGTTATTTTAACCCTTATACTATCCAACATTTTCCCTACTGTTGCACTCTCTGGAGTTGGAATAGTATTTTGTACCCCTACGCTATCCAACGCTTTCCCTACTGTTGCACTCTCTGGAGTGGGAATAGTAATTTTTACCCCTACGCTATCCAATGTTTTCCCTACTGTTGCACTCTCTGGAGTGGGAATAGTAATTTTTACCCCTACGCTATCCAACGCTTTCCCTACTGTTGCACTCTCTGGAGTGGGAATAGTAATTTTTACCCCTACGCTATCCAATGCTTTCCCTACTGTTGCACTCTCTGGAGTGGGAATAGTAATTTTTACCCCTACGCTATCCAATGCTTTCCCTACTGTTGCACTCTCTGGAGTGGGAATAGTAATTTTTACCCCTAATATACACACACAAAATGGAAGTGTAGGAGAGTAGGGTCTGCTATCCTATGGTCACCCCAAATTTTTGCTTTTTGCTTCACTGGTTTCTGACTTAATGTGGCTGTGGGCCTGCTAATCAGACCCACAGCCTGCTGTTCTCACTCTAAATTACTGCCAATGCACTTTAGGTGCATTACGAATTGGAACTGGTTCACCTTATGAGCCCCTGTATTAGTGCACCCTAGGTGCCCAGGGCATAGGTGTATCCAAGGCCTACCAGGGGCTGCAGCATGTATTGTGCCACCCCTGGCCTGGCCTCCATATTTGAAACAACTGGCTGATCACTCAGCTGGGGTAAGTCGGTGTAACCACCTCTTACTTAGGTACAGTATGTCTGTGCCTAACCCTAAACTGGACACATATGTTCCTATCAGCCACTCCTATGGAAGGCCTCATCAATCCTGGAGGCAGAGTGCTTGGAAATATGTGAGATGGTGCTCTAGCATGAGCTGAGCCTGTCTGCAGCTGTCGGGAACCACTCCCTAAGCTGTTCCGGGATATTGCCATACCATATACTCTTAAGTGCATTATAATCCTCGCGGTTATTTGCTATCTTTGGTTTGGCTTTATCAAAACATGTCGAGTAAGGTGTCATACGAATTGGAATACTATCCCCTCGCCAATTCTGGCGACGGGGATAGCATTCCACCCTTCTAGAGGGACACGACATGTGTGTAGCCTTAACCCCGGTTAAAGTTAAACAGAGCCTCAGCATCACAAAATGGATGCTGCCACCACAGACACGAGTCTGGCCTCCTGCTGCTGACCGAAACTCGGCAGATGGTGGCCTGGACAAAGGGTTTCCTGCCTTGGGAGGTGCGAGCACCACCCCAGACAGGATTTTGTGTATTGGGTAGGACAGGGCTGAATAGAATCAGACATGCCCGGGGCACACAAGGTGTCCCCGTGCATAGGCCAGTCCAAACCGGTTCTGGGGCTTTCCAGCCCCAGTCCTGGCGAGGAGCTGGACAAAGGAAAGGGGGTGTAGCCGCCCCCCTTCCTGGTTCCTCCAAGAGGAGGGACCTAGTAGGTGATCCACCCCTCAGATTGGGAATAAGAGTGGGAGCAGTGCCATTGCACAGCAGATCATCCTGAAATCAACTTTAAACAAGAAGAAGACTGGACTTCGACATTCTGCTGCACAGAAGACTGAAGAGAATCTCCCTTGTGGCCTAGGAGGGGCCACCCTGTGAACACAGGCATCACCCAGCAACTCGACGTCTGCTTTGCCGCCGCCTCCCGCCGGAGACCGAGCCCAGAGCCCAACAAGAACCAGACTCCCAGACCTCTCAGAGCCCGATCCACAGTCCCTGCGAAGAAGGGACCCGTGGAGGCACCGAGTGACGTGGGACCGGACCTCTTGGAAGACACTCGAAAAGCTGACTGCGCAGCTTCTGAGGCATCCTCGACGTTGTGCTTTGGGGACTGCGAACCCCCACCACCGAGCAGCCCTTGCACCGAAGATCAGCCCTCCAGCATCTCCACGATCTGCGTGGGACCCTTTTGCATTGTGCCACTCAACGCGCCATCCCGGCCACTAGCCACGTGGTCAGCGGCCATCTTGGCGATGAACCCGAAGATTTACACAGCAGGTCTGGTTGCTCCAGACCTACCCAAGCTCCTGTGAAAAGGAGCACCCGCTCTGACCTTGCTGGTCCGAGTGTTAAGCATCTTTCCACTTCTGCGTGGCTTGCATTTGCCAAGGCCTGTTTGCTCCGATCAGGTCGCCGACACCGCCAACAGCGAGAAGCCTACGTGGGACAGCTCGTGACCGACTCCTGGACGTCCTCGACCCCGGGTATCCACGTGGCTGCAGAAAGAAGCTACCGAACAAACGCCTGTTTGCACCCGACATCGCCTGGTTCCAATCTGGTTCCACGGTAGTCACTGGCTAGTGACTTTGAACACTGTCCCCTCTTCTTTCAGGTCTTCTCATCTTCAGATCCACCCTTGGATCCACCGGAACTCTTCTCATCGAGCCGCCTGCAGCATCTTCAGCTCCAAGCACCATCGACCGGCGTGACGAAACCCGACACTACTTCGACCCTGTGCACCCGCTTCCTGTGGGTGAGGTAACTCAGCTCCGCCAGTGCTCCTGCATTGGTACACATCTCAAGGGCCTGTGTCTTAAGTTTTAACACCGTAGGTCACTCGGAAGGTTCCTAACTTTCTAACTTTGTGTAACTTTTACGCACCATAGACTTTGCATTGGAAAGTGCGTGCACTTTGAACACTGCACCCGAGTCCCGTGGGCCTTTCCCGACTTAATCATTGCTAGTCTCAAATAGCTCCAGCGATTCCCAAGGCCCTAGGCCTGTTCCCTTTCCTATTGGTATCTCTTATACCACTTTCTTAGTATATGGTTTAGGTGGCCCATAGGGCTCATCCATATTGTGCAACTTTTGTGTATTTTAAACTGTCTTGTGATTTAACGCTTGTGCTTCTGTGCTCATAAAGAGTCCAGGGGATTTTATAGTTAATAAATCAATATATATTTTCAATATATATCTGTGTGGTGTCCCTTTCATTTGGTATTCAAGGGGGTTGTGTATGGTATAACAGCTGGCTTCACATGCCTTTCAGAGTTTAGCCTAAGACTGCTTTGTCCACGTTACCACTAGGGTAACTGGTCTACAAGGTTGAATTACAACCATCATCATAAGCGTTGCTTGGCATGGTACAAAGTGATCACTAAGAATTAGTGAGCATTATATACCAGGCCAACTTCTCACATTGGTGAGCAGCGGATTGGGATCTGAGCTTGCTGTTGTTTTACCATTACAATCTTTGAGATTACCATTTGAAAGATCATACAGGTACCTGCTAGGTACATATAAAACAAGACTAGTATACTTAAGTTCTACTGAACTTAGTTGTTGTAGAGCAAAGGGAGTAGCACACCCTAGCTACAACTACTAGATAGGTTTAGTAGGTAAACACCAGTGTAGGTAGATTGCAACACATCCACCCACACTAGAGCAATGTCTGGAGCAGAAGGGTCCAGTGGACGTACTCCTGTTGAGAGTGACCCTCCAAGGGCACCATCCAAATTTGCTATTTTTTCCTTTAAGGAATTAAGACAGCTTTGTGTCTTAAGGGGTCTGAAGACAGGGCCTTCCCCTACTACAGACCACCTAAGAGAGCTCTTAGACCAGTCTGAGACTCTAAAGCCCTCTAAGGCAAACCCCACAGGGGATGCTGAAGGAGGCCATCCTTCAGAGGATGACACTGTAGACACCCCTGCCCCTATCATCCTGGTAGATGAGGAAGCCTCCACCACTGGAGCTCCTCAGGTAGATGAAGAGGAAGAGGAAGAGGAGGAGGTGGAAAGCAGTGAGTCAGATGATGACAGAGATAGTCAGGTGCTGGTCAGTAGACTGAACCAGGCTAACTTAAGCCAACTTGGGAATGAATCTGGTAACAACCCATTCAGACCCCCAGGTGGACTTAACCAGGGGCATAGGAGGAGGAGGAATCACTCAGGTGAATCCAATACCTCCCATGTCTCTAGAGGCTCTCATGGTCACTCCAGGAAGGAGATGACTAGCCCTCAGAGAAGGGAACATGAGGCCAAGATGAGAGAGGCTGAGCTTAGGATCCAGAGGCAAGAGTTAGAGGTTGCCCTGGCCAAGGAGAAACTTGCTAGAGCAAGACAGCCTAGAGAGAGTGGGGTAATAGAACCCACTGGTGGCAGCAATATCCACAAGGATAAAGACAGGTCTTTTGATAACAGAAACCTGAGTAAGATTGTGCCCCCCTACAAAGCTGGGGATGATATCCATAAATGGATTACTGCAATGGAGAGAGCCTGCAGAGTACAGCAGATCCCTCAGGAGCAGTGGGCAGCAATCTTGTGGCTCTCCTTTGAAGGTAGAGGCCGAGACAGACTCCTCACAGTTAGTGATGGGGATTCTAGAAACTACCTGGTCCTGAAGAGTGCTCTGATTGATGGGTTAGGCTTAACCACTGAACAGTACAGGTTAATGTTCAGAGATACCCAGAAGACACAGACTCAGGACTGGTCTGAATTTGTTGAGTGTGCCACTAAGGCTCTGGAGGGATGGTTGCTGGGAAGCAAGGTTACAGACTATGAAGGATTGTATAATTTGCTGATGAGAGAACAAATTTTAAATAATTGTCAGAACCAGCAGTTGCATCAACATTTGGTTGACTCAGATTTGACCTCTCCCCAAGAATTGGGAAAGAGGGCAGATAAATGGGTAAGAACCAGAGTTAAGCAAAAGAACCAGAACCAGAACCAGGATGGTGACCAGAAGAAAACAGACCAGAAGGGTGGGGAGCAGAAAGCTAAAGACCAGAAGTCTTCAACAGGGCCCCAAACTGAGACAGAGGGTGGGTCCCAAACTTCCAAGAAGAAGAAGAAAGAAGGTCAGAAGAAACCCTGGTGTAAAACTTGTAAGAACACCTCTCATTGGACAAGTGAGTGTAAAAAGGGTGGAGCCCCCAGCACTGCAGCCCCTAAGGCACCTGTACCCACTAGTACAGTTAGCAGTGCTGGTCCTCAAGCCAAGGGATTAGTGGGTATCACTTTGGGAACTGAAGGAGATTCTGACCTAGTCAGAACCCTTACACAGGCTGTTCTGGTTTGTGAAGGGGACATAGATTTGACCCCTGACATAAGTCCCAGTAACCTGGGCAAATACAGACAGACACCTTTGATCAACAATAAAGTGGCTCAAGCTTACAGGGACACATGTGCCAGTGTCACTATGGTGACACCTAACTTTGTGGACCCTGGACAATACATGCCAGGCGATGATTACCTGGTGACCAATGCCAGCAATGTCACTACTACACATAGTGTGGCACTTGTTAACTTTTCCTGGGGAGGGGTAACTGGCCTAAAGAAAGTTGTGGTTAGTGTTGATCTCCCAGTAGAATGTTTGTTGGGCAATGACCTGGAGAACTCTCTATGGTCAGAAGTTGAGTACAGGACTCATGCAGAGATGTTAGGGATATCATCACATGTCCTTGCTGTGACCAGGTCACAGGCCAAAAAGTGCCTCTCTGAACCTCAGGTCTTGGATCCTGGAACAATGGACCAAGTACCTTCCAAGAAGAAGAACAGGAGGGTTAAGGCTGCGCCTTCCCAACTGCCTACAAGTGAGGATCAGGCTTCACAGGAAACTGATCTTGAGACCCCTGAAGGAACTGTCCCTGAAGAACTTGAACCTGATCAGGTTGAGTTTCTGGGGGCAGGGGGACCTTCTAGGGCAGACTTGGGGCAGGCTCAGTTAACCTGTCCTTCTCTTGAACCCCTCAGACAGCAGGCTGCTGCTGAGGCTGCTGGGAATGCTCAAGGTGCCCATAAAGTATATTGGGACGATGGACTCCTTTATTCAGAGGCTAGAGACCCCAAGCCTGGTGCTACCAGGAGGTTGGTTATACCTCTGCAATTTAGGGGCTTCCTACTCACCTTGGCCCATGATATTCCTTTAGCAGGACACCTAGGCCAGAACAAGACTTGGGACAGGCTTGTCCCTCACTTTCACTGGCCTCACATGTCTGAAGACACCAAGGAGTTTTGTCGCTCCTGTGAAACCTGCCAAGCCAGTGGTAAAGCAGGTGGAACAACAAAGGCCCCCCTGATACCACTACCTGTGGTGGGGGTTCCCTTTGAAAGAGTGGGGATTGATATTGTTGGTCCAATGGATCCCCCTACAGCATCTGGGCACAGATTCATACTGGTGGTAGTGGATCATGCCACCAGGTACCCAGAGGCAATTCCACTTAGGACCACAACAGCTCCTGTTGTGGCCAGGGCCTTACTTGGAGTTTTCTCCAGAGTGGGGTTTCCTAAGGAGGTAATATCAGATAGAGATGCCAACTTCATGTCTGGATATTTGACAGCTATGTGGAAGGAATGTGGTGTCAACTACAAGTTCACCACTCCTTATCACCCACAATGCAATGGGCTTGTTGAGAGATTTAACAAGACCCTAAAGGGCATGATTAAAGGATTACCTGAAAAGCTCAGACGAAGATGGGACATCCTACTGCCCTGCCTTTTGTTCGCTTACAGAGAGGTCCCACAAAAGGGGGTTGGCTTCAGCCCCTTTGAATTGTTGTTTGGGCACCCTGTAAGAGGACCCCTGTGTCTAGTGAAGGAAGGATGGGAGTTACCTCTCAAAAAGCCTAAACAGGACATAGTGGACTATGTACTTGGTCTCCGCTCCAGGATGGCAGAGTACATGGAAAAGGCATCCAAAAACCTTGAGGCTAGCCAAGAATTACAAAAAGCTTGGCATGACCAAAAGGCTGTCCTTGTTGAATTTCAGCCTGGACAGAGGTATGGGTGTTGGAGCCAGTGGCCCCAGCAGCACTCCAAGACAAATGGTCTAGACCCCATACAATTCTGGAGAAGAAGGGAGAGGTTACCTACTTGGTGGACCTAGGAACTCCCAGGAGCCCCCACAGGGTGCTCCATGTAAACAGATTGAAGGCATACGTCAGCAGGGCAGACATGGGCTTGCTCATGGCTACAGATGAGGGACAGGAGGAAGAGAGTGACCCTCTCCCAGACCTGCTCACTCAGAACCCTGATGATGGCTCAGTTGATGGTGTGGCCTTAGGTGGCAGCCTCACTGAGCATCAACAACATGACTGCAGACAAGTTCTACAGGCATACAGGCATATGTTCTCATTGACACCCAGTCAGACTAACTGGTATACACATGTGGTGGACACTGGTGACAGTCTTCCTGTAAAGAGCAAAATTTACAGGCAACCTGACCACGTCAGGGACTGTATAAAGACTGAGGTGCAAAAGATGCTGGAATTAGGTGTCATTGAGCCTTCAGAGAGCCCCTGGGCTAGCCCAGTGGTTCTGGTCCCCAAACCTCACACCAAAGATGGCAAGAGAGAGATGAGGTTCTGTGTGGATTACAGAGGACTCAATGCTGTCACCAGGACAGATGCACACCCTATTCCAAGGGCAGATGAGCTCATTGACAAGTTGGCTTCTGCCAAATATTTGAGCACATTTGACTTGACAGCTGGCTACTGGCAAATCAGGTTAGCTGAGGAGTCTAAAGCCAAAACAGCATTTTCTACCCCTAGTGGGCATTATCAGTTTGTGGTGATGCCCTTTGGTTTGAAAAATGCACCTGCCACCTTCCAAAGGTTGGTGAATCAAGTCCTCACTGGGTTGGATGACTTTTGTGCAGCTTATCTGGACGATATTGCTGTCTTTAGCTCCACCTGGGAGGATCACCTGGTCCACCTGAAGGAAGTGCTTGAGGCTCTGCAGAAGGCAGGCCTCACTATCAAGGCAACAAAGTGCCAGATAGGGCAGAGCAAGGTTGTATACCTGGGCCACCTTGTAGGTGGAGGCCAAGTTCAACCACTGGAGAGTAAGATCCAGACCATCAAGGACTGGTCCCCTCCAACCACCCAGACTCAGGTCAGAGCTTTCTTGGGCCTGACTGGGTACTACAGGAAGTTTGTTAAGAACTATGGGTCCATTGTGACTCCTCTTAATGATCTGACATCTAAGAAGATGCCCAAAAAGGTTCAGTGGACAGAAATCTGTCAAAAGGCATTTGATGACCTGAAGAAGGCCATGTGCTCTGCACCTATCCTGAAGAGTCCTGACTACTCAAGAGAGTTCATTGTCCAAACAGATGCTTCTGAGCTGGGAGTGGGAGCAGTGCTTTCACAGCTTAATGTAGATGGCCAGGACCAGCCCATTGCTTTCATTAGCAGAAGGCTGACCCCCAGAGAGAAACGTTGGTCAGCTATAGAGAGGGAGGCCTTTGCTGTGGTGTGGGCCCTGAAGAAGTTGAGGCCATACTTGTTTGGTACTCACTTCAAGATTCAGACCGACCATAAGCCCCTCCTATGGCTTAATCAGATGAAGGGTGAAAACCCCAAACTACTCAGGTGGTCCATTTCCCTACAGGGGATGGACTTTACAGTGGAGCACCGCCCAGGGACTGACCATGGCAACGCAGATGGTCTCTCCAGGTACTTCCACTTAGAACATGAAGACACAACTGGTCAAGGTTAGTCTAATGTCCCTGCGTTTGGGGGGGGGGTTATGTAGGAGAGTAGGGTCTGCTATCCTATGGTCACCCCAAATTTTTGCTTTTTGCTTCACTGGTTTCTGACTTAATGTGGCTGTGGGCCTGCTAATCAGACCCACAGCCTGCTGTTCTCTCAATAAATTACTGCCAATGCACTTTAGGTGCATTACGAATTGGAACTGGTTCACCTTATGAGCCCCTGTATTAGTGCACCCTAGGTGCCCAGGGCATAGGTGTATCCAAGGCCTACCAGGGGCTGCAGCATGTATTGTGCCACCCCTGGCCTGGCCTCCATATTTGACACAACTGGCTGATCACTCAGCTGGGGTAAGTCGGTGTAACCACCTCTTACTTAGGTACAGTATGTCTGTGCCTAACCCTAAACTGGACACATATGTTCCTATCAGCCACTCCTATGGAAGGCCTCATCAATCCTGGAGGCAGAGTGCTTGGAAATATGTGAGATGGTGCTCTAGCATGAGCTGAGCCTGTCTGCAGCTGTCGGGAACCACTCCCTAAGCTGTTCCGGGATATTGCCATACCATATACTCTTAAGTGCATTATAATCCTCGCGGTTATTTGCTATCTTTGGTTTGGCTTTATCAAAACATGTCGAGTAAGGTGTCATACGAATTGGAATACTATCCCCTCGCCAATTCTGGCGACGGGGATAGCATTCCACCCTTCTAGAGGGACACGACATGTGTGTAGCCTTAACCCCGGTTAAAGTTAAACAGAGCCTCAGCATCACAAAATGGATGCTGCCACCACAGACACGAGTCTGGCCTCCTGCTGCTGACCGAAACTCAGCAGATGGTGGCCTGGACAAAGGGTTTCCTGCCTTGGGAGGTGCGAGCACCACCCCAGACAGGATTTTGTGTATTGGGTAGGACAGGGCTGAATAGAATCAGACATGCCCGGGGCACACAAGGTGTCCCCGTGCATAGGCCAGTCCAAACCGGTTCTGGGGCTTTCCAGCCCCAGTCCTGGCGAGGAGCTGGACAAAGGAAAGGGGGTGTAGCCGCCCCCCTTCCTGGTTCCTCCCAGAGGAGGGACCTAGTAGGTGATCCACCCCTCAGATTGGGAATAAGAGTGGGAGCAGTGCCATTGCACAGCAGATCATCCTGAAATCAACTTTAAACAAGAAGAAGACTGGACTTCGACATTCTGCTGCACAGAAGACTGAAGAGAATCTCCCTTGTGGCCTAGGAGGGGCCACCCTGTGAACACAGGCATCACCCAGCAACTCGACGTCTGCTTTGCCGCCGCCTCCCGCCGGAGACCGAGCCCAGAGCCCGACAAGAACCAGACTCCCAGACCTCTCAGAGCCGATCCACAGTCCCTGCGAAGAAGGGACCCGTGGAGGCACCGAGTGACGTGGGACCAGACCTCTTGGAAGACACTCGAAAAGCTGACTGCGCAGCTTCTGAGGCATCCTCGACGTTGTGCTTTGGGGACTGAGAACCCCCACCACCGAGCAGCCCTTGCACCGAAGATCATCCCTCCAGCATGTCCACGATCTGCGTGGGGCCCTTTTGCATTGTGCCACTCAACGCGCCATCCCGGCCACTAGCCACGTGGTCAGCGGCCATCTTGGAGACGAACTCGAAGATTTACACAGCAGGTCTGGTTGCTCCAGACCTACCCAAGCTCCTGTGAAAAGGAGCACCCGCTCTGACCTTGCTGGTCCGAGTGTTAAGCATCTTTCCACTTCTGCGTGGCTTGCATTTGCCAAGGCCTGTTTGCTCCGATCAGGTCGCCGACACCGCCAACAGCGAGAAGCCTACGTGGGACAGCTCGTGACCGACTCCTGGACGTCCTCGACCCCGGGTATCCACGTGGCTGCAGAAAGAAGCTACCCGACAAACGCCTGTTTGCACCCGACATCGCCTGGTTCCAATCTGGTTCCACGGTAGTCACTGGCTAGTGACTTTGAACACTGTCCCCTCTGCTTTCAGGTATTCACATCTTCAGATCCACCCTTGGATCCACCGGAACTCTTCTCATCGAGCCGCCTGCAGCATCTTCAGCTCCAAGCACCATCGACCGGCGTGACGAAACCCGACACTACTTCGACCCTGTGCACCCGCTTCCTGTGGGTGAGGTAACTCAGCTCCGCCAGTGCTCCTGCATTGGTACACATCTCAAGGGCCTGTGTCTTAAGTTTTAACTCCGTAGGTCACTTGGAAGGTTCCTAACTTTCTAACTTTGTGTAACTTTTACGCACCATAGACTTTGCATTGGAAAGTGCGTGCACTTTGAACACTGCACCCGAGTCCCGTGGGCCTTTCCCGACTTAATCATTGCTAGTCTCAAATAGCTCCAGCGATTCCCAAGGCCCTAGGCCTGTTCCCTTTCCTATTGGTATCTCTTATACCACTTTCTTAGTATATGGTTTAGGTGGCCCATAGGGCTCATCCATATTGTGCAACTTTTGTGTATTTTAAACTGTCTTGTGATTTAACGCTTGTGCTTCTGTGCTCATAAAGAGTCCAGGGGATTTTATAGTTAATAAATCAATATATATTTTCAATATATATCTGTGTGGTGTCCCTTTCATTTGGTATTCAAGGGGGTTGTGTATGGTATAACAGCTGGCTTCACATGCCTTTCAGAGTTTAGCCTAAGACTGCTTTGTCCACGTTACCACTAGGATAACTGGTCTACAAGGTTGAATTACAACCATCATCATAAGGGTTGCTTGGCATGGTACAAAGTGATCACTAAGAATTAGTGAGCATTATATACCAGGCCAACTTCTCACAGGAAGGTGCACACAATTAGAGTCACAAAGAACAATAATGTATTAAGTGTTTTCTTCTTTATTTAGTAAAGTTCATTGGACATAGGCACAGCCAACGCGTTTCGTTCCATCTGCCTTTAGGAACTTCGTCAGGGCTGTAAAAAGTGACAAACATATATATACATAAATATACATTTATATAGACATATAACCCAAAAGACACAAAAACATGTTTTTTTGTGTTTTTTTTGTGTGCACCTTCCATTTTGTGTGTGTATATTTCGGATTTATCCGCCTCTTGGTAGCGGGTGGAGGAAGTAGCTTGCACCACCCTAAATCTAGAACTATAAGATCCTGAGTGCTTGACCTGGTCTGCTGCCTTGGTCTTTTTGAATTTTTGTAATTTTTACCCCTACGCTATCCAACGCTTTCCCTACTGTTGCACTCTCTGGAGTGGGAAAAGTCATTTTTACCCCTACGCTATCCAACGCTTTCCCTACTGTTGCACTCTCTGGAGTGGGAATAGTAATTTTTACCCCTAAGCTATCCAACGCTTTCCCTACTGTTGCACTCCCTGGAGTGGGAATAGTAATTTTTACCCTTACGCTATCCAACGCTTTATATAACTAATTGTAAAAAAACTAAATGTTTATTTTATTTTTTATATTAGTAACATTTTATTTATGTTATTGTTTTATGTTTGTAAATGTATTAGTAATTTAGAATATATTTTATTAATTTATAAAATAGTAAAATAATTATTAATACTTATTGTTCAGTACATATATATTATATATTTACTGTATATATTTAATTAATGTATTATTAATATATATGTATTGTTTATTAATTTTAAACATTATTAGATACTTTTAACTATGTAGATTTTATTTATTAGTGTTATATACTTTATTTTACATTTATATATTAAATGAAAAAAAAACGATATTTTTAACATCGATATTTTTTACATCTATATTATTTTTTCGATATTTTTGTACTTACCATGTTGTAGATAGGATGTCGATATTCTTGCCCTCGATATTGTTGACTCGATATTCCTGTAGGTCGATATTTATGAGGTCGAAATTCTGTCAGTGATCCGGAAGTTTAATAGTTCACTCATATTTCGTCAGAAGGGTTTTAATTCCTGGTCCACACCAGAAATTGTGTTGATTGCCAAACTATGAGGCCGATTAGGATTGCGGTGAATTCGCATCCTCTGGCCCGGCAGAAGCCACCACCAGCCCAGAGGATGCAGATTCACCTCTGCGCTGATAGAAAAGACCCCCCCGCCAGATTAGGATGGCAGGGGGGTCCGGAAGACCGACCGCAGCTTTTATGATGCGTTCCCACGTCGGAAAAGCTCTAATATGGTGGCGGTGTCTATCAGACACCGCCAGCCATATTAGGATGCATGGGGAAACATGCTTTTCCACTGCGGCTTTTCTGCCATGGAAAAGCATGTGGTCTTTTCTGTTTGGGGGCCCGTTGCGGGCTCCCATGGTGTCAGGGGATGGGGGTGCACATCCGGGGTACCTAGGGTACCCCCCTGCATTTGCTTGCACATAGCGGCAGGCACCGCCTGCTAAATAGCTAAATATCTTGAGGTTAAAAAGCAATGATTTAAGATAAACTCTTTATTGATTTGCAGACACTTCCCCTGTTAAAAGACATTTTGGAGGAATTTACTAACTTCTATAAATCTTTATATACACCTGAATCGCCAGTACAATCTTCCCACATCGATTCTTATTTCCGGAGCACTCCTAAATCTATTCCTACAAATGTAGATTTTAATTCTTTAGAAACGGATATCTCCTTGGTTGAAATGTCACAAGACATTACTGAGAAAGGAGAAGTCACCTGGACCAGATGGTTTCCATTGTTTACACAGTTGGATGCACCTCAGGTACTTTTCAAGAAGCCGCAATTTGAATGCAAGTATTAATATTTTTACTATCTCAGTGAGTAATGCTAAAGTTTGTAATATTTAGTCAGTGACATAATAATAATATTTAATTTGTATTTGCAAAAATAGATCTACATTTTTTGGTATACGATGTTGTAGTTTCTAAGGTGACTGGTAGATTTTATATGTGGTTTAGTGGATATATTTGGCTAATACTTCTAAGTTATCTAGTTCTTTGTTATTTATAAATAGCCTTACTTTAAATTGTAGCATTTCATAAATTGTTCTTGTTACTTGGCTATTACTTCTAAGTAGTCTAGTTCTTTGTTATTTATAAATAGCCTTACGTTATATTGTAGCATTTCATAAATTGTTCTTGTTATTTGGCTATTTCTTCTAAGTAGTCTAGTTCTTTGTAATTTATAAATAGCCTTACTTTGAACTGTTGCATTTCATATATTTTTCTTGTATGTTTGGTTAATTTAGGACATATTTCTGTAACTGATTGTTCCAACTTCTTAGTAGATTTGCTCTTTTTGTAAGGTTTCTAGTAATTTGTATAGTATAGGTTGAGTTCAGTCTAGTGTGGAATGGAAGGCAGTATGCCATCCTTCTAAGGCATTGTTTGTTTTTGTTTCCTGTGCCAAGATACTGTCTAGACATTCCACCATCGTTTCAGGAATTTTGGTTGGCTTCTGTGTCAGACTGCCTATGCAGTCTCGCAACCCATGTATGCTTGAAGTAGTCCATTAGGAGAGTAAGTTTGTCTTCCTTATTTTGGAATAGGGACTTTATATTAAGATATTGTAATAGTTGGCTAATTCTGAGACAAGGACGTAGGCTAGTGCAATAATTTTTAACTCCAAAAGTAAATTGGCTGTTGATGGAGTATTGCACACTTAGGGCTCTACTTAATTTGCAGCGTTCCAAAGACTGCCGTACCCATATTGGTGGTCCGACCGCTGCCATCTCGCCGGTCCAACTGCTGTATTAAGAGGATGGCTATTGAACTGACACAAGCCCAACGCAAGGCGACCACAACCACCAGGATCTGGGATGCTGGCACCACTGTTCAGATTTCGACCTGCCTTTCCAATTAACTTTTCATGGTGGAACCCTGCTATGAAAAGGTCGGCGAAAGGCAGGTAAAGAGTCCCCAAACAGAGCCCCAGACCATTTAAGCCAATGACGGGGTGCCCCAGTTGTTGTGAAGTCAGCACACTAGTAGTTGTGAGTGGGCGGAGCTAGGGGGCCAGAGGAAGAAGAGGAGCAGACACAGGAAAGGGTTAGTTAGAGTAGGGACAGGGTACAGGCTGGATGTAATACAATAAAGCTCCAGTCACCCTAAGTAATGGTGTCTGTGATTATTGGTAGCAGCATGCTACAACTGGCGACGAGGGTGGGATTGCACTGACTGCAGCCCACAGGGTCACAGAAAGGCACCCTGTTCCCTGCAGCGTCGAGGGAAGAGCTCCGCTGCCGAGTAAAGCTAAGGCCTGGTGTTTGTGGCCGAGAGCAAGTGACTGCGACCCTAGAGAAGCCGGGGAACCCCGAGGAAATCCCGACCTGCGAGCGCTGAAACGCTCGGTCGAAGAAACCCTTGAGCGCTGAATGCGCGAGTCCCGCCGGGTGTGTGGATGACCCAGCAACTGTGAAGAGACACGAGTCGGGAGCCCACTCCGACCCTGTCCAGCGCCACACGGCGAGTGAAGAGGTGTCCTGGAGGAGAGGACGCTGCCCCGATAACCTTGCAGCCAAGCGCGGCTAAACGCGCCAAACCGGAGCTTGAATACCGGTGAAAGGAAAACCTCACGCCCGATGCGTGAGGTTTGGCATGCTGTCGGAAAACCTCACGCCTGATGCGTGAGGTTTGGCATGCTGTCGGCGTAAGGAGAGCGGGAACTGTAACAGTGAGCTGGGAGCCCACCCCAAGCTCACCTGTGGCCTGCTGTGGCCAAAAGAGAGTGCCCCCTGGTGTGGACTGCCCCCGCGAAGGTCCACTGTCAAGCGCTGCTGAGCGCGGTAAAATTGCAGCCCGGCGTCGGAAAACCTCACGCCGGATGCGTGGGTTTTGGCGCGCCGCTGCCGAAGGACTCTGCAAAATAAGGCGGGAGCCCACCCCAACCTCACCTGACTGATGCCTTGACCAGAGGGAGCCAAATCCGGAGTATGCTGACCCTTGGAGCAGTTGCCGGTGAGTCCTGTGTGAAGAATTGGGTCGAATGAAGAGAAAGAAAGTAGTGCCTGCAGATAACCACGGCGGCCATCTTTGAGTCAGGCAACTTCTGGGACACCTTCCCTGTGCAAACTGCAGGCGGCCATTTTGAAGTCAGGCGAGCTGAGTTTAGCAACAAGCATTGGCGAACATAATAGAAACAAGCATTGGCGAAGACCAAACAAGCATTGGCGAAGACCAAACAAGCGTTGGCGAAGACCAAACAAGCGTTGGCGAAGACCAAACAAGCGTTGGCGAAGATCAAACAAGAGTTGGCGAAGACCAAACAAGAGTTGGCGAAGGCCAAACAAGCATTGGCGAAGACCAAACAAGCATTGGCGAAGGCCAAACAAGCGTTGGCGAAGACCAAACAAGCGCCGGCGAAGACCGAACAAGAGTTGGCAAAGACCAAACAAGTATTGGCGAAGGCCAAACAAGCATTGGCGAAGAACCAACGAGCATTGATGGGAACAAGTAACCAAGCACTGGTAAATGCAAAGAAGTAAGCGTTGGTAAGGAAAATAAACAAGAGTGGATAACGGCGCGTGGACAACAATGAACAAGTCTTGGTGACCAAACAGAATAAGCACATGCTAACACGAGAGTGAATCAACTACCAAGCAAGAGCAACCACAGGAGTGACTTAACAAACAAGCATTGACAAAACAAAAGTCAGCACGGGTGGAAATGCGAACAGTGAGAAACGCAAGCGAATGCGCAGCAGCGAATGTAACGAAGTAACGCGTGTCCATACAACAACAGAAGCGACAAGCAAACATAAACAAAGACAACGCATACATAATTACAACGGAACAAGCCCAAGCCAATGCAAGTGTGGAGTAGCCGATGAACACACACAACAAGCAAGTGAAACCCAACATTGTCACTAACCATGGATAAACTCAAGAGTGCAATGTTGACCAAACATGAGTACACTGAAGAAAAAACTAATAATCAAGCTCAAGCTAGAACACAAGCAGAAGCAACTGAAACCCGAAGAAAAGGGTACAGCACAATGCCCCTCGCCTACGACCGATCAGAACCTTCTTCTCTCATGGCGGGAGGAGACGTAGCTCAATGTTTCAATCCACACCTTGAAGTATCGCCCCCAGCGGCACGGATTGACGATTGGATCCAGGGCCTCAAACGACACTGGTGGCTGGAAGCATTGGACAATTTCTTGAAAGCCAACGGTGAGCAAAGAGAAAGGAAATGTCTGGTGCTACTCCTCCATCTGGTGGGTCCCGGGGGCCGATGCCCAATTAGAACATTTTCCAAAGAAGAAGCAGACATCTATGATAGACTCCAAGAGGAGCTCTGTGCCCATCTCAATGCACAGGCAGAGGTGGATCATAATCGCATGGTCTTCAACACAGCACGGCAGGAACCAGGCGAACCATTGCCGCATTTCATCACTCGGTTGCAAAGTCTGGTACAAGGCTGCCATTTTAACACGTTCACAAATGAGGATGCTGTTCGGCTCCGAATAATTGAAGGCTGTGAAAACCCCGAAACAAGGCACAAAATACTGAGAGGGCATTGGTCGCTAAAGGAAATTATCAAGAAAGCCGAAATTGGAATGCAAGTCCAAACAAGAGACACATTGAGGGATGTGCATCTGAGTACAAAACTTCGAGATACCTGGGAAGAGAGAACCCAGAAATCCAACAAACACAAAAGGAGAGAGAGAGAAGGCAGACCAGCGAAAAGACAGAAAAAACAGCGGGGGAGGCACGGTGACAAGGAAAGTGACAAGGAATACTCAGAGTCAGATTACTCAGCGTCCGACCACTCAGAAACAACCAAAGATTACTCAGAGTCAACCATCCAAAGAACAACTCCCCGGAATCATTCATCTCCCAGGAGTCCCTCAAGAAGTCAGTCAAAGCATAACACACGCTACTCTGATAAAGAGGGAGCGTCCAGTGGGACAGATTGCACTCCTGGACAAAATGGCATTCTGCACAACCAGTGGGGGAGAAAGACAAACCATAGAAGAAGGGGCTGCAGTGGTCAACACAGGAAATCGACGCCGGAACATCAATCGCCAAGGAGTGAAGATGAGTCCGAGGAAACAGCTGGCAGGAGAACACACCACCAACAGATCAGAGATACTAGAGCACCAAACAATTGGGAAGGAGAACCAGATCACGCAAGACGGACTGGTCCCTCACAACAACAACAAGCAAGAAAAAATCCATGCATCCATGGGCCCCGCGACAACGAAGCAACTGAGCGGAGATGGGTAACCTCAAGCGAGAAGGACGAAGAGGCAAAAGCTTGGGATCAAGCACAAGGAACAAGCACGGAATCTTCAAACAATCTCCCAAATGAGACAACATTGAAGATGTTCCAACAAAGACACACGGAGAAGCTTTTCAAAGACAATTCCGAGGTGGAAAGCAGCTCGTCACGGACTACCCGGTTCCGAAGAACACCTGGTAAGACATTCTCAAAGGAACACTCACAGAGGGAACTGACGGAGAACCCCTCTGATTCAAAAAGCACGTCGGTCCGATCCTTTGAGTCGGCAGAGTCGTGGTCCCGACAACGACCACGCGCAATATTCTTAAAGGAACATTCTCAGAGGGAAGTGACGGAGAACCCCTCTGATTCAGATAGCATTTCGGTCCGATCCTTTGAGTCGACAGAGTCGTGGTCCCGACAACGGCCATGGCGCCAAGCACCTGAACACATCAGTGAACCAAGGGACACTCTTCCCGTCAAGAGCGACATGTCTCACACCAATGTCAATGCACACTCGATCGTTCCACCAGACAACCTGTCACATCGATCACAGGTGCATCGCGACACAAATACTACACCGTCACCCCGGATAGGGGCAGCAAGGTTGACTCGAAGGTCGTGGTCCTGGTCCTACAAAATGGAATCAGACATCGTGGCCAGTAGCACCCAAATAAAAACGGACCAACCAATCGATCTGCAAAGGAAGCCAGACATGTCAGGAGAGCCAAGTTATCATCGGATGAGAACGAAACACACAAATAGTCAGCCGGTTCCAGGGTTTGCCTGTTCTAGGCGCGAGCAGGAGTGGGAGAGACAACCCGAAACAGCAAATCAATCTCCAAGTCATACCAAGATGACCTCCACCGTTCATACCCCACAGCTGGCATCCCAGACTCGAAACAGGAAGACAGTGTTGTTCTTGACCTGACAAGGCAAAAGGAAGTAAAAATACATGCAGACACTCGGAAGGGAACTAGAATAACATCCCCTTGGAAAAGAGGCCGAGCGTCACGTGAGCAAGAGTCACAAAGGAGGACAGACTGCCGATATCAAACTGAGCTCGCCATAGGCACCTCAGACACTGAAGGCTCCATCTCTCCAGACATCAGCAACAGAGCTTGTCTATTCAAAGACGAACCATTGGCGATCACGAAGAAGAAAGGAACTATGTTGACGGCGGAGTCCGAGCAGCGGCGAGTCACGAGAAACATCTCGCCCTTTAAGAAACTGGCACAGGACACCTCCAGAACCCTGATGAGTGAAATGGACACTCTCAGTTCGGATGAACTGCATCCTGATGATCGTGAAAGCACTGCTCCGATCATTGAGACACTGAGTACTAATAGTCCGAGAGTCAGGTCGCCACGACCTCATCGCGACATACGTCCACCCAAGAGACTGATCGTGGAGATGGACTGAGAAGTCAGTATGTTTTGTTGTTTTGTTACAAAGGGGGGAGATGTTGTGAAGTCAGCCCACTAGTAGTTGGGAGTGGGCGGAGCTAGGGGGCCAGAGGAAGAGGAGGAGCAGAAACAGGAAAGGGTTAGTTAGAGTAGGGACAGGGTACAGGCTGGATGTAATACAATAAAGCTCCAGTAACCCTAAGTAATGGTGTCTGTGATTATTGGTAGCAGGATGCTACACCAGTGTCTCCACTGTTGTCCATGCACTGTCTACTATGCACAACATAATGCATGGTACACAGTGCACCGACGTAGACGCATTACAGCGACACCATATGCTTCAAGCTCTCTATGAGCGAAAGCATGCCTCTGCCGTGGCACCGCTGACATAACACCGCCAGCCTGGCAATGTTCTCGTAATATGGCCTTTGGTATGCCGCCGGCTTAGCGGTGTACTCTTGACTAGCACATCGGATGTCCGGAGGTCAGACCGATGATGACATAATCAGGCCCTTAGTGCAAATTTCTATAGGTGATGCCATAT
The DNA here is from genome assembly GCF_964263255.1 of Lissotriton vulgaris. Classification (NCBI taxonomy): domain Eukaryota; kingdom Metazoa; phylum Chordata; class Amphibia; order Caudata; family Salamandridae; genus Lissotriton; species Lissotriton vulgaris. The sequence goes on along the minus strand of NC_141687.1, from coordinate 694,126,462 downwards.
ACTTTAATCAAAATGGTAATAACATCCCTGTATGGCTGTGTGGGGGTACATTTTTAGGATTGATTGAATCAGAGCTTACTCTAAGTCAATTATAATATTTTGGGATTGTCTGTTGGTTACATTCGTTTTAGCAGTTCCATGTAGGTACTGTCTGATTTGTTTGGAAGTAATGCATACACAAAAGGTATTTTTGTTTTTTGAAATTCAACCTGGACGGTACATAGTGGATTCAATGTTTTGGAACACATTTTAAATGTGCCATCCATCACCCATGTTTGACATTGGGCTAGTATGAGTGAGTTGTTAGGAGTTGGAAAGATTAGTATACGCTTGTCCTTACTTTTATTATCATATAATAGGAATTGCTCCTCTCTATGGGACATTGTAAGGTGTGTAGGGACATCTATATCCCTGTATGTTTTAGGAGCAGGTGGGGTGTTACTGGTCGCCTTTTTAGTTTGTGTTATGAGTCTTTTAAGGTGGGCATTGATGGTAACTGGCCTGTTGTAAGTTCTGGTACGTGGGGTAGTATATCTTTCAGTATTTGTGCTGTGGGTTCTTGGGTACTACTGTTTGCTTCTCTTATATTTTTAAAAACGTCTCTCACTTCTATTTCTGTTACATTAGAAGGGTGGTTGTGCTCTTTTACATTCACTAATACAGTTTCTTTAGGAGTTGCCCTCCCATAACATGCATTCGAAAACTATTTTGTATATTTCAAATTAAGATGTTCAGTAGAGCATTTTCCTGACTGTAGGTGTATTCCATGTAGCACAGTTTTTCCTTCTATGATGTAATACATTTTACACCTTCTGTCAGTAAGGGGGGCCATTGTGATGGGGGTTGGAATTCAGTCCGTCCTCCATCGTATCTGATTTGGGACCAGCTGGCTACAAGGCACCTACCCACTATCCGAATGATGATGCAACCACCACTGTGGCGGTCGCATTACCTATATTTTGTATTGTGGCCCCCGCCACAATACAAAAAATAGGGTGCAGAAATATCCCTGCACTTCGTGGCCAAATGGTACAGGGATATGTAGGTGGGCACCAAAGGTGCCCCCCAGGGTACATGTCCCTGCCCGAAGGATTAAGGGGTGCCCACTACAGGACCCCATATCTGTTTCCACCAGCCATTTTGCAGCAGGGTGACCGCTGCAGAATGACCAGGGGAAAGGGATATCATAATCCCTACGGCAGTTCCTGGTAGGTACCACCACAGTGCAAGGATTAGCAGTTGGTCCGACGGTCAATCGGATTTGATCCGCCCATCTGGACCGTGGTTGTCGGTCTTTCCAACCGCCCGCTTGACCCCGCCATCATAATATAGTGGGGGAAAACTGCATTGCGATGGCGGAGGGACCGCCACGACAGCAAATTGGTGGCGGTCCCTCTGCCATCGTAATGAGGTCCTAAGTCTTTATTTACTGTAATAATATAAATATAGAAAAATAGTTATTCACTAAATGGTGTTGGTTAATATACAGTTAAATACACATTTTCTATTGTTTCTAAAACTTAGTTGTATGTTATTCAGATAAGTTTTCTGTTGTTGGAAACTTTTCATTATTTTGTGAAACAGGTGTTTTTTTCTGATGGAAGAGAAAAAGTAGTTATATGTATTGCATATATTATTTTTTTAATGCTTAACAACATTTAGGTTATTCGGACTTTCAGCCGTTAGGGTTGTAGTACGTTTAAAGCAGTTTTTAAAATATACTTACTTTTGTTGTGGTTTTTGATGTGTAGTTGTCGATGGAGATTAGTGGAAGGTTGGATAATCTATTTATAAGTACAAACATTAAAAAGAGTACTAATAATTGTTTAATAATAATTATTTGTACATGTTAATACTATTTAACTTCATATTTTAAATATAATTATTACCTACTTGGAGAAGAGGATATAAAGTTGTATAGGTTGCAGGCTTGCGTTTTGCAGAGACAATCCAGCAGAGTCCTCTTCAAATGCGTGGGTTTTTTTTTGACATTTTTTGCTATTATTCCTCTGACTTTTATATTGTTTTATCTTGTTTGATTGGCTAAGCTACTTTATTGGTTATAGTTTTTATAGTTTAATATTATTAGTTGTTTTAGCTTGATCCATTTTTTTTTACAATCATGTAAGTCGGATGTAAATATGTGTGATGTGTAATGTAGAGTTTGTTTTTCTGTTGATATGCTTTAAATGTAATATTGTTTAAGTAAAATATAATTTATTGTAAGATAGATATTTTTGTTGTTTGTTGGTTTAAATGTTGTGTTTTTCATAATTTTTACTATTTATTATCTGTTTTCATGATATCTAAGTAGTCAATATTATTGACAATCTATGATTACTTATAAGTCACAATATTTTTGTTCCCGATGTATGTAAGATTAGATATTTTACACATCGATATTTATCTGTACGATATTAGTGGCTCTTTTAATTAAGTATGGGGACTGGGTATTTTTGTAAACGATATTAAATGTTTGATAAATTTGTAAGTAGATATTTCTTGTCTCAAAATTATGTCAGTGATCTGGTCAGGTGATGTGAAGGGTGTCAATTGGAAGACAAATGTTTAAATTACTTTGTCCCTTATGATAGCTCATGTGGGTGGCTATTGATTTGGGTGAACCTATCATAATCATTTCCCGGTAAGATAGTGCCTCGGATATTCAAATTTGTTCCCCCCTTCCTTCAAGTTGCATCAGAGGCCCAGAAGCTCCTGTCTGTCCTATGGCACCTGAACGGTGTCTGATAATTATGTTACAACTACAAGAAAAATATATTTAAATAAGGATAAAGTAGATGCCATTTGTCTCAACAACATTGGAGCCAATTATTTACTATTTATCCAGAACGGATCTATTTTTATGCACTCCAGCACACATTCATCTGCAATGGAATTAAAACCAATATCGATTATCACACACTCATTAAATATTATTGATATTATTCAACAGTATCAAATATCACTCTCTATCATGTTGTACTTTTATTTTTTCAAGTTACTCTAAGGCAGACTATTTATTTAATTGACACCCAATGTAGATGGTCATTATTACATTAGTATTATAAACATTAGTTGGCAGTAATTATAATGTTCATTTGATTTACTCATGACACATTTTTGATCTAGAGACAGAAGGGCAGATTTAGGGACTTCATTATGGGCCCCTGCTTCACTTTTGTGGCACCGGTACATCACTTTTTGTAACACAGTAGCAGCGTATAATATGTGCCATGTTGCACCCTATTTATTAAGTAACGCATCTAGGCAGAGGCGTCACTTTGTAAATCAATGTGCTATGTTATACGTGCATCAGGTATAATGTATGCAGGATGGGCGTTCCCCCACATCAAAGTCTCATAGAGGTGGCACATTGAAATATATAATATTTCAGTGCGCCACTGCTCTGGTGCCATTGTGTGAAAAAAGACAGTGCTTAATTTGTGCCGGTGCTTCCGGTATCTAAGGACACATTGTGACTGCCAATTCTTGATGGCTGCCTGCTTAGGTACACTGTATGTTTCATGGTCCATTTTCAATCGCTTGCATTCCTCAGTATTGTCTCTGCCTCGAGAGGGAAGCAGAACATGGGTGGTTACTTTCAGTGAGATTGAGAGGGAAAGAGAAGTTCTGCTGCCCGGGTCACAGCACTGTGCATATTTGGGCCGAGCTCACTGACGAGGGAGGGAAGAGAGCATTGCAACATAAGGCCCACAGTGCGGGGGGTAGGAGGGTAGGTCACCTAGCCCCTCTCACCCTGTGTTGTGCATGGCCAAATGATACAATTTGCATCCGCTGCTACTGGGCTGGATCCTGTTTTTTTAGTAACTGAAATGTATCTATTTCGTGAGGGAGGAAGCCCAGCCTTTTCTTTCCAGGAGTGGATGTTGCCTGGCCTCCCTAGTGTGTGGATGAACTGAAGCTACAACTTAGTTTCACGTACTGTGTACCAGTCTCCACTCCAAATTGACGAGCTGTGCTGTGCTAGTAAAGCATATGGCCTGACCTTCAGGCGCTCTTTCCATCGGCAGTGCACTCAGAGGTGCTGCAAGAGCCTGTGTTCCGCCTTCCTGCTTTTAAATCAGGTAAACAAAAGTAGCGACAACTCCATCCTTCTGGCCTAATTCTTTTTATTTCATGTTTCTTGACTCTGCACTGCCCACCTTATCAGAGAAAAGTAATGATCATCATGTTTTAACATTCTGCAAGGGCCTGGACAGGACTCTTATGAAAAACTTCATATAAAAAGGTCTCTATTAATTCTAACATGGGTTTTCTGTCTGTTTACGTTAATTACTACTCAGGGTCAGTAGGACACATTTCTGCATCTGGAGAAGTAGATGTTCAGGCCACACTATCGTTTCCACTTTTGGTGGTATTTGGTTTCCAGTAGTATTCACATTGAAATCAATGAAAGCTTGACATAGCACCTCAAAGATTAAACTGGATGTCTTGTGTTATGAAAGCTACGCATGAATCACAGCAGCAAGAACATGAACTTGCTAAACTATGATACTCGGATGATGGCGCGTGGCATTTTCTTACTCACTGCTATTCTGCAGCATGGGCATTAGGAAGGGTATTAGCCACCCTAGCTATCTTACCAGACGAGCAAAGACCTGCTTCCTACAAACCAGTTGCTGCAATGGGCACTTTAACCCTTTGAGCTAGTCATCTACAGATTTATTTATGTACCACATTGTACTGCTTGAAGAGGACAGCCGAAAGGTCGCACGTTTGAATTTCGTTGAGGTAGCACAGCCTTTCATGCTTCTAGGATCGATAAATGTGATTTTGGCAGTTGGATAGTAATTTAAAAAATCTATAATTTACACTGCCACTCAACTGTGGTACTGATTGCTAAGTAAAAGAAAAAGTAGTGCCAGTGTGTGACTCACCTATGAATATTTGTATTATGATTGGTTTGTTTTGGCCCATTTGCGGCTTTGAAATTTACGAACCTGGGAACTATGCTGGCTCTTAATCCAACTTTATAAAATTCTGTTTTTCTGTCCTGGTCAGCTGTCTCACTATATCTCTGATCTAATATCTAACAAAGGTTGTAGTGCTAGAAACTGGCTAGCCTCAGACGTACTATATCAATTCACATTGTGTTGCCAATAGTGTAGGCTTTTTCATATTGCCAGCTTATAACAGATAGCAGCACATGGGTGTTAGTAATAGATGCTTTTGTTCTTCATATAATGCAACACCACTGATGCTGCCCATTGAATGGCTGAATAATTAATTAGTAAAGCCTAGTAAATAGCTCATCACTATACAAAGGGTAATTCACTGCCGCATTCAGTGTCTGGACTGGGGTCTGGAGTGGGGTCGACTGGGGAGCAGTTCAGGGTGTGGGGAGGACCAACCGGTACAGGGTCCAAAGGAGATGAAAGGTGAAGCTGCTCAGGCTCAAACATGCAGCACAGGAGAGGAGCAGAGAGGGCAGAAGCGGTAGAGAAGAGCAGAGAGGGTGGCACAGAGGGCAGAGAGAAGTGAAAGGCAGAGCAGAGAGTGACAGAGAGGAGCAGAGAGCAGCGCAGAGGGGCAGAGAGAAGTAAACAGGAGCAGCAAGAAGCAAACAAGGCAGCGACGAGTAGATGGAGGCAGAGAGCTGCAAGGTGCCAGGAGAGCTCAGAGGGCAGACATTAGCATGCTGCAAAGATAAGCACAAGGTCTAAAGGGGAGGAAGAACACTGCCAGGACTAGGGTGGTGGAGGGGAGAGAATCCTACATTGTCCAGAGAGGTGGGAGAGCAGCACGGGGTATAAAGGGAGATAGCGGACAGTGTCTGGCCTAAGACAATGGAGGGGCGGGACCACTGAAGGGTTCTAAGGGGTGGGAGACCAGCACAGGTCCGATATGGGGTCAAAGAGCAACGCAGGATATAAGAGGGTTGGGGAGCAGTAGGTTTAAAAGACAGGTGTTAGAGTGCTTACCATGTGGGCTCATGATGGGCCTTTGTAACTCTACTTTGAGCACAGGGTCATAAACCTAAATCTCGGTGTGGCCCCCCCAGTCTTTCATCTTTCTGAGGTCGCTAAGATTAGTGCCATTGAGTTGGATAACAACATTTATAATGTGGTGTCAAGACCCTCTCTGGTGAATATGTGTTTTACAACATACATAGTGTGGTAAGGACACAGAAATGTATTTTAATATTTTGTTTATCAAAGTCTTTGCAATATTAAACTGACATTATTCTCTCTGTCCCTTTTTGACCCAGTACCTTTCATACCCATATCCATTCCCTTGCCCTTCTTTCTTTCCTTCGTACAATCTTTTTCCTTTCCTTTTTCTCTTCCTCAGCTCCTCCAGTCATGCCTCCATTCTTCTTTCCATTCTCGCTTTCTTACATTCTCATTCATTCCCCCTTCTTCCTCCCTTGGTGCTTTATTAATACCTTCTTTAATTTCTTCATTTCATATCTTCAACCCTTCCTTCTGATTTTCTTCCTCCTATCTTCTTCAGGTTTCAGGTTTCAGGTTTTAAAGTCTTTATTTCGATTATTAGCAATCATAAAAGACATATTAAAATACAAAAGAATATAACTGGTTCATTTAAAATATCCAAAGGAAATCAATGAACATAATTATTATTTAGACACTCACAAAAATACATAAGTGCACAAACAAAAGAGCATTTCTTAACAAGTGAATGAAACAGGATTAAATTTCAATTAGTGAATAAAAAAAAACCTGAATATTTTATGTAGAATTTAAAAAAATAGGAAAAGACAAAAAATATTAAAAAAAGTTAGGATTACAGTTCTAGATCGCGAACAATGAATGCAGTTAATAGGACATAGTCGTAGGGTGGTTTAACAGGTGTATACTTAAACTAAACAGATTATGGCAAATAGCAGAACGACTTTTGCACTTGGCGCTAAGACGAGCGCTTTTTTAACCTAAGGAGCCAAGCCCAGCCCAAGTACTTTGCCAAGGCTACCACAAAGACCTCTGAGGTGTTAGTCCTGAGCACCTGTATGGCTTCCATTGCTGTTTTATATGGTAAATTTTGGAACAGAGGTTTTAGCCATTTTTTCCGAGGTGCTCCATACCTAGGACAGGCAAAAAGGAAGTGACCTTCTGACTCAATATGACCTAAGCAGCACATACAATAAGGTGATATCCCTGTGGACCATTTGTTCAGAAAGATGTTTAATGGCAAAGCGCCCACTCTAAACTGATGGTACAATTTCTTATCTAGCGGTCGGGAAATAACATCCCAGTATGGCTCTCTCAATAGGTCAATTTTGAATGTTAGAAACCTGCCTGTGAGGTCATTTTTATTGGACAGCATCACTCTTTTTAGGCGGGTAGTGGCCCAATATAGAGATTTAAATTCATCTTTAGGTGGGAAGGGATTAGATTGTGGGGATGACCAAAGATGTTCCAAGCCCATGTCTATCAGAATTGTTTTTACAGCAATGAGCCATGGTATTTTCCCTGAACCCCTGATGGACCTAACTTCTGACAATTCCTTTGCAAAAAGGAATAAGTCTGGGGATGTCCATATTCGTCTCCACAATGCCACTAACCTAAATCTTGCCATTTCATTTATGGGGGGGGTGCCAAGATCTAGGCAGAGAGGGAGCGAGGGTGTAGACTGTGGAAGGCCCACTAAGTTTCGGAGGAATCTACATTGAGTTTTATACAGATTAGACAAGTCCATATGACCCCATAGATCTGCGCCATATAAGATGGCTGTAGAGATTTTAACATCATAGATCTTAAGGGCCGGCAGGACCCGTCTAGTGATTGATTCCTTCTGCTCTTTAACGAGACAGCCAGTAAGCCTGGCAAGTTTGAGTTGTTGCATATTGATCTGATCCTTCCATCTCAGACGGCTATCAAGGGTGACCCCTAGATAGGTCATGGTATCAACCTGTTCAAGGTTTACTCCATTCATCTTCACTGAACTTCGGACTGGGTGGTTTTTTGTGAAGACCATAAATTTTGTTTTCCCCACGTTGACTACCAGGTTGTTGATGGCACAAAACTCCTCAAAGCGGTCCAAAGCCCGCTGTAGTCCGCTGCGTGTTTTAGAGAGGATTAGAGTGTCATCTGCAAAGATGAGTAGCGGGAACCTCATCCCTGCCAACATTGGGGCATCAGTGGGAGTATCCAAGAAAAATTTAACAACTTGGTTGATAAAAAGGAGGAACAGGGTAGGGGCCAGGACACACCCCTGGCGGACGCCTCGGGTTACGGGGAAAGTTTCTGTGACTTGTCCCTGACCCCCCCACCTCACCCTCGCAAAGTTGTCCTCGTGGAGTCTTATAATAAGGTCCAATAATTCGGGTGGGCATCCCAAAGTTACCAGCACACCCCACAACCTGTTCCTGGGCACCAGATCGAAGGCGGACTTCAGATCAATGAATGCAGCATAGATGTTACCACCACCTAACCAAACCTCCTTCCAATAGATCAGGCAGAATCTAAAAACCTGATCTATGGTGCTCATTCCCGATCTGAAGCCCACCTGCATGGGGGACAGGATGTTCTCCATTTCTATCCAACCCTGGACCCTTCCCAAAACCATACGCGCCACTATCTTTTGAATTGAGTCGATTAAACTGATAGGGCGGTAGTTTGCTGGAATAGATTTATCACCCTTTTTATAGACTGGAACTATTTCTGCCCCTTTCCAGGATTACGGGACTGTAGCTCCAAGTGCCAAAGTATTAGCTATTATAGTGATATACGGGAGCCACAAAGTGGGATTAGATTTAAAAAGATCCGCCGGGATTAGGTCCATACCGGGGGCTTTGCCTCGGAGAGTAAGTGCCAATGCCAGCTCAACCTCAGCAACCGTAAAGGTGAGTTTCCTGCTTTCTGGGGTCTGCGTGAGTGGATTGCCTGAGGGATTTGAAGTATCATCGTCCCCAGCTCTAAATTGGGCCGAGTAAAATGATACCCAATCCTCGAGTGGCACATTATTTCCGGGTGTAGAAGAGTCGATGTTTTTGCCCCATTTAACCAACTCCCAAAACCTTTTCTGGTTATTAGAGGATGATGCCTCTAAAAGATCTGACCAGAACTCATCCTCCCACTCCCTTTTGGCTTTGCTAAGGGTTTTTTTGTAATGGAGTCTAGCAGCTCTCACTTTAACCATGTCCGAGATTTAATGGCAGAGATGAGAGCTGTATGTGCCTCTCTACAGTCCTTGTTATACCATTTTTGGGGCAAGGGATTAGTTTTAGTAACAACTTTCCTACATGGTTTGGATAGCATTGATTTTAAGCTGTCAAAGCACTTAATATGAACACCCATCACACTATTTGCAGCTCCAATCTCCAACCCCGAGATATCTATTTGCAACATTTCATCAAGTGCATTTCCTACTACAACATTGATATTATTTAATAAGCATTCATCTTCTATAACCTGTGACCACTTCAATCTCCTCCTATCATTGGTAAGTAGGACATCCCCTGTATAGGTTGCAGATGGTTCCTCCCTTCTATTTAAATCTGGTGTCTTCATCGATAGGGACAGTGGGTTATGATCGCTTTCCGGGCGCTCTAAAACTACCATATCAATTAAGAGAGCCCAATGCTCCATGTCCAGTAAAATATAATCAATGCGGCTTTGCCTATGGCCATTATCAAAAGTGCTTTTTCCCTTCGCATCAGAGGCAGAGCGGCCGTTACATGCCCTGAACCCATTTTGTAAGCAAAAGGCCGTCCAGGACACTGCAGCCTCTGTAGCTTTAGCCATCTTCTCCACTTGTAAGTCTGGAATACCCCAAGCAGAATCATCTGCCATAGTCCATGTGTCTCCCATATCTAGCACAGGTTCTATAGTACAATTTAGGTCCCCAGCAATGATGGTAGTGATACCTCCGACCATTTTCGTTATCATGTGATCAACAAGGTTCAACAGGGGTGGGCATCGACCGCCAGGAAGGCCTCTAGCATAGATGTTAATAATATTCATAGCTTGCTTGTTCCCTTTGTTTAAAACAATGGATAACAGATCCTGATTCTCCACTGGGAACTCTGTTGGGTAAAAGCCCAGGGATTGTTTCACCCAGATTAACAAGCCACCTGCGGCCCGCCCTTTACCTCCTTTAGTTGCGGGTTTGAAAAAGTTAGTATAGCCCAGCTTATGGACAGGTTCCGTTGCCCATGTTTCCTGCAACAGGATAATATCGTAGTTGTCCATAAAACTTGACCAATCCGCACACACAAGGCGTGCCTTAATACCCGCTATGTTCCAGGACAAAATTTTTAGATGGTCATTCAAATTGCCTGGCAACAAAGAGTGTAAGGGCTGTACAGATCCATGAGCAGCCCCTATATCATCATTATCCACTAGATGCTTAACACAGTCTACCGGGGCAGCGATTTTCTCCTCGATCTGGGACCCCTGGGTAACTACGTGTGGTCTAGGGCTGTTTGGCAGATATGTTCGGCCTCCCTCCCCGTCAACTAGATTGGTCAGTTGAATTGGGCATACCACGTTATAATCACTGGGGACTTGGGCAATCACACTACCAGTCGGAGACTCGCTAAAGGGATTGTTAAGTCAATCTATAGCTTCCAAGCCAGAGAGGGGGCCAAAATGATTAAAGAGAAAGGGGCGCTGGCAGTCAATCGGGGTCAGTACCATGGGATGTCTTGCAGCAGGACCTTTACGGAACAGAGGATAGGATTGGAAGGGTATATGCCTGCGCGGGTAGAAGTAGGATAAATCTAGTGTTTGTACATCCCCCTGCCTTGCAAATCTGGGTACTCGTTTAATAGCATCTACTACCCATGAGTCTTTGAACGATATAAGGATACAGTCTCCTTCTAGATCTTTAGCCTCAGGCCCCACCCAATCTACTCTCCTCACATACAATATCTCCGTAGGAGTGGAGGGGGGTAGCGGGCGATTTTTGTTCAGCCAAAAGGTGACTTTATTACGAAGGTCACCATATGATTCCCTAGATCCTGGTTTTAATGGTGCTACGCCTGTCAAAACGATGGTGTGTAAGGCCGCTTCGGGTGGAAGATCAACACTGGGGATGTTTGGCCTTTTACGCCCCCCCTCCCTGCGACTGGTAGAAGCAGTATTTTGAGTTCTTGAAGAAATTGGTGAAGGACGATTTATATTAGATTGTATTTGAGGACCCATGTGTTGGCGCCCAACCATATTTTGTTTAGCCTCTGTTTTCGTTTGGGGCTTTAGTATCTGAGTCTGAGAACTAACACCTGGTTTAGAAGAGATGGTAGAAGAGGTATTGGTTTTTTGACCCCCTTTAGCTATGGTGTTATTTATTCCTGTCGTTTTATTGAGGGAATTTTTGCCGTTTTCCATATTCTTACTAGTAACCTTATTAGGTGCCTTACTTGGTGCTGGTGCATTAACAGTGCCCTTATTATTTAAGCCACACAATGCTTGCAACATTGCGTGGTTTGATTGGATCAGACTCTCCATACTATCGATCTTTGAGGTCATGAGCCTAGTCCGCTCCAGGACTGGTAAAAGTAGTGTTTTAAACATGGCCTCCATTTTTGCCAGCAGAGCCTCATCACTATTGAGGCACATGGGACATGTAGTGGGGGAACCCAAAGCCAAAAGTGAGGGGCATAGCATATTATTATTGTTAGGCACCGAGGGTTTTAGCAGGTTTAGTTGGGGCTCGGGCCCCTGGCGCCATTCCCCTTGGACTGTATTTGCTTTATTGGGTGTCATATTTCTTTCCCCTGACATTCTAGAATCCCGTTTTCTCTTTTTGGTATTGGGGGCAGAGTTGGATATAGGTGAATTAGCCTTTACAACAGGATTAGAGATATTGGATTGATTAAGAAGAGGAGTTTCGGATAATTGGCTAAAATCCTGCTCCTAATTAATCACAGAGTCATTATCCTCCATCCCAATCTCCTGCGTATCTTTAGAGTCGTTAATACTAAGCCTTTTTTCCATTATTTTGTCTCTTGTGGACAGGCTACCCCCAATATTTTCTATATGGACTATTGCGTCCGTAGAGGTGGTATGGACACAATTGAAGGCAGCATGGGGTACAGATGGTGCAGGGGAGACAGATGTAGCTAAAGCCCCCAGCGAGGATCGTTTTCCACTAATCAGGTCTATTGAGAGCCTTTTCTCAACCATGGCAATTTCCTTTTCTAAGATGCCAGTGGCCCGGGTGATAAAAGCATCCAAGGGGCCAGAGACGACGCCATTAGATGTGTTGATTTGTACAGTACGTTCCTTCCCTGATCTTAATGGCATTTTGGGTGGTCTTCAGAACGTCCAGGGGGAGTGGGCCTGGGCCGGACTCTGCCGTACTCGAACGGCCTCAAACGGCCCGCTCTTTGCCCGGTCTTCGCCCCGGCCGTTGCCCCGCGCGCGTCCCGCGTGCGCGTTGTCCACACAAGCTATGAAGGAAAAACAAGAGGAAGGGGCGGGAAGAGGACCAGCTGCGGCCGATCCACGCCGCTAGGAATGCTGGTCCTCGCAGTCCCGCCTCTACCCCTGTTGACCAGATGACAGCTTGCAAGGGGCGCGTTGGTGCTCAAAGCACGTGAAGGGAGGCAGAAAGGATGTTCCCCAGAGAGAGTCTAAGCCTACGAGCGGCTCCCGCGAAGCGGGGGCCGCGAGGCGTGGCGAAGTGGCCAGACAGCAACAACACAGGAACAGCGCTTCTTTGCAGGAAGGGTCCCAAGGCTCACTCACTCCACACAGATTTTAAAGAGGAGGAGGAGGGGGCGGGAAGAGGACCAGCTGCGGCCGATCCACGCCGCTAGGAATGCTGGTCCTCGCAGTCCCGCCTCTACCCCTGTTGACCAGATGACAGCTTGCAAGGGGCGCGTTGGTGCTCAAAGCACGTGAAGGGAGGCAGAAAGGATGTTCCCCAGAGAGAGTCTAAGCCTACGAGCGGCTCCCGCGAAGCGGGGGCCGCGAGGCGTGGCGAAGTGGCCAGACAGCAACAACACAGGAACAGCGCTTCTTTGCAGGAAGGGTCCCAAGGCTCACTCACTCCACACAGATTTTAAAGAGGAGGAGGAGGGGGCGGGAAGAGGACCAGCTGCGGCCGATCCACGCCGCTAGGAATGCTGGTCCTCGCAGTCCCGCCTCTACCCCTGTTGACCAGATGACAGCTTGCAAGGGGCGCGTTGGTGCTCAAAGCACGTGAAGGGAGGCAGAAAGGATGTTCCCCAGAGAGAGTCTAAGCCTACGAGCGGCTCCCGCGAAGCGGGGGCCGCGAGGCGTGGCGAAGTGGCCAGACAGCAACAACACAGGAACAGCGCTTCTTTGCAGGAAGGGTCCCAAGGCTCACTCACTCCACACAGATTTTAAAGAGGAGGAGGAGGGGGCGGGAAGAGGACCAGCTGCGGCCGATCCACGCCGCTAGGAATGCTGGTCCTCGCAGTCCCGCCTCTACCCCTGTTGACCAGATGACAGCTTGCAAGGGGCGCGTTGGTGCTCAAAGCACGTGAAGGGAGGCAGAAAGGATGTTCCCCAGAGAGAGTCTAAGCCTACGAGCGGCTCCCGCGAAGCGGGGGCCGCGAGGCGTGGCGAAGTGGCCAGACAGCAACAACACAGGAACAGCGCTTCTTTGCAGGAAGGGTCCCAAGGCTCACTCACTCCACACAGATTTTAAAGAGGAGGAGGAGGGGGCGGGAAGAGGACCAGCTGCGGCCGATCCACGCCGCTAGGAATGCTGGTCCTCGCAGTCCCGCCTCTACCCCTGTTGACCAGATGACAGCTTGCAAGGGGCGCGTTGGTGCTCAAAGCACGTGAAGGGAGGCAGAAAGGATGTTCCCCAGAGAGAGTCTAAGCCTACGAGCGGCTCCCGCGAAGCAGGGGCCGCGAGGCGTGGCGAAGTGGCCAGACAGCAACAACACAGGAACAGCGCTTCTTTGCAGGAAGGGTCCCAAGGCTCACTCACTCCACACAGATTTTAAAGAGGAGGAGGAGGGGGCGGGAAGAGGACCAGCTGCGGCCGATCCACGCCGCTAGGAATGCTGGTCCTCGCAGTCCCGCCTCTACCCCTGTTGACCAGATGACAGCTTGCAAGGGGCGCGTTGGTGCTCAAAGCACGTGAAGGGAGGCAGAAAGGATGTTCCCCAGAGAGAGTCTAAGCCTACGAGCGGCTCCCGCGAAGCGGGGGCCGCGAGGCGTGGCGAAGTGGCCAGACAGCAACAACACAGGAACAGCGCTTCTTTGCAGGAAGGGTCCCAAGGCTCACTCACTCCACACAGATTTTAAAGAGGAGGAGGAGGGGGCGGGAAGAGGACCAGCTGCGGCCGATCCACGCCGCTAGGAATGCTGGTCCTCGCAGTCCCGCCTCTACCCCTGTTGACCAGATGACAGCTTGCAAGGGGCGCGTTGGTGCTCAAAGCACGTGAAGGGAGGCAGAAAGGATGTTCCCCAGAGAGAGTCTAAGCCTACGAGCGGCTCCCGCGAAGCGGGGGCCGCGAGGCGTGGCGAAGTGGCCAGACAGCAACAACACAGGAACAGCGCTTCTTTGCAGGAAGGGTCCTCCTATCTTCTTTCAATTCATCCATCAAACATCGCTCACTTCCTTTCTCCCTCTATCCCTTCATTTCTTCCTTACACATTCTTTTCTTTGTTTCTCCTGCCTTTCTTTTAAACGGCACGGTACAAGCACATTTTCTTTAGTTTGCAAACTTGCCTCAGGTCCTCAAATGACCTTTCCAAAAGCTGCATTTTGAGATGTACACACATTCTCTAACTTTAGTTCACTTTTGAGTTATTGTCCAAATGTTATATTATGTTATATTTATTTATATAGTGCACTAATCACCCAAGAGGGTATCCAGGTGCTTGGGCAGGTGTGTAGGTGTTATGTTATGTTATAAATTTATTTCTATAGCGCACGGCTACTCCGAGGAGTGTCCCGGCGCTTTATCGAGGCGGCTCAGAATAAAACAACAGAACAGCAACACAGACAACACACAAAATACAGAAAAAAGAAATAGGAGTCCTAAAGATTAAAAAGCCACGTCTTCAGGCCTTTCCTGAACAGGAGCAAATTAGAAGAGGAACGTAGCGCCAGAGGCAGAGTATTCCACAACTGAGGGGCTCTCAGGCTAAAGGAGCGACCCCCCGTGCGTGCCTTTCTAATACGAGGCACCATATCCAGAAACAAAGACTCTGACCGCAGTGATCTAGTCGGACGGTAAAAGGTCATCCTGCGTTGTAGATACTTTGCTCCCTCACCGAAGAGCGCTTTATGTGCCAAGGTCAAAACTTTGAACATGACCCGCTTTCAGATGGGCAGCCAATGGAGCAACTGCACCAATCCGGATGCTCTCGCTCGCCTATGAAGGCCGAAAATCGCGCGGGTCGCAGAGTTCTGCACAACCTGCAGCCGCTGAGCAAGATAGTCCAGGAGACCTATAAAAAGGGCATTTGCATAATCCAGTCTTGAGCCCACTAAGGCTTGCACAGTGATCTTCCTATGCTCTTCCGTGAGCAAGGGTAGGAACTTCCGGAGCATTTTGAGTATCCCATAGCAGGTGCCTGTCAGACCCTGAATATGTGGAATCAGCGTCAGGCTATTGTCCAACTTTACTCCCAGATTTTTTGCAACTGACGATGCCTGGGCAGGGGGACACATATCCATAGGCCACCACGCCCACCAGTCAGGGTCAAGGGGGCAGCCGAAGAACAGCACCTCCGATTTGCTAGAGTTGGCCTTGAGGCCGTTCCGCTGAAACCAGTTGAAGACCAGCTCCAGACAGCCCCGGATGTTCTCACCGTCAAAGGCCTGATCCTTCCTACACGCAAAAAGCAGTTGCGTGTCATCCGCGTAGGACATGATCCGGGCCCCAAAAGACTCTACCAGTGCCGCCAAAGGTGTCATAAAGATGTTGAAGAGAGTCGGGCTCAACACAGAGCCCTGAGGGACCCCGACTCCCAATGGCGGCATCTCGGCGGAGCTCGGAGAGGCCCAGACCGTTTGTCGGCGACCATCAAGAAAAGATGAAAACCAGTTGAACACCGTCCCCCTCAGACCGATGTCATATAGTCTGGCGAGGAGAACCTCATGGGGGACGGTGTCAAAGGCCGCCGACAGGTCAAGCATGACCAACATGGCCCTACCTCCAGCATCCAGAGTCTCCCTGATGATCTGCGACACCTCCAACAGTGCCGTCTCCGTGCTTAAATTAGGGCGGAAACCGGACTGTGAAGGGTGGAGCAGATCATTGGACTCCAGATAGCTGGAGAGGACGCCATGGACATGCTTCTCCGTGATCTTAGCCAACGCTGGGAGGATGGAGATCGGCCTGTAATTGGCCAAAACCTCTGGGTCCGAACCGGCCTTCTTGAGGAGGGGGATCACCATGGCCCTTTTCCAGGGCGACGGGACCTTCCCCACACTGAGAGACAGATTCACAAGTGGATTGACCAGTGGGTTAACCACGGTAGCCATCCTCGCCAAGAATTTGGCCGGACAGGGATCCAGAGGCGAACCCGATTTCAGATTGGCCAAGAGCGCTAGGGAGGCATCGATGGAAATAGCAGGAAACTCTGCGAGAACCACAGCCGGCACGGGCAACCGTGCTGGTCCTGTCCCCCCACTTGCACCCTCCCCTGCACACTCCACTATGAACGAGTCCTGGATAGTTTTGATCTTATCCGTGAAGAATTTGGCCAAGTCACAGACCCACAGCTCCGATGGCGCACCTTGGGGGAGGTTAGATCTTGGGGCCGTAAACTCCCTGACCACCGTGAAAATCTCTTTAGAAGAGTTGGAGGCGGCCTCAATCCTCCCCGCCAGGTAGTCTCTTTTCTCCCGGAGAATATCCCGGTGGTAAGATTTCACCATAGAGTTATAGGCCAATCTGGCCTCAAGATCATAATTGAGATGCCACGCCCTCTCCGCAACCTTACACTGGCTGCGGGTAGCCCGCAATGCCTCAGTGAACCACGGAGCCGAAGCCCTCTTAACCGTCTCCCGCAGGGCCTAATTGTCCCAGAGGTGCTTTTATGAAGAGCCAGATCTTCAGTTTCTTGAAGAACTCAAGAAGTGAGGAGGTGGCTCTGATGTGTTGAGGCTTGTGGATGTGGGTGGGGCTATTAAAGGAGGTGGGTTGAGCCAGTGGAGGAAGTAGGTGGAGCCAAGTGGTGGTTGTAGCCTCCTAAAAAAAGTGAACGCCTGCACTTAATATTTTACAAATTAAGGTTGACTCACACAAGCCCTTTCACATGGGGCTGGCCCCATGTGAAATGAACACTGCTGGAGTTGGGTCATACTTCGGACACAACTCCAGCCATGCATCAGTTTTGCACCGACAGATACGTCAGCAATATTAACGTATCTGTCATTCCTTGTGACATGATGCGTCATAAAGTAAATATGAAGAATACATTATGTCGTAAGGAGGGTGCACTGAGAAGTGTTGCATCTCTGCTTTCACCCAGCAATGCAACACTTCTCATAAATGAGGCCCTTAGTGTTTAACAGCCTCCCATCAGCTTTTGTTTTTTTCATGGACAGGGAACTCTGCCACAAATGTGAGGGAGTACCCTTGCTTTAAAAACCCTGGTCAGCCTATTCTGTTCTGAGTCCGGTGAACTGGAATTTTTCTGAGGGTGATTCCTCCGCTGGCTCCACCATTAGAAAGCTTAGACTGATGGAGATGGAGCTGTCGGAAGGAGGATATCAGACTGCCCGACCTATTGGGAGTGGACAGTCTGATGCATTTTTTTACTGTCAACCACTGCCAGAAAACTCTTGACTGATCCTACCAGAAAACAAGCATTTGTAATGCAATATGTCTCACATTTATGCGTGTTTGAGCTATTGGCATTGTAAATGACAATGCCTTTTATTGATGTTTTGGTTTTTAAAACACAAATAAAAAGCATTGTCATTTACAATGCTAATAGCTTAAACTCTCACAAAAGCGAGACCTATTGCATTGTAAATGCTTTGATTATTAAAGCTGCATTTCTTTTTCAAACGCGGCTCTCAGGGCTGGGGCTGGCGTGTTATGAAAGTTTCGAACAACCTTACCCCTAATTCCTCCAAGTGAACAAAAAGCGCAGGGTGCAGAAATACAAGCAAGGGGGGCAGGTAAGCAAGCACTGACACAGGCAGGAGAAAAGTAGCTAACAGGAAAAACAAGCATTGGTACGGGACAAGGAAAACATTCAGTGGCCTAGTGTCTGTAATAGAGGCTGTGGGGAAACTGCAGTTGGCACGCTAAGCACAAATGCAGTGCCACAGATACCAGGTAAAAAACAGATACACAGAGCTGCGGAACAAACACTGTCTGGCCCTTGGGACAACCATATGTAGAGGCAGCAGGGAAACTCGCACTGGCATGGAGAGAGGAAAGAAATCAAGTGCACAAGAACGAAATAAATGGGGTCCACACGCTGACTAATAAATACACACTGGCACCAAAACAAAATGCGCATTGGCACAGGGATTATGAAAGCAAGTCTCAGCATTGCCTCGAAATACTGTGATAAAAAATGAATGAGACCTTGTGTAATGTAACTTGTGCTCATGTAAACTGTACAAAGAAATATTAACAAGCTCTTGCCATTACGAAAAGGCAGCCGCTTGTTGCAGCCAGATCTGTGACTGGGGGTGAATGTTTTGCCATTGTGCAACATTCCGTCCATCATCTTGTGTGTTTTGTTGTTCACCCTATGTGGTAAGGGTATGCCCAGACGTGAGTCCTGTGCTCTCCATGCCACTGGAATCAAGCTATCCTGGCTGATGAACGCTGATAGCCAGAAACCGGTCCTAGGATGCTTGATGTCGGTCCAGGGAAGACATGGCTTGGCAGTTCAGGCTGGACTGTTCCCATGAGGCACAGGGTCAAGACTGATTTGCATATGGCCATGTCTGAACGGGGTGGTGTGGTGAGCAAAATAACGATGGATTAAACCCAGATCTGTGACTGGGGGAATATGTTTTGCCATTGTGTTCATCAATTGTTGTTTTTGCATTTCTACAAAATAGGCCACAGGTGGAGCTCTACCATGGCCTATACTGAATGATTTATTTCCTCCCTTTTTGTCTGGTGTACCTTATGTATTTTATTGAAAGGGCACCACAATCCCATAGACTGCAATGTTTGTGTTGCCATTTGAGAGAACCATTTTTTGACATCAATGGAAACATATTTACTGTTACTTCTAAAACCTTCACTGCTATTACCACATCCGTGGTGACCCATCACCTTAGTTATCCTCTCACATGTTAGTCAAAGATCATTTTGTGTACTGAATATATGCCCTTACCAATGTGGTTCTCAGATTCTTTCCTTTTTAGTAAACAAGAACTGTGTTTGGGAGATTCAGAGGGTTTTTAAGAGATTCACATTTTCTTAACCATTTTACTTATTACATTTGGCCATACATATAATTCTATAACACAAACTGAGGGAATTTTCAGGCTTCTTCTCTTGAGGGGCAGTAAATTCTTTCAGGTTGTAATCTATGCCCTTTTCAAGGACCGGGGTGCAAGCTTCCAAGGATATCCTCTTTGGTGTCATTTCCATCTCAGGGCTTCTACATTGGCAAAATATTCCTCTTTCTTTGAGCAATTTTGTCCGATTTGTAAGGATTTACCACACAGCAAAATCTCCCTGAAGTTTAATGGTTGGAATACGTAAAATGGAGGAGAATGCTTTTTTCAGTCATTGTTGTGTTTGTTGGAACTGACCCTTTTTGCAGGGTTATCCCCAAACATTTTGCTTCTTCCTCCTATTTTTCTGACCCTCTTTTATTTGGCTTTAGAACTCTGGGCACTTTATCGCTCCTAATCAGTGCTAAAGTGCCAATGCTCTCTCCTTTAAAAATGGTATGATTGGTTTACATGTGTTTGGCATATTGAATGTACATTCAATTCCCTTGTATACTGGTATCTTGTATACCCAGGCCTGTAAATTAAATGCTACTAGAGTTCCTGTAGCGCTGATTGCCCCACCCAAGGCAGTAGCCTTTCAAACCTGCCTCAGGCCTGCCACTGCAGTGCCTGCATTTGAAGTTTACTGCCACCTCGACTTGGCATTTAAAGAGCCTTGCAAAAGCCTGAAACTCCCCTTTCTTTACATATAAGTCAACCCAAAGGTAGGCTCTGGGTAGCCCTATGAGCAGGGTGCTGTGTAGGTAAAGACAGGACATGTGCCTTTATTGTGTGGCATGTCCTGGTTGTGACAAACAGCCTTTTTTGTTTCTCACTACTGTGAGGCCTGCTCCTCTCATAGGCTAGCATTTGAGATTCCCTTATATATATTTAAGTGGTAATTCCTGATCTAAAAGGAGTAGTGCTGCCATGTTTGGTATGTTTAAAATGGTAGTGAAAAATCATGTGTAATGGTATAGGTGGATATTTAACTACTATTTTAGAAATGCCACTTTAAGAAAGTGAGCATTTCTCTGTGCTTATGACTCTTCTGCCACAGATTGCACCTGAGCTTCTACTTGCTGCAAAGGGTGCTGTGCCGGGGTCAGAAAAGACCCCGGGGCACCGAGAAGTTACTGGGGTTGGCAGATGCACCACATGCCCGCGGGCAGCTGCAGTTGTGAATTGAGTGAGGGGACCAAAATAGGTCCTACACACGGTCCCAATGTGTGCCCCCCCTTTTCACACATACCTGGGGGGCATGTGGTCCGTGGGGCACTTGGCCTGTGGCTCCCCATTACTGGGACATCTCAATAGAGGCCCCCGCTTTGCGGAGATGGGAACATAATTTTACCATATCACTACAAATAGGCACACAATGCCCTCAGTTAGGAAGACTATTAATTACCATATTGCTGATAGTAGGCACACAACTCTTCAGTACCCTACACTGGGAATCCTAATTACCATACCAAATTCAGAAGAATCGAAAGTCTGCTGCGATCTAGGTGTTTCTGATGATTTGGTGATGTATGGGTTATGTCCCTAATCAAACTAATGCATGTTACGCTCTGAGATTGTAAAGTATGACATGTTTATTCTTGCTTAGCCAGGATAACGAGTACTATTTACTAGTGTAGAAGTGTGGCTCAGGGGTTAGAGGCGGCAGACCCGGAAGCTGAGATTGGCCCTGGACCAGGGTTCAATTCCCCGCCCCGACGGGTGTTGGGCTCAATAATTCCACGGACTCGATAATTCTCGCTCCGGTGCCTACTCGACTCACGGGTTTACACTCTGCGACTCTGGGCAATAGCTTGCTTAATCCCCACAGCGGCCCCTCGCGGCGGGATGCCTGGCTTTCACCTTGTGGATACCCTGCCGGGGTATCTCACAGGGGAATACCAGGACGGGTTCCCTAAGCAAGCGCATAGATGCCTGCGATGTGGGCGATTTGCGCTATATAAATACATGTACATTTACATTTACATTTCATGACATGCGTGGAATGCACTATACGTAATATTACATGGTGATTGCTATATTTTTGCTATAACCTAACCGTTGCATTTCATGCCTAGAGGTAGTAGTGTATACTGTTTTTAATCCTTGCACTGTTCATGATAACGAGTATGACTTCAGGATCTGCATAATATAAACAGTTTTTATGATTGTCATTTTGGTCTATGATATATGCACAATATACTACATATATTTTCATAATTCCTGTGTGGAGTCTCTGTGGTGGTGTAAGATGTCATATGTCCCATGCAGGCCCATTGTTTTATTTCCTATGTTAGTATGAGCACGTTGGAGACTGTTCTCTGCTTTTTGCATGTTACAACACAAATGTATTTTGCTTTGTACCACATTGTACTTTCTCGCAGAACCTGCCGTTGTTTTTGCCTTTCGTTCTTTCCTAGGATTTAGTCTGCACACCATAGACAAGGTCGAACAACAATGCCCCTTGTTATTTTGTTCTGGTCAGGCCTCAACACCTAGACAAAATACACAAATACAGCGGTTGTTTGGGAACATGTACTTGTCATATAGGTATGCACGAATATGTAGCAACTAACTTGGAGAGGGATCTTTCCAGGGAAGAGATTGTGACAGGGTCTAAGAGTTAGAACTTTCATCTATGCATGCTAAGGTACAGGGTCTGCTGCCAACACCCAAAGGGTATTAGGTTGTTCTATCTTATACAATGACAGCTCCTTTTACGATTTATGTACTACTTACTATGCTGACCGTATGTGTGTTAGGCATTTTCTTACTAATTGTGGCACGTATAATACATACTGGAGCACAACAGTTAAAATAAACATTTTAAACTTTTCTCGTGTGTCTGTCAGATCTTATTGCGGACTAGTTTGAGATTGAGAGTGAAATGGTGTCACCTGCAACCGCGATTCATAAGAGGGTCAGGAGTGTTTTGTTCTGGAGTGTCTAATCTCTTGTTCCTCTGTGAGTGAGTAGGAGGGCAAGTGAGACACTATAGCTAGTCGGTCCCGTGCTCATAGGTACTCTGGTGGTAGGATCACTCAGTCCTTTCCTACTAAGGTTCTATGATTTCAAGCATAGTTGTGTGACCTTGCAGAATACCTGCAACGGAGTGTGTTGTGCAAACACTTTACACATATCCTCTGGCTATAAGACTGACTGCTCCATGCCAAACTACTGGGGGTGAGCACAGGTTATCTTTGGTGTGTAACTTACTTGCCCTGACTAGAGAGGTGGGTTCTGCCTGGCTTAGGTGCATACCCTAGCCAACCACAAAATGAATTTGTAACAGTGTGTAGGCCTGTGAACCGGGTACCATATTCATGTCAGACCAATACCTCTAGGAATGTATGTTTCTCTGTACTCTTGATAAAAATGTAGTACAGTTATATACCCAGTTCTTCCTCTGAACCTTTCCAGATAGCAGAAATGTCATCTGACCAATTTTCTTAAATGCCCATTTTAATAATTATCTATTGAATCTATGTATCTTCAAAGATGCATATGAATAAATTGGCTATTACAAGGGCAAGGGAACAATCCAAAGCCCATCCAGATCTGGTAGCTCAGTAGACTAAGGCATCAAATGCAGAGATATGTGATCGACCTCAGGGGCACATGATCAAATCCCAAAAGGTCCACCTAGCTTTTCGTCCTTTCAAGGCTGGTAGAATTAGTGACATTGAGTGCGGTAACAACAAGCATCTGTTATTGAGTGCCTAGACACTCACTGGGTGAACGCGCACTTTACAAATACACATGGAATGTAGTGATGTGGAATAACAGAAGCATACTCCGCCTTATCTTTGAGGCATGTTATGATATTGGCTGAGTAATTACATCTCAAAACTCTCTCTGCTTTAGCCTAATCAGACGAGGGCTGCCCCCATAATGTTCCTTCAGGTAGAAGCTGAGCTATCCTCCTTGGCTGATTTAATCTTAAATCGTCCACTGAGGTATCAGAAAGAGAAAAACTACTCAAGCACTTCCTCAACTACTTAATCACCCTAAAGGCAATGGAAACCTATTCATATTTTAGCCACCCTCAACTGCTGTACCTGTCTTTGAAATGAAAATATTTTAACATCTGTGCCTACCATTTTATGACTCCTACTTCCTTTAATCTGCCTAATATGCCATGTGGGGTTTAGTTCAGGGTGAGCAGAGCAGAGCATTAAACATTTTGCCAGCACTAAGCCCAGCAGCCCTGTCAAGAGATGTTAGAGCAGAGAACTTAGCTATACTTTCTATTTGGACACTAGTCAATGCATGCACCAGTAACTGTATGTCATCTTCTAGCAGCTGTACCTACTGTAGCAATGCTCCCTTTTGATTCCCGATTCCAGTGTTCCACCACCAACTTCAAATTGCTATACTATCACCAAATAACCTAAATCATTGGGGGAGGTGCAACAAACACAACATCTGAAGTGAGAACTGGCACATCCAGTCGCAATGCTGAGTGTTTAAGCTCCATCTCAAACGTAGGACCTTTACCAGTAACCCTGGAGCATGATAGTTTGACTTTATTAACTAAAATGATAATGCTGCAACCTCATCCAGTGAAACCAACTTTGTGCCTCTAGATCTTCACCTCCCTGTGCAGACAGCAGTGTGCAGTTTGAAAACTCCCCAAATCATAATACATACTTTAGCAGGAGGAGCTTCCATGTGTCCCTAGTTGAACACGTAAAGCCCCCCCCCATACTTTATATCCTAGTGTAATAAAGGAGCCAATGTAAAGTGTGGTTATAAGTTGTGTTGATATTGTTTCACTTTCCTGCTTGCTATCACATTTCTCCTTCTCGTCCTCCACTGCTCCAGTTTTCTCCTCTGCATTGGTTGTGATCTGTGTACTGAAGCATGGATCCTGACTTCAACTTTTTAGTTCCCTGGGAAGCTATCACATTTAAAATAAGTTTGTTTAACTCAGCAGCGAGTCTCCAGCAGTGACAGCAAAGAAGTCCTACACCACAAGCCTGACTACAATGCCTCTGTAATGTTCAGGTCACCCACTTTCCCTAAAGTAGTCTTCTGGTCTCGTTATCACCCACTGCCACAGGATTCTCATTTAAATGTAATTTATTCTGAATTGACTCCACAGTCCTCTCAGCCTTTGACTCTGGCTCCACACATCTGTGCTTGGCACAGACACCAGCATCAGCACCCACACCAGAAGCATCCCTAAACAGCAGCAGTGTTGTGGAGGATTACCCTACTTAACAGTCTCTGAATCCAACGGAATGTAACCCCAAAAGAATGTAGTTAAACATTGTTATTTCAGAGTCCCACCCATAGTTAGGAAACATCAAAGGAGTGCTTCTGAAGCTTTGCGTTAGTCAGCTGAACTTAATTCCCAACATGGAAGCCTTTCATGCATTCCTTTTTAACAAATTAAATCCACCATCGACTGACAAGCAAAAACATGATGGTTTTTAAACCAGATTTTCCCAAAGAGCAGAGTAATCATGGAAAGTTGGATTCCAAAGTCTGAAATTTAAATAAAGTCAAAATGTTGATGGTCTGAAATCAGCCTAGTGCCAATGGCTTTTGTTTATAACATTTAGTTATAAATGCTGATTTAAGACCCAAATGAATGTTGGTCTACTGTCCGATACTTGTGATGACTTTGAGCTCACTAAATTGAGGTGATTCACCTATATGAACAGTCAGGACTTTTGCAAGGAGCTGTTTCTTACTAATCTGGGGGACCTTATCTCGGAATCCAAGGTGCCTATTTTTGACAATAGCCAGAACCTCTGTGGCGAGCTGATCAATACTAACTAAGAATCCCGCAGTGTGAATGATCGCTGTGAAGACAACTGCTATCATTACACAATTTCATCTCAAGGGGTATTCAGATATATCGTTTTTGTCCTGAAGATGGTCTCAACAATCAGTCTATAAGAGACCGAAACGTCGACCTACGCTTTTTCTTCACTAAATTTATTACATCAATTGCATCAAGGAAGAAAAGCGCATACAATTGTTTCAATGAAGTGGCTTTATTTATTTTGACAATATATGCTTCTTGTAACATTGTTGACATATACTTTCTGTACCCTATTTTTGATTCTTAATTCGTATTAAATACAAATTCCTTATATATACACCCGTTTGCTCTGCTCTCTATATTTGGATCACTGTGTGACTACTATAAACTTAATTAATAACCATTGTTGCTTAACTGCAGAGTAGACCAACATTCATTTGGGTCTTAAATCAGCATTTAAAACTAACTGTTACAAACAGTATCAACAAAATCCCTTGAAGGTACATTTACCCTTTCATACTTCTTGCCCGAACCCTCAAGGGTATATTGGGTTGCTCGCTTCTTTTGTATCAATAGTACCAATGGCAGCCCAAAATGTAACGCAAAACAAGGGAGGCACCAAGGAGACATGGTCTAGTAGACACAAACACAAGTGCTTTCCCTAGGGACTACAATACCTAACCACCTAAACCATGTGCAAACTGTATAAAAGCTCAAATTTGCAAAAAACATACAAAATATATTATTTATTAAATATAATAAAAATATATTGCCTATTCCTAATTGTGTAATTTTGAATTATACCTAAATTTTGATATTTGAAGAGTCAAAAAAATCTTCATGTCCTTAAAGTGTTTTTCATCAGAATCCACTGAAGTCCATCAACGAGTACTAAGGCTCATTTCTCATCACATTCACCATATGAATTATGTATTTAATACTATAATATGTGATTAAAAGAGCCTGAGACATATCTGATTAATTGTATGTATTTTAATGAATCCTCGTATTTGTTTTTTTGTAAAAGTTTTGTATTGTATGTTGATATATTTTATGAGATATATGTTATAATATTTTAATAAATAATATTGTTTTGATGGTTTTTGTATGTTTTGTTGATGTTCGAGTTTTTGCACACTTTGCACATAGTTTATATAGTTAGGTATCTCAGTTTCTCGGTGGAGTGTTGTTGTTTTGAGCCCTAAGAGTAAAGCTGAGTGTTTGGTAATACCAGCATGCCATCTGGAATGAAAACGTAAAAGGTTCTTTTTTTTTCTTTTTTCTAATTTTTATTGATTTTCAAAATCATAAAACACAGAAAGGTATGAACAATAATTCAACATTATCCAAATTACATAAGAGTCATCAGGTGCGACAATCAACGTGTTGCCTCGTAGTATGTTGCATTTCCATGTCTATTGTTGGGGAAGTGCATATGTCACCTTGGTAGGCGTTCCATTTGCCCCACTTCTTGTCCCATTTCTTCGGGGCACCCGCTCGGTTTGAACACCTCTTTTTCCGCTATCATAAATTTATCACATGCTCTGACCCATGCCCTGAGTGAAGGTCTATCCACGCAAAAGTCTTCTTGATGATCATTGCTGTTTGCCACTTCAGAATAAATTGTGCTAGCATTCTTTAACTCTATGGAAAAAGAAATTGAGGGCCCAATTCACAAAGATCCCCCACAGTCATGCCGGACACTCCACAGTCATAGAGGAGTCTCTGCCCTCATGGCAGAATCTCTGCAATGAGATACTGCAGTGTGAAGATTTTACCACGATTGCCCAGATTCTGCCACGAGTGCGGATACTGCTCCACAACTGCAAAGACTCCACCATGACTGCAGAGCCTCCACCACGAATGCGGAGGATCTTTGTGAGACGGGCCCTTAGTATGCACCTTGGGAACAAATAAAGTACATAACCAGTCAATAAAGCAATCAATGTGTTTTAGGGATAATGTAGAAATTTGCAAACTGTTGTAAGGAAATATATCATATGTAATGATCCATCTTGTGGCAACATGTGAGTATAGTTCAACGAAGAGCTAGCCATTTTACTGAAATCAAGAAGTATCTGCCATGTACCAGAATTCTTGAGTATGACATTTATTGTGCAGCATTATATTTATAACACACCACGTGGCCCAATTTACCAGCATGACTTTTGACTACCAAAAGACAGATGTCAAGGCAGATATGACTATTGTCGCATCATCGTATAAACAGTGGTTGGCTAGGAGGACAAACACTATGCGGTGGAAGTCCGCTGCTCCCCTATTAAATGGCTTGGCATACTGAGTCGCACTGATGGGCATAAGCTGAGGATACTTCTCATGAGCAGAGAGGAGAAACATGGTCTGCGCTTGTACCCCCACTGCTGCCCTATGCGATGAGTTATTCCATGAATATAAGATCTTCATCTCAAATGATGACCAGCCCCCATGATCATGGAATCTCAATACTCACACCTCTTATTCCCATGGCTGCCCTCCTTTTGGTCCACTCTCTCCTCCCCAGATTGCATTCATGCCTTACACCTCCCCCCAGCATATGAAAATTGAGACCATGATGTACTTAGTTACTGGATAGTCATGTACCTTTCATTATACGTGTTATTGTTGCATTGAAACACCTCTCCAGCCCCCAAAGCCATGACTATTTGTTGTTGTTGTTTGTTTAGGTAGTTACTCAGTACACAGTGTGTACTCTCCTTTACTTTGTATACATGGTGAATGCAAACAGACTGTATCAAGGTAGGCATTGAACATCACTATGTTCATGTTGGGATGTAATCATATCGATTCTCTATGTTTTTTATTGTTTACTTCCTCATCTTTAAAAAAAAGAGACAACAATAAAATGTATTTAAAAAAAAATATATCACAGTTATTACATGTTTCTTTCTCAGTGCACAATTCCGTAGAGGTTAATACAGTTGAGAAGGTTCTTCTCTATAAGATTATAATGCATCAACTTCACCTCATGAATGGAGGGTGAACTGAATCCATGTTTATCAATAATCACTAATATCAAATGCCATCTGAACCCATATAAGGTATTTCTGGTGTTCAATAGGATCACACCTGATAAACTTGCTGATATTTCAATACAATCAAAGAAAGACTTTGTCATATTTTGGTTGATTGGGTTGAAGCTATGGACAGCATCACAAATTAAATTACCAACACTTGTGTGAAGGTCCGCTGGTTTTTAACTTTTAAAGTGTCTTTCTTTTAAGAAAATTTCATAGATGTAATTTGCCGTGTGTAGTGATTAACTCCAGGCAGGTTGTAGCATTTCAGGAGTATTTATTATAGTAGTTTCAAGTACAGATGTTCAGTCCAGGACTAGCCCCAGGAGCAACCAGCATGCTGCTCATCCCTTCTCCAACTGTAGTCTGACCCCTAACATTCCACATTACATCATTCTAGGAGCTACTCACTGGCAGAGCATGAACACATTGAAACCAGAATACAAAACCGTGCTTCAGCAAGATCTCTTTATTTGAAATTTCACTACTTCATTCTCCCCCTTTCAGCATTTTCAAGCACTTGGTTAGCCAACTCTGAGAGCTCTGCGGCATGCTGTGTCTGCTCTTATTATAAAGAGACAGATGAAAATTTTTTTTTTCCTGCTAGGCATACTCAGGAAGCCGCTCAAAATGGATTACTCCTGCATTGTTTAGTTTTAAGAAAGGCAAGACCCACTCGCTGATATGCTGTAGTAGTACCACCTGAGTCCCTGGTATACAAGGACAAGTTTTTTATTACAAAAATGTCATTACTGTTGCACTTTATTGTATTTTTACACATGCATTTGCACTTAAGGCCTTACCTGCTGCTGTATTGGCACATGTCCGATGCGATAACCCAATATTGTGCTCTTCTTTCCCTTATTACTCCTCATCCTAATGAATTGTATTTGTTTAATTGTATTGTTTAATGTTTTATGCACTAAAATGGTTTGTAGTAACCAAAAAAGTTACAATGATGATGACACGGGAGGGAAATATGCAGCCCAAATTCAAAGTGATATTGGTCTAATTGATCTTGAATTATATGTATTTTATTTTTCTCTAGGAGTTATGATACAGTCACTTTTTGACAAAAGTCAAGGAAAGGACGGGACAAATCACAAACATACCACAAATCCTAAAATAAGCCTAGGTTTTGTGCTATTTTTATAATTCACCATAAGAGCTCTCCTCCTTTCCAATTGGAAGAACACATATGGCTATATTTAGTTCTCCTGATTCTAACAGACTTTTCCATTATAGAATTATTCCTTTCCAAGATTCTGTTCTGCTTAGACTAAATAACTACAAAATCCCTGATATTACTCCATATTCTGTTCAGTTTTCTGCTCTTACATCTTGAAACTGAACTACATTTTTAGTGCCTGGTGTAACGTGCGGTGAAATATATTATGTTAGAATAAATTCTAACTATGTTACCAAATGAACGGGAAACAGTCGGAACACCGCGGTCTTAACCACGCTTGTTCTGACTATGCAATCTCAACCATGCTTGCCTAAACCGTGCTTAAGGCAGCGCGTGGTCTAGCTGCTGGCTTCTGCTGCTTTGGTGAAGGCGGAAGTAGGAAGACGAAAGGAAGAGACGCAGTGAGGTAAGTGGGGCTGGGGTAGTTTTCAGGACTGGGGGGTCAGGGTAGGTTTAGGTACAAGGTACAGCCCTGGGGTGAGGGGTAGTTCAGGGCAGTGTATGTAAAAGGGCAGGAATGTATGCTTTAAGGCACGGAGAGGGGGGTGGGTAGTCGGGGTAGTTTTTAGGCCTGGAAGAGTCGGAGTAGGTCTGAGGGCAGTGGAACGGTTTGGTGTAGTGTAAGGGACAGCACGGGGTGGGGGGTCAGAGTAGTGTAAGTAAAGAGGCAGGGGTAGGGGAATGGGTAGACAGATGATAAAGTTGAGTGTTGACAAATATATTCAATGCTAGAAGGGCTTCGTATACATTTCGGCCATAATATCTTACATATTTACATGGGCAGGTCTACAGGAGAAGTAATAGAACACTTTTAGCAACCTCTGTCAACAGGGCTCAGTCTTACATACATCAAGAAGCGGTCCATCATAGCATGGGGAGTGCAGCAAAGGTGATATGTGTGTTAACAGCTTTGTGACATTAGAAGAGGCTATATCATAATACTGTCTAGGCATTGTCTAAGGGGCCCCCAGATGTCACTTGGTCATCTTGCAGAACTTGAACATCTGCATATGTTCCAGCCATTTCATCAGAGTAAGCAGCATCTCTTTGAGTCAATATTTTAAATTGAGAAGTCCCTTCAACCATGAACACAGGAGTCTCCTCCAGGCCAACACTAACAGTGCAGCTGTTATCCTTTGTTCTTGTTTAGGGATGGTTTTAATATTACCTAGCAGCATCAGTATGGGTGAGCAGTTGACAGGCATGCCAACTGTCTGGCCCACAGCCTCAGAGATATCTTTCCAGTATGTTCTTATTGGTGGACATTCTCATGCTAAGTGAAAAAATCATCATGATCAGTGGAAAAATATGCACAGTGCAATGACTTGTTTGGATCTATGTTATGTAGGAGTTTTGGGGTGCAGTGTTGACACATTTAAAATATAGCAGTTTGTATGTGTAATTTACCAAGAAAGTTTTGGACTGTGCGCAACAATAGGTCCAAACTACATTGCCCAGGTCATGTTCCCACTTATTTTGTACAATGCTCTATGTGAATCAGGCATTGTGGGTGCATAGCTTACATAGTCCTGGAGATCCAGCCCCATGTGTGAGGTGTTATGAGGAGAGATCTCCGAAGGTTCATCATGGAATGTGGGCCACAAGACTGAAGCTGCATGTCTGCTTCTGTAGTAAGCAAATGTTTCTAAAGCTACAATCTGTCTGTCTTGCTCTAAACTGACCCAGAGTTCAGAGCTTGCCCTCCCGATATAGATGTTCAGATTGTGTTATTCCCACCTCAGAGATGCTTTTAGTCACGATCTTAAAATCAGGGGAGTAGATGTAATCCCGTACAGCCACTGTGGCCATGCTACAGATTGACTGGTTTGTGCATTTTCCTGTCGGTACCAGCTGAGTAGGCTTGGTAGATTTAAGTCTGACTACTGTATTTAGACCCACCATGGTAACTTGGTCTCATTTGATGTGTTTTTACAGAGCATGGTTGCCGCGGTTCTGCCAAAAAGTTAAATAAAGGACTGTGCTGCATGGTAGTATTTTTCTAGATCAGGCACTGCAAAGCCATTCCTATCATATGGCAAGGTGAGGGTCTTCCATTTCAGTCTAGGACGTTTACCTCCCCTTATCAGTCTAATAAGCTGTGTACAGAAAACGGAGAGGAACTCTTTAATAAGAGGTGTGGCTATGTTGTTAAAAAAATAGGAATTTGGAGGGCGTGGCCAAGATGGCGGCGGAGTAGGACGCTCTTCCGAGCCGCTCCGGCGTAGATCCGACAAAGCATCTTACAGCACGATCCTGAGGGAGTGATTTCGCTTAAAAAAGTGTTGCGGAAGTCCCCTTGGCATAGCGGAGTGGTTTGGTGCCGTCGTGGAGCGGAGAGGCTTCAGGGTCGACCACGAGACCGACTGAGCTCTGAGGCCTGCACGACCCCGGTCTCTCTTAGGTCCTGGCGGCCGATATCGAAAGAGGGCGGGCCCCCTGAGATCGGGCCCCCTGAGATCCCGCCCGGGAGCACCAGCGCTGACTGACGGTGGAGAACCGCACCGTGTCGGCGGAGCGGCCGATCTAGCTTCCGATGCGGCTCGGAGTGCTCAGCGCTTCTCACCTGTGGCGTGGAGCGAGCCCACGAGGCGTTGAGGCGGAGGTTCACGGCGCCTGGCAGTGTTCATCGAGAGGAGGCCCGAGACGCCCGGGCGCCGGAGGCTGTGAGGACTCGGCAACAGGTGTGGCCCTGAGCGTGACTGGTGGTGGAGAGGGGTGCCAGATCGGCGGCGGTGCCCGGTGAGCCCCGGCGAGGGCGGATTTGCGTGTGAAGAGGACGCGGCCTACGGGATAGCGGCGGCGTTCACAGGGTTTCAGGCCGTCCGTGCTCTTGTGCATCATCCTAGACGCCTGTGGAGCCTACGAGCACGAGTGGAACAAAGGCCTGCGCCGCTGTGTGGGCCGTGTGTGTGTTCGGAAGTACTACGGCCTATAGCTCGAGGCTTGAACATTGGGATCGAGGGCCCCGGCTCTGGACTGGAACGAGCGGCAGGGCCCACCATCTTGTTTAGCCTCGTGGCGCCTGGGAGGAGTGCTGCTCGCCGCCATGTCTAACACCCTGCACAAAGGACGCCCGGGTAAGGATGGCGCTTCGAAGTCCTCCCAGCAGCCGGCATCTCCAGGGGCTAGTGGCTCGTCGAAGCAGTCGGACGATGAGGCGCCGGTGACGAAGGCTTTTATGTCCGAACTCTTTGCCTCCATTAAGGAAGACATCTCCGAGCTCCGCGCACAATTGGCGTCTGATCTACGGGACGTGCGGAGAGATGTGGATGGTATGGGCGAGAGGGTGGCGACTCTGGAGGACCATGATTTAAGTATGGCCAACGACGTGCACCTACTGCAGCAGGATATCATCCGCCTTACCGAACAGAACCTGGACTTGCAGACACACACGGAGGACCTAGAAAATCGTTCCCGCAGGAACAACATCCGCATCCGAGCTGTGCCATGGGATGGTGAGGCGGGCGATCTGCGTGGCTATGTTCAAGAGTTGTTCCTCCAGATATTGGATGAGGAGGATGTGCGGGAAATTCAGATGGACAGAGTACATAGAGTGGGGTTGCCTAGACGAGGGGGGGGGCTCCCTCCTGACATTCTCGTCT
Source organism: Lissotriton vulgaris (assembly GCF_964263255.1). Taxonomy (NCBI): domain Eukaryota; kingdom Metazoa; phylum Chordata; class Amphibia; order Caudata; family Salamandridae; genus Lissotriton; species Lissotriton vulgaris. Next base: position 694,093,531 of record NC_141687.1, on the reverse strand, counting down.
TTGTCCATGACTTTCAGGTGAAAGAGCGCATCCTTCGCAAAGCCAGGGCCATCACGTTGTTGCAGTTCAGGGACCACCACCCTCAGCTGTATCAGGATTTAGCGGCCTCCACGCTACGGAAACGGAGGGAGTTCCGTCCAGTGACTGCCTTTTTGAGGGAGCGTGGCATCGCTTACTCCTGGGGACACCCTTTCAGAATCATCTTCCGTTGGCAGAACCGGCTCGCACAGATTCGCTCACTTCAGGTGGCGAAGGACCTCTTGGGCCTGGAGGATGTGCTGGCCTCGCAGGGAGCAGCCGCTTCCCCATCTCGGAGGCGCCACCGCTCGTCTTCCTGGCACAGGGTGGGCGCTTCCCCTGATCGGCGGCGACCGGATCGCACTACCAGCTTGCAGGAACGGGGCAATGCGGTGGCATCGGTGGCTTCGGCTACCTTGGCTGATATGCAGCAAAGCTCCGGAGCAGCGTGACCCTTGTCTTGAGGATGGATCGACGCCGGAGGGGTTCCGGCCTCCTGGTCTAGGGGTATGGATGTACTTTTGGAGGAGATACCCTTGACCGTGGCCGTGGGGGCTACCGTGTTGGTCCCCCTGACCCACTTCCGGACTGGAAGGCCCCTCGCAAACTTTGGACTTCTGGACACGATGAGTACTCTATTTGAATTCACAGTTTTGACTCTGTTCTTGCTATTGTTTTTTTTCCAAAGGGGGGGGGGTTGGGAGTTGGGGGGTTTGGGTTGTTGGGGGGGGTCCCATTACGGTGGGGAGGGGGGACTGCTGAATGAATGGTTGCTGGTGTGTGCGGTGGCTTTGGCTCGGTGTGGGCAAGCTGGTGCTGTGGATAGGATTACTGTGGATATGTGGCGAGCTTTGGGTTCTGATGGTGGGCGAGTAGCGGACCCTTTGGAAGTTCCTTGGATCGGAGGTCGTCTATCTCCGGGGGTGGGGACTCTCAGGGTGACAGTAGAGAGTTTTGGGGTCCATTTCTATTATGCCGATTAGCATAGGGACTTGGAACGTTAAAGGGATGAATTTGCCACAGAAGAGGCAGAAGGTGTGGAAATATGTGGTGGATCATCAACTTGACGTAGTGGGGTTGCAAGAAACCCATCTGGCACGGAAAGATGAAATGCGACTGCGGCATAGGGCTTCTCCCATTATCTATAGGTCTTCCGCTGTCACGAAACATAGGGGGGTGGCTCTCCTTTTCCGAGCTGCGCTTCACTTTCAACCTATGGAGGTGCGTAACGATAAGGACGGCCGTTGGCTAATGGTCAAAGGGCTTATTCAGGGCCGGTTGTGCACTTTTGTGGTGGTGTATTTACCCAACGCAGGTCAGAATACGTTTTTACAGGATTTGTTACTGAAGATTGGAGACTTTGCGGAGGGCCATCTGTTTTTGCTGGGGGATTTTAATCTGGTATGGGACAAGGATATGGACAGCTCAGGGGGGCATAGGGCGGGCACAGGGGTGTTTTCTGCTTCAACACAGCGGGAGGTGGGGGAGCTGGGGCTGGTTGATGGCTGGCATTTTTTCCACCCTACTACAAAGGATTACACGTTCTTCTCCCACGTGCATCATTCCTATTCCCGTTTGGACGCCATCTTTCTTAGCCGATCACTACGCGGGGACGTGGTAGATGCCGCCATTCTTCCGATATCCATTTCGGACCATAGTCTGTTGGTGCTTAGCCTTCGCTGGTCGCCGCCCGGTGCGTCGCATCGGAAGTGGTACTTCCCGGCGTCGGTGATCAGGGACGATACGTCCAACAAAGCTTTGCGACTTGCCATTAGAGAATTCGTTGACCTTAACCCCCCGTCGGACACCTCGCTATCGAACACGTGGGACGCCTTTAAAGCTACGAACAGGGGCACGTGTCTGGGACTCAATTCGCAGCTTAACACCTTGCGGAGGAAGGAACGTGAGGCCCTGGAAACTGAGGTGGTCGAGCTCGAACGTGCTCATAAACTCAACCCCTCGAGGGTGACCCTCCGTCCGCTGACAGCGGTGAGGGGCAAATTAAAGGCGCACTACGCCAATAGGACCGAGCTTACGCTCTTGAGACTGGGGCGACAATCCTATTCATGCGGTAACAAGGTGGGCAGGCACTTGGCGCGGCAGCTGCGGGATAGGAGAGAGCGGGAATATATAGGAGGGATCAGAGACGCTGCAGGTGTGTTGCAACATCGGAATGGAACAAAGGCGGACATTTTTGGACGCTTTTATGCTGAGTTGTATACGGGTGATAACTTGGACGCGGAAACACAAAGAGAGTTCTTGCGGCGTTTGCCTTTACCTCGAGTATCTAGAGAATGGAACGAATTATTGGAGGCGCCAATTTCTAGAGGAGGTTCTCTCCGCTATCAAAAACTTGAAGTTACACAAGGCCCCGGGCCCGGATGGTTACACCGCGGTCTTTTATAAGACATATGCTACCGAGCTGTGTGACTTCCTAGTGGCTCTCTTTAACCCCTTAAGTGCTGCCTCGGTGCATTGGCCGACGGCAGCACTACCTCCCCAGTGCTGCGCACGACCATTGGACGTCCATTCAGCACTAGTTCCAATGGACAGCGCAGCACTGGGGAGGAATGTTTAATAGCAGCTATGAGGTTAACGATATGGCGTCGTCCGGAACGTCCACAGGGACCCTGGCCGAGGCGGTGATCACGGTCCTGCCGAAGCCAGGGAAGGATCCGGCGCAATGTGCTTCCTTTCGCCCCATAGCCTTACTTAACATCGACGCAAAATTATACTCGGCGATCCTGGCGAGCCGCTTACAGGATTTGATGCCGGCGATCATCCACCCAGACCAGTCTGGCTTTATTAAAGGTCGCCAGACCCACGATAATACTCGTAGAGTGGTTCACCTTATCGAAAAGGCGGACAGGTTCCGCATTCCGGCTGTGCTTGTGGGCCTGGACGCGGAGAAGGCCTTTGATCGAGTAGATTGGAACTTTCTGTTTAACACGCTGACGGCTTTCGGCTTCTCTGACAAATTCATCACTATGGTGAAGGCAAATTTTTGCAACCCACGCTCGAGAGTAGCAGTGAATGGCCAGCTGTCGGCCTTCTTCCCACATTCGCGGGGCACCAGACAGGGATGTCCCCTCTCTCCCCTGCTGTTCGCGCTCAGTATTGAGCCTCTGGCGGTGGCGGTGAGGGAACATGAAGGCGTGAAAGGCATACCGTTCACGGGAGAGCAACACAAAATCTCGCTCTTCGCGGACGACATCCTGTTCTCGGTGGCGGACCCGGCAGGTTCCTTGCCTTGCATTAGGGGGATTTTACTCGAATTTGAGGACGTGGCGGGATTTAAAGTGAACTATGGCAAATCTTATATTTTGAATTTGACTCTCTCACAAACTGACGTGGCTCATGTGCGGGCGTTGACACCATTGGCGTGGGCAACCGGTTCGATTGTTTATCTGGGGGTCCACTTGACTCCGACGGTGGGCAAACTGTTCGCGGCCAACTTCCCACCCCTCCTGACGAAGACCCGGGCCAAATTGGAGAGGTGGAAACCTAAAGTCCTGTCCTGGCTCGGTAGAATACATGCGATTAAAATGGTCCTTCTCCCCAAATATTTGTACCTATTCCAGGCCCTGCCTATTCCGCTGGATAGCGCCTACTTCCGGCAGCTAAAAACGCAGATACTGCGATTTGTCTGGCAAGGGGGGCGAGCCCGTCTGTCCTTCACAGTCTTGCGCCGGCATAGGTCGGAGGGTGGGGTCGGTCTGCCGGACCTGCATCTCTATTATAAGGCTGCCCAATTGAGGGTCATGGTGGAATGGTCGCAGCAGCTATCAGAAAAACATTGGCTGCATATGGACCGGAGTGTGGCTGGTCGGTCCATCTGGGATTTGGCCTGGAAACCGAAGAGGGACCGCCCCCTGAACGCCTACATCAGTACCCCCACGGGTACTACGCTGAAGGTCTGGGATACCCTGGCTACTGATGAGCGGTGGACTACTTTCCCGTCTCCGTTCACGCCCTTGCATTTCAATCCGGCCTTTCCACCGGCGCTTACTGAGGGGCCCTTTGACGCATGGAGGGAGGGTGGGTGTAGGGCACTAACTCACCTGTTTCATGGCTCTGACCCTTTGACCTTTGCTAACTGTATGCGGGACTATCAGGTGCCGCGGACTGACAGGTATCGGCATGTCCAATTGCTACATTGGGCCACGTCGCCAGGGGTGCTGGAGGCAGCTACGAGGCCTCCCTCGAAATTTGAGGCTTTTTTGCTGCGGACGTCTACCATGAAGGGAGTAATCTCCTTCCTATATCAATTATTGCTTCAATCCGAACAGTCGCCTAGGCCTCGCTATATGGAGCAGTGGGAGGAGATGGTGGGGAGGGATGTAACCGACGCCGAATGGTCAGCGCTTTGGAGGGATATGACCCAATTTAACCACTCGATCCACCTAAGGGAGGCTCACTTAAAGACTCTCACGCAATGGTATTTGTGCCCGACTAGGCTCCACCGTATCTTTCCGGCTACCACGGATAAGTGCTGGAGGGGATGTGGACTTCTGGGGGACTTCCGCCACATTTGGTGGGACTGCCCAGTGATTAGGCCTTACTGGGACGAAATTCTCTCCCATATCAAAGATATCCTTCAATACCCCATAGAGGACTCTATGGCCTTTGTGCTGTTGGGTCTGCGAGACCCCGGTCTTGAACACCAGACACGATCTGATAAAAAGATTCTGTGGTTGTGCTTGGGGGCGGCCAAGCTCACGTTGGCGGCAGCGTGGAAACGAAAGGAGGCACCAGCGATATCCCTTTGGCACGCAAGGCTCTGGAGGCTTTTGAGCCTAGAAAGAATGGCGGACATCTTCCTCGGTAATTACAAGAATTTCACGCACATGTGGGGTCCCTTGGTAACCTTCCTATCTAAAGGCTTGCCTTCAGCTGTTTGCCCGGCATCATTGAGATCTCTACACCTCTTCCAAATTTAGTGTGGCTGCTGAATGAATGTGGTAAGTGTGTATCACCGTCATGGAGGGGGTGTAATGGGGGGGCGGCACCTCGGTGCTTCTTCCCTGTGTCTTTTTTTCTTTGTTATATGCAAAATAAAAATTTTACAAAAAAAAAAAAATAGGAATTTGGGGAAAACTATCATTGTTATCAGAGCGACTTTTCCCATCATGGAGAGGGGAGAGTTATTCATCTCTCTACCTGATTGGATAGTTTATACGCAGCTGGGCCATAATTGTCCTGGATCAGTGTTCGTCTATCTCCAGAGAAAAGAATACTTAAATATCTGACCAACCTCTTGCCACATCTGAGTGGAAGTTCTGTCAATGTGTTCTTGACGGTAAAAAAGGGGTTGGTGATGGACGGAGCATCTGAATCAATCAAACACTCACACCCAGTCAAAAGATCCGGGTTTAATCCATCAACGTTCTTCAGCCCAATCTGCCACCCCAGTTCAGACATGGCTATATGCAAATCAGTCTGACCCTGTGCCTCATGGGAACAGTCCAGCCCGAACTGCCAAGCCATGTCTTCCCTGGACCGGAAACAATCTTCCGAGGACCGGTTTCTGGCATTCCAGCCGTCTTCAGCCCGGCTTGCTTGAATCCAGTGGCAAAGTGAGTAAGGGACTCACGTCTTAGCATACCCTGCCACACTTATGGCGGCCAAAAGCGGTACAAAAGGGGATGGTGATGGACGGAGCATCTGAATCAATCACACACTCACACCCAGTCAAAAGATCTGGGTTTGTTTAATCCATCACCGTTCTTTAGCCCACCCTGCCACCCCAGTTCAGACATGGCCATATGCAAACAAGCGGACTGTTCCCATGAGGCACAGGGTCAGACTGATTTGCATATAGCCATGTCTGAACTGGGGTGGCAGAGTGGACTAAAGAACGGTGATGGATTAAACCCAGATCTTTTGACTGGGTGTGAGTGTTTTATTGATTCAGATGCTCCGTCCATCACCACCCCCTTTTGTACCGCTTTTGGCCGCCATAAGTGTGGCAGGGTATGCTCAGACGTGAGTCCCTTGCTCACTTTGCCACTGGATTCAAGCAAGTGGATTTTATTTAATTTAAACTAAATTAAATCATACCTGGTTCGGGGAAGCTCCTTTCTTTCTCCTCTTTCCATACCCACCCACCCCCATGCCTTATTCTTGAATTGACCTAACCTTGTCAAGTAAACTATTTGCTTCTTCACAGCTTCTCAAATTGTACATATTATAGTTTAGCATTACTCGTAAAGTGGGCGGGGATTTTAACTGAACAGAGCCACCTAACTTTTTGAATTCATCCATTATTTTTCCTAGCTCCCACTGTCTGTTCAGCGTAACATATGAGCTGTCCGATCTAATCTCAAAAGAGAACCATTTTCCAGTTAATGTTCCTGCTCTCAGTGTGGCGCTCAAAATGAAATCTTTAATTGTGAAAGTAAGGAAGTTCACCAAAATTCTCTGTGGTTTTTCCTAAAAGGGTCACGATGTATCCGCTGAATATCTTGAGCCAATTTTTCTGCTGTACCTTCCCGCACACCACTGGACTGCAGCAAGTGGACTACAAAAGTTTCTATATTCTCCTTTTTGCTTCTTTCTGGTACTTTCAATACTCATATTATTTTGTCTTGCGATGTTCTCGAGATATTCTAACTTATCTTGGCTTCCTTTAACTATCAGCCTTAGCCTATTCAATTCTTCCCTATCTTGTGCTGTAGTTTCCTGTAGTGAATGATCTCTGAGATAATAATGCAAATGTTTCCGCAAGACCCTCACAGACACCCTGAATCTCCTGCTGGTTAGCTAGAGATTTAGCAAAATCGCACTTAACCTCTGGTGCAAGTTACTTCATTAGTTGTTCCAGAGAGTTGTTCCGAGCTTCTTGCTCTATAGGATTATGTAAGTCAGGCTCTGCTAGGGGTCTTTTCATCAATTCATTTTTTTGTTCACATCTAGCTCCTCCAGCATCCGCAGCCAGGTGGCTAGAGTTACTCATTTCTAGTTCTCTTCCACGTCCTGCTTTTCCAGTACTATCACCTTCTGCTAGACATTAAAACTGGTTAGGACTAATAGATATTTGAGATATTCCCAATATATCCTGTGTATGATCTTGATATTGGGGTTTCAATATATTGGTATCCATTGTAGCAGCTACGTTAAAACCGAAATTAATATGCCAAACTTGTGGAATATTCGAGATTAAGCAGCCCTTCTCTGCCTTTGGAGCTTTTTCACGTAACTTGAAATAGGACCTAAGAAAGGGGTAATCTTTAAAGATTTAGCTCTGGGGGAATTTACCTTCTTTAATCTCTGAGTCTCTTGTGACCCGGTATCCCCTGAGACTCCAAAGGATGCTCACACTTTTCCTCCTGTAAACTGAGGTGTTTCATTTCCTTTCCTTAGAGACTTTTTCTTTTGTTTTAACTTTTATTGAGGCTGCTTCTGGTTTTTCCTCTTAGAGAGGGTGGCCCATAAGTATATTAGGGGCACCTCCTTCACTCATAGCACCACCTGCACTCCTCAATATGTACCTGTTTTATTTCTGTGCTTTCCCCCGCATTAGCTGATTCCTCACTTTTGTCTTATATACATACAGACTGGAGTATAGCATTCCTCTTCTTCTGGTAATAAACCCTGGTCTTTACAACCAGAATATTCAGTCTTCCCCTCCTTTCTCTCAGAGCAACAACTGGCACCACCTTCTTCCCATATAGCCAGGGCAGCAGAGAATTTCCCAATGTAGCCACCTCCTCCTCTTCAAATAACCCTGAAAATGACCTTAGGCGCTCTCCCAAAGTCCTGCACCACTGATCCGTCTCCATGATGGTCTCTCAACCGCTTGTTCGTGGCAGGACACACCCACTGCAGCCACTCATTAGCCGCTCTCGCTGACCCAGATGATCTTGCCAGCAAGCAGCGAACCGTACTCTCATTCAGCCAGTATTTTCCTTACTTCAGTTGCTATTGTATCCCATCTGTAGTGAATTAATTTTTGATGATTAACTTGATGCCATAAACACTGCACACCCATAGTAATCAACGTTGTGCTTCTCTACCCCTCAGTGAGTGTGCAGGCTGATGTCCGCCATGTTCTCCCTGGACCTCTCATTTGTCTGGATAAATCTCCAGAGTGGTGAATTTTCAACCAGTTTAGATGGAGCTAAGAAGTAAAAGTATTCAAACCCTCTTTTAGAATATTAATAGGCCGCGGGTTAGGAAAAGGAGAGAAAAAATCTTTCAATATCTGAAGGACACCCAAGCTCAATTTATTATACTTCAAGATTCAGATTTATCCAAAACTGAATATTTAGAGATGCCTTTAAAAATCAAAAATGGGAACAATACATTTTATGTTCGGAACAAATGTGTCATAGGAAAGTGGTGATTATTCTTACTAAAAGATCAGTAGAGATGTCAATATTGGATTGGAAAGCGGGCAAGAAGGGAAGATAGGTTATCACTACTATTAGAGTGTATCATAGGATCTATTAGTTGGTGGGATGCTATGGCCCGAATACAGATATTGAGCCGTTGCAAAAAGTATGTGCCAAGTTGATGTGTGGCCAATATCCGATTGTTATGGCCGGAGACTTTAATGTGGTGATGGATTATCAACAAGACGTGTCTAGTAAAAATAAATCTGTGTTCTGCCCCAAATGCATGCCTACATTAGATCTTTAATGAAACATCTTGGTTTATGCGATGTTTGGAGAGATGAACATGCTGCAGAACAGGAGTATACATTTCATAATTAAAAGTACAACCATCAGTCTAGGAGTGTTTATTTTCTGCTGGATCAATCCCTAAGAGTTTGTGCTAAGAGGGTGGAACATTTACCCAAACATTTGCCGAATCATAGGCCAGTGGTTTTGGAATTGAAAGTAGAATCAGGTAATAAAGTGAGAAGGTGGACACTGGGCCGTTCTTTATTAAATGACACAGCCTTAATAGATATTGTAAGAAATGAAACAGTAGAATTATTTGACAAAAACAGGACATCAGCATCTAAGAACATAGTTTGGGATACCTTTAAAGCATATATCAAGGGAATCTTAATTATTCTGTGTGCACAAAGGAATACACAATACAGGAAAGTGATTGAGGATTTGGAGCAACAAATAGGGATATTGGGAAACAAAGTGGAGACCAAAGGGTTAAGAAAGAATGTATTGGGGAGGAGCTACGCTACGAACGAAGATGGCTGCATAAGCTCCCGGCTCTGCCAACCTCCGCCGGCGGCTCGTATATCCTGTTGATTATCCTTTCCTCCCGCCGGACTCCCGTACACATGAAGTGCTCCTGACTCCTGCGGTGCAATCCCGGACTTCCCAACTTACTGGGTGACGAAGTTATATCGAGTACTATTCTTGGCCTGCTCCAGGGTTGAAGCCGGGACCTCGATTACTAGCCCATCCGGGTTGGAGTTGCACAACATCGGCTGTGGGACCGGGGTTGCGCCCGGTCTCCCGAACTTGGGTCATTCCTTGCATTTTCGATTTGCAACTCAGTTACTGGCTTATGCTATGGACACGGTACAGTGACGCAAGTGAAGATCGGCAACGGCGGTTGGGGGTCCGGTGCCCGGAGACCCTCCTGGGGGGGCGGGGTTGGCGGGCTAGGCCCCCGCGAGCGGCGAAGGTGTCGATTCTGCCAGTTTTGTGAGCGACCGCTGTTGTCACCGGCTTTGTGTGTGCCTGGTGCCTCGGAGTTGTGTCCGGGGTTCGAATTCTGCTTCGTCTCTTCGCGAGAGGGGATGGAGGGGACGGACGGCACAATATCATTGAGGTCCGTAATGGCCGCCATTGGGGCGCTCCACTCTCACATCACCGGCATGTATGCCCGGATGTCTGTACCGCTGGACAAAGTTTGTTTGAGACCGGAAGACGATGCTCTGCAATGTTATCAGCAAGTTGTGGTTCCTGTGGAGTACTCTGCTCACTACTTCGAGGTCCCTGGGCGAAAGCCTGATTTGGCTCACTCTGATGCCTCTGGCTCCATGGATGGCGCACCAAAGATCATGGTTGGCTTTCCCTACTCGATCCCTGCTCGGCGGAATATCGTTGCTATTGGTTTTGATCACCATGAACAGCTCTTCAGTGACTATTGGAGAGGTTTGCCTTTCTTCTTCATCTTTCCTTGCCGGAATTGTGGAATTCGATCCGATACCATTGACTTGCACTGTGTTGAACGCTTCGATTTCCTTAAGATGACTGTGGCTTGGGCGGCGAGGGCTATTGTAAAGACCCGTACTGGTCAGGGTTGACTTTGGCTTCTGGGGTTTGCTCCGTTCTGTGCTCTATGCCGGGATTGTACCTTATAATGTAACGGGGGTCCGTTGGTTTTACTGATGTCCTCCCCAGGTCGGGGTTCAATACTTGCTTCAAACAGTGGCTACGATGTCTTGGGGAGATTGCTAATGGCGGGAGGTAAGGGAGATTGGGAGTGTGTCTGTTGTTCTTCTCCTCCACTCTCTTTTCCTTTCTTTAGGGTAGTTCTGGGGCGACAGGCACGCTGTTAGTGGGGTAGGCCGTAGCCATTACAGGGGTGCAGGGTGGCGGGTGTTGGGGGGGGTTTTGTTATTTTAGTTTGTTTTGTTCTATGGTCCCTTTCTTTTCCTTTCCTCTTCTCAGTAGGGTCTGCTTTCTCTCTTTCTGTCACTTCTTGCTTTATTGGGCGTCTATACCAGCTTCTACTTTACTGTCTCCTAAGGGTGGGTTTTCTGGAGGGTGCTCGCACTTGATCGCTTTCTAATAGATCAACTTTACTCCTTGTCTGTTGTCTGACTAAGGTTGTATTATTCGTTACCTGTTCTTGACTGCAGTGCGTGGTACATCCCCTCATCTCTTATTGCTTCTTATAAAATGGTGTGACGCCTCCTACAGTAATGTCATTACTGCTTCTTCAAAAAGAAAAAAAACGAAACCTTTGATATACCCTTTGTACTGGCGGCACATTCAATCTTACGCTGTAATCTCTTCGCAGCTGTTGCCAGGGTCGATGATAGATGCATAAATCCTATTTTGAATTGCTGACTTTGCGGCCGGCCCCTGTGGTTTTAGGCTGGCGCTTGTAATACTTCAATGCATCAATAAAGGTTTAAAAAAAAGAATGTATTGAGAAATTGCAAAAAGAAATCCAAGACCAGAAGCTTAAGCTTATTGCCACTTTAGAGGAGAACGTCCGAGTACGATGGGAAGCTAGTACAATAGTGCACTTTGAGTATAATGAGAATGTAGGAAAACAAAAACAGAAATGTTTTGAAATTAGATAATGGAATACAAGAGAACAGGAAATAGAGTAAGAGGGACCCAGGAAATGGAATTAGCCTTTCTCGATTTCTTTGGAAGTTTGTACACATAAGAATTAAAAGTATCAGAAGAACAAGTTAATAAATGGTTAGACGGTCAACCCATGGGAAAGATTTCAGAGGAATATGAGGGAACTCTTAATGAAGAGTAGGCCCAGGGCGAGGTCCTCCAAGTGATTAAGAGAGGTAAGAAAGGCAAGGTGGCTGGGCCAGACGGGAACCCTAAGAAATGTTATCAAAAGCATTGCATTATCCTCGGTAATGACGCAGCTCTTTGCTGAGATTTGGGAGGAAGGATTCTCTACCCCAAAGTCTTGGGAACAGGCAGTATTTACATTTATCTTAAAGCCAGGGAAAGATCCCATGTCTTGCGAGTCGTATAGGACAATTTCACTCTTGAACTGTGATTACAATTCTATACAAGTATTCTGGCCAAAAGATTAAGTGGTTGATAGCAGGAGACCAGAAGGGATTTGTGGGAGGCAGATATATGCACCACTTGAGTCACAAATTAATAGGGACAATTGATCTGGCAATGGAAAGTAAAGTGCCACTCGTGATTATTAACCTTGAGGCTGCCAACGATTCGATAGGATAAATTGGCAGTGCCTGTTTACCATGCTAAACCATTATAATTTGGGTAAAAAAAATTGCAGGGCCATACGAGGTATTTATAGGTCCCTATCAGCAAAGATGTTATTGAATGGGGGTCTTACAATAAGGTTTAGGATAACACAATGCACTACACAGGGGTGCACTCTCTCTCCGCTGCTTTTCAATGTATATGTCAAATCTTTTGCTGTAAAGATAAAGTTGGAGAAAAGAATTATCCCTTTTTTGTATGGCACGTGGGTGAAAACAGTATCCCTTTATGCCGATGATATTATGGTATATACACAAGATCTGATTTCTGCTCTTTAGATTTTAGACTCCCTGGTAGAAGAATTTGGAGAGGTAGGAGGGTATGAGGCTGATACTTCTAAGTCAGAGGCTATGGTATGGAATTTAAATGAGAGCCATACGTTGATAAAAAGGGAACTAAGATATCTGGGAATATAAGTTGTTCCCTCTTTGGAGAAATTGGCAGAACTACATTTTTGTGAAGCATTTAGGAAGCAAATAGGCTTTTACTTAGTTGGTCCCATTTCCCTCTGACGATACTGGGGAGGAGCAAATAAATTAAGATGTCAATACTTCCAAAATGTACTTCATTTTTAACATCACCCCCCCCTTCCCTTTGAGAAGAACTGGCTGCAAAAGTTACATACTAGAATAGATTTATTTATATGGGCTTCCAAGGGTAGAAGAATAGTGAGACAGCAGCTAAGGAGAAAATACAATAAAGGGGGCATAGCACTGCCAGATTTTCACATATATGCATGGGCCTTTGTTTCAACTAAAGAATTTTAGGTTCTTACTGTCTGAAAGGGTGGGTTCTGCAAGTGATCATCTAGGAGAGGCCTTGTTGATTGAAGTGAAAATTGGGGGGTGCAAAATGTATGTATAAATTTGGAGTTCAGGAGTTCTTTAAAAAAATTAAACAGAAAGTGTAACCGGTGGCGGCTCGATTATGGTCCCAGATTTGGCGTGTAACAAATTTGTCATATTACAGCAGGTATACTCCAATATGGGATTCACCATGCTCCTTGCAATGTCTGAATGATAGATGAGCTGTGAGTTTAAAGGAAGCAGACATAATTAAATGGGGTCAGATCCACCTGGAAGGAAAGCTCTGTTCTTGGACACAGTTTCAGCATTTAACATATAAAACTGTCTTTAAATTTACATTTTTGCAACTGCAGATGTAGTACCGTACTCTTGGAGAAGACAAGTATGATAACAAAGATCTAAAAGAACATCTGATTAAGAGTACACAGCAAAAGAGTGTATCTAACTCTCAGTGGGAAGAGATAATACTGGATACGAATCTTGATCATCTATGGCAAGTATCCTTTCGAGTATTATATAACATGGTCAAACCAGCATATTTAAGGCAGAATCGTCTCGTCTCTATCTACAGAGTTTATTGGACACCAAAAAGGCTGGCAAAATTGGGGGCTCAGCTGCACCTTGCAACAAGAAATGTGGCTTGAGCCTTGCAGATGATGTCAATATGTTTATGTCCTGTCCTAATATTCAAGATTTCTGGAAAGAGGCGTGTAAATTTGTGAACGACTTTTTGAACACTCGAATTCAGGTAAGTTTAGTACTGATTATTTTTGGGGTGCCACCAGATGTGGGAGAATATATGGACTATCAAAATAAATGTATCTTTTAACTGATTCTGTTGGGAAGAAGGCAGATTTGTAAAAATTGGATTCAACCAGTGCCACCTTCAAAGGCAGAATGGTTGGAGTCAGTTCTCTATGTTTATAGGATGGGCATCAACAGTATGGTCTCAAAGAAGGTGGCAAGTTATGGGAACTTTTCACCGTTTGGCTGGATGGGAGAGACAGAATATAACTATAGAGTTCAACGATGAAAGAATAAAATTGACACGCTTTCGGCCAGGTCCATGATTATAGCCATTTGGGGAGACTGTGATCTCAAAGGGCTCCCAGTTGGGTAGATAAGGTCTGGAGATTTCAGTAGAAATCATTATGGCGAATGAGGACAATAAAAAAAGAAAATGGTTTACCCCTAATTGGCATATTTAACTTAGCTATAAGCCCCTAGTTTCTGGTACAAAGTAAACCAAGGGCATGTAAGTTAAATGTAACTAGTGGACTGCAGCACTCGTGCCACCCACTATAGTGACAGTGTAAACATGACCGCAGACCTAACATTTGTAACCTGGCTGTTGCCATTTTAAACAAAAAATGTAACCTGTCAAAAAAGGGCTCAAACCCTTCCTTTTTATTATTTATAAGCCACCCCTAATTAGGCGCCTTTTTGCACAGAAGGCCCGGTGCACAGTATTTAAAAGTAGGACTTGTAAAAATGTAATGTTAATGTTAAAAAATGTCATTACAGTGAAAAGCCCCCAAAAGCTATTTTCACTGTAGCAAGACTGGCTGTTCCAAATCAAAACACTGATTTGCATTATTACATCTAATAATGCTAATTTTGATTAAGAAACAGCGAGAAATGTGATTCAAAGGCTTTTTCTAATAGTTATTCAAAATCTAATTTAACGCCAAATTTGAATTTTTAATAACTATTATGGAAAGGGTACTCCTACTTATAGAAAGTTACCTTTTCTTTGCCTACGGATTACATATATGTAATTTTTTGTTTACTGTATTTCATCTTATGTTTATATCAAATAAACTTCTTTTAAACTAAGAATATTTAAACAGCCAATATGTTACCAGTGTTCAGAAAGCTACACACCCATGACAGAATTCACAAAGCTTGTGCTTAAGCAGGCATTTTCTGATTTATCATAATTGGTTATAATAGATTCGATAAATCGTAGTCCTGAATTTACTCTTAGGTGTTCTGGCTTCGTAAGTGAATTGCAAATGTTATCAGTTTTGCAATGTTCGAACACAGGTATAAAATCATCAGAAAAACAAACTCAGGCTATATTGTATCTGAAAATATCTTATCCTATACCTGGCTTATTTTCCAATCAGGTTAAAAAGGGAATTTCAAAGGAACACTATATAAGCACTATTTTTTTGCGTATTACACCCTGCTTCTGCTCTTTCGGGCGCTTGTGTTCTAAGCAGTATAAATAAGTATCTTCTAAACCAAATGGAGTATTCATCAGTTAGTGGATGGGACTGCCGTTTGAGTGTAGTTACATAAGGGAGTCTAATCGATTGGTTATAGTAAAACGACCAAGCTTGTTTTCAATATTAGGGATTTAATTTGAGAATGGTTCAAAACAAGAGAGTAGTCAGAAAATTAAAATTCCCTCTACTTGAAACATACCTCTAATCAGACTCTGTGTGCGAAGCGAGCCAATGCGACCCTTCTAAGAAGAGTTCCTTTCCCCCTCCTTCCATCTATCCATCCATTTATCCTTCCATCTATTCATCCATCCGTCTATAACTTCGCCTTTGCATATACCCACCTACTGCCCCACCCCCAACCCATCTTTTCATTCATCCACTTATGTTCATGTATCCATCTGCTGTTTAACCATCCATCCATTCACTCATCTTCGTATGTGCATTCTTCTTTACTTTCATCCATTTATACTTTCACCAGTCAATCCTTTCACTCTTCTATCCAGTCATTCTTTCACCCTCCCAGCAGACCTGTCACCTTTCATCCCTCTTTCCTTCCATGTTTCCTTCCTTCCTGCCAGCCTTCCTTTCTCCTTCTGTTTTTTTTGCCTTTGTTTCCCTTTTCCATCTTTTTTCTATCATACATATTTTTCTTTCATATCTTTGTCTGTCATGCTCATTGTTTTCCAATGCATTCCTCTCTGCATGTTCCGTTATGTAACATTTTAATTTATGTGTTTCCTTTCCTGTGCATGCCAGCTGAAACCTCTCAACCTTCTTGAATGGTATTTCCTAGCAGTGCTATTTATCAGAATTTTGTCTGCAGCACATAAACAACAAATTATTGTTTATCTGTAGGCTCTCACCACCTTTTCAAGCCCATCAGGAGCCTCTGCTTCAGCTGTTAGAGCGAGGGATTCCCTACAACCCTGGTTCAAAAGAAGGACTTGGGAATGGGGTTTCAGAACTGGTGTCATACACAGCATAAATGCTTGATACAGGATCCTGCTTCTGAGAACCTTCAGGGATACCTTTAAACAGAGTGAAAGAATGTGAAAACATATGACCTGAAGCAACAAGGTCTGGGCTTAGAAACCTTCTCGTAGTAACTGAGTGGTCAGATACTTAAGGTTTGAATTTCCAAGCAGCTCCAGCATTAGAGGCGGTGTTTCGATATCAGTGGATGCTGCGATTACTTACCAGTTAATAGCATTACTCTGAGTCCTACTCTCACCATGATGAATCACCCATTGATGCCCTTGTGCCTCCAGTCACAACCCATTCTCACAAATAAAAATTCCTCCCCCCTTACTTCCTGTACCAAGCCCAAACACCACACAGGTGGGCTGACTAAAAAGGGTGGGGGGGGAGGGCTGTGGTTCTGTAATTCTCAAACCTGACTGCACTTTAGTCTTGCCCTCACGTAGGCCAGTGAAGTAGGCCCAACGAACAAGTGGCATTGCCTTCTGAGTTCGTGCATATATTAATTTGGGTTTCTCTGACTCTGAATGAACTGCAGAGAGAGTAACCCTTTTCACCTGAAACTGACCTTTTGCAAAACCAGTTTCACTAGCTGATCGTGTCTGAGTTTTTCAATCACTGTTCAGGACCTCGTTAGTCTTTAGTTTCCTTGCGCATATCTTATCTTAAACAATATCTAAATGGTTTCTTTTCTTAAGACTTTCTTTTCTGAAACATCGGTTTTTGCCATGTGTCGTGACTGCCATCTGGTGTTACTTTTTATGTAGGCCTCATAAGTTAGTCTGTGAGCAAAGCAGTCTGACCTATTGTGAATCATATATATATACATTAACCAAGGATTTCGTGGTGCGCTGGAGTTAATTTCAGACGCTGGCCTTTCACCTAGGAATTGACCCTGCCAAGCCAATTTCCTTGCAAGATCGTTATTTACTTTCCCAATCATCATTCAAGACATTTGTTAACTTTTAAGTTTCTTTACGTCTCTGTTATCCTGCACATTATCTGAAACTACTTTTCTTGACTGTTTCTTCATTTCATGGGTTACGCTTTCAATTAAGGGTTTGTTCGGGCCTTCCAGATTATTATTTAGATATGCTTAAATATTAACTTGTGGGTTGGGACACTGTAAAATGAGCTTTACTGTATGATGCTGTGTGATGTCATGTACTTTCTATTGGTTGAATTTTGGTGCAGGGGCGTGCATTTTAAATGTTCCTTTTTGTGTATAAATAGGGATGTCTCACCTTAGTAAAATTGAGCAGTTTCTTGAGTTGTACACCGTGTTGTATTGCTGGGATTTCTGCTACTAGCTGCAGCTAATAAATTTGATCTCTGACGCCACCTAGAAGTATCCCGTGTCTCTGTATACCAAGGCAAGGGAACCTAGAGGACTTCGGGCGTGTCCCTGACGCCGCTGGGTACTTGAAAACCCGGTTCCTCAGTTGGCGCCCCACGTGGGGCGACTTCAGTGGTACCGGTCCAAGCCCGAAGATTGCGAGGAGCCATGTGAGGAAATTCTGGAAGAGGGCCCCCACTTCATCGAACCCTGCATGTCGACGTGGACCAAAGGTCTTTTCTGCGAGGCTTCCCGCTTTCCAACGGCTGCGAAGGACTGCTGTCCTGACTGTCGCCTTGTCTTGGACCCTCCAATTGATGTTTGTAAAGAGAGACGATAGACGGTCTTCTGGTGGCGTGACAGATATTTGGTTAAGTATAAGTGGGTCGCTCCCACGACTTTGTTTGATTCCTTGGTTTTGATTTGGTTGCTGCAGTACCCAAAGCCGAAGAGCTTGTATATTTACGAGTGTATCATTTTTTGATTCCCTTTGAAGTTTGAAACCAGACTAGTGAGCAAGATGCCTGGTCTTGGTAAATTTGGTAATTGGTTTGTTTTTGGTAGTAACAGGGATTCCCGATTGGAGGATTCATGTCCGATACCTCCGGTTGGAACTCCGACTTATGAACTTTACTCAAAACACGGAGAGGGCCCTATTACTTATAATGAAGTATGGGTCCGCTACACTAAAAAAGATGGTGTTTTGCAATGGCCCCCACATGGTAGTTTTGAAACAGAGATTTTAGACAATCTAGAAGTTAAGCTATTTAAGAAGAAAGCCCGGCCGGCAATCTTTGACTCTTTCCGCCTTTGGCGTAAGGAAGCCAAACAGAGAGAAATTAAGCAAGCAAAGAGAGATAGGAAAGATAAAAATATGTCCGTACTACAAGCTGCTAGACAGTTTAAGGAAGATGGAGAAGAGCGTGCGAGTGAAGTCTTAGATAGACAGCGTTGCATGGCCATAGATAAATGTTATCCAGCCTTGCCGTCTTCTCCTCCAAAAGTGATGGAAGACCCTGAAAAAAGATCCTTTGATCTCTCATTTACTGAGATTGCCTCCTCCTTATGTACAGGGTGCTACTGCGCCTCTCTTACCCCCGGTTGTTCCACCCTATGTTGTTCAACCTCCTGCTGTTGTTCAGCCACCCGGTGCTCCACAGATGGTTTTGCCTTCTCCTGCGCAACCCATTCTAGGGTCGCCAGCCTTGCTATAAGCTTTGCCTCAAACTCCTTTGCCTTCTGCTTCTGCATCTTCGACTTCTACTGTTCTTGTCCCTACACCTTCCTTGCCTCAGAATACTTATTCTCCTGTTCTTATGTCTGCTTCTTCTCCTTCTGCTCGAAAATGAATGACCGAGACTGTTGTTAATTTGTTGTCACCATTGTTTGGGTCACTGAATATGACCCCTGTTTCGGAACGTAAGCAGAGTCGTTGTCAGCTTCCTAGTTCTAAAGAACGGACAGTGTTGGATTTGTTGGCTCGTAGGTGGATTTTAAATGCTCCGAGGTATAATTTGCCAGCAGTTATTGATGTTTTCTTTCAGTGGAAACCGCCTAAGCAAAGGTATGTTTTTGATGTAATGTGTACTTTTCTGCGTCAGGAATGGGAAGATAATGAGTTGGGTTCAATTCCGCAGGATGTGCTCAATGTTCAGTCAGATTTTGCTAAAGGGATGATAGTGGAATCTGATGTTCCAGATGCCGTAGAGACGATACTTGCTTTCAGATCTAGGTTTTCACCTCAGACATTGTATGAACCTGATTCCTCTGTTAGGAGGAAAGTGAAACAGTACCCTATGAGAGAAGTTCCTCCGGTATGGAAAGAAGCAGTTCAGGCTAATGTAAATCAGGGTATTCAGGCTGCTCCGGCTCATTTTCAGCGAGTATGGGTACATGTCCCTTGGAAGAGAGCAGAGGTCTTGGCTCTTAAGCAGACCTTACCTGACCCTCGTAAGAATCCTGCTGGTTATTACAAGGAGTTGTCCCAGACAGTTGAAGCGGGTATTATCAATTTAGCTGACATCGATATGTTGATGGGTAATGTAGTCCCTCAACCCTTGTGGGCGAAGATTTGTCATGAGAATCATGCTGCTGAATTAGGTGATACCTGGGTGAATATTGTTGCTGCAGATGGTAGACAGGAGGGAGGTGCTAAACCTGAACCTCTAGTTTCAGAATTACCAGGTAGAATTATTAATCTGATGAAAACGATGATGCCTGCTTTACGAGTGAATTGGTATAAGTTAGCAGCATGTAAGCAGAAGAAAGACGAGAGTGTATCTGATTTCTTCACTAGGTTTGAAGAGACGTTTATTGATCATAGTGGTCAGGATATGAGTACGGAGGGTGGTCAAAGGTTGTTTGTGGATAAATTTGTCTTTAATTTGCTGCCCGAACTTTCTAATAAGTTAAAGGACTCTGAGAGTTCATGGGCTGTCTCTTCGTCGGCCCAGATATTGGCTACTGCACAATATTATGAGAAAAGGGATAAAGATGAGAAGGATAAAGTGGAGAAAAAAACTAAAGAGTTAAAGACAAAAGTTCTTTTGCAGCAAGCTTATCCGCCTCGTCAGAATCAGCCTCAGTTTCAGCAACCTCCACAATTTCAGAGATTGTTACAGAAGCCTGAGCCTTATGTACAGCGATTCTTTCCTGGTCCTAATCAGTGTGCTTATTGCAGAGAGGAAGGTCATTACAAGAATAGTTGCCCGGCTTCGTTACAGCGTGCAAATGGTGTATCTGGTCAGAGAGGTCGTGGTAGTTTACAGCAAGCTCCTAGGGGTAGGGGATGTGGTGTGTTTCCCCAGAATGAGCGTTCCTCTTCCCTACAGAATTCTGCGAATTATTTTGACAGACAGAATGTTCCGAGTGGTCAGTCTGCCCAGTATTATGTTGAGGATTACTATGTCGAAGGTGAGAGTTCTGGTTATAATGATAACTAGGACAGCCAAGGACAAAGTGAGGGAGTAGTGTCAGTTCCAGTAGACCAGAGTGGACCTTATGTTGAAGTGAATACATCAGGTGTGGTAGAACCTTTTCTTTTGGATACTGGTGCAATGAAGAGTTCTATTATGCACTCTAAACTTCCTGGCGCACCTTTGTCTGGCTTGACCAATGTTTCAGTAGGATTTTCAGGCGCCCCAGTTCGTAATCCGGTTTCTAGTCCTTTCTCCCTTTCAATTGGCCCTTGTGAATTGGAAGCTCCACTTATTTTAACGACTGGTTGTGGTGAGAATCTGTTGGGTTTGGACTAGCTGAAAAGATTATATGCGACATTACATTGTTCTCCTTCAGGAGTACAACTCACCCTCGGTAAGAAAGTGATTTCCCCAATGTGTTTGTCTAAGGATTGTTTGCCACTGCGTTCGCTTCCTGATACACTTCGGGCTACAGGTCCAAATGATGTTGGTCTTTTGCAGATTCCACCCTATGTTGTTACTCTCAAGTCGAATGCTAGGCTACCTCGTATTCCACAATACAAGATCTCGAGCGATGACGAGAGAGCTCTTTTAGCGATTGTTTATGATCTGGTTGAGAAAGGTGTAGTTGAGGAAACGAGAGGTAATGTTTGTAACAGTCCTGTTTTGCCTATCCTTAAACGTACTGATGCTTCTCAGCCACCTGTGTACCGGTTTGTGATCGACCTTCGAGAGGTAAACAAGATAGTCATGCCACAGTTTCCTGTGGTACCTGATATCACTGCTTTGTTGACTTTGATTCCTGCTTCGGCAGCTTGGTTTTCTGTCATCGATTTGAAGAATGCTTTCTTCAGTATTCCTATTGCTGAGGAGAGTAGGGATATTTTTGGCTTCTCATTAGGAGGCTGAAGCTTCCGGTTTAAGAGAGCTCCCCAAGGTTATTGTGAAAGTCCCTCCATCTATAGTCAGGCGTTGAAAACTCAGCTTGACGGTTTTGTGTTACCTGTTGGTGCTACTCTTATTCAGTACGTCGATGATTTGTTGATTACTGCTGATGATGAAAAGATTTGTAAAGAGGCTACTCTTTCTTTGTTGCAGTATTTGTCTGACCTTCATCATAAAGTGTCACCTTCAAATATTGTCGCCAAGAAGTGACCTACTTAGGTCATCTCTTGTCGAAGGAGGGAAGGAGATTGACCCCAGAACGAATTCGAGCAATTACGCAAATGAATGTACCATCCACACAGAGAGAAGTGCGTGCCTTTTTAGGTATTACATCGTATTGTAGACAGTGGATCCCCAATTTTTCACTGTTGGCGAAACCTCTGTTAGCATTGACTCTGAAAGATACTCCGCATCCTCTTCCTTGGTCTGACGAATGTCAGAAAAGTTTTTCTGAACTACGCGATGCATTGTGTTCGGCTCCTGTGTTGGGTACTCCAGACTATAGTAAGCCTTTCACGTTGTACGTGCACGAGAGAGAAGGTTGTGCGTTGTCAGTGTTGACACAACCATTTGGGGACAAGCAGCGTCCATGTGCGTATTTCTCTTCTACGTTAGACCCAGTTGCTAAGGCGTTGCCGAGTTGTCTGAGAGCTACAGCTGCAGCGGCTGTTTCTATCCAACAGTCTGCTGGTTTGGTATTGGACAACACGTTGATTGTGATGGTCCCAATGCAGTGGATACCTTATTAAACAGGACTAAGACACAGCACCTTACTAGTGCACGTCTGTCAGGTTACGAGTTGACATTGTTGGCTAGTCATGTGCACATTAAAAGATGTAATGTGCTGAATCCAGCTACGTTGTTACCGATCTCTACAGAGACGGATCCTCAAGAACAGCATGATTGTTTTCTTCGTACAGAGGAAGAAACAAAAGCTAGAGTTGACCTCAGGGATACTCCCCTTGCGAATGTTGATGGTACGCTGTGGGTAGATGGTTCGTGTTTTAAGCTTCCGAATGGTGAAACGACTGCAGCGTATGCTATTACAACTTTACATACAGTTGTTGAGACAGCACGCATACCACAGAATTCTGCGCAAGCAGCAGAATTGATTGCACTGACTAGAGCGTGTGTGTTGTCAGAAGAAAAGCGAGTGAATGTCTACACCGATAGTCAGTATGCGTTTGGAGTTGCCCATAGTTTTGGGTGTTTGTGGAGAGAGCGTGGGTTCCTTACTTCGCACGGAACCAAAATACAGCATGGGCAGTTGGTGAATGAACTTTTGGAATCTCTCACTCTCAGTGGCGGCTGGTGACATTTGAAAGTGATGGGGCGTAAAATTGTGGTGGAGACACCACGGCCAGCGAGCGTAGCGAGAGAGCTCGAACCACCTAAGGAGGGTTCGGGGGAAAATTTGAAAAAATGAGTGGGCAAATGGTGCATTTTCAAGACTTTCAGAAGCCACTGTGCCAAACAGAAACAGGCCACTGCCTCCCCTCAAACTATCATCAGTTCCAAGGCCTCATGAATAAATCATTCTAAATTTCAATAAACCACTAATTAAATGTGCTAGGTGAGTATTCACTGTGCCATAGGGTGCTTCGCTGTGCTTTGGTACTACAGAGGGTGCAATAGCTGTTGCAACTAACGCTCTGATAACTGCACTAGAGTGTTGATCTTGCATGCTCAGATGTCATACAGCAGAGTTACAGTTTAGACCACAGATAAAGCATGATGACACTGTCCACAGTATTTCAGTATGAGACACACATTGTCCCTTCAGATTACATATTTTCTTAGAGCATAACTGTTGACCTGCTTACTGTTTTAAGGCGGCATTCCTTGCTAATCTGATTTCAGTTTCTGAAGTACTATTTACCAATGCTCATGCTCATGTAAGCCTCATGTTCTTGATAGTGTAAACATTTCACCTAATAAGTAAATGTCACAATAACACGCACATTTCAATATTTCCCTGTGCATAAAACACCATTCCAATGCTATGCTCTGCCTTTTCCCCTGTGTGGTGTAAAGCACCGTTGCTGCCATGCCAGTAAAATACATAACATTGATTTATTTAAATAAACATAGGACCATTTATTTTGGGAACATACAAAAATACATACCAAATAACAAAAATTGAAACTACTCCCCCTTGCTCTCAAGCAGATTTAGGATGGGTTTGATCGTTATTTACAGTGAAGTTTCACTCTTCCTTGAGAAACATGCGTAATCTTTTCTCGTCAGTGGGTGGGATGATCCAAGCTCTATTTTACTGTCACTGCACTATTCTATTTCTAGACGGCTGCAGTCGGCGATTATTGAAAGTGCTGGCAGTGCGCTGTGAGCCAAGTGGTTTGAGGACAAAATTCTACTAAATTATTATAATTGTATCCATGCACCAAAGTTAAAACGCATGAGTGACAGCTGCACTATAAACAGATAGCTTTCAACATGACATTCAAAATCCAAATCCAGAAAGACTACATATTTCTTCACCTTTGCTGAGACAGATTCCTAGAAAATCGGTTGTCTTCAGCCTGGGACTCCATCACCACATCAAAAGCCACAGACGTCTTTGACACTTGTTCCAGTACCAATACAGTATGCATCCTCCTTGCTGTAGTCTTTACCAAAGAATGCCGCCGCTCAGCCTATGCCACAGCTGCATGCTCCTCTACTGTTGGCATCCATATGTAAAGCATTTCATTTTCCCCACAAAACCATATCCAGCTGCATGCTTTAAACAATTCCTACCTGTGATTGTACCAGACATCAACTAATATGGAATGCCTCTTTTACAATGGGAGTTGTCCATGCCCCCCGATCAAGCGACTAACACCCTGGTCGTTTAAAATCTAACAGCAGATGGGCCTGTCTCAGGAAATGGTCGGGTCAACACGGGGATGAAAAGAGAAGATACAATACAAATCAAAAAAGTTTTGGTACAGAACCAACTCCACCATGATCGTCAGTTAATATTCTGAGTGACACAACTAGGGCACATAATCCATATAAGCCAATATCACAGAATCTCACTCTTAGCCTTCATTTTAAATGATTCGGTCTCCCTTACCCTGCTCTGCTTGTTCTTTGTCCCAATGCACTGTCTTTCCTAGATTTCTCTTTCAACCCCCTTATGATTGCCTTGCACACATTCTCTTCTTTCTATTGCCTTCTATCTGTATCATCTAGTCACTTTCACCGGTTTTTGCACCCTCCCGCCAAGTTGCTCTTTTCACTGCCTTTTGCTCAACTTCCTCGTTTCTCACCCTCTCTCAAAATCCTTCAATACCTCTCCTCGTTTTCCTTGCCCCGCTCCTCCATCGATTTCCTATCTCCGATTCCTCTGTCCAAGCTCTCAAGATCTGCGGATTTACCATGGCATACCCAGGACGAATGCGGCGATCCTATGCCTAAACTTCTGACACTACTATTTTCCTTGTATTTTTTTGGTTGCAGTTTTATATGGCGCGAACTCCAGCACAAGATACTGGAGTGCTTTACATGCACTAGGTCACATGCGTCTTTTGGCCGGTAGTGCGAAATTAAGTGATTTGCCCACAGTCACGGGATGGTACGCCGACGCCGAGACTCGAACCTGGTTCTCCAGTCAAAAGTCGGGAGGTCTGGCTTTTAGAGACACGCTCTCTCATAATAGCGCTTCAAACTCAACTCTAATCCTGCTAAACTTCTATTTTATTTTGTTTAGTGGGAGGGGGTCTGGTGCTGTATATGACATGTAGGACTGAGCTAGAGGTGTCGTCCTGTGAGAGACGGCTGAGACCAGCAGAGGAACAGCTGATCTTAGCCTGGGTAAGACTGGATGGAGGTGTCAGTGTGACTAACCGTGTGTTTACCGTGCACGAACTTTGAACCCCTGAATCTGTGCCTGAACTATGGAGTCACACAGTGGAGCACCGGGCAAATCATCTGTATGCACGGGGTGGTTTCAGATTACCTGGATAGACAGTGTGGGCCTGGGGCAGAGCAGCTTTCTAAGACCCGGGATAGCGCTGTTATCTGAAAAGGCGCTAGTTCTCAAAGCACTGCTGGCGCCTGGGGCCCTGCTGGTAGTACCCAGGTCCATGTGGGTTTCTTTGCTGTCCTTTGTGGGGGGAGGCCGAGAGATTACCATGGATCACCCCCCCCCCCCCCCCCTGCCCCCTTAAAATATAGAGACCTCACGACAGACTTCCAGCGTCGTCAAGCTCGCCGGCAGAATGAAGGATAGATCTAGCCAAAGCTGCTGCACAAACAAGGCTGCTGCCCCCGGATTCTAACTTTAGTGTACCGATTGTTGCCCTGTTCGCCTTCAGAAGGCACTGCTACTGATAGGGCTACAAAGCATCAAGCCTGTGAGTGCACTACATGAATATTTTTTTATGTTAAGATTGCAGCTAGAATGAATTTGGGTGGTTGGAGTAAATTATGCAGCTAAGATCTATGGGGGGGGTAATGGGTGAATCATGGGCGCATGTGAGCCAGTCCTTTCAACCTGAGCACGTACTGTAGGGGTCAGACTATACCACGTGACAGAGTTTAATATATTTGACCCAGTGCTTTAAATGGCCAGGCACTGAAATACCGAGCGATTTTCCTTCTTTTATTTGAACGGTAGAGTATCTGCACTTCTGAGCTCAGAAAGGGAGTGGGGGGGGGATGAAGTAAAAGCTCCCCCGTTTGACTACATTGTGTTATCCTGGGCAACTTGTGTTGTCTCCGTTAAATAAAGTCCATTATTTGTAAAAGAACCACCAGCGTTTAGAAAGGCTCTATCACCAAGTTACGAATTGGCACAGAGCTGAAAAGACTGCATTTGTGTACATGTGACTGGAAGGAAACAGAGGAGAAGAGGAGAGAGCAGTATGGCCTCTGAGTATGGATGGAAATGAGAGTCAGAACAGCCCACACCTTAAACAAAAAAGCATCCGACCGTTAAGTTTTGTCAGCGATTGTAAGAAGAGCCACATGGTCCTGTGCCTGGCACTGCTTACACAGAATTCTGTTGACACTTCGCCCGCCCCGCATTTAAAGCTAAACATCGACCTCACCCGGGACCCTACCCTCCCACCCACACCAAATCTGAAAACAAAAATAGCAGATGGGAATGGTGGGCCTTGTGAGTGCCAACAAATGAGAAGAGCTGAGCCAAGGATCTAGCTTGCCTTTTAGAGTCGTGCACGGGCCAAGCCAGGAAACGGTCATGGCAACCCCTAGCTGGGCCGCGCATGAAAAGAGATAAGAGAATAAAAGTCTGAGAAGTTACAGTACAAACTCAAAAACTGCCCGCATGCGCTTTGCTTGGGCTGGGGCTTCTGATGAACTGCCGTGCCTGCTGTCACAGTCACACCAGTTAATCAGGTAACTTCTGCAGTGCAGGCTTAGCAGTGCACTCCTCCCGTGATCCAGATCCTCCTTCCAGAATGTTCCAGTTCCACCACAGGACAGGCGCGGGAAGGGTCGAGTCTGCGCAGACTCAAATCCTCGGCTTCTCGCCTGCCACACCCCTTTCCCAACTCATTACAGGGTGGGGTGGGTCTCACCACGCCCTGTAATCTGCTTTTATCTCCCGTGACGTCCGCCTGGGAGCAACGTTTTTTGGACACTTACTGCCTGCGCTTCAAAGACTCTCACCTGCACCTTCTTGGAACGCCTCCCGCTGATCGCTCCCCTTCACTGCCTTGCAAGCTGCTGGAGCGGGGACGGGCGAGGGCTTGCTGACATCTTGGGCGTTCGGAGGGTTGCCGGGGCAGTCTTCTGGCCACTCCCCCCCTGTCACGCCCCCTCCCCTCCCTACATCATGATACCCCATTCCCGGCCGCGCAGCGGACGAGCGCAGCGGGCGCGACGCAGGCGCGCCGGAGTTGCGCCTGAGTTAAGCCCGTCCGCGCCAGGCCGGGCCACGGGCCTAGACTCGCTAGCCAACACATCACTTATTCAGCCAAGTTTCTTCGGGATTCACTTTTCCCCCCTGCTGCTCTTTCTCCAAACACCATTAGGAGGGTCACTGCCGCTGGCATTTCACGTACAGGTTCCCCATCCCCGGGTCCCCATTTGTCCTCAGTAGACCCACCGAGGAGCCAGACTTCCATCAGGGTATTGTAATTAAATACCCGCTCCATGGTGAAACACCAATCTGACATTTTTATTTTGCTAACTAATGATAAACCGGATATACTTTTGCTGACCGAGTCTTGGCTCTCTGCGGACTCTCACCCTGATATCTTGGCTGCCCTTCCCCCTGACTATTACATCCTCCATATGGACCGCTCCTCTGGTCACCCTGGTGGTGGAGTGGCAGCTATTATCTCGAAACGTCTTAGTTTGATATCCTCCTCCCCCCTGGCACTACCAGAAGTAGAAAATTTGACTATTAGTCTGGAAACGGACGCTGGAGTTCTTACACTTATTCTCCTCTATCGGCCCCCACCCCCCATGCCGACTTTTTCCAATAGTCTTAGCGAACAGCTGTCCATTCTTCTGACCTCACATGTTAGTCTTGCCCTCTTTGGGGATTTTAATTATTGGTTTAACGATGCCAACGCTGGGTCTCACGCCCTGGAATTGTTTGAGACTCTTACCAGCCTGAACCTGACGCAACATATCTCTTCGCCCACCCATATCAAAGGCCACACACTTGATCATGTTTGGACCACCAATTTAACTCTTTCCCAGCCTCTTATTTCCCCATGTGTCTGGTCAGACCATCACAAAATTGACACCACCATCACCCTTATGGGGCAGACCATGGCTCCCTTGATGGCAGGCGGCCGCTCACGTAAGTGGAATGCCTATGATTCCATAGGCTTCTTAGCGACCCTGGACAATACTCGTCCTACCATCTGCACCCATGACAATATTAATGTGATGGACGCTAACGTTGGCGACTGGCTGAAGACAGCCAGTGACCAGTTCGCCCCCCTAATCACATTTCCTCGCACCAGACACCCCAATTCCCATAGGTAGTTCTCTGACGACCTCAGGAAGTACAAACTTGAGGTTCGTCAGCGGGAACGCTTATGGAGACGCGATTATTCTGTGGCATCCAGACTGAGATACGTGGCTGCCCGCAAAGAGTATAAGCAGGCCATCCTTTCAGCAAAATCTGAGCATTTTTCTCACAGAATTCTCTCTGCTAATAACAAATCCAGAGAGGTATTTAAGATCTTGAATGAGCTTACCTCAGACGATAGGACCCTCCCAGCTCAAACCCCTACCATAGAGACCTGTGATGCCCTCAATCTTTTTTCATTGAAAAAATTATTAAAATAAAAGATTCGATTATGTCCCCTTCACAGCCACCACCACCTGACACTTCTTGTAATAACCCATTGTCCTTCACGCAGTTCCCTGCCTTGGATCACACCACCTTAGCGGAACTGGCTATCCGGGTAAAATCAGGCTCCCCGAGTGACCATTGCCCTCCTTCGGTGTTGCAAGACATCTGTCTAAAATTACCTGAGTGTATACTACCCCTTCTGAACAGATCTCTCTCCAGTGGCATGGTTCCCAGCTCCTTCAAGGAGGCCATTCTCGTGCCCCTTTTGAAGAAGCCTGGCGTGGACCCTACAGAACTCACCAATTATCGCCCAATATCTCTGTTGCCCTACCTGTCTAAACTTATCGAAACTCATGTCACCAGATGTCTCTCTAATTTCATCGAGAGTTCACACTTCCTTGAACCCAATCAGGTGGGCTTTAGACCGGCCCACTCCACGGAAGCTGTAATCCTGGCTGTTCTGGATACCCTGAGGAGGAATGCTGATGCGGGAAGCCCTCAGGCCCTGGTACTACTGGATCTATCTGCCGCATTCGACACGGTGGATCACAACATCCTTCTCCACCGTGTCGAACAGGCTGGCATCCAGGGCCTCGCTCTTGGGTGGGTGGAGTCATTTCTCACCGGCAGAACCCAAGCCGTTCGTTTGGGATCATTCACTGCGTCCAAAACCCCCATCACCTGTGGTGTCCCCCAAGGTTCCTCTCTTTCCCCTTTATTATTTAATTTGTACCTCCGCCCCCTCATTCACTCACTCCAAAGCTGGGACGCTACAGTTTTCAACTATGCAGACGATCTGCAGATCGTCCTCCCGCTTCACTCCCCACAAGCTGTCAATAATTTTCCCTCAATTATGACCCACATTCAGCAGTGGATGAATCACAACCAACTAAAACGTAATCCTGGGAAGACTGAGCTCCTTCTCCCTGGTTCCAGTGCTGCTTACTGGGGTCCGCAGTTCTGGCCCATTGAGCTCGGCCCCCCTCCTGCTCCGGCCAAGACGGTGAAGAGCCTTGGAGTGACAATCGATGCCGAGCTCTCGCTTAAAGCCCAAGTAGGTGCCACGATCTCTTCATGTATGTTCCAGCTCCGAAAGATCCGGAAGATCAGGCACCTACTACCACATGCGGCACTGGCCCAGGTTGTCATGTCCCTGGTTCTTTCCCGCCTGGACTTTTCTAATTCTCTTCACCACGGACTCCCATGTTCTCTTGTGGGCCGTCTCCAGGTTGTGCAGAACCAGGCAGCCCGTCTTATTTTCAAAGTCCCAAAATGGCAGTCTGCGAAGCCATTGCTCCATAAGCTCCACTGGCTGCCAGTAGAACGGAGGGCGGCCTTTAAGTTGGGCTGTCTTACGTTCAAATCCCTCCACTGCACCAGTCCTGCCTTTCTTAACTCACTGATCACTCCGTACCAACCTGCACGTAACCTCCGGTCAGCTCATCATCACCTACTTGTCACTCCGAAAGTCAAAACCAGCAAGGTTGGGGGCCGTCGCTTCGCCCACCTCGCACCTAAATTCTGGAATTCTCTTCCAATAGTCATTAAATCTAATGGTTCCTTACTCCAATTCAGGAAGCTTTTAAAAACTTTTCTGTTCTCCAGCACCGGTTAAGTTTCTGCCTTGGGATTCTGCTTTTGTTCTGTTAGTTAGCGCCAAGAAACCTCTGGTGTTAGTGCGCTTAAGAAGTTTCACCTAACATAACATAACGTAATGAGTTGGGAAAGCTCTACACTCTCTGATTGGCGTGGAGGTTTAGCGATACCGGGCTTGGACATAAAACGCCCGGGGCTAACTTAACCTCCACGCCATAAGGGGGTGGAGACTGGGCCCTGAGGTCTTTGCAGAGCTGATGACATCACAGCCTCCAGGGCTGTGAGGTTCTCAACCGGCAAACACTTAGGCTTCTTTGGGACGCTCCATGCAAGGGGGAGAGTCACGTGAGTGAGTGACATGCGTGCCTCCAGCCAGCTGACACAACGAACGGCCACTCATTATCACAGCGTGGCGGCAATACTTGTACTCTGTGAGTGTTATTATTTTGTAATTAAATTTACAAAAGAAAATGGATTTTAAAATTGAATGTGAGTAGTTTTTGGTAACGGGGGCGGAACCCCGACGCCCAGGGGAAGAAAGCGCCTCTACTCACTCTTCCAAAGCAGATTGCAATCATGAAGTGTAGTGCGCATAAGAAAGTTGTGGACGATGTTGGTCGAGGGAATGCGTTTGCAGATGAAGTTGCGAAGGAAACGGCGAAAGACATGATGAGCCGTATGTATGTTGCAGGCCCAGCTAATTGGGTTATGGCTGGTGGAATGTGTGAAGACACAAAAGAAAGTGTGAAAATGATTCAGGCTGAAGCGACTGAGAAAGAAGTGAGTGTTTGGAGAGAAACTACGGGTATGTTGGATTCGACAGGTTGTTGGGTTGAGTTGTCAGAACACCAGTGATGGCTGTTGCTAGATGCGTATGTGCTCCCAGTAGTTACAATGGCTCATGGAATGACTCACATAAATTCGAAGGGAATATGCAAGTTGTTGGCTCCAGTTTGGCAGAATGCTGGAATTCCGAAATGTGCAGAGAACGTGGTGAAACATTGTATGATTTGTTTGAAGTATAATCCTGGTAAGGGAACTCCAACTCCAGCTGATCATTTTGCTCCTCCGACGTATCCGTTTGAGGTGATACAGCTAGATTATATACATATGGAGAGATGCAACAATATGAAGTATGTCCTTGTGGTTGTTTGTGCCTTTTCCAGGTGGATAGAGGCCTACCCCCTAAAGGATAATACTGCCTTGTCTACAGCCAAGATTTGTTGAGAGAGTACTTCCCTAGGTATGGTTTGCCGAGAATTGTATGGTCGGACAATTTGTGGGTCAAGTCATGAAGAAAGTGTGTGCTGGATTGGGAATAAATCAGAAGTTCCATGCAGCGAATCACCTCCAGTCTGCTGGACGTGTTGAATGTTACAATGGTACCTTGAAGCTGAAATTAGCTAAGGTACAAGCGAGCACTGGTCTTAGATGGCCTTGCCGTTCTGGCTCTTTTGTCAACAAGGATGACTGTGCATTCTCGAGTGGGACTTAGTCCGTATGAAATCGTGTTTGGTCGTCCTGCGAATGTTTGGGGTGTGCCTCGTCCTAAAGAATACAGCAGTATTGAGTACCCTATGTTGGTGGATTACTTACATGACTTGACTGCTAAATTACGTGTTCTCCACCAACAGGTCTATGACAGTTTGCTGACAGCTACTACAGATCCAGGGCACACGATCCAACCTGGTGATTTTATCTTGACGAAGAATTTTCAACGAACAAAGAATTTGGAGCCGAGGTGGGCTGGACCGCATTTGGTTTTGTTAGTGACTCGAACTGCTGTTAGAGTAGCTGGCAAGAAAACCGGGTGCATGCCACCCATACGAAAAAAGTCCCTTTGCCTTTATCGTATGATCAGTGGGTGAGGGATGGTGTAGCTGATACAGATTGCGAGTGAGTCCCCACATTTGTGCCTTTTAGTGATGCTCATTTGACATGGACACGGTCAGAACGCGAGGATGATGATGTTCTACAAGCTGCTGTGCCTCCTCATCTAAAGATTGACACCACCAATCCAGGACTTGTGTTTACGGACCAAACTGTGCCGACTAAATCACGTTACAACCTCCGATCTCAGAATAAATAAAGGGACAATGAACATTATTTTTTTTTTCTCACACTAAGATCAAAAAGAGACAATTTCTTAGAGTATTTTGCATTTAACTTTTGCTTTTATTTTTCTCTTGCTTTTTCTGAAATTATATTATGGTTTTCTGGTACATTTTTGATTGGTTACCATTTGCCAGTTGCAGGGTCACGTAGGAGTACCAACGGTTCACTTTGTGACCTGAGTAGTGGCAATAGGTCTGCAGGACTTGCGGTGTCCCTACGACCTGCTAATAATCACAGCTGAAGTACTCTGTCAAGATTGCGTGAGCAACATTAGAAAATGAAGATTGTATTGAGGAATGACGATAAAAGGCAAGAGATGAAAAAACGATATTATAGAATGTTGTTCTCCAAGTGTGGTATAGCTTTATCTATTTTAATACTTTTATGTATTCTATTAGCTACTATATTCTGGTTTGTTCCTTCTACACAGTTGATGTCTACACCAACTTCTCAACCTACTCTTTCTTTTTCTACTGTTTCTCCACATGGGTGTCATACGTTACCTGAACATGAACAGACAAGAAGATCAGAATTTGTGAACAATTTGTTTATACAGATGTTGCATCAGCATCAGCTAGTCATAAATACCACAAATTGTTGGGTGTGTGGTCTTATGCCACATACTACAGATAAGGGAATGCCATATTTGGTTTTGCCTTTTTCGCCTAACGGGTCAGTTTGGGCACTCAAATCTATGTTTATCTATGCGAATGAAGCCTCTCCTGTACGTTCCGTCAAAGACAATGCAAGTAATAATGCCTTGATACAGGGAATAGTTGATATGATTAGAGATATCAATGTGTATAACGCTATCCCTAGAGATGAGGTACGAGCATATGTCGGTTGGAATAAGACGACATATAGTGCTAGCTTGACGGAGAAAGAAAGACAGCGAAGGTCTCCTCCTATTTGGATTGTACCCCACCGAGGTCATCTTTGTTTGCAAGGTAATGGTCAGAATCCGAGAGCTCAGCTTGGTAAGAGTGTGTGTGTTCACATATACGTTTATACGTCCCAGAAATCTCCTCCGTTCGTGCCAGCTAAAGGCACGTATTTTGTTTGTCACGATAGAGCATACACATGGTTGCCATCTGATTTTTCTGGCACATGTTATGTGGCATTTTTGCTTCCCACTACTTACACTGCTGTTTTCGATTACCATAAGACAAGATATGGTAGAGGTGTAATCGATGCAAAAGATACTGTCGCACAAGAAGCTGGAGACTTCTTTAAGGGTTTCCTACCCTTTTGGGGTCCTATGGCTAATAGTAGGAATATTCGTCAGCTTACGAGAGTGGTTGAGGCCACTATAAATGAGACTACAGGTGCCCTTAGCAATATTACAGCTGAGCTTCAAGCGGATCGCCTTATGACATTACAGAACCGTTTTGTTTTAGATATTATACTTGCAGATAGAGGTGGGGTATGCAAATTGATTAGATCTAGTTGCTGCGTTTTCATAATAGATAATGCCTCGACAGTGTACCAAGCCATCTCTAGACTACATAAGATCTCTGAGTCTATTCATGTGGACGAAGGAGACTGGTTGTTGATGGGATGGTTATGGGAGTCGTTGTCCAAATGGGGATGGAAGATTCTGATGTTCCTTGGTATGGCGTTAGCTATCCTTTTCTCGTGTTGTTTATGCATCCAGTGTGGTCCCGCCATTTGTAGTCTTTGCGCTATGATATGTGTGAGAAGACCAGTCCAGAGAGAAGTGAAGGATAATAAGATGATGTTACAGCAACACCTTGATGACCTGATGAGAATAGATATAGACCTAGATTCAGATTGACATGAGATTAAGTTATTGCCTACGTAATGGCAAAAGGAGGGGCTGTGGTTCTGTAATTCTCAAACCTGACTGCATTTTAGTCTTGCCCTCACGTAGGCCAGTGAAGTAGGCCCAACGAACAAGTGGCCTTGCATTCTGAGTTCGTGCATATATTAATTTGGGTTTCTCTGACTCTGAATGAACTGCAGAGAGAGTAACCCTTTTCACCTGAAACTGACCTTTTGCAAAACCAGTTTCACTAGCTGATCGTTGTCTGAGTTTTTCAATCACTGTTCAGGACCTGGTTAACCTTTAGTTTCCTTGCGCATATCTTATCTTAAACAATATCTAAATGGTTTCTTTTCTTAAGACTTTCTTTTCTGAAACATGGGTTTTTGCCATGTGTTGTGACTGCCATCTGGTGTTACTTTTTATGTAGGCCTCAGAAGTTAGTCTGTGAGCAAAGCAGTCTGACCTATTGTGAATCATATATATATACATTAACCAAGGATTTCTTCGTGCGCAGGAGTTAATTTCAGAAGCTGGCCTTTCACCTAGGAATTGACCCTGCCAAGCCAATTTCCTTGCAAGATCGTTATTTACTTTCCCAATCATCATTCAAGACATTTGTTAACTTTTATGTTTCTTTACGTCTCTGTTATCCTGCACATTATCTGAAACTACTTTTCTTGACTGTTTCTTCATTTCATGGGTTACGCTTTCAATTAAGGGTATGTTCGGGCCTTCCAGATTATTATTTAGATATGCTTAAATATTAACTTGTGGGTTGGGACACTGTAAAATGAGCTTTACTGTATGATGCTGTGTGATGTCATGTACTTTCTATTAGTTGAATTTTGGTGCAGGGGCATGCATTTTAAATGTACCTTTTTGTGTATAAATAGGGATGTCTCGCCTTAGTAAAATTGAGCAGTTTCTTGAGTTGTACACTGTGTTGTATTGCTGGGATTTCTGCTACTAGCTGCAGCTAATAAATTTGATCTCTGACGCCACCTAGAAGTATTCCGTGTCTCTGTATACCAAGGCAAGGGAACCTAGAGGACTTCGGGCATGTCCCCGACGCCGCTGGGTACTTGAAAACCCGGTTCTTCAGGGCTTGAGTCATCATGGTGAGAGAATGGCTCAGATCAATGCTATAAGTAATTGCAGCATTAACCCTTTGTCCCTCTCGCCATGATGACTCACTGATTGAGATGTACCCAAGCCAAAAAAGTGTCCAGGACAACTGCACAGAAAATGCAAACACAAGGTCAAGCATCAGGCAAAACAATGTATAAAATGGAAGCCAGCATCGCTGAACCCAACAGAGTCTTAACCACTGGACTCTAGACCACATAAAAAGGAGACCCAAAGGTAGAACGAACTGCCAAAATTGCAGTCCAACAGAGTCTCAGCAAAGAAGAACAATGTATCCCAGTCATGTAAGCTGACAAGCCACAAGGAGACCTCCCAGGTAACCCTAGAGAAGAAGAAAGACCAAACTGCTCAAAAACAAGCAGAAGTATGAACCGACCCACCAGCTCAAAGCCTGAGTCGAAGGCAGATCACCCCCCTTGTGCGGGACACAGTGCACAAACATGCAGAGGAGACCCAGAACATTCGCACATAGGCCAGGACGAGCAAAACTGCTGCCCTTACAGCAAGCAAATGAAGTGTCACCTGTCCAGGAGACCGAGGAGCGGGAAACAAAACAGAAGAAACACCACCAGTAGAAAATGAAACAAAAGGAGCACAAAGCCTGGGCCCAACCAAAAAATAGTTTCACCCACATTACAACGGAAGCAAAGAAACAGACAAAACCATGATCCAAGTGCAGTCAGCCAGCGATCAGACAGTACCACCACCAGAAACAGCACCAGCAAGGCCAACAAACAGGACCCCACTAAGGGCACAAATGTGGGGAACCAGTGAGTCTGCAAACCCAGATGCAAATCCCAAATTGGGCACATCACCAGAGGGACAGGACCAGAAAAGACACAATCAACGCACATTAATAGCAGCCAGTTGCCGCATGCACATCCAAATGGACGAATAAAGTAGCAGCACCAAAAAACAGGCAGCCACCACAAGGAGCAGACTGTTAAGCCAGAAGGGCAGCCCCTTGAGACTCGGGCTGTTGGTACAGGAATATGCCCATAACCACCAGAAATGCTCATCACCAATGTGGCTACAGCTTGCGGGGAACCAAGACACACCACTGTCAGCTGCACTGCCCTCAAACACAGCAACCCAACTGGATTCTGATGCCTTCTAAGGCCGCTCGACCAGGCAAACAGGACTGCGCTGCCTCTCACATTACACACAATAAGGAGCCAAACATGTCCTCCAAAAACATGGAAGCAAAGAAAACTGCGGCAAACCCTGTCCAGAACAGCAAGCCACCCTACATAGCAGCAGCCTCCCTCTACCAGAGGTGGGCCTAGCTGCCAGACAACAGTGGAAAGGACACGCCCCCCTAGCCATTACTTTGATAGCACTAAATAAATCATTTAGATAGGGGTAAGGTAATATGGCTGAAGGTATATTAATAAAAGTCTGAACTTACTAATGTGTAACATTTCCAGAATATTTGGGGGAAGAATCAAATTTGGACATTTCAACCTGTTATGTCACGGGATGGGAGAGAGCCAGTCCAGTATAACAGTCAAGTCCTCCTGTCCTTCACCTCTCATCAAGGACCTTCTTGAAGGATCAAACTATGTCGAAACTCTCCCTCAGGTACCTTTGATCAGACAACCTCAGGACAGCTGATTGGTTTGAATGGAACTCTACAAAACATAACGCAGCCCCAACACCTGGCATGGCTGAATTCCTGCAGCTACCTTACCCCTCTAGGGCAAGTATAGAGGGCCCACTGGTTAGCAAAACACTACTCCAAAAGGCATTAGATAACGGAAAAGGGAAGGGCCAATTTGAGCTGATGGTGTCGGAAGTGGTCCATCATCGATCCATTCCAGCGCTAGAAGGCCCATTGCTGGGTAGCTGTTGCGCTTCATAAAATTATTTAACATTCTAATAACATAAAATCGATCATTAAGGTCATGGCTACTCCCCTTGGTCAAACTCGTCCAACAAGCCCATCGTTAATGAGTTTTTGCTGGGAAGACACAGATTGTTACAGCTCGTAAGACTCCAAATGTGCTTAGCGTACGTAGGGTGACTTGGTCTCTTGGCAAATTATATCATTCTATTCCCACCTCATCTGGGCCCCTGACGAATTCAAAGATGTTATTTTTTGAGTAGGCATGATAGCATGCACTCTTTGAGTCCAACCTTTATAATGGTTTAATAACTGTAAATTACAACAGGAATATGGGAACATACCAGGCTTGCACAGCTTGAGAGGTGGCTTTAGCTTTGGGCGTAGTGACACAGCTTGAAATGGAGGGATT
Organism: Lissotriton vulgaris; assembly: GCF_964263255.1. Classification (NCBI taxonomy): domain Eukaryota; kingdom Metazoa; phylum Chordata; class Amphibia; order Caudata; family Salamandridae; genus Lissotriton; species Lissotriton vulgaris. The sequence continues at coordinate 694,056,210 of NC_141687.1, read as the reverse complement.
TAATTTAAATAGGCAATTGCACTCTTACTGAAAACGGACTGAACATCTTGGTTTGAAATGTGAGGTGGAATTGAAAATGGAAAACAGACTAATAGTACATGAAAACAAACTGAAAAGTTGAAACCAATTACCTTACAACACGTGCTCATCCTCCTATGATATCCCATACCAATGTGTTCGTCAAGACATGCAGGAATGGGAACGGTCAATAAAATATAGAACTGTCTAATAGTCTTGGAAGTTTCTGCTAAAAATCCGTCCCTAGGCTCCTGAAATCAACTTACCCTTCCAAACGGAGGCAAGCAGATTGCTCGAATGCTCGTAAAAAATATATCAAATGGGCAGAAAAGAGGAACATAGATCTGCAAACCTTTCTTCGTGCATTACCTTGAGAATGAATGCCGGAATACGTAGCCACAACTGCTCGTCCTTGAGCCGCCTTGCTAACAGGATGTACGTGGGCCGGCGAAAACCTCCCACAATCGTTCCTTCTTTCATTGTATCATTTACGGTTCCATTTACTGGGCGCATTTCGCCTAACCGCAGATTCTTCTATTCTCTTGCTCCTCTTTGTGTGTAATATTACGCGGCCTGCTGATATCTTTCAAGGCTTCCATGATATGACATTTTGGAAAAAATGGAAATTAAAAGGAATAAAAAAAAATCTGGATCAGAGAATGATTTAAACATGAAATTCCACAGTTTTAGAAATGCGACACGCAATGTAGTTTAGTAATCATATAATATTTTTGTCTGTAGCCTTTGTGATTTCTTTATGTGTTTGATAACGTGTTATGCGAGTCATCGTGTAATATATCACATTGAATCTGTTTATATCACATTTGTGAGCCACTTTAAAAATATGTGACATGACTACACTATGGCAATTGAAAGAGTGCACAAATGTTGCCTGTTACAGCGTTGTTTTTGTTAACTTTGGGAAGCATCGTTATATTTCATACCCATAATGCCCCTGAATGCTTTGGATTCATAGTGCGTGCTTAAAGAAGGGGCAAGAATGTGTGAGTGAATGTTAATGTGGAAGTGGGGAGTTACAGGGAGAGTCAATCCGGACACTCAATGGGTGAGGATAACAAAGTATGACAAAGAGTGCAATGATATATTTCATAAAAAGATATGGGTGAAGTGCCTATTTCCTATCAATTGACTTCTAATATGCTTGCTAACTTTAATGGCCCTAGTAGGCATCGAAGCCATGTTATTCAAAGGTTGCACATTTGCACATTTTTGCAAATCTTAACTTCTTCCAGTCCTGGAAACTGGAAGTGAGATTTTGGGAGATAGTGAGCTCATTATTGTATTCATGAATATCAATCTCTTCCACAAGGATGTTTTTCACATCCCCAGAGATATTGCTCCTGCCACCTGCTTTTTACCTAAGTATTTTTTTCTGCAAGTAATACGTTTCTGACACGTGATGTGTTTTCACAGACTTGTATTGAGAGAAAACTTCTATAAACCGTCCTAAAGTTTACTCCTTTTAGCACTGTGCTCCAGCTGGCCATTAAGCGAGAGCTGTGGTCAGTTGAAATGACAAATAGATTTTATTATTTTGTTATGCTGCTTGCAATTTTGCATTGTTAAATTTGGGGGTCTCTAGTTGGCATAGGTAGGTAGCTGTGACAAATAGGGACCCTTGCGTCTAGTCAGGATAAGGGGCTATTCTTGAGGTTCCGTGACGGTTCCGTGACGATTTGAACCCGTGTTTTCAAGTTTGTCAGAAATACATAAAATTGGTATCAGTGAACCGCAAATGATCCATTTAGTATATCCTGGTGTTTTCGCTACGCTACGAGCAAGAGCACTCCTTTTATTAACACATTTCTGATCTACCCACGGCATCCATCTTAGATCATGGCAGCCATTTTGTGTTTCTTGCCCTCACATACGCAATAGCCTTTAATCACTCCATTTCGATTAAGGACACGTAACCTTAGCCGGAGATTCACCTTTTACATGACACGTGCACCTTAAACCAGATCACGCTGTAGCTGCATGACTCGACAAAGGCTGCCTCCTCTGCTCGAGGCCAGCCCTGCCAAACTGGTCTTCGTGTCCATTGTCCTGATCATGATTAGGCGGCCGAAGCCGGTAGCCTTGCCCATTTACAACCCACAAACATCTCTTATCCCACTTTTCTATCTTCCACACCTGGCTCTGTTTCTTTCTTTCTGAATCTTTATTAGGGGGAGGTAACGAACTTTACGATGAGGCGGTCCGGGTCCTGAATGCAATATTGACAGGGAATTGTGACAAACTAGTGGGAACCCCTCTCTTCGTAATGTTTGGCCTCAGATATTATCGACGGTTCCTGTGTAACGCCAAATATTTATTGTTTTAGACACAAAGGTTTTGGGAATGTATTACATGTAAAGAATTTGCCCCCAGCTTAAAATTCAGTATATAAGGAGCAACCCTCTTTGTACAATTCGAACAGGCTCCTAGATTCTGCCCGTGTGTAGTATCTGTGACTTCTGTGTCCCTGCAGTAATAAACCTTTGGTCTTTGACGCCACCATCGAGAAGCCCGTGTTTCTGTTCATTTGTGCACCAAGGCAGGTGGAACTCCGGGGTCTTTGGGTGTTGTTCCCTGACACCTCTGGACGGAACCAAAAAGTCCAGAACTCCAATTGGCGCCCAACGTGGGGCGACGTCATTCGGTACCGGTCCAAAAGCCTGAAGAGTTCGAGAAGCTTCGTGTGAAGATTCCTGAGGGAGGCGCCCCACTTCATCGATCCCGGCATATCGCAAAAGTGGCCCGAAGTTCTCTTCCACGAGGGTTTCCCGTTCAGGACGGCTGCAGTGGGCCGTTGCCTTGACCGTCGCACTGTCTTGGACCCGAGGTGCAGTCCTTAGTACAGCGAAACGTGACGGGTTTCTCCTTGGTGACGTCTTCAGTGCCTCAGTTAAGTATTTAGTGATAGCTAGCTAGTTACTTTGTGAGGGTTGCTAAAATCCTTGATCGGTTCTTGGTTTGGTTTGGTTTCGTAAGATTATCACTGGTTGTTCTAGTTACGATAATCTATTTGGTTTAGTTTGGGTATCGATACATCAGTTTGCTTTGGTAGGCCTAAATTCTTGGTTCAAGTGCACATATCTGTTTTGTGTTTTGTTTGTTTTGTGTTCCGGACTGAAATATGGTAAGTCGGAAAATGTTGTCTTGCTTTGGTTGCAACCGTGACTCACGATTGGAGGACTCTTGTCTGGTTCCTCCGATTGGGACTCCTCTATATGATTTATATTGTAAACATGGTGTGGGTCCTATATCTTATAATGAGGTATGGGTCCGTTACTGTAAGAAGGATGGTGTCCTTAGTTGGCCACTGCATGGTAGTTTTGAACCCGAGATTCTCGACAACTTAGAAGCGAAATTGTTTAGGAAGAAAGCCCGGCCGGCAATGTTTGATTCTTTCCGTTATTGGCGAAAAGAATCCAAACAGAGAGAAATGAAAAGGTTGAAGAAAGAACAGAAAGAACAAGAAGAGTTGACTCTAGAGCAAACGGCTAAGCAGTTGCAGGCTAACGAGTGTGAGAAGGCCATAGATGTAGCCATTAGAGAGCATAACTTAGCGATTGACAAGTGCTATCCTGCCTTGCCATCGAAAATGGCTAAGATACTGGAGGATTCCGAAAACGATCCTCTGTTATCTTATCTGTTACGGTCACCTCCACCGTATGCACAAGGTGCTACGGCTCCACTTGTCCCGAATGTTCAATTGCCGGTTGCTGGACAACCTGGTGTTCCTGCTCCTGTCCGCCAGAATCAAGTTCCCGTACCTCCTGTGATGAATGTGAATGTTCCTACAGCTCCTTCTCTTCCTGAACTGCCAGCTTCTGTACCTACTATTCCACAAACTATTTTTCTCGATACTCCTACTGTTCCGTTATCTATTCCTACCTCTACTGCGTTCTCCACGTCTGCGAGTGTGCTAACTCCACTTTCTGTTATCGAAGAATCACTGATTCTGTTACTAATATGCTGTCTCCTTTATATAAAACTTTAATTAAGACTCCTACTCCTGACTCAGTTCAGAGACGAAGTCAGCTTCCAAGTACTGAGGAACGGGGAATTTTAGATTCCACGGCTCTCAGATGGATTTCGAAGAGTAGAAGATATAGTACGAGAGATGTGCTAGACACATTTATGCAGTGGAAGGAACCAACACAACGGTATGTCTTTGATGAGATGTGCTCGTTGTTACGTGAAGAAATAGAAGAAGATGATGTTGAATCAGATTTGGAAGATTTAATTAAAGTTCAGAAAGAGTTTGCTGCTGGAATGATAGTGGGTGAGAATATAAAAGAAGCGATGGAACTTATTTTAAGTTTTAGGAATGATCCATCTCTTCGTTCGCCGAGAGATTTAGAAAGAGGAAAAATGAAGCTAAGTCGCCAATATCCTATGAGGGAAGTTCCTCCGATCTGGCGCGAAGCAGTGGCACGTGATGATAATGCTGGTATTGCAGGTGCTCCAGCGCAGTTCCAAAGAGTGTGGATACACATTCCATGGAAGCGAGCTGAAGTGCTAGCGGTGAAGCAGGCCTTGCCAGATCCACGTAAGAATCCTGCTGGATACTACAAGGAATTAACACAGACAGTTGAGGCTTGTATAATGAACTTAGCGGACATCGATATGTTGTTTGGTAACGTAGTTCCGCAACCAGTATGGGCTAAAATTCGTAGAGAGGATCATCAAGCTGCCTTAGGTGGTGACTGGGCAGCTATCACTGCAGCAGATGGTCAGCAAATAGGTGGTGCAAAACCCGAACCCCTAATTGCTAATCTACCAGGTAGAATAATTGATCTAATGAAGACCTTGATGCCCGCATTGCGTGTAAATTGGGACAAGTTATCAGCATGCAGGCAGAAGAAAGACGAAAGTGTCTCTGACTTTTTCACAAGGTTTGAAGAGACTTTTGTAGATCATAGTGGTCAGGACATGAGTACAGAAGGAGGACAAAGACTGTTTGTCGATAAATTTGTGCATAATTTGTTACCTGAATTATGCAATAAATTAAAAGATTCAGAAAGTGCGTGGGCTGTATCCACAACAGCGCAAATACTTGCGACTGCGCAGTACTACGAAAATAGGGATAAAGAGGAAAAGGAGAAATCAGAAAAGAAAACGAAAGATTTAAAAACTAAAGTTCTTTTGCAGCAGGCGTATCCGCCTCGCATGAATCAATCTAATACACAGCAAGGTTCGTACCAAAGGACAGATTATAGTACCTCAAGACCTCAATATCAGTGGAACCAGTGTGCGTACTGTAAGAAAGAGGGTCACTATAAAAATGAATGTCCGATCTTAGCGCAAAATAATGCAGCAGCAGCTCAGAGAGGTCGTGGTGGTTTTGTGCAGAATTCTAGAGGTCGAGGACGAGGTGCTATGCCTCCACAAACGAATGATCGTCCTTCCAATCACTTTGATCAACGAAATGGACAGTCTACTCAGCAAAACAGATCTCAACAATATCTTGTTGAGGACTATTGTGAAGTAGATGAGGGTTTTCAGCAAAATGGGTACTAGGACAGCCATGGACAGAGAGAGGGAGTAGTATCAGTTCCAGTGGATCAGAGTGGGCCTTATGTCGCAGTAGCAACATCAGGTGTAGTCGAACCGTTTCTGTTGGATACTGGTGCCGCAAAAAGTTCTATCATTCATGCGAAACTCCCTGGCGCACCTTTGTCCGGCTCAACAAATGTTTCCGTAGGTTTTTCAGGCGCCCCTGTTTACAACCCGATATCTGGTCCTTTGTCTATTTCTGTTGGACCGTGCCAGTTAAAAGCACCCCTGATTTTGACGACAGGTTGTAATGAAAATCTGCTTGGTTTAGATTTGTTAAAACGACTATATGCGACATTGTACTGTTCTCCGGAAGGAGTACAGCTTACATTGGGTAAAAATATCACCTCTCCGATGTACTTGTCAATGGATGCACTCCCGCCAGAGCTGCGTTCACTCCCTGATTCTCTTTGGGCGACTGGTCCTAATGATGTAGGTCTTTTAGAAATACCACCATATGTAGTGACTTTGAAAGCAAATGTAAAATTTCCAAGAATTCCCCAATATAAAATATCTAGTGAAGGAGAGCGTGCACTTCTATTGATTGTGCAAGATTTGATTAAGAAAGGTGTGATTGAAGAAACGAGAGGAAATGTCTGCAACAGTCCTGTACTACCGATTTTGAAACGAACTGATCCTACAAAACCTCCAGTTTATAGGTTTGTCATAGACCTTAGAGAAGTTAATAAGATTGTAGTCCCGCAGTTTCCTGTGGTTCCGGACATTACTGCCTTGTTAACACTGATTCCTGCTACAGCTACTTGGTTCTCAGTCATCGACTTGAAGAATGCCTTCTTCAGCATTCCGATAGCCGAAGAAAGCAGAGATATTTTCGGCTTCTGTCTAGGAGGTCGAAGCTTCAGATTTAAGCGAGCTCCACAAGGCTATTGTGAAAGCCCATCCATTTATAGTCAAGCATTAAAAAGCCAGTTAGATTCCTTTGTCCTTCCTCCAGGTTCTACTCTAGTGCAGTACGTAGACGATCTTCTAGTGGCTGCCGATGACAAGGAAACTTGCAAAGCAGCTACGATTTCGTTATTGCATCATTTGTCTAATTTGAATCACAAAGTATCACCTTCGAAAATGCAATATTGTTGCCAAGAAGTGACCTACCTAGGTCATCTCTTGTCGAAGGAGGGAAGAAAGTTGACCCCAGAGAGAATAAAAGCAATTACACAGATGAGTGTTCCACGCACACAGAGAGAAGTACGTGCCTTTCTAGGTATTACCTCTTACTGTAGGCAGTGGATCCCAAATTTTTCTCTTTTAGCAAAACCGTTGGTAGCCTTGACTGGGAAAAATGTTCCGAGTCCGGTGCCATGGTCTGATGAATGTCAAGAAAGTTTTACTGAATTACGAAAAGCCTTGTGTTCAGCTCCTGTATTAGGTACACCTGATTACAGCAAACCATTCACGCTCTATGTTCACGAGAGAGAAGGATGCGCGTTGAGTGTTTTGACACAGAAGTTTGGTGATAAACAACGCCCTTGTGCGTATTTCTCATCAACATTAGATCCGGTAGCCAGAGCGTTACCTAGTTGTTTGAGAGCTACAGCGGCAGCTGCGGCTTCCATTCGACAATCTGCTGGTTTGGTGATGAACAACATGCTAGTGGTCATGGTTCCTCATGCAGTGGATACACTCATGAACCGAACGAAGACACAACACCTTACTAGTGCGAGATTATCTGGTTACGAGCTGACATTACTAGCGAGTCATATTCAGATCAAAAGATGTAATGTATTGAATCCAGCAACACTGTTGCCGACTGATCAAGAGTCGAGTGATTCCGAGCCACATGATTGCTGTTTTAAAACGGAGGAAGAGACAAAAGGACGCATTGATTTGAAGGATACTCCGTTATCCGATCCGGATGGTACGCTGTATGTGGACGGGTCATGTTTTAAATTGGAGAATGGTGATGTGACTGCTGCTTACGCAGTAACGACTTTGAAGACGATTGTGGAGACTGCAAGAGTGAGTCAGAATTCTGCCCAAGCTGCAGAATTAATAGCTCTAACGAGAGCGTGTGTTTTAGCTGGGGGAAAGAGAGTGAATGTATTTACAGATAGTCAGTACGCATTTGGTGTGGCCCATAGTTTTGGCCGGTTGTGGAGAGAAAGAGGTTTCATTACGTCCCATGGGACTAAGATCCAACATGGCCAGCTAGTTAATGACTTGTTGGAATCTCTAACCTTGCCGACTGAAGTTGCGATTGTGAAGTGCAGTGCTCATAAAGCAATCACGGATGATGTTGGTCGTGGGAATGCTTTTGCTGATGAAATTGCTAAACAGACAGCTAGAGACACGATGAGCAGAATGTATGTTGCTACGTCTGCAAGATGGATTGCTGAGTCTGGAATGTGCGAGGATACTATGGAAAGTGTGAAAGAGATTCAGAAAGAAGCAACTGAGAAAGAGAAACGTGTATGGAGAGAAAGTACGGGCAAGTTGGACTCGAATGGATGTTGGATTGATTTGACAGAACAGCAACGTTGGATGTTGCCCGATGCGTATGTGCTTGCAGTAGTGACGATGGCGCATGGAGTAGCGCATATAAGTTCTAAAGGGATCTGTAAGATGTTGGCTCCGGTCTGGAAGAATGAGGGAATCAGTAAGTGTGCAGAGAGAGTGGTGAAAAATTGCATGGTGTGCTTGATGCATAATCCTGGCAAGGGAACTCCAACTCCAGCTGGTCATTTCGCTCCTCCTTCCTGCCCCTTTGAAGTGATTCAGTTAGACTTCATTCACATGGAGCGCTGCAATAATTTGAAGTATGTCCTGGTGGTAGTTTGTGCTTTTTCCAGGTGGATCGAAGCATATCCACTAAAGGACAACACTGCCCTATCAACTGCCAAAATTCTTCTCAAAGAATATTTCCCTAGGTATGGAATGCCACGGATTGTATGGTCAGATAACGGAAGTGAGTTTATAGGGAAAGTTATGCAGAGTGTGTGCGCCGGCCTAGGGCTGAAACAGAAATTCCACAGTGCAAACCATCCCCAGTCTGCTGGTTTAGTGGAGGGTTACAATGGCACCCTCAAGCTAAAAATAGCTAAAATACAAGCATCCACAGGTTTAGCCTGGCCAGACGCACTTCCTTTGGCCTTGTTATCAACGAGAGCAACGGTACATTCTAGAATAGGGCTTAGCCCTTATGAAATAGTCTTTGGTCGCCCGGCAAATATCTGGGGTGTGCCAAGGCCTAAAGAATTTTGCTCCATAGAATATCCTATGTTGATAGACTACCTTTACGACTTGACTGCTAAATTGAGTCTTATTCATCAACAGGTTTTCGATGCTTTGCCAAAACCTCCGGAGAGTCCAGGGCATCAGCTGAAACCGGGAGACTTCGTTGTCATCAAAAACTTCGCGAGGACGAAGAACCTTCAGCCGAGATTTGTGGGGCCCTTCCAAATCCTACTTGCAACGAGGACAGCAGTTCGTGTAGCTGGCCGCAAGCACTGGGTACACGCATCCCACGTTAAGCGTGTCCCTTTGCCGCTCCCTTACGACGACTGGGTGAAGAAGGGAATTGGTGCCTCCGAATCTGAAAGCACACCGAAGTTCATCTCTTTCAGCGATGCCGAATTGATTACTGACACTCTAAAACCTGACTCTCCTCCTGAAAAGACTCCTTTGAACACTGAACATTTGTCTCCAGCATCAGAAGAAACTTTGCCATCTGCGAACTTAAACACTGCAACAGCTGCTAGTGATACACTATTTGCCGATCAGACAGTACCAGCAAAACAGAGATATAACTTAAGAAGCCGTAAAATGGACAAATAAAGCAGGCAACTGCATATTGTGATTTTGATATATTGAACTTTTGCCTTCAGCCAGGAAGTTTGCTATTGTTTATTGTTTTTAAAATTGCCTTGCCGTCTGGGTAGCCGTAGGGTCGTGGCTGTGTGCCTAGTTGAATCTGCAGGGGTCTGACACAAGGTCGATCTTTCTGTTGGTTCTGGGAACTCCCAGGGCTGATAGAGGCATTTTCATCTACGTACACATCATCAGTGGTCGCGAGCGGATTGTAGAAGATGGAGCTTCCTGCGCTGCAACGAGAAAATGTGATTTATGTTCGCAGAAACAGACTTCATAGAATTCTTCATAGCAAATGCTTTTTGATGCAATGTGCCATTACATTCTTGATTATTTTAGCAACATTGGTGGGTGGAACCGTCTTTAGTATAAATTTGATTTTTGTGCCAGTTACTACAGTACCTCCCCTTGATCCTGCCATTTCTACTGTTTCTTCTATACACTCTTTCCACTCGTTTCCGGAACATGAGCAAGCCCGACGCTCAGAATTCACCAACAACACTTTTGTACAGCTCTTGCACCAACACCAACTGGTAGTTAACACTACAGACTGCTGGGTGTGTGGCTTGATACCCCACACTATGGATAAAGGTATTCCCTATCTGGTTTTGCCTTTCAGCTACAATGGATCATTTCAGGCCCTCCAAACCATCTTTGCTTATGCCCTTGAAACCTATCCTCCACGTCCACCGCGTTCCACTAAATATAACTCTGCCAACAAAGCCTTAGTCCAGGGAATTATTGACATGGTCAAGGACGTCAATAATACTCCATCATACCCTAGAGACGAATTACGAGTATATTTAAGTTGGAATACTTCAGAGTATCGCCTTAGTTTAGGAGAAAGCAAGCGTAAAAGCTCAACTCCAATCTGGGTCGTACCTCACCGAGGTCAAGTCTGTTTGCAAGGTAATGGGAAAAATCCGAGAGCTCAGCTAGGGAGGAGTGAGTGCGTAGAGACCTATGTGTTTCCGGCTAACTCTTCCCCTGCCTTTCTCACTGCTAGGGGTACCTACTTCATTTGTCGAGACAGAGCTTATACATGGTTGCCTGCCGACTTTTCAGGATCATGTTATATTGCTCGATTGTTGCCTCCGACATACACTGCTTCATCTGATTACCACAGAACCAGAATAGCGAGAGGTGTCTTCAGCAAGGAAGATACCGCTGGTCAGGAAGCTGGAGACTTCTTCAAAGGCTTCCTTCCGTTCTGGGGGCCTATGGCCAATAGTAGAAACATACGTCAGCTAACACGGGTAGTTGAATCTACTATTACCGAAACTGCTGGTGCCCTTAGCAACTTGACAGCTGAGCTTCAGGCGGATAGACTCATGACGTTGCAGAACCGTATGGTTCTAGACGTTATACTTGCAGATCGAGGTGGGGTATGCAGAATGATCCAATCGAGCTGCTGTGTCTTTATTCCTAATAATGCTCCAACAGTCTATGAGGCGATCTCTAAGCTACACAAGATTTCCGACTCCATACATGTAGACAAGGGAAACTGGTCCTTCATGGAGTGGTTTTGGACTCTGATATCAGCGTGGGGATGGAAGGTTCTGATGGTCATTGGTGTCATCTTAGTATTCCTATTCTCATGTTGTCTGATTATCCAGTGTGGTCCTGCTCTGTGTAGTCTTTGTGCTGCAACTTGTTTTAGGAAACCACCTGCGTTTGGAGAAAAGACACGAGAAAGGATGATGATACAACAGCATGTCACTGACCTGATGAGCATAGAACTAGATTCTGACATAGACTGAGTAATTGCCTATGTAAGGGCAAAAGGAGGGTCTGAGGTTCCGTGACGGTTCCGTGACGATTTGAACCCGTGTTTTCAAGTTTGTCAGAAATACATAAAATTGGTATCAGTGAACCGCAAATGATCCATTTAGTATATCCTGGTGTTTTCGCTACGCTACGAGCAAGAGCACTCCTTTTATTAACACATTTCTGATCTACCCACGGCATCCATCTTAGATCATGGCAGCCATTTTGTGTTTCTTGCCCTCACATACGCAATAGCCTTTAATCACTCCATTTCGATTAAGGACACGTAACCTTAGCCGGAGATTCACCTTTTACATAACACGTGCACCTTAAACCAGATCACGCTGTAGCTGCATGACTCGACAAAGGCTGCCTCCTCTGCTCGAGGCCAGCCCTGCCAAACTGGTCTTCGTGTCCATTGTCCTGATCATGATTAGGCGGCCGAAGCCGGTAGCCTTGCCCATTTACAACCCACAAACATCTCTTATCCCACTTTTCTATCTTCCACACCTGGCTCTGTTTCTTTCTTTCTGAATCTTTATTAGGGGGAGGTAACAAACTTTACGATGAGGCGGTCCGGGTCCTGAATGCAATATTGACAGGGAATTGTGACAAACTAGTGGGAACCCCTCTCTTCGTAATGTTTGGCCTCAGATATTATCGACGGTTCCTGTGTAACGCCAAATATTTATTGTTTTAGACACAAAGGTTTTGGGAATGTATTACATGTAAAGAATTTGCCCCCAGCTTAAAATTCAGTATATAAGGAGCAACCCTCTTTGTACAATTCGAACAGGCTCCTAGATTCTGCCCGTGTGTAGTATCTGTGACTTCTGTGTCCCTGCAGTAATAAACCTTTGGTCTTTGACGCCACCATCGAGAAGCCCGTGTTTCTGTTCATTTGTGCACCAAGGCAGGTGGAACTCCGGGGTCTTTGGGTGTTGTTCCCTGACACCTCTGGACGGAACCAAAAAGTCCAGAACTCCATTCTCCAAAAATAACCCCTGCTCACCCCCTTGGTAGCTTGGCACGAGCTGGCAGGCTTATCTCAGAGGCAGTGTGTAAAGCATTTGTGAACACATACAGTAATACAGTGACAACACTACAGATGGACACCACACAGGTTGTATTATAAAAATAAGTAGTTTTATATAGACTTAACACAAGACCAAACAACAAAAATCCACGAACCTGTACTCAAAAATAGACTTTCAAATGTTATAAAATAGCTCAGTTCTCTCAAGTTGTAAACACAACACTTTTGTCTCAATGACCTTGAATGCGTAATGCAAAGAAAACAAAAGGGTTGCAGGGAAGTTTATGCGTCAGTTCCTTACACGCAGCGGAGTGGATGCGTTGGTTCCTTCCTGCTGTGCAGGGGAGTTGATGCTCGCTTCCTTACTGTGTGGGGAGGTGATGTGTCAATTTCTTTCTGCTCTCCGGTACGATGTGACAAGATGCCACCTCGATGCGATACTCTTCTCCGGTGCAATGTGACAAAATGGCGTCGTGGTTGCGATGCAACAACGTTGGTGTGATGCGTGCACGCTTGACAGCCGTGCGGCGACTCGATGTTCTTCGGAGCCACACCAGGCCCTGCGACATGCTTCTCTGGTGATGCAATGGTGACCTCTGTGGCAGCGTCCCGCTTCTCCGACGATGCGCCGTGCTTTGGCGATGCGATGATGACAGCAGCAGCTCGCTTCTTCGGCGATGCGACGAAAGCTGCTGCGGCGGCGACATGCTTCTCGTTGTTGCGTTGCGCTTCCAGCTCCCAGCGACACGCAGTCTCTCAGAGGGCCCAGCACAACAGCAGGCATTTCAATTCCCAGCAAGGGAATTCAGGGGGGAGCTGGTTGGTGAAGTCTTGTATCCCTGAGACTTCAGGCAGGAGGCAAGCTCTAATTCAAGCCCTTGGAGATTCTTCTTCAAGTTGATAGAAAGCACAATCAGTACTTTTCTCCTTCTCTTCATTTGACAGTGTAAGCCAGGGACATCAGACACACCACAGGAGGTGGAGCCAGCATTGCGGAGGGAAGGCACAGCCCTATTCAGATCCCAGGTGCAACTCCTCCCTCCCATCTGCATGTAGATCTCTCTATTCAGCATTGTGCTGACTCACCCTGTCTCTTGGAATCCCCCAGCCCCTGTCACTCAAATTCCAGACAAGGAATACACAACCTAGCAGAGTCAGGGCTTGGATAGTGAGGCAAGAAAATACCTACTTTCTAAAAGTGGTATTTTCAAACACAGAATATTAAAACCAACTTCACTAAAGATGTATTTTATCGTTCAGGCATACTGAACTCGAATTTCTACCTAGTTCCCTGAGTCACAGTGGCGTAACGAAACTTGAGGGGGCCCCCCTACAAACTACATGGAGGGGGCCCCCCTCCCATCCTCTGTGCCAGTCTAGAGCTCTCAGGCCAGCGACCCACCAAACTGCATGCAGGGGATGCGGGGCTATTGTTACACCACTGTCACCAATGCAGCCGTTATAAGTAACACTGGATGGTGGAGTTAAAGGTTGGGCTTAGCCTGCCAGCAGGCTATCATAGGTGGTGGTCTATTCATTACAGCGTCCCTGCCATCAGTATGCCGGGTAAGTTTGCCCAATTTTACGTGGGTTTCCTGATGCAGACACCATCTATTCCCACAATCTCTGGCAGACCCATGCCTATGCACAGCGATATTAGGTGCACTATGCTTCCACCACGCTGTCTACCCTCATAAGTGTTACTCTACAGGTCTTATACAGGCCAAAGTATGAACACCTTCCAACAATGCACTCCAAGGACACCAGGAATCCAATAGAAATAGGAGCGGTTCATGACCATGTCAGGGGTATGCAGCACTATTGAAATATTGCAGAAAAGTGCTATAGGACTCGCAAAGTGTAATAGAAATAGCTATATGAAGACCAATATAGTACTACGTTTTGAAAGACTTGGATCACAGCGATAGTTGAAAAACTCCTCCTTACATCACAGCGAGTGGCTGACATTTTACTAAAAACAAGACTGAAATGAGAGGCGGTGGCGTGTGTGTGATAAATTCACTGCCTGTGCCTGCAGCAAAGGCCACTTTAAAAGATTGCGTCACTCGTGGTGCAATTCTGCAATTCAACTGGGGGCCCTTGTGGATGGATGAAATTTGCACTAACTGATCACACAAAAAACACTTTTCCACTCCTCTCTCTCAGTGTGAATGTTAACTCAAGGGCCAGTACTACGTTGCATCACCAGTTCTTGTCCTAACTTGTAACAGTGCCTCTGCTGGATGATCCGATTCCATACATATGGATGGACGCACAGGCTCAGGGGGTTCTTTGAAAAGTAAATGCAACTGTGGGTTAGCGGCAATGCACAATAATTCCATAAAATGCATATCATTATCTGAAATTTTTATCATCTTTCTATCTTCCAATGTCCTTTGATCTAAATAAAAATGATTAACATTGATTCTATTAAAACATATTTAATCTCTTAACAATCTTGTGACAACAAAGTATTTGTGGAACAAGACGTAAGCGCACTCTTATCAATAACATGTTTCTAGCTGAGTCCAAACCTTCACACTCAGAACAAAAGTGCAAGCAATACATTTTCCTCAGTCTTACTCAATTAGGTACAACTACCAATCATCAAACAAAAGTCAGAGTCTCCATTCTAAACCTGCTCATTAGCAAACAACGGGAATACTAAGATTGACCGTCTGTACCCTGTAGAATAGTCTGACCACTTCATGGATTGGTACTCGTTCGCCCCCCCCACTCTCTCCCCCTCCCCTCCATCTCGCATCGACATCCAGGCTGAGGCTCTCTACTACAGCCTGGCATGAGCCCAGCCCTTCCTGTGCTAAAATGAGGGATATTTCTATACCACCTGCCACCAATGACCGATGCTGCCTGCGTCCTGCCCCCCTGCCCTGAGGCTGAGTGCACCATTGCGGGCACTGACGGCAGGCAGGGCAGGCTTCCTTTAAGGACTCTCCCCAATACCCCCCCCCCTCCACTCCTATCCTGACAAGATACAAAATGACATTAAAGCTTTGGAATATGGGTGAAATTGACAACACAAATAGACATCCGGGAGACCTGTTTGGCCACAGGACGACATTCTTAACACTGTCTGTAAGGCTCATGGAGGTACCAGACGACATTCATCTTGTCTTAGACAAGAAGCTCACAACAGAGCAATAATCGTGAAACAGTCCAGTTCTGAGCGCTGCCTGTTGGCAAAGGAAGGCTTTGCTCACAGATGCTCAAGGGCAGACCGTGTTAGTCTTGTTTGTGACTCGGCTCATATGGGTGACAGAGTGAATGTGCTTTCAGAATTCAGGATGGGTAGGGGAGTAATGTGTTCCAAATAATTTCAAACTTCTGGGCAGCAATGACATGATTTAAAGAAAACATTGGTTAAAGCAACTGGTTTGGTGTTGGCTGGCAGTCTTTTGACTTGTTCAACGCTTGTTTTGTGTTTTTGTTTTTTTAAACTGGATGTTGAGGGAACTCCTAAGCCTTCAACATTACAAATTTTAAAAAGAAGATAGGATTGAAGCAAAAATATTTTTGGGTTAAAAAAATAGCTTATTGGCATTAAAGCACCTACACTGAGAGGATATAATCTGTGTTTGGGGTGTCCTGGTTAAAGGACAGAACGGCCTCACGCACAGTGAAGTTAGCCAATGGTTGAAGTGTGGGGGGGGGCATTTCCCCACACAATATTGGGCTGAAAGAAAATATGAATGACACGACAGCAGCCCAGTGGATGGTAAGGGGTGGCCAAAAGCCCTGTTAGTCCGTTTCATAGTATTTACCCCGAGAGACCACTCCACCCTTCTTCAAAGGCAGGGCTGCTTGGGCCTTCATCATTCTTGATCCTCCGCCAGTTGAATATTACCTATCACTCTGTTCGGACAGCAGCGAGTACAGTCACGTGCACACTCCCTCGAGGACCCAGGATGACCCAAGATCTGTTGAACCCGTACCTTACTAGCGTGTGCAGGAAGGGTCACGGCGTGGCCCCACAGCGTGTCCAGGAGGGTCTGAAGCTGGTGTTGTCCTGGGGGGTGGAAGGGGTTGCGAGGGGTTGTGGGGGAGGGGGTCCCCAGGGCTCTGCTGCCAGGAGACCTACTCACCGTATAACTGATTTCCAATGAGCCCTTGTATGTACATCTATCACATGTACAATGGTGTAACGCAAAATGATGGGCCCCTGCAGAATGTGGGGGGTCCCCGAGGGTCCCAATTCAGACGTAGGTTTCACGTAGGTTGAATGGGGGCTGTCCTAAAAGCTGGGGCTCCCCTCTGTACTGGAGGGGGCAGGGACCTGTGTTTCCTCTCTGTGCATTCAGGATGACGGCCTGCAGCAGCTAAGGCGAGCGGGGCGGGCACACTCCACTGGGCAGCAGAACTAGACAGGGGGCAACTGACTGGGCGAGGGGCTTGAAGTTGCCACCAGAGACCAGGGGGCTGCCTAGTACTAGTGCGTACTACTCTTTAGTACCACAGCGGCCGCATCCGTTCTGTTCCGGTTCTTCTTGCTACTTTGTTCTTCTGAAGTCACGCGCTGCACGCACTACAATGCGGCTGCGCATGACAAAATTGGCACCCTGGTCACGAGGCGAGCACCCCCAACCGAAAAGACAGCGGCACTGCGGCGCGCAGACGCACCCTGATAGGCTGATAGACAACTGCGCACCGCCATGGGCCACCGCCACACCAACGAGCCCGGACCTTTTATTTTTAAATTATGTTGTTGTGAAGACAAAGAGCCGTCCTGCCCAGCGCAGTGCGCATGCGCCAACTATTTCATTAATTTAAAGGCTCGGGGCTCGGGCAGGCCGGCAGGGAGTGCGCACGTATGGCACGCAACGCCACCATAGAGTTAAAAAAAATAGAGGCATGCACTGTATCACCGTTGGTGCATGCGTGCACTGTTTGGCCTGGCTAACCAAGTTCCTTACTCTCAGTGCTGAGAGTGAGGGAGCAAGAAACAACAAAGGGTTTGGCTGAAGCGCAGTAAGGCTGCGCTGTATATAGTTCTCAACAAGTGAGGGAGAGGCCCCTGGCTGAAGCGTGGGGGCCCCCTGCGCGGGGCTGCCTGTGATACGCCTCTAATGTTTAAATACAGGCAGTCTGGGCCGGCACGGCACCGTCCCTCGTGGTCGACATGATGTGCTGGTTGGCTGGGGGGCTGCTGACAAGAGAGACATGAGAGGGCCCTTGGAGCGTGTTAGGGCGGGGCCCTTGGAGCGTGCATGGGGGCCCTGGGTCTGGGGATGGGGGGGTGAGACTGTGTTAATACAGTCAGAGTGTTTCATTTAACCCGCTACTGTCTGCTAGCGCCTAAGCCCAAAGCTGCATTGCTTGCAGCCGTCTTCTTCCTCTGCCGAGAGTAGTGAGGCCAGGGAGCCCCCTGACCCCCCCTGACCCGCGGGGCCCCCCCCGCACCGCGGGGGCTGCGGGGGCCTGTGTTACGCCCCTGCTGAGTCAGTTAGAATTATAAGATGTTACAATCTAACTGTCCATTCTGGCCTATGGGGAACAGGTAGCCTTGCAATAGTGAAAAAAGAAAATGTCTGTAATTCACTATTAGGACATGCCACACACATCAACTTTTACCTACAATGCACCCTGCCCTTGGGCCTATCATAGGGGTGACTAATATGAATAAAAGGGAAGGTTTAGGGACTGGTAAGTGGGTGCACTTGCCCAGTCAACATGGCAGTACCAGACTGCACACAGGCTTTGCATTGGCAGGCCTGAGACACACTTTACAAGCTGCTCCAGTGGGTGGCACAATCAATGCTGCAAGCCCACCAGCAGCATTGGGTTTACAAGCCCTGGGCGCACGCAGTGCAGTTTACTAGGGTCTGACAAGTAAGCCAATCATGGAGTCACTAATCCATACATCAGTTTACCATAGGGGGCCCTTGCACTGTGGCACTGGACAGCAGTGGCACAGTGCCCAAAAGCATCGAAAACCAGCAAAAACATAGGAGGCAACAGCAAAAAAAGGAAGGGAGACCCACGGCAATGGTACCAAGTCTAACATGCATGAAATGAAAGTTTGACTTTGATCTTTCCAGCGTGATGCGTTTTAATTCACAAGCCTAACCAACAAAACCTATAGACAGGATGCCTATAGCATTGCATTCAGGAGCATCCTAAAGATCCGATGGTTGGGTAGGTGGAGTGTTTCAAGCCGTGGGTGTGCCCACACAGTAAGATACAGAGAGCCATGCAGACCGGATATTTGTTCCATTCAACAATTCTACCATTGAGGGGACTGTAACCGCAGGAGGCCAATTTTGAAGGTCGACTACCTGCATCGGTCTCCAACTCCCTGGAGTTTATGGCAGCAACAGAGCATTGGCCAAATGAAGGAATTGAAAGAAAGAGAGAGGAATGGAGTGTGGCTGGTTAAACCTTTTGGCCAGGGCTGCTTTTAGGTCCCAGGCCGGCTTTCCATTAGCCTATTTTGTGGTTTGATTCTGGTGTTGGGGATCTCTGCTGTACAAACTTTGTTTATTTTCATACCACAGCGTACTTCCGGTCGCAAAGCAGTGGTTAGCTTCTTTATTAGATTTCTTGAAGGTTGTGTCATTGAAAATGCTACTCACATCGGCCTAGTTCTATACATGCAACCTTTTACAGTTCTATTAGTATACTTAAACATATTTAATGTAGAAATACTTTAACTAGCTGCACACTTACTTTTTTTGATGTGTGTTTGATGATGTCACAGTGCATTGGAGTTCAGATCCCATACGCCACTTCCTTAAAAGCTTCATGGCTACTCAACCTCCCTCAACTCAAAGTATCAATTCCCAATATGTAGACTATGGCACTTTACGTAGTAAGATAGGAAAGGGACCCCAGTGTGACAGAGGACTGAGTTGTCCAGATTTGATAGTTCATAGACAGAAAGTTAGGTGAAGCATTAGTACTAGTCTCCTTCTGGGGTAAGCATAGAAGGAGATCAAATAAAAATTAAAATTAGTGAATTAATTTTTTTACAATTCAATAAATAAAATGCTACTTATTTTAGAAATGTTTATAAGATGCATATCTAATCAGATGCACAACCTCATTTATTTAAAATGGAGAAAAGCAACAGTAGGCCTGAGTGCATTGAGCGCCTTTTAACGGTGTCTGCATTGTGAACCCAAAATTAACAGAAAGTGCCTCAGTCATTAACCCACCACAATAATCCTTCAATGTATTAACTTTTCATCTCAAGCATCCAGAATTGGTTGCTAAATCTTTCTGAGGCCAAACAGTAAAAATAAAACAAATACTAAACTAAAATGAGGATTGGTATGGTCTATCAAGAATCCATATTACATTTGTTGGGGGCCATTTTTGTGTTTCCTTTTTTCGTAAGCATAGCCTTTCAGTTTTGTATTCAACATGGTTTGACAAGGGATAAAACAATTGTGCACTTTGTCATTTATAATCTGGCAACATACTGTTCTAAATCTTTCTTGTATCCTAAATTACTGTTTATCTGGCACGATAGTGTCTTTGTCTAATCGACATAGCTACCTTAGATAGTTTCCTTTTCTGCCACTGTGAAAATATGTTGTATACGTGGAAGGATTTTTACACAATGTGAACCTCGCAATAAAGGAAAGTAGTGTTGTACAAATGAAAGTGGGGAGGGCAAAGTGAGCTGAAGTTGGACTTGATCAAATGTAGAAGGGATCTTTAATGGCTTCCAAGCAAACAAGGTTATTCCTGCTGATCCTGGATGATGTGGTCCTTGGATTCTTCTTCTGCTTTTTCTTGCAGTGGAGGAGTAAAGGTGTTTGCAGATCAGTCTAGGGATGCAGTTCCAGGTCCCTGTTTCAAAAGAAAGCCTGTTTTCTGTTCTTTGCCTTCTTGTGTGTTAACCATTTCATTACGACAACGTGATTTCATTATAAGGGGATATTTACCTGATCTCTTCTTTGGTGGAATCCAATAAAATACAATATCCTTAAAGAAAATGTATGATTTAAGATTTGCGTATCAACAATGTATTATGCAAAAATACGTATAATCTATTGTTCATAACAAATAGGCAGGTAAATAGCATGTATATTCCAGAAGTGCTACAGTGTTGGGGAAAAGTTTCCATTGTGATAAGCATCTTGTTAAAAATTGTGCAGAAGAAAAATAGGCTTCTTGTGATGGCACCATTTTAACAGTGCACACGATTAATTGGTGTTAGATATTGAAATCAAACAACAGACATACAATGTTGATCTAGTCATCAAAAATAAGAGATCCGCAAAAAGAAGTATGATTTTGAGGCAAGTGTTCAAGAAATGATATTAAGTCATGTTCTCATGTTTGTTTCAGTTTGCCCTTTGATTGAGGCATTTTAGATAACAAAGATGTCATGCTGTTCCTCGTGCTATTTTCATTTCTAAAAAAAGAGGTTATGTCTATTTTGAACAATGTTTTTATAGCTATAAAATAATGAGATATCTGAGTGAATCAGCTTACCTACTCTTAGGCCAGCATTATCAATGTAAAGATTATGTCAAAAAGACGGTTGGGAGCTGGATGACCTTTCAATGTGCATGGTAATTACAGCTATCTATAATTCCTCAAAAATCGATGTATCTGCAGAGCCTCAGCTGTTTTAGGAAATGAGTAAATCTTTTTTCTCAAACAAATGCACTATATGTATTCATTGGCAGTTAGGAACTGTGAATCTGGTTCAGGAAGCATCTCTACTGTGAGCATTTGTTTCTTGCTCCAGACATGTTCGAGTTATTCCTGAATTTTCATGAGTTGGAGTTTTTACTCAAGGCAAAATGTTGGGTAAATGAATCTCCATATTTTTAGCATTCAGGTTCATTATCAGTCTGTTCCAGAGACTCAATAGTTTGTACTGTGCTGATACATAGATGTAAATATTTATAAAAATAAACAAATTCATTAATATAAGTGCAAAATGATTGTAAAAACGATTAGCTGTGGATCAACCCATTTGTAATTAGCCACACTTCACTGTTCTTAAGGTTAGTAGTCCAGTATTTCCAACAAGTGACTTCCGCAAAAGGGAAAAGAGAGGCTGATATAACCTCCCCACCCACCTCTTCCACCTATGTGTAGGCATGTAAAAGGGATGTTAGTAGCCCCAATCCAAATCTAAATCATCTGAGCCCTGCACGAGGGGCACACGCGAACAAGGTTATTGTCAATAGGATGTCAACTGAGAAGAAAGGGGAGTAGGAGGTCACCATGGTGGGAGGGGTTAACAGGGAGAGGGAGGAAACCAGTTATCTGGAGATTCCTGGGGGAGGGAAATTGAATAGCAAGGCAGGTGGAGGCGTTCTTCGAGATCTGAGAATGTTTTGTTAAAACATAATTTTGGTTACTTGCAAGTGAGGTGTTGTTTGAAGAATAGAATCATCATCTCTGTCCTGAAGTTACGGAAGGAGCGAGCCTGACAAATTTCAGAAGCAGTGGAGTTTCATAAATACAGTACATAGCAAGACAAGGCCTGGGGACATTATTCTGTGCTCACCGGTCTCTCTTCTGGCAATGATGCAGGCTCGTTTTTTTAACCCTACACGTTTTGCACTTGGATCATGGGTGTCTGTTTGCATGATGTGACCTTGTTGAGTGTCTTGTAAACTGGTTTATCAAGTCACTCTGGAAGGCAGGTGCAGTATGGGGAGGTTTCCTGGATGCTGTAGTGCTTCTGTCAATTTACTATGTGGAAAGTACTATGCAGGGGCTCAGATGGCTGTCTGGGATACCAGCAAGTAGGGAACTGCCTCACTCAAGTTGAGAGTGCACTAGCACCTGTATGATTGTTGCAGCCTGATGAAGAATAGATTTAGTCTGTGGAGCAGTGCCAGCTGATACTTGGTGATCTTTGGCCAGATGTATGAAAGTAAGAAAAAGTAATTCCTATTTTGTGAATTAAATGGACCGCAAATTGGGGTACACATTTTTTAATGTTCAAATGCTAACCCCTTCTGATAGTGCTTGATTCACATTTGCTAAATACTGAACCACTGTCAGTGAATCCGTGTGAGTCGTAAATTGCGAATCCTGTAAGTGAAAGCCTCCTTCGAAAGAGGAGATGACATTACAATTAGAGCACAGTGGTGGACTCAAGAGGTGTGTGATCAGTGTGCTTGGAGCCTCCAGATCATATTTGAAAATGTATGCCCTGCAGACAAAGATGAGGGGGCGAGAAAGAGGAAACATTTTCTGATGTGGAGCTAGAGATTTTGGCAGAGTACTTGCTTCACAATAATGATCTTTTTGGAAACAAGTGTCTGTCTGTGCCAGAGGCAAATAGGAAAAGATTTGGATGGCAACCTTTGAAAAGATTAATGCTGTGAGAGTCATCAAGTGTAACATTGAAGAAAAAAGGAAGCAGCACTATAACTTACGGGTTGTACATAGAAGACGATAGCCACCAAGCTCAGAGAAGGAGCTGCCACTGAGGAAGAAGCCCCTTTTGTTGCCCAGGCTACACTATTTGAAAAGCTGGTTGAATCCATCAAAACAACAAAAGGAGAGTCCCCGGCTACATACATTGACAGCTCAGACCACTATCCTAGACCAACTGGTAATTGGCATAATGCTATTTTTCATCATTAAAACAATAGTTAATACGCTGTGTATGTTTCAGAATGATAAACAATTTTTAACTACCATACCATGGCAATGAATAGTTTATTTTTCCCATTTCTAGATGATATGTGTTAAGTTAGGTGCATTATAGGAGTTGCAATTTTGCCATACAAATTCAATAAATTAAAAAAACATTATGTGCAATATTTATGCGCTATATGCCTTTAAATGGTGACATTTAATTCAGAAAAGAAATCTTTCAAAAGTATTAGTTATTAAGAAATATATTTAGAATTTTGTATAGATGAACTAATTCAGCAGGAGGATGCGAAGGGATCCACAAACGTTGACACACAGACACCAACAAATTCTGCCACAACCATCTTCATTACAACTTCAGGTAAGTGTGTGCGTGTATGTGTGTGTGTATATATATATATATATATAT
The DNA here is from genome assembly GCF_964263255.1 of Lissotriton vulgaris. NCBI lineage: Eukaryota > Metazoa > Chordata > Amphibia > Caudata > Salamandridae > Lissotriton > Lissotriton vulgaris. The sequence goes on along the minus strand of NC_141687.1, from coordinate 694,032,997 downwards.
ATATATTTATATATATAAATATATATATATATATATATATATATAACGGCTTCACTTGCACCAGCCTGTCGCACTCCAAGGCGGGTGCCTGCCAGTCGGGGGTGCACCCGACGACAATGTCAGCTCCGACAATCCCTCCCCACAATCCTTGGGAATTAGGAGGCAGCACTCCAAAGATAGATGCACAAAGATTTTAATCTCACAAGCGCTTTCGGCACTCGGCCTTCGTCAGGTATGAGACGCTGAAAATCAACAATAGATTGTATTTAAACTCCCGCGTTGCACGGGTAATAAACATAAAGGTAGGACTAACCTCAAAAGATAATTCAAACATAGAATGGCGGTCGCCATCTTGTAATGGTAATGGTTGCAATGTGTTATACACATATATTCAAACATCCATGAGTAATATCTCAATATGTTTCCACAAAATGCAACAATATCAACTAAATCATAGCGCCCTGTATGGGCATACACCATGTAAGAGGTCCCTCTCTTTTCTTTATGCTATATCGCCCTGGATGGGCATGAATCCATAACGGTATCTACAACGTGCACAACCCTTATGGAATTAAATCGTTTACATGATAGAAGTTCATTCATCCTTTCATATATACACAGTAAATAAACATGAAGCAAAGTTAAAGTCAATAGGAATCAAATCATCCCAGGTGCACAGCTAAGTCCTCATGCATGTTCAATCCGGCCGGCGTTTTACTTAGCAAATCGATTATATATCGGGATTCCAAACGCCTTAATTTCAGGAGTCTGTCGCCACCCCTTACATTCACCGGGACAGAGTCTAAGCAGAAAAATGTCAACAATTCTCTGTTGCGAGCGTGCTCCTTGTCAAAATGTCTCGCAACCGGATAAGTTGCATCTGCATTCTGTATCGCTCTTTGGTGCTCCAGTATCCTCAGTTTTACTGGATTGGTGGTACTGCCCACATACCTTCTGCCACAAGGACATGTTAGACAATACACCACGTAAGGCGTAGAACATGTGAGGAATTTCAAAATTCTTTTAGGCTCTTTGACGCCTGGGATGCTGTATTGGGTTACTCGTTTGCTTCCCTTGCATGCCTTGCATCGTCCGCAGGGAAAGAAACCCTTCATAGGTTCAATTTTCAGTTTTGGTTTTAATTCATCATGGTGACTATGAACCAAATAGTCCTTCAATGCTCTTGCTTTTCTGAATGTTATCATAGGATAGGAGGGCAAATCATGTTTTATGACATTGTCCGTCATCAAAATGTTCCAATGTTTCCGCAAGATGCGTTTGATGTCACAAGAGTTCCTCGAATATGTGGTTATTAATCTGAATTGCCCATTCTGCGATTGTTTGTTCTTCTCTTTGTCTTCCAACAATGTGCTCCTTTCAAGGGTTTCAACTTTACTTAATGCTTGCTGCAAAGTTCTAGCATTATATCCCCTTGCTTTGAACCTTTTTATACTTTTTTATTCAGACTCCTGAAATTAAGGCGTTTGGAATCCCGATATATAATCGATTTGCTAAGTAAAACGCCGGCCGGATTGAACATGCATGAGGACTTAGCTGTGCACCTGGGATGATTTGATTCCTATTGACTTTAACTTTGCTTCATGTTTATTTACTGTGTATATATGAAAGGATGAATGAACTTCTATCATGTAAACGATTTAATTCCATAAGGGTTGTGCACGTTGTAGATACCGTTATGGATTCATGCCCATCCAGGGCGATATAGCATAAAGAAAAGAGAGGGACCTCTTACATGGTGTATGCCCATACAGGGCGCTATGATTTAGTTGATATTGTTGCATTTTGTGGAAACATATTGAGATATTACTCATGGATGTTTGAATATATGTGTATAACACATTGCAACCATTACCATTACAAGATGGCGACCGCCATTCTATGTTTGAATTATCTTTTGAGGTTAGTCCTACCTTTATGTTTATTACCCGTGCAACGCGGGAGTTTAAATACAATCTATTGTTGATTTTCAGCGTCTCATACCTGACGAAGGCCGAGTGCCGAAAGCGCTTGTGAGATTAAAATCTTTGTGCATCTATCTTTGGAGTGCTGCCTCCTAATTCCCAAGGATTGTGGGGAGGGATTGTCGGAGCTGACATATATATATATATATATATATATATATATATATATATATGTATATATATATATATATATATATATATATATATATTCACTGAAAAAACCATAGGTTATAGACCATATATAGTTAGGAATTCGCATTTACAAAACCTTATTTTACTCACACAAAACCATTGAAATTCCATATATAGTTGGTTGCACTAACTATATATCGCGCACCCGCAATCCACTGCTGATGATGTCACATATTACATCATTCATGACATGGTCAGTGACATCACTGATGACATCACTGATGACATCTCAAATGACATCACTGATTACATCTCAAATGACATCACTGATGACATCACTGATGACATCTCATTTGACATTACTGATCACATCACTGATGATATCATTCATGTGATAATACGATGAACCTCTTCAGACTCTAATATAACCTTAGATACAATCAGTGTAAACAGACACTCACAGACTGTCACTCATCCATGGAGTTACTCACACACCTAGTCAGTCATGCAAAGAATCAATCACACCTCCATTTCCTCAACTATACAGTTATACAAACTTTACTTATTCAAACATATACTAACACATATTTACTCTCTTATACATTCCCTGATACAAGTTCACAATGATCCATACAGCCACTCACACATTCACTGGCTCTTATGCACAGTTATTTATATATGTCAACTCTCACATGTACTGTGTTTTACATATGTACTTACTTTGACATGTAGCACTGAGATATCCATTCACTCACCAATACACTCATGCACACAGTCAACCGCCCATACAGCTGTTTCCACATGCACTTTTGAAACCATACATCTAGTGAATCAACTGCTCACACATGTATGCACAGAGTCATACACCTCCCAGCCACCCACACACACACTCAGTCTCCCATACAAATACTTGGGCAACCAATCAATAACCCATATAGTTACTCATATAGCTACTTATCAACACATGCAACAGTTTACAGAACAACAGACATAATGATGCACAAATTAAGACAGTTTAGTCACTAACCCATGCACTCAGTGAGACACATTTAATCACTCACTCATACAGTCAGTCATGCACCTACTAAATCCTTCATCCAGACACTTATACATCCACTCATTCTTCAATATGTAAGACATATTTTAACTTTACAGAAACATACAGTCACTGGATGTTGTCATCAGTGATGTCATCAGTGATGTCATTTGAGATGTCATCAGTGATGTCATCAGTGATGTCACTGACCATGTCATGAATGATGTAATATGTGACATCATCAGCAGTGGATTGCGGGTGCGCGATATATAGTTAGTGCAACTAACTATATATGGAATTTCAATGGTTTTGTGTGAGTAAAATAAGGTTTTGTAAATGCGAATTCCTAACTATATATGGTCTATAACCTATGGTTTTTTCAGTGAATTTTCAAGGTTTTGTAAATGCTAATTCCTAACTATATATGGTCTATAACCTATGGTTTTTTCAGTGAATTTTCAAGGTTTTGTAAATGCTAATTCCTAACTATATATGGTCTATAGCCTATGGTTTTTTCAGTGAATATATATATATACATACATATATAAACATATATCATCGGTATATCTATATAAATACAAACATAAATGCATGCATACATATACTTATATGCATTTTAGGGTTGTTAGGGCGTTTTCGTGTGTATTATGTTGCTTTTTTAGGGCTTTTGGGTCAATTAAGTAGGGTTCCCGGAGCCTAGGGCTGAGGGGCCGGTTCAGTTTCGTGCGTATTGGTGTTGGCAAGGTTTTGAGGGATTTTGGCGGTTTTTGGTCGAGATTTGGCCGTTTTATGGCTTTTTTTGTGCTTGCGGGGGGCGCGTATTCGGGTTGAAATTCGTCCCCGTTCCAGTGGATGGATTGGGCTGAATTTTGGTGAGATGTTAGGGAATCGCTGGAACTAGTGTCCAGCCAAGTTTGAAGCGGATCGGAGCAGTGGAAGTGCTTTAAAGAGCAATTTTTGTGCGGAGTAGTGAATTGCCATGTTATTCAATGGGAGTTTTTGGTGCGCGTGGAGAAGGTGAATTTGGGGTGTTCCAGTTGCGCTAGAGGGACGGGGCTTGGGTGAGCTGTAGGGAGAGTGGATCGGCAGGTGTGCCGAATTTTTGGGTTTTGTTGGCCGAAGGGAAGGGTGTGCTTGGGCAAAGTCGATTTGGTGAAAACGGTGCGTTATTTACATGAAAGTTGAAAAAACACTAATAAAAGCAAAGCTAAAAAGCCACCTCATTACAAACAGAATGGCTTTAACTTAAACGAGGGCGAGATCTATTGCATTTTCAATGCTTGTTTACTTTGGTTCCATCAAGAAGGCATTCAGATGTGTCACACATTTGCCATAAATTCTGAATGTTAGCACTCTAGTTGCACATTAGATCACTGTAGTAATGCTACTGCTCACCAGGGACGTCTGCTGCTGGTATTCAAAGTGCATGTTTCAGTCTGCATGTCAGAATTTTTTTAATGAAATAGAAGAGGATTTGAGAAGTCACTCAAAATGATCCCTAATTTTTCTTTCTGAAGCACTAATCATACTTTCTATGGCAAAATTAACCCCCTCATGTTGTTCCTTTTTAAATTGAGTGTTTTCAGACTTACCACTTCATTCCAATCACGATGGCTTCTGGTGTGCCATACTTTTGTCATAAGTAAGACTGTTAGCGCTCTAGTTGTTCTTTAGAACACTCTGGGACATTCTGTCATTGGGCTATACTTGGGGTATATCTGGGTGATATTTGGGCTACATTTAGGCTCTTTTGTCTCTGGTGGCCATCTTGGGAGACTATGTCAGAATTTTTTAATGAAATTGAAGAGGGTTTGAGAAGTCACTCAAAATGTGCCCTAATTTTTCTTTCTGCAGCACTAATCATAATTCATATGGCAAAATATACCCCCTCATTTTGTTCCTTTTTAAATTAAATGTTTTAAGAGTTACCACTTTATTCCAATCAAGATGGCTTCAGGTGTGCCATACCTTTGTAATAAGTAGGACTGTTAGCGCTCTAGTTGTTCTTTAGAACACTCTGGGACATTCTGTCATTGGGCTATACTTGGGCTACATCTAGGTGATATTTGGGCTACATTTGGGCTCTTTTGTCTCTGGTGGCCATTTTGGGAGACTGCATGTCAGAATTTTTTAATGAAATAGAAGAGGATTTGAAAAGTCACTCAAAATGTGCCCTAATTTTTCTTTCTGCAGCACTAATAATACCTTCTATTGCATAATATACCCCCTCATTTTGTTCCTTTTTAAATTAAATGTCTTAAGAGTTACCACTTTATTCCCATCACGATGGCTCCAGGTGTGCTATACCTTTGTAATAAGTAGGACTGTTAGCGCTCTAGTTGTTCTTTAGAACACTCTGGGACATTCTGTCATTGGGCTATACTTGGGCTACATCTGGGTGATATTTGGGCTACATTTGGGCTCTTTTGTCTCTGGTGGCCATTTTGGGAGACTGCATGTCAGAATGTTTTAATGAAATAGAAAAGGATTTGAGAAGTCACTCAAAATGTGCCCTAATTTTTCATTCTGCAGCACTAATCATACTTTCTATGGTAAAATATACCCCCTCATGTTGTTTCTTTTTAAATTAAATGTTTTAAGAGTTACCACTTTATTCCAATCAAGATGGCTTCAGGTGTGCCATACCTTTGTAATAAGTAGGACTGTTAGCGCTCTAGTTGTTCTTTAGAACACTCTAGGAGGCTGCAGTAGAACACAAAGGAATCAACTGACAGTCTCTGTCCTTGTTGGATGTACATGTTTTACTGAGAATGTCAGACTTCATTTTCACATGACTGAGAAAGATAATGTGAATTTACAGAAAATATGCTTTCAGTTTAGCTTATAGATCCCCTTCCAAACCACTGTGGGAAATCATGAGATATTAGTTTTCTTTCAAACAATATTCATGATATCACAGCAGAAGGTTTTTTCACATGGTAAAATCACCTTAGAACCCACCACAATTCCTAAAACGAGTATGGTACCATCAACAAATGATTTATAATGTAACTAAAGTCCTAAAACTCTCTATAAACTACAATGCTTTTTAATGAGGTGCTATCATGTATATTGGTCCCAAGATGGCTGCCAACACTTCTTGGATGAAGTGCTGACAGCCAATCAGATCAGATGTGTGGTTAGGCTCCGCCCAGATATATATCTTTTTTTGAACCTAAATTACTCAAAATCCACTGGAGCACATATATTGAGACCTAGCAAAGGCACATCGGGCTAACAGTCCCTACAATTTTGCCAAGTTTCGTGCAAATCCATTCAGCCGTTCGAGCTAAAAGTGAGGCCAACCGCCCTATGGAAATTAACATGGGAAAAACGCGTTTTGGGACCCCCCTTTTTTCTCGGCCCCCCCTTGATGAAACCCCCCCAAATTGTCAGGGGCTGCTCAGAAACAAAATGTTCCATTTTCCTGAAAATTTCAGCCAATTCCGTCCACAAACGCCAAAGTTATCAGACATAGAATTTTCAAAAATCCCATAGAGAAAAAATCCTAACTATATATACCTACTGGCGACCGCCAGTAGGTAATATATATATATATATATATATATATATATATATATATATATATATATATATATATATATATATATATATATATATTGAAGCTCCAAGTTTCCCACAAAGAATAGACGCACTCGGACATTTCAGCAAGCAGCAGGGCTTTTAATAGGTAAACCGGAACTTGCATACCAATCCGAAATTACAGCTTTGACTGTCTTCTTCGCCTGACGCATTTCAGTGCTACTCCGCACTTTCTTCAGAGGCTCGACAATCCTGTGATGTTCCTGCCACACCCTCCAGTTAAATCAAAGAGTTTTTGCCCTCCAATGGGCTGCTCCGTTGAGCGTGCAGTGATTTCTGGGTCTTGTAGTGCAGTCAGTCATCATATCCCAGACGGGTATTCGTAAATCTTGCTGTTGACAAAAAACCCTGGATGGGCCTCAGCACACAAGTCCGGTATAATCCTCTTGGAATGCCCCACATCAACAGAGCTTTGTTGTATACAGAGCCCCGTGGCCCCTTCGTTTTAAAGGGCGGTGCGTCTCTTACGGCTGGGACGCCGCGTGTATATTGAAGCTCCAAGTTTCCCACAAAGAATAGACGCACTCGGACATTTCAGCAAGCAGCAGGGCTTTTAATAGGTAAACCGGAACTTGCATACCAATCCGAAATTACAGCTTTGACTGTCTTCTTCACCTGACGCGTTTCAGTGCTACTCCGCACTTTCCTCAGAGGTTCGACAATCCTGTGATGTTCCTGCCACACCCTCCAGTTAAATCAAAGAGTTTTTGCCCTCCAATGGGCTGCTCCGTTGAGCGTGCAGTGATTTCTGGGTCTTGTAGTGCAGTCAGTCATCATAGCCCAGACGGGTATTCGTAAATCTTGCTGTTGACAAAAAACCCTGGATGGGCCTCAGCACACAAGTCCGGTATAATCCTCTTGGAATGCCCCACATCAACAGAGCTTTGTTGTATACAGAGCCCCGTGGCCCCTTCGTTTTAAAGGGCGGTGCGTCTCTTACGGCTGGGACGCCGCGTGTGTATTGAAGCTCCAAGTTTCCCACAAAGAATAGACGCACTCGGACATTTCAGCAAGCAGCAGGGCTTTTAATAGGTAAACCGGAACTTGCATACCAATCCGAAATTACAGCTTTGACTGTCTTCTTCGCCTGACGCGTTTCAGTGCTACTCCGCACTTTCCTCAGAGGCTTGACAATCCTGTGATGTACCTATTAAAAGCCCTGCTGCTTGCTGAAATGTCCGAGTGCGTCTATTCTTTGTGGGAAACTTGGAGCTTCAATATATATATATATATATATATATATATATATATATATATATATATATATATATATATATATATATATATTTATAGGTTAATTTTTGCTTCCCAGGCTGAAACCACAGAAAATATATATATATAAATATATGAGTGCGAAAACTCCAAGCACCACCTCCAGTCCACTGCGGATCGGCGAAGTAAGCAGGAGATGGACCACCAGACAGGATTACAAGTTTCTTTATTGCATTTCTTGGAAGGGTAGAAGGGCAAGACGCGTTTCGGGCTGGAACAGCCCTTGTTCACATGCAAAAGACTAAATGTAACTTTTTTCTTTTTGTAATGCTAGTGACGCTTCTGTGGCCCACCTCCAACATGGTCATGTGACCGTAAAAATGGAAGACATGCATTCAGTATCTAGCGTGCAAAATGAGCCATAAATAACAGAGTATTTAAGTTATCCATATATAAATATACATTATTTAAGAATAAAATCAGAAAAATAATTATAAAACCAAAATAGATTGTTATAACAGGATAAATCCTAATTTCTGATAATAATACCACGGCATTCTATAGATCGCTCATTGCAAAATTTGATTTACCACATAGTGTATGTCAACAGTGTCAAGAGCTGGTAGGACAAACAGGAGACCTTATTGTGCTGCTATGGTGACTCTTAGTCAATGCCTAAAGTGCGGAAAATATTCTTACATGTGCAAATAAAGTGGAATAAAGTGCTATAGTGCATGATAAAATCAACCTGTAATTGCAATGCAAATATGCCAAATTATCAATTGGGAACAAAGCCACATTTTGTCAATAAGAGGCCTAACATTAAAACATTACAAATTTGGTCAAATAATTTATCATGATAAAAAAGTGAATAAAACACCTAGTGTATAAAACCATATATACCAAAATCTGATTAAAATCAGAAAAATACATATTTATATATACACATCTATATACACTGAGGGTAGCTGTGAAGCTGTAGAAAATATACTGGTGACTAACAGGGAACCTGACTAGCCAACAAGTGTAGTGTAGTTGCTATTTTCCCAATAGGCTCTGCGCATTGGAATAACATAAACAGCAGTGTAGACGTAGGACTGAGGTCTTCTAGGTCTCTACTGACTATGTTAAACTTAATTTAGGTTTGCGCCACTGGAAATTTTCTTGAATGAATAGGGAGGGATAAGCTTCTCTGGCTCAGACAAGAAGGCAATCAGCTTCTGACCACCATATAACATGACAACTTTGCTCCCCCTTAGAATAAGAGTAAATCTCTAGAGTCGTGTGAAAACAATAGACAGCTATTTCACTCAGTCAAATGTGCGTTCTTAGTTTCACCAGAGTGCAGAGAAGAGAGAGACGGGCGTTTTCAATTAAAGGTATTATTTATTGAGCAGCCTTCCTTCTCATGCAAGAGAAATGAATTGCCACAATTGCAATACTTAATATAAAGTAAAGTACGTACAGTAAAAGGAGTATTATGAAATAATACTGTAAAAGCATTGATATGGTTTCTTAGCCATAAGACACTTTAAAATGGATAAAATATATACATACATATATACATTGACTAACGTGCTCAACTGATGCTTCTAAAATGCGCCTACCCCGGTGTACCTGACCTAAGCCTAATACGTGGGAAGGAGTAAGTAAGTAGCAGTTTAAGTTAAGTTGGTTTTGCCAAGAATCTGATTCAAGAATTCTCTCTAAGGGTTTAGTCAGCACTGTACCTTGGGAATAGAATATAGGAGGTCTGGTATCTCTCTTTCAGGACTCGATATCCCAGTCACCCGCAAGGGTAGGCTGGAAACGCCGGAGCTGGATTTTCTCGGCAGGAGAAAAGACAGCGTCTTTCTCAGTGTGTCAAAGAGGAGGGGCAGCGTCCGTGGGCTCTTCGCATCAGCTGGGCTCTCGGCAAGTAGATAGCTGCTCTGCTCCAAAACCACCACCGTGTGTTTGCTTAAGGCAACGTTGGTATATTTATACCTGAAAGGTGCTGAGTTTGACGTAAGGTTTGGACATAAGACATCAATAAAGATGTCACTAAGAACTGGCTGTTCTTACAGTGCTCGCAGGAGTTCTATTACAAATCAAAACAAAGCAAGTGGGGACTTCCCAGGTTGCTGGAGGTTTGGTGTGTCGAAAGAACTCGTTGTGCTTTCTAGGAATCCAAGGAAGTAGCTTTTGCCGTGCCTTGGACTGCAAGGGCGATTTACTGAAATATGGATCTGATTCTTATGCCATTATAGGGATATTATTGATTGTAGCCGTACAAGGGCATAAAATAGCAATATTGATTCAGGTTCCTAGATAAAAACACAATACCCACTCCACGATCTAATGTCCATCATTACTAAAACTAAGCAATAGTAAACATGTAAAGGTGCATGTGTATTCCAACCCAACCCAAAATAAATTTTTGCATTTGAAATGGTGTATGCGAAATGCACGAAAGATTATTGGTACTGTACGTTTATCAAGCAGTGTAATCATTCAGTAGAAAGGATGCGTATATATTTAGCTGAACGATTTGCGAAAATTACACATGAAATGTCTCTTAATTCAGAAAAGAAGGTCGAGACTATTTCATCACATATAAATGCAATTGCTTGTGCTTGTGCTAGAGGCTGAGGTAATATTTTGTCTCTAGAATTACTAAAAATAGAAGCTCTGTTCTTTAAGAATAGTTCTACTTTAAGCAGAGTACATGTGCCAGAAAAAGGGTAAATATTTTGGAATTCTGAAAAAAAAAAATTGTTTTCAGGGGAGAAAATAGTTCCAATTGTTTTCAGTAGCTTTTGTGTATCAAAGCCGAAGGCCGAATTCAGAGTTCAGGGGAACGCTGTGTGCCGGTTTGTTTAAAAAGTTATTATTTCTGTTCAGGGGAGAACATCATTTCAGGCAGATGTGCAAAAAAACAGTCTACAGCTTCAGGTGAAAGTTCGAAAATGCTGCAACGGTGCAGTCGTGAGAACGATTGCTATCATCGATGTCAGGATCAGCAATGCTCACAGAAGGCCGTACCTTGGTGATGTTGCTCTCATCTCGTGCTTCACTGCCACCTAATCGTAGTGGTGAAGTTTCAACGAATGCCATCATCAGGATTGGTAACCGCTGGGGACAACACGATGCATGAGCCATTACAGGACTTAGCAAAGTATCGATATCCATTGGTACTGCTGATTGTAGTGTAAGACAGGTGTCCAACACGCATTCTTCTCCGCATAGCATACATCGAAGCACAGGTAAGATGCAGTTCTGCCATATAGGTCTGAATGAAAGAAACCAGGTCATATTCAGATCTCTTAGTCGGGCTAATCCAAGGACTTTAGTTATGCGGTCCCGATAGCGTATAGCTAGGATCGTTTCTTCTTGTCTGCGGTTTGGCTTGCCATATCAGAGCAGAAGAGTAAAAAATTAAATTCCTGCTACGAGTCCCAAAAGTAGTGGTAGGCCGCCAAAGACAGAATGGACAAAATTGGGAAAGATGCCCAGGACTGCTTCGAAGGGTGTTAACAGTCCCGAAAAAATTGTCTTAAATACATGTGCGATGCCACTGGTATCTGACATATTGAGAATTTGGCTTAGCATTTCTACGAAATGCACGGGGCAATTAGTTGATAAAAGTGTATGTATCCCTGCTGTTGTCCTTGCAACTTGAAGATCATACGTTTCTTTTGATGACGTTAATGGCACGGTTGTCTGTAAAAGAACAGACTTCATTCTGCTTAAAGTATCAATTCGTATAGAAGAGATATTCAAAGAAGGCCAAATCGTCGCCTCTGTATCAGGAGGGCCGTTTGGATACAATACTTGCATACAGCAAGTGACCATGGAACTAACGCTTACGAGATATGCTTTCCCTGGTACCATGCCACAACAGCTGTGGTCCGTTATTAGAACGTAACTCCTGTTAGAAAGTTGTCTAAAGAATGGCTCTATCTGTGTTGCAAGTGTGCCGTGCTGGTGGCATGAAAGGTTATTTGAAGTCCCCTCACAGGCCCCATGCAAATAATACCTTGGCATAGAAGTATACCGCTTAGTGATCATTTACAATTATTACCACTAAGAAATACATTCTAGTTCTTGTCACTATAACAGGTGTGTGTGTATAAGGTAATTTCCATGATGACTTAATGTACCCTTTACCCAAACTTGCACACTGGCCTGCTGGTACATATTCTTGGCAATTTTTAAATTGGAAAGTTGTTATCAGAATTGTGATTATTCTGTGTACTATCCATTCAATGACAGGTCTTTCTGACATTGTCAATGGTAATCTCTCAAGTTTTTCAATGCTCAGAATTGTATAGTCTGCTCCTTTTTGTGCCAAACTGATTTGTTTATCAGTAAGGTTAAAGATAGAGAATAATGACGTTATGTTTATCATACGCCATGGCACGTAGCCTGAACGCAGGTTTTGCAAAGTCCAGCCTAGCTGTACAATAGAACGTAATTGGGACTGACCGTGTTGTAACATTAGCAAGTCCTGATCTATTATATTGATAGCAGATGATACAATACTGTCCAGTGAATATATTCTGGAGGACAGAGTCATTAATCCATTGTCCACAACAGAAAGCGATTTTTCCAAATTAATACGATCGATTTCTCGTATTTTCTCTGCTGTCTCAATTTGAGTTACTTTCCAAGCTTCGTTGTACGCAGCGTATATACTGGCCGCTATGAAACGTTTTTGACACTGTTTGCGTGGTCCCATTATGAAATTGCGCAAGTCAGCACCGTCTTTAAGTAAAGTCAAGTGTTGCTTAATTTCTGCCAGTGTGGATGTTTGTAGCCATTCAAGGCATAGTTTCCCTACACTGTATGTTGTTACTATCCCTGGATGCTTTCTCTGGGAGTATCTAGGGTCTGGTCTGGTCATTTTTAACCCCTGTATTTTGTTCAGGAATCTATCTTGACAGTTATTTGTGTCTGTTGGCCAGATTAACCACTTTTTCCAATCAGGATGTGTTCTGTTTTGGTGTAAAACTTGGGATACGTCTATCTCAATATCTGTGGTTGTATTATCAGGTATTGGCTTTGGAATACACGGTTTGTTTAAGTCTTTTATCCTGGCTAGGCCAAGACAAGTAGTCTGTTGAATGGTGTCATTCAAGAACATTATTTGTTCTGGGATCATGCAGGCGCGAAACAGTGCTTCTAAACCTTGGACCTGCCATTCTTTTGTACCCCAGATTGTTTTTGTTTCAATGTTGTTTTTCCAGAAATCAAAACCAAATATAATCATTTTTTCATAAAATGTTTCCGAATAAATCAATTTAGTATTTGTCAACATAGTTTTTATCCCTGTTTTATCTAATAGTTTGTAATAAAATGTTTCTGCATCACTTGTGTTAAACCCTGAGAAGTATGGGAATTTCTCATAAAATGTTTTCGAACTGCTTTTAGGTGGAGTTGCACAATGTTCCCATTGATTATATTTAAAAACATTTCTAGGTTGTGCAGATTTGTGCAAATAGTGATGTGCATAGTGGTTATAGCAGTACATCTGTTCATAGTTTGATGAACCCTGTAAATAATCATGTTCTGTAAATTTTGCTGACATTACTAAATCTGACATCATATTATTTATGCTTTCAAAGTCCCAATCATCAGAAAATGTACTTGGTTTTACAAAGTCACTTAATGAAACCTTGAACTGGTGAGGATATTTCAAGAGTTCGACCGGGCCATAGATTTCGTAATCCGTTTTGTCCCAAACTACCCCACCGGGTATTGGAATGGCTGTGACATTCACTGATGATATTCCTCTTTTCTCGATGTGACTTATGTGGCTTTAGGACCAAGTTGATGTTCTGACTTGCTGTGTCCCTTGTACTGTATTTTCCCTCAATTAATTTTCCCCAAAAAAGTACCATGATGAGCCAAAGCAGGAGGAAAAGTACACCTAACACAATCCAAAATTCAATCCATGGAGAAATCAGATAGGTTTCTTTGAGTTGATGAAAGAGTTCTGTTGCTTTTTCTTTAAAAGTTGTTATTACTGGCGTTTCTTCAGGTTCGCTTGGATCTTCAGAAAAGTTATCGAAATTGATGAAGTAGCCAGATGCCGTTCTGTCAATTGCTGGAATTGCTTTTTCAATTTTTCTTTCATTAGCATAGTCTGAGGCTACATCGTTGTAGACTGGTGTTTCTTGACAAACTGTTTCAATTTGGGTTTCAAGAGGCACAAGTTCCATGGCATTGTTGCATAGTCCTTTTTATTCACTGCAGGTTCATCAAATGTGATTAGTCTCTCAGTTTGAACCTCTTGGATTGTAGCAAGTTTTGGAGTCCTGCTAATTCTTGGGAGTCCACTGGGCCTACTACTTATTATTGGCCACATGATTGTGGTTTTACCAGGTCGATGGATACAACTCGGTTCTCCTTTTTACCAGCAAGGGGCGGTAGTACAACTGATCTTGTTCCGCTGACTGCTAAGACAGGTACTGCTTTTCTGTAAGAAGGCCCAAATTCCTTCTTCACCGCGATCTTCTCTCTGACCAGATCCCCAATCTTTGGAATCCAGACAGGTCTTGCTGGGACAGGTGGTGTATCTTCAGTGGTAGTCGGATGTTGTTTAAACTTTATGTTGCTCAGGGCTTTCCTTGTTTCATTTAATTCCTGTAAAACAGCCAAACAATCTTTGATGTCAAAGCATTTTTTCTTATCTACCACTGAAGTTTGACTATCTAAATCCTGAATATACATTCTAGTTCCGAACAATAGTTTGTACGGGCTGAAACCTTTTAGAAAATTTCTTGGCAGATTGTTAAGACTACGTTGGACACTTGTTAAATGCTGGACCCACCCATCACCCGAACCTAATACCTTTGCCGTTATAGATAGCTTTATGTCTCGGTTTTTTCTTTCCACTATCCCATTTCCCTCAGGATGGAAGGGACAAGAGTACCGCAACGCAATGCCCATGCTGGTCATGGCCTCCTTATAAGCTCGAGAGCTAAAAGCAGGACCCTGATCAGAATGTAGCATGCCAATTGCGTATGTGCCGATAAAGACTCGCAAATCTTTTATAACAGTTCTGGCGTCAGCCGAGCACTGGGGTCTGTATTTTTAAGTGAATCTAGTCTTAAAAGAAATTAATGGGATGCTGGAATTTACGTATAGATAGCCTTATGCTAACTACAGAAATGGCCATGGCAATACTCCGGTTGGCTCGCTACTGCGATCTCTGTTGCAGTTTGGACAGCTCTTTGCAAATTTATAATGTTGCAGGCTTATCCCCGGCCACCAGTATTCTGATTGTAATTCTGTCAGAGATTCCTTGATCTGTTTGTGCCTCGGACCTTCACCCATGTGTGCGTCTGCTATTAATAAGACTCCCCTGTTCGAGTTTGGAATTACCCTATCCCCCACTCCAGGGATTCGAGCAAAAGGAACGGAGTTTGCGTCAATCACGTATGTATAATTGAGTGGATAGTTTACGGGAAGAGCTGCACAGTCGCCTTTTGAAGACGTTTTTACCACCAGGATGGTTTCCCCGTCTATGTATTTTTCTGAACGTTTTTTTGTGGCTACGGAAGCCGGTTGAGTTGCTTCCGCTATGGCTGTATTAGCCAATGAATTCCCTGCAACGTGAACGCCATCACGTCGATGACTCAGTGTGTGTATCACGTGAGTCTTCTGTAGTTCTTTTTGTAAAAGAACTACCTGTTCCCAAAGCTTCTTATGCTTTATTGTGGCACCTGTGTCATCTTTGTAATCGTTTTGAACCCAATTCTGTAAGTCATTATTGTAAGATTTGACGCAGAAATGCGAATCGCACACTATTAGTGTCGGGAATTCACGATCGGCATTTTCAAGCACCATCTTTAAAGATCTTATTTCAGCTCGCTGAGCCGAACAGTTTCTCAGTGATTCAGTTTTTGTTATTTTTGGTCTGAATTTACCACAGCGCCAGCGACCTTTACCAATCGCGCATGCTGCATTGTAGGATTTATTATCCACATCGTAATGTTGTACAAATCTGTCCGTATAGATTATACAAGAGTACTGTTGGAGAGGCAGAATTTCGATTGGCAGAGGATATTCTTCTTCATATTTTAAATCATTCTGTTTTTTCATGTTCGGGTCAAAATAGTATGTCACGTCTTCTGCAGCAAGAGAATTTTTCCACTGTATCCATTTTGGATCTAGTGCCACCGTTTTTAGATTAACTGGGGTGAATAAAGCCTCAAAGGCTGATTCTGCTGTAAAAACAGTTATTCTTTTGCCTTGGGCTTGGGCTCTTTCTTTTGCTACAGCAGTCTGAACCGCCTTTACAGTATTTTCTGTAAGACTGTATGTTTTTTCAGCTTGTGTGTACAAATGTGATTTGT
This sequence comes from Lissotriton vulgaris, assembly GCF_964263255.1. Taxonomy (NCBI): domain Eukaryota; kingdom Metazoa; phylum Chordata; class Amphibia; order Caudata; family Salamandridae; genus Lissotriton; species Lissotriton vulgaris. Next base: position 694,016,690 of record NC_141687.1, on the reverse strand, counting down.
AAGCTATTGGTACCGTTTCTCCCTCATTAGAGGTCAGGTACGTGAATCCGCATCTTCCTGGGATGACTCGGATTACAAGGCTGCGTGTATTGTCGCAAGTTTCTAATTTTGTTTTAGCTAACATTACTGTTTTTTTAAGTTTTTTTTTTAGTCCTATATAGTGCAATATTATTAGTAAGGAGTTGTCGGGGCCCCAATCTCTCTTTGGTTCTTAGACTTCACTGTCCTATAATGGATTGTATGTAACTGGACAGTTCCCCTGTAACGTTTTGCAAGAGAGGAGGGTCCCCTTGTTTCCATCACTTTGTAGAAGGATTTGATGCGAGGGGGGGAGCTAGCCATTATGGCTACTCATGCAGGCCTTCTCCTGCCTTTCCATTGCTTACACATAATCATTGGACTTTTGCGTAGGTTTATCTGATTCGTACCAACTACTGGGACAATATCCCTTCGAGTTTACCTCCAAACGGTTAGCTTACACCTTGCTAGTAATTTTCCCAAACGTCCCAGAACTTAATTTTTTTTCTAGGGGCTTTTCTTTTATCAAGTCTATATATTCTTAGTATTGATGTTAACCATTCACTGTGAGTTGGAGGGGCCGGACTTACCCATTTCACACATATTTCTCTCCTTGACAACAGTATTAATAGGAAAAGGAGATTTTCCTGTGCTATAGAAAGTTTTTCTGGTACATTTGAAATCCTTACCCCAAAGATAATTAAATCAATACTTACATTTAGATGTCTTCCTAACACCCCATCGAGAGTCTTACCCACATCATTCCAGAAGCCGTCGAGTAGGGGGCACTGCCGAAACATGTGTAAATCGTTGGCTCTTTCCAACCCGCATTTAGGGCAGACTTTCACTGTCGTCCCAGCGAATTTCGATAGCTTTTTTGGAGTCCAGTAAGCTCTATGAGAAGTGAACAGATGATTTCTCTTTAGGGCAGCTGATGTTACAATTGTCCAGCATTTACTCATAGATACTTGCCATTGGTTGTTTAACTCCAGCGTCGGCAGGTCTTTCCCCCATACTCTCTCCGGAATCCGAAATTCTTCTTCCCCTGCAAGGATCAAAGCCCAGTACCAAAACGCAATTTCTTTATGTATAGTGTCTATTTTCTGCATTTCTCTTTCCAGGGTTGGGTTTCCCGCTCTGACTTCTTTTAGAGATCTTGGGCCAGATGTAGGTAGGCATTTACCGGTCGGTAACGGCCGAATTCGGCCGTTACCGACCGGTAAATGCAATTTGAGATGTAGGGCCCTGTATTTTACAGAATCGGTAAATTTACCGATCGGTAAATTTACCGATTCTGTAAAATACCGAATCGGTATTTTTTCCGATTCGGTAAAATTGATATGTAGGTGGGACTCTTCTGAGTCCCACAAGCATTACAGAATCGGTATTTTACCATCAAATACTATTTGATGGTAAGATACCGATTCTGGTGTGCATGCACATGTGTGCATGCACACCTGTGCCATGTGACAGGCAGACCTGCCCTTAGGGCAGGTATGCCTGCCACATGGCCCCCCGAACCTTTTTTGGGGGTGCTAGAGGGTGTCAAAGTGACACCCCCTGCACCCTTGTCAGAATCGGTATTTACCGATTCGGTAAATACCGACCGGTAATGCCCCATTCATTCCTATGGGCTTCAAAGCCCATAGGAATGAATGGGGCATTACCGGTCGGTATTTACCGAATCGGTAAATACAGATATTTACCGATTCGGTAAAAGGAACATCTGGATGTTCCTACATATCCACCCCTCAGATTTACCGATTTTTAATTACCGAATCGGTAAAATTCGGTAATTAAAAATCGGTAAATCTCATTTACCTACATCTGGCCCTTAGTCCAGCTAGATAGCTGATAATACTTGAATTTAGATAATGAGCCCATAGTTTTAGAGGATAGGGTGTTCCACTCCAGAAGATTGTTTTGAGACATCAGATGACCCCACTTGGTTATTCCTGCTGATTTTATTGGGTGTGCTAATTTGTCTTTGAGACACTCTGGGGTGCCAGGGGAGTCCCATATGGGGGCTAGGTCGCTGTAGTAGGGAATATTTAAGGTACATCTTATGCCAAACCACGATTTGGCCGCAGACTTCAGCATCTTGAGTTTCATTTTTTTAAAGAATTTAGGGTGTCCAAATTTGTATAAGAAGTGGCTGGTTTTATTAGTCATTGTTTGGAAGTACAACGGATAGCATTCAAATGTGTTTAAGAGCTTTCTGTTTGATTTAAATTGAAAAGCTCTACAGTACTCAAAGAGATCGCAGCTTGCGATTCCCCCCAGGACTTTTTTTCTTCTTAACTTATTCCAGGCAATACTGGGAATTTTTGAAGACCAGATAAAACTTGAGATTTCACTCTGGATTGTTTTTAATGTTTCTTTTTTAAATTCGAGAGGAATGGCACCGAAGGCAAAAGTAAATTTTGGTAGAATTGACATTTTAATTATGTTCGATTTGCCTAGAAACGTCAAAGGGAGTCCCCCCCACACTTTCAATAACCTTTTGACTTCCTTGTCTATTCTTTGGATGTTTATGTGAGTAACTTTATCTAGGTCTTTAACTAAGTCTATGCCAAGGTATATGATTTTATCCTTATTATAGGGGCTAGTGGAGTTGTCATTCCAGCTCATTGTGTCCGTCTTATCTTGGTTGATTTGATAACCGGCAATACTCCCGAAACTGATTAAGGCCTCTTCAACTGTTGTTAGCGATCCCCTAAGGTTGTCTGTAAAGATCATCAGATCGTCTGCATAGAGAGCAATCTTTTTGGACCAGTCTTGGAAAGAAAAGGGTGATATTAGAGGATCTAACCTGAGATGTTCCGCCATTGGTTCAATATAAAAGTTGAAAAGCAAGGGGGAGAGGGGACATCCCTGCCTGGTTCCTCTCTTTATCTGTATATTAGTAGTAAGGCTGCCATTGATTAAGATTTGGGCTCTAGGAGAAGTATATATTTTTGCCACCATGTTCAGGATATTTGCCCCCAGGTTAAACCTTTTCAGAGCTTCGCTTAAGTATACCCAGTTGACTCTATCAAACGATTTTGCGGCGTCGATAGTAATTATTGATAGAGGGAGTTTCTCGTTGGAAGCAATGTCTATGGAGGCAAACAATTCTTGCGTTAGGTCTTGTAATTGTCTTCCTGGTATGAAGCCCTTCTGGTTGTTATTTATTAGAAGCCCGGCTATTTTCCCTAGTCTCTTCGCCATAATCGTTGTAAAGATTTTATAATCACAGTTCAGGATCGAGATTGGTCAGTATGATTCGCATTTTTTTGGGCTTTTACCCTGTTTTAGAAGGATGGTAATTATGGCTTCGTTCCAGGAGTCTGGGAGATCGCATTTTTCCATGAATATTTTGTTCAGCAGTGTTGTTATAGGTAAAAGCAAGGCCTCTATTAGTTTTGAGTAAAATTCATTAGGTAGGGCATGTGGACCAGCTGCTTTGCCTTTCTTAAGGTTTTTTATTACTTCTTCTACTTCCTGAGTCGAGATTTCCGCATTTAGTTCTTCTCTCAAATCCGGTGGTAGAGTTGGGAGATTTAGGGGGTCCAAGAAGTGTTCTATTTCTTCCATTTTGGGATGACAATCTTCGTTCTACAGATCTGAGAAAAAAGTGAGGAATTCTTGTTTTATTACAGCTACTTCAGATCCGTTATCTGCTGGATTTCTAGGGTCAATACAAATAACTTTGTTCCTGGTTTGTTCTGTCTTGGTTTTCCAAGCAAGCATCTTGCCACATCCCTCCCCATATTCATAGTGGGCTAGTTTGCTGGCTTCCCACTTTTCTCTCACTTTGTTTTCTAAGATTTCTGCTAAACTATCTTTTTGACTCAATCTGTCCGCCTCTAATTGCTCTTTGTGAGCGGAGGAAGTTGCTGCGGCTATTTGTAGATCCAGGTTTTTGATCTTATCTTCCAAAGTTAATATTGATTGTTTTATACCCTTTGATTTATGAGCCGCTAGGCTGAGAATGTGTCCCCTGATCACTGCTTTATATGCGTCCCAGGTAGTCTGTGTCGAGGTACCTTCCTTATTTTCCTCGAAGAAGAGATTGGTCCGTACTTTTAGCTGGTCAATGATCTGGGGGTCTAGGAGGATTGTGCGGTCCAATGTCCATCTTGTACTATCCTTGTTAGGTTCTAGTTTCAAGGTGATCAGGACTGCTGAGTGATCTGAAAGATGGGTGGGGATGTGTTCTACTTTGACTGTTTTTTCGATTATACTATGATCCAGAAGAAAAAAGTCAATTCTTGATTGAATTCCGAGTTTTTTATTTTTAAAGGTAAAATTGTTCTGTTTGTCCCACTTTAGTTTCCATATATCCACTAAGCTCAAATCTCTTTTGTATACCCCCAACCAGTCTCTCATTTTTGGCAAAGTTGTTTGTCTTCTAATGGGGAGGCGGTCTGTTTTTGGGTCGAGTATTATATTAAAGTCTCCGCCTAAGACTATAGGTGAAGAAACCGAGAGTAGGTGTGAATACACAGTTTGCAGCGGGACCGGGTCATCAATATTTGGACCATAATACCCTGCCACAGTTAGGGCATTGTTTCGTATCCTTACTCTGGCCAGGGCCCATCTCCCCTTTGGGTCAGTTTCTGACGCTTCCACTTTTACATTCAAAGATTTTTTTAAGAGAATGGCAATGCCTTTGACAACGCACTCTTGATTAGTGCAAATATATGAGTCAACCCAGTGTAGTTTTTTCACGATGTCTTCCCACTCTTTTTTTAGTAGGTGTGTTTCCTGGAGTATTATAATCTCACTATCTACGGTTTTTATGGTACTCTAATATTCTCCTTCTTCTGCTCTTGATTCTTAAACCATTAACGATCCAGGAGGTAATTTTGACTTGGGTATTATCTTTATTTATTTTATGAGTATTTTTTTTTGTTTTTGTGGGGCTACGAGTTCTCCTTCTGTTTATTCTGATTGTTGCTGAGGACGTTTTTCTCTTTGTTTTCCCTAATTTGCTCCCGAATCCCGTGCATAATTTTTTTCTTTTTTTGCTTCATTATTTCAGTAGTGCATAAGTTAAAAAGGTAAATTAAAAAGTCCCCCCTTCCCTGGGGAAACCTCCCTTTCGTCTTTCTTGGGCTTGTTGATAGCCCTCTTTTGAGCTCCGTCCTTTAATAACGTTTAAGAAGAGAATACATTCGGCGCAATCTATTTCCTCATCTGATCACGTAGTTGTTCTAGGAATATTTCGACTTCCTTGGGGTCTTTTATGTTATCCATTTTATTTCTCCACATTATCCGTAGAGAAGCTGGAAATTTCATCTGGACTGTAGCGCCCAGCGCTTTCAACTCCGGCATCATCTGCCCCAACTCCCACTGCCTGTCTTGAGTAACTTTTGAGATGTCTGATCGGATCCTAAAGGACCAGTCTCCTTATTGTAAGAACCAGTTTTTTTTGCTTCGCTTAGGAGTCTTTCTTCGATAGAGTATGTTCGAAAGTTAACCAGGATTTTCTTCGGGTTCTTCCTTTCCTTGCTTTTTCCAAAAGAGTCTCTGTGTACCCACTGTATGTCCTCTTCTAGTCCAAGATCTTTGCACCATGGGAAGAACTCCTCTAGAAGTGAGATGATAAACTTTTTGATGTCAGTACCTTCTCTGCCTTCTGGAACATTTAAGACTCTAAAATTGTTACGTCTGGAATGATTTTCCAACATTTCCAACTTGTCGGCAAAGATTTTATCTGTTTCTCTCAATGTTCTAATTTCCTTTTGATTGAATTCCACTCTCCTGCTTATTGAAACTACTTCAGCCTCTACTGCAGTTACTCTATCTCCTAGGGCGTTTAGTTTGGAGTCTAAGATTCACAGGCTTCCTGGATCTTGCCTTGGTTTCCCTCTGAGATCTCAAATCTAGATTTCATTTCTTCCATGATTTTTTCTAGGAATGCTTCAGTGGGGGTTCTCATCAGGCTTGGAGTTTGGCCTGTAGTTGAGGTTTGAGTCTCGGTTTGGGCTGTGAATTGGCCTTGGGTATTTAGGGACGCGTCTCCTGTTAGAGACATAGTAGACATCATGGAGCCAATTGAGGGTTTGGGTAGACTATACGTAGGGATAGGGGATACTCCTACTTTGTGGTCAGTGTCATGAATCACATACATCTGGTGCTTTCGACTCTCATGAAAGCAGTTTTCCCTTTCAAAAAACCCACCCCTGTCCCGTGCAACCAGCACTCCAGTGATGCAAAGTGTATGTGTGTATAATAGTGCTTCATGTGCTCACTTATTCGTTCACTCAAACCTTTTCTGATAGTATTGATAAAGTGCTCTTGTTTTTATTGAGAGGGGACTAGAGCGAGACATTGCGCTTCTTTCCTCATTGTGCGCTTATAGGAGTAATGTTTCTCAGTTATTTCTTGGACAATGCAGCATCAACAGCGCGAGCGCATGCAATGTAAAAACGCACGCAGGAAAAAGGTGCGAGCGCACGCGATGAAAAAACGCACGCTGGGGAAGGTGCGCGTTACGTCAGCAAACCCTGGGTGTGGCACAGCTATAAAAGGCCACACCCGACGCTGCTCGACGCTTTGCCTCTCATCATCGCCCAGCACCGGAGCGTCCTGAGGAGTTCACCGAGCCTGCAGACACCAGCCAACGCCCCAGCACTTCGAAGGTCTGCAACTCGGCATCGCACAATCAAGGAGAATGACAAGCTAAGTGAAACCTTTCAATTCTTGTTTAATTCTTCAGGCGCCCAACGCAAGCAAGCGACAAGAAGTCAAAAACTCGAACAAACTTACCTGGACTTTGTTTAAGGAACCTTTGAGAGAAACTTGAAGAGTAATTTTCCGAACTGAATTATCTTTTGTACTTTTGGCTTTGAGAAGTATCAAGGCTAACTTTGGAACTGTAGTTCATTATAGTGATTTGGTGCAAGACGTGTTTTGTTTGTTTGTAATGTTAATTTGTCTAGGAGGAAAAAGTGAAGGAAGACACAACTAAGAACAGAGAGAGTAAGTGGGGGGATAAAATAGTTAAGAGTTATTGAAGTTATTAAACAAGCATAAGAAAGGAAGTAACTTATTCTCAACTGTTTGTTCCTTCAGTGACAAGGAGATTCTCTGGCAACTCGTACCTTTCAACACAGCTCTGCCACACTTCATCCTTCACGACGACAACACGGACGCGACGCCTAGGCCTTATCAGTCGCAGGTAGGCTTGCACATAATTTGCCTAGAATATTCAAAGGAAGAAAACTCTTGAGTTATTGAAATAGAGAATAGGTATTCTGAATAGAGATTACAAATAGCTTTCCTTATTGCCTCGCAGGTCGACAATTAAGGAAGCAGGTAGCGTCCACGATCCGGCCTACCTCCCTGATTTCTAGAAGATTACCTCAGTGTTATAAATAATTCACTAGGGATTGCCTAGAATTTGGGGAAGTTGGTCCATAACGTCTCTGCGGAATCATCTACAAGCAACCTACAGGTAAGGGTGCTTGTAACCTTGACAGAAGGCAAAGCCCACGACTTTTATTCCGCCCAGACGTTATGGATCCTTCCATTACAAATTCTTTACAAGAAGTGGCAAATTTGTTAACTGCAATTCAAGCAGATAACGCAGCCCTTCGTAGGGAGGTTGCTGATATTCGAAGTAATATGCAGCCTGTTTCATCCGGTCCTAGTACTTGGACTTTTTCTCCAACTCAGAAGTCTGTGTTGAAACCAGCAACTTTTCAGCCAGGGTTTCAAACCTTGCATTCTGACCCTAGCTCATCTTCAACCTCAACTCAGATACAAGTGGTAACCCCAGTACCTGTTCCTTTAGCACCTCCAGAACGGTTTTATGGAGATAGTAATAAATTCTCCATATTTTTAAATCAATGTCATTTACATTTTATAGCCAACCCAGCAGCTTTTCCTGACGACTCCTCAAAAATAGCCTTTATTCTCTCATATTTAGGAGGTGATGCAGCTTTATGGTCAGTGCCTATAGTCGATCTAGATGACCCAATTCTCTATAATCTTCGAACTTTTAAAAATACTATGAAAAAACTATTCGCTAAACATGTCTTTGTCCAATCAGCAGATCATGAGTTATTACATTTAAAACAGGGTTCATCTGACTTATTGCATTATATATCTCAATTCAATAGACTTGTAATTGAAGCTCATTGGCCAGAGGAAAAAAGGGTTTCTCTTTTTTACAAAGGACTCAAAGACGAATTGAAAGATATGGTCACTCAAATTTTAGATCCTCCAGATACTATAGAAGATTTCATTGATTTAGTTGTGAAATTAAATCATCGGCTATCGGAACGCAGAGGTGAAAAAGGAAAGACTGAGGTCAAAGTTTTTTCTTTTAAAGAGAGAAATAATAGTACGAGAGCAGAAAGCACACCTAAGGTTGATTTAGGAGAACCCATGCAGATAGGTACTATCAAAGGTCCTTTAAGTAAAGAAGAAAAGGACAAAAGAAGAAAATTAAACCAATGTTTGTATTGCGGAAAGTCAGGCCACTTTGTCAAAGAATGCCCGGTGCGCCCAAACAAACCCAAGGGGAAGAGTCCAGAAGTAGCCTTAATACAACAGTCGGAAAACTAACTAGCTCGACAAATCAAGAGGTCAGATTGTCGAGTAAGATTTCTAGTTTGGCCTCCATCACTCCTGAAATAACGTCTCAACATCTCAGTATTAAAGTCACTTTGCAATCTCTTACAGAATCAGAAAAAAGATGGACAGTTGACGCTTTAATTGACTCAGGAGCCACAGGCAATTTCATTGACACAAAGTTTTTAAAGGAATTAGATTTTAAGACCAAATCCAAAGAACATCCTGAAGTGGTTAGGGCTGTTGATGGCAAAGAGTTATCATCAGGTTTAATTCAATTCCACACAGAAACACTTGCCATGACTTGTTTGAATGTCCATAGAGAAAACATAACCTTCGACATCATTGACGCACCTCGATTTCGCTTGATCCTAGGTATCCCCTGGCTCGCTAAACACAATCCCAAAATTGATTGGGTGGAAAGAACAGTGTTGTTAGATTCACAGTATTGTACATCAACCTGTCTGTTATCACAAGATTCTAAAGTACTGATTCAAGGTAGCAACTTCCCCTTGAACTCAAAGAGTGTGTTACTTTTGGAAGGAATTCCGGAAGAGTATTCTGATCTTCACGATGTGTTCGATAAATCAAAGGCCAATACTTTACCACCACATCGGGATTTTGATTGTCGAATAGATCTAGTGCCTGGGGCTACTCTACCGTGTAGTCGTATTTATGCACTCACTGAAAAAGAAAACGACCATTTAAGAGAGTATTTAGATGAATATTTGGCAAATGGATTTATTAGACACTCAAAATCGCCCGTATCCTCTCCTCTCTTTTTTATCCCAAAAAAGGGAGGTGAGTTGAGAACGTGCATCGATTATAGAGCTCTTAACAACGTAACCATTAAGAACAGATATCCACTTCCTTTAATTCCAACTCTCTTAGACCAACTAAAGGATGCCGTCATTTATACTAAATTGGATTTGCGAGGAGCTTATCATTTGGTTAGGGTTCGAAGTGGCGATGAATGGAAAACAGCATTTCGTACCAAATTCGGTCTATACGAGTATCAGGTTATGCCATTCGGACTCTGCAACGCTCCCGCAGCCTTCCAATTTTTTATAAATGAGGTCCTAAGGGAATTTCTAGATATCTGTTGTATTGTGTACATAGACGATATCCTCATTTATTCGAAAAACACCACAGAACATGTACAACAAATAAGAGCTATTCTTCGGAAACTTCTTGACAACTCCTTGTATGTAAAACTTGAGAAAAGCACATTTCACACTACCAAAGTAGAATTCCTGGGGTATGTTCTAAGTCCCGAAGGCATAGAAATGGATCCTAAGAAGATCCAAGCAGTTCTGGATTGGAGTAGTCCTTCTTCAGTGAAGCAAGTACAAAGTTTCTTGGGATTCGCTAATTTTTATAGACGTTTTATCTGTAATTTTTCCCAATTGATAACCCCAATTACTAGGCTTCTGAAGAAAGGTGTAAAGTTTGATTGGAATACCGATGCAGAGGAAGCTTTTCAGAACCTCAAGAGTCAGTTTACTACAGCTCCTGTGTTAATGCATCCTGATCCTTCTAATCCCTTTATAGTGGAAGCAGATGCTTCTCAGTTTGCCATTGGAGGGGTTCTATCTCAAAGACACAAAGAAACTGGTCAAATGCATCCAATTGCATATTATTCACGGAAACTAACCCCTACAGAACAAAACTACGCTATCGCTGACAAGGAGTTGTTAGCCATCAAAGCAGTCTTCGAAGAATGGCGTCATTACTTGTTAGGGGCAAGACATCCTGTAACGATCTATACTGATCACAGAAATTTACAATTTTTGCGCTCTGTTAAGGCACTCACAGCTAGACAATTACGTTGGAAATTATTCTTTAATGATTACAATTTTGTGATAACTTACCGGCCAGGGAAAGAGAACCTAAAAGCAGATGCTTTGTCACGTTTGGCAATGTTAGAAGAAAAGGAAGGTTCATTTGAAGAAGCTCAAGCTGTTTTACCAGACCATTGTTTTAAGGTTGGAGTGGTTGTGTCTAATGTATTGGAAGACATTAAAGAGAAGGTTCAGGAGAAAACGTCACAAGAATGGTATGACTTGTATCCTCTATTACAGTTAAGAGAAGGATTTTTGTATATGAATGAACAAATTTTTGTACCCACACCAGAATTACAAAACAAAATTATTCAGTTGCATCATGACACACTTATGTCTGCGCACCCTGGAATTATCAAGACCAGTCAGTTGATTAGAAGAAAATTCTGGTGGTCTTCCTTATTAAATGATGTTAAGTCTTATATTGAGACTTGTGAGATTTGTGCACAGAATAAAACACAACATCAGGCACCTAGTGGTCAACTGCTTCCTCTTCCAATTGCCCCTCAACCTTGGCACACCATATCTCTTGATTTTATCGTAGAACTTCCAAAAACCAAGGAAGGTTTTAACACAATTCTGACTGTAGTCGATCATTTCTCTCGTATGGCACATTTCATCCCATTAAAGAAAATTCCCTCTGCAAAAGAGTTAACTCAAATCTTTTCCAAAGAAATAATTCGACTACATGGGATTCCTTCGGTAATAATTTCTGATAGGGGTCCTCAATTTGTTTCACATTTTTTGCAACATTTAGGTGAAACCTTAGGTATGGATATTCGCACGTCTTCTGGGTATCATCCTCAAACAGATGGTTTAACAGAGAGAACCAATCAAACCATAGAGCAGTTTTTAAGGTGTGCTTTGGTAGAAGAAGAGAAGGAATGGTCAGATATTTTATGGGTTTTAGAATTTGCATTCAACAACATGGATAGTTCTTCCACCACTCTGTCACCCTTCTTCTGCACCTATGGTTTCCATCCAAAAAATATTCCAGAAACTATCTTAATCCCTTCGGCTATACCATCTTTAGAAGACCACATTACGAAACTAATTCATGTACAACATGTGGCTCAGTATCATTTAGCTCAAGCAAAAGAAAGTCAAAAAGAATCTTCGGATTTACACAGAAAACCATCACCTAAATACTCCATCGGAGACAAGGTATGGTTATCCACAAGAAACTTAAAAATTAATATTTGTAAAAAGTTTCGCCCAAAATTCATAGGACCATTTGATGTAGAGAAAATAATCAATCCAGTCAGTATTAAACTAAGGTTACCTGCTAAATATAAATTTCATTCGGTATTTCATGTGTCATTGATTAAACCCTGTGATCCTAAGACCAGATTCAGAGAAAATCCTGGACCCCTATACATCGATGGAACTCCTGAATTTGAAGTCCAGAAAATTTTAGATTCAAAGAGAATTCGAGGAAAGCTGTTTTATCTAATACATTGGAAAGGTTATGGTCCAGAAGAACGATCTTGGGAACCACTTTCCAATTTACAGAATTCTCCTCGTTTACTCAGAAGTTTCCATCTTCATAACCCAGACAAACCCAAACCTGTTCCACACATTTTGGGAGGGCTCTTGAGAGGGGAGTACTGTCATGAATCACATACATCTGGTGCTTTCGACTCTCATGAAAGCAGTTTTCCCTTTCAAAAAACCCACCCCTGTCCCGTGCAACCAGCACTCCAGTGATGCAAAGTGTATGTGTGTATAATAGTGCTTCATGTGCTCACTTATTCGTTCACTCAAACCTTTTCTGATAGTATTGATAAAGTGCTCTTGTTTTTATTGAGAGGGGACTAGAGCGAGACATTGCGCTTCTTTCCTCATTGTGCGCTTATAGGAGTAATGTTTCTCAGTTATTTCTTGGACAATGCAGCATCAACAGCGCGAGCGCATGCAATGTAAAAACGCACGCAGGAAAAAGGTGCGAGCGCACGCGATGAAAAAACGCACGCTGGGGAAGGTGCGCGTTACGTCAGCAAACCCTGGGTGTGGCACAGCTATAAAAGGCCACACCCGACGCTGCTCGACGCTTTGCCTCTCATCATCGCCCAGCACCGGAGCGTCCTGAGGAGTTCACCGAGCCTGCAGACACCAGCCAACGCCCCAGCACTTCGAAGGTCTGCAACTCGGCATCGCGCAATCAAGGAGAAAGACAAGCTAAGTGAAAACTTTCAATTCTTGTTTAATTCTTCAGGCGCCCAACGCAAGCAAGCGACAAGAAGTCAAAAACTCGAACAAACTTACCTGGACTTTGTTTAAGGAACCTTTGAGAGAAACTTGAAGAGTAATTTTCCGAACTGAATTATCTTTTGTACTTTTGGCTTTGAGAAGTATCAAGGCTAACTTTGGAACTGTAGTTCATTATAGTGATTTGGTGCAAGACGTGTTTTGTTTGTTTGTAATGTTAATTTGTCTAGGAGGAAAAAGTGAAGGAAGACACAACTAAGAACAGAGAGAGTAAGTGGGGGGATAAAATAGTTAAGAGTTATTGAAGTTATTAAACAAGCATAAGAAAGGAAGTAACTTATTCTCAACTGTTTGTTCCTTCAGTGACAAGGAGATTCTCTGGCAACTCGTACCTTTCAACACAGCTCTGCCACACTTCATCCTTCACGACGACAACACGGACGCGACGCCTAGGCCTTATCAGTCGCAGGTAGGCTTGCACATAATTTGCCTAGAATATTCAAAGGAAGAAAACTCTTGAGTTATTGAAATAGAGAATAGGTATTCTGAATAGAGATTACAAATAGCTTTCCTTATTGCCTCGCAGGTCGACAATTAAGGAAGCAGGTAGCGTCCACGATCCGGCCTACCTCCCTGATTTCTAGAAGATTACCTCAGTGTTATAAATAATTCACTAGGGATTGCCTAGAATTTGGGGAAGTTGGTCCATAACGTCTCTGCGGAATCATCTACAAGCAACCTACAGGTAAGGGTGCTTGTAACCTTGACAGTCAGGGCCTGAAGGTCCGAGTTTTGATTCAGGGTCACGTTTCTTTTCCTTCTCCTTCTCTTTCTCCTGTTTCTGCTCTTGTATTTTAATGAAAGATCTTAATGAGGGAGGTATTTTGATCTTTGTACAATCCGGCCCCTTCCGTATGTCTGCTGGTCCCCCTGTTTTTTTAAATGTCTTTCCAGCCTTTGCCTGTGCTTTAGTGGGTTTCTTGGGTTTTCTTTTAGTGCTTCGAGGAAGGACGTGGAGTTTAATATTCGTAACTGGGTTAGTTTTGAGAAATTGCCTATTTCTTAGGCAATAAGTTGATCTTCCTTTACATTCTGAACTCTGTCCTATCACCTCCGAGTTTTCAGGTGAGTTTTCAGCCTCCCCTGAACCCCCCCTCCCTTAGTTTAGTGTAAAAGGACTCACTCTAGGGCAGGAAGAATTACTCTGCTTACTTTGTTTCTCAATATTCCCCCCTTCACCTTCGTTTGCCTTCGTCTGAATCCCGACTGCACCTCTTGTGCCCTCCCCCGTCTTCAGATTTTCCCCCTCGCTTACCCGGTTCATGTGTTGGGATGACGTAAATAATTAATTTACTCTCTTAATTTCTATGCAGGTAAGTACTTAATCAATAATAACTCAGATCGGATGAAAAAAGACAGAGTCCGTGGTGTTAGAGTTTCTAAGGGTTTTATTCCTCATAAAGGAATGGTCTGATCAGGATATCATGTTCTGACCACCACAGGGGTGTCAGAAGGGATAGAGCGCTCTCGTTTATTGACAATACATAGCTTATATACTTGATTTATACCATAAGAATCAATGTAAGAGGCGTAACAGCTGAGAGAAGACAAGATAACAATATACACGTGTTACTAGTACGTAATCAAGAGGCGTAAACTAGGCGTGAATCAGAGGTGTGTGCTAGAAACGTCACTGATAGGTGACGCAAGTGGGTGGCACCAAGGGGTGGTGCTAACAGAATTGTTGCAGTGTCAGCAGAAATCGGAGGCTTGGATGCGCGCGCAGCTGCATGACGTGTGATTGACGGGGTGCAGGGGACTTGACATTTACACTGACGGAAAGAGACAGAAGTCTGGCATGTCAGATCAACTTGTACTTCTATCATATCTGATATCTGATGTTTAGGAACTATACTATCTGGACGGAAAGGTCTCTAGGCCAGAAGCTATTCTATGCTAACTGTGGATGCGTGTATAAGCGCCTAAATGTCTACATGTGAAGCGTGGGGCACGGGGCCTTCCATGGAAGCATGGTAACAGAGGCTATGAATTACTTGCATTGAGACAGGTCGGCCCTTTGGCTCTGCAGCTGGGGAGGATGTTTACAGGATCTAGTAGGCAGGAATGCATTCTCGAGGAGCGGAACAGATAACTCGAAGGTTATAGTCAGTCTTGGCAGAAAGCAGGCTGAGCTGAGCGCGAGGGGCCGCGCTGAAAGTAAGTCAGAGTTCACGGGTACAGAGGTAGCCTGGGCAGAGGCTGCCAGAGTCAGGAGCCACAAAAGAGGCTCGATTGCAGAAATTCAGGGCCTACTCTGCTGGAGCAGGAAAACATGTAAAGTGTACTACAAAAAGACGGTGGCATAGCATACTTAGGAACGGACTACATAATCCATTCAGGGTGGATCTGAAAGAGGACAAGTTAACGTTGGACGCAAATGTATTTGCGTCTTCATAGCTGGTACAGGAGGGAAGTTACATGCACTTTGAGCTGGTACATGGAGTCGGTGGGGTACGCGCTAGGGAACATAACATGACCTAAAATTTAATTTTCCTCATTCCCTCCTTGTTCCCTACGGACCCTTCATGATATATCGATCCTCATGAATCGATCAGTCTGTTCTTGCAACATCATTTGTTCTTCTTTCTTTCGATTACGTTTTGAGAGAAAACTGGAGTGTTCAATACAAGAGGTGGCACACAGTCCACAAATCGCTGGCCCACACTGCAGGCACAGGCAGCAACTGAATACTAGGACTAGGCCAATGCCTAGGAAGGATAGGATCTTCCATCCCCAAGCTGTTAACGTGGTCCAGAACCAACCGGACCAAGTCCAGGTGCCTGGATTCTGATGTATCTGATTTGCAATTTTATGAAGACGGGTGATAGCTTGATATACAGATGGTGCGTTTTGTGGTATGAAAACACAGCAACTGGACCCGATGACCTTACAGGCTCCACCTCTATCTGCCAAGATGACGTCAATTACAAGACGATTCTGAAGGACAACAACCCGCATGGCGGACTGCTCTTCTGTTAGGTTACCTAAGGCGGAGGCAGTTTCATTTACTACTGCTTCAAGTGTTCTAGTTAATCTGCGTATTAATTTACTATTCTGGACAGGGCCTAAAAAGAAAAAGAATCCTTTATTAAAATCAGTGTACTGTTCCCATGCCGTTTCTGTATAGTCGACAAGTGGGACATCTCTTCTGGGTCTATTCTTTACTAGATTGGTATTTCTATGATAATCAGGAGGAGCTAGAAAAACAGGTGGCAGAAGGAATGCAATGTAACAGGTACCATCCCAATCTGGAAGTAGACGAATGTATGCGGTATGACCACAAACAAAGTAAGAATGACTGATAGCTTTGAAAGACGATTTTCCATGATCACTGAATTCAACCACAGTAGTGCATTTACTATGACCTAAGTGTACAGAACCTTTCTTCTTGATACATAATTCACCAGTGACTGGCAATACTGACAGAATGGGTAGAACTGGTGCAGCTTTGGACTCGACAGTAAGAATCATAAGGCTAATTGTATAATTACCTAATCCATATACTTCATTTTCTAGATCAGTTCCTATTCTAGTGGGGAGTCCCTCCTTATCTGGGTAACAGACGTCGAGCAGGACCAAGTTCAGGTTTCCCCAAACCCAGCCCCCATCGAAAACAGCAATATCAGGATCTAAGGAATTAATTATTTTAAACCATGCTCCGCAGGAGCCATTGTGAGTGAACGGATACGGAAAGAGAGGCAGAGCTCCCTTGTAATTCTGATAGGGAGGGAGTCGGCCACATATCCAGCAATTTGTAGCATTGTTGGTTTGATGAGAATGATGTAACATACTAATGAATGTATTGTTGCGCAGCGCAAGTCTGTAGGAAAGCTCGTGAGGAGGTAACTCACTAAAAGTGTGTTCAGCAGATACATTATAGGCAGAATGTTCATGCTTGAAAATAGGGTAATAGATAGGCAATAGGATGCTAGTAATGATAATTAAAACACTGAGAATAAACATGATTATTAGTGTCACTATGCAGTGACTACGAAGTGATTTGCAGTATGTACGTTTCTTTGCTTCCCTCTCTCTCTCTCTATCTCGATCTAGGGGATACATGTCAGAAACTATTTAACCGATTCACCTAGGGGAGGACTTAAACAATTAAACTGTCTGACTTGCTAGATCGTAATTTCATGCGATATTGTTCTTGAGGAGTCTTTTCTCGTTTAGATTCTGTAAAGTCTTTCTGTTTGACACAGTCTTTGGTGGGGGTGGACGAGTCTTGCTCAGGTTTCAGTCCAGAAATTTTTTTTATATGACTCGTATGAACCCACCCCTTTCTTCCTTCCAATTTCACTGCGGTCCTCGTTGTTAGAAGAACGGTCTTCGGAGACTTCCAGCGGGGCTCCAGCGGACTTTTTCTGTCGAAGTTTCGGACGAGTACAGTATCACCAGGACGGACGTCGTGTGGCTTTACATCAGTGTTGTCAGGGAAGGCTGCGGCAACCTGTGAACGACATGATTGGAGTGCAGACATCAAGGAGGCAAGGTAATCTGTCAACATGTTAGAATCAACATCAGTAATCTTTTTTGGAATGGGCGTCCCCCACATATTCGGTGGTCTTCCAAAGACCACCTTGTACGGGGATAGTCCTGATCTCGAATGGGCGACCATTCTCATGTAGAATAGTGCCACTGGCAGGGCGACTATCCAGTCGACCCCTTTCTCCTGACATATTTTAGCAAGGCGGATCTTTAGTGTCTGGTTATGCCTTTCAACAAGGCCTGCGGCTTCTGGATGTCGGACACAATGGAACTTCCACTGGTATCCCAGTAATAAAGAAACTTCTTTCATTAAGGCAGATGAGAATGGCTGACCGTTATCTGAGTACACGACACGAGGCAAGCCGTATCGTGGGAAGAATTCACGAACCAGCTGCTTGGCAGTGGTCGGAGCAGTGTAATCTGAGACTGGGTATGCTTCGGTCCAGCGGGACAGAGCACAGACAATTACGAGAACATATTTAAATCCTCGACAACGGTCCATCTGGATATAATCCATCTGGAGGACTTCAAAAGGGTGATCGGGAGGATGAAATACACCTTGCTCTACAGGGACGCTTTTACCTGGATTGAACTGACAACAGATCATGCAAGTACGCACTTTCTGTTTTGCTGCTGCTCGTAAGTGTTTATTGTTCCAGAGATTTTGCAAACTGTCTAACATTGCTTTCTCTCCTAGATGTGCAGGACTATGTGCTGTATTTATCATAACTTGAACCATAGAGTCAGGGAGAAACCATGTAGATTTTCCCTTCGTCATCCAACCTTGATCTGTCTGGATCCCTCCTAGTTCGATCCATTTCTTTATTTCTTCTGGAGTAGCATGTGTCTGAATGTCGATAACATCTAGTGTGGGATCCCTGACTGTCATACAGTTTGTCGGATCTGTTGTCTTTGTCGTATCAGTTATCTGAGTGTCGGTCAGTGCTGTATGTTTTGCTGTCTGATCTGCCAGGTCGTTACCCTGGGAAACAGAATCTGTGACTTTAGTATGTGCTTTACACTTCATGACCGATATGGCTGAAGGCAGATGTATTGCTTCTAACAGTGCTTGAATGAGAGGACCGTGTTGTATCTTGGCACCATGAGAGGTCAAAAAACCTCGTTCTTGCCACAGCATGCCGAAGTCGTGTACGACTCCGAACGCATAACGGGAATCTGTGTATATGTTGACATTTCTGTTCTTGGCTAGAATACAGGCTCGGGTCAGAGCGATGAGCTCTGCTGCTTGAGCAGATAATGTATCAATACGTTGTGTTTCTTTAACTTCAGTTTCAGTGGTCACTGCATACGCGGCCACTAACTCTCCTGTACTTGTTCTCATGCATGAACCATCTACATAAAGTGTCAGGTCTGGATTTGTCAATGGAACATCTGTTAAATCTCGTCGGGGCTTTGTTACTGTATTAATGATCTCTATGCAATCATGCGGAACTGGATCTGTCATAACTGTAGGTAACAGTGTTGCTGGGTTCAGGATACTGCAGCGTCTGATTTCTATGTGTGGCTGGAATAGTGTCAATTCGTAACCTGTCAGTCGTGCTATAGTCAAGTGTTGAGTCTGGGTTCTGTTTAACAGAACCTCTACAGAATGTGGGACTTGTACTGTTAACTGATGACCTAGAACAATTGAATCGCTCTGTCTAATTGCTAACGCTGTTGCTGCTACTGACTTTAAGCACGCAGGGAGTGCCTGGGCTACAGAATCCAATGTACTTGAAAAATAAGCGCAAGGCTTATGTGAACCTGCTTGGTCTTGAGTGAGGACAGACAACGCTGTACCATCACGTTCTGTAACAAAAAGTGTAAACGGTTTGCTGTAACATGGTGTCGCTAAAACTGGTGCTTGGCATAAAGCTTTCTTTAATTCCTCAAAGGCTTGTGTGTGTTCCTGAGTCCAAGGGAGGGCAGGCGAAGTTGCTGCCTCCTGTGTCGTTAACTGGATGAGTGGTTTAGCTATAAATGCATATTGAGGAATCCATTGTCTGCAGTACGAGGTGAGGCCTATGAAGGCCCGCACTTCCTTTTGTGTCTGGGGTCGTGGCATATTTACAATTAACTGAATGCGATCGGGAGTGAGCTGTCTCCCCACTTTGGACAGCAAGTGACCCAAGTACACAACTTGCTGAACACAGAATTGTAGCTTCGAAGGAGACACCTTGTGTCCCTTGTCGGCCAGGAAATGTAAAACTGTCAGTGATGCTTGTTCACATTCGGGCTCACTTCGTGCGGTGATCAGCAGATCATCGACGTATTGCAGTAAAGCGGTATTAACTGGCATTTGAATACAATCTAGTTGTCTTTTCAGTGCTTGACTATAGATGCTGGGGCTTTCTGTGAATCCTTGAGGTGCGCGGGAAAATTTGAAACTTCGTCCATTTAAACTGAATCCGAAGAGATATTGGCTCTCCGGATCAATAGGTACACTGAAGAAAGCGTTCTTGAGATCAATTACAGTAAAGAACGTTGCTTCTGAATCAATAGCAGTCAATAGGGAAGAGATATCGGGGACCACAGGGTACTGTGGTACAATGCATTTATTCAGCTCTCGAAGATCAATCACCAGCCGATATACTGGCGGTGCATTGCGGTCTGTACGTTTAAGAATTGGAATGATGGGTGAATTACAGATATTGGAGTCGGTCTCTACGACCACTCCCTGGGCAATAAGCTCTTCAATGATTTTCAGTAAAGCCATTACAGCATCGGGTGGTAACTTGTATTGTCTGATTCTGGGTAGGACAACTCCTGTCTTGAGTGTAACACGGTATGGAGTGATATGCATACAACCTACATCAGCTGGGCCTTTTGCCCATAAGTGATCTGGTACATTTTTCAATCTGACATCAAAATCACGTAAAACATAATGACCCTTGAAATCCCGTAGAAAGAGTCTGACTCCCTCCGGGGAACAGCATATTATAGCTCCTAGAGCCTTCAGTGTTTTAATTCCTAACAGATTTTCTGGACATGATTTCGTAAGTAACAAATCTGTAACTCGGGATAATGGACCCACAGCTAATGGTACTGGTTCCGATACTTCATTTACAATAGGCTGTCCTGAAAAACCAAGGGAAACATTCTGTGAGCCTGAGAGGGGTGCCCCTGGGACTTCATTGTGACTGATTGTAGTGCGACTTGCCCCTGTGTCAATTAAAAACTTTCTGTCTTTTCCTAATACGTGACTGTGTACATAAGGACCTTCTTGATCTACAGGAATTTCAATAAGAGGCAAACCACCTTCCCTCTCTAGGCTGTTTCATGTATATCGGGGGTAATCTGGATATGCAGCTTGGGCATACTGGTACATCTGTTGTGAGACTTGCTGAGTCGCGGCAATGGGCTGTGGCTGTGGTACTGCTACTGTCTGTGCTGTGTGGGACTGAGCATGCGCAGGCTGCATATTTTGCATTTGTTGTTCGTTCTGCGAGGTCTGTTGATGGCCATGTTCATGTCTAGGCGGATGCGGTCTTTCTTTAGTTTTACCTGTCGCAATGTTGTGTTTCAGGACTGGGCATTCATGTACATAATGACCTGGCTGCTTGCAGTAATTACATGTCCCTTTAACGGGAGCTGCAGAATGATTAGTCTGGGCCCCACCTTTTCTTTGCCCGTCGGCTGGGACCGTCTGAGCTACCAACATTTTCATTTTCGTGTCTTTCATACGTTTCTGTTCCTGATCTTGTTCTTCTCTAATTCTGTTCTGGTGATATTGTAACATTTGTAACATCTGGGACGGCGTATTTGCCTGCCAAGTACTTTCAACTTTGTACACTCTATTTTTGACTAATGGTAGGGAATTCTCTACTAACTTTGATACGAAAAGGTGTGGATATGACTCGCTACTAGGTTGTAGGCCACTATTTATAATGAAACATTTCTCGAATCTGGAATAGAAGTCACTAGTATCTTCATCTTGTTTCTGTTTACAGGACGAGATTGCGTCCCAATCTTCCTTTCTAGTTGTCAATAATCTTGGCAAAACCTGTACTATCAAACCTGGTAATGCTTTAGTCTTATCCCCAAGGCCTAACCCTGGGATTCGTTTGCTTTCTTCGTCTTCTATTTCTGCCCATGCTATCTTAGACTCTCCCACCTCCCAATCCTTTTCCTTTAATTTCTCGTAAATGCCCGTGGGCAACAGTACCTTTAACATTTTCATAATATCATCATACGTGTAATCCCCCATCAGTAACATGTCTTTGAGCTCTCTGTGAAAACCTGCAGGGTCTTTATCGTGACACGGGACTAATTTCTTCATTTCTAACAGTTCTAACTTAGTCAGTGGTGTGTGGACATACACACGCCTTAAAACTTGATCCGCACCCATTACTGGGTGTACTTCTCGTAACGGGTTCTGACTTTCAATGCCACTACCGCATTGCATGTGGTACGTTTTTCTTTCTGGAGGCGGGGCGGGAACATATTCAGAGCTTATAAAGGTGCTATATTTACGTCGTTGTTCTAGAATTATTTGTATTAATTTGGTACTGAAACCTCTCCATCTATCCATGAGTAGGGCTTCTAATGTTTCGTGTAAGGGACCTGGATCAGAATGATGGTTTCTGAACTTGATGAGGAGGTGCTGAATCATGTATACACCCGCTATTTTCTGCTCTTCTGGGGAAAGGTTCAAGAATGTCTGCACTAACGTATCATCATTATATATGTCTGGGTTTTCGGCCCATAACACGGCTGACCGTGCTAGTTCTTGTTCATCCATAGAATTGAGTACATGGTACCCCACTCGGTCTCGAAGCCTTTTATCAGTTTCCTGGAACTGATGCTCAGAAGAATTCGGATTTGTTAAAGCAGAGAAAAGAACTCTCTTGCTTTCCGGACGGATACCTTTCCTAAGGTAATTTCCCTTACCTACATATGCTATAGTATCTGTAGACCTTCCTGGTGCTGTAAGTTCTTCTTCCTCCTCGGAGGAAGCTTTATCATTCTCTTCCTGGTGTGCAGTTAATACTGCCTTTCTAATTTTCTGGGACATACTGGCTATGCAAGTCCCCTTATCATGTTTTCCATCGGCTATATTTTGACCCCACTTGTTTAATGCGTCTAATTCACTTTGATCTGTCTCGGGCCTGTCTCGTTCTCTTATTACACAATTTATGAAAAATCGTAATATCTGGGCTTGAATGTCAACTTTCTGTTTATGCATGGCATCTTTGACACTGTCAGGGTCTTTCCCTGTCTGTATAAACTCATATAGTCTGTCGAGGCGTTCCTTCATTCCTACATAGCATAGCAAGCTATCGGTGGCAGATCTTAACCGTAGGGATGCCAATATCATTAGATCGTTTCTTCCGGGTACTGGATCATATCTGCAAACTGACATCTTTTCTTTGAATGCGTCAAGACGCGCCGAGTGGGGAGACTGGAAAGGATTCTGCGTGTCCCTTAAATGGAATCTGTGTGTTAATGGCGGTGTCTGCGGACCCGCAGTCGCACCTCCTGCGGCGGATGCTTGGGCATTATCTCTCCGCGGAGTCTGTATCTGAACTGGAATTTGTCGTTTAGTAGGATCAGGTAGGACTTGTTTCGATAAGTCAGTCTTGAGTGCGGGAAGTGGCGGAGCTGGCGGAACAGGGGAGGTTGGTTGCGGTACCGGCGGAACATGATCTGGGGGCGTAATGCCACCCCCATCCCTGTCAGTAGGCAGGGCACGGACAGGCAGATTGGTGTAAACTGGTACTACATCCTCTAAATATGAATTTAGGAATATATCTTTAGTAGTTTTATGCGTTACTTTAGTTGGAACTAATGGTGTCGGTAAGTTTTTCGGTATTTCTGATAGGGCTTCAGATGTGCCATCTGCTGCAAGATACATACCGTTTACAAGATTATTTCGGGCACGGTCTATTTGTTCTGTTTTTACTCGGATCCCTTCAGTAACTAATTCGTTTTCTTGGTCTTTCTCTGATTCTTTAAGTCTGTCTTCTCTACGGAGTGCTTTGTCAGCACGCTTACGTGATTCCTTACGCCAAAATTCTATGGCGTCCTTCTGAGATTGTCTAGCTTTCTTTTTCCATAATGCTTCTTCTACCCTCATGATGCACTCGGCATCCCATGTTCCGGTGACAGGCCATCTGTGTCTTTCGTCTAGGTGTTTGGTGTAATCGGCCCATAAATCTAGATATAATATGGCATCTATGCCATGCTTCTGGTACATAAAATTGCCTGGAGTGTCCCTAGGGGGAATAGGAATTTCTTCCTCCAGTATCCCTTTCCTAGTTCCTATCTGCTTTAACTTGTTGAAAAACGGCATTTTGCTTACTTATTACTGAATGCTTAATCCTTATACCTGAGTACTCTTGACAGCTAGGTTATACGAAGAACACAATAATACACATTTAAACAGTCACATTCATACCACAACATTAATCACATAAGAACATTGAAGACATAGATGACTACCCCCCTATACTGGATGTACTGCTCAACAGTACAGATACACTGGTGTAACAGTGCAGAAATTCGGAATACTAGATATACTGCTAAACAGTACAGATACACTGCCTAAAACAGTGCAGACCGGACTTGCGTACCCAAACCCGTCTAGATACGACCCAGCAATGGTACTCACCGGGAAGCACGGAAACAGAAGGCCTCGGAAAACTTCGACTGGACTCGACTCGGTACTTCGGAATACTTCGGAAAACTTCGGAAAACTTCGGAAACCTGGTGGGCCTCTTAACACCTCGGACCTTGCTTCTTTCGGCTAGGCTCTGGTCGGGATCCTCCGCACTCCTCACCGCCTCGTCTGGGCACTGATCGCAGTCTTCGTCACCTCCGTGGGTCAGAGGGAGATGCAGGAAATCCTGCCAGTACGCGTAGGTTCCTTCTAACTGATGGCAGGGGACATAGCTTGCAACGCACCAACCGGCGCGTGAGGTGGGGGAGGGGTCCCTATTCGGGCGCCAAAATGACGTAAATAATTAATTTACTCTCTTAATTTCTATGCAGGTAAGTACTTAATCAATAATAACTCAGATCGGATGAAAAAAGACAGAGTCCGTGGTGTTAGAGTTTCTAAGGGTTTTATTCCTCATAAAGGAATGGTCTGATCAGGATATCATGTTCTGACCACCACAGGGGTGTCAGAAGGGATAGAGCGCTCTCGTTTATTGACAATACATAGCTTATATACTTGATTTATACCATAAGAATCAATGTAAGAGGCGTAACAGCTGCGAGAAGACAAGATAACAATATACACGTGTTACTAGTACGTAATCAAGAGGCGTAAACTAGGCGTGAATCAGAGGTGTGTGCTAGAAACGTCACTGATAGGTGACGCAAGTGGGTGGCACCAAGGGGTGGTGCTAACAGAATTGTTGCAGTGTCAGCAGAAATTGGAGGCTTGGATGCGCGCGCAGCTGCATGACGTGTGATTGACGGGGTGCAGGGGACTTGACATTTACACTGACGGAAAGAGACAGAAGTCTGGCATGTCAGATCAACTTGTACTTCTATCATATCTGATATCTGATGTTTAGGAACTATACTATCTGGACGGAAAGGTCTCTAGGGCAGAAGCTATTCTATGCTAACTGTGGATGCGTGTATAAGCGCCTAAGTGTCTACATGTGAAGCGTGGGGCACGGGGCCTTCCATGGAAGCATGGTAACAGAGGCTATGAATTACTTGCATTGAGACAGGTCGGCCCTTTGGCTCTGCAGCTGGGGAGGATGTTTACAGGATCTAGTAGGCAGGAATGCATTCTCGAGGAGCGGAACAGATAACTCGAAGGTTATAGTCAGTCTTGGCAGAAAGCAGGCTGAGCTGAGCGCGAGGGGCCGCGCTGAAAGTAAGTCAGAGTTCACGGGTACAGAGGTAGCCTGGGCAGAGGCTGCCAGAGTCAGGAGCCACAAAAGAGGCTCGATTGCAGAAATTCAGGGCCTACTCTGCTGGAGCAGGAAAACATGTAAAGTGTACTACAAAAAGACGGTGGCATAGCATACTTAGGAACGGACTACATAATCCATTCAGGGTGGATCTGAAAGAGGACAAGTTAACGTTGGACGCAAATGTATTTGCGTCTTCATAGCTGGTACAGGAGGGAAGTTACATGCACTTTGAGCTGGTACATGGAGTCGGTGGGGTACGCGCTAGGGAACATAACATGACCTAAAATTTAATTTTCCTCAGGGAGGGGGAGCCCCCAAAGCCTTTCTTCTCCGCACCCACTGTCAGAAGGAGTTGAACAGGGATCTCCGCTACTCGTCCCTCCAGGTCTAGTCCGAGCTTTTCCACCCCTGATTCGAGCTCAGGACCGCGGTGCAATCCTGCGGCGTTAACACTGTATGTGCTGCCGCCTCCTCCCTTGCCCCGGAAGAAGATGGCAATTCTCCCAGCGGCCCTCCGGCAGTTCCTGGTTGCTTCAGAGGTCACCTCCCATCGGTCGAAGAGAGTTCGAAGCAGGGAGTTTGGCTGCAGCGACGGTGCTCGTCTCTTACCTCCACTCACAGAGGCAGCAAGTAGGGCAGCATGTAGGGCTCGGGTCTTTGTTTGTGCACCCCCTCCTTTTTTGCTCCTTCCGAGTCAGTGCTGCAATGCTGCGGTAAGGCGATGGGTTGGTAACGGGGTAGTGATAGCTTGGTTTCGTGGGATGTTAGGACGTTTAGACTTCTGCTGCTGTACTACATCCAGCTGCATCCAGAAGCGGAAGGTGCGAGAGATATTTTTTACTATAAGTGAACGTTAATCTGTGGTAAGACAAGGCAGGCATATAAGCGGAGAGTCTGAATCATAAAGAAGCCGAAAAGTTTTTTGTTAAGTTGATATGAGAATCCTTACATTTTTGCTGATTGATTGCGCCATTTCAGCATGAGAGCAGCACAGAGCTCCCGACTGAGCTCGCTGACCGGCTGCCATCTTTTCTGTTTGCAATGATCTCAAAATTTCTGTGTGTTTATGAGTCCAATTGATTGGTTTAAAATCAGGTTTTATTAATTCGTAGAGAGGTTTAATCCTCTCTGCATAATTTAGAATGTAAGTTCTTCCGAAATTCAGGAAGCCTAGTATTGATTGTAAGTTCTTCAGCGTTTTTGGTGCTTGGAGTACAGCGCACTTCTCTAAGAAGTTGTCTGCTAGGCTTTTGCCTTCACTTGATAATTCATATCCTAAAAATAGGACAGTTAGATGGGCAATTCGTGACTTTTTAAAGTTGAGTTTGTAACCCTCTGCTGCGAACCCAAGTATTATGGTGTTCACTCTTTTCAAGTGAGTATCCAGGTCGTCATCTGTGAGATAGATGTCATCGACATAAGATAATGCCTCATCATCATATATTTGTAGTAACTCTGTTACTCTTGCTGAGAATAATCCTGGGCTATTCTTGAATCCCTGTGGGAGTCAACAGAAATATTTCTGTGACCCCATTATTGAGAAAGCGGTTAAATACCTGCTTTCTGGTGCAATGTTTTGACAAAAGAATCCATTAGAAATGTCTAATGTTGTTTTGTATTTTTTGCGAATGATGTTATTCATTAGTGCTGCACTGTGAGAATTTTGTACCACAAATGTCTTGCAACACGAGTTAAGGTGTCTGTAGTCCAAGACTAGACGATATGAATCGTCTGGTTTGGAGACAGGAAACAAAGGATTGTTCATTTGAGAGGTGCATGTTTCAATCACACCTTGGTATTCAAGTTGATCTAAGATCTCCCTGACCTGTTTTTTAGCTTCTTGCTTAATTGGGTACTGTCTTTGTGCAGTTGGTTGACATTTTAACTGGATTTTGTGAGGAGGAGAGTCCTCATCCCATCCTACATGATTCTTATATAATGCAGGTGCTTGAGCTACTGCCCATTTTCTCGCATATATGTATTTTCTATGTATTGGAATATGATTTGAGAAGGCAGGCATAATCATTTCTTCGCCATGAGGGCACTCCCTGACAAGCTCTGGTGGCCAGTCTTTCTCAGCTAATAGGATGTCATAGCCTTTTGAGAGGTTATCCCAAAACAGACCCCTTACCTTCCTAGTCTTATCTCCCTCTATACGTAATGTTATTTCGTGTATTTTGTGAGGTTCGCTAACTCTGGTATCTTCAGTTTCCACCTGAATGTATTCATTCGTGTCCACTGTCTCCAGATGATTCATCAGGATCTTGCGAGCTATGGTCACTTCTGCTGCGCTGTCTAGCATTGTCTGTGCCCACTCTCAGTTTTTCAGCTGTGTCCTCAGTATCCTCGGCATGTTTGATTATTTTAATACTTGCTACCTTCTTTCTTGGAAATTGTAATTTTTTACTTTGAGCAGGTTCTTTGTCTTTGGACTTGACGTGCTCTTCCCTGTGTTCTGACCGTCCTCTTCTTTCCGATTTCTGCGAGGAAGTCTGAAAAGATCGAGAGGGACGTGTATCAATATCTTGATATCTATCAGGTTTTTTCAAATTATCCCTATTTCTAAGGTTGTATCTTTTTTCAGAGGGCTCCCTTTGGGGAGACTTGTGTTCTCGGTTCGGAGATCTTTCTCTCCTCCGAGGAGACCTTCCCCTGGACTGGAATCTTTTTTCTTTGGGAGTGGATTGTTTATTTCCATCCCAGCTCTTTTTTGGAGTGTTTAGATTATTTTTAATAAATATCTTTTCAGGATTTTCAAGTAGTTGGGGTTTTACCGGTTTCCCACCCAAACTATCTCTACCTAGTTCTTCATAAGATTTTTCTATGTTTCTGGCAAGTTCAATTGGTTGGTCTGCTATATCTGTTTCTTTCAATTTTTGGCGGATCGCCACAGATGCTGCTTCTCCTTTTATGTTGGCTAATAATATAGCCAAGACCTGCCTGAAGTCTTTCAGTAATTTCATACCAAGAGTTAAAGCAGGTTCTGGACCGTATTCATTTTGAATCTGTCTTAGTACATCTGGTATCACCGCCAGAGACGGAACACCATGTGTTTTTGTGTAAATGGAAGCAAAGACTGTGCCCCAAGTGTCACAATCCTCCACATGTGGTGTGACCCCCATTGGAAGGCAGATAGTCAGAATTCTGTGTTTCTCAGTAGGGGTAGTATTCGGGAATACTGCCTCTATTTGAGTTATTTTTTGTGCTAGCCAGAATGGAATTTGTTCACGTTTAACGGGTGTTTTACCAAGACAGGATTGTATGTTCTGTGGTGTAATTTTATTTGTTTCCCTGATGAGGGGTCAGCTGTGGAATGTTAATAGCTGGTTGGACTGTTGCAGTCCGCATTACATATTGGACTAATTGTCTATGAATTTTAATTAGTACTTTTAGCTGGGCTAAAAGTTTCCTGTCGGACATTTTTTCGATGTCTGGAGGTGGTGTGTAGCTGGCTAGAACCGGCCACGTTGCTCCTGGTCTACCTAGTGGACCGAGCCTGGTGATGTGATCAGTATGTTTTAGGGCGCCTTTAAACCAGAGCAGGTGCTCTTGGTAATTTAGTGGGATTTGAACATCCTCGAAAGGAGTGTATTCATCCAGAGGTTCCTCTATTTTGTAATAGTGGAAATCGTGTGTTTGTAGCGTTTGCAGCTGGAAAGTTTATCCATGAATAGAATATCTCTGTCTGCCGATATTCGTGTGCCTCTATCACGATAATGACTGTACCACCTCGTGATGTCAGTCCGTTTTCTATAAGTTTAAGAGTTATAGCTCTTCTTATGTTGACCGGAATGATATAGCATTCGGGTCATTCTGTAGGAGACTCGTGTCATCCTCTAGGAGTTGAGTTGATAGTTTTGCTCGCTCCCTGTCGTCATCACTTTCTGTCATTTTACTGACTGAAAGTTCTTCTGTTGCAGAATTACTTTCAAGGAGACAAAAGATTAGGTGCACAATATTTTGGAACACTGTATCCTTCAACGTTGACTAAACCAAAACTCTACATAGGAATCTCTTCCTACTAAGTTCCGGCGGATTTTAACCTTTCACCCGCTCCAGACGTCTATTGGAGTATTTACGGGAAAAAGGGTCTGTGTGAAAAAGCACGACTGAGTTACTCTAACGTCTTGCGTTAGTTTTATCGCCTTACCAAACGTTGGGCGCCATGTAGTGTAGTTCCTATTTTCCCAATAGGCTCTGCGCATTGGAATAACATAAACAGCAGTGTAGACGTAGGACTGAGGTCTTCTAGGTCTCTACTGACTATGTTAAACTTAATTTAGGTTTGCGCCAGCTAGCTCAGAGGTCACTGGAAACTTTCTTGAATGAATAGGGAGGGATAAGCTTCCCTGGCTCAGACAAGAAGGGATTCAGCTTCCGACAACCATATAACATGACAACTTTGCTCCCCTGAATAAGAGTAAATCTCTAGAGTCGTGTGAAAACAATAGACAGCTATTTCACTCAGTCAAATGTGCGTTCTTAGTTTCACCAGATTGCAGAGAAGAGAGAGACAGGCGTTTTCAATAAAAGGTATTATTTATTGAGCAGCCTTCCTTCTCATGCAAGACAAATGAATTGCCACAATTGCAATACTTAATATAAAGTAAAGTACGTACAGTAAAAGGAGTATTATGAAATAATACTGTAAAAGCATTGATATGGTTTCTTAGCCAAAAGACACTTTAAAATGGATAAAATATATACATACATATATACATTGACTAACATGCTCAACTGATGCTTCTAAAATACGCCTACCCCGGTGTACCTGACCTAAGCTTAATACGTGGGTAGGAGTAAGTAAGTAGCAGTTTAAGTTAAGTTGGTTTTGCCAAGAATCTGATTCAAGAATTCTCTCTTAGGGTTTAGTCAGCACTGTACCTTGGGAATAGAATGTAGGAGGTCTGGTATCTCTCTTTCAGGACTCGATATCCCAGTCACCCGCGAGGGTAGGCTGGAAACGCCGGAGCTGGATTTTCTCGGCAGGAGAAAAGACAGCGTCTTTCTCAGCGCATCAAAGAGGGTGGCAGCGTCCGTGGGCTCTTCGCATCAGCTGGGCTCTCGGCAAGTAGATAGCTGCTCTGCTCCAAAACCACCACTGTGTGTTTGCTTAAGGCAACGTTGGTATATTTATACCTGAAAGGTGCCGAGTTTGACGTAAGGTTTGGACATAAGACGTCAATAAAGATGTCACTAACAACTGTACGTTCTTACAGTGCTCGCAGGAGTTCTATTACAAATCAAAACAAAGAAAGTGGGGACTTCCCAGGTTGCTGGAGGCTTGGTGTGTCAAAAGAACTGGTTGTGCTTTCTAGGAATCCAAGGAAGTAGCTTTTGCCGTGCCTTGGACTGCAAGGGCAATTTACTGAAATATGGATCTGATTCTTATGCCATTATAGGGATATTATTGATTATAGCCATACAAGGGCATAAAATAGCAATATTGATTCAGGTTCCTAGATAAAAACACAATACAAGAAACAGACTTGCAAGAATAGACAGACATTCTAGTATCCCCACAGGCAACAGGGAACCTGACTACTGTGGGGTAAGGTACGTTTTAGGAGAGCATAAGGATCATGGAATGAAACCCAGGAAAAATAGATGTCACAGAAAATTATGTAAATCCTCGGTGTTATTCAGACCATTCGTCCACTTACTGTCGAACTCGACGATCATATTGGATTCCAGTTGTCCTAGTTTCAACTCTCTATTGCCTCCCCTTAATAGTTTAGGTACCGCTGCCACTACATAGTAAGTCAGACAATTGACATCTTTATTGTGTTTGCTAAGAAAGTGACGGGCCACCGGATAGGCAGGGTCACTATGCAAAATGGCACGGAGATGCTGCAAGATCCTGCCGTGCACCTGTTGTTTGGTACTGCCTATATACCTAAGGCCACAGGTGCACGTCAGGACGTAGACAGCAAACTCCGTTTTGCAATTGAAATTGCCTGTAATGGGGATTTCAGAACTTTTAATATATATATATACACACACACACACCGGCACACACTTACCTGAAGTTGTAATGAAGAAGTTTGTGGCAGAATTTGTGTGTGTGTGTATATATATATATATATATATATATATATATATATATATATATATATATATATATATATATATATATATATATATATATATATATATATATATA
The DNA here is from genome assembly GCF_964263255.1 of Lissotriton vulgaris. Taxonomy (NCBI): domain Eukaryota; kingdom Metazoa; phylum Chordata; class Amphibia; order Caudata; family Salamandridae; genus Lissotriton; species Lissotriton vulgaris. Next base: position 693,985,470 of record NC_141687.1, on the reverse strand, counting down.
TATATATATATATATATATATATATATATATATATATATATATATATATATATATATATATATATATATATATGTATATATATTACCTACTGGCGTGTCGCCAGTAGGTATATATAGTTAGGATTATTTGTCTATGGAACTTTTGAAAATTCTATGTCTAATAACTTTGGCGTTTGTGGACGGAATCGGCTGATATTTTCAGGAAAATGGCACATTTTGTTTCTGAGCAGCCCCCGAAAATTTGGGAGGGTTTCGTCAAGGGGGGGCCGAGAAAAAAGGGGGGTCCCAAAACGTGTTTTTCCCATGTTAATTTCCATAGGGCCTTTGGCCTCACTTTTAGCTCGAACGGCTGAATGGATTTGCACGAAACTTGGCAAAATTGTAGGGACTGTTAGCCCGATGTGCCTTTGCTAGGTCTCAATATATGTGCTCCAGTGGATTTTGAGAAATTAACGTTGAAAACAAGATATATATCTGTAACAGCGCTCCGGGCTGCGCTCCGGTCCGCTTACTTTTCGCGAAACGGAACTTTGCGATGCGAAGCTGATTGGCTCCCCGGTGTCTGTCAACATTCTAAACAGTCCGGAGCGGCCGCCATCTTATCTCTCGGTAGGATCGAGAGAGAAGAAGAGGTGGAAAACGAAGGGGGAATTTAATGAAAGGGGGCAAGGTATACCCCTCTTGACCCCCTAGGAATCTTGTTGGGGTTATTAAAGGGTCCCGTGGGGAAAATAAAAAAAAAATTATTTTTCACGGTAGAAGAGCTTCCCGGGCCGCGAACTGGGCCGCAAACTGGTAGCGAAACGGGAATTCGACATTTTGTGCTTCGTTTTAATTAAATTACTAGGTATAAGGGGGTGCGGGAGACCATTTTGTGCTTCGTTTTAATTAAATTACTAGGTATAAGGGGCTGCGGGAGACGTATCCTAATCCCTTATGTTTTCTGAGGGTGGCTGAGGAGGCTCATATATGTTGATACATGTCTTCCAGCGGCTGTGCGTGAGCTTTTTTTTTTTTTGCTGCGTGACGTCTGTTAACGTTCGATTCGATGGAAATCAGGAAGTGTTGACCACCAATTTGTCAGTGCGATAAAATATTTTGTTATAAATGAATCCTTATTGTTAAACATTGTCTGCGCCATCTTGCCTTTTTTCCAATGCCACAATTTTGTCGTGCACGGCAGCCATTTTAGATGCCAGGCCGGTCCCAGGCTATCACCTAGCCCTGCGGATGTAGTTTATGGCCCCAGCTGTAGAGAATCCAGACATGCCAACCCTCCCGATTCAGGCGTGAGACTACTGATTTCAGTGCTAGTCTCCCGCCTCCCGATTCCTGCAAGCAAAAACCCGGGGGCATATTACCAACAACTAGCGATCATTTTTGTCTCTAACTTGTTTAGAGACAAAAATTATCGCCGCACATCGGCGATTTTTATCGCACATAAACCTTGCTATTAGCAAGGTTTATCGCAAATGCGATAAAAAACGGCCGCAATGCATGAATATCGCTGAAAAGTCCGCGATATTCATGCATTATCCAGCAAATGCTCTTAGCCATGTTATCCACCTCCCATTGGATAACATGGCTAAGAACTGCTCAGGGGCAGCTGTTAGCTTTTGGAGATATTCGCGCTTAGCGCGAATATCTCCAAAAGTTGGTAATAGGAGATAGCGATGTTAGGGACTGTTTCCAGTCGCTAACATCTTGGCACGCCCACTTTGCATGTCATTAGTGATAGATATCACTGACATGCAAAGCGGGGCCCAAGATGGTCGCTATCTCCTTTTAGCTGTCACTAACTGGAGTTAGCGACAGCTTGGTAATAGGGAGATAATTTTATCTCCGCTTTCTTGGCTTTTAAAGCCAAAAAAGCGGAAATAAACCCCCTTGATAATATGCTCCACGATTCCTCGGGGGTTTCAGCTGACAGGGCTTGGTATTGTGTTACGTGCTAATTCTTCCAGGAAACGTCAGAGGGTCGATGCAGGGGTTCTAGAAGGGGTGATAAACCATTTAAGCCTCATGAACAAGCGCATGGTCTTTTAAAGATCTGTGAAGTACTCGGGGCGGCGGTGTGTGTGTGCCCTCTTTCAGGAGCGGGCGGGGGGGGGGGCACTGCCAGCAACTTGCCAGGCCAGGCAGTGTTCAACACTTGCATCACCCTTTCTCTGCCTGCTATTGCGCTCCATGCTTCGGAAAGGTAAGAAAAAGAACGTGCATTTGAGTTTGAAATGTCCGATCCTGTAGCAGTACACTTGCAAAGCACACACATGACAATAACCCGATTCAAGGCCCCATTCACCCGATTTTTTAATAATATATAGTACTCCAAAAAAGTAGGATTATAAAACTTTATTAACTTTTAAATATAACGAACGCAACAAAAACTGTAAATATATTTAAACATTTTTTGACAAAAAAAACAACAATGGTCCGAAGCTGTCTTTTGTGCGAATAGTCCCAAGGCAGCACAACGTGCTGAGTTGTGGACGGCACCCAGGTGAAGAACCATCCCTTTTTTAAACCCCATGGTGACCAACTAAGTGCAGGTTTTACATAAAGTAGTGTTTACCTAGAGTGGTGCTGTGTAGGACAGTCTGAATGGAAATTAACCAGAACTATAACGATAACAACAACAACAACAATAATATAACTTTTATGCCCAAATTACGCAAACATTTAGCTAATCTGCTAAAGGGGGGAGTCGCCATTTCTTTTGATAATTTATTCACCCATCCGTAGCCTCTCTATTCTCCATTACAATGTGTTTCTTGCTGAAATTAACCAGAACTATAACCATAACAACAACAACAACAATAATATAACTTTAATGTCCAAATTACGCAAAGATTTAGCTAATTTGCTAAAGGGGGGAGTCGCTATTTCTTTTGATAATTTATTTATCCATCCGTAGCCTCTCTAATCTCCATTACAATGTGTTTTTTGCTGTCGCTAGCTGATGAAAAAACTAAAGTGATAACTTCCTCATCCTTATTTTGTCTTTCTTTGTTCCTTAAGATGTTATCTGTGTCAACCTTTTCCGAGAATGCTGATGCGTTAGGGATTTCCATGTGTTTCTTAATAGCATTGGTGTCTGCACACTTCTTTGTCAATTCTGTGAACATGAAAACTGCTTCATAAACAGACGATATCTTTGTTTAGTCATTAGTGTTAAGTGTGTCTGAAACTACAGTGCCCTTCTGTTTTTCTTTCTTCAGGCTCTACAGAGTTTTGTGTGTTGTTCTTTTGAGCGACAATTATTCCAGAGGTTTCAGGTTCACTTGTTTTGTCCTGCAGTGAGTTAACAGCTTTAGAGACTTCATGTTTATTTGCTATGTCCTGCTGTGCGTCAACTGCTTCAGAGACGTCAGCCTCATTTGTTATGTTTCAGTAGATCTTGGATTTGCCCGGCCGCGCCCAAAATGGCTCCGGTGTAAATGGGACTCGTAACTGCTTGTTGTGTACTGGTTGCCCAACCTTGATATCACGAGATACGTATGCAGTTTTGAAGCACATGGCGGAGGCTCGTCTGCTGTAGTGGGGCACCCCTTTATCGTTTCAGTTGCCATTCCGCCCGCTTTTGCTACACTGTGCCTTTTCCGCCATTCAGCTGTTTACCGCCCGCTCTTACGGCTACAGCGTCTCGCTCACCATGTAGTTGAGTTGCTCCCACTCTTGCGGTGCAGCGATAGGCGGCTGCCACAGGACTCTTAAAATGGCGGCCGGCTCTTCGGATTTGGGCCTGGTCCAGTAAAATGGCCCTGGGACACCTTGGAACTCGGACGCTTGTCTGCCAGGGCTTGGGTCCTATTCTCGAAAGCGTCCCCTCAGCCTTGAAGATTCTACAAAAGTCTTGGGGATCTCGACTCCCGCAGGCTTCCGGTGGGGAGCGGCTGCCATGATTGCTTGCGGAATGGCCACGACGGAGCTACGAGATGGTGGTGCTCTCATGGTGACGCCAGCTTCAGTATGAAACATCCAGAAACAAGGTGGGGCTTTCATCGTTTGGGAAAAAAAATGTTTTAATCCAATGAAAAGTGTTATTTTTAGGTCACATGACCTAGTCTTACATCATTAGGAAAACAAAAGTAAAATGAACCAATGAAAAGTTTTATTAACAAGTCACATGACCTGTTATGCTTACGTTACGCGCTGCGCGGCGCGCTCTGGATCGTTTCCGGGAAGCTGCGCCTTGCGCACCGGAGCACTTCCGGGTGCGCTAACGCGGCGCGTCATATGACGCATTACGCGACAACGCAGGTCCAGAATATAGTCAAAATATCTCCACCAACCAGCGGTCGGAGTACAACCGTTTTCAGCAGTCCAAAAAGTTCTGTTAAATCGCAAGAGCGGGAGCAACTCAACTACATGGTGAGCGAGACGCTGTAGTCGCAAGAGCGGGCGGTAAACAGCTGAATGGCGGAAGAGGCACAGAGTAGCAAAAGCGGGAGAAATGGCAACTAAAATGGTAAAGGGGCGCCCCACTACAGCGTGTCTTCAGGTTAAACGGATTGTGGGACAAGGTCCAGAATGGAAGAGTCATCAAAAGGCAAAAAAATCCGCCGGACCCCGGGAGCCGGCCGCCTATGTCGGGGGCGATCTCAGGCCACACCAGGGCAACACGACTTGGGGAGGGGGCAGGAGCCAAGCGCCCCCTCCCAGTCCGCGCCATTTCACCGCCCCTCGGGGGCCTCCGTGAAGCGGTTTAGGGAGGCACCGTATCACATTGTTTTCTAATGCAGTCAGGTCCACAAACGGACCCCACTTACTTTGAATAGTGAAGCTGCAGCAGGTGCAAATAAGGTTTAGACAGTGTTACAAGCGCTGCTTAGAACTCTGAAGTATGGCACTCAACATCCAGGACTTATGCCATTTGTATAAGGCAGTGACATCGAAGCAACTCAGGGACCAAAAGCATGAACGAACACTCACGTATGAAAATCTTACTTGGGGAGGGGGCAGGAGCGAAGCGCCCCCTCCCAGTCCGCGCCACCACACCGTATGTAGAAAATCTGATGCCATCGTTCTACAAACTCTCAACCAGCCTTGGATGGAAAAATCTTAAAGAATGTACAAACTGAAAACCAGTTTTTGTCTGCATAGCATCAGCAGCAACGCTTGCTATCAGTGCATGAGTTTCATGCTCGATCGATTGAGCTAGCCGGATCGGGCAACAAAAAGTATAAAATAGTTATGTAAATAGTTATTTATTAAATTGTTTTACCCTTTTACTTTGCTGGTGTGTTGTATCTATTTATAATATTTGCATAGGGTTTGTTGTTATTTTGGGCGGGGTGGGTGGCGGAGTCGATCTGTCTTGCAGCCATCATGGTGTGGAGCTTAGTTCATCTCACTATTTTCGTATTTCTCATGAAGGGTTGTTCCTAATGTTTGTATTTTAGCGAGGTCAAAAAGAGATCCAATTAGTGGTCTACTGATTTTGCTCGATTACTTTTATTTTTTTACACGATTTTTCACTATCTGCAAAGACTAAACAGAGTATTGCGACTTTGTGCTTGTTTGTAAATAGAGAATGATCCAAAGAGAACCAATTCTAAAACAGTAAATGCTTGGATAACAATCAATGAAATGGAGAGACAAGCAGGTACGACGGATTACAACGGGGGTAAAGGTCTGCGTTAACTACCCTTCACTATCTGCAAAGAGAGAGTATTACTAAGAGAAAAGAGGGGAGGGGGGGGCAGCGTTCAAAGCACATCAGCGTGCATAAACACGAAAACGTTTTTACCTATCACGTACTTGACATTTGACAGCTTTTGATATTTGATATTAAAAAACCATTGAAATTCACAGAAAAAACCATAGGTTATAGTCCATATATAGTTAGGAATTTGCATTTACGAAACCTTGAAAATTCACTGAAAAACCATAGGTTATAGACCATATATAGTTAGGAATTTGCATTTACAAAACCTTATTTTACTCGCATAAAACCATTGAAATTCCATATATAGTTAGATGCGCTAACTATATATCGCGCACCCGCAATCCACTGCTGATGATGTCACATATTACATCATTCATGACATGGTTAGTGACATCACTGATGACATCACTGATGACATCTCAAATGACATCACTGATGACATCACTGATGACAACATCCAGTGACTGTATGTTTCTGTAAAGTTAAAATGTGACTTACATAAGGCAGAATTCAAAAGACATTGGTCCAAGTTCAGTCCCCCGGATCACGCATCATCGCAGGATACATACATGCTGAGCGCCAAAGGTACTACTAACTCAGTGCACCATAAGTCATCGCCACATGGCCTTATTAAGGCAGAATTCAATAGACTACAGACATTGGTCCGAGTGCGGCCCCTCCGGACCACCCAGCATCACAGGGTATGTACACGCTCAGTGCCAAAGGTACTACTAACTCAGTGCACCATAAGTCATCACCACGTGGCCTTATTGATGCAGAATTCAATAGACAAAGACATTAGTCCGAATGCAGTGCGCCCGGACAACGTATAATCGCAGAGTGCCCAAACGCTGGTTGCTTCAGATGCCTCTAACTCAGTGCACCACTTATCATCGCTGGTTGCATGCACGCTGAATTGCCAATACTGTGCAGCTCTACTCAACTCCATGTGGATGTGCGCCCTTGCTCACCGCTGCCTCCTGTCTACACTGCGGTCATCAGGGCTCACAAATAAAATTACATATTCAGTCAGTAATTACAGAGTGGGGTAGGCAACTAACTATTGCGGACCATTAACTCAGTGCAGCACACCTCACGGACCGTTTACAAGACAATATTTTGTTATTTTCAACAAAATAGATTACTGCATGCAGTTGATACCTGTGGTCGTTCTTATGAAGTGAAAAATATCTCTCCAATTGAAAAAGAAAAGATAGTTCCTAGGAATGTTGAACAAGTAACAGCTGAAGAAGTTCAAGGGACACGTACCCAGGCTCCAGTGTTTACATGGGATCGTAGTAGTATTTGTAGTATACGTCAACAATCTATTGATATTTTATTAACTTTCCTAAGACAATATAGAAAAAAAAAACTGTGAAACAGAATATTAAGATATTGCAAGAACTAGATCCTTCCAAAGTGATAAAAATACAGGGTTTCAAGGTTATTCTCTGGCTTGTCTTCCTAGGAAAGTGTGCCAAAGTTGTTTTCATCATTTAACAATGTTAGCAGTAGATCATTCCGAAATGCAAAAGTTAATCAGAAGATTATACTACGTGAAAACTCCTGCATTATGTCTAAATGAAACTAGTACTGCTCTTTTACATGGTTCATTATTGGATATAAAACAAGTTTGTGATGACATAGAGTTACGTTGCTTTGCTGCTCAAAAGGATAGTAGAGAAAGTGAGAGTTTGATAAGTGTAGGTGTTGAAGAAGAGATGGAAGACAATACTGATGTGAAGTTTGAAAAAGAAATAACAACGTTTAAAGTAGTTTCTGGTGAAATCCCAACTATGTTTGTATTTGTTCTCAACGTACTCATCATAAAATTCAAACGTGGAATGCAGATGTGTTTTTAAAAAGTGAAAAGGAAAAAAATTATAAATAGGAAGAATTTCCTTCTTATCTGTTTGTGGAAACTCATTTTAAGTTACATACTAAACAATGTATTTGTAAATATTGTTACAATGAATTAGAAAAAAACAAAATGCCATCTAGAGCTGTCCATAATGACTTAGAATTAGTTGCTATATCTCCTAAACTTACAGATTTGAATACATCTAAGGCCATCCTTATACAATCTGTGCACCCTTTTCAGGCTAGAATTCTTATGCAGCCTAAAACAGGTAAGCTGCCCTCAACAGATCTATAAAGAGGTTTAAAAGGTAGAGTTGTGTATTTACCTTTAACTTTTAAGACAAATGTTGAAACTGTTAGTGTAGAAAGAGACGATACTGAATCTGTAGTCATTCTTGTCAATGGTGTACCCACAAAGAGTCAGAAACTATAGCAAGAGTTAGTATATGTCACGAATGTCCAAAAGTCTACATTATATCTGGTGCAAAACAATATTTACTATAAAATTGTAAATGTAGAAGAAGAAGAAATTACTTTAGAAGATGAAACACATATTTTGAGAAAAGCAAAAATTTATGAACATTATACTATACATCCTCTAAATTCAAAAGAACTGATAGGAGATACTATTGAATTGTAACAGATGAAAAAAGCTAAACAAATTCCCATGAGTGTATGGGAAACAAGTTTGGGAGCTCGGTTTTTTCCACAGCTCTTCCCTACTGGAAAAGGTAGACGATATGATGAATGACCAGTTCAGATTCTAGCTTCAGAATACCGTACTTTACAACTGTACTCAGAACAACCAGGATTTCCTCAGTGTATTCAATAAATGTTTCATCTTTTGTTCCATACACCTACACTGCGGTCAGCAGAGCTCACAATTTAAATTGAAACATGATTTATGTATTAGAGAGAATTGTAGTCTATGTCCTTGAACTTTGTCAAGAGGAACTGACTAAAAATATTCCTCGATGTCTGTGCTGACTACACCCTTTGATGTACACTACTGATAGCAGGGCTCACAATTCATATCGAGTTGCGATTCTGTGGCTCACCCGCACCACGCATCATCTCTGGCTGCGCAGACGCTAAATGCTTCTGATGCCCCTATCTCAGTGCAGCACAACTCATGTACCCTTTCTGATACAATATTTTGTGTATAATTTAACATCTGCTCTCCCACCTCAGTGTATCACAAGTCATGAACCCTTTACGATAGAATCATTTCTGTATGATTTCATATCTGGTACCCGTACCTTAGTGAAGCAGATATCATTTACCCTTTATGATTGAATCTGTGTGTCTGAGCCAATGATTACTGTTGTACTTGTTGCCAGCACCAACCATTCCCGGAGGGTTGGCTTACAATCACCCCACACGCATCCACCACAGACGTCACTGGGCATGTGACCCTGGTAATAAAAAGGAGTTGAGCGAACATGCCCCTACCCAGTTCCACTATTTATCTGTGTCTGTGTGTTCATTATGTATGTAAAATGCTGCCCCTAGGCCCTACCACATTACATAGTGCTCTGTACAGCGTATCCAACCATCTTACTTTTGACAGCGGGGAAAAACTTTAGTTATGTAACGTTGTCTCTGTCATTGTACAAGTACGTACGCAGAGACTGCACTAAAAGAGAGTACTGCAAGCAGAGTCTATAGTGAATTTATGAGTTTGTGAGGATCGTCATAATGATTGTATAAGTACATATGTTGGCACAGCCTAACTCCGACAGGGGGCTTGTCTCTAATTGGCTGCCCTCCATGTGCCAAAAACTGAAACTTCAACTTTCCAGGGCCCTGTATTGCTACAGCTGCAACACTCCACTGAATGTGCAATAAACATTCATATCCACACAGATGTCTCATGTCCATCATCTTTCTTGTGTGGAACTATGGATGAATATAGGGTAAGTGATTCCCCGTACCTTCCATGTTGGCCATATTGTTGTACTTGGCTCACAGAGTGACACTTTGGCTTTCTCAACCCGGGTGACAGTAGAACTCCAACACGGACACCCTGCCACAGCCACTCACTCACGACTGGTATACACCCACACCACACCCATCCAGCACAGGAGTCACAGGACACGTAACCCTGCCAATATAAAAGACCGAGCGCATGTGCTCTATGCCGTTTTAGAGTTGCTCGCAACGCATGCACTGCTGCCGGCACAGTCACACCGCCATGGTGATGGCCCATCCCGGTGGTCCGGACGCTTGATGTTTTGTGTGCTCTGCTGCACCGCAGTGTAGGCCTGAGCCCAACAGTGAGGGCCTACTGCGTGGCCTCACTTCTCACTGAGTTAGTAGCACCGCAAGCACTGTGCGGGTGCACTAGTATGTCCTCTGCCATGGCGATATCAAGACTCAGTACCAAATGTGAAACCTGTTAGCTTGCAGAACGGAGCTGCATGATGTGGAGGATGCCCTGACCGCGAAAAGCTGAGCAGTGAGGCCTTGGTGTGCAGCGTCGGGCAGATACCTCTGGGCGGCGGAAGTGGATGGGGTATAGCACCTGAAGGCAGAAAGACGGGAGAGCAATTTAGGCGCACGGACTCATATATACTCTGTCACAGCGTCGGATTGGTAACGCAGGCACTCGTGCAATCCCCGAGGGGCTGGTGCCTAGTTCCAACTGTGGGCTGGTTTTTGGAGCAGTCTGGGGGGCAGATTTGGACGGTGTTGCTGTTGTTTGGATACAGCCAGCGGCCCAGTAGGTGTCTGAATAGCCTTTCTGGAGGCAGATGGGCATCATTACCTCACGAGTAGCAACAGACTGAGGTGTCACTTTCTTTCTCTCGCAGGGTCGGCCCATTAATGTATGCATACCTAGCAGGGCAGGGGGCCTGAGCAGAAGTGGCCTTACTTGTTTTTAAGTCACCAGTATTGCGAATCTGTGCATTTTGTGTATCTCCCCCACCCCTCCCTCTTTTTTAAATACAATTTTGAAGAAGCAGTGTTTTGAGGAAAGGCAATATGTAAATGTGGGCCACCTTTTTTTTTAGTGTGCCCGGGCCGATTTTGAATCCTAATCCAACCCTGCTCTGCCATTACTAATTCTGTACTATCTTTCTGATGTGGGAGCTTGAGAGTTCCACTAAGTCGTGGCCTGTGGTTGGAGACAGATCGGTGGCGTAAAAGTAAGCTGTGACAGTTTTGTACACAGTGTGGGCAATCAGTGTCCTTTCTCATCTGCTCCTTTCTCTCCCTCCCTTGTTTCTTTCTCTCTTTCCCTCTCTTCCTCTCTCTGTTTCTCTCTCTCACTCTTCCTCTGTTTCTCTGCTCTTCTTTCTCACACTCTTTCTCTCTCTCTTCCTCTCTCTCACTGTTTCTCTCTCTCTCTCTTCATCTTTATCACTCTTTCTCTCTGTCTTCCTCTAAGTTTCTTTATTTTTCTAACTCTCTCTTCCTCTCACTCTTACTGTTTCTCTCTTTCTCTCTGCCTTCTGCTCACTCTTTCTTTCTCTCTCTCTTCCTCTCTCCTTTGATGGACGCCTGACGTACAATTGTATCTTGCTTTTTATCTAACAGGCTGTGAATCTCAAATCGACGTTCACCCCCCCTTCAACACCACCAAAGCTGAACGCGTGAAAAACCTGGGATGATGCGTTGCCATCCCCAACGCATGACAAAGTTGCTTCGGCACTTAGTGGACCCTCTTACACACACCCCGATGATGGAAGGTGAGCAGAGAGACTTCTTTCCGCAGCAGCGGGCAGTCACCTCTGGGCGGTGGGAGTGGATAATTTGCAGCAGTCTGGGCGCATAGGAGCGCACAGACACCTCCGAGCAGTGGGAGTGGATGGGGTGCACAAGTCTCATTGCGCATTAGCAAAACAGAGAATTACGCATGTGCAGTTGTATGTACTCTGCAATTACTAATTCTATACTATCTTTCAGATCACTAAACTTGAGGGCTGCACTATCTCCCAGGACATGGTTGAAGACACACCGGTGGCACAAAGGTGAACTGCGAAGATTTTCTCCAGTGTCCAACACTCCCTCCATTTCTTCCTTTCTCTCTCTCACACTTTCTCTCTTTCTCTGTCTCTTCCTCTCTCTCTCATTATTTCTTTCTCTCTTCCTCTCTCTGACTCTTTCTCTCTCTCTCTCCCTCTCTCACTTTCTCTCTCTTTATCTCTCCCTTCTCTCTCACACTGTTTCTTTATCTCTCTCTCTTCCTCTCTCTCACACTGTTTCTCTCATTGTCTTCCTCTCTGTCTCACTCTTTCTCTCTTTGTCTGGCTTCCTCTCTCTCACTCTTTCTCTCTTCCTCTCTCACTCTTTCTCTCTTCCTCTCTCACTCTTTCTCTCTCTCTCTTCCTCTCTCTCACATTGATTCTCTCTTTCTCTCTTCCTCCTATCTCACTCTTTCTCTCTCTCTGTCTTCTTCTCTCTCTCACTGTTTCTCCATTCCTTGTAGCTCACTCTTTCTCTCTTCCTCTTTCTCTCTTTTTCTCTCTCTCGCTTTCTCTCTCTCACTCTTTCTCTCTCTGTCTTTCTCTCTCACACTGTTTCTCTTTCTCTCTTCATTGTATCTTGCTCTTTCTCTCTTTCTCTCTCTTACTCTATCTCTTTCTCTGTGTTCCTCTCTCTCACTCTTTCTCTCTCTCTCTATCGCCTTGGCTGGATGCATGGCACACTATCTTATCTTTCTTTTTGTGTTGCAGGCTGTGAATCACAAATGGACGAGCGATGACACGCCACGGCTGTATATAGTTTTATTTGTTGTTTTGTTTTAATAAAATGTTTTATATGTAAATCTATACATGACTAAGATTCTTATTTGTCCAACCTCACAAACATCTTTTTTTCAATGGTTCACAGAGGAACACTTCTGGGCCCAAGAAGGTTGTTGGGGGTATGCTGGTGATGTAGGAAGAGGATATGTTACCTCTTAATGTGGGGAGACGCAGCATGAAAGGGGTATCTCTCGCAGAAAGAGTTCCAGTATGTTTTCAAAAAGGCCTCATACAGGTGCCAGCTGACGGACTGAATCACAAAATGGCTTTTCAATGCTTATATAGTGTGACTTATGAACAGTTCGTACCCAGGCTCGCAGAAGGACAACTGTGGCCCGTCCGCTCGACTCACATAGGCAGAACTACAAGCCATCTGCTCCCAAAGGAACAGCAGCGTAGTAGCTCGCAGAGGTAGAGGCACAGCAGTGTACTAGCTCGCAAAGGTAGACAGCTGTGAGCTGACGGACTGGCTTCTAAAGGCATAGCTGTGAAGTGGTGATGTTGGACACAGGGAGCGTCAAAGGGTTATCTTCCTACTGGTGTCCTGGAGTAGAAGTTGTGTTGCCTGGCACTCACCTGTTTCTCCTTTATTGTTAATAAATCTTAAACCTTCACTGCGTCCAAATCATCATTACACAGAGCTCCGCTATCTTAAATTGCTCCCGGAACCTTTCTTTTATATTTTCACTCGATGCGAGGCACAAGATGGCTGCTAACATGTTAGCAGCCAATAAGAGGACACTTCCTGCTTTGAAGTGTTAGCAGCCAATCAGAGGCAAGCTCGTGCTCAGGAGTTAGGCACCAACCAGATATATATGTTTTTTTCCTTTAATATCTCAAAAACTACTGAACGGATTTACACATTTCTACAAAACCGCGCTTTCTGGACCAATACCTTTCTCCCTGCCAAATTTGGAGTAATTCTGTTCAGCAGTTTGACCTGTAGCCTTGTCTAAGGTTTCCTATGGAAAATGCATTGAGAAAACCCGTTTTGACACCCCTCTTTTTTCTCAGGCCCCCCTTGACCAATCTCCACTAAACTTTCAAGATAGGAGCTGATCAAAAAAGAGAAACTTTTTGGAAAATTTCGTAAAGAATTGTCAAAAGACGCCAATGTTATAAGCAGATGGAAGGCTCCAGGAGGGTGTCCGTGCAACCCTCCTCCCAACATGAGTGAAGCCCAGAGATTGTGGGGACCGCAGCGGGCCCGCAGCCCCAGCAGGCCCCCGCTATTATTTTGTAAGAAATGCCCCCGGGACCTAGTCCACCCCGGGGTCTCATTAAAATAAAACACGGGAACCCGCGACCCCAGCACGAATTGTGCTGATTTATTATTTTTTTCTAAATGTTTTATTTGGCCCTGGGGGTCCTTCTGGGACCCCATGAGCAGGCCTAGGGGTCAGGGTGTTTTTACCCTGACCCCTTCTCTTGTTTTCTACCTTTGTTTCTCTGTTTTCTAGCAACTCTCTTCTACCGAGCCACAAGATGGCTGCCAACACTTCCTGGTTTGGATTGTTGGTAGCCAATCACAGTGAAGCTCGTGCACAGGACTTAGGCTCCGCCCAGATATCAAAACTTTTATTTTTCTAATTTCTTAGCAATTACTGAACGGGTTACACCATTTAAAAAAAGGTTGCTTTTTGACCCACGCATTACCTTTGTGCCAAATTTGGGGTAATTCCGTTCAGTAGTTTCAGCTGTAGCCTTGCACAAAGCTTCCTATGGGAAATTGTTTTTTTGACTCTTAATTTTTGAATTTCTCAAAACTAATGAACGGATTTACACCTTTTAAAAAAAAGGTTGCTTTCTGAACCAAGCTCTACCTTTCTGCCAAATTTGGGGTAATTCCGTTCAGCAGTTCGGTAGCTCGTCGTAACATTTCTTATGGAAATTGACATGCGGAAAACGTGTTTTGGGAACCCCCTTTTTCCTCAGCCCCCCCTTGACGAATCACCCCTAAACTTCCAGGATATGAGCTGACCTGGATAGACTTTTTTTGGGGGAGAATTTCGCAAAGATTCGTCAAACGACGCCAAAGTTATTATCAAATCAAAAAATGCTTTTCCTATGGAAACTAGGTTGTAACTATAGCTACCTACTGGCAACTGGCAGTAGGTAATATATATATATATATATATATATATATATATATATATATATATATATATATCCACAGAAAAGCAACGCTTCTTCCGGAGTGCTGAGACCCGAGAAAGTTGGCGCAGATACCGGCGAAGCAGTCCGGTTAATTGATTCATCCAAAGAAGCAAAGTTCGTCATGCGCTCTCAGGTAGTAAGGCAAAGGGACCGAAATGTAGGATTTGCAGTTTATTTACCCAACGCGTTTCAGCTCAACAGCCTTGTTCACGTGTAACCCAACACAAACAAATCCGGCATTTAAATAAAGTTCAAGGTTGTGAATCAAACATCGACATAATCATGGGACTAGTAAATGCGAATGGCTGACATGTTGGAATGGTAAATAACGTCAACAAGGTTATAAATTTCATTGGTCAAATCAGACTTGGCATGCCTTATGCTACACAGCAAGATGCATACAATGAAATACATAGAAAATCAATGTAAAATATATAGCAGTAATAACTGAACCTAACACAGATCAAAACTATTTTAAATAACCTGTTGTGTATTCGTGGTCCAAGTCAGTATCAGATCTCCCTGCTCATATTTTCAAGAGTGATTCGCATCAAGTTGTAAGGAGATAGAAAACGTATTATATCTCTCTCGATCAGACGTAATCAACCTTGCATAGATATATATAACTATCAGATTGGCATATTCTCAATCTAACTGAAGTGGCAAAATTGAATGACATAAGGGAATTAATCAATTAATTAATTAAATAAATTAAACGGGGTCGTTACGTAAAATACATAACCCAATCCAAAGCCAAGTACTGCTGCCCGTAACAAAATTTAATCACTGGATGATAACAAAAATTCATAAACAAATGTCAGAATCACTTATACCACATATCATACTGATTCCAATCACCGCAGACCACTAAAAAGTTTTTCGAATTTGTTCATAGGATTTTGGGAGCAAGAAATCCTCAGCAGTACCACCTTAGCAAGGGACTTTGAGAAGGTCATCGTGTGGCTTCGCTACATTGATGACCTTTTCATCATATGGAGAGGAACCAAAATTGATGCTGAGAACTTTATTACCAAGTTAAATTGTAACAAGTACAACATTCTCTTGTCAGGCAATATCAGTAGTACCCACACTGAATTCTTAGATGTTAAACTGGAGATACATGATCTTAAGATCTGTACTTCATTGTACCGCAAGGCCACGGCAGGCAATAGTGTTCTCCATGCCCTCAGCAGCCATACTGAGGCAATCAAATGGAGTATTCCTTATGGTGAGCTGCTGAGGGCTAAGAGAAATTGCAATACCACTGATTCCTACTTGAAGGAGCAGAACACTATAATGACCAGATTTGAGAGCAGGGGTTATCCCAGTTGGGTTCTTAAGAAAGCCAAAGAGAGAGCGAATGGTATTGAGAGATCTCAAACTCTAGAGGAACACCCTGTCACTGATAGAAGTGAGAACGATGAGCCCACAAGATTGATATTGACTTTTAATTCTGAGACAAAGTCAAAAAAATCCTTACAAAAAATTGGGAGATTCTAAAAACAGACTCTATTCTGGGCAGTAGCATACCAGATAGACCCACTATTACCTATAAGAGAAATAGGAATATACGAGATCTAGTGGTCAGAAATGACATCACTCAATATCCCAAGATTTCACAACATGGCTTAGTGGGTTTTTACCCCTGTGGCCACTGCAAGGCTTGTAAATATAGCAAATACAGGGGGTCTGTAGAGTACGGTTGGGTCACCAAAAAATTGATACAATTCCTCACATGCAGTACAACCTTCGTCGTCTATGCCATCGAGTGTACCTGCAAACTCTGGTACATTGGCAGCACTAGCTGTGCTGCCAAAAAAAGAATTCTTGAACACCTCAGGGCTATTACAAATCATGACCCCAAGTACCCGGTCGCACGCCACTTTGAACAACAACACTTTTCCAATACTGCTGATTTGAACTTTTTCATATTGGAACATGTCCCTAGGCATCCCAGAGGTGGCGATAGGGTGCTCAATCTGAGACAACGAGAAACTAGGCTCATAATTGAGTTTCAAACCAGATTCCCTGGGGGTCTCAACATGGATGAGGAACTTGCTAGTCATTTGAGAGAGTAATGTTGACTATCTGTAGATTACTCATCAGTTTTTTCATTACGAGTTCCATGTATTTATATGTATTCTTTGACTCTTCTCCTGCTAACATAATGAAACCTTTGTATCTATTGATTTTAAAATGTATTTGTTGTGTCTTTTATTCCATAGGAGGAAAGGAAGGGGCCCACCACTGGACTTCACTTGCACGGGCGCACCTATCCTTTGCACTCTGGGAATCACTGCTCTCTGTTAAGTCACATTTTGGTACACCGGCTTGTAAGGTTTGATGACTGAAATCACTATAATCTTGGGACTATTTATTTCTTAAAATTTGTCCAGAACTTTCTGACTTCATTCAGCCATCCTGGTGGTTGATGACTGTGAACTTCAATTTTTAGTGGTCTGCGGTGATTGGAATCAGTATGATTTGTGGTATAAGTGATTCTGACATTTGTTTATGAATTTTTGTTATCATCCAGTGATTAAATTTTGTTACGGGCAGCAGTACTTGGCTTTGGATTGGGTTATGTATTTTACGTAACGACCCCGTTTAATTTATTTAATTAATTATTTGATTAGTTCCCTTATGTCATTCAATTGGTGACAGGAGGGGTAGTTGGCTCCCAAGGACCCTCAAGAGCCAAGGGGACTTCATCCCCCTACTAGTAGTGCACCAGTAGGTGCGTTTGCAGAGTGGTTGGCCCCAAGGACATCCTTGGCGGGCCAACCACCCCTCCTGTTACCTCCAGTAAGTCCCACACAGCGGGATTGCTAAGAGGTCTTCGAAGGCCACGCCCCCTTTCTCCACCACTCTGCAAACATGGCTTGTGGTGCACTACTACGAAGTAGTCGCTCCTACCGGTCTGAAGCTGTGGTGTTGCTCAGAGTGACATGGTGCTGAGATGGGATGCTGCTACACGGGTATGAAACCGAGAGCCTAAACCGTGAGCTCATTGCTGTAAAGGGATGTGCTCTGGTCTTTGTAGCATATGTGTGCAAATAGTGTTAGTAGGTGTTTATTCCATGCAGGGAGGGGGAAGGGAACTACTGACCCCTACTGTGCGTTTATACTATACCGGAAGTGGGAAGCGAAGTTCTCATGCCTACCGGTGTGAAGACTCAGGAATCAAACCGAGCTGATTGCTGTAAAGTGATGGTATCTGGGTGCTCGAGCATACTGGCTGCTGTAGTATCTGTGTAAGTAGTGTTAATATGCGTTTATACAGGGAGTGGGAAGTGAACTACTCACCTCTACTGGTCTGAAGACTAGGGGATCAACCCGTGAGCCTAAACTGTGAGCTCATTGCTGTGAAGTGATGTGCTCTGGGTGCTGTAGTATACCTGTGGAAGTAGTGTTAGTTTGCATTTATACAATACAGGGAGTAGGATGTGAAGTACTCACCATGAGCTCATTCCTGTAAATTCATGTGCTCTGTGTAGTATTCCAATGCAAGTCATAGTAGAATGTTAGTATGTAATGCTACTAGAATGTAAGTATGTAATGTTAGAATGTAGGGCTGTCTTGAGGAGTTTGTATACGGTGCTGGAGAAGAAGGTTGCCTTGCTGTCTGGTACTATTGGTGGCTGTTTAATCTGTCTTGTTTTCCTGCAATAAATCTAATTATCGGATCCACTGCTGTCTGCCTCTTCACTACATAAATTTGACAACGAGTAAGAGAAGGTAAAAAGGCAGCTCTCACCAATATTTTGAGCTTTCTTGCGTTCTGCTGAAGACTCGTTTTCTTCGTGAAGCTGTTTCTACTCATCCCAGGGTCGTCGACTCATCGAACTATGTCATCCTACCTCTGGTAGGATTAATACTTTTTTATTTTGGGCTTCCTCTGCCTCTTAACTACACTCTGATCGCTGTACTACATGTGTGCAAGTAGTGTTAGTATGCGTTTATACTAATTCTGTAGTTATGCAGTAACCAATGCATCATGGCCCTATGGAGGGCCACCTCCCAGGTGCAGCTCAAACAATGTCCCGGGGTGTGCATTCGCAGGACATATATGGGTGCATGGCTTCCACCCTGTGATAGCAATCCTTGTTTGCCTCGTTGAAGCGAGAGGAGGAAAACCTTGTATCGCTTCAATAAAGCGGATCCGGATGGTAAAAATAGAAAAAAAATGAAGCAGGGTGTCACCCTTTCATTTAAATGAGCCCCCTGGGGGGTAAAGTTCCGGGACCAATCCTAATATTATATTGCGGGGTCTCTGCAGTACTGGGGACCTTAATCTCACATGTAAATTAGGCGCGGGAGGGCAAAGAGACGTTTTGCAGTCTAGGAGATCGCCACGCTCCGGGTATTGTTTCCTAATTTTTGGGGGGGCTTCGAGGCCAACTCAAGTCCCGGGATCGCCACCCTCCGGGGCTTTACTTAAATATGCAGGGTGGGCCTCGCCAGTCCCTGAAACCTCGGTGGCCATAGGCAGTGCCTTATTGGTTCTATAATCACACGGGCAGTACTCATGGTGGTATAAAGTGATACACTCATAAAAGCCTTGCAGTTGTAGAATTACCCAGGCTTCATTTATGTAATAGTCTGTTGGTTTATATTTGGTAGATGCACCGCAAAATTACAAATGTTTTCCCTCATAACCTTCTATCAACCGTTGACAAGTGTCAGAAAAAGAAGACCCATGCACTCACTTATTTATTGGTAAGAAATAACCTTTTATAAAACAACACAAATAAATTGAAATGCAACTTTATTCAAACAAATAACAGTATAACATGAAATAAGTGGGTGGGACTCCTCCGGTAGCAGCGTACAAAACCTGCCAGACAAAAAAGAAACATAAGTATGTGTGCCATGTCCAAGGGAAAAAGAAAGCTAGTCAGAATGAAAGGAAGAAAGTGAGAATGGGACAAAGAGCGAGTGGGTGGAAGGGAGAAGGAGAGGGAGAGTCAAAAGAACGGTATACAACGTTTACCACGCATTTTTTACCACGCACTACACTTACAACGCAGGCATTACCACGCATACCATTACAACGCATTGCGCTGGGGGGCGCTCTAGGATAGGGAATAAGTTTAATTTTATATCCAACACCTTTCCTAGTATCCACGGGGACTGGAGTTGGAATATAAAATTATACTTACCACTATCCAGCACCTCAAAGCGCTATGCGTTGTAACAGTATGCGTTGTAAATACTGCGTTGTAATGGTATGCGTGGTAACGTCATACATCCAAAAGAACAGAGGGAGGAGGAGACAGAGAGTCAGCCTGCTGCACCCAGCCCTCACTGTTCACCTCCCGTCACCCGTGTTTTAATATGTAAATATCTGTATCAGTCTCTCACTTTGTGTATAAATGACTGCATGGGTTGGTGAGTAGCTCCATGAGTGTCTGTATGGGTTATTAGATGTTTTTTTGAGTATCAGTATGAGTGTGTGAGTGTCTGTGTGGTTTGCTGGGGGGTATGCCTTAGTGCATAGATGCATGAATGAGTGAGTCACTGTTTGTATGTGTTGAAGACAGTTTGTGTGCAGGACTGTATGGGTGGATGAGTGTGTGTATGGGTGTGTTTGTGAGTGAATGACTGTTCCAATAGTGTCTTTATGAGTAACTACATATGTTTTAAACTTGTACATGTCAATATTTGTGTATATAAGTGCTTATATGTGAGAGTGAGAGATTGGAAGAGTTCCTGTATCAATAAGTATGTATTTTTATATGTGATGGTTTAAGAGAGTAAGTATGAGTAAGTTTCTGTAGAAGTAAGTGTGGTGGGTGTATAACTGTATATGCAAGTAAATGGATGTTTGATACTTTGTTTGCATGTGTGACTATGTGTGTGAGTAACTCTATGGATGAGTGTCGGAGTATAACAGGATGTATAGGTGTATGAGTACATATGATGAGTGAGTACATGTATGAGGGACTGTATAGGACTGTTGGTGAATGAGTGGATGTGTGTGTAGATCTTGGAATTACTGAATAGATGTGTTGTAAATGGTATTCGTATGTCCATTGTTTTGAAAATGTTAGTTTGTATTTTTGAGTGTGTGTATCAAAGGTTATATTAGGGTGACAGGAGGTCTGCCACTCTATAACAAGGATGATGTCATCAGTAATGTCATGAGTGATGTCATGAGTGATGTCACTGACCACGTCATGAGTGATGTATTATGTGATGTCATCAGCAGTGCATTGCAGGCACGGGAGTTATAGTTAGCTGAACTAACTATAATGGGGGAATTTCTATGGAATTCCCCACACGCCTCGGGACTGCTACCTCCCAGGGGCACTATAATGCAAATTTGGGGGTCCGCTACGGACCCCCGAACCCCGGGGGCCACCACCTCCCCAGGGCTGTGCGTTGGTTGATGGCCCTGGGGACCACCACCCCCCAGGGCCGGCTCCTTCAGTGTCCCTGGGTGCCCACCCCGGGACACTGCTGTTTGCTATAGCACGGCGGGAGCCGTGCGGCTCCTGCCCTGTCATAGCAAACACTGGTTTGGATTTTGGAAGAGAGAGCAGGAACCTGCTCTCTCTTCCAAAATCCCAACCAGATTGCTTTTCTACACAGGGAGCTGCATGTCAGCAGTTCCCCATGTGGAAAAGTAATGCTGGCTCCCGCAGGACGTGGGGAGCCAGCAGGGACCATGGGGGCATTGGGGCTCCCCCATGGCCCCCAATGAGAGGCCAGTCCCCAGGGGATGGGGTCTCCGGGGCCAGAAATGGCCAGGGAGGGGGGCCACGTGATCCCCCTCCCCATAATAAAATAAAGAAATCACACAAAGGCCGGCCCCGAGGATGGGGTCCCCAGGGGCATAAATAGCCTCGGGAGGGGGGCCACGACGCCCCCTTCCATTAAAAATAAAATAAAATAGGGGTCAGGCCCTGTGTGATGGGATCCCCAGGGCCCATAAAATAGAAAAGGAAGGGGGGGGGTACACAGCTCCCCTTCTTAAAAATAAAAATTCATTTAAAAAAAACAATATCGCCCAGGCCCCAAGCCCTCCAGCAACACTCTGCAAACGCGCCCTGTGTAAGTTGGGGAATAAATTTCCCTTCAATAATGGGGGTCCCTGGGGGCCAACTAGCCCACCAGGTACCTCCAGCAAGCGTCACAGGGCTGCAATGCAGAAGGGTGGTCTAGGCCATGCCCCTTTTTACACCTCTCTGCAACGCAGCTCTTAGGCGCTTACTGGAGGTACCTGGTGGGCTAGTTGGATCCCAGGGACCATCAGGATTCAAGGAGACTTAATCCCCAACTAAAAATGCACCACGGGGCGTTTCACAGTGGTGAAGGGAGGGGGCGGGCCTGAGGTGACATGTGTGCAAACACCCCGGGGTGCGTTTTAAGTTTGGGAATAAATTACCCTTCAATCCTGAGGGACCCTGGGGGCAACTAGGCCACCAGGAACCTCCAGTAAGCGCCACAGGCCTGCCTTGCAGAGATGTGGTCCAGGCCACTCCCCTTTTTATACCTCTCTGCAACGCTGCTCTGTGGTGCTTACTGGAGGTTCCTAGTGGGCTAGTTGGACTCCAGGGACTCTCAGGATTCAAGGGGACTTAATCTCCCAACTTAAAACGCTCCACTGGGCGTGTTTGCACAGTGGTGAAGGGAGGGGCGGGGTCTGAGGTGACATGTGTGCAAAGACGCCCTGTGGCGCCTTTAAAGTTGGGGAATTAATTATCTTTCATTCCTGAGGGTCCCTGGGGGCCAACTAGCCCACCATGTGCTTCCGGTAAGAGCCACAGTGCTGCGTTGCAGAGAGGGGGTACAGGCCAAGCCCTTTTTTTACACCTCTCTGCAACGCAGCTCTGTGGCACTTACTAGAGGTACCTGGTGGGCTAGTTGGGCCCCAGGGACCCTCAGGATTCAAGGGGACTTAATCCCCCAACTTAAAATGTGCCACAGGGCGCGTTTACACAGTGGTGAAGTGAGGTGGCGAGGACTGAGGTGACATGTGTTCAAGCACGCCTTGTGGCGCATTTTAAGTTTGGGAATTAATTCCTCTTCATTCCTGAGGGTCCCTGGAAGCCAACAACCCCACCAGGTACCTCCAGTAAGCGCCACTGCTCTCCGTTGCGGAAAGGTGGGCCAGGCCACGCTCCTTTTTACAACTCTCTGCAATGCAGCTCTGTGGCGCTTACTGGAGCTACCTGGTGGGCTAGTTGGACCCCAGGGACCCTCAGGATTCAAAGGGACTTAATCCTCCAACTTACAACGCACCAGGGGGTGCGTTTGCAGAGTGATGGAGAAAGGGGGCATGGCCTTTGTCTACCTCTCACTAATCCCACTGCATGGGGCTTATTGGAGGTAAAAGGTAGGCTAGTTGGCCCCTAAAGGTCCCCCAGCAGTGAAGGGGACTTCAATCCCCATCCAATAGCGTGCCAGGGAGCGCATTTGTAGAGTGGTGGGCAAAGTGGGCGTGGCCTGGTACAAGTACCTACCAGTGCTGTTGTGTGGGATTGACTGGAGGTAATAGTTTGGGAAGTTAGCCCCCAAGGATGTCCTTGGGGGCCAGCTACCAGTCTTGTTACCTGCAATAAGTCCCACACAGTAGGATTGCTAAGACGTCTTCGGAGGCCATGGCCCCCTTTTTCTACCACTCTGCAAACTTGCCTCGTGGCAGACTAAGGGATGGGGGATGAAGTCAAATTTAGGCCTGAGGGAGTTGGCTGCCAAGAATCCCTGCTGGTACCTCCTGAAAGTCCTACGCAGAGGAATTCCTGATCGTTGGTTGGACGCCCAGCACCCTTACTCCACCACTCTGCAAACGCGACTACTAGTTAAAGTAGAATATTTCTGCACCTCTGATTTAGAGATAGTTTTAATCCCCCTCCATATTATGTACTAGGGCCTTACAGAGGAGGTTGTGCTAATCACAGGGGGTACCCAACGCATAGTGTTCCCTAGTGTATGTAGGGGTTTTCACTGTATTTTAAGTATCTTTAGCATAGCACTGGCTCTAGGCCTGGTTAGTCAGAGTCAGTTACCACCAGTACCCGTCTGAAAATGTTGTGGGCACAGGAGGATTTTGCATCAAGGCCTTTTTCTGCTCCTCTGTTGTTTTTTTCTGCACATGTCTTGCTTCTTCCTGCACTTTTCTTCGTCTTTGTGGACTTCTGTTGCTTCTTTCTGCATTTCTTTTGCTTCTTCCTGTGCGTTTTTTCTTCTTTCTTCACATGTCCTACCTCTGTGGGCATAGTTAGGAACTAGCATTTAAAAAACCTTTGAAATTCAGTTGACAAACATAGGTTTCAGGCATGTTATAGTTAGAAATGAGTATTTAAAAAACCTTAGAGATTCAGTGAACAAACCATAGGTTTCAGGCATGTTATAGATAGAAATTAGTATTTAAAAAAACATAGAAATTCACTGAAAAAATGTAGGTTTCAGGGTTGTTATAGTTAGTTGGACGTTTCACTCATACAAAACCAATGAAATTTGCTGTTATAGTTATTTCAGCTAACTATAACTTGCGTGCCCGCAATGCCCTTTTGATGACGTCACATATTACAACACTCTTGACATGGTCAATGACATCACTCATGACATCACTGATGACATCATCCTTGAGATAGAGTTGCAGACCTCCTCTGACCCGAATATAACCTTTGAAACACACACTCAAAAATACAAACTAACATTTTCAAAACAATGGACATACCAATACCAGTTAAACATACCCATTCAGTAATTCCAAGATCTACACACACATCCACTCATTCACCAACAGTCCTATACAGTCACTTATACATGCACTCACTCATCTTATGTACTCATACACCTATACATACTGTTACACACTGCCACTCATCCATAGAGTTACTCACGCACATAGTCACATATGCAAACAAAGTATCAAACATCCACTTACTTGCATATACAGTTATACACACACCACCACACTTACTTCTACAGAAACGTACACATACTTACTCTCTTAAACAATCACTTATTGAAACACATACTTATTTATACAGCAACTCTTCCAATCTCTCACTCTCACATATACTCACTTATATGCACCAATACTCACATATACTAGTTTAAAACATGTGTAGTTACTCATAAAGACACTATTGAGACAGGCATTCACTCACCAACACACCCCTACACACACTCATCCACCCATACAGTCCTGCACACATGCTGTCTTCAACACATACAAACAGTGAGTCACTCATTCATACATCCATGCACTAAGTAATACCCCCAACCAAACCATACAGACACTCAGACACTCATACTGATACTCAAAAGACCAACTAATAACCCATATAGACTAAGCGTGGGCGTAAAATCCGTTTCGCGGGGGAATTTGCGGATTTTTGGGAAAATTCACGAGATTCGCGGATCGCGAAATCGTCAAAAATCTGCAAATTCGCCCGCGAAACGGATTTTACGCCCACGCAAATTTGCAAGCTACGAATTATTTTGCTTGGTCGCGCTTGAAAAATACAATATCGCGCGTGCGGCGTTGACTCTTAGCCTGCCGAGTTGTTTTTCTCCCGGTTTGCGTGTGCTGCGCCATTTTCGATCTTGCTGCGTGATCGCGCGAGAGTTTTTCGAACGCAATTACGTAATCGCGGCTTGCCATCTTGCACGATGAACGCGAGTACGTCCTAAATGCCCGTGACGGCGCGCAGCTGACTTCCGGCGGGAGGTTCGAACAGCTTGCGTTCCCGAAATTGCAAAAATTGCGATTCTGCACCAGAAATCCACAGCAGGAAGCATAAACCTTGTTAAAATGTTGATTTTGATCAGAATACCTCCTCAGATTGAGATTTGACTGCACTTTTTGGTGCAGGAGTCCATTTTTTGGGGTGGGGTGGGAGGAAGGAAGTGCCTCAGAGTCTCCAACTTCCTGTTCCTGTCCAGAAGGCTCCTCCCAGTGCTTTGTGCATGTACTGGTCACTTTTCATTTGGCTGTTGAGCTGGAAGGATTACTTTCTGTGACTGCTGCTGGATTTGTATTTGAGGACTTTTTGGACTTTGGAGTTTGGATCACTTTTGCACTTGAGATTTTACAAGTAAGTTGGTGTTGTTTGTTTGGAGCATTGCAGTTGAGGCAACTACAGTTCTAAAACTTTTTTCACAACTTTAACAAAATATATATTGTGGTGGGTATCCACAGCATCCAGTAGGCCCAGGGTTAGTCATGGGTGCATGATGCAACTGTTTCTGTGATTTTTTTAAACTTAATTCTCATTTATGTCATGGAATTTTAGCTCACTGTTATATGTTGATTTTTGTTTTTTTAATTTGTGTTGCCTGTAAAGCCTCACTAGCCAGTAGGCCCAGGTGTAGTGAGTGGTGCATGGGCCTAGTCATTCTGTGGGGTGTCTTGAATTTAAACATCATTGAGGGCATGGATGGCATGGGATTGTGCTCATTTATGTGTGTTTTTCGATTTTTTGGGCTGCTGTTGGGGCCTTTTGCCCAGGGGTAGTGAGTGGTGCATGGACTGAGTCTTTCTGTGGGGTCTCTTTAATGTAACCATCATGGAGGGCATGGATGGAATTGGATTGTGGTGATTTTTGTGTGTTTTTCTATTTTTTGGGGTGTTGATGGGGACTGGCCATGTGGGTGGGGGCCATTTTGAGTGCTGGTACAGGCAGGCCGTGGCCATGTGCTGGGGGGCAAGGGGCCATTATGAAGGCAGGCAGTGTTCTCAGGCCTGCACCCATTTTGCTAGCTTTCATCCATTATGCCCAGGGGTAGTGAGTGGTGCATGGGCCTAGTCTTTCTGTGGGGTGTCTTGAATTTAAACATCATTGAGGGCATGGATGGCATGGGATTGTGCTGATTTGTGTGTGTTTTTCAATTTTGTTGGCTGCTGTTGGGGCCTTTTGCCCAGGGGTAGTGAGTGGTGCATGGACTGAGTCTTTCTGTGGGGTCTCTTTAATGTAAACATCATGGAGGGCATGGATGGCATTGTATTGTGGTGATTTTTGTGTGTTTTTTGATTTTTTGGGGTGTTGATGGGGACTGGCCATGTGGGTGGGGGCCATTTTGAGTGCTGGTATAGGTAGGCCCTGGACATGTGCTGGGGGGCAAGGGGCCATTTTGAAGTCAGGCAGTGTTCTCAGGCCTGCACCCATTTTGCCTAGCTTTCATCCATTATGCCCAGGGGTAGTGAGTGGTGCATGGGCCTAGTCTTTCTGTGGGGTGTCTTGAATTTAAACATCATTGAGGGCATGGATGGCATGGGATTGTGCTGATTTGTGTGTGTTTTTCAATTTTGTTGGCTGCTGTTGGGGCCTTTTGCCCAGGGGTAGTGAGTGGTGCATGGACTGAGTCTTTCTGTGGGGACTCTTTAATGTAAGCATCATGGAGGGCATGGATGGCATTGGAATGTGGTGATTTTTGTGTGTTTTTCGATATTTTGGGGTGTTGATGGGGACTGGCCATGTGGGTGGGGGCCATTTTGAGTGCTGGTACAGGCAGGCCCTGGCCATGTGCGGGGGGGTGGGGCCATTTTGAAGGCAGGCAGTGTTCTCAGGCCTGCACCCATTTTGCATAACTTTCATCCATTATGCCCAGGGGTAGTGAGTGGTGCATGGGCCTAGTCTCTCTGTGGGGTGTCTTGAATTTAAACATCATTGAGGGCTTGGATGACATGGGATTGTGCTGATTTTTGTGTGTTTTTCTATTTTGTGGGGTGTTGACGGGGACTGGCCATGTGGGTGGGGGGCATTTTGAGTGCTGGTACAGGCAGGCCCTGGCCATGTGCTCGGGGGCAAGGGGCCATTTTGAAGGCAGGCAGTGTTCTCAGGCCTGCACCCATTTTGCCTAGCTTTCATCCATTTTGCCCAGGGGTACTCAGTGGTGCATGGGCCTAGTCTTTCTGTGGGGTGTCTTGAATTTGAACATGACTGAGGGCATGGATGGCATGGGATTGTGGTGATTTTTATGTGTTTTTCGACTTTTTGGGGGTGTTGTTGGGACTGGCCATGGGGTGGGGGCCATTTTGAGTGCTGGTACAGGCAGGGCCTGGCCATGTGCTGGGGGGCAAGGGGCCATTTTGAAGGCAGGCAGTGTTCTCAGGCCTGCACCCATTTTGCCTAGCTTTCATCCATTATGCCCAGGGGTACTCAGTGGTGCATGGGCCTAGTCTTTCTGTGGGGTGTCTTGAATTTGAACATGATTGAGGGCATGGATGTCATGGGATTGTGGTGATTTTTATGTGTTGTTTGACTTTTTGGGGGTATTGTTGGGACTGGCCATGTGGGTGGGGGCCATTTTGAGTGCTGGTACAAGCAGGGCCTGGCCATGTGCTGGGGGGCAAGGGGCCATTTTGAAGGCAGGCAGTGTTCTCAGGCCTGCAGCCATTTTGCCTAGCTTTCATCCATTATGCCCAGGGGTACTCAGTGGTGCATGGGCCTAGTCTTTCTTTGGGGTGCCTTGAATTTAAACATCATTGATGGCATGGATGGCATGGGATTGTGGTGATTTTTATTTGTTTTTTGACTTTTTGGGGTGTATAACTGATGTTCCTCTGTCTTCCATTGCTTTTAGGTGCACAAGAGAACCACCAGTGCCAGGAAGAAGTCCTGCAGTGGTGTGTGCAGCATAACGTCACGCGACGTCACGTGTGGCCACAGACAAGACAACTCTGCAACTCGTGCAACTGCGGCCTGCTGTTCTGACATCTGAAGAAGATGGGCCCGAAGAAAGGTGGCCGTAGCGCCTCAGCGAAGAAAGTTGCCAGTTCCACTGCCAGTAAGAAGGAGCAGAAGAAGCAAGTGGCACCACCTACCAAGGAGACGGGTGTGCCCACCAACACCTTTTTTGGGAAAAAAAACGACGCCTGCAGCAGCAGCGGTGTCCGCCGGGGACCAAGCTGGAAGCAGCACCTCCACCTCATTGGGGTCAGTGCCACCACGCCAAGGTAGGCCCAAGCCCATGAGTGCCGCAAAGGCAGCCACTTTGGTTGTTCAATCACCATCGACCAGTGATGTTGGCTCATCACAAGAAAGTACCATCCAATCAACGCCGCGTGTAACTCAGCTGGCGAGTTTTCAACAATCACAGCCGCAACAACAACCACAAGGGCAACTAGTACAAGCACAAGTACATGGGCAAGGAGAGGCGCAAGTACATGGGCAAGGAGAGGCGCAAGTACATGGGCAAGGAGAGGTGCAAGTACATGCACAAGGTGAGGCGCTAGTAGAGGTGCATGGAGAGGTGCCACTAGAGGTTCATGGAGTGGCACAACTGCCTACAACGCTTGTTCCTCCAGAAGTAGGGGCACATTAGGAAATTGATATTCAAGTGGAAAAATCATCCCAGGAATCCACTCCTCTTGAGGATGATCCATTTATTTCCAGATCTCCAGCAAGAAAAAGGTTAAGGAGGGCTGCTACTACTACAAGTTCTTCTTCAAGCCCCCTTCATTCTGATGACCTTGATCTTGATTGGAACCCAGCAATGCAGTCTGACAGTGAGGCACGCCATGAGCCGACAAAGGTAGCTAAGCCTTATGGGTGATGACGACGAACAAGAAGTGTTGTCTTGTGCTGCTGATGAACAGTCTGACGACGACCCAGTCATCACAGACGTCACTCCAGCCCCAGCGGGCATGGAGCAGACAGACATTTTAACCCTATTCCGAATGGCTGCTGAGCGGGATGATCATGTGGGCGGCGTGGCACTGGTAGCACCACCAACGCAGTTAACTACAACACCAAAACGACCTACAGCTTCCATATTTTCTCGTCAGTAGGGCCAGCATGGACCTCCATCCAGCTCGAACTCCATTACCTCAAGTAGTGGTGCTGTAAGTCAACTACAGAAACAAATTCAGCCATGCCCATCCTCCACTTCATCTGGCATTGAAAGTCAAAGTAGCTCCTCCACCACCAGCAGACATCTCCAGTCCCAAGTTTGGGACTTCTTTACTGTTAGCAAAAAGGCGGAAAACATGGTCGTTTGTTCGATTTGTAAAGTATTAGTTAGTCGGGGTAAGCTTGGTTCCAACTATGGTACCGAAGGCCAGAGAGGTCATCTCAAACTACACCACCCTATCCAGTGGTATAAGCACCTAAGTTACATTGAGGAAGCCAAAACAAATCCAAATGTATCCCTTCATATTGCATCTGATGATGATGAGAGGCTGATCGTGCAGGGGGGAAGTGAAGAAGCGACAGCCATTTTTTCTGGTACACCCAGTACCCCTGGCAGCAGCACTGCAGTGGTAGCACCCACACCCTCTACCCCTGCAACATGTATGAGGCCCACTAAGAGTCTGGGACAGACACCAATGCAAAAAACTAAATCACTGAGCCTAACTGGTTTGAAGTCTGCATCATCATCATCATCATCACGTAAAACGGTCCAGCCCACCATTACCAGTATGTTTTGGTCGGAACCGCCATTTGAACACAACCTCCCAACCGTGCGTCTGTATAACGCCAAGCTGGCTAAAATGCTAGCGCTGAACCTTCTTCCTTTCTCTTTCGTGGAAGGGGTGGGTTTTCGTGAATTGGTGGCAACAGTCTGCCCTAAATGGAAGGTTCCTAGCAGGTTCTATTTTGCAAGGGTTGCTTCCAGCACTACATCAAGATGTGCTGGAGGTGATTGGCGCAGCTTTTCTGAAGAGTGCTGTTCACACTATCCACATGACAACTGACATGTGGACCAGTTGCCAAGCCCTTGATTACATGTGCATCACTGCACACTGGGTCTCTTTTGCAGGGGTCGAAAAACAGTTAAAACACAAAGATGTTGACACGGAGGAAGTTTTTAAAGCTACTCGCAAACATGCAACAGTAGGCATGTTTGCCATGGAGAAATCTCACACTGCACCTAACCTTTTGGATGAGTTTAACAGGAAGGTCAAAGAATGGCTGCATCCAAGAAACCGCACAGTTGGTTATGTTTCCACGGATAATGGCAGTAATATAGTTAAGGCCATGGACGACGGTGGCTATTTCAGAGTGCCGTGTTTGGCGCACAGTATTAACATCGTGGTGCAAGCCTTCTTGAAAGCAGAAGAGCCAGTCGTCAAAGTACTGACCACCTGCCGAAAAATCTGCACCCATTTCAACCATTCTTTTAAGGCCCGGAAGCAGCTGAGGGACCTTCAATATGAACGTAAACTGCCAGTCAAAGGACTAAACCAGGAGGTGGCAACACATTGGAACTCAACCTTTTACATGCTTGAGCGTCTGTCTGAGCAGTGGGAGGTAATACATGAGTTTGTCTTTAAACTGGGTGCTGCTCACAAAGACTTGATGCTAGAGTTGGAGGATTGGAAGCTAATTGCAAGCCTGACAGACATGCTTGGTCCTTTTGAGCTCTTCACGCGTGAAGTCAGCAGGGAGGACTGTTCTTTGAGCAAAGCTATCCCATTGTTGCGCATGCTAGAGCACCAACTGAAGGAGGTGTCTTCAACGTTCCGAGATGATGGTGAAAAGCGAGAAGCATATGGTTTGGCGCAGAAGTTATTATGCCGCCTCCTTGACAATGAAAGGCTTAAAAAGATACATACAGAACAACATTACATTTGTGCCACTATTCTTGATCCACAGTACAAAAAGGCAGTGGCCAGCAAATCATTCATTCCTTTTGATGAAGCAGATGTTTCAAAGTACAAACGTCGGCTAGCTGTGTCAGCCAGGCGGTTCGAAAAAGATCGGCAGAAAATTCAAGGAGGCAGCACAATACAACTGAATCAGCAGGCCATCCGGCGTCAAGTTCCACTTCTCAATCCGTGGCCGAAGGGAGTCACTTTCCCTCACAGCCGTTAATGACACCAGCAACCATATCATCATCCTCACCTGCACCAGGCCGCAAACCAATATTGTCGGAAGAGGATTGGCTAACTCAGCAAGGGTTAGCTCGGTCCACTGATGAAAAGGTCGCAGATGGTGCGCAAAGTGGATCAACCCTGGAGAACCTTGAGTCGGTGGTGCAGGCCTATCTGGATGACCCAACAGAGGTCTGTCATAATGAGAACCCATTGGGATATTGGTATACGAAAAGCTCAAAATGGCAACTGATCACCAACCTGGCTCTAAATTATTTGTCTTGCCCACTCGCAAGCGTGTCTTCTGAACGTGTTTTCAGTGCTGCTGGTGCCATTGTTACTTCAAAAAGGACCCGCCTTTTGCCCAAAAATGTGGAGAGGTTAACAATAATCAAGATGAATCAGCACTTCATACCACCCGATTACAAAATACGTGAATGCGTGCAGGAAGAAGAGGACACCGACTTAGGTGACGACGACAATGGAAGTTCTTCTCGGTCACCAGACCTACTCCCGTCTCAATTCATAGACTTGGAGGAAGAGCTCTGCTTCCCTGACAACAAGGACTGAAAATTACTTCCTTTTTTTCCGTACTTTTATTCCTGTGTGTCTTTCTTTGTTTTGCTACTTTTACCGCAACAAAACTCTAATCAACTAATCACAATAAGTCCATCATCAGCACTGTCTTCATCTTATTTTCCGTATTGATTTGAAGGTACCGCAGTCTGCATTCAGATGTTCACAAGTTCACAACTCAATCATGCTCCTCTATCCTCCTCCTCCAGACTCCCCCTATCCATTTCCCTCAAGGCAGATGGATGGATTATGGAGAAAAAACAAACGTTGTCTTCGTAGACGAGTCCCCTCAAGTGGGACTGAAATAACTGACTGACTACATGCATGCTGATTGTTGGCAGACCTACTTCTGAAATTTAAAGGAGAGGCTGCCCTGTGGGCCCTCACTTTCCGAAGAAGATGCGGACAAAAAGTAGAACAGGTAATGAATAATGAGAAGATGGCATGTTGCAGTGGACAGCAATGGCTGTCTGTCTCTGGTGAAACCAATTGCTGTTTGTTTTTTGTGAACAGCGCAATTTGCCATGTTTTCAATATACCAGTATTGCAGGTTTTTGGTTTTATTTGGGTGTGTTCTAGATTTGCGGTGCTGGGTCGGGGGTTCTGGGAGCACTACTGGCACAGTCTAATGTTGATTGCATTTGTTTTTCAGGAAATCCATGGTGGAAAACGGGAGTTAGTGCCTAGCTGCACAGCGCATTTGGACTGAATTCCAGTTTGGGCCGAAATTTGCTAAGTCTCACTTTTTAAGGTTTTTCTTTTTGGCTGTTTGGGGGTCTTCTACTAGTTTCTGCTTGGGTTGACGGGTCTGGGGGCATTTCTGGGAAGGTCTAATACCAGATAAAAGTGTTTTGGAGAAAATCAGAGTTGAAAAAGTTTTTGCCTTTTTACTCACTATCATGTTTTCGGGGGCCTGTTTGGGGGGGTTCCTGGTGTTTGGGGGTGGGTTTTGGGGTCTGGGAGCACTGCTGGGTATGGATACTTTTGATTGCAAGAGGTTTGAAGCAAATCCATGGTGGCAAAGGGGAGTTAGGGCCTAGCTGCAGAGCGTGCGCGGAGTGATTTTGGAAATTTGCCTGAAAATTTCTGTGCCCATTTTTGAAGTTTTGCTTTTTGGCTGTTTGGGGGTCTTCTACTTGTTTCCGCCTGGGTTGACGGCTCTGGGGCCATTGCTGGGAAGGTCTAATACCGGATAAAAGTGGTTTGGAGAAAATCCATGAGGAAAAAGTTTTTGCATTTTCTGACATTTCGCTCAATTTAGCATTTTCGGGGGCCTGTTTGGGGGTCTTCCTGGTGTTTGTGGGTGGTTTTCGGGGTCTGGGAGCACTGCTGGGTATGGATACTTTTGATTGCAAGAGGTTTGAAGCAAATCCATGGTGGCAAAGGGGAGTTAGGGCCTAGCTGTAGAGCGCGCGCGGAGTGATTTTGGAAATTCTAAGTACCCATTTTTTAAGTTTTGCTTTTCGGCTGTTTGGGGGTCTTCTACTTGTTTCCGCCTGGGTTGACGGCTCTGGGGCCATTGCTGGGAAGGTCTAATACCGGATAAAAGTGGTTTGGACAAAATCGGAGGCGAATTTATTTTGCGTTTTTGCTGACTTGCTTGTCTTTAACCCCTTGCATGCTGATGACGGAGCGGTTCCGTCATCAGCTACGGGTGAGCTGTGCTGATGACGGAACCGTTCCGTCATGACTCCGCCCGCGCAAGGCGGAGTCAGCATGGGCG
Source organism: Lissotriton vulgaris (assembly GCF_964263255.1). Lineage (NCBI taxonomy): Eukaryota > Metazoa > Chordata > Amphibia > Caudata > Salamandridae > Lissotriton > Lissotriton vulgaris. The sequence continues at coordinate 693,951,961 of NC_141687.1, read as the reverse complement.
GGGAATTCCCGCCGCACGCAAGGGGTTAAGGTGCTGTTTGGGGGGGTTCCGGGTGTTTGTGGGTGGGTTTTGGGGTCTGGGAGCACTGCTGGCACAGTCTAATTTTGATTGCATTTGTTTTTCAGGTAATCCATGTTGGAAAATGGGAGTTATGGCCTAGCTGCACAGCGCGTTTGGACAGAATTGAAAGAAGGCCGAAAAATATTGTAAGTATGAGATTTTCCATTTTTGCTTTTTGCCTGTTTGGGGGTGTTGTGCTTTTTTGCGGGTGGGTTGGCGGGTCTTGGGGCATTGCTGGGAAGGTCTAATACCGGATAAAAGTGGTTTGGAGAAAATCCATGCTGAAAAGCCTTTTGGCACTTTTTGTAACTTAGGGTTCGTTAGGGTTAGCACTAGCAGCAGTATTCCATGTGTTTGGGGGTGTTCTAGATTTTTGCAACTGGATTCTGGGGTCTTACAGCACTCGTGGGAATGTGTAATCTTGGTTGCAAGTGGTTTGAAGAAAATCCATGGTGGGAAAGGGGGGATTTGGCCTAGTTAAAGAAAGCGTTTGCCACTATTCTTAACTTAGGGCTCGTTAGGGTTAGCAGTATTGTATTGCATGTGTTTGGGCGGGGGTTATAGATTTTTACGACTGGGTGGGGTCTTGGAAAACTTGTTGTAATGTCTTTGTGTTTGTTTGCAAGTCGTTTGAACATAATCCATGGTGGGAAAGGGGGGTTTGGGCATACTTTCCCATATTTTTTTCTCTGAGGTGTCTTTAACACTTACTGTGGTATTTTTCCATCATCAATTACAGGCAGGCTTTTACCCTGTGCCATCGATGTACTACTCAGGCTTACAATTAGCGATCCGCAAATCCGCATCAGGCAGGCAGTGGACAGTGTGTCTGGTCACCAAGATTGATCGACGGAGCATCCGATGGAATGAAGGAGTACCGCGAATAAGAGTAATGGCTGGATGCATCGACTTCACAAATTCAACGGGACAACTACAAAAAACAGTAACAGTATCCAAAATTCTCCTTATCTTTTAAATGATATTGTTGTGAACTTGAACTTACTTCTACGAGTGTGACTCTGTGCGTTTGTTTGATCTCTACTTCAAATTCATCCCTCCCTCCAGCAATTAGATGCATCTTTGCTATGTTTAACACTAATTTAATGTTCTAAGTGTTTATTCTCTCTGAGGGCAGAGAGGCAAGTGAAATTGCGTAAGGACTGCAGCCCTGTACTGTCAACTTGTTTCTTCGTAGTTACTAGTAAGTTGCAGTAAGTAGTAGTACTACTTTTCAGTAACCTAACCATCCATTTAGTACTTCTGGCATGCAGTAGTGCACTTCCTTTATGTCCCTTTCAAGATTTATCAATATCTTCTAATCCAAAGATTTGCTTCTCTTCATTTGTTGTTTGACTGTCCATGCTGTGTTTTTTTTCCTCTCTACCAAACTTTCCCAAAAAAAAACATTCCCATCCAATTTTCAAACCCTAACCCTCTTCCCCCGGGCTGTGTGGTATTTCATTGAGGTGGGACTGACAACAACAATAAATTTCACACACTTGCTGGGGAGGATAATGTCAAAGCAACCAGAAGTTCATGTGCGCCATCGTGGATTGATAAGAACATCCTCCTCCTACACGACATTAACAATGAAATGATTAATGCTTACCTTACCTTGGCACTGCTTAGGCTACAATTTAGGGGACTGTTCTGTACCGTCTATTGTACTGTTTCTCATGCTATGCTCAGGCCACTCAATGTTTAATTTCCTCTTTTTTTCATATGGTGATACTGCCAGTGTGTACCACTACTGCTACCAGCACAACAATGATATTGCATCCGTCGAGGATTCAAGTCAACAACCAACCTTATTCACCAACCGTGATTCGCAAATCACAGGTAAGATAAGCATATTGGAGAGGTAGTAGAATAATGGGCTAGGACTAAGTTGGGACCGGATACTGTTGAGGTTCTCGCTGGTTCGTCTCAGCCGTCCGTGTGATGGTTAATACCATAGATGCGACACACCACAGGAGTATCCGTGTGAGCGGCAGGTTAAGCCGTACTGCTTTCCAGCGTCTCCGCGTGTAAATGCGGAAGTCATTTACAGTTTACACATGGAGACGCTGTAAAGCTGAGACAGCGGAGACGAATCAGCGAGAACCTCCACAGTACCCGTAGCTGGGTCGGAATTGGAAGCGGATGAGAGCACCTAGCCATTGTGGCAATAGCTTTGGAACCACTGCCCGCGGGAGCCCTGATGAAGTCGTGGGCTACTAGCCCTGACGAAACACGTGTTGGCTGGGCGTGGTAGATAAAATCTGAATTGAAGAAAAACTTCTATCAAGACTACTTCCACATTGTTTGTCTATTGGTTGTGTTGTTTGATTACCTACAGCATTTACTCTGTAAAAGGCGACGTGTGTACAGATACCTGTCGTAACAGTATAACATTTTGGCATGTATCTTTCCGCCGTTTTTGTAAGCCTGTGACCCTACCGGGAGTTTCAGGAATTCCACTAGCAGCACTATGAATGGGTTCACTACTACATACATAGTCAGAGAGTCCTAAAAAAAGACCTTTTTTAACTTTTTTTCTCTTGGGTTGCAAAAGAAATCACTGGTACGTGAACTTGTGCTAGCCGCCATAATGGCAGCTCACTCAGCTTTCACCCAAGAAATAAAGACACAGGCCATGATGATGCAGACTCGCAGTACTTTAAGCAGTACATGCAAGTGGAGATCTGAATGTCTTACTTTTCTATAGGGGTGGCACGGCCACTGGCCATACTTCTTCCACTCAGCGTCTGCTCTACTACATCATACACCTCTGCTATCGACGAGGAGGATAAAGAAGATAACATCCAGGCTTCGAAAGTACGTCTATGATTCTTCTTAATGTCTCAAATGTACCAAAATTTATTTTTGTCAAAAACCAACTAACACCCTTTTCATTATATTTTGGAAACCGCTGTCTTCTTATGTTGAATTGCATTCAACAAAACCTTCTTTACAGTCATAAATATTAAGACTCGCTCGTCCTTCGTTTCACCCTTCTTTAACTTTTTGTTCTTCACATCCCTAAACTTCATCTGAAATGACTTGGCTTCACAAATCACAATAAAAATTTGCCAGCTGCGTTGAAGTGAAATAGAGGGGGCCATTGGTTACCAGAGAAGTACCGCCGCTAATGCTATTAAAAGTCAAGGTTGACTGTCTTCTCCGTGATAGCCCAAAAAGTAGTTCTAAATTAGTAAATGTTCTTGACAGTACAGTGTACTTATACTAGTGTACTGTGTACTACTGTACAGTACATCATACACTCCTTTGCGAGGCTACTCAAAAAAATTTAAATAAGTAAGGAGTATAATAACTTACCACCGCCCGCCGCGGCTGAGTCATCCCCCCCAGCTCCTCCTGTTGGCGCCGCCGCATCCTGAGTGGACCCCTCCGCACTGCTGTCCCCGGCACTGTGCCGCGTCAGATGTTGTGACGTCTAGGAAAAACATGTCATATTTTCGGATGCCATACACAACCCCCTATTTTGTCTCGTAACAGAAGAAAATGTAACATATAACATTTTTTTTATTACTGGGATTGAAAAAAAGTAACGGTTTTGGGGAGGGTGTTAACCTTTTATATGCTTATTCCATTAAATGCTACACTTCTTATGGCAACTGATGAATGCTTGCTTAACGGGCACCATTTTTCTCATTACAGAAAGAAGATTCCATTGCCCTTCTGCCAGACAATTCACCAACTACTACTAAGTCATCACCAGCAGTACTTTAAGTACTTTAAAGAAGGTGGGGGCTCCCGCACAGTTATTCTAATAATTTCATGTGTCTGTTAACTATTATTAGTTTTGAGTCATACTAATTTCATTCATGGGAATGTTGTTGCAACTTTAACGTCATCTTCATCCATCAGAATACTACGCTATTAAAAATAAAGAAATAGTGTTTTCATTTCTTAATTGAAAATAAAACTTTAAAACTAACAAACACTGTGTGTTTTTTGTTTACGAGTGAGTGAGCCGAAAGGTTTGAACTACTGCACTTGGCAGTCATGTTTCAGTGACTCAGATAGGCCGGGACTCGGAGGTAGTCTTCTTCTGTTCTTCTGGGTCGTAAAATCATTGGTCAGACATTCTAGATAGTCGGTCAGGGGAATGGGGGGTTCAACTTCTGTTCGGACTGAGGTATGTCGAAAGTCGAACTGCACCTATCATCTTGTCCATACTTCTTTGTGTGCAGAATAGTCCCTGAAACACTAGCGGTATGGGATGTGCTCCTCTCAAATCAAAAAGGACACTGCTACCTTTTACTTGGTGTAAACAATTACATTTTGCCCCTGGGAGTTGCTGGTGATCATGAAATAAAGAAACACAACATGGATGATTGGTTTTTGGGAAATATTTGATTCCTTTGTACTCAATCTAAAATTAGGTCGGGGAAACAAATTAACATCAATTGCATCTGATCTGGTCAACTAAGAGGTTAGTAGTACAGTATTGCAGGATTCGCAGACCGTCTAATAGGAAAGTTATGTAATTCACTAACTACATCAACAACAAAAAGGTTCTACTATGACTGCCATCACTCAGCAGCACGAGACGTCGCGTGACAGACACAGTGCGTCATCATGATTGCAGACCACTAACAAATGTCCTAGAACAAGTAATAAATAGTATACTCAACGTATCAATCCACCACTATCTCTTCAAAGTGGCAGCAGCAAGAGTACAAAGAAGGACTAGACTTGAGTCTACTGTCTCTAGCATTACGTAGTAATGCTCTCAAATGACTAAAAAGTTGCAAATAAGTAAGCATAGTAGCAACGCCAATAACCAGGCGAGCACCTGCAATGACAGAAGCTATTTAAACATTAATTTACCTGCAATGTAATCTAATCAGCAGCATTCATACTCTTCAGGAAAAAAATAGATTAGCAATATAACAGAGCAGATGGAAAAAAGTAGTTATTAAATAACTACTTACCAAGCCCAGTGATCTCCACACCGAGCAGGTCGAGCATGTCATGCTCCCGGCCCAAGATGTCACTCCACCGGTGCGTCACTTGGTGGTAGGTGCGCCGGACCCCAGACTCCTTACACATGCGCCGGCACACCTTCTCCCACAGCTGTCGACGCTCCCAGAGGATGTAACCGGAAACAATCCGCCCACCTGCTGCCACGGTCTTAGGGAGGTGGACCTGGATAAAAACCATCAAGGCGGCCACCTCCACCGCAGAGAAAATCTTCCTCGGCTGCACTTCCTCCCCCCTCCAACGCCCGCAAGGGAGCCGGGTACGTGGTGCTGGGCCCTTGCCCTTGTCGCCACCCTTAGTCATGGTCCTGGGCACAAGAAGAAGGAAAGAAGAATAGGTGTGAAAAAAAATAAGAGAGAGAGCGAAAGAAATAAAGTAGGTAATAAAGTAACAAAAAGTTTTAAAAAACACAAAATATAGATGTAGGAAATTGAAGAGAGAGATAATAAGCAAAAAAAAAAACCCAAAAAGTTCAAAAAAACATAGGATTACAAAGATGTAAGGTGGATAGAAAGGTAGCATGCCCAAAACCATAGCAGTGAATGAAAAACAAGATGGCCGCGCCCATAGAGGACTGCGTGGGTAAGTTCGCGCGATATCTGCCCCGCGGGCACGCAAAAACGCCCACGAATACGTAATTGCGCGCCGCATACGACGCGAGCTTGCAACGAGCGCCCGGAAACGGAAACACATCACGCAAACAAGATGGCCGCACCCGTACACGACCTCATGGGCAACCTCGGGGTCGGTGCGCTGCAAGCGGTCCGCGAATAAGCAAAAAAATGACAGAACACGCAAAAAAAAAGAAAAACCGCCCAAACACGCAAAAAAAAGATAAATGAACAAATTTGCACGAATTTGCGGATTGCAAGTTCGATTTTGCGTCCCGCAAATCTCGCGAAGTGGCAGAAAAACAAATTTTGGAAAAATGAAAGCACTTAGCAGGTGCAAAAGCTCTAGCTGATTTGTAACCATTCCCTGTAGTGATTCCTGAGGGGCCCCTCCAGAGTTCAGTTTCCTACTTTCAACTATTCTGTGACCCTGCTCTGACCCTCAAATCAGGGTCAGAGAATAGTTACAAGTATGGCACAATGCTCCTGTAAAAAAAATAACTGCAACAGGAAGGTCTTACAGCTAAGGAAGCAGGTGCCAGACTTGAAGCACAAATTCAGTGACACATTAAACAGCCCCCTATTAATTCATCTCAGTTGAGGCTGAGAAGGTGTGCTTTGCTTTCCCCCATAATCTACTGTGGTGAACAAGAGGGTGGCAGTGGCAAATCAGAGGGTGGCAGTGATGAACCAGAGGGTGGCAGGGATGAACCAGAGGATGGCAGTGATCAACCAGAGGATGGCAGTGATCAACCAGAGGGTGGCAGTGATGAACCAGAGGGCCCTGTGATAAACCAGAGGGGGACAGTGATGATCCAGAGGGTGGCAGTGGCAAACCAGAGGGTGGCAGTGATGAACCAGAGGGTGGCAGGGATGAACCAGAGGATGGCAGTGATCAACCAGAGGGTGGCAGTGGCGAACCAGAGGGTGCTGTGTGTGAGAAGTTTATTTACAACAAGGGGTGGTGAGGGACAGAGTCTCTGAATTAAACAGAATACTCTCACCCAGTCAAGAGATCAGGGCTAGATCCAACACCGTTTTTTAGCTCACTGCACCAGCCCAGTTTCAGAACCTGGCTGTATGCAAATTAGTCTGTTCCTGTCCCAGTGCATGATGGGAACAGGGCAAACCAAACTACAAAAGCCAATTCTTACACTGGGAAGGAAACAAGCTACCGGGGACCGGTTTCTGGCATTTCAGCCTCTTCGGCCCGGCTTGCTTGAATCCTGATGGTGCAATGAGCAAGGGACTCACATCTGAGTATACCCTTCCACGCTTAGGGTGGACAAAAATATTTACAACAAGGGGTGGTGAGGGACAGAGTCTCTGAATTAAACAGAATACTCTCACCCAGTCAAGAGATCAGGGCTAGATCCAACACCGTTTTTTAGCTCACTGCACCAGCCCAGTTTCAGAACCTGGCTGTATGCAAATTAGTCTGTTCCTGTCCCAGTGCATGATGGGAACAGGGCAAACCAAACTACAAAAGCCAATTCTTACACTGGGAAGGAAACAAGCTACCGGGGACCGGTTTCTGGCATTTCAGCCTCTTCGGCCCGGCTTGCTTGAATCCTGATGGTGCAATGAGCAAGGGACTCACATCTGAGTATACCCTTCCACGCTTAGGGTGGACAAAAATATTTACAACAAGGGGTGGTGAGGGACAGAGTCTCTGAATTAAACAGAATACTCTCACCCAGTCAAGAGATCAGGGCTAGATCCAACACCGTTTTTTAGCTCACTGCACCAGCCCAGTTTCAGAACCTGGCTGTATGCAAATTAGTCTGTTCCTGTCCCAGTGCATGATGGGAACAGGGCAAACCAAACTACAAAAGCCAATTCTTACACTGGGAAGGAAACAAGCTACCGGGGACCGGTTTCTGGCATTTCAGCCTCTTCGGCCCGGCTTGCTTGAATCCTGATGGTGCAATGAGCAAGGGACTCACATCTGAGTATACCCTTCCACGCTTAGGGTGGACAAAAATATTTACAACAAGGGGTGGTGAGGGACAGAGTCTCTGAATTAAACAGAATACTCTCACCCAGTCAAGAGATCAGGGCTAGATCCAACACCGTTTTTTAGCTCACTGCACCAGCCCAGTTTCAGAACCTGGCTGTATGCAAATTAGTCTGTTCCTGTCCCAGTGCATGATGGGAACAGGGCAAACCAAACTACAAAAGCCAATTCTTACACTGGGAAGGAAACAAGCTACCGGGGACCGGTTTCTGGCATTTCAGCCTCTTCGGCCCGGCTTGCTTGAATCCTGATGGTGCAATGAGCAAGGGACTCACATCTGAGTATACCCTTCCACGCTTAGGGTGGACAAAAATATGTGAGAAGTTGGTCTGGTATATGATGATCACTATTCTAGTGAGCACCTTGCACCAGTCCAAACGACCCCTATGGTGATTGGTTGTAAGTCAACCTTATAGACCAGATATCCTAGTGGTAGCATGGACAAAAGCAGTCTTAGGCTAAACTCAAGAGGGCATGTGAAGCCAGCTGTTTTACCATATGCAATCCTTTAAATCCCAAATGAAAGGGCACCACACAAATTATATATTATAAAATATATGTATTTATTTCTAGAATAATCCCCTTGGCTCTTTATGAGCACAGGAGCATAAGCTTTAAACAAAGAACACAGTATAACATACAATAAGATCCACAATTATGGATAGGCAGGATGGCCACTCAAACCCTATATTAAGAAAGTGGTATAAGTACCACGTCACGAACAATGAACAGGCCTAGGGCCCAGGGAATCGTTGGGCCTACACTGGACTAACGAAGGTTAGGACATAGGAGGCCCACAGGATGCGGGTGCAGTGTCTATAGGCAAACGCGTTTACCATACAAGTCAATGGTGCGTAAAAATCAGAAAGTTATAGGTTTAGGAGTCTTCAGACTGGACTAGAACTTAGCCACTAAAAAGTAGGACACTAGAGGTGTAAACCACTATAGAAGCACCGGTGTAATCTCGTTAACTCACCCACAGGAAGCGGGTGCATAGGTGTCAAAGTGCGTTGGGTTTCTTCGTGAAGTTCTATGGAGCCTGGAGGTAAAGATGCTGCAGGCAGCCAGGAGAGAAGAGTCCGGTAGGATCCAAGGGTGGATTGAAGATGTCGAGTACCTGAAAGCAGAGGGGACAGAGTCTAGGTCACTAGCCAGTGCCCAGGATGGAACCAGGACGGAACCAGGCAGTGTCGGGTTGCGATCAGGTGCTGTCGAGTAGTTTGTCTCCGCTGCCACGAGGACCAGGAAGGATCAAAGATGACCAGCTGGTGGACACAAGCTGTCCCACAAAGGCTCTTGCTGTCGGAGGTGTCGGTTCTTGAATTGGAGTCACCAAACCTTGGCAAATGCAACCCAAGCAGGACTCAAAGATGTCTTCTGGATCGGACCGGGAAGGTCAGATCGATGGCTCCTTTTCAGGGGAGCTAGGGTCAGTCTAGAGCAACCAGACCAGCAGTGTAGTTTTGATGGATCATTGTCACAGAGGCCACTAGCCAACGGGCAACCAACCGGACAACGCGGCAATCAGGAAAAGTGCAAAAGGGCCACACGCAGCACTCAGTGAGTGTGGAGGGGTGATCTTTGAAGCACAGGCTGCTTGGAGCTAGGGCTTTTCAAACCCCAAAGCACAGCATCTAGGGTGCCTCGGGAGCTGCACAGAAAGCACTTTGTTGACTCTTCAAGATGGCCAGTCCCACGTCTCTCGTCGCCTCCACGGGTCTCAGCTTTGCCAGGACTGTGGATCGGGCTGTTGGATGTCTGGGAGTCTGGGTCTTGTTGATCTCTGTTGTTTGAGCTCTGGCGGGAGCAACGGCAAAGAAAGTCTTGATGCGCTGATGGTGCCTGCTTGCACAGGGTGGCCACTCCTTGACCACAAAGGGGATTCTTCAGTCTTCCACGTCGAGTGGGATGTCGAAGGGTCCAGAGTTTCATTTCAAAGTTTCAGTCAGGATGATCTGGTTTGCATTGGCACAGCTCCTACCTTTATTCCAAATCTATTATTATTATTATTATTATTATTATGCTGTTTTATAACGCGCTCCATTACTGCCGGAGTATCCTGCTAGGTCCCTCCTATGGGTGGGACCCAGGAAGGGGGTGGTTACACCCCTTTCCCTTTGTCCAGTTTCACGCCAGAGCTGGGGCTGGAGAGCCCCAGCACCGGTTTGAACTGGACTTTGCATGGGACACTTTGTGTGCCCCAGGCAGTGTCTAGTTTCATTCGACCTCCCTGCCCCAATCCACAGCCTTGAACCAGAGGGTAGCAGTGATCAACCAGAGGGTGGCAGTGATGAACCAGAGGGTGGCACTGGTGAAGCAGGGGGTGGCAGTGATGATCCAGAGGGTGGCAGGGATGAACCAGAGGATGGCAGCGATTAACCAGAGGGTGGCCGTGATGAACCAGAGGGTGCTGTGATAACCAGAGGGGGACAGTGATGAACCGGAGGGTGCTGTGATAAACCAGAGGGGGACAGTGATGATCCAGAGGGTGGCATTGGTGAACCAGAGGGTGGCAGTGATGAACCGGAGGGTGGCCGCGATGAACCACAGGGTCGCAAACAGGCTGGACACGTAGAAACAACATGGTCGCGACCGTTTCGACCACACAAGTAAGTTCGCGTTCCCGAAATTGTACAAAACCCTCCCGAACTGGCAAAAACAGCAAATTCGCGGATTTTACGGATTGCGAGTTCGCAATTCGCACCAATTCGCGGATCTCGAATTCGCAAATTTCGCCCATGCTTAATATAGACACTCATATAGCTACTCACCAACCCATGCAGCCACTTATACACAAAGTGAGAGACTGATACAGATATTTACATATTTAAACATTACTCACTAACCTATGTATTCACTAAGATACACTTATTCAGTCAGTTATACAAGCAATTTTACACAAACAAAATCATCAATTTAGACACTTATATACCTATTTATTCTTCCATTGACCTTGAGATATACATATATAAAACATATTTTTCAGAAAAACATACATTCACTGGATACTCTCATCAGTGATGTCATCAGTGATGTCATTTAAGATGTCATCAGTGATGTCATGAGTGATGTCACTGACCATGTCATGATTGATGTGATGTAATATGTGACTTCATCAGCAGTGCAGTGCATTGCAGTGCATATATATATTACCTACTGGCGGTCGCCAGTAGGTAGTTATAGTTAGGACCTATTACCCATAGGAAATCCGCAACATTCTATTTGGAATAGCTTTGGTGCCGATTGACTAATCTGCGCGAAATTTCCCAAACTTTTGACCAGCTCCGGTCGGCACCTATCCTGAAAGTTTCACGATGATTCATCAAGTGGGGCCGAGAAAAAAGGGGGGTCCCAAAACACGTTTTCCCCATGCAATTTCCCATAGGACCTTTAGCCGCAGCTACAGCCCGAACTGCTGAACGGAATTACACCAAATTTGGCAAAGAGGTAGTCCTTGGTTAAGACTTGTGCCTTTTGCTTATTTGGTGTAAACTCGTACAGTAGTTCTTGAGAAAATGATAGTTAAATTAATTTATGTATCTATGGGCGGGGTGGATCCGCGTATCTATTCGCGTACCCTAAGCGCAGCCTAAGCGTACCCTGCCGTGCACGAGCTGCCTGTCAGTTAGTCAGTGATGTCATTTGAGATGTCATCAGTGATGTCATCAGTGATGTCACTGACCATGTCATGAATGATGTAAAATGTGACATCATCAGCAGTGCATTGCGGGCGCGCGAGTTATAGTTAGCTCATCTAAGTATAACAGGCAAATTTCTCTGGTTTTATATGAGTCAAATGTTCAACTAACTATAACGTCCCTGAAACCTTTTGTTTTTTGGTGACTTTCAAAGGTTTTTTAAATGCTAATTCCTAACTATAACGTCTGTAAAATCTATGTATTTTTCAGTACATTTTGAAGGTTTTTTAAATGATAACTTCATATTTTAATGTTTTTAAAACCTATATTTTTTCAATTTAAAAAAATATATTTTGGAACTCTATTATACTTCTTTTTTTTACTTTAAAAATTATATAATGTTTTCTATCTTCCCCAAAAATATGTATATATTTTTTGGGGGGGAGAAAACTGCACTCCCATAGCGGTAGCGCCCCAAGCTCCATTACCACATGAATCGTATTCGCCATATTGCTAAACTTGTAAATGATGCGCATTTCGGATCGGACGACTTTGTTGCATCGCATCCTGCGTAACATCATATACGCATGAAGTCACCCCTGGTTCTACTTTGGTATCCGACGGGTACACAGTACCAAGCCATGCATTACATCATGTACGTATGGGGTCGTGCCCGCTGCGCTTTGCGTATGCGACGAGTACACGCTGCCAGACCCTGTGTTACGTCACAGACGTATAGTATAGCGCCGGGTACGCCATTTTCTTTTTTTGTCTCAAAAGTATATCTAAATAACTTTAAACAGTATATGAGAACAAGCGATAATCTAAAATATTTTAAATATTTATATATTTCTAACTGTAATAAACGTATATTATGATAAATATATTTTGTCAAAATTGCGTCGGGTGCGGCCTCTTGCGCGCCCGGTGCGCGATTGCCATGTGACTTTAAAAAAAAGCATTTGATTGGTTCATAACATTTCCGATTGTAACAGTTGGACGACCCCACCCATTTTACTCATTCTCCCTACAGCGTTTGATGAGAGACACCTCTTTTGCTTAGAAACCTTTTTTGAAAAGTGTTTTCCTGTATACACATATCTTATACTACTCACAACATGAAATGATCATCTTGATCAATATTCATGCTCTGTACATTACCCTTCCACGTGTGATTGCCATGCATCTCAAACGTTCCATCAAAAACAAATATGTGTTACACGATGCCCTGGTTTGTGTGTGTTCACATTATTGTGCTGCCTTTCGGCCTGGGTATTGGAGTATCATCAGCCACGGGCAGAGTGCACATCCTAGATCACATGTAACAAACAGTAAACAGTAATGTATAGATTTGTATTGCTGTACGCTCTGTCATGCTTTACCTGAATAGTAGTGTGTCATATGTGAGACTTTCAGATTCACGTTTGACATACATTGCTTGACTGTAATGAGCGTTATCACTGTGTATGACGTAGCCTCACTGCTGATCCTCCCTCCATCTGAGCACATTCATATGTGTACACGATAGGAATACTTTCAATAATACCGCACACCATTGACATGCGTGCCTGCGCATATCCACAACCTTGACAACGACATGTAATGTTCACCATTCAATCTTTTCAAACACATCTCATTAACGATAGTTTCTGCCCTCCTGACACATGCTATGCTAATCTAAATTGCACACTCTGCGAGGTCAAAACTACAAAAGAAACACACATAAGTACACTTCCTGGCCAGACACGAACTGAACAATGCTCAGGTCCACTGAATAATTATTCACACCCCTACGCTGGCCTGGCGTACGCAAGCTCAGCCCACTTTGCGTACGTATAAATAGGATAACCACGACTCCACATGTCCCTCTTCTTCCATACTACCTCAAGTGATGTGCCGCATCCACCTCGCATATCACAATGCGCAATAAAAAAAGAAATGGGTCAATGAGGTGTAAACCATCCTGGCAATCAACACTCCATCTGAATTGTGAGCACTGCTGCCCGTAGTGTTTGCTCACACAACAATGACAGTAGGTAAGCAGGGCAGATTGGGTGCACAGGGCCTGCAATTGAGCACGGTGTGGTGGGAGGGGTGGGGTGCTTCAGCCTGGCTGCGCATCTGCGAACAAACGATATTGCCGTGCGTAATGATGTGATCTCTGACTTCATTCAGTCTCATCTCTGTCTCATTTTAAAGACCTGCTGGACCGTACTGTAGGCCAGAGCCAGCGGGCTGCACTGCCCTACAGACACCACTTGAGCACACTGCTGCGGGAGGGGTGGAATGCATCAGCCAGAGTGCGCACGTACAAATAAGCGATATTGCCATGTGTAATGATGTGATCTCTGACCTCATTCAGTCACATCTCTGTCTCATTTTAAAGACCTGCTGAACCATAAGGTAGGCCTGAGCCTACGGGCAGCGCTGCCCTACAGACACCTGTTGAGTGCGATGCTGCGGGAGGGGTGGGGTGCATCACCCTGAGTGCACACATGCGAAAAAGCGATGTTGCTGTCCGTAATGACGGGATCTCTGATCTCATTCAGTCACATCCGTCTCACTTTAAGGACCTGCTGGACCGTACTGTAGGCCTGAGCCAGCGGGCAGTGTTGCCCTACAGATATGAGGTGTTCACTTTTAGGACACTGTAGTGAGCTTGTTACAAAGTGTACATGCACACAGGCTCCCTCCACTGCATTACACGTGCACATTATGCTTCTAGCATGCGCTCTGTTCCTTTGTATGTGAACGTTGGTATAACATATTAGTATTTAACCTTGTGTATTCTCGTGCACTCCAACTCCTCTTTGAACCACGGCTACCACTAATAGTTGGTAGATCGTACTTCAAAAACGAAGGATGCACTCAACTCCTATTTTCTATCAAGCTTGAAATAAAGCTTCATTAACCTCCAGACATTTCCACTATTAAATAATTTCTCCCTTTTCAGACATTCCATTGATTGCCTCAAGAAGGGCGGAGCGGCAGCTGACCCGGCAATGAGGACCTGGGCATTCTGACACTTTCCACCGTGGTATCAAGACACCATCCCCAACTGGAGACCTGGTCTACCGTACAAACGTACCCCGGACTATGAGCTTGCACCAACACATCGTGGGACACACCAGTGGTGGCAGGAGAGCAGTGAAGCCTCGGTGTGCAAGACCTAAAATTGAGCACAGTGTGGGAGAAGGGGCTGGGGTGCAGCACCCTGGGTGCAGCACCCTGGATGAACAGGTGCATGCAAGCGATTTTCCCGTAACTAATAATTTAGGACTATATTATAAGAGAACGCCAATAACATTATCACCACTTTAGCGGCAGGAAACTGCCGCTAAAGTGGCGATAAGGGGTTGATAATATGCCCTTCTGAATTCCCACAGAAGCCCAGGTTCACACCAGAACCTGGGCTTCTATCGGAATTCACAAGGGCTTATTATCAACTCATTATTGCCGTTTTAGCAGCAGTTTCCTGCCGCTAAAGCGGCGATAATGTTATCAACATTTCTTGATAATATGGCCCATAATCTCTAGCCTCATGTGTTTCATTTTAAGGACTTGCTGAACCACACTCTTTCTCGTGGACCCCAGCGTCCTAGACAAGCGGGTGACGGGAGGGTAAACACTAAGCAGTAGGCCGACACTCTGTCCCCTCCTCCTTCTCTTCTTTTGACTCTCCCTCCCTTCTCCCTTCCACCCACTCCCCCTCCATTCCATTCTCACTATGTCCCTTTCATTCGGACTACCTTTCTTTACCTCTTCCACATAGCACACATACTTATGTTTAATTTTTGTCTTGCAGGTTTCCTGCACTGCTTCCACTGGAGTCCAACCCACGTTTTTTTTATTAGACTGTGTCTTCTATTAAAGTTACGTTTCTATTTATTTGTGTTTTAATAAACGTTACTTTTTTTCCCACTAAATAACTGAGTGTATAGGTCTTCTTTTTCTGCCAAAACATAATGTAACTGACAATTAGACAAATGAAGCCTGGGTAATTGTACAACTGAAGAGTTCTATGAGTGTATCACTTAATAACACCATAAGTACTGCCAGTGTGATTACAGAACAAATAATAAGGCACTGCCTAGGATCACTCCAAAGGCTTCAGGCACTGCAGAGGCCCACCCTACATATTTAAATAAAGCCCCGGAGTGTGGCGATCCCCGGACTTCAGTTGGCCTTGACCCCCCGAACAATTAGTAAACAATACCCAGGAAGGTGGCGCTCCCCTAGGCTGCAAAACGTCTCTATGCCCTTCCGTGCCTAATTTACATGTGACATTAAGATCCCCAGTCCTACAGAGACCCCGCATATATTAATTGGATTGGCCACGGAACATTACCCACCAGCGGCCTCATTTAAAAGAACGGGTCGAGACCCCGCTTTTTTGTTGTTGTTCTTTTCTCTCCATTTTTACCATCCGTGTCCCCTCTATTACAGCGATACGAGGTTTTCCTCCTCTCGCTCTAAGTAGTCAAACAAGTATTTGCTATCACAGGGTGGAAGCCATGCACCAACCTCTAATAGCAAACACAAATGTCCAGCGAATGCACACCCGTGACATTGTATGAGCTGTGCCTGAGAGGTCGCCCTCCCTAGGACCATGATGCATTTGTTAGTATAGGATCACTGAAACAATTTCGATGTCAACAATATCAAATTACAAAAATATTGAGGAAAAAATATAGAATACCAAAATATCGACCTCCTATCTCCAAACAGGTAAGTACAAAAATATCGAATACAAAATATCGATGTAAAAAATATAGTTAGTCAAAATATCGAATTTTTAAAAATGCTTTACATTAATTAAAAATTAATGAAATAATAAATATAATTAACTTAAACATACTTAAAATACTTAAATATCCTTAAAATAGTAAATGATTAATGTAAGTTAAAAAAACATACATACTACTTTTTTTGTTAATACATATATATATATATATAAATATATAAATATATATATAAATATATTACCTACTGGCGGTCGCCAGTAGGTATATATAGTTAGGATTTTTTCTCTATGGGATTTTTGAAAATTCTATGTCTAATAACTTTGGCGTTTGTGGACGGAATTGGCTGAAATTTTCAGGAAAATGGAACATTTTGTTTCTGAGCAGCCCCTGACAATTTGGGGGGGTTTCATCAAGGGGGGGTCGAGAAAAAAGGGGGGTCCCAAAACGCGTTTTTCCCATGTTAATTTCCATAGGGCGGTTGGCCTCACTTTTAGCTCGAACGGCTGAATGGATTTGCACGAAACTTGGCAAAATTGTAGGGACTGTTAGCCCGATGTGCCTTTGCTAGGTCTCAATATATGTGCTCCAGTGGATTTTGAGTAATTTAGGTTCAAAAAAAGATATATATCTGGGCGGAGCCTAACCACACATCTGATCTGATTGGCTGTCAGCACTTCATCTAAGAAGTGTTGGCAGCCATCTTGGGACCAATATACACGATAGCACCTCATTAAAAAGCATTGTAGTTAATAGAGGGTTTTAGGACTTTAGTTACATTATAAATCATTTGTTGATGGTACCATACTCGTTTTAGGAATTGTGGTGGGTTCTAAGGTGATTTTACAATGTGAAAAAAGCTTCTGCTGTGATATCATAAATATTGTTTGAAAGAAAACTAATAGCTCATGATTTTCCCACAGTGGTTTGGAAGGGGATCTATAAGCTAAACTGAAAGCATATTTTCTGTAAATTCACATTATCTTTCTCAGTCATGTGAAAATGAAGTCTGACATTCTCAGTAAAACATGTACATCCAACAAGGACAGAGACTGTCAGTTGATTCCTTTGTGTTCTACTGCAGCCTCCTAGAGTGTTCTAAAGAACAACTAGAGCGCTAACAGTCCTACTTATTACAAAGGTATGGCACACCTGAAGCCATCTTGATTGGAATAAAGTGGTAACTCTTAAAACATTTAATTTAAAAAGAAACAACATAAGGGGGTATATTTTGCCATAGAAAGTATGATTAGTGCTGCAGAATGAAAAATTAGGGCACATTTTGAGTGACTTCTCAAATCCTTTTCTATTTCATTAAAACATTCTGACATGCAGTCTCCCAAAATGGACACCAGAGACAAAAGAGCCCAAATGTAGCCCAAATATCACCCAGATGTAGCCCAAGTATAGCCCAATGACAGAATGTCCCAGAGTGTTCTAAAGAACAACTAGAGCGCTAACAGTCCTACTTATTACAAAGGTATGGCACACCTGAAGCCATCTTGATTGGAATAAAGTGGTAACTCTTAAAACATTTAATTTAAAAAGAAACAACATGAGGGGGTATATTTTGCCATAGAAAGTATGATTAGTGCTGCAGAATGAAAAAATAGGGCACATTTTGAGTGACTTCTCAAATCCTTTTCTATTTCATTAAAACATTCTGACATGCAGTCTCCCAAAATGGCCACCAGAGACAAAAGAGCCCAAATGTAGCCCAAATATCACCCAGATGTAGCCCAAGTATAGCCCAATGACAGAATGTCCCAGAGTGTTCTAAAGAACAACTAGAGCGCTAACAGTCCTACTTATTACAAAGGTATAGCACACCTGGAGCCATCGTGATGGGAATAAAGTGGTAACTCTTAAAACATTTAATTTAAAAAGGAACAAATTGAGGGGGTATATTATGCAATAGAAGGTATTATTAGTGCTGCAGAAAGAAAAATTAGGGCACATTTTGAGTGACTTTTCAAATCCTCTTCTATTTCATTAAAAAATTCTGACATGCAGTCTCCCAAAATGGCCACCAGAGACAAAAGAGCCCAAATGTAGCCCAAATATCACCCAGATGTAGCCCAAGTATAGCCCAATGACAGAATGTCCCAGAGTGTTCTAAAGAACAACTAGAGCGCTAACCCTACTTATTACAAAGGTATGGCACACCTGAAGCCATCTTGATTGGAATAAAGTGGTAACTCTTAAAACATTTAATTTAAAAAGGAACAAAATGAGGGGGTATATTTTGCCATATAAATTATGATTAGTGCTGCAGAAAGAAAAATTAGGGCACATTTTGAGTGACTTCTCAAACCCTCTTCAATTTCATTAAAAAATTCTGACATACAGTCTCCCAAGATGGCCACCAGAGACAAAAGAGCCTAAATGTAGCCCAAATATCACCCAGATGTACCCCAAGTATAGCCCAATGACAGAATGTCCCAGAGTGTTCTAAAGAACAACTAGAGCGCTAACAGTCTTACTTATGACAAAAGTATGGCACACCAGAAGCCATCTTGATTGGAATGAAGTGGTAAGTCTGAAAACATTCAATTTAAAAAGGAACAACATGAGGGGGTTAATTTTGCCATAGAAATTATGATTAGTGCTTCAGAAAGAAAAATTAGGGATCATTTTGAGTGACTTCTCAAATCCTCTTCTATTTCATTAAAAAAATTCTGACATGCAGACTGAAACATGCACTTTGAATACCAGCAGCAGACGTCCCTGGTGAGCAGTAGCTTTACTACAGTGATCTAATGTGCAACTAGAGTGCTAACATTCAGAATTTATGGCAAATGTGTGACACATCTGAATGCCTTCTTGATGGAACCAAAGTAAACAAGCATTGAAAATGCAATAGATCTCGCCCTCGTTTAAGTTAAAGCCATTCTGTTTGTAATGAGGTGGCTTTTTAGCTTTGCTTTTATTAGTGTTTTTTCAACTTTCATGTAAATAACATGCATCTGTATGCATATAAGTATATGTATGCATGCATTTATGTTTGTATGTATGTGTATGTATATATATATATATTCACTGAAAAAACCATAGGTTATAGACCATATATAGTTAGGAATTAGCATTTACAAAACCTTGAAAATTCACTGAAAAAACCATAGGTTATAGACCATATATAGTTAGGAATTAGCATTTACAAAACCTTGAAAATTCACTGAAAAAACCATAGGTTATAGACCATATATAGTTAGGAATTCGCATTTACAAAACCTTATTTTACTCACACAAAACCATTGAAATTCCATATATAGTTAGTTGCACTAACTATATATCGCGCACCCGCAATCCACTGCTGCTGATGTCACATATTACATCATTCATGACATGGACAGTGACATCACTGATGACATCACTGATGACATCTCAAATGACATCACTGATGACATCACTGATGACAACATCCAGTGACTGTATGTTTCTGTAAAGTTAAAATATGTCTTACATATTGAAGAATGAGTGGATGTATAAGTGTCTGGATGAAGGATTTAGTAGGTGCATGACTGACTGTATGAGTGAGTGATTAAATGTGTCTCACTGAGTGCATGGGTTAGTGACTAAACTGTCTTAATTTGTGCATCATTATGTCTGTTGTTCTGTAAACTGTTGCATGTGTTGATAAGTAGCTATATGAGTAACTATATGGGTTATTGATTGGTTGCCCAAGTATTTGTATGGGAGACTGAGTGTGTGTGTGGGTGGCTGGGAGGTGTATGACTCTGTGCATAGATGTGTGAGCAGTTGATTCACTAGATGTATGGTTTCAAAAGTGCATGTGGAAACAGCTGTATGGGCGGTTGACTGTGTGCATGAGTGTATTGGTGAGTGAATGGATATCTCAGTGCTACATGTCAAAGTAAGTACATATGTAAAACACAGTACATGTGAGAGTTGACATATATAAATAACTGTGCATAAGAGCCAGTGAATGTGTGAGTGGCTGTATGGATCATTGTGAACTTGTATCAGGGATTGTATAAGAGAGTAAATATGTGTTAGTATATGTTTGAATAAGTAAAGTTTGTATAACTGTATAGTTGAGGAAATGGAGGTGTGATTGATTCTTTGCATGACTGACTAGGTGTGTGAGTAACTCCATGGATGAGTGACAGTCTGTGAGTGTCTGTTTACACTGATTGTATCTAAGGTTATATTAGAGTCTGAAGAGGTTCATCGTATTATCACATGAATGATATCATCAGTGATGTGATCAGTAATGTCAAATGAGATGTCATCAGTGATATCATCAGTGATGTCATTTGAGATGTCATCAGTGATGTCATTTGAGGTGTCATCAGTGATGTCATCAGTGATGTCACTGACCATGTCATGAATGATGTAATATGTGACATCATCAGCAGTGGATTGCGGGTGCGCGATATATAGTTAGTGCAACTAACTATATATGGAATTTCAATGGTTTTGTGTGAGTAAAATAAGGTTTTGTAAATGCGAATTCCTAACTATATATGGTCTATAACCTATGGTTTTTTCAGTGAATTTTCAAGGTTTTGTAAATGCTAATTCCTAACTATATATGGTCTATAACCTATGGTTTTTTCAGTGAATATATATATATATACATAATATTAATAAAATAAATTACAATATTTTTACCGTAGGAAAGCAGAAAGAGTAAAATTTACTATTACCACTCCAGTGAGTGCAACAGTAGGGAAAGCGTTGGATAGCGTAGGTATAAACATTACTATTCCCACTCCAAAGAGTGCAACAGTAGGGAAAGCGTTGGATAGGGTAGGGCTAAAAATTACTATTCCAACTCCAGAGAGTGCAACAGTAGGGAAAGCGTTGGATAGCATAGGGGTAAAAATTACTATTCCAACGCCAGAGAGTGCAACAGTAGGGAAAACGTTGGATAGCGGCAGGGTAAAATGTACTATTCCCACTCCAGAGAGTGCAACAGTAGGGAAAGCGTTGGATAGCGCAGATTTAAAAATTACTATTCCCACTCCAGAGAGTGCACCAGTAGGGAAAGTGTTGGATAGCGTAGGGGTAAAAATTACTATTCCCACTCCAAAGAGTGCAACAGTAGGGTAAGCTTTGGATAGCCTAGGGGTCAAAATTACTATCCCAACTCCAGAGAGTGCAACAGCAGGAAAAGCGTTGGATAGCGTGGGGGTAAAAATTACTGTTCCAACTCCAGAGAGTGCAACAGTAGGGAAAACGTTGGATAGCGTAGGGGTAAAAATTACTATTCCAACACTTGAGAGTGCAACAGTAGGGAAAACGTTGGATAGCGTAGAGGTAAAAATTACTATTCCCACTCCAGAGAGTGCAACAGTAGGGAAAGCGGTGGATAGCGTAGGGGTAAAAATTACTATTCCAACTCCAGAGAGTGCAACAGTAGGGAAAGCGTTGGATAGCGTACAGGTAAAAATTACTATTCCCACTCCAGAGAGTGCAACAGTAGTGAAAGTAAATACTTCATATATAAATAAAAATAAATTAAATATTAATACCAATTGCTAATTAATTAAAAGTAATTAACAATTTTATATAATATAATATTTAATCAATTAAAAATACAAATAAAAATTAATTATTAAAAAGTATTACCTATTAATACAAATTATTTACCAATTAACAATTAATTAATTAACAATTAAAAAATAATTAAAAATTTGAACAACAAAAAAACAATAAATAAATTAAAATATTTCATTAATTACTATTAAATTACTTCCCACCCTATTCCCCTACAAACCCACAACCCACAACATAAAATAAATTAATAAAATTAACATAATTATCAATTAAACAATTAATTAAAATAAATTACCAATTAAATTTTATTTAATTACCAATTAAATATTTTAATATCAATTAGTTAAAAATAAATACCAATAAATAAAATAAAAAATTTAATTAATTATAATTAAATCACATCCCACCCTATTCCCCTACAAACCCACAACCCGCAACATAAAATAAATTAATGAAATTAACATAATTATCAATTAATCAATGAATTAAAATAAATTACCAATTATATTTTATTAAATTACCAATTAAATATTTGAATATCAATTAATTCAAAATAAATATCAATAAATAAATAAAACAAATTAAATAATTATAATTAAATCACTTCCCACCCTATTCCCCTATAAACCCACAACACGCTACAGAAAATAAATTAATAAAATTAACATAATTATCAATTAATCAATTAATTAAAATTAATTACCAATTATGTTTTAATTAATTACCAATTAATAATTAACAATTATTTCAAAATAAATACCAATAAATAAATTAAAATATTTAACTAATTATAATTAAATTACTTCCCACCCTATTCCCCTATAAACCCACAACCCGCTACAGAATTATATTACGCAAAAATAAATAATTAATTAAAATAAATTAGAGAATAAATATACACTTTTCACACATATACTAACATAAAAAATACTTTAAAAAATTAGATATTATTAAAAAATTAATATTAACTTACTTACCCTAAATTCGACATTTTTGTTGTCTATATTCTGTCCAATCGATATTTTTGTTGTCTATATTCTGTCCATTCTATATTTTTGTTTTCTATATTCTGTCCATTCTATATTTTTGTAGTCTATGTTCTGTCCATTCGATATTGTGTCCATTCTATATTTTTAATTCGATATTAATGCAGTTCTATTCAATATTTTTGTAGTCTATATTCTGTCTATTCGATATTGTGTCAATTCTATATTTTTTATTCAATATTAATGTAAATCGATATTTTGACTGTATACCGTTAGTATAAAATGTAATGTAAATGTAAATGCCAGCATTTGTAAAGCGCACAGCTGCCTCCGATGGAGGTGTCCCAGCGCTGGGGGCCATCGGGAATATTAAGCAAGCTATTGCCCAGTGTCACATGGTGCTGGGCTAACCTGCTGGGGATCGAACCGTGAACCCTGTGGTCTGGATTCAGGCACCCTGGCCGCTGCGCCACACCTCTCCCATATTAACACTACTTACACATGTGTAGTACAGCGACCAGAATGTAATGAAGAAGCAGAGGAAGCACAAAATCTAAAAATATAAATCCTACCAAAAGTGGGATGACATAGTTCAATGAGCCGACGAACCTGGCATGAGTAGAAACCGCTACACAAAGAAAACAAGTCTTCAGCACAACGCAAGCAATTATGAAATATTTGTGAGTGGTGCCTTCTTTTTCCCTTCTCCCAATCGTCGCCAAATTTATGTAGTGAAGAGGCAGACAGCAGTGGATCCAATAAGTGGATTTATTACACGAAAACAAGACACCTGAAACAACCACCAACAGGAGCAGACAGCAAAGCAACCGTCTAATCCAGCACCGTGTACAAACTCCACAAGGTTCCCCTCATGACAGCCCTACATTCTAACATTACATTCTTAGATTAGAATACCAAAGGGGCGTGGCTTGGGCGCCGATGGCGATGGTCGCCTGAGAGCTCGGCTCCGGGACTAAGCCCGAAATTATCCTGAACATCGGAGGCTGAGGGGCGCCCCAGACCCCGCATTCGGTTGAGCGAGGCGACGACACCCTGCCGGGGGCCTTGGTGGAGTTTGGACGGGGGTGGCTTCGAAGAAATGCCGAAGTTTGCGGAGTTGCGGAGTGCGACCCAACATGGCGCCCGGACCCCTTTGTCCCATTGATCGAAACTACGGAGTTGAAGAGGTCTCGCGGGTGTCGCCTGGCACCCGGCTTCACCATCCTCAGTTGTTTTAGACATTGGACATTGGCAGGTTCGGACCTTCTACAACGGGTTTATGCTCGATTAGACGACCGGGCGGGTGCCCACGCACTAGAGGGCACCGGGCGCGGGTGCCCTCTGTTCCAGGCGGTGGTCTGCACCGTGACTCCGCAACTAGCCACGATCTCCTGTCCAGCCAAACTACATGGATGGCGCGACACTCTGGCGCCACAGGTCAACCGAGGGAGTTGGTGGCCCTCGCCCCGGAGCTATAGTGGGTGAACGGGCCTGCCCGACTCGGCGACGGCTGTCTCCGCCCCCTTATCGGTGCCCTCGGACGCCGTGGCGGTGGCGTGAGCCGAAGCGGCGGAGTCTCCACAGGCTCTGGAGAAGGAGATCGCCCGTACCAGACTTGAGAACGAAATCCCGGGAAGGTCGTGCGGGACACTTGTACACGGAGACGCCTACTCCGGGACCCTCGCGGAGAGCCCCTGGCAGCATGGGGAAACCTAAAGGAGCCAAGGGATCCAGCCAGACCACCTCAGACTCTGAAGCCCAGGACAAGGAAGAGCATGGAGACCCTAAACGACCTGGTGGCGCACCACTCCAGCAACAATTCGACCGTGTACTGGAAGCGATTGAGGCAACTCGGTCGGCCCTCCAACAGGACATTGCCCAGGTGACGACCGGCCTGGGCCTCCTTAGGGCAGACCATGGTAAACTCTCAGACCGGGTCAAGGAGGTGGAGGGCACGGTGAAGACTTTAGAACCGGCGCAGAGAACCCTGGCTGCGACGATAAAGGATGCCATGTCCCGAATCGAGACCCTCGAACGGAGGGCGGAGGATGCGGAAGGCCGCAACAGGAGGAATAACATTCGGGTGGTGGGCCTGCCGGAAAAAATCGAGGATGGCGATATGGTGCGATACTTGGAGACCTGGCTCCGAGACACGGTGGTCCCGGAGGGCCTGTCCTCCTTTTACACTCTAGAACGGGCCCACAGAGTCCCAGCACGGCCCCCACAGCAGGGACGAGCCCCAAGGCCAGTGGTGGCGCGGTTGCTACATTTCCGGGACAGAGACCTGATCCTAAATGCCGCCAGGCACAATGGCCCATTCCAGGTTGCAAACAGTCAGGTGAATATCTTCCCTGACTACACCTACGAGACGCAGCGCAAGCGGTTCTCCTTCCTGGCGGTTAAGCGTGAACTCAGGAGTGAGGGCATCCAATATTCACTCCTATTTCCCGCAAGGCTCCGAGTCATTGTCGACGACAAAACCCAGTTCTTCGACACCCCAGAGGAGGTCTGTGACTGGCTCGAACTGTACCGGACAGGGAAAGATGGTTATAGCGCCTCGACCCAACAAGCGGAGGAGCCGGAACAAAGGAGGAGATCCAAGAGGGTCAGGAACCGCCGCGGCCGAACGGGAAGGCCCTCGACTGCGGAGACATCATCGGAGCGGAGGGGAGTGTTGGAAGTTCTGTCGGAACTGTCGGGAGCAAGAGGCGAAGTCATCGAGGAGGAGGAAGAAAACCCGGGTGCTCAGGGGGCACCATCGGACTCGGAAGACTCAGTGGCAGACAGTACCCATACACCGGTGATCACACCGAAATCGGTGGAGGACCTTTTGGACGGACAAGGGTAACGGGATATGCTGCCTTGTTTTGGGTGGGGGCCCGGCAGGGGGGAGGCGGTTGCCGTTCTTTATTGCTGACAACGAAGGAGGGAGGGTTGGGGGGCTTCTGCTCTTGCCCCGGAAGGTTTTGACACAGGGGGGGGGCTTACTATAGTCCTGGTAGCCTGGGCGACGAGGGCCCACTGCCTCCGCTCAGCCCGCACCTGGCCCATAAGGCCTTCCTACGGTGGCGACCGTAGGACTAGTGGGGATTTTGGGGTTGATCTCCGTAGAGGTTTGGATGGGATCTAGATGGTGCAGTTTGGGTCCTGTTCTGGGGTGGTTGGGGGGGGGCTTTGTTGGTTCTTGGGTGGTTTGGTTCTGGTTGGGGAAAATGGCCGCCGTCAGCGCTGGGAGGATTGATGCTTTTTCTTTGTGGGGACCCGAACGGGGAGACTGTGCAAGAACACTCTGGGACAATGGCTGATGTTGCTAACTTGAAATGTATTACTTGGAACGTGAGGGGGCTTCACACTATGTCCAGGCGTCACAAGGTCCATGCTTATTTAGTGCGTAGGGGAGTGCAAATGGCGCTGCTGCAGGAAACGCATCTGAACAAGGCGGAAGGGGCGGCGCTTCAGCGTAGGTGGCGAGGGCAGGTCTTTTCCACGGCGTACTCTGCTTATGCCAGGGGGGCGCTAATATGGATTAGGGCAGGAGTCCCCTTCCGGGTCACGAGGACAGTGTTGGACCCAGAGGGGCGTTTCGTGGCCATATCAGGCACGCTAGGAGGGAGGGACCTGAATGTTTGCTGCGTGTATGCTCCTAATGTGGACCAGACTGCCTTCCTTTCCAGGTTATCGGGCTCGCTGGCCCACTTTTTCGCCGGGCCCCTCCTGCTGGGGGGAGACTTTAACTCCGTAGTGGATGTAGACATAGACCGCTCGCATCCCCCGCTCCCCGATTCCCCGGTCCGGCGGACGGCTAAGGGCCGTCAAGATTGGCAGACCCGCTGGGGTTTGACGGACATTTGGAGGGCGCATCACCCCGCGTCTAGAGATTATTCATACTTTTCGAGCCTTCATGAGCTGCATGTCAGACTAGATGGCTTTCTTGGTTCATCCGAATTAGTTTCGGCAGCGGTCCGATCGGAGTACTTATCGCGGACCATCTCGGACCATAACCCCCTCCTACTGGACATTCGCTGGTTCCCTGGGACGCCGGCAGTACCCACCTGGAAGATGCGCCCCGAGATCCTCGAGGACAGTGTCTTCAAGGCGGACCTAGGGGAAAGAATCACGGATTATTTTGCGTCCAACGGCGGCTCCGCGAGTACTAGGGCGTTCGAATGGGATGCTTTCAAGGTGGTGGTGAGGGGCTACTGTATCTCTAAGAAGGTGGGCATGCGGCGTGTTATCCTGGCTGACTTAGACACAGCGGACCGAGCGCTCCGCGAGCTCGAAATTAGCCGCCCCGGACACCCGGAATTGCAAACACAATCGGTAGAGGCGAGGGAGAAAGTAGCGGTGGAGGTCGAACGGCTCCGCTGTTTCGATTATAAGGCCTATACGGTCCGGTCTATTGCGGAGGGCGACAGGTCGAGCGCGTTACTGGCGTGGTTGGCCAACCCTACGCGCCAGTCCCAAACGACGACAAATATGCGTAGGGCAGATGGGACCGAGGTGTGCACCCAACCGGAGATTCTTAGTTGCTTCCGGCAGTACTACGAAAGTTTATACCGCAGTCGCTCCGCACGTGACCCGGACCGGCTTGATAACTATCTTAGCCCACTGGAACTCCGCACAGTAGGACAGGAAGTGGCGGAAACCCTGGGTTCTGACATCGACTTGGGGGAGATCCGCGGGGCCATCAAACGGATGGCGAGGAACAAGACCCCGGGCCTAGATGGCCTTCCGGTGGAGTTCTATGCAGCTTACGCTGACCTCTTGGCCCCTCGATTACTGGTGGTCTACAGGGAGGCGAAGAGGTTGGGTCGTCTCCCTGGCTCGATGTGTGAGGCGTTGGTGGTTCCTCTCCTCAAACCAGGCCGAGACTCGTCTGACCCGGGGTCCTACCGTCCCCTTTCAATGCTGACGGTGGACTACAAAATATTGAGCAGCATCTTGGCCTCGAGGCTGCTGGGACATATGAGTTCCCTAGTGCATGAAGACCAAGCCGGTTTCATCCCACGACGAAATACGACTATGAACATCCGAAGGTTGTTCCGCTTGCTTGGGGAACCATTCGTGGATGCCCCGTCCCCGGTAGTCTTGTCGGTGGACCTGGAGAAGGCTTTTGATAGCCTGGAGTGGGACTACCTATGCACGGTATTACGGAAATTCGGCCTCGGGGAGGGATTTGTCAAATGGACAGCAGTCCTCTACGCTTCCGCTTCGGCCAGGGTTAGATCGGGCCCTTTGATTTCATCGCGATATCCGGTGGAGCGTGGCACGCGGCAAGGGTGCTCCTTATCCCCGCTTCTTTTTGCACTAGCGGTGGAGCCACTAGCGATGCATCTTCGCTCGGGAGCCCACTATACGGGCTTATGGACAGCGGCGGGCCCACATTACGTTTCGCTCTATGCGGACGACCTGTTGCTCTTCCTGGAGGATCCGGTCGACGCATTACGGGGAGCGGAATTAGCGCTAACGGAGTTCGGAGCGGTCTCAGGCCTCCAAGTGAATTGGTCTAAGACCTGCCTCTTCCCGATGCGTAGGGGTACCCCCACTCCTGCGCTAAGTAAGGAGATCAGATGGGAGCCCGACTGCTTTAAATACCTTGGGGTATTTGTGTACCACGACCAACCCGACCTCCTAGATGGAAACATTGCCCGTTGCATACGAGCACTCCGAGGTAGCATGGACTTTTGGGCCACGCTGCCGCTCTCCGTGGCGGGACGCATCGCCCTGCTCAAAATGGTGGCGCTCCCCCGACTATTGTATTACTTTCGGACTTTACCGATCTGGGTCCCACCGGCTACGTTTCGTCGCTTGCGTTCTATGGTGGTCGGGTTCCTTTGGGGAACGGGCCGGCGGCGGGTGGCCCTCAATACCCTGATGAGGCCGAAGGACGAGGGGGGGCTCGCTGTGCCGGATTTCGAGAAGTATTACCTAGCGGCGCAGCTCCAGACCTACACCCAGGAGATAGCCAGGGAATTCAGAGGCCCGGAGGACGGTAGAGGGACGGGTATGGCCAGGCACATCCTCTCCTTTATCGCGCTGCGACAGCGCTTAGTCCTACGAGACCTGTCGATGGAGGAGCGGACTATCCGACTCTGTTGGAATCGGGCTCATAACAGAGGTCGCCTACGGACGCCATATGCGCCTGAAATACCATTGGGGATGCTGACGGCCCTCCCCCACGGAGGAGATTGGTCACGACTGGCGGACTGGGAGGATTCCGGTTTACAGCTCGTCGGGGACCTATACGAAGACGGAGCGCTCCTGTCCTTTCAGGATCTCATTGACCGCTTTGGGATCCCCCGGGGCGACTTTCTGCTGCACTCGGCCATTGTGCGAGCGATCCAGGCGCACTGGCAAAATGGGCTGGAGGAACCTCAATTGTCTCAGGTGTGCCAGTACGTAATGATGTCGGCGGGCACGGTGAAGGCGGTCACTTGCCTCTACGGCAGGTTGATTGCCGAGGGGTTGGTTCCTCTCGCCACACTGAAGTCCCGCTGGGAAGAGGACATTGGTAGGGAGATCCCGGAGACGACCTGGTCCCAGCTGGTGAGGCGTGCCTGGAAGGGTACACGTAGCGCCCGTTTCCAACTGGTCCACTATTATGTTCTCCATAGGGCATACCTGACCCCGGTAAAGATCAGGCGTTATTTTGCCACGGCTTCGGCGGAATGCCCTAGGTGCCCGGCTCAGGAGGCGGACCTCCTACACATGCTATGGGCCTGCCCAGGACTGACGTCCTACTGGCAGGAGGTGGCGACGACTTTGGAAGAGGTGACGGGGAGGCACTTATCATTCGATGTGGCGGTAGGGCTATTGCACTGGTTCCCCCATACCCCCCGGAATAAAATCACCAGTAAATTTATCGACCTGGGGCTCCTACTTGCTAAGCGAGAGGTGACCAGGAACTGGAAGGCACGAGCTGGTCCTACAGGCAGCAGATGGCACAGTGAGCTTTTGAAATGGGCGGCGGGTGAGAGCGCGCTGCGATATCAGTTGGCTTGGAGGCAGGGCAATGAGAAGGCGCAGGAGGCCGCGTTAGAATGGGAAACGCTGGTGCAGGCCCTCAGAGATTATTGTACCCCCAGCGACTCCGAAAGTGAAGAAGCAACTCAACCCGAGTCCCGTTAAACATTAGCATTGACAGCACTATTACCTTCCCCGTGGGTCAAGCAGTGGATCCTATGATGATGAGCTCCCTGGCGCTGATGGTGGGGGGGGGGGGGGAGGGGGGGGGGTTTCACAGTAACTGGGAATTTTGAGGGGGGGGTTTCTTTTTGGGGTTTGGGGTTTGTTTAGAAAAGCAGAGGACGGACAGTGTGTTATCCGGACCAGCTCCAGCATCCTACTGACCCCAGCTGCATTTGCCGCCCAACCCCAGGGATATGGGCTGATTGGCTGTATAGCAACGTTATGGAAGGGGGTCGGTGGGCTATATCTTATATAAGTTGTTTATAATACGATACTGGTCGTTACTGTATTGTTTTACTGATTCCTGCAATAAAAATATATTTAAAAAAAAAAAAAAAAATTACATTCTTAGATTCTAGTAGAATTACATACTTACATTCTACTATGACTTACATTGGAATACTACACAGAGCACATGACTTTACAGCAATGAGCTCATGGCTTTAATCCACGAGTCTTGAGACCAGTAGGGGTAAGTATTTCGCTTCCCACTGCCTATATTGTATAAACGTAAACTAACACTTCTTCCACAGGTATGCTACAGTGCCCAGAGCACATCACTTTACAGCAATGAGCTCACAATTAGGCTCACAATTTAATCCCCGATTCTTCACACTAGTAGGGATGAGTAATTCGCTTCCCACTCCCTATATATCATAAACGCATACTAACACTAATTACACACTTATACTACAGCGGTTAGTATCCTACAGCGCCCATAGCCATTCACTTTACAGCAATCAGCTCCGTTTCATCCCCAAGTCTTCACACCGGTAGGCGTAACTACTTCGCTTCCCGCTTCCGGTATACTATCATCAAACATTAGCGGTCAGTAGTTCGCTTCCCACTCCCTGTATATTATGAATGCCTTCTAACACTCCTTGCACACGTATGCTACAAACACCAGACCACATCACTTTACAGCAATGACATCACGGTTTAGACTCTCGGTTTCATACCCGAGTGTAGCACCATATCATATCAGCACCATGCCACTCTGAGCAACACCGCACTTTCAGAACGGTAACAGTGATAATTACCTACTGGTGACCGCCAGTAAGTAATAAAGAACACATTACAATAGTTCCTTGATTCTTTTAGTTTTTAAAACTTCTCTCTATTACTGAATTTCTACTTTTCCATATAAACAATTTTTTTAAAATTCAAGTACACATCGAAGTCAGAAATGCAACGTATTCTATCAACACACTTTCTAGAACATTCTACAACACGTGGAGGTTAAAAGTTCATAATTTTTTTAAACCTAACAATATTTTTTAGCAATATTTTCTCAAAAATGTAATGGCACATGCAGGTTAAAATATCATGATTCTTTTAAGTTCGAACAGTGCCTTCCAAATGCAAATAGAAGGTGTGGTTGTATTGAGCAAATGTTATCCCATAATATGTACTCCACGTGCAAACTGCTTTTCCTTAACCAATCACAGATACTTTTCCACAAAACGAATGTGCACCCTACTTGTAAAAAACAATGCTTTTCATCTCCCAATCAGGTACCGTTTTGTATGCGAAAAAAAACTAGTTCCCCATCTTTAAACATATCTCTTATTCTACGTAGGAACTGCATGAGCTACAGAAAATCTTTCCATACCTTCCAGACATACCTTCAAAATGCTAGTGTGGGTCGTAGGACATAGCTATGTTTTCTGGTGCAAAAGGTATGCAGAACAGAGACGTATTGACTTAGACCTAGGTTTACAAGATGTGGATATTAAATGGTTTGGACAGAGAGGATTGAAGTGGCACAAATTGTTGCCTTTGGTTAAAACCTGTTTGCATCTCCAACACCCTGACCTCATGATTGTGCACTGTGGTGGAAACGACCTAGGCACATTGAATTGGGTAGGTTTGGAAATGCTTATGAAAGACACCTTTGGACAATTGATGCTACTTTTGCCCCAAATTGTCTTTGTATATTCCAAGTAGCAGCCCGCCCCGGCCTTGTCTGGGGCAGAAAGGGGCTGGGGGCAGCATCGCAGCAGGAGATGCGCAGAAGAGCGGCCGCTTCTGACCATGCTTTGTTTCCCCCGACGTCCCGACTTTGTGTAAAAATGCTTTTTTATCACTCTCTGTTCATGGCCCCCGCCCGTCCCTCGCTGCGCACCCTTTATCACTCACTGTTCATGGCCCCCGCCCGTCCCTCGCTGCGCACCCGCAGCTGCTTGACTTACCTCATCCACCGCTCCTCCCCACGCTGCTGTGTTTACCGCTTCACTGCTCCTCCGCTTCTCGCCGCTCCTGACCGCTTGTCCGCTACCTCATCTGCCGCTCCTCCCCGCGCTGCCACTGCTCCTACTCTTCTCGACGCTCCTTTCCGCTTGTCCTTCGCAGCTCCTTCCCGCGCTCATGTCCTCCGCTCTTCCTGTTGCTCCTGAACGCCGCTCCTCCCCGCGCTCCCGATGTCATCACGCAGACGTTGCGGCCGGCGCTACTTTCTAGGGACTACTTTACGTGTAGTACAGCGACCAGAATGTAATGAAGAAGCAGAGGAAGCACAAAATCTAAAAATATATATCCTACCAAAAGTGGGATGACATAGTTCAATGAGCCGACGAACCTGGCATGAGTAGAAACCGCTACACAAAGAAAACAAGTCTTCAGCACAACGCAAGCAATTATGAAATATTTGTGAGTGGTGCCTTCTTTTTCCCTTCTCCCAATCGTCGCCAAATTTATGTAGTGAAGAGGCCGACAGCAGTGGATCCAATAAGTGGATTTATTACACAAAAACAAGACACCTGAAACAACCACCGACAGGAGCAGACAGCAAAGCAACCGTCTAATCCAGCACCGTGTACAAACTCCACATGGTTCCCCTCATGACAGCCCTACATTCTAACATTACATTCTTAGATTCTAGTAGAATTACATACTTACATTCTACTATGACTTACATTGGAATACTACACAGAGCACATGACTTTACAGCAATGAGCTCATGGCTTTAATCCACGAGTCTTGAGACCAGTAGGGGTAAGTATTTCGCTTCCCACTGCCTATATTGTATAAACGTAAACTAACACTTCTTCCACAGGTATGCTACAGTGCCCAGAGCACATCACTTTACAGCAATGAGCTCACAATTAGGCTCACAATTTAATCCCCGATTCTTCACACTAGTAGGGATGAGTAATTCGCTTCCCACTCCCTATATATCATAAACGCATACTAACACTAATTACACACTTATACTACAGCGGTTAGTATCCTACAGCGCCCATAGCCATTCACTTTACAGCAATCAGCTCCGTTTCATCCCCAAGTCTTCACACCGGTAGGCGTAACTACTTCGCTTCCCGCTTCCGGTATACTATCATCACACATTAGCGGTCAGTAGTTCGCTTCCCACTCCCTGTATATTATGAATGCCTTCTAACACTCCTTGCACACGTATGCTACAAACACCAGACCACATCACTTTACAGCAATGACATCACGGTTTAGACTCTCGGTTTCATACCCGAGTGTAGCACCATATCATATCAGCACCATGCCACTCTGAGCAACACCGCACTTTCAGAACGGTAACAGTGATAACTACCTACTGGTGACCGCCAGTAAGTAATAAAGAACACATTACAATAGTTCCTTGATTCTTTTAGTTTTTAAAACTTCTCTCTATTACTGAATTTCTACTTTTCCATATAAACAATTTTTTTAAAATTCAAGTACACATCGAAGTCAGAAATGCAACGTATTCTATCAACACACTTTCTAGAACATTCTACAACACGTGGAGGTTAAAAGTTCATAATTTTTTTAAACCTAACAATATTTTTTTGCAATATTTTCTCAAAAATGTAATGGCACATGCAGGTTAAAATATCATGATTGTTTTAAGTTCGAACAGTGCCTTCCAAATGCAAATAGAAGGTGAGGTTGTATTGAGCAAATGTTATCCCATAATATGTACTCCACGTGCAAACTGCTTTTCCTTACCCAATCACAGATACTTTTCCACAAAACGAATGTGCACCCTACTTGTAAAAAACAATGCTTTTCATCTCCCAATCAGGTACCGTTTTGTATGCGAAAAAAAACTAGTTCCCCATCTTTAAACATATCTCTTATTCTACCTAGGAACTGCATGAGCTACAGAAAATCTTTCCATACCTTCCAGACATACCTTCAAAATGCTAGTGTGGGTCGTAGGACATAGCTATGTTTTCTGGTGCAAAAGGTATGCAGAACAGAGACGTATTGACTTAGACCTAGGTTTACAAGATGTGGATATTAAATGGTTTGGACAGAGAGGATTGAAGTGGCACAAATTGTTGCCTTTGGTTAAAACCTGTTTGCATCTCCAACACCCTGACCTCATGATTGTGCACTGTGGTGGAAACGACCTAGGCACATTGAATTGGGTAGATTTGGAAATGCTTATAAAAGACACCTTTGGACAATTGATGCTACTTTTGCCCCAAATTGTCTTTGTATATTCCAAGTAGCAGCCCGCCCCGGCCTTGTCTGGGGCAGAAAGGGGCTGGGGGCAGCATCGCAGCAGGAGATGCGCAGAAGAGCGGCCGCTTCTGACCACGCTTTGTTTCCCCCGACGTCCCGACTTTGTGTAAAAATGCTTTTTTATCACTCTCTGTTCATGGCCCCCGCCCGTCCCTCGCTGCGCACCCTTTATCACTCACTGTTCATGGCCCCCGCCCGTCCCTCGCTGCGCACCCGCAGCTGCTTGACTTACCTCATCCACCGCTCCTCCCCACGCTGCTGTGTTTACCGCTTCACTGCTCCTCCGCTTCTCGCCGCTCCTGACCGCTTGTCCGCTACCTCATCCGCCGCTCCTCCCCGCGCTGCCACTGCTCCTACTCTTCTCGACGCTCCTTTCCGCTTGTCCTTCGCAGCTCCTTCCCGCGGTCATGTCCTCCGCTCTTCCTGTTGCTCCTGAACGCCGCTCCTCCCCGCGCTCCCGATGTCATCACGCAGACGTTGCGGCCGGCGCTACTTTCTAGGGACTACTTTATTTTTATTCGTAAATGTTTTAAATAACATATATTTTTTATTTTTATATCGCCTATGTCCTTCTGCTTGCCCTGAGGTTTTCATAGATGTCTTGGGTGTTTAGATTGGTGGTGTACTTTTGAGTCTACCTGGCTCAAAGGACAGACTTCTCTCTTTATAATAGTAGTATAGATATATACCAAAGACAGAAGTGGAAATGGTCCAAACAATTTTGTCTCAGAAAAAAGTCAACAAAGCTGTATCTGCATACCTCAGAGACCACAAAATGGGCTCCATTTACAACAACAACATACGTTTTGATATGGCGGATATATACAGAAGTGATGGAGTACACTTCACAGATCAGGGAAACTGTGTTTTCCTGAATAACTTGAAGCTTTGCATCCGCACTTATATGTAGCTCCAACTAATGAACACAAGGGCTCTTTTTAGAGCCACCCTATAACTTACAACTTAGGCCCGCTATTTTAGGACCATATAACGGCAACTCCCGGACCCTCGCTAAAATGCATTCTCCACACAGCTGTGGCGCAGCGGCCAGACCATATCACTTTGCAGCACAGACCCCTCGCTTTGATCCCCTGCTCTACTCACCTATGGGGTGAGTAGTTTGCGCTTTACAAATACCGTATTGATTTACCTTTGCACTCCCTATACAACACCACCTAAGCACCACACACAAGCTAAAATGTTCAAAACAAAAGTTTATCCAAGTAGCTATAACTACATGCTGACACTACTAGCACAGAAGTGGCACAGCGGCCAGAGCACCTGACTTCACAGCATATGACACACAGTTTGGGCTCACGCTTTAATTGGCGACTCCGGCAGCAGCTCAGCTTAGCAGCATGAGACTCTAGGTAAGGTGAGGTAATAGTTTATTAAGCATAGTTAGATAAAACCAGTGCAATACATTTTACAAGAAAAAAAAACATAACACATCAATTTTTAAAACCGTTAAAATAAGCTTAAAATTGAAAGTACATTGCTGTTTGCACCAAGTATAGCTCAGTATGGCTGCTCAAGCACATTTTTACATAGGGTGGAGCAGTGAGTTTCCTTGCATCCTATTGTCTGTCTGCTTATTGGCCAGTATCTGTGATATTGATTCCCAATTTTAGCAGTCTTGGCATTCTTTGCTCGACCGTTGCGAGAAATTTCACGTATCTGCAATTTAATTTAGTGTTTAATGGATTCAGGCAGGTGAGTACCACTTGCCTTCTGGTACTGATCCCTCTTTGCTTAAATTGGTTTTTGAGGAGCAGTTGGCGTGCTTGTTGTAGTTCTTCACAGAGACAGCATGAGACTCTAGATAATACCTCACATATATTCCGTAATCCAGGACTTTCAGACCAGTACGGGTCAGTAGTTCGTCCTAGTAGTTATAAACACATGCTGACACTACTTCCACAACTGTAGAGCAGCGGCCACTGCACATGACTTCACAGAATAAGACACACAATTTGGGCTCATACTTAATCCCCGAGTCCTGCACCAGCTCACCTTACCCGCATCAGACTCTACGCAATACCTCACTTAATTTCTGTAGCCCACCACTTACACACCGGTAGGGGTGAATACTGCGCTTCGCAACCCCTCTATAGCACACCCTAAACACCCCACAGAGGTTCCAACAAATGCCCTCGAGCTTTGGAAGGGCACACTACGCTCTCCCCATCTCCGATGTGTAGGCCCTGCTGTCATACGCCTTTCTGCAACTCAAATCACTTTCACCATCGTCCGACGCGTTTCAGGGCTGGCACACCCCTTATTCATGGACAGGCACGGGGGAAATGAAGAATCACTACTCACTTAATTCACGTAATTTATTGATGAAGGAACGCCCTCAGTGGGCGCGGCTTGTGTTGACAACTAGCACCATGCTGGTATTTGCAGTCCCAGAGAAGTGAGCAAATATCACCTCAAGTAGGTTCAGTCCCCCTGCAAATATGCCTCTTTGTAATCCTTGTGTAGGTAGAGTGGAAGGCTGGCGATTTAAAACTCCGTCGGGAGAGCGTGCTTGAAAGAAAAAGAACAGTTCATCTTCAAAAGCGTTCTCGCCCTCAGACACGCATCACCGCTTACAGTCTGAGTCAAGAATGGTGCTCCTCTCCATGGTCAAGAGCGGCCGTGCACATTAATGATTCCAACAAATGCCCTCGAGCTTCGAGAGGGCACATTACGCTCTACCCATCTCCGATGGGTAGACCCTGCTGTCATACGCCTTCCTGCAACTCAAATCACTTTCACCTTCGTCTGACGCTTTTCAGGGCTGGCACTCCCCTTATTCATGGACAGGCACGGGGGGAAATGAAGAATCACTTTTCACTTCATTCACGTAATTTACTGATGAAGGAACACTCTCAGTGGGCGCGGCGTGTGTTGACAACCAGCAGAATGCTGGTATTTGCAGTCCCAGAAAAGTGAGCAAATATCACCTTAAGTAGGTTCAGTCTCCCTGCAAATATTCCTCTTTGTAATCGTTGAGTAGGTAGAGTGGAAGGATGGCGATTTAAAACTAAGCATGGGCGGAAAATCCGTTACGCTCGCGGATTTTGCGGATTTTTGGGAAATTCGCAATCCGCGAGATTTGCGAATTTCCCGCAAAATCCGCAAATTCGCACGCAGCGGATTTTTTTGGCGGCGCGCGGCGTTGGTGATACAATTTTTGCGGCGCGCGGCGTTTATCATCGTTTGCCGAGTTGTTTTTCTCGATATTTTGCGAGTGCTGCGCCATTTTGGATCTTGCTGTGTGATCCCGTGGGAATTTGGCGAGCGCGATTACGTCATCGCGGCTTGCCAACTTGCACAGCGAGAGTTTGTCAACGCGAGTACGGCGAGATCACGTCTCGCGGTACTTCGCAATTGCGAGATTTGAGATGCGGCGAGCGAAAATATAAATTTGCAATTCTGCACAAGAAATCCACCAGCAAGCAGCATAAACCTTCTAGAAATGATGATTTTTATCTGAATAACTCCTTAGTTTGACATTTGCCTGCACTTTTTTAGCGAGGAGTCCATTTTGGGGAGGGGGGCAGGGGGGTGGGAGGAAGGAAGTGCCCCACAGTCTTCAACTTCCTGTTCCTGTTCAGCAGGCTCCTCCCAGTGCTTTGTCCATCTCCTGGTCACTTTTCATTTGGGTCTGGAGCTGGAAGGATTACTTTTTGTGGATGCTGCTGGATATTTGGACTTGAGGCCTTTTTGACTTTCTTTGGATCACTGTTGGATTAGAAATTTTACAAGTAAGTTTGTTTGGGGCATTACAGTTGCTGCAATAAAATTTTTGGAATTTTCGATTTTTGGGCTGTTTTGGGGCCTTTTGCCCAGGGGTACTCAGTGGTGGGTGGACTGAGTCTTTCTGTGGGTTGTCTTGAACTTAAACATCATGGAGGCCATGGATGAATTGGGATTGTGCTGATTTTTCAGTGATTTTCGTTTTTTGGGGCTGTACTTGTGGCCTTTTCACCAGGGGTATTTGAGTCTAGCATGGCCTAGTCTTTCTGTAGGTTGTCTTGAATTTAAACATCATGGAGGGCACGGATGGAATGGGATTGTGCTGATTTTTCAGTGATTTTCGTTTTTTGGGCCTGTACTTGTGGCCTTTTCACCAGGGGTATTTGAGTCTAGCATGGGCCTAGTCTTTCTGTGGGCTGTCTTGAACTTAAACATCATGGAGGGCATGGATGGAATGGGATTGTGCTGATTTTTCTGTGTTTTTCGATTTTTGACCTGTTGTTGGGGCCTTTTGAGTTTTGACCAGGGGTAGTGAGTGGTGCATGGGCCTAGTCTTTCTGTGGGGTGTCTTGAATTTAAACATCATGGAGGGCATGGATGGCATGGGGATTGTGCTGATTTTTCTGTGTTTTTCGATTTTTTGGATTGCTCATGGGGACAGGCCATGTGGGTGGGGGCCATTTTGAGTGCTGGTACAGGCAGGCCCTGGCCATTTGCTAGGAGGCAAGTGGCCATTTTGAATGCAGGCTTTGTTGTTAGGCCTCCAACCATTTTGCCTACTTTTCAACCTTTATTTATGCCCAGGGGTAGTGAGTCTTGCATGGGCCTAGTCTTTCTGTGGGTTGTCTTGAATTTAAACATCATGGAGGCCATGGATGGAATGGGATTGTGCTGATTTTGCAGTGTTTTTCGATTTTTGGGGGTGTTCATGGGGAGGGACAGGCCATGTGGCTGGTGGCCATTTTGAGTGCAGCTACAGGCACTGGCCATGTGCTGGCAGGCAAGTGGCCATTTTGAATGCAGGCTTTGTTGTTAGGCCTCCAACCATTTTGCCTACTTTTCAACCTTTATTTATGCCCAGGGGTAGTGAGTCTTGCATGGGCCTAGTCTTTCTGTGGGTTGTCTTGAATTTAAACATCATGGAGGCCATGGATGGAATGGGATTGTACAGATTTTTCAGTGATTTTCGTTTTTTGGGCCTGTACTTGTGGCCTTTTCACCAGGGGTATTTGAGTCTAGCATGGGCCTAGTCTTTCTGTGGGCTGTCTTGAACTTAAACATCATGGAGGGCATGGATGGAATGGGATTGTGCTGATTTTTCTGTGTTTTTCGA
This sequence comes from Lissotriton vulgaris, assembly GCF_964263255.1. NCBI lineage: Eukaryota > Metazoa > Chordata > Amphibia > Caudata > Salamandridae > Lissotriton > Lissotriton vulgaris. The sequence continues at coordinate 693,912,648 of NC_141687.1, read as the reverse complement.
TTTTTGACCTGTTGTTGGGGCCTTTCGACCAGGGGTAGTGAGTGGTGCATGGGCCTAGTCTTTCTGTGGGGTGTCTTGAATTTAAACATCATGGAGGGCATGGATGGCATGGGGATTGTGCTGATTTTTCTGTGTTTTTCGATTTTTTGGATTGTTCATGGGGACAGGCCATGTGGGTGGGGGCCATTTTGAGTGCTGGTACAGGCAGGCCCTGGCCATGTGCTAGGAGGCAAGTGGCCATTTTGAATGCAGGCTTTGTTGTTAGGCCTCCAACCATTTTGCCTACTTTTCAACCTTTATTTATGCCCAGGGGTAGTGAGTCTTGCATGGGCCTAGTCTTTCTGTGGGTTGTCTTGAATTTAAACATCATGGAGGCCATGGATGGAATGGGATTGTGCTGATTTTGCAGTGTTTTTCGATTTTGGGGGGTGTTCATGGGGAGGGACAGGCCATGTGGCTGGTGGCCATTTTGAGTGCAGCTACAGGCACTGGCCATGTGCTGGCAAGCAAGTGGCCATTTTGAATGCAGGCTTTGTTGTTAGGCCTCCAACCATTTTGCCTACTTTTCAACCTTTATTTATGCCCAGGGGTAGTGAGTCTTGCATGGGCCTAGTCTTTCTGTGGGTTGTCTTGAATTTAAACATCATGGAGGCCATGGATGGAATGGGATTGTGCTGATTTTGCAGTGTTTTTCGATTTTTGGGGGTGTTCATGGGGAGGGACAGGCCATGTGGCTGGTGGCCATTTTGAGTGCAGCTACAGGCACTGGCCATGTGCTGGCAGGCAAGTGGCCATTTTGAATGCAGGCTTTGTTGTTAGGCCTCCAACCATTTTGCCTACTTTTCAACCTTTATTTATGCCCAGGGGTAGTGAGTCTTGCATGGGCCTAGTCTTTCTGTGGGTTGTCTTGAATTTAAACATCATGGAGGCCATGGATGGAATGGGATTGTGCAGATTTTTCAGTGATTTTCGTTTTTTGGGCCTGTACTTGTGGCCTTTTCACCAGGGGTATTTGAGTCTAGCATGGGCCTAGTCTTTCTGTGGGCTGTCTTGAACTTAAACATCATGGAGGGCATGGATGGAATGGGATTGTGCTGATTTTTCTGTGTTTTTCGATTTTTGACCTGTTGTTGGGGCCTTTAGACCAGGGGTAGTGAGTGGTGCATGGGCCTAGTCTTTCTGTGGGGTGTCTTGAATTTAAACATCATGGAGGGCATGGATGGCATGGGGATTGTGCTGATTTTTCTGTGTTTTTCGATTTTTTGGATTGTTCATGGGGACAGGCCATGTGGGTGGGGGCCATTTTGAGTGCTGGTACAGGCAGGCCCTGGCCATGTGCTAGGAGGCAAGTGGCCATTTTGAATGCAGGCTTTGTTGTTAGGCCTCCAACCATTTTGCCTACTTTTCAACCTTTATTTATGCCCAGGGGTAGTGAGTCTTGCATGGGCCTAGTCTTTCTGTGGGTTGTCTTGAATTTAAACATCATGGAGGCCATGGATGGAATGGGATTGTGCTGATTTTGCAGTGTTTTTCGATTTTTGGGGGTGTTCATGGGGAGGGACAGGCCATGTGGCTGGTGGCCATTTTGAGTGCAGCTACAGGCACTGGCCATGTGCTGGCAAGCAAGTGGCCATTTTGAATGCAGGCTTTGTTGTTAGGCCTCCAACCATTTTGCCTACTTTTCAACCTTTATTTATGCCCAGGGGTAGTGAGTCTTGCATGGGCCTAGTCTTTCTGTGGGTTGTCTTGAATTTAAACATCATGGAGGCCATGGATGGAATGGGATTGTGCTGATTTTGCAGTGTTTTTCGATTTTTGGGGGTGTTCATGGGGAGGGACAGGCCATGTGGCTGGTGGCCATTTTGAGTGCAGCTACAGGCACTGGCCATGTGCTGGCAGGCAAGTGGCCATTTTGAATGCAGGCTTTGTTGTTAGGCCTCCAACCATTTTGCCTACTTTTCAACCTTTATTTATGCCCAGGGGTAGTGAGTCTTGCATGGGCCTAGTCTTTCTGTGGGTTGTCTTGAATTTAAACATCATGGAGGCCATGGATGGAATGGGATTGTGCAGATTTTTCAGTGATTTTCGTTTTTTGGGCCTGTACTTGTGGCCTTTTCACCAGGGGTATTTGAGTCTAGCATGGGCCTAGTCTTTCTGTGGGCTGTCTTGAACTTAAACATCATGGAGGGCATGGATGGAATGGGATTGTGCTGATTTTTCTGTGTTTTTCGATTTTTGACCTGTTGTTGGGGCCTTTAGACCAGGGGTAGTGAGTGGTGCATGGGCCTAGTCTTTCTGTGGGGTGTCTTGAATTTAAACATCATGGAGGGCATGGATGGCATGGGGATTGTGCTGATTTTTCTGTGTTTTTCGATTTTTTGGATTGTTCATGGGGACAGGCCATGTGGGTGGGGGCCATTTTGAGTGCTGGTACAGGCAGGCCCTGGCCATGTGCTAGGAGGCAAGTGGCCATTTTGAATGCAGACGTTGTTGTTAGGCCTCCAACCATTTTGCCTACTTTTCAACCTTTATTTATGCCCAGGGGTAGTGAGTCTTGCATGGGCCTAGTCTTTCTGTGGGTTGTCTTGAATTTAAACATCATGGAGGCCATGGATGGAATGGGATTGTGCTGATTTTGCAGTGTTTTTCGATTTTTGGGGGTGTTCATGGGGAGGGACAGGCCATGTGGCTGGTGGCCATTTTGAGTGCAGCTACAGGCACTGGCCATGTGCTGGCAGGCAAGTGCCCATTTTGAATGCAGGCTTTGTTGTTAGGCCTCCAACCATTTTGCCTACTTTTCAACCTTTATTTATGCCCAGGGGTAGTGAGTCTTGCATGGGCCTAGTCTTTCTGTGGGTTGTCTTGAATTTAAACATTATGGAGGGCATGGATGGATTGGGATTGTGCTGATTTTGCAGTGTTTTTCGATTTTTTTGTGCTCTATAACTGAACTGATGTTCCTCTGTCTTCCATTTTTTTTAGGTGCACAAGACTCAAGAGAACCACCAGTGCCAGGAAGAAGTCCTGCAGCGGTGTGTGTGTGCAGCATAACGTCACGCGACGTCACGTCTGGCCTCAGACAACTCTACAATTCGTGCAACTGCGGCCTGCTGTCTGACCTGCTCTGAAGAAGATGGCCCCAAAGAAAGTTCTCCGTAGCTCCTCTAGCAAGAAAGTTGCTAGTAAGGAGCAGAAGAAGCAAGTTACCAAGGAGGCTGGTGTGCCACCCGCCACGTTTTTTGGGAGAAAAAAAAAAGTACGCCTGCAGCAGCAGGATCTGCTGGGGACCAAGCTGGGAGCAGCACCCCTGCTCCATTGGGTTCAGTGCCTCCACCACCACGCCAACTTAAGTCAAAGCCCTTGAGTGCTTCAGAGGCAGTCAGTGTACTTCTCCAATCACCATCGACCAGTGATGTTGGCTCATCGCAAGAAAGTAGCAGCAATGTCCCTGAATCAACACAGGTTGTTGTAACTCATCTGACAAGTGTTGAACAACCACAGCCGCAACAACAACACCATGTGCAAGTACACGCCCAAGTACATGTGGAAGGAGAGGCAGCAAAAGGAGATGCGCAAGCAAAGGTGCATGGAGGTTCACAAGTGCCCACAATAGTTGTTCCTCCCGAAGTAGGGGCACATCAGGAAATCGACAATGAAGCCGAGGTATCATTGGAAGCCACTCCTCCTGATGATCATTCATTGTCTTCCACATCCCTAGCAAGGAAAAGATCAAGGGGGGTGTCTACATCTTCTTCAAGCCCACCTCGTTCTGATGCAAGTGATCTGTCTTGGGAACCACAACTGCGGTCTGACAGTGAGGCACACCATGATCTGACACCGGTACCTAAGCGTAAAAGGAAGGTCGTCCAAAAACTCAAACCTATGGAGTGTGATGAGGCTCAACAAGAAGTGACAGATACTGCTGGTGATGAAGCCTCTCACGATGACGACGAGCCAGTCATCACAAAGGTCACTGCAGCCCCACCGGGCATGCAGCAGAGAGACATTTTGACCCTATCCTGAGAAGCTGCCCGAGCGTGATGATGATGTCGGCGAGGAGGCAATGGAAATGGAATCATTAGATTTGGAGTTAAGTAGTACACCAAAACCTACCGCTTCCATATTTCTTCCTCGCAAGAAGGTACCCACCTCGTCCTCGACCTCAATTCGTGGTGGTGAAAGTGCAAAACGTACTGAAGTTCGGCAATCCACATCCTCCACTTCATCTGGCATTAGAAGCAGGACCACCACCACCAGTATCGCCGCCTCCTCCGGCCCCCAAAGACATTTCAAGTCTCCAGTTTGGGACTTCTTTAGTGTTTGCCCAAAAAAGGAAAACGTAGCCATTTGTAGCATTTGTAAGCTTCGAGTTAGTCGTGGTAAGTTTGGTACCAACTATGGTACCGGAGGCCAGAGAGGTCATCTTAGGAGAACGCACGATGTCCAATGGTTTGCGCACCTACACGCGATCAAGGAAGCCCGAATTGCACGCAATGAAAACGTTGATTTTTCATCTGATGATGACGAGGAGGAAGAAGACGATTCAAACACTTCACTTACACCCAGTTCCCCTGTCAGCAGCACACCCCATGGGAGCCACACTAAGAGTGTGGGAGAGAGTGAGACATCAATGCGGAAAAGTTCATCAGCGACCGTAACTGGGTCGAAGAGATCATCATCATCCCGTAAATCCTTGGTCCAGGGCAACATTAAAAAGATGTTGTTTACAGAAGCGCAATATGAACGCAACCACCCAATGACCCGTCTGTATAACACTAAGCTGGCTAAAATGCTAGCTCTGGACCTTCTCCCTTTTTCTTTTGTAGAAGGGGTTGGTTTTCTAGAATTAGTGGCAGCGCTCTGCCCTAAATGGAAGGTTCCTAGCCGGTTCTATTTTGCCCGAGTTGCGGTTCCAGCACTACATGAAGATGTTCTGAAGGTGATTGGGGCAGCTTTGCAGAAGAGTGCTGTTCACACTATACATCTGACAACAGACATGTGGACCAGTGGCGCAGGCGCTGATTACATGTGCATCACTGCACCCTGGGTCTCTTTTTCAGGGGCTAAAGGAAAGCTAAACACAGGTGTTGACACGAACATTGTTTTTAAAGCTGCTCGGAAACATGCAACACTAGCCATGTTTGGTTTGGAGAAACGTCACACAGCAGAAAACATTTTGGATGTCTTTAACACAAAGGTCCTTAACTGGCTGTCCCCACTAAAACGCAAGGTTGGTTATGTTTCCACGGACAATGGCGCCAATATAGTTAAGGCCATGAGGGACGGTTACTATTTCAGAGTGCCGTGTTTGGCGCACTGTATAAACCTGGTTGTCCAAAAATTCTTGGGTAATAAAGGCAGTGCAGCGTACAGTGTATTGGAGACCTGCCGAAAAATGTGCAAGCATTTCAGCCATTCTTTTAAGGCCCGGAAGCAGCTGAGGAGCCTGCTATATCAACGTCAAATGCCAGTGAAAGAACTCATCCAGGAGGTGGTAACACGTTGGAACTCAACCTTCTACATGCTTGAGCGTCTGTATGAGCAGTATACGGAACTCGATCAATATTTCCTTAAAGAGGGTACAGAGGAGCTGAGGATGGGTGGGCCGCAATGGAACATAGTTGAAAGCCTGACACGCATGCTTCGTCCTTTTGAGTTCTTCACGCGTGCAGTCAGCAAGGAGGACTCTAATTTGGGAAAAGCTATCCCATTGTTGTACATGCTGGAGGACCAACTGAAGGAGGTGTGTTCTGTGTTTGGAAAAGATGACAAAAACCAAGACTCTTTGCTTCTGGCTGAGCAATTATTAGAGCTCCTACAAGGTGATCAACGTCTTAAAAAGATCCACTCAGAACAGCATTACATTTGTGCTACTATTCTGGATCCACGCTACAAAAAGGCGCTGGCAGGCCAAGCATTCTTTCCTTTTGATGATGAACATGTTCCAAAGTACAAACGTTGGCTAGCCTTGTCAGCCAAGAGGTTTGAAACAGAACGGCTGGAAATTGAAGGAAATGGCAGTACATCAGCAGGCCATCCCCAGTCAAAACAATCCACGTCTGCACCTGTGGCTGTGGCACAAGTGACCTCTCAGCCGTTAAAGACACCGGCAACCGGATCATCTGCACGAAACACAACAGAAACATTGGAGGCTGAAGAGGATTGGCTAGCTCTGCGTGGGTTTGGTTCTCAAAAGGTCAGAGGCACAGCAAGAGCTAAGCAAAGTGGAGGAACCTTGGATGAGGACCTTGAGTCGATGGTGAAGGACTATCTGAATGACTCAACAGAGGTCTATGTTAATTCTGACCCATTGGCGTATTGGCATGGGAAAAAAGAATTGTGGCCACAGCTCACCAACCTGGCTTTAAACTACTTGTCTTGCCCACTCGCAAGCGTGTCTTCTGAACGGGTTTTCAGTGCGGCTGGTGGGATTGTAACTCCCAAACGGAGCCGCCTCTCGCCCAAAAATGTGGAGAGGTTAACAATGATCAAGATGAATCAGCACCTCATACCACCAGATTTCAGAGTACGAGAGAGCGTGCCGGATGAAGAGGAGGTGGCCAGCAACATAGATGAGGGAATTTCTACTCTGTCAGGTGACACTGAGCTCACCCTGCCTGAATTCGCAGAGTATGATGACGAAGCCTTATTCTCATTCCTGGACCGTGATACCGAGCCCTGAAAATGAGACAACGAATCAATAACTTTCTTTTTCGTCCCTATTCACTTTTATTCCTGTGTGTCTGTCTTTCTTTGTTGTGCACAGTTAATATATTTCAAACTTTAATCAGATAATCACAAAATCAAGCCCATCAGCAGAACTGTCTTCGCTGGTTTGCTAATTGATTTGAAGTTGCCGCAGTCTGCATTCCTCAGGTTCACAAGTTCAGAAGAACATGCTCCTCTATCCTCCTCCTCCAGACTCCTATTTCCATCAAACCAGAGGGCTGGTTTACGCCCAATGAAGAAAGACTCAGCACTTGTGGGGGTGTTGTTGTACCTCTTTGCAGGTGAGTTGACGGCTCTGGGACCATTGTTGGGAAGCTCTAATACCGGATAAAAGTGGTTTGGACCAAATCCCAGGAAGAAATTTTTTTGTGTTTTTGATGACTTGCTTGCCTTTTAGGTGCTCTTAGGGAAGGTTCCGTCTGTTTGTGGGTGAGTTTCGTGGTCTGGGAGCATTGCTGGGACACTCTAATCTTGATTGCATTTGCTTTTCAGGAAATCCGTCGTGCCAACCCGACTTATGGCCTAGCTACGCAGCGCGTTTGGACCGAAGGCCGAGAAATATTGCAAGTATGAGATTTTGCTTTTGGCCTGTTTGGGGGTGTTATGCTTCTTGGCGGGTGGTTTGGCGGGTCTTGGGGCATTCCTGGGAAGGTCTAATACCGGGTAGAAGTGGTTGGGACAAAATCCAGGCCGATTTTGTTTTTGGCTATTTCTGACATTTTGCTCTATGTAGCGTTTTCGGGGGCCTGTTTGGGGGGCTCCCTTGTGTTTGTGGGTGAGTTTCGTGGTCTGGGAGCACTGTTGGGACACTCTAATCTTGATTGCATTTGCTTTTCAGGAAATCCGTCGTGGCAACCCCGACTTATGGCCTAGCTACGCAGCGCGTTTGGACCGAAGGCCCAGAAATATTGCAAGTATGAGATTTTGCTTTTGGCCTGTTTGGGGGTGTTATGCTTCTTGGCGGGTGGTTTGGCGGGTCTTGGGGCATTCCTGGGAAGGTCTAATACCGGGTAGAAGTGGTTGGGACAAAATCCAGGCCGATTTTTTTTTGGCTATTTCTGACATTTTGCACTATGTAGCGTTTTCGGGAGGCCTGTTTGGGGGGCTTCCTGGTGTTTGTGGGTGAGTTTCGTGGTCTGGGAGCACTGCTGGGACACTCTAATCTTGATTGCATTTGCTTTTCAGGAAATCCGTCGTGGCAACCCCGACTTATGGCCTAGCTACGCAGCGCGTTTGGACCGAAGGCCCAGAAATATTGCAAGTATGAGATTTTGCTTTTGGCCTGTTTGGGGGTGTTATGCTTCTTGGCGGGTGGTTTGGCGGGTCTTGGGGCATTCCTGGGAAGGTCTAATACCGGGTAGAAGTGGTTGGGACAAAATCCAGGCCGATTTTTTTTTGGCTATTTCTGACATTTTGCTCTATGTAGCGTTTTCGGGGGCCTGTTTGGGGGGCTTCCTGGTGTTTGTGGGTGAGTTTCGTGGTCTGGGAGCACTGCTGGGACACTCTAATCTTGATTGCATTTGCTTTTCAGGAAATCCGTCGTGGCAACCCCGACTTATGGCCTAGCTACGCAGCGCGTTTGGACCGAAGGCCCAGAAATATTGCAAGTATGAGATTTTGCTTTTGGCCTGTTTGGGGGTGTTATGCTTCTTGGCGGGTGGTTTGGCGGGTCTTGGGGCATTCCTGGGAAGGTCTAATACCGGGTAGAAGTGGTTGGGACAAAATCCAGGCCGATTTTTTTTGGCTATTTCTGACATTTTGCTCTATGTAGCGTTTTCGGGGGCCTGTTTGGGGGGCTTCCTGGTGTTTGTGGGTGAGTTTCGTGGTCTGGGAGCACTGCTGGGACACTCTAATCTTGATTGCATTTGCTTTTCAGGAAATCCGTCGTGGCAACCCCGACTTATGGCCTAGCTACGCAGCGCGTTTGGACCGAAGGCCCAGAAATATTGCAAGTATGAGATTTTGCTTTTGGCCTGTTTGGGGGTGTTATGCTTCTTGGCGGGTGGTTTGGCGGGTCTTGGGGCATTCCTGGGAAGGTCTCATACCGGGTAGAAGTGGTTGGGACAAAATCCAGGCCGATTTTTTTTTGGCTATTTCTGACATTTTGCTCTATGTAGCGTTTTCGGGGGCCTGTTTGGGGGGCTTCCTGGTGTTTGTGGGTGAGTTTCGTGGTCTGGGAGCACTGCTGGCTATATATACTTTACTTTGCAAGAGGTTTGAAGCAAATCCATGGTGGCAGAGGGGAGTTAGGGCCTAGCTGCAGAGCGCGCGCGGAGTGATTTGGGAAATTTGTGAAAAATTGACTAAGTCCCCATTTTTGTACTTTTGCTCTTTGGCTGTTTGGGGGTCTTCTACTCGTTTTCTCCTGGGTTGACAGCTCTGGGGCCATTGCTGGGAAGCTCTAATACCGGATAAAAGTGTTTTGGACCAAATCCCAGGCGGAAAATTTTTTGTGTTTTTGATGACTTGCTTGCCTTTGAGGTGCTCTTAGGGGGGGTTCCGTCTGTTTGTGGGTGAGTTTCGTGGTCTGGGAGCACTGCTGGGACACTCTAATCTTGATTGCATTTGCTTTTCAGGAAATCCGTCGTGGCAACCCCGACTTATGGCCTAGCTACGCAGTGCGTTTGGACCGAAGGCCCAGAAATATTGCAAGTATGAGATTTTGCTTTTGGCCTGTTTGGGGGTGTTATGCTTCTTGGCGGGTGGGTTGGCGGGTCTTGGGGCATTCCTGGGAAGGTCTAATACCGGGTAGAAGTGGTTGGGACAAAATCCTCGCGGAAAAGCCTTTTGGCACTTTTTGTAACTTAGGGTTCGTTAGGGTTAGCCCTAGCAGCAGGATTGCATGTGTTTCGGGGTGTTCTAGATTTTTCCAACTGAGTTCTGGGGTCTTAGAGCACTCGTGAGAATGTGTAATTTTGGTTGCAAGTCATTTGAAGAAAATCCATGGTGGGAAAGGGGGGATTTGGCATAGTTAAAGAAAGCCTTTGCCACTATTCTTAACTTAGGGTTCGTTAGGGTTAGCAGTATTTCTATTGCATGTGTTTGAGTGGGGGGGATTTCGAGTCTTGGAGCGATGCTGGCTATGGCTACTTTTGCTTGGTTGCTTGCAAGTGGTTTGAATGCAATCCACGGTGGGTAATGGGTAATTAGGAAGGGGGTACTTCGGCCTACTTTTACTTTCAAAGTAAGTTTTGTCACCAGTTTTCTGCTAGGCCTCGTTTTTTGAGATTTGATTGGGGGTCTTCTACATTTTTGCGACTGGCTTTAGTAAGGGTCTGGGTGGGAGCACTGCTAGGAAGATCTAATTTTGTTCTAAAACACAGTTTACAGTACACCTAGCTTGAGGGGCAAGATCCGCTACATTAATTTGCCCATACTTATTTATCCTTCAAAAGGTGACTCAGAGTACGCACTTTCAAAAATATTGTACTGTCTACTAGGAAAATCAAATTGTGACTTTTTGCACTCCACAGCCTACATACCTTATATTTATTTATCAGTGGTGTTGTAATATTATATCACTTCCTGTTTTTCGTTGAATAATTACAGGCCGGGTTTCAGTCTCTGCAATGGGGAAAAAAGGATGGAGTCAGGCTTCACAGTAGCGAGCCACAATTCAGCATCAGGCAGGCAGTGGACAGGGTGTCTTCTGGTGACCAACATCGATGGACGAAGCGTCGGCTGCAATGGAGGAGTGCCGCTAATAGGAGGATTTTTTTTCTGCAGGCAACTTACTTACCACTTCCAACAGGACCACTACAACCACATAGATACAGTATCCCTTGCCTTTTTCTCTGACTGTGACTGCATTTCTTGGATCTCTCTCTGCTTCTAAATTGATCCCTTAACACATCACTTAGTCCACTCCACTATCACATCTGCACCACACATAGTCATTTGTAAGTGCTCCTACGTAATTCGCAAGTCACAGCACGCCCCAGGCCGTAGAGGACTGGGATGGCCCCAATGATGAAGCATGTCACCAAGGGGCAACCCTGGTGAGTGAGGGGACACCTAGAAAACAAGCAATTTCTCCTTTTCTATCTACTATACCTTCCAGACCAACCCCACTGAGTGTTGTTGTGAATGGATTTATAGTGACCAGCAAGGCTCTCGGGTATCTGGCTAAGTACAGAGACCTTATGTTGAATATCGTTATCAATAATTCCACACAGGCCCTGTACTGTCGCATTCTTTCTTCCACAGTTGTCGAATGTACTACTTACTTTTCACTGACATGCATGCAGTAGTGCATGCACTTTCAAAGATTGATGGATAGGTTTGTACCCAAAGAATTGTTTATGTTCCATTGTTTGTCTATGCTGTGCTTTTTTTTACAGGGTGTCTTCTGGTGACCAACATCGATGGACGAAGCGGCGGCTGCAATGGAGGAGTGCCGCTAAAAGGAGGATTTTTTTTCTGCAGGCAACTTACTTACCACTTCCAACAGGACCACTACAACCACATAGATACAGTATCCCTTGCCTTTTTCTCTGACTGTGACTGCATTTCTTGGATCTCTCTCTGCTTCTAAATTGATCCCTTAACACATCACTTAGTCCACTCCACTATCACATCTGCACCACACATAGTCATTTGTAAGTGCTCCTACGTAATTCGCAAGTCGCAGCACGCCCCAGCCCGTAGAGGACTGGGATGGCCCCAATGATGAAGCATGTCACCAAGGGGCAACCCTGGTGAGTGAGGGGACACCTAGAAAAAAAGCAATTTCTCCTTTTCTATCTACTATACCTTCCAGACCAACCCCATTGAGTGTTGTTGTGAATGGATTTATAGTGACCAGCAAGGCTCTCAGGTATCTGGCTACAGAGACCTTATGTTGAATATAGTTATCAATATTTCCACCCACGCCCTGTACTGTCGCATTCTTTCTTCCACAGTTGTCGAAAGTACTACTTACTTTTAACTGACATGCATGCAGTAGTGTATGCACTTTCAAAGATTGATGGATAGGTTTGTACTCAAAGATTTGTTTATGTTCACATTTGTTTGTCCATGCTGTGCTACTTTTTCTTGTCTCCCAAAACCTTTCCCAAAAACCCCCGTACCCATCCATTTTTCAAACCCTAACCCTCTTCCCCCGGGCTGTGTGGTTTTGATTGATGTGTGACTAAATTACAGCAATAAATCCACACACTTGCTGGGGAGGATAAGGTGATAGCAACAGGCTGGTGAAGAAATCCGAGGATATATTCTTACTCTGCTTGACAAAGACCCATGGCTAATGTCAAAGAACTTCAACCAAATTAGTTATACTTTAACATTTGTTAGGCTACAATGTGGCACTGTTCTAGTGTACTTCTGTCACCTGCTATATTCTGTATTGTACCTTTGTATTGCTCAGGAGGACAAACCAGATTTCATTTTCTTTTTTTTCATAGGCAAGCAACTGCCACTGTGTCACACCACTAGTACCACCGCTATGAGGAAATTTTATCCGCCCAGGATTGCCAACCTTATTTGCTGTTTCCCGTGGAGCCAGCCCTGGGCCTAGCCCTACTTGCAAACAGAAATTACAGGTAAGATAGGCGTTTGGTTGGAGGTAGTATAATGGAGTATTAGGAGAGACGAGAGATTTGATTGACGGTAGTACTACTAAAGTCCTAGGACTATTCAGGAAAACAAACTTACTGTTATGTTAAACCCCCACCCACCAGACTCAAAAGCAGTAAAAAACAGGTATGGTCAGATAAAGTTTCAAAAAGTATATTTTTATAGCCCTAACAAAAGAATCTCCCGCAAGACCCTCCCTAACCCCAACGATTGTCCTTCAAAAGTCCCCAAAAATCACAACTCCCAATTCCCACCCCCCAAAAGTCTCTAAAAAAGGGGCAAGGGACACTATGGCAGGGTGCTGTTGGAATTAGCAGCCAGGGCATCATGCTCCTTGCGGAGGGTGGCAAGTTCGAAGCGGAGGCCCTCCACCACGTTCTTATAATTATGGACCTCCTGCTCCAGGTAGGACAGTCTGAGGGATAAGCGGCGCCGGTGTGCCTTGCAAATCCTGTGAGGGGCAGCTGCTTTCTTTGCTGCTGGGCGGTGGCGTTTGGCTTTGGTAGCCCGGCTCCGTACCGCTGGAGCACTGCGCTGGCTGGCAGCACGCACGGAGGAGGATGCAGCTGTCCCAGTGGACGTTGTTGTTGTACCAGACTGCGTCTCCTCCTCCTCCAGGGCCACCAGCCGCCGATATTCAGCAACAGTGGCATCCAGCCTCCGTTGCCGGGCCATTCGAGCCAGCTCCTTCCTCCTTGATGGTGTCTTGGATTTGGAAGGAGCAACTACATGAAAAAAGAAAGACATAGTCTGTAACCAATGCTCCTTAAGATTAACACAAAATGATTGAGCAGAAAGTTGTCACAGTACAAGTAGCAAATTGAAAGCACAGTGCATAACTATTGAGGACAGTATCTATGTAACCTCCGACTTCTTCATCCTTGCTCTAACATTAGTGGGAGTTTAAGGAACAAATTCTACGAGCACTATGGACTTCTATTACAGTCGACTATGACAGTACACCACTCTTATTCTTCTTCTTCTCTCTTGTTTAGGAAAATTGGTACGTTATCTTATGCAAGCCGGCATAATGCCAGCGCAGTGAACTTGCACCCGAGAAAAACAGACGCACACCATGGTGAGTGAGACAGACTTGCGTTACTGTACCGGTCCAGTACATGCAGGTGGTGAAGCTCTTACTTTTCTATTATGGGTGGCACTGAGAATACTCTGTTAAAAGGGCTACTGCTTAATTAATTTAGCTTTCACCCTACAGTGCAAATGAGTATTAGAAAAGGAAAATGAAGAAGCTAAATTATCTGATTATCTATCACTTCACATGGGATGTATTTGATGACATATGGGATGACTTTAGGTGCTTTGCTTATTATTGAGTGAACAGTGATACCCCCACACATGAATGACGTACTACTACTAAACTAAAGTTATTAAGGGAGGTAGGGAGTGTCCACCGTAATAACTGGATATATGCTGTGCTTGCAGTTGCAATACAAACTACTGCTACTATTCATGGTAGTCTTTGGACAACGTTACAACTTCTTTTCCTTCCCTTTCCTACACTGGAACGGACGTGCGGGTGCGGTGTTACATGCTCTTCAAAGTAACACTTAGTTCATCCAGTGACCGTCTACTCTCTCTAGATTCACATATGCTATCTAAGAGTCAGATAGTACCATGAATGATCCAGGCATCCATCCATTCAAAGTATATTGCACACATACAGTTTCTGTCTCACCCACCCAGGCTGTTCTCCTTCCACCCATCCTTGCTTCATCATTCACCCAGCCATGCACCATACCATTTTTTTACCTTCCCAGCCACCTCGGGGACCAAGCAAACACATATCATTCTTCTTTGCCAGTCATCATTACATTTCTCGTGCTTCCACACTTACACCCTTCTTTCGCTTTTCGTTCATCCCATCCATCAAGTTCACCTCAGATCTGATTGGGATTCTTCTCGCCAAAAACTTCACAGCTAAGTCGAAGTACATTTAGAGGAGGCTACTACCTGCTTTTTTTATAATACACCCGTGCAGAAAGCACACTCTACAGTCTTCAATCCCAATGACTAAGGAATGTATAGCTTACCTCTGCCCGCCACCACCGTGTGAACCCTCACAGGCATGTCCTTGTCCGGCACTTGCACCGCCTCCTCCCCAGAGTTGTCCTCCTCGTCCAATGCCACCACCACCTCCGCGCTGGCCCCGTCTCCAGATGTTCCACCTACAAAGTACATTTAATAATGTTAGAATACACCACTCACTACTATATAATATTTGGTCTAGGAGGAAGAAAGGAATGTGAAAAAAAGTGTACAATTTAATAATTTTTGACTGTGTACTCTAGAGTAAAAATGTCCCTTTTTCCAGGGAAGGCTGTTGTCTTGCTGCACTTTTTGGCACAACTGATGAATGTTTGCTTTTTACTTTTTAACACGCACCACTTTTTCTCCTAACAGACAGAACCTTGACTTCTAAGAACACGAGCAGGATCAAGTTCAAACCAGGTGAGAGCTCGGCTCGACCACAAGAAATGTGTCCAATTAATCGTCAGCACTAAGCACTTTTCCATTTTCAGTTACACGTTCACTTTTATGACAAACTTGAATTTAATAAATGTGTTTACTTTTAATAAAGCTTTTAAACTTAAATAGACTCTGTGGTTTTTGGTCCTCCAGACTAGAGTGGATGAGCTAAAGGTTTTCGAATTTTTGCAAGCATGAGTCCGTGCCTCTGCCATCTGTGACTTTGGGAGCTAAATGACTCTGCCACACTATCTAGTCAGTAAGGAGATTGGGGGTTCAACTACAAAGTCTGTTATCACTGAGGTATGTGGAAAGTCTAACAGTTACAGCACCTATTATAATTGATAAGCTAAGCGATGCATTATTTAGTGTCCATAGTTCTGTTTGTGCAGATTTGTCCCTGCAACAGTAGTAGAATGGATTGTCCTCCTATCCAAACCAAAAGTAAAGTAGTATCTTATTATTTCTTGGTGGTGGTCATTCACCTTTTTATTGTTGGCAATGGTCAAAGCATAAACATTTAGAATACTTGAAAAGACATTATGGACAATCCCAGAGGACTACACTCAGTGCATAGAGCTATTGCTGACTAGAATGGGAGTCCAATGGAAATGCCAAATGTGCAATCTTAGTTAGCTACACAGACAGACTAATAAGAATAATCTAGTAATACCACACGGAGTCATAGTCGAGGCAGGATAAGAATTTAGATCCTGTCTACAAGAAGATCAAAGACGATTTAGAAAAAATCGAATGAGGAACGCTAGGAAATAATAAGTACTCTATATTAAAATTAAAACTTACTGGGGCCAGCAAAGGAGCCCTCGACTGCCCGGTCCTGGCCTGCATCGACAACAGCACCCTCCTCCTCCTCCTCCTGTGTCCTCCTCTTGCCCCTGGGGGAAGCTGATGTACAACATGAAAGAAAGAAAAACAGAAAACATGGATGATATTTCTCAACCAAATCAAACATTTAAAAAAGAACTAACAAAGTAACAAAATATTTTTGCGAAATAGCAAATAGGGAACGACTCCACGGGATATATTATTGACCAATCTCATGTGGTCGACTACGTCATTACTTTAGTATTGCTTGATTTGAGGACCGTCGAATTGGAAACTACCCTATGTAACTCACTAAACAAAGTACTAAAAAGGTTTGCCTAGGATTGGCAGGCAGCAGTCCGCAGCACGCAAAGTGACAGCCAAAGTCCATCGTGATTGAAGATCAGCGACAACACTAAAGTTTCCTACTACATTCACCAGTCATTAAAATACTCAAACTATTAATCCACCACCACTATTTCTTCTTATCGCCATGTGTACAAAGGAAGGACTGGACTTGAGTCTGTAGGGGCTGATTTAGAAGGCCCTTCCGGCTCTTTTGCTCCATTGTTGCGTGACTTTTGTGACGCAGCGACAGCACAAAAGAGGCGCAATGGTGCGGCGTATATTAACAACGTGACGCATCTGGGAGATGCATCACGTTGTAAAGCCCTGCGCCAATAGGGGTGTTCCGGCGCAAGGGAGGGCGTTCCTGCGCAGGAACGCATCCTAAAACTGGCTGAGGGAAATCTACAAGATTTCAATCAGTCACTTTGAGGACAATGATGCGTGACTCAAACCCTGCGCCTGCTTGAAGCAGACGTACGGCTTGACGCAGCATAGGGGAGATAGGGCACCCCAGAGCATTGATGGAGCTGCACCATCGTTGCGACGCAACTCCAGCAATGCGCCGCCTTTACGGCACAGATGCGTAACGCTTTGGTGACGTTTTGGGCCCATGGCGCGCCGCATTGTAAATACGGCGCACCATAGGTGATGGTGGCGTGACGCACAATTACTGGCGCATCCCTGCAACTTTGCAGGGATGCGCCGGTAATTAAAAATCTGAACCTTAGTGTGTAGCATTACGCAGTTCTTTCAACTACACTCATACATAATTTCACAGGCCAATGAAATGAACACAAAATCTAAAACAAATAAGCATAGTAGCAACACTACTGAGAAGAAGGAGAGCAGTGTACCTGAAATGCACAGAAGATTTTGAAATAAAATTTACCTACAATGTAATGAGCAGCATTATTGCTCTTGGTAAAAAACAAAAATTTGCAATATAATAACACAGCAGGAGAAAACATAGTAGTAAAGACATAGCTACTACTACTCACCAAGCCCGGGGATCTCAAGGCCAAGGAGGTCGAGCAGATCTCGCTCACGGGTCAGGACATCCATCCAGCGGTGGGTGGCCTGGTTGTAGGTGCGCCAGACCCGAGAGTGGTGGTAAATGGCCTGGCACACCTTCTCCCACCGCTTCCGGCGCTCCCAGGCCCCGTACCCGGCACTGATCTTGCCGCCTCCCATGATGGTCCTGGGGAGGCGGCGCTGAACATAAAAAATGAGTTGGGCCAACTCCTCCGGGGTAAAGATCTCCCGTGGCATCACTAGCTCCCCCCTCAAACGCCCGCACGGGAGCCGGACACGGGGTGCGGGACCCTTCCCCTTCTCGGGATGCTTCCCGGCTCCCTTCACCATGGTCTGGGCGGAAAGGAATAAAGAAAATAGAATAGGGAAGAGAAGAAAAGAAAAGAGTTTACAAAAGTAGTTTAAAATTAACCAAAAGTAGCAGTAAACACAAAAATATAGGGCTAGAAAAATAGAGGGATAGATAATAAGTAAAATAGATCAAAAAAAACTTCAAACAAGCAAAGGATGGCAGAGATTGACAGAGGATACAAAGACCATGCCCAGAACCATAGCAATGAATGAGAAACAAGATGGCCGCGCCCGTTCACGACCGCGCGGGTAAGTTTGCGCGAGATTTTCCTTGCGAACACGCGCGAGACTGTACTGGCAAGCCGCGGACTTTGCGAGATTACACTTCGCGCCCGGAAACGGAAATACGTCAGGCAAACAAGATGGCTGCGCCCTTGAACGACCGCGAGGGTAACTTCGCGTCTTGCGCTACGAGCGGCTCGCAAAAACGCACAAAACCTTGCCAACTAACACGCCGCAAAAAAAACAAATTGCATATTCGCACGAATTTGCGGCTTCCGAATCCGATCTCGCGCGTGTTCGCACCCCGCGAACCCCGCGAAATTGCAGAAAAACGAGTTTTTCAAAACTGAAAGCACTCGGCAGGGGCAAGAGTTCAAACTCATCATTAGTAACAATTCCCGGTAGTGCTTCCTGACTGGGGCCCCTCCAGAATTCAGTTGCTAGTTGCAACAATTGTATGACCCTGCTCTGACCCTCACAGCAGGCTCATACAATAGCTACAAGTAGGCCACAAAGAAGGTCCTGGGGAAAAAAAATGCACTGCAACAGAAAGCAAAATTACAGATAAGGAAGCAGGTGCCAGACTGGAATTTTAAAACAGTGACACATTAATAAACTAACCCCAAATTAATTCATCTCAGTTGAAGCAGGGCTGGTGTGCTTGCTTTTCCCCCCCCATAATCTACAGTAATGATGAACCAGAGGGTGGCATTGATGTAACAGAGGGTTGCAGTGGTGAAACAGAGGGTGCTGGGAACCTGTGATGATGAACCAGACGTAGAAACAACATAATTCGCGACCGTTGCGCGACGAAATGTAAGTTCGCAATTGCGAACTGGTACGAAACCCTCGCGAACTGGCAGAAATCCTTGCGAACACAAAAAAAAAAAAATCCGCAAATTCGCAAGAATTCGCGGATTTTGCGGATTGCGAGTTCGCAAATCCGCAAAATTCGCGAACGCGAGATTCGCAAAATTCGCCCATGCTTATTTAAAACTCCCTCGGCAGAGCGTGCTTAAAAGAAAAAGAACAGTTCCTCTACAAAAGTGTTCTCGCCCTCAGACACGCATCACCACTTACAGTCTGATTCGAGAATGGTGCTCCTCTCCACTGCCAAGAGCAGCCGTGCACATTAATGATTCCAACAAATGCCCTCGAGCTTCGAGAGGGCACACTACGCTCTCCCCATCTCCGATGCGTAGGCCCTGCTGTCATTCGCCTTCCTGCAACTGAAATCCCTTTCACCATCGTCCGACGCGTTTCAGGGCTGGAACTCCCCTTATTCATGGACAGGCGCGGGGGAAATGAAGAATCACTTCTCACTTCATTCACATAATTTATTGATGAAGGAATGCCCTCAGTGGGCATGTTGTGTGTTGACAACCAGCAGCATGCTGGTATTTGCAGTCCCAGAGAAGTGAGCAATTATCACCTTAAGTAGGTTCAGTCCCCCTGCAAATATGCCTCTTTGTAATCGTTGAGTAGGTAGAGTGGAAGGATGGCGATTTAAAACTCCCTCGGGAGAGCTCTTGACCATGGAGAGGAGCACCATTCTCGACTCAGGCTGTAAGCGCTGATGCGTGTCTGAGGGCGAGAAAGCTTTTGAAGAGGAACTGTTCTTTTTCTTTTAAGCACGCTCTCCCGAGGGAGTTTTAAATTGCCATCCTTCCACTCTACCGTCTCAAGGATTACAAAGAGGCATATTTGTATGGGGACTGACACTACTTAAGGTGATATTTTCTCACTTCTCTGGGACTGCAAATACCAGCATGCTGCTGGTTGTCAACACACGCCGCGCCCACAGAGGGCGTTCCTTTATCAATAAATTACGTGAATGAAGTGAGAAGTGATTATTCATTTCCCCCCGCTCCTGTCCATGAATAAGGGGTGTGCCAGCCCTGAAACGCGTCGGACGATGGTGAAAGTGATTTGAGTTGCAGGAAGGTGAATGACAGCATGGCCTACACATCGGAGATGGGGAGAGCGTAGTGTGCCCTCTCGAAGCTCAATGGCATTTGTTGGAATCATTAATGTGCACGGCCGCTCTTGGCCGTGGAGAGGAGCACCATTCTCGACTCAGACTGTAAGCGCTGATGCGTGTCTGAGGGCGAGAACGCTTTTGAAGAGGAACTCTTGTGCACCCAAAAGCAAACAAACAAGAGAAAATTCAGTGAGATGTGACACCTCAGATTGAATCTACACACAATAATTTATTGAGATCACATCACAAATAATAAACAATAATGTATTCATTCCAAACCATAAGAGCATAATATTTCAATAACATGCAGATTGAAAAGTTTATTTTATGTGCCTCTAAGGCCAGTGAGATGCCTGTGGGAGGCATGGGATACTTTGGGGAAATGGACAAATCCTTAAAAAAATTATTGCTGGTGTGGGCTTATGCAGACAGCAGGTGCAGAGCAGGCCACAGGAAAATAAATAATCCTTAAGAAAATTATTGCTAGTAGACAGCAATGGCCTATGGCCAGGGGAAAATACAATAATCTTTTAAACAATTATTGCTGGTGTGAGCCTATGGCAGGCAGAGGGAGCAGGGAAAAACAAATAATTGAAAAACAATATTACTGATGTGTCCTAGGAACTATAAGAAATAATATGGGAGGCATGGAATTGCAGGGGAAAATGGAAAAATGCATTTAAAGAAATGTAAATACAATCTACAAGCACATTAAGCTCACATCAGGGAAAATAGAAAAAAAGAACAAAAAGGCATAGGCGTCAGCTATCAGTGTCCCTTGAAAATGACTTTGGAAAGTGGAAGAAAAGGAAGACACTGGTCCCACAAAATGGCTGAAATAGCACATTGCCACTAAGTGCGAAGGCATGGACAACAAGGAACACATGTCTATGGAAAAAGCAAATCACACTGACTACAAAATGTCCGTCAGCCACATGGCCACCACAGCCAAAGGTATGGCCAAAGAAGAAACACATGCAGGCCTATGGCAAAAGAAAAGCACACTGACTACAAAATGTCTGCCTGCCACCTGGCCCTTAAGGCCAAAGGCATGGGCAACAAAGAACACATGCAGGCCTATGGAAAAAGCGAAGCACACTGACTACAAAATGGCTGCTGGCCACAGGGCCACCATTGGGCAAAGGCATGAACAACAAAGAACACATGCCGGCCTATGTCAAAACAAAGCACACTGATGAGAGAAAACAAATTGGCTACCCTGCCACAGGGCATTGAGAACAAAGACAACTTGTTGGCCTTTGGTAAATGCACACTGGTCACCGAAAAACAAAATGGTCACTTGGGCCACAAAAAAAGGAGAGATGGTAAACAAGGAAGAAAAAAATACCAATACTTCAGCAATGCCAAAAATGAAAAGAAATTAACTGTGATCTTAAAAAAATGCCTCAACCACAACCATCTCAAGAAGGCATCAAAAGTTACTTCACCAAAATACTTTAACACTTTGCAGAAAAATATAAAATACAAAAAAAACTAATTTCGCATGTAATTCAAGGCCATCCCTAAATCAATAGATGTTTCAAAAAAACATATACCACACAAACAGCAGTTGTTTAATTTATATGTACTCAATGCCCAGTAATAATAGCTGGCTTGACGTGGCCCACGGTGTGGGCAGATTAGACCCCACAGTACAATGAGCATAATAATTGTGTACAATTCCCAAACAACAAAAAAGAAAATGGAGAAAAGATACATACAAATTTGAAAACCAGGCCCAAAGCCCTCCCAAACCTGTACAAACCTATCCCCTTAAGCAAACACAAAAAAGTGTTAATGCAAATTAGGCCCTTAGTGCAACTTCTGGCCAACCACAATCACATTTTAAAACGGAAGAAAAACATAAACAATAGCAAAAATACATGCCTTCCATCAAACAACAAACTTATCCATAAATTCATTAACTTAATTGATTCCTCCCGCAAAAATTCCTTGAAAATCCAATGGCATATCCAGCAGGGATTGCAGACAAAGAAGTGAGTGATCCTTTCCCCTCGAAATCCAAATGAAGTGTCCAAGGGATGTACAAAGCACTGTGAGGATCCTTCTGGACAGGAAGAGGAAGTTGGAGCCTCTGTGCCACTTCCTTTCTGTTAAAGAAAGTAAAATAAAGAAAATGTGTTTAAAAAAAACTACCTGAACTGTCCATTGGAGTAGAATAGTTACTTCAAAATCCAATTTTGAGTTGATTTTGCTGCTTTTCGAGTAGAAAAACGAACTCAAGCAGCAGCCCTCTGAACAAGACGCCATAACAAAATGGTGCTATAACGTTTCCTAGCGACTAGACATCATGTTATGGGACCCCAAATTTTGCTCACATTCGCCTGCTTGCTTGCTGGCGCCTCGCATTGTTCTCATTGTCATTGCATCGCTCGAACAGGAGCAAAATTCCACCATATGACAATTGGTGGAATTTTGGAAAAAAACTCCACATTAAAGAGCAATGCGGGTTGACCAAAATTTTACAAATTCCGCAAGTGGAATCAAATTTTTCGTCCACCCCTACTGGGAATCACACGTAGTGAAAAACAATGCCAGGCATCGTAGTGATCGATTTCAGTTCACACATGCCTTCAAAGTAACAACCAGAACAACTTTGGCACACAGCTGCCACTTGAATGAATGAATGAATGAATGAATGAATGAATGAATGAATGAATATTTATTGTTGGTTACTAAAAACCATTACATAAAACCAGCAATACAAAAGTCATCACGTTACAAAAAAATTAAAATCAAGGACATTTCAAAAGTCAAGTTGTATAGTTAATCCAAAAATGCAAAGAAGCCGGAAAAAAGGTTCATGGGCCGGCTGAGGGCTCTGTCGTCTGGCCAGTAGCAGTCATCAGCATTGCCCGTGCTTTAAAGATAAACTTCCCAAAGGCAGCCATATGCATTACTTTGGACAGGGTGTAAAGATGAAAAATCCCATCCTTTGCAGAGCTTGACCCAGAATGTCTGAGTAATGGACTAAGATAAAGACTGCGGGCAACCGCAAGGCGGGGCAACAGAAAAGAAGATGTGCCAATGACTCCCGTTTATAGCTGCAGAGCCTGCATCCCTGTGCACCTGGGCTCGCCTTGCCACATGGATAAAGTTCTTTAAGGGGCAATGGGTGTAGTCTGTAGGCCAGGATCTTGTGAAGGGCTGCACTTCCCACTGCCTGCGTGAGATGCTGTTTGGGGGAGTTCAGGATGTGCGGGAAACACAGGGTCTCATGCAGGTCTTTTCTTCGCCACAGGGACTCCAGATCCAGTTCCTGTGACCGCACGCGCACTTGTTATTTAATCGCGTTTTTGATTGTGGGATATGTAACATATTCAGGATTCCAGGAGTCCATGGCAAGGTTAAGATGGGCCTTAGCCACTTCAAGGGAGGCCGACCAAGGACTCCCTGGCTCTCTGAAAATACATTTCAGGACTGCCTTCAGAGTGTTCTCTTGTGCCACCGTCGTTAAAAAATAGTATTTGCTTAAGGCGGCCAGCTCTTCCAGATTTTGCTGGTTGAGGGAGAACTCCAAGCGAACGAGGGTGTTTCTGGTGCATCTTGGGAGGTGGAAAAGTTTCTTGTATGCCCTACAATGAATTTTTTCCAGTTCATGGCTCAATTTATCCGGGAATGCCTGAAGGGCGTAGTTGAGTGCCGGCATGAGCTTGGCTTTAAGCACTCTGTTAATGGCCGTAGTAGACAGCTGCCACTTGCCTACTCCCACTAACCTATAGCAGGGTGACAAACTGTGGAAAAAGCAAAGCACATTACTTTCATTGTAATTTAAGGCAGTGTTTCCCAAACCGTGGTCCGCGGGCCCCCAGGGGTCCGTAACACGATCCCAGGGGGTCACCAGGCAGCAGTTTTAAAATCACTGCAAAATTCAGGTTGTGGGCAACAATAAAAGCATGGTGGCCAGCTAGCGGGCAGGTCGCAGGGGTCCGAAACCCAGAGGAGCATTGCTCTTTTGAAATTAGGTGAATTTAAGCAATGTATTGGCAGAAATAGGGGAGAAGGGAAAGAGCAGACTATGGGCAAATGGTGTTGAACCGAGTCACTTTTGAGGAAGACAACCGGCAATCGTTAGTGGAGGACGGCGAAGACGGCATATCACGCCATGGAAATCTCCCTGGCTGGTGTAGTGGGTAGTTGGTAGTGCCGGGGCAAGGGACCACAGGGAGAAATACTGAGGGGGGAAAAAACTTACCTGGTTTACCTGGTTGTGTCTAAGCTGCTTTCTTTTTCCCCGGGGGGCAATTCTTTTCGGAGCAGCAGAACGGCGGGGGTCAGCCGTTGATGCGAGCGGCACTGAAGCTCCGCAGAGGTAGGCGTGCCGCCTCCCGAATCTCCTTCCGGGGGAGGGGGTTGGAGACTGGCAGAGCAGCACCAGTTTCCCAGAGCCTAGTCTTCGGTTAGAAGACCAAACAGGATGACAAAGAGCTGCAATTAAAACTGGAACTGCAAGTAAACCGGCTCCAGCTCCTGCATCGGCAGTTAATACAAGTCAGAAAAAACAAGCTGCACTGCTGAATAAGGTAGGGGTTTTGGGTTGTGTTTCTCCTGACGATTCCCTTAGCCATCCCAATTTGGTCTGCATGAGCTCTAAAACTAATGGAGGGAGAAGAATACGCTGAGGAGTGCTCAAGTGGCCAATCTTGAGGTGGTAGAAGCAGTGGGAACCTCAAATAAAGCAGATTCAGAAGTAGTTCAAGGGTTTAGAGGCAACCAAAAAGCAGCTAAGATCACAAGGGAACGGGCGGTCAAGGGAAAAGAGACAGGAACAATAGCACCGAATAAAATATTAAAGGACAGAATAAGTGTTGAGCACAAAATTAAAAGGTTACACCATCACTAAGAACTTACTTAGACTATTATTCTAAGTGACAGTCTCCAGTCAAGGATGGATCAGGGCTCACTTGAAAGTAGGGATAAATGGATGTCTCAGCCCTCTGCCTCTTCCTCTCCCTCTGTCTCTATTTCAGTCCCTGCTATGGTTTCTAATCAAGCCCCAAGTATAGGAGACTGGTCTAAGGATGTTTCTCCAAATCGCTATTAGGTTCTGGCCATAAAATCGGCCACAGATGAGGATTCCTTAGGCGCGAGCCCGGCAAATGACCCTACAACTCACAGGGAAGAGGATACAGCTATTAAGTCAACCAGTACAGAGCGGGACTCCCATCTACAAACTCTTCCGAAAATTATATGTCTATTGTTAATCTTCTTACAACTCTCACAACAGAAATAAAAAATCGCTTCGAAGTCTCAAAGTGTAACCAGAAAGACATTAGAGGTGTTTGTGACAATTTGGAGAGAAAGTTTGATGATCTACGTTCAAGAACGGTAATCCTGGAAGGGGAAGTAATGATTCTTAAAGTAACAGTAGAGAGTAATGCAGCCGAACTAGCGATCCTAAAAAAGAGAGATAGAGAACAGCAGGAGAGGTTAGAAAGTTTAGAACATTTTCAGAGAAGAAATAATCTGAAGTTTTTGAAGATACCAGAAGGTAGGGAAGGAGAGGGAAAAAGAGATACTGATTGAGGAATTGGAGGAGGAGATAAGCAAAGACGTATAGAGAATACACAGGGACCCCTTTAAGCCTAACCCAAATAGGGCTAAACCCAGGAGGATTTTGGTGAATTTCTCGAAGTACTCCCTTAAGGAGAAGATTCTGTCTCGTGCCCTGTCAAAAAAGGGGATGAAGATAGATGGAGTTAAATTTGAAATTAGATCTGATATTTCAAGCAAAACTGCTAATAGGCAAAGGGAGTTAGGCAAGAGAATTGAACGTCTTAGGAAGCTGGGGGCTTCAGAGCAGCTAACATTTCCAGAAATGTTAAAGATAATGTTTAACAACAAGATGCACTTGGAAGTGGATAGGAAGTGGATAGGTTCTTGGAGAGTATGCAGTCAGGGTCCCTGTAATGAGCATAGTTCCTGGGGAAAAAAGGGGAGTGACTCTTGTACAGCTTTATTTTAAGTTTGCTTTCTTTCCTTCTCTTACTTTGATATAAGGTTTTGTTTGGTTTCACATTTGTTGCAACTCTCAGGGAAGAGTTCCTATAGGGCTTCCTATGTTGGAAAGTCAGGGATGGGTTTTCTTGGGGGGTGGGAGGTCTTTAGGTAGTGAGGCACAGGGTGGGGAGAATTGCAGGGAAAAAATTAAAAAAATTCCCTATTTGCCAGATTAGTATTTTAGTTTCAAACCAGCGTTCGATTCAGCATGAAAGTTCCAGATTTTGTCCAAGAAAGTAGTTAACGAGATAAGAATAATCTCCTGGAATGTGAACGGGTTGCAGGTTGCGGGTTAGGGCAAGACGAGAAAGAATACTGCAGTATTTGAGGGACTGTCCGGCACAAATTATTATTTTGCAGGAGACCCACTTGACAGACATTGAGAGTCACGATTTTTTTAAAGTTAAAAAATGGATCTCCAGTGCACTTGTAACAAAGCAGGTGGCGGTGACTAAGGGGGTTGCAATTTTGAGAAAAAAAGGGATGGATATCACGGTAGAGGGTCAGGTGTCAACTATCTCGGGATGGTGGCTGGTAGCCAAGTTAAGGATTTACGGGAATAAGTACACCAGTCGGCTATTATGGCCCGAATCAAGATGATATTGGACCCATTGACGATTTATATGCAGAGCTACTGAACTTTCCTGATCCTGTCATCATGGCTGGGGATTTTAATGCAGTGATTGATCATAAGATGGGTAGATCATCAAACAGTAGAGCAGCAGTAAACCCAAAAATGTCGGCATTGGTACATCATATGATTAAACAATTGGACCTGTGTGATATCTGGTGACAGAGAGCGGGCCCTTGTAGAAATTATACATATCATAATAAGAAATACAGGCATCATTCCAGGATCGATTGTTTTCTAATTGATAATAGGTTAAAGGACCTGGTTTTTGACATCCAACATATAGGGGTACACCTTTCAGACCACTCTGCTATCATGCTAGGTATAAACTTGGGCCAGGAAAGACGTCAGTCCAGATGGACATTGGATCGTTCTATCTTGCTGGACCTACAGGCTATTAGTTTATTGAAACTAGAGACAGTGGAGTTTTTTGATAATAATCGGGGCTCAGGATAGACCGCTGGGTCGAGGAGGAGGCGTCGCTATCCTGTATAAGAACTCACTGACCTGCAGAACCCAGAAAGGGGAGGTGGAAGACTGCGAGAGCTGTAAGTTCTCCTTCCAAATCTCACCCACTGTGGCGATGTCAGGGCTGCTAGTTTATCGTCCCCCAGGAAATACCGGAAACTTCACCAGCTCTCTTATGGAAACGGTAATGGTCTGTGCAGCTTCTGCCACAAATTTCATTATCCTGGGCGACCTTAATTTTCATTTTGACGACCAGGAAGACCGGTCGGCGACAGCCCTCCTGCATGACCTTAAATCCTGTGGGGTTGACCTCATAAATTTGGAGCCCACCCACAACAAGGGCCATTTGTTAGATCCCATTTTTGCAAACATTTCCACCATGAAAACAGCCCCCCCGATCCCTCTGCCATGGACGGATCACTTTATGATCCCTTTCACCTGGCAAACTAAATCTGAGAGCATCCCTCCCACTAGTGTTGGTGCACCAGAAAGACCTTGGGCCAGGCTATCAGTGGAAAATTTTTCACGAAGCCTGGAAGCCTCACGCCCACCACTTTCGCAGGACCCTGTCTTAGCTGAAGCAGATCTTTGTAGGTGGATGTCGAACACACTAGACGCCGTTCTCCCTATAGGACCGGCAGGAAGAAAGGAGAAAAGACTTTGCACCGCCCCTTGGTACACACCTGAGCTGAGGGTTATGCGGAGGGCATGCAAAAAATTAGAGCGTGCCTGGAGAAAAAACTGGGAAGTAGCTAGTAAGACGGAATACCGAACGGCGATGAGGAGCTATAAGCTCGCCATCCGGCTAGCTAAAACTCAGTTCTTTGAGGAGAAAATCAGCAATGCTTCTAACTCCTCAAGAGAAACTTTCCTTGTGGTTAAAGAACTTTTGAGGGTTCCCACACCTTTTGCCCCCACGGAGAATTTGGAAGACAAATGCAATAATATGGCAGAGTACTTCCATACTAAAATTGAAAGAAATCTGATCTCCCTACCCCAATCCAAGACAGGACCTGAACCCCTGGAGGATGAGGGCCTACCTCAGAGGACCTTGGAATCCTTTGGGCTAGTCACTAAGGATGAATCCCTCAAAGTCTTACTCTCCATTAAGAGTGGCTCTCCCCGGGACGTTGTCCCCATGAGGATTCTTAAACAGGTTGCCCCTTCCATTGTGCAGCCTATCACCGAGGTTATCAATGCCTCATTAGGCACAGGTATAGTCCCACCCAATTGGAAGAGTGCAATAGTAAAAGCTCTCTTAAAAAAACCCAGCCTAGACCCCCTTGATATGGCTAATTACAGGCCCATCTCGCTCCTTCCGGGACTTAGTAAAATCACAGAAAAATTGGTTAATTTCCAGCTATCCAATTTCCTTGAGTCCAACGGAGCGCTAAGAAGCTCCCAAACAGGCTTTCGCCTGGGCCAAGGCACTGACACCGCCTTGCTGGCAGTCACGGAGGAGGCACACTGCATTTTGGATTCAGGAGGATCAGTGGCAGTGATCCTCCTGGACCTTAGTGCAGCGTTCGACACTGTCAACCATCGAGTGTTACTCCAGCGACTGTCAGACGCCGGAGTGAGGGGGACAGCACTGAACTGGCTCAGGTCATTCCTCAGCGAAAGATCCTTCCAGGTTTGGGAAGGGGGCGCACGATCGGCATCCACCCACCTCCATTGTGGTGTGCCCCAGGGCTCCTCCCTGAGTCCCACATTATTTAATGTGTACATGGCCCCCTTGGAGGATGTGGTGGCTCCATTTAACATCAAGATCGTGAGCTAAGCCGACGACACCCAACTGGTGTTTGCCCTCTCCCAATCCACGGACAACTCTCAGAAGCTTCACTCTTGCCTTTCAAAAGTCTACTCTTGGATGGGGGGCTCAGCATTAAAACTGAATGGGTCTAAAACGGAGATAATGCTGATGGGACTAAATACTCCGGGGCAGATTTATGAGGCCCTTGCGCTACGTTTACGCCGCTGTTGCGTCACGCAAGGCGGCGTAAACGTGGCGCATCCCTACGAACGATTTACAACGTGACGCATCTAGGCAGATGCGTCACGTTGTAAAGCCCTGCGCCGCTTGTGGGCGTTCCGGCGCAGGGTGGGCGTTCCGGGGCAGGTGCGCCTCGCAAAAGTGGCTGAGTGAAATCTATGAGATTTCACTCAGCCACTTTTAAGCCAATGCTGCGTCAAAAGCCTGCGCCTGCTTGACGCAGGCGTAGGTCTTGACACAGCATTGTTAAAATGGGGCACCCCCGAGCCTTGCTGGAGCTGCGTCGCGCTTGCGACGCAACTCCAACAATGCGCCACATTTCCGGCACAGATGCGTCACGCATCTGTGCCGTTTTTGCACCATGGTGCGCCGCATTATAAATGCGGCGCACCATGGCTGGCGGAGCTGCGGCGCACTGTGGCGCATGTTAACTGGCGCATCCCTGGGGATGCGCCAGTTAACATAAATCTGCCCCTCCCTCTCTCCCCTGTTCGGCATGGTCCAGCTGCCTAGGATCCCCTCCCGAACCCAAGGCTGAGATCAAGAGCCTGGGTATCTGGTTGAAACAAGACCTTTCCTTTAGGACTCAAGCCTCCAAACTAGCGGGTGTCTGTTTTGGTCTCCTCCGATCGGTACGCAAAGTACTGCCTCTGATTCCTTTTTTGTCTCGGAAGCTCTTAATCAGGGCCTGATCATGTCCAGGTTAGGCTTCAGCAATGCGATCTACCTGGGTGCCCCTGAGATCACTCTGAACAAACTTCAACAAGTTCAGAATGCGGCTGCACGAATGCTATACAACATCCCCATGTCTCGATCCGCCAAACCGCAGCGAGGAACTCGGCCAAGCCAGCCCTTAGAAGTCTGCATTGGCTGCCAGTTAAGGAACGGATCAACTTCAAGACCCTGTGCATTGCCCACAGAATTCTGCACAATGAAGGCCCTCCCATCCTCAGGCCTCTTGTGTCTCATCAACAATCAATCAGACAACTCAGATCCAACTCCCTCTCCCTTGCAAAAGTCCCCAGAATTAGTAAGGCCAGAACAGGCGGTCGCCTGTTTTCATACAATGCCCCCAGACTGTGGAATGTCCTTCCACTCTCTCTGAGGCAAGAACAAAACCACCTCAGATTTAGGAAAAGACTGAAGACTCTTCTCTACCCCTGAGCATTCCCCCCATGACTTCCCACCCTCCAGGACTGCGGTCACTAGCGCCGGGATGCCCTAGGGTAGCTGTGCGCTTTACAAAACTCAAAATCAAATCAAATCAAATCAAATCAGGGCATTACACTGGTTGCCAATACGGGAAAGGGTGAAATTCAAATCCCTCTGCCTTGCACACAAAATCTTGCAAGGCAAAGGCCCTCCCATCCTTCAAAAGATGTTGACCCCGTATAAAGCCAGTAGAACTTTACGTACGGACCAACATCATCTGACCGTTGTCCCCAGGGTCAAAAAGGCCCGATCAGGAGGAAGGAGATTTTCCGTTAATGTCGCTACCCTCTGGAATGCTCTCCCCCTAGGTCTACGCTCGGAACCATGTCTTCTGCGTTTTTGAAAACAATTGAAAACTTTCCTCTTCCGCTAATCTTCTTTGCCTCGGTTCTGTTTGTAGTAATACTCTGTTTGGCAAGGCGCTGGGATGCTCTAGGGTAACCGTGCGCTGTACAAAACCGATTTAATAATAATAATAATAATCTTCGCTGGGAATAGTCTGGGATTCCTATAAGGCCTTTCTGATAGGAAGACTAGGCGCTCTGGCAGCAGCTAGAAGAGGAGTATATCACCAGAAGATTTTAGGTTTAGAGGAGCGAATTCGGGTGCTAGAGACTAGTCTGATATCTACAGAGGATCAGGGACAGCAGGATCCCAGGCTATCTGAGATCGAGTCATTAAAAACAACTTTGTCTGCTACTATTCAAGCAAGGGTCAGGGAGAGATGGGAAACAAGTTGCTTAGAGCATTTTGAGTATGGAGCGGGAGCTAGTAAGCTATTAGCCTGGAAAGTTAAGAGCAATCGGGTTAGAAACACAATTAAAGAGATTAGGTGTGAACAAACTGGAGATTTATTATCGGATAACCAGGCGATTGAAGAGGCATTCTATAAGCACTATGCAGATGTTTATAAGGAGGATCAAGAGGTCACCCCGGAAGAAGTGCTTAGCTGGTTGGCACAAGACTCATATGAGAAGCTTCCAATGGAGAAAACTAACCTTCTGAATGGAGATATTAGTACAGGGGAACTTCTGAAAGCAATAGATGAGGGGAAGAAAGGAAAGGCCCGGGGACCGGATGGTCTCCCTCATGAAGTTTATAGGGCCCTGGCGGATACCCTGGTACCAATTCTGTTACACATGTTTAATGCCATCTTAATATCTAGTGTGGGTTTTCCGGATTCCTGGAAAGAGGCCACTATAACTTTAATTTTGAAACCTGGTAAATCCCCCAAAAATTGTGATTCATATAGGCCGGTGTCACTTTTGAACTGTGACTATAACCTATTTACAAAGATCATAGCAGAAAGGCTAAATGGGTTATTCCATTGGTTTTTCCGCCTCGGCTGATAGCACCTCTGTTCCCATGGTGGCAGATTTCTTTCCACCAGGTATTGGTGCATTCAGGGTTTGACAGGGATTGAGTTGTCAATCAAAGGTGCCCTACAGCTACACCATTGTCAGTAACTCATGTTAGAAAATGAAGTTATGGACATTTCGGCTGGCGATAAAAGCGAAATGGTACGATGGAGGCAAATAAGGACAACCCCCCCCCCAAAAAAAAGTGGCAAGATAACGCCAGTGATTAATGTACCTGCTGGAGTGAGAGGAGAGTTTTGCCCAGTGGTAGCTTTGACTTATTTAATGTAGCACAGATGGTTCATACGCCTACTTCAAAGAACGTGTACCATGCATTTTAAAAAACAGTATTATATGTGCATAGGTCAGTGGGTTGCTGCTTTTGTCACAGAGATTATTTTGTTACTGTGCAGTTCACAACTGACAATCGTTACCTAGCAGAGTGACCTTTGAACTGTCATCAAAGAGCTGCTTGCAAACTGCATGGTACAAGTTAGTAACTTACGTTTTTTCCCAGTCTTTCATTGTCCTGATGCTGCTAAAAAGGTTTATTTGGGTGGAAATATATTTTATTGTTAAAATCAATGCTAACCACTGTGTTATGTTCTGAATTCTGAGTTTGTGCTTCTCCAGACCAAGCACTCTTTAAAAATGCCTACCAGTTTGAATGACATGTGAATCCTAACCATTGTAGTCCCCTTTGCCTTATGTAACATTTTCTTTAACTGATGAATACGTATGATTTATTGTCTCTATATGTGTGTGACGTAAAGGGCTCTGACATCCTACAATTGTATGAGAGACGCTATAAAACAAATGAAATACATGTGACAGAGCTGCTATGGAGAGATGAGAAGCACTGTTGGTGGGTGATAATAAGGGAATCGTTGAAGAACCCCCACAAAGATTGTTGTATCCGGGTGAACAATAAGGTCATGATTTACTATTCTTTAAAAGCTAATAGAATTCAATATATAATTATAAATGTGTTGTAGAATGCACCATTGTTTCCAAAATTCTTGGGGGAGAGCCTCCCAAAGCCCCCTTTGTAGTGGTCAGGCTCACTCACTGCACTTGGTGTGCACCGTATGGGGACTGGTCTGAAAATATTTACCAGGTCTGCTTTGGTTTTCCAGTCTGGCCCTGGCAGGAGAAGGAGCCTCGTACTGGGAAATAAAACCAACCATTTAAAAGTTAGTTACGGAGATGCAGCATCAACCTTCTCAATAACGTTTTCATTTTTTGAAAATTCTTTTAATACAGAATACTAAAATCCTTAGTAATTGGAGTATTTATTTTGGGTGCACACATGTGTTTATTTTTTTAGAATTACTGTTTTAATGTTTAAAATTTAAATCATACAAATTGCTTGGGGGTCCCTGGCTTCCAGTGGTGACTCAATGGAGGTCCTCAGGAGTCAAAAGTTTGGGAACCACTGATTTAAGCAAAAAACACTCCTAACTGAGAAGACCATACAAGAAAGTTTGAAAGACTGTCACATTTTAGAAAACATGTTGAAATGAGCAAGATGTCCTGTCTCTGGTATTCCCTGAAGGAATCTGGTTCGATTCCAGTTCTACACCATCTTTAAACCGTAGATGTTTTGGTCAAAGCGAAGGGCTCTGTGATTGCGGTCTCTTTACAAAGCTTTCAAAGTGCAAGCTAGGTGCTAATACCTTCCTTTTCAATAAAGACAATACAGAAAGCAAGCTTTAGCAATGACAATAGATTTGGCCTTCTCTGCCAGCTTTTTTCCAATTCTTGTTTTATTTTGTTATGTTTTTAGCAAAACGTTATTGCTCAGGAAGATGCCGGCCTTCATCAATCTAAAAACAAATTAGCTGAAAGGCAAAAAGGGTTTGGGGTCTCACAAATGCACACATTTCCATAGCACTCCCTGGCACTAAAGGGATCTTCTTTGTGTGTAAATGTGCTCCTTGTGAAAGGACAGCATGCCATAACTCATAGTGAAGTCAGCCAATGGTTGAAGTGGGCTGATGCAATGCACCTTGATGCATGCTGGCGTGGGTGAAAGAAAGAAAGAAAAAAAGAAAGAAAGAGAGAAAGAAACAAAGAAACAAAGAAACAAAGAAACAAAGAAAGACAGAAAGATGTTACAACTGGAGCAAATTAAACATGATAAGGCTGCTTTTCTTCCTTGACAAAGTTTATTAAAGAACCATTGGTAAACCGGAGTCCAGAATAAATGTGTTCTCTGTGTGACTGTGTGCATAGTAAAAGAGGACAAATTAATACAAAAAGTTTCATAGGACACAAAGTGGTATGGTGTGAAAAAGCAGATAGGACACTGCCAAAGGAGTTTACGATAGCATTTGCAGGAGACATCAACTGATAAACCTGAAATGTGCTGTATGCATCAAGAACTGGTAGAAAGCGTTCTGGAGTTGGTTTGGATCCAACAAAGGATTCTGAAGAGCATGAAAAGTGTGTGGAAGCAGGAGGAGATGATTGCGTTGACTTGCTTCATGGTCAGGTGGTTGTTGAGGATGATGCTCAGTTTGCGAGCATTGTCCGTTGATGTGGGTGTAGGTCCAAGTTCTGCAAACCACCAGCTGTGGCCCCATGTGGAGGTGTTCTTCCCGAAGATCAGTACTTCAGTTTTGTCGGAGTTGAGTTGGAGGCAGTTGTCATTTATCCATTTGACTACATTGATTATGGCATTGCAGAATATTGCTTATGCATTGGAGGGGTCCTCAGTGAGCAAGAAGATCAGTCGAGTGTCGTCTGTGTAGGAGATTATGTTGAGTCTGTGGGATCTGGTGACCTCTGCGAGGGGGGTCATGTAGATGTTTGAACAGGGTGGGGCTGAGGGATGATCCTTGTGGTACACTGTGTATGATGTTTTTGGAGGCGGCGGTGAAGGGAGACAGTCAGATGCTCTGTGTGCAACCTGTAATGAAGGAGGAGATCCACTTGACAGCATCTTGCTGTATGCCTATGTTGTAGAGCCTGTTTATGAGGGTGTTGTGCGAAGATGGTGACAAAGGCCGCGGAGAGGGAGAGGACGATCAGGGCCACAGTTTCTCAGCAGTCGAAGAGTGCTCTGATGACGTCTGTGGCGGCAATCAGTGCGGCCAAAGTGCTGTGGTTGGCACGGAATCCTGATTGTGAGGTGTCCAGTAGGTGCTTTTGTTTCAGGAATTCGATGAGCTGGCGTTTGGTGGCTTTCTCAAGTACTTTTGGCTGAGTTGGGGAGCATGGAGATTGGACAATCAGCAAAGGCTTTCTTTTGGAGGGGTCTGGCGTCTGCGCTTTTCCATCTGTCCGGGAAGGTTGCTGTGGAGATGGAGGTGTTGAGGATGCGGGTGAGTTGCGTGCAGATTGGGGTTATTGTGCAGTTGTTGGCAGAGGCAGAGGGAGGTGGGTGCCCTGGGGTGGATGGAATACATGGTAGCAGAGGTGGTTAGGGCAGCGAGCAGAGCCCCGGTGGTAAATGTAAATGTAAATGTACAGGAATTTATATAGCGCAAATCACCGAGCGTTTTCTAAGCGCTTGCTTAGGGAACCCGTCCTGGTATTCCCTTGTGAGATAACCCCGGCAGGGTATCCGCAGGGTGAAAGCCAGGCATCCCGCCACGAGGGGCCGTTGTGGAGATTAAGCAAGCTATTGCCCAGAGTCACAGAGTGTGAACCCGTGAATCAAGTAGGCACCAGAGCGAGAATTGTCGAGTCTATGGACATTTTTAGGACTCAGGACCCCGCCGAGCCGGGAATTGAACCCTGGTCCAGGGCTGACCTCTGCTTCCAGGTCTGCCTCCTCTAACCAGTGAGCCACACTTCTCCACAATAATATGGCCTGGATGATGTTCCATGGTTGGTAGAGGTTGTTCGGGTTGAGGCTGCCGGGTTAGAGGTTAAAATTGTTGTAGATGTTGGTGATATTGCTGTGATGTTGCTGTGGAAGTAGTCTTAGAGGGTGTTGTAGAGTTCTTAGAAGGGGTGGATGGTGTTTTCTGTAGCTGTTGAGTTGGAGAATTCTTTGACCATTCTTTGTTTGGATGGCCGCAGAGTCGATGTGGGTAGTGATGGCTGCTTTCAAGCTTCCTTTATGTGCCGGTGATATTTGCTGAGGGCTGTTTTGTGAGCTGCTCTGTCAGCAGGGTTCTTAGTGGCGCACCACTGTTTCTCCAGATGGTGGCAGTTGCGCTTGCTGGTCCTGAGTTCGGGGGTGTTCCAGCTGGTATGTTTGGAGGTTTTGTGGGATTTTGTAGGTCTCAGAGGGGCAACTCTGTCTGTGCTATAGGTGACCCAAGTAGCGAAGTCCTCAGGATGGGAGGTGATGAGGGCCTCATCAGGCTCTAAACACAAAGGCAACATTAAGATAACAAAGTAAAAACCAAATCAGTGGCTCTGAGGGGGAACTACCTTTTGAGCGGTTGTGCTCATTTTGAGAAAGCAAAATGCAATCACTCAAAGGAGAGATAATCAGTGGCTTAAGTAAGTTGACGTACTGCCCCATGCTGTATGCTGTAGTGGGAGGAAGCAAAATGTGAATGGCACAATGACAGGTCAATGAATAAAGAGAGCTGGCTGTACGTCCCCTTAAGTAAGTATATTATATGTATCATTTTTGTAAAATCAAAAGGTTCTGGCTAGCGCCAGACCTAAAAATAGCTACACTTTAGAAATAATCCTCTGAATGCCTTTGCTTCTCATACACGTCTGTAGAAAATATGGGCTTCAAAGCTACGTTGCTGCAATGTTTTTGTAAGTACAGTCCTCCCTTTTCATAATATATTTTATTTTAATCATTGCTCTCCTCTTTTGTCAGATGCTATATTTAATAGAACTTACAATATTCAAACAAGTATATCAGTATATTCACATCTAATGTCTAATATTTGTGATCTTAGAATTGTTCAGTGTATTTTCAATGTTTTATAATTCTATTCCATAGTATTCAACGGGCAGCATGTATTATGAGGAATAAAATACACACTATGATACAGTGTCCAAATCATCATCGAGTTATATGAATGTATCATAACACTCTGCATGCGGTGTAATGCATCGACAGGGCCAAGTAACTATTTGGTGTTTTACATACTGATTTACTTTAACTGATCTTTGTTCTTAAATTACAAGGTAGGATATTCACCCAACAATTGTATTCAGCACAAGTTTAAGCGTTGTGGTAGATCAATAGACAAAGCATAGTATATAAAAAGGGTAGTAAAAATGACAAAGTCTACCACAATGGTTATAACTCCGCAATGTATAGGCCAAGATAGACACGTTCAAACAGTGTCAGCACACTAGATAGATCTTTTGACCATGTCACATTAGAATACTAGATGATGGTTCAGAATATTTCTACTGTAAGTATGCTCACTGTGTTTCAATCCTCCAATGCCCGCTGAAACCCAGCAAACATGTGTAAAGGTCCATAAGTCCACAGGCACAGTTTACCACACAATCTAAAAAACCACGTGAAGCATACTAACACCCTCTATCACACAGGACCGTCATCATGGCGTGCTAAGGCTACAATAATTGCATCCGATGAGTAACATGGCGCAGGCCTGCCATTTTTATGATTCACCTTTGTGATAGTTTGGTATTCAGCTTCCACCTCATTCCTAATCATTCAACAAAACCATCAGTTTCTGAAGATCCAGATGACTTCAAGGACCTGAGTCATATTTACAAATGATGGCTTTGCCTACCTTTGAAGCTATGTGTTCCCAGCATTCCCCTATCTTAAGGCAGTCCCAGACCATGATGTGAAACTCGCCTCACTTGCACCACACCGGTGTATGTTTTTTCCTCTCCTGAAACATGTTGCTTACACTATTAGCAGCTAAGTACGTTTGTTGTAGACAGTTGAAATATATTCCTTAAAACTCGAGTTTCTCAAGATCATGCCTCTGTATTCTAAAAGGGATACCCACTCTTTATCAGTTTATTCCCTGCCTGTATTTGTACCCCGCTTTGCTCTAAGCTCAGTGAGGCCAGCCCTTGATGTACCCCTAGAGTGAGTAGATGGAAAACCGTCCCTGTAATGTCACCGCGCGTTGTCATTGTGTGCAGGGTGTCATGTGTTTGCGGCTCTGCCGTCTCGCATCTCATGCTTACTGCATGAACTATTGAGCAATAAGTTAGGAATTGACCCTATGCCGTGTAATTTTCCACGGTCCTCGAACGTACACCATTGCTGAATGCTGATTACATACACTTGGAAGCACCTTATCACCTATATAACTGTCTCCTGCGATTGTCCTTTGCGGACCTGTCATTTTGCCATTACCTGTATGTTTAACTGCTGTGGATAATTACAATTTTATCACACAAAGGCACTTCAATAAAGTGTTCTTCCGATCCATCACAATGCAGAGCGCCCATGCTGACAAACCTGAAATGAGTGAGAAAATCCAAAGTTTTAAAGGGAGATTGAATGAATGTTATAACATCTTGACGCTCAATGCATATTTTTTTCTGACAAGTGTGAGAATGTGATAAAAGAAATTCATTTGAAATTCAAGCCCAGTTATTGAAGTCCGAAATAGGTAGATTTAATAACACATCCAGAGACCTTTGAATTAAAGCGTCAAGTCTAAGATCTCTGTGTGAATTTGTCCTGGACCTGAAACATTGTGGACTAAGGCAATTTGAGATTTTCGTGTATATATTTTCTTTTAAATATCATTTTAAAAACCACAATTTGCCTCAATATTACATTCGTAATTTCTCTACATTAAAACAACTTTTCCAGCTTGTGTTTTCATACCACAATCTGCATGAGGCTGTGTAACATCGAGTGACTTGAGACACCAAATGTGTCTCACTACTAGAACTGAAAACTAAATTATGACACAGACATTTATTTATTGATGTGCAGTTTTATGTAGTGCATAGAACACCTGAAGATATCAGAGTGCTGTACAAGATGAAGATGGCAATGTATATAGGATTATAGCTGAATAGATCACTTGGTGTTGCAGCGGTGGCCGGTTCATGTGAGCACGGTGGAACATGGCAGGGCAGAGAAGGTGGGGGAAGCTGATGGATGGCAAAATAGGTATTATTTATTTATTTAATTATACCTTTTCCGGCATCCCTTAGCCTCCCCCCCGCTAGGCCTGGCCCACCTCGCCTCACTGTGCTTACCTGAGCCAGCCGCCACTGGGGTATTGCCCAAATTCATACAGTGATCAAATATAGGTAGTGGCAGAAAAAGATTGTACTTAAAAAGGATACATATAGTGAGGGGAGTAACCAAAGAGGTGTTTCTCTATCAATAAATGTTTTAAAAATGTGGGAGGACAGGGGGTAACAACTACCCTATCTCAGTGGGTCAACATGTTTCAGCCCCTTGATGACTATCTCACTGAAACTCATCAGGACCAGAGATAGACTGTCACTCTGCTTTAATAATATAGTCAAATACTAGCAATACATTTGACTCGGCTTTACACTGGGTAAATTATTTGTGTCCTCTGTTTTCACCTATGGCGCCGATGATGTATAAGGACATATTCCTTTCTCAAGGTATCAGTCCCCATCAATGTATACAGAGCTGGTGTCTTCTTGAGACCATCTCTGAGAGCCAGCCCCATACATGGAGATGGTCTCAAGAAGACAACAGCTCTGTATTCATTGATGGGGACTGATACCTTGTTATGTTAAGTTATTTGAATTTATAAAGCGCACAGCTACCGCAAGGTGTTTCCGGGTGCCGGCCTGGTATGGAAGGAGAAAAAGAACAAAGACCTTACAAGTTAAACAGCCATGTTTTCAGACATCTGCAAAAATTTCCATAAACCGTTTTTTTTTCGTAATGAAAGGGGAAGAGAGTTCCACAGGGAGGGTCCTAGGTAAGCAAAGGATCGATAACGCATGTGCATCAGTCTGATGCTGGGAACAGTGAAATTAAACTGTGTGGTGGAGTGGAGGGGGCGTGAAGGTAAATAGGGTTGAACTAAGGATAGTAGATGGTCAGGGTCAAGCCAGTTTTGATTTTGAACATATAACTCAAGGCTTTGAATTTAATACCATTCTCCACCTTTAGCCAATGAAGGTCGCGTAAAAGCCTGAGATAGGGGCAGTCTTAGGAACCTGGCAGAGCAATCTGGCAGCCGCATTTTGCACCACTTGCAATCTTTGTATCACATCTTTGTTTGAACCCAGATATAGGACATTGGTGTAGTCCAGCCTAGATGTAAGAAGGGCCTGGACTACTGTTCTCTGAGTAGAGAGGGGTAGCATCCAAAGAATTTGAGAATGGTGAAACAGATTGAGGCCACCTTCTTGACTTGATGTTTCATCGATAACTGATCATCGATGATGAAGCCTAAGTTACGCACTTGATGAGCAGGCTAGGGTTCGGCACTAAATCAAATCAAATCAATCAGGTGTTTGTTAAGTGTGACTACTCATCCGTAAGGGTCTCAAGGCGCTGGGGATGTGGGGGGGTTCGCAGGTTCCAGTCCATCAATGAGGGGGTCTGTCGAAGAGCCAGGTTTTGAGGTTTCTTGCGAAGATGGGGAGTGATGTTATCTGTCAGACGTGCAGTGGAAGGTCGTTCCACGCATCGGCCGCGTGGAAGGAGAAAGAGCAACCTCCCGATCTGGTCTTTCTGCTGCGATGGACCATGGCGTAGGAGAGCTGGGCTGATCGTAGGGTGCTTTGGGGTGCGTGGAATTTGAGTCGACTGTTCAGGTATGTTGGTCCGGTGTTGTGGAGGGCCTTGTGAGCGTAGGTTAGCATCTTGAAGGTGACTCTAGCTTCGATGGGGAGCCAGTGGAATGTGTGCAGGTGCTTGGAGATGTGGCAGTGGCTTGGCAGGTTGAGGAACAGCCTTGCGGCTGCGTTTTGGATGTTCTGTAGCTTGCGGGTGAGGTTTTTGTTTATTCTGGCATATAGTGCATTGCCGTAGTTGAGCCTGCTGGTGACCAGGGCGTGAGTGACGGTCTTTCTGTGTTCGAGGGGGATCCATTTGAAGGTCTTAGGTAGGAGGTGGAGGGTGTGGAAGCAGGAGGACGAGACAAAGATGATCTGTCGGTCCATTTTGAACTCTGAGTCCAGGATGATTCCCAGGTTGCATGCCTGGCCCGTGGGTGTGGGCGGGCTTCTGAGGGCGGGGGGCCACCAGCAGTCGTTCTAGGCTTCTGGGTTTGGGCCCATGATGAGTACTTCCGTTTTGTTTGTGTTTAGTTGTAGGCAGCTGTTTTTCATCCATTTGGCGATGGATTCCATGCCTTTTCGAAAGTTGTGTTTGGCGGTGTTGGGTTCATTGGATAGGGAGAGGATGAGTTGGGTGTCGTCTGCGTATGACACAATGTTGAGTCCCTAGGTTCTGACGATGGGGGCGAGCAGAGCCATGTAAATGTTGAAGAGCGCAGGGCTGAGGGAGGACCCCTGGGGTACTCCGCAGGTGGTAGGTGTAGGGTCTGAGAGGAAAGGGGGAGCATGACCCGCTGCGTTCTGCCGGAGAGGAAGGAGCGGATCCAGTCGAGGGCCTTGTCTTGGATCCCTGCATCGTGAAGTCTGTGTATTAGGGTACGGTGAGAGACTGTGTCGAACGCCGCTGAGAGGTCAAGGAGGATAAGGGCTGCTTTTTCTCCTTTATCCAATATGGTACAGATGTCTTCTGTTTCGGCAAGGAGGGCGGTTGCCGTACGGATTGGGAGGAGTCGAGGATGTTGTGCTACTCGATGAATGTGGCGAGTTGGCTGTTGATGGCTTTCTCAATGACGTTCGCTTGGAACGGGAGCAGGGAGATGGGTCTGTAGTTTTTTAGGTCGGTGGGGTCCGCTGAGGGTTTCTTCAGGCGGGGGTTGATCTCAGCTTCACCCATTTCCAAGGGCCAGTCCTATGGACCCCAAAGATCTTGTTTTATTCTGAGATCAGAACTTCTGTTTTTTCTCCATTAAGTTTGAGTAAATTATTTTGCATCCAAGACTCAATTTTCCTCAAACCAGACTGGATAGTCGATGATTCAGATTCCTTTGCTGCAGAGAGGGAAAATATTATCTGTGTATTATCAGCATAGGAGAATATGGGCAGCCCTGCCTCTTCAGCAACATCTGCAAGTTGGCGAACGTAAACATTAAACAACAGAGGGCTCAATACAGAGCCCTAAGGCACTCCATAAGGGGATAAGTGGGGTTTGGAGCTGGCCGTGGAAGAAAAAACCTGAAATGTGAGGTTAGTAAGAAAGGCGTCAAGCCATACCCTAGGTTTGCAAAGCTTTCAGCAACACGGTGTGTGACACCATGTCGAATGCAGCGCACAAGTCAAGTAAAATAAGGTCCACCATGTCACTAATGTCCAGTCAGTGTCGTAGCATTTCAGTGACTCCTGATAGAGTCGTTTCAGTAAACAAAAAAAACCCGCTCTAAAACCTGATTGAGATGTGTGAAGGAAGTTCTGGGAGTCAACCAAAGAGGATAACTGCGAATTTACATGTTTTCAAGAATTTTGGAAAAGGACGGAAGCAGTGAGATCGGTGGGAAGTTGGAAGGGTCAGCACTGGCCTTCTTTAAGAGAGGGAGAACCATGGCATGTTTCCATTCTGGCAGGACTATTCCCTCCTGTAAGGAGGCGGTGAGGAGTTCCATAATTAGCATAAATGAAGGAGACCCAAGCTGCTTCAGCTCAGAGATAGGAAGTAAATCACATGGAGAGCCAGATTTTATGCTAGCCAGAAGCTGGTTGAAAGAGCTTGTTTCCAGGAGAGACCAAGCTTCCAGTTTGTTAATGGATGTA
Source organism: Lissotriton vulgaris (assembly GCF_964263255.1). NCBI lineage: Eukaryota > Metazoa > Chordata > Amphibia > Caudata > Salamandridae > Lissotriton > Lissotriton vulgaris. The sequence continues at coordinate 693,870,688 of NC_141687.1, read as the reverse complement.
GTATTCCTACAATTCTTCGGCCATATATCACTGGCTGCATTGGGAGAGGTGTCGGCCAGATGTGAGATATTAGACAGATTGTCACCAGCCAGTGCAGAATATATTTTTTCAACTTTGCTCACAAAAAGTGGGCAAGATCCTCACTTTGCGTTTCATTGAGAGTAAGAGGGGTAGACGGACTTTCTGATCCTGGTAGTTCTTTGACCACCTTGAACAGGGTCTTGGAGCAGTTCTGTGCTTGAGAAATTGTAGAAGAAACATATTCAGCTCGAGCTGTTTTGCAGAGAGAGTGGTAATCCCTTATGGCCTTTTTATAGGCCAGTTTGGCGTCAAGAGCATAGTTCTTCCTCAATCGTCTTTCTAGAGTTTTACATTTCTCTTTTTAATTTTTATGCCTCTGGGTGAACAGGAGGACGTTGGAAAGAGGGAGACGAGTATCAATCAATTGTAGAATCCAACTTTGAATTGCCCCAAGATCCGCAATTGCCATTTGTTTAATTGCAGGTGTGGTGTTGGTTAAAGAATTATTTAAAGCACCAACATCAAACTTTGCCCAATTTCTAACTTTGGACTTTGTTCCCGTCAAGGCTACCCGGCGGGTAGGGAGTGACTTTTATCTGAAAGGTAACGGCAAAGGGATCCGACCGGCACAAGGGGAGGGCAGGGGGGCAACAAATATCGGACAAGTTAGAGAAAATGGGGTCTAGTAAGTGACCAGCCACATGAATCGAACCAGAGCACCCAGGATGGTGACGCTGGCAGCATCAGAAGGTAGGGGGTTACTAGGTCAGGGGAGGACAGAGCCCATGATCCGGGTGGACCTTGGGGACAATAAACCAATATACCTGAAAAGGTAAACTGGGGTGTAAGTGTGATTTTGAATAAGGAGGCCTAGCAGACAGTGGAGGGTATGTCCTCAAATTTACAATCAAAAGACCTTTTGTAAAAAATAGCAATGCCATCCCCCTATCTTTAATTTCCTGTCTTTCCAGATGATGGAATACTTTGTAGGGAGTGCTGAAGCTACATCAGGAGCTGAACTATCATGCAGGCAGGTCTTTGTAAGAAAAACAGCATCAGGCTGTCCGTTGAGCAGAAGATCAAATATGTCCGCCTTGTGTTTGGAGAGCGCGCGCCAGCTAATATTATAGAAGGTAAATTCCTTATATAAAGAATGTGTGTTTTTTTGTAAGGTATGTCCCTGTAGATATGTATAGGTGGGAGTCTCTGAGTCACTTTGTTTAATTTGAGTTCTACCGTTATAATCCTTGTGCATCACCACAGTGGAAGCAAACCTACAATGTGAGCAATTATGGGAGCCTTCATCAAGGTTAAACATAGTGCAGTTAGAAAAGGGCATAATGCGGTACTCTGCTAGTTGTTTAGCTGAGTAACTAAATATCTTTGTCCTAGTTGGACCAAGGGTTGTGGCCCTTGGTCCCGGTTGTGCGAGGACGGGCGCAGACGGGCTTGCCTTTGGTGCGCCATCGTGCACGCATCCGCTCTTTGGCCACTAAATTGGGTCCGAGGCAGGACGGCGTGCTAACCACTAGAGCACTAACATTGAGGGAGCATGAAACACAACAAAATGGCCTCCCGGGGAGGAAAACCCTGTCTTAAAGTGTATGTGCAGATGAAGCTACTGAGTATAACTCACTCAGAACAGTTTACATGATAAAAATAAAGCAAGACTCAGAACACAGTATGGCTACTTAAAAACAACACAATAAGTCAGGTTCCATGAGTGCAAGAAAAGCGAGTAGGTAAGAACCTACCAGGCCTTGAGAATGGAATAGGTCCTTATACATCTTCAATACAATTACATTTGTCTCCAGGATTTACGCTATTTCCATACTATCGACCCATGTGTTTACACTCATTTGAGAGGACATCAGTGATATCATCAATGATGTCATCTCACATGTCATGCCTGATGAAGTATGTGAAGTCATAAGGAGCGCAGTGTGGGGGAGCTAGTTATAGTTAGCTCGGTGAGCTACAACTGTTGAATTCAGAGGTTTTTTTATTTTTAAACATTAGCTTTTACCCCATTTTAACACTTAACTATAAAATCACCTAAACCTTTGTTTTTGCCAGTGAATCTCTACTTTATTAAGGTTGGATAAGATCTTATCAGCACACCTAACTATGCTGGCACTTTTACCTTTGTTTTGTTTCAGTGACTATATCGTATATATTTGTATACCACAATGTTACTAATTTAAAATTAGGGAGCTATGAAGTGACTAAAAAGGCGGGCAGGCTGAGTAAACAGATGTGGGAAGGGAATGCCTGATTTATGCATATGTCCTCCTCTTTTAACAATGTTTACTCCCTTTAAAAATACATTATGACTCAAAATACTAAAAGCTTACACCTTCCCCTACATTTTTAACCTTCTGGTTTCATGCCTGCATTAACATCTCAGTGCCAATTTCCTCAACCCTGCTCAAGCCTGCTCTTCAGGAAAATCTGTAAATTCAACATCACCTATTCCAACTATGAGCACAAGTTTTCATGGAGAGTTCACTACCCCCAGACACCTAAGCCCCATTTGATGCTCAAGCCCCTAGTACCAACAGCCATCACCATGTGCAAAACTCTTCATGGAGAGCCCACTCCCTTCATAATCCTGAGCCCCATTAGATGGTCTAATTCATACTATGTACACCTTTTGGCCTGAGCAGAGCTCCTCCGAGAGAACCCACTCCCTCCAGGAACCAAGTACCATTAAAAGAACAATCCGCTCTTCATGGCAAGCTCACTCTCTTCAGATAACAACCCCCTTCATGTCACCAGGCCCCTACTATGCACAGTCATCACCCTGTGCACAACTTTTCATGGGCAGCCCACTATCTACACATTATCAAACCCTGTTAGGTGGGGAAGGCTGTACAACACATGGCTTTTGTCCTGAGGACAGCCAGAACCTTAGACACATGCAAGCCCCATTAGGAGGCCAAGCATTGTGAAATAGCTTACACTGATTTGCAGCACAGAAGCTATAGAAAATATCTAAGGTAAGAATATTATCTTTTAGGAATTGTGTTGCTTTGCTTTAATATAGTTTGTTGTTTTATTATTATTTTTTTAAAAATAATTAGTCATTTATAATTTGGTAACTGGTTGTTGAGGTTTTAGGGTACACAGTGGGAAGTTAATTAAATTGTAATACATTTCATTTTAATTTTAGTTATTTTTTATGGTCTTTTTTATTTTATTGATTTTTATTATACAACCAAGGAGGGAAGCACAAGAAAACTAAGAAAGAAAGAAAATGGCGTGGAAATTACATTACAGCGGGACATACAAGCATATGTAGGTCACAGATCAATACACAGTAGCACATTTTAGTCAACATGACAATGTACTTGGGAGTCTACATACATTTATGGATAGGGGAAATTCATCATGAGGCACCCAGTGAGGTGTGGGAGTGGCCACGTTACGGGGATCCACCCAGGTGTTAGAAAGTGGGTTATTGGTAGGGTCAAATGTAGGACTGCCACCGGCAATAAGGCCAGTAACACATGATAGGACTCAGCATAGTTCTTAGAAAATTATTCCTATGCTCAACCCTTGGTAACGTGGCTGCGAGCATACAGGCTTAACTTTAAAGACAGGTATGTAAAGCATTTAAAACCACCATTTCAGTAAATAATTAAGACACAGCACAAAATAAAAATCCAACACCAATTTATAAAAATAGGTAATATTCTTATCTTTTAAATGACACCAAAACGAAAAAGATCCACTGTAAGGAACCAGAGATATGATTTTTTAAAGATTAGTCACTTTCTAGTGCTTAGAAACCTACAGCGCCCCTTTCAGTCATTTAGTTTTCTTTGACAGGGACACAACTTTAAAAATGGTTCCGGAGAATTTCTCACCACTTCTTGTGCAGCCTTCTCCAGCAGGCTGGATCCAGTTAGAACTACTTCCTGAAGTTCTGCTTGCGGGTCCCAAAGTATCCAACACACAGTCCAATGTTCTGGAATCTCCAAGAGGGTCCTTGAAAGTGTGAAACTTCAATTCCGTAATTCACTTGAACAAAACCCTGACAAATCCACAGGTACCCCAGGATGGGAATTCTTTGTGGGGCTGTCCAGGTGAGCTCTGTTAACTTGTAGCTTGCAGGGAGTCCACCGAATCCTTTTGCAACAAGGTAATTCACAGGGCTGCAGTTTCACTTGGTGCAGTCTTCAGAGGTCAGGCCTTAGAAATCCTTGCGCAGCAAAACTTCTCAGCAGGGCACTTCTTCTTGCTTCAGTAAGTTTCAAGCAGCAGATCAGGAGGGCTCTTCCCCTCTCAGATACTTATTCAAAATTCTCTGGGTCAAGCACCAGGTCACGTCTGACCAATGAGAGTAGGGCAAGACCTGATACTTATGACCACATCCTGTAGGGTGTGGCATTATTCTGTCCCAGAGTGCACCATTCTTCCAAATCCATAATGGCTGATTTTCCTGCAAGGAGGTAAGAGCTGGCTAAACACACCCCCTGGGATGGTTTATTTCCATGGCTTCTCCCCCTACCCTTTGCACATACCTTCCTTAAGTCTAGCCCTGACTCTGGGTCAAGAGGGTAAGAGTGAAACCTAAACCCAGGCCTCCCCTCTGCCTTTGAACAGGATGGTTTACAACTCCACCCCCTGGCCTGACATTTCCATAGACCAGCACACAGCCCTCCCAGCAGAGTTGTTAACCCTAGGGGTTCCTTATCACCTCTCCAAATCAGCCTGGCTAATCCCCTTAACGTTGACCAATCAGGGCAGACCACTGGAAGGCTGAATTTGTAATTACAAACAAGAAAGTCTTATAACTTCTTGTATGTACACTTTAGGAGAAAATCAAAATATAATATTGTTGTATTTACTACGACTGGGAAGTCTTTGAATGGTCCGGCTAGTCCTCTCCTATCAATATTTATTAATCAATAACTTCCTACCATGTAAACCTATGGGCCATGGGGTTTGCAATGGGGAAAATGACTTGGGCAGGTTTTCTAGCACCAGGATTATAAAAACATATTTTATAAGTATTTCCCTAATCTCTACAGGACCCCCACCAACTGTGCAACTAAGGGAGACTTTAGGGGTTCTGAATCTGCAGAAATATTGCAGGATCCTCCTTACCTCCTTACCCAGTGCTCCTAGCATCAACGTCGAATTTGAGCAGCACTTTAATACAATGTGGAGAGTGAAAAGTTAAATTTCACCTTACCCAGGCATATAATAACTCATTTTATAAGTGTGTACCTTATAGATAACTGATCCCCCACCCCTGGGATACCTAATATGCCAAAACATTGTAGGTTTTCAATTTTTAAGTTCCTCTACCACCAAAGTCGAGTTTGGGCATAATGTACTGTTTAAAAGCAGTCCTGGCAACTAGTGCTACTTTTAAACTGACTTCAGGCTTCCGCACTGAACACATGCTAGTGCAGAAAATCTGCTGGCATCTAAACTACCATGCTCCAGGATACTGGGGACTTCCAGGTGGTTTCAATACCCTGCCCTAGTATATACTAGGGGCTTATGGGGTAGGTCATGCCAATTACAGGAGTACCCCACCATACCATAGTGTACCCTAGTGTATGTTGGGTGTCTTAACTGTATTCTAATATGTTCCTTTCAGCTTGGCACTGGCCCAGGGCCTGGGTAAACAGAGCCCAGGGTCAGTCAGAGTCAGTTACCCCAGTTCCAGTCAGCAAAAAGTTGGGGTGTGCCCAGGGCACAGGATGACTTTGGAACACCAGGTCAGTGTTGTTTAGTTGGTGTACTCCCTTAAGGAGCAGGTCACTATGCATGTTTGATTGTGAAGGGGGCCTTGTTACTGTGGCTCATCCAAGAATGATTCTGAGGTTGCTGCACCATCACTCACATGTGTGTTAGGTACTGCATTCGCACAAGCTAAAAATTATTTAAGAGAGCCCCAGATGTCACTTGTCTAGTCGTCGAGGGTTGTAGGTCAATGAAGACTTTGCTATGAGTTTTAAACTATATTCTTTAGGTCTCATATACAGTCTTGTTTGTGCATCCTCCCCACAACTTGCTATTCTTTGTTTCACTAGTAGTGAGGTGATAACAGTATATCTACATATTCCCTTTGGTATCTGTTTTTCAAAGCCAAGGAGGGTGATCAGAAGTGTGGGATCTATCTGCAGGTCAACCATATTCACCAGCCATTACACTTACATCCCCACAAAAAGCCTGTTTGCAGGGACACTCCCATGCCAGGTGAATAAAATCAGCCAGCTCATGAGAACATCTCTGGTATGGAAGGGACTGGTTGGAGTCTACCCTGGCTCGTCTCGCTGGTGTGGAATGGAGTTGGTGTAGGAATTTAAAGTGTATGATTTTATGTATGTTATTCATCAACATCAGGTTGTTTTGCATATAGCAGTATGTCCATTTATTCATAGTGATTTTGTTTGAGAAGACCCTGCCCCAGGTTACCCGTGAGTGGTCAGAGAGGTCTGAGCATGCTGTGCAACCTGCTGCACATATGCAGAACACCTATTTTGTGGCATTAGTGGAGAGTATACGCTTATCAATGGGGGGAAGTCTAAAGGCTCTTCAGGAGAACCTGGTAGGTGAGTGTTCTAATCTCTGGTATAGGAAGCGATGTAGAGTGCAGAGTGGCTTCATGTGTGAATTGTTCTAATGTCGCAAATTTGTGCTGGGGAAAGTCCCCTTTTTCCCTAGCCCACCACTGCATCAACGTGCGTTGTACTTTCTTTTCCATAGTGGGTGGTAGTTAGGGGTTGCACGAGAGGGGTATATCTAGAAAAAAAGAATGTATTGTTTGTTTGTTTTTTAACAAATTTTATTGTTATTGCAAGAGGAAGTCACAACATCAACATTGTGATAGAATAGCAATACTGAATATAGTTTTCCAAAACAAACTTAAAACAGAGGAATGCAATACATAGTTTCAAAGCATTTGAAAATAAATACAAATTAATGCAAATTAAGCTGGTCTCATCGGAAAGCATTGCCCAATATTCCATTAATCAAATAAACACTCCCCAAATGTTTTCCCTTCTTTTCAGTGCCCTGGGTCCTCTTAATTTTGCTAATGCTAGTTCCATTGTGTAAATTTCATTAATCAGACCCCACCACTCCATAATGTGTGGAGGCTCCTTAGAGATCCAGGACCTGGCTATTACTAGCCTTGCACAAGCTTATACTATAGATATCAAATCTTTATGGATACTGTTAGTGTCCAGATTGTCGAGTAGAATCAAATGAGCAGAGAGCGGCGGGGATAATATTTGTTTCTTACTTAAGACCTCACTTATTCCCTTCCAGAACAAAGCAAGCACAGGACAAGAAAAAAGCATATGTTCAATTCCTGCCGCTTCGAGATTGCATTTAGGACACTTAGGGCCAGATGTAGGTAATCTCGGTTTACCTACTCTTAAATACCGAATCATACCAATTCGGTATTTAAGAGTAGGTAAATGGGATGTAGGCAATTTCACTTTTGAAATTACCGAATCTGAATGATTCGGTAATTACCGAATCGATATTTACAGATTCGGTAATTGCCATTGATTCCTATGGGCCTTGAGGCCCATAGGAATCAATGCCAATTACCGAATCGGTAAATACCGATTCGGTAAAATTACAGAATTTGCAAGGGGGACAGGGTGTCACTTTGACACCCTGCTGCACCCCTCAATTGTGCATGGGTGCACATGTTGCTGACATACATGCCCTTAGGGCATGTATGTCTGTAACATGGCACGTTTTTTAAAGCAAAAAAAATGCTTTTTGAAGGGTTTTCATTATTTACCACCAACTTTTAGTTGGTGGTAAATAACAAATTCTTAAACCCTTGTAGCACTGATTACAGTGCTACCTACATGTTAAATTGCAGAATCGGTAATTTTACCAATTCGGTATTTTACCGAATCGGAAAAATTACAAATTCGGTAAAATTACCGATTCTGTAATTTACCTTGCCCCTACATCTCAATATCCAAATACCGGTCAGAAACGGCCGAAAATCGGTATTTTCGGCCGTTTCCGACCGGTATTTGGATACCTACATCTGGCCCTTAGTGCGATCATTAGACTGGTTCCCTAATGACCAGCTAGTGATTCTTTGGGGGGTATAATATAGTTGACAAATAGTTCTGTACAGTTGTAGCCTTAAGTTAGAAGATTGGACTACCCGATTAATTTGGCAAAGTGAAGCTGAGATCTGATTAGGCCTGATGTTGATTCCTAATCTATTCGACCATTTATCTGCCATTTTTCCACAGTCTTCAATCTTTCCTAAAGTTAAATATCCATAACTCTCGCTTATGAGTGACTTAGTTCGGTCTGAATACAGGCATCTTAGAGTATCTGAGTGGCCAACTTCCTCAATTTTCATTTTTCGAACTAAGAAATCCCGGATCTGAATATATTTAAAGTACATGTCGTCATTTAGTTTAAATAGAAGCTTTAATGTAGTAAAGCTTATATACCCGTCCGAACCGTAAAAGTCCCCCAACGTATTAATGCCATGCCTTGCCCATAGAGTCCCAGCCCCGTCAGAAAAAATATCAGGCAATCCTGGATTCCCCCATAATGGAAGTTCAGAGTTAAAAAAGGAATCTTATCCATAGTCATGATTTGGTCCCATATTTTTTTAATATGTCTAGCGGTCTTAAATTTTACTCGTTTAAAGTTTCCCAAAGTTTATCAGAAGAGGCCGCGGGTATTTGCTGTCTTTGTTTCTTTGGAAAACAGGCAGTCGATGGACTCGTTGTAGTTGAGAGTCCCAGTCCCAATCTGACAACTCTGAAAAAGCTCTCTGGAATAATTTCACTACGTAGGACCGGGGATCTGTACCTTCTGTCCCCTCGGGGATCCCGAAGAGTCTGAGATTATGTCTTCTCGCCCGATTTTCCATGTCCTCCACTTTTGCTTCTAGCTTGGCTATTCGTGTAGTATGAGAATGTGTTAGAGATTCGGATCTAGTGGCCCCTTCTTCCACCTCGACTACTCTTTGTTTTAGTTCTTCTATTTCCTGCGTTACCCCCCCTAGTTTACTGGATACTTCCAGCATAAATGTCTGTAGTTTAGTATTGTCCTCACGTAGCTGCAGGAAGTGTTGTTGCCCTTCTTGTCGTTGAGCCATGAGAGTCTGCATAATCAAGTCAATGGGGAAGGCATTCGAGGGATCTGTCGCCTTTGTTTCTTCTACAACCGTTCGCTCATTAGTCGATGATGCGTTAAGATCTATATTAAGATCTGCAACTAGGTCAGAAGTAGACGAGGAATTAACACCAGAGGCAATGTTGGCAGTGTTGACAATACCAATGATATTAGCTGCGGGGATATCAGACAATCTAGTATCTGTGGCTGTGTGCAACGCCGTCAAGCTTGAGGGCAAGCTGGTAAGAATATTAGCAGCAGGTTCAGTAGCTGTAAGATTAGAGCTGGTAGAATCGGGAGTATTGGTATTAGTAGTAGTCAAATGGCTATAGTTGTAGTCCCAGCAGCAGCAGTAGTTGTTGATATATCAGGGTGAGTTGCAGGAGGTTCCAACGTGGGGGAGCTTGAGTTCCACAATCTCGAAGATGCATTCACATTGCCCCTTGAGTTTGAGTCTTCCTCGGGGCTTGTGCCAGATAGTCTCAGGGCCATATTTGTAACCCCCCCCCCGTTCGCTTGCATCCATTTCCTTAAAGGGCTCTCGTCCCTATTCATTTTTTTCCCGACATTACTAATAGATGGATCTTTAACCGTAGAGTTGCTAAAGATTTTCTTCAGTTTAGCCTTGGCTTTCATTTTCCCCTTTTTTAGACCAGGCGGCTTGATAGTATTTGTCCTTATACGTGTAGTTCCTGTTTCCTCCTCATCCGAAATCTCTTCATACTCCTTGTATAGACTCTCCTCTGCTACCTCTAGCTCTTCGGTAAGGACACCATCAGTGTCTGAAGCCTCAATTGTTTCGCAGGCTTGTTTCTCTGTCCCAGACGTAGCTAAGTTTGGTAATATCAGAATTTCTTTTAGTGCGTCTAAAGAGACATCTTTCTTGCCAGCAGAGTATACAGAGTCATGACCTTCTAAATTTGATGCCAGATCAGAGCCCTCGTCGCCTCTGCCTTTACCCTCATTATTTAGAATACTAACACCATCGTCTCTATCCACGCCTTTTCCACTTAAGATTTCCATAGTCACATCCGTTTCTAATTCATCAATACTGTGCATAGCATTAAGTAACTCAGACCCTTCTTCGGTAAACACATCAGAGACAAGTATGCTCTGATCTTTTTCCTTGCTATTAAGTCTCTCGGGCAATGTTAAACAGCCTTAGCTTGCGCACTAGTTTGTACATTAATTGGCACTATTTGAGCAGAGCCAGTATTCGCCGCATCTTCGATGCAAGTCCCAACAGATACATTGTTGCTATCTTGTATGTTATTATTTTTCTGGTCTGCCATAAATGTAGAAGGTCAAATTAATTGCTTGCTTGCTGCCTGAGCTGATGACACAGTCAATGCTGGAGCCCCAGCGGCTTTATCCCCATCAGCTATACCAGAGGTATCCCCAGTCGCTACCTTAGTTACTGTGATTGCCGTTGGGGAGTCTATTTTAACCATCTTGCCGGCGCAAGTCGACCGGGTTTTCAGCTTTGGGGCCATGTTATCCTGCCGGGCTGCCGACTTCTCGCTCAGCGATGCCTTCTCCCGCAAACAAACGCCGGATTGCCTCAGGAGTAGAGCCAGGCACGCCCACCAGGCCCAGCGACCTACGTGCGGCCGAGTCAGTAGGCGTCTCCACACCGGCAGCGTCTGCCACCCCCAGCGGCAATGAATCTGAAGCATCCGCGTCGGCATCGGCGTTTCAACGCGTCTCGTCCCTTCACCGGCCCGGTAGCTTTCGAGCAAAAAAAGTGGCTCTCGCAATTAAGGCATTTCAATTTTCTGTCTCGTTGGCTTAGTTTCACGTCGATTTCTCGTTCAGAAAATCCCCCTTTCCTCGTTGACATCAACGGAGAGTCGGGAGCCTCTCAACATTGCTTCCTTCGCTTGGCGGCGTCAGTCTGCCATCTTGGTTCAAGAATTTATTGTTAAGGAAATATTTATTTGATTACTAAATATGTAAGTTGTTAAATTTTTCTAATTGTTATTTTACAAGTTTAAGTTTAATTTGGCAATTTTAATTTTATACAATTTATATCTGTTAAATATATGTTGTACTTTTTGTGCTGTGGTTAGGGGTTGCACGAGAGGGGTATTTCTGGAGAAATACTTTTTTATTGTTAAGGAAATATTTAATTGATTATTAAATATGTAAATGGTTGAATTTAATTGTTTCACTATTTATTTATTTTACTTATGCAAGTTTAATTTGTAAATTAGAATCTGTATTTTAATGTTTATATTTTTGTAAGTGATTTATATTTTAATTACAGGCTGCGGTGTATTAGAGGAAGTAGGACTGAAATTATTGAAATGATATTTTTTTAACTAATTGGTATTAATTATTTTTATTGATAATGAATTATGCATATCTGTATTTGTTTATTGATTACATGATTTATTTTGCTTGTTTTACTTATTAATTTATAGTTGCATGTTTTTATTATTACTATTTGTAAAATGCATTTATTACATTTGTTTTAATTTTATCAGTTTAATTTAGGTAATATTTTAACTTAAATATTTATCTTGTCATTTGAGATGCCATCACTGATGTCAACAACGGTATCATTGAGGGGGCATGGCCAGCAACATGACTGCTTGAGACGTGCTTTCGCCGAGATCCGGCTGAAAGCTTATAATTCGACTAGTATCGGGCGGTCTAAAGACACTGGGAGCGGCTACGAGCGCCACTGATGGACTAGCTCATTACAGGGCTGAGAGTGAGGGGAGGGGGTGCTCCTCGCACCCCTGGCAGCACTTTATACCCTGAGGGACACTGGCATTACTGGATGCCGCGGGGACTACCCTAGGGGTGAGCTCAGCCCACACTCCCCTTGTCTGCTCCTCGGGCTTGTGGTACTCTGTCTGGGGTCTGGCTGGTCCATCCAGGTGGAGGTACTGCAGGGGCCCTCGTGGCTTCTGGCCCACAAATGAACCCAGTGAAGTGTGCTTGTACAAGGAATCACTACTCTGTTGGGTCCCCTTGACAGTCATACTAGTGAGCCAGTAGACCCTGCATTCACTGGTGGCAATTGAGAAGGGGACAGACTTCGGCGGGCTCCAGACCCCCGTACCTGACTCTCCACGGTCCCTGCCAGTGAGTCTCGCAATTCTTATACTGAGGCCCTGATCCCCATAGGACAACAGCAACAGACTTTGCGGGGTGTAGGAGAGGGAGGGGCCACCTGTGTGAAGAGATGATACGCTCTTGCCCCCCCACGATTACCGCTGTGGACCACCGCTCGACGACGCCACAATGGGTAAATACACAGACCCAAAGCCACCCCGGCAGGGAAAGATGGATCGCTACACCAAGGTGATCACCCCTCCTCCGGAGGACCAGCCACGTAGTCGCTCAGACACTGATACTCTCCTTCAGGCAATTCAAGCCTCCAGGCTGGCTGTAGAGGGAAAAATAGGAGCAGTGGGCACGGAGGTGACATTACTGCCACAGGACCTCCGCAACTTGGCCGACAGAGTCACGGAATCGGAAACCCAGCTGGGCGAGGCAGAAGACACACTACAGGACCTTTGCAAAGGGATGGCCGACCTTCAAGCTTCGAACAAAGACCTCCAGTGTTGTGTCGACGATGCAGAAAACAGAGCAAGGCGTAACAACCTATGCTTTGTGGGATTTAGTGAGGGCATAGAAGGATCATATATGCTGGACGTCCTCTACTCCTGGCTGTGGTAAACCTTTCTGACGGATACATTTTCAACCTGCTCCGTGATAGAAAGAGCGCACAGAGCGCTGATGGCAAGACCCCCTCCTGGTGCGCTTCCTGAACTTCCTCGATAGGGGCGTGACCTTAAGAGAGGCGAGGAAACTTGGTGATTTCCAACATGAAAATACCCACATAATGATCTTCCCAGACTACGGCAGGGAAGTGCAACAACAACGACGCACCTATGACTCCGTGAAGGCAATGCTCAGAGAGCACAAAACCTAGTACATGATTCTGTTTCCTGAAAAATTGAAAATACTGTATATGGGGAAGACCCACTTCTTCCAAACGCCGGAGGAAGCCTGGCAATAGTTAGAAGAGCGTCCTGTTCTGAGGAGGACGGAAGATTCGCCACAAGCTAATCAGACGCAAAGGGAGAAAGATTCAACAGCAACTGGTCTTCCAGAGAGCGCAGAGGTCTCAGGGACATCAGAGGGGCCCATGGACTCTTTTGCCCTCTTGGTCTGTGGTGGTGGGGTCCTGAACTTCAGGGATACCCCACCTCACACAGCGGGTGCCTCAGTCTATAACTGACAGAACTAATGTGGAGGTCAGGCTCTCCTATAACGCACAGCAGCGTCACTAAGGAACGGCCGGCATTCCTACTTTTGTTAGGGCCATTGCCCTTTGCTACCTATGGTGAGCTTCTGGTTGTGATCCCCGGGATGACCCTTTTACTGACCACTCGGGGCACCTGCCCCAGAGTCTGCCTCAAAATCCCTGACCAACGAGCCCTGGATAGCAGGCCTAGTGCAGCCTTGTCGGGTCCTCTACCATCACGACACAGGGTGACTGCTCCTCTCCACTGTTTCTTGGTTATATTGTTGGCCACCTCGTGACGAAAACCACTGCTCTGGCTTTCAGCCCCCCATCCACTCAAGTAGAGCCTGAGTGCCCGGATCATATGGTGAGGAGCTCGGCGTCTTAGCTGGAGTTTGGGGACAGGCCTGCTAACCACATTCTGCCAGCTGCCCCACCTTGGGTCCTGAATGAGACCTCCTCCTGTTTTTGTAAGCTTTGCCCCACTTCTCATATTTCTCCCCTGCCCTTTGAGCCTGGACATGCTGCAAGGCCATGGGATGGCCTGATCGGCAAGACCCCTGCTGTTACACCTTGTGTGGTTGGGACATTGAACTGGACGTGGTCCAGGAGATGCCCCCTTGGACTCGAGCCCCAAGGGGGCCAACCATGCTCACTACCTTGGAACCAGTGGCAGACTATGTACATCACCAGCAGCTGCGTCCCGACACTGAACACTTGTCTGCCCACTCTTCTGTGACCCTCATGGGACACCCTTAAGTCCCGCCTAGTCTGACCTTCTAGCCTGAGCCTGCTGGTCTACCCTGATTGACGCCGAGCATGCATGTCCTGTCCTCATACCTCCTTGTTGTGACTCTGCGGTCTGCCTGCCCTGCTGGAGCAGACCTGTGACCACCTGTGGCTCTCTGAGGCATGATGTTCCCGCTCTACAGACCTGGTGCTGCACGCTGTGAGACTCTGTAGACACCCGGGGCTCTGATTCCCTCGTGCCTGGCATCGGTACCTGTGTTTGAGGAGCCCTGCAGATGTCTCTCTACTGCATCAACCCTCCCTGCCCTGCCTTCTGACCCCAGACAATTCCAGGCACCTGTTGCAAGTTCTCTCTTGTGACGGAGTGGGCTGTATCTTTGACAGCCGGTCCTTTTGCCAGCCTTGTTGGGGGACCATGCCTCCATCCTTCGCCTTCATCCCCGGCAATGCCTTCTGGTAAATCTTCCTGCCAGCTGCTCTTCATGGAGACCGCACTGCCTGCTCCTGTTTTGACTGCTTAGACTACCCCAGCTCAGGCCGTTGCCCCCTCAAACAATGAACTGCATTCTACCTGCGATCCCTAAGGTGCATCAATGCCTGGAGAGCATTGAGGCCAGGATTACCAACCTCACTGCAGAATCTAGCTCTATTTGGGCTGACACAGTTGGCTTCTATGACAGGGTGAAGGTAATGGAACACCGCTTATCGATCATGGATGGTCAGCTTAACTGGGCTCCGAACTTTCACAATAAGACTACTGGCCGTGAGGACCTGAGCCATAGGGACAACCTCAGTTTCTTTGGATTTCCAGAATGAGTAGAGAAGTCCGACATCCGGGGTTTCCTGAGGGATCTCCTCACTACCATTATAGGGCTTCCCTTCTCCCCCCTCTAGAGATACAGAGGGGCCATCAACTTGGTCCACAGCACTCAATGGGACCAGGGTGGGCACGGCCTCTCATTACCTGCTTCCTTTAGCATGAACTAGTTTGTTCACTCCTTTCTGGGGCCCATAACCATGACCTGTATGTCTTTTATAGTCAGGAGACCTGTATTGCAGTGGACTTCTCCCAGTCTCCCAGGAAACCTCTGACAGGAAGAGGGCCTTCCACGCCTTTGTGCCCCTTACTGTGCAAATTGGACTTTAAGTTTGGCCTATTTGAACCTGTGTACATGTGGACCAATGAGAACGGCAGGTCCAAGGACATCCTTGACCTTCTGGAATTGATGTGCTCTCTGGAGAGTCTCCAGGTCCAGGGGATGGACACAGAACCTGCGGACTCCTTGTCAGGACACAGCTTGGAGGAAGCCCCTTCCCTAGAATGTGAGAAAGAGAGCCCCATGGGTACTAGGGCACAGACAGGCTGCAGGTCTATCCCGGCAGAATCCAGAGTGGCAAAGCCCAGGCCAACCGGGCAGTGGTGGAGCTTACACAGGACAGAAACTGTTACAATTCACGCTATCTGCTGAAACTCGGCCCGCCTGGGGACTGAGGAACTAACTGACTCCCGTCTTCAGCAGCTATTCGTCTGTGGTCTTGACATCCTGCAGACAGATGGATGAGTATTGGCATTCTATTTGAGAGCCTGACCCCTGAGAATTTGTTATTGTTCTGATGTTACATTGTTTCTGGGCAAAGTTCTTGCCTTCTGTGCTCTATTGCTTATTGCCAATGGGAGGTGGGACCTGTTCACCTCTTGGTTTTGCCCTTCTCTGGGTTGCTGCTCCCTGCCTGCCGTGTCCCTTGCCTCCGCCCACTCCTGAAGGCCGAGTGGCTGTGTTTCTTCCTCGTGCGATGCCAATGCTTTGCCGCTTCTGGAGCTGGGGACCCCAGGGCCACAGCGCCACTGCTGCCTTGTCCTCTTCAATTTTATTTTCTTGCTGAGTCCTGTGGACCTGACTCGTCCCCACCTGCCCCCTCTGGGGGTGTTATGATCATTGCTGCCACTGACGTCGGTGTGGGTCATCTTCCCTACATGAACATCTTTGTTACCTGTCTCCCCTTCACCCTGGCCCATCCTTCGTCCTTTGGCCCCTTACCCACACAGACTGCCATGGCTCACCTACTGTCCTGGCTATTTTACCCCCTGCCCTCCCCTAGGGGCCACCTGCGCAGAGTGAACTACCAGATTTGGACTTGTGGCACAAAATTTTCAGACTTCCCTAAGGTGCTGGTCCTGAGCTTATTTTAGATTTGTTGATTTGTGCCTGCCTGCACCCGTCTTCCTGACCTCCCTTTGAGTCCCCACTTCTGGCTTTCAACTACAAGCTCTCTCGCCCCACTCTCCCTTTCTCCGCCTTTCCCCCACCCTCCCCTAACCTACCCACCTACGGACTCACCTTCTGTTCACCCCTGCTTTCTCTCTCTGCTCTCTTTTCCTCCTGGTTCCCCCGTTACCCCACTGCTCTTCACTCTCTGTCTCACACCCTCTTTTTTAGAGCTTCCATTGCTCGATGGCTAACTGCACTCCCTGACCTCCATTCTGCAAACCACTATCTCCTTGAATGTGAACAGCCTCACCCACTTCATCACACATAAGAAGGTGTCGATGTGGCTCTCCTCCATGAGATCCACCTATGTGCGGAGGAGTCAGAGAAACTCCGCCATGACTGGGTGGGTATGGTGATACACTGTAGCTTCCCTCTTCCATTGGGGTATGGCCCTGGGCAGCAATGGAGATATGGAATGGAGATTCTCTTGCATAAGTCCCTGCCCCTTACCATTCTTGAGACATGGGTAGATCCCAATGGCCATCACATTTTTGCCAAGGTTCTTTTCGGGGGAAGGACACTCTATTTGGGGAAGGTTTACACGCTGACAGGACCCAAACAACCCTTCTGATGGAAATTGCTGTACCCACTGGCTCATGGGGGGAGATTGGAACTTGCCCACAATGCAGTCTTAGACCATACCGACCCGCTGGATGTGGGCAACAATGGGGACCGGGCCATCCTGGGTTATGTAGTTCCAGATCATAGTCTTGTGGGTATATGGCACCTCTCCCACCCTGTGGAACAGTAGTTTACTTTTCTCTCATCGGTACACCTTACCAAGTCCTGCCTGGACTATTTCTCCATAGGGAAGTGGAGATTCTTGAGGACATGCTTTCAGGGCAGTCTCGGTTCCTCCTCTCCTTGGATCTTGGCATGCCTTCCCCGGGCAGCAAACCGTGGTCCTAAGTATCTTGTGCTATTGTTCCCTATAGGCAAATCCCAGCTCCAGCACATGGTTCATCCTATATGAAGCTTAACAAAGGATCTGTCTCCTCCTCATGTACCCTGTGGGCAGTACAAAGGCATTCGAGGTCAGCTAATGAGAGATACTGCCTTTGTCAACAAACAGCGAGTTGAGCATCAGAGAAACATGGAGGATGACACTGCATCCCTCAACTCTATACAGCAGGCCCCCTGGCTCCTCTCTGGTTTTGCCTGGAGGCGGCCCACATGGACCTCAACAAACTCTACACATCCAAGGCTGAATATTTTACTGCAGCAGATAAAGGTTTGACACTTTGATCAGGGTGAGAAGGAGGGGAGGCTACTGGTGGCCAGATGAACCAACAGGATGTGACACTGGCTATTCCAGCCATCAGGTCCACAGATGGCACTACTTTTAGCTAACCGCCAGACATTGTTAACAAGTATGCTGCCTTCTAACATGCTCTGTACACTCCAGAGGTGGCAGTACAACATGCCCCCATGGACATCTGTTTTGATGGTGTACACCTCCCCTGTCTCAATGACTCAGGCAGGGACCTCCTTCAGAGAGAGATCAATAAGTCTGAGATAGTGCAGGCCATTTCTAGACTCCTGTATTATGAGGACCTGAGGGAGGGTGGTTTACCGGCAGAATTCTATAATTGGATTGGATAGGAGGTGGTGGACTCCCTCTACAAGGCCTTTCAGGAGGCAGAATGTGGGGGATCCCTAGGTTTTTTTCCAATATGACAATGATCGCGGTCCTCCCTAACCCTGGGAAGGATCCCCTTCTTTGTGGCAGTTTCCAGCCCTGGTCCTGGCAGCTCCTCTCCGTGTGGTGATCCACCACTCCCAGAATGATTCAATCTCTGGGAGCTTGTCACAGAACCATCTCCGCTCCCTGGTCAAGTGCTACGGATCACCAGGGACTTGCTGGAGGATGAGCAGGCTCTCTTCCTTGAGAAGGCATTCAACAGAATAGAGTGGGGTTCCACCTGGCTGAGGACTTTATAAACAAGGTCAGGTGGCTCTCTTAATCAACTTCTGCACAGGTCAATTGTGGGGGCTTCCATTTCTGACCCCTTACCGGTCTGCCGGGGGATGTGGCAGGGGTGCCCGCTGTCACCCCTCCCCTTCCTCCTCACTTTGTAGCTGCTGCTGGTATCCCTCCAACAATTACTAGAGATAACCTGTATACCCACTCACGAATGCGCTGCAACGTTATACCTTTATGCCGATGACATCCTACTAATACATTCAATCCCAGCCCTCCTTGAACTGGGACAAGAGTGAGGCTTTGCCAATGCCTTGGGTGACCACCTGCATGGCCGTTTTGGTCTACCCCTTTCAGTGGAAGTCCTCCTGTCTCAAATACTTAGGAATTTACAACAATCTGGAACTAGAACAGATGGTGGCAGACAACCTTGAGTCGCTGATGGCCTGCGATGCCCTTGATTATGAAAAGTGGTCCAATCTTGGCCTCTTGGTTTGGGGCAGGCGGTCAGGAGGGGTGACCTTACCAAGGTTCACCTACGTTCTAGGCATGCTCCTTATGCTTGTGTCTCTCTCGCTCCTATGTACGGTGGACAGGGGCATCAGATCTTTTATTTCAGGGTCGTCTCAGCCACAGGTAACAGTCAGCAGACTACTGGTCCACTGTTCGTATGGGGAGCTAGGCCTCCCCTCAGTGTAGCACTATGCTTCGGGACTGCACCTGCTGCAGCTGGCCTACATGCTCCTCTAGACCCCAGATCTGCCACTATGGGTCACAACAAAGAGCACCCTCACGAAGTGCCTCGGGGCTCTACCCTCTCTATATCAGTAGCCAATGCTCCATGTGTTGGCCAAATCATGGTCATGCTCCCTCCATCTCTTCTCCATTGGTGCCCCCTGCACAACCATGCACCCTTATGGGGTAATGCTGGTCTGCTTCTCTTTCCTTTTCTTTTCTTCTCTTATTTGTTTCTTCTTCTCCTTCTTTGTCAACCCTGTCCTTTCTCTCGCCCTCTTCCCCTCTTGTCCCTGCCCCTCATCTCCCATTTCCTTCCCCCCTCTGCCTCAGTTCACAAGTTCCCTGTTGTTTGTCCTGGGCCAGGGCGTCCCTGTCCAACTCTGCTCCCGCTGTGTTCCTGTAGTGCCCTCAACAGTCCTAAGTTTGTTGACTAACTGGAGCATTCTACCATTCACTGTACCATGGTTTATGTTATGTTTTCCTTACATGTAGACCCGAATAAACAATTATGAAACAAAAAAAAATGTGTTTCATTAAAGTTTGAGCCTAGAGTTTTTATATCTAGAGAGGTTTATGAAGATTCCTTGGCGATTTTGTGTAAATACTGCTTTAATTTTATATTTTGCGGTCCTGCAGGAGTATCGCAAGAGCTTTACAAGATTGTGTGGGTACTTAGGTGAATTAGGTGGGAAAAAAATTGAAATTTTAGTTTTAATTAATTGTTATTAATTATTTAATATTTAGAATTAATTCTGTATATCTGTATTCATTGATTACACTTCTGATTCATTCAAATCAATGCATTCCTTCTTTTGTAGGGAGATCCAACCCTTTGAAAATCTTTTGCTGAAGCACTGACCTGTGACCAACTGGTGTGTTGAACCTTTCCTTTTTTTCCGAACAACTTTTTTTGTCATTAGGAAAAAGGAGTTGGAGCATGGCATCAGGAGAGGAGAGAGATGTCCAGATGGAGGATGAGGAGGAATAGTTTCAACCACCGAAGAAATAATACCTGGTATAGAAATTGTTTACATTTCAGCTAGTGAAAAAAAGTGACTGCAAAAATAGTGACATATAACATCAGCCTTAAATATTTTTTGCAGAACGTGGAAAAATATTCTTATGAAATCACAAGCATTTGGCAGCACAAGTGAACCATTCACCCACAGCACCTGACTTGAGCACAACGGGAGGAAGATGGGGAACAGCCATCAAGTTTGTCTGCGTAAGCTGTGGCACCTGGGGACACTATCCTAACAAATGTTTTGAAACAGGGACCAGAGCTCATCCATGAATATTACAAAATTAGTTATATGCTGCAGTACATGTAAAACAATTGTGGCAGTTGGTGAGAGAGCAAACATTGCCTGCAAAAATCCTAGTGAGGGAGCATAAATGTCCCACGTACTGTTTTTTTTTTCTTTGTACCCTCCAACTTTTGCTTCCTTCTTTCCACTTCAGATTTAACTCCCTTTTTTGAAAAATGACGAACAAGATTAAACTAAATGTATAAAAGTTCAATAAAGAAAACAAATGGTTCTTTTAAAAACCACCTATATTGGTTCCAAAATAGAGACGTGTTGTGTAGTTTGTCATGTGTGTGTCTCAATGCTTGTTTATGTCTGTTACAACAGTCAATTGATTTCTATGTGCTGAAATAAAGCCCTGGCACTAATAACAACTAAGTATCCCATGGGAGGTCTATCTCAGACAATTATTTGATCAAAATACAAGGATCCAGACAAATTCTTTAAAACGGTCCAATCCATTATTTGACGCTTGTTAGAAAATCTTACATAAAGTCACGTGAACAGCCAACATTTGTTTCACGGAGAATGCTCTTTTTCAATGCTGTAATTAGAATGACAAATAGAGATATTATTTAGGGAAATAAGTTGGGAAACAAATGTATAGTATATAGTAAACAGTGCCATAGAATATTCTCAAAATAGATAGTATGATACCAACTTAATCCATTTGGCATAATTAAGTTAACACATCAGTCGTATACACCTAAACTCCATTCATTTGTGGGAATTCTGGTGACAACATAGCTAGCGCAAATAAATTATAAATCATGAAACAAATGATAAAGCAATTCTATGTGATGAAGTAACATTTCGAATGCAATCCGTTTTATTAATTACATAATTGAAACCTTTGTAAACTCAAATTATCTCACACTTAAATCAGACCTTACCAATCAATACTTTGCCACCAAAGGGAGCGTGGGTGTCTGGAGGGAGTGGATTCTGCTTGAAGACTTCTGTATAAACCGTAGGCTGTGTGCTGTAGGGGCTTGGCCGTTTGCATATCATCGATTGTGCCTGAGATATCACCTCTCCGCAAAGGGTCTGGTACAGGGCAAAGGGTGTGCATTGCAGGGGTCTTACACATAACAGGAGATGGCAGTCGGAAAGAAGTAGGATCTCTTAAAGGTCTTCTATACAAGCCATATGGTGTACGTTCTAGGGGTTTTGCCACCTAATGGGCCGTGGATAAATCTGCTCCAAGACTTCTTTACAAGACGGGCTATCAGTTGTAGGGGTATGGCCACTTAAATCCTATTGATAGCACCTGAGAGATCGCCTAGCCTTAAGGGTCTCTTACAGGGCAAAGGCTGTGAGTAGAAGAATCTTGCCCACCTAAAGCGGCATTCAAATCTGGAGGGAGTGGGCTTGGTGTGAGGACTTCTGTATAAAGCGTAGGCTGTGCATTTTAGAGGTTTGACAGCTCATATCTCATTGAATACGCCCAAGAGATCACCTACCCTCAAAGGGACAGCTCCAGGGTGAAGGATGTGTGTAGTAGGAGCTTGGCCTCCTAAAGGGCGTAGTTGCCTCGAGGGAGTGGGATCTCTGTTAAGACTTCCGTACAAGGCCTTGAGTGTGCATAGTAGGTGCTAGCATATCTAATTGGTCGTAACTATGCGGAGGAAGTGGGAGAAGGGTGGGCATAGTAGGGCACACATAATGGTGTGTGGCACTCTGGAGGACAAAGGCTGTACATGAAATCTTCTGTTCAAGGCATAAGATGAGCATAGTGTGTGTTTTTTTCTTTAAAAACATTTTTTTACAAACCAAGCAGCTTGTACTGCAGTTGTAGCATGGGAACCAAGCGGCCCCAGGGTGCTCTCGCTTGAATACCATAGGACGGGGCGGTGTACATTTTTCATTGGCACCCTACGGGACAGCTCATAACTAACAAACGAAAGGGAATCATTTTTAATATAAATTATTCTTCATGTTGCGGCCGACAATCACATTAATAGGTCTCATAGGACTCCTGCAGGCCACCCTGTGACCAGGTCCTGTGTAAAGAGCTTCGGATATGAATGAACAATCGCATTCCTTCGGTCAGTTTATGTTGTAAATCCAGTTGATTGTGTGGGTAGGTGCGGCTGAGTAGCCCCTCCTGAGTTTGAAGGAAGCAGACCCCCATTTGAACGATCCTCACTCGTGAGACCCCCACTGGAGAGACAAGAGAGTGATAGACCTTCCACATCAACAAAAGCACAAACAGTCAGCGTTCCTTTTTTGGGAACAGGGAAAACGACAACAGAAGAACCAGGAGGGGAAGTAGAAGGACGAACCGCACAACAGGATTCAGTTGCAGAGAACACGAGAAGTCAAAAAACCTAGTTATTAACATATCACAAGAAGAAATTACGGATTTTCAATTAAAAGTTTTGCAAAAAGGCTCATCATAATTTTTTTACCTAGCATTCCAACATATTGGAGGCCCAAGTAGCCATTTTCAAATTTGTCAGATCTCTCAGATTATGACATTTTTTTACCAACATAGTTGAAAAACCAAAAGATCAAGTTCCTGACACATTAATGGGATTAAGGAAAAAAGTAAATTCATGCCACCGGCGAGTCACAAGGTGCTAGATGCGTTTGAAAAAGTAGTCTCAAAAGACATTGAAAGGATTTTCAAACAATCCAACTCTAATGCCAAGAATTTGACCAAAAAGGAATATGACGCGCTTAAACAACTTGCCAATAACAAATCTATTACCATACGACAAGCAGACAAAGGTGGAGCAATGGTGATCATGGACACAGAATTCTATCTAATGAATGTCAATGAACATGTTCACGACACCAACCCCTACACCAAGGTGAATACCGATCCCACGAAAGAGTTCACTCGAGTGTTATGCAACATTATTGACAAGGCTGTCAACAAAGGAACCATTGGCAAAAAGGAAAAATAATTTTAAATCAAAATCAACCCAGCATTACCCTATGTCCCAAAAATTCACAAGCACCTCACCAAGCCTCCTTGCACACCGATAGTCTTCACCATCAATACCCTACACGAACCAATTGGACAATATCTGGACAAGCACTTGCAAAACATGACATCGTACAAAACATGACAACCTACATAAAGGATGCCACACATTTTCTCAACATTCTGAGAGACAATCAATCTAAATTCACTGCAGATATAATTCTATGTACCATAGATGTCAAATCACTTTATACATCTACTCCCCATAACCTAGGACTAGAAGCAGCGGTGTCTTTTTTAATGATGACCAACAAAGATCAAGATTTAAAGGACTTTCTTATGGATCTTCTTCACTTTACACTCTATCACAGTTACTTTGAATGGCAAAACGAATTTTCCATCCAAGCATCTGGTACATCCATGGGGAATTGTGTGGCGCCGGCGTACGCCAATATCTTTATGTATCGTTTCGAACAAGATCACATTTTGAACCAACCGAAATGGGTAGAAAACGTATTGTTATACAAAAGATATATAGATGATATCTTCATTCTATGGAAGGGAACAGAATCTGCTTTGATTCAAGCTATTGAGAAACTCAACCAGGTCAATGACAGAATAGGTTTTATGCACACCATTGATAAAAATGTAATAATCTTCCTAGATGTAACAGTTCACCATGCCAATGGGGTTTTGAAAACCATGGTACATACCAAACCTACAGACAGAAATATTCTTTTGCACTTCAAAAGTTTCTATCAGCCAGCTTTAGGAAAACATCTTCCTTATTCACAATTATTACAACTCAAAAGAATTTCATCCATCAAGGAGTGATTTGAAGAAAGCATGCACAACACTATCGGGAAATTCAGAGACAGACTCTATCCTGCTAACATTTTGGAGTAAGCGGTAACCAAAGTAACCAACATTAAATGAGAACGATTATTTGAACCAACACAAAAACAGCCAGAGGATCCCAGAATGACATTTATTCCCAAATTGCGCAACTAAAGGTTTTAACATCAAGAAAATCATTTTAAAACATTGGTCACTACTTACGTTGGGACAGGATTTCAATGGAATTTTCGCGAGACAACCAAGATTTGCATATTTGAGCACCAAGAACATCAAAGAAATTCATAACCAGGCAGACGACACCAAAACGCAGTCACACAAAGGGACATTACCGTGCCACAACTGTGGCAATTGCAACGCGATAATAAAAGGAAATCAAATCATGCATCCCAACAAAGGAACGCCCATCAATTTGAAACTCATAGCAACCTGTGACAGTGGTAATCTCATATACATGATCAAATGTCCCTGTGGATTGGCCTATGTGGGCAAAACTGAGCGAAAAATAAAAACACGCCCTATCGAACACAAAAGCAACGTGCGCACAAAAAATTCCAAAGCCCCGCTGGCAAGCCATTGTAACACCCACAACCAAAATACCAGCCAGTTATGCTTCCTAGTATTGGAACAAGTTAAAACACTTCCAGGAAGAGACAACACGCAGTATTTGCTGCGTAGAGAAGTACACTGGATTAATTTCCGTAATACCGTTTACCCAAAAGGACTCAATGAACGTGTGGACTTACACTGTTTCCTTTAACCATAGAATTAGTGTTTCTTTACCTTCACCGAACATGTAACACAGTGTTCATCTCAGCTTTGATGTATCCATTAACCACAAACTTATAGAAATTTATAAGCTGGTTTGACAATGTGTAAACCATTATGACAATTTTAGATTTTCCTTGAACTGTTCAGAAGTTGTTCCCAGTACCCAGTTTGCACTAATGTGACAGCTTATCCTTTGACACATTTTCTTTGATACATTGTATCGTACTTTTTGAATAGATGTGTCGTTCTATTGTATTGAACCTTTGGTCATCTTAGTGACACATTCACACTTACATTCTACATCTTTCTTTCTTTCTTTCACGCACCCTCGCTTTTTCACGGATTTCAATAATTTTATGAACCATGTTCCGCACACCCACATTTTTTAATATTCGACCGTTTCGGTTTATTATTTTTCATATTGCGATTTTTTTTGCACGCTTTCTACTAATTCGTCAGAGTAAACGTCTCGGACACTCACTTGAGAACTTTTTTATTTCCATTAACGTCGCAATGACGTATGAGGACATATTCAGGCATCGGGTTGCCTGATCTTAAAAGCGGTGGTGTGTCCCGAGGAGGAACGCTACTATACCTCTTGCAAGTCAGCATGAGTTTCTTTGTTTGAAGTTAACTGATATGGGTACCAATTAATCCTCAACAAATTAATTGTTAGAGACGGGCTCACAAGAGCATTTTTTCCTTTTGCTGGTTACAGTTTGTAAAACGACATCGGACGGCACAGAACCGATCTTTTCAAAGAAGACCTATTGTGTAAGTTTTTTGCATGCTCGTGTTTCACTGGGATATTGTCACGCATTTGAAGTTATCATCGTACTCATTTTCAGGTTTATTGGCTGTGTATTCTACCTATTATAGATATATAAGTATCCTGAAGAAGGGCAAGCCCCGAAATGAATTGGGCACACAAGGAAAGATTATAATGAAAGCAATCATAAAGATGAAGAATCAAATGAAGTAATAAAATCAGAACAAAAGAAAAGAAGCATATCTTGAACTTTTTTTGAATTGGACTGACCTTATTGAAAAGTATCCTAGAGTGCAGCTAGGTGACGTTGCCCCCTGTGTAAAAAACCCCATGAGCAGGCAACCCTATGCTATGCACAGCAAGAGGGTGGCTGCAGGCCCTACAGTGGCAAGGCCCTGTGCCCAACACCCCGCTGGTGCCCAAACTCTTTGCTGTGCATGGTCAAATGGTATGTGCTGTGAGGGTTTGGGCACTAAGCCAAGCTCCTTACCACCCCACCCCCCACCAAATGGTGCTCAATCCCTTGCTGCACAGCCCGGAGGTAGGCACATAGACTATTGCCCAAAATCCCATGGGGAAGAAGGGATACTATTTGATGTTACAATATAAAGAGTGTATTTTTTAAATAAGGCAGACCTACTAACCAAATTATGAAAATCGGGCCTATTGGCTTTATGAAAGGGTTAGCACATCAACATACATGAAACAGGTCTAAAAGCAACCACAAGAGGGTCTTGCACTCCACTGAAGATTATAAATCTGCGGCAAGGAATGCTTAAAAAATTATGGTAAGCTCTCCTAGGGGTAATGGATTTAATGACCCAGGAGACTTACTGTTTTTTTATATTGCTTGGTTGGCTGCTGCACTTCCTCCAGCTTCCACAACAATAAAAAAAATGCTTGGGGACCCCTCATGGCTCGAATGAATGAATAATAAGCTCCTGCATGTCCTCGCTTAGAGAAGTGAATAATAATTGAGTGGCTTCTACCACTCATGACTTGATCTATGACATGATTGATAACATCATTGCAAATTTTGAAACTACATAATTTATGACAGCACGGTGTATGGCGAGGGGACCAATTTTTGTTCTTTCAGTGAAGATATATTTATATATAATTACCTAGTGGCGGTTGCCATTAGGTAGCTATAGTTAGATCTGCTTTTCCATAGAAGGAGCATTTTTTGGTTTGCTAATAACTGTGGCCCTGTTTGACGAATCCTCACAAACATTTTCCAAAACCAGGTTCATCCACCTCAGCTCCTGCCTGGAAAGAGTCGGAGTGATCTGTCAGGTGGAGTCAGAGAAAAAAGGAGCGTCCCAAAATGCAAAATCCCCATGCATTTTTCATAGACTTGTTTTAGACGGACTACAGCAACACTGCTGAACGGAATGACACCAAATTTGACAGGAAGCTAGATCCTGGTATGCAGATTGTGCTTTTTGTGATATGATATACATCCATTCAGTAGTTTTTGATATATTAAGGGTCAAAAGTATAAATATGTGGATGGTTGGGCTTGCAAGAGTCTCAGAAACTCTTGTGGTAGCACCAATTTAAAAATAGAACATTCTCTTTGGCCCAGAAAGCTTTATTTCATGTGGGCCATCTCGCTTCTGAAGTAGTCAGACTCCTGCGAGAGCAAGCGCTCAGATTGGCTGTAAGCAACGTGAGAAAAATGTTGCTGGCAGCCATGACAGGACTCAGAGACTTAGTACCCTGTCCTTAAGTTACAAAAAAACTGTAAGGGGGCAGGGTAGGGTAGGGATAGGGTAGGGTCAGGGTAGGGATTCCTTGACCCCTTTAGCCCTATTATTTAACATCTATGTGCTACCACAGGCTAAAGTCATCAGAGCACATGGTTTTGAAATCCTATCATATGCTAATGACACTCAGTTGGTGGTCTCCATTGATGAGGATCTTGACAAAATGAAGAACTGCTTTGCGGCTGTAATGAAGGCTATTATCAAGTGGGTGGCGGACAGCTTTCTCTAGCGGAATCCAGGTAAAATAGAGCGTATCTCATTTAGGAAATCTCAAATCCTATGGACTCCGGATTGGTGACCATGGGAGTTAGGCAAGGCCCAGTCTCCAAGCAATATTGTAAAAACCTTGGAATCTAGGTAGATTTTGAACTTAATATGAAAGCACAAGTTCTATCTACAACTGGCACTTATTTCCACATGCTACGATTACTGAAGAAGTCTTTGCCATTCCTCCCCCAGAGATCAGAAAGATCCTGGTTCAGGCTCTTGTTGTGAGCCGGCTGGACTATGGCAATGCTTTTTAGCTGCTGCCAATAAGCCATTACTGTCAAAACCGCAGGTTGTACAAAACACAGCATCACGGTTGATTTGCAATCGACTGCCCAGTACAGCCTCTGCTCCTCTCTTAAAATCACTAAATTGGCTATTCAAATTGTGCTGTCCAACCTATAAATCATTGCAGGGTAAAGGTCCCTTATACCTTAGCCAGAAACTGAAACAATATCACCCCACTAGGAATTTGCGTTACAGTGAGAAGAAGCTGTTGGTGGTCCCTCAAACTCAACATGTTAAATGGGATTGGCAGATCCTTTTCTTACCTGCCACCCTCCCTACGAACAAACTACCTCTCACAGTTCGAACCTGCCCAGATTACAATAAACAAGTTCGAACCTGCCCAGATTACAATAAATTCAGGAAAGCTTTAAAACTGCACTGTTTTAGGATTCAGACTAGATACCATGGCTGGAGTGATTAGAGTGTGCATGAATCATTAATTTGTGCATTCATTCTTTGGGGGAGCCAGAGGGACCCTAACTGGGGTCAAAAGGAAAAAAAACAGCAAAAAAAGCCAAAATCCTGCGAGACTATTGCGGGATTGGAAATAAAAAATTGCCCTCAGGCTGTTTTCTAAAGAGAAGGGGGATACGGGGCCCCTTCCCTAAACCACCAGAGGCCCTGGGAGCTCACCTCCAGGGATGATATTACCTTACAAAGGGAGGGGCCCTCCTCCCCATGCCTGCAGCAGCCCCGGGGAGCCCACATTTGCCTATATAGGTAGGGGGACAACCATTTATAACTGGCCCATCTCCGAGCATGGAAAGGACCTGGGAGTCCTCCCCCTGGGCTGATTACTTTAAGGGATGGGGCATGCAGCCGCCTCTCTGAGCCATTAATGGCTCAGATACTATATCCCAGGGGCCACCTACGTCCAATATCCTTTATTTAAAAGGGCCTAACAAGGCTCAGGGATGGGTGCCTGGGGTCAATAACGACTTGGGGAGGGGGTGTTCCTTTCTCCCCTTAAAAAAATACATGGCCCTGAGGATGGATCCGCAGATCCTAAGGAGGCTAATGGAAGCGTACCGTGTGGACCCCTCCTCTTTAAAAAAAAAACAACAGCCCTGGGAAATGGGGTGCCCAGGACTACACCCCTATTGCCAATCCTCCACTCCCCATATCCGACATGATGTCATAAATGATGTTATAGTATACATAATATACTTTTACTTTACTTTACTTTAGACTCATTTGTATGGCGCACAAATCATCCCCGGGGGATCTCTCAGCGTCAGAGAAGAGAGACCATGTATGAAATGAGATCTTTAAAATAGCATTGTCTTTAGCATTTGTTTTTAATTGAGATAGATTGGGGCAGGCACGAATATGTTCAGGGAGCCCCTTTCAATGTCTAGGGGCCAGATAAGAAAATGCACGACCACCCATTTTGGCTTTCCATATTCTCCCCATGCAGAGCCTACTGCGATTGCATGCGTGCTACTTCGTGTTTAGCTTGTGCATGAGAAAGATGGAGGGTCCTAAAACACAAAACCACCATGCATTTTCCATAGACTTCTTGAAGACAGGCAACAACAAAACTGCTTAACGGAATGGCACTAAATTCGGCAAGAAGCTTGATCCTGGTCCGCATATTGTGTTTTTGTGATTTGGTATAAATCAGTACAGTATTTTTTGAGATATTAAGGGTCACAAAAATATAGATATTTGGATGGTTGGACTCACAAGAGTCTCAGAGACTCTCGCTGGAGCACCAGTTTAAAAATTGAGCATCTCTTTTGCCCAAAGAGCTTTATTTCCCTTCGGTAATTTTGCTTCCGCAAGAGTCAGTCTCCCGCAAGAGCTAGCGCTCTGATTTGCTGCCTGCAACATGAGAAAAATGTTGCTGACAGCTTAGTCCCCTGTTCTGAAGTTACAAAAAATATATATAAGGGGGCAGGTAAGGGAGTCCTTGACTCCTATGCCTCATGTGGCTGTGTGACCCCCTCGCCCTGCAGAATGTTGGTGGTCCCCAGGGAATAGGGTTACTGGGCCTTGTGCTCCTTGTGATCCCATGGGCAAGTATTGGCCCATATAATGGGAGCTGTGTGCCCCCTTCCTCTACTGATGTCACCGGACCCTGGGGGATGGATTCCCAGGGGTCAAAGTTGGCTAAGCGAGTGGGATTGCATGGCCCACTCCTCCTAAAAATTGGACTGGGCCCTGAGGGATGGGGTCTCTGGGGCCCAAATCAAATCAGAGAGGGGTGCCATTTACCATCCTTCTCCTAATATTAACACCAGGCCTTGGGGGATGAAGTCAGCCCGGGAAGGGCAACCACATGCCCCCTCCTCATGTAAATTATACTGGGACACGAGGGATGGGGTGCTTGGGTTCAAAGTCATCTGGGAAGGTGGGCTGTGTGCCCCTCCCCCTCAAAAGAAATCCAGGCCCCGGGAAATGGGTACTTAGGGCCAAAACGGCCCATGGAGGGGTGCTTCATGCCTCCTTCCCCTGAAAATTATGCCAGGCCCCAGGGGACTGGGTCCTCTGGCCCAAAATTGGCTTGGAGTGGTGGGCCATGGGCACCCCCTGCTCTTTATTTAAAAGAGTGGCCCTGTAAATGGGGTCCCAGAGCCTTACAAGGATCAGGAGGGGGCCACATGGCACTCTTCCCCTTTAATTGAATAGTGGCTCTGGGGGATGGGCTCCCCAGGGCCGATAACAGCCCAGGAAGACTGGCCCCTCCCTTTAAAAAATAACCTGCCCTGGGGAATAGGGTCCTCAGAGCCTAAAGAGGCTAAAGGAGGGAGTGCCACATGGCTCCCTCCCCAATATTTTTAGACATGGTCCTGTGGGATGGGATCCAGAGGACCTACAAAGGCTCAGCGAGGGGGCTGCCAGGCCCCCCTATGCTTTATTAAAAAAGCAAACGGTCCCGGAGGATGTAGTTCCCCGGGCTAGGCCCTATGGCTAACCCCTCACTGCACATGGCCGAAATTCACTGAAAAAACAAAGTTTAAGGTAACGTCATAATTAGGGTAATTTATCAGTGACAACATTAATATTTTGAACAAACAAAACCACAGAAATTCACTAGTTATAACATACGCCCAATGCCATGCACTGCTTATGAACTCACATGTTACAATACACATCACATGTTTTATGACATCATGTATGACATCACTGATGACATCTCAAAATACATCAATGATGACATCACTGATCCATTAATGTCTCAGTGAGGGGGCCCCTCTCCATTTTGTAAAATTTCAACCCTGGTAGTGGGTTTCCGGGGGTCTTTAATGGCTCAGGAAGGGGGCCGTGCACCCCACTTCCCCATACAAACAGATTTTGGCCCCAGGTTGGGCTTTCCAGGGCCTTTGTAAGCTCTTGGAGGGGGCCGTACAGCTCATCTCCCCATATAAACACATTTTAGTCCTGGGGTGGGCTCCCCGTGGCCTCTGGTGGTTCAGAGTGGAGTGCTCTGCAGCCCCCTTCGCCTTTATAACTACAGCCCTGGGGGAGGGCTCCCCAGGGCATAAGTTTCATAAATGCAGCCAGGCCGTTTTTCTTGATCCTTCAGTCATCCCATAGGATCTAAGCATTTGCCAATTTATTTCTATTCGACCCCAATGCCTCTGACTTAGCTGAGTCACAAAACAAAATGCAAAAAAAACATAAGGGGCAGGCTAGAGATACCCTGACTTCCTAGGCCTTGTGGGGGGCTGCCCCCCTCCCGGGCCATATCCAACCCCGGGAATCACCACCTCCCCAGGCCAGGCCATGCATTTGAAAGGGAGGGGGGTCTTTCAGTCCCTCTCCCGGAGCCATCCCCAAGGGCCAAGCCCAGCTATGCCCCAGGGTGCCTGGTCCTAGGACATAGTGGTTTCCCTGTCTGCATTAGAAAACCTCTATTTTCTCTCTCTTGCCGGGACCAATTTAAAGCTCCTGCCAGCTGGGAGCAGACTTCGTGTTTGCTCTCGCTTGGCGAGAGCTTTAAATTGCTCCCACTAGGCGAGACCAAGAACGAAGTCCACTCCCAGCTGGCAGGTGCTTCAAAATGCTCTTGCCAGCTAGGATAGGACTTTTAATCTGTTTCATCGTGACAGCGGGCAGGGAAACAGATGAAAAAATTGCTCCCTTGTGCAAGGAGCATCGTTGTTTGCTGCTCACTGCGTGTTGGAGCAATACCTACTCCAGGAAGTGGGGAGCTGGCAAGGACCACAAGGGCAGTGGGGGTCCCCCCGCAGTTCCCAAAAAGAACATGGTTGGTGCCTTGAGTGGGTACCCTGGCACCCACCCTTAGTTGGTGGAAATTCACCTCTTGCAGTCTTGTTCTCTTGTCTAGATGATGATTCATTCTATTACAGATGTATGGGTGAAGACCCTCAAGGAATAATCATATTTCGAAAATCATTCACATACAGGGTCACTGGAGAAATTACCTTTTAGCCCTTTACATTACTGTTTACCTACCGAGGTAGCACTTGCTACTCAACCAGTAGAAAGTACTCCAATTGGGTAGACATTTTGTGCAAAACAGTGGACTATTCTTGTATGAAACGAGGTTCCGTTCGGGCACTGGTGTTCATTTCACAGAAATTAAACCTCAACAGGCAGCACTTTTAAAGTTGAAGCTCCAGTTGAAGGTCCACTTCTGTAAAGTACAAATTAGCCTACCTTCTTGGGCTTGGCAAAGACAAATCAAGTGTGTTTTCTCTGCAATTCCATATTGAAAAACGATCTGAAATCCTTAATGGAGGTGAATGCATCATTGATCTACTGAAGTGCAATCTGTTCTGTAGTGACTGTGCTGAGTGGTTTCTTTTTTTCATCTCCCGGTGAGCGCAGAGTCTATGGTTCTCCCTTTCATTTACCCTGAGTATGCAAATGCTCCAAATCATCTGCAAGCTCCTGAGGTTCCGTGACAATTGTAAGTGGTGTTTTCGACTCGTACGAATATGGTCGAGTCTAGTATCTATGAACCGTAAATGACGAGTTTAGTAAGTGTGCGCAGTTTCCCTGTGCTAACTTAAACCGTTCGTTTGTTATGTGGGTTTCTCATCTGTACCCACGGGTTCCATCTTAGATACGGCATCCATTTTGTCTCTTGCCCTCAAGTAGCCAGCGAACGGACGCTGTCCGCTTCACGACCCTGGGACTTCCAAGATATGGCGGAAGACACATGTTCTTTGTAAGTGTCTTTATGACAAGGGGGATGCTACTGTAAGGCAGATGGCGCCGCTCGAGGCTCATCTTGCCGCACGGGCTTATTGTCTCAGCCGTGCATCTCATTAGGCACGTCCCTTTGATGCCTGTATCTCGTGCTTCTCGACACTCCCCTTTTACACCCTTTCCGATCTCCCCACTGTTTCCGTCTTCCTCTGCACCTGTCTTCGTTCCTATTTCGATCTACTTTACTGCTGATTGGAATTTGCTAATGGTGGGAAGATGGGTTTTTACAGTTGGGAACCGCCAAATGTTTCCGCACTTATGTTCCGGACTTTGTGTGTTTCAAAGTGATCTAAACGACCCCTCTGAGAGCGACTTGTGGGAACCAGGTTGTAAACTATTGTGTATCATGTTATCCTATGGGTAAAAACTGTATAAAAGGAGCGATCCACAAATACAATTTGAAGCAGTCTCCCCGAACTACACTCGATGTACTTCCTGTGACTTCTGTGTTCCCTGCAGTAAATAAACCTTGACTCTTTGACGCCGAAGGAAGTGTCCCGTGTCTCTGTGACTTGTACGCCGGAGCAGGTTACCCACGAAGGTTTCAGGTGTTGTGCCCTGGCACCGCTGGGTCCAAAAGAACCCAGTCCTTCAGTTGGCGCCCGACGTGGGGCTGCATCAGTGGTACCGGTCCAAGCCCGACGATCGTGAGGAACTTCGTGTGAAATCTCCGAGGGAAGGTGCACCCCGCTTCATCGATCCTGTTGTCGAAATAAGTGGCCCGAAGACTTTTCCCGCGAAGATTCCCGCCTCCTAACGGCTGCGACGGACTGCTGCCCTGACTGTAGACCTGTTTTGGCGCCTGGCGTAGACCTTGGTATAGCGAGACGATTGACGGGCCTTCCTGAGGACGCCATTGTTCTTTGAGTTAAGTATTTGTGGGTCGCTCCCAGAGTTCTTGGTTGTAGACACTTTAGCGAGTGTCTTTGTTGTAAACACTAGTGTTCTTTGTTGTACACGCTGTGTGAGTGTTTTTGTCGGTGACACTTTGCTAGCGTACTTTGTTGTTGTTGTATTTGTTTGACGACTGCAGCCGCCAAAGACCGAGGGTTTAGTTCTTTGCTGGGACTTGGTAAATCCCGAAATCCCGTAACCCTTGAAGTTTGTGAAACTCGGCTAGTGTGCAAGATGCCTGGTCGCAGTACTTTGTTCAGTTGCTTTAGACCTTGTGGTGCGGATTCCCTGCTGGAGGACTCGTGTCCGATACCTCCGGTTGGAACTCCTACTTATGATTTATATAGCAAACATGGGCTAGGCCCGATTGCTTTTAACGATTATTGGATAAAATATACAAAGAAAGACGGCGATCTTCGCTGGCCACCTCACGGTAGCTTCGAAGCGTCGATCTTAGATAATTTGGAAATAAAGTTGTTCGAACGTAAATCAAGGCCGGCCATGTTTGATGCCTTTCGGTTGTGGCGTAAAGAAGCCCGACAGAAAGAAATCAGACAAAATAAACGCAGTGAGCGAGATAATGTTGCTACTATAGTGAAGAAAGCTGAGCAGTTTCAGCGTGATAAGGAGGATAAGGATAAGGAAGTGTTTGAGAGGCTACAGCGTATGTCCATAGACAAATGCTATCCTGCTTTGCCTACGGAGTCGGATAAGAAGGAAGAGGCAGTTGAGGATTCTTTAATGTCCTATCTTATGAAGTCGCCACCTCCGTACGTACAGGGTATCGCAGCTCCTGTGGTCCCTGCCGTACCTGTTCTTCCACCTGTTATTCCTCCACCTGTTCCTCAACCTGCACCCGCTCTTCCGACTGTTCCTGCTCCTTTGCCTGGTTCTATTCCTACTGCTCCTCCGCTTCCACATACTCCTGTTCCCGCTACTGCTCCTGTGTTGTTAACCCCTGTTGTTGCTAATGTTTCTACTCCTTCTCTTGTTAGTCCTGTATCTTATTCTTCTCCCTCTACTCGTAATCGTGACTCTCCCATTGCGACAAACTTCTTTCAGTCGTTCGGACCTGTTTTTGGGTCTGCTGGTTCTGATGGTCCTCAGAGACGTAGTCAGCTTCCTGGTAATAGAGAACGTGTTGCGCTATACAATATGGCGATGGGTTGGATGATAAACCCTGTTAGAAATCCACCACGTGTTGTCCTCGAAACGTTTGATCAATTCAACATACCTACTCAGAGGTATGTGTTTGATGAAATGTGCAAGTTCTTACATGATCAGATAGTGGCCGTTGCGCCTGACGAGGTGCTGTCCGCCCTGTCCGAACTTCGGCTTCAGTTCGCAAGTGGACTGATAGTCGACACTAATGTCCGACGTGCTATTGAGCGGTTGCTATCTCTTCGTCCCGCTCCTATTCCTCATGCATTGTTCGTTGAGGACATTGAGAAAGGAGATGGGTCTGGCCAATATCCTATGCGTGAAGTTCCGCCAGTTTGGATACCCGCTGATAATACTAATGTTAATGCTCCAGTGGCGGCGCATTTCCAGAGAGTGTGGATACACCTCCCTTGGAAACGATCGGAAGTGCTTCAGGTGAAACAAACTTTGCCTGATCCTCGCAAAAATCCTGCGGGGTATTACAAAGAATTATCACAGCTTGTGGATGCTACGATAATGAATCTGGCCGATATCGACATGTTGTTTGGCAATGTCGTACCGCAACCGGTATGGGCAAAGATTCGTCACCAAGATCACGAGAATGAATTAGGTGGTGATTGGGCTGCCATTACAGCGGCAGACGCTGGACAAGTGGCTGCTACTAAACCCGATCAGTTGATTGAACTTCTTCCCCAACGAATCATTACATTAATGAAAACGCTTATGCCAGCTATGAAGGTAAATTGGGACAAGTTGTCAGCCTGTAAGCAGAAGAAAGATGAGAGTGTTTCAGACTTCTTTACGAGGTTCGAGGAAACATTCGTTGATCATAGTGGGCAGGATATGGGTACTGAGGGTGGACAGAGGTTGTTTGTAGATAAATTCGTATCGAACTTATTGCCCGACTTGTGCACTAAATTAAAGAATTCAGAGAGTGCGTGGGCTGTCTCTACCTCAGCTCAGATATTGGCTACGGCACAATATTATGAGAATAGAGAAAAAGAGGAAAATGACCGTGCCGATAAGAAAACGAAAGAGCTGAAAACTAAAGTGTTGTTACAACAAGCATATCCGCCGCGTTCTAATCAGAATGCGCCTCAGCAGAATAGATCGCAGTCGCAATCGAATCGATCGCAGCCGCGTAATGATTCCTCTTTTCAAAGATCTTCGCTAGGGTACAATCAATGTGCTTATTGTAGACAGGAGGGACACATTAAATTCAATTGTCCTGCTTTAAATGACCGTAGTGGTGGTAATTCGTCTAGAGGAGGTCGTGGTGGTCCACAGCACGCATCACGTGGTAGAGGTTGTGGTGCTCAGAACGACCGTTCTGACAATTCATCTAATTCTAATAACTGTTTCGATCAACGTGGATCATCGCAAGGACGATCTGCGCAGTACAATGTAGACGATTATTACGTCGATCAGGGAACTGACGATAGTAATTACTAGGACAGCCAAAGACAAGGAGAGGGAGTGGTATCAGTTCCGGTTGATCAGAGAGGGCCTTACGTCGCAGTTGCTACATCGGGCGTCGTTGAGCCTTTTCTGTTGGACACTGGTGCAGCGAAAAGTTCTATCATGCATTCGAAACTCCCTGGCGCACCTTTGTCTGGCTTAACAAATGTCTCCGTTGGATTCTCTGGCGCCCCCGTTAGCAATCCAGTTTCGCGCCCTTTGCCCCTTAAAATTGGGCCTCGTGAGCTCGAAGCTCCATTGATTTTGTCTACTGGTTGTGGCGAAAATCTTTTGGGTCTGGATTTGCTTAAACGTTTGTATGCAACTTTGTATTGTTCTCCTGCGGGTGTAAAGCTTACGTTAGGAGAGAGAGTAGTCTCTCCCATGTACTTGTCTCTTGATAAGCTTCCACCGGAATTGGATTCTCTCCCCGCGTCTTTGTGGGCGACGGGTCCAAATGATGTGGGCCTACTTGATATCTCCCCTTATGTTGTTCAGTTGAAATCGAATGTGCGATTGCCACGTATTCCCCAATACCGTATCTCACTTGATGGTGAACGAGCTTTGTTAGCGATCATCTATGATTTGATCGAGAAAGATGTCATTGAAGAAACTCGGGGAAACGTGTGCAATAGTCCTGTACTGCCCATTCTTAAACGCACTGATCCTACCAAACCGCCTGTTTATCGTTTTGTTATCGATTTACGGGAGGTAAATAAAATTGTGGTTCCTCAATTCCCTGTTGTGCCTGACATTACGGCGCTGCTGACTCTGATTCCAGCTACAGCTTCATGGTTCTCGGTGATTGATTTGAAAAATGCGTTTTTCAGCATCCCGATTGCCGAAGAGAGCAGGGACCTTTTCGGTTTCTCTCTTGGTGGACGTAGCTTCCGGTTCAAACGCGCTCCTCAGGGCTACTGTGAAAGTCCATCGATTTACAGTCAAGCTTTGAAGGGTCAACTAGATGCGTTTAGGTTGCCGGTTGGTGCGGCTTTAATCCAATACGTCGATGACCTATTGGTGGCTGCCGATACTCAGGACATTTGCAAAATTGCTACAGTGTCGCTGCTGCAACATCTCTGTGAGTTAAATCACAAGGTGTCACCTTCTAAACTCCAATATTGTTGTCAAGAAGTAACCTACCTAGGTCACTTATTGTCAAAGGAGGGAAGGAGATTGACCCCAGAGAGAATTGCAGCGATTGCGCGCATGGCTGTGCCACAAACCCAAAGAGATGTGCGTGCCTTTCTAGGTATCACGTCGTACTGTAGGCAGTGGATTCCTAATTTTTCATTGCTAGCGAAACCATTGGTGGCTCTTACGTGCAAGGATGTTTCGACTCCTTTACCATGGACGGAAGAATGTCAGAAAAGTTTTTCTGAATTACGTGATTCATTGTGTTCGGCTCCTGTGTTAGGTACCCCTGATTACAGTAAACCGTTCACGTTATATGTCCACGAGAGGGAAGGTTGTGCTTTAAGCGTCTTAACGCAACCTTTTGGTGGTAAACAACGTCCATGTGCATATTTTTCCTCGACCTTAGACCCAGTAGCTAGAGCATTGCCGAGTTGTTTGAGAGCAACTGCGGCAGCTGCGGTCTCCATCCGACAATCAGCAGGATTGGTCATGGATAATATGCTTACGGTGATGGTTCCGCATGCAGTCGATACTCTGTTGAATCGTACGAAAACCCAGCACTTGACGAGTGCGAGGTTGTCTGGGTACGAATTGACGCTCTTGGCAAGCCACATTCAGATAAAACGTTGTAATGTCCTCAATCCGGCAACTTTGTTACCAATTAGTGCAGAGTCAGATGCAGTAACAGAACATGACTGTTACTTGCGGACAGAAGAGGAAACAAAAGGTCGAGTGGACCTTAAAAACACCCCATTGGAAGACCCTGATGGCATCCTGTATGTGGATGGGTCATGTTTTAAATTGCCGAATGGTGATGTGACTACTGCTTATGCTGTGGTGACATTGAATACTGTTGTTGAGACTGCAAGATTGAATCAGAATTCTGCCCAAGCTGCAGAGCTGATTGCTCTTACTAGAGCATGTGTATTAGCAAAAGGGAAACGTGTGAATGTGTACACCGATAGTCAGTATGCTTTCGGTGTAGCGCATAGTTTTGGACGATTGTGGCGAGAACGTGGTTTCTTGACGTCGCATGGCATGAAAATACAGCATGGCCAGCTTGTGAACGATCTTTTGGATGCATTGACTTTGCCTGCTCAAGTTGCAATTGTTAAGTGTAGTGCGCATCGTAAAGTGACAGATGATGTTGGTCGTGGTAATGCGTTTGCAGACGAGATTGCTAAGGAGACTGCCCGGAACCTTAGCACTCGAATGTATGTGACGAATTCGGTTAGGTGGCCTACAGAATCGAGTACGTGTGAAAATACTATAGAGAGTGTGAAAGCAATTCAGAATGAGGCCACCGACACTGAAAAGATGAAGTGGAAAGAAAGTACGGGAAGGTTGGATGTGAATGGTTGCTGGATTGATTTGTCGGATCAGAAAAGATGGATGTTGCCTGATGCGTATGTACTGGCCGTTGTGCAAATGGCACATGGATTAGCACATATTAGCGCGAAAGGTATTTGCAAGTTGCTGGCTGATGTGTGGAAGAATGATGGAATTACGAAGTGTGCAGAACGTTTGGTGAAGAATTGTATGGTGTGTATAATGTACAATCCTGGCAAAGGAACCCCAACTCCCCCTGGCAGTTTTGCTCCTCCTTCGTATCCCTTTGAGGTGATCCAATTGGACTTCATCCATATGGAGCGATGCAATAACCTGAAATACGTTTTGGTTGTGGTTTGCGCATTCTCCCGATGGATCGAGGCCTATCCCCTCAAAGACAATACTGCTTTGTCTACTGCGAAAATCCTACTGAAGGAATACTTTCCTCGGTACGGAATGCCTAGAGTCGTGTGGTCAGATAACGGAAGTGAGTTTGTTGGAAGTGTGATGAAGAGTGTGTGTAAGGGCCTTGGAATTAATCAGAAATTCCATAGCGCCAATCATCCCCAGTCAGCTGGATTGGTTGAAGGGTACAATGGCACCCTTAAACTGAAATTAGCGAAGATTCAAGCTACGACTGGACTTTCGTGGCCTGATGCTTTGCCTCTAGCATTACTGTCAACTAGGGCGACTGTACACTCCCGAATAGGGCTTAGTCCCTATGAAATAGTGTTCGGCCGTCCTGCGAATGTGTGGGGGGTTCCTAGGCCAGGTATATTCTCTGATCTTGAGTTTCCGATGTTGATTGATTACTTACATGACTTGACTGCTAAACTGAGGTTAATTCATCAACAGGTTTACGACGCCTTGCCGACGCAGACGGAGGGTCCAGGCCACCAGCTCCAGCCCGGAGATTGGGTAGTTACCCGAAATTTTTCACGCAAAAACAATCTGGACCCCCGTTTCACCGGACCTTACCAGGTGCTCCTGGCCACGAGGACTGCCGTTCGTCTTGAGGGGCGGAAGAATTGGGTACATGCTACCCATTGTAAGCGAGTCCCTATTCCTTTGCCGGCAGACCCGTGGATAAGGAAAGGCATTGCGTCAACAGAGACAGAAACATTGCCGGCGTTTGTACCTTTTAGCGACGCACAGCTTGTTGAAGAACCCTCAGCGCAGCAGAAAGCCACTGTTGAACATTTGTCAGCAAAAGACTCAAGACCAGACCAACGAACTGATCAGCAGGACGCTGTCTCTTCAATAGATCCTTTGTTTGACGAGCAGACACGTCCAGGGAAACATCGATATTCTTTGCGTTCTCATACTAAGGACAAATAAAATTTGCTTGCTTTGCTGAAATTGACAACTGCAATATCCTCGTTTCCCATGATCAACTTTGAACAATCGTATCATTGAATTGTTTTTGTACATATATCAAGCTACTCTTTGTATCTTTTTCCTTCCACAGCGGAAAAATATTGTGCTAATATATACATATTGTGTATTGAGGGCCGTAGGGCCGCGCGCGTACTTCCTTCTGGACAGTAGGTCTTGACGCTAGGTTAAAGACCGTCGGTTCCTAGGAACTCCTGGGGATTGACTATTGCTGCACAGAACGAAGTGCGTCAAGAAACGTTGCGGACGGTCGTAGGGAAATGGCATTTTCGAAGCTGAATGATTTGGAAGGAGCTCAGGCATATAGAGTCAAGCTGCAGAAACTTAGTCGTACGAAATGTTTTGTATCCCAATTGTTTGTTTTGTTTTTAACTGCTTCTGCATTTTTGGCGGGTGGGGTGTATTACACTATGTCCTACTTCTTACTTCCTACCCCTACTCCTACTCCTTACCCTAACCTTACTTCTACTGCTTCTCCCCATTCCTTTCACATGTTACCAGAACACGAACAGGCTAGACGTGTAGAATTCCGCAATAATTCCTTTATCCAGCTCCTCCATCAGCATCAGTTAGTGGTTAACACTACTAATTGTTGGGTGTGTGGGTTGATGCCACATACTACGGGTAAGGGAATTCCATATCTGGTGTTACCGTATAGTTCCCAAGGGTCAGCTCGAGCATTCCAAACAATGCTTCGAAGCGCACTGGGTTTCCACCCCACTCCAGAACAACGTTCCCCCAACGCTGGTCCTACCTCGTATCAGTGGGTGCTATCGATGGCTATAGAGGATATGGAAGATGAGATCCATGATCCTTTTCTTATCCCTAAAGAAGAGGTACAAGCCTATAAGGTCCTAAGTAGAGGGGAATATAGTATGTTCACTAATGAAAAGCAGCTTAAAAGCTCGTCTCCAATATGGGTCGTACCCCACACTGGTAATCTTTGTCTTGTGGGTCGTGGCTCGCAAGCCTCACTTGGAGTAAGTGCTTGCACTGAAAGTTATGTTCTGCCAATGTCCCCGTCCCCTGTGTTTCTGGCTGCCAAGGGTACATACTTTATCTGTCATGATCGTGCATATACATGGTTGCCCGCAGACTTCATGGGCTCATGTTTCGTTGCAAATCTGTTGCCTCCGACGTTTACTGTAGATGCCGATTATCATAAGACTAGAATAGTACGAGGCGTAATTAGCGAAGAGGATACTGCCGGTCAAGAGGCAGGAGACTTTTTCAAGGGTTTCCTCCCGTTTTGGGGACCTATGGTTAATAGTAGGAACCTGAGACATTTGACTCGAGTGGTAGAATCGACAGCTAACATTACTGCCAGTGCCCTTGGTAATATCACCACAGAACTTCAGGCGGAGAGACTTATGACATTACAAAACCGTATGGTTTTAGATGTTGTCTTGGCAGATCGCGGTGGGGTATGTAAAGTGATCCATTCGAGCTGTTGCATTTTCATTCCAGATAATGCTCCTACTGTCTATCAAGCCATCTCGAAGTTGCATAAGATCTCCGAATCCATACACGTGGATGTAGGGGATTGGACGCTACTTGGTTGGTTTTGGGGCCTGGTGTCGACTTGGGGTTGGAAGATTCTGACGATCATCGGGGTTGTGGTAGTGTTCCTGTTCACGTGTTGCCTTTGTGTGCAGTGTGGTCCTGCCTTATGTGGCCTCTGTGCTACAACGTGTATGAGACAACCATCTGTTACCAAGGGGACTCGATCGGACAGAGCTATGCTACAACGACATCTTGATGGTCTGATGAATATCGAGTATGATTCCGACTAGTGCTTGCCTACATGAGGGCAAAAGGAGCGTCTGAGGTTCCGTGACAATTGTAAGTGGTGTTTTCGACTCGTACGAATATGGTCGAGTCTAGTATCTATGAACCGTAAATGACGAGTTTAGTAAGTGTGCGCAGTTTCCCTGTGCTAACTTAAACCGTTCGTTTGTTATGTGGGTTTCTCATCTGTACCCACGGGTTCCATCTTAGATACGGCATCCATTTTGTCTCTTGCCCTCAAGTAGCCAGCGAACGGACGCTGTCCGCTTCACGACCCTGGGACTTCCAAGATATGGCGGAAGACACATGTTCTTTGTAAGTGTCTTTATGACAAGGGGGATGCTACTGTAAGGCAGATGGCGCCGCTCGAGGCTCATCTTGCCGCACGGGCTTATTGTCTCAGCCGTGCATCTCATTAGGCACGTCCCTTTGATGCCTGTATCTCGTGCTTCTCGACACTCCCCTTTTACACCCTTTCCGATCTCCCCACTGTTTCCGTCTTCCTCTGCACCTGTCTTCGTTCCTATTTCGATCTACTTTACTGCTGATTGGAATTTGCTAATGGTGGGAAGATGGGTTTTTACAGTTGGGAACCGCCAAATGTTTCCGCACTTATGTTCCGGACTTTGTGTGTTTCAAAGTGATCTAAACGACCCCTCTGAGAGCGACTTGTGGGAACCAGGTTGTAAACTATTGTGTATCATGTTATCCTATGGGTAAAAACTGTATAAAAGGAGCGATCCACAAATACAATTTGAAGCAGTCTCCCCGAACTACACTCGATGTACTTCCTGTGACTTCTGTGTTCCCTGCAGTAAATAAACCTTGACTCTTTGACGCCGAAGGAAGTGTCCCGTGTCTCTGTGACTTGTACGCCGGAGCAGGTTACCCACGAAGGTTTCAGGTGTTGTGCCCTGGCACCGCTGGGTCCAAAAG
Source organism: Lissotriton vulgaris (assembly GCF_964263255.1). NCBI lineage: Eukaryota > Metazoa > Chordata > Amphibia > Caudata > Salamandridae > Lissotriton > Lissotriton vulgaris. Next base: position 693,827,361 of record NC_141687.1, on the reverse strand, counting down.
AACCCAGTCCTTCACTCCGACCGTTTGACCCCGCCCTGTTTTCCTTAGTAGTATGCAAAGGTCTTGCCGCCTTTTCCCACAGTGATGGACAGCTCACCAAAAGGCCACCATTGGTGTTTCTTGCTGATTTGGTGATGCTTTTTAAATGCAGAAAAATATGAGAACATCTCCACCAAATGAAGAAGCACTTACTTCATATAGTTAAGAAGAAGTACACTTGTTTGGTTTAGATTCATCCCTTTGTACTCTTTTCATCTTCTCTATACTAAGGTTCATATTATCACAGATTTCTGGAAGAAGATGCTTGAGGAAATCAGCCCAGGTGGGGGGCTGCATGTGGGGAATTGGCCGCAGGACCAGGTCACCGGAAAGAACATGTGAGCAAGCCCCTGCCGCACATGGTCAAATGGCACTAAAGCACTCCTATCTGGAGCTTTTTGCTCTTTAGCTGGAGTGCAAGGCACTCTTTTGGTTGTTTTTATACCTGCTTCATGTAAGTTGATATGCTGACCCCTTCATAAGAGCAAAAGTCTCACTTTTTATAATTTGGTCACTAGGTCTGCCATATTGCAAAATACACCCTTTATATTGTAACATTACATAGGAGTTTGGTGCTTTGCTCTGCAGCAAGGCGTTAGGTACCATTGGGGGATTAGGTGCTTGGGTAAGTGCCCAAACCCTCGCAACATATGGCATTTTCCCATTCACATTGAGGATTTTGGACACCAGCTGGGTGTTGGGCACAGGGCACAGCCACCGGTAGGCACTGCAGCCAAACCCCCACTGTGCATGGTGTAGATTTTGCTGCCCCAGTCCCAGGCCAATAACTACCCTGTGGGCATTCTGCAGGGCAAGTGGGGCACTCATCCTGGGGACCCCCTGCCCTGGCCCTACAAACAGTCTGCAGGAGGGCACACAGCCCACATCCCTAGACTGATTTCTACCCAGGGACCTAATCCCCCCTGCAGAATGAAATAATTTTGTGTAACAGGACCTAGTGCAGGTTGGACTAAACATCCTATTTAAATATGGATGCCATATTTAGTAAAACGCAGTTGGTTAATTTAATGGATTGATCACATAACAGCGTTAACTTTGTGACTCACCAAATTTAAAGTGCAAGTGCCCTATCACATGTCGTGATAAACATAGAAGAATTACTTCCGTACATATTTTTGTCAATACATGATAAACTTGTTAATACAAAAAAATACCAGTACATAGCTTAGTAAAAGCATAAATGCAAAACAAATAAATATTTTTTTTTTTTAAAGAGAAGAATAAAAGGGAGAAAGAAATGGTTATCTAATGGAATTCATTGACTTGCTCAATCAAAGCATAAATGCACTCTCGAATTTCCAAAACCACTTTCTCATACCTCCTGGCTTAAATGCGTGTTAAAATTCAATATTTTATGTAACACTATAAGCCATTACTATCCCTATATCTTTGTACTGGCATAGGTTTGACAGTTATTCACTATAGATTGCATAAATGTACAATGAATCCTACTATAATTTGTTAATCGTAACATAGCATTGGGAACTTAAATAAAACTAAACCATAATATACCTTATAAGTGGAAAAATTTGTTAAAAGAGGTTATAAAGTGCATGTGCAAAACTAATTTTGTTAAAAAATGATTTTTTTTTTAATTGCTTAAAAGTTTACTACTGCCAGGTAACCACATAATCAAAATCATGGGCATTTGTGATGTTCAGTAGGAAAAGCAATATTTTAGAGATCAAATGCCTGTTACTCTCGAGGCTACAAGGATAAGATCGTAGGTATATATAAATTTGATCTGTTTGATCGTTGGGTGGTTGATTCCCACTAATGTATAAAATTAAATACAGACATATAAATATATAAATATATAAATACATACTGATTGTCAATAAATACATTTCAACTCCTAAAAGCACAACCTAAAACCATCTAAAAAAATATATATATATCCTATTACATAATACATCTATAAAAGGATTTAAAAAATCATTATTAGCTTATATTGAGAAACAATGGTACTTTTGTCAGGATAATTATGACTGGAAAGGTAAACCTGTTTTGTAGAGGGGCTCATTTAACCATTAATACAAATAGGTATAAAGATCTTCACTTGTTTTGAGCCCCCTGGATGTCTGGTGTCAAGTTCTAGAATATATCTTGTTTCCAAGCGTCTTAATTTTAAATCTCTATTTCCCCCTCTTTTTTGGGGCGGGACTGCATCTATGACAAAGTATTGCAAATGTTGCAGGCTGTTGTCATGATGGATTTTAAAATGTGTCGCCACAGGATAACCAGGGTCGCTGTTATTAATGGCCCTAATGTGTTGTAGTATGCGCTTGTGGACAGCGAGTTTGGGACTTCCTATATATAATACGTTACAGCAGCACTGTGAGACATGAACAGCATAATCAGTGCGACATGTCAAGTGCTGCTTTATGTCCTGAGCCCTATCACTAAAAGCAGACTGGTATGTGGTTCGAATAGAGCCATGTTGACAAGCTTTACAGCTAGAGCATTTGAAGAAGCCTTTTCTGGCTACCAGCCAGACGGTTTTCTCTTGCTCTTCTGGTTCTTTTTAACCAAAGCATTGGCCATAGAAGCTGCTCTTTTATATGTAATAGATGGCTGTTTGGGTAAAAGAGCCCCAATAACTGGGTCATCACGTTCAATTGGCCAGTTTTTCCTTATAATGGCTTGCAATTGTTTTTCCTGTCTGTAATAAGTGAGAATTAATCTAGTGGGCTCAGTAAATCCCTCACTTGTACCCTCATTACCTTTGTGGGGTTGTTTTTGTTTTCTCCTGTCCAATAAAATGTCCTTTCTACTAGATTTCCTAGATTTAATAATTGCTGTGTCAATAGAAGCGCTAGTATGCCCTCTCTCTAAAAATCGCTGTTTACATTCCCTCTGTTTGTCAATCATGTCATGTTCCTCACTGCAGATCCTGCGGATATGTAGCATCTCCCCATAGGGGATGCTATGTATTAAATGCGGGGGTGGAAGCTAGATGCATGAAGTAATGTATTGCCTGCCGTGGTCTTCCGATGCAATGAAGTGGTCATTTTATTTTCAATTATACTGACCTGCACATCTAGGAAAGCTATACTAGTATTACTGATATATTAAAAGTAAAATGCAGGTTTACATCATTGTTATTCAGTTGTGCAACAAAATCATAGCCTGCCTGTTCCGATCCTTGCCATATTATGAACAGATCATCAATAAATCTCATCCAACACACCACATTTTCTCTGTATATTGGTTCAAATTGCCTCATTGGGACCAGCTCCTCCCACAAGCCCATGAATAAATAGGCGTAGCTGGGGGAGAAGCTGGCCCCCATGGCAACTCCCTGAACCTGCTGAAACATTTGATTCTTAAAGATGAACACGTTGTTTTCTAGACCAAACAATAACATATCCATCAACATCTTGTTGTGTTGTGCATATTTCAGTGGTCTATTAGCTAAAAAGAACTCAACTGCTTTGAGACCATCTTGATTTCTTAATACCGAATATAGGGATGATACATCCAGGGCTAGTAAGTGCCCCCCTTTCCTGCCACTGTATGTCAGCAATTTTTCTGATAAAATCCCCAGTATCCTGTACAAAAGATTTCAGTTTAGGCGCATGGTCTTGCAGGAAAAGGTCTATGTATCGTGACATGTTTTCTAACAATCCATTGTTGGCTGCTATAATAGGTCTCCCTGGTGGTTTGGCAATGTTTCTATGGACCTTGGGAATAAAATACATTGAGGGAGTAACCGGGCTATCTGTTTTTAAATATTTGTATTCATCCATATTGATAAGGCCCATGCTCTTCCATGCCAAAAGTTTTGAATAAAACAAATTCTGGACTGCTTTGTATTTCAAGGGGGAGCTTCTCCGGTAACATTGGGCATCATTTAACTGAAGATAAGCTTCCTCTAAATAATCTTTTAACAGCCACAGCACAATATTCCCTCCTTTGTCTGAGCTTTTAATCACAACATTATTTTCTTTTTTCAATTTGTTTATCAATTGGTTGTATTTTCTTTCATGATTAGTCATTTTCCTTTTGTTTTTATTGATGGTCATGTTGAGTTTTTTTTTACCTGTGCCACTACCTGTTCATTAAAGACATCTATGGCATCCCTTGGCATGATAGGAGTGAATTTAGATTTGAGTTTGAAGGGCGTGGACGGTTTAGCACTCATGTTTGGTCTTAATGCCTGGCCCATATTGCCACTGCTTACAGATGGACTCATGCACAAGTCTTCTCCATTCCCTGCAGCCTCATATGCTAGCTCATGCAAATGTTCTAAAATCTCCAAATCAGTCACCAAGAGTTCCTGCGTTTCATCAGAACCGCTGGTTATTAACCCTATTTCTCCTCGTGAAGATCGTGCCTTCAGCTCGTGAAACTTTTTCAATTTCAACTTGCGGATAAATTTATAAATAGCTGCCCATGTTTGAGGGTAGTCAAAGTTAGACTCGGGGAAGTAGGAGAGTCCTAAAGATAACAATTGTTATATATATATTCTTTTTTTATTCTGAAGCAAAAGTGTTCATAAAAGATACAGTCGTACAAAATAGAGAAATATAAATACACAGCATGGAATAAAAACAATTCTTAAAATAATACATCACTAATTTTAAAAATAGTTAAAATCATAATATCTCAAAGAATCATAAACAGTACACATCATCGAACTAAGGAGCCTCATGAGCGCGGGCCTTGCACAGATTATTCAGTTCTAGCAAGCCGGGATCTGTAAGCGGCCCGCAGGAAACTTGTCACTGCACATAGGGAATGATCCTTTTGCAGCACCTGTAAATACAAAAGAGCCACTTTAGTATGCCTGAACTTCAGGCTCTTGAGAAGGGGCCAGCGAATTTGCCTTCTTGGCCAGGAGAAACCTTTGCACAGGAGTACGAAATGCAGCATGTCCTGTGAGGATCTAGAATCACAGCAACAGGGTCCTCTTTAATTTAGAGGGATCACTGACAAAATATCGACCTACAAAATATCGACCTACAGGAATATCGAGTCAAAAATATCGAGGGCAAGAATATCGACATCCTATCTACAACATGGTAAGTACAAAAATATATAAAAAATAATATAGATGTTAAAAATATCGATGTTAAAAATATTGTTTTTTTTTCTTTTATATGTACTGAACAATAAGTTGTAATAATCATTTTACTAATTTATAAATTAATGAAATATATTCTAAATTACAAATACATTTACAAACATAAAACAATAACATAAATAAAATGTAAAAAATATAAAAAATTAAATATACTTTTAAAATTAATTATATAAAACGTTGGATAGCGTAAGGGTAAAAATTACTATTCCCACTCCAGAGAGTGCAACAGTAGGGAAAGCGTTGGATAGCGTAGGGGTAAAAATTACTATTCCCACTCCAGAGAGTGCAACAGCAGGGAAAGCGTTGGATAGCGTAGGAGCAAAAATTATTATTCCCACTCCAGAGAGTGCATCAGTAGGGAAAGCGTTGAATAGCGTAGGAGTAAAAATTACTATTCCCACTCCAGAGAGTGCAACAGTAGGGAAAGCGTTGGATAGCGTAGGGGTCAAAATTACTGTTCACACTCCACAGAGTGCAACAGTAGGGAAAGCGTTGGATAGCGTAGGAGTAAAAATTACCATTCCCACTCCAGAGAGTGCAACAGTAGGGAAAGCGTTGGATAGCGTAGGGGTAAAAATTACTATTCCCACTCCAGAGAGTGCAACAGTAGGGAAAGCTTTGGATAGCGTAGGGGTAAAAATTACTATTCCCACTCCAGAGAGTGCAACAGTAGGGAAAGCGTTGGATAGCGTAGGAGTATAAATTACTATTCCCACTCCAGAGAGTGCAACAGTAGGGAAAGCGTTGGATAGCGTAGGAGTAAAAATTACTATTCCCACTCCACAGAGTGCAACAGTAGGGAAAGCATTGGATAGCGTTGGAGTAAAAATTACTATTCCCACTCCAGAGAGTGCAACAGCAGGGAAAGCGTTGGATAGCGTAGGGGTCAAAATTACTGTTCACACTCCACAGAGTGCAACAGTAGGGAAAGCGTTGGATAGCGTAGGAGTAAAAATTACCATTCCCACTCCAGAGAGTGCAACAGTAGGGAAAGCGTTGGATAGCGTAGGGGTAAAAATTACTATTCCCACTCCAGAGAGTGCAACAGTAGGGAAAGCTTTGGATAGCGTAGGGGTAAAAATTACTATTCCCACTCCAGAGAGTGCAACAGTAGGGAAAGCGTTGGATAGCGTAGGAGTATAAATTACTATTCCCACTCCAGAGAGTGCAACAGTAGGGAAAGCGTTGGATAGCGTAGGAGTAAAAATTACTATTCCCACTCCACAGAGTGCAACAGTAGGGAAAGCGTTGGATAGCGTAGGGGTAAAAATTACTATTCCCACTCCAGAGAGTGCAACAGTAGGGAAAGCGTTGGATAGCGTAGGGGTAAAAATTACTATTCCCACTCCAGAGAGTGCAACAGCAGGGAAAGCGTTGGATAGCGTAGGAGCAAAAATTATTATTCCCACTCCAGAGAGTGCATCAGTAGGGAAAGCGTTGAATAGCGTAGGAGTAAAAATTACTATTCCCACTCCAGAGAGTGCAACAGTAGGGAAAGCGTTGGATAGCGTAGGGGTCAAAATTACTGTTCACACTCCACAGAGTGCAACAGTAGGGAAAGCGTTGGATAGCGTAGGAGTAAAAATTACCATTCCCACTCCAGAGAGTGCAACAGTAGGGAAAGCGTTGGATAGCGTAGGGGTAAAAATTACTATTCCCACTCCAGAGAGTGCAACAGTAGGGAAAGCTTTGGATAGCGTAGGGGTAAAAATTACTATTCCCACTCCAGAGAGTGCAACAGTAGGGAAAGCGTTGGATAGCGTAGGAGTATAAATTACTATTCCCACTCCAGAGAGTGCAACAGTAGGGAAAGCGTTGGATAGCGTAGGAGTAAAAATTACTATTCCCACTCCACAGAGTGCAACAGTAGGGAAAGCATTGGATAGCGTTGGAGTAAAAATTACTATTCCCACTCCAGAGAGTGCAACAGCAGGGAAAGCGTTGGATAGCGTAGGGGTAAAAATTACTATTCCCACTCCAGAGAGTGCAACAGTAGGGAAAGCGTTGAATAGCGTAGGAGTAAAAATTACTATTCCCACTCCAGAGAGTGCAACAGTAGGGAAAATGTTGGATAGCGTAGGGGTAACAATTACTATTCCAACTCCAGAGAGTGCAACAGTAGGGAAAGTGTTGGATAGCGTAGGGGTTAAAATAACATACTTATAAATAAAAGCTTTTTTTAATGATAAATATATAAACTATTAAATAAATATAAACCATATACAATACCTATACATAATTATAAGAGAGCATGGGGTAACAATAACTATTCCCACTCCAGAGAGTGCAACAGTAGGGAAAGTGTTGGATAGCGTAGGGGTAAAAATTACTATTCCCACTCCAGAGAGTGCAACAGTAGGGAAAATATTGGATAGCGTAGGGGTAACAATTACTATTCCAACTCCAGAGAGTGCAACAGTAGGGAAAGTGTTGGATAGCGTAGGGGTTAAAATAACATACTTATAAATAAAAGCTTTTTTTAATGATAAATATATAAACTATAAAATAAATATAAACCATATACAATACCTATACATAATTATAAAAAACATGATTAGCTAAATATTTTTAACCAAAAATAAATATTAAAAAATACCATTTTATAATATTTAATTACCAATTAATATTTAATTAACAATTATATTATTAACAAAACAATTAATTTAAAAACAATATTACTTAATTACATTTAAATTACTTCCCACCATATTCCCCTATAAACCCACTACCCGCAACAGAACACATTCATCTATTTATGAATTAATTACAATTATTTACCAATCAATTGAAATTAATTACCAATTAATTAAAATTAATTACCAATTAATTAAAATTAATTTCTAATTCCTACTAATTAATAATTAATTAAACCTAATTAAATAACTTCCCACCCTATTCCCCTATAAACCCACAACCCGCTACAGAACATATTTATCAATTAATCAATTATTTAAAATGAATTACCAATTAATCAAATGTAATTACCAATTATTTAAAATTAATTAATAATAACTACTAATTATTAATTCATTTAACCTAATTATATTACTTCCCACCCTATTTCCTTATAAACCCATAACACGCTACAGAACATGTTTATCAATTAATCAATAATTAAAATTAATTTCCAATTAATTAAAAATAACTACCAATTAATTACAATTTATTAATAAATCCTACTAATTAATAATCAATTTATCATAATTAAATTACTTCCCACCCTATTCCCCTATAAACCCACAACCCGCTCCGGTACTAAAACATATAATTTGATTATAAATAAATGTATTATTATATAAAATGAATACACATATAATATTAATTATTTTAAATACTTAAGTAAAACATATAACACATACATAATAAAAAACAAGAAAATAATACGAATATCGATATTAGTGTCATCGAAATTAGTAACATCGATATATATGCTATCGATATTACTAACTTCGATATTACTTACATTGATATAAAGAATTTCGATATTACTTACCTTAGGGTCGATATTCTGTCCAACGATATTCTTGACATCGATATTCTGCACCTTCGAAATTTCAAACACAATATTTTGGTAGGTCGATATTTAATACTCGATATTTTGACTGTATACCAATTTAGAGGTAAAAGTCCAGCCGGGATGCTGAAAGAAAATGTAGATAGTCAAATCTAAAATGAGTGATTCGAAGTCTGTCATTTGCACTAGTTATGGGAAGGAGTTAATGTTCCTTACCCAAAACAGACTTTAACATAACATAAGCCCTCACTGAGGGTTTACTGAGCCCGAAATTTGCACGGTGAGCAGTAGTGAATTTACAATGTAAATCTTTTACAATATTGACATCCCTGGTGGTAAAAGTGTTGCGTGCAAGAAAAATGTCTGGCCTCCCTAAAAGAGTCCTTTACATATCATATCTGGGGTATTTAGTTACAATGCTCCAAAGAAAGGCAGTCTGAAAGGATCAGACGATTTAGTCCTTTATTTTCACCTGTCCATATCTTTATCCAGCTCAGTAAAGGTTTGTTTGCCACTTGATCAACCAGGAAATCAACCCCTAACTCTTCATGCACTGACAAAGCTGCGTACCTTGAGGGGCAAGATCCGGCGCAAGAATGTATTCACCTGTACCCTGTGGATGGGAGCATACCCCCATATTTCACTGCCATATAAAACCTTTGAGATACATTTGGACTTACACAATTTCAAAATGACCTCTGGTGCCCATGAGCCAGATCTGCTGGCAAAGATGGTAATAGCCCTCATGATGATGTTAGGTACATTGTATCTTCATAGAAACATGCAATAGATTGCAGAATTGATTATAGGAGGCATTGATATCAAATTATGGGTATTACTTTACTTTAGTGTGATGATTTACTGATCTCCTAATTCGAACCACTCCATTAAAAGATGGCTGACATTATTTTGTTTTCTTTCATATTGAGGGCAGGATTAATGTCCTTTGTACATGGTGATTACACTGTATATGTATGTTCCAAAAATTATACAACTTTAGATCCCTGAGAAAGGCTACATCCAAAACGATGCGGCAGGGAGCTGTTTAATAAACTACACATATCACTCACAGTGTGTCTGTGACTGTTCTTTTTATCTCAGAGAACTGTGGAGAGTAATGTATAGGGGCCGTCCGAGCCCGATGCAAAATGCCACCATAAGTGGTCAGAGGACATTGGGAAGTCTACGTGTGTTTGTCATTTAGTTGTTTCCCTCCAGACCGGCCAGATTTCCAGATCAAATTGACAGCATTATGACAGCATGAGAGAGGAATGAGTTGCGCACCCGTGTAAAGAAGGCCCACATTGGTGTCGAAAGATGCAGACGGTTCTCTATGCGGGTAGTGCTCTGTCTTGCGCGTGCCTTCCTTTGTGGTTTTGTGGACACTGGGAAATGTTGAGCAATTGTCTGGCAGATGGAGTCCTTAAGATAGATTCCTATCAGTGTCTTTATCCTTTAGGGCAACTCAAGATCAGCTATATACATGTTGTGATATAAGAGACTCATTTGAATTATGCTGAAAATGTCTTCCAGTTTAGAAGCTAAGAGGAAGGAGGCCACAAATAAACTCTTCTTTTCTGTGACATTTGTGAAACTTGGCATTACTCACTCAAGTCAAAAGGTGATATCTAAATGAATAAAATGGAAAAACCTGAAAGACTATATAAGAAAGAACTGTCCAAATGGTGGGAGGTAAAATCCTAGCAGCAATATTTTGAAGCAGGAAGAGTACCTAGAGGGCTCTGGATTTTTAAGATTCCCACTTATGAGGACCCTGATCTGGAGATGTTACAAGAATGGGCAGATAATTCAAATATTTGCACTTTAAGCATCATGCAAGTCATTAAAAGACAGAGATAGGATATTGGCAAAAATAGACAAATTGGACTCAGAACTCTGTAACAGTGACTCCAAGGTTTTTGATGTATTCATATTGAAAATATGACAGACTGGACTAGACAAAAGAAAAAATAAAAGCTAGAAAGAAATGGAAATTTATAAAAGACTCTAAAGATGATCAGTCTAGAGGAATTCTGACATTCAATAAAGAATATAATCATATGGGCAGAGAAGACAAATTCAAAACAGTAGCAACTAGAGGTATCAACCATAGTCAACCTCTGGATATAGTTATATATATATATATATAGATGTATAGTTATATATAGATGTGTAGTTATATATATGTAGTATATGTATATATATGTGTAGTATATATTTGTGTATGTGTATTATAAATATATGTGTAGTTATATATAGATATGTAGTTATGTATAGTTATATATAGATGTATCGGAAAGTAACTTGTCGGGTTTCTCACTAACAAGAGATATTTTGTTTAAGGAATTCCAACTTTTAAGCAGGGTAAGGACAGAGTTCAGAATTTAAACAAACTGTCAAAGAGGAAGAGGAAAAAGAGGATCAAACAAACACAGACAAGTAGAAACAAAAGACAGCAAAACCTCAGTGGGAATCATGATAAGGGTAAGAAAAAGGAAAGGCACAATAAATAAGCAACTAATGAATGCGGTAAATCTTTCGGAACGCATTTTAAGTAAAAATGAAATTGAAGTGTTATCATTGGTTTTATATTAATACCCCTCTTTAAATTTGAACTATGTCCAGATTAAGATTGATTTATTTCAATTTACATGGAAACTAAAATTGAAGAAATGGTTTGAGAACAAACCTGAAAATGATAAATATAATTCAACACATGAGACATAAAGTAATCTTCTCATTAGATATATTGAAACTTTACAATCAATCAGGATTTATAAAGCATGGTTAATCACCCAAGAGGGTATCCAGGTGCTTGCAGGTCCTGGAGGCTTATTCGAACAGCCAGGTCTTGAGGGCCATTGGGAACTCCAGAATTGAGGTGATGGTCCGAATGTGCATGGGGAGGCCGTTCCAGGTCTTTGCTGTGATGTGGAGGAAGGATAATCCTCCACTTATGCTTCAGTAGATGCAGGGATTAAGGACAAGTGACAGAGAGGTGGAGCATAGTCTTCTCTTTCATTATTAGATTCCAGCACAGACTATCATGATGATTCTTTTGTGAATCTGGAGAATCTAGGTATCAATGATGGCAAGAGTTGTCCAAATGTATTTAAACCTGAATCTATTTTACACCTATTTTACCACATGAATCAATTGATTTATTTATGGTAGGGGTTATACAAGATTGAAAAAGATCAGATATAAACAGTTTTACTGTCGAAATAATCTAACACTGCCAGTCTTTGAAAATATATCCAAATACATACATAACTACCTTAGACCTTTTGTTACCTCTCTATCAGTGTATGTGAAGGTTGCACGCCATTATCTTGCCGTTATTGAAGGTATACACTGGGAGAATGATTTCACCTTGGGAACCATGGATGTTAACAGTCTTTACACCTGTATGAAACATGATCTTGGTTTGAATGTTGTAGACATTGTATGCGATCTAGACCACTATCTCTCCTGTTACACACAGAGATGATATTGGATATGATACTGCCTTAATGACAATTTCTTTTTTGCTCCAAATATTTCTATAAACAAACACAAGGCACAGCGGTAAGCATCAGATTTGCCCCCAGCTATGCAAATTTATTAGTTGGCTGGTGGTAGGAGTAGGTGGTCAGCAACATGGATGGATATGAAGATCAGGTAGTGCTCTGGTTGAAATATATTGATGACGTGTTTATCATTTTGAGGGTTGTGAACAAACTGCTCACACATTTATCAATGGTTTGAATGATAATGACCAAGATTAGTAAAACTACCATTGATTTTCTAGACATACAGATCAGTGTCTGTGTAGCTGGTAACAACATTTTTTCACAAAACTACAGTGGGCAACAGCCTAGTACATGCATCATGTGCTCATCCTACTAGCCTCATTTACAGTAACTTTTAAGAGCGAAGAGGAATTGCAGTAAAGATGACATTTTTGAGGTGTAATGCAGTAACATTTTCACACATTTCAAGGAGAGAGGATGCCATCAAAAAAGCACTTGAAAAGGTACACCCTATTCACAGACAAGATTTGCTTAAAACTCACAAAAAGGTTGAGATTAAAGAAGGAATGGAGTGTATAAGGTTTATCACAACCTTTTCTAACAGAGCAAAATAAGTCAGGGGGATTTTGACAAAACATTGGCATGTATTAAATACAGAGTATATTAAATACAGGCAACATATTGGCCAAATATGTAGGAGAAAAATCTAAAATCACCTACCATAAAAATAAATAATTGAGTGATGTTTCAAATTGCAATCTAATTGAAGAAAGTAAGCATACTGTAATTGATGACAAAGTACCAGGTTTTATTTGCTGCACTAAATTGTGAGCTTGCAAAAAATAGCAAAAACATATCTAAATTAAGCATCCCAAACACTAATCGGGAATTTGAAAATAGAAAGCATCTAACATGTACTTCCGATCAGCATAGCAAATGAGAGGTAATTGGGATTTACCCCCCTCTTCTGACCTACGTTAAATATATAAACTACAAAATCCACATTTCTATTTGCTTACTACAGGTATGAGATTCTAGGATCTGAGGGTGCATTACAACTATTGGACCCTATAGGAATGTTGTAAATGGCACAATGCATGGTTGAGCCTCCTTAGCTCAACTTGTTTTGTAAAAACAAAAAGAATCCCTGGTTTCTGGTAGACTTTCCTCCCTGCCATACAAGGGGGCATCTTGGGGGTAAACCCCCCAAACAACCCACTGGAGTGAGTAGAAAGACTGTTTGGTCCTTGAGTGGTTGAGGTTAGTCCAATGCTAGACAGGGACAGCCCACCCATATGTTTGATAAAAAAAGAAACAAGAGATTACCTGATGTCGAGTGGGCTTTCATTCCCCTACCTGTCCCTGGGGTAAACCCCCAATCAATCTCTGGGGATGGAAACAAATGTTGAGCCCTTTATTGGTGGGGTCAGGCATCACATGGGTTGCCCCACCAATTTTTTCTTTTGTAACTAAAACGTTTGTTCCAATTGTTTGTTGGAACACTTGTACATACCCAGTCAATCTCTGGTGCCTGGTGTCCTTTCTGCCCGTTTGAGGAAAGCAGATGGGCATTAAACCCCATAATATGCCATTTAAAAGGGCAGAAGGACTGATCTGTTGTCCCTAAAAAATTTAATCTTGTTGTCTAACTGGGTTTTCTGTCCCCAAGAGTTTATTATTTTTTAGGAGAGAACATTTGCCCATGCCCAAATGGCCCACTCTTCCCCATTGGTGCTGACAGGGTAGACAGCTGCTTGGGCATTCTCCTCCTGCAGTAATCCCGAGCGGGGATTTGCCAGGGGAATTACTGCTGGAAATTAGGCATTGTCCCCTTTCTAGCAGAACCTCTCCCACATTGATCAGTGGTTGGAGGTCTGAGTTATGAGAGTCATTCAAAGAGAAAGCAGTCATACCTACTGATGCACTGGCTTTCGTTTTCATCATGTAATATCAGCGTATTGTATGCCCTAATCATCATCCAATGAGGAAAAAATAATAATTTGAGGACATGAAGGCAGCTCTTCGGTCTCCTGCTCATCTTCAAAAAAGAAAATCTTTCTGGTGCTTGCATCAGAAGATTTTCTTTTCAAATATGGAGGACAAGATGTTAATAAGACCTGATGTTTCATCATCCACATTTAAGCATTTAAATGACTTTTGGTAAAACTAATTCACTTGAAAAAATTCCATGTCATAAACCATGTGTGCAGAGTATAATATTCTATTTATAACATTGTTGAGGTAGGGTAGGAACATCATGAATTCCGTCAAGGCTTCGCCTCTCATGAGTCATGACCCAAAGTCACTTAAGTTTACTTTGTTTTTTTGCTTTTCCGACATCTAAAATGGGATTTGTGCATAGCACAACATTAACCCCTTTGCTGCTAGGCCTTCCCCGTCCTGTGCTAAGCCTTTCTTTGCCTATTTGGAGTAGTTTGTGCTAAGGCCCCCTTATCTTTTTGTCCACATAAGGCATCCACGCCAAATTTGGAATGTATGACGTTACAACGCATACTTTTACAACGCATACCATTACAACGCATTTTTTACAACGCAAATACCATTACAACAAATGATTTTACAACGCATACCATTATAACGCAAGTGTAATAAATACTAAAAAAGTGCAATTACAACGCATGACAATACTCCGCATACCATTACAACGCATATAAATTAAAAAAATATATAATTAATATTATTTTTGTAACCTACAACCTGGCACGGGATGCAGGGAAAATAGGGGTTTTGGGTGGGGAAGTGTATTAAAACGGTGAAACGAACTGAACGTATTTTTTTACGAAAAGTGACGTATTTTAACTAAATAAATACTCAAGTCGTAAGATTAATACTCTAGTATTTAAATTAATACTCGGGTATTAAAATTAAAAATCTTTTTTTAAATTTAATTTAAAAAAAATAGATAATCCACGGAGAATACATTTACCCAAAATTAGGTTTTGAAAAGAAAAGCCAGGAAAAATGCTTCATTGAGAGTAAACAAACGTAAATAAAAGAAGCCACCATTTTAGAAGCTCGCAAATGTCGCAGTCCTACAACAGTTTCAATGACAATAATATGGAACGCATAGCAAACAAAATGGAGGAGAAAGGCCGAACCAAAAAAGAATAAGCACACTTTTTAAAACAATACATTAAAATATACATCCTCACATCAAATGAAACATTAAAAAATTACAAAATCAACGATTATTTTTAGAAAAATATTGATGACACACAATTAAAACTATAAATACAGGTGAACCACCATTTTGAATTCAGTGGTCGGATGACTACGAGCGAGAGCAGAAGCATTTTACGCCACTGCTAACGTGACTGACACAGAGCTTCTCTCATTGAAATTACATTCAAAATAAAAGTAAGTTACCTATTCTATATTTAAATTAATACTTAAGGAAATCTACCTAACTTAAAAATTAATATACAGATATTATTTTTACAGTTTCTAATTCACTTCGATAAGAATTATTTTGAAGAGAAACGATAAAACAACTATCCATTTAAACAAGTAAGCAAAATATATTTTTAAATCTCTTAAAATGTAATAAACCGCTAATATGCAAAAATTGAAACAGATAAAAATGCTCTTTTATCGAAATGTAATACTTTTAAAACTTGCAAGCAAACATTCTTAAGGAAAAAT
Organism: Lissotriton vulgaris; assembly: GCF_964263255.1. NCBI lineage: Eukaryota > Metazoa > Chordata > Amphibia > Caudata > Salamandridae > Lissotriton > Lissotriton vulgaris. Next base: position 693,811,526 of record NC_141687.1, on the reverse strand, counting down.
ATTGTGATTTAAAAAAATGTCAAACAGTAATTTACTTTTAAATGGTGTGTAGAAATTTTAATTAAATAGATTTTAAAAATATACCTTTTCTTAATTACAGATAAAAACTTAAAGCTGCGAAGAAACACCAAACGAACAGCTTCCATAAAAACGACAAACTACTGAAACACATCGAAAAACCATACTTTTTCAGTAAGTACATTTCAAAATAATTTACGATGTAAAATGAACTAATTTTACCAGATAGAATAAGTACTATCATTGTTTTAAAAAATGCCTTTTTCAAAAATATGAAAGTATTTGTGGTGTAGTGTAGCGAAAAAACAGGTTTTTTTTTTAATCAGTCAATTAAACTAACAATTTTAACATGTTTCTTTACATTCAAAATACATAACATATCTATAATGTAGAAATAAACATCATTATATTTTTTTAATTTAAAACAGAAATCATCTTTATTCTTCAAGCACAAGAGCTAAAGAAGAACATCTCATTTTCGACAAAACAGAAAGAGATATTATTACCACAGAAAGGGTAAGTGAGCACATAGAATCAACTATTTTAAAAATTTACGAATTGAATGTTTGAATTTATTTCGAAAAATGTTTCGCTGTTGTCCCAAAATATTTTTTTTAAGAAAAGGTCATGGATATTAACCATTTCAATAATGACATTTCTATCCCAAACAAATAGGGTATTTTAAGCCAATAATTAAACAAGCTATATATATTTTTTTCAATCTACAGAAAACTCGTAAACAATAACAAGAAAACCAACTCAAGAACAGGACCAACAGACCGATCAGATATAAATCAATCCAGAATCAAGAACAATTTAAAAGTCAACTCAAAGTACAGCAGCAAGGTAATTATCTTCAAAAAAGGTTAACTAACCTAAATCTACGCCAGAAAGGGCACAAAAAGTAAAAAGAAACCACATAAACAAATGTAAATGCAATACAATGTATAAAAACAATTTTCAATTTTTTTAAAAAAAAGTTCTTGTCTTTTTATTGTTTCAGAACATGTCTCAAGATAAAGCAGCAAAATACATTGAAATCAGGAAAGGAAACCGACTGCTACAGTATGCAGGTTACATTTATTGCAAGGAAAGAATAACTGAACCAAGGAGACATTGGAGGAGCGTGCAATATTACTCATCCCATTGCAAAGGCAGAGTGGTTACTCTTGGTGACACCGTTGAAAAAACAACTGAGCATAACCATTCTGCCTCTGCAATGGAGATTGAAGTAAGAGAAACCATTAAAGAAATGAAAAATATTGCAAGCACCTCCAATGAGTCCTCTGGTTCGATTTTAAGGGAGGTAGCTCAACATGTTCCTGTCCACATTGCTAGTAGTATGCCTATAATACCTAATTTGAGACGAATTATTCAACGTAAAAAACAGGCAAGTAACCTTCAAAGAGTTACACCCCAGACATTCAGTGACATTGTAATTCCTCCTGAACTCTCTCTTTCTATTTCTAATGAAACCTTTATCATGCATGATAACCAAAACCCTCAAAAACGAATAATTATTTTTAGCACACCCCGTAACCTTGCTAAGTTAGAAAATAGTGATATTTGGATGATGGATGGAACGTTTAAAAGTACGCCCCATCCTTTTACCCAAATATACACGCAAAAATTAACCATACAGTAGTACCCCTAGTATACAGTTTGCTGCCAGATAAACAATCCACAACGTACACTGATCTTTTAACAGTGGTTAAATCTAAGACCTCCAATAAAAGTCCTCGGAAAATAATTATTGATTTTGAATTTGCGATGATAAATGTTATTTCCAAAACGTACACGGATACCCAAATTCAGGGATGTTTTTCCATTTTTCCCAGGCATTTTGGCGTAAAATACAAAAATCATCCCTAGTTGTGGATTACATATCAGACAGCAAACTGCAATTTGAACTTAAAAAACTAACTGCACTTTGTTTTGTCCCTCCCACAAGTGTAGAAGAGTACTACACTGCAATTATCGAATCAGAGTTTTTTACTACAAACGAAGAAAAAATGGCACCCCTGCTAAATTATTTCGAACACACATGGATTGGTCATCTAAGCAGGTTGTGTCGCAGGAGGAAGCCACATTTCCATGTGGAGTGGGTGAACTGCTACACGTCCTGCTTAGAAGGAGAGGCAAAAACAAACAATGCCATAGAGGGATGGCACAACTCCTTCAACCACACAATTGGCAAACCTCATCCGAATTTCTATCATTTCTTGGAAACTTTGAGGAAGGAGCAACGTTTTCAAGAAATGAGAATGTCACAATCATTAACAGGTAGTCTGAACCTACGCATCTCTAAAAGATCAAGAGAAATGTCAGAACGACTATTGGGAGCTTTACAACAGTTTTCGTTGTGTGTGGCTTCAGACTACCTAGATAATGTTGCACACATACTCCACTACTAATACTCCCTTCACTTTTACTTTCCTGTTTTGCCCTAAATTACAATACAACATATTTCATTTGGCATTTTAATTGGCTTTTTTCTAAAATATTTTTTGCAAAATTAAAAGTCGGGTCACCTTACCTTAGATGTCTTCTTTTTTCTTTTTTTCTTTTCTTTAATGCAATCCAATGTAATCCAAAGCCATGTTTGCTTTGTATTCCATTTTTTCAAAACCATTCCCCCAAAAAACTATAAATAAATGTTTTTGTTGCTTTTTTTTTTAAACAAAATGCATTTCCAAAGTAAGGAATTCCTTTTTTGAAGATCGGTTTACAACAAACATTTCCAGGCAAAAACATTTTCTTCTCCAATTCGAAACAATCTCCAACTCCCAAAAAATCGTAAATGTATCCATCATCTTGCTGTTCTTGAATTCCAAAGTCCAAAAAAAACCAAGTAAACATCCATCCTCTAGCTTTACTCCAAATCAGCACTCCTTCAAAATCCATTTCAAAAATTGTAAATCCATCGAAATTCAAAGCCAAAAAAGAAACCAAAGATATATTCCACGATTCCTTAAATCCTCCACGATTAATGATCCATTTTCTCAGGTGGAAATCCAATGTTCGTAAATCGATCTTCTTCTGTGTCCGACGGAATCCCGAACAAATAATTTCACAAAAATACATTTCCAAACCATTGTTTAACTACTTTTTAAAATTATTGAAGCATACATTGCAAAAAAGATAAACAAACACGTGACCCGAGATACGTATACTCTAACAATGTGTTTGTGAACATGCGGAATATAACGTAAACATCTTATTTACATATTCTACACCTCCCTATTCTTTCCTTGCAATAAATATATACCTATGCTTGTTTAAATGTAAATATAAACTTTATAAAGTTTCCTACCTGAGCGTAGATCTCCATGCTTCTGCTCTGTCCAGCGGTGCTCCTAAATATGGCTGCCTACGCGTTTGACGTTCACGCGTATACGTTATCACAAGCTGCAAAAAAAGTAAAAAGGACTATTTTTGAGTTAAACTTTATTTATTATTAAACAATATTACAATTTAGTTATTAATTTTTTTAAAATATTTAAAAATTTGCAAAAATGTATTTAAATAAAATCTTCACGAAATCATTTTTTTTACATTTTTCTTCAATAAAATGTGTCGTATTAAATTATTTTACAAATCTTTTATATTTAAACATGTATATTTTTATTTATTTAAAATGTTTTTATAAATGTTATATTATTCTTACCTTATACATACTCTCGTTTTAATGTAAAACTAACCCAGTTAGTCTCCAGCCAGCTTCTTATTTCAGGTACGCGATATTCACATAGAGAGCCATTGAAATAAATGTAGGACAATTCCTTTCATTGCAATCAATGTTAAAGCGTGAGAAATTTTTTATTTAATATTTTCTACCTATGTTGCCAACCAATATAACTATTGTTGTTTACTTCATTATTTATAATAAAATTTCTAAAAATAATTTTAATTTAAAATTACACTCTTAATACATTTTTTAAATTAATATTTAGTACAAATATAATGATTTTTTTTAAATGCAAGTGGGTTATAATCCAATAATATATATTAGATATTACAAGAGTACAAAGTACTATTTATACTCAAGGTGTGTATAATAGTAGTGTAAAGCAGGATAGTGTAGGGGTATAATTTACTATTCTCACTCCAGTGAAGTGTAAAATTAGAAAAAGTGCTGGATAGTGTAAGGGTTCAAAATAGTATTCTAACTCCAGGGTGGTGTAATAGTAGGGTAAGTGCAGGATAGTGTAGGGGTTTCAAATTACTATTCTAACTCCAGGGGGGTGTAATAGTAGGGTAAGTGCTGGATAGTGTAGGGGTTCCAATTACTATTCTAACTCCAGGGGAGTGTAATAGTAGGGTAAGTGCAGGATAGTGTTGGGATTCAAATTACTAATGTAACTCCAGGGGGGTGTAATATAAGGGTAAGTGCTGGATAGTGTTGGGATTCAAATTACTATTCTAACTCCAGGGGGTTGTAATAGTAGGGTAAGTGTTGGATAGTGTGAGGGTTGAAATTAGTATTCTAACTCCAGGTTGGTCTAATAGTAGGGTAACTGCTGCATAGTGTAGGGGTTCCAATTACTATTCTAACTCCAGGGGGATGTAATAGTAGGGAAAGTGCTGGATAGAGTAGGGGTTCCAATTACAATTCTAACTCCAGGGGGGTGTAATAGTAGGGTAAGTGCTGGATAGGGTAGCGGTTCCAATTACTGTTCTAGCTCCAAGGGGTGTAATAGTTGAGTAAGTGCTGGATAGTGTAGGGGTTCAAAATAATATTCTAACTACAGTGGATAGTGTAGGGGTTCCAATTACTATTCTAACTCCAGGGGGTGTAATAGTAGGGTAAGTGCTGGATAGTGTAAGGGTTCCAATTACTACTCTAACTCCAGGGGGGTGTAATAGTAGGGAAAGTGCTGGAAAGTGTAGGGGTTCAAATTACTATTCTAACTCCAGGGGGGTGTAATAGTAGGGAAAGTGCTGGATAGTGTAGGGGTTCAAATTACTATTCTAACTCCAGGGGGGTGTAATAGTAGGGTAAGTGCTGGATAATGTAGGGGTTCCAATTACTATTCTAACTCCAGGGGGGTGTAATATTAGGATGAGTGCTGAATAGTGTAGGGGTTCAAATTACTATTCTAACTCAAGTGGGGTGTAATAGTAGGGAAAGTGCAGGATAGTGTAGGGGTTCCAAAGTGCTGGAGAGTGTAGGGGTACCAATTACACTAATAGTAATAGTAGGGTAAGTGTACGATAAGAGAATAAGTTACTATTCTTTCAACATGTGTTTATAATACTAGAGTATTAATTTTTAAAATACTAGTGTATTTTTTAATCAACTTGAGTATTTAATACTAGAGTATACATTTTTTTTAAAGAGTATTATTTTTTCAATTTTTTTTAAAAAAGTCTTGTAAGGGCTCTTCTTACAATATGTGTGTTTAATACTAGAGTAATAATTATTTTCTTAATAATTGTCAAAATATGCAAAATAATGTATTATTTTTTTTTAAAAAGAGTATTGTTTTTTTTTACTTTTATTAAAAAGTCTTGTAAGGGTTCTTCTTACAACATGTGTGTTTAATAGTAGAGTATTAATTATTTTCGTAATAATAATCAAAATATGCAAATTAATACAGTAATACCTTAATTTAAAAATAAAAAAACATAATTTTTTTAAACTTTAGAAAAATACTCTAGTAACAAAAAAATACTCATTTATTAAAATCAAACCTACTTAAATACAAAAAAATTAAATAAATAATAATACACTTACCCAAAAATGCGGTGTAATGGCATGCGTTGTAATGACATCTGCGTTGTAATGGCACGCGTTGTAAAAGATCCTGCATTGTAAAAGTTGCGTTGTAAAAGCAGTGCGTTGTAAAAGTTGCGTTGTAATGGTTGTTTACCCCAAATTTGCCTCTTTTTTGTCAACATCCTGAGGATTTTAAAGGTACCTGGGGTTTGTGGATTACCCTGGAGACAAAATAAAGATATATTTTGGGGGTTTTGGCAAAATGGGAAAAAAAAGTGCTGCAGAAGAAAGCTTCGTTTTTTTTGCCCTGAAAATGGTTTGTGGTACTAAAATCAACATCTTCCCAGCTTTCAGGGACAGGCAGACTTTTGTCTGAAAACTACATTCTTTTACACAGTTTTGGCATTTTACTGGGACATAGCCTAATTTTCCTATTGCTTGTGCTTTCAATCTCCTTCCAGTTAGTGGTAGAAATAGGGGCAAAACCAATAATGGATACCAGAAAGCTATACATTTCTGAAAGGTATACAGCATGCTGAAATCGGCAAAGGGTCATGTGTGTAGATCCTTCAAGGTTTTCCTTTAGAAAGTAACAGATTACATTTAAAAAATTGAAATCGAGTTGACAAACACAGCCATTTTTGCCTCCGTTTTCACCTGCAACTTCTTATAACCATGGCAGATTTGGTAAAGCAATATATTGTTACAATTACTGGACCCTTCTAGTTGCAGGTATTTATAGGGAGCTTTTCAGAGCCAATAACTGAGCTGCACCTTGCAATGGTTTTTTATTGTGTACCGGGTATACAGCAATTCATTTGGTAAAATATAAAGAGTGGAAAATAAGTATAAAGGAAACCTATGTAAAGCTCTGGAATCTAAGGAGAGCCACAAATGTCCTTCATCTGGGGAGCCACAAACATTCACCCACCCAGCATTCCCCCAATTCTTCCAATAAAAATGATGCCTCACTTGTGTGGGTGGGCCTAGTGGCAGTAAGAGAGAACACCCCAAAACGTCTTGTGGAGAAATCAAAATTAACTATGAAAAATTGACCTGTTTTTGCAAGGGAGTAACCTGCGAATTGAGTCCTGGCCTTGGAGGCAATCTAGGGAAGTCTGACCTAAATAGGAGCTTAGAGGGAAATTATGGACCGGGTCGCCCTCCACTCAAACAGTGACCAACAACAAAAGACCCTGCCCAAAGGACGCTACTTGTGTCAGTTACTTCTATAATAGGACAGTCTAAACGTACTGTTAACTATTATCCTCCCCTATACACTTTAGTTCTAATAAGGGGACGTTTCACTGCATCTCGTCCAAAGTTTTCATGCAATTTAGAAATAAAAACCTAAGGCCAAGCCTCCTTGACAGCCACACAGAACAACATAAAAAAGTGTCTGACACCTCTAATCAATACCGGATATCCACAGCATCAGTGTTGGACTAAGTTCTATTTAGAAAAAAATGTGCGAGAAACGAATGACACCTCACGGAAACACCACCAACGGGGTAACTAGTATGTCATCTCCAGACAGGCCCCTGTCTCATCATCAGTTGTCATCTGATTCTCAAAGAAAAAGGAGAAAGAGTGTCCAAAGCTACAAACCAAACAGTGCAACAAACAGTGGAAGCAGAAAAAATCTGCTAGTGACAAAGGAAATTCATAAACAAGTGCATAAAACACAGCATCCAATTCTCTTCAATAACTTTATTTATAGAGATATGGATGTCTGCTATTGAAAATAAAAAGGCTGGTAGCTATCCATGCATACCATTACCTATTGCCGACATGTTTCACTGCCACAGCAATTTTGGCAGATTCATCAGGGCTGCACTATATGCTGCCACTCCACTATTGGACACTTGTTCTGTGTTAACTGTCAAAGAAATAGGCAAAAATAGCTTGTTAAAAACGTGCAATCTCACCCTACTCTGCTGTATGTGTTAAAAACACTGTGTGAACGTTATTTACCCAGAAGCAGCTTGAATGCTCATACCATCCAATGGGATACAGAAGTACTCCTAAAGTGAGTCTCCACCTTCACATAACTTATATGTATCAATCTGTGGATATAAAAACACACAAGGTCATGTTAGCTAACATCAGTGATACAGTGCCGTTAGTATCTTCTTGCACTACACGGGGTTATCCCCTCTTCAGCACGAGACGTAGTGTAAAGTGCCATGGTTTCTCCGCTACACTTCTCTTAATCGTATTAAGAGCCTCACATAAAAACTCATACTGATGAATGGGCCCCCCGATCATACTCGTGACACAAAAAAGCCTGGAAAGTTTCTTTGGCGATGTAACATATCCTCCCAAGCCATCACCACTCACACGAGGTTTCCAAAGTCTGACATCCGTCACCAATTCCGTTGTTTCTCCATGTGCCCCTTGTTCAAGGCAAATTTTTAAATCGCATAGAGTTTCACCCATTCTACTGCACACAGAATCAGTAACTCTACTTCTCACCGTGAAACTACCAGACGAGCGCCTTGTCTCGTTCGTTCCTGTCTCAGCCCAAGTTGCTTGTTAAAATGTAGCCGTGGTGCGTGTAAACGCCTCCAAGTTCCGATCACGTGTATTCCAGTCCCCTCCGTGGCGGCCATCTTAGACCGGTAACTCATAGCTAAGAACTATGTGCCATCAACTTAATTCGAGTGCACAACCAACAGCACGCATTCATTCAACTGGCCGCTTATGTTTACCACTCTCATATGCACCTTAAAGCGTTTACTTACAAGGGGGTAAACACGATATTAAAAACTCCCTCGGGGTACATAAAACAAGTGATCCCATATCGGATGTGTCGGCCAACTTAGACTGGTCAAAGGGGGGCCTATTGGGGATAGGACTTATATACATCCCAGACACACAACAAACATAGTGAAAACAATGTTATCCGATAAAGTGTCTTATGTTCGGTAAAACCATCATTCAAAAGAGACACAAGTCCAATATAGAATGGACATTTTAAAAGTTTTTACCGTGATGTTACATCAATAGAGTATATCTGTTGTAGCTCAAAATATGGCATAAACACCACCTATTAGGACCCATAATTGATATCAACCAACAAGCCACACTCCCCTAAAATATCAAAGGTACAGTAGGGATTGCTCTGCATTTCATGATACCAAAGGGCAAAAGAACCAAGTAAAGAATGCCTACATAGTTACAGTCCAGGCATGTCCCACTATGTGTGCTAAGATCCCCTATCAAGAAGTGCTACTTGCATGTACTGGTTTATATGGTAGAAAATTACGCGTGACCACAGGGACATTCTCATTACAGTTTGATCCTGATCCACTCTATAATCTCGTTCAACCCACATTGATCTGTCTTCTCACTATAGATCCAACGCGCTTCTTTTGAGAGTAAAATACTCTCCATATTTTGCGGTGTCCCTTTCACCTTTTCCAATACTGTCCAGGTGAAGGTAAGCTTCTCATTAAAACAGTGTTGCACCAATTTAGTCATTAATTTACCTGCCCTTATAGTGCTTAAGTGCTCCTGCACTCTAACTTTGATTTTGCGTGATGTTAATCCCATGTAGTGTAAACCACATTGGCACGTGAGTCTATACACCACATGAGTGGTATTGCAATTACTGAATTGATTGAGAAACCATTCTTTGCCTGATGTTAGCAACACACTGGTGTTCTTCTTAGTGAGGGGACAGACAGAACAGGTACCACAAGGGTAATGACCATTAGGAACAGTAGACAACGGGGCAGTTCTATCTATAGGCTCAGGAGTATGTACAAGTTTGTCCTTGAGAATACACGCTCTTTTAAACGCGAATCTCGGTGGCGGCATTTGAAATAAATTGTTTGATAACAGGGACCAATGTTTTCCAATGGATTGTCTTATTTTGGTCGCCATGGGGTCATATGTCATTACCACTGGGACACATTCTTCTCTTTGCCAAACAACTTTCTCCAAAAGGGCACTGCGTGGTGTATTAACAGCTCTATTTTTGGCTTGTTGATCACTTGTTCTATGTACCCCGAGGGAGTTTTTAATATTGTGTTTACCCCCTTGTAAGTAAACGCTTTAAGGTGCATATGAGAGTGGTAAACATAAGCGGCCAGTTGAATGAATGCGTGCTGTTGGTTGTGCACTCGAATCAAGTTGATGGCACATAGTTCTTAGCTATGAGTTAACGCTCTAAGAAGGCTGCCACGGAGGGGACTGGAATATACGTGATCGGAACTTGGAGGCGTTTACACGCACCATGGCTACCTTTTAACAAGCAACTTGGGCTGAGACAGGAACGAACGAGACATGGCGCTCGTCTGGCAGTTTCACAGTGAGAAGTAGAGTTACTGATTCTGTGTGTAGTAGAATGGGTGAAACTTTATGCGATTTAAAAATGTGCCTTGAACAAGGGGCACATGGAGAGACAACAGAATTGGTGACGGCTTGGGACGATATGTTACATCGCCAAAGAAACGTTCCAGGCTTTTTTTATGTCACGATTATGATCGGGGGCCCGTTCCTCAGTATGAGTTTTTGTGTGAGGCTCTTAATACGATTAAGAGAAGTGTAGCGGAGAAACCATGGCACTTTACACTATGTCTTGTGCTATAGAGGAGATAACCTCGTGTAGTGCAAGAAGATACTAACGGCATTGTATCACTGATGTTAGCTAACTTGACCTTGTGTGTTTTTATATCCCCAGATTGATACATATAAGTTATGTGAAGGTGGAGACTCACTTTAGGAGTACTTCTGTATCCCATTGGATCCCCAGGGAGCAGGTATGAGCATTCAAGCTGCTTCTGGGTAAATAACTTTCACACATTGTTTTTAACACATACAGCAGAGTAGGGTGAGATTGCACGTTTTTAACTACCTATTTTTGCCTATTTCTTTGACAGATAACACAGAACAAGTGTCCAATAGTGGAGTGGCAGCATATAGTTCAGCCCTGATGAATCTGCCAAAATTGCTGTGGCAGTGAAACATGTTGGCAATAGGTAATGGTATGCATGGATAGCTACCAGCCTTTTTATTTTCAATAGCAGACATCCATATCTCTATAAATAAAGTTATTGAAGAGAATTGGATGCTGTGTTTTATGCACTTGTTTATGCATTACCTTTGTCACTAGCAGATTTTTTCTGCTTCCACTGTTTGTTGCACTGTTTGGTTGGTTGCTTTGGACACTCTTTCTCCTTTTTCTTTGAGAATCGGTTGACAACCGATGATGAGACAGGGGCCTGTCTGGAGATTACATACCAGTTACCCCGTTGGTGGTGTTTCCGTGAAGTATCATTCGTTTCTCGCACTTTTATTTCTAAAGAGAACTTGGTCCAACACTGATGCTGTGGATATCCGGTATTGATTAGAGGTGTCAGACACTTTTTTATGTTGTTCTGTGTGGCTGTCAAGGAGGCTTGGCCTTAGGTTTTTATTTCTAAATTGCATGAAAACTTTGGACGAGATGCAGTGAAACGTCCCCTTATTAGAACTAAAGTGTATAGGGGAGGATAATAGTTAACAGTACGTTTAGAGGCTGAAAAGACTGCACCTAAAAAGAGCCTCATGGAAAGCAAACTTGAAAACAAGCTTGAGGAGCTCGAGAACCATTCCCGAAGATCCAATCTCAGGATAGGGGGGTACCTGAAGGACTGGAAGGTTCAAATATGCTCCAGTGGGTCAACTCTTTTATTCATCAAAAAGTACTGCCAGTTTGAAGATGATCTGTCCATTATGAGAGCACATCGGGTCCCGGCTCAGAGGTTCACCAATTCAACTTTTCCTAGAACTATTCTAATGAACTTTGCTGATTTTAGGATAAAGGAAGAGATTTTATCAAAAGCATTTCAACAAAGACAATTTTCCGTTACCGAGACAATTAAATGTAGAATTTTTTCAGACATGACTGCTGCAGCTGCACGCCGTAGGAACGAATTTGTTAAAATCCTCCATTTGTTTAAAATGAACGGTGCCCAAGCCTCAATCGCCCAGCAGTCAAAGTTAAAAGTTCTCGTAAAGGGAAAGTTTTATATATTTTCCAATCTTGAAGAAGCTCAATCTCTACGAAAAGAGATAACTCCAGAAACAAATGTTTGAGTAATTAAAACCAGCCCACTGAGCAATATTGGTAGAGCTTGAAAGAATTTTTTTTATTTGTCCCAAAAAAAAAAATTTGTTTTTCCCGGTAACAAAATAGAATAGGATAAAAACTTTTTGGCTGACGAGGGGGGGCACCGGGCTTAAAGGGTCACTAAGGGTGTAACAAGAAGACACCCAGTCCATCTGAAGGGGGGTGTAATGTGGTCTGCTTGGGTGGTACGGAAGGGGCCACTTCCCAGGGCAGGGAGGGGGTCCACTCGGGGAGGGAGAGGGAGGGTTGGGTTGAAAGCAGTAAAAAAGAGCAGAAATTGTAGGCAGGGTGTGTACCAAAATTTGAATGAAGGGTTTAATGATGCGAGAACTCTTTTATGGAAATGAACAAATGCAATATCCTATCAGTTCATGCCAATGGTGTTTTAAATAAACAAAAATACGGTGCTCTCATAAAATGGGCAGTCTCTCTAAGTCCCCATGTGATATTTCTCCAAGAACCCCATTTAAAAACCAGCACCCCCAATTTATTTATCCCGAAATATTTCTCCCATGTGTTTTTTGCTTCAGCTGGGGTGGCACAGAGAGGCGTTGCATTTTATTTTTCAAGGAAACTATCCGGAGAAATTTTAAAAATAAGAAGGGATCCCAAAGGGAGATGGTTATGGGTAGCAACCAAATTCCAAGGGAAAGTAATGAACTTCGTAAACTATTATGGGCAAATATCCGATGAGGTGTCTAGTATTTTAGAAATCAACGACCTTCTTAGGGGAGACCCTGGACAGATCTTCATGGGAGGAGATTTCAATTACTTACATGATTTAAAAAAAGACACCTCTAATAAAAATAAGAAACAACTAAAGCCTAATACTAAAAAAGTTGTGGACGCCCTTATCTTAGAATATCAGCTTATAGATCCATGGCGTACAATAAACCCAGAAGGGGCATCCTTCACTTGCTATTCACACCGCTTCCAGATGGCGTCAAGAATCGATTACTTTTTGATATCAAGATCGATTCAGATTTTAACTTCATCTATTGGTTGTAATCCCTTTTCCGACCATGGGAAAATAGAGCTGGAAGTTAATTTAGGCGGTGGGGGCAGGAACCAATCCAGGTGGTATTTGGATCGGACCCTGCTCCAGAACCCCGACTGGGTGGCTGGTTTCGAAGAATGGATCTCAGAATACTTTACTATTAACAATAATTCAGCAGAACCATTCTCGGTCTGGGAGGGATTCAAGGCGGCAGCACGTGGACAGATATTATATTTTACTTCCGCCCAGGTCAAAAAGAGGAGACAAAAGATATCTACGCTCCAAAAGGCCGTAGATAAAGAATATGCTTTACAGGTCCTCCTTTGCCCGAATCACTTGGAGCAAGCAAAAGCAGAATTAAGGGATTTCCTTGTCTTGGAAGAGATCAACAGTTCTAGAACCTTCCAACAAAGGATATATGAGGATAGCCAATTGGCAGGAAAGCTCTTGGCAAACTCAGTGAGAAAGAAACAAGAATCTGCTGCGATAGTTAAAATCAGAAATCCATTAAATAACCAAGAGATAGTAGACAATAGTTCGATTCAAAGGGCTTTTCTGGAGCATTTTAATCGCATTTACTCCACTGAATATCAAGTAGAGGAGGGTCAGATTCAGGATTATTTTATGAACCTGGATATCCCAAAGATCACGCCCAATCGGGCTTTACAACTAGTGTTAGAAATTAATACAGGGGAAATAGTTGATGCTATAAAAGCAACACCAGGGGCGAAAGCCTGTGGGCAAGACGGGTTCCCAATTGAATTCTATAAAATCTTTATAAAAGTACTAGTTACTCTGCTCATGAATTTATTTAATTACATCAAACGAGGAGGAATGGTACCTGCGTCCTTTAAAGAAGCAATAATAATATCTTTTGTAAAAAAAGACAAAAGTCCAGAAGATATCAATTCTTATAGGCCAATAAGCCTTCTGAATTCTGACTATAAAATCCTCATGAAAATCTGGGCCCATCGTTTTATGTATGCGGCACAAGAAGTCATACATAACGATCAGTCAGGATTCATAGCAGGTCGTGTTATGGCTTCTAACACTGAATTCTTAATTCAGGCATTAGACTATTTTAATGTGAATTCAACCCACGCCTGTTTCCTCATGGTCGACGCGGAAAAAGCGCTTGACCTAGTTAACTGGGCAACCCTGTTCCATTCTCTTACCAAATTCGGGTTCCCAGAACAAGTGATTAAGATGCTCCAGAACATCTATCAAGACGCCTCTGCACAGATTATAATAAACTCAGAAAAAGCTGGCTCAATCCAAGTCAACCGTGGGACCAGGCAAGGCTGCCCTTTCTCCCCTCTCCTATTTACTTTTTTTATTGAATCCTTGGTTATTAAAATTAGAAACAATCCCGACATCCTCCCCCATATCACTGGGATGGCAAAGCTTAAGCTATTCGCGGATGATATTATCCTTTACGCAAAGCCAAACAAGGAGAATATTGAAAGCATTAAAAGAATTTAAAGCATATGAACAAATAGGAGGTTACAAAATCAACATAAAAAAACAGAGGTCCTCGCCTTAAACACCAGTCTTAGCCATCTTCCATCTTGCTTGCATGTCCAGGCTGTACGTTGAGACCCTATTAGATATTTAGGCATATATGTGACCTGTGATTACCATCAGCTTTATTTCCTTAACTATGTGACAATGAAGAATAAAATAAGAATCTTCTCTCCCAATGGCTTTTAATTCCTCTCTCCTTGATTGGTAGGATATCTCTGATCAAGATGTCGATTCTACCCTTATTAATATTTTTGTTTAGCAATATCCCTATTAAGTTGAATTCTATTTTTTTTAAAGATATCGAATCTATGATCAGAAGTTTTGTTTGGAGGGGGAAAAACCCCCAGAGTAAATCTATCCATGATTCAACTCCCAGATGACCGGGGGGACTTGCTCTTCCACACACAAAAACATATTATGAGGCAGCCTTTATGGACTTGGTGGCAGGTCTGATAGATCTAAAAAACAAATGAGATAGCTTCTTCTTAGTACAAATGCTACAAGAGTCCGATTCTCAAACCCAGGTATTTTTAAAGACCGCATAACTCCCTAAAAGGACGACATATAAGACCATAAAAGAACATCTATCTAGATTACAGTCCTTTTTCAAGAAAAATCTGAGCTCCTCAGCTTCCCAGTTTTTAAGCTTACATGAGTGTTTCTGTTTGGGCCTCCAAATTAGTAGTAGCCGAATACTAAATTGGGAGAATTTGGGATTTCGAGAGTTAAGACACTTCTTTGTCCAGAATAGAATTATTTTATGGCAAGAGGTACAGGCTAGAATGACCACTCCCATGCAACCAACTTTCTTTGAATATCTACAAATCGTTCACTTTTTAAGAAAAACTATTGGTGGACATCTCCCCAAAATGGGTTCAAGTTCAAGTTCAAGTTCAAGAATTTATATAGCGCACTACTCACCCAGAGGGTCTCAAGACGCTTGGGGGGGGTACATTATTTATCGAATAGCCAGGTTTTAAGTTCTTTTCTGAAGGAGATGTGGTTCTGTGTAAGGCGGAGGTGAGTGGGGAGTGAGTTCCAGGTCTTGGCCGCCAAGTAGGAGAAGGATCTACCTCCCATGGTGGATCTTTGGATACGCGGAACTGCGGCGAGGCCTTGATTGGATGATCTTAGTTGGCGTGTGGGTGTGTAGAAGGATAGTCGAGTGTTGAGGCATTCGGGTACTAGTTTGTAGAGGGCCTTGTGTGCGTGGGTGAGGAGACGGAACATTATTCTCTTGTTGACGGGAAGCCAGTGGAGGTCTTTCAGGTGGCCAGTGATGTGATCTTGGCGAGGGATGTCCAAAATGAGTCTCGCTGATGCGTTTTGGATGCGTTGGAGTTTTTTCTGTGATTTGGCTGGAATTCCGGCGTAGAGGGTGTTTCCGTAGTCTAGTCGACTCGTAACCAGTGCGTGGGTGACAGTCTTTCTTGTCTCTGCGGGGATCCAGCGGAAGATTTTTTTGAGTATACGAAGTACGTTGAAGCAGGAGGATGAGACAGCGTTGACTTGATTGGTCATTGAGAGTGAAGAGTCTATGATGAAGCCAAGGTTACGTGCGTGGTCCATGGGTATGGGTGCTGGGCCTAGATCCGAAGGCCACCATGAGTCGTCCCAGGCAGAGGGGGTTGATCCTAGGATGAGCACTTCCGTTTTGTCTGAGTTAAGTTTAAGGCGGCTGTCTTTCATCCATACGGCTACCTCTTTCATGCCTTCGTGAAGATTGGTTTTGGCGGTGTTGGGGTCTTTGGTGAGGGAAAGGATCAGCTGGGTGTCATCAGCGTAGGAGATGATGTTTAGGTTGTGTTGACGCGCGATGGAAGCGAGTGGACTCATGTAAACGTTGAAGAGGGTGGGACTGAGTGATGATCCTTGTGGTACACCACAGATGACTTCGGTGGCCTCTAATTTGAAGGGGGGAAGTCGGACTCTCTGAGTTCTCCCTGCTAGGAACGAGATGATCCAGTCCAAGGTTTTTCCTTTTATGCCGATGTTGCTGAGGCGTTGTATGAGTGTGCTGTGACAAACAGTGTCGAAGGCGGCGGAGAGGTTGAGGAGAATGAGGGCCACTGTTTCTCCGTTGTCCAGTAGTGTTCGGATGTCGTCTGTTGCTGCGATGAGGGCGGTTTCAGTGCTGTGTTTGGCTCGAAAGCCGGACTGTGAGGGATCGAGGGAGTTGTTGGATTCGAGGAAGGCGGCGAGTTGGCTATTGACGGCTTTCTCAATGACTTTGGCCGGGAATGGGAGGAGGGATATGGGGCGGTAGTTTTTGAGTTCAGAGGGGTCTGCTGTGGGTTTCTTCAGGAGGGCGCTGACTTCGGCATGTTTCCAGCTTTCTGGGAAGGTGGCAGAGGTGAAGGAACAGTTGATGACATCACGGAGATGGGGTGCGATGATGGAGTCTGCTTTGTTGAAGATGTGGTGGGGACATGGGTCGGTTGGCGAGCCAGAGTGGATGGAATTCATGAGGCGGATGGTGTCTTCAGTGGTGATTGGGTTCCAGGCGCTGAGGTTGTTAGAGGGCGGTTTAGGTTCTGAGGGGGTGTAGAGGATTGTTTGTTGGAACTGTTTTGGAAGCTGTTATGTATGTCGGCAATTTTGTTGTAGAAGAAGGAGCATAACGAATCGCAGAGGTCTTGCGAGGGAGTGATGTTGTTTGAGGCTGCGGTGGGGTTGGTGAATTCTTAGACGATGTTGAATAGTTCCTTGCTGTTATGGGCGTTGTTGTCGAGTCGATTCTTGAGTGCTGATTTCTTGGTGGCTCGGATCAGCTGGTGGTGTTTGCGGGTGGCTGCCTTGAAGGTGGTCATGTTGTCTGTGGTTGGGTTTTTTCTCCATGTTTTCTCGAGAGTGCGGCATAGCTTTTTGGATTTCTTAAGGTCATCGTTGAACCGGGGGCCTTTTTGTTGTCTTGTTTGGTGTGATGGTTTTTCAAGGGTGCTAATTCGTCAGCGCTGTGAGTGATCCATTGTTTGAATTTGATGGCAGCTTGGTTTGGGTCCGATGAGAGGGCGGGTGGGTTTTGGTTGAGCAATGTGAGCAGTTGGTCGGTGGTGATTTTGTTCCATTTTCTTCGGGGGATAGGTTGTGGGGGGTTGTGGGTCGAGGTGGTTTTGTAGCTGAAGTGAACACAACTGTGGTCCGTCCAGTGGAGAGCTGTGGTGCGATCGAAGGAGATGTGTTTACTGGAGGTGAAGATTGGGTCGAGCGTATGTCCGGCTATATGGGCGGGGGTGTCAACAAGTTGTTTGAGGCCGAGATTGGCCAGGTTGTCAAGAAGGGTGGTGGTGTTGCTGTCGTTTTTATTGTCCAGGTGGAAGTTGAGGTCTCCTAATAGAATGTAGTTCTCGGAGGCGAGGGCATGTGGACTGATGAAGTCAGTGATGTCTTCTCTGAATTGTTTACGGGTTCCTGGAGGCCTGTAGATGAGGGTGCCTCTGAGTGTGGTTCTAGGATCGGTGTGGACTTGGAAGTGGAGGTGTTCGGCGGTTGTAAGGTTATCGTCGGAGCTGGTCGTGATTTTGATGGTGTTCTTATGGACGATGGCGATGCCTCCACCTGTTTGGTTGGTGCTGTCTTTTTGGATAATCTTGTAATTGTCCGGGATGGCTATGGCGATATCGGTTGTTGATGATGCGTTCATCCATGTTTCAGTAAGGAAGGCGACGTCCGGTGATGTAGTGTCGAGTAGATCCCAGAGTTCGGTGGCGTGTCTGTGGACCGAGCCGGTGTTTAGCAGGATGCACTTCAGGTGGTTAGAGTCTGAGCTGTGTTTGGTGTTAGTGGATGTGGTATGGGTCTTGATGCAGGTAAATTTGCAGGAGTGGCAGGCGAAGGGTCCACGGGTGAGTCCTGGGGCAGCTACGCAGCATAGAGGTGTACGTCCAGGGTTAAGGGCTAGGAGGGTGGCGGAGTCATACGTTATGCTGGAGGAGTGCACTTTGCGGGGGCCAGGGGGTCTGGCGCTGGGCGCGGTCCAAGCGCGGACGGGCGTAGACGGGCTTACCTTTGGCGCACCTTCGGCACGCATGGGGAGCGACCGCTGCGCGTGAACGCTGAGCGCAGAAGCATCTGTCATATGTGGATAGTGGAGGGGAGGGGCAAGGGAGGGTCAGCTGGGAGGCGGGGGGCGGGGTGTACAGACGGGTCAGGAGGCAGAACAACAAACAGCAAAATGGCCGCAAGATAAACAAATTGATTCCAGGCGCAGAGAGATTATAGTTACAGCAATGAGCACTGGGAGCAATGAAGCGCTATGACTATATGAAAGCACTGAGGAATATGTTTTACAAAGCGAAGCTTACGATTTTGTAATGGCACATCACATGCAATTATGACAGTGAGCACTGATTGCAATGAAGCGCTGCGATTTAAATCAGGCACAGAGGATATGAGGTTAAAAGCGCCACAGGAAATGCAACAAACAAGCAATGCGCGATGAGATCAAACGAAGCACAGATACTTAAGTGGCCAGGGAGTGTGGTGGAGCGACCGCTTCTGAGTGAGTCAGGACGGTCACAGCGCTTCACCAGGCGGGACAGTCCAGAGCTACTCGTGGGAGGGCGGGTCAGCTGGGAGGCGGGGGGCGGGGTGTACAGACGGGCCAGGAGGCAGAACAACAAACAGCAAAATGGCCGCAAGATAAACAAATTGATTCCAGGCGCAGAGAGATTATAGTTACAGCAATGAGCACTGGGAGCAATGAAGCGCTATGACTATATGAAAGCACTGAGGAATATGTTTTACAAAGCGAAGCTTACGATTTTGTAATGGCACATCACATGCAATGATGACAGTGAGCACTGATCGCAATGAAGCGCTGCGATTTAAATCAGGCACAGAGGATATGAAGTTAAAAGCGCCACAGGAAATGCAACAAACAAGCAATGCGCGATGAGATCAACCGATGCACAGATACTTAAGTGGCCAGGGAGCGTGGTGGAGCGACGGCTTCTGAGTGAGTCAGGACGGTCACAGCGCTTCACCAGGCGGGACAGTCCAGAGCTACTCGTGGGAGGGATGGTCAGCTGGGAGGCGGGGGCGGGGTGTACAGACGGGCCAGGAGGCAGAACAACAAACAGCAAAATGGCCGCAAGATAAACAAATTGATTCCAGGCGCAGAGAGATTAAAGTTACAGCAATGAGCACTGGGAGCAATGAAGCGCTATGACTATATGAAAGCACTGAGGAATATGTTTTGCAAAGCGAAGCTTACGCTTTTGTAATGGCGCATCACATGCAATTATGACAGTGAGCACTGATCGCAATGAAGCGCTGCGATTTAAATCAGGAACAGAGGATATGAGGTTAAAAGCGCCACAGGAAATGCAACAAACAAGCAATGCGCGATGAGATCAAACGAAAAACAGATACTTAAGTGGCCAGGGAGCGTGGTGGAGCGACCGCTTCTGAGTGAGCCGGTTACGTTCCTTTATGAACCAAAATCACCGGCATAGGAAATTGGTACAAAAGGCTCCATTGTGTTGGTCATTTAGACATGGTGGATAGCCATCTTGAGAAAATACTTAGCCAAACCCAATGCAATTTAACACACAAGGACTGGGAAACTATAAGTTTGTTAGGCTATAAATCGCTACGTGCCGCTAACTTTAAAAGGATGGCCTTCTTGTCCCGTTGGCTAGCGTACTGGACTACGTAAGCACTCGAGAAAAGGTTCCCAGAGGTTGAGAATAAATGTTTTAGATGCCTAGCCGCCGGTCAGGGGCATTGGCTCCATACCTTTTTCTCTTGTCCTCAATTGAAATCTTTCTGGGAGGCCATACTCATAGACATTGAGGAGGCAATAGGGAAAACACTAACACCCTCAGCTGAACTGGCCCTCTTTGGTATATCCAAAGATAGAGGTTCCCTCAATGAGAACGAGGAACATTTTTTGTTTATCTCTTGTACAGTTGCTCGTTCCCTAATACTCCAAAATTGGAAATCTAAGGAACCTCCATCCCATCTAAAATGGTTTAACAAAATGAGGAGGTCCCGGAATTTCAAAAAAACATATGCCTGTAGAGTGGGAGCAGTCAGAAGTTTTGAAAGAAAATGCAAGTATTTCGAGAATATGGTGGCAATAAAAGGGGGGTTAAATTAAAAAATAGATTGAATACTAAAACTAAATCAAAATGATTTTAAAAGCAGTCATGCAATGTTGCTAGACTAAATTAAGTAAGCAAATTTCTTTGCTCAAGCTCTTTTTTCCAGATTGGATTGCACTATTTTGCACTTGCACTTTACACTCAAGTTTGCGGAATTGCACATTGACTGTATTAGGTTGGATTGTACTGTACTGCACTTGCAATTTATGATCAAAGTTTGCGGTTGTTGCACATTGTTTGTACTTGAAAATTAATTAATATGTTGTGAAATAAGGAGTACAACAATGCCTTCTTTCGAGTTTTATGTATTTTAAATTTCTCCCCCTTTTTTAACCTGCTCCTTAATCATGTTTGACTCTTGCGCGACTCTATTTGAAGAAGAAGCATTTTTTCTAACCTTGTTTTCATTTCCATTGCTCAAATTCTTGATTCATGAATTGTATTTTAACCTCTTTCTGCTCAATAAAAAATTTAACAAAAAAAAAGATGAATATAAAAATTTTAAAAAACATTTTGGTATGTAAATGTATTTATATATATATGTGTGCCATCAATTGCTCCAACCACATGTGGGTGGGTGGCCCAAAGCATAAAAATCCCTCTTCACTTAGGCAAAATTCTCATTTCAAGATCATTTTATGAAGCTGTTGATGTGTTTCATCATTGAAGAAAGAATTTCTTGTAGCACACCTTTGAAAGATGGTTGTGACATTCCACCAGATACTTCAGCACTGTATGGGAATGATCCTGTGGACATAAAATGGAGCACTGCCATTATTTTCACTATTGGTGTCATTGATGTTGGATTCCTATTGTACGGTTGAAGATCTGGCTCCAGCTCATGACATATATGAATAATATTTTGCCTAATTAATCTTAATTTTTTTTATTACATCCCGTTCTTTAAAGGTGGCATGGTCTGGAGCTGTAAATAACAATATAGCATGAAGTATTTGGATTATGCATGGTTTCTTATATATTAAAAAAATATGAAAAACAATTATTTATTCCAATTTAATAAAATAATACTATTTGATTTGTCATTTTTGTTATTTTTTTGTCATGTTAAAAAATGTCCAAAGCATTACCTACATCTAATTTATTCATGAATAAACAATCTTTTTAATGTGAACTTTTTAAAATGTATGATGAAGCAAAAAAACTTGAACAAATTGGAAAATGAAGTACAACACCAGTCTTTGAATTTGTAATTCTTGCTTTAATTCAACAAAACGAAATAAAAAAATAACAAGATGGAAAAAAAATCCAGTCATGGTGAATTTAACTATTATTGAAGAGCCAAAATTGCTTGAAATCCAATTTACAAAATACAACTGGCATCAAAAAGCTAGATGCTTCCAGAAAATAGTTCACAGAGTAAATGCTAGTCACACACTGCAGGATATTAGGTTCTGCATCTCTTGCTGGTGGCGGTGGAGGTCCTGTCATTGTCTCCTGCTGGCCTGGATGAATGCCCATTCCTGAGTGGGACTGGTGGAGCCACATTTGCAGGGATTGCGGTGGGCGCAGGGTTTTCCTCTTGTAGCAGGGCCTCCCTTCTGTGGCTAAGGCAGATATAGTAGGCCCACATGTTGTTGGACCACAGAAAGTGGAGGTGTTGCTGGAAAAACTCTGCACAGATGGGTCAAACAATCCTGTAGCACCCCAGTAAGGGAGCCCAAATTCGAGTTGAGATTTTCCATCTGAACATTGTGCTCCCTCTGCAATTGCTCCATCCCCCGGAACTTTGTTGGGACCTGGGCCATCATGTATTGGGACTGATTGAGGGATCCTAAGACTTGGTTGATGGTGGCCTGGGTGACAATGAACCCACTGGCCTCACTTTGCTGGCCCACAGATTTTCTCCCATGAACCAAACCCCCACTACTCTGTGCCCTTCACCCAGTGTGCCCCATCCCACTGGCTCCTGGATAAATTGGAGGCGGTGGTGGTGGCTTATTGACAGCAGCAAGGACTGGGGGGCACATGATTTGTGTAAAGTTCCTTTAGAAAGAGGAAGTGGATGCATCCAGAGGCTGAAGTGTGGAAACAGCTGGGGAGGGAGGTATAGATGTGGGCCAAGTAAGACTCACTGGAGCTGTCTGCCCAGGCAGACCAGACGGCCCAGCTTGCTCTTCTTCATGCAGACTTGCAGGAGTGGATTCCACACTGAAGGTTTTTCATGGACTGGAGTGGTGGTATCATCAGCAGCAATGGCAGATAGTTGTCCATGTACTTCAAGTGTTGGACCTATATTAAATTACAACATAAAGAATGATAAAAGTATGGATTATACATTAAATGAGTTTGAAGCAAAAAAGGAAGCAGCCTAAAAGGAAAAAAAATAATAATATAATTATTATACCTTTCAGTAGTATTTTAACAAATTTCAAAAACTGTTTAAATTACACACAAAACTACTTAAAAAAGCAGGAAAAATGATGTCCTGAAATGAGATGAAAATATTTAAGTATGCATAAAATATACTAAATATTGAACACCACACAGTAGAGAGGAGAGGTGTGAAATAAACCATTCCATGGTCTAGCAGGGTACAATTCTGAAAATTAAACAGCTTAGAAGGATAAATAGCATTAGTCATCATATAAACATTGCAAAGTGCATTTTTTTTAAACGTATAGTCAGCATACAAAATAACGTACATAAACATTTGTAAGTCAACAAACTTTCATTTGTTAAACAAATAATATCAATTCGATAAAATGACAAAAAATGACAACATGCAAAATTAAACAAAAAACAATTCAAAGCATGGCATAAGATAGAAACTAATAAACACATAACACTTTAACATATATGAAAGTAGGAAACAAAAGAGAGAATGACCAAAATAACATTACAATATTATTTTAACAAAACAAATAAAGCGTCATGATAGTCATTTCAATTAAACATTAACAACACTTGCATAAGTGTAAGTTAAACATACCTAGTAAAACTAGGCAATAAAAGTAAACAGATATTTACAAGTTAAAATACATGTATGAAATATGTTACTAGGTGAAAACACTTACAAGCACCATAACATCATGTGAAATTTAATGGCGCTTGAGACATGTATCTTAAATTCAACAAAATACATTCAAACATAAACAAGGCAAACAAATTAATAAAAACACACATATTGACAAAACATATTAACAATTAGTGAAATTAGAGAAACAACAATAATGCTAAATGCTACAATCTCCCCCTCAAAAAACTAAAATTATATATAGGTTCAGGTGTTTAAAAAAAGTGCAAAACACATTAGCAACAGCTGAATTAAAAGCAAAAACGACATTTAAGTTTAGTCACACATTCAAAAGTATAACTTGCCAGTCTCCTCTCCACCAGGGATTCCTGTCAAGCCTTCAAGTGTAGGATCTGCACCTTCTCCTCCCAGGGATATGTGGGCCAATTATGATCTTGCTAGGAAAGCCCTCTGTACAACTCAGATCAAGAGGGCTTTCCTAGCAAATTGCGCTACGCAAGTCTGAGCAATCGATTTTGATGCACCCGTATGGTGACGGACTCGGTTCGCTCTGACTCCTATTGAACTCTATGGGAGCCTGTATGCTAAATGCGTACACAGGCTCCCATACCAAAAAGGGGTGGGTGAGCAAAAGCGTACACCATGTGGCGGGCACCCGATGGTGCCTACCACACTGTGCATGCATGGAAAGAGGGGACCCATGTGGACCCCCACAGGACCGATTTGGAGGGCCCCAGGTGAAGGGGGGCCTGCTACAGCCCCCTGAAGTCAGATTCCCACAGCTGTTTCATCTCACTGAGACCGAGTCCATACGGCTGTCCAAATCGTGCCTCGTACTCGCTCGTTCGGAAGCCGGCTCCATTACGAGTCACAATTCGGCTGAGAACGCGTCAGACTGACAGGAACAGGTTCGGAAACGATTCAGTCGAGGCAGACGAGGTCTTTGAATCCTACTTGGTCGGTGGGAACGGGGCAGATACAGTCAGAAACATATGCTCCGAATCAGATTTTGCTCACTCCGGAACCCCATCTGGAGGCCTTCCTTATGAGATTGTAATCAGTTCCATAGTGGTAAGGGGGAGCTGGGAAAACCACCACCAGTCCTCTGTGCCTCCAGGTGATACTTGGCGGCCAGGGAACTCACTCTCCGCCAGAGGTTGTTCCACCTCTTCCTAATTTAATTTCCTCCTATGTGCACAGGTTGCTTGCTACAGCATTTACTAGTATGGCCCACATTTGCATTTTTTTAGCTATGCTTGTATTTTGTACTTGAGCTCCAACCAATTGACGCTCTATTCTAATAATTGAATCCACCATAACTTACAATTCTCCCTCAGTAAAACAGGGATTTCTTCTCCCTGTCATTATCAAATAATAAACTTTATGTGATAACACACAAGACAAAAAAAAAAAATAACAAGAAACATAGAAAGCAAAACCTGACTTAACTGAAAAAGTTCTCATGAACAATGTTCTGCTGGGGGGGGGCGCTAGAGGGCGCCGGACAAGATGGCCGCACTTGTGTGAGGCTCCGTCCCGACCATTGCAAAATCCGCTAATTTATCCTGTTTTCCCCGGGGCTCTTGCCTTACACCCCGGCTGAGCTTACTCCGCTACCGTCGGTGACCCCCTGGGACGCTCTGAGTGCGAATTGTGGCTGTGCTAAGGGCGCCTGGAGCGGAACGACCCCAGGCTGGGACGTAGAGGACGGCGGCCCCGGCGGCTGCGGAGCGAAGACCTCGAGGAGTTCTGGGCGCTGGACACCGTAGCTGACTGTGAGAACGGAGCCTGGGAGGCGGCGCTTTGGGACTGCTGCAGCGCCGAGGCAGAGCTGACCGCGGATCCCCCGGAGCGGCTTCGGTGCGCTGGACGGCCTGGACTTGGCCCTGCTGGTACCGGTGAGTGGGGCGAGGTGCTGCGCTAGCTCGGTGCTGCGGAGGTGGTGCTGGGCCGCGTTAGCCCGCGCCGCGCGAGCTAGGGCCGGGGAGGCTAGAGGAAGGGTCGGCTAGGGTACGGAGTAGCCGGGACGGTCAGGTGCAAAGGCGGGAACACGCTCTGGGCTACCTGGAGGAGCGCTGGTCAGCACACGGGTTCCCTGGAGGGCCTACGGCGTTGGAGGTCGCGGACCCGCCATCTTGGGCTTTCCTTTTCTATGGCTGCTGAACACTGAGCACTGGCGGTGGGCGCTCTTCCAGCGCTAACTATCTTAACATCAGCGCAGTCAGGGGGCCCTCCGGTGCTGTCAATTCATCACTTTGGGCTCTGCGCACAACTGTATACACTTGAACTGTGTTGCTGCATGGACATTGTTTTGGCGCGCTTTGCCCGCTGGGGTGGAGGAACTATTTGGCCTGGACTAGAGGTACCTGTAGGCCTGGGCCTGGACGTGCTCCAGGGCGTGCAGCGACAGGTGGAGGCTCCGACTTTATTTTGAAAGGCTTCACTGGACACACTGCCCTGCGTAACTGAGCCTGATACCGCGCTGACCTCAATCGCAGCCATGGGCAGGCCCGAAAGAAACCAGCCTAAAATTAATTTTGAAGCGAAAAAGACTGCGCACACATCCTCCCAGGCGCCCGTGGACTCTGACCAAGGTGGGGCTGCTGGGGGTACACCTAATTTGGAATCCACACTGGTGGCGATGCAGAAGACTCTACAATCCATTGAGGGCACTATGGAGTCAGTCAATCATCGTCTTGATCAAATGGCGACACAATTTGACCGCCAGAACGAACGGATGGGGGAAGTGGAGCAGCGGGTTTCAGCCACAGAGGATGGCCTGGCCACGGTCTCGTCCAAGGTGTTCAGTATGGAACGAGTTCTGGCGGTCATACAAGCGAAGAATGAGGAGTTGGAAGGGAGGTCCAGGAGGAACAACGTTCGCGTTACAGGATTGCCGGAATCCACAAATGTGGGGCGCATGGAGGACTACATGGAACGACTGATTGTCGATATCTTTGGCGCTGACCACCTTTCTCGGGTCTTCATTGTGGAGCGTGCACATCGTTCTCTGGCCAAGAAGCCTCCGCCGGGTGCGCCGCCGCGGCCTATTGTGGCTAGGATCCTGAATTACAGGGACCGGGACACTATCCTGCGACTTGCCAGGGAGAAGGGCTCCATAGAATATCAGGGCAATAAACTGGAGTTTTATCCCGACTTCACCATGGCTGTACAGACTGCGAGAAAGGAATTCGCTGCGGTGAAACAGTTGCTGAGGGCCGAGACCATAGCTTATGCCATGTTGTACCCTGCGAGCCTTCGGATTGGGCCTCCTTCGGATAACAGGATCTTCTCCTCGCCCAAGGCGGCCATGGACTATGCCAAAAAGCTGAAAAAACGTGCCAAGGAACCGCCGGGGCGTCATGAGGGAGATGATGAAAGACTGGAAGAGGAGGACTGAATTAAGTTGCACTGCTAGCCCTGGTGCAGGGGGAACTGCGGGGTATTGCACTGGGCTGCCTCTACTACGGTGTGTGCTTTAATAAACGAGAGCCGCAAGGGCGTTTCGGCACATGATCCACTTAGTACTGTTGCCTTGAAAGTTGCGGGAGGGAGACGCTCAGGCTAACGCTATTCCTGTTGGTGCCGCCTTGTCGCCTCAATGGGGGCTCTCTACTGGTTCAAATTGGCTGAATGAGATCCCGTTGTGCACTATGTGTTCCCACGCTGGATACAGTGGCGCTTCTGGGCTCTTGGTGCTGCTCTTTAGGTGCGGACGCTTCGAGGGCGCCCAGTGCAATGTACTGTTACACGAATACTACCATGTTTGATGCTCTGACCGTGGGTGTGGGGGGAGGAGTTGGGGTGTTGTTAACGGCAATGGTCTGCGCTCTCGTCAGTTCTGGCGAGAGTGGAGCGCCACTACGCCCCCAGATAAGGGAGATCCCCAAAATGTGGCTGTTTGCATTGTTGGGGGTTGCAAAGGGGGGGGACGTGGGGAACCTTTGGCAAATTGGGGGCGCTGAAGTGGGTGGCGGGTTGGGGGAAGGGATGTTGAGATCTGTTGGGATGTTGTTGTTTTTCCTGATCACAGAGACTGAGTCTGAGAAATTCATGGGAGACGAGTGGGGTCACAGTAGGGTGTACGGGAACCTTACCAGCATTACTGGTGTCGTCTCCGGGTTGGCGCGGGAAGAGGGATGGTCTGACAAGAGGGGGCTGCTGAGGACGAAATCACTGCTGGGCTGCTTACACCTTTGGCGATATGGATAGGGGGGGCAACCTAACGTGTGTTACATGGAATGTGCGAGGGTTGAATAAGCCGCAAAAAACACGACAAATGCTTGCCTTTCTCAACAGACACGGAGCACAAGTGGTGTTTCTGCAGGAGACGCATCTCAAGGGCACGGCAGCCGAAATGGTGGGCAAACAGTGGGCGGGGGCGAGGTGGGCCACGTCATATTCCTCCTATGCCCGTGGGGTGATGATTCTGATAAAAAAGAATGTTCCGTTTGAGGTGCTGCATGAGGAGGTGGACCAGGATGGCAGATATATTGTTGTGCAGGGTAAATTGTGTGGCACGATGGTCACTCTTCTCAATGTCTATGGCCCTAATATAGATGATCCTGATTTTTTCATTGCACTCTGGAACAAGCTGTATAACCTGCCGCCTTCGGCTATCCTCTGTGGGGGGGACTGGAATGTTACACTGGATTCTGAGTTGGACAGGAGGCATGACCGGCCCTATGAAAGAAAGAGAGCGATGGATGCAGTGTGTGAGGGAATGCATGGACTGCAACTGTTGGATGTTTGGCGCCTGCGGAATCCTGGCAGGCGGGAGGGAACTTGCTACACGTCAGCGCATGATACGTGGTCGAGACTGGACTATTGGCTATTGACCCGAGATGTGAGCGGATGGGTGCTGCATGCGGAACATCTGCCCCGCACGCTTTCTGACCATGCCCCTGTTGAGTTAACGCTGCGGATACCTACACATGCTCCTGCTCCATTTACTTGGCGACTCTCACCTGGAGTATTAACGGATCAAGTGTTGAGTGAACGCCTGCGGCAGGTGATTGAGGAATTTTTTGAGATCAACGTGGGCTCTGTTGATAGTATGCTCACGGTGTGGGAGGCCTTTAAGGTCTCAGTGCGGGGTGCATGTATTGGGTTGCGGTCCGGGGTCCTCACGTCCATCAGAGACTCTATGTCCAGACTAGAAAGGGAGCTGTTGGCTCTGGAGCGCCGACTGGAGGGGGGGCGGAAATCACACTGTTAGCGGATATTAGGGCGAAGGTCACAGAATATAATGAATTGGCCGACCAGGAGGTGAAATTTCTGTCCAAACGCGCTACAGCCAGGTACTATGGAGAAGGGGGTAGGCCGGGTAAGGGGCTTGCTGATAGAATCCGAGATCCTTGGGCTAAGCACTGTACTGTATTGGAAATTGAGGATCAGGGAGAAGTGGTGACTACGTCGGATGGTATACTCGCCTGCTTCTCGAGACATTATGCACAACTCTATGAACATAGGGAAACGGCGGAAGAGGCAGACATAACGCAGTACTTGGAGAATGTGGCACTAGTGTGGCTCTCCAGGGGTCAACAGGAATTCCTAATGCACCATGTCACTGAGGCCGAATTTAGAGACGCAATTGCAGCACTCCCGAATGGAAAGGCGGCTGGCACAGACGGCTTACCCGCCGAATTCTATAAGACTTTTGCAGATTTGCTTATTCCGCGATTGGCAATGGTTTTGGAGGAGGCTTTTGAATGCGGACGGCTTCCAGGGACCATGAGAGAAGCACTCTTGGTGGCGCTCCCCAAGCCCGGTAAACCTCTGGATAAATGCGAGTCATACCGCCCACTTTCACTTATGAACACTGACGTTAAAATAATTGCTAAAGTATTAGCCACGAGACTGCGTCTACTCCTGCCGGTCATGGTACTACCTGATCAGTCGGGGTTTATCCCCCTCCGGTCCACCACTCACAACCTGAGGACCCTGTTCGCTGTCCTGCATCTCCTTAAGCCAGAACTGGCTGCGGTGGCGGTCATGCTTGATGCCGCCAAGGCCTTTGATTCAGTAGCATGGAAGTATATGCTAGCAGTACTACATCGGATGGGGGTTCCTTTCTTTTTCACATCCCTGATCGCCCTGTTGTATAATGCGCCCACGGCAAGAGTCAGGGTTAATGGACATGTCTCTTCCTCCTTTCCGATACAGAGGGGGACAAGACAGGGGTGCCCTCTTTCGCCCCTGCTTTTTGCCATCATGATGGAGCCACTGGCCTGTATCTTGCGGCAAAGGTATGCGGATGCAGCATTGAAGTTTCCTCTCAGATCGTTGGCTGTATCAATGTACGCCGACGACATGGTTCTATATGTCAGGGACCCTGCACTCCACCTTGAAAACATACTTCGAGAATTCATTAAATTCGGCCGACACTCAGGACTGACCGTAAACTGGGACAAGTCGGTGGTGCTGCCTCTCACGGATGTTACCCACCGGGTCCCTTTGGAATTCCCGCTGGAATGGGCGACGGAGTCGGTTAGATACCTGGGCATCTGGGTGCATAGGGATTGTCAGGAAGTCATACGGGCCAACTACGGCGTTGCCATTTCCAAACTGGAAGATCAGGTGGCGAGATGGACTCGTTTACCACTGACCCTGGCGGACAGAGTGTCGCTGATTAAAATGGTGGTGCTTCCGAAATTTCTTTATCTCTTCACAAACATCCCAGTTGCGTTGAGGTCCCACTTCTTTGCGAGGCTCAGGTCCCTATTAATATCTCTCACCTGGGCTGGCAAGAGACCGCGAGTGACTTGGGAGGTGCTGGTCAAGCCATACGATCTGGGTGGGTTTGCCCTGCCGGATATGAGGCTTTATTATCTGTGTGCGCAGGCACACTTCGCGAGTTACTGGATAGCTGCTCCGCCATACACTCCGCACGTAGCGCTGGAAGCAAGCGCGGTCCTGCCATACCCATTAAGGGCTATGATTGCCAATAAGCATTCGGTGTTTGAGAAGGGGGAGATTGACACCGTGCGACTCACGGCGACTGCATGGCACGGCCTGGGCAAACGGGCTGGTAGGATACCGCTTTATGCCCCGGCTATGCCGCTACTTTATCACTCGGATATTTCTGTGTCGGGAGAACCGGGAGGGCTGCAGATCCTGCGGGAGGCTGGGCTACAGACTATGGGAGACCTGTTTCCGGGAGCATCGTTTCTCTCCTCTCAGGAGATGACGACCCACTCGACGAATGCCACTATGTCCACCTTTGTGTATGTCAGGTTACGGGCCGCCGTGCGCGACCTGTACCCTACTTATCCGGAAGAACCTCTGGCCCTGAGTGCCCTGCAGTTGCTCTACACAGTCAAGGACAGGACTAAATTATTATCTAAACTATATAAGGCTGCACAAGAAGATGAGGGCGGGGGGGCGGCGCTGGCTAGAGCACGGTGGGACAGGAGTCTCCCGGAACCGCTGAGTGATGACGAGTGGAATGAATGCTGTGCTATGACCGGGGGGTATGTGATCAATGGCAACTTCCGCCTTCTACATTATAAGTTTCTGCAACAATGGTACTATACACCTGCCCAACTGGTAAGATATGGCCTTAGGTCCACTGCTCAATGTGTCCGATGCGGGGCCGAGGAGGCCGACTTTATACATCTGGCCTGGGGGTGTCCCCGTGTCTACGATTTCTGGAGGGAGGTGACTGAAAGGCTGACAGTCGTCA
Organism: Lissotriton vulgaris; assembly: GCF_964263255.1. Taxonomy (NCBI): domain Eukaryota; kingdom Metazoa; phylum Chordata; class Amphibia; order Caudata; family Salamandridae; genus Lissotriton; species Lissotriton vulgaris. The sequence continues at coordinate 693,780,364 of NC_141687.1, read as the reverse complement.
CTTCGATTGAGGTGAAGCTGGATGTACGCCTGTGTCTTTTGGGCATTGCTTCTGGTGTGGCTGCTCCGTTGCGCCGACTGGTGGTGCTGGCGCTTCAGTTGGCCAAGAGGAGGGTTGCTATGGTTTGGGGAGGGAGGAGAGCGCCTGAGGTACAACTGTGGCTGAAGGATATGGCCTATTGTAGGGACCAACTGAACTGTTACTATGACGAATTGCCTGCGGCGGCCCGCCCGAGGGATGTATGGACTCCGTTCACACTTTACATGCTGTCTTTGACGGAATCCGACAGCGACGAGAGTGTGGCTACTGCTTTGTCTGATGGCGGGGATGGAGCTGCGTGAGATGGCCTTGTGAGATGGCGTTAAGATTGCCCTGTGTGTTGCGTGGTATGACTAGTCAATGGTCGTGTGAGTGGGAGTGTCTTGGTCTGCTGAAACTGGCATGCAGGTATGCCTTACTATTCCCCGCTAAGGCTTCTGGGGAGTTCTGAGAAGGTGGTGAAGGTTTCCTATCTCAGGATGCCGTGTCAGACATCTGATGTATTGACTACCCTATTACATTATGACTGCTGGACTTGGAATACTCATTATGATCAGGATCAGTTGGGGAGGGGGGGTTGGGATTTGTTGGCATTATCTTTCTTTATAAAAACTGAAAATTAGACCGAGATCACATGGGGGCGAAACGACCGCACGCAATGGGAGTGCTGAACTTATTGCATATGGATCTACTGTAGTGCCTACATGAGCTAAGAATTCTGGACTTCGGCATGCGTGCCTCTGGCGTATGGTCTCAAGCTTGTATGATATATGTGGTACTCCGATGGCGGCCGGCCCCAGCAGTGGGTTGTAGGCACACCGCTGTGTATATGAACAATGTGCAATAAAGGTCTTCCAAAAAAAAAACAATGTTCTGCTGTTATGGAATGGCAAATGGTCATGTTCTGAAATGGAGTGTATTTTATAATGTGATATGCAGGTGAAAACAATGAGCTAAAACACATCAGGTGTGTGATGCTAGCATCCATTCAAAAGCCACAGGAATAGTACAATGTTGAACAGGTCCCACAATGGAATCCTTCTGTTAGGAATCTGCTGCTAGGACAACACCAGCACAACTTGGGATGTACAGGATGAGTCTGGTGGCAGTGTTCTGAGTAGTCTGGAGTCTGCATAGGACATGGATGGGATTTCAATGTAGAGGGCATTTCTGTAATCAAGTCTACTTGTGATAACAGCTTGGTTGACCATTTGTATGGTGTTCAGTGCGATCCATCTGAAATCATGCTAAGGATTCACAGGATGTGGAAGCATGATGAAGAGACAGCATTCGTCTTTCTGCTCCTGGAGAGGTTGGTGTCCAGGGGGATCCCATGGCTCAAGGCATGGTCCCCAGGAGTGGATTGGGGCCAAGTCTGGAATGATACCAAGAGGTGTTTCAGGGGGGGGGACTGTTGCCAAAGATTATGACTGGAGGCAGTTATTTTTCAGCCCAAGGAGCAGCATTGCTCAAGCACTTCGTGAAGTTTGCTTTGGGGGTGCTTGTTGAGTCGGCTCTGAGGATGGCTGCGAGGGGTGTCATGTAGACATTGAAGAGTGTTGGGCTGAGCTTGAGGGACTACACAGATGAGTTTCTTAGGTCCTGAGGTGTAGGGGAATCCCAGGGCAGTTTCTGTTTCTATGTAATTTCCACTGTTCTCCTTTCTCACATGTGTTCATATTAGTATCCTGATTTCATTCTTCCAAGGTTGCCAGTTAGACTCCAAGGCCTCTGCCTTCACACAGAGAACCACCCAGTGCTGCCTATTCCTTGTTTTGATATTGAAGATATAAAAATATACTGAATTACATTTGGTTCAATAAACCATGTGATGTTTTTCATATATCTAATGGACTCCACTCTACTTATTTTTGCATTTACCTACAAGCTGATTAAGGAATATGACTGAGCATCATCCATTAAGTAATTTGAGTAAGTGTTCATTCTTCGCTGTCCTCTATATTCACACAAATAAACCATGGGAGTAGCAAATAGTGTGCTAGCAAAAATCATATGTTGTAACTAAAAACAACAACATAATGTTGGCTTGGTAGGCAATATTTGCAAACATATTTAGGAATGCAGCTCACCAGAAACATATAAATGGCATGGTACTCAAATCACATTGAACTTTGAGTTTCATTGATGTGTGGAACCAAAGCAACATTTCTTAAAAAATAAGTAGGCATTATTGCCCTCTGGTTAAGATATTGTTAGCTGTTTGTTGTCATATAATGAAGTTAATGAGCATTCAACTGCTAACACCTGGCCAAATTCACATCCTGCAACATTACTCACCCGCATCTAAAGTCCTAGGAGTGGTCCTCTTCCCTTCTTTGCAGCTTGACATTGTATAACAAATAAACGCAGTTTCTCAGAGAGCCTCGCTTCCCTTTTTTTCACACAAACATCCTTTAAAAAAACTCTCACTGAAGAGCTAGTGTTGACTAGGTTATCCAGGGTGTCAAATAATATTGTACTAAAATAATGAAAATAATTTATGAACAGTTGCCTCATTCTGTTGGTCCAGTATATCCTCTCATGCAATCAGGAGAAGACCCTCATAATTTTATGATTTCACAACTCTTCTTCCTACCACCTCTTGAATGTTTCAGGTTATGCATATAATATCATTTCAAAATATGTTGCTGTTTCTGAGCACAGTAGAATTATTAAATACTTTTGTAATATGCACAAATTCCCACTGTACCATGACCATAAAGGTTTGAATTAACCATTGCGGACTTGCTGGTACTTTCAAGTGTATTAGGTTTGTGGTAGAAAAAACCCAATAATGGGTGGAAGTTATGTTGAAGAATGGTGGCACTCCTCATGAAATTAAACGTTAGAAAATATCAGAACAAGGTATGATAACGTTATTGAGATGCAATCCTTTATTGATTTAGATTATGTGCTTTCCATGGGACTACTGATACATTGACTTTATGAGGATTTCCATCATGTGCTCATTAACAAACATTTCCTTGGTTTTCAGGATACTTGGATCCTTAATGTGTATATGTAGACTACTCAGACAACCAATCAATCCCCCATACAGCCACTTGGACACCAACTGACAGAATGATACAAACATTCACACAACCAGTCACTCACCCTCACAACCATTCACTCAGCCATACTTTCACTGAGACACCTAATCACTCACTTATACAATCAGGCATGCACCCACTGAATCATCCATACAGGCACTCATACACCTACTAACTTACCAATACACCGTGGTATATATATTTAACACTCATAAACGTTTTAAAAACACTGGGAGCTGCAGTAGGCCTACTTCTAGAGGGGCTCTGCAGGCCGGGGTCATTAATCCTACACAAGGTTAAAAAACATGTAGACACTCACGAGACTCGCTTAGACACTCCGGAAAACAGGATTACAGACACCCAAGACTTACAAGCGGAATCTAGGGAAAACCTACTCTAAATGGAAAAAGTTCTAGTGGGAATCAAAGCAAAAACGAGGACTTAGAAGCACGCTCGAGGTGCAACAACATCAGAATTCTTGGCCTGCCTGAATCCACCGCCATCCCGAAAATGGAACCATACAATGGAAAATTATTACACGAACTGTATGGCCCGGTGCTTTCGTTGGTCATGATAGTTGAGCATGCCCACCGCTCACAGGGTCCTAGATCACCAGCAGGTACAGCGCCACAACCCATAATAGCGCGTCTTCTTAATTACAGAGACATAGATGCTATCCTTAGAGCCGCCAGAGACCAAAGCCCAATAAACCATCAGAGAAATTCCCTCTCCTTCTTTCCAGATTGCACTCCAATGGTGGAGGTACTCGTAGAGAGTTCGCACCGGCAAAACGCATCCTCCAAAATGCCTCCATCCCATACGCAATGCTCTACCCGGCCAAATTAAAGATCATGCACGAAGGGCAACCACATTTCTTTACAGATGCCACAGCAGCCCTGAAGTTCACTAAGCATATCTGCACCAAAAAAACATTTCCCTGCTCCTCACAGCAACCTGAATCGGAACGAAACCTGAGCGACAATGACTGATGTGAAGACTTAGGTTCATGTGAACAGTTCCTTACATTTTGATTGTAACTTTGTATGTTATAACATTTCTTGTTGCTGTGCCAGTCGATTTCCCTGGCAGTGAATCATTCTAAATCCACATTAAGCGAATTCCTAGTACTCTGATTCATCCAGGGCACCCTGCCACCAGGCGGGGATAATGCTGGCATCCCAGGCCCCACTGGGAGATCTCCCATGTGTTTTTTTATTTGGGTTAACAGGGAAAAAGGGGTTGGAGGGAGGGCAATTCTACACAACCTATTGGGAAGTTGGTGTGGGAGGGGGGGGAAGGGGTGGTTATAGAGTTCTCAGACAAGAAGATGTCAACTATACAGCATATGTTTGATGAAATGAACATGTTTTTGCTATTCTGTTTGTGCAATTGTTTTATGTAAGTTAGCGTTCGCTGCACCATTTTATGTTTAGCCGCCATTTTGAATCATGCCATTAGCTGCTTATTGTCTCCTCATGAAGCAGGCTGTGGAAAGTTTCATTTTTTCTAAGGTTAGGCCTTGCTCTGCTAATAAATAGACCGCTGTTATTAGTGCATACCTTTCCCACTAGGTAGAGGTCTTCTCCCACCAGTCTAGCGGCAGGCACGGACAGAGTGTCCTTTGGTAGAAGAAACTGTGTGCCCGGCCTCAGAATCAAAACCCATCCTACTGTACTTATTTGTGTTAGCTGCACCTGCTCGGATAATTCCATTATCGGCAGGTCTTCCTTGGTTGTGAAATGTACATATTTTATTGCTATGTTTGTTGAAGTCAGTCCTCTCTGCAGCACCTCAAAGCGACTGGGCAGACGGGGCTCTACTCAAGTGTTTCTGAATAAATATATACTTGGTTTGTATTCTCTACTGTCTGACCGACTCTTCATTTGGTAAGGAAGGCTTAGAGGTGGTTGTGAGTGACCCGGGTGACCCTAAACAGGTCACTTCCTTCATGTTCACAGTAGACAGCAACTTGTTTTCCTTAGATGCTACTTCAAATTCATACACACATTTACCAGGTAAACGTTAGCAGTTTCCAGTGTTCAATCGTTTATTCCAGTGTGCATTTTCACCAAATGCATAACACACTATACCACATCACAGCTAGCTTATGACTGAGACTAAATTCCTTACCCAGAACATCAGAGGGCTCAATGATCACAGGAAATTGAGGTTAATGCGCACATACCTAATCAGCCACCACATCGATGTTTGTTTCTAGCAAGAGACTCGCCTGAGAGGTGGTACTGACCCTAAGCTGCACAACAGATACTGGGGTGAGATACACTCTAACTATGCAAGAGTAGTGTTGGTGCTGATAAGGTGTGGATTGGGCTGGACAACTTCCTACACGCAAATCGATCCAGAGGGGCAATATGTTATTTTAAGTGGTACGCTAATGTCCACTCAGGTAACTCTGGTTGCCATATACGGTCCAAATGTAAATGATCCTAGTTTCTTTCTCACTGTTTGGGCAAAGGTGCTGTCAATGGGGAGGTGGGGGGGGGTGACACAGTGATCTGGGACAGGGACTTCAATACCACCTTACAAAATGAAATGGACAGGGTAGGTGCCACCCACAGACCACATCCCAGAGCGACTCAGCAATTGAATTCCATCACACAGGGTCACAGTCTCATAGATATTTGGTGCAGCAGGCTTCCAGGGGCTAGGGAGGGCATGCATAACTTCATAATAAAATGCCTGGTCCAGGCTGGACTACTGGCTGGTCGCGGGTGACATAGTATCCTGGACTGCAGACGTCGTGCACTTACTGCACACACTTTCTGATCATGCCCCGGTGGTACTACGCTGGGTCATACCACAATCTCTACCTCGAGCAATTAGCCTGGCGACTCCCACACTAGGCGCAGCATTTAGAGAGGAAATCCGTAATGGACTCACCCAGTTCTTCTCCAGAAACGAACGGTCGGTGGAATCTCCCTCATCCCTGTGGGATGCTTTTAAGGCAGTTATAAGAGGTGCATGCATCGCTCAGCAGCAAGCTGGGGTTTTGAAATCTATAAAAGCAAGAGAGAGGCCCCCTTCCTGGGGAAAAATGCTAAAGCCTGCAGCTATGGTGAAGGCGATAGGCCGGGAAAGGCCCTAGCGAACACACTCAAACAACGTACATCCTCAATGTTCATAGCTGAACTACTAAAGGAGGACTTGACTCCCATCAGAGGTCAACAAGCCACTCATGCACGTCCCACCAACTTCTACTCCTCATTATACACCGCCACGCAGAATATCCTGAACTGCAGACATATTTAGATTCCATTGAGCTGGTCTATCTCAGCGACGCCCGTAGGGCCTATCTGGACGAGCCATTCTCAGTAGAAGACATTGTACAGGTCATAAGTAGCTTACCAGGTGAGAAAGCCCCAGGGCTAGATGGGTTGATGACCTTGTTTAAAAATCGTACATGGAAGAGCTTGTACTCCGATTACTAGCAGTATACCAAGAATCACTAGATCGTGGCTCCCTGCCACCCACAATGAGAGAAGTGGTGATCATCTCCCTTCTAAAACCAGACAAGGCAGCTAATCGCTGTGATTCATACAGACCACTCTCTCTAATCAACATAGATGTTGAAATCCTTACCAATCTAATCACTAACATTTTACAGGTGCTCCTACCACTTATAGCCAGGCCAGACCAATACGGTTTTATTCCGGCCAGATCCATGGCCCATAATTTATGAACCTTCTTCGCTGCTGTTCACCCGATTGACCCTCGACTGTTGGCCAACGCTGCATTCTTCGACATTACCAAAAAGTTCTACTTTCTGGAATGGCCAATTCTGTTCACCATATTGCCCAGACTAGGGTTCAGCCCCAATTTCATCAAGCTTATTAGCCTGCTTTATACTGAGCCCACAGCTCTTCTAAAAGCAAATGGTTTACTGTCGGAACCATTCCCTATAACACTCGGAACCAGACAGGGCTGCCCCCTCTCGCCACTGCTATTCGCAGTGGCGATGGGCCTCTTGTTGCCAGAATATGTCAACACCACGCTCCTCGATGGCTGGGGTCACAGACAGAAGTCTAATAATTTCAATGTACACCGATGATATTACACTGTACATTTGGAAACAAGACGAAAACCTAAATCTGGTGTTGCGGGAAGTTCTCCAATTCGATGGAATGTCTGGCAACTGGTGTAAATCGTCACTCCTGCCCCTAACTGACGCCCCACTAGAAACTGAACTAGAATTTCCACTCAGATGGGCTGATGGCTCGTTAAAATACTTGGGCATATGGCTGAGTAGAGACACGCAAGAAATCTGGTGCATGAATTTTGGTCAGCTGTTAGACTGGCTAGAGCGCAAATCAAAGTACTGGTAGGCTCTGCTCTTGTCCCTGGCTGGTAGAATAGCCATAACAAAAATGATTGTCCTGCCCAAGTTCCTATACTTATTTGCAAACATCCCATCCCCCTCACTCAAGCATTCTTCAAATCCCTGCGTTCCATTGTATTGGCCATGGTGTGGGCCAGGAGGCAGCCACAGGTAAGTTGGGAACTGTTGACACATCCGCTCTCAAAGGGGGTGGCTAGGAGCTCCTGACTTCGAACTTTATGCACTGTGTGCGCAAGCCCAATACCTCCATTTCTGGGTGCATCCGACCTCATTTCAGCCGAATGTGGCAATTGAGAAAGATGTAGCAGACCCGGTCCCTCTGCATGTCGCACTATACATACCCTATCGTAGAACAACCGGTAAAGTGAACACAGTCGTGATGCTGCACTGGGCCTGGGATGGTCTAAAGAAGCGCGTTGAGACCCCATTGCTATATGCACCATACACCCCACTTGCATATCACCCACTCTTGCCCTCTCTTCAAGACAAGGGTACCATTGCGCGTACCCGCACAATGGGCCTAACTACATTAGGAGACCTCTATGAGCAGGATACATTCTTAGAGACACCACAAAATCAAGAAGGCACCCCAGGGCCTATTTTAGAATCACTTCTACACTACCAACTCAGAGCTACCAGCAAAACATTGCACACCTCCTTTCCAACAGCCCCTGCTACAATGGTGCCATTGGAACACAAACTCATTACCCCATCTCCTCGAAAATTGGTTACCAGGTTATACAACCTAACACAATCAAACATCCCCTTTGTCACCCCAAAGGCTCTAGCCAATAGACGGTGGACCTAAATGAATCACCTATAGACGAACAATGGTCATTTTGCTGCTCCCAGCTTAGATATCTATCCCCAAACTACAAGTTGAGACTTATTCACTTTAAATTCATTCACAGGGTGTATCTCACTCTACTGCAGCTACACAAAATGGGACTACGCCCAGACGCGAACTGCTGGAAATGTAAGCAAGAGGATGCAACTTTCCTGAATGTCACGTGAGCTTACCCATCCATAGCCCGAGTCTGCGAACGGAGTATATGCAATTATCCACAAGGTCACAGGTGTATCATTGAAATGCACACCATTGATTGGCCTGCTGAGTTACGTAGAGGAGATCCCACCTGAGAAATGCCGACTCACAGCTATGATGCTGTTACTTGCTAAATGTAGACTGGCCATACACTGGGGCGCCCCAAAACCGTCCAAAATAGATACCAGGGTGCACAACATCACCTATTGTCAAGAGCAACTGGCTGCCTACTGGGACCTCATGCCCATGGCATCCCGCCCGAAAGACATCTGGGAGCCATTTGTGGCTTGGCTTGGGAGAAAGACATGGTAATATCGGACACTTCTATGCCAACCACTAACACAGCCCCACTCATCGCTCCGATACACACCTCCACGTGCATGCGCCTCCCAAAGGTGCTGTGCACTCAAATCTGTTACACTCTTGTGCCTAAAGATCTCAGTATATGTATAACTGTGGTAAATGAAATGCCCAATAATGTTTATCTGGTCTAATGTACAATATCTCAGCATTGTAATCTGTGTACATGTTGCTGGCGAACCTGTCGTATTTGACACACTATTTCCAATAACCTTAAGGGATGTAACTTAAACTTGCTCTGCACTGGTCTACTACTGATTTGTTTAGAACTATAGTCTTGCAATTGTACGATATAGTTTGTCGCTGTCAAATGTCTGTTACATTTATATGTCAGAATAAAACAATTTAAAAAAAACTTTTTTAAAACACTCACAGTCACTGCATGATGTCATCAGTGATGTCATTTGAGATATCCTCAGTGATGTCATCTATAACATCCATGTAACCTTTCTTTTTTTCAGTGAATTTCTAAGGTTTTTTAAATGTTCATTTCTAACTATAACGTTGCAGTAACCTTTGTTTTTTTTCAGAGAATTTGTATGTTTGTTTAAGTAGTAACGGCGTTTGCAGAGTGGTAGGGCATGAGGTCGTGCCTCCAGCCAGCTCTCAAGACACCCGCTGCTTAGGACTTACAGAAAGTACCAGGAGGGCCTCCTGGCCCCCAAGGACCCTCACCATCCAATAGGACGTCATTCCTCAAACAGGAGTGCACCAGGAGACGTGTTTGCAGAGTGGTGGAGAAAGGGGACGTGGCCTCCAAAGACCTCTTAGCAATCTCGCCATGAGGAACTTACTGTAGGTTAAAGATGGGGCAGTTGGCCCCCTGTTACCGCCAGTAAGTCTCACACAGCAGGATTGCTGTGAGATTGTCGGAGGCCAGGCCCCTTTCCCCACCACTCAGCAAATGTGCCTCCTGGTGCACTGCTATGTGAATAAAGCCCCGGGGAGGTGGTGGTCCCTGGAGCTGTGGGGGGACTGCAGCCCCCCTGTATTAATATTCACTTTTGCCCCGGGAAGGAGGCGCCTCTGGGGCATAATCAGCCCCAGAGGGGGGGCTTATGTGCCCCACTCCTTTATTTTTACACTGCCCCCAGGACCTGGCCCACCTGGGCAACTATTAATAATGACGCACGGGAGACCACGCTTTTTTTCAGCCGATATTATTTACATGAATGTTTTTGGCCCTGGGATCCCAGTGGGACCCCGCCCCCCCAAGGGCCCTAGGGGTCCGGGTTTATCTATCCTGCCCCCTTTTCTTTTTTTTCTTTTTTTTGTTGGACTTGGTTCAACAGAGTTCCAAGATCGCTGTCAACACTTCCTGGTTGTAGTGTTGGTAGCCAATCAAACATCTGTAGGGTTTGAGTAGGCTGTTGGGCTATCAGGTATCTATATTTTTTAACTTAAATATCTTTGAAAAAACTGAATAGATTTACACCAAATCACAAAAAGCACCTTTTCAGGACCAACATCTAGATTTCTGCCAAATTTGGTGTAATGCCATTCAGCGGTGCGGGCTGTAGTTGTCATCAAAAACAGAAAAATATCCATAGACATAACATGGGTAAATCCTGTTTTGGGACTCCATCTTTTTTCTAGGCCCCCACTTTATGGATCACCTCAAAACTTTCAATGCAGTAGCTAAACTAAAATGGGGACGAGTTTTGAAAATTTCATGAAGAATCATCAAGTGGAAGTCAAAGTTATTGGCAAAACAAAAAAACTATTTTCCTATGGAAACTTTGGTCCTAACCATAACTACCTACTGGTGACGTCCAGTAGGTGTGGGAGGGCTGCCTTTTTGTCTTTTTTGCCCCAGACGTAGACACTCTGAAGTCTCATCCCTATGAAACACGCTGTCATTGTTGTGTGTCCCCCTCCTCACATGGAGAACGCTCTCCTATAAGGGGTCGGCATGCTCTGGATCAGCCTCTATACTTAGACTATCCTGGACTTAGCTTTTGGCTATAATGCTCCCCTCGCAGTTCAATGCTATTCAGTTAGGACAGGGCTAATTACCAATGGAGACACGCTCCCAAAATCCCATTATGAGGCCTACTGGATTGTTTCTTATACTCTTTGAATTTTTAAATGTTTGATGCCTGACTCGCCCCCATTTTGTTTTTGTCCCTGAGGTTGGCGCCCATTTTGTACCTCCCCCACAACAAGTAATCAAAAAAGACTGTGAGGACATTAGGACATCTGTGTAACTCACACCCGCATAAACCTGCCTGTCTGGTGACCCTCACTGCACCTTCTCTGCCCCCTCAAATCGCTTTATTTTGACTTCAATATGCTACTATTGTTATTTTATGATATCTCCTTACTGCTATTTAATTTGACCTTTAACTAAAATACGCTACTATTGTTAGTTTAAGGTATCTCCTAACTGCTGTTTAATTTGACCTTTATGCACTTTGTATAACCTGTACTGTTCTTATTGATGCCTGAATGCTTTCACTATAACTATATTTTAGTTATACTGCTCTCACTACTAGGCCTAATATTCATACTTCCTCAAGACCCCCCTTCTGACCTTTCCCACCACGCCTACCTGCCCATCCATATCCTAAACCATTACTCTAACATTATCTCACCCATGCATTCCATTTTGCTAATCCCCCCTGTATCTAGTTCTCTCTCTTTCTCTATCGCACCCGCCATGTTACTCATCATCAATTAACCTCTCCCTACTCAGTACAATTCCTCACCATCCTACATCTCCCTCAGCACCCCCTTTCCTTGCAGTGTCCTTAATCTCCTTACGCCACTGCACCCACCCCTCTTTACTACGACTTATCAAACTGACCTATCATGTCCTCTCACATTCATGCTCCTGCATCCCTCCTCCTTCCCGCTCTCTCCTCTATACACCCCTCCCTCACTAAACATAGCCCCAACTCCTGGACCATTCCTTACCCCACTAATCTTTCCAAAAATGCCAAGAAAAATCTTAAACATAAATTACTAATCCAGCATCCTGAAACCCTTATTGTTAACAACTACCATAGCCTCACTTCCCCCATAAACACAAACTAAATCTTCTACACCAAACGCCCCTCCAAATGGAAAAGCACCTTCCTACACCACCTCCCTATATCTAAATTGTGTAAGATAACTTACGGTTTAAAACTATCCACCATTTCTTCACCACTTTTCCCTGGTGAAATTGACAATTCCATTTTCAAAACAGGTAACATCCTGATACAAGCCTCCGAACTCCACCTCACCATCTTTGAACACCATTTCAACACCCTCTCACACCAGATGTCCATACCAACTCCTCTTACCACCCCTATCCAACCCCAAGACCCCTCATGGCTCTCTCCTGACTCCTCAATGTCAACCCCTCCCCACACGATTATACCAAACCATAATGACATATCCCTTTCCTTGAGCGCTATGCTATCACCCTCATCTCACCTCACCACCCCTCAAATCACCCTGCCCACAAATGCTCATCTCTCTCTAACCCCTTTTCACATCTCAACCCAGCTCTGCCCCTAGCTCCAACCTTGATCTCCATTTCAACCCTTCCTCCATCTCAACATACATTATCTCGCCCTCTCCCCCTAGCTATTACACCCCCTCCTTCCCCTTCTCCTCCCTCGCAGATCTCCACTCCAACCCTCAACCCTCTTGCTACTTCTCCTCACTCACTGTCCTCCATTTCCCCTCACCAGGCCTCCATCTCCACAGGCTCAGTATCACCCCTATCCCCCGCCCCTCGCCGTCTCTGACCTCCAATCCACCTTCCCAGTCAACTCTCACCTCACCCCTTCCCCTTCTCTTGCCCCTACATCATCCCCTCATGAACTACCCCCCACTCCCGACTCCAAACCTAACACCCCAGCTAATTCTGACCATACTCCCTCCTCTGCCCCGGCCCCTACCTTATCCCACCTCTCTTTTTTAACCCAGACACTTTGCAACATTGAACACAATATCTCCACCTTCATTACTGAATTTGCCAGACTTAGGGAAGAGTTCAAAAACGTCAAGTCCCCCAAACATAGAACCCCCTCCTCATGGCCCTCTCTATACTATGGCCCTAGCAAATACCTGTATCCCAAACGATGAAAATCCACCCCTCTTCTTAACTGTTCACACAGACCTCTTCGCACCTTAAATGACTACTCCGCCTCCAACCTAGCTGACATCTGCGACTCATACCCTAATAAGTCCACCTGCAAAGATTCTTCCTTCCCTCAATCCAACATCCCTGTTATTATGGGGATCAGCAGAATCCACTCAGCTCCCGGATCCCCCAGAACCCCAACTCACCACCATCCTTCCAGGCCCTCCCCCCAACTCTAACCCCAAACCCCTGTCCTGCATGCTCGTGAATTGTCGCTCAGCTGTTAGACATGCGACCAAAATATCCGAAACCATCCTTTGCGAAGATATAGACATCGTCTTCCTCACAGAAACCTGGCTTAAAGATCATTCAATCCCCCCTGGTTACTCCATTATCAGGAAAGACAGATCTGAGCGAATAGGCGGTGGTCTAGCAATTATTTTTTAAAAAGAACTCCAACTCTCCCTAGCCAAGATTACGGACTACGTAACCTTTGAATATCTTGGAGTAAAACTTAATTTGAAGGGCTCTCCCCCAATACTACTACACCATATCTACCACCCACCTGGTGAACCTCTGCCCTTCGCTTAAGAACTATCTGACCTTCTTATGCAATCACTACTTCTAACTCCAAAAATCTGTTTCTTGGTGATTTTAACCTTCACTGGAATGAACCTGATGATCCCCCAATCAACCTTCTCACTAACCTTCTTGAGATTAGTGACCTCAAGCAATTCTGCCACTCTCTGACCCAGTCCAAAGGGGCTACTCTCAACGCTATCATTGCTAATGAGGACTTAGCTTCCCTATCCAAAATCATCCCCATTGATTGGTCTGACCACCATCTGATATTGTTCAAAATTTCACCATCAACCCCGCCCGCCCCGGCTAGAAACAACAAAACCATGATTACAACTAGAAATCTTAAGCAAATCCCTCCGGGTGCACTTGAGTCCAAACTCCAAGCCCAACTTCGTCTCACCCTACCCTCTCTTAATGCAAATGAACTCACAGAGTACTACAATACATCAGTTTCTGAGGTTTTAGACCAACTTGCCCCTCTCACAACTAAAACACTAACAAATATTCCCTCCAAATATTGGTTCACCTCTGACCTCAACAATGAAAGGCGCTCACTTAGACTCGCTGAAAGAAAATGGAGACATCACCTTTCCCCTGCCCATCTAACCCTCCTTAAAACCACTAGATCTACCTACACAAACCACATTTTCTCTGAAAAGGCTTCTTTCTTCCGCACACAACTCACCCGGGCAAAGAACCGACCCAGATAACTATTCAACATTGTTAGAAATCAAACATCCCCGGCCCCCCTCAACCTGTTGGCCTCTGCTAACAAATGTGAAGAAATTGCAAGCTTTTTTAGCGAAATAATTGCCAAAATTGAATAATCCTTCCAGACCACTCAGCCCCCCAACCCACCAATGTCCTCCAGATGCGACCCCAACACCACCCTCCCCCCTAGCTCCACCCCTCACACCATTCCTTTTCCTTCCCTCATCTACAATACCTGAATCTAGCCCCACTAACCCTCTGCTTAAAAACAATGCCTTTTGGCATAATTTCAATCCCGTATCAGAACTAGAAGTCTTCAACATATTATCCAAACTAAAATCATCTTCTCACACAAATGACCCACTGCCATATTCCCTCGTCCATGAACTAAAGCATATCATCGCCCCTTACTGGACCTACATCATCAATTCTTCATTTTCCAAGGGGTGCGTCCCAGTTTCCCTCCAGCTTGGACAAATCACACCCATCCCTAAAAACCACAAAGCCGATCCAAATGACCCTAATAACCTCTGCCCCATCTCCAACCTCCCCTTTCTTTCCAAAGCCCTTGAAAAATGTGCCCTTCTCCAATTAGATAAACACATTGACTCTTTCAACCTACTCGACCCTCTACAATCCGGTTTCCGCAAAGGATGCAGCACAGAAAGAGCATTGCTAAATATAGTAGATGATAGCCACCTCACCCTGGATAAAGGAGAGTCCTGCATACTCATTCTTCTCGATCTTACCGCTGCATTTGATACAGTGAACCACTCAACCTTATTTAATGTGCTCCAAGATCGTTTCGGCTTAAATGGCGCTGTCCTTAACTGGTTCACCTCCTACTTCCAACACAGAACCCAAGAAATTTAAATACAAACCCACCTCTCTTGCCCCACACCTGTCTCTCTCGGTGTCCCTCAAGGACAATTCTCTCTCCCGCACTTTTCAAACTCTTTATGGAACCCCTTACCCTCACGCCGGAATAAAGTACCACCTGTATGCCGATGACACCCAACTGTACTAAAAAATCAAATCCCACTCCGGTATTCTTCACCTCAACTCTGCCCTAACCAAGATTCAAACTTGGTTCTACTCCAATCACCTTAAACTCATTTCCTGCAAAACTGAAATCATTCTCTTTGCTCCTAAAAACAATCGTCTCCCCATTCAGTCTTGGGTCACTGACCTTAATGCCCTTAACTGCTCTCTCTCCCTAGCTGAATCAGTTAAATCTCTTGGCATCACCATCAACAAGGAGCTAATGCTTAATTCCCATATAAAAAAACTCAGCAAAGGGAGCACTACTCCCACTCTGACATCTTAAAAAAATCAAACCTTTTATCCCAGCTGAAGATTTCAAATCGAGTGTCCAATCTTTAGTCCTTTCGAAAATTGACTACAGAAATGCTTTAATCTCCGAAACTCCCAAAATTCACCTTACCCCCCTCAAATCCGTTCTCAACCTAGCAGCTGGGCTCACAACAGACGTTTTGATCATATCTCATCTGCCCTCAAGGCCCTTAAATGGCTTCCTATTGAAGGCTGATCCTCCCATAAAATAGCCTGCATTACGCACAAATCCCTCTACCAAAGGACCCCACCTTACCTCTCAAATGAACTCAACAAAGCGGGTTGCGCCCGCCAGATGAGAAGCACCAACTCTCTTTTCCTCATCCCCCCTCTTCTGAAAAAACAAACCTCAAAATCCTGTTCCTTCTCTGGAAAGGCCCCCAGCATCTGGAATGCCCTGACTAAAAATCTACAAGAAAACCCCTCCTATCTAAATTTCAAAAAAGACCTTAAAATACACCTGCTCAACAAATACTCGCCCTCTCGTACTGCACTTGCTACACTCACCTTTTCCCCAATTTCACTCCCCCTCTCACCTCACATCCCACTTCCCCCCTTTACCCCTTACCTACATCATCTCCTCAACCCAATTCAACCCTCATCCCACCTTACTCACGCACCCTACCTGCCAGCTTGAGTCTGTTAATTTAACCTATCAGATGTTTATAGTAGTATAATTTTTTAAGACATCCTTTAAATAATATTTCTTCTTAGCTGCTCTTTTTTTCTCTTTCTCTCCAATGACTTTTTCATTCACTATGTTATTTTTGCGTACTATGCTTGATTGTTTTTGATACAATTGTTCTGTATTCTTATGAATATCATACCAACAATGTTAAGCGCTCCCATACCCTTGGGTGGAGCCAGCGCTATATATAACTTCAAAAGATAAAATAATATACATGAAATGTTCAATGATCTGCCCTCCACAACCCCCAAAACATCAAACAGAAAGGAGGGAACAAATAGTACAAACCAAATGATAAAGTGCAAATTCAAGCAGCTAGAAAACACATGCGCCAGGAACAAAGCAAATGGTGGGAGTCCAAGTCCCTACAAAGATATATCGATGTTGGGAGGATACCCAGGGGCTTAAGGATATTTATAGCTCCCAGCTACGAAAACCCAAACCCCAAAATGATGCAAGAATGGGCTGACTGCAATTTAGAATCATCAAGAAACTTTGTGTTAATACTAATAAAATATGCAGAAATAGATCATGCCTCACTGTTGGAACAGATAGACAAACTTAATGAAGACATTGACAGTAATGAGCAGATGGAGGAAATTACCAAATTGCATAAGGAGATGACAATGTGGCTAAAGAAAGAGGAGGAAAAAATTAAGATAAAGCAGTCTATGAGCTGGGACAGATTTTTACCTTCTCTAAAAATTATGATTCGATGAGACAATCAAAGTTAAACAAGACTGATGAGCAAACACAGAATTCCTCCCAGAACACCAAACAAGTACTGCAGGCATCAAACTCTGATTTAAGTTCAGTATCAGACAAGGGTTTGGATTCAGAACTAAGAAACAAAGAGAATAGTTCTGCACAAAATAAATTAGCCCCCGGTGAAGAGATTAGTTTTTTTATGCATGGACTGGAGACAAACACTCCACCCAAGAAATCAAACAGCGAAAACTCAAGCAACAGAAATTACAAATGCAGGCAAAGGTGCAAGGCAAGGAGGCAACATGACAAATCCCAGGATGCAAGCAACGGGAAGATGGAAACAAAGAAAATGGCTAATAGAGAAACCATCATTAAACTGGCAAAATTAAATTTAACCAAAGCGGAAGAACAGATACTTAGTCACAGATTATCCTATTGCCAGGAAAACAATTTAAATTCCTCCAAAACGAGGATGGATGTATACCAGTTCATAAGAAATCTGAGACTCAAAAAACATCATATGTTGTTAAAAGAAGAACCAGCTCAGGAACCATTACCATAAAGAGAAGGAGCAATGCAACCAAGCTCGCAAGACATGTCTGTGAATGATGTGCCCTATTGAGGGACTTACAATTATGGATTGAGAGATACACATCAAACACACAGGAAATCACAACCGATAGAATCGCAGGTGTGATCCCATCAGCAGCATCAATTGGAGAGCCAATTATACCATTTCCATCTACAGCTAAATCTAAATTCATTCCAACCAGTCTGCAAGACTCAATTGATATCTTTACTGAGCATGTTGTAGCCCAGATCAAACAGTTGAACTACAAAGTAATGAATACCAAAAGCAAACACAGCAGACAAATGTGGGATACCATACACTGATGAAAAAACTGGAAAATGAATCTTCAATGGTTACTAGAAACTCCGACAAGGGAGGAAATATTGTGATCTGGGACAGAGAAGATTATACCAAAGAGGCACTCCCACAATTGAGCGACCAAACTTGTTACATTAAAACAAATGGGACAGATGTCAAGGAAATTTACAAAACATACTATACCAAACTGCCATCTTGGAAAGCCAAAGGATTAATAACTATGGATGAATAAAAATTCTTGAAAAATGAGCATCCTATAACTCCATTGATATACTTTATCCCTAAGATCCACAAGGATGCGAGCAACCCACGGACAGACCCATTATTTCGCAGCATGGCATACTCTTAAAACATACGTCACAAATTTTATTTACAAAGACATGTTCAATCCTTACCATCGTATGTACGAGATACCAGTGACTTTTTAAACAAACTGAGAGACTGTGAATGGCAAAATGATTATCTGTTAATAGCATTAGACGTCACGGCATTATATACCAGCATTAGACATGTTGACAGCATCAGGGCATTGAAACATTATTTACCTGTGAAACCAGACTCATTGTCACTGCACTGTAAGATGGTGGTAGAAATGGTTGAATATTGCTTAGCAAACAATGTGTTCATGTTCAGCAACTTGCACTATCAACAAATACGAGGAGCAGCCATGGGAGCCAGTACCTCCCCTACCTATGCGTGTTTACACATGGGCTGGTGGGAGGTGCTGAAGGACCAGGTTTTAGAACCTAGCGGCGCCAGGGAAAACGCCCGATGCCTTTGAGTTCCCCTGCCTCGGCAAACAGAGACACGGGACGCTTCTTGATGACGTCAAAGACCAAAGTTTATTGGCTGCAACCAGGAACAGAGGTCTACGAAGCACAACACGGGTGGTTCGCTAGAGACTGCACAAATTCAATGAGTGAAGCATGGTCTTTTATACCAAAAATCACATTCCAAAGGTGGCATCTGTTACATACAAACTAGCCAATCACATGGTGACATTTCAAACATATCACATGATGACAATCCCACTTTCCGTTGTCCAGCCCACCAGAAATGACCAAGCACATTCCAATTTCTTGTTCGGACAAACCCATCATAAAACCTCAACCCAAATCAGTAATCATGTCGTAAAGGAAGGAGCAGAAACAGATTGAAAACAAGATAGAAAGGTGGGTGCAGTGTACTGTAAACTCCGGCACGTCCTGCTTCTTTGATCTTTATCTGACCAGCTGCTTAACAAGGAACTGGCTCAGCGAGGTCAGCCTCGGGCAAGGGAGTCAGTTCGGCCAGGTCATTCAGAAGTCAGCTAAGGTGTACGTGTCCCAAAGACTTGTTCAGCCGTAGTCATCGGCCTATGTGAGGGCAACCACACAAAATGGCTGCCGCACACAAAATGGAACCCGAAGGTTCAAACGAAATCCCTAAATACATAGTGTTCTCATTGATCAATTAATGCGAAAACACTCGTACATACCGCACTCGTGATTTGCAGTCCGCTGACACCAAAATCGTCTATTTCCGACGACCTTTATTGAAGGGTTCAGAACCACCAAACCAGACCCTCAAACTACGGAACTACAGACCCTCCTTTTTCCCTTACATAGGCAACAAACCCAAACTCATGTCAGTCTGAATCTGGATCTATATTCATCAGATCATCGATATGTTGCTGTAGCATCATCCTAGTACTTAGTACCTCTCTCTGGACAGGTCTCCTTGTACACGAAGTAGCACAAAGGCCACAAATAGCAGGAGCACACTGTACACAGAGACAGAACAGGAAAAGGATAGCTAAGACCATCCCAATGACCATCAGAATCTTCCATCCCCAAGTGGATATCATTCCCCATAACCATCCCATCAACGACCAATTTCCTTTATCCAAATGGACAGAATCGGAGATCTTATGTAGCTTGGAAATGGCCCGGAAGACTGTCGGAGCGTTGTCTGGAATGAAAACGCAGCAGCTCGATTGAATCAGTTTACATACCCCACCTCGGTCTGCAAGTATGACATCAAGAGCAACCCTATTCTGAAGTGTCATAAGTCTATCCGACTGGAGCACAGTAGTCATGTTACTAAGGGCACCGGCAGTTTCGACTATGGTGGACTCAACCACTCTCATCAACTGGCGAATATTCCTGCTGTTGGCCATCGGTCCCCAGAACACCAGAAAACCCTTAAAGAAATATCCCAACTCTTGCCCTGCAGTGTCTTCCTGACTGAAGACACCTCTAGCAACTCTCGTCTTATGGTAATCTGCTGCAGCTGTAAAAGTGGGAGGCAACAGGAAGGAAACAAAACATGTGCCCGAAAAGTCGGGGGGCAAACAGTATGCTGGGGAAGTCTGAGACGTAAATACGTAGGTGTCAGTACAAATGCTCTTCCCTAGCTGAGCACTCGGATTCTTGCCATTACCCTGCAGACAATAGCGACCCTGATGGGGCACTATCCAAATCGGTGGAGAACTTTTCGCTCTCTGATTAACACTCAGACTAACTCCATATCCAGTAACGTCCCAACCACTATATGGTTGCTTCTCATCTTTCGGAATAGTTTCAACTGCATTGGTCCCATTAACCATGTCGACTATACCTCTAGCTACAGCACTATTCTTCGGATTGTCTTTCGGTGAACGTTGGGGATAGACACTATGGGCATAGATAAACATTGTTCTGTAAGCCCAAATAGAACCATTCAAACTAAAAGGCAAAACCAAGTACGGAATACCTTTATCGGTCGTATGGGGCATTAGACCACAAATCCAATAATTCGTTGTATTCATCACTAACTGGTGTTGGTGTAAAAGTTGAATAAAGGAATTATTGGCAAATTCCAGTCATCTAACTACCTCATGTTCAGGCAAAGGATGAAAAGAATGAGAAGAAATAGTAGGTGGAGGTGTAGGTTGCACAGTAGGAATAAACGTCACTTTAAAAGTGAAGGTCACATAACCAATTAAAAATATCAATAAACTCAATAGCAAAAACAAACATGGTATTAAAAATATTTTCTGTGTGATTAGCTTGCATATCTTATTCTTAAAATTCATTGCCCTTACAGGTCTCTCCAACTCGAAGAAATCCATCCTAACTAATATGCTGCTCGCGATGGTAGGGTGTTCTATGCTAAGGAATGCCTCTGTCAACCCAGGGCAACTCCCTTAGGCCAACCAGAACCTTCGACCTACTGTCTCAGGCTTGCACTCCAAAGACTTGGCACCGCGACCCTACAGTTGAACCCGGATGGCGGTTCGAAAAACAAAAATGAGTAGATCCTCGGTGGAGAGTTAACCTGCAAACAGAAAAATCATAAAAACTTCATTTGTTTTTTATTAGTCCCACGACTCTTGGTCGCAAATTATAACAATCTTTTCCAGGCAATGTTTGATCTTTGAACAAGAGTTCAGGCTCAGTAGTGTTCAATTGATTCAAAGGAGGCACAGCTTCTTGCAAAAGATCGTCACTTTCTTTCTAAGAGTTTGTTCCAATCAGACGGGCATCGCTGAATGGCAAAAATCGTGGCACAGTTTCTGTTTAAGAGTCTGGGAGTCCTTCCTGGACCCACCAGTCGTACGGTAAGGGCAATGGTGCCCGCTTGCAATGTACGCCGTGGATCCATTGTTTCTTGCCTTGCACTCGTACTGCAGAACGTGTAGACAGGAGGACTAGATGTGGTCCTGTCCAACGGGGCTGATCATTCTTGTTCTGCTGGAAGTTTTTTGTGAGAACCCAGTCACCGGGTTTGATGGCGTGTCCTAGATCCTCAGAAACTCGTGGCAAACTTTCATGAACCTGTTGGTGTAAAACACGCAGTTTAGCCGTCAGTTCGTGCAAGTAATCAAGCAACACAGGATACTCGAGGTCACTAAACTTTGTTGGTCTTAGTACACCTCAAATATTCGCCGGGCGACCAAACACAACCTCATACGGACTCAAACCCATTCGCGAATGCACAGTCATTCTTGTGGACAGGAGCACTAAAGGCAAAGCATCTGGCCATTGTAAACCAGTGCTCGCTTGGATTTTGGCTAATTTTAACTTCAAGGTGTCATTATAGCACTCGACTAAACCAGCTGATTGGGGGTGATTTGCAGCGTGGAACTTTTGCCGGATTCCTAATCCCTCACATACTCTCTTCATTACTTGACCCACAAATTAACTCCCATTGTCACTCCAGATAATTCTCGGCAAACCAAACCTCGGGAAAAATTCTTTGATTAGGGCTTTCGCTGTGGACAAGGCAGTATTGATCTTCAAAGGATAAGCTTCCACCCATCTAGAAAAGAAGCAAACAACCACCAAAACATATTTCAGGTTGTTGCACCTCTCCATGTGGATGAAATCTAGCTGCAAAGCCTCGAACGGATACGTAGGAGGAGCAAAATGACCAGCTGGTGTTGGAGTTCCCTTACCAGGATTGTACATCAAACACACCATACAGTTCTTAACCAAATTCTCGGCACATTTGGAATTCCCACATTCTGCCAAACCGGAGCCAACAACTTACAAATCTGATATGTGCCATCCCATGAGCCATTGTAACAACTGGAAGCACATACGCGTCAGGCAACAACCATCTTTGATGCTTGGACAAATCAGTCCAACAACCATTCAAATCCAATCTACCCTTACTTTCTCTCCAGTCATTCAACTCTTTCTCTGTAGCTTCAGCTAGATGGATTTCACACTTTCAATCGTATCTTCACACATACTTTTCTCTGGAACCCATCTCTCCGGACCTGCAACATACATTCGACTCATCACATTTCTCGCAGTTTCTTTCTCAACTTCATCCGCAAACGCATTTCCGCGACCAACATCATCCGTAACTTTCTTATGGGCACTGCATTTCACAATCGCTGCTTGCAACGGCAAAGTAAGTTATTCAAGAAGTTCATTCACCAACTGCCCATGTTGGATCTTCATTCCATGCGAAGTCAAGAACCCACGTTCACGCCACAAACGTCCAAAGCTATGAGCCACACCAAATGCATACTGGCTGTCAGTATACACATTCACTCGTTTTCCTTTCGCCAACACACATGCTCTCGTTAATGCAATCAACTCTGCTGCTTGCGCTGAATTATATGGTATACGTGCAGCTTCAACAACCGTATGCAAAGTCGTAACAGCATATGCCGCAGTCGTATCACCATTCGGCAACTTAAAACACGAACCATCAACCCGCAAAGTACCATCACATTCTGGAAGAGGAGTATCCCTAAGGTCTATTCTTCCTTTCGTTTCTTCCTCAGTTCTCAGAAAACAATCATGTTGTTCTTCACTATCATCTGTCTCAACTGAAATTGGCAACAACGTGGCTGGATTCAACGTGTTGCATCGTTTAATGTGCACATGACTCGCTAACAAGGTCAACTCGTAACCCGACAACCGAGCACTAGTTAAGTGCTGTGTCTTGGTATGGTTCAACAAGGTATCCACTGCATGTGGAACCATTACGATTAACGTGTTGTCCATAACCAAACCAGCAGACTGTCGAATTGAAACAGCCGCTGCCACTGTAGCTCTCAAGCAACTCGGCAATGCTCTAGCTACCGGATTTAAGTCGACGAAAAGTACGCACATGGACGTTGCTTATCGCCAAACTGTTGAGTCAACACTGACAATGCACATCCCTCTCTCTCGTGGACATACAATGTGA
Organism: Lissotriton vulgaris; assembly: GCF_964263255.1. Lineage (NCBI taxonomy): Eukaryota > Metazoa > Chordata > Amphibia > Caudata > Salamandridae > Lissotriton > Lissotriton vulgaris. The sequence continues at coordinate 693,756,840 of NC_141687.1, read as the reverse complement.
AAGGCTTACTGTAGTCGGGAGTACCCAACACAGGAGCCGAACACAACGAATTGCGTAATTCGGAAAAGCTCTTCTGACATTTGTCAGTCCAAGGAATAGGATTCGGAGTATCCTTAACAGTAAGAGCTAGCAAAGGCTTCGCTAACAAAGAAAAATTAGGGACCCACTGTCTACAGTACGACGTAATACCCAAAAACGCACGTACTTCTCTCTGTGTTGTAGGAACACTCATTTTCACAATAGCTTGAATTCTCTCTGGGGTCAGTTTCCTTCCCTCCTTCAATAAGAGGTGACCTAAGTAGGTTAGTGTTAAATTCAATAAAATTAAGATGATGGGTCCTTGTTGTAATGTTCATGTAGTATATTTATTCTTGAGATTAGATAAAAGGTACAGCATTCAGGTAGGAATGTAATATGGTAAGAAACCCCACCGGGAGCAGATAACTTCCTGCTCAGCCTCCAGGTAACTGATAAATCCCTTGAATAGCAACAGGTAGAATCATGGATGACATCACAGAGACATGACATAGACAAGCAGACACTAACACTAAGGAGGGACAAAGAGAGAGGAAGAGCAGGATATAACAGTTTCTTCTTGTCGACAATATTGCAACTTGGAGAGAGAAACTTTGTGATGAAAATCAAACAAGTGGCATAACAACAACAAGGTGGCTTCCCTACAAATCTCTTCATTGTCAGCAGCAACTAGCAAATCGTCAACATATTGAATAAGGGCAGCACCATCAGGTAAAACCAACAAATCAAGTTGTGTTTTCAAAGCTTGGCTATAGATCTATGGACTCTCACAATAGCCTTGAGGAGCGCGCTGAAAGCGGAAACTTCGTTCTCCTAAAGAAAATCCAAAGATGTCTCTACTTTCCACGGCAATCGGGATCCTGAAGAAAGCATTCTTCAAGTCAATCACCGAAAACCATGTGGCTGTAGCCGGAATAAGAGTCAACAAAGCAGTAATATCAGGTACAACAGGAAACTGTGGAACAACAATCTTGTTCACTTCGCGAAGATCGATCACAAACCTATATACAGGAGGCTGTGAAGAATCTCTTCTCTTCAGAACAGGCAAAACGGGGCTATTACACACATTACCTCTCGCTTCCTCAATCACACCCTTTTTGATCAGATCATAGATAATCGACAAAAGTGCTCGCTTACCATCACTCGAGATACGGTACTGTGGAATGCGCGGTAACCTAGCATTCGCCTTCAGCGTCATAACATATGGAGGAATCTCTAAAAGACCTACATCATTCGGACCAACAGCCCACAACAAATCTGGTAAAGAAGACAATTCAGGTGGAAGTCTGTCTTTCGATATGTACATCGGAGAGATCACTCTCTCACCCAACGTAAGATGTACTCCTGACGGAGAACAATACAACGTCGCATACAATCTCTTCAATAAATCCAATCCCAACAAGTTCTCACCACAACCTGTAGTCAAAATGAGGGGTGCTTCAAACTTACGAGGTCCAACAGAAGAGACAACGGAGCAGAAATCGGATTTGTAACCGGGGCACCAGAAAAACCTACAGAAACGTTCTCAAAGCCAGACAAAGGTGCGCCAGGGAGTTTAGAGTGTATTATAGAACTCTTCGTAGCACCAGTATCTAACAGAAAAGGCTCTGACACACCTGATGCAATCACTTCAACATAAGGTCCACTCTGATCTATTGGAACTGAAACAACTCCCTCTCTTTGTCCATGGCTGTCCTAGCAATCATTACCATCCACTTCCTCACCTTCGACATAGTAATCATCCGTATAGTACTGTGCTGTCCTACCAGACGAACCCTGCTGTTGATCAAAACTATTCATTGAATTCTGTGGAGGCAAAGAACGCCCATTCTGTCCTTGACCTCTACCTCTAGCCGCTTGTTGAGCACCTCGACCTCTTACACCAGAAGCACCATTCGTGCGTTGTAACAAAACCGGACAACTATTCTTAAAATGGCCCTCTTCTTTGCAATACACACACTGATTAGGCCCATACGGAAAATGCTGTTGAGAAGACTCGTTCCTTTGCGAGTTTCTCGAATATTTCTGATTCTGCTGATAATCGCGTTGATTATTAGGACGGGGTGGATAAGCTTGTTGCAGAAGAACTTTAGTCTTCAATTCCTTAGCCTTCTTATCCGCTTTCTCTAACTCATCTTTGCGCCTATTTTCATAGTACTGGGCTGTAGCTAAAATATGCGCTGACGTGGAAACAGCCCAAGCACTCTCAGAATCTTTCAGCTTAGTGCACAATTTGGGAAGCAGATTATGTACAAATTTGTCGACGAACAATCTCTGGCCACCCTCAGTAGCCATATCCTGACCACTATGATCCACAAAGGTCTCTTCAAACCACGTGAAAAAGTCAGACACCGTCTCGTCTTTCTTCTGCTTACAAGCAGACAACTTGACCCAATTAACACGCACTTCAGGCATCAAAGTCTTCATATAATTAATTATCCTACTAGGGAGTTGAGTAATGAGATCTTCAGGCTTAGCACCTCCAACCTGTCTATCATTCGCAGCACTAATATTAACCCATGTATCACCTAATTCTTGGTCATGATCCGTATGTCGAATCGTACTCCAAATGGGCTGTGGGACAACATTTCCAAACAACATATCTATGTCTGCTAAATTCATGATGCACGAACCCAGTCTGAGTGAGCTCTTTATAATATCCTGCTGGATTTTTGCGCGGATCAGGCAAAGACTGCTTAATTGCCAAAACTTCAACACGCTTCCAAGGAACATGTACCCATACTCGCTGAAAGTGTGCAACAACAGCTGGATTAGCATTAGGATCAGCAGGTCTCCAAAATGGAGGAACCTCACGCATCGGATATTGACGAGCTTTTCTCCTAACTGACTAATCAGGCTCAAACAATCGCTCAGAAGGAGTGTCGCTACGAAACGACAAGAGAGTCACAACTGCTCTTCCAACATCACTCAGACCCACAACGGTCCCTTTTGCAAATTCAGAACGTATTCGATACAACTCATCAGGAGGTTTACCTACTTCCTCAACCCATTGTTCATGGAGGAACACACACATCATCTCAAAGACGTACCGCTGCTTTGGTGCTTCCCATTGAAGGAAGACATCCATAACACCCTCAAGATCATACTGAGAAGCGTACGTAATCCACTTACGCGCCAAATGATCCAAAACTGTACGTTCATTTGTATCAGTGGAGAAGTGTGGCTCAGTGGTTAGAGGCGGCAGACCCGGAAGCTGGGATCGACCGTGGACCAGGGTTCGATTCCCCGCCTCGGCGGGTCTCGGGCTCAAAATTCCACGGCCTCGACAATTCTCGCTCCGGTGCCTACTCAACTCACGGGGTCTCACTCTGCAACTCTGGGCAATAGCTTGCTTAATCTCCACGACGGCCCCTCGCGGCGGGATGCCTGGCTTTTCACCCTGTGGACACCCTGCCGGGGCTTCTCACAGGGGAATACCAGGACGGGTTCCCTAAGCAAGCGCCAGGATGCCCTTTGGGTGACAGGTTGCGCTATATAAATACACCTACATTTACATTTACATTTACATTTACATCAGGCAACTGACTATGTGATTGTCTACGCTCACTAACCGGAGACATACCCAATTGTCCCAACAAAGGAGAAAGGAAACCAGAAAAAGCAGCAGTCATTCTCTGTCTAGCAGAAGGAGAAGATGAAAGAATAAGAGAAGACGGAACAATAGTAGAAGAATCCAAAGTCGGAACAGAAGGAGTATTATAGATAGGCGTAGGAGTAGCAGACGAAAGAGGAGGCAAAGTTGGCGGCCCCTGAGGAGGCTGCGCCAAAGGAACAGTAGCCAACGGTAGAGGAGCTGGCTGTGGAGGAAATGCAGGTGGCACAACAACCGGAGGTTGCACAACTACAACTGGTGGCGGTGGTGCCGTAGAATTCTGTGCATAAGGGGGTGTCGAACTCAATAGATGCGACATTAAAGGATCTTTCGCAAGATCTTTCTTTTCTTCCTGCTCTTTACGCGGCAAAACTGGGTAGCATTTATCTACTGCTAACTTCCTAACCCTAAGCATCTGCTCGCTCTCTTGCTCTTCCTCATTATCCCTATACGCTCTAGCAGCTTGCACCATTGACAAACCTCGTTCTCGTTTATTCTTCTTTGCTAATTTAATTTCTTTCTGTTTGGCCTCTTTGCGCCATATGCGAAAAGAGTCAAACATTGCCTGCCGGGCTTTCTTCTTAAACAGTTTAACTTCGAGATTATCTAGAATCTCAGTTTCAAAACTACCATAACGGGGCCACTGTAGGACATCGTCTTTCCTCGTATATTTTACCCAGATATCATTATAACTAATGGGTCCCACACCATGCTTCACATAGAGATCATATGTAGGAGTTCCAATCCGAAGAACCGGACACGAATCCTCTAACCGGGAATCCTTAGAACAACCACAACTAAATATCTTTCCAAGAATGCTAAAACCAGGCATCGTGCTCACTAGTCTAGCTTCAAACTTCAAGGGAAATCTCAAAACGATAGCCTCGTGAATACACGAGCCCCTTGGCTTTGGGGCCTGCAGGTACCAAATCAAAGCGATCCACTAAAGGATACCAGAACAAATTAAGGACTGGGAGACGCTCCACTCATACTTAACTGAAATGTCGATGGTGTCACCAGAAGACCCGTCTATCGTCTCGCTCTACAAATCATCTAAGGCTCCAAGACAGGGTGACAGTCAGGGCAGCAGTCCTTCGTAGCCGTCGGAAAGCGGGGAACCTCGCAGCAAAGACTTTCGGACCACGACGACATACAGGGGTCGATGAAGTGGCTGGCCTTCCTCCAGAATTTCCACACGAAGCTCTCCACGATCTTCGGGCTTGGACCAGTACCGCTGAAGTCGCCCGACGTTGGGCGCCAACTGAAGGACCAGGTTTTAGAACCTAGCGGCGCCAGGGAAAACGCCCGATGCCTTCGAGTTCCCCTGCCTCGGCAAACAGAGACATGGGACGCTTCTTGATGACGTCAAAGATCAAAGTTTATTGGCTGCAACCAGGAACAGAGGTCTACGAAGCACAACACGGGTGGTTCGCTAGAGACTGCACAAATTCAATGAGCGGAGCATGGTCTTTTATGCCAAAAATCACATTCTAAAGGTGGCATCTGTTACATACAAAGTAGCCAATCACATGGTGACATTTCAAACATATCACATGACGACAATCCCACTTTCCGTTGTCCAGCCCACCAGAAATGACCAAGCACATTCCAATTTCTTGTTCGGTCAGGCCGGACAAACCCATCATAAAACCTCAACCCAAATCAGTAATCATGTCGTAAAGGAAGGAGCAGAAACAGATTGGAAACAAGATAGAACGGTGGGTGTAGTGTACTGTAAACTCCGGCACGTCCTGCTTCTTTGATCTTTATCTGACCAGCTGCTTAACAAGGAACTGGCTCAGCGAGGTCAGCCTCGGGCAAGGGAGTCAGTTCGGCCAGGTCATTCAGAAGTCAGCTAAGGTGTACGTGTCCCAAAGACTTGTTCAGCCGTAGTCATCGGCCTATGTGAGGGCAACCACACAAAATGGCTGCCGCACACAAAATGGAACCCGAAGGTTCAAACGAAATCCCTAAATACATAGTGTTCTCATTGATCAATTAATGCGAAAACACTCGTACATACCGCACTCGTGATTTGCGGTCCGCTGACACCAAAACCGTCTATTTCCGATGACCTTTATTGAACGGGTTCGGAACCACCAAACCAGACCCTCAAACTACGGAACTACAGTGCTGGTGCTCGCAATTGAATATAGTGAATGTATACAAAACAACACCATATTATGGCTTTGTTTTATTGACGACCTGTTTGTTATTTGTAAAGAAACACACAGGGAAGCCCAGGAGTTTGTCAATTCAATCAATGTGAACACACTTAACTTACAGTTTACTGCAACAATAAGCAAAACCACAGTCAACTTTCTAGATACTAAGGTGTATATTCAAAACAAAAGGATAGAGACTAAATTGTACCGCAAAGAAACAGCGGGCAATTCAACTTTACATGCCAGCAGTGCCCACCCAAGACAATTAATAAACAGCCTCCCCTATGGGGAAATGCTAATACTGAGGAGGGTAAATAGTAATGAATAATCTCTCAAAGAGGCACAAGAAGAAAGCAAAGTCAGATTCCTAGCAAGGGGATATTCACTCAAAACGATCGAAGGGCCATAGCTAAATAGAGGATTCCAGATAGATTAGAACTGATTAAAAACAAAACAGTGAAACAAACAAATCAGCGAGACCAACAGGCATCACAAGTCGCTCAAATAGAATCCAAAACTGATGAGTTTAGAATAATCATGGAATATAGCAGACAACACAAAGAATTATGAAGTATTATCACACGTAATTGGCCATTGGTATTGGGTGATCCAGTGATAGGACATACTTTGTCTCAAAAGGTTGCTAATACACAAAGAAGGACAACCTCTATGAGGGACAAACTGGTAATAACAAGTCCTGAATTGATTGAAAGCTGTGGCTGGCTGAAGTCTCATAAGGGGTTTTTCAGATGCAAGACATGCAAAGTATGTCGACTAGGGATAAATATGACTACATACACAACCCCGTTCAGCCCCATGGAGAACAAAATCAGCAAACTCCTAACATGCAAAACTGAGTATGTGATCTATGTTTTAGTCTGTCCTTGTGGGCTACAATACATAGGAAGTACAAAACTTCAAACCCATAAACAAAGCGATTACAAAACAGGATAACACATACCCAGTTGCAAGACATTTCAAGGAGTATCACAAGTCAAGGAGTCAAGATCTAAAATACTTTCTTGTAGACTCTGTTCCTCCCAGTTGAAGAGGAGGAAATAGGGAGGCTAAGCTACGTAGACTTGAAACTAGATATATCCTTGAAATGGATTCTAAACATCCAGGGAGGCTGAACATAACAGAAGATATGTACACCTGTATTTAGAAATACTAAAAGAAAAACTATTTGCACTGGTATACTCAAGATAGAATGATTTTTATGTATTTAATATCTGAAGTTGTATGTTATTTGTATAGTTAATATTTAATATTTAAACATATGTGACATAATCTACATTAAATAAGTGGTAATAACAAATCAAAAAGAAATCACAAAATATACAGGATGAAAGAAAGCAGATTTAACTGTGTGTACTTGTATCTATTTGAAATAGCGGTCTAACGGTATTGATACCATGAATTTGGCAGATCTGATGGTTTAATGAGAGTTTCCATCTAGTAATATATAATTACTGACACAATATCAGCAGGTACAATGAATAATAAAATTGTACAAAATGATAACATATTTTTGAGTACTTAAGCACTGACACTTTTTTGCACATTTTGCACATTTAGACTTAAAACAGAAACTATCATAAGAGTAGATTGTAGAAAAACAGTTAATGCCTAGTAATAATGGAATGTTACATATTACAAAAAAACTATTTGCACATATTCAATTTCAATATTAATGTATTTCACAAAATTATTCATGAATATGATAGTAGGACATCCTGAGGAAATCAATGATTGTCCGAAAAGATTTCCAACTGCACAACTAGGATATATATAACCATTTTAGACGGATTAATTTTATAAAATCAGTTTTTCATCAAATGTTTATATTTATATACGGATATTTGTGAAATTGACAATATTGTCTTTGGTCTCAATGGTGACAAAATCATAATGCAGAAGATGTATTAATGCAACAAACTGACATCTACGAAGTGGAAAACGGTTTTAAAAAGTATTTCTTTTATGTCCATATCTGTGTACATTCCCTGCACAAATCACAAAGCACTTTGTCACTTAAAAAAGAAAAATGTAACCACAATGATGTCATGTGATTAAGACGCTTATGGAGTTGAAACGCATTATGGCGACATCGTAATAAATATTTCAAATACAGCGCTTACTTTGCAATCCGTGTCCGTGCGGGGCTTGGAGGAATCTTGAGACCCAACGGAGAACGTGATATATATATATATATATATATATATATATATATATATATATATATATTTATATATATATATATATATATATTCACTGAAAAACCATAGGTTTCACACCAGTTATAGTTAGGAATTAGCATTTAAAAAACCTATTAAATTCACTAAAAAAAAACGTAGGTTTCACACCAGTTATAGTTAGCTGGAAATTTTACTTGCATAAAACCATTGAAATTCACACGTTATAGTTAGTTGGACTCACTATAACTTGCGCGTGCAATGCACTGCTGATGACGTCACATATTACATCACTCATGACATGGTCAGTGACATCACTCATGACATCTTCGCTTGCCCGTACACCCGGTGACCTCGGACACACTTACCGTGCATACCAAGAGACTGCGTACTAATTCCGCGCATGAATAAAAGCCGGCTGTTGAACTTCTGGTACCACTCTCTCCACTAAAAGGCCGACTTACAGATACACCGGTTTCCTACATTCTATATAAAACATTTCTCCGCTGTGGACCCATTGCTGACATTGATAGGAGTCTGCCACACTGCATTAGTTTCGTCCTATAATTGAAGAGAAAATTCCTTGGCCCTGAGGAGAATCTCTTTGTGACCTATATGGATTCGAAACGTGTAGTGTGTGTAATTTTATTGTGCTGTGTCCAATTCACTTTTATTATATGTATGTAACTTTTTTGAAATAACTCATGTGTTGTATTTTTTTCATTAAGATGGAATAAATAGCTATTAATTAGCAAACCCTGGTTGAAATTAGTTTTTCTCCTCTGGAAGCCATTTAATGTTTTGCAATTGTCATATCAGTTTAGGCATATCTTTTTGTTATCTTTCTAAAAGTGGCATTGGTAAAATAGTAATGTTAAATCTACCTTTTCCAGCAAAGGGGTTTTGCTTGTTATAATACCAATGATATTAAACAGCAATCAGGATTTACAGCTTAAAAGTGAAATAAGGAATTCCCAATGTTAATCTATGAGAGAGGTAGGCCTCGCAGTAGTGAAAAATGATTTTTTTTTTTTACCATGGTATACAAAACGTAAAGGTACCTTTTACTTACACCGCAAACTGCCCTTTGGGCTATCTAGGGCCTACCTTACGGGTGATTTATATGTAATTAAAGGGGAGTTTAAGGCTTGGCAAAGGGTTTTAAATACAAAATTGACATGGCAGTGTAAACTGCGCACACAAGTTCTGCAGTGGCAGGTCTAAGACATGTTTAAAGGGCTACTTGTGTGAGTAGCACAATTAGTACTGCAGCCCACAAGTAGCATTTAATTTACAGGCCCTGGGCACATGCAATGCACTATACTAGGGATTTATAAGTAAATGTAAAATACCAATTGGGTATGAGCCAATGTTACAGTGTTTAGATGAGAGAGCACATGCATTTTAGCAATGCTTACCAGTGGTGAAATGCTCAGAGTCAAGAGGAAGTCAAAAAGTTTGGGGTCACCCTTCAGAGAAGGCCATTTTCAACAACAGTTGACATTCAACTTCCCATGCTATGTGCTTAGTGTCTACACCATATACAACGACCTTGTGGAATAACCAAATATGCCTATTAGGGATTAGCCAGTTTCTATGGGGCATATTATCAACTATTTGCTATATGTTTTTTTATCGCCGGTTATCGCTGGATTTCCTCACCGTGATAGCGCAGTATTATCAACGCATATCGCAAAGGCGATAGGAAATCCAGAGTTAGCGTGTAAAACAAGCAAGAGCGTGAGAACTCCAGCTATAAATTAACTGCGCTAATTAAAAGCTTGCTAATAGGCAAGTGTGTACTTAACCTAACAATCCATCTCCCATTGACAAGATGGTTAAGTCAAGTTTTTTTCAGGTGTTAAATTCCAGCGATAGGCACGGTTAGCGCGATTTTTCTTATCGCTTCGCAGGCATTGCTAATGGAGGGAAGTTGTGTTTGCGACTGTTTCAATCGAGTTTAAGTCAGGGATGACTTTGCATCTCATTAGAGATATATTTCGCTGACATGCAAAGCGAAAAGGAAAACGGCTAATATCGTCAGAAAACATGCGCTAAAGCTTGTTTGCGAGTCCTTATTAATAGGGCAATATAAAAATCGCCGCTTTATCGCTGGGAAGTGGTGCTAAACTAGAGAAAACTCGCTCGATAATATGCCCCCATATGTTTTAGGGATCGGAGCACATACCCTGGGCACTGGACAGGAAAGTCCTATTGTGCAGAGTCTAAATACCAGCACTAAAATTGAGGAAAGAATGGGCATGACCATGCAAAAAGAGGCATTTTACAACAATAAAATGATGCAGTTGCTGCAATAAGGTATTACGGTTGAGTGTGACATTATAATGATTACTGCCAGAGCCAGCAGGCAAGGTGAGAGGCAAATCACAGAGTATAATTACAGTTGCAATTTAAACAAGGAAACCAGCTGTTTTCTTTAATCTTCTTATCGGTTTTCCTATAATAAAGAACGATCAGCGCAAAGGAGAAATGTATGGCAACATATTTATTTTGCATGCAATTGGCATTGCAGGAAAGGTATAATTTCTCTGTATGTCTCTAAACATTCTGAGCTACAGCATTTTTTAACCTAACTTACATTAAAACAATTCTGATCTAAAGTTGAATTAAAAATAGCACCAAAAACACACAAAGTGCTAACCATGGGTATCTGGTCTTTGCTTTGGCTAGACTGGTCAAAGTCAAAAGTTAAGGCTGACCACAATGGATTGCACTCGGATACAGAGACATGTTCATCCAGGTGGAAAGTTTGTCTTCTGACTTAGAAACATTCATGGAGAAAGAATTATTCTCGACGGGGCAAGCTGGATCTGAATTGGGGCTAGACAACAGTGGGCTGCTGAAGAGTGGGGTCCTGGTGTGGATGTCAATGAAGACGTGAAAGCTCCGAGTGGGCGAAGGCTTGCGCCCGTGCCCAAAATGGCCTCAGCGCTGATCACCTTTGACTCGGCATACACCAAGATTTTGGCGATAGCGCAAGAGGTATGGCCATCATTCCCGAAGAGCCGCCCATATCTACTACTCTTAGGACTCTAGTCACAGGGCCGCCGATTGGTATCCCATATATATATCGTGTTGCGGGAAGACTTTGCTGTAAGTCCGCTGCCACTACAGGGCAAATGGGATGAAATATTTGAAACGCCCCTGACACAGGTGGAGTGGAAAAAGGTGCATGTGGGGCTCAAACAAATCAGCTCTAACATACATTTTAAACTAATTCAATTTAATATTGTACACCAAATATACCTGACACCGTATGCACTACACAAAATATACTCGGACAGGTCATCTAAGTGCCACAGGTGTGGATATGATGATGCTGGGTTCTTACACATGACATGGGACTGCCCTATGGTGATCCCCTTATGGGAGGCGTTATTGGCTCATTTGAAATAAGCTACGGGGGGGTCAATTCAACGCTCATGTAAGCAAGTACTTCTGGGACTTATCCCAAAGCCCAAGGGCAAGAAACTTTCAAGCGATTATTGCAGCTAGGCTTAGTGTTGGCAAAAGGCGGGTGTCGATACGTTGGATGAGTGCACAGCCACCTACGCTAAAGAATTGGGCCAGGGACCTGGTTGAGTGGGCGACGGCGGAGGAAGTTTGCATGGGGCAAGTACGAAGAGACGATAAATTAGAAGATGATGTGAGATCATGGCAGGGGATGCTCCTAGAGGGTCCCCTTCAGGAGGATGTAGAGGCCTCCCCTTCACGGAATAATGAGAGGACACAGGTGGCTCAACCCGATCTAGACGACAGGGTATGCACATAGCTTGTGGTGGCTTAGAGGCACATAGTAGGACTGAGATATCGCACTGGTTCCTTACCAATTTTTATGCTACGTAGACAACGGGAGGGGTATATTTGGTTGACCCTGGGGGGTGGGGAGGGAGGAAGTTCTTTGTTTAATTGTATGAGATTTTTAGATACTGTTCTTTCGGATCCCATTATTTTTGGAGGTGTATAGTACACGGCAGCTGATAGTAGCTGCTCCTACATAGAGAAACTGTATCATATGGTTCTTGATCTATGTATTTAGATGATTTGTTTTTCTATGTGTTTATAGGTGTTTATATGATTGTAACATACTGTGATGATTAGCGGAAGAACAAGTAAAATATATATATATATTTTTTTTAAAACCTTTGACTTGGCATTGGTCACTGTGAAGCTCTCTACATTCAGACTTAGAAATTTTTCTGGAAGATGGATCTCCTTCAGTTGGGCAGAATGCCAATGTTATCAAGCCAGGTAATCAAACACTCACACTGGTGCAGTTTCAAGGGATTTTATTGGCATTTTATGTATTATTACTACTTTTAGGGCATATTATTGAGCGAGTTTTCGCTAGTTTAGCGGCACTTCCCGGCGATAAAGCAGCGATTTTTATATCGCACTATTAATAAGGACTCGCAAACAAGCTTTAGCACATGTTTTCCGATGATATTAGCCGTTTTCCTTTTCACTTTGCATGTCAGCGATATATATCGCTAATGACATGCAAAGTAGTTGTCCCTGACTTAAACTCCATTGAAACAGTCGCAAACACAACTTCCCTCTATTATCAATGCCCGAAAATCAAGAAAGATAAGAAAAGTCACGCTAACCGCGCTTATCACTGGAATTTAACACCTGAAGAAAAACTTAACTTAATCATCTTGTTAATGGGAGATGGATTGTTAGGTTAAGTACACACATGTCTATTAGCAAGCTTTTCATTAGCGCAGTTAATTTATCTCTGGAATTCTCACGCAATTGCTGGTTTTACACGCTATCGCTGGATTTCCTAGCGCCTTTGCGATACGCTTTGATAATACTGCGCTATCACGGCGAGGAAATCCAGCGATAGCTGGCAATAATAAAACAGCGCTAAGAGCGCTTTGCGATAATTATCGCAAATCGTTGATATGCCCCTTCTGGGTTCTTCTCTACACATGATCTTCTTAGATGACTCAGTTTTCCTCGCTTCAGGTTTCAATTTCTGTCTACATATCTCTCTCCCTCTGTGTTCCAGGTCACCAAGAGGACTGGGTTCCCTCAGAGCAAACCACACAAATATTTAATCAATAGCCTGTTGTCGCAAATCCTCGTTTTGAATGTGCCACCATGTGAGTGTTATTGTCCTCACTCCACCTGATTATAAGCTAGGTTTAACACCTCTTCCCTAAGAGCTACAGGTACCAGCTGCTGTTTGACATAATGTTCTCCCACCTTCATCAACCAGTACAGTATGTCTTTTTTTATACAGAAACAGGGCCCTACCTGATTGTGGACTTCCTCGATGGCTTGCTTCTATACATGTATCAATGTACCATCCTCCCTTTGTGCCGCTAGGCTGAGAATTCCATGTTATCTCTGTGGAGGAGAGGATAGAAGTGAGTTTGGTATTACTGGTTACTTTGAACATCTGTCTCTCTTTTCTCCTCACATTTTAAGATGTCTTTTGGGGCACAGGGTTGTTGCTATCTCTGTAGGACTGATGGAAGCTCCCTTAAACCAACTATCCCCAGAATTCAATTGCTCCAGGGTTGCTAGATATTGGTTAAACTTTGGATAATCAGTACCAATAATCACATGCTCAGTCATTAAAGAGATTACCCCTACTTTCCTAAATTGAAGATCTCCCTCAATATCCAACAGAATCTCAGCTACTGGGTATACTTTTTTTTATCTCTGTCTACACACAGGACATTTACACTCTATCCTTCCTTCATGTGAGACCTGGGAACCATCTCCTGACTGATCACCATACGGTGACATCCTGTGTCTAGTAGTGCCTGAGGGGCCCTGCCGTTAAGTAATATTGCCTTCCTATACTGACTTGGGAATGACCCAGTGGTCAGAGTCTGCCCCTGATATACCCCACTTCCAGGGATTCCACTGCCTAGACCCACTGTGGGCATTGGTGGGCTACATGCCCCCATTATCTACATTGGAAACACTGTGGGCTTTGAGGATGCCTGTTCCCCCCTTGTGGTGGATTACTAACTACATGGTTGGTTTGGGAAAGTTGGGGTTCCACTGGAAAGGTTCCCTGGGGTGGTGGATTTGTGGGTCAGGATACATGCATCTTGAAATCTAGGGCGCAATGATAGGCACAGGCTAGCTCAACTGCAGTTATCGCTGTAAGGTTGGGGTGATAGCTAAACCAAACTTGAGTACATAATGGTGGAGTGCCAAGAGACTTCTCTAAGTAAACCTTTTCAGTAATGTCATCCACAGTAGAAGAACTGGGTCGAAGCCACTGGTTTCCCAGATCACTTATTCTACAGTACAGCTCTCTAGGGTTGTCCCCGGCATTTAATTTCTATTTCCTAAATCAGATTCTGTAGTATTCTGGATTGCATCCTAATCTCAGCATATGCTGTTGTTCCCGAAAGGTTGGTTACTTGATATGCGGCTTGCAGTTCTAAGGAGAACAATGGTGCTATGTATTTTCCCCACTGTTCAGGAGGCCATGCTGCCATAGAAGTTATTATCTCAAAATTAATGAAAACATAATTGGGGTCCTCCTCTTCCTGATACTTTTGTAGTACTGTTCCTAGTACAGTGGGTTGTACTCGAGCGCTAGTGATGGCATCGGGTAATCTCAGGCTGGCTGTATCATGCACCTGTTGGTTGGTGGTTAATAAAGTGGCTTGGCCGTTTAGAGAGGCTTGGAGGGCTTCCCGGTCTTGTTGTGCTACTTGGGCCTGCTGTTCGACCATCAGCTGTAGATGGCGTTGTCCTACTGTTTCTTCCAATGATATGGGTTATGTCATGATTACAGACACAATATCTTACTTCTAACACACTTGTTCTCAAGTCAGGTAATCATACTCTCACTCTGGTGAAATTTGAAGGGGTTTTATTTGTATTTTAGGTATTACTCCTATGTTCCGGTTTGTCCTCTCCACATGATTTTAACCGGTGTCCCAATTTTCCTCATTTCAGGTTCCAATTTTGGGCTGTGAATCTCTGTCCCTCTCTGTTCTGGGTCACCAAGATGACTGGGATCCCTTGGAGCAAGCCACACAAATATTTAATCAACAGCCTGTTGTCGCAAATTCTTGTTTTCAATGTGCCACTGCAATCTACTGTGTGAGATACTTAGTTTTTATGATTGGTGTTCCCCTCTAATCATCATACTCGGACTATCTTAATGTGGGCTGCTCTATTATTCCACCACCTCTATAACTGCAGGAAATGTAAAACTGGCACTTACTTGTAGCCAAGACCCTCCTGCAGGATTGTGGTGGTACAGCATCCTCCTTCCCCTCTTGGTCGCCGGGTTTGAGAGTGTTTAGTTGCGTCTCCTGAGGCTCGCTGCTTCTCCCAGTACAGTTGTCCCCCTTGATGTCGCCACTGTAGTCGCTCTGGTGTCTCGTACAGTTGCAGCTGCCTCCTGTGAAGACTCAGGCTCACTCTCCAATGGTACTGTCCTTGTTTGGGTTTCGGCATTGTTGTTCTCACCTTCTTTTTCTCCGCTCTCGCTCTCCACTCCGTCGTCTCACTTTGCTCCAACGCATCTCTATTTTGTTCACAGCCATGCAGCATTCATCTGTCTCCTTCCCCTATGGTGACTAGAATGTTGCTGCTCTGTACACTCCTGGTCAAACTGGTGGCCATCTTGGCATTCTCAGTCGACTTGTGGGGCTCCTCACAGGCAGGTTGGATCCAACTTGCGATTAACGTAGACGTCTTCAGCTCAATTGCAGCCCCAGTCTCCCCACTTCTTGAAAAAGTTCACAAAAGTTTAAAAATTATAGATCTTGCAGTTTGAGCAGGAGGAGTACACTCTTAACACCAACCACTAATCCAGGACTTGGGAGGCACCCTTGGGGGTTAGGAGTCACTCCAACAGATGCCAGCAGTAGGGTCCTGGGCAGGTCAAGTTGGAACTGGTCAGCTGCAGGGAGAGAGGCCTCTAGAACCTTGTTGGGTCATTGTATCTCAAACTGGATGACAGCCAACTGACCCTTGAAGTTATTCTTGAGTCATAGGTTCAAGGAAAGCAGGTCCAGGTTTTTTTCTGGGTTCTTTTTTTTCCAAACATATTTTTATTCTTATTTAGGGCAATTCAATGAACACATAATAGTTTATACATTTGTATATAGTATATAGTACAGTAGGATTACATTGTATTTTTCACCAGGTCTGCGTAAACAGAAACGGAAATTCACTGCACATTTCCTCCATTTACATGTGTAATCTTAACACCTACAAAAACTATTATAGGGAGAGCCACAAGTAGGTGTAGTAAGTGCAATATATTTTTATAATATTCAGAGCGGTGTAAGGCTCAATTAAAGATCCCATTGATAGTTGCAGTCTATTTAGTGGAAGAGAGCTATAGGATGTCTATACCCTAAATTAAAATAATACAATAAAAAGTGTGAATCCAAACGCGAACTATAAACTGTGAACTATGCGGTATGGTGTATTCTCGGCATTTCTCCAACTATGGTGGAGAGTGCAATAGTGACGGAAGGGGCTGACCCAGTTCTTCCCACTAATGAGGGGGGGGAGGAGAGACCCCACGTGGTGGACAGAGGTAGGGGAAATCTTAATCTTTTCGGGACCACCCATTCAACTGTTAATTTAGTTGGATCTAGTTACTTTACAATTCTGAACTGGTTACTGTTTCCTCCTACTGAGTTTGGTGCCTCTCAGGGTGTTCCCAAATTTCCATCACCTCTTTCCAGAGGTCCGCCAGGGGGTGACTGCGAATACCCAGTGCTAATGCCCTTCTCTCTGCTCCCGAAAATATGTCATGTCGAGTTTCCAGTCCTCTACTGTGGGGCCGCCTGACATCTTCCAGGCCAAAGCTATTCTTCTTTTGGCGAAGGCAACGGCCAAGTCCACAAATTTCGTGCCCACTTTTCATGCGGTCGGCCTCGGGAAGAGGTCCAAAAGACAGACTTCAGGTGAGCGAGTAATTGTACGGCGAACTGCAGCCTATGTTGATGCCAATACGACTTCCCAGAATTGGCTGTCAGCAACACACTCCTATGTCACATGTATAAAATCTGCATCTGCCTGACCGCGTCTCTGGCAGCACCGCAATTTGCCCCTGTAAACTACCTGCAACCTGTGAGGTGTCATATATGTTAAATGTGTATAGTTTAATTGGATATATTTCAGCCTAGTATTATGGAAGACTCCCTTAGAATAATGATGATGATAATGATAATGATAATAATAATGATAATGATAAAGGCATTTATATAGCGCATGGCTACCCAGAGGCATCCCAGCGCTAGTTGCAGCAGTTGTAGGGAGTTTCACCAGCTAAGGCAGTGGTTCCCAAACTTTTTTAACCCGTGGCTCCCTTGACCTAATTGGCAGTTGGCCGTGGCTCCCCACCATTTGTTTACTGGTGGGCGGGATGTAAGCAAGACCAGCCTCCAAACTTTCTTGCGTTTGTCTGTCATTTCCCAATCATCTCAATCTCCCCCTTCACTCTCCTGTGTCCTCTATGTCTTGCCTCCACTCTTTCTTTCACTTTTTCTGTTGCTTCTCCCTCATTTCAAGCTCCCCCTTAATTCTCCTTTTGTGTCTTTCCTCCGTTTTTACACTCATCTCAATCCCCCACTTTCACTCTCCTGTGTCCTCTGTGTCATTCCTCCAATCTTTCCTGCACTTTTTCTGTTTCCCAATCATTTCAAGCTCCTCCTTCACTCTCCTTCTGTGTCTTTCCTCAGTTTTTCACTCGTTTTTTTACCCTCATCTCAATCTCCCCATTTCACTCTCCTGTGTCCTGTGTCATTCCTCCAATCTTTCCTGCACTTTATTTGTTGTTTCCCCCTCATTTCAAGCTCCCCCTTCACTCTCCCATAAATATAAGAGTAAACAAACCAATGAGTACCAAAATTCAAAGCTATGATGGCTAAAAAGCTAAGATTGACTAAAGGTTCCATATTACATGAGGCGCATGGAGTTGTTACATGCAACAGCTCTATACAAAGTGTCAGTCTCCCGCTCTTAAATGTGATAATTAAAATGCAAATACCGAACATAGAAACTCTCAGGCTGGCTTCATGTGCTGGGCAGTTCGATTATAATGAAAATTCCTGTTTTTACCTGAACAATATAGTTGTATCAGCATTGACGTACAGCCATTAGTAATCTGCAGGATTCTATTGGTTCATTTAAAAAAAGAAATGAATTTCTGTGGATCATTTAACTAAAGTAAAAACTAATTGTAGTTAGCAGGGGGCACCATGGGAAAAAGGCCATCAGTGCGCTATAAAAGGAGAAGAAAGACAGGGGTAGAGAAACACGAGGGCAGAGAAAAGTGTATAAAGAGAGAAAGAGAGAACTGAAAAAGAGAGAAAGAGAAATAAAAGAGATAAAGTGCTGGGTGCTCGTTATGTTTGCCCGTTAGAGTTAGGCAGATGTGAGAGTGGTCTGAAATCGCTCTTGGGCCTATCTCCGTGTGCTCTATGAGGTGTGTATGAGTGTCTGAGATTAGTATATAGTCGATCCTGCTGTATGAGTTGTGTGGGTTTGAATAAAAGGTGTATTCCCTCTCATCTGGGTTTTGTAGCCTCCATGGGTCTACTAGCTTGAGTTTTGAGCAGAGGTTCCGTAGTGGGTTGCTCCTCGGTGTATTTAGGCCCTGTCTTTGTGGGTGTCTATCTATGGCTGGGTCCAGTACCTGGTTCATGTCACCAGCTGCTATTAGTAGTTCTCCTAAATGTAATGCTTCTATTTCCCTGCCTGTCCGCTCCCAGAATGCCTTGTCTTCTGTGTTGGGTCCATAGATGTTTGCCACATGTATAGGCTCCTCCCCTCTGAGCAGGCTAGTGACTAGTAACCTTCCCTCTCCGTCTCTCTTTGTTTTGACCGGTGTTAGTTTTGACTTTTTACTGAGTATCGTTATGACCCCGTTTTTTTTGTTCTTTGCTGGTGACCCTATAACGTGGCCTATCCATCTCGCCTTTAGGCGGTCTATGTCCTCCTCACCTAACCTGGTCTCCTGCAGGACATAAATGTCACTTTTTAATCTGGACAGATGCTCAAGGACTTTCCTTCTTTTAACTGGGTGGTTGAGGCCCTTCACATTCATCGATACTACTCTTATGTCTGTTTTGAGATTGTGGCTCGTGTTGTGTGTCATTGGTCGTTACTGCTTAGCTGGCTTCCGGTTGGGCTCCTACTTATCTTAGTACTGAGCATTGTTTCCCTGTCTGCTCTCTCTAAGAAAAGAATAGGGGTGTAGAAAGATAGAAAAAGAAAAGAACGTGTTATCAGCCCATGTGTGTGTGCCCCGCACCCCCATCCCCCCGACTCCCTTCCCTCCCCTCCCTCCCCCCTCCCCCCCTTACTTGCATAGTGGGTGTGCGACGACAAGAGTTCCTTTATCCGCCGCTCCCTGAGGTAGATTGGTTGCTGATTCTGCAGTTGTTCATTGTCCGGTTGTTTAGTTCTGTTCATTCTCGTTAGGTGGACTTTCTCTGTTGCTCGAGGTGGTGTTTTTCAGAGTTCCTTCATTCGAGCTATGGGATAGCTATGAGGTAGGTGTCGGTGTAATGTTCATCGGTTTAGTCCTTGGGTGTTGAGGTATCTCTTAGTACTTGTTGCTGTCTGGGGGTCTTAGTCCTCCTCAAAAACACTAGCAGTAGTTCTGAAATAGAACTAGCTCTTAAGGAATACCTCACAAACAATGACACAGCAGACATAGGCAGAGAGACACTATGGGACGCAATGAAGGCAACTGTAAGAGGCACCATAATCAACATCAAAGGAAGACAGAACAGAGAAAGAAACAAGAGGATAATCGATCTAGAAAGCGAAATCAAAAGATTAGAAGCAGGCCACATAAGCAACCTAGAAGACAGGAACACCCTCACGACCCTAACAAAGAAAAAGTACGAGTTAAACAGGATCCTTAGTGAAAGGGCAGGAACCTGGATCAACAAGTACAGAGCAATAAACCTGTGCTCTGCCAATAGAGCGGGCAAAGCACTTGCAGCATACCTCAAGTGCAAGCAGAGGCAGCACACAATAACTGCAGTCAAGGATAGCATGAACAAATCACACACATTGAACAAAGAGATACTGGACATTTTCAAAGAGTTTTACGCACAGCTATACAAAAAAGACGAAACACTAAAGGCAGATGGGGGGAAGGAGCTATTGGAGAGCATCACAACTCCAACACTATCAGGAACACAGAAGGAAATGCTAGACTCAGAAATAACTGGAGATGAGATAGAGAGGGCGGTCAAAAGCCTTAAAGATAAAAAAGCCCCCGGACCGGACGGGTTTACAGCCAATTTCTACAAACACTACATCACAACACTCAGGCCAGTACTGACATCAGTCTTCGCGAGCTGTGTAAACAAAGGCCGCATGACGCCGTCGATGGCTGAAGCTAACATTATAGTGATCCCAAAAGAAGGCAAAGACACACAAGACCCGAAAAACTACAGGCCAATCTCACTTATCAATGTCGACTGTAAAATATACGCCAAGATCCTAGCTACTAGGCTCAACACATACCTTCCATCCCTCATACATTGCTCGCAGGTGGGATACCTAAAGAACAGGATGTCCCAGGACAATACCAGATTGCTATGCCACGTAATCAACCACGCGTCCAAAAGCAACAATGCGGCGGTCATGATCGCCCTTGATGCAGAAAAAGCATTCAATAGAGTGTCATGGCCCTACTTGGACCAATGTATGCAAAAATTCGGACTTGGCCAGCAATATATAAAGATGGTAATGGCACTGTACAATGATCCGAAAGCCCGAGTGGTAGTGAATGGAGGCACATCAGATACACTAGATCTCAAAAGAGGAACGAGGCAGGGCTGCCCGCTTTCTCCAGCCCTCTTCCTACTAGCTATTGAACCCCTACTGAGCATGATACGTTCAAACACAGACATCAGAGGCATTCCTATAGAGGGTGAATCCTTCAAATTAGCTGCGTATGCGGACGATGTCCTCATTGTAACAGAGGACCCTGAAAAATCCATTGAAGCACTAATGGATACCATAGATCAGTTTGCACAAGTGTCAGGATACAAACTTAATAGAGAGAAATCTGAATGCAAACCACTGAACATACACACCAACAAGACTGTGCTAGGCACCTCGGGCCTAACGTGGCAAAAGAAAGCAATTAAATACCTGGGCCTCCTGTTGGAGAAAGACTTGCGGAACACAGCAGACCAGAACAAACAAGCAATCCTACACAAAATAAAGGAGAGACTAGAGGGTTGGTCACCAAGATTCACTACATGGTGGGGAAGGGTTGAGACCATCAAAATGATGGTCACCCCTATGGTAAATTACACGCTCAACATGCTACCACTGACCAACACACCAGACTTCCATAAAAAACTTGACAAAATGCTGAACACGTTTCTATGGAGAGGGAAGAAACCGAGAATCAGCCTTCAGAAACTCAGACTCCCCAAGGCTCTAGGAGGGCTGAACATAACAAACTTTAGAACATTCCAAACAGCCTGCTTGGCAGCGCAGGGTCTACACTGGATATCACCAAAGGGCGACTACACCCCAGCCTGGCTCTCCCTAGAGAGGAGACTACTAGGGGGAATGGAACCCGTGGCGCTACTCACAGCGACAAAGCACCCCGCGATTAAACAGAACGCAATCCTTAGGAACACACGACAGGCCCTACTAAAATTAGACAAACTACTAGACATTAGCGTCAGACAAACTCAGCTAGAATCGCTCTGGCACAACCCTAGAATCAAATATAGGGATAAATCACTGGATATGCACACGTGGTACCAGCACGGCATAACAACGGTGAGCCAGCTACAGGAGGGAGGGACGCAGACCATGTTTGACAAGCTCAGACAACAATACAGTTTCGACACCGTAGAGCTCTACAACTTCCTTAAAATAAGAGTAGCAATAGCCAAAGCCAACATAAACAGGCTCACCCCATCAATAACACAATACGCTAACAGCCTGAACATCACAGGACACCAGGTAGCACACATATACAAAGCCATGATCCCCAAATCCTCCAAAGTAAATAACAAAACTCTAAGCCAATGGGAAGAAGCGGCAGGTAGAGAGCTAAGCGAGAAGGAAAGGGCAGATCTATGGTCCTCCACATCAAGGAGGAAGGTGACAACGACCCTCGATCAGACAAAGTTCTGGTTAGTACACAGGGCCTACTGGACTCCAGCACGTCTAGCAGCCATGGGTATTAGAGAGACCGACTCCTGCTGGAACTGCGACATGCAGAAAGGAGACCTGGCACACCTCCTTTTCCACTGCACCAAAATAAGGAAGTTCTGGAACTCCGTAAACACTCTAATCAATGACGTAACAGGAGCCACACTGTCAATGGACTTTCACCACCTAATTCTGGGATACAACGACCCATCCATAACATCAAAGAATGACAGAGACCTGATTGACCTCCTGCTTACAGCAGCGGTCAAAACGGTGTTGAACAACTGGAAGGATACGGCAAAAGCCACTTTTAAAGCCTGGTTCAACTGGGTAATTTTCCTAAGAGGAGCCGACACCATAACAACCAACAGCCAAACGAACTCAGGGAAAAAGAGCGAGATATGGCAATCACTAGACAACTATCTGTCCTCTCATAAGCCACCCTAAACACCCAGACCAGGCAACACTGCAAAATCAGACAAGCATCCTACTCAACAACATAAAGCGCCTATGTCTCTCTCTACTCCTACACCTCTCTTCCTCTTATACTCTACCTCTTCACACCACCAGGGGGACGGAAGATAACCAGATAGGTTGCAAGGGGACAAGGGGGAAAATGGAAACGTGCGAGTCGGACGAGAAGAAAATGTAACAAACTGAATAATGGACTAACAGGATCTAAACTAATGTAAGCCAATCTGGCAATATGGACATTGCTTGACCCCCCCCCCCCCCCCGGTGCTTCTTTCTTTACTTTATCCCCCATGTGATTCACCCTGTACCATGTAAATATGCTTTATTTTTCAATAAAAAATTACAGAAATAAAAAAGAGATAAAGTGCGTGAAGGGGCGAGAGTAAAAGACAGCAAGGGGAGAAAAACAGTGGGAGGGGAAGTGAAGCGAGAAGGAAAAGATAAGGGGAGAGAAAAAAAGAGAAAGGTGGAGACCAAAGGCTCAGAGCTCGTCCTCTGTGCTAAGGCCAGGAGGTTGCACTACAGTTACAAGGGCAGATGAATTCTCTTCATGCAGCAAAAACGAAGCATCTTTCTCTTGCACGTGGCCCGCACCTCAGCCTCCTCTTTTGTCCTTTTAATCCTCTCAGAAAAGGAAGGAGAAGACTGTGCCCCTGCAAATGGTCTGACACATGACAGATTTATTCCCAAAGGAGCGGCGCGGCGCCCCTGGCTACTGATAACGGCGCACCAGGGCGCCGCAGCACACAGTTTGGGAACCACTGAGCTAAGGGAATTACAAGGTCGTTAGCAGTTTACAGAAGGTCAGGTGGTTGGTTTCCTTTCGTAGATGGGGTGGGAGGGAATTCCAGAGCTTGGCTGCCTTAAATGAGAATAGCCGACCCCCGCTTCTGGCTTTCTTGATCCTAGGGACAGTGACAAGGTTCATAATCTCTGAGCGAAGGTTTCTGTTGGGCCGGTAGGACTGAATGGTGGTGTGGGGAATTATGGGCCCTTTCCAGCTAAAGACTTGTGGACAATACACAGAGCTTTGAAATTAACTCTCTCCCGGATGGGGAGCCAGTGGAGCGATTTCAAAGCAGGTTTAGCTGAGTGATGTTTAGGAGTGCCCAGTAGAAGTCTTGCTGCCCAGTTTTGTACAGTTTGCAGTTTGGAAAGGGTTGCAATAGGAGCACCCAGATAAAGGGCATTCCTGTAGTCCAACCGGGACAAGATGAGGGCCTGGACCCTGATTTTTCTAGCCTGTAAGTTTCTTATTTAGTATAGTGTCCCATTTACATCGCAACAGCTGAAGGGCAGTGCGGAGTATCCCTGATATTGAGATATACAACCATTGTATCTGGTGTTTTGCCCCTCCCAGTATAAGTAAGGATTGGAGCACCCTGTGTGTCTCGTGCTGCTCCCGTCCTCTGCCCCATAGTCTCTAGAATGTGCGCGTTAGGTCTTTGGAGTGCAGAAATTCCCCTGCATCCAGTCCTGTATCTTCTACTAATTCTTCTAGTGTTATTAGTGCGGTCTGTTGGTAAAAGTCACCTACGTTTCTAAACCTACTGCGGTCCATTGTGACAGTTGCTCCACAGCAAATGTTTTCTTAGGATTGCTGTATGGCAATCCGATTAGGGGCAGGGCTGGTGCATATAATGGTGTCCCGGGTTGTTTCATTACACATCATCTCCAGCATCGGAAATCAATGGTCCGTAACAAAGATTGGTGCGCAATCACCACCGTAAGGTCAAGTATTTTGGCCAGCAATGGGGGAGTGTGAGCCACCGGTTTCGTAAGATTCGTTCCCAACACATCCATGCCCTCCAGTCCCTGTGCAAGCCACTGCAACTGGGAGGCTAGGTAGTAATATTCAAAATGTGGTACTCCCAAGTCACCCTCCGCCATAGGGCACTGTAATGTGCTGAGGGAGACCCTCTGCCATCCTTTTTCCAAACTCAGGTCTCGGAACAAAGCATCAAGCTGTTGAAACCAACACATGGGTATTCCCAATGGGAGATTTACAAAAAGTATAAAAGGGGCGGTAACATGACCATCTTTGACAATGACATGCGGGCCATAATTGGAAGACGCAGTGAGCACCAGAATGGGACACGGGCCTTAAGAGATCAAAATGCCCGCTCAAGTTTTCCATCCCTCAGATCCTCCAAAGAGTGAAAGATATGGATCTCTAGGTACTTAAAGGTGGAGGCAGCCAAACTGAGGTCCAACTGTAGGTTCACAAGGCGGGGAGCAGCCTATACCACCGGGAACATATATGTTTTTCATCTATTGATCTGCAAGCCAGACACGTTCAAACTGCGATAGGAATTCTAGTGATGTCGCGGAGATCATCAGCATATAGTGAGCTGATGTGTTCCCGGCCTCCCACTGACAATCCCATCCCTGCACCCCCTTGACAGAACAACTATGCCAGTGGCTCTATAGCCAGTGCAAATAGGAGTGTCGACACTGGGCACCCCTGTTGTGTACAACAGAATATTTGATATTTTGTTGAGACAACTTTACCTGTTTTGACCCTGGCAGTACGATTATCATAGAGTAATCACACCCACTTAATCCAGTCGTCTCCCAGACCCATATGCGTCATTGTTTTGAATAAAAAGTCCCACCTGACAGTATCAAAGGCTTTTCCCAGGTCTATCAATAGGAAAGCTGCCCCCGGTAGTAGCTGCACATCAGGATTATAGAGTAGTGAAAATAATCTGCGCCGATTATTGGAAGTATTGCGGGACGGAAGAAAGCCATTTTTAATTAGTCCAGGCATGAGTGGCAAAAGTCGAAGTGCCAGTGCCTTACTCAGTATTTTGAAATCCATATTAAGCATGGATAGGGGCCCTAAAGTCAGATACTTGTGCCCCCTCTATGACTGTCTTCGGGAGAGGGATCACCATTGCATCCCTAACCCGGCAGTAAGTCTCCCTACTCACAATGATGATACATGGACTCCAGTCAGGGAGCAAAGGTCGAGACGTGCTGAATAAAACTCTGCTGGTAAACCATCGGGTCCTGGGGTTTTCCCAGTGGCAATACTCTTAATAGCTACCCGAATCTCTGGAGCCGTAATGGGAGGCCCCAGCTCTTCCCTATCTTGTGGGTCTAAAATACCTAAAGGCAGGTGTGTCACGAAAACCAACTGCTCCGCCTGCGGAATCTGCAAGGGTGCCTCAGATATATTGTCCGGTAGTAGTCAAAGAAGAGATCATTAATGCCCTCAGGTTCATGGATCGACTGATTCTCGTTGGTTCGCACATGTGTAATTGGGAAGCCCCAGGTCTCTGGGTTAATTAGCCAGGCCAACAGGGGTCTAGGTCTCCCTTCCTCTTCATGTGCTTTAGTTAAGTATCCCTTATAGTCATAACACCGCAGTCACTCCAGGGCCTGGTAATACTGAGCCTGTGTATCCTTCAGTTGCTGCCGCTGCCCTGGACCCTGATCTTGTGCATTATCTAATACGTATAGTGTGACCTCTAATGACTTTATTTCCTGGTGCAGTTCCCACTGGACCCCAATAGACTGCCCCAAACAGTAACCTCTTGTCACCACTTTAAAAGCCTCCCACTCCACTAGGACTGACGGGGCTGTGTGTGCGTTTACAGTAAAATATGTGGTTACAGTGGAGCTTAGAGACTCCCTGAAACAAGTATCCTCCGGCATTTGAACATTGAGGCGCCAAATCGGGACCAGTGGGCGCTGTCCCATGGGCTGGAAGGCCAATATCAAGGGGCTATGAATGTGCGGCCCAGGTACTCAGTATGTGTGATGCTTTGCACTAGGTTCAGGGAGCACAGGAAAGTACCTATCCATGTATGTAACTGGTGTATTGGTGAGTAGAATGAATAATCTCTGTCTTGTGGATGCTGTGTCCTTCAAATGTCTTCCAAACCTCAATAGTCTGTCCATTCCCTAAATCCAGCCACTGTACGGTGGGCTTGGGCTCTTAGTAGTGGTGGGTGTGATCTGTATAATGAAACATCCACATCACAACTAAAATCTCCTCCAAGGATTACCTCGTACTCCACCCCATCAGCTATATGTGCAGAAAGGTCTTGAAGAAAGGGGACCTGATCCAGATTGGGAGAATATAGGCATCCCAAGACAATCTCTCATCCACACAGCCTCCCAGACAAGAATATATCTCAATCATCTTTGTCTATCACCATGCGGGTGGGCTCAAATGCCACCCCAGCTGGAATCCAGATTAACACCCCTCTAGCATAGCGCCTACATAATTTTTAGGTTTCACTGTGTATAAAATTGGTCTCTTGAAGTAATGCTCTCTGTACCCCTCTTCGTCAGAGAAACCTGTGTATATTGTGAAGTTTTACAGTGGTCCCCATCCCCCTAATGTTCAATGGCATAATCTTGAGTGTACCTTGTATGTGCATTGTTTAAGTAATAACAAGTCCATCCCTTGTCTCCCCACTCCCACACCCCCACTCCCGAATATTGTGTAGCATCATACCTGCATTAAAAGAAAAACAAAACTAAGGTATAAACTGACAAAATTGCAAAATGCCCAACTCCCATCCCCCCGAGCAACCCGGCAATGGCCAGCCGTCCAAACTGCAAATAGTGCATTCAGCACGGCAGAAGGTCCCAACCATGTCTAGTTATGGACTTCTGAGTGGGGGTAGGCTCTTAAGTGTAACCTTTGAGGGTTCCACCAGCCCGCGCCGGCTCGAACACTCGTGGCCCGGACCTCCAGGTCCGCTGCATGCCCACCTCCAGACAGGCTATATCAACATCAATCCACAGGAGCGAAGCCAACTATTCAGAGATCATCTGCGGATCTGGGAGTAACCTCTGGGAGTAAAACACTGTCTGCCCTTGATGAATGTGATTCGGACTCTCCGGACCCCTTCCCTGTGGGCGAGCCAGCCTCTGAGGCCAATTTCCTAGAGCCCATAATTTTGGCCACTGCCAAAAGAGCAGCCACTCTTTCTTTCTCTGTCTGGGAGAGGTTAGGTTTCTTAGGTGGTCTGTTCTTAGGTCTCCTCAATGACCGTTCTCCAGCTGGGCCGCCACGGCTGTCCGCAACAGAGCCCACCCCCGGGGAAGGGCCTCCTGGTCTGTAGGTTTCCAGCCATACGCACGCCACTCCGGGGTCTTCACAGAAGGGGGTCTTCCATTCCAGGGTAATAGGCAGCTTGGCCAGGAATATTAGAGAGTGTTGTAGTCCACTCGTCTCTTAATGCCTTCTTTACTTCAGTGAACGATGCCCTCTGTTGCTACACGTCAGGTGTGTAGTCCGGGAATATGGACACCTTACTGTTGTTAATCAAGAAAAGATCCATGGACCTCGCCCTGTGCAGGATAGTATCCCTGTCCCTTATGTGGAACAACCACGCCACCACTGGGCCCAGCGGCCTCCCCGGCTCTGGTGGATGGGCTGGGACCCTATGGGCTTGCTCAAGGGTGTAGGAAGTGGAGAGAGCCTCCGGGGCCACTACACTACGGAGACAGTTTTCCGTGAAGGCCAGCATATCACCTCCCTTCGTGCCCTCTGGCAAATCCATCACTCTGATATTGTTTCATCTATTACGACCTTCAGCATCTTCTGCCCGTCGCTCTAGAGTGTTTACTCAGGCTATGAGGTCTTTGACTGTTTGGGCTAGTGATTATTGTGTGGCCTGGAGCTTGGCCACCGAGGCTTCCACAGTTCCAACCCTCTCCGCCAGCTTGCGATGTTCTGTGTGCATTTGCCCCAAGCCAACTGAGACAGTACTGATGTCTTGGTGGAAGGTGGGCTTGGTGTCTGCTATGGCCTCCAGTATCTTGGCAAGCTTTGGTTGCACTGGGTCAGAACCACCAGGGATCTGCCTGTGGCAGCCTAGGTCTTCCACCTCTAATTCTGTTGCCACCCCAGTACCCTTTCCTCTTGGTTTCCCCATTATGGATGTAAGTTTTTATAACAGCTAGGTTGTAGAAGAGGGGGGCTCGATTCACGCCTCTATTTTTGGCCCCTTTCTCACCTGGTACCGGGCTCGGACTCCACATCCAAAGGTCGAGCAAACCACTTCACCTGTATTGTTCCAACAACAACACAGCTTAGGTGTGGGGGAAGGGGAATACGCCTGCTGTGGTTGCAGTTAAAACCATGTCGTCCTGGCAAGGGTTTCTGTTTCCTATGGAGATGTAGGGTTTTGCAATCTAAGTCATGTGTAATGTCTCTGTGCTTCAGGATGATTATTGAACAATCTACCTAGTTATGAGTCTTCTATGGCACGGCACCTGACCTAGTTTTAGCCACCAGCGATTGTGGCAGAGCCCGGGCGTGGGAAAATGGACTTGAGTGTGTCCATGCTCTCGGCGAATCCCGCCGCTTGTCATTTAAAGCTGTGGGCAGCCCACCCCAAGGACGTACTCCAAGGCCCCAGTGCAGGCAGCTGTTGATAGGGTCTACAAAGGGGGTCCCCATCTCAAGTTCCAAGCCCCACGCACAGCAAAAGGGGGCGGGGCCATCTGAGGTGAGGGCGCCCCATATCTGATACCCCGGACAGCTGCTTCCACAATATGGCAGGTGGGATCATCTAATCAATCCATCTTTAAAATACAATCGGGCTGCATTGCCCGCTACCTCCAGCTGGGCCCGCCACAGATTATTATTATTATTATTATTATTATTGCATTTATTGAGCGCACAGCTACCCGGAGGTTTCCCGGCGCTTGCCTTGGGAACCCGTCCTGGCTTTTCCCTGTGAGATAGCCCCTACAGGGCATCCCCAAGGTGAAAGCCAGGCATCCCGCCGCAGGGGGCCGTTGTGGAGATTAAGCAAGCTTAATGCCCAGAGTTGCAGAGTGAGAACCCATGATTAAAACAGGCACCGAAGCGAGAATTATCGAGTCCGTGGACATTTGAGCTCAAGACCCTGCCGCGTCGGGAATTGAACCCTGGTCCCGGGTCTGACCTCAGCTTCCGGGTCTGCCTGCTCTACACCGTGAGCCACACTTCTCCATAGGGCCCACCACCGGAGCCGAATGTCTGCTTCACCGGAAAGTTGAAGGGCTGCCTTCACTGCAGCCACTGCTTACTAGTCTGTGGTGTCTGCGCGTATTAACTTGGGGCACACACGGGATCGGTGACCCACTCGTTCACCCCAGCATAGCTCCACTCGCCAGTGTTCTTATGATACAGACTCGCGGGTCTGGGCAGCCGATTCTTTCATGTCTCCCTCACGACTACAGGCGTTCTTGAGGGCACAATTAGCCACTCCAATTGTCTCTCCTTTTGGCCGCGAACCTCCTCAACACTGCCAACATTTTTGTGGGGGTTTGTCAGACCCAGGTCCTCCACCCCTGCCGATCACTCTCAGGAAGGTGCAGCCATTCTGGGATATGGCGTTCCAGCTACACCCACCGCCATCTCGCCTTCCAGCTCATACTCGTATCGCAGCTCGTCGCACTTAGCCTTGCGGTGCTCAAGACCAGTCAGGGTGGCACAGATCAGCTCCTGCGGCCTCTAGGAAGGTGCTTACAGCCTTGGATCCAGCCCTATCCGGTTACCAGGCAGATATTCACAGGATAATTGATGGGTTGGCGCGGAGCTTCAGACTCATGCGTCTGACATCGCTGGCTACCAAGCCATGCCCCCTTCTTCTGGTTTTTCAGACTGAATGGCAGTCCTTCTTCGGATTCTTCATGGGTCTCAGAATGTTCTTAGGAGATGTTTTTGGGGTCCACTTTTCTGCTTTGTGCCAGCCTATAGGTGGAGGGTCATTCTTTGCCCAACCATTAAGACAGTTCTGGTCACTACTACTCCTGTCACTTGGTTGTGGAGCCAACCTGACTAGAGAAACAAAGAAGAGGCACACATAGGTTTAAGCTTCATCCAGCCAGTGAGAGGTTAGGCATACTATGAAGCTCAGAAAGGCCTCGGAAGGGGCTGAGCACCGTCTCACACCCAGAGCCATTTGTCCACTGTCTGGGAGCAATACACATCTCACCACAGAGGAGCCACGAGGGGTCAGATGACAGCTGGACACCATCAGGAAAGATATTTGGTTTTAGGCAGGAAAAAGACAACTTTCTAAAAGTATCATTTACAAAATATTAATATAAAATCCGACTTTACCACCAAGTAAAACTTTTAAATTGTCATTAAAATGAGCCCTTGAAGCATTTCCAAACTAGTCCCAAATGGTTTAGCATTTATTAAATGTAATAGTGTAAATCACTGTTAACATATGGGAGAGCCAGCCTTTCCACTGTGAAAATCACTTTGGGGGTGTTTCACTATCAGGACATGTGAAACATTAAATATTCATGTCTTACTATTAAATACCATTCACCCTGCCCTACGACCCTTTAAGGCCTACCTTAGGGATGACTTATTAGTATTAAAAAGAAAAGTTTTAGGCCTGGCCAAAGGTTTATTTTGCCAGGTCGAAATGGAAGTTTAAAACTCCACACGCAGGTTGCAGTGGCAGGCCTCAAAACTCGCTTTATAGGGCGGCTGTAGTGGGTGGCACAATTATGCTGCAGTCCATTCGTAGCACTTAATTTAATGGTCCTGGTACAATTAGCAACATATGATATGGACTTAAAAATAAATAAAATGTGCCAATTGGGTGTATGACAATTTTGCAAAGTTTGAAAAGAAGAGTGCAAGCACTTTACCACTGGTTAGCAGGAGTAAAGTGCACAGAATCCTATGGTCAACAAAAAAAGGTTCAGCAACAGAAAGCAAACATCTGGAGAAAATACCAAGCAAAACAAAGACCTCTCAAACAAATATGGATAAATAACTGCAGCATCTTATACAGATGACAACTAGTTTCTTCATTTCCTGGTTCTTTCTTTAGAGGTCCAGTTTCCCGAGTGTTCATTTCTCGGGCTTAGTATCACGCCTCGTCAGGGGTAGTAAGTATTATATAAATGCAATGCAAATGTTTTGCTATTCTCTTCTGCACAGATTTTCTAAACATCATTCACACACAATTGTCATGTAACAGAACTACAACAGCATAACATACATACAGGAATCAGAACAGCTCTTTTCAAAATACCAGTGCTTTGTATAAACAGCATTACGTCTCGCAGCAACTTGCAATTGAGGGTTCCATTTAGTTTACATGGTTGATTCCCTCTCAAAATACTTTTATTCTATAACATATCAAGAGAACAGCAGGAGACCTTCCCACCCAATTGAGGTGTCAAATGACTCTATTTTGACAGTCACATTAATAGATTCAGGGTTTTTTTTTAACATTTTAGGATAGAAGGGTATACTATTTTCTGCAGCTGGGGGTGTACTCCTACTTTTAATTGGCTAACACAAACACCTTGTTGCACAGTGCTACGAATAGGACTGTGCTTTCTTCATTACGGGAGGACTCAGTGACCTAACCAGCCCTGCCAAGTACCACGCTTCAGGATTTAGACTAACCCATTTCAGTGCTGGTGTCCACGTTATAGCACTAAATGCATTAGTCATGCATAATTAGGGACACCCGACAACCCCCAGGTATGCTGTAACAAGGATCTGCAGAAGCGAGCTCGCTTCACTTTAGAAAGCATGCATGTGAATGTTTCAGAAAATTAAAAAGATACATGGTGAACCTGAGCGCAGCGCAGCCTGGCGAATCAGTAATCAACAATACATCCGAGGCTACTATGTGTCTTTTGCAGCTCCTGGTCATAATCAGAGTGCCACATGTGGATCCGGGGGCAGCACCTTGTCTGTTGTTGTTTTTTTAGCAAGGCGCCCTCCACTGTGATCACGGGAGGCAGGGTGATTGGCCTCCTGCGCTGCAAGGCAGACCATTCAGGAGGTAGATGGCAGCTATGTTTTTCCAAGCGAGCCCGCCTTGGGCAGAGTGGCTCTTTTTCTCTATACGACCTGGAGCTGGAGTCTCACTCTGACTTGTGTTGGATAAGACTATGAGGTGGGAGACAGTTGTTCATTTTAAAGTTGTGTATGACCCCCCTGTTTGCACAGAAAGTGCAAACTTGTCGAACCCCCGCCGGTTCATGAACATCATCTGCTCATGTGTTGGAGGCTCGTGTGAGGGGGCCACGGCACACTTGTCCGGTCACGCCGAGGTCCCGCTCCTGAGTACTATCTCTAAAAGACAGCACTGCGCTGACTGGACTCAGGTTTACACCAGACACCATCGTTGGAGGCTGTCACTTTGACTCCTCTGCCCTCCTTCGTCGCTCCAGGCCAGTCAATTGCTGTGTGTCTGCCAGGAAGGTGCTTCAATCCTCCCCAGGACCTTGAATTAAATTCAGACACAACAGACTGTGTCTCCACAAAGCTGCAAATTAATTAAATTATGGCTTAATACTTCCCAGCTTACTTCACTAGGTAAATAGCCATTCAACAGACACGGCCACAAGTGGACCGCCGAGCCCTTCACGCTGGCACTGTGCTCCTACAGTCCGCCTTCCATGCTTTAATTAAGGCTCAAACGTTCTTACATGCCCCTGCACAACTTCCGACTGGAAGTAGTCCAGTTTCTGCGCCTTGACTGAGGCTTCCTCAATTGGATCAGCCTACCCACGCAAGCGGCATCTCCTGAATCCCTGTTAAGACCACAATTATGACCCCCTACTGGGCCAGCAACATTTTGAGATTTCAGACTGCTCACTATATGTCCTGAAGATGATCGTAAGTCTCTAAGATCGAAACGCCGTCGACCCCTACAACAGGAACTCCCTCCATTGTATATACCCACGTTGAGTTCCAATGTCTGTGGTCAATGCGATGTTATGCTTTTAATCCAGTATCACCTCGTCACACCATGCCCACTTTCACTTTGTGTGAGCACCTGAAAACTACTTAGAGTACTAAGTTAAACCTGTGTAAAATAAATTGCCTATTTTACACAACATATGTTCCCCTACTTTTGTGTTCCCAGTATGATTAATCGCCCAGTTTAAACTTGAATCCCATTGTTCCCTTTGGGGATCACACTTTTTTCTCTGGACCCATTGTGGCCAACATTGAACCACTGTTTTTCCGAAACACACTGGGGCCAAGAGAGCCTCTCCCTGAAGCAGCTGACCAGCAGCATTGAGTCCACTCTCCTGAATTGCTCAAGCCAGGGCTCAAGCCAAGAGAGGAGTTGGTATGCTGCAGCCTAGTGTCAGAGATCAGAGGGAGCACAGAGTGACAACTCTGACGACTTCATGTCTGCAGTCAGCAGACTCTCGTGCAGGGGGGATTACAGCAGCCCTGAGATGGCGGTGTCTGACAATCCCTGATTCAGAAGTATATTTTTTTAGGAAAAAGCGGCACTGAAACAACAGTTGGCACACAAAACGTCTGTAAAATGTTATGTTATGTTATGTTAAAAATGCTCTTTTATAGCGCACGGCTACTCCTAGAGGCTATGTTGCTGGAACCAGGTAAAGACGGCTCCCAAACAGTCTCTAATCCGCGGGCCGTCAAAGTCCTTACCCTTTTCAGATGTAAAGAGCAACTGGGTGTCATCAGCATAGGTTATGATCTGGGCACCAAAAGATTTCGCAACCACCGCCAACGGGGCCATATAGATGTTAAAAAGCGCAGGGCTTAGAATAGAGCCCTGTGGCACCCCCACCTCCAGTGGCGGCATTTCAGCGGAAAATGGAGGTGCCCAGACCACTTGCCGGCGGCCGGTCAGAAACGACTTAAACCAATTCAACACCGTCCCACGAAAACCGATCTCCTGGAGTCTTAAAAGGAGACCTTCATGGGGGACGGTGTCGAAAGCCGCCGACAAATCCAGCATAACCAAAATGGCCTTTCCTCCAGTATCCAAAACCTCCCTGATGGCATCGGTGACCTCGAGAAGGGCGGTCTCTGTGCTAAGATTCGTGCGAAAACCCGATTGAGAGTCATGAAGTATGTTGTTACTCTCAATGAAGTTGGAAATGGAGTTATGCACGGGCTTCTCAGTCACCTTGGCCAGAGCAGGGAGGAGAGAGATAGGCCTGTAGTTAGCATGGATGAGAGGATCAAGGTTGGTCTTCTTGATCAGTGGAGGAATCAGTGCATGCTTCCACACTTGAGGGACAACACCCGTGCTCAAGGAGGTATTAAGTAGAGGATTGAGCACCGCATTTAAAGCAGGAGCTACTTTCCCCAAACATTTCGCCAGACAAGGGTCAAGCGGAGAGCCGGACTTAAGCCGAGACAGAAGGTCGAGGGAAACCATGGGAGACATTGCCGGAAATTCCGACAACTGTGGGCCTTCCTCCATTATAGATGTTTCCAGGCTGGGTGTGAAACCCAGCTCAGACATAGGGCATGGACGGTGAAAGGAATCGTGAATAGCCTTGATTTTGTCCACGAAGAAATCCGCTAACTGGCTAATCCAAGCTTCAGTGTGCGCATGAGATGGGGCACCAGTGGAGGGAGAAGTAAACTCCTTGACTATCCTAAATATCTCTTTACTGGTGCTCTCTGCATCGTCTATTCTACGCTCAAGGTAAACTTTTTTTCCTGCAAGGATATGCCTGTGGTATAGCTTGATGGTATCTCTGTAGCAAGCCTTAAGATGAGGGTCATATAGGCGTCTCCAGGCCCTTTCGGCTTTCTTACATTCCTGCCGCATCGCACCAAAGGATGAGGTGAACCACGGGGCCGAAGCACGCCTATCGGCGGACTTAGCCGGCTTCCCTGGAGCTAACTCCTCGAAAATAGCAGTCATCCACTATAAAAAACTGTTTCTTAAAAAGCATTTTACCCTATAATTTTTATGTTTCCAAAAAAGTTCCCGCCTGGTCTGATACCTAAGAGGCAAACCAAATATTATTATAAGGTATAACTCACCTCTTACTTTAACTTTTCCTCTTTTTCTTAACTTAATGTCCCCTGTTTCCCACCCCCTTCATGGTATTTGTTTTGAATTAGATATAGGGGACTAAAAATGTACTTCCCCACTCACATGGGTTTCGAGTTGCATTGTACCAAGATGAATAGAATTTGCATATTTTGTTTTAACAATTCATGATAGTAATGTTTAAAACTACTTGAGATCATGATTGGGTTAGTGACAATAACAGGATAAAAAGAAATGGGCACACTACACGGACGCCACTATGTCCACTAAACCTTTTTTCCCTCTAAAGTTTCAGGCTCAAAGAAGCCAAGAATTCCTTTCTGAAAAAGCCATTCAGTTTGAAGACATGCAAGTAAATGACTTATGAGTGTAAAGAAGGTCTAATAAGGATCAACAAACAGTGAGGGACCTGTAGTACTTGAATACGGTCCTGATGAAAGCCCAGACCCTGTCCGGTAATGGGGCGCTAAAGGCCGAAACATGTTGACCACCTATGTATGATGTTATGGATAATTAACAAATACATCACCTTTTCTTTTTAACCTTACCCCTGTATTATCCACCCACATTAAAGATATCCTCTGGAATACAGGAGGTAATTTTGAATAATACCGGATGGATACCACCAGTAATTTCCCTCAAGAAGAAGTTGTACTCATGTAGGGAAGAGAGTACCTACGTGCAAAACTCAATGATGATGCCGCCCAATGACATACCACAGTGGTGATTACATATGCCACCAATGGCAGAGATTGGGTAAACAGTGAGCATACCCAGATCCTTTCATATTAGTAGCGCTCATTCCCCTTTGATTGAGGATGTTATAGGATATGGAAGTAGGGTGAATCCAACATAAATAACATCTACCTCCCCCCATTTTTAGGTTGTGCCTAGCGCAACGCGCATGTGCTACTCTAGGAAAATGACTTCTTGGAATCACTCTAGGCTCTGCCCATGGCCTACGGCTTGCGGTTACGAGCGCTCCACTCGCGGGACGCTGCAGCTGCGCATTCGCCGCGCTTGTTCCTTCCGCTCTCACCCCATCCGCCATCTGTTTTTAATTACCGCGTTCGCCACGCTTGTTTCTCAGCCTACATTTCTCAATTTCTTGCATTTGGCTATTGACTCAGAGTGTCACAAATCATTATAGAACAGGATGGTATGCGTGTGTACAGCTTGAGGTTACAAGCGCTCCACTAACGGGACGCTGCAGCTGCGCGTTCGCCGTGCTTGTTTTTTATATGCACTCATTCTTTTTATATGCACTCATTCAAATGATTGTTAAAGATCTCCACAGCGGATCTGATAAAGGAGAGTGTGTAGGAGCACCTTAAATCAAGATAAGGGTTTCATCCTTAAAAGAGGGATCAAAGGGATGTACATGTGCAAAACAATTTAGCATTTCGAACTTCTTCGTCCTTATGCCTCTCTCTACTTAAACCCCTCACCCTTTTTAGCCCCTTCCACTCTTTCAAACATCCTCCTCTAACCTCTTCTAAATACCCATTTTTCATGTAAGTTCATTGTGACGCATATCTTTCCATGCCTGCCAATCTCTCTTCAAGCCTCTTCTTCCTTGCTGTGTTTTCCCCATTCTTAAGCACTGTTCTACCGGAGTCCCTTTGATAATATTAGGTCTGCATTAGCCCATACTTTGGTTATCTGAGTTGCTTTTCCCCCTCCCACCATCCCTGCTCCTCTCACCCTCTGCTCCATGTTGCTTCTTCCCCTCCCAAACTCACTTCCTTTTGCTTCTTCCCCACCCTCTCTCACTTCGTGCTGATTCTTCTTCTCTCTCTCTTCTGTGCCACTTTTGCTTCTTCCTCTCACACCCCTGTAAGCCTGTTTCTTCTTCCCCCTTGCCCCTGTTGCTTCTTCTCCTCCCTCCCCCATGCTTCGGTTGTTTCTTCCCCTCCCACTGGTGCTTCTGTTGCTTCTGCCCATTTGAAACATCTTGCCCCCGTTGTCCGCTATGTTTCAGCCCTCCTAGCCACACCCTCCCATTTTCTGTTTTGCCTTCTCCCCAACCACCATAAGAAAAAAAGTTGCTAGGATGAAGCCAGCGCCGACCCCATCTTAGCCTTTTTGGCACGTAAATAGCACCTAGGATAATGTGGCTAAATACTTACAGGATCCCAATGGCGAGACCTATTGGCTATGCCAATGCTTGTTTGATTTATACTCACTTGTGAATTGGCAGCCTGGGGGAGTCACACACTAAGGGTCTGATTATGACTACGGCTTCCGATGGAACGCCGTAGCCACTTGACAGTGCAGGCACGGCTGCACCAGCTTTCCCACCACACTGTTA
Organism: Lissotriton vulgaris; assembly: GCF_964263255.1. Taxonomy (NCBI): domain Eukaryota; kingdom Metazoa; phylum Chordata; class Amphibia; order Caudata; family Salamandridae; genus Lissotriton; species Lissotriton vulgaris. The sequence continues at coordinate 693,719,110 of NC_141687.1, read as the reverse complement.
CAAGTTGGGTAGTCGGACTGCCATGAGACCAGCGTAACAGCCAGGAATCTGAGATCCCTGGTGGTGTTGCAGTCTTGAAGTTGCAATATGCTTGGTTGTGCCTGATGGTGCTGATGAGGCGCCATGAAGCATATATTACGAGTATCCTCCATGCCACAGTTTTCATAGCAGTGAGCCTGTCATGAAAACTGTGGCGGAGAGGAAACAAAAGGGGGCCATACCCTACAGGGCACTTGGTTGCTTCAGGGCCATGGGGTGCATACATGGTGTGCATACAGGAGGGCACATGTGTGCATGCACCCCAGTTCCTGCACAGTATGGACTGCAGAGTCCATGCTATGCAGGAACTGCCTTTGACGCTCGAATTGTGGTGCCCTTTTTAGGTCTCGGCCTGCGTAGGCTGCGCTTGCACAGTCTCACCGGCGAGATCTTATGTTTCTTAGTGTGGGGCTTGAACCCGCCCCTCTTCTCCATTGGCTGGCTTCCTAACGGAGGCCAGTCATTGGAGGAGAGGGGCGTCTGTCCATTTACGCCCCGTCTTTTTGGGATTCGGGGGTGTGTTTTTTCGTTTCTTTCTCTCCTCTGCCCATTGGCTGGAATTTTACATTCCAGCCAATGGGAAGAGGAGAGAAAGAAAAACACGCCCCCGAATCCGAAAAATGACGGGGCCTTTCTCCGAGGCATTTCTGCATGACCTCGGAGAAAGATGGTCAGCCTTTCCCCCTTGTTTCCGCAATTGGATCAGCCTTAACCACTCCTTCCCAACCTAGTTCGCTCCTCCCAAGGTAAAGTTCGCACACTTAAATGCTCTCCAGTCGGGAGATACGGGTGCGGGGCTGAATGTGTAACTGGCCTCTAGATGGAGGTTGTTTAAAGCTGATTGACTCCGCTTTCTTCCCAGCTCTAAATGCATTCAGGAATGGAGTTCAGACAAATGGAAATAAAGAGAAATTACACCGACAGCTACAAGGTTTTAAACCTATTTCCCCTGTCGGTCTTGCATCATTCCTTATGAAATCCGTATGCGGCACAGCTTCGCCATGGCCGTCTGAGCGCTCTTCCGTGCTACACCTCATTTCTCGTCTCGCTGGCCATCTCTATGATCCTCGGCGGAGGGAGCGCCTCTAAGACGTCATTGCCATGTCTTCCGCGGATTTAGGTTGGTGGAAACCGGGTTTGAGAGGCGCTTCAGGGGGCTACAGCTTCCAGCGCTACGTCCCGGGGTCCGCAGGAGAACATGATAAGCCGAGTGAGCCAGGAGGTTGAATAGATTTCTGTTTGAGTGGGTGTTTGATTTCATACTTCTGGCTGCAAAGCGGGTAGTGGTAACCATCATTCTATTTTGGGTTTAACTGCATACGTGTTTGGCCTTGCGTTTAGTCCTTTAAAAATAATTTCCAGTTGGCCTTAAACTCCAATACAATGTAGTGTACGAAGAAAGCAACTGCTGCCCCATAAGGCCCAGTATAACATCACGGCCACCATGTACCTTCGTTTGGTGTATTTTGCTCTTTTCTCTTTGCTGCTGTAGGGAGGCGAGAGCTGAGCACTAAAATACTTTCCCAACTATGAGTCGTCGTGAAAACCACCTTCAGGACAAAGGTTCATTCAAATGACAGTCAAAATTTGAATGTTGGTGCCTTTTAATGTGCTTTCCCTAGGCACACTGCCAGCAATACTTGGCGATGCCAACACTGGGTCCAACGGATGTATGACGGTACAACGCGTACCGTCACAATGCATCCCTTTACACCGCATCCCTTACAACGCAAGTCGTTACCACGACTTGCGTTGGGGGCGCGGATTTCGAATAGTATAATTTACTATTCTAACACCAGTCCCCGTGGACCCTAGGGAAGGTGTTGGGATAGTAAATGTACTATTTTTAATCCTTTAGCGCCCTCCAGCGCAAGTCGTGGTAACGACTTGCGTTGTAACGGCCGCGTGGTAAAGGTACCGCGTGGTAAAAACTTCGTGGTAAAGGATGTTTACCGGGTCCAACGCAGCGTACCTATGCCCGTCATTTTGATGTATTTTGTAACATAAACGGCAAATTAATAATATTGATTGTGTGCAAGTTGTACGCACCTTAAACGGAATTGACTCTTGACACTGAACTAATGTTAATCAATGCTGCAGTTCTTTTCCTGGTCCTTTTTGCACATGCGTACTGCACTTCTTAAAAGTTTGTTTGGGAACGCTTTTCTTTTATGGTTCTGTTCCCCAGCGGCTCACCCGTGTTCACACGACAACGACAAAGTCTTTGAGGGAGGAGATCGGGAGCCCACCCCGGCTCCTCGAGTGCCGCTAGTAAAAGTCACGGGTCCCAGGAGGGGGCCCGGGTGAAAGCAGGGAAGCAGCGTGATTCTTCCGGGGGCTCCCATGCGCTGGAGGGATCCCAGGAAGAACAGAGAGCCTCGCCGCCTATTGCTGCAGAGGGGGCGCGAGGCACACTGCCGGTGCCTGCCCCTGCCGCTTCTGAAGAGGGAGCCTACCAGCGAGGAGGCCGGCCGCGCAACAGAGAGAGACTTCCCCCCTGAGCCGGTAAGTTTTCTTGCCTCTATTCCCTGGTTGTGCTCGTGTTTTCTTTGTTTTTCTGCTCCCTCGTTGTGCTTGCTTTTCTGCCGCCTGTTCCCTCATTGTGCTTGCTTTTCTGCCCCCTGTTCCCTCGTTGTGCTTGTTTTCCTGCCCCGTTCCCTCGTTGTGCTTGCTTTCCTGCCCCCTGCTCTGTGTGTGTGTGGCTCTGTGTGTGTGTGGGGCTCTGTGTGTGTGTGTAGGGACTCTGTGTGTGTGTGAGGGGGCTCTGTGTGTGTGGGGGGATCTGTGTGTGTGGGGGGGGGGCTCTGTGTGTGGTGAGGTGGGCTCTGTGTGTGGCTCTATGTGTGTGTGGGGCTCTGTGTGTGAGGGGTTCTGTGTGTGTGGGGTTCTGTAAGCAGGGGGCTCTGTGTGTGTGTGGGGCTCTCGGTATGTGTGTGGGGCTCTGTGTGTGTGGGGGGCTATCTGTGTGTGGAGGGGGCTCTGTGTGTGTGTGGGGGGGGCTCTGTGTGTGGAGGGGCTCTCTCTGTGTGTGGGGGGCTGTGTGTGTGGGGGGGGCTCTGTGTGTGTGGGGGGGCTCTCTGTGTGTGTGGGGGGCTCTGTGTGTGGGGGGGTTCTCTGTCTGTGTGTGTGGGGGCCTCTCTGTGTCTGTGTGTGGGGGGCTCTCTGTGTCTGTGTGGGGCTCTCTATGTCTGTGTGTGGGGCTCTGTGTGTGGGGGGCTCTCTCTGTGTGTGGGGGGCTCTCTCTGTGTGTGGGGGGCTCTCTGTGTGTGTGGGGGGGGGCTCTGTGTGTGTGGAGGGCTCTCTGTGTCTGTGTGTGGGGGGGCTCTCTGTGTCTGTGTGTGGGGGGCTCTCTGTGTCTGTGTTTGGGGGTCTGTGTGTGTATGGCTCTGTGTGTGTGTATGTGTGTGGCTCTCTGTTTGTGGCTCTGTGTGTGTGTGTGTGTGTGTGTGTGTGCGGAGCTCTGTGTGTCTGGGGGGCTCTATGTGTGTGTGTGGCTCCGTGTGTGTGGGTGCAAATGCAGTAGGTCTCGCATTTGCGAGAGATTAAGCTATTGGCATTGTAAATGAAAATGTCATTTATTTATATGTTTTTTTTAAAAAACATAAATAAAAATAATGTCATGAGCAATGCCAATAGAAATAACTTTAACAATGCCGGGACCATTGCATTGTAAATGCCTTTTTTAAAAGGCACCGCCGTGGGACCACTAAAGAAATGCCTGTCAGACACAAGAAAATGTTTAATTTGGCAGGTGGTGCTCACACGACTTGGGAGATGTGGGAGAGGGGTGGTGGCATAGCAGCCCCGCTCTCACACTGCCAAAGTCATAATTGGGCCTAAGGCTCTCTAAGTCTGCACTCAAGTCCACTCTGCCTACTGCAGGGATATGCTTTAACAATAGTAGACCATAATTCCAACTAGTTTATCTCAAAGTGAGTCATATTTTTCTTTCTTCATTAAAATTTCTGACATTTCAAATGCACAAAATTATAATGGGTTTAAGTTAACTTGTTCCATCATCAAAGAGAGGTGATGGAACATGAAATATTTTTAGATGAATGGTGAGTGTCAAATTCAAAATCCTTTCAGGAGTAAATGCCAAGCTGTCAGTATCCCATGATCTATGGTGCTGCTCAGATGCCCAGCACTAAATCCGCTCTTCATATAAACCTCTGGTGCAATTTGCAAATGTCATAATGGGCTTCAGCTCTCACAGTGTGAGCACCCAATGCAGCCTAGGTCTCACACCAGAACAGAAACAAGGAAATACACACTTTTACATTATAAAATCTCAGTTGGTTAATGCACTCGCTGCAGATGTTTTGTGAGCAATCAAAGAGAACTAGAATTGAGTCCTGGCAAAGGGGGAATATACAGTGCTATGACTTCCCAGCTTGTAACTGAAACCACTATGAAAATGCATGTTATTGTTTTAAAATTGTATTGTACACAGTGTACAAGAGAAGTTGCACTGAACGGTCTTTCATTTCAGGGGTTTTGCAGCAGTAAATATATTTTTAGAGCTTCTCCTTGCTCAAAAGTGCATAATTTCTGGTATTTATCTCTTTTCATGCACTCTTTGCTTGATTTTACTCACAAGAAAGGATCACACGAAGGGTCACACATTTGACAGTTTAAGGTCACTTGTAAGTGTAGGGAAACCATGGGAATGTCACACAGGCAATCTGAAAACTTGCCAGCTTTGGCCTGTAAGTAAAGTTACAGTGCCTGGGCTGAGCTCTGCGTTGCAGTTACTGTCTGCAGTCTTCCCAAAGTTGAGTTCAGCGTCAATGAGGCTGGCTCAGGTTCCACGCTGGGGCCTCTCTCACATTCTAATGCCATTCCATTTCTGGTGCTTTGCAGCAGTTTTAAGATCTTATTAGTTTCTCGTTGCTGAAATTGGTGAAATGTATTTGTTTACCTGGACTTCCATATCTTGCTTTTGCTTGCGAGAAAGTGTCACTTACAGACATTGAATGTCACTCCTAATTACACTGAAATTATGAAAATGTCACACATAACCTATCTGAAACCTTGCCAGCTATACATAACATATATTTGCTTTGCTAAAATCAAAAAAATGAAATTGACCAATACTTGAAACTTGCCATTACTGGTAAACTGCATTGATTTACATTGAGCAAGAAAGAGCACATACAATTAATAATGCCAGTTGTTCCTTCTTAAAATCAGCCAATTCGCGGTGTCAAATTTCTGAAAAACAACAAAAATATACATTTGCATCACATGGAGCTCTAATATGTGTTATAGAAAATAGAAATTGAAATGATCAAGAAATATTTAAACCGTATGATTTAAAACAGGAAGTCGGCAGAATGCGGAGACTTTGAATTGTTTAGTATTGGGATGGATTCTTTCTAGGACGACACATGTGAGAGTAATATCAGGTCTTCCCACAGGACCTCACTGGTGCAAATTGGGCAGCAAACGCCGCCCGTGTTTACATGGAGTGTGTGCTCACATCCTTCCGTGCGCTCTTCCTGGACATCCCTATGACGTCACCCTCGGCCCCCTCCGTTCCGCGTGCGCGCGCGCCCTCTCTCTCCACACCCCCTCCCGGCGCGCGCGCCCGGCCTCGGTCCTGGCGTTCATTTCATTCCTTCTCCTTCATTCCGGGCATTCTTCGCATCGCTCGCGCCGTTCAGCACGTTGCAAATAATACAGGAGAGCGGGGCCGGGCCAAAGGGAAGCGCCCCATGCGGACCCCCGACGGCGCCCACCCGCACCCTCCTCCCAAAAAGCGCACCCCCCGCCTATAGCGCCCCAAGAGCTGGGGAGGGGGCTGAAACTTTCCATCTGGCTGAAATACCAGGATTTACAGAGGTGCCGGGTAAGTTTTTTGTGTTGCTTTCTGAGGCTATGGGGAGGTACAGTATGAAGAGGGGGGCCTGGTGCAGTTGAATACATATACTTGTGTCCGATCGTCCACCCAGTGCTGGACAGGGGGCACTGGGGTGGGGGCAGTGTAAGTTATTTCATGGAGTTCTGCTGCTCCTGCAACAGGCTGCTGCTGCTGCTCTGCCTGACTTCCTTCCCTGAGTCACTGCTTGCTGCCGCCGGGAAAAAAAAATCTGACATTTTTCACATTTTTCCTGGAGAAGGAAGAACTTGGGAACTGCCTGAGCTGAGGCGGCTTACAAATAAAAGACCCTCCCCATATTTTTTTGGGTTATCTGACTTTCTCACGCATCTTCGGGGTTCGGCTGCTTTTTTTGTTTGTATTTCTCTTTGTTGGGGGAAATCAGAAAGGTGTTTGGTGGTTGTTTTTGCCCGAGACAGATGAAAGCAGGAATGCCGTCTTCTCCCCTTCTCTGCTGCAGGGCCTCGGACACGGTGCACGGTGGAGCGGACGGTTTCAGGGGGACAGCGGAAGCTGGCAGCGGCGGGGAGCCCGGGGGAGGCAGGCATCCGGCGCTGGGAGGTTCACCCCATCGGTAGGCAGCCAGCAGGCCACGGCCGTTCCTCCTTCTCTCTCTCCTTCTTCATTGATGTTTTTTCTTCATTTTCCTCTGCTCCCAATTAACAGGGCCCTGAGCTGACGCACCCGTTGTCTTGTTATGTGTTTTCACGTCGTCTGATGCATGAAAAAAGAATCTTGTTTACGTTTGGGGCACCCGCGAGTTAGTCAGGAAGAAAAGTATATTTGTCATGTGGCCATCTGTTAAAAGAAAGTAAACAAAGGGAAATATAAACGTGGAGGAAAATAGAGGGAGCACTGTCTTTAAATAGGACTAGTTGGCATGTGTGCCATCTGCCGGTTTTGACTAATATAATTATTGATGACTTTGTAAGCAATGCAGCGGCTGACGTTTAACAGTGCAAAGGTGCAACACGCGCTACCTCGACAAATGAAAACACAAAAAACATTTAAAACAAGAAAGATGGTACAACTTGTTCTGTGAATGTAGCGCCGAACTGTGTCTAGAACACTGAGTGACTCGCGTTTGTTTTTTTATGTACGGGAACTGTCGAATTTCAGACATTCACTTGCCAAACATTGCCATCTTTAAAAAAACACCCTAGAGATTTTGCGGCAGAAAGGTGATGACTTTTGCCTGTGTGACAACTTTGGCACGAGGACCACCTCGGCTGAGATTAAATAAATAAAAGCACTTAAAAATAAACCATAATAAATTTGGATACCTGAGCGTGTCCATTTTTAAACCGAGCGAGTTGAGTATCCCGAGTCACCTGCCGATGTTGGACTTTGTATAATGGTCGAAGAGTTTTAAAAATAGTTTAATTTCAAACAGGCGAGATCCCGCCAACCTCATAATGAATTCCTAAAAAAAACCCAAGTATAAGCATTAGTGCTTCGGTTGTGGACTCTGAATAAATGAACAAATCAGGGTGCTTTATCATTTTTATATTTATGAAAATATTCAATTTTGGGGGTTCTCCTCTGGCGGGCTACTCTGTGTGGCTTTGTGCTGTTTACATAATATTACAGTGTCGACCTGTGTGTTTGGCCCGAAAATTCACTTTGTTAGAGATTTTCAGCAGCAAGCTTCTGCCGCAATTTGCACAGTCCATCCCCTAGACCAGCACTTATAAAATTCAGATTTTTTTTAAAAAGAAAAGGTGCGCTGTGGAAACGGGGGGGCGCATTGTAGCGCGTGCAGCTGTTGCTGCCTTAATTGGACATGGACAGTTTGTGTATTGATTGGGTGTGAAGTGGCACAAGACAACCCCACAGCCTAGATAAACCAGCCCAGGGGGGCTGGGCCCCGTGAATCACACACTTCTCGTCGGGCCTGGAGCGCGCGCTTCCTGCTGGCACTCGGAGAGTAGGCAGCTACAGGTGGTTGCACGCTCAGCACACAGCACAGATCTATGGGGGCAGCGGCGACAGTGGACGATGGACGTGGGCAGTGGGCATTTCCCCATGTGTTCCTGCATTTAGCTAGGGCCACCATCGAGCTGCAGGCATACAATGTGCACGGTACACTTTCAGCAGCCTGTTCCACGATGCTGTGTATGTATCATTTATTAAAATCTCCAGGTTTGACAAGTCATTTTGTCGACAATATTACCAGATTAATATCACGGAGGGATGGTCTCTTTTGAAGCAGACAGGCTACACTTTTTACACTGACTGGCATATCCGGCTTTTGTTCCATGGGTTGGGACGTTGTTCTGTCTCATTCAATAAACACAAACTTGTAAACCCCCTAATAATAGTACGTCACCACAGGCTTCTGTGGAAGATGGAGTATTTAAGCGGATTCTTTTAGGTGTAAACTCTGCTGTTGGACTTTACTCCATGTCCGTGTCTTGAAATGTTAATAAAATCAGTATTGGCAAAGCCATTGGGTCCAGCCTTGGCAAATATATACATTTGGTACATAATTGTGAACTTTTTTTGTTGCTGAGATGTACATTAGGTGATAGAAGTTTTAAAATAATAATTCGTAAAAATGTCGCCATTTCAAGGCGAACTGTATATTTTTGCAAGCAAAAAAAGTAAACATGGACTAATCACAGAAAGTAAATTAAAATAAATATGAAATAAAAACATGAATGAAAGCTAAGATTGGTCCACCAATTTTAGCACTAAACGCAACTACATTTTAGGCAGATCACTACAAGTAAATACTGCAGACGCGTCACTCAACAGTGAAGAGAGCCAATGGCTGGAGTGGGTAGACCCATTTGCCCATGAGGTATGCTTTGGTGGGCTGAGGGAAAACGTAACTGACAACTGAACAGTCACGTGGATGAAAAGGGACAACTGAAATCTGTGTGTGTATTTGTGTGTCAGGAGACAAGAGCGTAAAAATCAATGTCTAGGCCAGACCTAAAAACACCTCGCAGGGATTCTAATCTGTGACCTGCAACCAGCATGCAGTCATTAACCCACTGAGCAATCCTTTTAATCTGTGAAGGGAATATTTAATGCCCTTCAATTTTGAATAGTTCAGTTTTTCTGCTGTATCTTGACTCGGTATTACAATATGTCTATTTACTATTTATTTACACTGTTGTTGATTGTGACCAGACTGACTCGGGCCCAGAGGGGCTTTTGCTTTGTATTTTTGCAATACTTGCATTTTGCATTGAGTTAATGTACCAAGATGTCTTTTAAAAAGTGTTGAATCTTATATCTGGATATTCCGTATATGGTTCGCATAACCTCACAAAGGTGTAAATAAACACATTCTCATGCCTGGTTTGACATTACTGAAATCTTCCTGTACCTTGTAGGAGCTGTAGTCAAGGGTGTATTGCACCCCCCCCCCCCGCCCCCATCATTTAGCAGGGGTCTTAACATATAAATAAAATAGGGTGCTTTCATGACATATTTGCCTTTTCAGAGAAGGGTAAGAGTAGGGGTGGGTTAGAGGGATCCATTTTAGGCCCATGGTACCAGCATGGAACTGGAAACGGAAGTGAACGTTGACGGCGTCGCTGTGAACTAGGCCCTTTGTGCATTCCTAACCGGGAGGTGTTTGCTCAGGGCTTGCAGTGCCTGGAGGGTGGCTGTAAGTGTAATCCGAAGCTGGAGTCTGTTTTCAAGGGAGGCGACTAGCAGGTTTTGCATAACGTTACTGTCAACGGCTTTTTGGTGTTTGCTTTTCTTTGACTGAAGGAAAAATACAACCTATTAATGTCATTTATTAAAAAAAAGACTCAACCGTTCTCCAAGAGCGCATCAGCCAAAGTACCTCGAATTTGCAAAACTGTGTGGACATTTTCCTTTTTGCAGGCAAACAGTGCAATAATATTTTGGAGATGTAATGTGGAAGGCCGGCGATTACATGCTCTGTAATTTTATTGCAGTGACAGATTGTGCTCTAAACACATGCAAGTAACAAAAAAGTAGCTCCCACTTGCAAAACATAACCAATGCTAGCTGAATCACCATCCAAACCATGCCTGTGCAAGCTATTCTGGCCGAATATTGTCAATATCGTTACCCTATCATATTATATTACAATTGTTTATTCTTTTGTGTATACGTATTGGCAGTGCTTTGGGCCAGTTTACACATTTACCTTAGATGTTTTGTGGAGTTGTGGAGTTGTCTTCTTTGAGTGTTGTCTATTTCTAAGAACTTATTAAATCAATGTTTCTGAGACACAGCATGGATTTATGCTTCCTTAGGCAACCATGCACAGCAAAGTCTGTGCTTAGAGCACTTTGCATCACTATGATGAAACCCAGAGCTGGATGAGAAGCAACGTTTTTCACGTTTGTGTTTTCTGAGTCTTTAGTGGTAAATTGAGTTCGTGTGCTTCATGACGACTCAATAACCCGATATTATGATGGAGCACACAAATGCCTTTTTTGTAAGATGTGTGATCTAAATATAGAGCTGCTATCCCCGAAAAGGTGGTTGATCTTGACTTTGGCATTTCTCCAAATAACATTTCACAGGTTAGGTTATTCTGGGGAGCCATTGGCTGCTCCATACCAGTGATTGACCTCACCAACCACCTGGCCTTCAGAGGGAACATGTTATTAAAAAACTCAAAGAAGCATGCAGTCGATTTGTCTTAGTTAAGAGATTGATTAACGCAGATAGGTAGTTAGTAAGTGAATGCAGGGAACAGTTAGTAAGAGTTAATGTTTCTAAATGAAAAACAAGCAGGCAGTAGTCCTGCCTCACATTTGTACATTACTATATTATGAAAAATGCCCATTTTTATGAGAAAGTGCCATTTGCAGATCCGGCTTTAGGCAAGACTTCTCGATTTTACTGAAATTAAAATACATACTTACATATATGGGCTTTCAGTCACCCTTCTTTATCAATTGTATTTTTTTCATCATTCACTTTTTTTTCTTCTACTTACTACAGCATACTGCGTGGGGCAGTGGCTAGGCCTACATCAGTCTTTGGCTAACTTAACTGTGAGTAACAGCATTCAGATCTTTCACAACGAACACATCCACACACAAAGTAGTTCCTTTCAGTCAGGGACTGCCATTACAATGTACATTTTTGGAGACAAATATATATTTGCTTTCAGTCAATATTTTTCTTTTTTATACTGGGTAGGGCCCCGGCTGCTCCATCAATACTAATGTTTTACAAAAATCTTGACAAACCAAAACAAGCCCTGACAAAGCCAAAGGCTTGCACCCAGCACCAGACACATTGTCTTTCCCAATGTATGTTCTCGTTCTTTGTTCTAGTTCTTCACAAATTTTATAGCTCAATTTAACACTTTCTTGTACCAGTGTAATATCAGTGTTTTAGAACATTAGAATGTTGGAAGCTCGTTTGTAGACCAGTAGCGGCCTTTGGTGGGAGTGCTGCTGGGCGGTGATGCGGGGAGAAGGATGGGAAGGGTGGGGGGTAGTAAACTCCGGAATACGGCCTCACAGAGGTAAGTAAACAAACAAATAAATAAAACAAATTTTGTTGTGCGCGCTGCACTCCCACCACAGGCCGCTACTGTTGTAGACAATGGAGTGTCTCAGGGTTAACCAGTAGCGGTCGGTCAAGGAAGTGCTGCTGGGCGGATGACGTGGAGAGGGGGAGGGGCAGGGTGGGCGGTAGTAAACTATGGATTACGGCCGATTACAGGTAAGTAAACATGAAAATAAATAAAACAAATTTCGTTGCGCCCACTGTATTGCCAAATGCGATGCAATGCACGCAACAAAATTTGTTTTATTTATTTTTATGTTTACTTACCTGTATTCGTCCCTAATCCATAGTTTACTACCCCCCACCCTGCCCCTCCCCACGTCACCGCCCGGCAGCACTCCCACGACCGACCGCTACTGGGGTTAACATGTATCAGGATTGTGTGTCATAGTGCAACAACAGGCACATTTTACAGAGATTGACCATTTAGCATGATTGAGTTATATGGAACCTGCCATGCCTATTAGACAGCACTTAACCACAGAAAACATCAGGTTACATTCATGTCTCATTAGCACACTCGCCACAACCTAATCTACAAATGTTAGTTCACAGTGGCCATTAGTCTGGTGAAGGTGATGAAGCGTAGCCTGTTTGGACTGCTGCCTTATTTGAATGGTGTGGTTTAAACTGCACAGATAGTGCTGCGCTTGCCATCCATAGCGTGTATGTATTAAGGTACTATAAGTGGCCTTTACGATATTTCCTTCATCTGAGTGCTTCAGTGAACATTATTAAGTGAGTGGTTAGGTTCTTTTAGCTCTACTGTGACAAACTGAGTTCAGAAGAAGGGCAACCTATCGTTGTATGGGGGATCATTTTTAGGTTTTCAGTTCTTGCATAACAGCACGACTGCCTGCAAGATACATTGATAACACACTTTAAAATATACATAGAATGTGCGCTGGCTCCACCCACAATAGTATTAGTCTGTCACCTCATACTACTGGATATTTGTTGCATCGTTGCACGCTCCATGACAGAATGCACAAGGGACAATTTTACGCTTTTCTGACATTAAAGGATTTTTCCTTGCATACATTTCTCCAGAATTGGCAAAACCAGTAGGGCAGGCTTTAACATGGCCAGCTCCAGGGCCTTGTGATCAGTGCCTCCGCACCGGGCGCTGACTTTAGGGGGGGTGGGGGGGGGGCGTGTTCTCAAGTACAATTTGGTTTTTAAAAGCACCTGCTGCCTTGCTCCTTGCCTCCAGCACTTTTCAGGCAGCCATAAAAATGTCAAGATAACTCTGGTGATTAATTGACCTTCTGCAGAGAGATGGAGTTTTGTTGAGTGGAAGTTTTGACTCATCATAAAGTAGCAGGAGGTTAAAATGCCTGCTGCAAAGAACATGTACCATGGAGGTCACAAAGTGCATATAATGTAAATAGGTCAGTGTGTTACTGCTTCTGTCCAAGAGACCCTTCAGTTATCTGCAGTTTATAAGTTCGAATCCTAATATACAACAGGGAGCTATTAACTATCATCGAAGAGCTGCATGCAAACTGCAAGAAATGGTTGGAGAGATATGATTTTTTCCCCAGTCTCATTATCTTAATATCTCCAGACCAAGCACTCTTAAACTAAACTGTCTATCAGTATGGATGACTTGTGACTCCTACACTTTGTAGTCCTCTGTCTGATGTTACATTTCCATTACACTGATTTACACACTTATGATTTATTGTTTCTGTGTAATGTGTATGTGATGTAAAGTGCTCTGACACCTTACACTGGCATCATTGGTGCTATAAAACAAAAACAAATGCATCTGAGAGAGAGTGATTATGGAGACGTGGGGCACTGTTGAAGGGTGGTGGTGAGGGAATCTGTGGAGTAGGTCATTGGGGGGCGCCAACAAATACTGTCGTACCGGGCGCCACCAGAGCTAATGCATTTCTAATACCTATGTTTACATGCGTTGGCACATTAAAGACAGACATACTCGTTTGCCAATGCTATTTAAACTTTCTCTTCCTCATTCTTCAATAGGAAACTTTTTAGAATCTTCAATGAGGCACCATCATATGTAAATCTATGTTTTTTTTAAACTGCAGCAATGCTCGTTATTGGCTTTACACCAGGGCCTCCATGGAGGCTTTAGCATCTCATCGGTACATGGACCGGTGTGGTCTCTGACGCTGATGCACTGTCCCAGCGTGGTACTCATTTTATGTTGGCCCAGAATCACCAACTGTGACATACAAAAGTTTCTAGCCTGTCTCAGCGAGTAAAAATCCCTTTTAGCAGAACTTCACGTATTCTCCAGCCGCATTTTAGAAATATTTTGCCATGGTTGGCAATTATACAACGTCACTGCAGTGTTTACATGGTTACATAGTATTATTATGGGCTGTGTTAGATGTTGCTTTATTGGAACCAATGGGGCAGCGAGTGCTTGCACGGTGCTCTATAATTAAAGCAACAATACAACTTTGAATGTAATTGATTACTTTCTGTTGCAACAGTATAAACAATCATTTAAAACAGCGGCAACACGTGTAAGTGTATCAACATTCTTCAAACACTGTTCCTGTCTAATAAGCCACAGGGAAAACAAGGACTAAAATACTTCTAATTATATGCGTGGAAGGGGCAGCCTTGAAAAAGAACAGCCACTCTCTACGTATGTTGAGAAAATACATGTTCAAAGGCTGTAGGTAATGTTGGTAAATGCTAATTACATGAGAACATAATGAACCTGTACATTCTGCTTGAAGCTGCTCCCCATGATGCATCAGTGAGGCTGCCCCTCATGTGAGCAGCTTTCTAACCTGTGATTTAGCCCAGCGTTGTTTGCTGGAAAGAGTTCATATGCAATCTCAAATGCACACCTGAAAGAAGTGCTGCTACTTAGGAGTGGGGACCAAGAAGAATCCGAGCCTGCATCCCAGACGCTGGGCCTCACATTTCTTGAACAGTTGGGGATGCACAGGATGGGCACCATATAGTTTGCCCAAAATCAGTAGCTGTGGGTGATAACATAGTAACTTTATACCTCAGTTTAGCTCTACACAACATACTTACAGAGAGTGCATAAGCTCATTTACTTCTACAGATGAGGATTTATATGCACTAGTGTGCTTGAAGAAGGAAGAGCGACATCTGCACGTAGAGGAACTCACTCAGCAAGCACAGGCTGATGCAACATGAACACACCACGAGAAACCCAGCTTCTCTACAGCTAACCCCGCGGTTGTAATTTAAAAAAAAACAACGCCTTGTTCCAGTACAAGTTCATGTCGGTTGTTGAGGTTGCATGTTATTTTTCTGGACTATATGTCCAGCCCATCTACAGAATACCTATATTTCAGCTTCATGCTTCAAAAGAGAAAAAAAAGAGCTGGTGAATTGTAGCGCTTAAGCTGCAGAGCCGGCTGCTGAAAGGCGCAGAAATCCCCAGTGTCTCAAAATGACTTTATTTGAGCTGGCATTTATGAGGAGAATGCACTTCCATGGTGGGGGAATAAAAGAAGCCAGGTGTTTTGAATAGTCACTCCCCCTTGCCCGAATGTTATTAGAAAAGCTCATTGTCTAGGCCCGGCTGTGGCAGTATGCCTGCCTCTGTGAACGCTCCAAGCCCAGACAGTCGGCCTCTAAAGTTGACATCTGGTTTACTCTTTGTTCACCTGTAGAAGAAAGAAAATGCAAATAGGAGAGCGCGCCACAGCCCCAGAGCGACGAGAGAAGGGCCGTTGACAGTTTGTCAAATAGTGCCGCGCGCTGGAGTCCTCGGCCCCGCCATTGTTAGGCCGGCAACAGGCTGCACAAGATGGGCGCCATATGGCCCTTATATGCTTCAGATAAGCTATCTGTTAATTTAGCTTATCGGTGCAAGATTGTTATGTTTCGTGTCTGGATCACTAAGCATTACAGAGCAGGGTATTTTGGGTGCCAAAGTCTAATGAAAGATTACTGTCGCAGCACAGCTGCGGAAATCCCATCTCCTCCATGATGGCATTGAGCGCAGGGTAATTATACATGAAAATAACTTAGGTAGATTGTTATTAAAATGGTAAATGTTAGCCGCTAATTAAACTGTTCAGAAAAAAAAGCTGGCTGTCACAGCCCTTTGTTGTTTAATTAAGGGCGAATCGAATATTCCGATAGTTTATGTGAAGCAAAAGGATATTTTTTTACCAGATCCGTTTTTATGTTTTTTAAAAACCCAATGCTTGAAATTTAGGGCCAGATGGACTACAATAGTGATCAGAAAAATCACCTGCCAATACATTTACCGATCATTTTCATCCACTGTTTTATTTTGTGAACCAACCAATGTATTAATACGTTGAATTACAAATTAATGAATCGCAGGCGGCCTCCCTAATCCCTAATCAATATTCATTAGGTAGGTCGCATTTGCAACCCCTTGTGATTAGTTAAAATCACTGGGATGGTGACCTGCAGGGGACAGCAGCAGACCACTATCTCTGTGATTGTATTCCAAAACGGAAAACCTTTATTTATGTGAAAGCAGTCCACTCAAAGGAACTGGTGCTGCTTTAAAAAAAAAAAAGTTTTTCTTGGGGGTCATTTAGTGGTTTGCGGCCAGAATTACAGGTGCAAAGCAATGATACCTTTCTGGCTCGCTATGTAGAAGGGACACTCCTAACTTGCCTCTTCTGAACAGAAATTCATTACTGATTTTAAAACCCATTTGTGATTCTGAAAAATGTTTCAGAATTGTAAAATGAGATTAGTACATATGTAAAATGTTCTTGCAGTCCCAAACTCGGTATTTTACAGTTAGAGGGTTTGTGATTAAAAAAAAAACCCATTGTACATCTGGCCCTTAGTCAGAGTTGAAGTGCAGTGATAATAATTTGGTCAATGACTTTAACCCTTTCCATGCGTCGGACGGCCCCCGGCCGACCGACGTCACAGTTGGAGTGTGCGGTGGACGGCCAGGGGCCATCCGAACCCCGCTCACTCAATAAATCACCAGCACCGCGGCAAAATTCGCGCTGCTGTCAAGGAGTTAATATATTCTAACCCATAATTCCTGGAGATACCTCTTGGACTTTCACCGTTCTGGTGGCCAAGAGGTTTTCTTCCTTTCATATTTTTCTTTCTGACCATTCAGTAACTCACATGAAAATCACTATTTCCTAGCCCAGCTTGCCACCTTTTTAACCCTAGATTGTGTGTTCCAAACATGTACACTTGCTATCTCATCCAACACGACCTATGTCTAAGCCTTCATTGTTGTACACAGCACTATAGACTCAGTCTTCCGTGCATTCTTCTCCCTCAACATCTTCAACCCTTGTTCTTCTCATTGTGAACCGCGCATCATCTCCAAGCCATACTTATATGTTACCAGCCCCACAAATGGAGGACAATACTCTGTTACCCCACTTACAACATGCAAAAGATCCCATTCCATCATTCCCTTTGCCGCAACTCCTTTGGCAGTCCTACTACTTTTATGCATTTAAGTCTTCTCTTCAGTCCTCTCATTCTAGCTCTCCGATGTCTACATTGACTTCTTTGTCCACGTGACAAAATATTACGGGGCAGATTTATCAAGACATTGCACTGGTGCAAAGCCATACAAACCAGCTCAAAGTTCTGGTAAAGTATTTATTTTGTGCAGGAAAGTATCCTAAAAAATAAGGCAGATTATTATTTGTGCTTCTCTGTGCTACTGTGTATCAAGGGGGTGTCCAATTGGTGGTACATGGGCACTCCCATGCTGTCAACCATGATTATTGATGCAAAGCCCTATCTACTAAAATTGTCAGAGCTTTGTGCCAAAAATTAACTTCTTGAAGTAGTTGTTAAGTTAGTGAAGTATTTTAGTTTCTGTAAACTTTTTTCACATTGTATGTGTGCTGCACTAAACAACATACACTCAAAGTGTGGAACGTTTTAAAGTTAGTCTAGGCATAATATTTTGTACTGGAAGAGTGCCCTTCCATTTCAAAACCTTTGCTAAACATTGTGTACACACGATTGCACGGTGTTACAAAGATGTGTTTATTTCACTAGTCAGCTTGTTTAGGCACCTGAAGAGGAGCATGCTGCTGCACTCCTGTCTCCTCCTAGTATAACACAGCGCAGTAACTTTGCTGTACGGTATTGCTCTTCTTATTAATAGATCCCCTTCTTCAACTTTGCAATTTTGATCATTTTACAAGTAGCACACAGCCAATGGGACACACTTTCTCTTGAACTGAGAATTACTCAGTAACATTTTAAATCAAATTTTCCATTTGCCCTAAGCATAGTAAGATGTGAGACTACTCCCTTACGTTGCCTGTAGTCGTTCATCATATATGTTGTTACATTACAGTGTAAAACAAAATGTATGAAACATGTGCAGTTATGAGTTCATGCATGCTTTAGTTTCCCTCTCAACATACTGACCCATGTTCAGTCAATTTTCCTCAGACTGAAGAAATCAAACACACTTCTCCCAGTGGCATAATGCAAGAGGATGGGGTCCCCCTGCAGAATATGGCGAGGGACCCTGGTTGTGTTCTAGATCGCACAGACATTCATAGGTCTTGGGCTCTATGGGAGCCCCCTGAATAGTTGGGCCCATCCAATTTTGCAGGGGCCTGCTCTGGGTAGTACTTTGGCTTTCCCACCTGTTTAACTATTTATGATTCCATGCCATTGCACTCATTCTACAAAGCGATGCTTAGAGGGTGAGGCAGCCCCTCCAAAACCAGAAACCTCCACGCACCTCGGAGGCTGTGGGGACCTCCGTTACGCCTTTTACTTCTTCCCTTCTAGTGTTGGTTCCAACTTACCATTTACTGCACAGGCTCCTCAATGCACTTTTGCCATTGAGAGTTTTCCCCTAGCTTCACTTTCGGATTCTTATTCCTAGGGTCTGGCTTTTTCCATAAGTCAAGAGATTGTAAGTACTGCTATTCTCAGGTTTCAGAAGCAATCACTCATAGTTTAGTGCAGTGCTTGGAGATAAACTAAAACCTGTGTATGTTTTTCCAAGATGAATCTCCACAATCAGAGAGCACCACATATATTTTCAATTTCCCTCCTCTAGGGCATTCCTTTGTTATGTGGTAGCTAAAGACAAGCGTCTTCTTTTTGTCAGACACTCCCCACAAACTGTGAAATGATTCTTATGGCTGATATGTGAAAATATTTTTATAGCTGATAGGGAACCCTTTCCAGTGATTTCGTAGTAAGGTTCACCAAGATGTGGCTGCCTGGTTTAGTATCAAAGCCCCTGACTGTGAGGCGCCAATTCTGCCTAGTACTGGGGGTTTTCCTGAGCTGGTGTGATGTGAGGGCATATACTGAAGTAGTACTCAGCTAACATTGGATATAGGCCTAAAGTAGTTGGCAACATTTCAATTAATGCATTGGTCACTGTACTGAACAATACTCTTTCTTTTGGATATTGTAGTCTTGCGACCACCCAAATCACCTCAATCTACTTTAGAGGTACAAAGCACTACAACAGGCTTGTCTTCCCATGGGGACGATTTCACAGCAACATAATCCTGAGAGTATTAGTAAAAGTGCAGATCCCCTCTTGCTACATAAACAGTAAAATGTGAGTTTATTAATCAGGTAATTGATCAGTTGATCCCTAATACTAATACAAGTGGTGGTGTTTTCTCCCTGGTGTCACCCCAGACATTTCTGGACACCTCACACCCAACTCTACTGTGCATCATTTGAAAGTTTTTTTCTGGCACATTGTATGATGATTGATTGAGCTAGCAAATGGGGTCAGATTTACGTCACTCATATATGTGGAGGATTTACCAGGAGGCTCCTAATCTAATAACACTTTAGATTGTTCCACATAGCAGAATGCAGTTAGGAATATTAAGGGACGTGATTATTTTGGCTTTGCTCTTCTTCATCAGTGCTGAAATGTGCTAAGCTGCCTATTGCTGAAGTTCCTATTGCTTCTTGCTCTTCAGAGATGCCCACATATCTTCCTGTGTCCAACTCTCCTCTGTCATCAAACCTGCCACCTTATTTGGGTTATAATATGGATTTTGTTT
The DNA here is from genome assembly GCF_964263255.1 of Lissotriton vulgaris. Lineage (NCBI taxonomy): Eukaryota > Metazoa > Chordata > Amphibia > Caudata > Salamandridae > Lissotriton > Lissotriton vulgaris. The sequence goes on along the minus strand of NC_141687.1, from coordinate 693,699,679 downwards.
CCTAAGCACAGGTTTCTCTCCTTGGCTTAATGTTAGATCCTCCAACAGCAGTTCCATCTACTCCAACGTGAATACCTTTTCACACTGCAGAGACCCAGTCGCCTGAAGAGTCATCTATGTGGCCCAACTCAAATATTGGCTTTCTAACGTAGGACTCAAGGCGGTATACGTTTGTAACCCCACTTTCTGTCTACACAGAAAGATGCTTTCCTTTGATCTAATTCAACACGTATGGTGTTTACCAACATCATGACAGCAGTCACCGCAGACCTTCATGTGCATATCTGCCCTAACTTTTATGACTCAGTTGAGTGCATCTTCTCAAGATGTTGGCCACTCTGTCCAGTAAAGTACATTGTACATTTTGAATTTGAAACCTTTGGAAATAAACTCAAGTTCTTCCTCATAACTGCTCAATGTCAGACTTTCATTGTGAGATGAGTTGTTGGATACATTGGCAGGCAGGGCCTTCCATCTGGAGGACAAAATCCTCTTCCTATCAGTGTGCCTTTTTCAGTCGGAACTTGGGGTGACGTCTTGCTGTATTTAATGGATACTATTCCCAACACAGGAGAAAATTACTAATTTTCTTCTGTTACCAGTTTAGAACCAAAATATTGAGGCACAATCCATGCTGATATCTATCTCTCAAACAATAATTGAAGTCCTACAAAGGGTCCTACTAGATTATCGACTTGGGCGAAGTACCTATACTTTTCGCGATCCAGATTTTTGCTCAACAAAAGGCTCCTTTTAGCATAAGATATGAGAATGCCTGGGTACTCAGAAGGTGCTTGATCTGTCCTTCAGATAGGTGCAGTCACATCAATATCCTACAGCTGAAAGCAATCATCTTGGCACTAAAAGCTTTTCTTCCATAGCTACGCTTTACACCTCTGACCTATGCAGACTATTTCACAGCAAAGCTGTACTTCTAAGGAAGTGGTATACTTGCACATACCAGGTTGTTGTACTTGTAGATAATCTTGGCACCTGAATTTTGGACAGAAGCATGGATGTTTGTTCAAAACCTCGAAGTAGAACTGCAAAGCATGAAACATATCCCTTACAAGCCAAAACAAGCCATACAAAAATTTTCTCTCGCAGATCTTCAACTGTAGCAGCAATCTCTGAACCTTCAACTAGGACCATTATCATTTTTTGGCTATCAGCCCTTTGATGCTAAGCAAGGAAAACATTCCTTAAAATATTCTGAGGAAATTAATTTGTAGAGGAATATGTAAGCAAAACATATTTTGTGCATTTTGATTAAATTATGGGTTCAATGCTCGAGACAAGAACAATGCCTCTGATTGATTTTTTCTTTGGAATACAGTTCGACAAATCATGAATATTTCAGCGGTCCATATTGTCAATAGAGCAAACAAAAGGTCACAGTGACATCAGAAGTAAAATAGTTTTATAACACATTTATTTCTGATTGGGGAGATTGTTGAGTAGCATTACATTGCTGTGTGGGAAAGAGCTTATCCCTCATGTTATTTCCACTTGATGTTTAATAGGGGAACAAGTGAGGACAGGATACACTTTTCAACTCTGCTTAAATCCAGGGCACCGGATGAAAATTGGGGTACTTGCAAGATTGGCAACATTTTGGTACCCACAGATCTCATCAGATGGCACACTAGGTGGCAGAGAGCAACACAGTGGGCTAGATGTTTGATCCACCATCATGTTTTTTTTAGGTGTCTCATGAAAAAGAGAGTGGAGTTGATGGCTCCTCCAGGAAATCAGTTTAGCTCATGGCTTGGCACACGAGGCTTCTAGTCTTTTTTAATTTGTTTCTTTTGGTGGCCACTACAATTGGACTTTTACCACACCCTCTTTTACTGGCCTAAATACTGATTTAAATAACATCATCCAACCGTGCCAAGAACAAAAACCTTTAGATGTCCAACGGAGGATCTTCATTAAGAATAATACGAAATTCAGTATGAGAAAAGAGTAACCCCTGTCCAAAGGCAGGGATCGCTCAGAGGCAATGGGAAAGGCATCCCCTATGGCAGAAGTTGTTACGGTTTCATGAGCACAGAGGAGTGCATTCGAAGTGAGTGGTAAATTGCCTATTTTCAGTGTAGAAAACAGTCCCAGTCTGGCTGAAGACAATGAGAATGGAACCATTGCACTATACATATCTATGGTTCGGAGTCTTTTGCACAACCTTTGTGCTGATGGTTGTGCACATGCATGGTCTTGCATCCAACCTCCATTGCTCCTGTCTCTGGAATTCAGGCGCTCCCAAAGCGACTACACCAGCAGCCTCCAAACTTTTCTATAGTGAGAGCTACTTCTGATCAGATTTTTGCAATCAATCATTCAAGCTCCTATAGCCCGGATTGGTGTCACTACAACGCATGCTTTTACATCGCATGCCTTTACAAGGCGGTTTTTACCACCCAGTCCATTACAACGCATAATGCTTTTAGGCGCTGGATAGTGAATTATTTAATTTACTATTCCAACTCCAGTCCCCGTGGATAGCAGGGAAGGTGTTGGATAGTAAATTAAATATATTCCCTATCCTAGAGCGCCCCCCAGCGCAATGCGTTGTAATGGTATGCGTTGTAATGGTTGCGATGTAATGGTAGTGCGTTGTAAAAAATGCGTTGTAAGTGATGTTCCCCCTATAGCCCTGGGCATACACCCATGTACCTGCTGAGTTGTAGAATTTTTCGTGCCTCCAACTCTGGTCCACCGCGGCTGATGTGCTGTTTGCATGGAGGGTAGCCAGCACGCACCACACCCCTACTTCTGGTTCGGCACTTCCGGCGGCAGGCAGGGGCGTAGGCAGCGGTCTAGAGGTTAGAGACCGTCTGACTACTTAGCCAGATGCTAGGGCAGACGCGCGCAGCGGACGCGTGCAGCAGGCACCCAAAGGCGCGCCAAAGGCAAGCCCGTCTGCGCCCATCTGCGCCCGTCTGCACCCGTCCACGGCCGACCGGTACCAGGGGCCATGAATCCTGCCCGTGTCAAGCTAGAATCTCAGGTAACAATCAGATACACAGCGCAGGATCTGATAGAAATGACACCAGCCCAGCTCACAAAATTGAGATAAGATGCCTAATTGAGGAAGAGCAGCTGGACGCTCTATATATAACCGAGACTTGGGTAAAAGAGTGGTCTAACCCTGCCCTACTGATGGCTCTGCCACTAGGTTACAACATACGCAGACAGGAAAGAGTGGGAAAAATCGGAGGCGCCACAGCAATAATATACAAAGAAAGTTATAGCTACACCATCACGTCAAAACCCCTCTTAAACTGCGACTCCTTGTTGTTCAGCATTCGGCTAGCACCCACTCAAACCTTTTCTGGGACCCTCGGATAGCGACCACCAGGGCCCTGCAACACCTTCTTGGAAAATCTACCTGACTTTATCACAGAGAGCGTCATCATATCATAAAAAAAACCACAACCATTTTACTCGACTTTAACATCTACCTAGATAAAAAGGATGACCCTATCACCCTCAGATTCATCCAAGATATGGACGCCATGCTGCGGAGCCAAAAGGTGCAAGTAACAACACACGAAAAAGGGCACATCATAGGCACTAAACTAATAATAGCCACCCCCATGCCAGTGCCCTGGTCAGATCATTTTTACATCCTTTTTACTTTAATCAACTTACACCCTCAGAAAACAGGGCAAGTTACGTACATCTTAGACAGGAACTGGGCAACAATCATCCCTGAAAAACTGAAAGAATCCAGAAAAAAGGCATTCCTGAGATAGTTAGGGAAGTAGAGAGCTCCGGCGCGAGTTGGGGCGACTGGCTCACAAAGTCGGCAGAACACGGGGGCAATAAAGTGTGAATGGGAACAAACCAGTTATGAAGGAAACCACTATGGATTAATAGCCACCTGGCATCCTTAAAAAGAGCTTGTAAAAAAACTGAAAGAAACTGGAGGAAATCATATGATACCACCATAAAGAGACAATACAAAACAGAGATCAGACACTATCATAATGAAATCAAGATAGCTCAAGCCATATACTTCTAGGAAGAAATTGAGGCAGCCAACAACCCCTCAAGAGAACTTTTTAAGGTGGTGAAATCTCTCACACTGTAAGCACTGGAGGCCCCCCAATACCCTCCTCTAAAGAGAGATGTAATGAACTTGCAGTCTTCTTCAAAAACAAGATTGAAATCATTTACAATTCCATGTCAGAAAAGGAGCACACCCTAAATATTCAAGAAACTTCGCATTAACTGAACCCAATGTAAAAGCCACACTCAAGGCCTTCCCAGAAATCAACATAGATATTACAAATAAGATCTTCCAAGGGATTAAATCTGGGTTCCCACTGGATCCCATTACCCCCCATATCCTGTCACAAGGGGGAGACGCCATCGCGAAAACAGCCACAGCATTACTTAACCTTTCCCTCAGTCAGGGGACAGTACAGAAATTCTGGAAACACGGTATAGTTCGTTTTTGATAAAAAAACACACCTAGACCAAAAGACCTGGGGAATTTCTACCCCATATCACTTCTCCTCATTTTAGGAAAAATAACTGAAAGACATGTTAACCATGCGCTGTCCCAGTTTTGAGAGGAGAACGGGATACTTTATCAGACCCAAATGGGCTGGAGACCAGCCCACAGCACCGAATCCTCCTTACTGCTTGTCACAGAAGAACTGAAAAGCATTCTTGACCAAAGGGGTGAGGTCGCCATCCTACTACTAGACCTGAAAGCAGTTTTTGACACAGTGGATCACAAGACGTTTGCGCTCAGGCTAGAGAGAGCAGGGATTCAAGGTCATGCTCTAAAATGGATTGTATCATTCCTGAAAGACAGATCATTCCAAACCACACAGGGTGGACACATATCAGACAACTTTAAAGTTACGCGTGGAGTCCCACAAGACTCCTCCCTGAGCCCCACACTGTTTAACTTGTACATGCAACCTTTGGCCGACATTGTCCAGGAATTTGGGTTGTCAATTATAACATACAAAGAACAACACCCAATTGGTAATCTCAGTAACAAAGGACCCCGAACCCTAAAACATCTCACTATCACTCTGCATGGAAAAGATAGCCAGATGGATGACCGGCAGAAGGCTAAAACTTAACGGGACAAACAGAACTTATGTTCCTATGCAACAAAATATCACTGCAAATCGCAATGAACTGGCCAATAGAACTAGGACAACCACCAGGGCATAAGAACTCCATTAAAAACCTGGGATTTTGGTTGGACTGCAACCTCACAATGGAGACCCAAGCAAGGAAACTAGCAGCCACCTGTTTCGGAATCGTGAGGATGCTCCAAACAATCTTGACCTGCACACCAGAGAAGGCCCAGAGAAGTGTGATACAAGCGCTGGTGGATTCGCGCCTTGACTACGGAAACTCTCTCTTCCTGGGGTCACCTAAATACATACTGAACAGACTGCAGGTGGTGCAAAATGAGGCAAGCAGACTGCTCAGAAACACACCAAGACACGAATCAGCGTGAAATGACCTGAAACCATTGCACTGGTTGCCGGTGGAGGCCAGGATCAAGTTTAAAACATTATGTATAGCACACAGGGCCTTAACTGGAAAAAGACCAACCTTACTAAAAACATTGATCACACCCTGCACACCAGAAAGAGCCCTGAGATCCTCCTCAGAACACCTGCCCAAAACCTCCAGGATTAGGAGATGTAGATGGGGGATGAAGATCTTTTATGCACTTGGTGCCAAAACTATGGAATTTGATGCCAGTAGATCTAAGACTAACCGTCGAGGAACTGGCCTTCAGAAAGAAACTGAAAACTTGGCTTTTCCCAGGCTGAGGCCCGGCTTAGGCTCATTCCTGCTCCATAGTGCTGGGAAGCCTTCGGGCAGCTATGCGCTCTATAAGACCTATAAACATAAATCATCATGAGCAACTGAAGGCCAAGCAACTCATGCATTATTACCAGAGGCCTATAGTTTGAAGACAATTCTTTGACTAGCTGCACTATGACAGGGCTTCAATGTGTGACAATGAGGCAGCTCCGAGTAAACCACTTGAGGACATTCAATGCCCAAGTGAATTCTGAGGCATTAGTTACCCCTGAGCCAAAGGAGAAGGTTTAGTTTGGAGGTAGCCGGCCACAAACAAACCACTGCCCCAAGAGAAGTTGGAATATTAATTAGAAGACCTCAAGTGACAGGCACCGCAGAGTTGAAGGAACGTTGTGCCACTGACCTTTAAACCACTAGCTGATAAGGAGAGCTGCTTTTATTTCAGGTCAAAAACGTATTTTGTAGAAGCTGCCGTGCTGTAAATCTGGTATCAAGGTGGACCCTTATTTAAGGCCACACACAGACTCTATATATAGTCCTGAAGAAGACACTCGTCAGACAATCACACAATCGCATTAATGTCCAGGGGTCAAAACGTCGACGCATAATTATCAAGTGTTAATGTTCACCCAGAACAATCAGGAATAACTAGACCATTGCTAGTTGGGTTGAAACATATTTTCACTTACCTCACACTTTGTTTAAATGTATGTCTTGAATATATGTTCATTTGTGATGTATATATTGTGATGTGATTTGTAAATATATTTCTTTGTTTTCACTTCACGTCACCAATTTGTTGATAAGTGTAATTGTATATCATATATTTGTGTGTGCATATATATGTTTTGGTCTCATTTATGAATACACAACTTTCACCTAATTTGTTATAAAATCATATATTGATTTAGAACTACATGAGTTTCTTTTGTTTGGACTTTAATTTGGACATATTTCATCAAATGATAGTCTCCTCTTAGTAGAGGGACCAAGTATACAAATAATTTAGATGCTCGCTAAAGCTAATAGGTGGCAGAACCACTGTTCACTTCATGTACGAATCCCCAGGTTCTGCACATAACCGGGTTACCCCATTGCTTTATATTGATGTGTGACAATGAGAGCATGGTCTTTCGGGATCTCTGAGTATTGTGAGTATAAATGGGATGTATGTGCATGGATGCCTGAGTGCCTGTGTCGTATGTACTTGTGGATCTGAAAATACCTTTCGCCATATGTGGCACCATTACATGTATGACACGAACATACAACCATTTTGTAAATGGGAGAAGTTTAAAGTGCAGAAAATTTTTCATAACATAAAACATTTTTCTGCAATTTATATTTTTCCCACTTAAAATAATGGCTGCATTTTTCAGTTCTAAATATACTGTCGTGTTTACCAAACACTGGGAGCAAGCAACCTGCTGTGCAGGAAAGTGACACCTTGAAACAGGAGAAAATTAAACAAAGGAGTTCACTTTGTTTGTAAGGATTCCATAAAACTCATCAATTAAATTTCCTCCTATTTCAAAGTTTCATTTTTACAAACAGCAGGAATCTTCCTCACAGTAGCCTTTAAACTGGCTGCTATATTTATAACAGAAAAATACAGCCACTTGTTCAAACGTGACGAATTTAAACTGAAGAAACATGCTTCAAAAAACATTAAGACCTAATTGGCTTAATTGAAAGTGGATAACAACTTGAAGAATTAGGGACTGATTACGATATTGGTCGGAGAGCCTCTGACCTCTAGTCAGAAGCTTTCCGACCGTGTGTAGAGGCTTTCCGACTGACACGGTCGGTTTGCGGGCAAACTCCCCGATTACGATGTCAGTGGTCGGAACATAAACCGGCCAGCCATTCCAACTCGGTTCTGACCAGCTATCGGAGTCTTCCAGGTAGTCGGAACCGCACCCTAATCCCCTATGGACAGCGTTTCTGCTGTCGGGATTACGATGTCGGTTTCCCAAAGCCTTTCTGTGCCGGCCTTTCTGACACGTAAAGGCTGGGGGAAAGTGACTTTGAGGGCCCCTAGCAGGGCAACCTTGCTTCATTGGCCTACGGTTGGTGGCTATGGTGATACCTAGGGTGCCCCCCTGTAAATCCATGCACTGTGTGGAAGGCACAATGGTATGCCTGCCACAGGGTGCAGGGTTTTACACCCCCCGCCCATGTCTCCATAGGAGCAGCAGTCCCACAAGCTCAAATGGAGAAAAGTGAGTATCCGACCCGGACAGTGTTCGGTCACATCATAATCAGGCTGTCAGAACGGCTGACCTCAGGTCGGTTGGTCCCAAGTCCGAGATGGTGTCAGTCGGAGGCAATTTTGCCCTACATCGTAATAAGCCCCTTAGTGTTTCATAGAAATCTTTTATTCACTTTAAATTTCCCTTTTTTAAAACATGCCAAACATTTTCAGTTATAAATATAACATAGTGCCTACTGACCACTGGGAGCAAGATGACCGCTTTTTGCTTTACTAAAAGGTCATTTGGGGTTCCTGCATTATTTCTATCAGTAGGTTTACATACCTTGTACTGTCCTCATTTATGTATATGCCTATATCAGCCTCTTTTCTGCAAGGTTCTGTCTAGGCAGCGCTAGAGGTAGCAAATTGACTTGCCATGCCTGCTTTGTCTGGGTATAGACCTGCCAATGCATTGCTTTTGTTTTCATAGTTCTTTTCCTTAAGACACGCTCCTTTTAAAAAGACCAAATGTTAATGCCATTTATATATGTACTGCAAAGACAGAAAAGTTTACCATATCATGTTGTAGATCCTGTGGTCCATCATTGTCATAATTTCACAAGAAATATGTATTTTATTGTGATTACCTTCAGGTCTCTGGGCTACACGCCACTCATAGCACACAGTCTGTTTCACTGGGATATTGTTTGCCTAAAGATGAAGGCCCACGTTCCTAGATTGCTGTCACTTGGGAGGGACATTCCAGGCCCAGTGTTACCTAATCCAGCCAGTATCTTCATCCCACTAACCGGTCATCAGAGTTACTAGGAAAGTGAAATAACATAGGGGTCCCAGAATTACTGGGCCCATTCCCTTATGCAATACCTTGATTGTGGGACCTTTTCCGCACACATTTACCACCTGCTTCCACTATAAGAAAAATGTGCATATAAATGCGTTAGGTTGTATGGGGTTGGAATCATGCCGGGTGATGTCTTCTGCAGAGATACCACTCTGCACAGTTTGGAAGAAGGCACAGTGGAGGATAGCTCCTCTATAAACTGTGTAATTTAGGATTACATTTCAAGTCACATATATCTACTTCCTTTGAGCAAAAATATCAATTAGAGCAACTGCATAAGGTAGACTAAACTTGACCCCTTCCTAATGGAATACAAACATACTATTGGGATACAAAATTCATGCGCCAGGTGGAGGAAAGGGGAGTTGTTTGGCGTTCTTTTCAACATAGTTTGCAAACCAAGCATATAACCCTTGGGACTTCAACCGTTTACATTAGTGGGCCCACACGTCCTTCACAGCCCCCACTCAGCGACCTTAAAATCCTGCCATAATAGATGGTACTATAGCTCTCTATTTAAGGTCGGTAGGAGTTTGGCTGTGTTGGGTAACTCATGAGTTCTGAACATTTTCCCACAGACTGCATTATAACACTGGAAATCGTGAACTGCTGGTCATTTAGGATGAATCTCTATGGCATGCATATTCTTCTTCACCTCACTTTTTGTCAAGATGTCCAATGCAGTAAGCATCTCTGAATTTCCGTAGAGATCTTAGATTTAGAAAGTGCACTAAAATGTTGGTGCACACAACAATGGTTATATGAAATCTACAAGAGAAAAGATTTTGTTAAGCAAATGACTTAGCTAAATAAAGATTGTAATATGTCATCAGTTTTGTTTTGTAAAACAAGTGGTGTAGTTAGTTAGGTTACTGATAGCAAGAAATTGTGTTTTGTGGGATTAATGCGTAGGACCAGGGAAAATATGTTATTCTGAATTGCCTGGACATGTACATGTGCCCTCCTGCTAGCCTCGGCAAGCCCCTTTCCCACTTAGTCAAATCAAATACACATCCTCAGTCCATCCCAAATGTTACTTGTATTTTCCATATACTCTTTTGTGCAGTTTCTCTCGAGATGCCACATTTTTTGCAAATCAGACTTGAATAAAGCCATGCTTTCTCATCACCCAAACACTCCATAGGCCATAATAAGACAGGTGTTCAGTCAGGCAGCAGTCTCTGTTCAAGGATGCTATGCACCCTAATGCAAGCAAGGAAAGTGCGCTAGCTAGAGAGAGAAACACAGCCATGATAGTGGTGCAGTGGGTTCTTCACATTCTATGTCCTGGGGTCGCTGAACCTGCTGCACTGTTGCTAACTACATCCCTGTCGGATACTGCCAAACTCCCACCAGTGCGTAATTCAAAATGGGTAGATCTATGGTGGTTGTAGTCCATGCGATCACAGCAGCCTAGTTGTTCCGTTCGTTGCTGTCAAACAGTGTCATCACTCTCATAATGGCCCACAGACAATTAATGCTTTGTCATGAGATGCTTTGGAGTTCTTTGGTACTTTAACTACCTAGTTTCATGTTTGGATTGTGTAATAGGTAATCAGGCCCTATCTAAGCCAGCTCATTGCGTTGAATAAGCACTTACAGATGCTTCTGCGAAACCCGCAAGTTACAGATGCTAATTTAGTGAGGGGTGATGCAGAATTTTATAATTCCGAGGTTGATAAGCTTCGTACCATTCCTTTGGGTAATGGTCACAACTTTTATTAAACTCCAATTTGTTAGCTGTGCTGAAAAAAATCCATCAATATTTTAAAACATTTTATTTTTTAGTACTTGTCCAGTCCAGGCAAAGGTCTGTGCTGGGTTGTTCCTTTGTGGTTCCGCAGTGCCAGACTCTGTTTTAACGTGCTGACCCGCACATTTGTGCAATAAACTTAATCCCGGAGCAGGGATGTTACATTCGACTCATGTACTGGCTGCTCTTATCCATTTAGAAGCACTATAATGTGGCATCAATGTGCCGCGAGATTTTGTTCTTAAATTAGTGACCTTACATTTTTGATCTGAGAGCTTGACTCTGGTAACTAACCTCCTCTAGACACCTGGAAAGTGTCAACAACTCTCTCATTCTTATAGTTGGTGAGGCAGTAAAGAAAACTAAAATATATTTAAAATGGGGGCATTAGGAAAAGAACTGTTTTGTATATAAAACTGGCCTGGATCGTGAGCTCTACATAAAGAGGCTCCGGTTAAATTTTGAGATTTGTTTCCAGACACTCGCAGCTGCATGCAGGCCAAAGGGAGGAGAAAGGAATTTTTATGAGTCAAAGGTAGAGGAGGGAAGTCTGCATGAGCAGTAAGAGAAAAGGAAGCGTGGTCATTGTTCCTAGGGAGCCATGCTGAGCCCCATGCTGAGGCAGGGGGTGGAGAAAAATCTGAGCTTTAAAAGGAAAGAGGAGGGGGAATCATAATGAAAAAACCGAGGAGCTCAGCATTTGGAGAATTAAACCTGCTGTTCTTTTATCTCACTTTTGCCCAGTGTCCTCCTGCATCCCAGTGTTTTCTCTGTCACTTCGCATTGCCTTCTGTCTTTCTACCCTTAGTATCAGTCAGGGTCCCTCTGTGTGAAATACAACAAATTTCCTCTGACTGCACATACACGTTTGTCCCATAGGGAATCTTAATCCTTTAAAAATATGAGGGGTAACCCGTTTTTCCTTTGACAGCTGTGGAATGGGGATCAACTGAGCCACAAATACTTCCTGCTAATTGTCCTTTAGCTAGAGACCCAGAGCCGCTCCGCCCCTTGTGGTACGGTTGTGAGCGCTGTTTACATGGATCTGCAAAGGTGCACATCAGCCATCTCTCTCACCTATCGTTTTGTGTTAGTAGTTGTCATGGGAGAAACACAGGTGTTTTTCAAGTCTTCTGTGGTAGATGATGAACTCACCAAAGCAGGGGTATGCATTCATGTAAAGGCTCTTTCTTAGCCCACTTAGATTGGTAGCAGAGCCTTGCGTCAAGGAGAACACGATCAGTGGGGTTGGAAGATGCTGCAAGGCGTTTAGATTTTTTTCTAGTTTTGGTTTATTGTGGTGCACTACAAGCACTAAGAACACACTTTTACATTGGTGGGGCTCCACAATTCTTCGCATTCTTCATAGCGTGCCCTGTATCAATTACAATGCCCTTTCAACTCACCGTAGAGCATTGGTGCCCAAAAAGGTGCAAGAATCAAGTGGAACATACACCTATCATTCAAGGACTACACATGGATTTACTTTTGTTTCCATAAGCAGAGGACAGACGGTAAAGAGGTGGTATGAACACCAACAGTGTTAGGAATAGTCATGCACCAGCCCATGGGTGCCTTGGGCAGGCTGTGACTGTCCTGATTGTGCTTCTTGAGAGAAGAACAACTGCATAGGGAGGGGCGTCCTCGTGCCCCAAACCAATCGCACAGCTTGATTGCGCCATTTTGGCAGTCATTACTCCTTTTTTTTCAACAATTTATTCCTTATATTCCATCTTCTTTTTGACATTTTAGCTACATTTATGTTTTCATCCACGCGTGGAATTTTTGCCATTACCAAAATTTGTAATGTCCAAAATGTGTCCATCCGGACCTCTTTATATGAACACGACTGAAGCAATAGTTCGTAAAAGGCAGTGTTTATTCAGAAAATACCCAATGCATTTCGGGCTTGGTCGGGGGTCACTATAAAAAAACAATAAAACAATAAGACAATAATCAGTTTTTGTTTCTCAATTTGACATATTGTACTTGGTTGATGCACAATTTGTCCCAATTACACTATACATCACATATAGCTCATATGTCCCCTCAATGAAACACAGCATGCATAATAATGTGAACAATCATCCTCCTTCTACTAAACAGACCAATATTTCCCTTTAACGTTTCCTGTTATCTCCTCACCAAATCACCATACCCTGCTGGTTCTCAACAAACACCTTTCTCCCTCTCCTCAACCCTTATGGCCGTCATCTTCCCTCTTTTCCAACAACTTTCCACCCACCAATGATTACACAAAATAGCTATCTCCCTTACTCTCACTCACAGCAATAATCTTTCCTTTCTTGCTACCAACATTCCTTGCCCCCGTTACCATAATCACCTTCCAATCTTTAGCAATCATTTGTCCTCCCTCTTTTCTACCCATGTTACAAACTGCCCCATTTTATACCAAACTAGATGTCACCCACCGCTTTAACCACTAAGTAACTGCTGCTGTGTGAAGATACCTTCCCTGAAGACGTTCACACGCTTTCATTTTAAACACCCACTGAACTTCTAACTTACAACTGTTCTCGCCCTCACATATATTTCAGTACCTGCCTTGAGCCTTTAAAATCAACTGTCCGCATCGCTGTTCCAGCAAGAAATCATTCCCAACATTCCCCCTTCCTTATTTAACCAAGTTGTGCCGCCCTGCTTACTCCCAATTGGCCCATTCCTACATTATTACCCCGCCGTTAATGTTATTCACTTGCAAAATACTACATGTCCCATCATGCAGTTTAATGTACTGAGAAGAGCTCGATCTCTTCATTCATAATCTGATTGCGTAACACCGTTCCAACATACTAGTAATTGACGAAATAAAAACACCATTACCATTATTTAAGTCATTCTAAAGTTCATTGCCAACAGAAATTCAACACCAGCTTTTTAGAAGAACTAAGGGGCATATTACCAAGCAATAGCGATAATTATCGCTATTGCTAGGTTAGAGACAAAAATTTACCGCTGAGCTGCGTCGATTTTTATCGCAGATAAACCTTGGTATTACCAAGGTTTATCGCAAATGTGATAAAAATCGTCCGCAATGCATGAATATCGCTGAAAAGTCAGCGACATTCATGCATTACCAAGCTAATGCTCTTAGCCATGTTATCCACCTCCTATTGGATAACATGGCTAAGAACTGCTCAGGGCAGGTGTTAGCTTTTGGAGATATTCGCGCTTAGCGCGAATATCTCCAAAAGTTGGTAATAGGAGATAGCGATGGTAGCGACTGTTTCTAGTCGCTAACATCTTGGCACGCCCACTTTGCATGTCATTAGTGATAAATATCACTGACATGCAAAGTGGGCCCCAAGATGGTCGCTATCTCCTACTAGCTGTCGCTAACTGGTGTTAGCGACAGCTAGGTAATAGGGAGATAATTTTATCTCCGCTTTCTTGGCTTTTAAAGCCAAAAAAGCAGAGATAAACTCCCTTGATAATATGCCCCTAAGATCTTTCACCGACCGTGTGGATGCATGACACATTCAACTTTTTATCTATTTACCTAGCGGGTGCTATCCCCAACGGGCAATATATGAAAGATCAATTGTGCATCCCATCCCCTATAATTGATCTTGAGAGAAGAAGGCAAACATCTCTCGCACAAGTTAGACATCAGGCACTGACAGGCGACCTCTTCAAAGCGAACCCCCAAACCTGTATGTTCAACTTCTCAATGCTGTCCTTTTGAAGGAGTAAGAGCGGGGAGGCATACACAACACAAATCTGCTGCTCTTTTCATTCCTGGAGCAGGAAACTGGGGGTGGCTGTAATGATCTTCCAGGGTACATAGGAGATTAACGTGGCCGGCAGTAACGAACTAAAAAATATTTTTTTTTCTGGTGTGAGACTACAATAATTTTTATTGAATGAGACTGCCAGCCAAAATGTGAGACTAGCGAGTGTCATGCTCCCTTCATTAATGCTTATTGCAGCCACATGTATACGTTTATTACTGACTTCATTGTTTATCCCAGGTCTCTCGACTCAATTCCACTTCCCTCGCCCCCTCCATCACCCCAAATGACATGTTCCTTACCTCCTTCTTCTTTTCCGAATCATTTTTTCCGGCTTTAGGGCAGTGCATTTGGTGCGATTGCACTGGGCGCTGACCTGTGGAGGGGGTGCTGGCCTCGGGGGTGGGGGGTGCTCCTTTTAGCAATAACTTATGATAGGATAGATGAGGGGCACTTTTGCCTGGTGGTAGTGAGAGAATCCGAGGAGGCAGTCATGGGGTGTGGGGGCGCCAAAAATGATTGTATCACCGGGTGCCACTAGTGCTAAAGCCGGCCTTGATTTCTGCCTCTCTCGGGGGCAGATTTACATGCCCCATGCGCCTCTTTTATGCTGCAGTTGCGTCACTTTTGTGCCGCAGCGGCGGCGCAAAATATGCGCCATGCTGCGGGGTATTTACAACGTGACGCATATGGGAGATGCGTCACGTTGTAAAGCCCTGCATCTGAAGTAGGAGTTCCTGCACGTCACTTTTGAGACCATGCTGCGTCAAAACCCTGCGCCTGCTTGAAGCAGGTGTAAGGATTGACGTAAGGATTGTCAAGCACAGATTTAAAATGGGTTTCTATTGGAACTTGGATAATTTTAACTCCGTTTCGTGATAATATGCCCGATAATTTTTTAGAAAAGACAAAGCTTAAACCCAATGTTGTATTCTTTGCCAAGTACAAAAAACTCCTGAAAAGATTCATCAAAGTTGCTTTTGAAGGATTTTAACTACATTTTTTGAAATTACACATTTTGCAGCTATACAACTAACTCAAACAAGGCATTGCTATTTATCGTGGAAGTTTTATAGTGCTGACTTATTTGCTGACGTTTTCAATTTCTGTGCCTTTTCTACTTAATGCCCTCTGACCCTCTCTCTCAGTATTCTATCAATCACTTGCACGTGTGCTTGTTCGTTCTCCGTCGGATCTGGAATGCTTGTCATGTCAACGCCCCACCCTGGCACATGCAGCTCTAATCATTTTCTTTAACTGGCACTTACCGAAATGTAGCTAAATCAATAAGCAACATTTTGAAGGCTTGCTGCAGAAAGAACCGAAAAAGAATCCTTTAACTTAGGTCCATTACAGTGTTTTGCGCATATGAAATAAAGGAGTATTTTTTCCGACCAATCCAAGCGGCCCATGCGGTGCAAAATAAAAGTTTTCTGGTCTTGACTGCTTCTGAAATTGTGTAAGACTATGCTTTGCCTCCATGCATTTCTTGAAGGTTAATCGTGTTTCTTCACTGGCGCTGCCCTCTTTCTCCCCCAACTTTACTAGGAAGGCTTCAAATTATACTCTTTTGTTTCCACGGATTGTGCTTAGTCATTTTCTTATTGGGCATCAAAAATTGGCAGTGTGCCCTTGCTTGCAATGTCTTTGAGTTTCTTCACAGTCTTCTGAGTCACACAAAACGCTATTGCTACTCCTAGCCTACCTTTTTATTCAAAACTCTTAATACTTTCTTTGAACTTTTTCTTTGAAGTTTCTTTCTCTGTTGATACTGAGATTTAATATAAGAACAGAAACTCACAGAAACTCGATGCATGATTTTATGTCATATATATCACCTCCCAGCTGGCCTAATCTGTACCCTGCACCAGGCCTGTACTTGTCTACCAGCTGTACATGAATTCCAATGCAATGGGAATTGTCTGTTAACTCTTAGGATACCGTGCCAACCTAGTCTACTAACTTTTTCGCAGTTCGCCATGCCATCCAAATTTATTGGACTAACTCAAGCTCCCTGACAAATGTCCCATTGTTGTGCCAATTCTATATCTTTAAACCCATTTATAGCCTCTCCTTGTATTTCTTTCAGCAGTGTTATACATAAACTTTAAGAGAGCTCGTCACCTACTGTCGATGTCTATTTAACCCACAAACTGGCCATTGACTTGAAACATGACTACTTATTTCTTGTTGAGACATATTTCACTGCAGGTATACAACCCACTATCCCAGTGCATATTGCAAGAAAATCATCATGCCTTTAAAGGAGGAGGTACTGTTGTTTTTAAAAGGGATTCCTTTATGGTAAAAATGTCACCAATGGCCCTCAAAGTATATCCTTATCAACATACGCCACCTGAGCAGCACCTAACTGTGTCAAAATCAACCTGTGAGCCTATTTCCTTTGTGCTCACGAATGGCTCCTGATGTGTTCTGGTTCTCTTTTTCGACTTGAGGCAGCAGTGACTTATCAGTTTTAATTGCTCCTGTACTCCCACTTGACATTGCAATTTGATCATCCTTTTTAAACTTCAAGATTATTCAGACTGATTCCTTTTGGGATTTTGCACAACACTCTGATGGGTTGTTCTTCCCTGGTGCGAAGTTTATAGGGTTTGTTTATTTTGCTGGTCGTCCTGAGGAAGACCTCACTATTATCGTTTGGGGTTAATTAATGTTTGAGCTTGTAAAGAGCACTGCTACCCGTAGGTTTCCTGGCGCTGTATAACGCTGGGGAACCCGTCCTGGCTTTCCCTGTGGGATGGTCCCTGCGGGGATTCCCCAAGGTGGAGCCAGGCATCCCCGGCGTTGATGGGGCCGTTGTGGAGATTAGGCAAGCTAATGCCCAGAGCCCTGATTAGAGTAGGCACCAAAGCGAGAATTATTGAGTCCGCTGACCCAAGTCCACGACCCTGCCGCGTCGGGAATTGAACCCTGGTCCCGGCCGACTTCTGCTCCCGGGTCTACCGCTTCTAACCAGTGAGCCACATCACTCCACGTTAAAACATATACTTAATTTGTCAAAGATTCTAAAATCTCTGTGCAGTCAGCCTATCTGTGTGCAACTGTGACCACGCCCTATATGACTAAATATGTTTTATATTTTTTTAATAATTTTTCGCACCTTCCTCACTGTTTGCCTGTTCATATTTGCATATTTTGTAGCCATATAATTTGAAAATAAAGAGACTAAAAATAAAAATATTTATGTAGTTCTTTGACCTTTTTCTAAAGTATTTCTCATTGTGCGTGACACTAAGAATCATTGACCCATTTATCAGGTTGCAGCCTAAAGACATCTTGGGAACATTCACAAAGGTGACCTATGAATGCATTCTGCCCGTTGCTTGCCATTGGCTTTCTTGCTTTCCATTTGCTAGCTTTATGTATTTTAGGCTGTCCAGCTTGAGTTTTTACTTTCCCCTGCTCAAACCTTATTTACAGTTTCCTTTAGAGTGCTCCCTTTCTGTAACAGGCCTGTAAATCTTGTTTTTTTCTTGTCACATTTGCTGTGCATTCAAAGACCGAGGTCAAATGTCAGGCTAGTCTTCCGAGGGTGTTTTTTAAAACTTTTCTTATCCTGACTTCAATGTGAGAGAATTATGTGACAATCTTGCTGGATACTGGGGGTAGGAAAGAGTTTTTTTCTAGCACTTAACAACATTTAAATGAACTGTGTACATATTTCAGAATATATCAGGATTAGGAACACAAATTAAGCACCTGTTTTGTTAATTCGGAAGTGTGATGGAAACAAATACTTTAATATGATCAAAACTATTCTTTACACTAGTTGTTTCAGTTTCCACACTATGTCACTGCACTCTATGCTATTGCCCTCTACAGTACTAAACTCTATTCTGTAACACTCTATGCTACTCTACTCTGCACCACTCTATGCCTCTGCACTGTACTATGCACCAATCTAATCTCCACCACTGCATTCTATGATGCTGCATTGTATGCCACTGAGTTTAAGGCCACTGCACTCTATGTCACTATACTCTGCAACACTCTACACCAATCCACTCTACTCTATGCCTCTCCTGTGTATACCACTCTCGCAACTTCACAATATGCCGCTCCAGCACACGGCACTCTCTGCTACTCCACTCTACAACAATCAGCTCAATCTTTGCCATTTCACTCTATGAAACTCCAAGCCACTCTCCTCTGCGCCACTAACTTTTAGCCATCCTGAATAGCAGTCACGTTGGTGTACACCATGGCTAAACACATTGATTGGCAAAGCAGATAGCTCTTGCATGGCCGAGACCTATTGGCTTAGTCAATGCTTGTTGCATTATACAGTGTATTTTCCTACGAGAAGATTGCCTTTTAGGCTTAGACTAGCTTCTTAGGCCAGCTCAGCAAACTAAATCATAATACAAGGAGACTTTCATTTTTGAATCGACATCTCAGATAAAGGCAACATCTCAAATTGTCAGTGATGTAAACATTTATTAACAGAAAATGCCAAAACACCACAGATTTTCTTCAAGCCAGCTGTTTGCTCAATTCGATTTAGATTCCCCACAAATGTATTTATTTTGAAATACCCACCAAGGCTTCATTGGTTTCCCACCTCTTCTGAATAGCACACCTGGAAGTTAATTTACCCGTGGAAGCTTACCACATTCTATGGAAGAAATGAAAAGCAGAAAATAAGTAGAGGTAGGAGCAGGTGAAGAACAAATTAGGGACAAGGGAGAAAGCACCACGCTGTTGAAAATAGCTTATGCTTCAGCGTTGCCTAAAAACTAAATTACAGGCCACTGTCCTGAAAGACCTGTCCTTTTCAATGGTTGGTTTCCCGAGTGAACACCTGAACCCATCCACCCACCTCTGGCTATGTTTGTAATAGTCAGGTTGCTCCGTTGCATGAAACATCTGACAAAAACATGAGATAAATGGCATCCGCGCATTTTCTTAGTCCTTGAAATTATATGTCCCCAACAAAAGCGAACAGAGATTACAAAACAACACAGTGCGACAAAAAGGTGTTGTCTGCCGAAACGGAATTTGGGGATTTCTGCATTTATGACATTTGCAATTCCTGCAACATCATACAGATGGCACTTCTAAAACCCAGTTAAAATTTGAATGATCCTGTAGATCCATTGAATGTCTAGAACTTGCAGTTCTGTTTTGCTTCCCAGTCCTGACTGTATAGTTCAGCAAGGACGGGGCATCAATTTCTCACCAAATCCGAATAGATGGGAGAGTTATAACTGTCACTTCCTTTGAAGTTTCTACGACATCACCACTATGTAAATGAAAATCCGAAGAGTGTCAGTCACTATGGTGCCTATGGATGGGCCTCATATAGATGTTAAATAGGATCAAGGAGAGTGGCAACCCCTGGTGAAAAAAACAGACATGGCAGATTTCTTTGGAACCGCTGTCTTCCTTGGCAATTAAGGGTGGGCAGTCTACATTATGTTTTGATTAACAATGCTGCTATTCCTTCTAACTGTATTCTCCCCTAAGCTTCACTAAGGATCATTTGAGGGTAAGGAAGAAGCTAATAACATGGCTGTTTAGGACATAATGCATTTGGGGTCCTCATTAATGGATTCCTTCAGAAACGTCTGGGAGTGATACTAGTGCCGTGATATCCCACTGTGATGGATGTTGCGCTCTATAAAAACTGTAAATGTTAATTGAAATGTAAAATCATCAGGTCAGTCAATTGTAATCACAAGACTTCTAGTAACAGGAGAGTTGCAGTTGTGAACGTTTCAGCAATATGGCATTGACAAATCACAGTTGCACTCTCTACTGGTATCAGCATGGCAGCAACAGGGATACCGTGTAATATTCTCTTGTTTCCACTGCATTTGACCAATCAAAGGAATTCTGCTCTGTAGCGCCGTGGCAGCCACAAGAGTATTCTGAATGTTACCATAGAAAAGCTGGGTTGTGAACACTGATATCACTTAAGTAATCTGCTAAACCAGTGGTTCTTAACCTGTAGCCCAGAGACCCCTTGAAGTCCACCAAGTCTAGTCAGAGGATACTTTGCACGTACTCGGTGGTATTTAGGCGTTCCCAGGCAACCACCCATCTATTGGGATGCAAATCTCTATCTTCTACTAACATTCGTTGACAGAGATTGCACTAAACATTTACACATACACATCCTTACTGCAGGCATAACAGTGGAATGACTTTTAAAGTCTACACATTTTTACAACTTTACATTTGTGCTGCACTTTACAGCACGCATACAAAGTGGAAAAAGTATTAAAGCATGTTTTTATTTGGAAAAGTCCTCCTTCAGTACAAAGCCTATGCCTGACAAAAAGCACACACCCTGTAATATCCCTGTACTATGCTTCAAGTGTGTGTGCATTGGTGCAATGCAGCTAAAAGCGCGCCAGCACGGGGGAGGGGTGGAACAGGTCTATATCTTAGTATTTTAGTTGATATATGGTGCTGTCTTTCTCTCTCCTTTTGACGCAAGGCAGCTCAAGACTTTGGTTGCTGCTATGCTTTGCACCAAAATATAGTAAATCTGCCCTTGTGTGAGTTCCTATTTTCATAATTAAATTAATTATTATTTTCGATTCCATGACCTTTATATTTGAGCAGTTTGGACATCATGTTTCCATTACTAGGTTTATATATACAGAATTCATTAAAATATTGGTTGCCTTTACCATGTCAGATGGATTGGGTTTGTGGTTTGTAGGCCTTATGATCAGAAATATATTAAATCCAGTATCATCTTCATGAATCATTTGATGAGTCAGTTCTTGAAACCACCAAAAGGCCTGACATTTCTTGGCCACATCTGCCAGGAAACCCAGGCTTCAATGGCTTCCTTTTGCGGTATGGCTTCAGCCTTGTTAGTGGTTAGTGTTATTTTGCTTTTGTAAGCAACAGGAAGACGTATGCTCAAAGAGCAGTGGAACTTCTATGGCTTTGAGACGTGAAATTGTTTTTTTATTTGTGGTTTTGGTTTGCATGTGGGAATGCATTGGTAAATTGGACTTTGAACTGCTATCACTTACCTTTATTTTTACGCAATACACTCTTTCCCAGAATGCATAGAATATATTGTTTAGACTTAGACCTTTGTTGGTACCTCATAAACATATATATGAACGTCTGATTAAATAAAATGTGGATGCAATATTGAATTGCAGTGGAGACTAGTATTGCGATTCATAATTCAAGGTTTTATTTGCACACAATAGCGTAATTTAAAGTAATAGGAAATTAAAAAACTATAAAAGGTAAAATACAAGAAATCAATTTGGAATTAGAAAATACAGTGAAAACTATGTCAAATATAGTACAATTGATAGAATTACAATACAGGTAATATTAACACAATAAGGATAAGACAACTTACCAAAGGCTAGACAGGCATTGAACCATTGTCCCAGGTAAATTAGGGATGTCATACAAAGTAATGGGTCAAAAGAACATGAAAGGGGAGTTCCCAATAGTAAGGAGGAGGTATTCCCAAATCTATAGGAAAGCCCACAACAAACAGAATGGGGATTTGAGGGTTTGCGTAGACTTGTGCAGCTTTAAGAACGCAATCTGGGTAGATTCCCATCCTCTTCCGAAAATCTCAGATTTATTGGCAATCAACACTCAAGCGAAGTGGTTCAGTAAATTAGACCTTGCTTCTGCATACCATTAGGTAGTTTTAGATTCTGAGTCAAGACACTACACAGCATTTGTTTCACCCATGGGCACGTTTCAGTACTATACAGTGCCATTTGGTTTGGCTTTGGCTACAGCAGTCTTCCAGGGTGAAGGGGGTGGCAGCATTTCAGGAAGACTTTCTGATTTTCGCATCATCCACAGAAGAGGATTACAAAGTTCTTAACCAAGTGTTGTCAATTTTTCAGGAAAAAGGTGCTGTACTAAAATTGGGGAAGTGTGATTTCCTTAAAGAAATGGTTGAATACACGGGTCACATGGTATCGGCTGATGATAATGAACTAAGGCCTGTTTTGATGGATGCCATCATCAGCTCTGTAGGTCCTATAGACAAAACTACCTTCAAGCCATTTATGGGTTTTAACTGAATTCTGTGGCAGATTTGTTCCATATTATGCCATTGAGGTCAAAGTGCTAACATGTCTGTTAAAGAAAAATGTGTTGCTCTGTTGAGACGACAAGTGTCAAGAAGCATTTGATTGGATTAAATGCCAGTTAACAATCTCCAAAGTTTTAAAATCATTTAGTCGAAAATTGTCATGCTGTATAACTGTAGATGCCAGCAATCATGGGTTGATAGCTGTTCTAACTTAGAGTGAGCAGGTGTCGAAAACACTATTGGGTATGCATCTAGAACACTCTGAGAGCCAGAAACACAATGCTCTACTATAGAGAAAGAACTGGTGGGACACTGGTGGGCTATTGTAATGTTTAAGACTTATGTGCGAGGAACCAAGTTCATGGTTAAGACTGACCATAAACCTTTTGTCAACATTTTGAGTGGTGATAAGAATAAGAACCAGGGGGCATATTATAAACAGAATGCTATAATTATCGCAAAGCACGCTTAGCGTCTCATTTACTATCGCTGGCTATTGCTGGATTACATCGCAGTGTTAGCTGCATATTAGCAACGCTTTGCTCAGAGGGGATGTAAAATCCAGCGATAGTTGTGAAAACCAGCAATAGTGCCAGCAATATTTTGACAGCGCTAATATAAAGCTTGCTAATAGGCAGGTGTGGACTCAGCCTGACACTCCACCTCCCATTGACAAGATGGCTAAGTGAGGTTTTAATCAGGCGTTAAATACCAGTGATAATCGCGGTTAGCGCAACCTTTATTATCGCTTCGCGGGTCCGGGGCGCATTGGTAATAGAGGAAGTTGTGTTTGCGACTGTTTCCATGTTGTTTTAGTGAGGATCACCTACTTTGCATATCATTAGCGATAAATATTGCTGCCATGCAAAGCAGCAAAAAACGGCTGCTATCGCAAGGAAACAAGCGCTAACGCATGATAGCGAGTCCTTGTTGATAGTGTGATATGTACCGGAAAAGCGGTAAAACTTCTCTTGATAATATGCCCCCAAATGCCTCGCTTAGCTAGGTTGTCTACCAAGCTTCTCCAATTTAACTTTGACATTGAGAACATTCAAGGCATGAAAAATGCAAGGCCTGATTTCTTATCTAGAAGTTTATCACACTATGAGGAGGAGGTGGAGTTTTAAGGGTGCAAAGGAAGTTGTTTCATTGCAGCCATTGACTTGGAACATATGTGTGCTATATCTGAGGCAGAATGGAGGACAGAAGTGAGAATGGATGAGATCTGTAAACAATCTATTGTGTATGTCGCTAAGGGGTTGCCTAAGGAGACAACAGTGGAGGTAGCTTGCCAACCATTTTGGAAGGTGGGGGTTGATTTGTCAGCTGAGGACGGGTTACTACTCAGGGTGGACAAATTGGTACCCCTTTTAGGGGTGCGATGCAACGTATCAAGTTGGCACATGAAGGTCATCTAGGGAGCACGTTCATAAAAACATAGGCTAAGACAAACCATTTTTGGGCCATCCATGAATAGGGAGGTTAATGAATTTATAATAGATGCGCCATTTGCTCCACTTCAGAGAGAACGTTTGTTGTGAGGAAGCCGATTGAGTGCCCATCTCAAGTGTTGGAAAAAGTTGGGATTGATCAGGTTGGACCTATTTATGTCCTTTCAAGCCAGTGTCACTATGCGTTGTTGTCACTAGACATATTTAAAATGGCCTGATCTAAAATTTGTGTCAGAGCCTAATATGAAAACGGTTGTTGCATTTTTAATGCTTTTTACATGTGAGGAGGTTTTCCGCAATTTCTGCTGTCAGACAATGGTGTTCAATATTTCAAAGAGGAAGTGACAAGTTTTTTTGAGATGTGAAACATTTGAGAACTTTGCTGTATCATCCTCAAAGCAATGGTCAGGTGGAGAGAATGAATCTGGTAGTAGTACACTGTGTCCGGTGTGAAGTATAAAACAAGTATGTAGTGATGAAGTCAGCTCGATTATTTGGTTTTATTGTAATATCCCACAAAGTTCAACATTGGTGTCTCCTTTCGAATTTTTGAGAAGGAGCAAGCTTTTCACCTAGATATGCTCAAATTGGATGGACAAGTGTATAAAAGGTGGTGGGACCTTTGAGGATCCCGATGTGCCAGTCAAGAGGAACTCAGCTTTGGGTAAATCAAAGCAAAATCAGAACTATGACAACCGGTCTAGAATGAGAGAGTTTCAAGTCAAAGTAGGGGATGTTTTACTTGTCAGGAACGGAGTGCATGTGATAAAGTTTGGAAAGAAATTCTGTGGGACTGTTGTGGTTTATAAAATCTGTGGAAGTGCAGTTATAGTGAATGGCAGCAGTTGGTGGAATGTTGTAAGATTAGTGAAGTTCAGTTGTGAGCAGAAGGAGAGGGGGCCTCAGACTAAAGGAGTGGTGGATATAGGGGTTGTCCCGGTCCAACAACCTCTACTTCACCTTGTTTCAGTTCCGTTTCTTATCCAATGGAGCAGGGAGAAAGGCATAGTTCCGGCCAAAGTCCAGGCCAAGTTCATCTACTTCTCAGGATGGTAATTTCAGATTACACATGGGTGATCAGGTGAGATTTCCTAGCAGGTTTAGTTAATTCTTCCATGGTGGGGTAGCACTGATTTGCCATGAAGGGGTAGTAGTATTTTTACACTTTTCGTAGGCTGTCAATGTAATTTTCTTATTTATTTTACAAATGTATACTTGGCTGTATATATTGAGCTTTGGGGTTTATCCTAGAGCTTTTTCTATAGTCATGTAATTTTCATATTATTCTAAATAATGTATACATGGCTGTATGTATTGAGTTTGTGTTTTTATTTCTAGAGTTCTTATCTACAGTGTTTTATTTTTCATGTTGTATAATTTCCTGTAAGCTCTTCAGCTTCTGAGCATCTTTAATTTCGTCAATCCAGTAAAACTGTTTTGTTATTTATGTAAGGGAAGAAGTAATGTAGTACTGCATGTTCAATGGTTAATGGAACATTACTATAGTGTTCTATAGAATTTGGAACGAGACCTGGGTAACTTTGGAATTCGATGTGTGCAGTTGGAACCGGTTCCAGATACTGCTTGGCAGCTCTGTTGTGCATAAATACTTAAAACACTGCGACTGAAGTAGAATCGTTATTTCAGTGTAGGGAATCTACTAGAGAATGTTGTCTTCTTTACCACTGTTATCTCTCACCCAGCAGTTATTATGTCAGTTCTGAAATCCACTCAATTAGCTTAAATTATTATTGCTTAACTGCGGATGTCTGCTTATCCGCCAGCCTTCAGGTTATCCAGAATATGGCTGTGGTTTGGTAATTTGTTTGGGAAGTTGGAAATACATGTACACTATCCCTGTTGCATTGCCCTAATCTCTAATCACTTGTCATGTTAAGATCATGGGGAATCGCTTTTTTCATTAGGGCTTCTATGCCTCTGGTCTGTTGTAACTTGTGGGCATATTGTCTACAGAAAATAGCTGACCATCCTTAAAATAGAATAAACATTTTCAGTAGGTTGTGCACTGTCAGTAGCAGCTATCAAACACTGGAGTGTGTTGCTCCTCAGTGCCCACACAAAACCTATCTTTTTAGGTCTCGCCTAGCTTTGCAGCGCAGACGCTGCTCGCTGGCGAGAGATATTGTGAGAGAGGGATTTCAGAAATGGGCTTGAAGCCCCACCCCTCACTTGCATTGGCTGGCGTCACAGTTTATGCTAAACGGTGGGCTGCCATTGGAATTGAGCTGTTTGCGTTGCCTCCTTTTCACCTTTTGGTCCGACCCATCCGGACTGGATCGCCTGCTTCACGGCTGTCGTGAAGCAATTCCTTATCTCAAGGAGGCGCATTATATAAACAAGCCGTGAGATCCAGTCCGGATGGGCCGTCCCCAAAGGAGACAGGGCGCCGCGTGTTTATTTTTGCATCGGGCTTTCACTTAAAGTGAAAGCGCGATGCAAAAATAAAAAGCTGCTGCCTTCCCGCAATGGCTAGCGCCTGTCTTTTATTCTGGTAGGGGGAAGTGAGCTGTCGTGGCGCACGCCATTGCGATTACGTGATCTCCCAGGTTTCGTCTACATCCCTGAAGTGAGATATATAATAAATATGTTCTTGAAACCTTTCTTACGAGTGTGGAGTAAAGCTCCTGACTCCATCAGCTACTTGGTTGAGGTGGAATATCTGTGGAAACACCCGAGACTTTAGGGGTCTGTGGCCATCTCAAAAAAACTTCCAGATCCTTAAGTTGAGGGGACATTACTGAGAGAGGGTTCACTGCTCAGAAGGATACGGGGCAGACCGAAGTCAGTTGTTGGTAAACGGTAGCTGATTTCGGTTTGCCCGCCTCGTCAAAGTATACATGGCGAGATAACGGGCCCTGTGATTTTCTCCCGAGAGCGCGAGCGCAAGTAAGCCAGTCACTCTTAATAACAGGTGGCCCTGGCACGCCTTCACCTCAGCTGCTAAACCCATACACCATGGAGACAGCCAGCGATGGGTACGAAGAGGACAGCCCGCAACTGTCAGAGGACAGCACAGACGTAAGTGGAGGTATTTCGGGTTTGTGTATTTTTATTTCTTCCTGTGCTTTAAAGACAAGCGGACCACAAGTCATTAGCGCGAATTGTGAGGTTTCCACCTGGAAGGCCGACATGATGGCGGTTGGGGCCAAGTCCCTCACATGTAAGGGTCGTGTCCCTGAGAGTCAGACGATGCCCCTACAGAGCGAGTCATGGCTTTCAGCACTCCCTTGCGTTGTATGTTAAAGCTAGGTTCATGCTATGTAATACATACATGTCACGTTGGTGGCCTACAAGACGGCTTACAAGACTGCAGCACTGTTGTTCAGCCAAGCTTGTCTGCACTCGAGAGGGAGGTGCACAGGTAGAACTGTATGTAACAGTAAATGTTTGCCATACAAATAAAAATGATGAATATAGATTCTGAATAATGGTTGTCTTAAATATTTAGGACTAATGAAGTTGGTAACAGATGATGTGACATTAAAGCTGTATTTAATATGTGCCTTTGGTTGTTGGTACTTCATTTGGGGACTGGCGCTCTTGAAGGCCGATAACACAGGCAGTCCCTATGCTGAGTAGGCAAATGTCCCTGGCCTGGAGTTGCCTATATTTTCTTGTTGGAGGGTTGTCCAGGCCCCAAAATGTGGCCGACTTTGTAGACAACCTGCCACATGGAATACTAAGAATGGAGCGACGTAGATCACAGACCAGATTAGTAGTGAGGGGAGAAGACAGAGTGACTGGCACATAATCCCTCTTTGGTTGACTTGTGTAAGAGGAGGAGGTTACTCTGTTTGGGTTCAATATGTGCAGAGTGTGTCTATACAGTGGACCATACTGGACAGTGGGATGTGCACTGTGGATGCTGTTCATGCTGTATACATAGTATATACCGTACAGTGGCCCTTTATAGTATAGTGTACAGTAACCTTTACAGAAGAGGAGCTTTTATGCTGTGTGGTGTATGCTGTACAGTGGGCTTTAGACAGCGCAGGCATTCCTATTACTGGACAACTAAACTGGAAAATATATCATACTGTAGTGCAATTTAAAAGCTATAGGAGTTTCATACGCAACAGAGCAGGGGTATCCAACCCTTTGTGTAACACAAGCTACTTTATGTTCAACTACATTTATCCTAAGATATTAATATTGTTAGTATTGTTTTAGTGACCACTTAAAACCAGATTATATTAGTGGCCACCCTGAATAAGATTACCAGCAGTGATTGCCTCAATAGATCAGCAGCAGTAATGTAAACAAGCATTTGCAATGCAATAGGTCTTGCATTTACGGGAGTTTGAGCTATTGGCATTGTAAATGAAAATGCCTTTTATTTATGCTTTGGTTTTTGAAACATAAATAAAACACATTGTTATTTACAATGCCAATAGCTCAAACTCGCGTAAATGCAAGACCTATTGTATTGCAAATGCTTGTTACCATATCCGAATAGCTTGATTGTTCATCAAAAAATGGTTTTAGTGTTCTTGACGGTTTTATCTTGGGACTTCACCAAGAAGCCACTTGCATATAAATATATAACAAATTGCATAACTAGACAATTGCTCACACAGATTTCCAGTTTACACTTTACCTTTCTGTATCCCCTCCTTGTATCGTAATTATCTCACCTCAAATTTCTACAGCATTGCCAACCTACTGAGCATGACACTTGAGTAATAAAACAGTAACCTTGCAAGCCTGTGGAGTGTATGATATCCACCAATCTCTTGTTGTCTCAGCTTAAAAATTCAGTATGATAAGTTTACTAGCAACAATCCTTCCCCAGTTCTTTTTACTCAGGCTTTAAAATCAGGCATCTTACATCTTCTTTAGTTGGTCAAACCTGTTGAGCATTTTTTATTTTATTTTTATTTTTCAGTGTTTTATAGAGCGTGAACTTGACCCGTGAGGGTATCAGAGCGCTTTACATGGTATACAATGTCTACAAACCAACGTAATGCAGAGAAATAATAACACATCTTACCCGTACTCCCACATGTAGATGGTTACAATCATAGTTAGAAACATTAAAAACAGCGGCCCTTAAATTCTTTGCGAGATAATTGATGATCAGGGGAGGGGGCAATAGTCTTAGCTTCTTTCGGGAGTGATAGGCTTAGATTTGACAGCCAAAATGTGGTGGGTGGGGGCAGGGATTAAACGAGGAATTTACCCATGAGGAAGGTTTTGGCCCCCTTCTTGAAGCGTGCGAGAGAAGGGATTTTTCTGATGTTGGGTGGGAAAGAGATCCAAATTCTTGGTACGGCCCAAGTGAATGCCCTATTGTAGGTTTTTTTTTCTGAAAAAAGGCAGGTTGGAGTAAGAGGTTTCTGGCAGACCGGGAGTTTCTGCTTCCTTCAGATACCACTTGTTTCTGTGCCAGATAGGCAGGGGAGTTTGTGTATAAGGCCTTGTGTGTTATGCATGCCAGTTTCAACTGGATTCTGGCTTCTAGCGGGAGCCAATTCAACGCTTTCATGTGTGGAGAGATGTGGTCGAATTTTCTGGTGCCAGTGAGTAGTCTGGCGGCTGCCTTGAGGCATGCTTTTAGAGATGCTAAAGAGATCTTGAGTAGACCGGTAAGGGTGGAACACCCATATTCCAATCTAGAGACGACTAGAGCTTTCATAGGTAACTCAGGTGGAATCTGGCTGCTTTGGCCATCGAGTTGATGTGGTCTTGCATATTCAGGTTACAGTCAAGGATTATGCCCAGGGATTTGGCAGAGTCCACAATGATTAGCGGGCAGTTTAGGGCAGTGATAGCCTTGATCCACTTCTGAATCTCAGGGTCGGCTTTTGAAGGGGAGATTAGGAGAAATTCAGTTTTCTTTGCATTGAGTTTGAGTTGGTTAGTGGCTAGCCATTGGACAGTCATTCAGAGAGAGGCTCTCCTCGAGCGAAGAGATATTGATGTAAATTTGGGTATGGTCCGCGTACATATGGTAAGAGATGTTAGCGGTGCGAAGAACTTTGGTAAGTGGCTCTAAGTAAAGAATAAAGAGGGTGGGGTACAGGGTTGAGCCTTGGTGGACTCCAACCGTGACCGGGGTGGGAGCTGATAGGATGCCGTTGATGAGGAATCTCTGAGAACGGTTATAAAGGAAGGACCTGAACCATTCTAGGACCACACTATTCAGGCCCATTCTGAGTTCAAGGCGTTCGATTAGTTTGTCGTGGTTGACCGTATCGAAGGCGGAGGATAGATCTAAGAGTATAAGAAGGCAGGTTTTGCCTTAGTCAAGGGCTTGGAGGGAATCTTTCAATAGATTATCAAAAATAGAATTATTAGGTACGGCAAAGTTTAGAAGTCTCTCAAAAATGTTAACTACCAGTCATAACTCAAGAGTGCAACCCCAGTAAGAATTATTTTTTACAAATTTAGTCCATTTAACAAACGTAAAGTATCAGGAGAGGGGTTTGAAAGAGCCTAATATTCATTTATGGAGGTTTTATCATCTGATGTGAGGCCCACACATATTTTAAGTCAGAGCCAAAGTTCCATATAGCCCAAATCATTTCAGTGGGCTTGACCATATGCTAGCATAGCATTGAAACACGCAATACAGAAATATTTCCGATATCAAAATAATTTCACTCACTCAAATCAATTGGCTTTGACTTTTGCGTTACAGCAAATTTCAAGAAAACAATTAATTAAAGCCATTAACATTGTTAATGCAAGACTGATCATCAGGGAGAGTGACAACATGATAATAGTAGATGATATGTGTATTTTGGTGGCAAAATATATTACTGTACATTGAGGAGGCAAGTGATAAACACTGTGGAAAAATTAATGTGGTCTGTTGATCTATTCTTTGTTTCATGGAGGTGTTTGCTAGCTGTTGAATGCTGCATAAGGTCAGAGTGGAATTATACAGTATTTAGTTAAGACTCCAACCAAATAACTGTCTGGATTAATAATAGGAAGATGCTGTATACTCTTCCCCTCTTGAATGCTGAATAGGGTCGAAGTAGCAATACACAGTATCCCACATAACCCACTGAGAAGGACTTACACAGGAAGCCTTTAACGGGCGTTTCATGAAAGATTAAAAGGACGTTGAAAAGTGGCAATGGCTTCTTAAATTTTATTGCATTGAAATAGCAATTTACCGACAGAATATTAACTTCTGAGTATGCAATGGAATGTTCTACTAATCTTCATTTTGGCTTTGAAATTGACAGAATAATATGACACCACATGGAACACAATTACTCAGAGACTTTCCCCAACCTGTAATAATTTACTCATTCTTCTTAGCTCACCTTCTAAAGACTCCTGCAAAGTTATGACTACCCGCCTTTAAATGTGGTGCTAGGAAAAATCCCTCTTTTGTACAGGCATAGACAAACTCATGTCGAATTCACTTTTTCAGGTGGCTTCTACTTACAAAGCATTACTTGGTAAATAATGCAACAATCTTACCAATGTTTAACCATATCCATGCTCAGGATGGATCCCGGCCGTCATGAGTTACATTAGACGTGTGCTCATGACGGCCGGGAGCCGTCCGAACGTTGCCGCTCCACCCATGCACGGTTAATTCCCCGCCTGTGCAGGAGAATAAATCAATGGGCGGAGTTCCAATGGCTCCCCGCCCTCATGAGCACACGCCCACCGTGATTTATGATGGCCGGAGCCATCCTGGGTACCTGAGCGCCACGCCCAGCCCTGCCCCCCTCGCATGGCGGCGGAATTTGCCGCACGGTGACAGGGTTAATTGTTTGGCTGAGTTCATATCTTTCAAGTCAACTGTATTACGGAAATGGCTCAAAGGGTCTTTGTACTGTGAAGACTCCAAGGGCCCGATGTAGGTAAATCTACATTTACCACTTCATAAATATCGAATCATACCGAATCGGTATTTATGAAGTGGTAAATTAGAGGGGGGGAGATGTAGGTATTTACCGATTCTGTAAATACCGATTCGGTATCCCCCATTGCTTCCTATGGGCCTTGAAGCCCATAGGAATCAATGGGCATTACCGAATCGGTAATTACCGATTCGGTAATTACCGATTTGTGCAAGGGTGCAGGGGGTGTCACTTTGACACCCTCTAGCACCCCCAAAACAGGCATGTGAGCCATGTGGCACACAGACATGCCCTAAGGGCATGTCTGTCTGTCACATGGCATAGGTGTGCATGCACACATGTGCATGCACACCTGGATTCGGTATTTTAACACCCAATTGGATTGGGTGTTAAAATACCGAATCTGAAGGGCCTGTGGGACTGAAAGTAGTCCCACCTACATCCCAAATTAAAAAAATCGGTAAAATTACTGATTTGGTATTTTTGCGATTCGGTAATTTTATCGAATCGGTAAAATACCGAATTGGACAAAAAAAGGTCCCCTACATCTCAGTAGGCCAAATACCGGTCGGAAACGGCCGAAACCGGCCGTTTCCGACCGGTATTTGGTACCTACATCGGGCCCCAAATAACTGTCTGGTTTAATAACAATTCTCTTTCGCCTTTAGATATTCTCTTGATTTATAAAGGTTTTGCAGTGAGGCTGGAGTAAGTCAACCCTCACACAAATATCCCATCAATGTTAACCATTAAATACAAGTAAAGCTTAATTCTTTTTTTCCAGATAGTATTTAGCAAAATCTCTTGGTGCCCATTATTTATTTCCCAAGCAAAGTGTAATTTTCTCTAGTTTTCCACATACTTTGCTGAAATTACTCTTACAACACATCTTCTGAAGATTCTTTTTCAGGTAAAAACATTTTAGAACTGATTAACATTCAAAGTAGTGGAACACATAATTCCTAATAATTATTATATTACACAAAATATTTGTTTAAAAAAATCCAGAAATAGATGAATATATTATTATATCCAAGCCCAAACATCCTTGGAAAAATATTATTCATTATTTGTTACCTGTTTTATTATCCTTATTTTGTATTGAAAAATTTCTGATGTGGTTTAATATCTGAAAAATCTTGACTTTAGCAAAAAATAAACTCACAAGAAAATCATGACTGCTGTTGTTAAAATCTCTATCCTGGCTTATCTAAACTGTGCAAATTCTAAACAAACCCTCAGCTTCAGAACTCTGTAGAATCTTTACACTTTGTTACCATTTCAGCAGGCAATGAAACTTGATTCTATATGCCCAGTGCCACCTAGAAATCAAACAGTTGGCAGTTGTTTGAACTATTGCATTATTCAGATTAAACATGCTGTAATTGTAGTCAACACGATGATTATTTGTTATATAACAGTTTCTTAGAAAGCGAAACCAGTCTGAGTTTGAATGTGTTCTGGTCCTGGCCTAGCAGGTTAGACAGGACTTTTCCTAATGAAGCAGGACCATGGCTGATTTGCATGTGGCTGGTTCCTTACTGAGGTGGTATGGTGAGTGCAAAAACAGACTGGGATGCAGCCACAGTAATTAGTAATGGCTGAGATTAATTCAAAATGTTCACCCATCACCTTTTTATATTACTCTTTGGTATCACTCAGTTGAACACCCGCCGTGTGAACATCCTGAATGTGACAGTATGCTCAGACATGGTACCCTAGAACCAAGCTGCGACCCACCAACGAGGCCCAATAGTCTGAAACTGGTCTAGAGTTATTGTGTTCCAGTTCAGAAGCCACCTGGTCTGGCAGGCCAAGCTCGATTGCTCCTTTATAAGCAGCATCATTGTTGATCTGCTTAGGCCTGGTTCCTGTCTGAGGTGGCATGGTGGCAAAAATAAAGATGGACTGGTATGTGGCCCCAATGACCAGTTCTTGAGGTAAATGTAAGCATTACACCCATCACTGTTTTGTAATCCTAATATTGACCACAGCAGCAGGGAAACAAAGAAAGTTGCAGTTCTTGTCCATTGCCATTGCTCCACACCACTATCCTATATGTTATGGATCACAGTAACCCATTGAACTTAATTCCATGATGTCTAAAAGTGGCAAATGCTAGCAGTAAGATATACCATATAAACAAAAATCAAAGCAACAGACGCTCCAAAAGTAAAACAAAGCATAAAGAGAGGGAAAGAGAGACAAGGTGATGAGCCTTAAATTTCATCCTAAGCTTTCTATCACGGCTATGTTTCCTTTCTTTGATGGGGTTTCTTGCAACATTTGGGGGACTCCAGATTCCACTATATAACTTTGATATGCATCCTGGTACTCAGTGCTCAGTTTGTAAAAAATAAGTCCTGGGTCCCAAGGTCCTGCACCTGTCGCTACAAATATTGGGGGATGAATCCCAAAGTGCTGCAATCTTGATTCTATCTCATGCCTCTTTTTTCACCACCAGACAATCCCTGTCCATTATCTTGCTCTTGCTGCTTCTTTCTCATCTCTGCCTTTCACCAATGACACTTTCTTTAAAATATTTTTCTTCCTCTTTCATTCCATGGTTTGCTTCCTCTTTCATTCCATGGTTTGTGTTTTTCTCTCTCGTGCTCTGGGTGAACGATAAAACATAAGTGCTGGTCCCCAAAAATAATTGCTGGTGGCTCCACTGTCTCAAAGTAAGTACTGCTGGTACTTACACATCTGTGCCTTTTTATGGTAACTAAAGAAGTTACTTGAGTATATTCTCTAGCATCTGTGGTTCTTAGATCAAATAAAAGCATGTCTCCAATTGTTTGCGATATGTGCAAATATAACGAAGTGTTGAACGCCACACACCTGAAGATGAGAGACTCCCAAAATGGGCATTATGCACACGAAAGTCTAGGATAAATACTACAAGTAATTCATTACCCTCTAGACAACAATGTGCCCATGAAAATAGTGTCATGCAACATTACATGAACAACTACTTCGGTTGTCCTTTGGTGTGTGAGATTTGGGGCAAATGAGCTACATGTAGACTTGGATGATGATGTTGTAACTAGTCAGCCTCATCCAATTTTGCGTGTCCTGCAGTGTTAGGGTTAGCTGTTGTGCTGTAATAAGAATTAATCTGTATGTTATGATCACAGGAACAATATGATTCTCTCTTGATCCAAAACAGAACCTAGTCTGTTAAATTTTATACTGTTGAGCTGCTTACCACAACAGTGAGTGTACTCCAGTACTAGAAAGCATTGTCATTTAGTAATCTGCGTCCAAATACATGCAGAATAATTTATCAGTTACAGCTCTGTGAGGAAAAGGAGAGGTAATACTCCTTATATGATGTATGCCATGTGATATATTTACTCACTGGAAGTAACAATTCAACCAAATAATAAACGGTTGATCATGTAGAATTGTTCAGCTCGTGCAAGGCATAAAGGTGCAGAAAACAACTCATGAGCAGAACATAATTTTGCTGATTGCAATAACCACAGCAATGGTGTGAGGCCAGATTGGACCCACCAGGGTGTAACGAGGAGGGTTATGATCAAGGAAGGATATTGAGGCTCGAGTTACCGCAGTGAACCACTCGCGTTGGATAATCAATATTTCACAGTGTACATCATCACAGGGAGCTCACCAGGATGATCCGTAGACCATATTTTAGACTCTTTTCGCATTCAATTGAGGGAAAATGCACCTTCATCAACTTTGTGAGCTACATTCAAAGTAGATCTGTAGAGGGTTGAAAAAAGTTATTTCTTCCAAAGATCTTATCTTGACGCAAACCATTTCCAAGCATGCACAGCACTCAGTGTTGCTACATTTGGAACTGGCTGCATGGGACTGCTCCCCTCAGTTCCTTGATTAGGCACCTACTGTCAAAAATGAAAAATGAAAAAGTACCCCGCTAATGGAAAAGTCAATTCTTGTCGCGGGTGAAATGTAAAAAAAATATATATATTACACTCCAGGCTCTCCACTACACAGCCTGACAAGCCACTAGTACATATAGATAATTGTATTACAAGTAATTGTATTACTCAACAGATTAACAGAGAGGAGTCCAGGAAGAGTGCCTTGCAGGCATCCGTCTCATTAGTTTTCTGAGTAATACAATAAAGAATCCTGAAAAGGGCGCCCATTAAATACAATAATGTGCGGGTTAGGTATTGACATTATGAACTGGTTGATCAACCATGTTTTTTTTTTATTCTTGATGGATCTAACAACTGTTTGAATTTTTATTGGAAACAGTTTCACGCAGGTTCTCAATTCTGACATTCCTTTTGAATACAAGTGAATTTATTTCTTTAGTTACACTAAGGAAGAATTGGGGGTATTTTATTATGTCTCTTTTTTTCATCCCTGAGAAAGGAGGATTCATGCTTCCATACTGTGGCAAAAGACCAAAGTATATGTGCCAAGAGTGCAAACAAAGTGAAATGGCTGCACTGGATATCTTATACTTGTGCACTTGAGCTGTAATAGTACTATATCTCTATGCCTAAGATCTATGCAGCAGTTTGTAAAGCAACAAAGAAGGCGTTGGCCACCTTCCATTGTAGGATCGCAAGAACATAAGGTTTATTATTTTGGCGTCCATATTAGGGAAAGAAAATCTAAGTGCCTAGGTTTCCATGATTATGTCAAAAGATTTTATGGGTATCATTCCTGTACACCATGCAGCTCAGTTGTGAAAAATGTGTGCTGATGTTATACGTTTCTGCAATACTAGAAATTTAAAAAAGGTGCGACTACCCCTTTGATTAGGTCTGGCGTTAGCCCACACCTCTTCATTCAATGGTATGGTTTTCTTCTGTACACTGGTTAAAACCAAAGATAGAGCAGACTAAATTATACTCAGTAATGCTTACAACGTTGTAACATAGACCTAATAACAATAGTGATGGGATTGCATTGCCTACTGTTATCGTTTACACCTGATGCAGTGTTGTGTAATATAATATTTATAATTGTGCATTGATTTAAATGTAGATTGTTTTGAAATGCAAGGCATATTGCCCGTAAATGTTGATTGTTTTGTAGCCAATACTAAACAGTGCAATGAATATAGCTCTGAAGAATTACATTATCGGCTATGAGAGGATAATTTAGTTGTGAAAATTAAGGTATTAAACGGAAGGTGCGAGGGCATTAGTTTTATTTTAAAGTCAGGGGAATATGAATCATCTGATTTTGGGCCTGATTGTCGACATATCTGTAATGACCTAGAGTCAAAGTCAGCACTCTAGTGTTCAGCATGTAACCACACTGAACACCCACCCACCACTGATGTCACTGGTCAGGTGACACAGCTATAATAAAAGTGGCTGAGCGCACGTGCTCATGGCCAGTTGCACCCAGTAAGCAGTGTGTCCGTGTCACCAGTTATTTCTGGCATGCGGGCCTAGGGCCGACCCTACAATATCCATGCTGAAAAGATGTCCATTGTAGCCAGTCTACCTACATATAATTTAAAATGGTATTGATTTCGTTGTTTATTTATTGTTTAGTTTACCATGGGCAACACCCATTAAGTGATAGAGTATATTACATAAGGTAAAGTTACTTACACTGAACATTAAAACAAGCTAAATATCAGGTTAATAGTGTATAGGAGGCACTAGAAGTAAAACAATCCTACAGAATGTACAAGAGGCCTACAATATTTAAAGGTATTTAATGTCCCACCTAGCAATAGTGACAAGTAGGCAAGCATATTTACTTAGCAATGTAGGGTACACAACTGCATGACTGCTGAACCGGCAGGAAACTGCAGCTAAAACGGCGATAATGGGCTTGCTAATATGTGTTATAGAATTCCAATAGAAGCCCAGGTTAGATGTGCAGGACATCTAACCTGGGCTTCTATTGGAATTCTATAACAGGGCTTTCTGCAGCTATGACAAATGCCTACACCTGAATTTACTGGACTACTACTGTGTGGAGAAGTGTGGCTCACTGGTTAGAGCAGGCAGACCCTGAAGCAGAGGTCAGACCCGGGACCAGGGTTCAATTCCTGACGCGGCAGGGTCTTGAGCTCAAATGTCCACGGACTCGATAATTCTCGCTTCGGTGCCTGACCTAATCATGGGTTCACACTCTGCAACTGTGGGCAATAGCTGCTTAATCTCCACAACGGCCCCCCGTGGCGGGATGCCTGGCTTTCACCTTGGGGATTCCCTGTAGGGGCTATCTCACAGGGAAAAGCCAGGACGGGTTCCCAAGGCAAGCGCTTAGAGACCCCTGGGTTATAAGCGTTATATAAATCCAACATACAATACAATACTATTTCCAACTAAACTTTGGCAGGTCTGCTTGTCACCACGCACCCTTCACTACTTGTAAACAGGGATTTAATTTGCAAAGTTTTATATAGCGCTGGCTAGACCCGGAGGTATCAGAGCGCTTTACATGAGGATCAGAGAGTTACAGGATACATAGATATATCAGTTGAATCAGTGAGTTACAGGTTACATAGTTACATCAATTTGAATCAAAGAATCACATAGGGAGGAGAAGGGGGATGGAAGGAGACACGAACGGGGAGACGAGGAAAAACAATGTCAGAAGACCGGCTCGGTAGGGGACGGCCAAGGGGCCAGACTCCTCTATAGCTGTATAGGACAGCTCTACCGGGCATCGGCCAAGGTTGCTCGGGCTCCGCGGTAGGTAAAAACTGTTTTAGTGTCCGCCCAGGGGGCATCATCATAGTTCCTTGAATGGGGAGGGAAAGATACACATATGGGGAGACAAGGAAAAACAATGTCAGATGACGGCTGGGTGGGTGACAGCTAAGGGGCCAGACTGCTCTATAGCTGCATAGGACAGCTCCACCGGGCATCGGCCAATTTACTTATATATCCAAATGCTGTGGACTACATTTTCCAGCAGCATTCACTCTATTGTGCCACTTGCGTATAGGTCAGGGTGCCCAGCCTCACCCATAAGTACTCCCATTGCGGCCACCGCCAGTGTCCTCAAACCTGGCGCCAGTGTCCTTGAACCTGGCGGTGGTCAGACTTTACAAGGGCACCCTCCCTAAGGTAAGATGCTCTTACACAAGATATGCTGTAGTTTTGCACTTGTGACTTGATGTAGCACACTGCTACATGACTGCCCTATTTGCAATTGTTGCTCTCGCTTGCCAATATGACATTGGTTACTGCTACGTGTTGCTCAGGTTTCATTTAATTTTGAGCTGTGCTTCAATTTTCAGTTACTGGTTCACAAAACCATGATGAGCACACTGCTACCTGACAATCCTTTTTGCAATTTACACTCTCAATTTCCAACATTACATTGGTTACCACTTTACTATGACTGTGGCTTATATTTTTAGCTTACTTTCCATTTATTGGTCCATTAATCCCTGAGGAGCATGCTCACCCCGTTGTGCAATGCTCAGCACCTCTCATGGCTCACTATTATTTTGTTTTCTGTGCACTACTTGAGCACTAGGCTCTTTAGATGCCTGGGTACGTTTTGTCTTATTCCATTGCCTATTGCGAGCTTGTATTCCGGTTGCCTCACAGCATATGCTAGTGTTCTTGGACATCTCAGGCCCGCATAGACAACTTTTACTTCTCAACACACATCAGTAAGCCATTATACTTAGTATCACCACCACACCACGTGGGTTATTATACCTTGTCAACCATGACCGTCTGGTCAGCACCATAGCTGGCAAGGTTATCCATCCCACCAGTATAAAATCCTTCTACAAACCAAATTTCACCTTTTAACTTGTTTGTGACCGAGTCTTGACACTGCATGGACTTGGCCAATCCTTTAGAGTATTTTAATCCGCTCTTCCACACCTGACAAACTGCAGCACCTGCTGGTTTCTGCCTCCAGTTCACCAGACAGTGATAGCTGATTTTGTTAGTACCAAGGAGCCTTGTTGTTTAAGCCATGTAATATAAATACCTATATCCCTCCGCTTAGGACAAAGTGCAGTCTTAGTCCCAAGCCAGGGTTTCTCGAGTTGAGGCACAAAACCTGACGATTGCGTATTACCTTACGTGCTTTGTATAAATGCCATGACTATTTATGTTGGACACACTTTTTCTAGGTGGATGCTTGTTCCACTAATTAAGTTGTTGGTAGCACTATGTTGTTAAGTGCTACTAACACTTTCACAATAACTGAGTTATCATTATATCTCCTTACAGGTTGTTATAAAGTGGATCTGTTGTTGAACCATTGGCGACCACTTAATCTGGTTCTATATCTCTCCTTCGTATGCACATTGTTTAAGCAGAAGTGAATCTTTCTAAGGTCCTGATGAATGCCAATACACCTGAGGGTTCTGTTGACAGAAACATGTTGACCAATGACACACAAATGCAGGGTCAACTGACCGCTGCAGTGTATCTTCACTCTTTTTAATCCTTACTCAGGCAGAGAAGGAGAAAGTTATATGCCTTAGTCAGTTTTAATCATCACATATATCACATTTTGTTCATGTTTCGCATGCTCTGCTAGCCTCACCACACTGTTTGTCTCCATAGGGTTTTCTACCTCACACCGAAACATCTGAAGAGCTCACCTTGATTAGAAAGGCAGTTGTAGCCTGCACCCTGATCTGCCCTCACAATGTGAGGAGAATCCTTATGATGAAGTTTGCCACCTGTGGTTTTTGAGGGATTTTGTCCTTAAAACGGAATGGTTTCTGTTTTTCTAGGTTTCTAATTGTCCTTTAGACCCGGGCATTTCTTTGTGTGACTGGTTTACTAGCTTGGAGTGAATACCAACCGGTCTCTAAATATCTCTGGTCCTCCTATTGTGTTTACGTTATTGTAGTTTATCTTAAATATCCCTGAATTGATCTTACTCAGGCTGGTTTACAAGGTACACATTTTTATCTATATCTTTCTTTATTCGGCAAATAAAATGCCATAAAACTACAATAAAACACAATAAAACAATATACACAATTTGAGATTAAGTCCAAATATTTTTTTTGTTGCATTTCACATATATAAAAACAGATTATTCAATCATTATAAATGTTTGCATGTTAGATCAGTTAGCAATAAACAGATTGCCCGGGAAAACCTAAACCCAGCAACTGCGTTTTCTATTTTGTAACTTATTAAAAGTAGTAACTCTTATCTTCATGGTCGTGTGTCATAGAACAAACCATTATTTTTTTCAGTTGTTTA
The DNA here is from genome assembly GCF_964263255.1 of Lissotriton vulgaris. NCBI lineage: Eukaryota > Metazoa > Chordata > Amphibia > Caudata > Salamandridae > Lissotriton > Lissotriton vulgaris. The sequence goes on along the minus strand of NC_141687.1, from coordinate 693,658,792 downwards.
TTTACACAACATGTTTACCAGTGACGTGGTATTATTGGATTTTTGTTTTTATGCATTTGCCATTTTCTTTTTTTTTTCTTATGTTCATTTTGAGGCAATTTCTATAGAATGTTTGAAATGGCTGCAGATCTTAAAACCTTACTGTTTTATTAGATCAAGACAGACTGAAAATGTTAATGAAAAGTATTTCCTTGCAGTGCAAAAAACTGCAAATTTAGTATTTTCGTTCAGTGCACAAGTTATACAATATCTTTTCTTTAAATTTCAAAGTATTTTATTAAGAACAATTTTTACACATACATTTAGCATTGCTTTCACTTCCCGGGGTAACATCACAATCTAGCTTTACATGACATTATACAGGTAAGTTGTCTACATGATCGGATGTCCCCCTTTAGCCTGTCCTACTATGGGGATGATAGAAAGTGGGGGTGGAAGAAAGAGCAGGAAAAGAAAAAGAAAGAGACGAAAAATGCACATGGAGAGCTCTTGCTTGTGGTTCTATCTTGGTCAGCAGGGGCGTGCCCTATGGGCTATCGCCCTTCTTCGGTTCTGTTCACGGGGGATTAAAGTGACCCAAGTACTCGTCGAGTGTTGTCCACATACCCCTTGTTGCTGGTCTCCAGGGTGAGTTACGTAGTGTGATACTGTCTACGCCTCCAAGGTGTGTTATCCAGTTGAGCCACCCCTTGAATATAGCCTTGTGTGTCTCCTTCCATTTGGAGATCACCATTTTAACTACTGAGGTCAGCAGGAGGTCTAGCAGGTCCCTGTCTTGTTTAGACTCTAGGTCAGTGGTTATGAACACCGTGGTGAGGGTGGAGAATTCTGGCTTTATTGTGCATCCCAGCATTTTATTTATAAACGTGAATATCTCCTTCCAGAATTTTTTTACTTTAGGGCAGTGGAAGATGAGGTGGGCTAGGACCCCTTTCTCGTTCTTGCTGTTCCAACACAGGTTGTTTTCCCTGAGACCTAAAGCCGCCAGTCGTGCCAGGGTCCAGTATGTTTTATGTAGAAGCCAGAATTTTGTCTGGGTCAGAACTGGAGTTATCTTGGTCTTTGATGGGGAGGCCCAGAGGGTTTGTAGCTCATGCTCGTTCAGTATGGTGCTGTGATGTTTTTTCCAGTATTCTGCTGGTTTGTCATTGATTTTGGTAGTTCTAGGGCGTAGTAGTTTGTATAGATGAGACACCTGGTGTCCTACTCTATTGATCCTTGTCATATATGGTATAATTGATGGACTATGTTTGGTTAAGTTTGCCTTTGTTATTGCAGTTCTTATTTTTAGGAAGCTATAGAGCTTGATATCTGCCAAGTTGTGTTTCTCTTTTAGCGTGCCAAACGTGGCAGGTTTATCCCCCTCTTCTAGTTGTGCTGGGAATGAGATTTCCAGCTTCTTCCAAGTCCCTATGGCTAGGTGCTTCCCTTTGTATTTGATCTTATTGTTTGCTCATAAGGACTCCCACTTCGAGTCTTTTATACTGTGCTCCATTTGTTTGTCTATTTTGAGCAGGGCCATTTTTGTGTTCTTAAATATTGGGTTACAGGTGTGAGTGTGTTTATTGGCTGTTAGTAGCAGCATTGGGTCTAGGTTGTCTAGGATTTCTCTCTCTATTTGTAGCCATGCCGGTGTGTATTCCTTAGGGGGTGCTAGCCAGTAAGCGCCTTGCTTTGCTATGAATGAGTTTTGATAGGTTCTGTAGTTCGCTAGGTTTTGTCCTCCCAATTCCTTGCTTAGTCTTAGTTTTTTTAGGCTTATCCTAGATCTTTTCTCTCTCAACCCTCTCCATACCAGGATAGTTTTATCAGAGAAACTGCTTGTTTTCTTGAGATAGATTGCTTTTGAGGAACAGGCGACTAAAGTATCTGCTTTGTAACAACTAAGACAGGGTAAAACTGGAAGGCTGTTGATTCTGATGGCATGCCAAGATGACCTCACTTTTGTTTTGATCAGAAGCCATGTAGGTTTCTGGCTGCATAGCTGTAAATATGATATTGGGCCCATGAATCATATTCATTGGAGAAAACGAGTTTGCCACATTAAATGTACATAGGAACATTTCACCGCAACCCTGTTTGAAGAGAAAAATGCATGAAACTCAATTTCTAAAGTTATTAGGAGAATCACTAATTTGCTAAGCAATCTTTATTTTTTACTTTCATGCTGTTATGAATCGACACAACCCAACTCACAGCTTCTTGTGTCTTCTGCTACCTTCCTTCTTTACGTACCACATTTCTATAAACCTATAGCCTCCTGCCCATACTTTCCTTACAGCACCTTCCCACAAAAAACCTGTTTTTTGCTTCCTTTACCACCAGTCATATACAGCCTTTCTGTAAAACATATTGCGTCTCCTGTGTTTCTATTATAAACCATCTCACCTCCCTCTGTTCTAGTGCTTAATTTGTAAAGCATAAGAGTCAGGGCCCAAAGTTTTGCCCAGAAGGCCGCAGGCAGCACTGTTGAATGTTGGTGTGCTGAATACCAAGGCTGTGTAGTCTTGATTCCACCTAATGTCCCTTTAATCCACCACTAGACACTCCCTGCTTCTTTATCTTACTCTTGTAGGTTCTTTTTCATCCGTGCTTTCTCCCTTTGACAAGTTCTTTCCAACTTTCTCTCCCACCTTCCCATTTGTGTGTTTTTCTCTCTCTTGCTCTGGGATAAAATTTGATGAGGAAAAATAGGTGTAGGTCCTCAAAAATGAGCGCATGTGGGCCCGCCAGCAACCACAGGCTCAAACTGTACAGTTCTCCTTTCCCCTTTGCTAAAGGATCACCCCTTCCAATGCTCCCTTCTTCCCTTCCCTGCCTAGATTCCCTTTATTGATCATTCCCACTATGAGAAGAGGAATGTTCATGAAAGCTCCTGAGAATTGCTTTGCATAGACAACAATTAAGAGCACCACAAAATCAATGAGACTTTCCTAGGCCATGGTTTTTGCATGACAACAGAAAAACGAGCAGACACCAGGTGTCTCCAGTTGTACGAGAGCGACAGGGTACAACGGCAGAGTAAATGGAAAGATGCCGGTGTTGGCTAGGGATGGTGGTAAATGCAAGAACGGATTGTGAAAGAAATTATGGTAAAGTAAATGCTTTCCAGTCCAAGAGTTTCAACTTCTGAGCATACATCTGTCCTACATCTGAATGAGGGCAAACCACCTCATTGTCAGACTAAAGCCACATCTTTTCTGAAATCTCCATGCACACACTCATTTACAAAGAAACTACGTTGTGGTGATCTAATTTGAATAGCTGTATTGTACAAAACATTAATTCAAGAGCAAGATAGAGGTGTGAGGTAGAAGGTTAGTTGTTCGGATAAGAACAGTATGTAGTTCTTGTTTGAGTTTAGGCCACGGTTTTAGTAATTATGAAATTAAATGTACCTTATTAAGAGCTCTGGGCAATGTAACCTTCAGCAGCAGGCCATGCATTTTAACACTGCCTGCTGTTAAATCCACTTAAATAGCTGGAAGGGGAACACTCACTTGACATCTGTAAAATAGTGTGCCTCCCTGGTGGAGAACAAGCAAAGTGCACGTGACTGTTTGGCGAGCCCAAGACGGACGACCATACCGTCATGCGCACATAGAATGCGCTCCAACCACTCCTCCCCCTGCTCTGTGAGTAGCCCTGCCCTGGCCCCACAAACTGCCTCAGCAGGCAGAATAAAATAATAATAACATTTTATTTTTCCTTTTTTGTGCTGCTGAAAAGCAGTGGGGTGACACTCCACTGCCTTAGCACAGGAGCCGCCGGTTAGTGAGATATAGAGATTGGATATGGAATTTGGGGTGGGAAATAGAACTAAGTGGAAAAAGGGGAAGTATTACCCACAAAAAATAAAATAGCATAAAAATAGAAATAGCATTATAGTAAAACGTAAGAAGCTTTAAAATCAGAACTTTTTCGGATATATAAAGTGTATTCAACAAGAAATATCTGTGAGTCAAGTGTGAGCTCGATATGAGATGTGTTAAATGTAGTCTATGCTAAGTGCAAGAAGTGACTAAATGTAGTCCATGCTAAGTGCGAGAAGTGATTATTGTTTGGACATGCAGGGTGATAACTGAAGGAAAATGAGCTAACTGGGCAGAGTCTGAGGGATGCTGAAGTGGTGTAAGTTCTGCAAGTGTGCTCCATGACTGTACGTGCTCTGACAGTGTCATTAGACTTTAAGAACTGAGAGCTAACAACGGGGTCTCCAGGGTGGGACTGGCCATAGCGGGCACCAAGCAACCAAGCAATCCCCCGGTGTGCCGCACAGTTGGGGGCCGGTTTTGGGTACCTGGGGGCCGTTTTTGTTACAGGGCCATTTTTCAAAATCGGCCGTGTACCAAAATCGCCCGAAAACCAGCCCCGGCAAAGAACTCAGCGGCACCTCCAACCCCCCCCCCCCCATCAAGTGGGGAGGGGGGGGCCCGGCCGAGCACTTTGACAGGGTCGGTTGTGGTTCCCAGTCCACCCCTGGGGGTCACACATTCGTACCACTAAAGTCTTTCACTCTATAATAATTCTAAAATGTTTTATTCTCCTTACAATACACAGTTTCTGTTTATCTTGCTTATGCCCTTTGCTTTTGTAACAGGCTCGCTAATGGATCTCTACCTTCCCATGCATACTTGACACCATGTAGAGGTGGATGTTGCAAATGATTGCTGACCGTTCACTTTTCTATTTTTTTTATTTACCCTCTGCTTATCTGCTAACTGGGAAAGTGTGAATTCTCTATAGATATTTGATAACTATATGTATTCCCACCTAGGGCGTTTTTTTTCCAAACCACTTTGGAGAGAGTTATCTTCTTAAAAGAGAAGGGCATTTGCTTTAACAGCAAAGAATGTTTGTCAGATTTTTCTCTTCGTGCATACAGAATTTAAAGAATTCCTCAATTCTTATTGCATGACACCTTTAATATCTAAAATAAATTAAATGTATCGCTACATAAATAACTTGATCTTTGTGCCTTTTGTTTGACAATATTCGGGTTCACAATATTTTTGTTCCAATATTTTTATAGTTTACATACAAAGTAGGTAAGCATGATATTTTGGTTCCAAATATATTTTGGCTGTATCTAAGTATCTCATTATTCTTGTCTCTAATATTTTGTGATACAACCTGTGACAGATATCCTGTCCCCCTTATTACAAGTACATTATCTTCTGTGGTACATGTAATAAGACAGATGGAATATCCGTCATGTTTGTGATGGACTACCCCTCCGACAAATTCTAAATCAGGTCCTATGTTATATGTGCACAGACAAATCAGCAATTCAGGAGTTTGTATTAAAATATTCATGAATGAGTTCGTTGTGTTCTCGTCCTGGCTACAAGGGACAAGTGATGCAACTGCTTAAGTCACTTATATTTACAGATGTAGGGAAGCTCTAGTCTTTATAATCACACAGAACATAGGCCACACTAAGGCTGAGCCACCTAATATTTTGTGAGAACACTGTGTGACCCGTACAACAGCCCAGAGCTCCAAAACAGCGTGTTTGTGCATGATGACTGTCTTTAGAAGGTCCATCATCAAGACTGTGTTGTAAGTAAGTGGTGTCTGAAGGCTAATTTCCTAAATCTTGCAATATCCGGGGATATTCAGACTGTCTTTTAGGGATCCCAGATTGAGGCTTCAACACAAATTGGTGAGGAAGGAGGATTATGTATTTCTAATGTTAGAACAAGTTATGGGGTTTCTGTTTCAATTTTATCTTCAGGAACTTCTGTAATTTTTATCAACTTCGTTTCCCATTTTTCTGGATTGCTTCACTGTTTTTTTAGGATAGTATTAACATCTGTTATGTTTATTAATTCTCTAAAGCACATATAAACTGTATACTTAATTTACACAGAGTAGGCCAAGGAAATAGAGAAAATACAAACTTAATGAGAATTGGAGTAGGCTTGTTGGAAAAGGTATTTTATGAACTGAAACTGAAATAGAAAAAGTGCTTCTATCTGTCTCAAAGACAGTGGAAGGGAATTCCATAATCGCGCTGTACCAAAGGAGAAGGCACAACATACCATACCCATATTTTTTGTCTCACTTTAGAGACACAAAACAAAGATGTATTTAAAAAGAGTGATTTTCTAGGTGGCTGATACTAAAAGTGCCCACTAACACCCCGCTGATACCACTATTTTTGGATCTGGATATTAAACGTACTGACCAACATGCAATGCTGAGACCATTATTGCTGTGGGCCAGATTATGGACAACCCCCGAACTGAATGAATACAAAAACGGGTTGAAAGAAGTCATAGATCTTGATAGTCGCAGCAAAATTTACTGGTTAAAGCATGTAAGATCCTGGTTAGTTAAAGTAGGATTAGCCCATTTTTGGAGCGAGCCAGAATCCATGAGTGTGGGTTCAAGAAAAATTGTTAAATTGTCTTTCTGGTCCTATATAAGTTATGATTCTGTATACATAAAAATCCGTGGCCCCTTAACTGACATTTTTTTAATGGTTAAAGATGTGGCACATTTTGAAACATTTTTGGATGAGGTACAGCCGCCACTAGCAAAAACCTTGTATATAAAATACAGATATGGAACATTGAGAACTAAAGCCCTTGAGAAAAGTTGGGTGAAGACAAACAGTGATCTTTGCACTTTATGCTCTAACAATGCAAGGGAAGATGTCTTACATATATTATTTTTCTGCCCCAGTTATGCCAAGTTAAGGAAAAAGTGGATAGTGCCGCTATGTCGCATTATTGGTTCGAATTCACATAAGGAGGCTGGTAGAATCTTAAAAACAGACACCAGTCAAGTAATTGTGTTTGGCATCAGCAGATTTCTTCTTGCTGTTAATTTTATTAGATTAAAAATGAGTCTTTATTTCTAACCATATAACTTGTTGAAGCCCTCTTAAACTAATATTATTATGATCGTTACATATACCATAAGCAAAGGATGACCAAGTACCCAACTTTACGGTTGGGCATACCAACCGTGTATTATTTTTGTATCACTTCATTGTAATTTTTAATTATTATGCCTTGGTGGTTTCAAATGTAATTGTTTTTTAGCTTGTAAATATGCTGATTATTTTTAACTCATTATTTATTCAAAATGTGTGATGATTTTTTTTTACCATAATACCATGACTCAAATAAGATGATGTAGACCGGGATGAATTGAACTGATAAATGTGATGTAATTCGAAGTAGACCCCCCATACCCCACTAGTGTTTTTGAATATTACATAATTGTATTTTAATGAATTTTAATTATATATCTTTTATGATGCATTTGCAACGAAATAAAGATTATTGACTGACTTGACAGGTGACTGATATCTCTAAGAAAGTTTCCTGGAAATATTACTCTCTGAGCCTTAAAGTCATTGCCAGTCTTTCAGAGTGACGTGAACTGCCTCTGCTCTCTGTAATTGCCAGTGAAAGTTCTTACATGCAGGATAAATGACCCCCACCCCCCAAATTGAAGACAAGTACAGCCACTTTGTGTGTAATGTTGCAACTTTGCTAAACAAACATAGGTTTACACACCTACATAAGCACTATTGTCAGATCCTAGCATGAGGCACCTATTGCAGTCCCTGCCTGGATTGTTTTGGGGAAAGCAGGTACTGTCAGTCTTATAGGAAAGTTCATGGCCACCTGAAGACAGAGCCACGCAGTTTCAATTACAATACAGAGAGTATGTTTATATTTGTTTTCATGAAATAGTGAGCCATCTCATTATGCAGGCCTTAAGAAGCTAGAAGCTCGAACAGCAAGGCTATTCAAATCAGATATATGGAGTTATATTTTTGTCTTCCAAGCTAATGTATTTGGTTACCAAAGAAGGATCTATTTTTCTTGATAATCAATTATTTGTGAAATCTACAATGTCATAGACATTACGCTTAATTTGCAGAGACATAAGTTTATGTAAGAGTTCTCACAAACCTCCTTGTAGGGTTTATGTGTTCTCGGTACTTTCAGTAAAGCAGCTGTTCTGGAATTTGACACAGTTAATCATCTAAGTGAATGTAGGAATCACCAATCCCAGACCTAATCTAGCCAAAGTTTAGAGATAGATGCCTCTAAATAGCTCTGAATGGGTTCTCCATCAAGAGATTGCCATTCATGTTTTTGATCCAAATATAGGGACACATGTATCAACATTTGTAATATCGATTACCTAATTGCGATTTTCAACAAATTGCAATTAGTTAATCGCTATTATTAATGTATGAAACTCCAAGAGTTTCATATAGCGATTCATAGGAGGGTCGCAAATCCACCTACCTCATTAATATTAATGAGGTAGGTCGCAATTTGCGACCCCCCAAGGAATCACTAAAATCACGGGGATGGTGGCCTGCTGGGGTCAGCAGACCACCATGTCCGTGATTGCTTTTAAATGAAGCAATCTTTTTTTTTTAATGCAGCCCGTTTTCCTTAAAGGAAAAAAAATGAATAGTTAACTTTTCATTTTTTAACATCTTGAGATATTCCTCTCCTGTGCTGGGCCCTAATAGAAATGGGTGTGGTCATGACGAGCTCAGCTCGTCATGAGCACACAAGCACTGTGCCTCATGACGAGCTTAGCTCGTCATGAGCACCGAAGGGGTTAAGAGCAGGCAAATGTTTTGCTACCGCATTCATGGTCACAAAACATTCATGCATACTGTTATGATTTCAAAATACCGAATCGCAAACCCATTTTGCAAATCGCAAAATAGGGTTTGATACATGTGAAAAGCATTTTTTGCATTTGAAAACGGACGATTCTGAGAATTGGCCCATTTGTGAACGCAAAAATGCTTGATACATGTGGGCCAAAAGTCCCAAACTTTTTAAAGGGGACAGTTTTAATTAAAATGAAATAGTATTCTAACCAAGCCAGAGGGAGAACTGATGAAACCAGTGTCATTTTAGATCTTTGAAATGAAAAAGTCATCTCTTTCATTTGAATATGTTCTCTTTAAATAATTGTTAATCCTGCACTGTTTTTAATGTTATTGATTCTGAGGAGGCACATGAAGCAAGCAGTAGCAGATTATTTAAAAGGTTCACGCAGGATCATCCCAACAGGTCTGGACTTAAACAATAATGTAAAGTTTGAATCAAGAATGAGTTCCTGAAGTTCACATCGGTTTTTGACCTTAGATTGGGTAGTGAGGCAGCCACAGGGCGTTCTAGGACCAGGGCTCCCCGAGGGACAGCTTCTTTCTATCTCCTGTTTCTGCTCATGGCAAGAATTCCATTTTCTACAGGGTAATCAACAAATTGTAAGCCATTTAAGCCAAGAATCTAATAGTGGGAAAAGCTTGCTGATTAGGGCAGGATATCTAGCCCCTAACATGGATTGGCCTAAGGGGGTTTGCCTTTGGTACACTGCCCGTGCAAATGCTCGGTGCTTGTGGACATACGGCCAAGATGGATGGAGCTAAGTGGTAACAAAAGTGCTGCTAGGGGGACATCAAAATCAGGCAGACCAGAGAACAAAGAGCAGGAGTGTGGAGTGTACACATGTAGCCAGCTAACAAAGGTATCTAAAACACAGACTGTTTTCCGTTTACTCTTCTGCTGTGGATGACATAACTGTTTATCTCTCCATGTAGGTTTTTTCAGTAGAGTCTTCGAGTGGTTGATTGAATTTCCTTGTCTTTTTGGATTTAGCACACCTGTATTATGGTCTTAGTGTCAGGAATGTGTGCTCTGTAATAGCTTCAATTCTGTGACCATGGACACATCTTCTGATCCTTGATCATGCACTATGCTTGAGACCATTCATATCAACTTTCGAGCTGATTAAATGCAGATTTATCTTGTACTCTTCCCTAGCATCAAATCTCATTATCCTCTATCTGCTACTATGTTAATACAGTCCCTGGGTTGCCGTTTGCACAAGTGTGCACTTGACACCCAGGAATTTGATAACTTAAAGGATGGGCGGGTGTCTTAGTAGAACAGTTGGAACAATGCATGTTGGCACTTTCAAACAGGAAGGGTAGGTGGGGAATATGCTTCTGAGACATCTTCTAGGCCTCTAACAAGGGCTCTAGCCCCTGCAACGCAGGTGAAGTAGCTTAGTTTTACAATAGTTTGTGAACTTTCTTTTCCTCTCATTTGTAGCAAGGTCTTACTGCTTTTATCCCCTAAGAGTCCATTGATGGATCCTTCTTTGTCTCACCTTGAAAGGCCATAAATAAAGCTGTAGATGCTAATATTGTTTCCCGACTTGATTATAGGAATAGCATGTATTTTGCCCACATGAATGCACTAGCGAGTCATTTTTGGCTTATGTAAGTTGGACTCTACAACCTCACTGCCGGTTGTGCTGAACTGATTCCCAGTTAGCTATCATTGCCGGATTAAAGAACTTTGAATAGACTGTTAGTACCTATATAAGTCAGCCATCTTGTTACAGAAGTAATTGCTTTATACATGCATGCCTATTGACTGTCTTCACCCGCACTATCAATGTTTCTTGATGAAGCTTGAGTTCTAACAACAGACCAGGAGGTCATACTTTCTCAGTTCTCGCCCTGTCTTTATTGAATATTGTTCCCCTACTGCATAAAGCCAACAATAACTTCCTTGTTTTTAAGAAGACATCAAAAACTGGCATTTTAAGGCTCTATTTTCACTGGCATCCTTTTATCCTCATATTCCACTGAGCACGTCTATCCAGTATATTCAAGGTCAAGGAAGCCTACATTGCTGCCACTGTCCACAATAAAAAAGACAGATACTATAAAATTACACTTCTCAGGAAATTTTGTTTAGTTTAACATTGTCCTACTGAAGGATTCTTTGGCGTACAGCCACTTTCCATGCTCACGATAATTGATTCCAGTGGAAGATGTCCCAAAGTTCCACCGTTCAAAGCAATAGTTTCTCCTGTACATCCTCTCTCCTTTGAAGGTATTTGTAATGCAAAAAGATAAATACTGTGAGCTATATTTGAACTTGGAGCACCTACTCCCATCTGCTATAACTACTGATGGAGATCAGGAAGTGGGACCAAAATTTACAGTATTTTCCTAGTCACATCAAATTTGCTACATAAATGGTTCTTTGAGGCAACAACGTTCAAGAGGCTCCATCATTACAATTAAGAGGAATACGTGGGTCTTCAATACTTGGGAAACGCCTCAAACTGCCATACTCATTTTCCTCCACAGGCATCAGCATGTATGTTCCGTATTTCGTGGCCTACGAAAAATATATTTCTCTCCACTTCCAATTAGGTGTTTTTGACACTAATGTGTTTTTCTCACCAGAATGGTTGCATTTGTCTGATGCAACCTCAAAATTGTTGGATGAGGCGAGGTGAACCATCGCCGTAGATGAAATAACTGAAAATAACTGAAAAAAACAAGACGTAAGGCAGGCATGGCCAAACAAAAAGGACGGTGAAATAAAGTAAAAAAACAAGCAGTAGAAGATTGAAGATTGGGAATGGTGCTTAGGAGAAACAGACGCATGCTGTTAAACAAGCTACTCTGCGCGGGACGCTACCGCCTAGATCGAATCGGCAGCCGCTGCCTGACTAACCCAGGCACTCTACTTATACGGAGGAATTTTTAATCGCCCAGCGTGATCCCTTGACTCGCAACCTGTAACGCTCTGCTTCCAGCGATTCAGGCGCCATAACCGGTACCTGAAACTACACTCGTTAAATGTGTACGAGGCTCCGGACCCACTACCTTGTGAAGGACTGACCCCTGGATCCAGTTAGTGTACCTAATTTCCAGCACCCTAATTCAACGCCAACCCTGTCCTGAAGAGGATCCCGAATCATAGAGGATCGAAACGCCGTCGACAACAACAGCGCGATTTCACGGCGCACTACCAATAGGCTTATCACCATCTCAAATTGAACTTGTCTAATTGTATATATTTAATGTGAAAGCCTTTAATTGATTGTTTTTATCACTTTGCGCCGACCACGCTGTCTTTCACTTTCACTTGCGTCGTCACTATCACTGCGTCATCACATTTTCACCAAGTGTTATTTGGGTTGCTTCATGATGTTTTTCATGTACAGTGCTGCCTTTAACTGTGCTTCCCGTGTTTAATGCAATTGGTGATTAACAACCCTCTCACAAAATGTATTGAGACTCCCTGGTGTTCCTTTCTTGCAATACGTACTGTATGCAAAAATCTGAATTGTCTTTATTATTGATACCTAGTGGGACATTGTTTCTTGCTATAAGTTAAACAGTCATTGGCAGAGACAACCAGCTTGATCTTTGTACTGTGTGCTATTGGCTTTCCGGGTGCTTGTATGTGTTCTGAGGAGCGAACGCAGAAAAAAGCATCTGAAAAATGGATGCTATAGAAAATATTTTGTAGCATACATTTTTTTGTTGCTTTAGTTTGCTTGTGCTCCTCAGTGCTGCTAGGCTGCTTACTGACTGTGAAATAGCCGCTAATACATTACAATAAAAGCATAAGCAGGCCCCCAAATAGCCAATAGAAAAATTAGACTGATATTCTTCTGTGGGCTGCCTTATAATGTGACTGACAATGGTGGAAGTTTCTGGAGTTGAAGAAGCCAATGGCAGAAGAAGGCTGACCAAAAACACCTTAATGTATGGACTACTATATGTTTGGAAAGAATAGCATGTCAAACCTAAGGCATGCATGTGTAGAGCAATTGCTTCTGTAACAAAAGATACAAGAAAAGTAATGGGTGAAACTCAGAGGGACTACCTGTGAAAGAGATGTGCTGGTCAGTGACTAAGCAGACATGTCAAAAAGGAAGACACTTAGAACTGCAAAACATCTGCCTATATTCAAATGGTAAAAAGTTATTAACTCATAGTAAATTCTGCTTTAATTCTGATGTTATCAGTCTCCAATCATCAACCTGTTCTAATACATGATAAGAGATGGTGTGGCTGATTCAACATATATGTGATGACATCTTATTATTTGCTACGACTGCTGAAAGGGTCACTTTGTCGTCTAAAACTGGTTCCGTATAGATGCTTTGAGAGAATGTAAAAAGGCTTAATGTAAACATTTCTCTTCTTTTGCTGCTGATGGTTTACTCCAAAATAATTGCATAACGATACAATAGATTATTATTATAAGTACTTATTATTATTATGATGATTGTTATTATTATTTCCATTTGTAAAGCTCAACTGTTACCAAAAAGGTGTCTTGGTGCTAACTGTATTGACATTTAAAAAAGACCCACAATAATAAAAAGTGAAAATGTAACTAAAATTGGAGTAGTTCACCAGAGTCCACAAGTCCACGTCCTCCTAGATTTAGGAAACTAACAGCAGGTTTGAGCTGGCTGACCAGGCTTGGCCTAATGTATAGATTTGTGAACTATATAAAGTCTTAACCTTATTTTTTTAGAACTAGTAATTAATGCAAAGTGTCCAGGGGGTCAGATAAAGAAGACAAAACGGGGGTGGCAAAACGCTAACCTGCCCGCCACCGTTTGAATATGTTCCAGTTGCTTGATATTGTCGCCCCATAACTTAAATAAATTCAAAGATATTAGCAAAGCTGCAGTTGTTAGTTGACATCATTTCCGTTATTGTCGTTACTTCTACACAACCTGATAAAAATATGACGTATTTTTAAAGACTTTTAAAGATTTAAGGCCGTATGTCGATCACCTTCTCAACAGTCAGCCATACATCACTCGTCTCTTGTCATGGAGTTGCTTAGACCTATTCATTTTATACCAAATGCAAATTAACTGCAGTCTGGCAAACATGAGGTCTATGAGAATTTGTTGATCTAGGAGTGTTCATTGTTTTTCTTGTCTGCTTTTATGAACAGATGTATTTTGTCGTTTAACACATGGATGCCTTGTGTATTTATCTCACCCTTTATTAAAGGTTTAAGAAGTTAATATTTTCAGATAAACTTTACTCCTGGAGTGTTTTCATGTGCGCAGACAAAGAAGTATGTTTCTGCCTATGGTCGTCTGATCTCCGCGGTTGTCTTTGTTCCATTTGCTCAGATTTTTCGTTTTTAAATACTATATTCTCCTTTGAAGAGATAAATACTTGTTAAAGCATGCTATTAGGAAAAGCTGATTCATTTAACTTAAAAAACGATGATTGCTTTAATTACACTGTTTAAGGACAAGAAAAGTCCTAGAGCAATTTGAACAAATTGCTCTAGCTGCACACACTGCATAAAAGATCTTAGAAAGGTGTGCGAGGGGTGTAATCATATATCGTGGCTAAGTAGCCTTAAACTGGTTTTTCTGGTTCCTCCTGAATTACTTTGTCATGCTAAAGGTTATAAGCATTCCAAAGCGGAGTGTTTCTGCAGAACTTGCTGTATGGTTAAAAAAGGCCAGTTTTTCTTGTACGATTTGTTTAATGATATCTCTACGCAGCAGCCATTTGTATTTATGAATCAGTACAGACAGTTCACGAAGAAAGCTTTATTAAGTTACATGGGAGTGACCCATAAACAGCGATTTTACGTAAAGACTAAATTAGCTTCGGTCGTTGCCCTCTAAAAGGGCCTTCCATCCTGCTCGTGCTGTGCCCTTTAATGCAGGACAAGCAGCTGAAAGGAATTGAAAGCGCAAGCGTGGATTCAATTGAAAAGGCCTGCTACAAGTTGTAGGAAAATGTGCATATCTATATATTTTTTTTAACTGCTGAATAAGGCAGTGGCCTGCCCTCCTCACCCTCAAGAGGGTGCCACGGTCCTCCCCATACTGCTGGGTTTAACTCATAATTTTGCCCTCATGGCTCAGTGAATGGAGTGCATGGTGGGATCCGAGTCTGGAATTCAACGCACGGGCTATGTATGTATATTCTGTCTAATTTCTGATGTCTTTAGCTGCGCACTCATAGGCATGAAGATACAGTCTGCGCAGTTAGATGATTTTTTTTCCAATTGACATTTATTTCCCAGCCTTATAAGCTCAGCTACAGTCCTTGTGGGCATGAAAACCATGCCCCCTCCTTAATTGCACCCAATTCATAGAAGACTAGATGGAGGACTGAGGAATCACAACTAGACGGAGACTCAGAGACTGTAGCAGTCCACCTAAGACTGCCCTTCCCATTCTAATAAAATTATAATTGGTAAATAAAATACAAATGTTAAGCTAAATCCGGAGTTTATCATATGTAAAACAAAAATGTGTACATTTGTTCTACACCGCATAAAAAGAATGCATTGTTGCTAAGTGTCATCGCAGACCGCACTCTCCCCTCAAAGGATTGCTTTGCATGCAAGCCTCATCCTCTTCATCTTTCTGTTGCACTTCATCTGACTTTTCCTTACTTTGCTCTGTGTTCTACTGGTATACCATACCTCTGTTTGTCAGGTCTCGCCTAGGCAGTGCTTGCGCTGTCTCTTCGAGACATACAGTATCTAGGATAGGTAATATAGAGATCAATGGGAGACCCTGTGACCCTCAGAACCAGGGTAATAGTGCTGTGACCTACAAATGTGTTCTGTCGGGTTGAATCAGATTTTCTTTTCTGAAAATGTTTACTTTTTTAGGAACTGCACACTACAACAAGCATTTACAATGCAACGGTTTCGCCTTCGGAAAAGTTTGAGCTATTGGCATTGTAAATGACAAACTTTTTATTTATGTGTTGGTTTTGAAAACAGATAAATAAATGGCATTCTCATTTACAATGCCAATAGCTTACTCTGTCGCAAATGCAAGACGTATTGCATTTGCACACACACACCCACACAAGAGCCCCCCACACACACACACACAAGAGCCCCCCACACACACCACACAAGAGCCCCCCTTGGTCTTGGTTGGAATCAGACCCTGGCCTTGGGAGTCACTTGATGCTTCATCTTATAGAGATGTGAACCCTGACCTTGGGGCCTGAGTCCTGGCTCTGTGAAGGAGCTGCTGCTTCACCATCTGCTGCTCATTAGTTGCATCGCTGTATTTATGTATTCGGACTAATATTTTGTCGGTTCTCTCTCGCTGTTCAAAAGGGGGTGTCATTTTGCATTGATTGTTGGAGTGATGAACAATTATCTGGGCTATACTGTCACTCAAATCAAACTTTCCAGAGTTCGATAGTAGTTTAAACGGAGCCGCTACGACAACGCGCTACTAGCAGCACAGATGCAGGGAATAATGCACCAAGGAAACCAAAGAACACGAAGTAAACCAGGCAAAATATGTGATGTGTTATGCAAACAAAAATAGCTTCTAGGCAGATTCTAACGTAAATATAATCTAGCGATTCTGGTATTTTAACGCACATCGATGAAAAACGGGTTCCAACGCTAAAGATAATACAGTGTGTTTGCCAAGAAAGAAAAACACTGCATGCGTTCGGCAGATCTGATTCAAAATGATGCTCGTCCTCAAAGAATCATTTTATCGTTAATCGAAGGATAGAAACACCGTTTTCTAAGCACTGACCCCATTAAACAAAAGGCCGCAGAAAACAAGCATTCAGGTTCACACTGGTGATAAAAGGGCGTTTCTTTATACTTTGCACGAGACATATTTTCAAATTCGTCTTCCATGTCTGCCTCCTTGTCTTCATACTATAGCGCCTCTCGAGACGCTATAAGACTTCAGAAAGCCGAGATGCAAAACTTTCGAGATGTTTCTATGCTGGCCATTCCCGACTGACTACTGCGCCGAGAACAATCTATGTGACGTAAACACGAGTTTGCAATAAAACACGTTCACGACAATAAATGACACATTTACTGAAAGATTTAGTTTCCCGCATTTGAAAGCATTTTTAA
Organism: Lissotriton vulgaris; assembly: GCF_964263255.1. Lineage (NCBI taxonomy): Eukaryota > Metazoa > Chordata > Amphibia > Caudata > Salamandridae > Lissotriton > Lissotriton vulgaris. The sequence continues at coordinate 693,642,077 of NC_141687.1, read as the reverse complement.
GGCATGCCTGCAGGCCTTCAGATGACGTCAACATTATCACCTTTTGGTTAAATCCAGTTGTCAGTGGCTGAAGGAAGACCGCAGAGTGTTATGCAGTGTGCCCCCCCCCCACCACCTGTGCACAGTAACTTTTTGAAAACCCTGCAGCTGCGGTGGGCGGGCGGCAACTCACAATTAACGCAGAGAAGGGCACAGGTGCCAAGCTGCGAATTGATGCTGGCCCGGCCGTCTGCGTCACTTCCCCTTACCTGTCGAAAAACAATGCCTGAAATATTGAAGTCTAGAGGGGTGCCATGTTGTGGGGAAACGGAAGGCGAGCGAGCGCACAGCCCCCAGCGCTTCCTCTCTTCAGCCGGTGTCAATACCGGGTGCGGGGTGGAAGGCGATCTCCCCCAGCTTCTGGGCCGAAGACTCACCCTCGCAGGCACGGCCCCCGTCGCAGCTCCCACTGGCCTCCGCTGACGTCGAGGGTTCCCCCGGAGTCAGCCACTCACAGCGCGGCTCCCGGGGCAGATCCTGATGACGCGGCGAGGCTCCAACCAATGGCGGCGCAGCTCACGGGGACAGGCCCACAGCAGCGGCCAATCAGAGTGCGCCTCTGCCGACGAGCCTCCGAAAAGCCACCAATGCGGTCGCAGCCCCTTCGTGCCTCGGCCAAGGTGCCGAGCAGCTGCCGGTTGACCCCCGGGCGGGACGGGATACCACTATTTGTGAGGACACGGGGGGGGGCGGGAGAGGACGAGGGGGGCGGGCGGGAGAGGACGAGGGGGGCGGGAAAGGACACGGACGTCGGGAGGGAGGCGGGAAACGTGGGGACGGCGGGAGGAGGGACACAAGGCAGGACAGCAGCAAGCACGGCCCGGCCGGACCAGACTCGGGGGCGTTCCCGGCGTCTCGTGACGTCGCCAAAGCCAAAGAATCTCGGGAACGCCCCCGTGTCTGGTCCGGCATTGACGGACGCCTCTCTGTTCCAATGGCTAGCCTCCATTTATGGAGCTAGCCAATGAAGCAGAGGGGCGTGTTCAAGTCACCCATACTAGAAACTACAGATTTCTCTGGAGGAGGAGCCTAACGGCTCCGCCCCCCAGCGAAACCTAAAAATCAGTATATGTCTGTTATTCTTTTTTAATCAAGGCAATGATTTCCATATCAAAAAAGATTTTCTTGTTTTTTGTGTGAAATTTTTAACAATTAAATGAGCTGACAAATACAACACAATGATAAATCAAATGATGACAACAACATGAAAATAGTTACTGATGTGACAAATAGTGCAATAAACCATCTAACCCATACACAAACACAACAACAAATACATTCTAATTTTTTGGTTGTAGAGATTCAGGACATGGGATACATATTTACGTCGATGTGTCAACCCAGGTGGCAGTGTGATTAAGGATCATCAAGTAGGGTCCACCTCCTGACACTAAATAACACAAAATAGGGTGAGCCTGCGGACTCCCACGTGCCCCAGGGAGCGCCACCTGCCCGGGGCCAAATATTTTTTGAAAGAATGGAAAAGGGGCTGCCTGGCCTCCCTCCCGGGCCACATTGGGCACCTTGAACCATTACCTCTCCAGGGCCGGCCCTGGAAAGTAAAGAAGTAGTGCCACGTTACGTCAAAATATAGAATGGACAAAATATCGTATGGACATGATATAGTGGTTAAAAATATCGAATTGAAGGTACGTAATATAGATAGTCAAAAAATCGAAGGATATAATATAGGCATTAACCCCTTCCATGCTGATGACGGCCCCCAACCGTCATGCACTACGGTGCACGTGAGCTGATGACGGCTGGGGGCCGTCATAAACCCGCCCACTCGCGATTCTGCCTCACAGGCGCAAAATCGCGGCCGCATGGAAGGGGTTAAAATATATCCAATTTTTATTACTATCGAATTTTGTTAAGTGTTTTGTATGTTAGAATATGTTAAAAGTGTATATTATTTTTGTAATGTATGTTTCATTTTTTTTAACTAATGAATTTTATGTTATTTAATTTTTGCGTAATTTAATTCCGTAGCTGGTTGTGGGTTTATAGGGAAATAGGGTGGGAGGTAATTGAATTATAGTAAATTAAATATTAATTTTTAGGAATTATTACTTATTTGTAATTTAATTTAGCATTTTAGTTCTGTAGCGGGTTGTGGGTTTCTAGGGAAATAGGGTGGAAGTAATTTAATTGTAATTAAGTAAAACAATTTTTATTTATTGGTATTGATTTTTAACTCATTGTTAATTTATTGTTAATTGGTAATAAATGTTTATTCATTAGTAATTAATTTGTATTAATTGATTAATTGATAATTATGTAAAATGTATTAATTTATTTCCCATAGAAGGTTGTGGGTTTATAGGGGAATAGGATGGGAAGTCATTTAACTGTAATTAATTACATATTAAAATTATTTTTGTGTATTGATAATTAATGTACTGTTAATTATTAATTGGTATTTTTTATTATTAAGTAACTTTTGTTATTGACAATTAATTAGTTAATTGTTATGAATAGGTAATTTATTTTTAGTAACTCTTATTTATTTATATTTATAATTGATTAATTATTAAATAATATGTAATTGGTAATTCATTTTAATTACTTTTTTATTGGTATTGATATTTAATTTATTTTTATTAAATATAGTAAATCATTACTTTCCCTACTGTTGCACTCTGGAGTGAGAATAGTAATTTTTACCCCTACGCTATCCAATGCTTTCCCTTCTGTTGCACTCTCTGGAGTGGGAACAGTAAATTTTACCCTCCCGCTATCTAACGCTTTCCCTACTGTTGCACTCTCTGGAGTGGGAATAGTAATTTTTACCCTCCCGCTATCCTCCGCTTTCTCTACTGTTGTACTCTCTGGAGTGGGAATATTAGTTTTTACCCCTACGCTATCCAACCCTTTCCCTACTGTTGCACTCTCTGGAGTAGGAATAGTAATTTTTACCACTATGCTATCCAACGTTTTCCCTACTGTTGCACTCTCTGGAGTGAGAATAGTACATTTTACCCCTACGCTATCCAACGCTTTCCCTACTGTTGCACTCTCTGGAGTGGGAATAGTAAATTTTACGCTCCTGCTATCCAACGCTTGCCCTACTGTTGCACCCTCTGGAGTGGGAATAGTAATTGTTACCCCTAGGCTATCCAATGCTTTCCCTACTGTTGCACTCTCTGGAGTGGGAATAGTCAGTTTAACCCAGACGCTATCCAATGCTTTCCCTACTGGTGCACTCTCTGGTGTGGGAATAGTAATTTTTACCCTCCCGCTATCCAACGCTTTCCCTACTGTTGCGCTCACTGGAGTGGGAATAGTAATTTTTACCATCCCACTATCCAACGCTTTCCCTACTGTTGCACTCACTGGAGTGGTAATAGTAAATGTTACCCTCCCGCTATCCTATGGTATCCTACGGTAAAGATATTGAATATTTTGTATTAATATTATGTCAATATATATGTATATATGTATTAAAAAATAAAAATGTATGTTTCTTTTTTAACTTACATTACTTATTTAATAATTTTAAGGTTAATTTTTAAGTATTTTACGTATGTTTTAGTTAATTATATTTATTATTTCATTAATTTTAAATTACTTTTAAGACATTTTAAAAAATTCGATATTTTGACTAACTATATTTTTTACAACGATATTTTTGATTCGATATTTTTGTACTTACATGTTTGCAGATAGGAATTCGATATGTTTGTATTAGATATTTGGTCCTCGATATTATGTCAGGTTGCTATTTATATGTATATATATGTATATATGTATTAAAAAATTAAAATGTAGGTTTCTTTTTTTAATTTACATTACTTATTTAATAATTTTAAGGTTAATTTTTAAGTATTTTACGTATGTTTTAGTTAATTATATTTATTATTTCATTAATTTTAAATTACTTTTAAGACATTTTAAAAAATTCGATATTTTGACTAACTATATTTTTTACAACGATATTTTTGATTCGATATTTTTGTACTTACATGTTTGCAGATAGGAATTCGATATGTTTGTATTAGATATTTGGTCCTCTATATTATGTCAGGTTGCTATTTTCCTCATCGATATTCTGTCAGTGATCCCATTGGATAAAGGGGAAGGTGCTGTTCCTGTGTGCCTAAGTCACTCACACAGCTACAGACACACATTTAGACATATACTCACACACTCAGGCACTCACACACCCAATCACAGACCCACTCAGACACTGATGCACCTACTCCAAGACCCACTCAAACACTCACACACCCACTCAGTCACACTCACTCAAACACTCATGCAACCACTCACAGATCAAGGCAGCCACTCACACAGCCACTCACAGACCCTTTCAGACACTCAGGGCCCCACTCACAGACACACTCAAACACATACACTCGCTCACAAATCTACTCTGACACACATGCATCCACTGACAGGCCCAGGCAGCCACTCACAAAGTCACTCAGAGACCCGCTCAGAGACTCACACGCCCACTTACAGACTCACTCAGACACTAATGCATCCACTCACAGGCCCACTTAGACACTCATGCACTCATTCACTTACATTCATGGAGGCACTCGCAAACCCACTGAGACATTCTCACCCCCTCTCACAGACCCATTGAGACACTCACTCAGACACTCATGCACCCACTCAGATACCTTCTCATATGCTCATGCACCCCCTCACAGACCAACTCACACACCCACTCACATACCCAGTGAGACACTTATGCAGTCACTCCGTGACCTATACAGACACTCACACCCCCACTCACACACTCATTGAGACACTCATACACTCCCTCACACACTCATGGACTCCCTCACACTCTCAATCTGAAAGGTTACAGTTAGGAAATAAAATGTAAAAAACCTTAGAAATTCACTTAAAAATCAAATGTTACAGGGACGTTATAGTTAGGAAACAACATTAAAAAAATTACAAATTCACTGAAACAAACAAAGGTTACAGGGACATTATTATTAGGAAATATAATTGAAAAAACCTTAGCAATTCACTGAAAAAACCAAAGGTTACAGGAATGTTAAAGTTAAGCTCACATTTCATTCCTACAAAACAAGGGGAATTCAGCAGTTATAGTTAGCTGAGCTAACTATAACGTACAACTATGACTTACAATTGCACTGCCTATGACCTCACATATTACATCACTCATGACATGGTCAGTGACATCACTGAAGACATCTCAAATGACTTCACTGATGACATCATCCACAGACGGATTTACATACCCATTCACACCCCATTCAACCTCTCATTCACCCACTCACAAAGCCATTCAACCACTCTCATACCCAATCACAGACACACACAAGTACTCACACAACCAGGCATGCATCCATAGAGCTACTCACACACCCACTCACTCATACAGCCACTCACTCACCCATACAGCTAGTCACACACCCTCTTATGTACCGATACAGCCACTCACACACCCACTCACTCAGTCATGCAGCCTGTCAATAGAACCACTCATGTACCCATACAATCAGTCCCACACTCATTCACACACCCCCACAACCTCTTACATACCCTTTCACACATCCATACAAGCACTCACACATCTGTTCACTCACCCAGGCATCCATTCACACAGACACTTACTCGACAATACAGTCGGTCACACACCAACTCACTTAAACAAACACCCACTCAAACAGCCCCTCACTAACCCATACAGCAACTTACAGAGCCATCCACACACTCATACAGCCATTCAGTAAACCACTCACTCACCCATACAGTCACTGAAACACCCACTCACTCACCAATACTACCACTCTCTCACCTACTTATACACCAATACAGGCACGGACACACCAATACAGGCACTCAAACACCCACTTATACACACAAATACACACAGTCACACAGCCACACACATAATATATGTTAGAAAAAGTATTACTCATTAGTAGTACACAAAGAGTACTATTTTAACTTTTGTTGTACATTGGTATATATGTTTAACACACAAACTTTCACAAAACACTGACACTTACTGGATGATGTCATCAGTGGTTTCATTAGTGATGTCATTTGAGATGTCATCAGTGATGTCATGAGTGATGTCACTGATCATGTCATGAGAGATGTATTATGTGAAGGCATAAGCAGTGCATTGGGGCGTAAGTTATAGTTAGCTCAGCTAACTATAACGGCTGAATTTCTCTGGTTTTGTACGAGTAAAATGTGAGTCTAACTAGAATGTCCCGGGTGTTTTTTTCAGTGAAATTCCATTATCTGTCTATCTATCTATCTATCTATCTATCTATCTATCTATCTATCTATCTATCTATCTATCTATCTATCTATCTATCTATCTATCTATCTATCTATCTATCTATCTATCTATCTATCTATCTATCTATCTATCTATCTATCTATCTATCTATCTATCTATCTATCTACATGTATATATATTCAAACACAGCTTCCTTTCAAGTTGTGTCTTTTCACTGACTCCTTACAATATGCGAACCCATGAAGATAGAGGCAGCAGAGGCAGGTACAATTTGACAATTCTTGTATCCTTTTTATTTTTTTCAATTTTTAGCACCCATGAACCGATGGTCGAATAATGTGTTATCAAGTGACCTGTGCATTTGGCTACTGTTTCACTTAAAAATTGTCATAATGAACTTTGAACCTCATATGTCTTCCGAATTGTTACCTTTGTGGAGAGAACATATACAATGCTGATTCTTGTAATAGACACAGAAAGTTACCTTAGATGTACATGTAATTCAGCATTAGAGTTCAATCCCCATGGCACCTCTGTGCCTATAAGTATTATCCATCTTGAGTCTGATTTCCGTAGGGCCAGTTCTCGATCACTCCTTTTGGTGCTTTGATTGATCCCATATTAAGGTACACCAGAATTCTCTCCCTCATGGTCTTCCCATAAGCGTGTTGGCCATGCCATAGGGGAATCTCGATTTTGAATTGCCTGGAGATGTTATAAGATCCGCAGCTTCAACTTATTGACAGTCCGCCCCATATATTTCTTCCCACAGCCACATTCCAATGTATATACTACATACAGAGTTTCACATTTAATCCATTGCTTTATGATATATGTTTTTCCACTTTGTGATTGAAACGAGGTTTTATATCGCCCAAAAGAACAGGCTATGCATTTTTACAATGACAAAATCCCTTTTGATATTTGGTCAGCCAATTAGAATTATCATTCATAATGCTTGATGTGAACCCTTTGGTCTAATGGTCACCTGGGGCTGCTATCTTTTATAAGTGATCAGTGGAGCATCTGGCAGTGTCTGGTTCAGTGTCTCATCCAATTTGAGTAATTGCCAGTTACTTTGTAGCATTTTTTTAATATGATGACTTGACTATTTATATTCCATGATGTACCTAATCACTGGTTCCTGTTCCATTGTTCTTGGGGTATATATGTGGTCGTCACTTTATAGTTAGGTTAGAGTTTCCATAAGAAAAGCATTGTTGGTTTGCCACCATTTAACAAATCTACATGAAACTTTCCAAAAAGACTTTTCATATGTCTTGGCTCCTTCATGGAAAGTTTTGCTTTGATCGGTCAAGTGGGGGGCCAATAAAATTGGGAGTCCTTAACACCTTGGGTGCTATGGGGTTTTCCCCTCCTGCGCTGAAAATTCACCTTTTGCATTGTTTGTGACAAAGCCAGCTCATTATAAGCACAGCGCAGGTTACACCCATGACGAGCTGGCTTTGTCATCAGCACTGAAGTGATATTTTCTATGTAAATTCACATAGGAAACATTAGTCCATCATACAGAAATAATGACTAAGTGAATTGCACCAAACTTGGTAAAAAGTTAGAGAACTGCTGAGAAAATTTGCTGTTTGTTATTTGGTGTAAATGTTTTCAGCCATTTTTGAGAAATTAGTGTTTAAAATGGGCATATGTTGGGAATAAAGGGGTCAGAAAAAGTAAGGTATAGCTGGATTATATGTCCTGTACCAAAATATTAAAAAATAGGCAATCCTGGTTGGCTGATGGAGCTTTTTTCCTTGTGTATTATTTTAATACTGGGGTACCAGTGCTGGTAGCACAGTATCACGTAACAGTTCAACATAATCTGACTGGCTGGCTGCAACACAGAAGAAAATGTTACAGGCTCCATTACAAGACTCGATAAAATAATTATTTTGGATGACCAGTACTTTGGTAACAGTACCCAGTATTTTGGTACCAAAAAAACTATTAAATGTATTTTATAAGTGTCTGGTGGTAGAACAGACCTGTAGACAACCACCATTGTGCAGGCACAGGTCACCTCCAGTGTGCATTGCTGAAGGCTGTGCGCGCAAGATGCCCAAGGTGGGTTGGGTGCAAGACCTGGCTGCTGGCCAGGCCCTGTGGCCAACCTGACTTTGCACAGAATAGTTTTTATGCAGTGGAGGTTGGCCGCTTTGCTAAAGTATGGGTGAAGGTTGCTGGAGAAATTTGGGTGAATGTTGAATATGATAAAAAACACAATTAACTGACAAAAAAATAAATTTAAAGTCACTTTATAGTTTGGTGTTGAAAGGAGATATAACTTAACGCTTAAAAACTGAAAAATCACTGACATTTGCCAGGTATAGCTTAGAGAAATAACTGTACTCTTACTCCCCCTGATGTACTGCTTATGATCTTACAAATTACATAACTGATAACTTCTCAAATGAAATCATCCATGACATCACTGATGACATCTTACAATTACTTTGGAAAGATCCTGTAGGGTTAAGGGACTTCAAGAAGTTCAATTTGTCATACATGTCCCGAATATTGCTTCACCAATCAAATAATAATGAACATAATCTTTACCTACATGCTGGACACATAGCATTTCTGTCAGCTTACTCACATTTGGTCGATATTACCCTCTATTTACTGGTATTTACACACCTTACTAACAAAGTGCTTCCAAATACTTCAATGGGATAGCCCACTTGTAAATTCTTGAGCATCCTCCAAAAAAGAGTTTGTTTTCTATACACCTTATGGGCTTCACCCTCTTAAAGACTTCACATGACCTTCAATTTTAAGTCAAGAGGCTGATAGGTATACATTAGCTACTGTTAAAACACTTATAGCTGGGCCTTATGAAGAAACCACCAAAGTTTTGTAAGATACACTTGTTCGACCTAGCTTTTCCAGCGGGTTTATCCCCAGACTTTTTGCTTTTTGGCCTCCTGTTTTGGACCCTGTTTTTGTTGGTTTTATGACTCTGGGCACTTCAACAGTGTTGACCAGTGCTAAAGTCCATATGCTGTCCCTCTAAATTGTATTTATGGATTTGTGAGTCCAGGATTGGCATATTTGATTTACTGGTAACTCTCTAGTACAGTGCACTGTGTGTGCCCAGGGCCTGTAAATCAAAATCTGCCAGTGGGCCTGCAGCACTGATTGTGCCACCCCCATAACTCAGACCTGTCACTGCAGTGTCTGGGCGCAGTTTGGTACTGCCATGTTGACTTGACAGACCATAACCTTCCCTTTTCTTAAATGTAAGAACCCCCTAAGGTAGGCCCAAGGTAGCCCCATGAGCAGGGTGCAGTATATATGAAAGGTAGGACATGCACTGAGGTGTGTGACATGTCCTGATAGTGAAATAGAGTGCATTTTGTTTTACACTATTGAAAGGCTATCTGTCCCATAGGATAGAATGGGAGTTTATTTTAACATCTTATACATATAACTTCCCATTGGGACAAGGTAGAAAGATGGAGTTTAGTATGCCTGAACTCAGGATATAAATATGGATCTTTTAGTAAGGATGATTTTTATATTCTGGGTTTGAAAATCCCTATTTTGGAAAGAGGGTATTTTCTTGCTTAGCCATACAGTGTGCGGCTGCTAGGTTGTATATTGACTGTCTGGCTTTGGAGTGACTGGGTTTGGGGATGTGCATTCTCTCAGGCAGGCACTGTGGGGTTGATGTGTGTCCTGCCTTCCCTGAATGAGTCAGGGCTGGGCTGAATAGACCTGGGCTGCATTTAGAGTAGGGGGAGGAGATGACCTTGCACCTGCATAGGCCTGGTCTGCATTACACAATGCTGTCTCCACCTCCTACCAGGAAGCTGCACCAGAGAGGTCAGAACTGGTTTTGACTAAGCACAGAGCCTCTCTGACACTAGAGAACAAAGAGAAATGGACTGCCCTGAAGATTAGATTACTTTTGGAATTCAGAGGAACCTTTGCCAAGGAGAAGAGCTGGAGCAACTGAGGAGAAGTATTGATTGCCCCTTTGCCCTGTGCTGTCTTGGGGATGGCATGCAGTGGCTGTTCTGCCAAGGAAAGGACAAGGACTTTGCTGTGTGCTGTGTCCAATGCTTGAGGAAGATCTCCAAGGGCTTGAAGTAGATCTTGCCTCCTGATTTGAAGTCTTAGGGACACAAAGACTTCACCCGCAGCTCCCCTGAACTTCCTTGCTGGGAGTTCTGACTTGGCAAGAGGTGGCTGTTGCCATTCTGTGCTAAGCAAACAAATGATGGACAAATGCTGAATGAATCACACATTCACACCCAGTCAAGAGATCTGGGTTAAATCCATCGTTCTTTTACATGTTGCTATTCTGGGCGGTTGTTCCTGCTGTTGGGAGCTGGAAAAGTAATGCAACGATGAGAAGTGCGATGCATCCGCACCTGTTTCCGATGCATCGCCAAATAAACCGACGCAGCGCCTTCCAGCGGCAGAAGAAATCGCTGCACGCCGCATCAAGTGCACGATCTATGAAATCCGAGATTACCGCACTGATTCCGACGCAGGTCCTGCTGTGCGGCTGCAAGAACCAACGCATCGTGGGACCGCGGCTGAAGAAACCAATGCAAGCGCCGTTGCCGCATCGAGAACCTACGCATCTCCGATCCTCACACATCGCACTGGGACCCCAAGTCTACATCAATGCTAGGGCCACAGTAAGAAACCGACGCATCACCTACCCTTCAGTAAGGAACCGATGCATTACCTTCCCTGGATGTAAGGAACCGATGCATCACCTTCCTTGCGGCTGTTTTTGTTTATGATTTTGACTCATCCACTGTACTTTGTGTTGAAAGTGTCCCATCTTTGTATGTGTGCACAAATGCTTTACACACAGCCTCTGAAATAAGCCTGTCTGCTCGTGCCAAGCTACCAAAGGGAGTGATCAGGGATTATTTTAGAAGTGTATCCCCTTTACCCTGACTAGGAAGAAGGGTCCCTACTTGGACAACAGTGCACACCATTGCCAACTAGAGACCCCCGTTTTAACAGCACTACACACATTCTCTGGGATTAGCAGAATGGCATTCAACCTTTGACACTACAGCCATGCTTACAAACACAGTGTGAGCTAAACTGTCTCTAAGTGGGTCACCCTTTCATTCTGCATTAGTCAACAATCTGTAATGCCTCCAAATCTGCAGCAAAATTATATAAATAAAGATCCACACCGTATAAACATCCCTTATACATAGAACTTGTCTATTACAGTGTCATACAAATATTTAACCTGATCACATGGCCAGATATGGGGAGAGGATATAGATTTATGGCTAGAGCGGTCGACGTCGAAGCTGGGGCACCAGGTTCGAGTCTCAGCAACAACGCTCAACATCCGGTATTCTGGGCAAATCACTTAATCTCCCTGTGCCTTACAAAAATGAATGTGTCCTTGTGTAATGAAACTGATGCTATGTAAGGCACCCAATATCTTTGGGTCTAGTTTGGGCTATTTAAAACAAAAAACAAAAAATATATATCAATTGCTGATGATATATTGTGAACAGTTTCTTTGACTTTTCTCACATTTTTGTGACAAGCTTTGGCTTTAAGCCATGCCCTTCTTTGAAACATGCCTCTACGACCCACATCAGGTGTGCTCAGCCTTTATCTCATTTAACGACTGCTTCTCCCCAAAAGGTTAATGGTTGGTAAACTGTAAACAAACTGTGCCCCTTTTAACTTTCACAGAGCACAGCTACAGTTGCCTCCAGTTATTATGCAATGTCCCTTATATGCACCCACATGTGTTCACACAGCTATACTATACTCTATATGACGGTAAGGCCTTTTACTATCAACTTCCTTTTTTAAAAAGATATATGGGTTTATGGGGTAATGTAAATAGTATTATCATGGATGATGTTATCAGTAATTATATCAGTGATGTCAGCAATTAAGTGCTTTGAGATGTCATCAATTATGTCATTTAACATGTCATGAGTGATGTAATATGTGAGGTCGTCATAAGTAGTGCATTACAGGGCTCGAGTTACAGTTATTTCAATGAACTATATATTCACTAATGTCAGTGTATTTTCCAGCTTTTAAACATTAGTTTTATCTTATTTCAACAATTAACTATAACGTTGTATTAACTGCTGTTTTGTTGTTGAATATGTGTATATATATATATATATATATATATATATATATATATATATATATATATATATATATATACGGCTCCAATTGCCAAATCTCAACCACCGCAGCACCAAAACGAAGAGTGCGTTGTCGCCAAGGACTGACTCGACCAAGTCCTTAATGTATAAAACACTCCTCTACACGCAGGCACAGGAAGACGACGCCATGTTCGGCTGCTAGTTCCGAACAAGCGAAACGCGTCCCAGCAGCCGACTTGTGCAATAAACTTTTGAAAAAGCAGAACATGGCGTCGTCTCCCTGTGCCTGCGTGTAGAGGAGTGTTTTATATATATATATATATATATATATATATATATATATATATATATATATATATATATATATATATATATCTGGACCAACAAAATAAGTACTGTAATGTACATTTTAATTGAGGCTGGACAATATTCCCTATAGTTTTGGGAATATATATATATTCCCACAACTATAGGGAATATTGATTCCCACAACTATAGGGAATATTGTCCAGCCTCAATTAAAATGTACATTACAGTACTTATTTTGTTGGTCCAGATAACCAAGGACATTGTCCCTACCCATCCTCTAGCCTTACACTCCTAAAGGCTGTGTAAAATACATCATGCAGTCACACACTGCAATGATAACTAGCTACTGCATCTCAGGGCTCCGTTTCTGCGTTTTCAATTACGTGTCTTATTAAAATGAATAAAATAAAAATGTATGAGGCTTAATAGACCTGCAGGGTATTTGTGTGTAATGGTTAGAGTTTTATATTAACTCTTGATGCTCTAAATTTAAAGTTTTAATGAAAGAAGATGGGGTGAGTTCTTGATACTTTTCTTTGGAACTGTGAAGCCAGGCACAGTTAATTTATTTGTGCTGCCGGTGTAGGCGTATACCAGCTAATGCAGTGTAAGAGCTTTTATCTGCACGTCTGTAATGAAGAGGGTCAGGTTTGGCAAAGAGACAAGGATTAATGATGACTCATTCTCCCTGAACTGTAAAATGTGTTTTTAGAAAATGATGAAACATCAAGTAACACAAAAATATTTGATATATACACTCAGCTTACCTTTGGTTTATTCGTACGTCTGCTGTGATACTGAAAACTGTTTTCCTTTTAAGGCAAACAAAAGGCATTTGCTTTTCTGGTGTTGGCAAAGACTGGAGGGAGGAAGAGTTTACAAGAAAGTGTTTTGTAATGCTGCGTTGCCTTAATCGCTGCAAATCTATTTTAATGTTAAAATGTGGTTGACATGAAACTTATGTGTAACCAAACCGGATTTGTCAATTATATGTTTTGTATGTGTTTCAAGTGATTTTTTGACCCTTTTCTGTTTTAAATGATTAATGTACAATCCTTAGCAAAGTTACAATACTACTCGAAGGGAAACTGCAGGCTCATATATGTAGGTCTGGGCTATGGACTTTAGCTTAAAGGTTTCCAAAAATGACACTTATAAAAATGTATACATTTGGGTCAGCCCTCTTCGTCCATGTATTTGTTTAAGAGTCACTTTCATCCTCTACAGCTTAAGAGAAAGTGCAATGGGTCAGTCTGCTTCAGCTATTGGCTCTCTTCACTGTGACTGCCTTTTTGCTTGTTCTCGTCCACCTAAAAAGTAGCTAGTGGTGGTGGGTCAATTTCAGCTTTCATTTGTGATTTAATTTCATATTTCTTTTTCGTTTATTTTTGCAACGGGTCTTTGTACTAACTACTCAGAGGCAGGGAGTAGACTTATTTGAGTTAGTTAATTGGTAGCTACGCGGTTCAGGAGCAAGACTGCTCCCACAGCAAAAAATTTAAATTTATTATTGCAAAACATTTGCAGGCCCCAGAATGTTTCTGTTTTTTTACTTTTAAACTTTCCATGTCTGTTGCATGTTTGCAAATCAAATAAATACATTACTAATTTGCAGGTTTTCCATGGATAGGCCTATTGGCTGTACTAATGCTTGTTTGAATTTGCTTTGAGCCTCCCTTTACGTCTCGTACCTATCAGCCAGTCTAACTGGGAGAACATTTGGGCTCAGAAATGGGTGTCCTGGAGAGGGTGAGGTATTTACTGCACCTAGTAAATATCTACACTGCAGGGTGAAGTATTTAGTGAGTGTGGTTATTACCTCCTATTTCAAGCTTTTAAAAATTCAGTGCTCACTGCATCGAATTTTACATGTATCTGCTTTTAAGCGGCATTTCTTTCCAGAAAATGTGGTCAAGTTTAACCTCCCAAACTTTATCCGAGGAAAATTGTGGAGGTGTAGTAATCACTGCAGAACCCGCAGTGGCAATATGTGTGGTAACAGGAGTTACTGTGCATATCGGAATGTAATGTCCTACTTGTAATTGGGCAGCGACGGCTCGTGGAGGGAGTTACGGTGGGGCAGGAGGAGGGGGAGGGGCAGGGTGGAGGTTGCTAAAAACCGGCATATGGATAATTGCAGGTAAGTAAACAATTTAATTAATAAAACGAATTTCGTAGCTCGCACTGCATTGCATTTTGCGATGCAAGGCGCACTACGAAATTCGTTTTATTAATTAAATTGTTTACTTACCTGCAATTATCCATATGCCGGTTTTTAGCAACCTCCACCCTGCCCCTCCCCCTCCCCACCCTCCTGCCCCACCAGAACTCCCTCCACGAGCCGTCGCTGTAATTGGGGTCCTTTGAGGGAATCCCACTTGGAATTTGATAGGTTGTATCTCAAGCCACTCATCCACCCGCTCTATCCATTGGGGAATAGACCATCAGACCCAGCACCTTTCTGACATTGCCCTTGTTTAAGAAATCAGTCGATTTACTTAATTCTTTTTTATCACTTAACTCTGCTGCCTTTCTGCCCATTCTGAGCATCATGCAACAGTAGAAAGCAATAGTGCTACAGTTGGGGAGTAGGCAAGAGTTTGCGGTGAGCAATAAGAACATTATCACTTTGTGACAATGGTCAGAATAGACTAATATTTGTACAGGAGATGACCGGTTAGTAGGTTAACTATAGTTACCACTGTGACGGATTTATTGTTGGGCTGCAAATCTTTACTAATTTTTCAATAGCGACCCAAAAACTAAAGCTCCAGCCTGGACGATGATGAGGTTCACTGTTGAAAAGAGGTAGATCTCCACCATCCAACCTATCTATACTAATATAATAAAGAGAGCGCCCAAACCTTTGAGGCAGGTAATCTCAGGAACCACAGCACCAATCACAACACCCAATACAGCGTTGGAAAGGGCAGTTGCAGCAGAAGGACATAGGCTATGCAGACTCCCACCATATACATTTAAAAGGTAAAAGAACCGTGCCAGGAAAGTAGTCCCTTGTGGGCGTGTCTGCGTTGTGCTGGGGGCGTGTGCTGGGGGCGTGTGGTACGTTCCGTCCTTCATGCCATGTCTCATATGGTGTGCTAATCCCACCCTGCTCCCTTTAAATACCCCTGCACCCCATAATCATAACCCACCCTTACTCCTTAAAATACCCCAACACCCTTAAACACTAACCCATCTTAACCCTATAAATATACCCTGTACCCCAAAACCCAAACCTATCCCTAAACCCTAAAAATACCCCTGTACCCCAAACCCCAAACCTAGCCCTGAACCCTGTAAATACCCCTGTACCCCAAAACTCAAACCTACCCCTGAACCCTATAATACCCCTTTACCCCAAAACCCAAACCTAGTCCTGAACCCTTAAAATGCCCCTGTACCCCAAAACCCAAACCTAGCCCTGAACCCTAAAAATACCCCTATACCCCAAAACCCAAACCTAGCCCTGAACCCTAAAAATACCCCTGTACCCCAAAACCCATACCTATCCCTAAACCCTAAAACTACCCCTGTACCCCATAACCCAAAACTATATCTGAACCCTTAAAATACCCAAACACCCCAAAACATATACCTCAGTACCCCAAAACATATACCCATACTTACCTTATCAAAACATTTTAAAAAACATGCTTTTACCATTCATTCATTTACAACGAATTTCGTTGTAAATGTATGCGTGGTAAAAGCATATAAAATTTAATCCCATCCGTTATAATGGCATTGCGGAGTCATGGTACTTTCGTAATGAAAGTATGCGGAGTGATTGTTTGCGGAAAGAAAGTTGCGGAATAATGGGTGTTTACCCTCCCCCGGTAAGTACATTGGTGGCACGGCGGCCCACATCTCCAGCAACATACTCATATTTTTTCACCACCCATTTGAAAAATGCACAGGTCTCTCTCATTGATGGCCAGCACGACATACACTTTTAGACACACCTCCCGCCACAAGTTCTAGAATTGCGAACTTTAGAGCTGGGGATCTACGTTCGAATCTCGGCATCAGCTCAACATCCTGTGATTCCAGGCAAATCGCTTTGTCTCTCCGTGTCTACCACAAATGAATGTGTTCTTCTGTAATGTAAATTGTTCTCATGCCATGTTGTCGAGTTCGCGCTATATAATATTGCAAGGAAAAATAAAGTAGGGAAACTCGAGTTCACACACTACTGAACGCGCACTCTTAAGTGCATCAGCAGTGCACTGTTAATCGGAGCGTTTCACAGGCCTGTCACAGATAAGAAATGCTATCAAAACGAAATCCTACAAAACAATATACTACTGGCCAGCAGTAATTCATACCAGGACAACGTCGGGACGGGCTGCTATTAGAACATTGGAAAGTTGGGAAGTCCATTGAAAACAACAGAGTGCAATGTGCTTCTAATGGCAGGTAGAAGACTGGAGCTCCTACATTCTAATATTGTCCTTCACAACTGTTGCTGTGAACAAAGGCCTCACGGAGAACGAAGGTGATTTAAATCCCCTCTGGTTTCATTAAGCCTTTTTTTATTTGTTTAAACATTCCATCCTCTAATGGTGGAATGTTCTAAAGGTCTTATAGCCCTCCTTAGTGTGGTTATACCATCATTAAAGTCCAGCTTCCTTGATAAAGACCTACTCCTTCGGCTCAGGCTTTTAAAGCTGGAGTGGGCCTTTAATAGCTATTAGAACATTGGAATGTTGGGAGCTCCATTGCAGACAATGGAGTGCTCCCTGCTTCTACGGCCGGTAAAGGCTGGCAGAGCAACATTCCAAAGGTCTACAAAGGTTTCTCGAAGTTCGAGGGGATTTATATCCCCTCGAGCTTCGAGAACCCTTTCTTTAATTTATTACAACATTCTGCCCTCTAGTGGCAGAATGTTCTAATAGCCTTATAGCCCTTCGTAGCAGGGCTATACGGCTATTAAAGTCCCGCTGTTTCATTAAAGTCCCTCGCCTTCGGCTCGGGCCTTTAACGATTCAGCGGGCCTTTAATAGCCGGTATAGCCCGCTACGGCAGGCTATAAGGCTATATTAGAGCATTGGAATGTTGGTAGCTCCATTGAAAACAATGGATTGCTCCGGGCTTATAATGGCTGGTATAAGCCCGGAGCTCCAACATTCCAATGTTTCTTTGTTGAACAAAGGCTTCAGGGAACTTGAGGGGATTTCAATCCCCTCGAGTTCGCTGAAGGCTTTGCTTTATTTGTTAGAACATTCTTGCTCTAGTGGCAGAATGTTCTAATAGCTATATAGCCCTTCTTATCAGGGCTATACCGGCTATTAAAGTCCTGCTGCCTTGTTAAAGTCTCTTGCTTTTGGCTCAGGCCTTTATCTCTGCAGCAGGCCTATGATAGCCGGTATAGCCCGCTACGGCGGGCTATAAGGCTATAGTATAGAAGGCTATAGTAAAAGTCTGTGGCATCATCTACAAACTGGAAAAACTGAGCACTCAGCCATGTCTGGCCTGCAAAATTGAGATCTCTGGTGCTCAGTGTAGCACTTGCACCAGAAGCTTCAGTGAGCTTAAGACCAAACAATGGAGAAAAGAGAATATAGGTCACTAAGTCTTTTTGATATGCTGCTAGGAACTGGTACTCTCTGCCAAGATCTGGCAAGCTCTTGTGCTGCTGTTCTATACGACTGATATACAGACTGTTCTATGGGACTGATATACAGACTCTTTAAGCATTATCTCTACATGTGCCTGGTAGTGAGTGATGCCTTCAGCATGTGTAACTTGAACATGGAGGCCAAGTACCACCTAGAATGAACACCAGATTTAACAAACGTGAAACATTTTGTAGCGTTTACTTAAGAATGGTGTTTGTCTGTTTTAAACCCCTTGTTCCAGAGATAAGGAGTTTTTGCGTTTCGTAAAACGTACACAAGAAATGATGTGAGAGACTGAATATTATTTTATTTTAAATGACTTCCAAAGATGGCTTGAATGGGTTCCGATGAGGTTTTAATGAAATAAATGTAGTCAGCACTGCAAAAGGGTGAACTTTGACCCTTTTCGCTTAGCGACAGCGGATTTCTCCTCCAGGGTTCTGACGAGCGTGTTGCAGGAAATCAATAGTTGAAAGCAGAAAAGCTCAGGCCAACTCAAATGGACAATTTGCTGCATGATGTCATTGTAGCATTGGAGATGTCATTATAATTTTACAATGTTTTAATTCCAGAATTGTGTTCGCTACGTATTTTGATGTCCGGTGATTCATATGTTTTGATACTTTCTCTATAAATTTAGCTAATATTAGTGGGGTATTCGTGATCTTTTCATCTTGTGAGGTTGTGATATAAGCGTATTTTAGTGACTTTTTCTTCCTAGGGTGTGAAATAATCATCATCCTTTAAATGAATTCCAAGTGGTGTTTCATTTTAAGAACAATTCAAAAATATGACAGTGAAGAGACAATAGAGACAGTCATCCATGATGTTTATTAGGTCTGCCCTGAAGGGAGTCTCATTAATCAGCTTCATTCAATGTTTAAGACTACTGATCTCACCCGAAGCTCACATCAATTGACTGGAAATCCTGAAAAGCAACGTGTGCAGCACTGTTATCTGGTGCACAACTCCCTCCTGCACTTAGCATGTGAGGCAGATAGTGTGAGGTTTGCAGTCTGTTTTGAAAGCTGTGCCAAGCACATGGTACCAAGAGGTGCATTCACAAAGGCATCCTGAAGTCCATAACGTTGTACTCCTATAGTACTCCTCTGCACGTGTACAGGCCTTTGTGAATTGGCCCCAAAACATCTAAAAAGGCAATTAAACGTGAATTCTTGTGGCATATGCATATGGGTTTAGTACAAAGGCATGTAAGAGATTGTAAAAGAGTGCTCCTGTAGTACTGGTTACTGTACCCATAAATGCTTCTGTGGATCACCCCCCATGAGTCCCCATATTAAACGCATAACGAAAAAGTCTCACCTGTAGCCTTCTCCTAATTCCCATAGCATATGGTTAACCATTGATTAATTTATAAATGCAAATACGGCTACACTTTAGATTTCAGAGTCTTGTGGAAATTTCAGTTTAAGAATATGCGGGTACAACTGTATCGAAGCGATGTGGGCTACTTCCATGTTCAGGCTGATTTCAGGATTTTTGCTTTACTTTTGAGAGGAGACGTGGAGAATATGTGAGTGAGTTGGGCCCTGACTTCCAGGATTATGTGAGTATTTAGACAATGAAACCGGTTCACCGCTAACAATGGACTCATATGCTCTGTGACAGCTGCTTCCGACCTCAGCATACCCACAATATACCAGTGTTCTTTTGAACCTCAACACCAGTCCATGGTGCACTAGCACCGTCTTCAACAAGGTGATCCCTAGTAAGGAAGTGTTGGCATAACATAAACTAGACCAAGACCCACTTTTCATTACAAATGAAATTGCTACCTCAGCTGATCTCCACCTGGGGAAAGCAGCTCCACCTGCCGCTCTACTCTCCCACAGTTGACTGCTGCATCAGACCCCTCTGTGCACCCAGTTGGCAAGGCTGCTGCATTGACTTTGCATTGGCCACTAAGATGAAGGAAAAGGATGGAAGAGGAAGACCTGGTATTATTCTTATGTTTTCTTAATGGTGTTCCAGATTTATGCCCTTGCTTTTAAGCTAGTGGGCTGGTGTAGATTTATACCCACAATGCCAACACTTTTTTAGTTGGAGGATATAAACCTATCAGTTGGAGTCTCAAAAGTAAAGTTGTTGGACATGTCAATATGTTTCAATTTATATCACCCTAATATTCCCAAATAACAAACCACACCAGATTTTCTAGCCTCCTCCAGCCAGGCTTTCCTGTACCTAGAGGAGAGTCAACCATCACCAAAGCCATGCACTCTTCTACGTCTACAAACATTGGGCCTGATTTTGATTTTGACAGACATGGTACTCTGCCACAAACATGACTGATTGTTAGATCTGCCAAACCCATGGTCTGGCAAATCATTTTAGAGCCAGGTCAGAAAGGTGGTGGTCCACCTGGTAACACAGTTGGAAACCCTACACTGACGACTGCCTGACAGAGTCAGGGGCTGTCAGTGTAGATGCAGCAGACTGTCCATCCAATTTAGAGCGGATAGCGTGATGTATTTTTTCAGATTGGGCAGCCAGGGGAACTCTGGTGATACAGAATAAATAAATTAAAAAAACAAACTCCTACATCCTGGGTGAAAACACCCAGAGTGCCAGGACCATTCTTTTTTTGTTTTTTAAAAACAAACTTCCACTTTTGGAGCTTGTTTTTGAAAAACGAAAATGTTTTCTGATTGGTCACCAGAAGCATGATGGCTGCTCAGCATACTTTCAGTGGCATCAGTGGCTGTGGCTGCAAGGCTGGTGGAGATTTCTAAGTGGGTTGTAGCCCAACCATTATGGTGGAGATAATTACCTCTACCAGCGTAATGGATGAAGGGCCACTCACCTGGCTTAAAATCACACCCATAGTGCTTTAATTTCTACTGTCAGTTCAGACAGCTCTACCATTAATCGTTTTGCTGTTGATATTTAGGAAAAAGTAAGATTGAGTTGGGTACTAATAATAAAAGCAAGTTTTCAAATTCCTAGAAATTATTCAGATTGTGCTGTGTGCTGCTAAATCAAGTATTACTAATATCATCATTATTTTAAAAAGACATTGATATTTTTCCTCATAAAAAAATATGAATCTAAATGTACATGGTGATGCTGTGTTATTTACCTCAATAAGGCAAACATGCTGATAAAATATATTTCTAATAATCAGGGACCTTTGCTATTGTAACATTGTTACAATAACTGCACCATCATATAAAACGCAAAGGCTCGAATCTGTACACCTGTACAGGGTCAGACTGGTAAGTCCGGGAAGCAGGCAATCCCCCAGAAGGCTGGATGGGGTGGGGGCCGGTTTTGGGACAGGGGGCCTGTTCTTTTGTTTGGGCCAATTTGGCGTGTCGGACCGACTGCGTGAGTCAGAGACAGTGACATTAAGGACAACCAGGCCCAGCCAGCTGGCTAGGCCTGGTTGTGGCTGGGCCTGGTTGTGCTTAATTCCTCTCTTCCTATTATTCCCTCTCTTTCTGTCTTTCTCCTCACTTACTGAAAACCGGAAACGGTTCACAACCTCTCTTTCCTTCTTTCCTTTAGTTGCTTCCCTGTGAAATGGATCCAAAAAAGAAAAACACTCTTGGGAAATGCCCTTTTTCTGACATTTTTCTATTCCAAAGTGCAGCCTCGGAATCGAGAGAAATAAAAGTTTTTAAACATAAAAAATAAATACACAACAAAATAAAGCAAGACTCAGTGGTTGCACAGTGGCCAGATTGGTTTTAATCACATCCAAACACATTAGGCTCACTTTACAGACTTTGCAGAGAAGCGCTCCTTTTGTAGGTGAAACCCACCTGACCTGACCATGATGACGTTCGTATAGTCATAGACGCGCACAACGCGAAAATGTCTCCGCCTCCGTGTCTGAGCGCCAGGGTTATAAAGTTAGTTTTACCTTAGGATGGGGGTCTCTGCTTCCTGGTGACGCTCATCATGACATGCGCATTGGGGCTCGCAAATTGAAAAGTGCGTGTGACTCTGAGGCAGGCATCTCAGAGGCCAGAGACAGGACTGGGAAAGAGAGGCCCGCAGGTGAGTATTTAATTATGACTGGACGCCAGCCGTTTAAATTGCATGCAATGCAAATGCAATCCAGTATAGCGTTTATGCCGCCCCAAGCCATGCTGGAGGGGATGAGACCGGCACAGGCATCCGGTTGACACAAACAGTGTCATTGTTGTGGCTTGCCGTGTTTTGTTATGCTGGCTTTGTAACAGGTTAGCATGGCCCTACCTTCAGAGCATAATGAAAGGACTGCTTGGCAAAGAGGTGTTCAGTTATAAAGGGATGTGCGCCACATCAATATATTCAATGTATGCAAAATTTCACCCATATTAATGAATTCAAAAAAAGTTTTGTATATGTTTTCATTTATTTTAATGATTTGCATAGTGCTGACATGACGCCTTTATATCTCTCTGCAGCCAGGGGACCAGCGCAGGCCCTGGCGGTGGTGTCGTTCCACCTTTAAGGGCCTCCAGTTCAGCCTCCATACTGAGAATGTGTGTGAGGTATGAGAGTTTCAGTCGCCCCTCAGCTCATTTTGCTGGGGGAGGAGTGTTTGCCTCACACCACTATCTGCAGCTAGGTCTGTGTGATGAGTATCTGTAGCGCTACCAAGAACCACGTGATGCCTCCTAGGCGCTTGGCTAGTGAGGAGAATAGGTCCTGCGGTATGGGGGAGTGCTGAGTGAGTGAGATAGCATCCTTCCTTTTTTAGCAGGCCAGTGTGTGACTAGAGATTTGCGATTTACCACCTCAGCAACTTACAACTGTTTCGCAGTTTGTCTGCTGATACTTCTAGCCTGCGTTCATAGGAGGAAAATCTAAACTACACAAGCAGCTCGTGTTCTTCTTGTCTATTTGATATTGCATTCTGGTAGCTGCAGTCCTGTATTTGTAAAAATAAAATCAAAATAACAATGTGCATTGTTTTATATCATGCATGTACATTGAATAAAGCATTCTGATACTTGGAGTCCTGCATTTGTAAAATGAAAATAACATGTACAGTGTGTTTTATGCTATAATTGACCTAGGATACATTTTGATACTTGTAGTCCTTCATTTTTGAAACGAAAACCAGCAGAACATGTACTCGGTGTGTACTATATAATACATGTTGGAGGAAGATTGGATTCTGATACGTGTACTCCTGCATTTATAAAATGAAAATCAAAGCAACATGTATAGTTTGTATTATTGTTGCATATCTGTGCTTGATAGATTTCACTCGGGTACTTACAGAACCAGAATGAAACTCAAAATTACATTAATTTTTTTATATCATACCTTCTCATGGGATACTGCTTTATGGTACTTGAATTCCTGCGTTTATAAAATGAAAATCAAAACTGCATGTACAGTGCGCATTGTTGTATATAGGACTTCTGCAAGGCAGAGTGCATTCTGGTTCTTGCAGTCCTGTATTTATTTATATATTTGTGTTCTGTTATGGTATTTTAAAGCAAAGCATTTATAATGATAATTCAAACCACAGATGACGCTTGTATTGTGTCCTCCCACGTCTGTGTGTGGGAAACTGTTTTCCTTCGTATGTTTAGCACGGACATGGTGCTGGCCATGATTGACTTGTATGTAGTTTGTGCAGATTAGGTGCTGGGGGTTATGTGTGTCTCAGTGGTTTACCATACTAGGAACCCTGCATGCCCCACGATGAAGAGAAGGTGGGATTGAGTTTGTGCTCACACACCTAGGCCAGCAAACCTTGTGACCGAAGATGCTTGGAATGGGTGCTGCGACAGGTGTACCCACATGTTAAGGGGTGCTTACACATGCAAGGGCAGTCTGATGTGTGTACCACTATGGAATAACTGCTGGTTCAGGGGCACACTGCTGCTGGAGGGGGATGGGAAAGAAAGTTGGTGGTACCAGGAAAAGCCACTTGGTAACTGGCATCATGTCAGCAGTACCCTGTAGACCCAAGTATGTGGGCACACATACAGAGACTAGGTGTAGTGAGTGGTAGCTAATGAGGAGGCAAAAAAACGTTGTCAAAAACATTTATAGTCTTCATTTTTCTCACCACTGGTTAATGAAATTGTGATTCCCTTTGAAAAACAGACTACAAAGTGAATCCTGACCAGCGTGTGATGCTTTCACCCCATCGTGACCTTTTAGCCTCAGCACTTTGCATGAAAATCTAGACCTTGTCCCTTAACTGGAAAAACAAAACTACATGTCCAAGAATGCAAGGCAATGTCTGGGAAACAAAAGTAGCGCCTATTGTCATGGCATGTGGTCTTCTGGCAGCACTGCACCACTGCAGCCACCACAAGCACCCAGCCCAGGAGAGACCATGGCACAAATATGACGCCTTTAATTATTCTCTGGCTCAAGGGCATTGTGATGGAATCATCCATTATACCTATGACCTGGCTCAGTTGTACATGGATGACGTGATAAATTATTGGAATTGACTCATTCGTTGAAGACATGGTGATGTCATCAGTGTGGTTTAGGAGAGAAAATGTGTTGAAAAATGCTTAGTTTTGGCCTTTCTGTCTCCAAACTTTTCTTGGGGGAAGAACCCCCCCCCCCAAACTTTCTCTAGTAGTGGTTTCTCACTGCGCTTGCTCTTTACACACCATGCGGGGGCTGGTCTCACTTTTACTTTTTTCTCTCTGATTCACTACTTGTCTATTTTTGGTGCTCTCTGAAAGAATGTCTATGGGCACATATGGCAGGGTGGGTAACCTGATGTCCTTTAACCCCTTCCGTGCTGATGACAGAACGGTTCCGTCATCAGCTACGGGTGAGCTGTGCTGATGACGGAACCGTTCCGTCATGACTCCGCCCGCGCAAGGCGGAGTCAGCACAGGCGGAAAATACGCCCCGCACGGAAGGGGTTAAGGTCATCATCTACTATTTACTGTGCTTTGAAAGTTGATACAATTGAATATGTAATGAAAAATGAGCTGTAAAATTCACCATTTTGGTCTGTCTTTTTCCAAAATTTACTTGGGGGGGGGAACCCCCCAAAATCTCCCTAACAGTGGTCGGGCTTGCTCGCTGCGCTCGCTTTCTACGCACCAGACAGGGGCTGGACAGGCAAAATTTGCCAGGGCTACTTTCAGTTCCCAGTCCGGCCCTGCACCTTTACCACCCTCAAAGAAGAGGTGATAAATGTGCAATGTTTTTGTTTAAGGATTGAGTGTTGCGGGGCGGGGAATGGGCTGAGCAGGTGAAGGGAGATCGTTATCTGCTCCCCTCATACTACCTTAGAACAAGAGTCAGTCGTCCGCCACAGCTATCTAGAGCCACTCAGCTCCATTATTAAGTCTGGGTCCAGTGTCGCCAGTCCCAGAATAACTGGTCCTGGAATCTGCGGACTAGAACTTTCTAGGGATGTTACAATGGCCCTAAAGCTATGCCCCCTGCATATTCCACCAGGCCACTCGCAATGGAGGACCTAAACGTTTGAAAGTGAAGGTGGCCATCCTCTATCAGGTTATTCATATAATGGTATTTGTTGTTACTGTGAGCCAATTTTATTTTTTATCATCTGCATTTCAGATATATTTATTCAGGGTTATGAGCAGTGGCTTAACGCTAAATGATGGGGCCTCCGTGCAGAATGTGATGAGGGGTGAGCGGTCCCCTGAGTCTCCAATATCTCACAGATATTCATTGATCCAGGGCTGAACAGGGCCCCTCTTAAAGGGTTGGGGACACCCCTCCACAGCATGGGCTGCAAGGGTCCATTTCACCCCTCTGGTTGTAAGCGGACCTGTTGATTTCATTGCTGGACTCCGCATGCTTTCTTACAGCAATCTCATTCTAATGAAATCATAATGGTATTAATTATTACTTTCATTTGATAGATGTCTCATCTGGAGTACCTCAGATGCACCATTGAACACAGTAAGACCAATGCGCCAGTGGTCCTGATGCAGGGTAAAAGGCAGCCTAACTGAATCACATGATTGGATGGCCGATATCTGAGACTATGATTGGCCTTGCATCTGCTTGTCTTCACATCTTCCGCCTTATGCCCCTTGGGGTGCACCTTTTACCCTTAGACAATGATCCTCCTCTATTGACAAAACCTGAGTCAGGTGTCCTTTAAGTGTGAAACTCACCCCATAGTACAAGGCAACTTCCATTTCCCATAGGTACGTGCCAGCGGAGCGATGCTAATTCGTCTTCAGAGACACATCTTTGGCTTTATTTTCAGCACCAGGAGTACATGATGCAAGACCTTGAATATGTATGCTACTTTAATTGAAATACAATTTTTATAGCAAGTTATAAAAAAAATGTATTAGTCAATAACACTTGACCTCCTTTCCCGTGATTTTAACACTTCATGGGTCACCTCATTCACAGATTCTGTAAACAGTAGAACTTCAGTGCGGCCAGCCTGTAATTACAGGAAAATTGATCGGATAGGAAAAAATCCTTTTTATTTGTATAGGTGTGTGTCTGTAAATACCTACTTCATAAAGCACATCTTTCCTTGGAAGCCAGCGCACAAATTTGGCATTGAACACAGATGCGTATAGTAGGATTGTAATACAAATGTAATGATTGCACAGGATAATACAAAGTGCTTCCAGAGACCTGCATTCATAGCAAGGTGGTGGGGTTACGCATTTTGTAATGAGATGCGGTATGGAGGAAAGCATGAACGAGAGGTACTTAGAAGATATAGCGGCTGGCAACTCCCTGCATCCTTTTTGATCACACTGTTGGAGTTATGAGAGAGGCAAGGTTGCTGTCCCGCCTCACCCCACAGCTCTACTGCACATTTTAGCAGTTTGTGTGTTGGTGAGGCAGGGGTGGGTTCCATGCCTCCTGTCAAATGTAACCACTTTCATTTTAATCAATCTGTTTGGCACCAGAAGATCTTGCATGTCCGTCTTGATCTTTCAGAATTAGCTTCCCATGGAAGCTAGGGTAATGTTCAACAAGCATTGGCAAAGCCAGTAGGTCTTTGTGATCTATTAACTTTGCTGATTTTTTTTAGCCTTGTAATCTATTAACTTTGCTGATTTTTTGTAGCCTTGCTGTGCAGCATGGAAGGAGTTTTAAAAAATGATAAAAAATCTTTTGTTGCACCCAACCACATAATTTTTGTAGCAAACGCACCACACATGATTGCCTATAGAATGACGCAGCCGCTTGGGCAGGGAGAAGCACACATCAACAGAAAATAACAAGGAGTGCAGGAAGAGAGACTTTACACAAGGGAGACATCTGGAAAACATATGCATGCCCATGGAGTGCTCGGCATTCAAGAAAACAGCAGTGCTTGAAAAGCAAGCAGTGAAAGCATAGAAACCAACTAATAAAAGAAAAGGTAAAGAGGATGTGCTCCATGGACGAGTCACACACAAGATTGACAAGCTGGAACACAAATCAGAAGCAGGCAAACAAGAATAGTAGGAAAAACAACCAATGGTAAACAACAAGCGAGCTCCAAGCCTCCCTTTGTTACTATGTCCTGCAAAAGACAGCGCATGTGCTGTCTAGTAGGTTATACCTAATTTACCAGTTACCCCTTCAAAGCATGATGTGTCAAATCAGCTTTTCAAATTCCTTAATGGAATCAATCTCCATGTTAAAAGCAATGGCTGTTGCAGTTTCTTCCTTTTTTTTAATATCGGATAAATGTAGATAAAATGTTTTTCTTATGTGAAATATAACTTAGCGATTCTTCAAGAAATACAAACGAGAGTTTGAAATTAAGGCAGAAAATGTTGCTGTGAAGGCAACGTTCTCTTTAAATTGAAAATGTAACAGCTTAAAATGTCTTCCGGGATCCCACAAGGTCAGAGGGATTCTAATTTCTGTGAAAAAATACCCCTATCAGAGAACTAACATTGCAATTGTGTTTTTCACTTTCACTTTCACTTCCTGGAGAAAGGCCTCTGAGTACTGGGTGTCCGCAGTCAGAAGACGTGCCTGTGCACACCCGGTAAACTGCTGCTGACTCGAACTGACTGTGAACAAGCGCCTATGCAGAGCTTCCATCGGCTTCCTGCGTTGTTCTTTCGGCACAAGTGTGCCATCATGCCGGCAGTTCACCTGTGTCTAGGTGGCGATCTCGTATTGAAGGAGATTTTTTGTTTCTGTGTTCCTGTCCCTTCGTGTGCCTGTTTTTAAAGGAAGGTCTTTCAAAAGGTAGGCGGTTTGGAATCATGCAGGCTGCCTGCAGTATGTGTTTTGGTGTCCTGTGGCAGAGCATTTGTGGGTTAAAGTCGTCAGCATTATCTTATGGGTGCTTTTTAGGTCAAGCCTAGCGCAGCGCACATGCGCTACTCTAGGAAATCGGCCTCTTGGAATCACTTCAGTTTCTGTACAAGCTTGTGTGTGTGTGGTGCTCACACGCTATTGGCCTTTGCGTCTGGCTTTAGCATGCAATTGGCCAAAGGCGTGTGCTTTTCGGGCAATATCTACTCCCAGAGCTTTTTTCTCTCGGGAGCAAGCAGCGGCGCGCCAGGGCCATCTGTTTTGGGTCAGGTTTCCTTGCCGCTTTCATTAGAAGGCGCATCCCCTCCACCCCGGCCAAAGGGACACAACCCACCTCCACAAGAGTGCGCTTTCACAGGCACGCTTGTTTATGAAGGTTCCTTGCATCCACAATGCCCACTTTCCTTTTCGTTTTAATGACAGAAATTAAGACCTTTAAGCTAATGTACATTCATAATTGAACCAAACCCCTGTATGCTTTGACGGGGAGGGCTTTCTCACTTTGCTAGATAATTTTTTCGAAAGCTTTCAGGAAGGTAGTTTTTATTACATGATTTTTAAAGTAAAATGCATAAAGTGCCAACTGCATTTAGGATTTATAAGCGGTGTTTCTTCAGTTGTGTATAAAAAACGGACTTCGCTGCTTTGCATAATTACTAGCTTCTGAATGTAGTTTTTATCTTTTGCTCCATTTCAGAAGGAAATTCTGAATTGCAGAATGATTTTTAAAGTATCTGCTGATAAATCTTTGATTTGGGGGCATGGAAGGCACTGTGGTCACAGAGCACAAATAAAACCAGCATATGACTTCTTTTGGAAGAATGAGAACAGTTTGTCTTTGTCAAAATCAAAACCCCATTCCTGGGACCATTGCCCAGGCATGCTTCTAAATATTGCAGTGTAGCTTAAGCTCAGCTCTCCCTTTTGCGCTGTGAAATTTGTTATCCCCTTGTTTCTTTTCGCCGCCCTATATTTACTTCTGCTCACCTTGCTTACTTTGTTTCTCCATTTCTCTTTTGCCTTTTATTCCTTCGTTTGTCTTTCGCTAGCCTTCGTTCTCTCTGTTCTCTTGTACTCTTTTGGCTGTATCCATTTCCGTCACTCGGTCCCTTTCTTTTCCTCCCCTCTTTCTTCCTCTGTCTCACCTTATTTTTCTCTGCCTCCTGCCCTCTCCCTTCCCCATCCCTATCGCTATCAGTGTCAGTGTCCTTCGTCCTGTGTACGCATGTGCTGCATGGCTAAACACTTAAAAGGTCCCAAAGGCGAGACCTATTGGCTATGCCAATGCTTGTTTGTGAATTGTGACAGTTCTTTGCGCAAACATCATTGGTGCCAGCTTTTGGGGTTAGTAACAGGTCTCTGAACAGCCTCGCATACATCAATTGGTTGCAGGAAAGAACAAATACCTACCTTAAACAAGACTGCAGAGTACAAATGGAACACTCGGCATCATTAACCACAAAAAAAAACATCCCCCAACGTATTGCAACCATTTTACGTTTCCGGATTGTGATGGTCTCTAGGCTGAGATGCTGCTACTTCCCTGCCTGAGAGGCTCCAAGTCCCTGACGTCATTACTCATATGCTAGATAGCCAGCGTAGGCGTACCATTGAAGATGGTTCTACGTCTGCAGCCATTTACTTTGGCACTACGTTACAAGGTAGATAGGTTATTTCCACATTACCTTTACCAGGTACTCGAGAATGTCCCTTGACCTAGTGTTTTGAGGGTGGCGGTTGTGAATGTCCATTCGTAGACCCAACGGGGCTCACTCCTTTGTTTTCGGGATCGGGGAGGACCTATTCACCGTGAATTCACTGGGTCTCACCCCCCACCCACGCTTGTATCACCCCCAGTTTTGTGACTTATGCTTTTGTCCTCTCTTATAGTGAAGCCCTTACTTTTGGCTCCACCTCATGGTCTATACTCTGGACCCTTTACATTGGTTAGAAATACCCACTTCCCTTTGCCAGCCGGAACGGAAGTTAACTGGCAGGGTGGTGAGATACCTCTCTTTTCATCCCATTTTCCTTACGTTTTTCTTGAGGAGACTCTGACCCACTCCTGATTTTCTTTTTTCCTAATTTTGTCATTTCCCATAGATTATCAATACTTTCCTTTTGTCATAAGGTAGGACTACACATGTATACGCTGTTAATTTCACTCCACGCTAGTACTCCTAGCTGAGTTGCGTCTTCTAACCATGGGGCTTGGTCGCAGAGCATGCAGGGACTCTGTCTGTGTATAGTCTTCACCCTGCGCGCACGGGGCCTTTTCCTTCCCCTTTCGTGCTTCACTCATTTCTGTTTTGAGTACTCACTTTCACTATAATCTCTGGCAAGCGCCGGGATACCTCCTAGGAGGTAGCTGTTCGCCCTCTACAAATGACAGTATTATTATTATTATTATTATTATTATTATTATTATTATTATTCATACATGATACTAGGCCATCCTGACTTTCGGGCCATCTTATGGGCGCTGAGACTTTCCCGCCCTTTTCTCTTTCTTTTTCTTTCAGTTCTACTCTCCTTCTTATCTCCCGCTCTCCCTCCTGATGTCTACATTGAACTCTATGTCTTTCTTTCTCTTATATCTTTCACATTCACTATTCCTATGTCTCGGGTCAATAAACATTATTCTGTTGGAATATATTATTTCACCTGTGTTCACTAGTATTCCTGACCATCCTCGAGGGGTCTAGTACTTGACATGTGGATGCTTTTGATCATAAACACTGGGTATTATGTCACGTAGGGTGCTCACTCGCCAGGCACTTGCTGCCTTGTACATAATGTTATGACCATTATTGGTGCGCATTGTCTGAGACATTTCTGTTGTACATCCTTGCAGCCCTCAAGAAGTCTTGGGGTACTTCCCCAGATGAGTGTTGGCTGGGCAACTGTTCAGGATTAAAAAGAAGAACAAACAATACTCCTGAGTGTTCATCATGATTTATAATGCATTTCTGTAACATTGTATCTCTAGTCTGTGATCAAAGTTCAAAGTTCAAAGTTTATTATGTTTTGGCTCTCATCGAGGGCCACATAAAAGACGTACAACAGATTCAAAACAATTACAAATTCAGTCAAAATATTCCAAGTACATATGTCATTCAAGTCCATAAATCATTCATTAAAGTAAGCACTGAAAAGAGCTGGCACCGAAACTAAATAACATTAATAAATATCTAAAAATCTTTTAAAAAATTTAAAAATATAGAAGCAGAACATTTCATTTGGGGGCCAATATAAGGATTGTACAAAGATATTTACATTAGATATACCTAAGCGAAGGCAGATAGGTTTTAGCCATTTAAGGCGCAAAGTGCGAAGTGCAGGGCAGATCAACAGAACGTGCATACAGTCCTGTATACTTGCATTACAAAAATTGCACATGTTAGATGAACCATGCCATTTGGAGAGAAGTACATTTAATGGCAATAGGTCATAACGAAGAAGGAACCAGAATCTTCTAATGCCATGGGGTAAGTTCCATAAAACATAGTTTAGTGCTTTTTTGGCAACATATGAGTTAAGGAGAAGATCACAACCCCCTTTTCCTTGTATTACGTTCTTATCAGTTAGAAAGCATAGTTCCCACGATGCCTGTTTTAACAGGGTTTTTAGTTGTAATTGAGAGTGCAGGAACAGGGTACTTTCATCTAACCTCAGAAGAGTCACAGCTCTTCTGAAGTTCTTTACAAGTAGTGAAAACTCTTTAAAGTTGCCTAATAATTCACTTTTCAGTAAGGCTCTCATTGTCCCCGGTTCTGCTCTGGCGAGAGAGGCCACCCATCGTACCAAGGCACATAGACCCTGCACCCAGCTACCCCTTAGCCCAAACTCGAGTCTGCATGCTGCTAAAGAGCAGTTAGTGTTTAGGGAAGACAGAGATCTCAAAAGTTTCCCTTCAATTTTATTGCAGAAATCCCAGAGTTTTAGTTCCATAAGTTCAATACCATAAAGAAGGGTAGCGGGGATCTTAGCCCTATATACTTCAAGCAAACAGGCGAAGTGTCTTTTGCCAGTTGCTGAGTAGAGCGAGTTTAAGCCTTTACCATGTGCTAGGGCCTTTCGGGAGCAGTGTTCAATGTGAGGCCTCTCGCTCAGGTTAGCCGCGATGATTTTTCCCAGAAAGGTGTAAGTTTTAACGACCTCCAATTTTTGGCCGCCGATGTGCCACCCGAAGTTTTCCGAGCGGCACTTCTTTTTCCCCCCTATGCACATGATTTTACTTTTGGTTATGTTAATCCTCATAGAGTGGGAAACTGCAAAGGCATGAAGAGCTTGCAACCTATTTGCCAGGCCTTTAGGTGTTAGATCAAGAAGGAGAATGTCGTCAGCGTACATCAAACAAGAAATAGAGCCCCCCCCTATCACTGGAGCAATACCCTCACAGACAGAAACAGCGGCAGGTAAATCCTGCGTATATAGGGAGAACAAAAGGGGCGCCAGAAGGCAGCCCTGTTTTAGGCCGTTTAGGGAAGGAATACGGTCAGAGAGACCCCTTTCACCCCCCTGCAACACCCTACACCATGTTTCCGTATGTAATGTACGGACAAGATCTAACAAGTACGGGGGTACTCCAAGAGAAGATAATTTTCTCCACAGCGTTCTACGATCCACTCTATCGAACGCCGTGGAGAAATCAATGAAGGCTGCATAAACAAATCCCCCTCTTACTTTCGTATACTTGTCCGATATCACATGCAGGGTGGTTAAATTATCTAAAGTGCCATGTTCCCTACGGAATCCCGTTTGTTCGAGTGGTAAAATATTGTTCTCGTCAACCCAGTCGGAAAGTAGATTTAGGAGACATTTCGCAAAGATCTTGCCGACTGAGTCGAGGAGAGCAATCAGGCGATAATTACTAGGGATATCCCTTGCACCCTTCTTAAAGATGGGGACCAGGATACTACCCCTCCAAGATGCTGGTACCTTTTTCGACTCAAAACAGGCTTTGAATAGAGGATGAAGAATTTTACTCCATAGGAGAGGCTCCTGCTTCAGGACTGTCATGGGGAGTTCGTCCGGGCCCATTGCACCGGACGAGCGCATATTCTTTATGGCCGCTGCTATTGTTTCCTCTGTAGGATAGTTAATTTCTCCTTCAGAGATTACATCAGGGAAGTTAGTATCCACTATAATGCCGTTCCCCCCATAAAGCTCCCAAATGTAGGAAGACCAGACATCTTCGGCAATAGGAATTGAACAAGGGGTTAATCTATTGCCACATCCCTTCCCGATTATGGACCAAAATTCACGGATCTTGCCATGCACTACTGCTTCCCTTAGGTTAATCCATACTAAGTCTTCCTTCTCTTTTTTTATTTTCGCCTTCAATCTAACTCTCTTTCTTTTTAACCTAGATACTTCTTTTTCCCGTTCCCCAGATCTACTTAAAAATTGAGCTCGTACTAATTTATTTATTTCTTTATTTAGTGTACTCATAGCACTGGGCACGTATACCCGCTTCGAAGGACAACTAGCTATTTTAACATCCAGGATAATGGTCCGCATGAAGTTTTCAAAACTGGCGATTTCTATACCATACCAAGCATTCAGGTCTGCTATAGTTTTACACAAAATAGTATGCACCCCAGTAATTGCAGATGGGTTCCAAAAGCATCTACCAGAGGAAGCATGAAAGGCTGTATCTTTACTATTAATAGACCATGATGCCGTACTAGGTGGTTTTAAGGAAATAGCCAGGAGGATTATATTGTGATCACTCAATGTCGTGGGAACTATAATAAGGTCCAGGATGCGCGGGAATATATCATAATCCGATATCGCATAATCGATTATGGAGGGCTTACAATGAGAATTATGCGTAAATTTCGCAGGTACGTCAGAGGGGAATCTCCCATTTAAAATAAGCCCCTCGACTGTCGATAATTCCTCAAGAAGAATCTTCCCTCTTTTGCTAGTTGCAATTTTATCTGGGAAGACTGATTGTGGGATGAAGTGCGCCTCTTCTTTGGCTTTATTTCTAAAAAGGTTCATACTGGAGTTAGATATTTTACAATTTAAATCGCCCACTAATATGACTTGTGGAGAAGGAGTTCTGTTTTTAATGAGGCCAATATATTGAAAAACCTGCTTCAATACAGAATTAAAACACTCTTCTGGAGGAATATAAGCATTAATAATAACAACGGACGTCATCTTAGGAAGAGTGGTAAGATTTGCTATGGATATGGCTTGAAAGAGGTTACTAGGGTCAATATACTGAGTAAATTTCCAGTTCACTTTATTTGATAGCAGGCACGCGATTCCTCCTTTAGCATGGCCTTTCTTGGAAGCAACAGCCGGAACTTCCAACACAAAGTAGTCATTTGTAACATCAATTTTATTGGTGCACCAGGTTTCTTGAATACAAATCACGTTTGCACCCAACGTGAATAGTAACTCGAATTTCTCTGGGCTACTGTGTATCCCGGCTGCGTTCCATGAAATGATTTTCAATTGGTTATTAAAGATGCTGAAATAATTTAGGATTATCTGTGTAGGATTATCTAGTCTGTGAAAAGTTATGATACAGAGAAATTGCTCTGCAGATACTGTTGACGTGTGCACAGGCTCGTTGTGACAACTTAATGATGATCTAATGGGCAGTAACGAATTTGGAAGTAAAAAAAAAATGTTCATCTGCTTTAGCTGGTACACTAATTTATGGGTCTGTACATTATGTGCTGCAGTGCACAAATCAGTTTCATAAATGATTTTAAATCACAGCATCGGTTTGGCTAAAAACGCTACAAAATTACCATAAAATAACTGAAGCACAACACACGTTGTCTGAGTTTATATGCTAAACAAGAGCAGCAGGGTCAGCATAGACCCCACATGCTAGGCTCGCTATATATTTAATAAGCCTGCCTACCAATTAAATGAAAATGGTGGTAAGGGATATCAGAAAATTTCAGGAGTTCTTGACTTGAACTTGGGGCGCTCTATTGCATTTTTCATTGGCAACCCCCTTTCTTTGAGTATACCTACTGTGTTGCAGTGAAGTTGTTGATTTTAGGGGCAGGTACTGAAGTGGCTGAGCCCCAAAATATTATAAAATGATGAGTATGTCAGAGCTGAAAGATATTTGAGAACAACAGCAGTCTCACAGAGCATTGTCTTTGATCAAGTTTGGGCTGCGTGTTAAGTTTTTGATGTTATATTGTTGAAATTAATAAACTGATATGCCTTCCAGGAGTGCACATAGCTTCTCAGCCCTCAAGCAGAGTATTTAACCTTAATTCGACCCATATTTTCTGGGCGATTTAGCCACTTCCAGCTTTAACTCCTAAACATATTAAACAAGTGAATTTCTGTGGAACGTGGAGTCTTGACCAGCTATTTCATGCTACCGGCTCATCTTCACACCTGTGACAGGATGGTGGAGTTGCTAACTAGCTTCGCCTTAACCTGACCCTTTTTGTGGAAAACGCTGCAGAACTGAATTTTCTCGTCGAGTCGTTGATTTCATGCAATTTTATATTCAGCAGATTGCTTCTCTGCCCCTTGTTCACAACACACAATAAACCAAACTTTGTCGTAGCTACTTTTCAGGGTTTGGAGTTTCTTAAAGTGAACCGAAGCAAAGCAAACGTAAAAGTGAATGGAAAGGGGTCGTATTGGCCGCAGTCATGGGTACTAGTCAGGGCTTAATTTGTAAAAACATAAGTGCCAGGGCCTTCGTCAGGAGGACACTACAGCGTGCACTACCCATTGCCAGTGCCAGCGCTGCCAATGACAGCACCAACACAACTACTAACCATTACAAGTGAGACTTTTCAGACTGTTTGAGGTTCTCACAATTATAAGAGTGACTTGGCTGGTATTATTTGTTTTTATTGTATGTTGGAGTGTCGGTGCGAGCACTGGAATCCACCACGCTCAAATCAAGCACTGATACTAGTGTCCAAGGAAAGACATGTGAATGGTTATTGGTGGCAGTAGTCCACGATGCTCAGAGAAGGGCGGATATAGAACAGAAAGGTTGGCGTATCTGTAATTAATAAATGCTATGCAGCAAATCCACGCTTGCCTAGCAGATTTTACAGAGGCTGGATGGGCACATGTTCAGAAACCTCAATGCAGGCGATTGTCCAGAGCATTTAAAGAGCAAGTGGGAATGCAGTATTATCCCACACACTACTTAACCAATGCATAATTAGGCAGTTTGAAAATGTGTCTGTTTTGGAAG
Source organism: Lissotriton vulgaris (assembly GCF_964263255.1). Classification (NCBI taxonomy): domain Eukaryota; kingdom Metazoa; phylum Chordata; class Amphibia; order Caudata; family Salamandridae; genus Lissotriton; species Lissotriton vulgaris. The sequence continues at coordinate 693,605,324 of NC_141687.1, read as the reverse complement.
AGGAGCACAGTGGTAGGCCTGTCCCTGCAGTATTCACCAGAGGCATGACAGTCAGTGCTTTGCCTTGATGTAATATGGATGAATAAAAGTCATCAAGTCGTCTTTCTATTTAACAAGTCGTCAATCAGATGGATGCTTGGCATGCTTCAAGTTTATATCATCCAACAATTCAGAGTATCGGTTAATTATTTTATTTACACGAACCAAGACGTGCCTAACAGATGATGTAAGCACATACAGTAGTTTGATGGGATAGGCAGTTTGGATAACATAAACCAGCGTGGGTGACGAAGGAGTGTTTAGAGAGACTGCAATGAGAAAACATCAAACCCAGAGAATGGTAGAGTTTCATGGAACAATTTTGATACAGTATGTTTCCTTCCTCCTAATACACCCTCAGTGGCGAGGTCAACATTTGTGGTTCTGAATTTTAAGGGAAGTACAATTAAAGTTAAGCATTATATTATTCATTTCGAAGGTATATTGCGTGGACTGTTAGTGCTACAGTGATTCAGGTGCTTGCGCTCCTACATGCAACATCGTTTTTGTAGGTAAAGGAGGCAATCTCTGTCAAACTTTGCAGACCTATTATTTTTTTCCACATTAGATGATGATGCAAAGTTTTGAGGTGATTAGAAAAGGGAGGGAAAATATAAAAGGGACTCCAAAAGATGTTTTACCACCAATGCCTTTTCCATACACATTTTAGGAAGACATAGCAGCAAAATGGCTGAATGGATTTGTATGAAGTTTGGCAGAAATATACATTATGGTGTGTGAAGGGGTCCTTTTTCTCATTTGATAACATTTGGTTCAGTAGTTTTTAACTATAAAGGACAAAAGCGTAGTGATATATTGGGCCACGGTATTTTGCTGTATACTATGGTACATAGCGATGAAAAAAATTTCAAAACACCATATTATTGGTTAATGAAAGCCATCAAAAAAAAAAAAGGCAACCATATTGTTTAGACCACACTTTGGCTGTCTTCTGGGTTAAGCCATGAGATATAAGTTTTTATAATGACCTTGACTGCTACCTCCTAACTACCTAGGAAGTACTGTGGTACCTATTGAGATAAAAAAACAATGACAAAGGACACAGACCGGGTTTGGGATGAGAGAGATTGAAGATAGAGTATAAATTGATGGAGGTGTAGAGTGATGGTAGGACAAAGTAAAGCTTTCAAGAGAGTAATTACTTCCCCTTGTGCAATAGGACTAAAATAATAAATAGATAGATACAAGATTACATAGTAAGGTAATATATGTGCAACAAATATAATGTATTGAGTTTTGTGTGTTTTGTAGTGAGAGGAGATCTTGATGTAGTGGTTTTCTGTGAAGGATTTGTATGTGCAGTACTGCTGGTAAGTGGTATTTGAATAGTACAGGGGTGGTGGTGTGTTTTGGAGAAAAGTATGAGGTAGATAAGAGGCGATGGACAAGAGTTATGGGTGTTTGTTTTAGATATGATGCCTGTAATAGGTAATGTGTGTGGTGAAGTGGCGTGTAATGATTGTATGGTTGTGTTTAATTGGTAAAAAGAGGAGGTGTGTGTTGGTGGATGGCTGAGTATAGTTTTGTCATGATAAAAGGGCCTCTGTTAGGATCAAGTAGAGGATAGAGCTTGTGATTTGTTTGAACAGGGAGTGTGTGTCTGGATGCATTAAAGTTATGTATAATGTGGCTTTGTGTTGTGTTGATGATGTGTTAGTAATACAGGACAGAGTTGTGTTTTGAGTGAGAATGCAGGCGCCAACGTGTTGTAGTTGGGCAGAATTGTGTGGAAGTGTGGTTTGTAGGGTTTTATAGTGATTCAATACATATTGTAATCTGTATTAAGTTTGTTTGTGATGCATGAGTAGAATGCTTTTGCTGATATTGTGCTTGGATGTTTGGCTGATGTAAAGGGCTTAAGGTGGTAGCTCGTAGGTGAAAATTGGGCAACATCTCTGGCCCTAGGATTGACCCAAACAGGCAGCTGCTGTTGTCCTCTCCACCCAGCCCAAACAGACAACTGCCCTGGTCCTCTCCACCCTTAGCCTTGACGCCCAGGCTGAGACGACCGGAGCCCTGGGCCCTATGCTTAAAATTGCCCTATTGGCCAATGGAACCCTAGCCCTAACCTTGCAGAACCCTAACCCTAAACCCTATGGGAGACCTGGCCCTATTAACCAATCACAACCCTAGCCCTACAACCAATCAAAGCTAAAGCCCCAATCCCCAAGTCCAATAGGAACCCCCAGTCTTAATAGCCAATTAGAACCCTAGCCCAAACAGCCTATGCAGCAACCCATGACAACAAAAACCACAGAGAACAATACTCAGCACTAGTAAACCACATAGCACCAAGCTTTTAGTTGACTGGATATTGAATAGTAGTAAAGTAATTACACTACTATGTCTTTGATTAGATGTGTTCCATTGCATACAGCTCAGGTTTTCCAGGTTTGCGCCTAAGTGTGAATGGTGCTCAAACCAAGTACAAGGTTCTTCTACACACATAGCAGAATTTTAGTTTTGCAGATAATCCGGCAGGTTGCTTTAGTACATCTTCTGTTTGGTGCAGAGTACTTTAGGCCTATTATTTCCCTCCATTGGGATCCAGTAGAGTACATTCAAGCAAGGTTTTAGCTCATCACAAATGCTTCAATTGCATCACATTCTGCAATCTGGTATTGAAACCTTTGCATCATATCAAGGAGGCTCTTATTAGCAAAACCCGTTCGACCATTTAGAGAAGTAGAAGCATATACCGAAGCTGCAAAAGATTTACGTTTTTATCCTTGACCAATGCATGGACATGCAGATTGAAGTAATGAAAAATCACAAAAAGTTCTCCCAGGTTTCTTACTTCCAGTGCCTTGGATTGTCGCGCTCTTAGGATGAGAAAAGATGGGTGATCACTTAGTACCTGTTACATCCAGCAGCCGGTTATCCATCTTGAGGTCTTTCAAATAAAAGTTACTCTCTTTCATCCAGTGGAGCATCTGTTCCAAGAAGATCATGATGTCAATAATAATAATAATAGGGAGATTTGTAGAGCGCATGGTGACACCGACGGCGTGTCCCCGCGCTGAGATCCTAGTGCAGGCTGGAGAGGTGGGAGGAGGTACACTATTGGGAGTAGAGAAGTGTTTTCAGTTTAGCTCTGAAGGTGGACTCTGAGGGTTCCAGGCGAAGCGCCACAGGGAGTTCATTCCAACTGGACGCTGCCAGGTACCTAAAGGACCTGCCACCCATCCTGGCTTTGGACACCCTTGGAATGGCCAGGCGTCGCATGCCAGATGATCTAAGGGAACGCACAGGCTCATATTGTGTCAGAAGGTCTTGCAAGGGGAGGGGTCCCTACCGTTGATGATCCGGTGACACGTGCAGAGTGCTTTGAATTTCACCCTGTTTCTCACCGGGAGCCAGTGAAGTGTTTGAAGCGCGGATTTTGAGGCTGATCTTCTGGGCCGTCTGAGGACCAGCAGGGCTGCGGCATTTTGTAAAACCTGCAGACGGTTTAAGTTCTTCTCGAGGGTCCCCAAGTAGAGCAGGTTGCCGTAGTCCATTTTGGAGGTGACTAAGGCGTGCACAAGTGTTTGGCGGGCTTTGATGGGAAGGAACTCCAAGACCTTCCTGAGGGTCTTGAGGGTCCCAAAGCATGAACCGATCACACGGTTGACCTGAGGTCCGAAAGTGAGTTTAGAGTCGAACCAAACACCGAGATTCCTCGCCTCCTGGCATGGGATTGGTGTGGGTCCTAGGCAGGGTGGCCACCACTCTGATGTCCAGGCCGCTTGGTCTCCCCCCACCACCAGCACCTCAGTCTTGCCTCCGTTGAGCTTGAGACAGTTGGCAGACATCCAGGCAGCTAGATCTTGCATGCATGCTCTGAAGATGTCTGCCGACAGACCGGGAGCTCGCGATAGGGAGATGACGAGCTGCGTATCGTCAGCGTACGATACCATGCGCAGGCCGTGACTTTCCACTATAGTGGCAACCGGAGCAACATAAAGATTAAAAAGTGTAGGGCTCAGGGACGAGCCCTGCGGGACCCCCTGATCGAGGGCCACTCGCTCTGAGTAACAGTCACCTAGTCTGACTTGGAAACCACGTCCGGATAGAAACAACTGGATCCATTTTAGAGCTGCGCCTCCTACCCCTCCATTGTTCAGACACTGTAGCAAGATGGAATGAGCTACAGTGTCGAACGCGGCGCTCAGGTCTAGTAGGATCAGGGCCATGGTGTGGCCCTCGTCAACACCCTGCCTGATGGTTTCGGTTGCCATGAGAAGAGCCGACTCCGTTGAGTGTCGGGGCCGGAATCCAAACTGGGTGGGGTGTAGGAGACTCGTGTTCTCCACAAATTGCATTAATTGCAAATTGGCCACCTTCTCCGCCACTTTGGAGAAGTAGGGTAGAAGGGAGATGGGACGCAGATTCTCCAGCTTATCGAAGCTGATATTAGGCTTCTTGCGGAGGGGGAGCACCACAGCTTGTTTCCATTCCATCGGCAAACTGCTGGAGTTAAAAGAGACATCCAGCAGATGCCTGATGTATGGTTCGAGTGTCGTCAAGCTATCACCCAACCGTTTGGGAGATGATGGGTCCCGTGGGGAGCCTGACTTTACTGATTTGCAAATTTTGATCAGGTCTTCTCCTGGTGGAGTGGAGAAATTAAGCAACAAATTTTGTCCCTCAGCCTCTCTATCAAGTATTTTAATCTCCCCTCCTGCCACCGGTTGGATAGGGAATGCAGAATAGATTTTGGAAACTTTGTCGCTGAAATACTCAGCAATGCGATTGCATGCAGTGACTGATCGGTCCTCTAGTTCTGTCGAGGACTGGGGGACAGCCAGGGATTTGTAGACACAAAATAATTCCTTGGCTGAGTTTTCAGCATCCATAATTCTGATGGCATAGTAGTCCGTTTTTGCTTTTTTAATTAGATTGTGGTACAACCGTCTGTTAGTGAGGTATTTTTCTCTTACTAGGCTGTCATAGGCTGACCGCCACTGCCTTTCTGCCCGTTTACAGTTCTTCTTGGCACTCCGTAGTTCCTCATTGAACCAGGGTGCCGTTCTCTGTTTGCAACCACCCACCTTTGGACGGCCCAGGGGGGCCGTAAGGTCAAGGGCCGCTGTAATACGAGCGTTGAGCAGTTTGTTTGCCGTATCCGCGTCGTCGCCTCCAGGGGGGCCCTCTGCCATAAGGGCTGCGTTGAAGTCAGGTAGAGAGAACCTGGCCCAATTACGCCTGGGGTAGTTGAGGGGGGAGGGGTCTATCACCTTGTGTTTTGGGAGGGAGATTGCAAATGGTACCAGGAAATGATCGGTCCAGGGGAGAGGCACGGGGGGAACCGTTGTAACATCCTCCCAGTTAGCAAACACTGGGTCGAGCAGATGGTTGTGCTGATGAGTAGGGAGCTGGCCCTTTAGCTCTAATTGTAAGGCCTGGAGTTCTTGACAAAACTCCATAGCTCCTTTGTCCGTCTGGTCCTCTAAGTGCATGTTTAGGTCCCCTAGTAATAGGAACTTATCTCTCCTCAACGCCATCTCAGTGACACTTTCTATTAAGTTATTTTTAAACCTTGCCTGGGGGCCTGGGGGGCGGTAGATTAGATAACCCTTCACCGGGTCCCCCCATTGACTTTTATGGTGAAGACGCCGGCCTCGCAATCTGCCATGTGGACTTGTTCCAGTTGGCAGGCGAGTTGCTGTTTAAATGCAATAGCTATGCCTCCACCTCTGCCATCAGGTCTGTCCAACCTTGTCATCAGGTATTCTTGCGGTAATGCCTGGATGATGTCGGGGTCAGATTGACCATCTAGCCACGTTTCTGTGAGGAATATCAGGTCCGGTTGTCTATCGACTAATAGGTCGTGGATGTCGAATTTATGGCGTCGTAGTGATCTTACATTGAGTAAGCCGCAGGATAGGGTAGAGCAGCCTGGGGTATCGGCTATGGACGTAGTAAATTGAAATTGACAATGTCTACAGCCAGTTTCCACCCCTGCCTGAATAGTATGGAGAGCAGGATTGCAAACAATGGTAGACAGTTTTACAAGCTCGTTACGACTCCACTTTATAGAGGTGGCCGGGCCAGGGGGGGTGGCCCTTGGCCGTGTCCGGTCGCGGACGGGCGCAGACGGGCGCAGACGGGCTTGGCTTAGGCGTGGCTTCGGCGGACTGGTTTCATCGACCTGCTTCACAGTTCAGATGGATCTTGTATCATCGCCATACACTTAGGAACAAGAGGTTTCCTCTGATGTTGCAGTTGTGACATTTATATTTGTATAACACTAGATTCATAGTAAAACATTTTTACTATGGACCAGAAAATTATCCTTTTGTGGAGTCGTTCCTGGATCTAAAAAAGATTATCAGTGAGTAAAATGTAGTTCTACAGTTTTAAAAACTTGTGGTTACTCTTAGTTTTGCATTTTAAATACTAGAGTTCCGACTTCGAGGCCCTGATTCACAGTTTGTCAGAATCAAGGTGATATTAATAACACCTCAGAAATAACAATACCACAGGATTTGTTATATATTGGATGCAATAAATAATACCTGTCACAAGTTTTGGGGTAATAACATGAAGATTTTGGTGCTTATGGCACCAAAATCTGCATTCTACTCTAAATACCGTCTATGTTTCCCTTGTTTAAGAAGGGTGAAATATTTAGCACACCCAGCCTGAGTATTTAATGAAACGCAAGTGTAATGTTCCAGGCAATGATAAAAGAGAAGATCTGTACAACATGTTTTTGCGGCTTTGAATGTCTCACAATTAGAAAATCCTAAAATCATTGTCATTTTGGTTTTTCCGATGCAGTTCATTTAACTTTTTTCTGACTTTAGAAGGAAAAAGGCAATAGTCTTCATTCAACCTCTTTCTTTGTCCTTGCTGTTCTCTCACTTTTTTCAAGCAAGAAGAAACAAGCATATATTTTGGGGTTTATCACTGACTGCTTTAGTACATTAGAATGGGACACAGGAAGTAACATAGAGTGGATAGAGAGAACTACATTTGTAAAGCAGTTCATTGGAAAGTTCAGTTGAAGCACTTGAGTAGATGTGGAAGGATGCATCCAAACAGCCAGAAGCATATGGTGAGAAACTAATACTCCACTTGCTTATGCCAAGATGTGAATTACAAAGTTTCAAGCCAGTGGCTGAAAGAGACTGATCGATTAAAGACAACATTTTAAAAGAGGTAGACCCAAGCTGACTCTCTCTCTCTCTCTCTCTCTATATATATATGTATATATATGTATATATATGTATATATATATATATATATATATATATATATATATATATATATATATATATATATATATATATATATATATATATATATATATATATATATATATATATATATATATATATATATATATATATATATACACACACACACACACACACTCTGGGTAGTTCCCAAGTTTAGGTGGAAGGCAGCTCCTACATAGAGCACCCTCAACACCAGCGACACTCTAAATTTGCTCACCTCAAATGTCTTCGTTTCTATCAAAGTTTTTAAGCATAGGATTAGCACAGTGCTATCCACGCCGAGATAGAAATGGACAAAATCTTTTGCCAGTTTTACAGCAAAGTCTTTAAGCATAGGATTAGCACAGTGCTATCCACGCCAAGCTGTAACATGACAAAAGCCATTTATCACTCCAGGCACAATATTACAGCTTTGAATTGGTAAAATATCATCTAAGCCAACCTGAAATGAATAAAAGCAACCCCTGACACGTGTTTCACTGTCATTACAGCTCTTCAGAGAGTTTTAGCTTTGTCCAGACACAAGGGAGCACCCAGTATAAGTCAAAACAATACCCTTGCAGGCATAGAGTGACACATAAATTATGTCAAAAAGAAGGAGAGAACTCTGGGTAGTTCCCATGCACAAGCCTCCGGAACGACAAGAAGAAGGAGGACTAGAAGAGCCGGAGGAGGCGGCAAAAGGAAGAGGAAAGGGCAAAACAAAACCCCAAACACGGTCATATCGCAAAACGAAGAAGTAAGAATTGGAGAAGAACAGCACGATAATGGGAGCAGCCTTACAGTGGTAAACCTCACAAATAAACTCCTGACCGATGAACAAGAAGAGCTCCTCAGCCTTGGGCTCTCCTTCTGCCCTAATACGGACCTCGAATTCACACAAACCAAGATCGATCTTTTCAAGTTTACCAGAAAACTAAAGTTACACAAACATTTTAAATTAAGACCACACATTAAAGGTATGTCCAAACCTGGGCTCAGGATAACAGCTACTGACATCTTGATTGGCCGGGACATGTCCTGCATTGAAGCCATGGAAGCTCTCAGGAGTGAAAATGTTGACACGGACATTTCGGCAATGAACATGGCAGAGAGGGCAGTGGCCCAAGGTATTGAACAAGAAAGAGATGGGAGTCAGTTTAAACCTCTCTCAACGTTCATTCCTCAATCCCCTTGGGATGCAATTGATGCCTTCTCTGAAGCCATGATGATGGAGTTGGTCAAAGAAAGAAAGGTTTCCCACTCTATTCCCAGTAACATCACTCAATCCCAGAAGAAAGCCTTGCAGGAACTGTTAAGCGACAAACAAACAATTATAAAACCCTCGGATAAAGGAGGTAATGTCGTCTTAATGACAAGGGAGTATTATTACCAAGAAGCAATGAGGCAACTTTCGGATACAAAATACTATGTCATCACGACTAAAGATCTGTATGATGCAAGTATTAGGGAATATGATAATTTGATCTTTAAGTGGTACAACCTCTCTATGCTTGACAAAGACGAACACATCTTCTTAAGAAGTAGTAATCCAATGATACCTACTTTTTATCATTTACCGAAACTACATAAGAACAACGTCACTCCTCCTGGCCGACCGATTGTGGCATCTATCGGTGGGCTAACAGAGAATATGTCCAAATTTGTAGACAACTATATCTTCCCTCTGGTTTTGGGTCTGGACTCTTATGTCCAAGATACAAAGGACTTTTTAAAGAGAGTGGACAATATGGATTGGCAAGATGATTATCTTTTCTTAGTGATGGATATTACCAGCCTATACACCATCATTGAGCATGGACATGGACTATCTGCTGTTGAATACTATCTAAACAAACGTCCCATTCGGTTTGCGCAACATAATGTGATGTTAATAGAATTTGTGCAATTCTGTTTGGAGAACAACATCTTTTTGTTCGAAGATAGTCTATACCGACAAACCTCTGGAACAGCGATGGGCACATGCTTTGCTCCCAGCTATGCGAGCTTGTTCGTCGGCTGGTGGGAGGAGCATGTGCCCAGGAGCTATGACAAAGAGGGTGAAAGTGGGAAAGTGGTACATTGGTACCGCTACATAGATGACTTGTTCATCGTGTGGCAGGGTACAGAGGAATCGGCCAGAAAATACATTGATATTCTCAATGACAACATCTACAATGTGCACCTGTCTGGTACTATTAGTGGAGTGGCAGCTCACTATCTGGACCTGCGGGTTCACATCGAGGATGGCCGAGTCCAAACGTCTCTTTATCGCAAAGAGACAGCGGGAAATTCTATTCTGTTTGCTAATAGTGCCCACCCACCTAAGCTCGTCAAGAGTATCCCGTACGGTGAACTCTTGAGGATAAAAAGAAATAGCACCCAAGATAAGGATTTCGAGGCGGCTGCCTCGGAATGCCTTTCTCGCTTCCGACTCAGGGGCTATGATGAGCCACTTTTGTCCAACACACTGAAAAAAGTGAGAACGATTCCGAGAGCTGATCTATTAGCTGAGAAAGTAAGGACGCCAGATAAGAACACTGGGAATGTCTTTAGAATGATCACCCCTTACTCTGCAGGTGCTGATAGACTGAGGAGCCTGATGCGCAAAAATTGGCACATCTTGCTCACAGACGAAGTACTCAGAGAGGATCTGCCCGCGCATCCTCTGGTGACCTTTAGCAAGGCGAGGTCTCTGGGAGATGTGTTAGTACACAGCCATCTAGAACCCTTACCCACTCAAAGCAATACCAACACCTTGAAAACTATGAGTGGTTTTTTCCCATGTGGGAAGTGTAAAGCTTGTAGCAACAGTCGTAGGGTTCTGCAATATGATATTCCTGATGCTGGTAGGACCAAGAAAATCAATAAGTTCATTACCTGCAGCACCACCTATGCTGTGTACTGTCTTATATGCCCATGCGGTCTCAGATATATTGGTAGTACCATCAACCAACTTAAACTGAGAGTGCTCGAACATCAGAGGGCGATCGAAAAGGTGGACCCCGCGTACCCAGTAGCGAGGCATTTTGCCGAACACCACAAAAAGGATAGAACGAAATTACGCTACTTTGGCTTGGACCATGTCCCATTCAATCCACGGGGTGGAGATAGGCTAAGAAGGCTCAGACGCCTTGAGTCTAGATACATAATTGATCTGTCTACCAAGTTCCCCAAAGGTATGAATAGTGGTGAGGACATGGTGGTCCATTTGGGAAAATGAAGGGCTGAATAGGAGTACATAGTCATTATCACCTGATATTCCATCTTGCCTTTAGATTATCTGTACGTTATAATACTATGCATAACTGTTTGTAAGTATGGTCAATTGATGAAAAAGTAAATATGTATTTAGTGTATATAGTGTGCTTAGACTATATGGAACAGGATATTGTATATATACTATACGTCTCGTATCGGAATCTCACTCCTCTTAGATTGTGCTAGTATCTGTATGTTTGTGTATATATTTTGACCTTGATCACTCTCTACATTAATCAGGTTTTTGATTGGATGGATCTCATGAATATGACCATTCTCCTCTGTACAGTTGTGATCATTTGTATACAGCTTGCTGTGAATGTATCCCGCTGGATGGACGTCCGGCTGTTTGTTTTGCTGTGTTGTAGGATTTATTAACTTTTCCTTTACTATTTATTCAGGGTGGATTTATAGCACCTAATAATATTCGCCTTGACTGCTGATATGAAGTAGGCCACTTCCTCTTTGCACATATTTATGTATAATTTTCAGCACTTTATTGTATGTGGTCATGAATTTGTTTATTCTCTTCACTCAAGGGACCCCAGCCGATCCACGGCTATATTTCTTTTGTATAATCATTGGAATGCATTATCGAATTTTGCCCTCTGCCTATTTGATTTAACCAATCCATGGTTTATATCTGTATGGTTTTGATTCTTAGAAAACCACTCTAAGATGGCGCTTATGGTACTGCTGAGGGTTCAGTCCCTTGTTGATGTCCATGAATCATCACATGATTTCATTTAAGGTGTGTTTTGGATTATGGGTTGTGACACCGACGAAGGCTTTTTGCCGAAACGTTTGTTTGTGCTAAATAAACTGCACGCTGCCTAGTAATTCCCCGGAGTGCTGCTCTCTTCTTTTTATACTACGGAGAAGTTCTTTGAGCGTAATATATATATATATATATATATATATATATATATATATATATATATATATATATATATATATATATATATATATATAGGCTCCTCGTTCAAAGAACGCACCACACTCACAGGGGTTACCAGGTCAGTGCTTTATTCACAGCAGCGCGCACGATAGCTTTCAGGCACAGTAGAGAGTCTCTGATGTATTCAGGGACCAAAGTTCGTCTTGTATGCAGTCCGACGCGTTTCGAAGGTCTTGCCTTCTTCTTCAGGGAAAAGACGAGCAATACTTTAAGTGAAGCAAACAAGTCCATTTTATATGACACGCCTCATTGCAGGCTAGGCTTATGCCGCAGTGTCTCATGGGAGTTGTAGTCCAGCAATCAATTTGCATGTGGTGTCTCCCGTTGATGCCCTAAGCCGCTGTCTTCAAACACTCACAGGGCACCCCCTCGCCAACCACGAGGCATCCTGTTGATCGGAGTAAGGAGCGGACTATTCGCGCAATCTTAACAGCCTGGATGGCTGCCGTTTGGCGGCTCCGTATCAGGGTGTCTCAATGGCGGTGCTGGGCATATGCAGTGCTGCTGCTAGGCTCCTGGGTCCACCAAAGCGCCTTCTGCACTCTTCAGGGTGGGTGCGGTGAAAACGGCGGTGGGTCCGTTAAAATATGAAGGCTCCTCGTTCAAAGAACGCACCACACTCACGGGGCTTACCAGGTCAGTGCTTTATTCACAGCAGCGTGCACGATAGCTTTCAGGCATATATATATATAGATATCTTGTTAGCAATAGGTCTGTTTGACAGCTGCACTGTCAAAACTCTGACATAAAAAAGGTACACAATACTATATGGTGCTTTCATGCCCATACATCTGCGTAAAGTAACAAAGTCTTATAATCCTCTTTTTTACTTGAAATATTTTGGGCAATAGCAAGGAAGGGGATCGGTGGCCACTGTCAAGTGGTAAGTTTCAACAGTTAATTTGGAAAAAGGTGGCAGAAACTACATCAGGAAAAATTAAATGACTGGATCATGCTGGGATTTTGTATTGAGGGTGATTCGATGCCCGACAGCAAGTTGAAGGAATCTCCTCATTAAGTACATGTGTTTGCTTACTTTGATATTCTTTATCAGTCCAATTAGTGTGCAGTCTTTCTTTGTAGTTGATCATTAATATTGGTCGCTTAAATTGGGTACACGCAAACATTTTGTCATTCTGAGTTTTGTGACAAAGACTGCACCGGTACAGTTTCCCCTAGGTTAATTTTGGCATGCCACTCCTGCCTAAAATTGCTAGGGACATGCAGATGTTGGTGCAGTAAGGACCGAAATCTCAATTTTCCCCCCATTATTATATTGTAATGCATGTAGTTTATTGCGATTGTATGATGTTACTTAGCATGCATTTACATAGCATGCTTTTACTTTGCGGTTTTTACTTCACAAAAGCATTTACTTTGCATTTTTTTAGTACGCATGTCATTACTTCGCAAAATTAGTAATAACATTAGAATTTGCTTTTCTTAGCGGTACCTTACTTCGCATGTTTTTACTACGCATACAAAGTGTTTTTATTTATTTATTATTTTATTTGTAACCTAACCACTGGGACGGGATGCCAGGGAAATAGGGGATTTGAGTGGGTAATTAATTAAAAAAATATTGGTTAACTACCGGACTACCCTAAAACCCTTTACAAACTACCCCCTACACTACACATACACTACAACACTACCCTAAACTCTAAAACACTACCCCTACACTACACATACACTACTACACTACCCTAAACCCTAAAACACTACCCTACACTACACATACACTACTACACTACCCCAAACCCTATAACACTACCCTACTACACTACACAACACTATCCTAAACCCTATAACACTACCCCCTACAAAATATCGGTTAACTACAGCAATACCCTATAACCCTTTACAAACTACCTCCTACCCCCAAAACACTACCCTACACTACACATACACTACAACACTATCCTAAACCCTAATACACTACCCCTACACTACACATACACTACAACACCTCCATAAACTCTAATACACTACCCTACACTACACATGCACTAAAACACTACCCTAAGCCCTAAAACAATTCCCCCTACACTACACGTACACTACAACACTACCCTAAACCCTAAAACACTACCCCCTACACTACACATACACTACAACACTACCCTAAACCCTCTGTTCGCATCATCAGGGGTTCCATTTTCCTTTTCCATTCACACATTGTAGACTGAAACACTGGCAAAATACCCACATTGAACACGGGAACGGCATCGTCCTTGCTCAACCAAGCCATGTTGAAACATTGCTGAATAGGAATCTTCAGTTAATGCTCTGGCTCTTCATGTTCTTTCCTCCAGGTCATATTCTCAGGCTCCCTGTCTATCGCTAATACAGTGTTGTATCTATCTTCAAACTAGCAATGCGTGCGAATACCTGCAAGGGAAAATTCATTACAGCAGAAACAGAAAACAGTATTTTATGCAAAATGGAAAAGAGGCCTACTCAAAGCAAAGTTAAAATGTTAAATCAATTGCCACATTTAATATATGTGTGCACGTTTAAACACAAATGAATATAACCTTGTCAGTACATTAGTTTCATATTGCATGTGGTATACAGTAAATATTTGATAAGCATATGTAAGTATGGCTAGAACTACAATTTATATTAAATAATATTTGTAACATTAGCGCACATATTACATAAATTCTTTATCGTTTCCAGAGCAATCATTTTCTAAATATGTGAGGATGGTTTATACATCAAGTTTTCAAAGAAATCCTCATTTAATATGGTTAAGGCACACAGTGTTATGTATGAAATCTCTTAATTCTATAGTGAATGCACTTCAATAATGATGTCAAGTGCAACATTTCATACCAATTGTTGTTGGGTCAAACAGGAAGCTAAGTGCTAGTTTATGAATGAATGAATGAATGAATGAATGAAAAGGATTTAGTATAGCGCACAGCTACTCATTAAGAGTGTCCCTGCGCTGAAGGAATATGTGGCAGGACTCTGATGCGCGACTACTTCTTGAAAAGCCAAGTTTTAAGATGTTTAGGTTATCCATTTGTGCAGTATAAAGCTGGAACCAAAATTGTGCTGTACCACAGCCAATAAATTTCAACCGCTATGGAGTATGACTTTATTGAGTGTGGTAAACATCAGACTAAACTCTGTCCACCAATACTGAGGGCCATAACATACGTGTTCCAGTCTTCCATATGTTTATGTTTTTAGTGCCTGGATCAGCTCGATGCTTAGTGAACTTACTTTAACTACTACCCTAAAACCAATGCTGACTCTCATTGAAAACATGTCGAAGTACTAACATGTATTTTAATATGCTTGTGTCTTAGGTTCCATTTCTTTGAAGGCTCCTGGCTTTGGCCTGGAGAGCCCCACCTCCGACATGGACCCCAGCAGCTGGAGCGGCAGTGAAAGTCCTGGCGAGGACATAGAGCGGATGAGCGACTCTGCGGACAAGCCCATGGACAATGACGCAGAGGGCGTCTGGAGCCCTGACATTGAACAGAGCTTCCAGGAAGCGCTAGCCATCTACCCACCATGCGGCCGAAGGAAAATCATCCTATCCGATGAGGGCAAGATGTATGGTAGGTCTGTTGCAATTGGCTTCGACACAGCAGACATTGTGTGTCGCAGTAAAACATGAGTGGCTCTTAAATGTGTCTGTGAGATGCTTAAATGACTGCAATCTTCTTAAATGGAAATTGTGAGGAAAAGTGTCTCAGAGGCTTCATCATGGGGGCACCGGAATGTGCATTTTTATGGGCAATACTAAAAATATAGCTGAAAACATATTGTTATAACTCGGAGCAAAGTTGGGCCTCCTAGCATTTAATGGACAGATGGGTGCAATGTGTTTGAGCTTCGATTAATATAGTGTGCGGTTGTAAACTTGTTGCTGTCAAGGCACGGGGACGTCTATGCACAGCAACTACGACTATCGTGTTGTTTTCGCCTTCTCTTCCCGACTTCCTCCAGCTAATATTGTATTCTGGCAGCAACTCCAGTCTTTTGTTGTAGTTTGTTTAAATTCTGCTGACTGCGCAGTTGCAGTTTTGGCTTCCAAAGTTGCCAGAGGCAGATGGCCGTGATTATTACATAGCGTGCACTTGCAGCAAAGTGCAGCCTGGACTTTCTCGGCGTGCACAGCAACGAGTTGGAATTGGCTGATTTCTCATACGAGCAAACGTATTCTGTGGTAAACTGGTCTGTTTCCTAGTAATGCATAAGAGGCAGGAGGTTTGATGCATTCCTCTCATAATCTGCTTTATTACAGAAGGGTAGAGGCTGCTGTGTGAACTGGCGCGCACTTTAAGAAGAAAGCAGATGGTGCTGCGGCTGCCACCAGCTGTGCCCCCTCCCCCAATACTGGCTGGATGATGTAATGGAAAGAAGGTTTTTTTTTTCATTCGGCGGTATTGGAGTCGCTCAGCCTGTCAGTGTCAACTGGAGGGAGTAACAACCCTCAAGGCGTTCGTTCGCAGCTGTCATGTGACCCTTTCAGCCAAATGAAACATAATGTCTGGAAAAATAGACTTCGGGCGAAGTGTCTCAGCTGCTGTTGGCACACAGTTAAATGCTATGGTTCTGGTGGAGTTTAGTGTGCAAAGTAGCAGAATGTTTTCTCATCAGTGTCATGTGGCGTTTAGCATCAATATACCGCTCACCGTATACCCTCACAGATTTACCACCTACTGGATTTTTTGCCAAATTAGCGCACACAAGAATTTGTATTCAATCTTATTTCAATTGTCTTTCAAGTTAGGGGCATATTAACATCGGTATTGTGGAATATGCAAAGTAAAACTTCTGTAGTACTCTGTTCTGTACTTTAAAATGCCTTCAAGAATTAGCCCTATAACATATGAAATGGGATTAAAATTTTACTACTCAGGGAGTATCTGTATACAATTAGTAGAATAGAAATGACTTGGCCTTCTTTATACTTTTACTAAGAGTGAGTTGGACGTTTTTGCTGATTCACAAAGGCATGTACATTTACGTACAAGTGTACAATTGTGGTACTTCTTCTCGCGCCCATGTTTCCGGTTCGTATGCGTACATTATTTTCTGCTAGACTCTGACACCTTTGGAAAGGACAAATTGAAGCACTTTAATTGATTGATACCCTAGTATGACATTCACATTTATGTGGGACTTCAACTCATTTGGCTTTAGTCTACAGCTTTAGCTGAGGCACAAGAGTCGTTTAGACAGCTCTAATACACTCTTCTGTTTTTTAATTCTTTTTCTGTTATGATTTTTCCTCCATGTTAATGTTTGATGATGTTTTCTAATTATTTTGCCGGCAGTTACATAACAAGCATCGGCAATGCTATTAGGTTTGGCTTTAATGTGCTTCACTCTCAAGGGCACACCGCTAGTCCTACACTCACATGGGCAGAGTCTTTTGCCTCTGGTGTGCTTGGTATAGGAGTTACAACCAAGGAAGAAGTCTGCCTGCTCTGGTGTGATGGAACACAGGCACAGCCAAAAGTGCATAAGAAGAGGAGGAACTAAGCATGTGAAAAGGCACATGGGGCTGAGGCAGAGATCTGAAATATGGAAGACATGCACTGGTGTGTGCCTCATGCACCAAGCAAAGTGACGTAAATAACATTAATTTATTCTCTAGAAACCTGTGGAAGAAGTCCAATCGTGATTTAAAAGAAGTGTGCAGGGGTAAAGTTAGTAACAGACGTAGAAGACGCCATTTGTGCAATCTGAAAGCAACAGCAAAGAAAGTTAGACTAACCAAGCAAGACTATAATCCAAAAAGAATGAAATAGCTGTTTAAATTACCAACTTCCCCCCTTTGACTCAGAGGAAAGGAATCATTTTCTTCAAACTCTTCAAAATGGAATAACAAGGACCAGGTATCTTTTTGATATGTGGACAGAAGGTAAGATCAGTATTGAGTGTAACACTAACATATTTGGTCATAGAAACAGGGGTTGATGGTGGACCAAGAGCCACTTGCCGCTTAACGGAGGTCCAGGTGTGTGGCTAATTCCCTAAACACAAAACCTTTGTTTTATCTGCACTTACCTTTTAAATGTTACTACCAGCTTGCTAAATCAAGGATTGAATAGTTAAGGAAATTAAAGCCAAAAGAGCGAATGATAACAACTAAATGGGTTAAATAGCCCAATAACAGTGAACATTAGTTCTTAATAAATTTGTGTCCACTGTTTTTACTTTTACAAAAGAATACGTACTTCAATTAATATACAACTAACAGTGAACCTAAAATGACAAATGTACACAATAATAAAACCTCTCTAGCGCAACTTGAACTAGAGCTCTCTGTTAGTAGGTCTCTCAGTGTTGACCAATGTATATTTTCTGTGCATGCTGTTTGTTTAGGAAAATTATTGAGGAAAGTTGTTTCTATAGCACTTGTTACGTAGTTTCAATGTAATAGGGTTCCTCTTAAATTTGTCAGAGAGTCCACAATATATTCCCTTTTTCAAGAGCATTTGTCAAACAGTTCTCAATGTAGAACCTGATGGAGACATGCAGTCCAAGGATGACATTTTGGGGTGTTTTGGGTTAAAACGAAGAATTGAGCAATATTTTTCTTTAAAAATGAAAAGTACTTAAATGCACACAAAACTAATTACTATACACAAAAAGACAAATATATAAAAAAAAAAATCAGGTGGAATTACAAATCAGTGCTTCACAGATTGAAAGACGGTTTATTTCACACACCTAAACAAATATCATAAGTGTGAACTCACCCTTTATATATAGTCTTCCCCCATCGTCTTTGAGGTACAATACTTCAATGTAAATATCAACAGTAGTTAATCCTCAACATGAGCAGCTCCTACATGGGCCTATTGGAACTATTACAAATTTTACAATCAAAACAGTAAAGTCCACAGAAGTTGTCAAGTTGTTCACAGTGTAAAATGAGAGGAATACTGCCTTTATCATGACACCAATAATCAATAAAGAAAGTGTGTTTATTTTAACATGAATGTAAATAATAATGACTATGTGGTCTATGAACATTTTGCAAACGTGCATTGAAATTAACCCTGAATCTCTCTCTGGAAATTTCAAGTATTTTCCAGTGCCAGACTAAAAAAAATTACATTTGTGTTAAAACCATTCTTATTGCATTTACCTGAGTGTTTAAAATGTAAATCCCCTTCCTATTGCAATGGTCAGATATTTCAAAATATAAAGCCCCTTCCCATGATGTGCATTCTGAAGCTCACATTCTAAGGCCCTATCCTACTATGTTTGTGAGAGAGTTCACCATGTAAAACCATTTTCTGTTGCATCTGTCAGAGTTCATAATGTGATACCTGATCGTATTGTGAATTTGAGAGAATTGGCAGAGCAAAATCCCTTCCTATTGAAGTAGTCAGAGTGATCACATTGTAAAACCCGTACCTGTTGTATTTGTCACAGAGCTGACACTATAAAACTCCTTTCTATGGTGTTTTGCAAGGAATTCACAATGTAAACTCCCTTCCTATTGTTTTGATCAACGAGTACACTATGCAAAACCTCTTCCTATTGTATTTGTGAAATCTGGTTCAGTATGTCCGAGGGCAGTCAGTAATTATGAGTCCACAATTGTGTCATTGGGACGTCTTTCTCGTTTGGTGTCCATGGAGTATCCATACTTAAGTCCGTCAAACTGGGGATCAAGTATTTCTTTGAGTACTTGAATCTCGGGGTAATGACCCAAAGTGACCTGAAGCTGACTCAGAGAGTTGATTTGGGCTAGACAATCATGTACCATCAACACACAAAAAGAACAATGAATCAGTATTGTAAGACATTGAGTTATTGGGGAGGCGGGTAGAAGCCCTTCTCAGGCAACGACCAGAACCCTTGTGAGGGCCAACCACAAAGTAACAAAATTAACCTCAACCACGAATGGTTCTTTGCATTTTTAGGTGCTATTTTCACTGAAAGGTTTAACATTGAAGATCTCTGGTTCTAATGGTTGGATTTTTGTCATTTGGAATCATTGTATTTACCAAAATGTACTTTATTTTCCTAAATTAGTTTAGGATTTCTCGCGTGTTGTGTTTTTACTTTATTTTTGTCTGTATGCTGCATAATTACTTTACTCATTGCTTCTAAGTTAAGCCTGACTGCTTTTACACCAAGCTACCGGATCATTAAGTATACGTTTATTTAGTCACTTTTGTAGTTCATCCTGACAAAATTGTGTTTATTATTAGACTGTGGCTTCCACCCCATCTAAACTATTAGCCACATTTCTTACAATGTCCATCCCTTACCCATCAGCAGTCCATCTGCCTCAAGGAGGCTACCTTAGGATAAAATTACTTGGTGTGGGCAAGAGTCAGAGAATCAGGCAAGGCCTCACACATTGACTAATGTTGTTCCCAAACAGAAGATTGCATGGAATGCAAAAGAGAAATAAACTGTTGGGGGGTGACTGAACCTCAGTCTAGCCATCAGCTTGTTTTAAATAGATGCCAGGGACTCAGGCCCTGGGTAGCACTGGAGCGCGTTAGAGTGGTCTTAGTGGGGTGTAGCGCTTGACATCCTGAGCAGGATGGTATCTCTGTATCACATTCCTCTAATGGCATTGTGTCCTACTTATTGTGTGATTAAAGTACTTTCTTTACATTAAAAGATTAGCAATGGGCTTGACAACAATTTATTGTGTCTGCTGGTTGATTATTGATTTATGAGAACATGTCCCCAATTGTGCATATATGTGTAGTTAGATATAGAAAATCTATTCTTAATTACCTTTTGATATTTTGGATTTAACATTTTGCCCTCAATATTCTCAGATCTCGATATTCCATTATCCCATCTTGGATGTTCAGGTCACACACCAAGATTTTTCATGGTTGAAACCTCTGTCTCTCATTCTTTCCCCTCTTCAGTCTTTCTGTTTCTTTCAGATCTCACCCTTTAATAATCTATCTGGTCAGAAACAAATATTTTTCCTCATTGGACTCAGAGGGAACATTAAATCTAATTTATTTTTATTACCAGTTAGAATTTTGAAATGTATATGCCTTCTTGGCCACTGGTCATAAGTAGAGTGTTAATTCTAAGAGTAGTTCCCTGGGACATTGTTGTAAAATCTCTAGACAGAAGTGAAGCACAAATATGTTTCTTAATCCGTTTTGTTACTACTATTACCCATGAGGGCACTGATCATATTAAACCGATGTAGAAGCATTCTCACCTTTTGTTCTCATGGGTATTACAGGCATCAAAAACGTATAATTCGTTTTTTAGGTCTCGCCCTGGAATTCGCATCCGAAGGATGCGTCCAGGGTCAGAGACTTATAGCTATCGGACACGGGGGAATGGAGGACAAGAAACTGTCACGAGCAGATTTGGGTGCGCGAACGCGCACGTTCCGTCCTGCGCCGCGCCGTGCACTTCCCTCCCATACTCCCAGCAAGTCAGCCTAACGCGCATGCATGCACACAAACGCGCACACGCATTTACACTTAGACAGACACGCAGGCACCCAGACAGGCAACCCCCCCCCCACAGTCACACACACACACGCATACACACAGACTCCAGGACACATACACACACACACACGCACGCTCATACACAGCCCGCCGCGGCACGCGCGCGCGCGCGCACACACATGCCCCCCCGCCCTCGCAGCCCAGCAACAAGGCGAAGCCCCACTCACCGGCTTCCTTGGTGCATCGGCTCTCACCGGCAGCAAGACTCTTCTTCCCTTCTTCGGCACCGGGGCGCAGGGTAGGCTCCTGCCTGCTCCGGTGCTCCAAACAATCGCGGCTCTTCCGTGGGAGGCGGGGTAGGCTCCCGCCCTCCTACTTCCTGTTTCCGGTTGTCCCGCCCGGCCTGCCTGACTTCCTGGTCGCAGGCCGGCGCAAAACGCTGCATAAAAATGTTTAGAACAAAGGCTGCTTCTCAGGCAGACAAGATGCATCCGTATGAAATAGCCAGTCATAGAGCGTCTCTTTCGTGTTTCTGTGTGCTTTTTAATGTGATTTAGAACATCGGTGGGTTTCTGTTAACCAGTTTTGTTTATAAATGTGCGCGTGCAGTGCTTGTTTGTCTAGCCTTAGCTTCCTCTGTCAGAAGCTGTCTGTAGTCCTGTTTTTTGGCTTCTAGGGTTTATTTAACTGAATCGTCATTAGTATGGGACAGTTTCTTTTCATCTTCCAGAATATCCCCCTCGAGCGTCTCTATGTGCCTCGTTAGTTCCGTTCTATGCCCCACCATCAGAGCAAGAGCTCTGCCTTTTATGACTACACGAAGGGATGGAAGGGGAAGTGACATGGGAGTAAAGAAGGGCGGAAAGAAGCAGGGATTGAGTTGAGGGGGTAGTTTATGTCTTCCGGTCACAGTGCCGAGCAGGCAGGGAGGTGCTCGTCCAAAGCACTCAGTGGCAATTTGTCCAGGAATTCCGCGACCGCGCTCCGGTTACCGGCGTCTTGTGTTTTTTCTTTTTTAATTGCGAGTCTCTTTCAGACGTCTGATTGGATCAGTCCCCGGGCTCGCGCGCGGGCCGGGTGCATTTCTTGAACACTGCTGCTAGAAGCGGCGCGGGAGCAGGCGAGGCGCTGTGTACCTGCCAGGCACACTAACAAACCAAGGAGGGGAGACCCCATAACCAAGGGTGGAGAAGACACGACCTTTATGGTGGGGCATGGACAGCCCTGAGAAGAGCCGAGCCAGGGGTCTGGTGTGGCTCTAAGAGCCAGAGCACGAGCCGAGCCAGCCAAATATGTAAATCAGACGAACAATAGCAAGAAAAAATTGACATAAAAATAAAACGTTATATATTTTCAACATTTCTCAGTGTCTCAATTAAGTGCATACTATTATATAACTGAGTTAAGCAGCATTTATTGAAAGTAATATTTTTAACTTCAAGCATTCAAGTATCACCCCATGCCCTGGTGACATTGCCGCATGTTACTCAAAATGTGTCAGTTTGCCATGTTCTCTGTTTACGCAGCCTGTATTATTCTTATTATACATGAATCAAGATTCGTTTATTTATGCTAACCTTCTATAACTGAGGTTTTTGTAAGGCACAGATCCAGTATTGAATTAATTCAATGTGTTCTCAAACGGGATGGCTAAGGAAAAGTGAAGTGAAGCAATGGGCCATGGATCACACAGTTTGCTCGAGTGGGGACGCCGGGATTTGAATTCAGTATTGCACAGTGTCCTGTTCAGAGACTGTAGAGTTACATCCTTCCGTCTTCACGTGAGCACAGAAGATTCTAGCTTTGTACTCAGTTATTGAATTAGGGTTAGTACATGAATCTCAATATATACAGTGGTCACTCTTAAAAGCAGTGACATTATACCCACATATACATATCACATATACATATGTGTGCAGTTACAAGATTTAATTGTGGACTTTCACCTTTGAATGTTTCTACAGACACCGAAGAAGAAACAGCGACAGAACAATGATGCTCCACTTGGATCTCCTTGAAGAGCTGTGACCGAGAGAGCAGGCTCTGTGGGGTTCTGAGACCTCTTTGCTTTTGCTGATTATTGCATTACAGTCATTAGGTGTCAGCTTCCCCTAAACTGCTCCTTTTTAGGTCGAGCCTGGGAATACGCATCTGAAGGATGCGGTCCAGGTGGAGAAGTATAGCTAGCTAACTCGGGGGAATGAGGACAAGAAAGTGCCACGCGCTTCTCTCCGGCTGGATTCAGCTGCTTGCACGCGCACCCACACTCATGCATGCGCACATCACAGCCACACGCATACACAGCCACACGCATACACAGCCACACGCATACACAGGCACACCCCCCCCGCCCCCGCACCTACACACACACTAGCGCACCTACACGCACACACAGAGACCCCCCACACACACACCAGCGCACCTACACACACGCACGCACACATACAAAGACCCCCCTCCCCTCGCCGCCGCAATCGCACACATACACATACACACACACACACACCAGCACCGGACCCCACTCACCGGCTATGCAGGATTTCTCTTCTCTGGGGCGGCCCCGGGGTTTTCCGTAGCTCACGGGAGCCCCTGGCCGCGGGAGGGCTTGGCTTCTTTGCTCCATCCCGGCGGGCAGCCAATCATAGCCCAGCAGCAGGCGGGACTTCCTTCTTTCTTCTGGCCCGGCCTAAGTCTTCTCTCCCGTTGCCTGGCTTCCTGCCTCAGGGGTCCGCCAATGGCAGCGCGGCCCCGAGCAGGGAGGCGGGCAAACAGACTTTTTTTTTTCTAATCCGGTCTTTAGATCTGTACATTTTGATATCTCACGGTTCCCTTAAACTATTCGATATCATCAAATAATACGGACTACAATTTGGAAATAGAAAACAGCCTCATGTATTCAACAGTAATCAAACTATGCTCGGCAGTAGATAAATACACAGCGTGTTCCCTACGAAAGAGTGTACTTGGAACCAATGACATGTGATAAATGCAGTGCAAATGTTCGCTGAAAGGGTCACTGAAAAGGGCAACAGAGTTAAAATCCTACTGGACCCAGTTACAACGCTGCTCTTCGGCTGGGGTAAGACACCGGCGCGTGACATTTTCTGCTGTGCGTAATTCAGCTGGGTGCACACAAAATATCACTCGGCACAGCATCACTCTGTGCAACCATTCAACAACAACTGGTTCTAATATGTTCTCTCAATGATTCAAATATTTATTACAAATGTCACAAAAAGATGTTAATATTTCACTTCTGTTCTTGGATTTTCATCACAATAAAATACACTGAACATAATCTTCCCAAAAGTTATTTACAAAAGTTTAAGCTATTGCCATTATAAATTACAATAACTTTTATTTAAGTATTCATTATTAAAAAAAATAAAAGCCATTGTTATTTGTAATATTAATACATCTAAGCCATGTAAATACAACACATATTGCATTACAAATGCTATAGGGGTCACGTTTGCGAAAGTTAAAACAATTGGCGTTGTAAATGACAAAGCTATTTCTTTCGCTATTTTTAAAACCAACACATAACTAAAAAATTTGTCATTTACAATACCAATAGCTCAAACTTTCCTAATGCGAGACCTATTGCATTGCAAATGCTTGTTATTATATAAGTGTTGTATACCACAGATGACATCGTTTATAGCTGACAGGTGGTACCAGCCAACTTTTGTCTGTTGTATAAAATTTAGCCGGCTGTACGTCCTGGGATTTGATATAGAAAGTCTTTCTCTTTGCATGGGCTCCAAAATAGGCTGAGCTGTTCGTTTTAGATCCAAATGCGTCCTTTGCTCCTGCTGTTCAAATGGAGTGGGGGACTGAAATCACTTACCGGTGGCCCCTAGGAAATACAAAATGTATATCGGGTAAGGCTGCTTGGATTGCAGTTTTTCACCTCCCATGTCCGGAACTACAATTCCAATGTGAATGTCAGCATCAGCAGTTGAGGGGGGGGGGGGGGGGGAGTCATTTGCATGAGGTTTGACCCCATTCAGAATAGCCCCGGCCCCCGCACGTTAGGTAAACCCAAAGGGGAGCCTTAGTATGGGTTACCATTTATTTTCTTTTTTTTTCCACAGCGAAATTAGATCAACCGAAAGAAATAGCTCCATTACAATTGCACTGAACGCATTTTCATTTCATATTTAAACCATTTAAACATGAAGGGGCAGATTTACAAGCCCCTTGCGCTACTTTGCGTCACTTTTAACACGGGAAAAGTGACGCAAAAGTGGCGCAAGGGGCTTGTAAATCTGCCCCGAAATGCTCAGGGTGCATACCTATAATGCAGTCTTAAAAGGCTTAAAACACTTAATTACAGAGTAGCATCACATAAATTACTTGATTTCATGAAAAACTGGATTCGATAACCATCATTTGCCTCCAGAAATGTTGCCTACATTGTAGATATTTAGGCCGGGAGCTCCAGATAGGACACAGATTGCCTGTGTTTTTCAACTTTTATCACGCTCGCGGGGCTCAGAAGTATTAATTCTTGTTTTCTTTCAATAACATGATCAAAATGTAGACGATGTGATGCCCGTGGAGGATCTTACTGTTAAGATAACATCCCTAGCGAGCAAAAAATACTTTCTTTAAACTGAGAATTCAGGAGGAAGGAAGTAATGTTCGGTGTCGTTAGCTTCTGTAATATACAAAAGTCGGACATATGCCTCCACGAAGCAAGGTCTAGCTGCTGGCATATGCGGGCCCAACACAGCTGTTCATGCTTCTGTGGTTGGTAAAACGAGAACCTTATGGTTATAGTCAAATTTCTTATACAGAGCAGTGTGAATGGGTATCCGTTATAAATGTAAAAAACAATTAGCAATTGAAGGGCGCATATTAAAAAAAGCAAATAATGCGATAACTTTGGGCATTAAAACAGTAGACGAGACTGTGGGGCATATGTACAAGCCCTTATCGCCACAGGAACGTCACTTTTTGTTATGTTCCCTTGGCGATAGGGGCCTTGCCTTATGTAAAAGGCAGCGGCAGCGTTAAGCCACTGGCTTAACGCTGCCTTGTACATAAGACATGTGTGTGTTTAGCGTGAAAGGGGCATGCAATGGGTGTTGTGGTGGGCTTTCCACCGCAACACCAGTTGTATTTGACGGTTCCCCCTATGTACAAGGGAGGTGTACATAGGAGGCAGTGCCAAAATTAAGAGCAGGAAAATCCTGGTCTTATGTTGGCAAAACGAGGAGAAATGCAATATTCGCCTCGTTTTTGTTTTTTATATGTGTGCTGCCTTGTCCAGGACGCATAGAAAAAGCAAAATGCCATGCTTTGTTTATGTACAGGAAGGTGCCCCATCCTATACATAAACAAACCTTTTAAAAAAATGCAATTTTGGAACTTTTATGTGTGCTGCATGAAGCACAACACATGAAAGTTACAAAATGGCA
Source organism: Lissotriton vulgaris (assembly GCF_964263255.1). Classification (NCBI taxonomy): domain Eukaryota; kingdom Metazoa; phylum Chordata; class Amphibia; order Caudata; family Salamandridae; genus Lissotriton; species Lissotriton vulgaris. The sequence goes on along the minus strand of NC_141687.1, from coordinate 693,578,986 downwards.
TTTTAGGATTGTTTATGTGCCGGAAGGATACACCTTCGTACACATAACCAATCCTCCCCTGCACACAGATATCCTTGCACTCTGATGCAAGGGTGCCTGCGTTGGCGGTAAGTTGTTAAACTTAGCGCCATTTCAGGGGGAAACGCAGGGCTGCACCACATTCTTGTAAACATGGTGCAGCCTTGCATTTCCGAATTGGCGGAGTGTGTCGCTAAGCCCAGGACGCTAACAACCCGCTCCGCCACTTCACTGTACATAGCCCCCTGTGTTTTTATACCTATGAAAGGGTCATATTCAAACAGTATGTTGATAGCTGAAATAATTCTATATTTCTGTTGAGTGATAAAAACATTTTTTAACGTGTGCTTGGTCTGGATACACCCCAAACAATGAGGCTCTTCAGGCCTTGAGCCATAGAGTACATCTAAGTGTGCACATCTGGATGAGCAGCCACGCATGTACCATCGTCAAGAGATGCTCATGTGTGCTCCCCAGAGAGTACTGTGGAGGTGCTGGGGCCGAATATGTGCACATGATTGGCTCACAAAGGATAGAGGACAAAGAGGCATCTTTTCAGATCCTGCATGCCTTTTTGGTAACTGGTGCATCGATGGCCATTCCCTCATGCCATGAGCTGAACCATACAAGGCCTGGCCCGTGCAATTTGTTGACATCAGTAGGACCCAGCCATTCACCCATTGGTAGCTGGAGGACAATGCACATGTGTTTAAAAACAGACGGAAATACACGAAAATACACATGCACAAACAAAAACTGGATGTACACTTGTCCTTGGTGCTCAACCTGACAATTATGTACATGTCCCGGTTGCAAATACAGGAAATGCATGTTGTACAGGCACATCTAAGAGCACTGGCGCTCAACATTCGAAGTGAGTCCGGTCTCATATGAATCAAAGGAAGAGTTTACCGTAAATAAGGAGTTACAACTTACTTCTTAGGACTATCTACATTTATGCCCATCAATGCCATTTTCTTATGGAAAACTGTTTCCTTCAAGACAATTATAGACCAAAACTTGCCTTTTCATAGATTTTACCTACTCATCAAATTTGCACTGCTCGTTTCAATCCCCAAATCTACCTTTTACCAATCACATTTCTATCACTTTCAAAGGGGCTGCTGCCCCATCCATAACTCAGTCCCAAATATCTCAGACACTTCCCCTTAGTATGAAATTGATTCAATACTTCAGCACCTGGCGCACCTCTATATTATGGATTAACACTTAATAATTTACAAAATGTCCTTTATCGAGCCATTGAGGAAATGGCATAGGCATGAAAACTTTTTAATGGAACTACGCTGCACCCAAACCATGAAAGAGAAATGGGATGATACAACTCCACTGGCCATTAGGGCCCAATCAGGCCACTGGTGAGAATGTGAATCATATCACTGACCTATATGGAAAGCTTAAGTTACTGCTGTACTCCTTCATAAGGGGGAGCAGCATGAAACCTCAACAGTGACCAAGAAGATGGTGGCAAAAAGGCTGCTGTGGTATACTTGCCATAGGGTGAATCAAATAATAATTGACTTTAAGGGAATTTTAAGACAGCACAATCTATCTCATTTTGCTAAAGGTTGCAACTACATTGTAAACCATTTGCATATCAGTCAAACACCCCGTTCTTGACTTGAAGCAGTTGTACAATTTCACATGCAAGGCACTGTCCTTCTAAATGGTTTGCAAGCAAACACTAGGTCTGAGTTACTTCGTCATTTGTAGACTGAAACAAGGCAAAAATATTAGGTTTCAAGAGGTACTCTACTTGGAAGAGAGTGGTTTCAAAATACCAACATGCAAAACCAACCATTTAGATTAATGGAATTTCTGCAAGCCACAGTCACCACATTTAGTGCGTGGGTGCCATAGCAAGAGAATTGCATTTGCCGATCAACCTAATAGCTACAAATGAAAATTCTGCACATTTGTGTATCTTTTCACACAAGTTATGTCTGAAACGTTCTAGGGTCGGCATGGCTGGGTTCTGCACTGAACGATAAAGTGCAGCTGCATCTAATGAGTAAAAATTATGGGATTTAAGTTTCTAGATTAATGACAAAATTGGGGAGTGTAGAACTATTCACACATAATATTTATAACATTTAGACTAATGGGTATTTCCCAGCCGCACTTGACTTACTTTGCCTGTTTGTAGCAGACGAAGGTGCCGCTGTAAACCTGTGTTATCACCTTACTCTGTCCACCCTTTTTGATAGAAAGATCTAACATGAAGGTGGGAAGACATTTACTGGGTGCAGCAGTGCCTTCTGCACCAGAGGTAGTGGGCATGTGAGGTGTCATTTAATTTTCAGGAGGGTCGTCCCTGCGTTCAATGTAATTCTGAAGATGTAAGCTCACATGAAGAACCACTTTTAAAGAATTGTGTAATTGATAAGTCAGAATTGTATTTAACCCCCTGGTAGTTCACAATCACAGAACGATGGCATAAGGTAAAATGATTGTATTTTTTGAGCATTTTTTTAGTGCTTTCAGTACATCTTGTCAAAGCCTCAAAGCGCTTTCCAAAGTGGACGATTAGGTACGGCCAAATCTTGAAATGCATGGATGAGGACTGGTGTTGGTTGCAGTGCCATGTAAAGTGTGCTGATTTCATGTCATGCACGATGCCCAGAGAGTGTGCTCGAAACGTGTTGCAGTAGTGTGCAGCGGCGCTCTGTGCATGAAGCATTATGCTACAACCAGTAAATGATAGCTTCGCAGGCAGCGTACACAAATCAATGCCATTTGAGGTCTTCTACGGCATATTTTAATTGTGCCCAAGTCTTCTTTGGCGATCTGAGTACCAGTGGCTTTGATGAACCTTGCTCTTCATAGGAGCGAGTTCTGATGTTTGTGTGTCCGAATAACGGGAGGTACTCCCCTAAGGGGTGTGGTTGAAGTCGCTCCTGGTGTAATAGAGGCTTAACTCTGTTAAACTACTTGATGGAGCCCATCGTAGGGCAATAGTAGGTACGTACTATGGAGTTACAGAATTTAGTACGTATTCACAGTGAAATCCAGCTTTGGCAGAGAAAAATTGTAGCAGGAAGAGCGAGGTCGATGGGTGGTGGCAAGAGTTCCCAATGGAGTGGCCGGGGCCTGGCCCTAGGCCAACAGGGATGATGCTGCAGAAAGATGCCCTTAACCTTCCAACCTTTGGCTGGACACCTGGTTGGAAGTCATTGGAGAGATAGTTAAGTAGGTGCGGTGTAGAAAGTTGGGACGGCCCTAATGTGGGATACAAATAACGTGTGTGCCCACGTGAAAGGACTCATGTTGAGCGAGGCCCACCGAAAGGAGCAGCGCCCGTGCCACACAGTCTTAGGTGCACCCGTGACCAGAACTGTTTCACTACTTCACCCTAATACACATATTTTGGATTCAGCTCAGCTTTCTGCTTAGTGAAGTACAAACGTTGTTAAGGATGTTTCTGCTGGTACCCGAGCTCCTGCTCCCGCACGGACAGGTTTGCACTGCTGTGAGGTCACTGTAGAATTTTAACTTGTTCCTTTATCCTCTTCTCTGTTTATTGCTTAGTTGCTAAGCATCCATTGAGTTGCTCAGACACATCTGCCAAAATTGCACCCCCTTGCTTGCAGCCGCTGTCGCTCTTTAAAGTAGTCAGTTCCCTGCATCCCATTATCAACTCTTCCGGGAGGCTGGCCTCTTTCATTAGGATTTTTCACGTAGACGCCCTTGTATTTTTAACTAAAAAGAAACGCGTATTTGTTTCTATTTGCATCGCTGGAGAGTGTATGGATTTGTTTAGTAAATGTGCCTGAGTTTACTTATCACTAATGCAAAATATGTTTCTGCGGCATCCACCATCAATTGATTTCTCTGTTTTATAATGCATTCACGGACATCATAAAAAGCCGTATACACAGCCTACATTTTCAGAGTGAGTGTGTGGTCTGTACCGTGGGATAAATGTAAATACATACTGGTAGTGAACTACAGAATAAAGTTGGGTTGTGGCTGCCGCTTACTGCTTTCGCTGAAGCAAAACCGATTGCATGGTTTGTTGCACTCTGTAGCGTGCACATATGTGTATATGTCATGCTGGTCTTGCAATCCTGTATGGCATGGCTGCACAGTTTCTGGATTAACTGTGTTCCAAAGGGTGGTCGCAGCCAGTATGCCAGCTCAGGCGAGGGGCGTATTATTTACAAAGAACACCCATACAGACATCTAAATAATACTTCATTTCAGGTGGGCTGTGCAGAAAAAGATGCTGTTATAAAAACGTGTCTTGCAGCGATGCCTCTGGTCATTGTCACTGCACCTGACATGTCATCCGACGTTTTCATTTCATATCCAGCGTCTAAAACACGAGTTTGTTTGTTGTTTTCGCACGGAGAAGCTGTCGAATTACAAGATTGTCCCGATCAGAATGAATTTTGTGCAGTGTTGTCTTTCCCCGAGTTATTTTGCAGCCCAGACTCAGGTATTCCAGATATGAGCGATGTGCAGATTGCATAAGATGCTAGGCATAGCTCCCTCGAAGATACAGCGTCCTGTCTGCCCTTAAGCCCTTTGTTCTCTTTGGCTGAATGCAGTTAATTAGCAACTGTCTCCATAGCAACTGCCTCATAGTCTAAAACATTGTCTAGTTTTTGCAGTTTAGCTTATCACACTGTTTACCTGAAGGGCTTTTCGCTGCTGCGAGTCGGGCTGGAGTTGGCGGCATGCCTGCCCACTGAAGTTAATTGTTAGGATTGAGAAACACCGTGGCTGGACGAGGACTCTCTCGCGCCTTGGCCAGAACTGTAGCAGATGCTGAGCAAACAAAACAGGGAAACATTTTTCTTGACGCATGTGACATTTTGAAACATCTCAAAGATTACTTCTGGACATATCAACAATATTTGCTGCTGGATGTCACTGGTGCTTTTCATTCTTTATATGCACAATGTATCCGTCAAGCCTGGATTTATTTTCCGCAGTGATACTTATTTTGCTTTGAAGTGGCACAGTGTATTCACCCACCTTGTTTACAAAAATAATATCTATTTTTTTTTAGCTCTTAATGCGGCACTTCTTTTCTTACATTCTGTGAACAATAGTTAATTTTACGTAGTTTATACCACTCAATTTACCAGCCTCGGAAATATGGCCAGCCGAGTTGGCCTTGTTGGGCTTGCATCTGCGCACATCCAGATCACTGCAAATGTCTATGGCAAATGTGGTCTTGCAGAGCCATCTTGCCCGCTATAAAGTTAAGGCATTTGTTCTATGCGTGAATAGCCTGTGGCACTTCTTGGTTTGTACCGGAAATCTGAAGATAATTTCAAGAAACAGATACTTGAGGCTTTATATATGTGTGCCTATGTATTTTTATGTGTATATACCATTACTCAAGATGTAAAGCAAAGAAGTGCTGTGTTTAAAAACGATTTTTACATAGATAAATGAAGACCTTTGTGTTTAAATGGACTCCCAGTCATTTACATTTGTGTGTGGTTACTTGCAGACAAGGTGTTCATTAAAAGAGAAGATCTTGAAACATTTCTTGAAGTAGATCGGTCTTCAGATTAAAATATTTTTGTTGGGTAGAAGTTCCAGTTTACTGGTGTGTAGCAGGAATAATGAGGTGCCGTTGGGGCTTAAATAGTAATTTACTCAGATAAATGACCGGGTAAGTGAGGAGGTTCTCTTGAAGGAGAGTCTAGTAACTGGGCAGTTAAGCTGTGGTTAGGTGTTTAAGGAGACAAGTCTTCAGATCAGCTAGAAGTGGAGAAGGTCCTGTTGGATCCGGACTGGTACTTGGGATGGAGTTCAAAGCTCTCATTGCATGAGAAGGCCGATCATCTTCTCTTTTCCCCTCTGCACTTTCTAATTTCTAAGAGCTAGGGATGGGTTTTTAGTGAGGACATGAAGAAGTGGCGCTCAGACTTGCTTGCGTAATGTTCATGAGGATTTAAGTAAGTATGGTGCTGCCAGGTTGGGGGATGAACCCGATAACCCCCGGATTTGTGTGGGTCGAAGGATCCACACTGGAAAATGAGCACAGTCCCGGGCACACGTGGTGAGGGTATTTGCAAAGTTAGTTTGAATGTACTTGGTTCTGACAAAGCGGCGGTTGACACCAGTGTATGATTTTAAAAAGTTTTTTATATATCACAAGGCAATGCCTGCTCACTTTCTAATTTCTAGTATGGTGATGCTCTTGCTGTGAGTTTTGTGACAGCCACGAGAGACCTTAATTTTCGCTCCCGGGTGTGCCACAATGTATGGTTAATACTACATTGAAACAGTCAGTCAGACATAATAACTTTATTTTGTTGATAAAGTAGCGGCATAAAAAGTATGCTACAATAAAAACATTACAGATAAATAGACATCTATTAGCACTCAATGTTATTATACAATATAAAAAGAATAAAAGGTCAGAATAATTACAAAGAATTCATCAATCAAAAGGCAAAAGGAATAAAGCAAGGGTGAGTCATGATGAGCCTTCTCTCAGTTAAGAACTTTGAAACAGTCATCTTCAAGAAATTAATTCTTAGTGCATTTTATTTGAACAAAACAATAAAAAATAAATTATGATACCAGAATATTGTGGCATAGATATTTTCTGAGAAAAGGTTTGGGTCCCAAATATCACTTACAAAATTATCGTCCATTAGAGTTAGTAACATAACATCTTTACCCAATAGGATATTTTTATAAGCTATATTTAGACCACAACATTTATGTCAGGTCATATTTTTTGTTACTGGTATTCTAGCATATAGCCAAAATGCGTTGAACAGGAACATCTTCTACCCTACTAGAACAGTAAGCTTGTATAGAGGAGTATTCTGATAATACGTGCCACCATGAAGGCATTTGAGAGGAAAATATTGCCTTAATAATGTCACAGGTCCAGAAATATCAATGTTGTCATGAGAACTATATGACATGAATGTCTCCATTCCAACTCCTACTTCTCATTGAATTACATAACATCAAGTAATCGGATAGACGTTATAGCACAAAACTGTCAATAGTTTGACAAGAAATAAGGGTGTAACCCTCCACATTTAAGTTGGCTTCTCAGTGACTTGTGCATATTTGTCGAAATTAAAGTCTGAACTCTTTATCATCAGAATTTGGCAGAATCAGACTGCACATTTAAAAATGTGACGGAGGGAGTCCTGAGTGTACAAATATTATAATGTAATACTCAAACCTTTCTGAAAACTTAATACAGTTCGGAATATTTAACCGTTTTTGGATCTTATGCTGTTTATTTAGCTCTTTCACAAAATTGAGGTGTAACTATGGAATGTGATACACAGATAATAACTGTACCTCTAAATTGCATTGTATTGCATTTGTATAATTGAAGACAGGTGTTTGCAAAGCAAAATGGCAGTATACTCGTCAACTGCCCTTTTTCAGGAGGTGTAGAGCAAGGTTGAGAGCAGGAACTGGTCATTTCACTCTGTACTTTGTACGACTGATTTTTCACCCAAGAGATGGCGACATGTTATGAAGTGTGTAAAGTCAGGAAGCTTTGTGAGTGTTCATAGCCAACCCAAAATTATTTTAATAGTAAGTATGACTCATTAAATGGACTTGTCATAAAAGTGGCCCTTGGTTTACAGCAGTCAGGAGTGAGTGTCCAGTAGCCTGTGTGCTGGGTTCTGAGGGTTTTCTCTGGCCCTTGCTAACTGTAATGGACTCTTTGCTCAGAAAAACAGCAACATCAGCTAAGGTGAGTTGCAATTTTACAGGGGACTGCTGGTAGCGGGTCATGCAACTTCATTGAGGCGACCACAGGAATGTTCATTAGCAGCTCAGGGCCTAGACTTGGATTTTATTTTTCAGTGGGGTCACCTAACTTTATGTGTCACACTGCTGTACTCTGCCTACCTTTCCCGGCAAAAACACTTTCATTAAAACATGGATCAGTGCACAATGTAAACTCTGTGCCTTTCTGTGATGTGGTTAGTTTACACAGACATAAAGAGGCAGGAAAGGAGAGAACACCGAGATTTACTGTCTCAGAGCTTGCTGTTTTAAAGCTCGGTTGAAGTTCTCCCAGCGATTTTAAACAAATCAATAAGACGTCACTGCGAGACTAGTCAAACAACAGTTATTCAAGTGTGGAGTTCTGCATCTATCAGTGTGACTTTTCTGTTAAAGTCCAAATATGCATCTAAATGGTTTCCGACATCTCTTTCCTACACCTATAACCTGGCATGGGCCACACAGGCGCTTGGGGCAGTCTAACACACTTGATTTCAGGCCTTCCTATGGCATTACCCCTACATTCCTCCTACCAGTAATTACAAAGGGCCAGATGTAGGTCACCCAATACCTGTCGGTAACGGCCGAAATTACCGAATTTCGGACGTTACCGACCGGTATTGGGTTTTTAAGATGTAGGTGGCATTTTTTAAGGATTCAGTATTTTACCGAATCGGTAATTTAAGGATTCTGTAAAATACCGAATTCTTAACATACCAATTCGGTAAATTACCGAATCCAGGATGTAGGAAGCACTCAAGTTAGTGCATTCCTCGGTTAAGGATTCGTTATTTACCACCAACTAGAAGTTGGTGGTAAATAATGAAAACTTTTGAAAAAGCATTTTTTTTGCTTTTCCAACAGTGCCATGTTTTTCTTTATACATGCCCTTAGGGCATGTATGTCTGCAACATGTGCACCCATACACAATTGAGGGGTGCAACAGGGTGTCAAAGTGACACCCTGCCACCCTTCAATGTTTCCCCCAATTACCAAATCGGTATTTACCGATTCAGTAATTGACATTCATTCCTATGGGCCTCCAGGCCCATAGGAATGAATAGCAATTACCAAATCGATTAATACTGATTTGGTAATTACCGAAACTTACCGATTCAGTAATTGTTTAGGAAAAATTACTTACATCCCATTTGCCTGTTCTTAAATACCGAATCGGTATGATTCTGTATTTAAGAATCGGTAATCTGGTATTACCGACATCTGGCCCAAAGTGACTTGATGTCACCTAGCAACAGGAATCACGAACAGGAGGATCTCGGAAGGCGTGGTCGCATCCCCTATATGGCACATAGGTTGGATCAGTGGGGCTAGCCTTCAAAGATCTCCTGTTCTTTGTTTCGGTCACGAGGTGACATCACCTCACTTTGTAATGACTATGACGAGATGGACTGAGGGTAAGGAAGATTACCAGTAATTAACTGGGGCATTTCAATTAGCCCTTTGTTCAAAAGAGGAACTCACATCTTCCCTTCAATGGAAATAAACTCCGAGTAAGTGTGCTCTTGCTTCAGAAAGCAATGCACGCATGAGGAATTTTCTGTATGCTACATAAGAAAATTGGATGAAAATAATTCTTTTATGCAATACATTATGATTTTCCACTTGTACGCATAACTTTGGCATTGGTGCTCTTTGCAGGCGAACACAGAACAGACCACTTTGTCACAGTTAACAAAGATACAACAGTTTCGCAGGAGTTTTGCCATGGCACTTTTTCCCTCTCTAAAAGTAATCCAAAAGAGTGGGGCCAGGTATCCTCTGAGGATCACATTGCGAAAAAAATTTAATTACAAATGTTTCAAAAGTTGTTTTTTTGGGACCCTCAGTAGTCAGTATACTCCTTTGTTACCAGCGCAACGTTTCAACCTCATTGTAAGGCGTTCTGATACCCCGATGGGTCTTGTTTGCACTATATAAAACTTTTCAAATACGGTACATAAATGGTATGTTTTTGTTCGCCATCAAAGTACTAATAACCGGTAGCATTATCAGGTCTTTTTCCTCCACCCGGAGGCAGTCTCCCTGCTTGGAAGGACTACGTGGGATCCGAGTCAACATAAAAGTGTGATCTAAAATTACCTACTAACCAACAGCTCTATGATTTAATAAAACATTGTTGGGGTAAGATTAAAAACAAAGAAAGGATGTGTCCTGGGATATTTAAGGTGTCCCTCACATCACACATATCTTGGAGGTCTACATGTTTCAGCCGTGCTTGCACCAGGACCAATGGTGGCTTTCGTCAGGGCCAATGGGATGGATAGATCCCTTTTCTGTACCTGACAGGACACTATCCTTTGGCTTGAACCTTGTTCAGTACTGTTCACTTTTTGTAAGTTTGTGAGAAAGTAATGTTCTCCTCTTCACCTTTAATACATTGAGCCCCATAGGTTGAGGGGGGAAGGTGGATTGACTGCCCTTCTTGCGGTGCAGTGACTTCGTACTTGATGCTGTCCCCCCTGTCCTGGATATTGAAAAGGAAAAAAAAGAGAAATTTGTAATAACATTTTTTCTCAATGTGGTCTTCAGACAATACCTAGTCCGACTATTTTTTGATACTTTTGGCAGATACTTTATTTGGAAGCAGAGTGGGAAACTGACATTCCTTGCTTCTCGCTCCCTGTATTTGTCATCAATAGCGCTTACTCTCTCTGCCAGTGCTCTAAAATTATTTGACATACTTATAATGTTTCTTCCAACAAATATTTTGCATAGTACATTGTTCCTGGGTGACATATTTTGTTTATTTACTAATTTATTTATGATATAATATTGTGCATGCCACGTCCAATCTGGTGTTTGTGAAGACGAGTTGAGTATCACAACAGATAGATCGATAAGATTGAGTTCAACACATCTCACTGACACGTGGAAATAGCTGCCGAAGCTACTATAGAGTCTGCCATTAGAATGGTGTGTAGGACTGTTTGGGCTCCTCTCACAAGGGGCTGAGGTTTCCATCGTAGACACGACTCTGATTCATCCTGTCGTATATTCCAGGTTTTGTGTTCTGTTCCATTTCAAGGTTAACTGGTTCATTAACTGAGCTGTGTTTGAATGATTCAATTGATGGGAAGGATTTTCTAAAAGGCTTTACCATTTGCCTATGTCTTAATTTGACTAGTGACGTACACCTTGGACATCACTGCTTTGTAAATGCGTGAATTGGTGGCAAGGTGCTGTGGGGCAGCATGATAGAACATATCGCAGTTTGTGCTTCAATGTGTGTTGAACGTGCGTGATGTCTTCTATCAGATGTGTTTTGCTGATGTTTGTGTGTGTTGTTTTTTGGTGGCACATGTTGGTAGTCGTGCAATATAGCCTAGTCTACACCAAATATGAGCTGTGCTAAACGTATGATAAGTATTCTATCTAATGCTTTATGTAGTATTTCTTATGTCAGCATCTGCCGTTCAGTGGGTTTTAAATAAAGCTCTGTGGAAGAAACGTGCTGGATACAATATCAATATTTTGCAACACTATCTTAACAGTGATTGATCATTCATTAATATATCTTGATTCTGTTTGCTTCAGTACATATTCTGTTGCCACTTAAAAAAATTTTCCAGACTCGAACTTTCCTGGTGGCTTCTAGAATGCAGATAATGTGATAATGTGTTACTTGCATTTAACACTACATTAATCTGTAATCTTTTTAGGTACTCTAAGTTCTTTTTTGTGCACCTTTGCACCTTTGTTGATTGTTTCTTAGTCCGTTATTTCTGAACAGAAAAGTTTAAGGATTGTGGTCTGTGTTAGCATAGTTGGAGTGACATTTACGAAAATCTATTTGTACAAAACCAACACTTTTAACTTTTCAGAATGGAAATAATAATAATCATAATATGATTTGACTTTATAAATAATTCTTACTCTTCCAATTATAATGGTATTGATCTTGGAAGGATGAAAGGCGGAATCGTCCTTTGATGGACGTGAAACTGAGTAATGCAGTTCGCACCAGATTTGTGCAGAGTTGGTAACTTCCTAAATTATATTGCTAGATTGTGATTCTTCCAGCTAATATTATAATGTGTGCGATGGTGATCTGTTGCAAGCATTAGGCCAGGATCCTATAAAAGGTTAGCAACTTGGTCTGTGTCGTAGAAAAGCTTATCCACATAAATCCTGGGTTGCATTAAAAGTGCTAGGAAGAGGAAAGTCAAGTGGCCATATTGGAACGTGTAACATATGAGTGGGAGAAGCGCACTGGCTCTCCAATCTACGTGTTCTTGTTTCTCCAAAGAAGTCGAAAGCTTGCACGTGTCCCTGAATAAAACTTTGGAATGAATCAAATTAATGATTAAATAAGTAGCGCTACTGGGCTATGAAATCATGTCGGCCAGATGGCTAAGTGAGTTAACACTGGCTGCTGACACCTACTGTGGTCTGCAGTTCATCACGTTGTGCCCCGGCAAGGTCAGCTCGCCCTTCCACCCTGCCAAGGTCAGGAAGTGTATTAGCATTGTACTGGGCAGTAGTAACCCGTGTTAATTGTAACGCATAGAGACGGCAGAACTGTGGCATGAAAGACTATATTAAAACAGTTATTTTTTTAATTGGATCGTCAACTTTTCCATAGTTAGTGTCCCCAAGCCTGGTATACTGCTGCATACATGCGATGATAGGCAGGGCATGCTATCCAGGTTTCAACGTTTGTCGGCGTTGTATCCACCTCTTTCCAGGGCCAGCTGGAGGTAGGCGGTCCATGTCCTAACCTTTTTTAGGGCTGGTAAAGATCCTATGCACTGCATTCCACTTTGAGAAGTTAATCACCTTGAATGTTATCACAGTAGAGATATTATCTATTTTCTGTCTCTTTTCAGATTCTCTGAAATGGGATCCATTTGCGATCCTATGAAAAGCATAGCAGGTCTTGTTTAAATTCATTTTTGGTGGCGGCCAATCCTCACACTCTGTCATTGGAATGCTTGGTGTAGGCTTCTAAGTAGAGGAGTCATTGCCATTTTCATCTGTTGTCACCCATTAGGAGAAGTTTGATTGAGCCCACCATGTTTCGAAGGGCAGGCTCAATTGGAGCAGCATGTCAGAGGTTGTTGAGGATCCACAGGGGTGCTTCTCTAAACCAGTCTCCCCTGTTGTACTCTTAACAAGCACTGGGGATGGCCCTATATGGTGCCGAGCTTTGTAGGCACAAGTCCAAAAAAACATTAGAATTAGTGGATAACCGGTTTCTGAGGCAAGTGTTGTACCTCCCGGTTAGTACGCCTTTGATCCCATTAAGGTTTGATGTAGGGCTCAGGCCAATTTCTGAGAAAAATCACAGACCCATTATATATTGGAGAGGACTCTGGGCCACACCGGAATTGTCACACTATTGTCGTGGGTTGGAGGAAATACGCAGTCACCTCAGGGCAGGTAATCTCACCTGGATTAAATATGTTAGAGAGACCCTTTTCGAGCATGGCCTTGTGAAATTGTGGGATGATCCAGGGGGGTTAGGTCTGTTGACCAGCAAAATGGAACTCAAAAGTCTGTTCAAGAGTCTTAAGTCAGATCTCTTATTATCATCACAGGCTTCAGGTACTCTAACCGGCTTGTTCATGTTGGTGAGGATTCCTATTTGGCAGAGCCATTTCCAGATGATAAAGTACCAAGCATGGCAAGGAAATTGAGGCATGGAACCTTCCACTTCGTACCTTATGCATCGAAAAGGGTGCACCTGTCCCTCTTTTAATTATTCCAAGGAAATGTGGCCCTTATGCTTTTTTTCTGCCCAGTGTCTAGTAGAGTTAGTGCCAAATGGCTGATCCCCATGTGCAAGAAGCTAGGTTTCATCAGCATGCCTCTGCTTGTTGAGTATTACAATCAGACACTAGTAAACCCATTGCTTGCAGTCTCAATGTATTTACTAGCAGTGTGGTTTACTAGGAGGAAATTTCTTTCGGCTCCTGGGGATAATGGTAAGGAGTGTTTTATATATTAACATCCCCTTGTATGTTTGGCCTCGGTTCAATATTTTAACAAGCATTTTATCTGTATTGCAAAATAGTTCTTATTGTGTCCATTTTTAGGTCTTGCCTAGGAAGCCCTTGCCCAGTCTTTTCGAGACATGCTGTATTCAGGAGATGAAATGAGGATGCCAGTACTGATACACATGAATACTTATTAAAACACTAAACCTGAAGTAAGATTCAAGGCTTGGAGCTGCTTAGTAGCTTTTATTATTTGCTTAATGTTTATCAAAAACAAATTGGTTCAAAAGTAAACAATATTACATGCTAGGTACAAAAATAAGGGAAGAAACAATCTTTCATTATGTCAGACATATCACAAGCATACAACAATCAACCATTCAGGAACAATGGGGAGAATAAGAGGTGATGTATTTACAGTGAACGATATTTACAGTGAACACAAGGATGCTGGAAAAGGCCACAGTCTGCAATATATTTCGAAAAGTTTAGCTGGAAAATTATTTACATAAAATGTACATTCCTAATCAAAATTTGAATAATCACAGTTTTTTGATGGAATAAAGTGAAAAAATGAGCACGGTAATGTACAACGGGTGATAAGCAGCGAAGCAATTCAGATGAACTTATCACCCACGCAGACTTGAGAGTGGTGATGGGCCTACGCGTTTCGAATCCTGCTGGGCCTTTGATTCTAAAGAAAGAAAAGAGATAGTGAGAAAAAGTGGTTTTACCAAATGTGCATTTGACTGATCAACATCAGAATCTAAACTCAGTTAACACCCCCTCCTACACAGGAGGGGGTGTTAACTGAGTTTAGATTCTGATGTTGATCAGTCAAATGCACATTTGGTAAAACCACTTTTTCTCACTATCTCTTTTCTTTCTTTAGAATCAAAGGCCCTGATGAGAATCCTCTTAGACCAGCAGGATTCGAAACGCGTAGGCCCATCACCACTCTCAAGTCTGCGTGGGTGATAAGTTCATCTGAATTGCTTCGCTGATTATCACCCGTTGTACATTACCGTGCTCATTTTTTCACTTTATTCCATCAAAAAACTGTGATTATTCAAATTTTGATTAGGAATGTACATTTTATGTAAATAATTTTTCAGCTAAACTTTTCGAAATATATTGCAGACTGTGGCCTTTTCCAGCATCCTTGTGTTCACTGTAAATATCGTTCACTGTAAATACATCACCTCTTATTCTCCCCATTGTTCCTGAATGGTTGATTGTTGTATGCTTGTGATATGTCTGACATAATGAAAGATTGTTTCTTCCCTTATTTTTGTACCTAGCATGTAATATTGTTTACTTTTGAACCAATTTGTTTTTGATAAACATTAAGCAAATAATAAAAGCTACTAAGCAGCTCCAAGCCTTGAATCTTACTTCAGGTTTAGTGTTTTAATAAGTATTCATGTGTATCAGTACTGGCATCCTCATTTTGTTGCTCTAGATACCGGCTCAGCCATACTGATTAGAGCCACCCCTTTGTAGTTTTCCGGTATTCAGGAGATGGGCGTAAAACTCTGTCCACTTCCCACCCATCTTTTAATTGTCCTTGTAAATGGTGGCTTTTTATTGGTCAATATGCTTAGTAGTTCCTCCTTAGTACCGACTTGTCTCTTCTTGTAACCTCCCATGAGGACACCCCCTGTTACATGTGTTGTTGCTGCCTAGGTTTTAATTAGAGCCTCAGATCACTATTTCCTTAAAGCGCTTCAGGCAGGACACACGCTTGGTCCTAAGTAAGGCTGGCAGTGGTTATTTTACTCACTAGCACATCTCACAAATTTATGAGACCTTCTATAAATTTGTCTTCATAAGCTTCACACAAAGTGCAACCTAATCTGGAATTGATATGAGAATTCTTTGGTCAGATTTCAAAGCTACTAATTGTACATATGGACATAGCTATTTGAATGCACTTGTGGTACTGTCTTGCATGCAATGCATTATAGGTAGGGTGGATTTACCATATCTTCTGCTGGGTGCAGAACTACATGTGGCCAAAAGAGGCCACATTGGACCTCCTTTGGCCACGTATGGTACTGCACCCTGCAGCATGGCTAGGTAAAAAACATTAGCATTTAAAAGGCCAATAACTCCAACTCCAACAAATGCAAGACCGATTGCATTTCCAATGATAGTTGTTGCATTTGTTAAAGTTAGAGCTGTTGCCATTGAAAAGGACAATTTTTGTACTCTTATTTTTTGATACCATTGGCAATAGTGCTATGCAAATATAATAAGTCAACTGCAAATAAACCAACAAAAATAAAAAACATTGTTATTTACAAAGCCAACAGCTCTAACTTTAACATATGTGAGACCTATTGCATTGCAAACACTTGTTATATGTACATATAAGAATAAGAATCATTTTTTTAAGCTTTCTCCTTGCATATGTTTTGTATTTGATGTTTTTAATCTTTTGCTTCTGTAAGGAATTTTAACTTGATTGCAATGATTTGAACATTATTTTTTTATTATTATCTCTTTTATGGCAAAATGTTGAAAAAAGAGTATTGAACTGAGCTATTTTCTTCAGATATATACTGTTAAAAATAAAGTTAAAGCGTATTTATAGTTACCAAATAAAACTGAAAATAACATGAAACTGGATGGCTATGGATAGGCTAGTGAACCACAGCTAATGGCCCTCACTTGCCAGGTGCAAAACAAACACTGGCAATGTTAATAGGCCTCGACTCTGGGACCCATTAACTTTCACATTTGCTGGTGGTGACTGTTTACAGCATCGGTACACTGTGGAACACCATCAAAATAAAAAATAAGAAAAGGCACAATTGCGATCACGTCATTCGACTGGTGCAGGCATATCTGAGAATGCATTCTTGCCCCAACAAAATCACATGGGATTTATTTACTGATCCAAAATGGGAGACGCCACTTGGATTGGTGATAAAAAAAGTCACGTTTTAAACTGCGTGGGCACTAACTAAAGCTGGATGGGGGCAACCGAGGACCGGGTGGGAAGGGAAAGCAGAAAAACAGGACATAAATAACGGGAGATGTTCAACTGGGAGAGGATGCCACAGGTGAGAGAGAGAGAAAGAGAGAGAGAGAGTGCAACACAGAGCACGAGATGGGAGGAGAGAAACACACAGATGAAAGAGAGAGAAAAGCAGGGTTGTGGGAGAGAAGCACAGATAATAAACAGGGACACCCAATGGGATGAGGAGAGAAGCATGCAAGAGGTGCAGCTGAAAAACTCATGTAATCGTGGAGCGCTAACATAGAAAGAAACAAAAGAGAGCAGCATGGGGGAGAACACCAAACAGACAAGACAACGGGGGGACAGAAGTACATGAGAGAGACAGCTAGAATACACATACACTCTCATGGCATACTTAAGGAAAGAATAGTTCCTTAAAAGTGAGCAGTAGAAGAACACAACTAAATAGCCTATAGTCCCAAGAAGGAACAGGCACAGGGCGGGTCTGGCCAAACCGGCCACTGGGCATTTCCCTGGTGGGCTGCTAGGGTGGGGCCGGTTTTGAGCAACTAGGGGGCTGTTTTTAGTACCAGGGGTCTGCAATATTGGCCCCCTGTATCAAAATCGGCTGAAACCGGCCCTCGCAAACTCCTCTACTGCACTCCCCTTCACCCCAGGGGCTGCCGGCTGAGCAGTGTGCCAGGGCCAGTTTCTGTTAAACAGGCACAAGATGGAGAAGGAAAACCATAGAATTAGAAGCAAGTAAACAAGAGTGACCATAAGGCCAGGTAATGGTAAGCAAGGGATGGGGTTTACAGCTTTAAGCCCATTGTTAGCTCTTGTAAGGAAACAACAGGCTTTTTGAAGCCGGCCAGCTTGTGCAGTCTCATAGACTCGACCTAAAGGTCTATTTTACCTAAAGTGCTAAAAACCTTGCACAATTCCTGCATGGATCTCATATACTGGTAAATAGCACTATGAGACTATCACAGCGAGGGACACACAACAAAATAATGTAATGTACTACACGTTGTATAGTCTACCCTTCACAGCTGCACAGATAGAATAAGCTGTATATATTGGAAATATATTTTGTTAAAAGTCTTTTTATACTTTTTAAGTGTTTATAGTCTGGAATAAGTTTCAGCGTTGGATTGTTGCAATTTGTGCAGAATCTACATTTGTTCAACATGTGCAGTGCATGTTAATAATGAACTTTAATTCTTTCAAATAAATCTGAGTCCTCTAGATCTGTTGTAAAATGCTGCATACCCTTAACAAGGCCGTCTTTCTTTTTGATAGTGTAAGGTTTGCTCTGCATCTGAACAAAAGCTGTTCCCTTTGACATGGCAAGAATTTAGCAAAGAAAAGAATGCTGTAGTTAGCAGCTCATTTGTGGCGATTTCTGATAAGGCAGCTTTTGTTTACAATTCCACTTGAAGTAAAATGATGCATTGCATGACAAAACTAGTGACTCATTTCTGATTGCTGTACTAATTATATGGTTACAATAAAGCTTTGTAGTATTGGAACTACACTGTAGATATTTCTTACCCACACGCTGTAGTTTTCAGTTGCAAACAAAGCAATCGTTTTCTTGTAACTACACAATGGGTGTCTGTCTACAAAAGTACTGTGAAAAATTGGTAAAGTGAACGTGAAGAAAACCCCTCTAAAATCTAGAAAATCGATTTAGAGATTTATAAGCACCCTGGCGCTGAGTTGTTAGCTATTAAGAACAACTTAAATGCAATATTTCCACAGATATTTGATACTGAGCAAGATTCGTAGACCCTTTCAATTGTTATATTTCAGAAGTAGTAATACTTTGACGAGCAAAGACCAAGTGGAAGCTGCGCCCTCTCTACGGAATAGAATAGAAATTAAACATCTCCCATAAGTATTCATATACATGACGTCAGGTACCAGCTTACAGTGGAAGGCAATTTTGCTCCAATATTTGCACCAGCCAACCACGGCAAAAACAATATTTGCACCAACTGGTGCAAACATGTTTCCATTATTGAGTTGATGAAAAAGTATTTTTGCACCAGGTCTTTGATGAAAAATTGCCGTGCTCTGGTGAATATTTATGTAATCTGTCCAAGTGTGACAGTTGACTAGGCTTATTACTAGTATAAGTGGGTAAAGCTAGCTAATGGAAACCAATTGAAAAGCCTCCCACATCTCAAAATCAGTACTCGCAATAGGAATTGTATCCTGCTGGAACTGGACTTTCAGTCCAAAGCAGATATTTTAGTGCACCAAATTTGAAGGGCCTATAGATGTTAAAGGCCAGCATTGCAAATGGTGGGCACACCCAGCGGATTAAGGCACAATATTGAACCCTCTATGACTCTAAAATGCAATATTTCAGAATGACGAGGGCTTGTATAATGGTCCCAGCAGTTCCAGAATTTGACAAGCAAGCTCTAGCCAATGGGACATTGCACTAAGATTTAGGATGAAGGGGAAAAGCCCTTCATCCCTCTTGAACTGGAAATTTGGTGACATGGGCTCTCCAAACTCATCTGAACCTCGAGGTCTTTCTGGTTTTTGATTGGCCCTCTTCCCTGAAATGAAGTTCGTGTAGACACCAGTTTACTTTCCCTTGACTTGGTTCTCTTTGTCAATTGCCTCCTTCCCTCCACAAATGAAGTTAAAGCTTCCACCGCTTTCCAAATGTTATAGTAAACAAAGCTTGCTTCCAAGTCCTAGGTTTAGTCCTAGCCTCGAGGTGTTTGGCAATATGATATAACAAAACATGTCCTGCTCCTAGC
The DNA here is from genome assembly GCF_964263255.1 of Lissotriton vulgaris. Taxonomy (NCBI): domain Eukaryota; kingdom Metazoa; phylum Chordata; class Amphibia; order Caudata; family Salamandridae; genus Lissotriton; species Lissotriton vulgaris. The sequence goes on along the minus strand of NC_141687.1, from coordinate 693,559,514 downwards.
AAATGCCCATCTACTGGAGTAGTAGAGTCTTTCCTTGATATCTAAATGAAGCACAACTTCCGACCTACATTAGCCAATAATTATTTGGCTGGAGCACTGGAGGGAAATTAGAGTCAGGAAGAAGTCAAGCCTTATCTAAAATGTATTTCAGTTCGTTCAGAGGTTTTACCAGGCATTCTTTAAAAGCTCTTGCATTGAGTGGAGGGTGCAGACACCAACTATTTAGGGCCTGTGGCTTTTATGGAGAGATCACTCAGACAATCTAGACCAAGATTCTCCATTTTTAGACAACACCACACAGAGCACAGGGACAAAGAGAAGTTCAGGTGATCTGCCTGGGTAAATGACCTGGCCTTGCAGGATTTGGATGTATATTCTACACCATACATTAAAATATATGGTGCCTCCCAGGGGCAGATCCGACGGAGATCAGCATGCAAATGGCAAGGCCCAAGTTAACAAAAAATGACTTGAAGGGCTATGGCCATTTTGTGGAAAAATCTCAATATTTTACATTGAACACCACTTTTTTCATAGTCAGTTTCATAAGTACCCAAAACAAGTACCAGGCCCCTAAACACACACGCAATATGCAAACAGGGTAAAGTAGGAGCCCAAGTTCTGAAGGACTAACTAAATGTCACCACTGAAGGAAGGCAGGCCTTTTCTCATGCATATACATTTTAAAAGGGATGTGTTTTTGAACTTTGAGTCTGCTGCAACCATCAACAATCAGTTGTCAGAACGGTTAGTAAGTAGTCTTTTTTAATTTAAATTACTGCAGGTATGGTAAACTAACTGTGCCCTTCCATGCCACCAGGGCCTGGTACTCTACTATCGAATATAAACAAATCATGGAGTGTGACCAGTAGACTCACATATTATTGAGACCAGTGGAGGAAATCACAGAACAGTCTACAAAAAGTCAAAATTGGCTGGATGAAATAGCTTTTCTTTTTCGTGTTTAGATTTTTATCTGTACATTGATCTCACAAATAAAATCATGAATTATACTATGTATTACCTCAAAAATGGCACATAGGTGTAAATTTATTGAAATATGCCTACAGACACCCACATGCATGAAGGTTCACATGCACACTTGCCCAACAACATAGCAAAATATAATCACACATGCATTCTCCTACTTCTCTCCCTCCATCACGATCTCTCTCTCCAACTGTTTCTCTCCATTGCCCTCCCCTCTTCTAACTCTCTTTTAATGCACCCTGCACTTCTTACAGCCTCTAAAACTGACTAGCACTCTATAATTTCCAGAAAGATACTGACGCCCAGTGACACACACGCACACACGGCTGTCTTCCCGTGTCCAATCTATCTTCTGGGGACCATTCAATAACTGGCTTCAAATGTTTCTCTTCTATTCTAAACTTTTCTAGACTAGATGAACCTCAACGTGTAGTGCATACTTGCCAACATGTGAACATGTGCACGTGCACACTCACCCACGTAGTTCAAACAATTATAGACTAGCACAGATCCCACTATATTTCCATCAGGGCGAATCAGGTTTTGGGAGCAGCTTTCAAAATCAGCCATAGGGTGTATAAACACTACAACAAATGCATATTGACACTGCGGTTTATGAACATTTAGGCCCAGATTAGGTTCAGCACACAATATTCTGTGTGCTTAGTAGATGTACATAAAAAACGAATACAATTTAAAAGTTAAAGTTAGCCATAAACTTAACTATTCTAATGCACACGTGGAGGGGGATAGCCCCAATATGGTATGTGCTGCCCAAAGACTGTGGATTGTGGTCGATGAAGGATCAATATGTAAATCTGTAACAAAAGAAGAGAGGTTAGTATGAGCCTCTAAAGCCACAGAGACAGAGCAAGTTTGCCAATCCAATTCGGATGGATAAGAAAGCCCTCACACACCGACCTGGTCAGTGTCATGCTTCATCATAGGGCCCCACCTCGGAGGCCGAGTGCCTCCTCGGTGTGCTACGACGCCAGGAGACTGCGGAGCTGGTTGTGTGATAGGGCGTGCAGTGAGGAATATAAAATATAACGTGTCTAAAGGGTATCTTGAAAAAATATTTATTAATAGATCCCTACGGCACAATTAAAAGGTTGTATGTGTCTGAATTAACATTATCTTTTTGCACTTTTTTCACTTAAATTGTTTTTCCACTTTCACGTCCTCAGGTTAGGGTGGACGATTAGAGAGTCCATACCGCCGGGGTTACACTAGTCCTGATGAATGCCTAGGTAAACTTAAACCACCTACAAGGCTGAAACATGTTGACTGACTAATAATTTAAATTAATCCAATTCATTATCTTTGGCTGTTAATTCAGACACATACAACCTTTTAATTTTGCCGTAGGGATCTATTAATAAATAATTTTTCAAGATACCCTTTAGACACGTTTTATTTGATATTCCTCACTGCAGGCCCTATCACACAACCAGCTCCGCAGTCTCCTGGCATCGTAGCACACCGAAGAGGCACTCGGCCTCCGAGGTGGGGCCCTATGATGAAGCATGACACTGACCTGGTCGGTGTGTGAGGGCTTTCTTATCCATCCGAATTGGATTGGCAAACTTGCTCCGTCTCTGTGGCTTTAGAGACTCATACTAACCTCTCTTCTTTTGTTACATATCTAAAAACCGGGGACTAAGAGAGTGTTCTTGAATCTCCCTGTCCCTCCCTTTGTTTCCTTCAATATGTAAATAACCTCATCTGTATGGTGTTATATTTTGAGAGGTCAATGATTAGTAAAAAAGTCCATTTAATTAGCCTGTGAAATTTAAGTAAAAACGCTACATCTCTGTTTGCTGCCACCTTGCTTGGGGGGCTTCAGGCACCAAGGTCACATGCTCCAGGAGGCAACTTGCCCCAGAGGGGGAGGAGCATTTCCATCTGAGCGATATTTAGTGCTCCGCTCACTCCACCAGCATCGTGGCAAGCCACATCTTTGTTTGTTGCCACCTTGCTTAAGGAACTCCAGACACCAGGGTCACACACACCAGGAGGCGTTGGCTGACCGGAGGGGGAGGAGTGCTGCCACCTGGGCACTATTTAGTGCTACGCTCACTCCTGCATCCCATGTGGGATGCAGTATCTTTGCTGTCACCTTGCTTGGAGGACTCCAGGCCTTAGGGTTACACTTGCCAGGAGGTGCCGGCTGATGGGAGGAGGAGGAGTGCCTCTTGCAAGTAGAGGTGCCTGTTGCTGCATGGTCTTGCTTGACAGCCTTGAATACTTGCCTTGGACTCTGGTGAACCTGTAGGTGTAATTTGTCTTTTACTTATTTCCAGCTTGCTTACCGCCGCACATAAACTAAGCTATAAACTTTGTCTCGGTTGCTAGGGCTGCACTCCTGACTGTTTTCATCAGACTCTCAGCTGGTTTTTGGTTTGGGCTTGTTGTTCCGGGGGTCTGTTCTTGACTTCGGAGCCTGATCATGAGGGCTCAGTCTCCATTTTGGTGTTGGGCTGGGAGGGTTCGATGGAACTTAAGGGTGTAACAAGCAAACTTTCACGGGGAAAAGCCAAGGGTCTTCCACTAAGATGACACCCCACCTGCCGCTCACATGTTTTCACGATAGAGGGATTCCTAAATCACATGGTGGGAGTGCCATCTAAAGAAATTGAGCTGGCAGAAAGTAGGCTCACCTTGTGAAGGGACAGCCGCCACATACCCATCCCTTGCTCGTGCTGAGTTTAGTAGGGCCCCAGAACCCCATGGTCTGGGTGACCAGGCTCACCAGGGAGAGGGCTGGTGGGTGGTGGTACTGGGACTTACTTAGTCCTCTACCCTTTTATCCCTGATGGATAGTCCTAGACTTGTTTGGAAACGGCGAGGTCTTGTCATAACCCAGTATAATTCCCAGGTTAGTGTGTCAGCTCAAACTAACCCCAGTCCCATTTGGTTCGAGGGAGACCTATTTCCTAGCAGGCAGTTACGAACTGAGCTTGACATTTCTAAATGAGAACCTCAATCCCATTTAGTCTAAGCTCATCCACATTGAGGACAGGGCGCTGGAGATTCTGACCCAGATTCGCCTGGGGAGGTGGGGGTCACAGCAGGAGCAGATTCCCCCAAATGCACAGTTGAGTTCCACTAACCCTGGTCACCTTGCTCCAGATCCTAGCTCAAGTGGTCCACCTGTTGTGGTGGGTTCTTCTCTGATTGCCCATTTGCCCTTGAGCTTGACAGAGGTCCCCTGTGTAGCATGTCTTCCCCTAGCTGCCTCTAGTAAGGCAGCCAACTCATGTATCCCACCTCCCTCGCTTTCTATTAATCCTGGTGATGTGCTCAATTTGTCACCAAACATGTACCTATGCTGCCGTCCTAGGGTATGTTCCTCCTCACTCAAACCTACCTGCTGAAATCTACTCTGAGCTTAAAACCTAGGTGGTGCACTGGCTCAAGTTGCACACTCATAGAGGTTGGGGACTTGAGGAAATCATCATAATAGCCTGTAGAGTTAATTGGGTGGGCTGAGACAGGAAACTATTAGAGGTGACTGTGTGGTGCTGATTTTTAATGATCCCAGATTGTGGCAGATGTCCTGTCTGCCCTGCCCTCCCCGAGGATATGCAACTGCCCAGCATAGTTACCCCCCCTGGGATTTTTGTATAGGCCTGAAAGAGTCTGCCGTCCTACTGTGTCTCAGGTCTGGGAGGGAGGGGCTTTTCTAACGTGTATCTTAGCATCCAGGCAGCCCCCTCTCTTCTCCACCTCAAACAGATTTTCCACCCGAGTGACTTGGAGTTTTGGAACTGACTGTTCTCCCATGATTCCCCCTTGACATCTATGCCCCCACCTCCTCAGTGACTACTCTACTATCATCTACTGAATTAATCTCCTGTTGTGGAATATTGTGGGACTCCTGGTGGATCTCCTGTTGTGGAATATTGCAGTAGTTTACTGACCGTAGCTATTTGCAGTTTGTGAAAACCTATCAGATCATCTGCCTCCAAGAAACCTAGGAGGTTAAGAACAGCTTTTTCGTGCAAGGTTACACTTCATATTGTCTTCCAGCAGAGTCCTCAGTGGCTGGGTGGGGTTGGGGCTCGGGGGGTTCATGATGTTCATTGCAGTTGAGCTGAGTGGATATATCCATTACATGCACTGGGAAGCCCAGATGATGCAGGGGTTGTTGTCATTGCCGGACTCCCCTCCATTCGCCTTAATCAACTTCTATAATACAGGGTGGGGTATGACATGGATACCAGTTTCTCCTGTCTTAATTTGCCCCTGAATGCATTCCGAGAGCGGAAAACTGGAGAGAACAAATTGGGCTTTCGGGGGACTTTAACTGTAACCTATGTGACTCTCCCCTCGGACCCAATATCTCAAAACCTAAGTGTTTGCTTTTGAAGGGACTGCACTTTGTTCACTCCAAAGATAATGCTTTATAAACTGCAGCTGTAAAATTCCTCTCTGCACAAACCTGTTTTGCATTCTTTCAAAAGTTTGGTGGATGGTGTCATATCATATTGCCTGACCCTGACGTGCGGACAGGGCAGGCAGGAAGGGAAGAGGAGGAGCTGGAATGGGGGGCGGGAGAGGAAGTAGAAGAGAAGGCAGTTAGAAAATAAAGAGTACAGCAGCAAGACGAGCTCCGTGTCTAGCGTCGTCCTTGGGGGGCCAGTAAATGCGAAACAGTCGACGAAGGTGGGATAGGAAGACCCATTGCATCTGCCGACCCCAGCAATCACAGCAGCGCGAGGAGAACGCGCAGCTGTGGACGTGCAGCATTCAACAAAAAAAAAAACGAGCGCGAGGCCGAGTCGCTGAAGCAGCCCGCTACCTGCCACGCATGCCCTGGATGCCTGCAGCCACAAAACCAGTGTTAGTTCACCAAATAATTACCCTGCAAACAAATGGGCATATAAACTCACTTGGTGGAAGAAAGCCTGTATGACCACCCAGCAGCCATCTTGGAGTCAGGCACCACCCATAGAATAACATAGGGCCCTATTGCGGCGGCCATCTAAAGGTCAGGCAAACTACAAAAACCCCTGAAATCTGCAAATTTTCTTGCGGACGAGAAGTCCCACGGCCTGCCGGAGTCACAGCCTCACTCACCATGTCAGTGGAAGCCGATTCCATGCAGCCAGCGGCCACTGGATCCACTCAAAATGCCCCTCAACTCGGGTCGGTGCTCATGGAAGTACCTTTCCTGCTCCCTCCTGAACCCCTACCGCTGACATCTGGGAACAGCAAGGGGCCTAAGTGGAAAAGCTGGGCTGAAGATTTTGAAGACTTCATGACAGGGTCGCAAGTGCGTGATCCTAATCAGAAACTCATAGCCCTGCGGAATTTAGTGGGAAAAGACATTGCACAAATAAAATAATCAAGGAACTACCGGCTGCTAATACCGCATCCTATGAAGATGTGAAAGAGGCGCTAGATAAAAAATGTCTCCACAAACAAAACCTCGACTATGAACGCTACACGTTCAACCTCGCCTCACAAGAAAAGGAAGAGTCAATGAATGACTTTGTCGCCCGCATCAGACGTCTGGCCCGATATTTCAAATTAGATAAATTCAACACTGAAGATGCACTCCGTCTGCGCATCATCGAGGGATGCCAATCAGAATCGCTACGCCGTCGACTACTAAAAAAACATTACACTCTTGAGGAGATAGAAGAACTCACCCGCATCAACGACTAAGCTGAAGAACACACGAAAAAGATGGAGGCCAGCAAAACCGAAAAAAGAGAGCAAGCTCTTCGAGTACAGTCTCACACTGACTCGCGGCATCGCCCTGACCCTCAGAAGTCTGGAAGACTCACGAGATCACCTCGAACAAACTCTCCTCGTAGCAGAGCCCGAAACAGCCAACTCTTGGCAGTGCGAGTTTACACATGGATGTCCAAAGAACAATTGCCATGTCTTGGACAGTTCTGCACCACCCTCACAGACCGACAAATCCATATACACATTCATGTGATTCAAGGCCCCGAAGCAGCAGACTGTCTCCTCAGCCTGCCAACAGCAGAACGCCTAACCCTAGTCGAAATCCTATACACAGTGGATGACTCACCGGACATAGTCAACAAATTCCCGAAACTATTCAGCGGACTAGGTAAACTAACCCATTTCAAAGTCAAGCTTCACATCAATGAACAAATAACACCCGTAGCGCAACACCACCGGAAAGTACCCTTCCATCTACAACAAGTGGTAGATGATGAGCTGCAAGTCCTGCTGAGAGCGGACATCATAGAGCGATCAACGGGACCCACCCTATGGGTATCACCAGTCGCGGTCGTGCCTAAGAGAGGTCAAGACAACAAGGTACGCCTATGCGTGGACATGCGAGCCCCAAACACGGCTTTCGAAAGAGAGCGGCACCCGGGACCCCACATCAGTGACATGATCACGCGCCTAAACGAAGCAACGGTCTTCTCAAAACTGGATCTTAACAAAGGATATCACCAACTAGAATTTCATGAAAAATCTAGATGCATTACCACCTTTACCACTCACCAAGGCCTCTTCAGATACAAACGTCTTAATTTCGGAATATCCTCAACAGCCGAGATATTTCAGGAGGCCGTCCATCTGGTGATTCAAGACATTCCAAACGCATTTAACTACAGCGACGACATCCTGGTCTTCGGGGAGAATTAAAAGGAACATGACAAAGCACTTGATCGGTATATCATGCCCTCCTCAATGCCAATCTCACACTTAATCAGGACAAATGCGAATTTCTTAAATCAACACTCAAATTCTACGGCCACATTTTCTCAAAGGATGGCTTGAAACCTGACCCGGAGAAAGTATCCGCCCTTTCGGACACTCCACAACCACGTGATGTCAGTGACCTCCGTTCCTTTCTAGGAATGGCCAGTTACTGTGCTCGCTATATCAAAGACTATGCCACCATTAGCTATCCGCTCAGAGAATTGACACGTCAAGGACAGAAATTCCTACAACCTCGCCTTCAACAAGATCAAAGTGGCGGTGAGCACTGCAATCAACTTAGCCTACTTCAACACCAAATGGAAGCCTGAAATCACTGTAGACGGTAGCCCGGTGGGGCTAGGGGCAATCTTAGCACAATATGATGATGAAGCTGACAAACGTCACATTGTCGCTTATGCCAGTCGCAGTCTGACCGATACAGAAAAGGCCTACTCTCAACCGGAAAAAGAAAGCATGGCGGTTGTGTGGGCATGTGAACACTTTCACCTCTTCATCTATGGGAAACACTTCACGCTCATCACTGACCACCAGGAGCTGATAACTATCTTCGGCAACCTGCGGGCAAAGATGCCTCCACGGATTGAATGGTGGGGAATCCGCCTACAAGACTACACCTACACCACCATTCACAAACCGGGGAAGGTGGAAAACCCGGCGGATTACATGTTGCGACATCCACAAACTCGAACACAAGTGCGACGTTCTGTGGCGGAAGAATACCTTCACTTTGTCATTGACCACGCCCGTCCACCAGCGGTCCCACTAGAATCCATTCGAGAAGCGTCCACCCAAGACGCCACGATTCAGAACATTATGCATCAAATCCGTACCAACTCGTCGAGACACTTAGAAGACGCCAACAGAAATGAAGTTATCAACACTCAAGAACTTGCAGCGTTCAAACACGTCCAAGAGGAACTCTCTATCAGTACTGACGGACTAATACTGAGAGACAAAAGAATTGTGATTGCCAAAAGATTAAGACAAGGAGTCGTCAACCTGGCACACGAAGGACACCGAGGTGTGGTAGCCACAAAGAAAGCACTACGAGAACGCGTCTGGTTCCTGTCCCTTGACCAGATGGTGGAGGCCACACTTCAAGACTGCACATCCTGCCAACTAGTGGGATGAGATGAACCTTCAGCGCCCCTGCAGATGTCAGACCTCCTGGACAGTGCATGGCAACAAGTAGCCATTGACTTCTTCGGTCCGCTAAAATCAGGGAAATACATCGTCGTCATCATGGATGAATACTCTCGTTTTCCCATTGCTCATCAGATCTCTTCCACCAAAGCGACGGCCGTCATACCCGTCATTGATGAAGCATTCACAGCATGGGGAATACCTACCGTGGTGAAGACGGACAATGGACCACCATTCAATGGACAAGAATTTGCAGATTTTGCAAAGCACCTGAACTTTAAACATAGAGAAATCATGCCCCTATGGCCCCAGGCCATTGGAATGGTCGAACGCTTCATGGGGACAATCAAAAAGTCTATACAGCAAGCTGAACGGACCCGTCGTATCATCCAACCAGCACTGAATGAAGTTCTACGAGCCTACCGGACCATGCCACACAGCACTACGAACCACTGTCCTGCCACTCTAATGCTCGGGCGAATTCCACGCACCCAACTCCCAACTACAAATGCTGTTACACAATCTCGAATCACGACTACTGATCATAACACCCTAGTAGAACTTGATCATTCCAAGAAATCCAAAATGAAGGAATACGCTGATCGACGCAGGCCCGCAAGGACGTCCAACATCTGTGAAGGAGATTGGGTGCTGGTGAAGCAGGACAAGAGAATTAAAGCAGACAGCCGCTAACTTGCACACCCCCTACATGTCACAAGAAGAAAGGGAACAATTGTAACTGCAGAATCTGAGGGCAAGCGGACGACAGGAAACATATAATATTTCAAAAGGTACAACCCTTCTGCTTATCCCCGAATCCGAGAGCCTGATCGTGACATGGACTCATCAAGCCAAGAGTGAAACAGTGATCGTGAGTATCGCCATCGCTGGAGTCTGAAGGTATGAGAGACAAGAGCCCGCCTGACCTGATGCAAGCTAGCCGACCATGAAGGACAATCCAGAGACCTGCTTGGCTGATTGAAGATCTTTGACGTTAGTGGACATTTTAAAATACAAAAGGGGGAGGTGTCATATCCTAATACTCTACCCTGACGTGCGGACAGGGCAGGCAGGAAGGGAAGAGGAGGAGCTGGTATGGGGGGCGGGAGAAGAAGTAGAAGGGAAGGCAGTTAGAATATAAAGAGTACAGCAGCAAGACGAGCTCCGTGTCTAGCGTCGTCCTTGGGGGGCCTGTAAATGCGAAAGATGGCTTGTTCTCTTATTAACATTAAAAGGAAGGGGAGTAGGCACTGTTTATATATTTATAACGTTTTATAGATCGAACATGACCCTTGCAGGCATCAGAGCACTATAAAGTATTAAATGAGATAGGTAATATACAGAACAACCTTATTATCAAGGGCGGCATATGTTATGATAGCAGCCTCAAGAGCAACCACCACCAAAATATGCGAGGGATGATAATGCGTGCAAGACTAAGAGGATACATAGTGTTCAGGAGTGGAGATCCTATTGCAGAAATGTATTCATCAGTATTACTCAAACTGCTTTCTTGAATGAAGCAGTTTGGGGGTTTATTCTGATTTCAGGGGATGTTGTGTGGCAATCTTTTGGGTTATTTTTACAGCTGATAAACCAGCCTCAAACTGTGGTTGGAGTCACTTTTACTTTAAACGTGCTTGGTGAGAACCACAGAACTAGGCATCATCCCTGTAAGTGGGCAAAACAACATAAAAGGTGGGTGATGCTTTCTAATTAGAACACATTAGAATCCCTTTGTTGTAAAAGCAAGCTATATACATCAAGCGCATTCATTCTTTGACACATTAATTAGAATCTCCCGAGCCACACTACAGAGTCGGAACTCTTGCCTGAAGCTGTTTCATGTGGCATCTGGGAGAATCCGTTTCCAACATCTCTGTTGAAATTGTGCTGTTCCATGGACTGGAAGTAACCTGATTAGCGGATAAATGCACATAGTCGCTGTGGAGAGGCGCAACAGGGGGCTTTTTGTGTATTAACGATAAATACAGCAGCCCCGCCAATTACATTGGCCATATTACTGCTTGTATTTACAGATCAGGGCCTAGTAATTGGAAAAAATAGAAAGTCCTTTCAAAAGAAATTGTTACATCCTTCAAAGTTCCACAAAGTTCATTGGGGTCAGCTTTCCCAAGTCAGTGTTCGACTTATAAAATTATATTTGAATACCGAATCAATGTCATTTTCTGTGTTACCTTTTTTCCCAATACCACAGGCACTTTCAAGCCACCTTTCATCTTCTAGAACAACTTATCAAGGAGGGAATCTCCCAGGTGGTCTGTCACAGTTGCCAATCATGTAAAAGTGTGTGAATTTTGCTTCACGCATTTCACGGTGCCTTGTATACTAACACTGTTCGGGAAGTGTATACCATTGGCAATATGAACATTATAAACTCTTTGGTGCATTCAATAATAAATACATTTTGGTTTTGATGAAGAGATTACAAGTGCACGGCTAAATTCTGATCCGAGTGCAAACAATTAGAACTATGCACTGTCTGATAATTATCACACCCTCACAGTTTTCCACTGATACATTTCTGCAGTTCAAACCTGCCGAAACTTAATGGGGAGGGTGAAAGATATACAAAGAAAATTAAATATGCAGAATTCGGTGAGTTAAATAAGATTCCACATGGTATGCATATTTTGCAAGTTAAAAAGTAGGAATAGGAGGTACTTATCACACTTAGTAAGTACCTCAGTCTAGGGTAATGGTATTTGCCATGTATGGTCATAACAGCACCCTAGTCTGATTTACTTGTAATAAGGGCCTTAATGTTTTTTGTATACATTTTAACATCGCACATTCTAAATCGCACCTTCCTCTACACCCTATTAGTCAGAGTCACCTTACCTGCCTCTGATAGTTAATTGCTGCTTTGCAGACATTTGAATTGTTTATGCTGCTTCAGGGGACAGAAAACACACATTAATCAGTTTTTTAGGTTCAGTGAACCAGATCAGCAGATTAGATCAAATCAGTGCTGAACAATAGACACAGAAAACGGTTATCTCTTAAAACACTCTGGAAATACTATCCATCGACAGGCATCATGCAAACCCAGTTTCTAAAGCCTGGTTCTTGACCAATGGGTATTCTTTACAGCGACCACCTGCAGTCCACTTTTATCTTCAATCTTTTAATCCTGGAAGTTTACGAAAATCTGTTTTTTTAGTTTTATTGATTCTTTTGTCATTTCCCCCTAATTTATATCAAACCTTTCCTAGTGCTTGATAGACAGTTATTTGGTATGCCAGAGTATGCATAAGTAGTATAACTGAGCTAGCAGTTTAAAAGTCTCAGTCTGCCCATGTAGGCACATTTGAACTTAGTTGTATGAGCCAGACGGAAATCACTACATTATTTGTACGCCTGCTAAAGTGGGCATTATGCTTATTATGTGTGCTTATGAAATGCTATAAGAAGAATTAAATAATATGTGAAAAGAGCATTCTTTGGTGCAATACGCGAGAAGGAAGCATAACTCAAAAAGTAGTGATCTATTTATCATTAAACACACTCTTTGGAATGCATTCTATCCATCATTCATATTGTAATTGTAGTTTAATTCCCGTAATCTTAATTCAAATTTGCTAAATATTCGATATTGTCTAGGTAGTAACATATCAACTATGTTATTTTATTTCTCATATTCCATTTTTAGGATATATTGCCATAATGCAAAATAAAAAATGTAATTTCTACCGAGTATAGGTCCCTTCCACCTGTTCAAAGATATCTTCTACTGTTGGTGTAGCTCATAAATATGTTTTGCTAGTAATGCTATAAAGTTCAAAGTCTGGCCATTGCTGACTGCCCTTGCGCAAATAGTGATTTAAAGGTATGTAACGTATCTTGCATTTTCAGTTTGAAATTGAATCCATGCTGAGAAACAATATTGAATTTTTCAGAACAAAGATGTTGTATTAACAGTTTTAACTAGAAGTAAAATAGAACTACATTAGCGTGTACTTTAGGGCTCAACGAAAATGGCTTTTTTTGCACCCTAAGGCTATGCTAGCGCTGTTTTAAGCAAATTGTTTCTTCATGTTCCTGTGTAATGACTTTCCTATCATTAGAGACAGGTTTTTTAATCTATGCTTCTGTTTCCACAGACATGATATGTATCACTTTGTAGGGCAAAATTGTATTACGCGTCTGATTCCCCGCTAGAGGAAAATATAAATAGCGTAGCCAAAATGTGTCGCACTGTGGGTGTTCGTTATTCCTGTGCCATTAAGCAGAAGTGCTGGCTGTGAACATTTGTAAAAGCGCACAAAGGTATAGAAGTTATCACTGTTGTTTTTCGGCAGCAATTGTGATAAATGTGTTTCATTTTGAGTTCCTTTAATAAACAATGGGCTGCAATTGAACAGGCTTTTTGCAAGGACGGTGGAGATTTCATACCATTGCGAAGATCGGAGGAGACCTTTGAATTCTCATAGAGGTCAATGTTAACTTTGCCTGCAGCATAAGTTATATATATTTTGCACAAGTCTCTTTGTTTTTTTTAAATATATTTTTATTGGCATTTCATCAGAGGTTACACGTCATATTATTACATTTACATTTCAAAAAAGTTGATTACAACCCGTTTCTCAGGTGTACCATAAATTACACTAAACTAGTGGTTGCTTCCTATGCGTAAGTAAGAGAATACCATTGCATGCAGGTATTTCTTGCTTGCTGCAGGACACTGTGTGAGCATGCTTATGCTGAGAATAGTGTTTGCACCAAAAAGTCGTTCATTATAACCTAGGATATGCCATTGCATGAGTCTCTGTATGAACCAGAATTATCAGCGCACACCTTTGTTATTTTGTAAACACACACGTTTTGCCATCAGCATGGTGCTGACAGTAAAAAGGAATTGTCGCTGTGGCTAATGGAACCATGATGACAGGCGACTAGGGCCTGGGGCTGCTCTTGGTGGAAACATCAGGACCCCAGAGACTACACCCCGGCCTCCAAGGTAGAGAAAACAAAAAAAACGCCCATCATTAAAAAGGGAGATTAACTCTTAAGGTGTGTTGCAGCATTTCGCCAGAGTGGCTGTCCACTTGCTCAAAGCACTGGACAAGAAGGAGGAGCCCGATAAGAAGGGGTGCCCCAACTCGGCTTGTGAGCCTAGGCCTCATCTAGAAAATAATAGCTTGGGCCCAGTTTTACAATGTCAGAATCCAGTGGAACTCATTATCCACGAAATCCCTGCAGATCACAAGGCCTGTTTTGGAGGCCAGGCACAGCAGCCCAGGGGCTGTACCAACGGCAGTCCTAGTTAAGGTGGAAGAAGAACTTTTAAAATGAAGAGACTGTCTGATTGTGCCACATCAAGACTTTTTCAGATTCTCAATGACTGGTTGCAAACAATAGACTGTAAGGTATCCACACAGAGCAGTGCTACCCCCAACAGGCCTCTCCGAAGCCCCATGGGCTCGCAAGACCCCCATAATCACAGGAGGAACAGACTTCCCTGAATCTTAATGGATATTTGTATTTAGGTGAGTCAATGGAACCTCAAATAAAGGACCATATCTCAGCTTCTGAATCATGCATGTGCAGATAAAAGGATACTTTTAGTAAAATGCAGTCCCTTCATTCCTTTCAAAAAGCACTCAAAATGTTTAGATTTAAAGCAGAGTAAAAGGCTGTGATCTCTTGGCATAGTTCACTTAACACACACCACTTCCATGCTCTCCTCTTACAAATCTTACTCACATCTTGTGTTCCACGAGATATCAGCACACCGAAATCCGTGAGCTCTCTTATTGGGAGGCCTACATATTTCCTCGCACCTTTCCAACTGCAAAATGTGTTGAAGAACTAGCTGTGAATGTTTATGCTTACAAAGGTCCCTATGATCTTCCAATAAATCTTGGTGCCAGGCTTGTGGAGGTTCCCTTATCATGTTGTGTGTTTGTGGTTACAGGAGAACACCTTATGATGTGCTCTTATAAGACAGTCTATCCAATCACCCAAAACAGTTCTGCCTTCACACATCATGGAGCTGAGAGTTTATTTTGAGAGATATTTGTACATTATAGATTCTGGGAATTTCAGGAAAGAATCATGTGTTTCCACTTAAAAAGTGGGCTCTTCATAGTGACAGGGCACTGTACCTTCACTTGGAGGTCTAAGCAGATCACTCTTAAAGGATTCTTTGCTCTGAGAAGCTCTGAAACATATTGCAAAGTTCCCTTTCATGACAACTCACATATGGCACAGGGAAATATTCATAATGAGCAACATATTTACATGTGGACAGTGAAAATATTCGTGTGATGTATATTTATTTTCACAAGTTAATTTGAACATTATTGGCAGGGTAATAATAAAGAACCAGCTAATATCAACCCACCTGGATTTTTCAGATTGTTTACTTTTTTGTTCCTGTTTCTATGTTTTAGGCTTTAAAAATTGCATCTAGAAATATAATACAACATTCTGTCCTCAGAAGACTTGTAGACATAACTACGGTCCTGACTAACCAATGTGTTGTGGCTCATGAAAAACACACGGTTATACAATATCATTAATACTTAGGATATAGCGGAACCATATACTTGTATACATTTTAGTTAGTAGTGGGTTGCAGTTTGAGATTGGGTGATTTGTGCTAGTAAAAATATATAAATACTGGGATTTGCACATACTTTGCGCTCGCCTATAAGTCTATGTACAGACAAACATACATGATCAATGTAATTAATAGTAAATATATATAAATACTGGGATTTGCACATACTTTGCGCTCGCCTATGAGTGAATGTACAGACAAACATACACGATCAATGTAATTAATCCTCAGGATAGCTATTTTTTGATTATGTGACATGTTTCTGGTTTTGCTTAGTACATGGATCCTATACGGAGAACCTGTGAGCAATTTGATTCTTAACTTTAAAGTCACAATTTAGTTTCCGAAATTGCAAAAAACATGACTTGAATTTTGCCTTAGACTAACTTTGAAACCTATATAAAACTTCACTTTTTACGCTCTTTTTTTTACAGGTTGAAGTTTTGTACTGGGAAGATTTTATGATATTTGCTATCAGCTTCATTTTTAGCAGATTTCCATGGTATATTACATTTTTAGTATGGACTTGCTACTAATTGGCTGGTCTGGGTGACATCCATATTTTTCTGTTGTTTCCTTCTGAAACTGGAGTCTGTCAATTTCAGTGACTGGATATAGTCCTTTTTAGGTTCTCTGCTACTGCTCTAGGGACATGATGGGCAGGAAGTTCTGCTTCTCAATTCTCGCCTACAGACAGCTTTAGATGTCTAGCAAGAGCAGTTATCATCACTAACCATGGAAGGAGCAGGTGTAGTGCCTCTACGCGAAGTCCCACAGAGTTGGAAAACAACTCCATGGAACTTCACTCCGCCCGCACCCTCCCCCCAAAGTAATTATAAAGTAATTAAAAAGGCACTTACCTGCCGTGGCTGCCTCTTCCTCGTCATGGCCAGCTCTCTTTCCTCCTTCCGCCGTCCTTCTTCTTAGATGACCCCTACGTTGTACGTTTTGCCCGTGCGCACTCGCAATATGTAGAACGTAAGGGTTATCTAAGTTGTGTAAATATATTATATCCAAGATCCAATAACAATAAAAAGAGTTGCAAAGAGAAATAAAGTTGTAGTGTTACAAAAATAATCTTACAGCGATGATGATAAAGTAAACATCAACATTAAGAGGCTGGGTGGGCAGCAGCAATCGTTTCAGCGTATGTTCGCAAAATGTGCAAAACTTAGAGCCCTGAAGAAGTCTCTCTCAAGACGAAACGCGTTGGCTAAATGGCTTAAGGAAATGTGTGAATATTGGATTTTAACGACTGTACATATTTATCAATAAAGAAAATATTTTTGATTACAAAGAAAAATCTGGACCGGACAATTTCTTAAAATCATCATGGACACGATATCATTTGAACTTTAAATAATACTTTAAATTGATGCGTGCTGATTCCATTTTTTGTGTGCTTGTTTTGGGGGAATCACCCCAATAGGCAGTGTAGAGCGGTGCACTTCCTGGTTTCCTAGCACCATCACCAAACTAGCCAGCCATTTGAAGTGACCGGTGCGGGCTCTTGCCTCAACCCTCTATGCATGTTTTGTTCTACATTGACAATCAAATCTATATTTGACTTATATGGCCTTGCTAAAAAAATGAGCCTAGTATAACTATTTCGTCCTCTTATTAGACTCAATTTATGAAAACAATATGTGTGCTTATGAGTGTAAATAGCAGCAATTACTAATGCAAATTCAGCGATTGTGCCACAAACAGGTGCTTTCACATATGAATAGATATACTCACATGTACAATTACTCCTGTATGATGTTGTTTGAATAAGGTAGGTGTTAGACACAAACTTGTAGGTTTGTTAGTGCCCAAATCCCTTGTGGATCATCTCCTGCCCTGAAAGGATTGGAGATTTGGGGCCATATATATCACAATGTTATTTTGCGATTCTCAAATTGCGATTTTCAGCGAATCGCAATTTGAGAATTGCAAAATGCAATGTATGAGAGTTTTTCTAATAATTTTTCCACATATTCCTTATTTGCAAATCGAAAATTGAGATTCGCAAATAAGGAATACCTTCCCATTCATTCCTATAGGCTAGGAGGCCCATAGGAATGAATGGGAAGGCATTCTCAATTTGCGATTAGCAATTAGAGAATCACAAATTGAGTATGCAATTTCAAGGGTAGCGGGGTGTCAAAAGGACACCCTGTTGCACCCCTGAAATGGGCATGTGTGCACAGGTGGCACACATACATGCCCTGAGGGCATGTATGTGCGCCACATGGCACTTTAAAAATGCGAAATAGTGCATTTTTTCGTGAAATCGCAATTTACCACTAACTTGAAGTTGGTTTTAATTTGCAAGTCCTTAAGGCCAAATCGCACTTTCATTTGTGTTTCTTACATTGCATTCAGGACTCGCAATTTGCGATTCCTGAAAGGCAATCGCAAAATTTGCGATTCCTTATTTTGCGAGGGGGTTTTTGTGTGCTACGTTGCAAACTGCTAATTTGCAATAGCAAATGCTGAAATTCTGTGAATTTCAGCGTTTGCGAAAGCAAATTGGCTTCTTACATATGGCCCTTAAGGAATAAGTCTGTTGATGGAGATCTTGCAGAATTTGGCTTCGCCGAAGGAATAATGTTTTCCTCGTTAAGAAAAAATATTCAGTTAGTGGAAATGTACCTATACATAACATTTAACCATTCCTAAATATACACGTTATAAATCTGAATGTTCTAATGATTTGCCTGCATTGCAGAGGCAAGAAAGGCCACTTTCCTCCACCTGAAAATAGCATATATTTTTAACAACAATATGTATGGATGGCATATAGATTGTGCCAGGTTCTTAGGTGCATTGCCCAAACTCTGCCCCCCGATGAGGCTCCTCAAGTCTTGAGCTGTGACGGAAGCAACATAGAACAACATTTAGTAACTGCATGCTGCATATATGATAGGGAACCACTCTTCCCTGCAACACAAATACCCTTGGCCCACTACCGATTTCTGACTCTATCACATGTGGCCATTCTTGTCTATTTTGTGATGAAAACCCAGACTGGAAGGTAATCCCTGGTGGTGTCACAAGCCATTATGATCGCAGGGTTCTTAAGAGCTGTCATCTTAGGGTTACTTCTGCTAGTCTGGTTCCTACTGTGCACTGAAATTTTCAGTGTTCGGGCAAGAATTCTGTAATGTAACTGTAGGTTTGGTTTACAGCATCATAATGTTGTTTGCCAGGTTGATTCCCAGTTTCGATGGTCAACATGTAGTCAGATGCAACATAGCCCCCAAATTTTGAAAATCCCCTGTGTGCTCAGCTGTGCTCTCTTTTATGTGCTGTGTCCACGTGGGTATAATTATGGTAGCTTAAGTTAGGTGTATACATTTTGCTTAATTAACTCTCTCATTTCAACCATTAAAATATTAAGTTTAAGGGCCAGATGTACGAGCATTCACTTTAGCGAGCTGCAAGTTGCGCCGATTTGCAACTCGCAATTTGCGACTCGCTAAGGTGAATGTACAACAGTGTCTCAGACACTGTTTGCTATTCCCAATGGTGTCATAAATTGCATGCCTCATCAATATTCATGAGGCAAGTGCAATTTGTGACCCCATTGGGATTGGCTGGCACTCACAGGGATGTCTGTGACTGCTTTTAAAATAAAACAGTTTTTTTTATTAAGTCGAGTATAGCTCAGCACGCTTGAGCCACTTTCGGAAATCGATCTCTTGGAATCACTTCAGCTTTTCAGCAAACTTGTGTCTGTGGAGTTTGCTGAAAAGCTGAAGGGATTGGCCATTGCGTGTGGCTTTCAAAAATTGAAAGCCCGCAATTGGCCAAAGGCGGGTGCATGTCCCGCCTTTCACAGTAAATGTATCTGGCCACGGCCTACAGCTTGCGGGAGCGAGCAGCGGTGCCATCTGTTTCTAGTTAGCGCATTTGCGGTCGCCGCGCTGCCCCGCTTTATTTTCGTGTTCTAATTATAAACAATGCCTCCCCAAAGGACAAAGGCACTCAGGACAATTTGCCAGATGTCAATGGGTGCGGTTTTTCAGACTCTGAAAAGGCAGCATTAAAAAAAGCAGAAGTTACTGATTTTCGGCACAGAAAGGAAGGCAGGAAACTCGCAAAGTTCGACGTGCTGCTGCCATGGAAACAAAGTCAACTTTTTCTGGTCTGGTAAAAAGCACTTTGTGGCGAGATAAATTCCCTTCAAGTGAGAGGCACTTCACACCCACTTAGAGCCCAGGTGGGCTGCTGTGGTCTGCTGGGGATTACATGGGATGTCTCCTGACTTGCAATTACACTGACTCCTTTTCCTTAACAATAGGTGAGCACGAGGTCCTATGAATGTATGTCTTTTCCGTGTCAAGTGTTTTGTCAAACAGTGATCCAGATGTGGAGGTGTGCGTTCAGTTTCCTTCTCTGCTGTCAAACACCCTGTTAGCCACTTGTGCCCGGATACAGCTTTTGACTGACAGACGGGAGGGCGCCAAAGTGCTTCTCAGTGGCCCGTGATGGAGAAGGTGCAGGTGGCCGGGGAAGGTGGGGGGCAGGGGGCTGCAGGCTCTTGGCAAGTGTTCGACATTAGAGAAGATGGCATATACAGCGCTTGATAACTTTAGTTATGATGACTTTGTTTACTGCCGTGGACAGTGGGAAACCCAGTATTTATCTTGGTCTTCTGCCACCCTCCCCCCTCAACTAAGTCATGGAGTTCCCATAACCTTACATAAGTGTATCCTACACCCACTGAAAAAAAGTGACTCCATTATATACCCCTTGCTAAAACAAAATAACTCAGGATGTAACTATAGAATCCATCAGCCACACAACCCCCATTTTTTGATCTCTCAATTGATGCTTCCCAGATAGTTCCCCCCTCGTCGATTACAAAATTAACCCAGCATATGAAAAAGGTCTCTACATTAGAGCGCGGTTTGTGGCACTTAAAAGTAGGGCAAGTTGCAGACCCTGTTATCCAAACAGGGAAACCTTTTTTCTAAACAGAACTTTGCTTTTAGGTGAGACATTTATAGATCTGGTGTGGTGTGGTGATCAAGAAAATAATTTAACTTGTTGTGAAATGACATTCTCCGAGCTGCAATCGTCTGCACCAATTAGTAAAGAGGTATTTGGGTCGCAGGTTTTGAATAATGAAACAATGAGTTATGTCCAGGTTCCATGTAGATATAGCTCGATGAAGTGAAGGCTTAGTTTCATCCTGACATAGGTGACAGGATCTGAACACTCAATACCATCAATACATCTAGGGATACTCCACCCCCAAACAAACTTATTGGCAATTCCCCAAAGATAATATGAGACAGTCATTTCTGTAACTAAGTTTGCGGCCTATAAAAATGAGTGTTGACAGAACATTGGGTTGAGGAATACTCATGGGCAGGATATCATTTCCCCTCATGTGCCAGTGGCTGATGCATACCCCAGACATGTATTTAGTTAATTATATTGCACTATTCAGTGCTGCAGGTTTAGCTTTTGCAACAGTTAGGTTGCTAGGCAAACAGTGATAAACAAATAAATAACAAATATCTAAATATCAAGGATCACGTGATCCACAAAGAATGATATCACCTCGGACAGTAAGTTTTGAAATACCTTAATATCGGGGATTATTTTAAATTCATATGCTACTTTATGGTTGCTGGCTAAAAGGAAACTTACTTTTATTTAATAATGATGTATATTATATTTTAATCTATATTGAATCTGCTGTAATTCTGAATCCTTGTACATTCACAACAGAGATTTAATTGAATAAAATACTTCAGTAGAGTGAGAGAAAATGCTTCCTCTTGGTTCTCTCAGAGACCATATTCTGAGGAATGTACTTTTCCCAATAATAAACCCCTTTGTATCTGACACTTTCCTCTCTTTCTTTTTGCACTTCAGTTTCTCAGCTTGTCAATCTCTTCTTTCTCTGGATTTCCATTTTTTTCTCTGCATGGAAGTGTTTTTCATTTTATCTACATACCATTTTCTCTTTTTTCTCTGTTGTTCACCTGTATGTCAGTTTTGCGCTGGTTGCTTGTCCCTTTTCACTCTGCATCTCACCTCTATATCTAAAACATTTATTTGTCACCACAAGTCATCTTTTGGTCACTGGTTGTCTACATATTGTCTTTAAGCAAAAACATTGGCAAAGCCAAAAGCTCTGACTAAACACTTATAAAGTCCCAAAGGCGAGACCTATTGGCTATGCCAATGCTTGTTTCAAATGCAGACCCTTTTCCTTAAAGGAAAACGGGCTGCATTTAAAAAAGAAAAATGAAACTTTTCAGCCTAATTTTTTTTAAGGGCAGGCAGTGGTCCCTGAAACCACTGCCAAACTTTAAAAAATATTTTCGCGCACACTCACAAAGCGGGAAGGGGTCCTCTGGGGACTCCTTCCCGTTTGCGAGTGGTTTACCAGCTACTTGAAGTGGGTAGTAAACTGCAAGTTTTTTACGACCACAAATGTGTTTATAAAACAACAGTATAAGTCATTGAGACTCGATATTAGGAAGGGGCGTCCCTAGCCCTCTGCATTTGGGTCTGGGGTGCACCTATGGCCTCCCTAAACATTCCAGCATCCACGGTGCCTGACACACGGTGCAGGGTTGTTTACAAACTTGGAGATTTCAATGGGAGCTTGGGCTGCGGGCGGTTTCGGCAGGCCGCACAAGCTCCCATTGAGAAATGGAAGTTTGCGACCCACCATGTGGTTGTCAGAACCGCCAACCTATGGTCAGGTGTTTCCTTCCCCGAAGCGGTCCGACCGACATCGTAATTAGGCCCTAAATGTTAAATGTAGCACATATAAAGGTCACTTTACTAGTCAAAATGAAAGAGATGAATTTGACTAATCTAATTAATTTAGTGAAAAGAATGGTGAATATGAGAGCCCTTATGCTTTAGTTAAAGCAATTACTTTCATAGAATTTGTTTCATTACAAATGAATAGTTTAAAATAACCGGAGAAACAGTAAGTTATTTATAAATTCAATTTAAGATCATGGTTCATTTTCCAGATGATTGTGAATGTATGTCAGTATCAGATAATATCAAATGTGGTTAACAAAATTAATTACTACACAGGCCTTATTTAAAGTGAATTAAATACATTCAATATGAAAAGGTACAATCCAATTAACAATCAAGGTAAAAAAGAAACGTTTAAACAAAATTAATATAAATGTAGTCTTACATTTTTGGCAAGCCATTTGTTCTTAAATTTAATTTTCTCAAACTTTTTTAAAATAGAAGAATGTAAAAGAATTGGAATTGCATATAATTAAGACAAGTACAGGCAATAACGCCAGTGTTAAGGCTAGGGATGGTGATAGGGTAAGACCTACCATTAGGAATGGCATATAATGTTACTGTCACATGCGATTGTAGAAACAGTCCAAGTACTGGTACAGCTAGAAGTAGAACTTTATAAGACCAATAAAAAAAACATTACTTTGAGTTAAAGATCTTTACTGTGGAAAGCAGAGAGATGCCAAACTGATTGTAGTTTGATTTTGTGCATAGCATTGATGGCAATCAAAATCATGGCATTTGAAGTATTTAAATATTACTGTGTAAGAATGTATGTAAAACCAGGTCTGTTCTGGGATTATGATAATAATAATAATAATAATAATAATAATAATAATAATAATAACAATAATAATAATAATAATAATAATAATAATAATAATAATAATAATAATAATAATAATAAGATAATCATTTTACATAGCTCGTGGAACAGTCTCAAAATGCATATGAGCCTAGGCAAAAATTGACCGGTGGTGATCACAAGTTTGCTACCTGGTTCTAAAAGACTTGTTACAAGTGCACAACTACTGAACCATGGATTCCACCTAGTCAGGCATGCAGCATCTTCGAGACCAGCCTTCTAATTTTATAGTCTTACCACAGATTTCATTCACCTATGTTAAGTAACCCATTAAAGTGCAGACCAAGTGTATGGAAAAATACCAGGTTTTTCACAGCTTGAAGCGTTCTTCTTGCTGTTGTTGCAATAAATTCATGGGGGCATATTTTCAAGGGCCATATCTCCGCTTTTTTTGGCTTTTAAAGCCAAAAAAGCGGAGATAAAAATATTGCCCTATTTACAAGAGGGTGCTAACATGCATTAGTGCATGTTAGCACCCTTTTTTCCAACGCCTCCCTTTGCACCTCAAATGAGATGCAAAGTGGGCGTTACTGGGCAGTACAACCTTGTAAATATCGCTGATGTGCACATCGCGATATTTACAAGGTGGCCCAGGCATTTAAGCAGACATTAGTTTTGGGCGAAAACCGCTGTTTGTGCCAAGAACTTACGTCTGCTAAAATTATGACTAACCCATACCTAACATGGGGGTGGATTCTTGTGTTACGACCACATGGTCGTATCAACAAGCATATCAGCAGTTTTGCAGGGAACATCGCTGGAAAACCAGCGATGTTCCATGCAAAACGGCGATTACCCCGCGATTCGCTGGAATTTATATCACCATTGCGCTATGCGTTGTAAATACAGCGCAAGCATGGTGATAAATTCCAGTGATAGACGGCGATAAATATTAAAGCGCTCAGCGCGCTTAGCGATATTTATCGCTGACTGTTGTTAATACGCCCAATGGTGAGTAACTATAAAACAGCACAGTCGACAAAACCAGATAGATGTCTCTTGATACTTTTGCACTTTCTGAGTGCTGAGGATTCTTGCAGACTTTGACATCACAACATTAGACCTGTAGTGAGGACCACGGGTTGTATCTGCTTGTTGAAAACATTTTTTTCTTTTTTTGGTTGGGTTTTTTGAAAATTGCTATTCTTATATAGTTGGAATTTTATAATGTATATTTTGCATTTGCATTTTGAGAGTTCCTTTAGCTTTCAGTGTTGAACATACTTTTCTACAAAAAGGCAAGACTGCCATTTGTTAGATCTCACTTGGACAAAAATGTTAGACGAGTTGTAACATCTTTAACTTTCTTTTTCTCAGTCTGGAGGGTATTAATCAACGGCCGTTCAATGTAAGTACTTGTAGCTGCAAGTACTTGGTAGCATTGCTTTTGGACTTGAACTTCATCTGCTTCCTCCCTAATATGTGATAAGGACACCATTGTCACAGCCATTGATGCCTCAATCATTTTTAACGATCCCTGTGTTCATCATGTATATCTCTAACCCGTTCCACTCCATTAAGATTTGAGAACTGCCTGATTCTCAGTGAATGCCCAAGCAACTGGATCTTGAAAGTATTAGCGCTTGCCTGGGGCATGAGGCAGTGCGCCGAATCCTTCTTAACAAATAATCAGAAGTTTGACTTTTCATTTACACATTCTGCCATTTGCTAACAAGTTTCCATCTTGCTCAAGCACACAATTGATCCTATGAAATTGAAAATATTGATTTAAACCTCTGGCTGATTTGTTCAGCGGGTACCCACTAGTGCAGTCTTAGCACATTACAATTGCTTGACGGTAATTCCTCAGGGGACCGCTAATGACTGCCACATTTGTCTTTTCATCTTCTGAAATTATGCTTGCAGTTGTCCGAGTCAATTGTGATTCATGTGTGGCAGCTCTCCTACAAGACAGATTGCAACAAAATAGACCTGCACTCGAGTAATATACGTGATGACATAGTTAGCTGTGGATAATTGGAGGAATGATTCAAACCATAATGGATGGTATTAATTGGCCCCTAGGGGCCACGCAATAATTGACCAGGCTGACTAGGCCGCGTTACTTTATCAGCCCACGGTTGTAGAGGTGCAGTAATATCAGCTGCATTTGCACTCAAAATGTCTACGCACGGAAAGGAGCGACATTATTGCGCCTCGAATATTTAACGATAGGAAGCGCTTCTTTCAGCGCGCAAGGAGGCCCGTATGACTCGAGGCTGCAAACATGTCACACTTAACAGGAAGATATTTCTCCTGTCTGTCTTTGTTTTATTGCAAAAACGTCTATATTGCACATATGTGTATATCATTATAAAGCAATTCCGAATCATTGTATGACATCTGTCTGCGGTTTCAGATAGTAATGAAACTAATCATTTTGAATATAAATATACACCTTGGAAATACTCTCTTTTTGCTCTCTGGGTTAAGCACGAGGTCCTAGAGAACAACTTGCTCCCCCAGTTTCCCAAATCGGTCGTTGTTTTTCCTTCACTCTCACCAAGATTAATGAATGTTAGTAGGTGAAATATTAAATTCTGTTGGTTTGCATACTACAACAACATATAGACGTGCCATTTTAAGCTTGTACTAGTTTACTGTGTCAGTATTTACTAGTATCAATTACACATGCTCTCCAAACCTTCAAACACAAGAGACATACTTCCTTCAGCTGCTCTTCAGGGGATACTTGAGTATCCACACCTCAAGCAACAGCATTTAAACTTAGCCTTTATTTTATACAGACTTGAGGTATTTCAATTGAGTTAAGCAGATATCATTGACATTATGGAAATATGGGATTTCACAGGGAGGCAAGAGTGAAAGACTGGTTGGTAATTAATGTAGTAATATGTGCCTTCCCAAGAACAGTAGAGGTTAGCAAAAAAAATGTCTTATTAGGTTGCACAGAAATAAGTCAGCTCCCTTAACCAATTAGTCAATGAAACTATGATTCTTTGAGCTTTCGAAAATATTTTCTTTTGCTCACATAACTAAATTTTTGACTTTTAAGTCCATCGAGCAGATTCTTCAAACTGATTGCCTGAGTTTTCTTCACAAAATAGAAATGCATCTGTTTCATTAATCATCTATCTTTTATTTAATATACTTATGCAGTGAAGTAATTACTAATTGTGAGGAGGACTGTACATAAATATTCTTCTGCATGCGCAGTCAGCAAAAGTGGAAGATTTCGGCATACCGAAAATAGGCATTTAGTTGATATTCTCTGACGGCGCATGCCCAGCCTCCATTGATGCTGTCGTCTTCCAAGATACTTAAGGGTCAGATGTGCCCTGAGAAATGATGAATAACTTGCGGAATCTCTGCTTATTACCCATTCCTGCAGGTCTTCCCTGTTTGCTAAAACTTTGTCCCTGAGAGTGTTTACACAGGCTTTACCTGCTAAAGTGTGTGTGGGGAAAGAATTTGCATTTTATAAGCCCAATTTCACATTCTGATGAGGTAGAAACATCGTTATCACCTGCATCAGGATTACAATGAAGCCCTAAAGAGGGTTTAAATGTAAACAGCTCTTAGTTTAAATTCATTGAGTTTATAAAGTGGAACAATGAAGATGTTATTAAGCTTACATGTATTGTTACAAATAACATTACAAAACTATTTAATTATATAAGCAGGTAAAATAATTGAAACATTAAATAACAAAAATACTCCTTTCCCATAAAACAAAATTTAAACCTTCACACATTTAAAAGCAGACATCTACAAGCACAGAATAAAAAAAATCTAATTTCTCCTTCAAAGCCTTCCAGTTTTTCACAGGATTATCTTGCTGCCAAAGGATTGGGATCATTACTGGAACAAATACGCCTTATAGGTATATGATAATTGATTAAATTAGAAACATACTTAAGAGCAGAGTCTTAATGAATTTTACGTTAGTCACAAAGTCCTAAGGTGAAAGGAAACTGAATTCCAGGAACCAAGATCCCATAAAACAGCTGTGATACTGTCTCAAGTGGTTAACACAGTTTGTAAAATTTGTACAACAGGTGTTGTTCTTGTTGATTAGAGAAGAGCTGACATACTTTAATTCTAAAAAAAAAAACAGGGAGAACGTTACACCTTGACTATCAAACTATTTTGTACTCTGTTGGCATCTTTGTTAAAGGTATAATAGCGAGAGCACATGAGTAAATAAAACGAAATAATATCTTGAATTGTCAGGCTGGGCTTAGAACTAGGCAGCACACAATCAAACAGGCAATTGTGTATCATGGAGTATATCCATATGTAGTTGGGTTAATAATGTTTGACCTTTTTCAACCAAATTACATTCAATGAACAATCTTGCATGAAGACTTCGTTGGAAGCTTTAGCTTTGTACCAGATTTGATTGAAGGTATCAAGATACTTCATTATTGCAAACCCAAAATAATCCTGTTTTGTAAAAGAGAAGAACCGACAAAGGATTGGTCTTGATTAGAGGCATGCCCCTAATTTTTCAATAATTGTTTAATTTGAGAAGCAATGGACTATTACAATTTATTAATGCTAACACACATGCTGTCAGACAGGAGTACATATCATACTGTTACTGTTGTTTGCAGGCATTTCATTTCTGATAGCCCACTCAGTGCAAAGCCTGTATACTCGTCTAAAAGGAGTTCAAAAATATTGTAAAAGAAAATAGGCAAATAATAATAAACGTATTGTTTTGTTTCCCACAGAAACAGAGAAACATTTAAATGGACTAAAACGGGAAAAGGTGTTCCTTTCTATTTCTCACTCGAGTGGGGCACAAAAAAACTCACTCTTAGTGTGGCCAAACAAACCATATGTGTCACACCTGTTAGCACAATATTTAGTGGTTGTGCCATTACTGATCTCACAAAAATAATTGGTCTATGCAATTTTTTGTCTTTCACTCTCCTACTCTCTTTTTTCACTTTAGCCTGTCGTTAACGATTAACCCAAATAATCCCATTGCCATTAGGCCTAGATTGGCAATGCTTTCCACAAGTAGGAGTTATTCCATAGTTCATTTTTGTGGTTTGGCTCAGAAACATTGGTATTTAAATAAATATTAATAAGTAGTCTTAGACATAGAGAGTCTGAAAAGCTACAGTTGGTTGATCACACTTTATTTGGAAAGAAGAGAGACAGTAACACTTGGGTACTCAAAAATATAATTTGGATTACTTGGGGATCACTCACACAATATCAAAGTAAACAATATTGATTGACAAAAATACTGTGTCAAAAATATTATTCACCATAATATTGTGTCCCTTTGCTTATCATGGTAAGTACAGAAATATTGCAAGAAAATACAGTTGATACTAAAATCATCAAGAAATAGTCAAACATATGGATTTTCTAATATGAATGGAGTTTAAAGTAGTAAATGTTAAATATTTTAACGCATAAACATAATATAATGCAAACTGAATATATTCCACTAATATTTGTATTATATATATATATATAAACAACAAAGGCTCCGGTCGTGAAAGAAGCCGTCTCGCAGGGCGGTCCGTGATCAGGGCACCGGCAGCCCTGTACAATATTGCACCACAGCGCTTCCCCACTTAGGAAGAATTATCACGGACACCTCGCATGGATTTGCAGGTAATTTATTCGTATGTTAGACTGCACAGCAACACGTTTCGACTTACGTCTTAATCACGCTAAGGAAGCATCACAGTTAGCACATTCAAATACATTTCAGTGAATAAACACAAACAAAGGACTTAAACCACCGTGATAAAGTAAAGTAAAACAGTGATGTATGGTGGTGCCGCCATTTTAGCCTAGTCAATATCGTCAGTAAGTTCAATAGGGGAAATACCACATATGTTCAATAGTATATACACAGTGGTTTAAGTCCTTTGTTAGTGTTTATTCACTGAAATGTATTTGAATGTGCTAACTGTGATGCTTCCTTAGCGTGATCAAGACGTAAGTCGAAACGCGTTGCTGTTGCTGTGCAGTCTAACATACGACTAAATTACCTGCAAATCCATGCAAGGTGTCCGTGATAATTCTTAATATATAAAACTCCACCTCCACACTCAATCTGAAGAGGAGACGACGCAATGTGGTGCAATATAAATCCTTTATTGCTGCTTTCCTATCTATATATATATAAAGATAAAAACACACATATATATAATATATATGTTTGTACATATACATATGCATATAGAGTGTAACATAATTGCTAAATATACTTAACTTACATTCAGTTGTTATATTTTACATTTATTGACATGAATATAGTGAATAAAATATTTATTATACTTTACTATTTTATAATAGTGTTTTATATTTTACATGTGGTTATAAAATATATATGTGTATATATATATATATATATATATATATATATATACATACATTTGTAGTAATACATTTAAAATATAACAATGTATATATATATATATATATATATATATTGGAAAATAAAGTTTTATTAATTATGTTACACTAATTAATTTCCATACAGACACATATCACAAAATATATACATAAACATACATATTGAACAAAATGATAAAAGAACTATAAACTTTAAATAAATGTAAAAATAAAAACATATAATATACATTAAAAAATACCATTCAACCAAAATTATGAAAACTATTAGAGTCTAAGAGTGTTAAATATACTATTCACACTCAAGTTTATGCAACAGTAGGGAAAGTAACGGCCTCATAAGGGTTTTGATTTACCTTGTATGGTAATGTATGGTAAATAGATTATTGTATAGTTAGTTTAAATCATAACAATTTTACATATGACAACATCCTTCACTCAAGAATGTAAAAACAATTCAACATTTTACAGAATAAAAATTGTCATGGAGTGTACAAAAAACAACGGGTATAAAAAGTCAAGGTATAACATGTGTCAAATGTTTCCCTTGTATCCTAGCTGAGCATGCTAAAATACAAATAAAGTGCATTTGTGGTAAAACTAGACATTTGCGGTGTCAGTCTGATTATTTATTTCCTGTCTGGCTATGAGTTATGCCTGTAATTCTCGTAGTCTCTTAACTAACAAAATTGTACTGGCAATACTACTGAAGGGAGTGCAATTTGTGAATTCAGGAAATTGGTGATGACCGACTTTGTCGTCTCCTCTCTTTACAGTAGCGTTTTTGCACGAGGGAGTAGAAATAGCTTTCTCTCCCCCGTTAAGGCTACCATCACTGAAGTGCTTCCGCCTTCACTGCTTGGTCATGAGCAAGAAGAAACTTTATTAATATACAATTTATTTGGGGGTTGTATGGATCCAATCTTCTAATGACTGCAGTTCTACAGGACCTTATTCCTCTAACCAAGAAAGATCTCCTTAAAAAAGTGACTTGCCCTGGTTGCAAATTCTTAAAGTGACATACGAGGTGAATAAAGTCTTCTTTTTGACTGCTTCAAAGACGGCATTCCTTTGAATCAATTTGCTTCCAGTGCGTGTATCAGCCAATGTAGGAAACTTTACTAATAGCAGTGTCATTAGTTGTCTTTTTATGTGGATAGGGAATGTAGAATCTATAAGACTTTGTAGTTATTAATCACTGTCCACGAGTGAGATCTTTGAAAAAAAAAAGCTTTAAATAAGTATCAGAGAATGAAATTTTGCTGCTTTATTTATTGCTAGCTTGAAAGTTGGAAAAGGCAAATTTGTATTCCAAAGATCGTTGGTACAAGTTTGCTTTAAGTGTGTTGTCCAGAAATTAGTTGGCCAGCGATTTTTTATCCTTTTCCAGCTCTAACCATAATAATTTGTTGAGGCTGTTTTCCTCTGGATTTTTTTTATCCGGTACCAGACCTTTATACGTGTAAAATCTACCCAATGATTTGTTCATTAACCCGAACTGCGGTTGTAGGGAGTTTAAAAAAAACCAAACATTTTTACGGAGTTTTATATAGCGCAAACTCGACCCGGTATCGGGTATCAGAGTGCTTTAAATAGCACCAGTTGCGTTACTCACATTAATTTTTGTAAAGCACGGGGAGATTAAGTGATTTAGCCAGAATCACAGGATGTTCAGCGTCATTTGCGAGACTCTAACCCGGTTCCCCAGATTTGAGGTCAACCGCCCTAGCCGTTAGGCCAACTCCTCTCCTCTTGAAAAACCTTTTTGTAAATGCTTTTTATTAGGTTATTGAGAATCACAGAATCTTTACCATGCATAGTAGTGCTAGCGTAAGTTAAGGTTGGCAGTGTTTTAGCAGATATAACCGAGAGCAGTGGCCTTAGTGATGGTCCCTTCAGTTTCTTTGCCAATGATCTGTAGGCAAACGGTAAGGCACTCGCTCACTGTGTCATGTAGTTTTTCTGGTCACAATGGGATAGCTTGTTATCTATATAGTGTCCCAAGTATTTATAGCAGGATACGTTCTCCAATAGTTTGTCTTCTAGCCAGATGTTGTATTGTGGGGCGAACCGATTGGTAACAAGCATTGTTTTTGTTTTGGATATATTGATTTCCAGCTTGTTTGTGGACAGAAACTCAGATAATTCGACTAACAGTCTGGTCATACCAACCTTAGTTAGACTTAAGAGTATGATGTCATCTGCATAGGCAAGGTGCGAGAGCTGTAACTTACCTTAGCACGGTGAAAGGAAATTCATTCTACCAAGCTTTCCAGATAGGTCTGATATGAATAAGTTAAACAGGTGCGGGGTCAAACTCACCCCTGTTTCAGACCTAGGTCGTATACCAGCTGCGGTCGGTGGTGAGAGTACCTTCCGGGCGGTGATGTGGGGAGGGGCAGGGTGGGGGGTAGTAATGTATGGATTACGGAGTTTAACAGGTAAGTAAACATATAAATAAATAAAACGAATTTTGTCGCGTGCACTGCATCGCATTTGGTGATGCAGTGCACGTAACGAAATTAGTTTTATTTATTTAAATGTTTACTTACCTGTTAAACTCCGTAATCCATACTTTACTACCCCCTACCCTGCCCCTCCCCCTCCTTACGTCCCTGCCCGGCAGGTACTTCCACCACCGGCTGCTGCTGTTGTATACACTTTCCTTGAGATTCTAGCACCATCTCCAAGTTTCACTCTGACCCAAGTATCTGTATAAAATAACAATAGACCCCTTAGGATTCTCTCAGGTATGTCCCAGGTTTTAATTTTGCCCACAATAATTTCCGGTCCACACTGTCAAATGCTAGTTTTAAGTCTATAAAACAAAGATGCAGATCATCTTTTTTTTTGTTCTTGCATCTTTTCTGCTATTAGAGAGATTGACAGAATGTTAGAGATAGTTAAAATCCCCTTTCTGATGCCTGTTTGTAGATCCCCCGACCAGTTGAACATATCTTCAAGGATTAGTGAGACAAAATATTTATCTTCAACATCCTGTAGTTCAATTAGCTTGTAATTCGAATGGTTATTGTATCTCTTCTTTTATAAATAGTGGTTATAATTGATCTTTGCCAACTGATTTGATTGTAGATCTCAACATCGGCATAAAGCTTCCCTAGGTGAATGCTCCAATATTCAGAGTCATATTTATAGGTGGCCTGGTAAATCCCGTTCGGGCCTGGAGCCCCTTTAGTTTTACCTTTATTTATTATATTTGTTATGTCCAATGTTGTATAGTGGGGGTGGTTTAGTAGTGAGACTCATTGTTTCACTGGTTACTGAATCGTGCCTTTTCATAGTAATTGACATTTGCCTGTTACCAGTAATTGTGGTTATTTTGGATGTCTGCTTTAAATTGTTTCAGCTGAATGCTTGATGGCTTCAGTTTGAATTTCTCTGTATGAGAAATCCTCCTGCACGTTTGACATTAAGACGTTTCGATGCCTGGTCAGTTGATTTATCATCAGGTTAGAATGCCTTCCGCTATAAATTAAATTGTACCAAAAGCTCTCTTTTTTGCTTTTTTGAATTCTCATACCTTCTTTTATATTGTTTTCTTAGTTGTTGAAATGTTTGATTTACTATTCCTACTCCAGTCACCAAAATAATAGGGAAAGTGTTGAACTTTAGAGGAGTTAGATTTACTATTCCTACTTCAGTCAGAGTAATAGTAGAGAAAGCATTGTACTTGGGAGGGGTGACATAGTTTAACATAGTTTAAAGCTTATCGATGTTCACTTAGGCCACCATACATTTTTGTCCACATAAGGTATCCATCTCAAATATTCGTAATTTTTTCCCAGAATTCTGGGTTTTCCAAAGGCAGCCAGGATTTGTGGATTCCCCCTTGGGTGACCAAGAAATTATCCAAAATACATCAACATTTTAAGGTTTTTGGAAAAAATGGGGAAAAGGTGCTGCGTCTGTTTTTTTTTCTTCCTGCAAATGGTATCAATGAAGGATTTGTGGTGCTTAAATCACCATCTTCCCAGCTTTTAGGAACAGGCAGACTACTTTAAGAAAACCTCATTTTCCAACACCGTTTTGGCATTCAACTGAGACATAGCTGGTTTTTCAGATTTTTTGTGCTTTCAATCTCTTTCCAGTTAGTAGTAGAAATGGATGGTGAACTTATGGTGGATACCAGAAAGATACACATTTCTGACAATAAGCGAAAATTCAGAATTTAGCAAGGGGTCATTTGTGTAGAGCCTTCAAGGTTTTCTTGTAGAAAGTAAGACTTGAAATTAAAAAAATATTGAAATTCAGTTGATAAATACAGCCATTTATGCCTACGTTTTCACCTGGAACTTCGTCTAACTATGGCAGATTTTTTAAGGCAATGCACCGTTACATGTACTAGACCCTTCTGGTTGCGGGAATTTATAGGGCGTGTAGGTTCACCAAGAACACAAGGTACCCAGAGCCAATTACTGAGGTGCTCCTTGCAATGGATTTTCATTTTGTACCAGGTATACAGCAATTCATTTGGCAAAAAATATAAAGAGTGAAAAATAGGTATCAAGGAAACCCATGTATTTTCGGAATGGGAACAAGATATGAAGTTTAGAAGCAGTGGTTATTTTCTCATCATTAAATTTGTGGGTACGCATACTAGCTTGTGAATTAAGAGGGCATTTTATAAAATGTCTTCTTTCTTACACACTTGCTTACATTTGGAAGACACAAATGCCGAGAAAGACAATTGGTAATAACACTTGTTCTACTATTCTGTGTTACCCCAAGACCCCCTTCTGTAGGTGCCCAAAGCCGAACTCACTCAAAATCGTATAAAAAAACAAATTGCGGTAATGAACACCCTGTGATACCTCCTCAATCTCTACACGTTTTTGGCCCTACCCTATCAGAGGCACTTGGCCCACCCACACAAGTGAGGTATCATTTTTATCATAAAATGGCTTATCTGTCCTCAGGAGTGGTGGAAAGTGAGAAAAATAATTGACCCTATCATGGGGAGCAACCCTTGCCAAAGGGGATGCTCCCCAACATATACATTTAAAAATTCCATGTGTCTAATGGCTTTCCGCCCAACTCGGGGCAGATGTGCCGATAAATGTGGCCTATATCTGGGGGGGGGGGGGGCAGAAAACACCCAATAAAGGTGAGCGACCCTTGCCCAAGGGGCCGCTCCCAAACAAATAGCTCTAAATCTCTCTGGTGTGTAGTTGCTTTCTGCCCCTGTGGGGGCAGATTGGCATAAAAATATGGCCAATCTGACTCCACGCAGCAGAAAACAACCACAACATTTCCCCTATAAAGGGGAGAGACCCTTGCCTAAGAGGCCCCCTCCCCCCCCCCCCAATATATACAAAATAAACTTTCCTGGTGTCTAATGGCCTTCCGTCCTCCCCCAGATGGCAGATCAGCCTAAAATGGGCGATCCGCCTTTGGGAGGCATAATTACCAATACAAATCCCCCCAAAGGGAGCGACCCTTGCCCAAGGGGTCGCTCTCCACAGTTAGGTTTGTAAAACATTCCCTGGATATTAGTCAGTTTCGACCCCACGGGGGGCGATCAGCCACAAAAGTGGCTGATTCAGTCCCTGTTGAGGCCAAAACACAGATTTGTTAGCCCCCAGGGGAGCGACCCTTGCCTAATTGGTCACTTCCACATCAACAACAAGAAAAATCCCTGGTGGGCTAGGGAAGTTAATTCCTGATCCATGATCGAGGTCCCACCCATGAACATGGAGCAGGAATGCAGGAATCCACTCCAAACAGGGGGAAAGGAAAGAGTTTTTCCTTTCCCCCTGCATCTGCAATCTACCCCCATCCCGGGAGAAGGACGCACCTGCAGAAATGTTTTCTCCTTGGATGCACTGGAAGCAAATGGCTTCCAGTCCGTCCCCAGCTGCATCTAATTAAGTTGGCGTGCCATGAGCGTGCCATTGTCATCAGATCGCTGATGGGGGGATGGTGGTGGCAGCAGTAGGTATTCCACTGCTGTCCCGGTTGGGGTTTGAAAGTGGGCTGCCCATGGGGGCAGCGCTAGCACTTCCCACGTGGGTATGTGTGAGGACGGAATGGTTCCATCCTCAGAACACGTCCACTGTGGCTGAGGACAAACCGTTCCCTTCTCAGCACACATAGAATTAAAATCATGACATTTCAACTTGAATAATTAAAATCATGACAGACATACAAAAATGATAAAACATGGGTAAAACACTATTTTGAGGAGGGAAGGAAAAATATATCAGTTTGAAATAGCCCTTTCACCTTCCCCTTACAAAGAAAATTAGTCATGGGGACCACTAATTAAAAGTGCTTCATGCTAGATTGGGTGCAACCCCAGGAGTGATAGTGCTCTGTGGAAATGAACAATGACCAATATAAAAAAAATCATAAGCATTTTAAAATTACCAGTTGCAACATTCTTACATTTTACTGCTGGCATGAATTTCTTTTTAAACATATCATGATCAGGCTACGACTAGGACATTATTTTTATTCTGATTTATCAGTTTGAAAGACACTGGTCAAAGGTGTTCTGAGCCAGTAGGGTGCAGCCCCAGAAGTCAAGGTGCTCAGTGAGAAGAAGCAATCATGAACAGTTTACATTACCAATCGCTGCTTTCATAAATTTAACACCTGGATAGCTCACACAAGTCTCCATTTCAGCAAGTTAAGACAGCTCCTCAACATGTCCTCACACTGAGAATTCTAAATATCGGCCAACGGCATCTCAGTGGTTTAAGGACTTTGCAGATGCAGATCACCTCTATTAAGGACTCTTCTGTTTGTTCACACCATCTGCATCGCATGTCACCTTCAACATCCTTGCAACCATACCAATAGCACCTTAGGGGAATAAGGCAAAAATGCATTCTCATAAGTGTATGCTTTTTATGGTTTGGGAGAGGCAGACTCAGATATTCGGGTAGGATACCTGGAGTGTAGAGATTCACAATTCAACTGCTGTAAAATTTGTCTCTCAGGTCCCTGAGTTCCTGATCCCATGAAATAATCTGTGCTGCTTTCATTATTAGCTTAGCTGTTGTTCTCCACAGTAAGGTGTTCTTTCTTAGATCTTCCACGCTCAGGGACTTTATAGAGATTGCCAAGAGCAGGCCCATGCAGAGCCGGGCTCTTGGAATTTCCACCAGAGAAGGTGTTTTAATGAGCCAATTGATGTCATTCCTCAAAACCAAATTCTTCTTTGTTAATTTAAATTCCAGTCTTATTTGCAGTTGGCTAGTGCAGGCTTGGAGTGCCAATAATTGATCACAGCAGATACATTGTTGTTTATCTAGCCAGTCATGGAGTTGATCCTTAAACACATTTGCACCATAGGTTATTGTGGGCTTCATCTTTGTTGCCACCACCATCAGTAGAGCATTTGTATTTTGGCATGCAAAGTTCTCCTGAGTTGGTCCCATCCTGCATATAAGGTGTTTTGTCATTAATTTCAGGGAGCCTAACTAAGCTTTCCTGCACCCACTTTCATTGAGGGTAACACCGAGATAATTGAAGCCTGTTACTCTTCCTAATCTTGAGCCTACAATGAACCAAGCACTGTTTCTGAGAGGGGAAATGTACTATTCCCACTACAGGCTAAAGCAACAGTAGGAAAAGCATTGGATTGAGGAGGAGTGAAATTTACTATTTCTACTCAAGTCTACACAACAGTAGGGAGAGTGTTGGACTTTGGATGGGGTTAAATGTACTATTTCCTCTCCAAACAACGCAACAGTAGGAAAAGATTTGAATTTCAGAGGGATGAAATTTACTATTTCCACTCCAATCAGCACAATAGTAGGTAACGTTTTAGAATTCATAGGAGTAAAATTTCCTACTCCCCCTCCAGTCTGTGCAACAGTAGGGAAAGTGTTGAGTTTTGGAGCAGTGATATTTTCTATTCCCACTCCAGTCAGGCCAATAGTAGGGAAAGTGTTGAACTTCAGTGGGGTAAAATGTACTGTTCCCACTCCAGTTTACAACAGTATGGAAGAGTTGGATTTCAGAGGAGTTATATTTATTATTTCAGTGCAACAGTAGAGAAAGCGTTGGACTTTGGAGGGGTGAAACTTACTATTCCCACTCCAGTCTAAACAACAGTAGGGAAAGAATTAGATTTCGGAGGATTGAAATTTACTATTTCCACTCCAGTCTACATGACAGTAGGAAAAGTGGTGGACTTTTAAAAGGTTACATTTACTATTCCAACTCCAAACAAACCAACAGTAGTGAAAGTGTTGGACTTCAGAGGGGTAACATGTACTATTCTCACAGTTGGATTTCGGGGGGGTGGATTTAATATTTCCACTGCAAACAGTGCAACAGTAGGGAAAGTGTTGAACTGTGAAGACATTAAGTTTACTATTCTTACTGCATTCTAAGCAAGAGTAGGGAAAATACTTCACTTAAAACACATTTTATATTTGAGTAACCCCATAAATGTCGGAAAAATAATACTCTTACTAAAAACAACTATCAATAATTATAAAATGATATGTATATCTACTTTAAAAAACTAAAAACAATTACATTTACATATGTATCAATTAATACATAATTGTCATTCAATTATTAATTAATTCACTTACCACCTTGTACCCCTTCAAACCCAACATCCTCCAACTAAAATGTAACTCAAATGAATAAGTATAGCTCAATTTACATAATTGATCATCAATTAAATACTTATTTAACAATTATTAATTGTCAAATATTACTTAATTAATTTCCCGCCCTATACCTCTACAAACCCAGCATTCTGCAACTAAAATGCATTTCAAATAAATAAGTATAGCATAATTTACATAATTGATCATCCATTAAATAATGAATTAACTGATAATTATTACTTCATTAACTTCCCACCCTACACCCCTATAAACCCACTAGGCCACACCTAAAACGTAAAAATATATAATTGTTACACAATTTACATAATTAATAAATTAATATTTTTATCATTACTTAATTACTTCCCATCCTCTACCCCTACAAACCTAGCAATGTGCACCTAAAATATAACTAAAATAAATCAGTAATACATAATATACATAATTAATACTGATCATATAATTAATTAAACAGTATTAATTAACTAAAAAATAGTTTTGCTTTATTAACTTCTACCATATCCCCCTACAAACCCAGTAACCCTGTACAATACTAAAATTACAATTAACCATTAAAAAAATAATCTAAATCACTTAAAATGACAAACTATATTTTAAAAAAGTATTAGCAATCACAGAAACAATTGTAACACATAATATTAACATATGAACTAACACGCTTTACAATAATTAAAAAACAATATGTTTTACAACGATATTATTGAAAACAATATTAAAATTAAAAAAAAATCTTAAACACTATGTTACTTGTGGAATAAAGCGATATTCTTGATGATATTTTTGCATCACAATATTTTTATGTCACAATCATTTTTTCTTATGTTTGTGTTTCTTGATATTTACAACTCAATATTTTGTTCAAACACCTTATTTTGAGTACAAAGCTGTATAATTTTGGTGCACCTCTGTATAAAAACAATGGGAATACTAGTTTTAGCTGTCTCTCTTCGTCTTTTAGCTGTGGTCTGAATATTGAAGAAACTATTTAATCTTATTTTTGCCACTGTTACGTTCCACTCTGATGGAAATGGCCAGTTCCAATTTACAAACCACATTAATTATTAAACACAGTGAGATAGCTTTATGTAGGTATGGCAATATTCCAGTTTTACAGCTGGATGTTGCTAATTACTTGTTTGGCACACTACTGAGAGCAAAATTATTTTCAAGATCATGTATCAAATCCTCCCTAAATGTATCATTGAAACAGATTTATGAGTAGTTTCTGTTGTATATTAGTTTGATTCGATCAAACGTATTTATATACTGTGTTTTTGTAGTACCTGAGAATGTTTTAAAGCATGAGTAATCTGGAATATAAGAAAATTGGTCAAAATACAACAGTTTTGGTATAACATACTGTAATAACGTGATTTGTATGTTGTTAGGAGCCATTCTGAAAACAAACTAAAATGACTGACTG
The DNA here is from genome assembly GCF_964263255.1 of Lissotriton vulgaris. Classification (NCBI taxonomy): domain Eukaryota; kingdom Metazoa; phylum Chordata; class Amphibia; order Caudata; family Salamandridae; genus Lissotriton; species Lissotriton vulgaris. Next base: position 693,520,053 of record NC_141687.1, on the reverse strand, counting down.
ACTTATATTTCACATAACCTATCAGCCTTGACTAACATCATTTTCTAAACCAAGGGTTATTTCTTTTCACTAGCTCAAAACACAGTGTAATAAATAGTGTTGCAACTCATATTCCTTCATCAATGCCTTTGCAAGGTCCTGTTAGTGAAACCTGTAATTTAGTTTATGTATGACAAAGTATTCAAGTCTGATACAAATGTATATGTAAAAGCCTGTAACTAACTTTATTAACTCTCTTCTAGTGGGTTTGCCACAACTGCACCTGCCCTTTGGAGAACAGTGGTAATAAATCATAGATTCTGAAAGTGCCTGATTTTTAATCACTATAAACCCATGGATTATTTCCCTTACTAATAAATAAGAACGAGGCCTCTTATAAATGTTTCCTCTGCAGTGTTACGGATCCTGTGGGGAATCTTGCTAGTATTTACTAAGGCAATGGCAAGACTGCATTTTGGAAAAGGATTTGGAAAGTATACATAGAGTATCATGATATAGAGTATCATGATATATAGAAGTAGCAGTATCAAAAGCTTAAGGAGTCATGTTCAACTTGGCTGATGGTGTGTAGTTGCATATAGGGTGACCACCTCCCTTGCCATTATTGAGACTGTTTCCAGCCTGGACCTTTCTGTGATAGCCTAATGCATTCTTGAAGTTGTAGTCTTGTTCTCCTTCCATTGAACTAATTAAAGTTTAAGCAATGATTTGTAGGTGAAAAGTTCATGACTGGAGACTGTCAATTGGCTTGGAGTGAAATCACAATTGTGCTGACAGGCCATAACAAATCACATTTTTAGAATATGTTAAGGAAAGTGACAATGTCCTTTGGCACACCCATACATACACATACACACTACAAAGACCTTTAGCAGAATCAAACTCATTGTGATTCCCTTTTAACCCACACCAAGCATTTAAGGTACTTAACAAATTCAGTCAAACTACCACTCTCTTCCAAAGGATGAAAATCACAGAGCCATATATAAAGGGCACCTGAATAAAGAATCGGCCATGGTGCTATGTTAAAGGTTGCATGCGTCATACAGAAGCTGCCACCATAACTGAGTATGAAAAAGCATCAACAGAAATGTACATGTAGCCTATGGTCCTACATCACTGTAGTTGCGAGTCTATGTTAGTGAAACTTGTAACTTACTCTGGGGCATTTTAGCAACGGCCAGCGATAATTATCGCTGGCCGTGCTTAGCAATAATTAGATTATCGCAGGCTATCTCGGCTTTCTATCGCCCTGGTAGCGCGTAATTAACAGCGCGTTACTCCAGGGCGATAAAGATTCCAGAGATAGCGAGGTTATCTCCCTTTTGCAGGTAACATCGCTAGTTTTCCTGCGATGTTCCCTGCAAAAGGGCAATAACCTTGCTGATACGACCCACAAGATCGTATCAGCACAATCCACCACCTATGTTAGGGGTGGCTAAGTCAAGAATTTGGCAGTCGTTAGTTTTTGGAGAAAACAGCAGTTTTCTCCCAAAACTAACATCTGCTAAAATGCTAGGGCACCCTTACTGATGCGCTAATGATGTCCTGACATGTAGTGTATGTCAGGAACGCCCACTTTGCATCTCATTAGAGAAGCAAAGGTATGCGTAGTGCAAAAGGGTGCTAACATGCGATTATGCATGTTAGCACCCTCTTGTAAATAGGGCGATATTTTTATCTCCGGTTTTTTGGCTTTTTAAGCCAAAAAAGCGGAGATAAAGCCCTTGTAAATATACCCCTCTGTGTTCTAATAGCAGCTCCCATCAACGATGCGCATTCTTGATGCATATTTATGGCTAGTTCTGTCTTATAAACTGTTGGGCTTATTTATTTTATCTTTATTTTACCCTGTGTTAAATCGTTGTATATGTTGAAATGCCAATGGTATCTCTGATGTAAAATATGCTGGTTAGCAGTTTAAAAACTCTGATTAAACCAAATATTCAACAAGTTTGGAGTTAGATATTCATCCTGCTTGGCAGACTGTATATTCTGCTAAACGTTGCTGAGTTGGAGTGCAGTCTGTCTGCAATGGGTGACGAGAGAACTGGAGTTAATGGATGAATGTTGCTGGTATTTCTAGGGGAAGGTGAGAAAGTGAGACGAGGCATATATTATTATTTTTTTACAATGGCGCTTTCACGTGTCCAACTTCCCTCACATTCCTATATTGATAGATCCTTTCCAGAACTAAAATGTAGGAACTTCTCAAGAATAAACATATTTCAATGTGCCTTTGGAAAACTGATTGGCTTTGTATGGTTTAGCTGTCGTTTTAATTTTGTGCATGAGTTTATATTTTTTCATTAGCTAAGCTGGTTGAAAAATTACACACAATGTGGGTGTCACACGAATAGAAGAGACTGAGCTACAGATATATTATGTAATATAGGATGTTATATTGTAAGAAGCATTATTTGAAAACCATCCATATGCTAAAACACATTAGGAGCTATACTTAACTGGCTCCTAGTTCAATTTAATATATTTCAGTGATATACTTGTTTATTAGCTATAAAACTTTACTGCGCATTATTACACAAATAGATTAGCATGCTAGAAAAGGTCTTTTCAGTTTGCCTTTAGGTTTTCTCGTATCCTGTTACCTAACAACAATGCTATATGTTAAAATTGCTGCCTGAGAAGTGAACCTTGCACCCCAGGCTTTAGTTCAATCGGGCTCTTATTCTCTAATGTAAGCATACCTTGCTGCTTTCCTTTGTGGGAAATAATGCACCTGTGAGTACTTTTCCTCTTTTCAGTTCCCCAAAGAGCAATCTGCTTTTTCTAGCAGCCTAATTACGGAAGAGCGTCCTTTTTTTTCTTCTTTGTATGGGTAGAAGAGCGTGTCACTGCTTGTCGTTTCAGTAAAAGCACCAACTATGTCAATGAATTCTTAGCAAGGTTCTTTCAAGTCTATAGGCAAGAACTGAATTAATAAACAAGAGAGCCGTGCTTATTCACCGAATATGGAGCAGTTTGTTGCTGGCAAGTATACAAAATTAGTATTTACTCATAGACTTAATTTTAGTATGTCTTAGAAATATTCCCAATGAAATATGTAAAGGGGACATAAAAAATGGTCTTCAGTCAATGTTCACTGCTCCGACTTTTATTTCCTAACAGGGATTCTCTGTACATTTTCCCTACAGACTTTTCATCTAATCAATGAATAGAGACTGCTGTTTCATTTAAAATCTCATTTCTTTGCACACTGCTGTTTCATCACTGGAAGCAGGGCAAGGCATATACTTTTCAGTCACCAGTAAATATAAGGGATGTTTGTGCATATGTGTAGGCCCAAAGTGTCAATTCATTTTCTCCACACATTTGTGGTGTGTTATTCAGCAGCCCTTACTGCATTTCATACTATTATATTTAAACCTTACCACTGATACCACCGCCAACAATACAACAGTGCCAGCACAACTTCTGCAATTAGCAGCCACTGGCTGTTGAATGGAAACGTTTCTTTAGGCCTGTGTTTGCATTCTTTGTCATAATAAACCCTGATACATTGGGTTAAAACCCATGGGCAGGCCATAATCAGAAGCAACTTAGTTAATAATACACATTGTGGTGGAATACTATTTTGGAACACCCTGCACAGGGAGGGTACAAATGTGACGAATATCTAGTATGTGGTATTATAAGAGCCATTGGATATAATACATGTTTATGACGGTGTAACCCATCTGCCAAACTCTAAATCTGGCCCTCAATTCCAATATGGATATTCAGAGGCTAACTGAACTAAGCTAGAAAGAAAAGAACACTACTGGCACTAAACTTCGTACTACTTTCTAAACAGTCAACAAAAAATTATTACAGTAACCAATGTTCATGATACATGACAAGTATTACATTTTCTGCCTCCTACATTTAAGCCTATGGTAACTCCTAGTTTTTTCTTAGAGGGCCTTCCCTTTTCTGTAGCTTAGATGCACAGGGAATGACCATTCATTTAACAATATAATTTAATCAGAATTGAGCTGACAAATCATTGTGGCCTTCCCCAAAGAGAAAGAATTGTATCTGTTTTCCCAAAAGCGTATCTTTCGCACTGCCAGGTCTAAACTGCTCCAAAATGCAGTATAAATTATTATATCTTTCCAGAGATGTCAATTTGTTGTAACTGTCTTCCACAACCTCTGGGAACCTCATCAATCTCCTAATATTTGTGTCTTCTAGCATTCCTTATTGTTGTCCATTACATTATGAGAAGGACTCTAAGTGAATGACTGAATGACCAGAGCACTCAGATTTTAAAACAATTCAAATATTAGTGACTGTATTGTAATATTGTTGTCAGTGGAATCGTCTCATATGACCAGGGGAACATCAATCTTAAGGGGTGAGCATCTCCTACTAAATAGCTTTTTTAGTAATGCTGTTTGTCGTTATAATCCCACACACATAAAAAGATGCAACAATTGTTATCGAGGCACATTTCATTCATTACTTCCTGAAGGAAATAAAATGAGTTCTCTAGCGTGAAATGCTAAAATGTCCTCCAAGTTGGTAGATTTACGGCATCTCTGAGGATGCCGGTCAGAGACTGAGTGCGTGGCAAGTGAGGCAAACCTAAAGTGCAATTATTGCTACCAGTAACTGCACAGATCTGAATATTGTATGATGAGGAAGGTGGAATATATTTGTGAACGTCTTGGATACTGATTTTCGGTAGTGTGAGCAATTGGAAAATGAATTAGTAATTTGGATACACCTGATTGCGACTGTATTCTATTTGATGTAAGACCTGTATAAGTATATTACCCAACTTGTTGGATTGCGTTAAAAATGAAACCTTAAGCATAATAACTCCTGAAGAAGGTGGATGAAAGAACTTCAATTCCACCGAAACGTGTGTTGACCAATAGTGTCTGAAAAGCCCAGTACAAGACGCCTCAATGAAAGGCTAAAGAAGTATGGTTGCGTTAGTTGTCTGTTGAAGAATATTGTTCTGGGGGTTTTAAGAAATTGTGTACATGGAGTGTCCATGTTTGGGTGTATGAGTGAGAGATAGTGACTGACAAGTGGGGTATTCAATTGTTTAATAGTTGTTCATTATAGTGATTTGGTTTTGCATTTATAGTTGTATTGTTTGTAGGATCTATGTATGAGTTTTTACCACTATATGAAAAAACTGGACTGTATAAAAATAAGAAAAGTTGTCAGAAAACAAGTAAATAATGTTAAAAAAAAATAAACATGTGAAAAAAGAATTCTGGGTCAGTCTATATTGGATTAATGCCATTGATGAATGTAGATAGGTTAAGCAGGAAATGATTGCTTTTGTGTTTTACCCCTTTCCCAAAACTTGCATTGTGGTACCCTTCTTTTGATAATAGTGCCTCGTCATACTAATATTCACAGTGCTATATGAGTCCACAGATATTTATCTATTTTCACTGCTTGATTGTGTGTTACATTATGTTATGTATACTATGTTAGTTCATGTTATGGTATGGTATGTTACGGTACGGTGTGGTATAGTATAACATACTTCTTTAGAGCACTACCACCCATAGGTTCTCCTAGCACTGGAAAACAGCATTTCTCCAAGACAGTTATTAAACAAGAAATGTGTCAAAAAGTTTGTTCTTCCTTTTCTGAATCATATTATTAAACTCTACAGCCCATGCTTTGCTCTTTCACTATTGCCAGCCCCCCGTGAAAGCCACATTCCTTTTTGAATTTTGAAAGACCTTCCTATGCATTTGTGGCTCACCTCCTGAAATAGACTTTCCTTATCCTAATCCTCCCTGCAGAAACTGTTTCATGACTGCTTGGGTAAGAAACACACATCTGCTTTAATGTTCTCATATTCTGTATTGTATATAAAACCCTAGGTAACTAAACATCTCTACTTTACGTCTCTGCACTTCCATAAAATTCAGATTTAGTTCACAGTGCAGTAAAATACTCTACCTTCTCATGATTCTCTCAGTAATTCGATCCCAGATCCACAACTCTGCACTTAATTGTATTTATTCTTAGCTATATATGCCTTATGCTCCTCGAATTAGCTTCACTTCCTAAAGCATGTTTCCATTATTTGGAAGCGATAAACAGTGTTGCAGATCTTATTGTCATCTGGAAAGAGTGACCCCTTTTTTCTCGTTCTGCTGTTTCATTAATTAATGCATTGGCAAAGAATGGACTATGGACTAATCCTTGTGGCATCGGAATGAATACCTCTCCACAAAGTGAACTCAACTTTGTTTTGCTTACCTTGTATGTAATCCACCTCACACCAATGGAACCACATCAAGGTTGATTTAGGTTGCATTTCACACGTGTGCATGTAGACAGATCAGAGGATTGTTGAAATCCAAGTGGCCATATTATCACACCTATTGCTTTAGGTTTAAAGTTACATAGTGTGAAGTATCCATTTCATCTGCTCATGTTCAGTCCTTTAGTTCCTCGCCAGTATCGAGCAAGAGTCTAAAAATGGCCTGACATTTTCCTTCACAAATCTACTCAAAAATAGCTGCAGACTATATTATTCAAAATACAAATATGTGTTGACTAATGAGGCAAAAATGTGAGGTTTGAGGCAAGCAGCTCAGGATTGATGACTTATTATCTGAAACTCAACTTCCTAAAAACTGAACATCTACTCCTTTCACCCAAACAGTTGACCTTACCTGTCCAATCCTACATGGAAGCTCGTGGGATTCTTAACTACACATCGGTCATCATCAGCAGTGCTAAATCCTTAGGAGTAATTCTCAATAATAGACTCAACTTGCAAGCACAAATCAACTATATGGCTATGCTTTACTAACTGCATCTTCTGTGGGGAAGTTGCCAGTTCTTCACGTAATCTGTTCTTAAATCTCTGGCAAAATCCCCAGTTCCTTCAAGCATTGACATTGACAACTCTCTCCTGATTGGCCTTCTTTAACACCTTCCATGCGGCCGCGATTCCCCTGGTGTGCTGTAAACAACACGAACAGGGGCGGGCCGTGACGAACCCCAGCCATCATCAGCACACGAGCACCGTAGTGCATGACGGCTGGGGTTCATCATCAGCATGGAAGGGGTTAAACACACCTAACTTCTCTCAAGGCAGTCCTTCATGCTGCATATGGAACCAAGAGATCTGGTCACATCACACATGTATTTCTAACACTACAGTGTTTACATAAAGAAGTGAGGGCTGTCCAAAGGATCGCATGTATTCCCTATAATCTTATACTTACGGTCTGACCAAATTACAGGTAAACTGAAAAGGTCTAGTGGGCACAGTACTTCATTGATAGTGTGAATAGAATTTGGAACCCCTAAATCTAAGAAGCAATACCTTTCTGGGCACCTTCAAATATGAGTAAAGAATTCTCCTCTCTCAAAAATGATTCTTGCGAGTACTCAGTGAACTTCGGTTCACTGATGATTGGTACCACGTTCCATTGTTTTTGTTCACACTTGATGGACCTGGCCCTTTTTACAGGTTCTCCCCCAGATTCTTGCCTTCTGCTGCTGAAACCGTTTTTGTTGGCATTAGGCCCTTTACCACTGCAGCTATAACTAACGTGCTTGTGCTCTCTCTCTAAAATGTGGTACCATTGGCCTACAGGTGACTGGCTCATTAAATGTACTTGTAAATACACAGTAAATGGCCTTACATATACCCAGGTCCTGTAAATTAAATGCTACTAATGGGTCTGCAATCCTCATTGTGCCACCAAGTTGTTTAAATGTCTCAAGCCTGCCACCGCATCCTGTAGTGCAGTTTTAATCTGCCAAACCTTTTGCCAGGCCTAAACCCTCCTTGTTAATGGATATAAGTCACCACTAAGGTAGACCTTTAAGGGCTTTAGGACAGTGTGCCTTGTATTAAAAAAAGTAGGACATGTGGCTTCAAGTTTAACGTTCTGGTAGTGAAAAACTAATGTCGTTTTTTTTTAATACTGAAATGCTATTTCTCCACCAGTCACTGCATTCTACAGTGACACCCATGCTATCAACTATACTCACCTGTTAGTAGATAAACAAAAGAGGATGAATGTGTGGTTTGTTTGGTATTCAGTTAGTGTGTTTTCTCATTTTCGAGGTTGTAAATTTGCCTCCATTAAGCGGCAGAACTAATTTACGGATCATGTCACTAATTATGAAGACTGAGGAAGGAACCTAATGTCATTTTTTATCCACTTTGAAAAGATAAATATGGCACAAAACTCACCGTCAGCTGCTCTTGTTGGACAGAATGGGAATTAGTCGTCCTCAATTGCTTTAGGGAATACCTTATTTTGCTAATTCTTGACACTTATCCATTTGGGTTTTGATTCTTTAAGGTTATGGCCTTTAGATATTGTGCAGCTTCAAAACTCGATTCTGGCACTCATTGCATGCTAATTTGTGATTCTTTATTTTAATAACACCTACACATAATTAAATACAAGATTTGTGTGACTGCAATCGCATTAAAGGTTCTGCACATGGACATGGATTGATTTTGATATATAAATCTGAATATTAAACAGTGTGCAGTCTTGTGCGAGTATTATAAATTAGTGTTGTTTTAAAGATTGTGGCCGGCTTTCAGCAGTCCTTCCTCTTGAAAGATCCGAACCAGCCAAAACCACCTACCCAGATCTTCTTTATCAATGAATGTTGCCCTTTGTCATGTAAAAGGCTCTTAAGACCCGCAAGTCATTTATCATGCAGGACAGAGCTGTCAGTGTGTTGTTAAAGCAGCAGTTGGACTGTTTTTTTGTCCTGGGCCGCTTTCACTTGATTGTCATGTAAATGCAAGAAGTAACATACTCTCTAACAGCACCAAAGTTAAACTGGTTTCAAACAGAAAGTTACCATTGACAGTAATACTACAGTGGGTTATATTTTATTTATAGCTACTTTGAATGTGAAAACGTATTTGTATGTTTTCTGTGCGTACTGTTTGTTAAATGTTAAGATCTTAATATCAAATTATTGATATATTATTTTTGCCATGAATGAAAATATATAGCTCTTTAAAAGGAGGTATGCTTCTTAACATTTCATCTGTGAGTAAAATATTCCTATGATGTTATAGCCTACAACGTTTGCATGTAATTAAGATCTTGGCCGATTTTTGTGATTGCCCAACGTGGTCAGAGGAAAAGTTCTAAATTGAATTGTTTGCTTCTAGTTCAAAACCCTCTTCGGAACTGAAGAGAGGAGAAGGCTCATTTGATAATGTTATAACTCTATTTCGCTATGAAGTACTCTTTGTAGGGCGACAATGTACAAAAAAAATATATATATATGCAGAGGCATACGGAACCCTTGCTTGCTAAGGCAAACAACCAAAGATGGAGCATCTTTGGTTGTGTGCCTTCGCAAGAAGCACAGAATAAAGACATAAGGCTCACCATATTGAAGGCTTAGTTCATTTACTCCTTACTGGAAGCGAAAACCACAACAAAAGCTTCAGTAGCAGATTAACTGAATGATACCAATAACTGTCACCAGTAGCAAGTGCAAACACATATTTCATTTAGCATTGACAGATTAAGAAACTTGCATCAATCAGAAAGAGACCTTGATAATCAAAACGTATACTGGTGCCATATGCAGGCGTACACACATAACAGACACATAACACAACAAATTAATAAATCCTCCCAAGAAAAAGAGAGGCATTTTCAGAGACCTTCAAAAATGGCAGATATTTCAAAATGCACTACAGTGCTGTCTTACCTCAAAATTTCAAGAGACAAAGTCAAGGGAAACATCCTTTACGATGCAACTTTTACCACGCAGTACCTTTACAACGCAGGTTTTTCAACGCAAGTCATTGCAACGACTTGCGCTGGGGGGCGCTCTAGGATAGGTAATAGTTTAATTTACTATCCAACACCTTCCCGACTATCCACGGTGACTGGAGTTGGAATAGTAAATTAAACTATTCACTATCCAGCACCCCCCCCCAACGCAAGTCGTTGTAACGACTTGCTTTGAAAAACCTGCGTTGTAAAGGCATGCGTGGTAAAAGCATGCGTTGTAACAACGTACATCCCAAAGTCAAATGTGTATGCTCACCAGAAGAACAGGAGCTCGGCTACAGGTATTGAACACTAATTAAGGAAAGGTTAAGTGAACACACCTGCACATAAAAGCATTGCCTACTAACAACAGTTGTTGATATCTGTTCAACCAACAAAGCCCTCTACTGTATTCGAAGAGTGAAGTCATAAAAATCATACTACTGATACAAGATCTCACCAAACCTCTAATGTCACCAGATGGAACCATAAGCTAAATAAACTAAGTAAGGCACACATACTCTGAATGTATCTTTACAGCCATCCTCGACAGGTGACTGAATTCAAAGAGAACGCGAATGCCAGTGTCAAAGCGCAGATACATTTGAGACATTATAATCATATTCAGAAAACAGCTGCCCGCTGTTTAACCACCAAAAGACCCATCAGATTTAAGTTAGGAGGTGATTTAAAAAGTTGCATCCACATGTTTAAAGTGCTGTAACCGAGCTATGGCATTCTAATATTTAACAGAGTGGAGAAGTGTGGCTCAAGTGGTTGGAGCGGCAGACCCTGATGCAGAGGTCTGGCCCGGACCAGGGTTCAATTCCCCACCTCGGCGGGTCTTGGGCTCAAAATTTCCCCGGACCTGACAATTCTCGCCTCGGTGCCTATTCCAATCATGGAGTCCCACTCTGTAACTCTGGGCAATAGCTTGCTTAATCTCCACAACGGCCCCTCGCAGCGGGGTGCCTGGCTTTCACCTTGGGGATGCCCAGTAATGGGTTATCTCGCAGGGGAATACCAGGACGGGTTCCCTAAGCAAGCGCTGGGACGCTTTCGGGCAGCCATGCGCTCTACAAATCCAATTTCATTTCATTTCATTTCATTTCAACAATAAGCTTTACAAAATACCGGGTGCATAGTTTAGAAAACCACATCCAGCAGGAATGGTGGCATTACATACTATCTGAAGAGGATAACACCTCAAATTTGCAGTATTTCCATTCAGTGCATCCAACAACTGAAAAGTTAAATAATGGAGAGTGTTCGCAAGATGTTCCCTCAAGTAAATTACATTAGAACAAGTGCCAGCCACTCCAGTGCCTGCAGAGTTTAGGCCGTGATGCAGGCTAAACCTACAAGATTTTATCCTATGCATTCCATGTAAGAGCCTTGTCCATATTGGAGGACTTTATTGATTATTAGAGTCAAACACCATCCACAGCATCTCTGATTCACTATGATTTTCTGTAAAATGATGATCATTCAGTAGGTTCTTTATACCTGATATCTGATATTTGATTTGTGTTGTTGGATTTTACCGGAGATATCCTGAGTGGTTTTGTCAATATACCAAAGCCCATTCGAGCATTCATTGAAGTATGCTTGATTCCTACTACAGCATTAAGTATTGGTCATTAAGTATTGGTCTGAAACCCCCATTGTTTGGAATTATATATAAAAGGCTTGCTGTGGCATTTGGTGGTGTATGCAGCACAATGTCGACACTTAAAATACCCAATTACTGGTCCCATACCCCATTATTGTGTTCTAGTCAGGGGCTTATTATGCTGCCTAAATGCTCTGACTAGATCATCATGCAAATTTGCTGCTTTTTTAAACGCGACCAGCAGTTTATCAGTAAATTCTGATGTCCATTTTTCAAGACAGTTTACTTAATGGAGTTACTTAAAAAGCCAATTGTTGTGACACAAACTAGTTCAGACAATGTTAGTTCTTTCACCCTCAGTAAAGAGTTGGGATAACAGTATCAAACTTTTCATAGAATGTTGCACTAAGAGGCATATTCTCAAGGACTTATCGCTGAGTTAGCGGCACATTATCGCAGCCAAAGTGGCAATAGATTTATCGCCCTATTCACAAGCTGATGCTAACAGCCAATATCACCAGTTTTCCTGCGATAGCAGCAGCAAAAAACATCACCTAGGATGACACCGGCAATTAACGCTAATGAGATGCAGAGTAGGCGTTCCTGTGCAAAAAGCCACGATAACACCACTTCACAATATTCCCAACGACCAGTCAGATCGGCAATAAGATCCCAAAACAGGTGATAAGGCGCGTTAGCAGCAGGGATTTAACACCTGCTCTTACCTGGTGTTAAGTTGGATGACAACCTGCACCATAAAACGGAGCCCAGCCCAGAGCCACACCTGAAGAACAACAGATGTCATGGAGCTACTGATCATGCAGCTTGGAGCCCCAAGAGGGCCACAACACCCACCGCCACCACACCCAGGTTCTCCACCCACCCCAGACTCCGATCCCTGCCCCCCCCCCGGACTACCACAGAGGCAGCGTAGACAGAGACAGCGGACCTTCAGAAAACGCACCAGCCTCACAGATTTAACACCAGAGGATGTCATTGCCCACTACGGGCTAAAAAAGACAACCATCCTCCGCATCCTGACCATCATTGCCCACAGGCTGACGGTACCAACACAGCAGACAGCCAACATCCCTCTGCAGACAAAGCTGCTGGCTGTGCTGCACCTGTTGGCCTCTGGGACCTTCCAACCAAAAACTGCCAGAGTTGGAGGAGCCTCCCCTATCCAAGTTCCTCACACCTGTCTTGGATGCCATCATCAGCTTGGTACCACAGCACCTTTACTTCCCACACACTGCGCAGGAACAGCTGGAGACCAACAAGGCTTCTACGTCATAGCTGGCTTCCTGCATGTGTTGGGGGAAATTGACTGCACACATGTACTCCTCGTGCCCCCTGCCGCCACTGTACACACTTACCGCAACAGGAAGCACATGCATTCCATCAATGTGCAGGCAATAGTGGACCACCTGGGACTTTTCACCAATGTCGTCTCCAACTACCCAGGCAGTGTGCATGATTCCTTCATCTTCTGACAGTCCATCGTCAACCAGCACTTTGAGGCTGGCACCTCTGGGAATGCATTGCTCATTACTTCACATCATTCCAGTGCCTCTTGACCTCTTCCATTGTCCTCCTCAATGCTGCAACTGCATTCACATGGTCCAAGATGGTATGCCATATTTGCGTCTTTGTTGCCAATGACGGATTGGAGGTGACGAACAGTTGTTGGTAGTGTTCTATCACCTCCGTAGCGATGATCCTGTTTTCCTGAGTACTGAATTGCTTCTTCCTCTTCTTCTTGGCCTTCTCTGACCCCAAGGTTCCTTGCTGGTCATCTGTGGGCCGTGTGGGGTTCGCTTTGTCCTCTGCACTCGGTCCGGGTGCGTCCATGGTGCTATGCTGGTAAATTTCTTTCGGATTTTTTTATCTCTGCTCTTATTGTGCATTTTCCCACATGACAAGTGGGAATTGCAGGACTGTCGCTGGTTATCGCTGTTTTTTGTATCACGATTTGGGACATTGCCACTTTTTTCACATTTGTGTATCGCATTTTTAGGCATTGCGTTAATTTTAACGCTGTCATTTAACGCGTTATCGTGAGACTATAAAATGGTACCACCGTGTTGAGAATACAACGTTAACACAGTGATATTTTCCCACTATAGATTGCATTGTGCAAAGTTGCGTTAAGCTAATTTTGCGATAATTATCACACGTTCTTGAGAATATCTCCCTAAATGTTTAGAGTAACTTCTCACAGGTAGTTTGCCAGATAGAATAAAATTCTTCATGAATATGTATTCTTTTTTCTACAATTACAACAGACCCTTATAGATTGCCTATAAGTAAGCTTATAAAGTGCATGGGAATGAGAGGTGTTAATATTCCATAGTGTTTCTTTTTTTGGTTAACCAAATAAAATTGTATACAGATGGCCTATCCTCACTGGTTTGCAAGTCAAGAAAGTTCAACTTTTTTTTTCATCACTAAGAGTGAATTAAGCCAGCATTGAAAGGAAAGAAGATTTGGTGGTTGCTCACTGGACTTGAAGGGCATCATAAGTATAAGTCATCCACAGCCGTATGTGCTTATTGAATGGAGTGGATAGTAAACAGTTTATTCCTCAAATTGTGCCACAAAGAATATGGCCAGATTTGGGCACAGGTTGGACTAATTCTGGTACCCGTGGATCTGTTTATAAAATGTATACTCAAACAAGAAAGAGCTATCAATAGGGACAATTGTTACTCATTTCACAGTAAAAGGTGTTGGAATCTGTTATTGATTTATTTTTTCTCAAGTGCCAATCCAATGAAAGACCTAGGCACTAAAAGCATCATTTTCAGGTATGACTGTTACAAGTGGAGAACAGCAGGGGCTATTTATTCAAAGTCCAGTTCTTTTCAGGGCACCAGCTCCCACTACTAAACATATTTATAATACGTTTACATATCAGAAAACAGATGTTGCAAACTTTTATGATATATTCATGAAGAGCCAGATATCATCAACTACCACTATGTGGCCATGCATTGGAGCTGCCTTTAAATGTTTTTTTGGGGGTATGAGATTTTCATGCACCTGTGATGACCCTCGTATGACGTTAGTGTCCCGGGCCCCAATAAAACTTCTTACTGTCTTGTTTACATATTGGAAGGCTGACTGCCAATTCTAATATTTGCCTGGCCTATTTGTATTCCAAAGCAGGCCCCACCTCTTGTGGTGGTAGCCACAGCTGGGGAAAAGATTGTGAATAGTAGTGTGCCATACAGTGGCGGCTTGGCAGAATTGCCAGCACCATAGGAGTTATATTTTAGGAAAAAATGAATGTCCTCAAATTGTTGAACGTTTTCTCCAAGAGTAAAGGGACAATTTTGGACTGCCATGACAGATTATGAAGATCCTGGTCTATGAATACACTGGTGGAGAAGGTGTTGGAAGAGCACCCTCTTCTCTCCTATCCTCTCCTTTCCACTCCGTTTGACTTGGCCTAGATCACAGTAGCTGTAGGGAAGGGAGACATTAAAAAAATTAAGACAATCTGCGTAATATTGTAACATTCAGTTCTTGCTCCGGAGTCAAATGTTACAAAACTAACCTTGTGTAAGATACTCAAATTAATAATAAAAATGTTTACCATATATGTCACACAAATTAATAAGACAAATGTTCAATATATTTTAAATCTTAGGTCAACTACAATTATAAAATGCTGTTATAGAAATGTTCATTCCCCCACATTTAACAGTACTGAGTAACGTACTTTTTACAAAATATGATTGTAATTCAATGGTTTGCATTGAAAGTAAAAATGTTGTGCACATCAAGTGGCTATATTATAATAATGTACGTTTTGAGTGATATTGTAGTAAATAAGCCAGAAATATTCACTTCTCAGTGTTGTGTAAGACCCCACATGCCAACCCTCCCTTCCCGATTACGGTGGAAGACTACTGATTTCATGGCTGGTCTAGCACCCCTCCCGTCCTCCTCCCTCCCCAATTCCAGTAAGCACATCTGAGTTTTGTAAAGCTGGTGAAATAAATATTGATGCCTGGCACGCATGCTCCAGTCTCCCCCTCTAAGAATCAGTGGCATAGGAAGGAGTGTGCGCTGGGTGCGGGCCGCCCCTGGTGTCCTCACTGAGGGGAGTGGCAACGTGGCAAAAACGTGTTTTAAACACATATTTTTGCCATTTTGTCAAGCATGGGGTGACAAAAATCTTTTCGCACCGGGTACCACCTGCCCTTGCCACGCCACTGCTAAGAATTACCTCTGACACCAAAAGTTAACGCTTTGTCCTTAGTTCTTGCAGGGGGAAATTAAAGAATGTGACAGGCCTCTGTATTTTGGTGAGTTTTACATAGTGCAAACAAAAACTGAAGAGTTTATAACTGGGTTTTTTTGTTTGAACTATTTTATGAAACTCCTAAAAAATGAAATGCTAATTGTCTGTCTAATCAAGCAGATTGCCTCTGTTTCAATTTGTCAGTTGGAAAAATTCATTCTCCCCACTATTTTATTAAAATCTCCCACTTGCCTGCTCTAAAATGTTGGCATGTGTGTAAAACCGTGCAGTGCCAGCTAAATTGGATTCCCACTGAATGAAGCATCATTTACTACTAGACATGCCCATAAAGGCAGGCGTGCTGACCTCTGGTAGGCAGGGCTTATAACAAGATGGCGGTGTTTTAGAATTCCCGGGATTATCATGATTAAGAGGAGGCCTTTTTGAATGGGAGACAAAGGAGCGTAAAAACAAACAGCCCAGCAGTTGGTAAGCAGCATGCCTTTGCTGCGCATGGGGGGTCATGGCTAGTTTACCCTGCTGTGTTTAGTTGTGATTGACACCCAGGGAGACCTTAATATCGTGACGTGACACACTACCAGCGCCGACCGACAAAGTTCCCCACAGAAACAGAAGGCAACAAGTGCCGTGTTGAACGTCAGCGCGAGCCCTGCTCTTTGACGCGTCCTTCGTTTCCTCTTGGATGAAATGACGGAAATATAACCCTGCAACGGGTTTGCTATGTCAGGGTAACTGAATAGCAACAGGTGCAGGAAGAGCTTACGTCAGACGGTGAAAATAATTTTCAAACACGTAACATTTTTCAGGGATTCTCGTTTTTTAGGCTTCTTTTCACACCACGTGCGATAGCATTTGTGGGGCACTGAGGTTTATTTACTGCGCACGTCCCTTGCTAAACATCTGGTAGCAGTGGATTCAGAAGAGGTAACAATATGATTTACTCCAGCTGCAGTCCGGCACAGCAGAAAGTACACCGCGGCGAGCTCCTTCGAAATAGCCACCTGTCTGACAAAGCGAAAAAAGACGCCGGCTCTATTCTCTCTCTGGCCTTCTGGTGAAACCAGTGTGCTGCGTCGAGTGCTTTCGAAACCAGCGACTGAATACTTGTAAATACACATTTAAAGGGTTGGATCTGTTTCTCAGTTTGCGGACTGCGACTCTTTTTACATTTTTAGTTTAGCATAGCACATAGGAAAGAGCGCCTGCCTGCCAAGACCCGCTGAGCGTTTTTCAAGCCCGTGAAAAGAATGAATTATTCAGCAGTCAGCGTGCTTACAGCCGGCCATTCGGGGGCTTTGATCTGCGAATCAGGCGGCGGCATGAATGCCCGTATTGTCATGTTATGTGTACACAGTGTGTGAATTATTGAAAATAGAGAGGCCTGGGCCTCATCTGGTAGAGATTACAGTGCAGGCATGCTGGGTGAGGGCCTGTAATTGAAAATCCCCAGATGCTGTTTATGTGGTCTTTGTCCCGTGACCTGCTGCAGTAAGCTTGTCTGAACAAAACGCCGCCTGCATAGAAAGCCCGGCCCAACCCCTCCCCCAGCAAAACTCAATGTGGGACTAGTTAAGCACCTGCCCACAATATTTTCGGGAATCCTCAATACATCTGCTGCTCCCCAGTTAGTCAACAGGTTACGTTAACTGCTCTTTCAATTGTTAGCGTGGGGATCGTTTTAACTATACAGTTTTGTTTAACTGCAGATTTCCTGTATGGTATATTACATTTGTGAAGCACCTTCGGAGAGCGAATAATACTTACACAACTTAACTATCACTCGAATGCTTATAGACAAATGGTGTATTTCGTTTTTATTAGTAGTATAATCCATCTAATTGGGCCATCCCTTGTGTTCTCGTGTGACGTGTCAGAATCGTACAAAAAAATAATTGGCACGCTTTGCACACAATTTGAAAGATTTCATAAAAATCAGAAGGTGTTACAATGCCTGACCGTGATCCCTCACCATGCTCCACCCATCGTGCACAACGATACCCCTACACATAACACTGGGGATATTTTGGTTAAGTTAATTGAGTCAGGCATACATACCTACAGCTAAGGTAGTAGTGGTGGGCTGTGTAGTGGGCACAAACAATATAACTTGTCGGAGTGGCATAGACTGACTAAGCTGGGATTCTTTTTTGGATTACACTTTGAATAGACTGCTTGTTAATGCCCAGGACTCAATAAAAGCATAACAGTGGTTCCGTAAAACTTCCTAGCCCATTTAGGTTACTGAACCAGGTAATAGCCTTCCTGCTTTTCATTGTTATGTTATGTTATGTTATACTTGGTTTTGTATAGCGCGCGGCTACTCGAAGAGTGTCCCGGCGCTTTGATTTGCACACCTATCTCATAACATAACAAGAAGAGAACAGATAAAAGATAGAAAATCCAGAAAAAGCCCAAGGAAAAAACTAAGAAGTGAAAAGCCAGGTTTTAAGCCCCTTCCTAAAGGCCAACAAGTTAGAAGTACTGCGCAAGGCCACTGGCAACGTATTCCACAACTGGGGCGCCAGCAGTCTAAAAGAACGGCCTCCAATGCGTGCCCTCTTAACACGAGGCACTGCAGCAAGGAACAAGGATTCTGACCTCAAGGGCCTGGCTGGATGGTAGAAGGCCAGCCTTTTTTGGAGGTATTTCGCTCCGGAGGCATGCAGAGCTTTATGCGCCAGAGTCAAGGTCTTAAAGATTATCCGCTTCCGGACGGGAAGCCAGTGCAGTGCCTGCAGGAGGCCCGAGGCTCTGGCACGGCGAGATAGTCCAAAGATGGCCCGTGCCGCCGAGTTCTGGACCACCTGTAGCCGTTGAAGCAGATATTCTGGCAGGCAGAGATAAAGAATGTTCGAATAATCAATTCTCGAACCAATTATCGCCTGCACTGTGATCTTCCTGTGTTCCTCCGATAGCAAAGGGAGAAACTTACGCAACATCCGGAGCAGGCCAAAGCAGGTGCCAGTGAGGCCAATTATCTGTGAACGCAGTGTTAGGCCGTTGTCAATCCTAATCCCAAGGTTTTTAGCCACCTGGGACGAACTTGCTGGTGGAAACATGTTCTCTGGCCACCACACTTTCCAGTCCGGATCAGAACTGCACCCAAAGAAGAGGATCTCGGATTTATCCGAGTTGCACTTGAGGCTGTTATGTTGGAACCACTGAAATACAGCCTCAAGGCAACCCCGGATCCTATCTCCATCGAAGTCCTCACCCTTCTCACAGGTGCAGAGGAGCTGGGTGTCATCGGCGTAGGAAACGATCTGAGCCCCGAAAGACTCCGCCAGTGCCGCCAGAGGGGTCATGAAGATGTTAAATAGAGTCGGGCTCAATACTGAGCCCTGAGGGACTCCAACACCCAGTGGCGACATCTCGGCGGAGCAAGCAGAGGCCCAGACCGTTTGTCGACGGCCTGCCAGGAATGAACGGAACCAATTGAGCACCGTCCCCCTGAGACCAATCTCAGAGAGCCTTGCGAGGAGACCCTCATGGGGGACGGTGTCGAAGGCCGCCGACAGATCTAATATCACCAGCATCGCCCTGCCACCTGAATCCAGCACCTCCTTAATCGCCTCCGAGACTTCCAGGAGGGCTGTTTCAGTGCTAAGATTGGTGCGGAAACCCAATTGAGTGGGGTGCAGTAGATCATGGGACTCCAGGTAATCGGCGAGCACCTTGTGCACATGCTTTTCAATGATCTTAGCGAAAGCGGGCAAAAGCGAAATAGGCCTGTAATTCGCCAGCACCTCCGCATCCAGACCGGGCTTTTTGAGCAGGGGAATGATCATCGCCTGCTTCCATGACTGGGGAACCACACCCTGTACAAGAGAGCAATTCAGCAGGGGGTTCACATATGGATTAATGGCTACTGCCATTTTTGCCACAAACTTGGCGGGGCAGGCATCCCGGGGAGAACCTGATTTGAGACAGGCCATCAGATCAAACGAAGAGGCCATTGAGAGAGGAGGAAAAACTGCCAAGGCATTGTAGTTGTGTGACTAAGCACATTAACAGTTGACACACGCTTAAAGTGTGGTATCACGGCTAGAAAGGTGTCAGAACACAGGTCTTATTTACTGCATGAAACCAGCACCATTAGGAACTTGATTAAAATGCTCGGTCAAGTGATTTTCATTTTAGATGCATCATGGTGTGAATCATATTAGAAAGACCATCAATGGAAGTATGAATCTTCTTTCATCCTTGTTTTCCCCTGCAATGAAAGTTCTCCACAGAGTTTGTCGCATTTTGTGTTTTTTGTAGATTTTATTCTTGTTTTACAAGGTGCTTTTTAATCCCAGATTTGAGGGGCACAGGGCTAACTGAATGTAGACCTGCCCTATTGTACTTACAGACTTCTAGCTCACCACTGATTTGCTTTGGCGTTCATTTCTTTAAAGCACTTCGAGTTAGGAGTCATATGGTCTATTGAATCAAAGATGTAACGAGGACAGGATTTTAACGTAATGCTTTTAGGATGGCGAGGACAATTCGCCCGCCATCCTCAAAAAAATGACCCCCCGCCACATTAGGATGGCTGGGGGGTCCGCGGCGGACGGAAAGTCCGTTCGCCGCATTTCTGCAGGTCGCGAAGTCGACCGGCGGAAAAAGTGCTTTCCTATGGTGGTGGTGTCTGTGAGACACCGCCAACCATATTAGGATAAGGGCGCCTTTCCATGGCGGCAACGCCACCACGAAAAAGGCATGCGGTCTTTCTGTTTGGGGGCGCCTGTTGCGGGCCCCCAGGATGATGGGGGGGTTGGGCGAGGCACATGGGGGGTACCTATGATATCCCCTTACATGTGCATGCACAACATGGCAGGCACTGCGCAGTGCCTGCCATGTTGTGCATACACATGCACGACAAGCATTTTTAGCATTGTGGCGGGCTGAGAGCACCGCCCGCCACAATGTTAAAAATGCAGGATGTGCCCGCCACTGTGGCGGGCGCATCCTAATACCCCCACAGGACCCCGGTATCCGATTGGATGGCGGGCGGACAAACTCCGCCCGTAATCCTAATGGCTCCCTAAGTGTGATAATTATATATTTGCTTTTATGCTCATATTTAAGTTTGAATAAAGCAATTGATTGATTGAGTCAGGAATCGGGTTTTGATTGTGGTATAGTTGAACATTGGTGTAAGGGCAGCCGACTCGAAGACAAGGTCCATCTTGAATAGACATAATGGCGATCCATTAGGGCCCAGAACACCTCTGGGTTTGCTCTTTTTGATAATATTTTAAAGTTGTAGTTCATAGAATCAAATAGCTTTGCAATTTAACTGCCCTGTTGGAGGCCAAACTGGAGACGTTCTAAAGAGTTTACCTGGGCATCCCTTTTTACTCATCCCAAGCCTCCCCCTACTCCTGTGACCTCCAAAACAAACAAAAAAAATAGTCTAAATCCTTCATTCTTTTATCCCTCCACTATCCTTTTCAATCAAAATAACAGACTAACATGTCCACTTCTCAAATTTCATATTTCACTATACTAATTCACCACTAATTCTTAATGGTTTCCAGAGTAGCGTGCTACTAGCTGAAAAAACGCTCCAGAATCTCTATCTCTCTTCTACCCTTCTCTCTCTAAATAACTGAATAACATATCCACCACTCAAATTACTTTCATTATTTCACTATATTAATTTTCAGCACATCCTTTATGTGTTCTGGAGTAGTGTGCTTCTTGCCCTAAAAGCGCTACAACACCCCATTAGGGATAACAAGCACTATAGAAATAAAAACCTTTTTCCCTCTTCCATCCCTCCTCTACCCTTCTCAAACAAAAACACAGATTTACATATCCACCATTCAAATTACTTTTATATTTCACTATACTAATTCACCACTAATCCTTTGTGGGTTTCCGGAGTAGCATGCTACTCGCCAAAAAAGCACTTCAACACCCCATCAGGGGTAACAAGCGCAATATAAATACCATTTTTTTTCTCTCCTCTTTCCTTCCGCTATCCTTCTGAATCCAAATAACTGACTAACCTATCCACCACTCAAATTCCTTTCCTATGTCACTATACTAATTTAACATTAATACTTTATGGGTTCCGGAGTAGCGTGCTACTCGCTGAAAAAGTGCTTTGATGCCTCAACAGGGGTAGTAAGAGATATATAAATGCTATTATAATACAATACAATACAATAAAGTTATCTACAAGTTATAGATTAAATATAGAAGCCTTACCAAGTTTGACCAGGGCTTCATCCTTAGGCACACACACGTGACAGGTAGTCATTCATAGAGCTCTTTTGTTGTATTGAGGGCACAAGCACTCATAAACGATCCAGAATTCAAGTTACTGAACAAGACAGAGAGATGCTAGTGCAAAAATATTCCACTTTGTACTGCACAATTTCTTGACAGTGAAAGAGAGAGATTTTCTAGCAGCTTTTCATTAATTCTTTTTCAGCTGACAAGACAACTACAGTCTAGTGCTACAAAAACCAACAACTAAAGATTACAGATAGAATCCTTAAGCAAACCAATAATAATCTAATAATTAATAAAACAAATTTCATAGCGCACCCTGCATCGCGCAACGAAATTCGTTTTTTAAATGTAATTGTTTACTTACCTGCAATCATCCATATTCTGGTGTTTACCACCCCCCCACCTGCCCCTCCACCGCCCCGCCTGCCTGCCCCACGGAACTCCCTCCACGGGCCGCGGCTGGTTAATGGCAATATTTCTAAATTTGTTTAGAATCTTCTAGGTTGGGCCCATTTAAAAGGGGCAGTCAAAAAAGGATATCTTTATTAACGCTGGCATCATTTGACAATTCCACATTACATTTGGCAGACACAGACATTTAGCACAGTTATTCTTCCATGGGCATTGCACATTTTTTCCAGATCCTGCAAGGAGTAGAGCAAAGATGAATTGGAATTTTTTTTTTCATGTGCTAATTACTTTGGTGTTGTTCAATGATGGTGTGAAATTTGGCAGGCTGCTAGGAAATTGAGCCATGTGAAGGAATCTCAACTTCCTTGCAGATCAAACAATGGGGGTGATGGGTAAGGGCAGAGGAGGAAGGGAAACATCTTTGATTTGTTAATAACTCTGTTGCAATTTTATTGATCTGTTCAACACTTGACAGGTAAATGTCACATGCTACTCTGTAGTTAATTAAGTTAGGAGTCATTACATCAGGAGTACCAATGGAGGTACGTTGGTAGGTATTGTTTCTGGCCCTCCCCTATGTAATAATGTTTACTATAAACATGTATACACCTATAAGTAATCTTATCTTATATTTTAGGCTTATGTTTTACATTCAGTATTCTAACAGCACTATAAAGTAATTAAATTAGATTAATATTAATTATATTTACTTACATTTCATATTTAATTATGATACATTTATGTATTGAAATCTATATAATTTCACTTTAATTTCAAGCTCTCTGAACCTAAACAAAACTCTTAATTCCCATATGGATTACACATTCCTTATACCTAAAAAGCCCTACAAACTCTAAATCCTACTAATCCATAAACCTATCCACGAACCCTAAAAACCCTTACTGCCCCAGTACACTACCTATCCTGAACCATAAAAATCCCTTACTTTCCCCATACACTACCCAACTGTGAACCCTAAAAGCTCCCTACTGTCCCTATAAATCCCAAAAAACGTTGTGCCTCTATACACTGTCCATCCCTGAAACCTAAAAAGGCAATTACTGCCCCATAAACTACACATCCCTGAAACATAAATGACCCTTACTGCTCCTATACACTACCGCTCTCTGAGCTCTGAACTCCCATTACAACCCCTGTACACTACAAATTCCTGAATCCCCAAACAACTCTTTCTACCCCCATACACTATCCATCCATCAACCCTAAAAACTCCTTACTACCCTTATACACTACTGATTCCTAAGCCATAAAAACTCCTTATCACCTCTAAATGAACTTTGAAAAATGATGACCATATACCCATTTATTAAGTTGTAATTTTTTTAATTAATAATTTATTACGTTACATTTTATTGCTTAAAAGATTTTTTTTTGCTCAAATGTTACTTAAAATTCATTGAAATGTTTTATGTATTATTTAATGTAACTCCAATTCATTAAAATCATATTATTTTGAATTAATAATTAAATTAATGTAAATCACTTTTTAGGTGACTTGATCTACTGAAATCAAGTCCCTTACAACAATAAAAATTAACTTACATGTGAAAATGTAATGACTCTCGATGTAAGCCCAGCGATTTTATTGTAGCAAACCTCGGAAGCAGTTTCCAGTGTACTCTTGATATTTTTAGCTTTATGCAGATCTGCCAATCAGAGTAACTCTTAAATAAGAACATTTAAAAATGCAGTATTGCTGATTTTAACTCACGTAGGAATATTTGCTCTCTGCTACAGAAAAAACGCAAAGTAGAATTAGTCATACAAGTGGCTTTGCTTTTTAGATGCAAATCCATTAAGTACTTTTGAGAAATTAACATTAAAAATTAGGTATGTGGTTATGAACCGATTATACATTTGAGATAGCTGTACCATTAGTTCAGGGACACTCTTGGATTTTGGATTCTCAAACTTAAATTTGAATAATAAAATGTCCCTATTGTATAATGGAGCTTTTTGCTCCACTCATCCATTTTCGGTCTGCAGCTCTAGAGTTGTACCTTTGGACACAAAGACCGATTAACTGGCCAGAACAGAAATGTTTCTGTTGTATCTGTCTTTACAGGATAAAGACCTTGGTCTCCATGTGCTGAAAAAAAATCGAGGAGAGCCAACATGGGACAGGGAGAGCATCTAGTAGGGTAAACCAAGAGACTTCCAGGAGGTTAAAAATAATTATATGTGGAAGGGTTTGCCTCACAGTTAGCGTACCACTTAGCAAAATGGCAAGTTCTGAAAATCACCGTCCTGAGTCCACAAACCCAAACCAAGCACTCTTGCTCCCTTGTTGGTTCTACCTCTTTGCGAACCATGCAGGGTAGTGGGAGAAACAGAAAGAACCCATGAGTCCAAAATCTTTCTTTAACTTTAATCTGGGTTGACATCTTCTCCACACCCAAACTATCACTAAGAATAATAGAAACTAATTAAAGGAAATACATTACCCATACAACAAATACAGTGTTTGTGACCGCACTATAATTATACCAATTAGTGGGAATAGCTAAAAGCACAACATTTAATAAAAACACATTCTCAATCCAATAAATAAAACTATGTTTATAGTTATCTCTTTGATAGTGTTTATGGTAAAGTGATCTATAAGATCATTAATGACATTTGTAATTTAATCTGTTAAATCAAAAAATGAGGTCACAAGCATTGCTTTTAGTGTGTGAGTTATGGTTTTCATGGTCGTTTTGTAAGTTAAGGATTGTGGAGCTAACCATATCTAACAAATTTCACAGTTTTTTGGTTTTAACTGATAATCAAACCTATTTTACCTGTAGTTTTTAAGTGAATTGCATAAGTTTCTATAGCATGCCTTATGGTGTTATAACGAATTAAAAAAAAAAATCTTTATTTGGACATCCGTTACATATAAAAATGTTCAATACAGTAATAAATAGAAAACAATACAAACATATGCACAGGGTGTCCATTATTCCTCCCCAAGACCCTACCTCCTCCCCCAAAAACCACCCCCCCACCCTCTTCCTGAAACCATAGAATGTCAAATTTTGCAAAACTTTTTAATCAATGTCTGCCCTATAGTAGATGAGCTTTCGCCGTAACAATTAACTTCAAAGATGCCTCCCTTTATCACGGGGTTAGGGCGTGGGTTCGTTAATTCAGATACTAATTGGAAACCATATATCGACCCCTGTTTTCCTAGCTCTCAAACCTCTACGTTTATATATTTCCTTCTCCCAACCATATGTAGCTAGCAATTTTCCCAGCCAGCAATGAACCGAGGGAGGTTCTTTATCCAGCCAAACAGTAGCAAGACATAGCCTAAAGACTGCCATCATAATAAAAAGCAGAGTCTTCTTAGGAACTGTCATAGCCTGATTGCTTACCCCCAACAGAATTACTTGCGGTTACAGCTCAATCTCACAGTCAAAAATTTGTCTGATGTAGTAGCCCATCTTTCCAACTAAACCTATTAATCGGGGGCATGTTGCGGACATATGCACACTGTCTGCAGCGAGGCAACCACAACGGGAACAATGTATACCTGTCGAACCTCCCCACTTGAAAATCTGTGCCGGAGTAATATATAAATTCATCCAGGTTTTAAAGCACTGAACCTGTATGTTAGCAGATATAGCTGTGGTTGAGCTCAACAGTAAAGAGTCCTCACATACCCCTGCTTCTGCTTGAACCTGGTCCTGCCACCGGTCAGTGTGTTTAATAAGATCATATCCTCCTTAGTGTTGCTAAGTAATATATAAAACTTAGAAATTGAAGTACATTATGCTCCTAAAGCAGCCTCCAGTAAGGGGATTTTGTGACCCTGAATCAGCTTCTTCGAAAGAAAATCCCTTACTTGTAAAGATTTTAAAAAGTAATTATTCCCCACCCCAAATTTTTCCTTAATTGCATCAAACGTAAGTATTGTATTATCCCTTACCAGGTCACCAATATGTCTGATACCTTTTTCCCTCCAGGATTCCATATAACCATCATGAAAGATTTCTGGCAGGAGTTGGTTGTTTTTCAGAGGAGTAAATCTGTGTAATCTATTTAATTTGAGTTTTTTTCTGACAGATGACCATATTTTGAAAGCCCCCAACAAAACCTTAAACTTAACTTATTAAAGTAAAGCAAATAAATATGCCGCATCAAACACCCATTGGCCTCATCCCCGAGCAATAGGCTATAAATAGAGGGGTAGGAAACATCCGCAGCATTGGACAACCCTTTCCCCAAAAGATCGGTCATCTGTTGAATGTTTGCAGCCCAGTAAAAAATCTGAATATCAGGGACAGACCACCCACCCCGATCCTTAGGTAGGGTCATATATATAAGCGCTCTTTGTGGGCGCTTCCCAGCCCATAGAAATTTTGAGATAGCTTGATTGAAGGCAGAAAACCAAGGGGCTCATTAGGATTGCGGTTAATCCGCATCCTCCAGGCCAGCGGAAGCCACTGCCGGCCCGGAGGATGTGGATTAACCGCTGCGGGCTGAAAAAAGACCCCCGCCTTCCAACCGCGGGGGAAAAGCTCTAACATGGCAGGCGGTGTCTATCAGACACCGCCAGCCATATTAGGATGTTGGCGGTCCTGTGCCTTTCCATGGCGGCATTTCCGCCGTGGAAAGGCATACAGACTTTTCTTTCGGGGCCCGTTGCGGGCCCCCAGGGGTGAAGAGGGGGTGGGCGGTGCACATGGGGGGTACCTACGGTACCCCCCAGCCTTTGCATGCACGAAGCGGCAGGCACCACGCGGTGCCTGCAGCTTCGTGCACGCAAAGGAAAACATGGTGTTTTAACATTGCGGCGGGTGCTACTTCAAGCAGCACCCGCCGCAATGTTAAATATACAGGATGTGACCGCCAGGGTGGCGGTCACATCCTAATCAGCACGGAGGGACTGCCACTGCCACTGCCCCTGCGGACGGTCCCTCCTCCTCTGGGGTGGCAGACGGACGCAGGTCCGTCCGCCATCCTAATAGGCCCCCAAGTTTTATTAACTTCCAGTGGGATGGCTCTAAAAAAAATATAGAATTCTGGGTAAAAACAGCATTTTGATAATATTCCACCTTCCCAGCAAGGTCAGATGCAGGCTATTATTTCTATTAAAATCAGCTTTAGTCTTACGTAGCAGGGGCTCGAAATTAATTTGCACTATCTCATCCACGTTAGCGGATATTTCAACCCCTAGATATCTAGCGTTCCCTGCAACCCGAGTGTCAACCAGGTCTGCCTGGGAATTTTTAATAATCATTGTTTTTTTTCTGTTCAGGAAGTAGCCTGAAACTTCACCAAATCTTTGGGCCTCCCTCTCCACCTCCCTTAATGCATCTGCAGGGCTAGTTGTTGTTATGGCAAGTTCATCTGCGTATGCTAAGATCTTTGACCCCCTTCCCAGGGGTTTGAACTGCCAGGATCCTGTTGTTCTCCACAATTTTCCTAATTAAAGGGTCTATATGCAGTGCCAATAAAAGTGGAGAACAAGCCCACCCTTGCCGTGACCCGCGAGTAATTTTAATTATATCAGAAGAGGAGCCCATCGCAGTGATCCTAGGCACAGGGTTCTGATACATACAACCAATTGTGCTGGTATAGCCCTTACCCAATCCCTGTCTTTCCATGATTGCCCATAGAAAGGGCCAGGAAACCCTATCGAAGGCTTTCTCTTCATCAAGAAAAATGGCCGCCATAGGGTCTCCTGAAACCCTAGCAAGATCAAACAAAGTAATTATGCGTCTGATATGCTCTGTGGTCCCCCTGCCTGGTACAAATCCATGCTGGAACGGAGAGACTAGCTTTCCGATAACTTCAGACAACCTATTCGCCAACATTTTTGAGTATATCTTCACATCACTGTTAAGCAGAGTAATTGACCGGTAGGATCCCAGTTCAGTAACTGGTTTACCTTTTTTTGGCAACACAATAATATTAGCCCCTTTCCGGGAGTCTGGTGTGACCTGATCTAGTTGTGCGCTTCGGAAAACTTCCAGCATCAGTGCCAAAAGCTGTTTTTTAAACTTTTTATAAAACTCCCCGGATATTAAGTCCGGGCCGGAGGCTTTGCCCGTAGGAAGAAGATCTACGGCTGTCAACAATTTGTCCATAGTGATTGGCTCATCTACTCTATCTCTTTCCTCTACAGAGAGCTGACCCAAGGACACCCCCAAAAAGTAGTCCTGAATTTCCTGACTCCCAGCCTGTGTATCTTCGATGTACAGATTTTGATAACATTTCTGGAAAGCTTTAAGGCTAGCATTAGTCTCGGTTACTAGACCAACACCAGGATCCCTGATTTCTCTAATCCAAGACTGCACCGTTTTCTCCCTAGTACGTGTTACTAATAGATGCCCTACTCTCTCACTGCTCTCATAAGACCGACTTTTCCACACCAGGAATTTACCAGCAGCCTTCTTTGATGAGATTTGCGTAATTGCGGATCTAGCAATAGTAACTTTCAGCTGGCTTGCCTCTGAATCTGCTCCAGCTGATAATATCTCTATCAAGTGAGCCTCTGCCGAACCTAGTTACTCATATAAAGCATGCAACATGATTTTCTCTTGTCTCTGTGATTCCCAACCAAACCTGTTTTAATCTCCTCTCACCCCTGATTTTAATGTGTCCCAAATGATGCATAAATTTGTGCTTCCGAAATTCTCTTAGATAAACCTAGGAATCCAATCCCCTATCTGCCGTGAATACTCTGCATCACTTAAAAATGCCCTATTAAATGACCACCGTGACTGCAGGGGTGGTAACTGTATATCCAGCTCGATCACCAAGGGGTTATGATCTGACATAACCTTAGGAAATTTATTAATAACACCCTTCGAGGCAAGTTCCTGCGATCATAAGAAGTAGTCCAACCTAGCATGTACTTTATGAGGAGCTGAAAAATACGTAAAGCCTAAGTCGGTTCCCCTTTTTGGAGCCCATACATCCTCTAACACATGCAGTGTCTTGAGTTGTGACAACAAGTTATACACTTTAGGTTTCCTGCCCTGATAGGGAGCCTTCTTTGTGGCAACTTGGTAACTCAGATTAATATTTAGATCTCCGCAAAGGACCAAAGGTAAAGTGCAGCCTACCAACTCAATTTTTAGCCAATCGAACAAAGCTGTATCATCCAACACAGATCCATTTACTGAGCAGAGAGTGAACATTTTATTATCAATGCAACCTTGAACAATCACCCATCTGCCCATTTTGTCAGCCAGGCTGCGAGGAAAACTAAGAAAATTACCCAACACTTTCCGAACCAAGATAGCCACCCCCTTAGTGCGAGGTTCTTGCATCGTATTTGCTACAATTTGGTACCCAGACATCTCCAGAAGCCCACACCTACTTCCCTTGATATGAGTTTCCTGGAGGCATAGAATATCAGCCCTTAAAAATTGAACATCCATACTGACCTGCTCCTTTTTTGGTGATCATTTAAACCGCATATGTTAACCGAAGCTATTCTTATTTTCCTCATTACAAAATAAAAGGAAGGTTAAAGCATACAGTACAACAAAAATGAAAAATTGTGAAGACCATTTTTCTGTAAACATTCTTTTTCTCCCCTTCCTCCCATGGTCAGACAAAAAAGTAGCGTCCTGCAGCAGATCTTCTTGCGTCCGGCCTAGCCTTCTCAAAAATTGCTTGGCGGAGTAGAAAGTTGCCAAAAAATATTAAAATAGCTCCTGGTTTTTCTTCTTGGCCTGGCTTTTTTTTAAGCATCAAGGGAAATCTATGCACCCTTTGAACTTTTGTATCCCAGTTCCAGTGAGCCAGCTCCGGAAAAGCCTCCTGCAAAAGCTTGAAAACAAAACCACAAATATCATCTCCTTCCTCTTTTTCCGCAATTCCCAGTAGCCGCAGGTTATTCCGTTGTTGCCTATTTTCAAAATCCTCTAACTTCCAGAGGACGTCCGTCATTCTACTCTCGTTAGAGGTGGACTGTTTATCAGATTTTTCCACACTTGCCTTAAGTTGAACTATGCGTTCCTCAAGCACCGTGGTGCGTTCATTAATCTCCGTACAAGCTTTGTTAACTTTCCGGACCGCACCCTGAAGTTTCCTGGTTGCCGCATGGGCCCTTTTGTGCTCCTGACGGGCCTCGGTCTGCATTTGTTTCAATGTAGCATATATTAGTTCAGTTGAAAGTTGCATCAGCTGAGCACCTGTCACGTCGTCTGTGCCACCCTGTCCTTATGTGGTATGCATTCTAGGTTCATTCTCTAGTACTCCTTCAAGATGCGAGGCGGAATAGTACCATTTCAAGTGGCTGGATTGGCTACCATCAGTAATAAAGCCTTTGTCTTTTTCCGAGCCCCTTATGCTTTTCTTTTTGCTGCGGAAGGGGATGCGCTTCTGAGTGTCAGGCTTCAAGACAGGGCTGCCACTGTCCGAAGAGTTTCCATCAGTGCTGTGTTTCCAGCTGTCCTCCGAAAGCTCGGACTCATTGGTCATCGAAAATAAATTATCCCCCTCTGGTGTCGCTGCAGGGCACCTTCATCCTGAGTCTGAGTCGGCAAGTAAAGTATTTCCTTTACTGGGGTGTGTGGAAAATCCGAGCTATTGCAGTCCAATCCTGTTTGGGACATGCCATCCGCTAGAACTGCCTCCAAATCCTGCGCTTTCAGTGCATTAACTGCATTTACTGGCCCACTGCTGTAGATGTTTGCTAATTCTGTTGCTAGGCCATTTATCTAATCTACCCCTGGAACGGTATTACCTGACCTCACAGAACTTTTATTAGTCTTATTTTGCGGCCCCTTATCCACATTCAGCTTTTTTTTATTTTTATTGTCTACAGGCATTTTTACAATCAAATTGCTTGCGCTTTTACCTTTGCTCTGGGGAAATTTTGTATCAGCCTTCAATGAAGATGTTGTAGTGGCAGATCCTCACCCGGCAAACATTACTGGCACAATAGGCCCCTTAGAGCGAGCACCTTTCTCTGTCCTTTGTTCACTTATCCTGCTCGCTGCTGTTTT
Organism: Lissotriton vulgaris; assembly: GCF_964263255.1. NCBI lineage: Eukaryota > Metazoa > Chordata > Amphibia > Caudata > Salamandridae > Lissotriton > Lissotriton vulgaris. The sequence goes on along the minus strand of NC_141687.1, from coordinate 693,488,802 downwards.
CTCTCCCGGCGAGCCTTCCCTGCCCAGACAAGGCTGCAGAGCATCTGTACGGACATCAAGGAGTTTGTCTTCCCCAGCACGACGAGTCATGGATGCAGCCTTGCTTCCACCGGTCACGCTCGGGTCTTTTCCCACAGGCTTTCCTTTTGGAGGCATATTCAAAAAGACACCCTTAGTGCAATCCGTATTGCGACTCCTTACAGAGCCTTCCGTCAAGTTTCTGGATACTATGTATCAGCGAGCCCCCGGCCCTTCCTCGCGTCTGATCGTGGCTGCCGCGGAGGGAAGAGCTCTCAGCGCTCGTGTCGCAAGGCTCACCGCTTCCGAGAGGAGCCGGATCTGCATCAGCCCAGCGTAGAGTCTTAAGTTAGATACGTTTTTTCCTCTTTGTCAGTATTATGCAGTATATAGCCAGTCATTCTGTGGCTGTGGTAGGGAGACAGCCACCCGCAAAGCTCACGCAGGCGCCATCTTGCCCCCCATGGTGTTATAACTAATTCTAACCATAACTTCACTACGGCTGTAGTTTTTTTCAATTAATATATATGCTTGTATACATATATTGCCACTGTTTGGTCCAAGATGGACGGAACAGCGTTCACAATTTCGGCGGTTTGTTGACTCCCTCGGCAGCACCACACTGGCAATCTTTACAAATTCTAGCGCCAGAGCACTAGACAAAGGGGATGTACTCCTGGTCAAATTTCTTTTGCTCGTTCTATTTATTTAAAATGAGTACAGCCACCCAACGCGTTCCGGTCTTCTCCAGACCTTGATCATGGGTTGTCTTCCCTCAAAACTGTGTGACATTTATTTTCCTTTTGTCCAATGACATCATTTCCCATTATGCACTGCATTATGATTTCTGTAGTTTTTCACAGTTGGGGAACAAATGCTTTGAAGTACAAATGCTTTTGTGCAAAATACGCTACAGTGAACAAATGATGAGATGTGCAAATGGTACAGAGCAGGAATATCGTCGTAAAAATATCGACTAACATAAATATCGCTGCAAAAATATCTACAGGAAGAAATATCGATGACAAAAATATCGTCTGACCAGAATATCGACAGACAGGTAAGTAATATCGTTAACATTAATATAGTTGTAATAAATATCGTTTACAAAAACATAGTTTACAATAATATCGTTTTTTAAATAATTATAAGTAATGTAGTGTTTTAATGATTATTTTTAGTCAAAGTAGTATTTTTAGTAGTATATTATTATTTAATAATGTATTTTCAGTTGAATTTAGTATTAATAGTTCCGTAGCGGGTTGTGGGTTTATAGGGGAGTAGGGTGGGAAGTAATTTAAATATAATGAAATAATACATTAATTAATGTTTTAAATGAATATAAATAGTGTAATAAATAATAGGTAATTAATTTCAATTAGTTAATTGAATAATAATTATGTAATTAATTATGTTATTTTTTAAATTATTTTTAGGTGTGTGTACAGGATTTTTTTAGTGAAAATGTTTTTGGGTAAAGGGGTATTTTTAGGGTTCAGGGTCAGTTTTCAGTTTTTGGGTAAAGGGGTATTTTTAGGGTTCAGGGTCAGTTTTCAGTTTTTGGGTAAAGGGGTATTTTTTGGGTTCAGGGTCAGTTTTCAGTTTTTGGGTAAAGGGGTATTTTTAGGGTTCAGGGTCAGTTTTCAGTTTTTGGGTAAAGGGGTATTTTTAGGGTTCAGGGTCAGTTTTTAGTTTTTGGGTAAAGGGGTATTTTTTGGGTTCAGGGTCAGTTTTCAGTTTTTGGGTAAAAGGGTATTTTTAGGGTTCAGGGTCAGTTTTCAGTTTTTGGGTAAAGGGGTATTTTTAGGGTTCAGGGTCAGTTTTCAGTTTTTGGGTAAAGGGGTATTTTTAGTGTTCAGGGTCAGTTTTCAGTTTTTGGGTAAAGGGGTTTTTAAATATAATGAAATAATAGGATAATTAATGTTTTAAATAAATATAAATAGTGTAATAAATAATAGTTAATTAATTTTAATTAGTTAATTGAATAATAATTATGTAATTAATTATGTTATTTTTTTAATTAATTTTAGGTGTGTGTACAGGATTTTTTTAGTGAAAATGTTTTTGGGTAAAGGGGTATTTTTAGGGTTCAGGGTCAGTTTTCAGTTTTTGGGCAAAGGGGTATTTTTAGGGTTCAGGGTCAGTTTTGGGTTTTTGGGTAAAGGGGTATTTTAATTATATATATGTATTATTGTTGTTATATAAAGTAATGTGTAAAATTAATTTATATGTCCACATTTATTAAGTTTATAATTAAAAAGTGTAGTACATTTTTTTGAAATAGTTAAAAAATAAAAGTAATGTAATGTATTTTGTTAATAGTACTTATATTTATTTATTATTTAATGTAATTTTAATTATTTTAAAAAGTCGATATTTTTTACATCTATATTAATTACAACGATATTTTGGAGTCGATATTTATGTACTTACCTGTTTAAGTAGAGGGTGTCGATATTTTTGTAAACGATATTTTTGCAACGACATTTATGTCAGCTATATTTTTGTTATCGATATTTTAACACCCTACCGTGCAAATACGTTATAGTGAATAAAAAAACAGGTTTAAAAACATTTTCTGTTTTTTTACTGTTTAACTTTTAGGGAGATGTTTATGCAGTTCTTGTACGGCAATCACATTGTATTTTATAATTAGTCTTTGGTGCAATGTTTGGGCAAGTCGCATTGTTTTCTTTTTTCTTTTCTTATATTCCCTTTAATTTTTATCATTTTCTTTTTTGCCCTCCTTAATTGTTGCACTACTTTTCTTAGTTGTTGTGTATGTATTTTCTCTCATGGATTATCCTTTTCAGTTGTCTTTTTGTAACCCTCTAGTGGGTATTCTTTTCTGCCAGTTTTTCTTTATTCTTTTTACAATTTTCTTTTTTCTTTTTTTGCTTTTTTCCTTTCTCTTTCAAAGCTATTTGTTTATATTTGAAACACCTTGGATTTTTGCTGATTCAATCAACTCCAGATGTTGTTTTCTATTCAAACAGGACAGTATTCTTCTTTCCTCATTTTATCTTTGTGGGATATTCGTTATAGATGTACATAGAGTTCCTCATTCAGATTCAATCCTCTCAGGTTCAGAGATCGCAATAAAAGAATATGTCTTGATTCTTTTTATCTTAGCAACTCCTCTCGGTTGCCTCCTCTTTCTGTCACTGGTTTGTTCAATTGCTTAATATTTTAATACTTCCCAGTTGCTATACATATATGTATGTATATATTTGTATGCTTTGTCTGCATTAGCAGCTTTGTAGTTATGGTTAGCATACCTGCCAACTCACATGGTTCCACAGTGTGGCACACAATATTGGCTCCCATCACCCGGTCATCTAAGGAGCCAATATCCCACTATGGCAGGAAAAAAGAGCTGAAAGCTACATAAATAGTAATTTTCCAGCTAATATTCAGGAGGGTTTGAACTGTCGACGTCCATTAAGTGGTGTGAAAACACCCAAGGATATTGGAACCAGGCTCAACAAACTTTTTGTTTGGGAGGAGGGGGCTCGGGTGCGGGGTGTGGTTCAAAAGTGCCTCTTAGGTACTTCTCCTAGGTACTTTTCGGCACGAGACCCTGCCCCTTCAAGGCCCCGCCTCCTCCTCACACTCTGAGATTGTTCTTTAAGTTGGCAGGTATGAGTTAGGTTCACTGAAAAGCAGTTTTTTGTTTTCATAATAACTATGGAGCCGTTCAATGAATCTGCACAAAACATTCCAAAAAATAGATCAGGTTGGGTTCAGAATGGCATGTTTTGTAACCTTACATTTGTGTGTGGGAGAGGGGTCGAGGGGGAGAGAAAGGAGGTGGGATTGAAGGGGGAAGTCAAAAATCTGACATTTTCAATTTGAACTCTCATTGAAAATATTGATTTCTGCTAAACAATAAAAACATTGAAGGGAATTCCACAAAACTTGGTACAGAAGTACAACTTTACTCAAGGAAGTGACTTTGCTATGTTTGGTGTAAATCAGTTCAGCATATTTATTTCAGAAATGAATGCTACAAAAATGTATTACGTTTGCTTGAAAGGGTTAGAAAGTTAGAGATATGTGGACCATTAACCTGTGAACTCTCTACGAACCTGGGTTCGAGGACAGTTTGCAGAAACATAGTTAAAAATAAAGACATTTGATTGAAAGATAGATTTTTTCTCATTATCCATTTTGAGACCACAAATCCTTAAGTCAGGTTTTAGGACCTGAAGATAATAATTGGAAGGCCACAAGAGAAAATATGGCTTTCTGACTCCCATTACTCGAAACTGAGCATGGTTGCCATGTCCTACAAGAACAAGCATTTGCAATGCAATAGGTCTCGCATTTTCGAAACTTTGACTTATTGGTATTGTAAATGAAAATGCCTTTTAATATTGCAGGTTTTTTTAACACATAAATACAAAGCATTGTCATTTACAATGCCAATTGCTCAAAATCTTGCAATTGTGAGACCTATTGCATTGCAAATGCTTGTTTATCTTTTTGCCAAAGATGGGCAGCTTCATCAGCAGGCACTGGTAAAGTAAACCATTTAGCTAATGCACTTCAAAGGCAAGACCTATAGGCTTTGACAATGCTAATGTTTGGTTAATGGATACTCTATGGCTGCTCGAAGTGTAGGTGTAAAATAAAAAAGCAGGCAACTGTGAAACCTGAAAAGGATGGCAAATGTTTCCTTGTGTTACAAGTTTATCAATAAAGTTCCAAAAATTATAGAAGAAAAGTTACACATTTTCAAAGTATCCCATGATGTACATTGGCAGAGGACATTCCGCAGGTGGAGCATTAGATTTCAGCCTCTGAATAGGATTCAATATGTTGAGCATACAATATAGTTAGCAAGAGTACTGCTAGCTGGCATAACAGCCATAAATAAACTAGTGAAGATTTTAAAAGCAGTTTGACGGGCCCACCACAAGAGTCCACTGCATGCCTGGACAACAGAAGCATGGTGGATGTAGGATGGGATGAACTACAGCACTGTAAATTGTTTAACCCCCAAACCCAAATATTTTTCAAAAAGGACATACACCAGATTAAGAATGTTTTTCTAATTTTTGTGATTTCTCACAGATTTTGAGAATCCTGCATTTGTTCACACTTTGATGGGCAAGAAAATAAAGGCTATGCGATGCCAATGCAAGAAGGGTGTTTTAGTCAAGATACTAGATGACACTTACATCATATATCAAAAACAGTTTGTAGCAAAAACAAATATTCACACTCCTCAATCTAGCGAAGGACGGTGCATAGCAGACAAAGGATAATGTCAATACCAGCAAGCACTGGCAAAACCAATTAGTTTTCTTGGCATTTTGAACCCTGGCTAAAATATTTCTAAAAAATGAAAGCCTTATGTAGTAAAAGAGACCAAATAAGGTTGCAGTCTGTATAGATTGCATCTATTATAGAACAAACTGATTCATGTGTGAGGACTGCAATGAAAGCACTCCATGCGAGGAGAAATTATATACCAAACAGCCTAATGGGATGAGGTGAGGAGGTAAAACTGCTCAGCGCAGCCAAAGCTCAGGTTAAGTATATTTTTAAGAAATAGTAACAATAGGTTTTCAGATAGCGGCATTGTCCAGTGAGACCTAAAAAATTGTGCAATATTATGCAGTGTGCATTCCGCTCCAAGAAATACGTGTAACATACTGTGCTGGTAAACAGTGTTTTACCAGAGCTTTCGGATTAAGACGTATTGGAAATATATTCACATCTGCCCATGGCTCCTCTCTCCTGATTCCCCATCCACCCCCCCCCCCCCCCAACCCTGCCACAGTTTTGAAGGCAAGGCACTGTGCTTCTTATTGGTAAATTCAAATGTTCTATTTGCCACTGAATAGGTTTGAACAGATATCAACTCGCTAAATAAAAAAAGATTGACGTTGGCAGGTCTTTAGCGGAAATTTATAAATACAAAAGAAATCTAGGCATTCCATCCACAAAACTGACGAAAGGCCAAACTGTGCCATCTTGAAATTGAAACAAGGCCAGCCTGCTAAGGGAGTAGTGTTTTCATTTTCCAGGACACCCACCAGCTGAGCGGAGCAGTTGAGCCATCGGGCAGTGAAGCCGTGATGTGAACGGCAGTATCGGCGGGACACGCTGAGACCAAGCGCACTACAGCCCCCAGCAGCACCAGGGGTGACGCGCTCGTGACGCGAGAGGAGCGCCAGGCGGCGCTGAAAGGGAGACGCCGCCGGGAGCCTCGTGGAGCAGCGTTTTCATTTTCCAGGACACCCACCAGCTGAGCGGAGCAGTTGAGCCATCGGGCAGTGAAGCCGTGAGGTGAACGGCAGTATCGGCGGGACGCGCTGAGACCAAGCGCACTACAGCCCCCAGCAGCACCAGGGGTGACGCGCTCGTGACGCGAGAGGAGCGCCAGGCGGCGCTGAAAGGGAGACGCCGCCGGGAGCCTCGCGGGGCAGCGTTTTCATTCTCCAGGACACCCACCAGCTGAGCGGAGCAGTTGAGCCATCGGGCAGTGAAGCCGTGAGGTGAACGGCAGTATCGGCGGGACGCGCTGAGACCAAGCGCACTACAGCCCCCAGCAGCACCACGGGTGACGCGCTCGTGACGCGAGAGGAGCGCCAGGCGGTGCTGAAAGGGAGACGCCCCCCACTCGCCTCGCGAGTCGCGCGTGGGAGAAGCCTGGGACAAGGGCGGGACAGTCTTAGACAGTCCTAGACTGGCCGAGACTGGACTGGGCAACCCCCCTAACATCTGCAACCCAAGCAAGTAAGAAAATCTCCTTTTTACTAACTCCTCTGTGCAATGTCATTGAGAAAGGCTTACTGCTTGCTTCTAATCTAAATTAACTGATACCCGCGTCTCAGCAAAGCAACAAGTGACTACCGCTAAAGACTACACAGCACCCTGCATTTATTATTTTACAGTTACGTAGTAGGTCTGGTGAGTAGGTGTGGAAGTGTACTATTCTCCTCTACACTGGGCAAATCAACAACATAGCCCTCAACATGTCTAAAAAAATAACTAAAAAACAGCCACCTGCTAATACCAAGCCCATAGAAAACTATATGCTCCAAGTCGTAGCTAAAATAAACAATGAAAGAAGACAATCATTAGGACTGAGTCAGTCGCCTAATCTACAGTTACTAAGCCCAACCCAAAGTCCTCAACACTCAGGTTCTTTAGCACCTGATGACTCCATTAACTTAATAGACATTACGGTTCATCCAACTTCAAATTTGGATGACCAGAATAGTCTTATGCTGGATGATGTAGTAAATACAGTGCCACCAGATGAAGAAATCAACACTGACCTCGAACATGAGACCCTGGCGCATAATACTGACGAACTGTCATCCCCTGAGCAGGAAACTCGACCTTCGAGAAAGCATAGAAAAACCCAGCAAAGGCGGATGGGGTTACGCTCAGGAAATAGGAGGAAAAAAGCTACTCCGACAGGAAAAAATAAGGCAAAAATCTCCGATGATGGCGATAATAATGTTCTTGATAAAAGTTACCACGACAAAAGCTATAATGAGGACGATTTGCTTCAGAAAATAGCAGACATTATTGACTCTAAAATCAAAACCATCATTAAGCCTTTAATCGCCAAGATCGACAAATTGAATGCGGAGGTAAAAAAGATGAGTGGTCTTCAAACTAAAGCTGTGGAAGGGGTTGAGATGGTTAATACCTTAGTGACACAAATGGCGAAACCAACTGAACCTAAGGCGAGGAGCTCTATAGAAAAAGAGAGCAGTCCAACGCTCCCTGGAAGCCCAGCCCGAAATGAAACTCACCCTACCAACCGACCTTTGAATACTGCTGGGGTACCAGGGCAAACAGGTATTGCGCCAATAAACTGTCAGGAAACAGATCCCCTTCAATTTATTGAAGAAGCCTCCCCAGTTGTTCTGGTCCTGGCTAATGTTCCCCCGCCAACGGATGTACAACCTGAAACGCCAGCATCTTTGTCTAGTAAGGCACTTTATTGGCTAACAAACAACATGCAAATGGCACCGGGAGGAAAACACCAACTTGCATCCGAAATTAAATCCGTAAAGAGGGTTGCGTGGATTGGAAATCGACCGAAAAGATTCAAGGGAGACTGCGTCATAGTGACTTTTTCCCATCCAGGTGTTTTGCCCAATCTCTTAAATCATATCTACCCCCCCCCCCCCAAAGAAGAGCAGGATCTGTTGTTCCTCTTACCTTAAAACTTTTCTACGGAGAGCAACAGAATGTGACTTTTCCGAGGACTCCGGGTCCTCTGTGGAACACCGTGAGAAATAACAGAGGTCCAAGGGCTCCCCTTAATGAATGGGGCATGGTTCTAGGCAATAGATATGAAGCCTTATCAGGGCTAAATGATTGTGATTGACTGGGCAATAGTTCTGAAACATTTTCAATTCCTTCTGGTGATCATGCTGCCAGGGAAATGGTTACCCAGCCAAACACTGGACTAACTGATGTTTTGATTAATGTAACCAATATACAGGATGAACTTGGTACTACGAATAATGCTTACTATTGTAATGAATGTTTCAATCATGCTGATATTAATGATATAAATGAGTTAAATGAAAATTTATCACTTGAATTGGCTGTTATAGATAATAACACAAGTGAATATGATCTTACCCAGCAACAGTGCGAAGGCCAAACTGGTAGCATCAAATCTACCATTGACAATATCAATGTACAATGCACTGTAATGTCCTGGAATGTTGCAGGGTTAAAAAATAAGATTCTATCACAGGACTTGCTAACTTTCCTGGATTCAAAGGACATAATCCTTTTACAGGAGACTTGGCAGTTAGAACCAGATCCAATCCAGGGATATTTACTTTATTTCATTCCAGCTACCCCGAGCTTAAGGGGAAGGGCAAAAGGTGGTTTGGTAACATGGATTAAGCAGAATAACGATCATTCAGTGTTACAAATAGATACCAATAGTTCTGATATATTATTGGTCAAATTACAGCGACCGCCCAGTAGGGATCTTTTTATATTTAACATCTACTCAAGGGGCCTACCGGGTGGCAAACCCACTAAGGCGGTTGATCTGTTGGACACCCTATTAAAACAACACTGTTTGAATGCCGACATTATTATTGGTGGTGATTTTAATTGTTGTTTTGAACCACTTGATAATCAGGATGTAGACCTCACTACTGAAGAGGAGTTCATCTGGGAAATCCCACAGCTTTCCTTGATACCCATTAAAAAATGGTCTGAGGCTGCCTTACAGTTAAAAGTACTATGTGTCGAGTCTGGGCTGCGGGCCACTAATGGAAGAACATTATCAGATAAGCAGGGTGCCCCTACCTTCTCTAACGGAATTACACACAGTCGTATTGATTACATCTTGACTAACAAAGAGAATTGGGCTAATGTTCTTGACATGTGGATCGAGTCAAGGGTGGAAAGTGACCATGACCCATTGATTTTAACTTTTAAATTGTTTGATCTGATGACAAAAGAGGAAGAGAGGGAAAATGTCCAAATAAATCTCTCAAATGATCAAAGACACATCAGATGGGCAACTTGTGTAGCCAATGAGGAAAGCATAATAGCTATGAGGGATTTAACAACCCAGGCCATCCAAGAAGTTCGGGGTATAACTGACAAAAATACCCCGATAGCTGAAATTAGCAGGATCCATGATGAATTTTTTAACAAGTTGAAACCGTTTTTTGTTAAGAAAGCTAAGAAGAAGCCACGTAGACCAATAAGAAAGGAGGATCAGTGGTATGACAAAACCTGTAGGACTGCCTATAGGCTCCTGTCAGATGCTGTAAAAACTAGAGATAAAACCAAGATAAGGGAGGCCCGAGTTATGTATAAAAAAGTGCAAATTAGTGCAAAAAGGGATTGGGAGGAAGGCTACTGGAGGGATCTCCTCGAAGCCAGTAGGGAAAGATCCATGACACCCTTCTGGAATATTGTTAAATGGGGAAGGGGGGCAAATAGAGGAGAACCCATGAATTATGTGTCACCAGAAGCCTGGGTATCCCATTATGCTACTCAGTTTGCCGCTGAGGATGAAGGTGAAGAGGAGTGTCTAGCCCTAGTAGATACTTTAACGAGCCCCTTACTCTTCTCCAAAGATGATGTCCTAAAAACTCTGAAGAATATACCTAAAGCCAGAGCTCCGGGCTTAGACTTTATCCCTGCAGACTTGTTTATGCACGACAAGGACTTATGGGCCACCTATATCCAGCTGTTAGCCAATGCTATTGCAAAGGGCCCGCCTATCCCTGAGACCTGGAAAGGAGCCGAGATTATCCCCATCTTTAAAAAGGGGGCATGCTCGGATCCAGGCAACTATAGGCCCATCAGCCTGATTGCATGTATACAAAAAGTGGTGGCAAGGTTATTATTACAGCAAATACATGGGTGGATAGATGACCACGACATACTATCACCCCTACAGGCTGGTTTTCGCAGCCATACCAGCACCATTGACCAAGTTTTTAGATTTGTTTTATTGTACTGGCGCACAGTTTTACTAGGGGGCGGGATGCTTTTTGCGGCTTTTGTTGATTTAAAATCAGCTTTTGATTTAGTTCCCCGCCATAAGTTGTGGAATATCCTACATGATCAGGGTATCCCAAAAGAAATCCTGTCCTTACTGATTAGAATGCATGAAAATAACTTTGCACAAGTACGGTGGAATCAGCAGGGTAGTGCCACTGAGAAATTCCCCATTGCGAGGGGAGTACGCCAAGGATGCGTACTCGCACCAACGCTTTTTTCGCTATACATCAACAGGGTGATCAGTTATTTTGAACATCAGCCCACAGATGCCCCAAGGTTGGCAGGAAGACTGATCCCCCTGTTGATGTTTGCAGATGATACCCTGCTGATATCAAAGACCCAGCAGGGACTCCAAAGGGCCATTAGGGTTTTTGAAGCATTTTGCACTGACCATGGACTTGTAATTAATACAAGCAAAACAAAATTTATGGTTATGCACAAGCGGAAACACATTAGAGGTAGAGTTACTATGGATGGGGTCCAGCTTGAACAGACCCAGGTCTTTAAGTACCTCAGTATTAATTTGTCCTACAATCTAGATTGGAAACAGCACACAAATGAGCTAGATACAAAACATGCACAACTCGCAGGAGTCCTCACAAAGGAGCTTTTTTCATCTCATACCAAACCAATTAGACCTGTCCTAAAAATTTACAACGCTAAGGTTAGAGCAGCAGTTCTTTACGGAGCTGAACTCTGGGGGTCCAGTAATCTTACCAAGTTGACGGTAGCACAGAACAAATTTCTCCGCAACATTACTGGTTTACCGATGTCAACCCCACTGATACCTTTAAACTATGATTTAGGATTTTACAGTTTTAGGGACATGGCCAGGTACAGAATCGTGGCCTACTGGAGAAGGTTATGGGTAACCCCAGAACTCTCCCAGTATGCCCAAGGCTTCCTAGAGGTGAGAACCCTGGATATTGGCTGTAAGATAGTCTGGATGAAAGAGGTTACATTTTTACATAGGGCACTGGGTTTATCCCAATTGTGGGATGATCCCCTAAATAATGTATTTCCACCTAAAAAGACACTTCGTGAACTTTATTGGAGCATGTTAGAGATTAAGTGTTTTAGGAATCATATTGACCGCTCCTTTACATACGATTACCTGGAGCTCAAGCACTCACCGGCCCTCGAATCCTATTGGGATTGGATCACGGTCCCAGGGGACCGGAAGAGATACCATCAGCTGAGGGTGGGGACACTACCTCTAAATGCCCTAATAGTGAAATAGAATAAGGTACAAACCCCAAGGTGCCCCTTTTGTCCGGATCATAATGAAAACATCGGACATGTGTTGTTTGCCTGTCCTGAATATAGAATGCCCAGACGCTCATGGCTTAAACCAATTTGCATTCAGTTAGGTTTAAGAACGGCAAACGAGGCTGTTAGGATCTTAAGAACAGATACCTCTCAGCCCGTTGTTATAGCTATGGCAAAATTTCTCCACTGGATGTGGATAATTCGGGCACGTAAAATGTGTCTGGAATAAATTTAGGATTGTTATTGTCTGTCGTACTGTCTGCGATTATTTGAACTGCTAATCAGTATTATTTAATGATAAACTATGCAAACCATACAAGTAATTGTTACTTTCCTTTCTTACTCTTGCTTTTTGGCATTAATGAACTTAGCTTTCTAAATTTTACTGTTTTTGGTATTTTAATAGATATTTTAAGATCATGTAAAGATGTAAATAGGATATTTTTAAGATCATGTAAAAATGTAAATAGGATGAGATAGGAAGACGTTTTTTTATTTTGTTTATTTATTGTATTAAATCACTGTGGATCCTGTATACTTGTGGGGCTGGGGGGAGGGGGTGGGACAAAAACAACAATTTTTTTTGTAAAATGTCTTTTATGATTGAAATATATCATAATAAGATAAATCTGATGCTTGTATGTGTATGTTTGTATTATTTTGCTCAGATTCTTTAACTTGATATCACATTGTACTCTGTTTTGACACCTGGTTTTCTCTCTTATTATTATCAATAAAATTTTCTTGAACTTAAAAATGATTGAAATATATCGAATAAAGACTAATTAAAGTGAAGTGAGTAGTCAAAGTTTTTGGCTTTATCTGTAAAACTATGAAAACACACAAGAAGCAAGTCAAAACTGCAGTATGAAAATCTGTATCAAGTAAGCACAAATTGCATGTTGTCCTTCAGGGGGCTGTGTGGTGGCATTAAAACTCCCAAAAACCACACATGGGCACAAATAGATTGGGTGTTTGGAAGGGGAGTTTCTGTTGTCAACATACTCAAGGAGGTGGGAGCTTTTCGCCTCCCATTCCCACCCCCAAAAACCTCATAGTGCGAACCAGCGAACAGCACAAAGGAAGGATACAGTTAAAACTTAATATGAAGTTTGGTTGCTGCCGGCAGCTGCAATAAGGGCCAGATTGAACAGCACTTCTTTTTATGGCAGGTTGTGTGGTCGTTCACAACGTGGAGACGTGTGGATTGTCGTCGGCATGCGATTTTACCACCCCTACTCGAATCTGACGAACAAAAGGAATATTCCCATGACTGTAACAAGTGAAGCAGAAACCAGCAGTACCTTTAATTGCTGCAGACGGATATCCCACTGACCGAGTGTCAACCCGACTTTTTAGAAACGATTAACAGTTCAGAGGAAGGCAGAGCTGGGCATGACCTTTCTCGTCTGACAAGCTGAGCTTAATGAAAGCCAGTCCTCATCTGATTAAATGGAAAACGAAAGTTCCTCGGAACAGATAGGATACAGGCATTTGCAATGTAATAGGCCTCGCATCACATGAGTTGAAGCTATTGGCATTGTAAACTCGCGGAAATGCGAGACCTATTGCATTGCAAATGGTAGGCATCACGGACAACTAGAGGGCGGGTGACGGGGGAATGGGAGGGAGAAGGCATGGACGGTGGGCTGGCGGGGAGACGGGGAGGGAGAAGGCACAAACATTAGGAAGGAGAGCGGGAGGGGGTAAACAAGGCACGACAACGGGAGGGAGGGGGTTAAAGAAGGCTCCAAAGCACGTCGTGCCTGCAGTAAGTGAAACGGAATAAAGAAAATAGTGCTCACAGTCTAAATAACACCTACTGTGTAGCAACCAAAGTAAAGGGGCCAGTAGCCGCGGGAGGCTTTTCCCAATGTCAATAACCTCCGAAAGAGAGGGATTGCGACAAGTCAATAGTCGTTCCTGCATTTTTTTTTTAAACAATTGAAAACAAACTGATCTCTTATAGAAGTGTCAGTATAGTTATCAAATTCACAAGTTGAAGCAAGAACTCTGAGAGCGGCAATATACTCTTCAACAGATTCATCACTCCCTTGTTTCCTCTTGAAGGAGCTATGTCTTTCCAGCATATCATTTGGCTCATCAGAGAATTGTTTTTTTTAGTTTAGCTTTGGATTCAATATATAAATTCCATGTGCCATCACCAGATGGTCTAGGAAAAGGTGGTAAATTATTAAAAATGTTCTGTGCCACAATACCCAAATGATTGTAAAGTTGAGCATTTTTCCTTTGAGCCGAAAAGTCAACTCCATCGATGGCAACAAGATAGTTCTCAAAAATGTTGATCCATTGTTTCCAAACAATTTCAGGTTTGCCTGGTTTCTGAAGGAAAGGTGGAGGGTGTAGAGCACTTTCTGAAGAGGACATAGTAAAATAATAGTACATAGAGTCAAATTATGATGTCACAAAATATGTTCATGAAGTTCCAGAAATAAGTGGATGGAAGAGACAATATGAAGAGTGTTGACAGTCAGGCAGATATGTCGAATGAAGAAAATAATGCCTTTTGTGAAGTAAAGAATTATGATGTCATGAGGTACACTCTTAAAGTTCCTGAAGTTGGTGGAATGTAGATTAAGAGAACTCCCTTTGTTTGAGTACAGAAATAAAATTCTTCATCAGAGTCCTGCGATAATTCTGGAATGAGCGTGTCAAGTTCGAAAAAGAATACAAGGAAACTCAAAGCTGCCACTCAATTGCAGTGTGAGTTTGTAGAACAATCCGCAGAGCTCAATGATGTCATCAGAAAGGGAAGACTGCTTGGAAGCTAAATGCGTATGAAACACTCTATGGAATGCGCTGTGATTGCTAGGCGCATGTGAACTGAAGCCAGAAATGTGACGCGCTAGCTCAAGAAGAACAACAATGAGGCGTTTAAATGACGCGTGAAAGTTTAAAGGAGGCTCGCGCTGACTCGCGCGTGAACGCTGAAAGGAGGCTCGCGCTAGTACTTTCCGTTGGCAGTTGACTTGTTAGCGCTGTTAAAACATGAGGAACAGCTCAAAACTGAAGAGCACAAGATAACGCGCTATTGAAATAATAAAGCGCTGCAAAAATAAATCTGTAAAACAGACCTGTTCCGAAGACAAACTGCCAGTGAGCAGAATCTTACGCTGTGGGTCCGATGCAACAAATTGTCAGTGGAACAGCTTGTTGGAAGCACAGCAAGCTATTTCACAAACGCGCCTGAAAGCGTTAGAAGTGACGATCCTTCTTGACGGCTTTCCAACGTCGGCTGGGTAGAAAATCCTCGAAGTACACAAGAAGCGAATCAGGGATACTTGTTTCTTCTTGACCCCACTCCTGGTACCAAATTATGTACCTGAGGAAAGGATTGCCGTAAGACTGATGCTCTTAATTTAAATAAGAGTTCATTGAGTCTTTGAAGTATGGAGAAATAACGGACCCACAGGAGAGCCGGCCAGCGCTGTAAAAAGAGTAGAAGAATGAATCAAGGGATTCTAAAATGAGGAGAGAGAGAGAATGAGAATAGAAATAGAAGAAAGAGATAAGAGCAGATCAGAACAGAACATTACAGACTGCCTCTAAAAAACGAAACAATGAGAATGACGGCAAGAAATCCTAAAGATTATATCCCTGCATGATTCATGATACTTCTGGTGTCATATTAAGTCTTAAAACTAAATGTTATCTTTAGAACTGTTCACTTGAGTGTGGGCTGGCATCAGAATCACTTTTGTGGGGGGGAGTTGTAGGGGTGTCATGATGAACTCAACTTTTTGAAAATGCACGGAGTCTATGCTCTCTATTGCTAGACCACAAACTTGGCATATCTAGCAACAAGCAGAGGACTTCTACTTTAGTGCACGGACTGGTCAAATCTACTGACTATTTTTAAATTTAAAGAGCACTCTGAGCTTTTCAGTGGTTGAAAGTTTGGGTAACTTTTCATCACATTATTAAGTGCCTTTTTCTTGGCAACAGCAGATATATCCACCATTTTGTGAAGAGCAGAAGACCTGAATAGGTGCAGCTGGTATCCAAAGCGACATTTAGGAAGATGCAAGCACACAAACTTCACGTTGTTATTCCACCACTCTGCATTCTGCTGCCTAAGAGGAAAAGAAGTAGTAGTTGCAGAAGTGAAGAAGTGTAAAAAACTCACTGAGGATTCAGATGTGTTTGAGATATTCACACATCCACCTGCAGAGAAGCCTAGTGTGAAGAGGGTCACCTGCAAGCCATGTTACCTAAAACTTGACAGGGTAGACAGAACTCTACCCCTTCAGAACATCAACAATGCAATGAGAAGTATCTCAGTGTTCTGGAGCAGCATACAGAAAAAAACTAGGATGCCAGGAATCAAAGTGACTACAAAATGTTCCGCAAGAGATGTTGCATCAAGTGGAGCAAAATAACCCCCACTGCGTCATGTTTGCACACTCCCTACATGGAGTTCTAAAGCAACTTGTAATATAAGGAGAAGAATCCCAGAATTGTGAATACGTTGTTGAAAGAACTTTACACCAAATTCCATCAATACATGGAAAAGTATACACTCTATCAGTGGCAAAACCCAAAAGCACAAAAAAAACACCTCCCACCCTAAACAAAATGTTTTTTTAGAACCACCAAAAACCTAAAACAAGCAAAGGCAGCCCCAATAGGTCGGGCCTTGACAAGCTTGCAATGTTTCTTTATTTCTATTTTTTCACAAGAATGTTCAGTAAACATTAAGCGCTGATTACGATGTCATGTGGAAACTTTCCGTTTCGGAATCGGATCCAACTGACTTGCAGTTGGCGGTTCCACCTGACCGATTACGATGCGACCAAACACTGTTCAGTCAGAGTCCCATTGACTTCTATGGGAGCCCGTGTCCACCCAAGAACACAGGCTCCTATGCTGAAATGGGGTGTATGCAAAAAACTCTGCACCCTGTCACAGGCACCCCATTGTGCCTGCCATGCAGTGCAGGGTTTTACAGGGGGGGCCCTTGGGTACCCCCTTGTCTCCAAACTGGAGGCCGTAGGTTGAAGGGGGGCCTGCCAGGGGCCCCCAAAGTCACTTTCTGACTGCCTTTTCATGTCAAACAGGTCGACTTGGAAACGCTGTCCGTAGAGCTGTACAAAGCAGGTCCAACCAACACAAATTCTCCCAGAACCGGTCAGAACGGTTTAGAAAAGCCCGGGCAGTTTGCAATCCGACCGCCCGCATCATTATCGGTTGGGCAGATTGGAAACCGGCCGAGTTGGGCTGAAGTGTTCCAACATGGTCGAGGAGATTTCGACTGTCGGGAGGAGGCTTTCTGCCCGACATCGTAATCGGCCCCTAAAAGTGTGAAAGTAATAAATAGGAAATAAGTTCACCACGTGAAAGTGGTGTGTATATTTTTGCAAAAAAGGAAAATAATGGCCCATCTTAAAAATAAATAATAAAAAAATATATAATGAAACCAGAAATTTCCACTGAAATGAACTACTCCATACATGTATCAGCATTTCTGCAAGAGTAAAATGCTGTTGGTCAAAGTGAAGAGAGCAAGTGGTTGAAATGTCCCACTGACACATGATGTATCCTGTCAGGAGCAAAATGTAAGGGCTGACTGAAAGTCCCGATATGTATGTATATATGTATGAATTTTTATACCTCATTTTTAAACATGATGCAAGTCATCTACAGCTGTCTTTATGCCAGACCTAAAAAGTAGATTGTGTCTGTAAACAACTATGCCTTTCAAGGTTACCATGGATGGCAGAGCTTGAGTGTATGCAAATCCTTTTGCGGAACTCTGCAAACAGGATCAGATGTCTTCCATGAGTTGGGCATAGGACCTTCAGCCAGGCCCTGCATTCAGCCCTCACTGCTCATGGCTGAAGTCTTTGCACAGTCAAAAACCCCACTGCACATCGCTGGACGTGCCAAAAGCAGTGGGTAGAGTGCGGTGCGTGGCAGAAGGACAAGCCAGTTAGGGTTACAACCCCATCCGAGCACTGACAATGGCCCTGCTCTGAGGGAAATGGCTGCATTAGCTGGACAGGGCCTGCTAAATGATAAATAAAAAAGGGGCTAGGCTGCATTCTAGCCCGTTTTTTATTTCTCAACTATATCAATGGGCTAGAGAAATTTTTATTGCAGAGGAAATTAGATTTTCTGAGGATTGGCAGTTATTTTGCCCCATTACTCTCATATGCAGACATCACCATCCTCTTGGCAAGAGAAGTCATAACATCTATATAAGCCTTCAGAAATCTCTTTTAAAAATTTTTTAAAACCTTCATTTAGAAAAGTGCACACAGCTATTCAGCCTAACATCCCGGAGACAAGGCAGCATATTGAAGCAGGAGAGCAACAGTGCAAGAATGGATGGCACAGTACAATGAAGGTTGATTTTATTATTTTGTGTCATAAAAGGAACATAGAAGAGAAAAAGAAGAGACGCCAGAAGGCGTAAAAAGAGTGGCAATGGAGTAGATGAGACCAGCGAGGCGTTGACAGCGGGGCAGGGGGAGCCGCGGGTACACAAACATGGACACAGGAGAGCGGGTCAGGATAGAAGGGGGGAAGAAGAAGGGACAGGATTCAGCATGACAGCGTGTCACAGTTGGTGTCGTAGGTTATGGCGACAGATGTTCCTCCAAAGAGACAGGTTCCGGGGGCACACAAATTTCTCCCCTATAAGCATTTCAGGCCCCCCACACTTTCAACCACTTTTTGGGCTTACCCCTGGCAACATAGACCGTCTTTTCCCTGAACATACACCAATCCATGTTGGCTTTCCATTGCACCACCATGGGAGCTGCCGAAGCCCCCCATTTCTGCGCGATATCGCGTTTGGCCACCATGTTGCCAAGGGTCACCCACTGCGTCTGGGCCACATTGTGATCGGAAGGCCCCCAAATGTTGAGGAGGCATCTCCTAGCTTCCGCAATCGCTACCACCCCAGTCACCTCGTCCATGATCCGGTGCACACGTCTCCAGTAGGAGGCTATGGCGGGGCACTCCCAAAGAATGTGCATAAAAGTGGCGGAGGCGCCGCAGCCGCGGCGACAGAGCCCATCGATCGAGTAGCCCATATGCACAAGCCGGGGGCCAGTCACGTACACCCTGTGCAGGATTTTGAGCTGCACCAGCCGGAGACGAGAGGAAATGGCGACTTCCTTAGGGGAAGAAACCGCACTCTGCCAATCCTCATCGTCGATTTCCAGTCCGTCACGCACCCACTGTTCCCGCACACCCAGGAGGAGGTCAGTGCGAACATTAATGAGTTTCTTGTACGACAGTGAGATAGCACTGTCAGGCATATGGCCATCCAACACCCTGTTCTCCAACGGGGAGCTTTCTGGAATCGCCCCCTCAGCTGGTTTAGCAGAGAGCAGTGCGTGTCGCAACTGGGCATATCGGAAAAACTCAGAGCTGCCCAGCTGGTACTCAGCCTGCAGCTGGGAGAAGGTCTTAATCTCACCCTTCAATAGCATATAATCCACCCTGGAGATACCTATGAGGTCCCATTTATCAAATCCCTTGGTGTGCCATAACTTGCCCAGAATATCTGAATCATACAATGGGGTGAACCTAGTCAGCCTGCCTTGCCAGCCCTGCGCCTTGGTAATTGTCCGCCAAATATGGCCCGCAGTTTTCGTTGGGCCCGACATCCGCCTATCCAGAGACCTCGAATACAGCGCCCTGTAGAAATTGCCGCCACTCAGGAGCCACTTATCCATTGCATATCCAGGGTTGTTTTCCGGACCATAAAAACCATGATTATTAGCCGCCAATTGGGAGTCCCAGTAATACCTGCGCACATCTGGTAGTGCTATACCCCCGTCGTTTCATTTTTCATTTTGGAATTTTGTAAAGCGCTTGGTAACGCACACCGGCGTGTCCCCGCGCTGAAGAGAACCTGGAAGAGAGTCAGAGGATTATAACAATGCTAGGCGGAAGAGATAGGTTTTGAGGGTTTTGCGAAATTTAGTCTCAGAAGGTTCGAGACGCATTTCAGTGGGGAGCAAATTCCAATTCTTGGCTGCAAGGAGCCTGAAAGATCTACCTCCCATCCGAGATTTACGGATTTTGGGGACAACAGCCAGACCCATCCCAGAGGATCTGAGCAGCCGCTCAGGTCTGTAGGGAGTAATAAGGCTGTTCAGCGGGCCGGGTGCTTTGCCTCCAAAGATGCGATGGCACATGCAGAGAGCCTTGAAGGTAATCCTTTCCCGGATAGGAAGCCAGTGAAGGGACCTCAAGGCAGCTTTAGAGGGTGCTCTCCTGGGGAGTCTCAGTACCAGCCGGGCTGTGGCGTTTTGTAGAACTTGGAGACGGTTGAGACTTTTGGCCGTAATACCCAGATATAATAGGTTGGCATAGTCAAGTCTCGATGTGACCAAAGCATGCACAAGAGTTTGTCTGGCACCAATCGGTAATAGGTCAAGGACCTTGCGAAGGCTCTTCAGTATCCCGAAGCACATTCCAACCACCCGGTTAACCTGGGGAGCAAAGGATAGATCAGAGTCGAATAGAACCCCAAGATTTTTCGCCTGGTGGCTCGGCGTGGGGGTAGAGCCCAGAGAGTCAGGCCACCACGCTGAGGACCACACAGACGGGCCTCCCCCTACCACGAGCACTTCCGTTTTGGACCCATTCAACTTCAGGCAGTTGTTGGACATCCAGGAAGCAAGTTCCTGCATGCAGGCCCTGAAGTTGAGTGCCGCAGTATCGGGTGCCCGTGACAACGAGATGACCAGCTGTGTGTCGTCAGCGTACGACACCAGCTGGATGCCATGCCTTTCCACAATGGTGGCAACAGGGGAGGCGTAGAGGTTAAACAGGGTGGGGCTGAGGGCCGAGCCCTGGGGAACCCCTTGTTCGAGATTGAACACCCGAGAGTAGTGTTCCCCCTGCCTGACCTGAAAGCCCCTCTCAGACAGGAAGGACTGCATCCAGCTGAGTGCCATCCCGTTTACCCCGCCATTGTTCAGACACTGCAGCAAGGTGGAGTGTGCTACAGTGTCAAATGCGGCACTTAGGTCGAGTAAGATGAGAGCCATGGTATGCCCCTCATCTACACCCTGCCTAATGGTCTCAGTTGCCAGGAGCATCGCAGATTCCGTAGAGTGACGCGCCCGAAATCCAAACTGGGTCGGATGGAGAAGGTTGGCATCTTCCACAAAGGTCATCAATTGGAGATTGGCGATCTTCTCTGCCACTTTGGCCATATAGGGAAGGAGGGAGATAGGTCGAAGATTGTCTAGCCTATCCCAACTGAGGTTAGGTTTCTTTTGGAGCGGGAGCACAATCGCTTGCTTCCATTTTTTAGGTACGGTGCCGCTCATAAAAGAGAGATCCAAAACCTCTCTAATGTAAGGCGCAAGAGCTTCCATACTCCCTCCAAGGAGTTTAGGTGATGCCGGGTCGCGGGGGGAGCCTGACTTAATCGAGCAGCAGATTTGCTGAAGCTCATTAGGTGGTGGAGTAACGAATTTGCTTAGGTTATTTGCGCCTTCTTCTGATGGTAAATTTCCACTGAACTCTATTGCCTTCTCCTTACCCCCTGTGAAGGCGGAATAGATAGTAGCCACTTTCTCAAAGAAGTAAGTGGCGATGCGATTACAGGATTCCTCTGAAACCAAGGAAGGATCAACAGAAGAGCTACTTAGGGAGATTTCTTTATATATTTTAAAAAGCTCTTTCGTGGAGTTGTGAGCTTCACCAATCTTATCAGAAAAATAGTTGGTTTTGGCGCGCCTAATTAGCTTATGGTATTCCCTGCGTTTGTCTATGTAGCTCAGTTTAGCTTGGTCGAGGTAGGCCACCCTCCATTGTCTTTCCAATTGCTTGCATTTAGTTTTGGCTAAGCGAAGTTCTGCATTAAACCAGGGGGCAGATTTGCGAGGTCTGCTCCCGGGTTTCTTATAGCAACGAGGGGCTGTGCCATCCAGGGCGTTGATAATGCGTTCATCAAGTCTATCAGATGCTGTGGCAGCATCCTCCCCTCCTGGGCTGCCACCGTTGATAAGGGCGGCATCAAACCCGGCTTTAGAAAATGCAGCCCATCTACGACTCAGATATTTAGTATTGTAAAATTTTTGGACGTTGCTGGCAGGAATAGTTATAGTAAAAGGTACTAAAAAGTGGTCAGTCCATGGGAGAGGAACTGGAGCCTGGACTTCTACGTCTGCCCAGTTTGCAAAAATTGGGTCTAGCAGATCGTACCACGGGAGCGGGAGCTTCGTGATAGCGACGCGGGGACGGCCGTCCCAGAGTAGGGCACGTTGAAGCCCTTCAATCTCTCGGAAGTAACGGGCGGGGACCGGATCTTGGGTGTTCTGCAGGGCGTACAGGAACCTGGGTAAAGACATCATCTTAAATAATGCCGCGCGTCCTAGTAAGGAAAGCGGAAGCTTGCGCCAACCCTCCACGTCACGCCGGAGGCGCAGAAGAGGGGGAAGCAAATTGTGTTTGTATCGCGCCTTCGCATTACCAGAGATATAACTTCAGAAATCTCTTGATGCTTTTATAGATGTTATGACTTCTCTTGGTTTAAAAGTTAATTTAAAGAAATTGTATATTATGGTATGTGGCCCCAAGTTAACAAAATCTAAAACTTTTATGATGCAGGGAAAAGCGATCGAATAAGTTAAAGTTGTTCTTATTTAGGTAATCTATTTAATACACAGCTGTCATGGAATCCTCTACTGACTTTAAGAGCACAGCAGATATCCAGGATAATGATGCCCTTTTACATTATGCAGCTAATTTTGATAGAAACCAGTAAAATAATTGTTAATCCTCTATATAGCAAAATGCCTTTCCATTGCCACCTATGGGGCTGGAGTCTAGGGGTACAGCAGGAGCAACATGCTTCAAGTTGTAGAAAATAACTTTATTAGAAGACTTTTGATGGACATTCTGTCACTCCAAATAAGGTTTGGAACATATTGAGGACCTCATTGACCTTGCACCCTTGCTATTATTTGCAATGATTTGGCGCTCAGAGGATTTAGTTTTTCTGAGAGCCATCATCAGGCATTGTCTTCCTGTGTCTAATGTTGATACGATTCCTTGGTTCAACCATCTGAAGTGTATGTTTTCTAGATGGGTTTCATGTGATCTTTCAGAAAACCCCTAAAATATGCCTCCTAAAGCAAAAGGCATTATGAAATCAGCTTTTTTTGCTAGGGCTAGTGTACATCACCGGTAGCCCCAGACACACAATAAATTGTTGAGCTCTGTTGAGGTTAGTCCTTTGACTGATCATTTACTATTCTATAACAATTTTATTATGAACCTGCAATATAGCTTTTATCTTACAAGGTTTCGATTAGGCACATTGGACTTTTTGGTAGCTTTTCCATGTCAAGGAATTTAGTCAGAGAAGCTTATGCCTTGCCCTGTGACAATATGACCAAGCAGAGCACCATGCTCTTTGTACTTTCCTGTGCACTTTTTAAAACAATAAGAGCAAGATTTCTGCTCCCATTATTAATAGAGCAACATCCCTGTTCTTATAGAAATGGTTTTAGAGATCTGTATTCATTGGACTCTATTGATATCTGTACTGCTGTTCTGAACTTCATAAGGGGCACCATTGTAATTAGAAAGCAGTACAGGTAAATGTTGTTATAGAGTGACAGTCATTGCAATTTGCATATTTATTGTGACAAGCTTTATTATAAGGGATGAATTGTTATTTTAGGCTGGTAATGTCTCTATTTATGGTATGTTGACGTCTTAGCTTATCTCCTTACTACCTCTTGAATATGGTATTTTTATTAGGTTTGAAATATAATATTTTTATGAGTGAATCTCTTTTTTAAATTGCTCTGCATTTAATGATGTGGTTTTATGATTTGCTTTATGAATCGAATAAAACTTTTTTGGTTTGACTTGAACTTTGCAAGTTATGGTATGCATGGCTGTTTTGTGAGTGTTTTATTGCAGTGATTTTTTTATGATGATTTTTTTGGAAAAAAAATACTGTATTATTGTGAACATTTCTTTAATGTGGACTATTGGAGTTAATGATTGTCTATTATCATGCTGAATGCTGCGCATTTTTTTGTTGTGCCTGAAAACCACTCAAAGTTAATATTGTAAGAAACATTACGAACTTTATTTTTTATTTCTAAATTCTGTTTTGTTTCAGGTAGGAACGAATTGATAGCCAGATATATCAAACTCAGGACAGGAAAGACGCGGACGAGGAAACAGGTAACATTAGTTGATGGAAACATCAAAAAAAGTTCTCTAACCGTGTTTTTCTGTCGGTACTAGCCTTTGCTTCTGTTATTCAGTTCAGGCACGTATATTTTGATGTCTGCTTCTCCCGAAAGTGCTTGCCATTTCACATAATCATCAAGTGGGCTGCAATTTTCCTAAGGCTCATTTTAGGATACACTTTGAAAGGTCATTAGATAAATGTTTAATCTTGTAAAAGCTAGAATGCTGCAAAAAGGGTCCATACTCATGATGTTTGAAAATCAAAACCATTTAGTGTGTAGCAAACATATTCTTTAAATAATTTTAAAATGTAGGCATTTGGAAAAAGTGTACCTTTCCAAATATTAGGTGTGTGGTTTCCCACTGACTAATATGTCTGTAGATAATGTACTGTCTATAGTGCAAGTGTATTCTTTTCTCCCTGGATTTAGGAAAAAGCATATAAAATAAAGCATTAAGGTAGAGTCCATTTTTGTTAGTCTTTCCTAATCTGCGCAACACATATGGAGCTAGTCACAAAAGTAACTTACACTTGCGAGTAAGTTAACTGTGCAAGTTTTGACTAACTTGACTACTTTGGGCTCTTCACAAAATCCCAGTCTAAAGTTACTCAAAAGTTTGGAGAAATTATGAGTGCAAGTTACTACTGGCAAAAAGAAACAGCAGTAAGCCCAGCACCACAAATGGCCAACCTCTAGTACGGCAACACCCTCTCAAAAAATGTAATGGAGGAAGAGAATAAAATAAAACCCCATCAGAACTAATGTTAAATTTAATCATTCTAAATAGTTAAAAATATAAATAAATATTATTTAATGGTAAAACATTTTAACAACCTTGTTTTAAATTTAGAAGTTAAGGGAATATTATGTTTTTACTAAATTATAATTAACTTAATTGGAAAAGTAATCTAGTTATGTTTTAATAAAAAAATTATTAACATGTATTATAATGAAATAATAAGTATGTTTAATTTTTCGGATTTTTTTACATTAAATTATTCTTATTTTTTAACTATTTTAAATAACATAATTTAACAGCACTATGATGAGGTTTTATTTTTAGTCTCTAACTCCATTATTTTATATGGGCTGCTGATGCAGTATCTGTGGTTGGCTATGTGTGGTGCTGATATCGAAAAGACTCCGGTCCATCCGACATTGGAATCGACCCCTTACTAGTGGACATTCCTGTATGAGAATGTCCCTGTAGAAAAGATGCAAGAGGTGGAGGTGGATATTTGCATTCAAAGGTTTGTGAATAGCATTTTGTAATACTTTAGTTGTACGCTTGTAGAACGACTAATCGTACTACAGAAGGCAATCTGGGAATATGCCCCATACATATATAACAGGCACTCGGATTTCACAAAGTCAAAACCAATATACAGCCCAGCCCCTGTAAGGTTCTTTAAGGTAAATGTAGCACTGGCATATCTATTAATGGGGAAATAAATGTTCATGCCCAATGAAGTAAGACACTGCCTTCCTCTTTCTATTCTTTGTATAGGAAAATGCACTTGATCCATGACCTATTAGCTAACAGAAACAGTTTTGTTTGGGTTCCTCAATGAGTGGTTCGCAAAGGGTAGGGCCCAATCTATGTGCACAATAATGGGCACATTGGGAGCTAAAATGATTTTAGTTGCCTGGTTGCAGTTTTGTTGCACACAGTGTACTTGGAATTGTCGCACTTGATGTGCCTTGAAAGCATAGATGTGGTCTGCAGGTGGGGTCACCATATTTATGGGCGAACTGGTTACAAAAAAAGGTTGTGTTCTGATTTGTTTAAATATATATTAGAAATGTATCCCTTATCCTCCTGGTAATATGTTACTACTCCTCCAGTTTTGGAAGACTGATGTAAAACAGACTGTAGTCCATTCCTCTTTGTTAAACTCTCCCATGGGCTTTTCCTCCTGTTTCTGCAAGGACACCATTCACTGGGCAGACTTGTCTCCTCTAGAATGAAGAATAAAATAGAAAATAAGGCAATAAGGGCGTAAATGCCATATAGTGTTTAAGCCGCTAGGAAACTGCATGGGTAAAAATCATCACTTCTCAGTGTTTCCTTGCTTTCGTATGAAAACAGATCACAGGTGCCGATTCCTTATCAACAAATTTTCTGAATGGAAAGTCATGCAATTCAATAATCAGTCACACTCCTCTTCCACAAGGATAGCTTTTGAGGAGCAGACCTCAATGCACCTGCAGCATTGTTATGTTGTACGATAGAATACAAATCGAGGTTATGCCAACTTTGCAGCTAACAAGAACACTTATTCCGGTTAGGTATTTGCTTCCATGCCCATTGCTTGGAATCTACTAAGTCAAAACTATTAAGGGGTTTTCATAACACTCCATCAGGCAGGTGCCCAAAGAGTTTGATCTGGCTCTCGATGTCACAGTGTGGTGTCCATGAGATTAAACTAATATCCGCCGTAGTGTGCATAAGTAGTATAACCCTCTGAGACTGATATGAACAGGCCTTGTCTCAAAGAGCCCAAAAGCTAGATTTCAAGAGCTCGAGAGCCACACCAAGGGTAAAGGAACAGAGAGGGACACTTGCAGGTCAGGAACTCTCTGTAGATGGGTCCACAAGCTTGTAGGAAGCCTTTTATGTCCCTGAGGCTTAGATCAAGGGGCCAGCAGACTAGCCCTTGAAGTCACTCTAGGGTCCTGGGATTACGATGAAGCTGCTGGTTCAGATTTTTTTTCCCCTGGCAAGAGGGCAGCAGGTCAGCACAGCAGGGAAACAGTTCATTTAGAGCAGCAGTTCAGAAGAGTGGCAGTCCTTGTAGCAGCACAGCAGTCCTTTTTCCCAGCAAAGTATCCACAGGTCCAGAAGTGTACTGAAGTGGTAATATCTGAGGTTCTTTTTTGGCACACAGTTGTGCCTTAGGAGGGGGAGAAACTTCTAGAGGCATGTCTTTGAAATGCACTTATCACCTGCTTTCCATGACCTGGTTCTAGGCGAACCACAGTGGATATGCAGCCCTTTATGTGAAAATACAGGACACAGCCTATTCAGGTGTAAGTGAGGCTGGGCCCAGCCCCCTCCCATCCTGCCAAGGATGGCATAAGTCGTCATACCTACACTACCATTGTGTATGGCTATCTATGAGGAATTCCTATTTCAATGCTAATGCTTCCCAACTGGTAAAGCATTCCGGCGCGTTTCATATCACAATATAATTCTTGGGATTTTCCTCAGGACAAAAACTGGATGTGATCTACAAATCAAAAGAAACATAATTTTAACTGAATAGACCCCCTTTTTTCTAAAAAGTACTGCATTTTTATAGAAAGTGTCATGTTACTGGCGGCATTACCTGTATGGCTGAGATACCCGCCACCCCCTCTCGACACAATCCCCAAGGATGGGAAACCGGAAACAGTTCTGAACTTTTGGAAGGCGGGAGGGAGTGACCCTCCCGGCCGTATTTATTAAAATATGAAACAAAATCAAAACATTAAAATAACAGTTTCATATTATGTACAATTTCATTTCCACATTACGATGTTTGGCTAACCTTAACATATTTCTAATACAAAGGTTCTCCTAGCCGAACTAACATCCTACAAAACATTTTAACTTGAAATTGTACATCCTAACGTTAAGGGCCAACGGCAAGGTCGTAACCGGTGTCAGATCCCTAAACCAGAATTACCCCCCCACTTGCGAGGGGCGACCGCACAGAGGCTGTACCTCATGTGCATCTACCAATTTCCCTTGACTTGACGGGGGCCCCAATGAACTCGACGCCATTTAATGGTCGTCCGAGGACTCGTGTGAGGTGTCTAGAAGGTAGCGTAAACCCCCTCCCCACCCCACACAACTTACCACATCTGCCGTCGCAGGTGTCCTGGCCCCGGGAAATTCCCAGGAGGGGCCCGTAGCCCCTCCTATCCAGGAAGGGGCCTTGACCGCCTTCCCTTTCCTTTCGGCGGCCCATCCTTAGAAGGGACCGCCTCCCCGTTGAGGGGCCAATGGCCACCTCCCCCGGGCGCTCCCATCCGTAATGGGTGACGCCCCCCCATAGGGATCTTCCAATTACTGCTCACCGATCATGACCTTACCGCCCGACCAAAATAAATACGACAATTAACTAGAATTACTAAATTAAAAAACAACCATAACTGCTTCACGTATGATTACTGATCAACACTAGTGCAAAATACTTTATTCGAAAAAACATACTGTAAAGAATCATTCACTTTATTGCATACTCAAATAACACTTCGATCATCACAACCTGTAAGAAATAGAGTTACCACATCAAAACTTTATTTCAAAACCACTTGCTGTCTTCAGGGGCTGGTGGGTGGGTCAAAATTGGCTCTTTGTTCCGTCTCGAGCTCACGTGCAGCGGGGAGGTGCAGCTTCGGAGCACAGGAACAAGAGGATGCTTTCTTGGCTTGTTGCTCCTTTTATCCGTCTTCGGGCGGGCGTAAACCCGCCTCCGCCCGCCTCCGGGGGCGTGGCTGGCGGCTTCAGTGTCTAGGACAACCCACTCCAGGGCGGGAAAAAGCGCGCCCCGGCTACGCCGCTTCGGGCATACCAGCCGAGACTCGCCTCCCGCCCAAGATGGCCTCCCGGGGGGATCGGGGCACTCCACCATACGTTCGGGGGGACCGAGTGGTCGCCCCTTTCCATATGGCTGAGATACCCGCCACCCCCTCTCGACACAATCCCCAAGGATGGGAAACCGGAAACAGTTCTGAACTTTTGGAAGGCGGGAGGGAGTGACCCTCCCGGCCGTATTTATTAAAATATGAAACAAAATCAAAACATTAAAATAACAGTTTCATATTATGTACAATTTCATTTCCACATTACGATGTTTGGCTAACCTTAACATATTTCTAATACAAAGGTTCTCCTAGCCGAACTAACATCCTACAAAACATTTTAACTTGAAATTGTACATCCTAACGTTAAGGGCCAACGGCAAGGTCGTAACTGGTGTCAGATCCCTAAACCAGAATTACCCCCCCCACTTGCGAGGGGCGACCGCACAGAGGCTGTACCTCATGTGCATCTACCAATTTCCCTTGACTTGACGGGGGCCCCAATGAACTCGACGCCATTTAATGGTCGTCCGAGGACTCGTGTGAGGTGTCTAGAAGGTAGCGTAAACCCCCTCCCCACCCCACACAACTTACCACATCTGCCGTCATAGGTGTCCTGGCCCCGGGAAATTCCCAGGAGGGGCCCGTAGCCCCTCCTATCCAGGAAGGGGCCTTGACCACCTTCCCTTTCCTTTCGGCGGCCCATCCTTAGAAGGGACCGCCTCCCCGTTGAGGGGCCAATGGCCACCTCCCCCGGGCGCTCCCATCCGTAATGGGTGACGCCCCCCCATAGGGATCTTCCAATTACTGCTCACGGATCATGACCTTACCGCCACAGGCCGGATAGTTGACCGGCTATCCGGACCCCCCACAAAAACTCCTGCCTAAAGGTCATGCTTTAAACTCTTTAGCCAAGCTATGAGGTCTCCTATGAGTAACTCATTCCCCACCCGGGACAAATGGACCCCATCCCCCAAATACATACTGTCCCCCTTGATACAACCATGAGGAATAGAATGCAGTGCACTTGAACGAAACAATCTACCGAATTTGTTATTTACTTTCTTCACTGAATGATTTACAGCAGAAACCGAATTCGCCCCCCGCCACACTTTACGTGGAATCATATGGGACCATGCAATTGTGCACCCTGGAACCCTTCTCGCCAACCAACTTACTGTGGAAAGCATCGCCTCGAGAAGAAGTCGTCTACCAGTGGTCACCAAATCGTTGCCCCCAAGATGGACTATGATTATAGATGGCGGTGACCTTGTCCGCCCTAACAAACCCTCGAAAAAGGATTGAAACTGGTCAATACAGAGCCCGCCCCTTCCGTAGAAGGTCACCCTGTACCCGTATTCCCCAGCCATGTGAATCATGTCACCTGCTTTGAATACGTCCGCGGCACGCCTCACGTATGAGTGGCCCACGACCCTTACCACTTTTTCCGCAGCCGGTGATGTTTGACCGCTGGTTCCCAGGTGTCGGGTCGACTGCACAGTCCGCCCCGCCTCGTAAGCTTGCGAAACTGTAAACCAAACAAAAACAAGAAGCGTGAGTAAATGATAGCAGCTTCACAACATGTGCAACCGCACATACCTTTTGTAACAATTCGAGGACCAACGCCCCAAACGTTTCACTTTATCTACACTCAGACCCCTGGCTGTAGCCTCAGTAGCAGCCCCTATCCGAAAGGAATGGGTCCCAAACTCGCCGGGGTTCAAGCCCGCCGCCGAAATTGCCATTGTAAGCACCCGCTGGAACTGAAACCTCGTCAGTGGGGTGGCGTCAGCGTGTCTCAACAAGGTCCCCCCCCATGATGCCACACTCTGCGCTAAATATTCCTCTACGCAAACAACAGGGCACATGGGAGATCCGGGAATCCTATGTATGACTACGCAATCCCCAATCGCACCCTGATCGACCTTGGACCTGACAAACGAGACAGTCATCGTCTCCCCCTTAACCTGAATGTGCTCTCGGCACAGTCCCCCCACCGTATCCTGCGTGTTCTTCGCCACCAGTTCGCTTACCCGCATCGCCCCATGGAATGCTAACGCAAAAGCGGCCCTGAATAACACTGTTTCATACTGGGATGAACATGTCGCAGGGAGTACGGAAAATAACAGGGCCAACCTATCCAGACCTATCGGGTGCCTCTCATCTACTCTGCGACCCTCAAGGCGTTGCCACCCACGTAGCGCTTTCTGCACCACGAAAGACGCTGTCGGGTCCTGGATCCCATGAGCCCTTGCCATAAAGGAAATGGCGGCCCGATGCCTCTGGGCCGTAGCTACTGATTTGCCTGCCTGATGTAAAGACAGCAAAAATTTTACGACAAGCTCTTCCTGGCCCCAAAACTCCCCCCTAGCAGAACCCAAAAAGGACCAATAGGAACGGAACGCCCCTTCATATGCCTTCCTTGTCCTGGGTGCTAAACTCTCTCCCATGAGGTTTTGTAGTTCGGGGCACCGAGAGACCAGAGAGCTTCGGGAAAGGGTGCCGCTACCGGGTCCGCTGAGGGCAGAAAACCCCAGAAGGCCTGCATACGGAAACGAGAAAGCGCATCAGCCGCTTGGTTCAGCACCCCCGGGACATGTCTTGCCCTAAAGAGCACATTCAACTGCATACACAATAACACAATTTCTTTGAGCAGTCTCAGAATCCATTTGCAACGTGCTGCCTGACTATTGATACACTCAACCACGTTCATGTTATCAGACCAAAACACCACAGAGGGATCCCGGAACCCCTCAGGCCATGTTTTCAGGGCCACCAAAATAGGGAAGAGTTCGAGAAAAGCAATGTTACTCGTCAGCCCACCCTCGTGCCACCATGACGGCCATTTTTGAGCCGACCATTGCGTACCGAATATGGCGCCAAAACCTATACTCCCCGCCGAATCTGTCCACAGCCCCAGCTCCTCGGAGGACACCGCCGGCTTGTTCCAGACAATTCGACCATTGAAATCCGCCAGGAATGCCAACCAAATGCGCATGTCCTGGCGAATCTCTGCCGAGAGCCTCGTGCGGTGGTGTCCCTCCTTAAGACCGACCATGGCTTGTGCAATCGAGCGGGAAAAGGGGCGGGCCATTGGCATTACTCTAAGGGCAAAATTCAACTGGCCCACTGTTTGCTGCAATTGATGCAAGTTTACCTTAGTCTCTCGAATACATGTTTCAAGGGATGCCCTGAATTTTACCACCTTTTCTTTGGGTAACTGAAAACAACCCTCCTCCGAGTCGAGCTCTATCCCAAGAAACTCGAGTGAAGTCGAGGGACCCACAGTCTTACCTGGTGCCAATGGCACACCAAAATGATTCATTAAGCCACAAAATTCTTTTAAAGTCTGTCCACATTCTGGATCCCCGGCTGCCCCCAGGAACAGAAAGTCATCGAGATAATGCATAACATGCTGAAAACCCGTCTTTCTTGTGAATACCCATTGCAGAAAGCAACTGAACTTTTCAAAATAAGCACAAGATATAGAGCATCCCATTGGCATACATTTATCCATGTAATAGCGACCCTGAAACATGAAACCAAGGAGACGCTGATCGTCTGGGTGTACCGGGAGCAACCGGAACGCTGACTCGATGTCTGATTTTGCCATCAGCGCCCCGGGCCCCAGGCGATTCAACATGGCGACGGCCTCATCGAAAGATGCGTACCGCACCGAACACACTTCCGGGTCTATTGCATCATTCACGGAAAGACCTCGTGGGGCTGACAAATTATGTATTAGCCTAAACTCACCCGGGTCCTTCTTGGGGACCACCCCTAAGTGGGAACAAACAAAGTTAGCAACCGGTGGTAAATCGAATGGACCGGCAACCCGCCCTCGAGTCACCTCTTTCCCAATCTTTACCTGTACCACCGCCGTATGCTGCAGGACCGACAGTTGGTTCTTACAACTTGTTTTACCCTGAAAATCAACCACTGAAATGCGGAAACCATACGAAAACCCGTCTCGCAACACCCCAGCGGAGACATGATCCGGGTATTCATTGAGCCAAGGAATCATTGCCATGGTATCAACCGGGGTAGGTAAAGGCGCCCCTCGGACTATTTCAGACCTGTTTGGCGCTTCCCCTACCACCGTTATCACCTGTTTTGGCTCTGCACATGGTCTCGGGATGGGAGGACTGTCCACACCCCCCACAGTCGTGTCTAAACTTGCATGACCCCTGGGGCCTTGTACATTTTCCCCTGTTAAAATTCCAACAAATCCCCTTTTTACCTGCGCTGCCACTCGACTTCGAGTGATGCTCGTTACCAGCACCCGTCCGAAAGGGTGTCCCAGAGGATTGGCGGGAAGACTCACCCCCGTTACACCCCGACAATGGTACCTTTAACATGCCTGAATTCTCCATTTTTTGCCAAGAAATGGAGTCATAACAATCCCAGGTCAGAGCTGGGTCGTGCTCTTTGGCCTTCCTAAAAACATTGTCATAGCAAAACCACTGATTGCCCTCATAAGATTGAGAATACTCCATGATACGTGTCTGATATATGGGCAACTCGGGCAACAACTCGGGCCTTCGCTCCCCCATAATTGAGGTGAATATGCCAAACGCCCTGCCCCAGGTACCTATGTTTTCATCAACCTTAAAGGCGGCCATTTTGGCGCGCCAAACACTCGGATGCAGAAGCTCTTTTTGGCCCTTCACATGTTCGATCTCGTAATGGTCGGTAAGCAAAGAAAACATGTTCACATACTTATCAGCCCAAATTTTTTCCTTAACTTCGAGTGGAACATGCTGGGCCACTTTCTCCCTTCGTGAGGGTACAGACCCCTCCCCCGCAATCGGCAGTAGCCGCTTACCTGAACTAGGAGCTGTAATTGCTGCCGAACTCGTGCCCGCTGCGGTCTCAGCCACCGGAACCTGTGGGGGAACAGAAGATGGTGCCTTCGCAGCCTCTCTAGATTCCCGCAATTGCCTCATTACTGCCCTGGCGTTGTCCGCCGTGGTGCCCTGACTATCTTTTCCCAACCACGCTGCCAGTTGTGCAGCCAACTCGGGAGGCATATCTTCCCCGTTCACGGGGGTGACTACAACGGGGATCGGTTGCCCCTCCTTCGGAACCGGGATTGGCACCTCTATCGGTGTATCGGGAACCGGGGCCTCCCCCCCAGGTGCCCCCCTCTTGGACCTCTTGCCTCTCTCGCTGGGGACTACTCCCGGCAATGCTGGTCCGACGACTCGCTTCGGGCCTCCAACCCCGTTCATTGCCGCCATCTGCTTTTTCATCTCGGCCATGTCCTTTACGAGCATGCGGAGCATCTGATCGGTACCGACCCGCTTTCCGACCTTCTTGCCCGGCATTCTCCAACGAAGATATCTGAAAGAACAAGAACAAAATTACAACGCTCAAAATTGGCTCTTCGTTCCGTCTCGAGCTCACGTGCAGCGGGGAGGTGCAGCTTCAGAGCACAGGAACAAGAGGATGCTTTCTTGGCTTGTTGCTCCTTTTATCCGTCTTCGGGCGGGCGTAAACCCGCCTCCGCCCGCCTCCGGGGGCGTGGCTGGCGGCTTCAGTGTCTAGGACAACCCACTCCAGGGCGGGAAAAAGCGCGCCCCGGCTACGCCGCTTCGGGCATACCAGCCGAGACTCGCCTCCCGCCCAAGATGGCCTCCCGGGGGGATTGGGGCACTCCACCATACGTTCGGGGGGACCGAGTGGTCGCCCCTTTCCATTATGTGTGTAGATTAGACAATTTCTTTCGGGTGGAAACAGTGTTGCTTGTGCTGCTGACCGTCCGGTCTGTAACACAAACGACCAAAATTATTGTGATGGCTGTTACATCAGCAGCTTTTGACTTTGGTGCTCAAATGTTAAAAGGCTTACTTTTTCAAACACTTTTGAAGAGATGTCTTTTCACTGAATTCCTCTGTTATCAATTTCGAGTTCTAAAATAGATGAAGACAAGCAACAGTCATTCTTCGGATTTATACGCTCAGGATGAAAGCTTTTCTTTGCAATCTCCTCCACACATATACATACTACGGGCATTTACTTCTTCAACAAATCATCCGTCCATACAGTTCCGGCATTTCGCTCTGATTGATTGTGGTGACTTCCGGTTTGACTGGTATTTAGCTTCACGACTTGAGTACTGCATTACGGACATTGTAGTTCAACACATTGGCTGGTACTAGCTTCTCTTTTTCTATGACTTAAGGCTATGCATTGTGGCTTTAGTAGTAACTACAATAGGATTCTGGTATTTGCCTCTCCAGTCCGGTAGAAATTGTTAAATATTAAGCTTGACCTATTTCCGACATTTTGTTTAAACCTGTTAGACTTCAAAATCAAAATGCCTTTTTTTGTAGCAACATAGCCTCCACATCCCCACCTCTTGGATTTGGCTTGATGGCACATAGTACTGTCCATTTCAGATCTTTCTCGCTGTGATTTGTTTGCATAAAGTGGCTGACCATCAGTGCATTGGTTTTGTTCTGATTCAGGAACGATGTTGTGCAATATGTTGCTTGACCTCTTGGGTTGTTTTTCCGATGTATATTTTGGCGCAGGGACATATGATTACATGAACAACGTTTTTCATCTTACAATTCGAGAAAGCTTTGTTGGTCATTTAACCCCTTCGAAGCTAATGACGAGCTGGGCTCGTCATGGCGCTTACCTGCCGTGCGCGGGTGACAAGGCCAGCTCGTCATGAATAATGGTCATTTTGGTTCTTCAGCGCAGGACGGCAAAACGCCTAGCAGCCATGTGGTTAAAGTTGTTCAGCTCGAATACTGTGCCCTAAAGGTTTGATTTGCAAGCTACGCAATTACCACACTTATGGTGGCCTTCGATTGGTTTAAGATTCCACTGGGATCGCAGGTCTTTCTTTTTCAATGGAGAAGTGATCTCTGCTCTCACGAGTTGCTGTCCAATACTGCTATCTTTTTTCATCGCAAACAAAGGCATTTTAAGATTTGTATTTTAAAGGCCGATTTCACCATAAGTTAGGATTTTAAATTAGAATTCCAGAGACACTGAACATGAACTAGTCATCTCTCCCCATTTGGAAATGACGCTTATAAAATGTGGTAAGGCAACTCCAATGTTATCCTATGGGAGAGATAGGGCTTGCAGTAGTGAAAAGTGAATCTAACAGTTATTCACTACTAGGACATGTAAAACTGAAAAGTACATGTTCAACTTTTTTAATACACTGCACCCTGCTTTTGGGGCTGCCAAGGGCCTACCTTTGGGGTGACTTATTTGTGTTAAAAAGAAAGGTTTGTGTCTGGCAAAAGGTTTATTTTGCCAGGTCGACATAGCAGTTTAAAACTACACACACAGGCTCAGCAATGGCAGGCCTGAGACTTGTTTGAAGGGATAATTAAGTGGGTAGCACAATAAGTGCTGAAGACCCACTATTACCCATCCTGGGCATATATAACGCAGTTTACTAGGGACTTAAAAATAACTTAGATATGCCAATTAGGTATAAGCCATTCTTACCTTGTTTTGAGAAGACAGCACATGCACTTTAGCACTGGTTAACAGTTGTATTGTGTGTACAGGCATAAGGCCTGCAAAAAGAAGTCAGCAAAAACAGGAGGTCTGAAGGCAAAAAGTGAAAGTAAACCATGCTATGGATGCCAGATTTAACGGCACCCCTTCTCTTTCATAATTGAGGGTAAAGGACGCACCACACTGTGTTGAACTGTAACCCCCTCTTGGTCTCCGGTTGAGGGCTCACCCTATCTGGGACACATCGTGTGATGTCAGATGTCATGCTAATCTTGAGTCCCAGGTGTTGATGTTAGTTTTAGTTTAGCCCATCACCAAAAAACTGGGGACCAAGAGCGCATAGAGGTCCAGCAAACATGCTCCACTGTCCTCAAAAGAAAAAAGGTATGCTGTTCCTAAAGGGGACAAAGGGGAGTAGGTCAGAGAAAAGGAGCCACCTCAATGGAAGTAGTTCGAATTTGGAAATGGGGCCCTCACACACCCTTGCGGTTGTCATGCTTCATCATCAGGCTTGCTCCTCGTCGGGTTGCAGTGCCAGACTGGCATCCTCAAGGGGGCTCTTTATCAGAGATCATTTTCCAAAGCCATGATTTGAATTGTAAGTTAAGAGCACTTTGTGTAGATTGAGGAAACGTAGGTGTCGAAGTAGTGATTAGTGACTTAAAAAAGGCAAGGAAGTCTCAAATCACATGTTAATTCATGAGTATGAATGACGTGATGTCACCAGTAGGGACAATGGTCCCTGGTGACTTATAAGGTCAACATGTTTCATGCTGTCAATTAGTCAAGAATTGATCTAGGGTAATTCTTTAGGACCAAAACATTTATAGCTAATCCACAGAGTGTCTGGGACCATGGATGCAATAAGTAGTGTCCAAACACTAAGTACCATATAAGTGTAGATGCAGTTGGTCTTCCAGGAGAGAAATCAATCAATCATAACACTTGTATAGCGCGCTACTCACCCGGATGTGTCTCAAGGCGCTTGGGGGAAGGGGGCCGCTACTGCTCGAACAGCCAGGTCTTGAGTTGTCTCCTGAAGGCGAGGTGGTCCTGGGTCAGCCGAAGGTGGATGGGGAGGGAGTTCCATGTCTTGGCTGCCAGGTAGGAGAAGGATCTGCCTCCGGCGGTGGCTCTTCGGATGCGTGGAACGGCGGCGAGGGCGAGGCTAGC
Source organism: Lissotriton vulgaris (assembly GCF_964263255.1). Lineage (NCBI taxonomy): Eukaryota > Metazoa > Chordata > Amphibia > Caudata > Salamandridae > Lissotriton > Lissotriton vulgaris. Next base: position 693,451,564 of record NC_141687.1, on the reverse strand, counting down.
TGAACGTAGCTGGCGGGTGGGCGCGTGGAAGGTCAGGCGGTCGTTGAGGTACTTGGGGCCGAGGTTGTGGAGAGACTTGTGTGCGTGGGTGAGGAGCCTGAACGTGATCCTCTTGTTGACGGGGAGCCAGTGAAGGTTCCTCAGGTGGCCGGAGATGTGGCTGCGTTGAGGGATGTCCAGGATGAGTCGGGCGGAGGCGTTCTGGATGCGTTGTAGTCTTTTTTGTAGCTTGGCTGTGGTTCCGGCGTAGAGGGTGTTTCCGTAGTCCAGCCGGCTGGTGACGAGGGCCTGGGTGACCGTCTTCCTGGTTTCGATCGGGATCCATTGGAAGATCTTGCGGAGCAAGCGGAGGGTGTGGAAGCATGAAGAGGAGACGGCGTTGACTTGTCTGGTCATGGAGAGGGAGGGGTCCAGGATGAAGCCCAGGTTGCGTGCGTGGTCTGTCGGCTTGGGCGCGGTGCCCAGGGCAGGGGGCCACCAGGAGTCGTTCCAGGCGGAGGGTGAAGGTCAAAGGATGAGGACTTCCGTCTTGTCTGAGTTCAGTTTCAAGCGGCTGTTCTTCATCCACTCGGCGACGTCTTTCATCCCTTCGTGGAGGCTGGTTCTGGCGGTGTCGGGGTCTCTGGTGAGGGAGAGGATCAGCTGGGTGGTCCCTTTGTGTCCCGTTGAGCATTACGAAAAAATACGTCACTCAAGATTGTTTTTCAGACAGAAATGATGCCTCTTATTTGGTAATTATAATTGATTGAACCCTTGGAATGAGTTTCAGCCATAATATGGATTAGTGAAATCACCTTGTCCATGCATCGGTGAAAACTGTCTTCATTCGCTTCTTTTCTTCTTGACTTTTGAATTGTTTGTTCACTGTCACTCATTCATATCTGTGACGTAGCTGGAGACAGGAATTTATGTCCCTCAGCAAAATGTTCATCAGGGTTCTTTTAATGTAAAGGCAGGTGATTTGAACACAATGGTCTAGCATGTCTAATATTACATGCTTGTCTGTCTGTGCTTGCCTGCGCTTTGCATCTAATGCTTCTAAACTCAGGATGAAAAACATGGCAGTATGACACTTCCCTCACAAGTATCATATTCTTGCCTAGGCTGAAGTTATTTTCTACGCTTAACGTAGGAACAACCATTCATGAGAGTTTTTTGTCAAATAGATACACCACAGCATTTAAATCAGGATTATTTATGCCATAATATTGTACAACCAGGAAGTCTGTAAATGAGATGATCATTGTGGGAAAAACTGCATTTGATCATTATGGATTAGAATTGAAACATATTGCAATCTTTTCATAGGTGTGACATTTGGCCCAATTTTTGTGTCTGAATTATACTGCGACTGGTGTCCATAGGGTCCTAAATCTTTTTATTTTTTTATGACTTAAGGGACAGCGCTCATACTATTAATGTAGAGTTCCAGTAGTCCATGTACCAGCTAATCCACCTAGGTTGTATGAAATTTGACCGGAAGTTCACTGGGACATGGGGCTTTACAGTTTGCTACGCTAGCAATTCCTTTCAGTATGTCAGTTAAGGCACTAGGTTTGAATACATTCATTCTGATCCCTCTGGTCTGTGGTGCTAAATTAACCCTGGCTAGAAAACCACGCTACATATTATTTTTTACACAGATTTTTTGCGTTTTTGAATAGTAATAATCTTCAATTTTCATCACTAATAACATGCCCATCCTCTTTATCAGATGATCAGTACTCCTATAACTCTGTATCTCCTAGCTGCTAGATTTCTAAATGGGGCTTGCCAAAAGAGTGAGGGAGGTTTGGAGATCATACTGAATTTTTAGAGTCTTACTGACTTAATACAGACCCCTTCAGTATCTAAGAGGTATGTGCTCCTTTGCAATGCAGATTCCTTGAATATGGTCACTATGCCATTATGTGAGTGTATTGCTGCACTGGAATGCCTCACATTCTGGGTAAACATGAGAAAAATGTCATTGTCTATAAACTGGGATCCATAGAGATCGCTCAGAGGGAGTTCGGGAAGCATAGCACAGCTAAGAACAGCAAGAGCAGCATAGAGTGAATTCTGAATGCAATATAATGGACAGCACAGTGGACGACATATTCTGCATCAGCGGCCTGGCTGGTTCACCAATTGTCAATCTGCCACTATTACCCTTAAGTTTTAAAACTTTAGTAGTTGCATCGCTGGTTGTACACTAGCCATTACATGATGACTTCATATCGGGTTTCATACTTTGTTTTACATCACATTGCTATAAAACCCAACTTAGCCAACCCTTATTAAACAATGAAACACTGCATACAGTACAAATAGATATATAGAAAGTGATCATTTTAACACGCAGGGTAAATCCCAGCAATCCATAAACTAGCCAGTGAGCTGAAATACGTAACATACATCATCAACGTTGACATTAAACTTAAGTTCCACACACCAGTGCCGTCACATAGGCCACTACTTCACTTGTTACCTGGCATGTTTTCTGTACACTCATTATGATTGATAATAGGTTTTGCCGGCACTGTATTTATATTCTTCGCTCTACCAGTCTAAATGAATCTTATTTACAGTGGACACCGGTGCAGTGACAGATTTGGACATGTACACTTATACTAATTAGTCAGTCTCACAACATCTTAAAACTCTTTTAAGAAACAGATTCTTTTTTCATCATGTCGTTGCTTTACTCGAGCAGTCTATCTTGTCTTAAAACATGGGCATGTCTGCCACTTTTGAATTTTGAATTCTCTGCAAATCTAATATACACCTGGAATTACCTTGAACATTTTTATTGTTATGTATGGTACCCCACTATCTGTACTGTTTCATTCATTGAGCATGAATTATTTAAACATGTCGCATAATCCCATAGCTGTTTAATAGGGGTTACGCTGATGCGTAAATGATGGAGATGTAGTATATAACTAACAAACCCTGAAACGGAGATCACAAATTCAGTTCTTCTTTCCCCAGCTATTTAAGCAACTCAGATATTTTATTACACTTGGTAACTTGCCTAAAGTGTTTTACTCCACACTCCCAAAAAAGTTTAATCTCTTCTGGTGCTAACTGTTACCCTTTATCTGTCATTAATTGTCCAGGATAAACTTCTCTTTCACATATATCCTTTAGACATTTCATGGCCTTCCGGGTGGTTACACAATCTAATATTTTTCCCCTGGCTAATAACAGTGTTAATGCATAAATACTGAGGTGACTTTGAACAGATTTGATAGTGTGGCATAACTATCCAGTACATCCTTGACCAGTGGTTTTATCAGAACATACACTGATCTAAAATTGCTTGCTAACTTTCTTTATGACCTATCACTGACTGCAAGTGGGACCTTATACAAACTAGAAACAACATTTTTATCTGATGCTCCATGGTTGTCATTCTTATGAGTCTGTTATAACTAAACTTCATTTTTTCTTCTGACTAATGGAGCTGCTAACAACCCTAACCTAAAGTCAGCATTACATAACCTCTCAAATGTATTTCTCAAGCCAATACATAAGGTAACTGAATTAATACTATCCACAATCATCTGTGACGGTGTGTCTATCATAAGGATAATGTTTAGCACTAACTCAACCAGTTTACTTAACACACCCAGAAAAGCTTCAATGTACGAAATTCCAACTCAAAGGCATCATAAAACCAATCATCAGAGCAGAGCACATGGGGCTAGATGTAGGTAATCTCTATTTACCGATTCCTAAATATCGAATTTTACCGATTCGGTATTTACGAATCGGTAAATAGAATGTAGGTAAAAAATCGGTAAATTTTACCGATTCGGTAATATTCATTATTACCGATTCGGTATTTACCGAATCGGTAATAAGGAATACCTTCCCATTCATTCCTATGGGCCTGCAGGCCCATAGGAATGAATGGGAAGCCATTCACTATTACCGATTCGGTAAATACTGAATCGGTAATAGGGGGACCATATTCAAGGGTGGCAGGGTGTCACATTGACACCCTGTTGCACCCCTGAATTGTGCATGTGTGCACATGTGGCGCACATACTTGCCCTAAGGGCATGTATGTCTGCCACATGGCACTTTTAATAAAGCACAAAATTCCTATTTTAAAGGTATTCAATATTTACCACCAACTTGTAGTTGGTGGTAAATAACGAATCCTTAAAGCAATAATGCATTCACTTGAGTGCTCCCTACATAGGATTTAAGGATTCTGTAATTTACAGATTCTTAAATTAAGGAATCGGTATTTTACTGATTCCTTACAATAACGAATCAGTAAATTACCGAATCCTTAAATCCAGCCTCCTACATTTCAAAGGGCTAAAGATCGTTCGGTAACGGGAAATTTACCGATTTTTGGCCGTTACCGAACGGTGTTTAGCTACCTACATCTAGCCCATGGTCAGGACAGGGAGAAACCTATCATCTTGAAATCAGGACGCTGTGTCGAATGTAACACGCATGATCGATTCTCAGCTACATGTACCTGGACATGTGTGCCACACCCATTCAATATCAAATCATTGTTGAAATGCCTCATTACTTATGTAACACAAGTCCAAATCCATTGGGGATGATTTTTTCAACATCTCTAGGTTTGGGACCTTTACAAAGACCAACCCTCTCCAATGTGAATGGGTCTATGATTACACGACCCACCCCCAACTATCATAAACCACCGTACTTACTTTTACTATATTGTAAAACACTAAAACACACAGTGTTGTGTTTCTTTCCAGATTTACTGTAGGCTTACTTTCAACATCTCTCTCTCTTTTACAGCTGGCATATTGGATAATGTGCTAATTGTTGCTTGTTACACCACGCCGCCAATACAATACACCACACACTTTTGTCAGCCCCTTCATTTTTTATTTTCTCTTTTACTGCTTCCACCATGCCCATGCTTGCAGTTTGCATTAATATTAACTGTATGCACTCCAAACCTATCTTAGTATTTTGAACATTTTGTAATATGTTTTTAATTCCAAGCTGTTCCCAATGCATGATTAAGAAACAGATTTTTGACAATGTTATATTTTGTTTTCTGTCAATTTCCAGGAGTAATTGATCCATGATAATACTGTTGTTTTAGCCATGAATGTATATGTTGCAGCTCATAGTCATTAACCTGTAATCTAATGTTCCATAGTCTCATTAAGAAATTGGAAACCTGCATTAAACTTTTACCTTTTTAATGCTTTCGAAATCTATACTTGGAAAAACAGTTGAATCTTATGTTTGAAGACCAACCTCTTCCTAGGGACCTCCCCTTTTCATTCAGGGGATCTGGGAACACCAACCCTCCAACCGTCCTGAGATGTAGCTTTGAAATGTCTTGAATCCTTCTGATCTAATCCTTCACGATTTCCATGTGACTTGAAAGAATGGACTACAAAGCCGAACTCTGAAAATTCACCAGTGCTAGGAAATGGGGTCTAGTCAGTACTGTAAAGATATTTAAATAGATAGAACATTATTCTGATATTTTATATGTAAATGTTTCCCCACCTGCTCTTAGAATGATCTAGTATAGAACTGTACCAAGAACTATATGTCCCTTTACCTAAAGAAGAGGAATCCATCCCTCTTTCTCTCACTTTACTAACACATGTACATGCATGCATCCTCTGCAAATATCCCTGTCCTCCCAGTTATTAGGATACATGAAACACATCCCATGAGAAAGTTCCATACAGAGACTCCACCTCCCTTCCACGTGGAAGAAATGCTCTATCTGCCCTATCGAGGTACTAGAGGATAGCCCAGTCACCAACACTGCCTTTCTCGTTTTGAAGTGTCAAAAGCACCACATCCATCCCACCCATTTAAGTAGTACTCTATTCATACTATTGTATCGAAAAGCAGTTTGTTGTAATTAACATGGCAAGGTTCATTCCTTTTATGATCTCAGCATATGGGGTGCAGTAAAAAACTTTTGGGGGATTTTCATTTATGGGCATTCGTCATATATACTGCGACTAACAACCTATTTAAATATAATATGCTTGTATTTACTGCTGAGACTTATCGAATCCTTACCAAATCTGCTAAGCACAGTCGAGGGCAGCTACGAGCAATTGGGCTTGCCACATTTTTTAGAAGTTAGTTGAGAGGGGATGTAGCATTGGTGTTTCGTTTTATATGGGGAACTAAAGGGGATGTTAACACACGTTTATAAAAAAGTGTCCCTCTGGATTTTTTACACACTGCTGAAGGCTTCATCTAAGGAAGCACTGAGAAAGGTTTTCTTATGTAGAAAATGCGTATAGGTTTGGACTTATATGCAAAGCTGCACTTGTGTGCTTTCAAGTGAACATGTGCAACGTTTGAAACCCCAAGTCACTTGCCACATAGACTATTCTATCCCATCAATTTCCAGAGGGTACATGACTCTAAACATAAAGTCTCCCAAGAAGGAGGGGGAGAAGAGGTGGGAGAACCTAAGAACGCTGTTCTATGCACAGCACATTAGGTTCTCTGAAAATGATATATAACGGGTGTTAAAGTACTGTAGTGTTTTGTAAAATGGTCATAAGACATTTTTTACCAAATCACTTTCCTCTCCTTCAATAATTTCCTTGCAATTTCAATTGGTTGACTTTTATTTAATCAATAACTGTTATAACAACAGCATACAACAAAGGAACAACATAAAAACAGATCGGCAAGATTTTTCTTTTCACAGTCTTTTAGACTGCTGTTTAGTTTACCATATCATTTCTGTTAATCCACTTGAGCGAAATGTGACAGGAAGAGTAGATAGGGAAGATTGGAGAGGTAATATGTAAGCTAAAATGGGAGCGAGAAAAAAATCTAAAGACAACGAATGCTTGCAAGCAGTGTTTAAAGTAACCCTCTCCGTTCAGAAATTGTATTCTCAGTTAAGTCGTCTCCCTCGTTAGGTGTCCACCACAATGAGGTGAAAAATGTAATGTGCTTGTGGTAGCTATGGCTTAAATATTGGCTGTAAGAACAAAAAAGAGTGTGTGCCATCCTTTCCACCTGCAATATGTTTTTGGGGTAAAGACATTATGAGTAGCAGCAAGAAGCTAACATCTTTTAAAAGTGGTCTACATGATACTGAGCCTGAGCCACACGAAAAACCAGCTCTTTACTGCCAGTCGACCTCGACCATGCATTATTGTCGGCTCTCATTAGGGAACATTGCACATTGTACTGACACTACAATTCACTGGTGGCTCCTGGGACACAATATTATGTAACACAAGTTTTATAATCGAAAGTTACATGGTATGCTGTGGAGGGTACCCAGGCTTATATCTGACATCATTGGCTTTTACAAACTACGTAACACATTACATTAAGATATTTTTAACATTATTATGACTGATAGTGTAAAGAGAAATCATCAATTGAAGAACATGTGTAATATCATCACTGTTGAATTAGGCGCACAAACTTTGGCCTTTGGGCTAAATATCTGCCTTGCAAATACGCCACTGTGGTTCAAGTCATAATGACACAAGGCTGATAGTCCAGCGGGGATGCAGTCATGTTTGGTGGTAAAGTATGTGTGCTAATTTGAAATTCTCTTCTACTTGTTTAAGAGGAAGGAAAAGTCAAATTTTACCGTCCACAAAAAGTTCACCTTGCAGGGTATGCTGAAAGGCTTTCGTTGAAACATAGCCATTTTGTTGGGGATATGATAATCTTTCAAAACATGCAGAGAAGTTAACAATTGGATCATAAGTGTGTAGTTTAGTATAACTATAGCTAAGGAGAACACACTCATAAATGCTTTTTGTGATATGGGCGTCAATTCCAACTTTAAGATTTCCGAAAGATGGCAATTAGAGGCAATGATGCTGCTTTCCTATTTTAGCTTCTAGAAAAACACGTTATATGCTGTGGATAAAAGGAAAAGACGGTTTTAAGGCATCCTCGACTATACTATTGTTGTCCCTAGCAGTACAGAAAGGATAGCCACTCATTTTTCTTACTGGTAAGCCATTGTTAAAAAGAAACATGAAAAACAGTAGGGGCAGATGAGCAAACTATGCTCCCAGCTAAGTTTATCACGATTTGATTAATCTAGAGTGTAACACACATTCTTGGCACTATCTTGTTACTCATGATACACGCCATATTTCTCCTGTGTCTTGTTGTGGTTACTAATAAAAAGCACTGAAAATAAAGATAGCCAATGTAGGGGTCTCTGATCACATATTTGGGTAATAATATTTGGATAGTGCATAGGGTGATGTGCAATGAAAAGCGCAAGGTTTAATCTAATGTATTTCGCCCCACATTGCTATGCATGTTGACCAATGTGTGTTGAACTGAAGATTTATATTTGATAATTAATGTAATTTAATTGCACAGAAAAGTAAGTTCTGCCACTCGTATGAAATATGGCAAAATACTAATTTCCCACTAAGCACTCTGGAAGTGTTCTGCTTTGGTGTTTCCGTTTTCCTCAATAGAATAACATACATTGTTGCATAACTTACAGTAGTGAGTTGCGTCACTGATATTTAGTGTCATTAACAAGTAATCATACCATCTGACATTACCCAAATTAATTTGTTTTCCAAAACATTAATAGAGGCCAATAATGTCTCACTAATAATGATAAAGCTGGTGCGTTCAAATATATTTATTTGTCTAACATATTTGTATACTTTTATACTATCTTTTAATTTATTTCACACTTTAATACATTTATCTAGAAATACAGCAGACTGATTTTATTGAGCTAGTCAGCACAGAAACGTTAGCCTTAATTTAGAGTCTTCTGGGAATGTGTTGTCCCCAAGACGATAGTGTAATGATGAATGAAAGTAACCTCCCAAAAACATATTTTGACGTAAATGTTTAAAATGTGATTTCCCTTTTGTTTTTCCTTTTGTTTTTTATAACTTTGAACAATGTAGGTGTCTAGTCACATACAGGTGTTAGCAAGAAAGAAAGTTCGAGAAATTCAAGCCGCCATTAAGGTACGTTTGGCTTGCCCAGATGTAGAGGGCTTTTCATCTCCATGGTTACAGGCTTCTCCTTTGTTTTCCTCCCTTTCCCTACCCTGCAGGTGTCTAGTCACATTCAGGTTCTTGCCAGAAGGAAATCTCGTGATTTTCATTCCAAGCTGAAGGTATGCGCTTTTCTGCTTTTGGGCTTGTTGTTGCTATGCATTTCACTTCCTGTTTTCCATGGTGATTGGCAAATGCCTTGTGCTCTGGTTCTTGTAACCTACATTTCCTGCATGTCTCACGTCTGTGTTCTTAAACTCTGAAACCTTTGCTAGCATCCATACTAAATCATTAACTCTATGCCTAATTCAAGCGACCCAGTCTTGTGAACTATTCAGTTGCTACAGTTATTTAAATCCATGAGCACAAACAAGGGACAAGTGTACTTTATTTGCAAAACTTGTTTTGATTTGCTGCAATGTGTGCATTTTTCAGAGCTAAAACTTAAAAGTCAGTTACACTAGTAGTTACCATTTGAATTACCATTAATCACCCTTTAACAATTATTTTATTTTAAATAATGATTTCTGAAGCTTAAGAAACTTTAAGACAGACCGAAATTAACACAGCGACACACCTTCAATATTTCATTGTATTTATATTGTCAGTTGACTAGTAAATATATTATCGGAGCTGAAGTAAAGCAGGTTTTTTTTTTAATTGTCACATAAGTAATTTATTTTGCCACCATGGGAGTATTTACATATGATAACAATCTATAGTGCCAAAGAATAAAGATTACTCCTCATGACCATTCTTTGTTAACAATTTGCAAGAACTATCTTGATTCAAGAAGACATGTTTACATTTTCATAGCTTTTAAAGACAGTGAAGCGTCAGATTATGAAGAACCACGCCACACTTTCGGAGCTCTAATGCAATAACAAACATATTGTCTTAGTACGAGCCCTATCTTTTAACAAATTTGTTACTTTATATGCATTTGACAGCATGCTGGCACATGTGGATTGGCTGTTGGTGGCTGGCTTTTTAGCTTCACTTGGCTGAGCAGTTAGGGATAATAAGCAAAATCCAAAATTAATTAAACAACTCCGCTTGTTTAACCAACGGTGCAGAGAAAATAGAACATCCACAATACAATGAAAGCTGCAATCATTTTGTTCTTACTACTTTTGCACAGACACAGCCCTCAGAACAGTAGATCAATCATTATAACCTCCCTCTATTCGTGCATGAATGTAACTTCTTCACCCAAAGAAAGATAGACCAAAATCGGACTGCTTCGTTCCTTCCCTCCCCTCCATTCCAACCCTCCACTTTTCCAGTCGTCTCAGCTGACCTTAGTAGCACTGTTCATGACAAAAAGATTCATATTGTAATATGATGCATACTTGTTTACTTGGTTCCATTTTGTTGCATTTTCTGGAAACAAATATGATCACGATTTTAAAATTTGAGTCGTATGAGTAACTAGTCAGGTTAAATACTGTATTATAAATGCCAACAGATGATGGATGTTCCCTGTTTGGAAATCTTTTATGCTACCTTCCACGTTGGAGAACTGAAAAAAGATATTGTTGACAATTATAGAATGCCTAATATAGCTCTGTAGTTTTCAATGAACAGCGATGAAAGCATTGAACAAAATCCCTTTGATGTGAATGGAGACTTCAGCATTCAGAAATACAATAAAATGGATTAATTGCTACTCATTAGGCAGCACGTTGGGACTGCTCTGAATGCACATTCTTTTCTTGGCATAAGCCATCGCCTAGCTGAAATAGCCGTCTTTTGTACATATTCTTTCCTCCCTCATATTAAGCAAATTGAAGATCACCACTAGAAAAATTCAAGTACTCCCTTGCTTTTATTTGCCACAATTGTTATCTGCTAAGGAGCGCAAGCCATAATTTGAATCAACACATGCTTACAAATAACTTCTATGAAATTATATGTCTTGGTCAGTGTTTGATGTTCTTCATTTAGAGCACATTTTGTGATGTGACACATTTCAGTTTCATCTGCCATAGATTAAGCATCTCCATTTGTCTCTGAACTCATTACTGTAAATTGAAAAATTTAATTTGTCCATATTATTTTGTAATGCGAAAAAAAACCCTGTAGGATGCTATCTTCTAATAATTACTGGAACATGTGCGAAGCTCGCCAACATCAAAAGTAACTAGAGTTGTGTCATTTAGAACTGTCCATGAAAATGTGCTATGGTTTCTATACAGTAACCATTATTCCAGTGCCAAAGAGTTGGGGGAGAAGAAATGTAGTTTGAAATATTTAACATTTGTATCATGGTCTCCATAGATTTATTGCTGTGCCCTTATATCTGCTTTTTTTAAAAACACTATAAGAATGACAATTCGAGAGATATGGGGAAAAGGGTGAACCAGAACATTAGGGTAGTTTATGTTATTGTTTTCCAGAAAGATCACTAGAAGTAATTTGCCACACATTCCTTAAAACAATGAGAACTGTAACATTAGCTTTTTTATAAAAAGTCCGACTTTGCAAAGTACCTCTGCATTGAGCATCTTAATCTATATGCTCAACATCTGACCATGACAATCGACGGAGGAATTAAAATATATTTCTTAGAATACCACCATTAATAGCATTTACTAATGTAATCCTTCCAGTAGCGGTCAGGGGTGGGAGTGCTGCTAGGCAGTGATGTGGGGCGAGGAAGGGGCAGGCTGGGGGGTAGAATATCATTGCGTGAACTGCATCACCAAATTCGACGCAGTGCGCGCAACAAAATTCTTTTTATTTATTTATATGTTTACTTACCTGCATTTGCCCTTATTCCATAGTTTACTAAACCCAACCTGCCCCTCCCCCGCCCCACATCATCAGCTGGCAGCACTCCCACCACCGACCGCTACTGAATCCTTATATGTTACAAATTGACGTTAAAAGCCTTTTCAGTGAATGTAGGCTTTGAGAGATACAGCTTGAACACTGAAATGTTTACACCGATTAAATTCCATACAGTGTCTATTGAAGCTTTGAAATAATTGTAATCATGAAAAAGGACCATGGGATGATTTATTTTTGGGCAAACGGATTGCATTCCATCAGGACAATGCAGTAAATAACTTAATCACCTCGACGGAATACTCGCCTGCAAAATTTAGAAATGTCCATCTCCTGATTGACATTTTTATGATTCACAGTAATCGTTGTCAAGGCAGTGTCTATAAACGTATTGGAACTTTGCTGTATGCCTCAATCAAACATGACTAAGTCATAGGGTAAAATCAATAAACTTTGTTTATTTTCCACAACAAAATCTCAAATTGTGTTTTTGAGGGAAAAAAACAATGCCCCCCTCGCCATCCGAGTCACCTCCCATGTCGAAGGAGGCATTTTCAGCTTCTAAATGCCTATTACTACCAGGGTTTTCCTGGCAGTGATGAGCAGTAAAAAAATGCCTATATGTCTGCCCATCCAAATTGGGCAGGTGGACAGATGCTGTATCTCTGATTGCCCTTACATCTTTGGGCCATCTGAAAAGTTTGGTCAAGGCAGAGGCGGAATAGTCTATGCCATTACCACCTTATATTGTCCTGCATATAAATGTGGACGATTATATTGGCAGTAAACATACTCCGTTGTGATGGAGGTAGGCTTGCTATCAATGTATAAATCAGGCCCTTAGTCTGTTTTGGAGCTCAAAATGTTCCAGTAGGGCAAGCCTGAAACCGCATCTGACAAAGTGCTTCTGAAATCGGGCACCTTTGCTGTGACGTTTCGCTGAAGCTTCCAACTTTTCCGACTTTCTTGGGTAGGGCCTCTTAAACTCCCAAGACCTCAGGAACAATACGTAGAGGCTAGAATATACTTCAGCAGAGGCCAGAAGCTTAGTCCAGTCCAGTTCTAGTTGAAATGGTTTCACTGATCCCTTCAGGAAAAAGCATTTTGTGGTTTGTTTTCTCTGTGTAGCCACACAGAATATTAACCAACCCTTTGAGTCCACTTCTCAGTCCTGGTTACACATGGGAGCAAGTTTAGCCCTTCAGCTCTCCACACAGGCTTCAAACTACTGGTCCAGTCCTTTTCTGTTCTTCTGCAGCCCAGGAAAGTGTTCTTCTGAAATGTGGGTGAGGTGCCATCTTTGTAGGTTTCAGTAGCCAGTGGTTGCGGTTGAATCCTGCTACTCTCTTACCAATAGGCATAAAGGTATCAAGAGAGTCACATTATTCTCCACCCCCAACTCCGTTTCCCCACTGAGCCACCCTGCCATGCCCAAGCCATTGTCTCTGCTCAGAGACCAGTATTTCACACCTCATCAAAACAGCATTGATAGGTCAGCTGTAGACAGACCAATGCTAATTAGCCTACAGATGTTTCAGACAGGGAATGTATAACATTTTAAAAGTTCAATTTCCTATATATTTACCAAAAATCTAGCTTCACCACCAATTTTTTTAATAAATATCAAAAACAATGGTTGAACCACCTCTGTAGTCTTGTCCAAACCCAGTATACAGAATTAACATATTTAAAATACTTTAAGTTTTTCTTCAAAGAAACAGCTACATCCCTAACAGTGAAAATAGCTGTTAGATGCTGGATCACTGTAGGAACATGCACACATTAACTTTGTGTAAGTTCCACTTTTAAATACCAGTCCCTCTCTGATGTTGGCTGCAAGGGCTCCTTAAGGGGTGGCTTACCAAATATTTTAATGCCAGATTTTCCTCCTGCCGAATGGTTTATGTTGTCAGGTCTGTCTTCAGATTTGAAAGCTGCTGGAGTCAGGCTACACAGGTAGTTCTGAAGCCATTTTGTCCTCGTAAGTCAAATGACTAGCACAATAGGTTTCTGAAGCCTTTAACATTCTGAGCCATTGGTGTATTTTGTTACACCAAAAGGTATGGCCTTACTGAAGAGTTAAATATGCCAATTGGGGATTAGCCCATTTTACTATGTTTAAGGGGGCAGAGCACACACAAGAGGACTGGGCACCAGTATCCCTATGACCAGAGTTAAAAAATGTTTTGCATGAGTCCACAAAAATTGGGGTGGCCACGCAAAGGGTGGCATTTTCTCACACACATGTTTATATATATATATATATATATATATATATATATATATATATATATATATATATATATATATATATATATATATATATATATATATATATATATATATATATATATATATATATATATATATATACATACATACATACATACATACATACATACATACATACATACATACATACATACATACATATATATATATATATATATATATATATATATATATATATATATATATATATATACAAACATGGACATATATATATATATATATATGTACAAGCATGGACATACATACAATAATTCACACAGATCAACATACATACAAATACCAATGCAAATGTGAATGCAAAAATGTGGATGCTGTAATAATACCAAAGCCCAGGTTTATTTTAGAGCCCTTTGTACACTAATAAAACTTATTAGGAAGTGAAGAATTACCAAAAATTGCAGGGGGAGTAAATTAACGCACATCAATTGATCATGTATTTTTTAGTATATAGTCCTACGTTCTAAAATAGTCACTCCTAAAATTTCTTCTACCTTCTTTGTGCCTTACCAACACAATGAAATATCCAATCGGTTCTAATCAGTAACCAAAAGCATATTACTTGTCAGTTTTTATCCCAGCCCACTTTTACAAAGGCTGTTGCCAGCATGAGTATCGGGTGAGCTGTCTTTTGCTTACAGTGAAACAGATGACATAGTCAACATGTTCTGCAAACAATGCAGTTGGTGTTAAGTGTTACATTAACACGCTTGTACACCAATACCCTCAAAGCATTATGAGATGGCAGAAATGAGACAAAAGCAACTTCACAAGGATACAGTCACTAAAGTAAGCTGGTGAGGGATTTACATTGTTATAAGCTCTATATGTACCGTATGTTTCTTAGAAAATCTTTTTTCCTATTTACTTTTCAAAACGTTTAATTGGTGAAAAAAAATCACATAAGTCCATGTAGTATTTTGTCAATGTTCGTTCCCTCCACTTAGCGCTTATTTGTAAATCAACCTCTAACACAGTGATCAAAGTACAGCCCGTGGACATTCGCTCGATTCAGCACTAACACTCAAAAGATGTTAAATATAAATGCAAGCCTTTATTTAAAGGTGAATTGAAGCTAAAGAAAGGAAGTAACTAAGTTTCCCTGCACAACTTAACTTTAGGAACACCTTCATTTTCAAAGGCATCTTGCAGGAAAAGTGTAAAAATATGATAAGGTTTTTTCAAAATTCAAAAAGTGTATTTCATTAACATGCAGAACCATTTCACCTTAGCATATCAGATTATATCAATGCATTGAGAAGTTTGTTTTTTAAACGATAGTTTTCAACTAAGAATTTAGTGCCATATGTATGAAACTTTGGTTTTGCGATTCTCAAAAAGCGATTTTTTGCGAATCGCTATTTGAGAATTGCAAAACGCTAGGTATATAGGATTTGCAAATCATTTTGCGAATCCTACATATTCCTTAATTGTGAATTGCAAATTGTAATTCGCAGTTAAGGAATACCTCCCCATTCATTCCTATGGGCCTATAGGACCATTGGAAGACATTCTCAATTTGGGATTCTCAATTAGAAAATCGCAAATTGAGAATGCAATTTCAAGGGTGCCGGGGTGTCAAAAGGACACCCTGTTGCATCCCTGAAATGTGCATGCGTGCACATGTGGCACACATCCATGCCTTAAGGGCATGTATATGCTCCACATGGCACTTTGAAAATGCAAAAAAGTGCATTTTTCAAAGAAATAGCAAATTACCACCAACTTGAAGTTGGTGGTAATTTGCGATTCCTTATGGCCAAATTGCACTTTTTCTGGGCCTCTTACATTGCATTTAATGAATCGCAGTTTGTGATTCCTTAAATGCAATCGCAAAATAGGGAATCACAAATTTGCAATTCCTTATTTTGCGAGGTTGTTTTCCATTCATACATCCCACTTAGCTAAATTGCGATCGCAAACGCTGAAATTCGGCGAATTTTGGCATTTGCGAGTGCAATTTTAAATGATACATAGGCCCTTAAATACATTCATGCTTCCCCTCACCCTGACAACAATGCCAGTAGTAAACTAGCAGTTCACTAGCATTTTTCAGCTGTTATGTACACTGTTAAGTTGGTCAAGGTTCCTATTATACATGAACAACATTATGATTTATTAAATCAAACAAAGGAGAATTATTTTGAGGTTCTCTTATATTTGATATAAAGGAAAAAGGATGGAATGTGAAATAAAACAATTGTTTAGGGTCACACAATTTGGTAAAGTCGGGAAGCTGGTATTCATACCAGGTTTTCTGGTTTAACATTGTACAATTCAGCCACTAGATGTTTATGCTTCCCATATTACTCCCCCTTCGCCTTTTTCCCGATCGCCACCCTGCTGGCATTGATGCGGCCCTCGGCCACAATTACAGACCAAACTTTGTGGCCCTTTGGAAAATGTTTGGCAGTACCCATGCTCTAACATGATTCCCTGCAGTGTAGGAGGTCCAAAATAGACCGTGCTGCACTTATTAACACTGAGGTTTGTACCCCAATTTTTCCGACAGTAATATGTATTATACACGTTTCATCAAGTTCTACAATGTAAATGTGTGTGTCTTGTAAAGCACACTGCTACCCGGAGGCGTCCTGGCGCTATAGACCGCTGGGGAACCCATCCTGGCTTTCCCTGTGAGATGTTCCATCCTGGGTATCTCCAAGGTGAAACCAGGCATCCCCGGCGTTTGTGGGGGGCCGTTGTGGAGATGAGGCAAGCTAATGCCCAGAGGTGCCGAGTGTGATCCCTGGTTAGAGTAGGCACCGAGGCAAGAATTATCGAGTCCGCTGACCCTGGTTCACGACGCTGCCGCGTCAGGGATTGAACCCTGGTCCCGGGCCGTCCTCTGCTTCCGGGTCTGCTGCCTCTAACCAGTGAGCCACCCCACTCCACAATAGCATGCAATCACTATCTGCAGGGTCAAAATTAAGACTTATTTGGGATAGATGTGTAATTTCTTCTCAGATTCATTGAGAAAATTATTTGTTCAATTGTCAGTCATGGAGTACCTTTGCATGTCATGGTCATAGGTAATTCACATTTCTTCCAGATTTAGATTTTTCGGTCAAAATATTGTTAGCAAAAATGTTATATGACAGAAATATAGTGTTCTAATTATTATTTTCAAAACTGTTATCCCATTAAGTGTATGGAATTTATCACTAACACCAATGGAGCAACATTTTTATAACTAATATTTAGGGCAAACCATTTCTTTAAGGCAATATTTCAATTATGGTATTTGGGTAAATTAAGGACAAGGTAAAAAGCTGCCTAAAATCATTTTGAAAGCAAAAAGGCATTTAACAAAAACTATCTTCACAGGTTTGGAATATAAGCTGCAAATGACATAAATCTTTTGTGTAAGTTAAAAGCTATACAACTGTTTTGATAATTAGGATTTCTGTCTTGATCTGTTGCTTGTTCCTATAATTTGTAATACAGAAGACTAAAGAATTAATGAAACTTCTCTATCTAAGATTCATCTCTGACGACATCTTGCTGTTTAACTTTACATAATCATGTTCAAGTGTTTTGCTTACGCACCTCATAAAATAGGTTTAATATTAAATTTGTGACTGCATCAGATTTGAATTTTACCAATAGACAAGGTAGATTTTCTTGCTATCGGCTTGATGTATATGTGCTTTTATACTGTCACTGTTACACCATCAGTACCTCAGTTTTCAATTCAGCTACTGTTCTTGCTTTTGCCATATCTGTGTTTAGGTGAACTTGCTTGGAAAGACTCACTTTACAACCATATCCTGCATGTTTGTAACCCAAAGGCTCTGGCCCTGGGTTCATAACCCCACCTCACTCCATATATGTGGACATCAACATTCTCCTGTCAAACTGTTTAGAAACATTAAAATCATCCCATATAATATTCACTGTAACCATTCTGTTGATGAGTGGGGTTCAACGTGTGGATAGCATACTGAATTGGAGGCCACAATAGTGAAAGCCACATTTGTTAAGAAGCATAAACTCACCAACTCATTTTGTTTTTTGATGAGTTCCATAGTTTGGCTATGTGTTTTTGTAGATTTGCCTTGGGTGCTTCTTATGTGTCAGGAGTTGATTAATTCGAATACTGTTGAGCCTGTAATGCAAAGGCAAAATCCATATAAAAATCTATGAACAACCCAATATGAGCAACCCAATATACCCTTGCGGGCTTGGGCAAATAGTACATTGGAAAAATGGGCCAGCAAGGGGTTTTGTTTGAAATTCTCAGTGTCAGCATATAAGGGACTCAGGTTGATTGGGTACCCACACTACTGCTGGTTAGTGGCTGGATATGATTTCTCTAATACAGATCAATAATGTTACCACACTAACACAATGAAATGAAAAAATACAATAACCAGGTTGTTGAGTCAAAAGATTCTTATTTTCTTTGTAATAGATGAATTCAGTCAATGATAAAAATAGGGTACAGAGAAATGCATTTGAGACATAAAAGGAGTGTCTTATATGCTCCAATATTACATCACAAAATGAGTCTAAACTGCTGATAAATAGTAACATAATGATTTCAAATAAATAAAAGAAAATCAATGATGACTGATAAATAGTGAACAGAGTTAGACTTGGTAGTCGACGTTTCGGTCTTTAGGAGGTAGTTTCATCATCAGGACATAGGCTTTATTCATTATAATTGATGACCCTAGAGAAAATTAAATTGAAGTAAAGCAACATACACTTCCAAAGAGGGTCAGTGATGCTTGTTGAAGTGAATTGAAACAACAGGGAAACTCTGCCAGTTATCAGGTCAGGAGTTTCAAGGCAACAGCAATGCTTGTGCCTAAATATCAGACACACAGCAGAAGAAATGCAGCTGTATTCAAACAGATGCGCTGTTGCTGCCGACGTCGTAAACTTCGTTGCTTTGTTTCTTTTTTCACAAGTCGTGACTCTCCACCAGCTGCCACTGAAGCCATATCCAACTTTGATACCTGCATTTCTTTTGCTGTGTGTCTGATATTTAGGCACAAGCATTGATGTTGCCTAAAGAATTTCAAACAAACCCCCTTGCTGGCCCATTTTTCCCATGCACCAAGATTATGGCACTAAATCCTATTTAGACCTAAGTATTTATATCATATTATATGTTCCTTTCAAATTTCAACCTGCATTTTTTAACAACCCACTAATACTGTGTTAGAGGTTTTACCATAGTGAAGTTATGAGATGATGAGAAGGTAGAAATCTGTGCCTTTTCCCAATTGAAATTCTTGAAACAAGGCATTGGTGTCCAAGGTTGGTCAACAAGAGTTAAGAGATGATCCATGTTTTCATGATATACACATACGATACATTTACATACACAATCTTAAATGAGGATCATTAATAGTCACTTGTACACTGAAAATATGGTATGAAAGCAGCCCTGATTGGGCCACAGTTGGAACACCTAATAATATAAACCTTTGCATGGTGGAATTATTTAGTGTAGAGTCAGTGTCATTACACTGTACGGCTTTGTGCTCCATACATCCAGTACAACTTGAGCAATTCCTTAATTAAATGCCTGTTGTATTCAGTAATTGTTGTCTTGGTAGACTGTAAAAACATATGCTTGCAGTAAAAATATGATCAGTATTTTTTGATGCTTTTAAAGCATGCTTCTCATCACTGTAATATATTATATAGATCTCTAATTCTTTATGTAATCAAATGTCTATTATTATGTCCAGGTAACTAATATGGTGAGTATATTTCGTCTAAATTCACTTTTTTTGCCTGTGCTTGGCAAATTGTTCGGCTAGCTTTTCTCTGTTTTCTGCATTTTTATAGTTTTAGCAGGAGTCTTTGTCAGCAATCATTGCTATTTACATTAAGGACTTCATTTATTTCTAAAGCCCTTTGTTTAATTGTAAGACAAGTAACTAAAAGCATGTACACTTGTGCCAGCATGCTTGCCATTTCGCTTCTACAATTTAGCTTGCTTATAATTTCACTTCTTCTCTTTTAATCAACTCTTCCAATAATTTGACATGTATTTAACATTATGTAATACAAATATCAGAGATATAGCTGTATGAGGATAAAAGCAATAGAAGGAGATTCATACAGGATTTATGCTCAGGTATTTAAAGTCAGAGTAGCAACAAGGCCCTTTAAATAACAATCTGTGTTTTATTAAGTTACTTAAGACCTCAGAGAGTTTTGTACGGGGAGAATAAAGGACTTTACAATGCACCTCAATAGTCATGGAATATTTATTTGATGGATTATAGTGCATCCAATTTGTGAGAAATATGCGCTTTCATTTGGCAGGCCTACCATGGGCTTAAACTGTAGTATAGTTAAGTGGCCAAGAAACACACATGTACCACTTTCAGGTGTTACCCTTGATTTTGAATCCTTTCCATCCCAGGCTTCAAGCCACTAACAGGAGACAGAGAATAATGAAAGAAAGTTCTAATTATGCACTACCTTATATTGTCCTTATTCGCCCTTTACACCATTTTAGTGTGCAATTTGTATGCTCAACAGTGCCCATAATAATTCAGTGTTAATCTCCTGTACAATCACCATCGGCTGCATGATGCATGGAAACACTCATCAATCCTTTGATTTATATCACAATGGAATTATTTGAATAGCAGGACAGTTGACAATAACAAATTATCATGAATAAATGAAAGTATTTGGTGACATACATTCATGGATTAAAGAGTTTAAATGGAATCAGTATTCGCCTATAATGAAGAAGTACATTTGTGGCCCAAACTTGTGACTCCCATAAAAGACATCATGACAGGATTTGGAATTTGATGGGATGGTAACAGCTTAGAAAGCTTTCCACTGTTGCTTTTCAACCTTAGAACCACTGGCAGCTATTTTCTTTGCTAGTTAGCGAGAGCTGAAGCAGAAAATTGCTAATATATTAGTTTTTGGGGAATGTATGACGTTACAGCGCATACTTTTACAACGCATACCTTTACAACACATTTTTTACAACGCAACATCCATTACAATGCATTCCATTACAACACATGCCATTACAACACATTTTTAAAAACTACCTTTACAACGCATTCCATTACAATGCATACTACCTTTACAACGCATACCACTACAACGCATACCATTACATTGCATGTGTGGTAAGTATTGGATAGTGTAGGGGTAAAAATTACTATTCTAACTCCAGGGGGGTGAAACAGTAGATTAAGTTTTGGATAGTGTAGGGGTAAAAATTACTATTCTAACTCCAGGGGGTGCAACAGTAGAGTAAGTGTTGGATAGTGTAGGGGTTAAAATTACTATTCTAACTCCAGCGGGTGCAACAGTAGGGTAAGTGTTGGATAGTGTAGGGGTAAAATTTACTATTCGAACACCAGGGGCTGCAACAGTAGGGTAAGTGTTGGATAATGTAAGGGTACAATGCGTTGTAATGGTATGCGTTATAATGGTATGCATTGTAATGAATGTGTTGTAATGACATGAGTTGTAATTGTATGCGTTGTAGTGTCATGCGTGATAATGGTTGCATTGTAATGGCTTGCGTTGTAAGGGGTGTTGAGTTGTAATGACTGCATTGTAATGGTAGTGTGTTGTAAAGGTTATTTCCCGTTTTGGGGTATTACAAGATGCCACAGGATTGATTATAGACCATCTTAATCTTCCTAAAGCTGTACATAAAAGAGCCAAATTATTAATTGGTGTGCCAAAACGCAATAACCATGTTAAATTCTATGTGGGGCCAGTGGAAGCTCTGTAAATAATATGGAAACACAGTGGAATTTTTAAATGCTTATGGCCAGATAGGCAGTTGCATCCTGAATTAACTGGAGCAGATATATACGTTATCCACAAAGACTGAGAGAGTTTGCTTTAGTGCAATCAATCCTGGACCCTAATGGAGACAAAACTGCTGCCATTCTAGCATTCTTGTTCAAGCATCAAATAATTTATTTCCAGATTGTTATCTGAACTAAACACACCGCTGATGTTGCTTTTACCTCACTAACTAGTGGAACATCAAACTTAAAACCATAATTCATCACCCAAGAAGCTAATACCCAGCAAGTATATAAGCCCAAAAACATTTAAGAGAAGTGTTTTTACCAACTACTGTGACCTCCATCTTATCAGATGCTGTCCATTTAACTACTTATGACTTGCATGTGAGCTTCAATATTCATTGTCTCCAAGATAAGATCACACCAAAGTGAGGAGGACCCGGATATCATCAGTCTGAAATATGGGGATGGATGAGTTTAGAGTGTGGTGAAGAGAAGATATGATGCAGGAGAAGGGGAAAGGTTTTTCAGTACTCTTCAGGTAATTGCATTGGTGAGGTGGTAAATTGATGCTGTGAAATGCTATGCATCCTTCTGGTTATGTAGGCAGTGATCCAGTGATAGGCCAGGTCAGGAATAACTGCCACCTAAAAAATGCCTCTGGATGATAGTTTGACCAAAGATATCAAAAGGTGGCAAGAAGATCCAACAAAATCAGTATTGTGACATAACTGCCATCCCCATCAGCTGAGGTCACCAAAGAAAGATATGAGACCTGTTTCTATATGTCTACAGGGGAAGAAATCTAACTGTTTCCTCTAGGTGGCACTAATGCGCACATACACCTCAGTTCGGAAACACATGATATACACAGACCTTTAGCAACCTGCCTTGGGAATGTAGGCGTTTAGCTTTGGAATAGCTTATATTGTTTGCAGAAGTTCTTCCTTTGTGTGAACCAAATTCGGTATAGTGATTTAAGTGCCCTTGTCAATGAGAAAAATGTGTGCCCCTTCCTACTTCTTCAGTGAGTTTCTTTAGCACTGGCAGTGCTTACATTTCTTTTTTGTCATTATTTGAGTGAAGGTCTGAAGCCATTCACAGGAGCCTAATTCTCTATATGAAAATGCCATCCATTGTCGGAGAGAGCCACATGTTTCCTCACTGCAGCACTTGAAATCCTGGCAGATCTGTGTCCACCAATGTGTCACCTAAGTTTTCCTCTTAGTTTTAGTAAATCTTATTTGTTTTCAGATGATGATTTAATGTAATTTGTATGTTAGCAGTATCAGAGAGTAAATCCTGCCATGTAATTTAGTCATTATTGACGCTGACTGAAAAATTCTACCTGGGTTACCATCTGAATCCAGTTCTCCTGCTTAGAGACATTTTCATTGGTTTATTTGCACTTTCCATCACATAAACATTTGGACCAAACAGATATTTGAGCCATTGATCATTAATGAATAGATTTCCTAAATTTAAAAAGCTACATTCCTTGTCATAATTAATGTCACCAGTCACATTAGTAAAATCCTGGTTCTTTTCTTTATCCTTCAAACCTGATAATTCTTCCACGACTCAAAGTGGTATCCCACGCTCAACCATTTATTGCCAACAATTGGGGAACGATCTCAGTTGGGCATAAGAGTGAAAAAAAGTGTGTTTCTGTGTTAATTTCCATATTTATCCTCTTCTGTCAATTAAGTTCACGGTCTGCTTCAACAGTGTTGTTGTATCTAACCGTTTAAGATTTTTTAAAGGGTATGTGAGTCTGAGGTATGAGGGACAATGACTCTCCTTATGTAATCAATTGCTCTTTATTGTTTTTGATTACAATGTCACATGACATGTTTGTTACACAATCTTTAAGCATGGTTGCCATTAGTACAAATCTGCTCAGCAAGTAATCAAAGATAATATCATAATTGTAAAGAGGAATCAAATGACCTAAATTCAATAGATGGTCAAGTGTCTAAGGCCTCAGTATGGTTGCAGGGAGTCCATGAGTCATTTATACTGTATTCCTGATACCTTATTCTCCTTCTTGAGTTGTTTGCTTTAACCTGTATATAATATAAATTCTTGTCTTCTTACTTGTTAGGGACTAAGGACCAACGCAGCACCAAACGTCATCTATAATTTGAATTACCATAGGATAGCAATATCGTTTAAGTCTTTTATTTCATCCCAAGGGAGAGCTTCATTAACCATTTTATTAAAATGTATCACAGTTAGATTATGTTCTTACATTGTAGCAGGGTTTCCGTTCTCCCACAGAACTGTGCATAGAGATCTAGAACCTCAGCGAGTTAGGATGATCCAAAACTCGCCTCAGTATCAGAAATCCCCTTACCTAGCTAGCTACAGTGTCTCATGGATCATTATGAAATGATCCATGTCTTAGACAAACCAGAACATGATCTTTAGAATACCTCAGGAATCGTGGAACACATGAACACTCTTTCGTTATATAATCATTTCAAACCAAAACTGAGAGTCAAAGAACACACGTGCAAGTTTGAAATATTTATTATTCAATGCAAGGTTCTCAAACGCAGTATCTTGTAAAATACCAAAATGCAGATTATAAAAATCAGAGTTAGCAGCATAGTCACTAATTAATAGTAAGCAAAAGGTGATAGCATGTTACAATGCAAAATCTATAGAAATCTATATCACCTATATTTCGCGCACCCTATTTAGCATATTATTTTATATCTAAGAAGGTCTCATTCGGGCTTTAGCAGGGCGGACCCATACCTCTAAATGTCAGTAGGAGTAGATCACATCAACAGCTACCAGCTCTCTTCATGCGCAGCACCAAGTGTCTACGTTCATTCCCTGTAACTCTATCTTAAACCCGCGTAGAGCCCAAAATGTTGGCATCAACATTATTTGTGTTATGTCTAATGTGGTGCGAGGATCAGGCCTCCCAGCAACCTTGTGTTAGGTTATTCTTAGAGTGTGCAGCTCTCAGTGTGCAGACAGTTGTACCAAGTGTACCAAGCAAAGCTGATAGCATAGTAATAACATATTATTCTCAAATAAATCACATCACCGCTTCTAGGGTGAAAGCGACAACAACAAGTAGGTGTCGTGTGCAAAACTGAAGCCGAAGGAAAAATGGCTGTTTAAACATGTAATACACTCATGCTAACTTAATGCAATATATGTAACGAAGTATCCATATGACAACATGCTGGTAACAGAATTAGCTTTACCTGCCTCAGTCTGAATATTGCTGTGTTTAAAATGTTGACTCTGAATAATGATGGTGTGATAAAGTCCTGCTGTGTGACGAATTTCATGCTAAACACCTGTATAATTGTCCATGACCTGAACAGTATATTATGAGTTAAGTTAACACGCTCAGCTGAAACTGCAAAAACTCATAAAAAATAAATCACTCACAGAAAGAAATATTTATTTTAATTTCACTACAATCTTTGACCACGTTGAGATTTGCCTTTCATTTTGGAAAGGCAATCATGAACTTCAGGTCCATTACTTTAATGGCACCTGAAATCTAATATTTTGCCTATTCTCTAGTTTGGTGCTGTGCTGAAAAAGTGTATATTTAAAATTGAATGATTAGTGTGCTCCAGAGTACATTCTTCGCACAGTGCTTCTTTCAATATGGAAATGGGAGGTTTTGTGTTCAATATAGTTACATTTATTGCACAGTAACACGGCTAATGCTGTGTGTGAGTCTAATAGAATTAATTGCCATTGTAATGAAAGTTGATAATACCCATTTGTTCAATTAAAACGTTGCTATTTTCTTCCTAATAAAGCTCTGCTCTTCGTTGCCATTAACTACTGAAAATATTAGCTAGATACAATGATTTTAATGGATATTCTTATTTGGTGTGTGCTAAACATATTTGCAACTAGTCTTCTGAATAGTGTTTGAAAATGTTGACACTATCTCCCTTGCAGTATTTAGGGTCAGAGGATAACTTTACGAAAAGATATTTCATTCCCATAATACTAGGCAAGTATGAAAGTTAAAAATACGAAACTCGTTATTATTTTAAAAAAATTATGTAAGAGGTCATGTTTAAATATAGGCTCATATTATTAAACAGGGTGGAACTAAAAATTATGTGTTTCATTAACAGCTTTCAGTAAGGCAAGTAGTAATAATCATATATCGTTTTCAGCATGAGCATGTTATACGAAATATTTAAATGTGCACTTACCTGGCACCAATTAAAGAACATATTAGTGATACTAAATATTTGAAAAACATTGGACTATTACCAAAAAGAACTAGTTTAGATACTGTGATCAAGATTCGAAACCACACTATGAATAAAAGGTTTTTATCTGTTTGATAATTAATGTTGGGTGGCTTTAGCAATTTAGATCAAATTTTAACATAAACCCTTCATCTACAATTAAATTCTCCCCACAAAATCAGTGCCAAATTTGTTTGTAATGTTTTTTGCCTAAAACAAAAATCATGATAAATTGTCAAAGGACTGCCTTCTCTGAGTGGTGGGGTGTCGTGGGGGAGTCGATAGATGACAGGATAGGTAAAATGAAATAAATAAATAAAACGACTAACCTCGGCGATGCAGCGAGTGCAAGGTACGTGGTTTTATTTATTTATTTCATTTTACCTATCCTGTCGACTACCCCCCACCCGCCCCACCCTCACCCCGCCTCACCACTCTTACCTATGCCGGCCACGCCTGATCCTGTCAGACAAGTAACAATGCTTAAAAGAAGCAAAGAGGTACACAGGTCGTGATATTGTACAAGGTGTTTAAGTGCTGTCTGTAGCATTTTGCATTTAGATTACATGTAGCTACTCACTTGTGTCGCAGTGGGTCTGTTTAGTTCTGCAAGCTTAATCCCATATTTTGAGACTATTGGGTCACTCTTGTGATGTCTTTCTGCGCAAATGCATCGAATTGATAATGCTTACTCCTCACTGGCATATCACTGGTGCGATGGTCCCTAAGGAAAGCCAGGAAAAATTGATTATTTCTCATGTTAGGTCATAAAAAACTGGGGTGAGAAGGCCCCTGAGGCCCTCGTGCTGATGGTCCTGCTGCACTATTGCTGGCTATGTCCTTGTTACCAATACCTCAAAAGTAAAGTTGCGAAGAGGAAGACATGTAACTGATTTGATTACATTTCAGAAATACCCTTTATTCCTATGCTAGTTTTCATTAAGGTCTTATTGTAGTTCGCATTCTTCTATAGAGTATTCTGCCTTCAAACTCCCTATTTGTTGCACCTATGATCAATTAAATTAGAACAGCACAGAGGAGGAATCAATGAGTCCATCAGACATGGGAAGAAACAGCATCTTGGTGGGAGCTCTGAAGAAACACAGCGATCGTGGCTTCGGGACGCCACCCCTGTTAAGCTGCCTTTTCTCACTTTCTTAAATCCCTCTTGGAAAGGGGCGACCACTCGGTCCCCCCGAACGTATGGCAGAGTGCCTCGATCCCCCCGGGAAGACATTTTTGGGCGGGAGGCGCGTCTCGGCTGGTATGCCCGAAGCGGCGTAGCCGGGGCGCGCTTTTTCCCGCCCTTGAGTGGGCTGGCCTAGACACGGACGCCGCCGGCCACGCCCTCGGGGCAGGCAGGGGCGGGTTTACGCCCGCCCTGAAGATGGATAAAAAGAGACGCAAGACCAGAAGACATCCTCTTGTTCCTGTGCTCTGAAGCTGCACCTCCCCGCTGCACGTGAGCTCGAGACGGAACGAAGAGCCAATTTTGAGCGTTTTAATCGTTCTTGTTTGTTTTTCAGTTACTTTGTTGGAGAATGCCGAAGAAGGTTGGAAAGCCCATGAATACCGACCAGATGCTGCGTGTTCTCATGAAGGAGATGTCCGAGCTAAGGAAGCGGGTGGACAAGAATGAGGAAAGGGGTCCAAAACGTCCTTTGGCGGGAGCAGCCCCGGGAGGGAAAAACAAGAGGCCCAGGAGGGGGGCAGCGGAAGAAGAGATCCCCGGTCCCAGTGCTCCGCTCGAGGCTCCAACTCCCGTGCCGGAGGAGGGGAATCCGATCACCCCCGTGTCCGAGGATGATATGCCGCCCGAGTTGGCAGCACAATTGGCAGCGTGGTTGGGAAAAGGTAACGAGGGCGCCACGGCTGTCGAAGCGCAGGAGCTGATTAAGCAATTGCGTGAGAAACGGGAAGCAGCCAAGGTGCCCGTGCCGGCTGCAGTGGGGGACAAGACACCAGGGACGGTTGCGACCACAGAGGCAGCGTCAGGTGCAGGTAAGCGGCCATTGCCGATCGCGAGGGATGAGTCAACACCCTCTCGGAGAGAAAAGTTGGGGCAACATGTTCCTTTAGCAATTAAGGAAAAGATTTGGGCGGGGGAGTATGTGAACATTTTTTCGTTACTTGTTGATCATTATGAGGTGGAGCATGTAAAGAGTCAGAAGGACCTAATGCATCCGAGTGTTTGGCGCGCAAAAATGGCCGCCTTTAAAGTGAATGAGAATATCGCCAATTGGGGCAATGCCTGGGGAATCTTTACATCAATCCTGGGGGAACGTAGGCCTGAGTTGCTTTCCGAGTTCCCAATCTACCAATCACGAATCATGGGATACTCGACATCGCACCAGGGGAATCATTGGTTTTGTTACGATAATATGTTCAGAAAGGAAAAGGAGCATAATAAAAGTTTAACCTGGGATTGTTATGATGCCTTGACCTGGGATAAAATGAAGGAGTCAGGGATGTTAAAAATGCCGTTGGTGGGAAGTAATGTGGGTGAATCCTCCCGACAATATGCGGGGACGCCCTTTCGATCAGGTTCGGGGGCCGATGATCACTCGAAACCTACCGGCAATACCGGAAGAAAGGGTTTCTGTTTTAATTACAACAGAGGAAAATGTACGAGACCGCAGGGATCGTGTAAATTCAAACATGAATGTAGTGGTTGTGGGTCGTCCCATCCTGAGGCCTCGTGCAGAGCCAGAACGGGTGATAACGGGGGGAGAGGAGGTGCCAAACAGGTCTAATATAGTCCGAGGGGCACCTTTACCCACTCCCATTGATACCCTGGCAATGATCCCTTGGCTCAGTGATTACCCGGATCGTACTTCTGCTGGGGTGCTGCGAAACGGTTTTTCGTATGGTTTCCGCATCCCGGTAGGGGACTTTCAGGGTGTGGATAAGTGTAAAAACCAACTTTCCGTCCTGCAGCATACAACCGTAGTACAGGATAAGATCCGAAAAGAGGTGACTCGAGGTCGGGTCGCTGGCCCGTTTACTGTACCCCCAGTCCAGAATTTTGTTTGTTCTCCCTTAGGGGTAGTCCCCAAGAAAGACCCTGGAGAGTTCCGACTAATTCATAACTTATCAGCTCCACGAGGTCTTTCCGTAAATGAGGCAATCGATCCAGAAGTGTGTTCGGTGCGGTACGCATCCTTCGATGAGGCCGTAGCCATTTTGAATCGCCTGGGGCCCGGGGCGCTGATGGCGAAGTCAGATATCGAGTCAGCGTTCCGATTGCTCCCGGTACACCCAGACGACCAGCGTCTCCTAGGTTTCATGTTTCAGGGTTGTTATTACATGGATAGGTGTATGCCAATGGGGTGTTCTATATCCTGTGCTTATTTCGAGAAATTCAGTTGTTTTCTACAATGGGTCTTCACAAAGCATACGGGTTTCCAAGATGTAATGCACTACCTTGATGATTTTTTATTTCTTGGGGCAGCCGGGGGTCTTGAATGTGGCCGGGCCTTGGCCGAATTTTGTGTGTTGATGAAACAGTTAGGCGTGCCATTGGCGCCGGGTAAAACAGTGGGTCCTACGACTTGCCTCGAGTTTCTGGGGATCGAGTTGGACTCCATTGAGGGGTGTTTCCGTTTGCCAGCCGAGAAAGTGTTGAAGTTCAGGGCTGCGCTGCAACTGTGTATAAATGCATCAAAAGTTATGCTGCAACAATTACAGCAGGTGGTGGGACAGTTGAATTTTGCCCTGAGGGTAATACCAATGGCCCGCCCCTTTTCCCGTTCAATTGCCCAGGCGATGGTCGGCCTTAAAGAAAGCCATCATCGCACGAGACTATCGGCCGAGATCCGCCAGGACATGCGTATTTGGTTAGCATTCTTGGCGGATTTCAATGGTAGAATCGTCTGGAATAAACCAGCCGTGTCTTCTGAGGAGCTGGGGCTATGGACAGATTCGGCGGGAAGCATAGGTTTTGGCGCCATCTTCGGCACAAAATGGTCGGCACAAAGATGGCCGACTTGGTGGCATGAGAAGGGTCTGACGAGTAATATTGCTTTCCTCGAACTGTTTCCCATCTTGGTGGCCTTGAGAACATGGCCCGATGGGTTCAAAAATCACTCGGTCATATTTTGGTCGGACAATATGACTGTGGTCGAGTGCATCAATAGTCAGGCAGCACGTTGTAAACTGATCTTAAGACTGCTTAAAGAAATTGTTTTACTATGTATGCAATTGAACGTGCTATTCAGAGCGAAACACGTGCCAGGGGTGATGAATCAGGCAGCTGACGCACTGTCTCGTTTTCAAATGCAGGCTTTTTCGGGTTTCCTTCCCTCAGCGGACCCGGAGCCGGCACCCT
Source organism: Lissotriton vulgaris (assembly GCF_964263255.1). Taxonomy (NCBI): domain Eukaryota; kingdom Metazoa; phylum Chordata; class Amphibia; order Caudata; family Salamandridae; genus Lissotriton; species Lissotriton vulgaris. The sequence continues at coordinate 693,421,170 of NC_141687.1, read as the reverse complement.
TTACCGAAGCTCTCTGGTCTCTCGGTGCCCCGAACTTCGTCACCTCGTGGGAGAGAGTCTAGCACCAAGGACGAGGAAGGCATATGAAGGGGCGTTTCGGGTCTATTTAGCCTTTTTGGGGAGTGATAGAGAGCGACTTTGGGGTCATGAGGAATGGGTGGTGAATTTCCTGATGTCCTTACGTAGGGCTGGGAAATCGGTGGCTACGGCCCAGAGGCATCGTGCTGCCATTTCCTTTGTTGCCAGAGCACACGCTATCCAGGACCCAACAGCGTCTTTCGTTGTACAGAAAGCGCTGCGTGGGTGGCAACGCCTTGAGGGTCGCAGAGTAGATGAAAGGTTTGGATAGATTGTCCCAGTTGTTGGCTACACTTCCTGCCACATGTTCCTCTCAGTTTGAGGCAGTGCTGTTCCGAGCCGCGTTTACGCTAGCATTTCACAGAGCAATGCGGGTAAGCGAATTAGTTGCAAGGAACAAACTGGATGTGGCGGGGGGTTTGTGCCGGGAACACGTTCAGATCAGGGGAGAAACAATGACTGTCTCCTTTGTAAGGTCTAAGACTGACCAAGATGGGATGGGTGACTGCGTCATCATACGCAGGATTCCTGGGTCCTCCATATGTCCGGTAAAGTGTTTAGAGGATTACCTAGCACGAAGGGTGGCATCATGGGGGGGGACTTTGTTAAGACACGCGGACGCCACCCCACTGACGAAATTTCAGTTTCAGCGGGTGCTTGCGATGTCAGTTGCCGCTGCGGGCTTGAACCCGGGCGAATTTGGGACCCATTCCTTTCGGATAGGGGCTGCTACGGAAGCTACAGCCAGGGGTCTTAATGTTGAGCAAGTGAAACAAATGGGGCGTTGGTCCTCCAATTGTTATAAAAGATATGTGCGTTTGCACATGTTGTGAAGCTGTAATTATGTACTCTGTACTCACGCTTCTTGTTTTTTGTTTGGTTTCAGTTACGCAAGCCTATGAGGCGGGGCGGACTATGCAGTCGACCTTACACCGGGCCAGCGGTCAGACATCACCGGCTGTGAAAAAGGAGGTGTGGGTCGTGGGCCACTCATACGTGAGGCGTGCCGCAGACGTATTCAAAGCAGGTGACATGATTCACGTAGCTGGGGAATACGGGTACAGGATGTCCTTCTACGGAAGGGGCGGTCTCTGTATTGACCAGTTTCAAACATTTTTTGAGGGTTTGTTAGGGCGGACAAGGTCACCGCCGTCTATAGTTATAGTGCATGTTGGGGGCAATGATTTGGTCACCATCGGTAGACGACTACTCCTGGAGGCAATGCTTTCCACTGTAAGTTGGTTGGCGAGGAGAGTTCCGGGGTGCACGATTGCATGGTCCCATTTGATTCCACGAAAGGTGTGGCGGGGGGCTATCTCTATACCTGCTTTGAATCACTCTGTTAGAAAGCTTAACAATAAAGTGAGTAGGTTGTTCCGTTCCAGGACATTGCATTCTATTTCTCATAGCTGTATTAATGATGACAGGATGTATTTGGGGGATGGTGTGCATTTGTCTTGGGTGGGGAATGAGTTGTTCTTAGGAGACCTCTTAGCATGGTTGAAATCTTTGAAACATGACCTTTAGGTAGGAGTTTTGTGGGGGGTCCGGATAGCCGGTCAACTATCCGGCCTGTGGCGGTAAGGTCATGATCGGTGAGCACTAATTGGAAGATCCCTATGAGTGGGCGTCACCCAACACGGATGGGAGCGCTCGGGGGAGGTGGCCTTTGGCCCCTCAACGGGGAGGCGGTCCCTTCTAAGGATGGGTCGCCGGAAGAAGAGGAAAGGCGGTCAAGGCCCCTTCCTGTGTAGGAGGGGTTACAGCCCCCTCCTGGGGAATTTCCCGGGGCCAGTGACATCTGCGACGGCAGATGCGGTAAGTTGTGTGGGGTTGGGGGGAGGTCTACGATACCTTCTAGATACCTCACACGAGTCTTCGAACGACCTTTAACTGGCATCGAGTTGATAAGTGCCCCCGTCAAGACAAGGGAAATTGTAGTAGTTGCACGTGAGTACGCCTCAGTGCTGTCGCCCCTCCCAAATGGGGGGGGTATGTCTGGTTAGGGATCTTGACACCGGTTACGACCTTGCCGTTGGCCCTTAAACGTTAGGATGTACAATTTCAATATTTCAAGTAAATGTTTTGTAGGATGTTAGATCGGCTAGGAGAACCTCTGTATTAGAGAATCTGTTAAGGTTAGCCAAACATCGCAGTGTGGTATGAAATTGTACATTAATGTTTAAATGTTTTTAATTTTTTGTTTTTAATAAATACGGCCGGGAGGGTCACTCCCTCCCACTTCCAAAAACTTCAAGAACTGTTTCCGGTTTCCCTCATTTGGGGATTGTGTTGAGAGGGGGTGGCGGGTATCTCAGCCATATGGAAAGGGGCGACCACTCGGTCCCCCCGAACGTATGGCAGAGTGCCTCGATCCCCCCGGGAAGACATTTTTGGGCGGGAGGCGCGTCTCGGCTGGTATGCCCGAAGCGGCGTAGCCGGGGCGCGCTTTTTCCCGCCCTTGAGTGGGCTGGCCTAGACACGGACGCCGCCGGCCACGCCCTCGGGGCAGGCAGGGGCGGGTTTACGCCTGCCCTGAAGATGGATAAAAAGAGACGCAAGACCAGAAGACATCCTCTTGTTCCTGTGCTCTGAAGCTGCACCTCCCCGCTGCACGTGAGCTCGAGACGGAACGAAGAGCCAATTTTGACCCACCCACCAGCCCCTGAGGACAGCTAGTTGTTTTAATAAAGTTGATCAGTTATTTTATTTCGTTTTCAGGTTGTTTGGTGTTATGTTGATATTTAATGTGTAATAAAGATTGGTACAATGTTACAAGTTGGTGATTAAAGAATGTCGGATTTAAGGTCCATTTAGACACAGGTTTTTCGGTCATAGTGGCCAATGTAGTTTCGTTTAGTTAGCACTTGTCGTATTTATTTCGGTCAGGCGGTAGGCGGTAAGGTCATGATCGGTGAGCACTAATTGGAAGATCCCTATGAGTGGGCGTCACCCAACACGGATGGGAGCGCTCGGGGGAGGTGGCCTTTGGCCCCTCAACGGGGAGGCGGTCCCTTCTAAGGATGGGTCGCCGGAAGAAGAGGAAAGGCGGTCAAGGCCCCTTCCTGTGTAGGAGGGGTTACAGCCCCCTCCTGGGGAATTTCCCGGGGCCAGTGACATCTGCGACGGCAGATGCGGTAAGTTGTGTGGGGTTGGGGGGAGGTCTACGATACCTTCTAGATACCTCACACGAGTCTTCGAACGACCTTTAACTGGCGTCGAGTTGATAAGTGCCCCCGTCAAGACAAGGGAAATTGTAGTAGTTGCACGTGAGTACGCCTCAGTGCTGTCGCCCCTCCCAAGTGGGGGGGGTATGTCTGGTTAGGGATCTTGACACCGGTTACGACCTTGCCGTTGGCCCTTAAACGTTAGGATGTACAATTTCAATATTTCAAGTAAATGTTTTGTAGGATGTTAGATCGGCTAGGAGAACCTCTGTATTAGAGAATCTGTTAAGGTTAGCCAAACATCGCAGTGTGGTATGAAATTGTACATTAATGTTTAAATGTTTTTAATTTTTTGTTTTTAATAAATACGGCCGGGAGGGTCACTCCCTCCCACTTCCAAAAACTTCAAGAACTGTTTCCGGTTTCCCTCATTTGGGGATTGTGTTGAGAGGGGGTGGCGGGTATCTCAGCCATACGAACTTCCTCTGTACCTGTAGGTGCTAATATCCAATTGGCCATCCTCAGTTTGTATTCATTTTTTTACTCAGCAATCCTCAAGCTTCAGTTTTCTCTCCAGACCACTCAATAGTTAACATCCTTCTCTGTTCCCTTCTTCCATCCTCAAACCTATTAACTTGAACCAATTTATAAGGTACATACATTTAATGTTTTATATTTCCACTGAGTTTATTACTGCCCTCAGGCCTGACGTTCAGCCTTCACATTTTGCTTTTTGGAATTGCACTTCCTTATTCTCTTGTTTGTTTCTCACCCCACTCTGTTTTTATGGAATGGTATACTTTCACAACATTTTAACTTTTATGTTGTTGGCTGGCATGTCTCCATTATCTGGCTGTCTTTATTATTACTCATGCTTCCAACTTTAGGTGCCTCTGTTTTCACCTGCACTAGTTGGCAGATGTTTCTTTATCCACTTAAAACTCCTGCTTTGCTCCATAAATCTGTATTTGTTTTTTTTCATACTATATTTAAAAACAACAATCTGTATTTGACATAATCAATCAATCAATCAATGATTACTTTATTCAATACTTTTCAGTAACATAAAAGTGTACTACAAAATAGATTAAATACCTTAACATTTTAAGATGACTCTTCATATAAACAGTACAATTTTTAACATTCAAGAAAATGAAACTGAACTCAATCCCCTAACAATCTCTCATGTCTCCGTTCACACACTGGCTCATGTGTGCTTTGTTCTTTTGCAGGCAACCTGGCATTCTCTGTTAATGTATTCTCTTTCACCAATTTAGGTATTTTTCAAACCCTTTCGTCTCCAGTTGTTTTCTCCTTAATTTGTTTCTCTTTTGTAGCTCTCTTTAGGCTTTGCTGTTTTTAAGTTATCTCTCAAACTCAGGCCTTCATCCCCTCAATCATTTTTCAGAAGCCTCTCCATTCCCCACACTCTATTCTTCGTGTTCTTACTCTTGTGTTTAACTCTACTCGCATGCTTGCACCTCCCATTGCATAATATTTTATTGGTACTTAAAAATCTACCTTCTCATTATAGTCTCCAAAAAAAGACGAAATTGTGGGCTCTTGTCTAGATTATACAATGTCTTTCTAATGTAATATTCGCCCCCCCTCCCGTTCTTTCTCATTTCCGTGTAAATGTAACACATACCTCTTGATTTCGAGAACCTATTAGCCACCCTTTACCACAACTGTATTTTCCTCCCCTTCATTTCCTTTGATTTTCCCTTAGGCTTTCATCTTAGTTCATATGTAAATGAATGGCATGTTTTGTGAATTGTTCAAAGCACCTTTAATTAAAACAGCAAATAAATCAAATAACATAATCTCCAGTTCTTTGTTAGGGCTTCTTCAACAAGCATCCTCTGAAGAACATGAGATGGCACAGTGCTTAGCGAAGGGAAGACGCAAAGCATAGCCACCAAATGTTACTGACAGGCATTCTCCTGCAAAACAATCTCTTTTAAGCACTCTTGGCAGGGTTCTCTTGCTATATTTAGTTGCTCGGCTACAACAGATTTATGCCGTTGATGGAAATCCCGAATATCGTGTAATAAATGCTGCTCCAAGGATAAGCAGCTTTGAACAAGGCTGTGTTTAGCAAACAAAGTGATTTAAATAGTGTATTAGACTGAAACACCTGCTGTAGTTTGCTGCGTGTGGTTGAAGCTAGCATAGTTAGATGTACAGCACAGGGCTTGCAGGTAGCAACTGTGTGAATCCACCCCGAATTTAAAGGTGAACCTTTCTCTCACCCTTATTAGAGCCAGGAAGTGCCAACCCAACCTGAACCCTATCCGTTATTCGTCCTAGTACACAACTGGCCCATTATTTTTCGTTCGATACTTGTTTGAAACAAATAAAACAAAAATATTAGCTAAAATGTTAGTTTGAAATTGAGCGTGCCAAAGTTTAATTCTGATCACGCACGTGTGCATGCACATATGCACATACGCAGAGTACTGACTTTATATTATGAGTATTGCCCTATTCAGCCGAGTGTGCAGCACAGTGCATCCAGTTTTGCAGCATACAGTCAATAAGGATTTTCCGGCTTTCTTTCTCTTCTTCTTCCGATCTTTCTTTCTTTCTTTGCTACTAAGAGACAGGAGGGCATGCTGCAGAATAAATACCAAAAAGAATGGAAAGACAACAACCGAGCGCTACAGGCAATATGAGACAAATTGAAGCCTGCACCGGCAGTGCAGGCTTCATATCCTGTCAGGGGACTATGAAAAAAGAGGTGAAATGTCTCCAAGTTTTTACCAAGTGTATAAGTTCATTAATACTGCACAATACAATTCTTCACATGGATTATTTATTTATTAGGATATACCTCTCTGATATAGCAGATTCTTTGCTGCAGCCTTATTTGCATGACGTGTTAGTGACATCTATGGTGTGTGCAAGTACACAAGCTCTCCTTCTTGCATCTATGGGCTTCTGGTTTTGCACAGCCATGCACCTTCCAATGGCCCTTTTCTTTTAATTCTCTGAGGGTTCCAAGAGGAGATACTTAGGGCATCATTTACAACCACACCGCAGGCACATGAACTGCCACATTTAGGGTTGTCTTCCATTGTGGTGAACATTTTTCTCCAGGAATGGGTCCCACACATATAGCATAAATCATGCTGAGGAAAGTGCTGCTGTGGCAGTCTTTCTGCAGGGCATGGCACATTATGGAACTTTAGTCACTTTACATGTCTTGAAAATAGACCTCCTGCCCCCAAAGGAGGATTGATCTCCTGCAACGACATAACTAATAAACTTTGGGTGATGCGAGCTTTTTCCGTGCGCAATTGAATGGCCTCAGATGTCCTACATTGAAAGCATGGCATTTAGGCAGAAGAGAGGGATTGCCAGTGGAGTAGATGTCGAGGGCTGGCACCAGTTCCATCAGTACCAGCTCCATGAGAGAGTATTTGTAATGGTTTAGATGGTGGCAACTCCACCTTTCAGAAAGCCAGCATTCCACGTAGCCCTGTAGAATAAATATGTAAAGGGAGCATCAAGTGCGCTGATGAGACATCCACTGTGTTATTTTGCTAATGACCCTATTGCCCACCTCTGTATGAGGTCCTTAGCTTCCAAACCTCTTTTTAAGAAGCGCCCATAGACAAATGCATTCTCAAGCAAATTGCATAGTCTAGAAATCAATGCTAAAGTGTTGCCAGCATGAAAGTCTGCAGGGTTCGATCACACGCTACGTTTATTTCACTTATCATTCCTGTATACTAATTTAGAAAAATCAATGCCTTGAACCTTTTCCTATTCTGGATTATTTTGTTTTAATCCCACAATGCTAATATTAGTTAGCTGCAGGCTATGAATCATATCACTCCTTCACACCATTATTACGGCTAAAACACTTCCACAAGCTCACTGATCTTTCTAACATCTAACATTTACCTTCAGAAAACTGAATGTAGTTTTTCAAGTAGTAAATCTTTTATGTAATAGAGTTTATATAACATGCTTATTAGCAGGCCTTCAACATCTGCTTTCAATATATTTAATAGTTGATGCTTTTTGGATTTGTTTAATGATCAGATGCCCCCTCCTTCGATACCGAAGTGATTAATGTGCTTTGCTAAAATAAACTGTCATTAAATGGAAGACAGTGTTATAAGCTGGGTAAGGAGAAGTGGGCAAGCATACCATTACCCCCAGGTCCCTCCTGTCCTCGTCCCCTTCATTAATAACAAGTGAGATCTACTATCTCTCAGACAGAAAAAAGAAAGCAGGAATGCTGGTACGCCCCTCCCTCTCCCTATAGGGAGTACATAAGGGTACAGTACCCAGCATGCCCCCTGTTCTTTTTTCTGTCTGTCGACAGTTTTCTGTTTGTAAGCCCAGGAGCGGTTGGGCTCCTGGGGTCTCACCTGGGGCTTGGCCTCGGGTGGGGGCTGGTTCTTCCGGGCTGACTTCTCCTGCCGGGCTTGAGGAGTCTCCTGTGACGCTGTCTGCCGCCTCTGTCCCTGCTCGTGGGAGTCTGGGTCTGTTCCGGCGGGGTGAGGCTCTGGAGGCATGGAAGCAGTGTCGGGCCGCGTCTCTGTGCCGCCGGGCTGTGCAAGACGCGGCCATTCTCGTCTGAGGCTCCGGGAGGTGCGGCGGCTCCGTGGTGGCTGGGGCGCTTCCTTCCGGCCATTGCCTGACTTCCTGGTTTTGGAAGCGGAAGTCAGGCGTTTGAAGTTCCCGGCTGCGGGCGGTGTGAGGCTTGTTTGCCGGTTCCTGCAGTAAGTACCGCATAGCGGTTTTGGGGCATTTAAATTGACTGGATGTTCTTTGTTCCCTGCATTTCGTCCTTGTTCTTGGGGATAACGGTCGCTGTGCTGATTTGTGCTGCTGCAGGCGTTTGGTTGCTGTTTCTCCTGCTGCTGCCTGGGCTCCTCATTTTTCTTGCTGGTTTTCCTGCCTGCTGGTCTGTCCTGCTTGCTGGGGCTTTCTCAGATGGGGAAACATTCCCGAAAGCGCAAGCATGTCGAGGAGTCCTCCACCTCCTCATCTTCCTCCTCCTCCCCTTCTCCTGTTCCCCGGCGCTCCAGGCGTCGTTCGAAGGGTGATGCGAAGTTGAAGGCTCTCATCCAGGAGTCCTTGCTGGAGATGGGTGGTTCCAGGCCTGGGGGTTCTAAGGATAAGTCCAGGTCGCGGGCTAGAGGTGTGCCCCCTCCTTCTTCCTCCTCTTCTTCGTCCTCTGGCTCTGAGGATGGTGGTTTGGACGCTGATCTGGTAAAGGGCAAGTATGTTGACAAGGACATGTTGCCGGATTTGCTGAGCCATGTCAAGGAAAATATGGGATTTCCGGCGGATAGTGTGCCTGGTTCGTCGGGAGGTTCTCTCCTTCGCCAGTTCCAGTATTCTGCTCCAACGGTTATGCCGGTGCATCCTAGTGTGCGGGAGGTTTTGGATCGGGAGTGGAAGGATCCCGATCGCATTCTGATGCCCCGCTTCATGGCGAAGCTGTATCCTCTTCAGGATATGGCGAAGGACTTGCCGGACTCGGTCCCTGTGGATTCTGTGGTGGCCAGTCTGGTTGGTCGCACTTCCTTGGCCGAAGATGCTGTGGTGCGTGACCCTGTGGATAAGAGGGTTGACGCCTCTCTTCGTAAAGTTTATTCTGGCTCCCATTTGGCCCTGAGGGCGGGTATTTATGGGACCTATGTGGCACGGTCTCTTCTGTCTGACTTGCAGAATTTGTTTGATTCTATGGATAATACCACTGACTGCGCTGATATTCTGGCACACATCGAGCGTCAGGTTGAGTTTTTGTCTGACATTTCCTTTGACGTGGTTCGGGCCTCCGCTCTGTCTGGGGGTGCTTGTATAGCGGCTCGTCGGAATGTGGTCCTCAAGGATTGGAAGACCGATTCTGCCCAGAAGACTGCTGCCCTGCGTCTGCCGTTTCAGGGTTCCATGTTGTTTGGAGCTGAGTTGGAGGGGAAGCTTCATCGTCTTTTTAAGGAGAAGAAACATTCCTCTTCTTTCAAGATGCCCGCGGCTGCTCCTGCCTTTTCTAAGCCGAAGCCTTTTTTTAGACCCTCTTCTCGCAGGCAGTTTTCCAGAGCTCGTGGCCGTTTTCGGCCTGGTCGGGGACGGGACATGAAGGCGAAGTCCCCTCCTGCGAAGCCTCGTTCCTGACTATCTGGGGTCCGTGGTCGGACCATTGGTAGGTGGTCGACTTCGGTTGTTTCTTCCGGCCTGGATGTCCTCCTGTTCAGACTTGTGGGTCCTGGACGTGATCCGCCTGGGGTATCGTGTGGAGTTCTCCAGCCTGCCTCCGGACTCTGGGGTCCGTCCGACTCCTTGGCCATCCTGCCCGTCCAAACGGGCGGAACTTTCTCGGGGGATTCAGTCGCTGTTGGACAAAGGAGCGATTCAGGCGGTGCCTCCGGGGGAGTGGGGTCGGGGGTTTTACTCCATCATTTTCCTGGTGCCCAAGGTGACGGGAGGGTTTCGCCTTGTTCTGGATCTCAAGGCCCTGAACAAATTTGTGTTGCGGATCCCGTTCAAAATGGAGACTCTTCAGAGGGTGATTCCCCTGGTTCTGCAGGGTCATTACATGTGCTCTCTGGACCTCCAGGATGCCTATTATCACGTCCCTGTCCATCCTCTCTCCAGTCCCTTCCTGCGCTTTTGCCTTCGGGGGGTCCATTACCAGTTTGTGGTTCTCCCGTTTGGCCTGAGGTCGGCTCCCAGGGTGTTTACGAAGGTGGTTGCTCCCTTGGTAGCCTTCTTGCATCTCCAAGGGATGATGGTTTACCCGTATCTGGACGACTGGCTCCTGCATTCCCCCTCAGCGGAGCGGTTGTTGTCGGATCAGCGGGTGGTGTGTGCTGCTTTGAGGGACCATGGGTTCCTGTTGAATCTCCCCAAGTGCCGGCTCCCCCCTACTCAGGACTTGCAGTTCTTTGGGGCCCGTTTCCGCACAGATCTGAATCGGGTGTTCCTGCCGGTGGATCGAGCTGTGGCCCTGTGTTCTCTGGCTCATCGGTTTCTTGTGGGGAGGTCGTTTCAGGTCCGCCTGTGGTTGCGTCTTCTGGGCTTGATGGCCGCCACTGTGTTCACGGTTCCATGGGCGCGTTTCCATCTTCGTCCTCTGTGGTCCTACCTGCTGTCTCGGTGGGATCCATTGTCGGGGGATTTATCCCTTCTTGTTCCTGTGTCTCTCCGTATCCTTCCTGCCCTGCGTTGGTGGTCTCTGTCTTCCAGTCTGGACAAGGGCTTGCCTCTGCAGTCTCCTCCTCCGGTGGTGCTTACGACGGATGCCAGCGCTCTGGGTTGGGGTGCGACTTTGGGGTCGGACTGCCTTCAGGGTCGTTGGTCCCTTCTGGAGGGTCGTCAGTCTTCGAACTGGCGGGAGTTGTCGGCTGTGTGTCGAGCTGTCAGGGGGTTTCGACTTCTTCTGGTGGGCCGCCATGTGTTGGTTCGGTCGGACAATTCAGTGACGGTGTCCTACCTACATCACCAGGGCGGTATCCGTTCTCGGTCCCTGAACGCGGGGGTGTCCCCGTTGTTTTGCTGGGCGGAGTGCCATCTTCTGTCCCTGGTGGCTGTACATGTTCGGGGGGTGGACAATGGGGTGGCGGATGCCCTCAGTTGTTTTTTTCCTGCATCCCTGGAGTTGGCATTGACACCGGGGGCCTTTCGTCTGGTATGCGTGAGGTTTGGTCAGCCCTTTCTGGACCTCTTTGCTTCCCGGCTCAATGCGCAGCTTCCCCGCTTCTTCTCCCGGATTCCTCAGGAGGGTTCTTGGGGGGTGGATGCTCTGTCCCTTCCTTGGCCGTCTCGCCTGCTGTACGCCTTTCCTCCTCTGGTGCTGATACCTCGCTTTCTGTCCCGCCGGTTGCGGGAGGATCGAGAGGTGGTGGTGGTGGTGCCCTTCTGGCCCCGCAGGTCTTGGTTCCCCACGCTGATGCTGTTGGCTGTTCAGGGTCCATGGTTCCTCCCCTTCCTTCCGTCTCCCTTGCGGTCGTCTCCGATGTTGCCCCTCCGGCGGCTTCGGCTGTCGGTTTGGCGGTTGAGAGGCAAGGGTGGAGGCGTAGGGGTCTCCCGGAGCATTTAGCCTTGGCTATTCAGCAGTCTCGGAAGCCTTCTACCCTTCAATCCTATGGTCGGCATTGGGGCAACTTTGAGCGTTGGTGTCTTGGCATGGCTTTGTCTCCCTTGGTTTGTCCTTTGCCGGATGTTCTCCAGTTCCTTTGGGATGGGTTCGAGAAACGTTTGTCCGTTTCTACTTTGCGGGCTCAGTGGGCTGCTATCAGGGCTTTTCGGGCTCCTTGGGGGAACCTGCCAGATGTGGATGGTCTGGTTTCCCGGCTGTTGCGTAGTTTTTCTAACTCGCGCCCTGTGGTGCGTCCGTCTTTTCCTCTCTGGGATCTTCCCTTGGTTTTGAGGGTACTGGTTGATGCTCCCTTTGAACCTTTGGAAGTGGTGGATATCAAGTTTGTCACGCTGAAGGTTGTTTTTTTTGGTGGCTATCACTTCTGCTCGTCGCCTGGGGGAGCTGGGTGCCTTGATGGCTCGAGAACCCTTTCTGTCCTTTTCTGCTGACGGGGTGGTCCTTCGTTTGGATTCCTCTTTCGTCCCTAAGGTTTCCTCCCAATTTCATCGCTCACAGGAGCTGGTCCTCCCTGCTTTGCTTTCGGCTCCGGTGGACGGGGACGACCTCCCTTGGTCCTTGCTGGATGTTTGCCGGGCTTTGCGGGTTTCTTTGGATCGGACCCGGGATTTCCGGCTTTCTGACTCCCTGTTTGTTTCTTTTGGTGCTGTCTCCAGGGGTGGTCGGGCTTCTACTTCTTCCATTGGGCGTTGGTTGAAGCAGGTTATTGTTCTGGCCTATTCCCTTTCTGGTTCCCCTCCCCCGGCTGGGGTTCAGGGGCGTTCTACTAGGGGTATGGCTGCTTCCTGGGCAGAGGTTCGTGGGGTGTCCCTTTCGGAGATTTGTAGGGCCGCTACTTGGGCTTCTGCTAATACCTTTGTTAGGCATTGCCGTATCCAGAATGTTCTGGGGGATGACACTAACTTTGGTTTGGGGGTTCTTCGGGCTGTGTGTTCCTGATCCCCTTGTTTTTTTTTTTTTGTGCTGTGCTGTTGTTTGCAATAAATTGCTGGGTGTTGCTGTTCTGCTGTGTCCTGGTGGTTTTTTGTTTGATGATGGCCGGGTGCTGCTTGGGTATTCTCACTTGTTATTAATGAAGGGGACGAGGACAGGAGGGACCTGGGGGTAATGTCCTATTACTTACCGGTAATCTTCATTACTCCGGGTCCCGTTGTCCTCGTCCCCTTCATTACATCCCTCCCTCCCTCCCGGGCTTTCCGGCCCTCATCTTGGGCTTGGTGGTTCAGGGGGCATGCTGGGTACTGTACCCTTATGTACTCCCTATAGGGAGAGGGAGGGGCGTACCAGCATTCCTGCTTTCTTTTTTCTGTCTGAGAGATAGTAGATCTCACTTGTTATTAATGAAGGGGACGAGGACAACGGGACCCGGAGTAATGAAGATTACCGGTAAGTAATAGGACACTATTTCAGATTAAAAGAATAATTGGCAGATGCCTTCTGTAAGCGTCGGACCTGCCAATTTAATTAACTGGTTGAGGTTGCAGATTTCCCTTTCCCCGTGTGCCTTAGTGATGTATCCAGAATCCTACTCAAATGTGTGTTCTAATGCCAGCAATTTCTAAAATAAAAATAGTAAATTTCCCAAAGATAACACATGTATGCTATCTTTTGTTACAAAGTTTCTCAGGGATATTCATGTGTTGCTTTCATCAGGGTTTGTGCGAGGAACGCGTTGCACCCATGTAACAAAACTCGATATATTTCTATCAAATGTTCCTCTAGATGTACAATATATCTGGTAAATGTATAGAACTCCCTGTCCCGCCTTCTTGCAAGAAAAAACACTGTCTGTTATTTGGCAGAGCAAAGTTTAATTGTAACAAATGGCTACGGCGAGATTGTCACAATTGACAAAGTGGATTCAGATATATGACTCAATACCTTACTGGCTTGTCTTTCCCTTCCAACTAATTGCAACATGCCTGAGATTTGACACTGTTCAGTTGAGCCTGTACTGAAAGTCTACCTCATTCTCAGAGGATGATATATACTTGGATATCTCTAAAATACTGAATTGTAATTTCGTGTTGATTCTGATGCAAAACACGTGGTATAGTTTTTAAAGAATTATCCCGGGGAGTGGTTGTTCATATCAATCTTTAAAAGTACCAATATTAATTATTGTTGTTCTTCCAATAGAAAATGTATGTATGATCGTGTAGCGTCTTTGCTGATGTTCTACAAGTAGTAAGTTATTGTGATGAAATATGTGTGTCTTTAACCCCAAAGCATTTAGTATGAATTGAGTTTTACGAACTAGAAAAAGTTAGTATTTTGAGTCTGAAACATATATTTTATCTATATGAGTACAAAAGACAAACACTAGTTATTTAACAAAGGTCTGACCTTTTTAGCAACGTACATCCATGAATTGTAGGAAATATGTAAATAGTTAAATTGAAGGTCATAATCTAACAGTGGATACCACAGTTCACAGTTCAATTGGTGTCTAACGTCTGAGGGGTAGTATAACAAACATGGTGGTCACTGCTGACCTTATCGGGGGATTCTTTTCAGATATTGTGAACTTAACTGTACTTTAGTCCAGGTTTCATAAAAAGGTAGGTAATAAAAGGACATTGATCATCTTCATGCTACATTCATTTCACTTGCATGTTACCCTTTTCCATCTTCTTAGTCTTTATTGCTCATGTGCATTGCTTTTGCTCAATATGTTACGAATTGCTTGTCCAGCACATATTAAGTCTGCCTGTAACTATCCTATTGAAGGACCAGACGGCGAAGGATAAAGCACTCCAGCACATGGCAGCAATGTCGTCAGCTCAGATAGTGTCTGCCACTGCCATCCATAGCAAGCTGGGCTTAGCAGGCATCCCACGGCCAACATTTCCTGCAGGACCAGGGGTAAGCCACCTCAACAGTGTGTAACATGCATCTCCCTTTAGCACATAACTGATTGAAATTCTTGTATTTGACTTGCACTGTTGCTTAGATCCATGAGTACGTTTGCTCTACTTCTCTTCTTTCTTACCTTAATCAAAATGTAAACATAAAACCTTTTATATTAGTCAGAATCATCAAAATGATATCAATTATGTTAGGCTGTCTGTGTAGTCCATATTGGGAAACATTTTCATTTTGAATTTTGACTTATGATCACCAGTCTCATGCCATGCACTTTTCTTGGATTTATTGCAAACGCTCCATTGAATGACTGTCAGGTGTTAATGCTTTATTTGAACATTTAGTAAATATCCTTTTTAGTTAAATGTTCTACAACCATGAGCTCGATGCTGTATTGACCCATGCCTTTATTGAATAGTGTTATCACTGAATACTGTTTGAAATCAGAAGCACTTAGAAAACACCTATCACGATAATAATGTGCCTTGTCTGAGCGTGACACACCCCTTTACACTCTCCCCGCAACAAACACCGCTCTCGAGGCTTACGTAATCACTGGTGCTAACTCCTCCGGCTGTGACCCAGAACCAAAGGCATGCAACGTCGCTGCGCCGGCACTCGGGAGCCGTGCCCACCCACCACAAGGCTCGGAGCGCCACCGAACCACTGCTGGACCCAGGCAACATTCACCACGCCTGGGGAAGTCGTTCTCAGGGCCAGGAGGCATTAAATCCAATGTGAGGAAGAGGTGAGGAGCATAAGGGGCATTTTTAACTTAAAATTAGATCATACAGGGCCCCCCTAGAGTACATCAGCACACGGCCTGAGGGAGCATCAGCCGAGACCGCTAGCTGATGGCCGCCATGTTCCCCTCACTGCTCGCTACCACTGGTTTGAGGAGGGGCTGATAAGGGACTTTGTCACCTCCCAGCTTTACTATACGCCGGCGAAGATACCTAAATTTGCTCCTATATCCTCCCCTAAATGTCCAAGATGCGATC
This sequence comes from Lissotriton vulgaris, assembly GCF_964263255.1. NCBI lineage: Eukaryota > Metazoa > Chordata > Amphibia > Caudata > Salamandridae > Lissotriton > Lissotriton vulgaris. The sequence continues at coordinate 693,405,940 of NC_141687.1, read as the reverse complement.
TCCTTAAAGCCGATGATATTTATATTTTTTATGATTGTCCTGAGCTAAAAGTTTTTTGGAGGAGTGTGGAGCAAGTCCTATGGGGCATTTTTAAAGTCAGTCTTAAAGTTAATCTCACTTTAGTTATTTTTGGAGACAATGGTGAGGCTTATAACGTTTTACAGCCGTTACATAGTAGTTCATTGCTATATTTGGTTATCATCGCCCGAAGGGAAACTTGTAAGTACTGGAAAGATCCATAGCCCCCTCAGTTTGAGGATTGGCTAAAAGCTGCATTTGCTATGGCACGTTTGGATCACGGATGTATAAGCAAGCATGTTGTGAACATCTGGCAGGCTGTTATATCTTGGGGAAGAGAGACGAGACTTGTTGAACTCACCGTTGTCCTATAATTACACCAAGCTCCGAACAAAAGGGGCTGGCTTGGCCTAAAGCGAATGCAGTAGCCGTGGGCCGCAAAGTTCGAAAGGACGGCTTCCTTTTTAGGTCTCGGACCAGCGTCCCACGCAGTGGGCGGAGTCCGAGATTTTATGTTTTGGCAGTATGGGGGCTTGAACCTGCCCCTCTTCTCCATTGGCTGACCTCGTAAATGCTGGTCAGCCATTGGAGGAGAGGGGCGTCACTCGGTTCAAGCCCCGTCTTTTTGCGATTCGGGGGCGTGTTTTTTGCAGTTTTTAAGCCGTGACGTCATCCGTCACTCAACTGCTAAATACACGCCCCCGAATCGCGAAAATGGTGGCGCTTTTGTTCTGGCATTTCCCCCCGACCGCCGCCACAAGAAGTCGCTGAGTCCTCCGCCCCAGCTGAATTTTCTTTCTTTTCTTTCTTTTGGGGCAGGTAAGCCATCTTGTCTTTTGTCCGTAATTTATACTTGTGTTTGTTTCTCGTTTATTTCTGTCTCTCCATCTCTGTTGCTTTCTCTTCCCTTCTCTCCGCTTTCTCGCTCTTTCTTTCTATATCCCTCTCTCAGTGTAGCCTCAGCACTCCTTGTCTCGGTGGTGCATTCATACAGTGAGCGCTTCTGGCTGAGAGACTGCCGTACTCGCCTAGCAGTATCTAGGCAGGCACGAGCGCCCACTGCCCTGGAGTGGAAATCAACCTCTGCGGACCCCTCACACTGTCACAACCCGGCAACTCGGAAGCAAGAAGCGGCGGCACTGACTTTCACCCTCCTGACTGTGCCTCATTAAACTGAACCACCATTTGGTTGGGCGCGGAGAAGGCATCTTCGTCGTTTCCAGAGTTTTATCTTGTGATATTTTTCCTCGTCTCTCGTACCGTCCCAGTGAGTTAGATTTAAACTCTTCGACTAGCTGCAATGTAGCTGTGACTGAAACATGCACCGCCACCTCTCACCTCAAAGTGATCCGAGCAGGTACGCAGCCCAGACCCTGCTGCACCGTGTGACCCTGGGGCAGCCATCATCAGAGTTAGGCGTGCCGAGGGAAGGCTTCCGCTATTTGTAGCTCCTGGACTCGGGCATCAAACAGTGTGTATTCCTCTCCTTTGCTGCCTACGTTTCACCAGTAAGTGGCCATGTTTTGCTACCCATTGGTGGAGGGTCACTGGGCAATGCTCACTGCCTCTAAACCCCCCACTCTCACCTAGACTAGAATACAGGGAGCGTGGTGTATTTCATTTGGGGGGAGGTGATAATACGTTTTAGGGATTACTGCGTGTACCGGTGAAGTATATATCCTGCAAACATATGTGTGCGCTTCTTTGTGGGCACCGTCTCACAATTACTGACAGTCTGTGAGGCCTGTGGTTAGGCAAACAGTCATGTGTGTTAGAACCTAGAGAGATTTGCGTTTATCTGTTTGTTATTCCTACCCTCCTTCAAGCGCCTAGACTGGCTGAGCCCATCATATGGCTTCGAGTGTCGTGAGCCCCTGTTGTTTGCTTGTCTTCTAAGATCACTGGAAGTGCAGAGCGAGGGCAGGCTTGCTCGAGGACTGGTGATGTCAATGAGTGACGGAGATATAATATGGTCGGAGCAGGTCTGTTAATAAACGACAGCGGCCGTTAATGACCCTGCAATTATGAGCTCCTATTGGAGGCAAATTAACAAGAGGGGGGGCTGAGTAAGGGCAGGCTTGCTCGAGGACTGGTGACGTCAATGAGTGACGGAGATATAATATGGTCGGAGCAGGTCTGTTAATAACCGACAGCGGCCTTTAATGACCCTGCAATTATGAGCTCCTACTGGAGGCAAATTAACATGGGGGGGGGTGGAGTAACTTAAGTTTTTATGCCCCCAAAGCACACTAAAGAGAAAGGTCAACTAACCACTGTTAGTGCCCAAAGGCATAATGAAGTGACCATCAACACATTCACCAGGGAGGGTGATAGCGTTTATGCGTGGCATTCATTTCCACTCATTTGTGACTCACTAAGCCTAAAAACCTGAGCTGCACTCATATAGTCACCTGAATTATTTTGAATCAACGCCCTCCCTCTTAACCCCCCCCCCGCACACAAGAGACTGACCAACGCTTGCGACCAGGAGCTGCTTCCATGAGAGTTGTCACTGTGTTTGGAAGGCTCTTCAACGCTTTTTGCAGGGAGGGCGGTGACCCACTGACATCGTGTGTAGCCCCCAGGGGATTTCGGATGCATGCGAGGCGCAGGTGGTGTGGTGGGCTCGAGCTCCCCGTGCAGTGTGCGCCTGCATTCAAGAGGAGGGTGAGAAGAACGGGGAGGATGTCGCCTCAGGGCTAGAGCTACTGACTTTGGAGCTGGGGAACCAGGTCGTTCTAGCCTCCGTGTCAGCTCAACATGCTGTGATTCTGTGCGAATCACTTAATCTCCCCGTGCCTACCAAAAATTAATGTGTCCTTGTGTAACGTAACTGGTGCTCGCGTAAAGCGTTCCAATTCCTTAGGTCGAGTTCGTACTATATAAAATCTGCAAATATTAAAATAAAAATAAGGTCCCCAAAAAAATCCAGCTCAGCAGCACCGACACTTGATACATAGTATTAGAAAACCAGCACAGCTCTTATAAAGAATACGAGGGGCGAAGTGAACGCTGCGCTGGTTCAACAACCTAGAAACTCGTACTGATGGGGGGACTCTGCAGTCTTGTTCTCAAGCAGCACATGGGGAGCGGTGGCGCAGCTACAGATGTAGGAATCAAGAAATCTGGTTAGGATTCTGCCCACACTTAACCACTTAGACAGCGGGCCCCGCACACTGGGTATTGTCTCATCTGTGTTTACCTGCTGTGGTCGGGGTTTGCAGTTTCCGCCTCACCTCCCTGTATTAACCAGAAAGCCTGAAAACAACATCACACTGAGGAACTCCAAGACAGAACTCACCTCGAAACACCTGTCTCTGAAAGTCTGTTCAAAGTGACACCAACCAAGCTAAGCCTTTAATTGTAGCCTGAACAGCTAAAACCGGGCGTTCCTACCTCAGATCTGTTTCCCTTTAGCTTCTTCTACTCTTTAACATGAGGTGATCTAGTGGTTATGTTTTAGTTGAACTGATTGGCCCCACAACCATAGGAAAATGACGTGTAATAGGAATGGCCATGACTGGATACAGGTGTCATGATATGGGGTAATCTAGCAATACTTGAAATCACTTCTGTACTTTGCACACTTTGGGCTCATTGTCACTCATTGTCTATGCCGTGTATAAATCTTCTGTCTGCTCTCTCCAGCACCCCTCCCCCCCTCGTGTTTTAGTCTGCGAGCTCCCTGACTGTTCCTCATCCCCAGTAATGTGACATGTCATTCATGTAAGAACAGTAGTGAAATATAAATGGTGTTGACTCCATCATTAAAAGGATCATATAGTAAAGATATCAGATACATCGGAACGACATTAGGTGAGGCGAATAATTATTTCATGAAATTACCCCAGAATGGGCGAGCCATAGTGAAAGGTTGATGGTTTTTATGTCGGTAATTTACGGAGAAGAGGAAGAATTATGTGTATTGGTATTCCGGCGCTGAGTTTTGAAAGTGGATGAGTCAAGTTTAGTTTGGAAAGAAATGCCGTATTGACCAGATACAGTCAGACAATGTTGTTGAATCCCAGATGGGATTAGGTACTTAGTTGGCATAAGTGGTAATTGAGTGAGAACATATTAAAGTAACAGATCAATGATACATTGTGAGCAAGTGAGGAATATCGACAGTAAAATAAGTATATTAAATGAAAAAGGCATATTTACAATGTAATGGGTCGGGCGTCCGAATCAGCACGGTCCCGCTTTTAGTAAAGGTGATTGGCGATGTTGAAACATTGTGATCTAAGTCGAGGTTATGGGAGTGGTAGCGGAAAGACTAAAACAATGCCTATCTGGGTGATTGGTAATAGCGGTAGTGGCCTGAGTGTGTTTTTAATAAAATTAGGGGTGGGGGGGGTTGTGAAGGACTAATTTCGGTGGTCATGCCTATTAAAATTGCTAGAATAAATCGCAAGTGTGATTGCGTCCGATTTCATGCGTTAATAAAGTATAAACGAAAATTGAAAAGTGTGTGGCTAGTAAGTGGCTCCAACGGTCACAGGTTGTGATGCATCCCATATCATTCGTTGAGAAAATATTCCGAAACTGGGAAGTGCCCCATGGCTTCTATGTGTATCCCTACAGTGTGCAATAGGTGTATTGTGACAAGAGTTACAGCTGGGGTGGATTTGTTGTGTCTCGGGTATCCTGGAAAGAATACCAATTCTGCAAATGTTTCTCTTTCACCAACTCTTATGAAGAGAGTAAAAATAATCTCACTATCAAAGAATAAAGAAACCATTGCGGAATTGGAATTCTTTCCAGGACACGTGAGACACAACAAATCTTGCCCAGACAAACCTGCAAAAATCCTGCTTAACCTAGGGGGATAGGGGCACTCTCCCTGTCAAAGGCAAGAATTAAGAAATTCACGCTCACTTTCTGGTGAGTAAGGGATTGGTACCTCTTTCCCCTCATTTCTAGAAATAGTATGAGAAGTTAGACTGTTAATTGGAGTGGATGGTAGTCCACCACAAGTAATAATGTCACTTTTGTTTTAAAGTTCAGTAAAGGTTTCATTGATTTAAACCTGACCACATCCTCTGATAAGTATGGCACAGAGCGGACAGGCTTACCCTAAGAAAATGTGTAACACAGTTTTAAGTAGAAAAACAGTTGAAAGTGGAAAACACAGCATAATTATATATACATAAAATAATCTAAAATGAAAAATAAGTATAATGAATTAACAAAAAGATAAATGTCCAATAAGGGGAACTTGAGATATGACTTTTGAAAGTTTTAAATAAAAATGGCACCAAAATGTGTTAAGCACTAACCCACTTCAAGGGTAAGTCTTCGGGCTGACTGCGATGGAGCATGTTAGATACAAGGATGATGTTCTTCCCATTGTTTAAGTTACCTCCAGATGTCAACAGCCTTCAGTGAAAGCAGGCAGAAGGGGCTCTACGTTGAACATTTATGGCATAAAAAAGAGCCTTGTTGAAGCCGTTGGGTCAGGCGGAAAAAGCTCTGGAAGGAGAAGGTCAAGTTTTTATTCCCCGACTTGAATCAGGTCTCCTTCGATGGGTGCACCAATGAAGCTGTAGTTGGTAACAGAGAAGGGCTTTGCCATCGCCTGATCTCCTTCAATGGCAGCACCGATGAAGCTGCAATTGTGAACAGAGGAGGGCTTTGGCATCAACAGATTCCAATGTCGAGCGAAGAACATAGCGGGCGCTACATTGGAGTCACACTTTGACCAAAACCACATATCACCAATACCACCCATTCCACCAATAGCTTGTTGCCAGTATCTGCAATGCAACTACCAATACCGCCACCAACACCACCTAAAAAACCACCGATAATAATCCCAAAACCAGTGATTAGGTGGTTCACCGACAACAGATACTCCACTACCATATACTTATCTGGGCCCATAAACTCACAAGTGGTTGTAACCGCTGGTGTCGGTTTAGGTTTTATCAAACTTTCACAAAACTGTTTAGGATTAGTTTATTTAGTACCTCTGCTAATTTTTTTTAACTAACCCTTCACAGATGAACAAGTTCTTACTTCTGGTCGATAGATCATTAGTTGAACTAGTTGATGGTGATACTTAACATAAGCCAACTTTTCTATACTTTAAGTAAAATCACCACAGACTCAAGTTTTCAAATCTTGATCTTAAATTTTGATGCATGTGAACAGTCTCAATACAGTGCAGTCACCCGTAATAGGGCAGGAGAGCAAGACTTCAGGACAGGAATCAGGACAGGATAGTTGACCTCTCCAGAATACCGACGGTTGCGTCGCACCCCTCTCTGACACTCTCTTCCTCCTCGAGATTCTTCCACGATCTTCTGATCTAACCCAATTAATTAGGATAGAAAGTTCTGCTTCAGGTTCCGCATTCAGCTCTTCATCAGCATATCACAGCATCTCTCCCAGCAACAGTATCTCCTGCAGCATCTGTTTCTCAGTCTAACTGACTAACTAAAGCTATCTCAATTATACCTTTCATTCTTCATGTTCCACCCACTAAAGTTTCAATATCTTAAAAGTACGAAATCTGATTGGTCAGGCAAGGGGGGAGCTCTATCACGCCATGCTTACATGTCATTAAAGTCAGTTCGACCATTGTTCGCAAACCCATCCCCTTAATTTTTATTCATAAATGTAGTTTTCATCCATTTCTAAGTTCACTTTGAAACATTAAAATAACATTTTGAATATGAGTCTTCTTCATTGAACCCTTCACCATCCGGTCCCATGCTGTAACACTCTTTCTTGGCTCCCTTTCAATAGCATAGTCATGGCCTTTTTGGCTTCACTCAGTGAGCATGTGCAGGCAGTGCGTCACTTCATTCAGTCCTGTTATGCAAGAGAGGTCCAAATACGAACAAGTGATAAAGTCAAAAGACAGATGTTACTTTTACAAATAAAATGGTCGCACTGTATACCACCCACCTCTACTCTAACCCAGTTCATTTATTTATGTCTTTTCCCGCATTAGCATTAGTAAAAACCACTCGATTTAGTTCAAACAAGAAGATGCCATGCATGCGAGTCTTCAAGACTCCATTTTAGTGTCTTCTGCATATGCTCCAGAATTTCCCTCAAAGCATTAATATGTCATAATACGTAGATGCAGTTGACGCGTGTACACAACAGTTTTCCCCGTTTAGAGCGGTATTAGTCCATCTTCATTGTTATACACATTAGTACACACATAAGCAAGCTTCACTAACCAGTGTGTTCAATGTGGTGCGTATTAGTTATTCATGAAACATGGTTTAATAACTTATTAGTAAGTTAAACAAGAGGATTTCTCCGAGCAGGTCTCTTTTCTAGAAGTCCTTGCTCCATCACTAGTACCACACTAATTAGACACAATCACTATTACTATACCACTACGAACAATACAACAGTGCCATCAATACCACAACAATAAATACCACCACCTGTCACACTCATACCATCATCACCACCAAGCTCAAACCCTGTATTACACACACAAAATCTCCGAAGCCAACTCTAACTCTAAGGAGATCTACTGGATTGTAAAGAGTCTTACTAAACTACCTCAGCCCCAGTAAATAGTGAAGACATACAAGCTCGCTGCAATGATCTACCGGACTTTTTTTTACAACAAAGTGGATCTCATCTACTCATCATTTTCAAACACCATTTCAAATGCCCCAGCAGACATCCTGGCAAACTCTAAGCAGGATAAACTAGGTAATCTGTCATCTGTGCTAGCTGAGCTCCCTCTGCTACACCCGGACTTACTTGCCACTTTAATGAGGCAAGTAAAATCAGGCTCTCTCTGTGACCCTGCACCTCCGAGTTCCCAAATGGCCGTTAGCCACACTATCCTTCCTGTTATGCTGGAGGTACTTAATGTCTCAATCTCCACTAACACGGTCCCACCAGCATGGAAAGAGGCTAGAGTGAGGGCACTCGTGAAGAAACCTAACATGGACATAAATAACTTCAGTAATTATCGCCCCATTTCCCTGCTCCCCTGGATCAGCAAGATACTACAGAAATATATCAACAGTTTTTTGACCAATTTTCTAGAAAACAATCAACTGCTTGACCTTTCACAAACGGGTTTCCGCCCCAAACACGGGACAGAATCTGCTTTGCTGGCAGTTCTGGAGGAAACTAGAGGAATCTTAGATCGAGGAGGATCGGCGGCTGTCATCCTCCTCGATCTAAGCGCTGCTTTTGATACAGTGAATCATGAAATCCTATTGCAGCGTCTCTATGACATTGGAATCCAGGGGTGAGCGTTGAAATGGATCAGGTCTTTCCTGAGTGATAAAACCTTTCAGGTTTTTGAGGGAAATACCACCTCCACCGGCAGACCTTTGGGCTGTGGGGTTCCGCATGGCTCCTCTCTTAGCCTGACGTTGTTTAACGTCTACATGAGGCCGCTGGCTGGGATCGTCTGTCCATATGGTATTAAGATCATTACCTATGCGGACGATATCCAGCTAGTGGTCTCTCTGACGCGGGCCGAGGGTTCTACGGCCATGGTGGATCTGGCAGGCTGCCTGAGCGAAGTGAACAGCTGGATGACCCTGTCTTGTCTCAAGCTTAATGGGGACAAGACAGAAGTCATGCTGTTGGGACGCTCGGCTCCATCTTCGGTGGACTCGATTTGGCCAGCTTGTCTGGGCTCCCCTCCAGCTCCCAAGAATGCCATTAAGAGCTTGGGCATTTGGCTGGATAGGTCCCTGACTTTAGATTATCAGGCCACCAAGCTATCGGCCACCTGCTTTAGCCTTCTCAGAATGTTGTACTTCCCCTGTTACCATTCAAGGCCAAACAAACCGTCGTACACGGACTAATCCATTCCAGGCTAGATTTTGGAAACGCACTCTATCTTGGAGCCCCCGACTCCACATTGCGAAAACTGCAAGTTATCCAAAACTGTGCGGCCCGCACCCTACTGCAAATTCCCCGTAGGCTTTCTGCTAGACCTGGACTGAAAACACTGCACTGGCTCCCTGTTAGGGACAGGGTTAGCTTTAAGTCCCTCTGTATTGCCCATCAGTCATTCTGGGAAACAGGACCAGCAATCAATCTCCCTCTAATCACCCCGTACCTCCCCAGCAGACAGCTGCGTCCAGCCAATGCATTTCTTGCTATCGTGCCCAGGGTCAAACGGACCAGAGCGGGAGGCCGTTCTTTTACCCTAAATGTGGCCAGGTTGTGGAACACTCTCCCACCCCACTTAAGGTCCAATCCCGACCTAACCTCCTTCAGGAAACAACTGAAAACCTTTTTGTTCAATAAATAGTCCCTCCCCATCCTCTTGTGCTATCTGCCCAACTGTCAGAACACCTCTTAGTCACAGCGCTTGGACGCCTCCGGGCAACTATCTGCGCTTTACAAAGCACATTTTCATTTCATTTCACCACCTCTAGTAGTACTACCAGTATCACAAACACAAGTATCACACCACTCAATACTATGAAGCCTTGGTATTCCGCAACCTTGACATTTAATAGTGTCAGCCGTAGGGATCTGAACAGAATTTTGGGCCCAACACATATTGTTTTACAAATTAAGCACTGCTGATAACTCCATCACCAGCACCACATAACTAATACCAGTTTTAGAAATAACACATCAACAGTACAAGGACTGTTACTACCACTATCCCCATTACAGCCAATATGGCAGCCACCAGATCCAATACAACCACCATTATCTCGCTAGCACCAACATCACAAACTTCGCCACTTTACCAAGCATTGACAAAGTCAATAAGTCTGAGTTTATAGGACTACTGCATGGAAATACATTTCTCCATCACTGTGTTGGCATGTATTGTCAAATTAAAGACAGGCAAATTGTTTTGCCAATGCTTCTTTTCAATAGCAACTTTTCCAATGCTTCTTTTTAAATGTAAGAGTGACGGTACAATCCTTCTATGAAGGGGTGGGGTTGTTTCAGATAGTTACTGCTTAGGTGAAGTTGTTTTGCTGTCTGGCTGTCTACACTTATTGCCTCCAAGCCAGGTTCTACTGCTGCTCTTCACATTGATTTGTTCATGTTTTCCATGCACCTATTCTTGGACTTCTGCAAGTGTTCTAATAGGTTTTGGACTTTAAATGGACACCACTGCCAGCATTTCATGTTTCAACAAGGTAGTTAAGTCTCATCATTTCCCTGAAGAATTGATGGGGCATATAGGATGTCGATCATTATAGTTAAGATTAAAGCAGGGACTTGCTAAGCAAGGTAGTGGCTCGTTCCCGGGAAAAGAGAATGTCAGACAACTTCCAGCTGACAGTAGACAAAACATCCTGTCACCCCAAAATTTGCTACTCATTATATGTGAAGGGAAATGGTTTTGAGAGTGTATTATTAATTGGTAACGCTTTGTGCTTGTTTTTTTATTTGTTTAGTTCTGGTCGGGAATGATACAGACTGGGCAGCCTGGCTCTTCACAAGAGTAAGTATTGTGAAAACCTTCAAATAGACCATGCACAGCATAGCAGGCAGGCTGGTGTGAGTGGAAAAGTAAAGTGCTGCCTATAGCGATTTCATGTTAGAGCAGCTCAGGGAAAGTTGAGGAAAAGTCTACCAAGCAGGCCAAATTCCACAAAAGTGATACCCATGCTGCAAAAAAACATACAGTGAACTACAAACCAAACAAAAGAGAATTTTGCCGCAATTTGTCAGTCTAACAGGCTTGTCATTACAAATACAGCAGTTTTCACACTACAATCAAGTGTTACATATATCTTAGAGTGTGCACGTGTGTGTTTGTGTGTGTATGCATGTGTGTATGTGTCCTACGAGTTACACGTTTGTGCTCTTTTAGGACAAGTAAATTGTGTCTGGCATGCATCAATCATAGTTCTTATTTCTTAACTGTACTCATTTATCAACCTCAAAAAATAGACACGAACACCAGTTTGTTCCTAGGCCATTTGCAGGTCAGAAACGATCCCTATCACTTGTAGAGTCCCTCGGGGCTCCATACAGTCTCCTGATATATTCAACTTATCCATGAAGCCTCTTGGTGCTCTAATCACAAATAGCAGCATCAAGATTCACCAGTGCGCTGATGATACACAACTGTACTAAAAAGTCTTCTCTGCTTCAGATGTCCAGAGCCACACTGAGAATTACCAGTGGCTGAGATTAATTCAAGTATTCCATCTTGATTAATTAAAGTATTCCATCTATCGCTTTCTGTGTACTTTGAAATGAAGATGCGGCAATGATACCAACAGTTTTTCCACTATTAATGTTAGTGCCTATTTAACAGAAACTTCTTGATTGGGTTCCAAAAAAGTTAAAGTAACATTTTGAATAGCAGTCCCTATTCTTAACACCAGTGTATACGAAAATATGAGATAAAGTAGAGCCAGCTCTAAAAATGTCACTTTAGGCCCTAATTACAAGTGTCCCGGAGGGGTAGAAACCAACCTAGACCTCGCTTATGAGACCCAACTAGGCCAAAACCAGTTCTAGGTTGCTTGTATTCTGGTTCAGGGAGGCACTGGCATGACAGTTCGGTCTGGATTGTTCCCATTGTAGCAGGGTCAAAACTGATTTGCATATGGCTGGGTTCAAACTGAGGTGGTATGGTGTGCAAAATAATGATGGACTGGGGTGCAGCCAGAGTAATTACAAGTAGCTGGGATTAATTCAAGCATTCCATCCATCACTTTTCAGGTCTGGCGTTAGCCAAGACCTATGGATTAAAAAAAATATATATGTACAATATACTTATTTAAAGGCACTTTCAGAAATCTTTTTTCAACCACTGGTCTGTTGGTGTGTCATTTACATTTTACTTCAACACCCTACAGCATGGGTTAGGGCGCCAGCCCACTTCAGCCTCTGGATAATGTTACTTAGAGTGACTACACACATACAAGGAGCACATCTGCACACAAGCTAGTTCCCTTTTGTTCCTGTCTCCTGCCAATGCTGTTGTAAATTCCCTTTGTTGTAGTCCTTTGTTTATTTGACTTTCTCAGATAAACAAGGGACACTCAAGAAAGGAATTTTACGGCATAACAGATTGCATCATGTTCTGCAGTAGGTTATTGAAAGCTTCACTATTATACATGTGAATTCATAAGCAGACAATTCTTCATAATACGTTTCTTTCTGTCTTTCTTTTTTTGTCTATTCCTTCTTTCCATTTTTCTTGCTTTATTTAATTCCTCCTTTCTTTCTTTGTTGCTGTCGTTTTTTATTCTTTCAATACTTCTTTCTTTCCTTTTTTCTCTCGTTCTTTCATTCCTTCTTTCCTTCATTCTTACTTTTTTTCTCTCTTGCCCACTTTCTTTTTAACGTTTTTTTTGTTTTCATTCCTTTTCTCCTTTTTTGCTTTCATTTCATTTTCTTTTTTATTACTTCTTTAAGTCAATTTTTCTTTCTTGCTTTCATTCCTTTTTCTCTTTTTCTTCTTTCTTTCTTTCTTCGCTTCTTTTCTTCATCTTTCTTGCCTTCTTTTTTTATTTATTTCTTTCTTCTCTTATTTCCCGCATTCGTTCACTTTCTTTCTTTCTTTCTTTCTTTCTTTCTTTCTTTCTTTATTTCCTTCTTTCCGTCTTTCTTTCTTTCCTTCTTTCTTTCTTTCTTTTTTGTTTCCTTCTTTCGTTTTTGTTTCCTTCTTTCTTTTTTGTTTCTTTGTTTCCTTTTTTCTCTTATTTCTTTTTTCTCTCTTTTTTCCTCTTTGGTTTTCTCTCACTTTCTTTCTTTCATTAAATTATTCCTTCTTTCTTTGTTTCTTGCTTTTGTTCCTTCTTTCTTGATCTCTGTCTTTCTATCCTTCCTTCTTGCTTTCCTATTTGTTATTTCTTGTTTTCTTTTCTTTCCTTCTTTGTTGCCCTCATTCTTTCCTTTTTTTGTCTTGCCTTCTTCCCTTCCTTCCCCAAAGGAGGCTGACAACCAATAGCATAACGATTGGCTTTTTTAGGTCTGCGTTAGCCAAGACCTCTTGACTTTACTAAAATCATGTGTATGACAGTTACTTTTGGGGCTTTTCGGCCACCTTTCATCCATTTGTCTGTGGTTCTGTCATTCACATTTTTCTACAACCCACTCTAGCATGCATCAAGGGGCAATGCGTCACCCCACTTCAGCCATTGGCTGACTTCACATCATACATCCCTTTCACAAGGAGTACATCCACACACAAAGTAGTTCCCTTCAGTGCCTTTGGTCAATGTGTAGTTTTCGATTGACAAATGTCCAGTAGCTTCCGAAAGAAGGTTTTGCAAAACCATAGTAAAACAAGGCAAGAATTGCCAAAGTGGTGGCGGATGACTCCAGACCTATTGACTTTGCAAATGCTTGTTGCATACTTTGGTGTGTCACCCTAAGTGTGATAGGTTTGCCCAGATGTGGGTTCAATGCACACTTTATGTATTTGGAACCAGGCTATACCTTGCTGTTGAGCTCTAACTAGGGCGAAACCGGTTTGCTGCATTACATTTTGCATGTCACAGTTAATACCATACCACTTTTCCCCTTTTGAATTGTGGCACTCGTGAAGTTTAACTAAATGTGCAGACTCGATTGCACCTGTTAATTACTGTGTGAAGGAAACTCCACACAATTCAGAATTCCAACCTCTGTGCAAACATGGGTGTGCACAGTCATTATAAAAAACCGAGGTCCCCATAAGTGAGCCTATGGCGCAGAACAACCCATACAGAAAATACATGAACTCAGTCTCTCTGTAGGTGAATGAACACTTGTTTAACTAGGCTATGCATATATTTTTAGATGCATAGCTAGATATGATGAAAGTTAGGAGCTAATTTCACATGCTCTTTTGCCACCTTCGCATGCCCAATGAAATGTGTCAGTGGTGTGTGGTGGCACACACCAGTAGGAAGTAATGAGGGTTATTTGTGAGCAGAACATATGTTCATAGACTACCACATTCGGATTTCCACATTACTTTAGTGTGCCACACAAACCCACCTTAAAGTACTGAGGGGCATATTAACAAGGAACAGGGAAAATTAACGCTAAGGGCGCTTAGCGTTAATTTTTTTAATGCCTACTATCGCTGGATAATATCGCCTGGTTATCGCGTTATTAACAACGCTAACCATCTAGGCGATAAAAAATCCAGCGATAGCGGCATTTTGGGAGGTTATCGCTGGTAATGCAGTGATAAAACTACAAGGATAGGGATATCCTTGTTGATAGCCCATGGTGGATTTAGCCATGTACCTCCCATTGGATTACATGGCTAAGTCTGAAAATTAGCTCTACAATATCCTTGGAGATCGGCCTGTGTCTGGTGTCTCCCTTTCTATCCAGCTTTCATTTATTAGCTGGTATCCAGATGGTCTGTCCGGACTGGCATTATTTTCATATAATCTCCCTGATGCAACCAGTTTATTCAAAACTCAGTGCTGTATTCGCAGTTTTTTTTACCTATCTCATACCTCAGAATAGGTTTCCTCCTGAACAAGCCTTTCCTCTGCCCCCTGGAGCAATCGAGACCCTCATATGGAGTAAGATTCCCCCACTTGACAGCTGTCTTAAGATTCGGATACAATTATTTAGGCATGCATGTTTGTATAAACTCACCTACGATTGAGTGAGTTCTAACAGTCACGCAACAAATATAATCTTCTGTGTGCAAGTGACACCATTTAATGTTATTTCCTAGCCACCACGCACACTTTTATTGATCAGTGTGAATGAGTGAGCTTATGCTGATGGCTATATTATAGCAACACCAAATTACGATATACGGCCAGCTAGCACTACAACACGAGGTACTAGCAATTATCCACTCTAGTATCCACGTCCCTGGCACATTATTTATTACGATATAATTACAAATGGGATTCGCATGAAGCATGCAGAATGTTGAGAACCTACACTAGGTTACAGGCACGTATACTATTTGTTTTGTGACTGTCTTCATTTTCCTCCCACAGGTTTCTCTTTTTTTCCTCACCTATTTAGGTTTTTGAGGCAGCCTGCTGCATAATTTTGCATTACGGCTTAAGGAATCTAGGACTGGGTACACGTTAGTGTGTGTACACCACCCATTTTCCTCTTTGGTCCTGACAAAAACCATTTACAAGTTGAAACATGTATACCCTTTCTTTTATATAACATACACATAGATACTCCTGGTCAATATAACCTACCAGTATCGACACCCTGTTTTTATTATTGTCCAGTAGCTTCTGATTAAAGTTTTTTCTACAAGTCATACCAGGACACTTTTTAACATCACTTTTTTGCACTCTACACTAAAAACCAGCTCCACTGTAGTCAGGTGTCGGAGCACACCTGGATGGCACTCGGCCATCTGGGTGGACCCCAATGATGAAGCATGTCACCAACCAGGTTGGTGAGTGAGGGGTTTCTTAACAAAAGGGAAATATCCTTTTGTTTTCTCTTCTGACATCCCATTAAGTACCTTTTGTTAGGTCCTTTTGGTGATACTCCTCTTTTGTTTATACTAGATTTCAGCCCCAGGGACTAGGAGTACCCTCCGTTCACTATGGTGAAGAATTCCTCACTCTCTCCCTTTTTAATACGTAAGTCTGAAAATTAGCAGATGCATAAAAGCAGCGTTAACAGTGGTTAGAGCTGCTTTATTTGTCTCTAACAGGGTTAGCGTGAAGCTTGATAATAGGCGAAATGCATCTCATTAGAGATGCAAAGGGAAGCGTAGTGAAAAAGGGTGCTAACATGTGATTTTGCATGTTAGCACCCTGTTGTTAATAGAGCGATACTTTTATCTCTGCTTCTTTGGCTTTTAAATCCAAAAAAGCGGAGATAAAGACCTTGTTAATATGCCACTGAATGTTTAACGTTACTGAGCAAAGCCTCTTGTTTCCAGTTGAAAGTCATCATTGCCACTTCCAAAAGGGCATAGGTCAGGTTGTAATCCCTGCTGATTCGCTTCTGCATTGCACAGTTTCTGTTTATATACTTGACAACCTTGAGCATAAGGGTTCATTTGTGCCCTATTTAATGTATTCTTTAAACCTTTTCATTGATAATAAATCATTGGCATATGATATGCAATACATATTTCTATGGGTTTGCTTATAATTACTACACACAGACAACTGCAAAGTGAGGTTAAACATTGCTTAGATCTGAATAAATTCTGACTGATAAACATGCAAAATAAAGGGGGGTTTTGGTGCTGCAGCGTTGACCTTGCATTGTGTGAACCATTTTTCTTATTATAGTAGCATATCTTTGATCATCAGCTAATGCTCAAAATCCAAGGATTTTAGATATTCAGGACAGTATTTTTAAAATGTTTTTATGTTGGTACGTAACGTATGTGTTTATTCATAGACGCATGTGACTGATTCTTGAAACTTCTTTTTGATTTTCGTTTTTTCTCTATTCGTTTTCAGCGTAAAGCCATTTGCTCAGCAAGCCTACTCCATTCAACCATCAGTCACAGCGCCAATATCAGGTAGCGACCATGGCAGTGTTGATTTGAACAAAGAGTGTGATATCTGGAAACAACTACTGTACTATGTGCTGAATGCACATATAAGTTATGCATTACCGCGGTCGAAGGCCTTTTCCTGCAGGCCACAAACGGTTTTCTGCGGTATAGCTAAGTAGGGGCTTGAACAATCTACAAGCTGACTTGGGGAGAGGAATTGGGCTAGCGGCTAGGGCGGTAGACTTCGAACCTGGGGAACCGGGTTCGAGTTTCAGCAATGACGCTGGACATACTGTGATTCTGGGAATATGACTTAATCTGCCTGTGCCTAACAAAAATGATGAATGTGTCATGTAACGCAACTGGTGCTATGTAAAGAGCTCCGATGCCGGATCAAGTTCGCGCTATATAAAACACTGTAAAAAAAACCTGGGGTTAAGTAACCTCAAGAAGTTACTAAACCAAGCAGCGCGTTCTAGGTTTAAAATGCATTACTGTTGAATTAATAAGTACTATTTCAAAACTTGTTTTAGGTATCTGAATTGGTGCATATTTCTTTTTCTGCATGCAATAAATTAGGGCTGGAATTCAGCATTTGATGAGGTAGGGCTCAAGCAGGATCTGACCTGCAAATGTCTATGATCCTTACATTATCAGTGTGCCATTTATCTGGCTCTGCTTCTCTCACCTGATATTTCAGGTAGGTACTAGACTTGCAATTGGCTCTGAACAGCCCACCTAGTCATCCAGAAAATAACTTTGCATACCACTTGAGCTCGCAACACCTCTGATATTATTTTAGGGTCAGTGGCTGATTTTTTAACAGAATTTGCCCCATCCAACTATTTTTTTTAATGTGATCCTTACACATGACTAGCTCTAATCTTGACCAGCTTCACTGTCGCAGATGATTCTGAAATATTACTAACCGGTTGCTGCCTCCCCAATCTTTCTATATTGATGTCCTTTTATAGTTTCCCTGCTTCTTTTGCAGAGCGCAGCATGTAACCTCATGTCCTGCTGTATTCCTATTTCTTGTGCCTGTGTAGCATAGGAGTTAGTGGTAGTACTAAAAACCATTTCATAAAATCTTTTTGGGCGAAACGTTGTGTACCCCCTTCCATACATATGCAGTACACAGCTTCACTGTCATGTGGGGTAACCCCATCACCATTTTTTTTAAACTTAGTTTTATTGAACAGTTTGGTCACTTCTTTACAAATACACATTAGCACTAGCTGCACAGTTCTGGAGATGTGACTGTTACACATCTGATCACTCTATACATAGCGAGACATAGATGTTTTATGGTTATGGCAACGTTGGATCATCAAGGGAGGGAAGAACAGGGGGGTTGCATATATTTCCACGGTACACATTCCATCTGCTCCAAACCGCAATCCACTTTTGGGGGCAACCACGGGCAACATAAACAGTTTTTTCCCTCACCATACACCAGTCCATATCCGCCTTCCAAGCTGCTAGTGTAGGCGGTGCTGTTGCTCCCCATAGTCTAGCATACGTTTTTGGTCCCACCCTAGTCTACGGTTTACCATGTGCCAGAGTTGGACAGAGTGGTTTGTGGGTCCCATTAAGGAATATCTGTGGGGTCTAGAGTAAAGTGCTCTGTTGAAGTTCCCCCTGGGAAGGAGCCGTCTATCCTTCCTGTATCCAGGGGCGTCACCGAGACGATAGGTGCCGTGGTTTATGGCCGCTAGATGGGCCGAACAGTAGTATTTTTTTATTTTTTTATCTGGTAGCCCTATGCCTCTGTCGTGTTACCCAAGGGTGAGTTTGTGTAGTGCAATGCATGGTTTACCATCCAACAGCAGGTCTCTTTGGATTCTCGCTATTTCTTTGAAGAACCTAGTTGAGACCAGGTCTGGGGAGGAGTTCTGTAGGACATACAGGAAGCGCGGGAGGGACATCATTTTGAAGAGTGCTGCTCTTCCCAACAGTGACTGCGGCAGTGACTTCCAGGTCGCGGCGTCTCGCTTTAACCTTTGGAGTGGGGGAAGGAGATTGCACACATAACAGAGTTTGGATTCAGAGGTATTGGAAATGCCCAGATACTAAAAGCCTTCTGGAGCCACCTGTATGGGGCAGCCCCGAGGTGGGGAGGGAGGGTTTCCATGGAGAACGTAGAGCAACGACTTACTCCAGTTAATTCTATATCCGGAATTTTTCCCAAAGCTTGTGCAAATATCAAGAATGACATGGAGCGACTTTTCTGAAGAAGCAAGATATAGGAGAATATCGTCCTCATACAGGGAGATGCGGTCCTACCAACCCTCCGCCCACCTGAGTCCCCTGATGGATTGGTCTCTACGTATCCAGGCCGCGAAGGGTTCAAGGGAGACAGCGAAAAGGAAGGGTGAGAGGGAAAAGCCCTCCCGAGTCCCACGGCAAAGAGTGAATGCATCAGATTTCTTGTTGTTTACTACTACTTGCGGCAGTGAGTCCAAGTAGAGGAGTTTCACCCATCCAATAAAGCTGGGGCCGAAGCCCAACTTTTTGAGAAATGCAAATAGGTATGGCCATTCGAGTGTGTCGAACGCCATGGTGGCGTCCAGCGAGACCACTATCGGGTCTTCTCGGATTGCGGCCAATGGCCCCAGTATGCCGTGTAACTGACGTAGGTTTAAGGCTGTGTTTCAATTAGGCATAAACCCGGATTTGTCGGAATGTACCAGTTTACATATAACCTGATTTAGCTGGCTTGCCAGTAATTTCGCAAGAATTTTGGGTTCTTCGTTCAAAAGGGAGATGGGCCAATAGGATGCGCATTTGTCTCTTGCTTTCCCTTCCTTATGTATGGTGACTAACATTGCTATTCTTTGGTCGCATGGAAGTTGGCTGCGATCTCTACTCTCCTCAAACATGTTTTTGAGGTTGGTGCCAATTTGTCAGGTTTAAGCTTGTACAGCTTTATGGGTAGTCCATTGGGACCTAGGACTTTCCCTGGTTGGAGGTTCCTAATTGTCAGTGCAATCTCATCATTAGTCAGGGTGCTGTCTAGTGTTTGTCGTTTATCAGCTGTAAGGGTTGGTAGAGCGATGTATGCAAGGAGTACAGTTGAGTCCTCCTCCGGCAAGTCCGTACCGCTCTAGTAGACCTCTTTGTAGTGGTCTGTGAACTCATTGACGATGTCCTGGGGGTCAGTTAACACAGTGCCAGAACTACTTTTTAGCTCTGGGACCAGCCTGTGTGCTCTCTCTTTCTGGTCTAATCAAGCTATTAATTCGCCAGCTTTGTCTCCCAGGTCATATATTCTGCCGCCCCCATCCCTCGCTAGGGTTTTGGCCATGTCTGTGACGATGGCTTTAAACTTCGCTTTTTTCAGTTGTAATTGATGGAGCATGCCCTGCCCATCCCTGTCACCCACTTCTTCCTCCAGACGGAGGAGATCAGTTTAAAGGCGAACCATGTCCTTAAACTTTTCTTTACGTGATCCAGCAATGGCCGACAATGCTTGCCCCCTGATTACTGTCTTAAATGCTTCCCAGAGGGTCACAGAAGAACCGACCGACCCCTCATTTTCCTGAAAGTAATGGTCGAGAGCTCTAGTCAGGGCGGCTTTTACTGTTGGATTGCGGAGATTCCAAGGGTTGAGGGGCGCTACACTACCCACTCTCTTGTCGCTCAATGTCAAGTGTGTCCATATCGGGGAGTGACCCGAAATCCCCCTTGCCATGTGTCGTATTTCGCGTATTGTCGTTGTCTGTGAAGTAGGCTTGAGCATGTACTTTATTCAGGAGAAAGTGCTGTGTGACCCAGAATAGAACATGTACTGCGCGCATTCAGGGTGTTGTGCTCTTCAGAGGTCCGTGAGGCCTAATGCTTCGCCCATCACCATTTTCGTTTATTGGTCTCACCTGAGACAGAGCATGCACTGTCATTTGTGAGACATTTTGTTAGCTTAAGGTGTGCTTAGAACGCATGCATTACATACTATTTTTTGGCTTCATCACTTTCATCTCCTTGCTTCTCATTGGTCCACGGATGCCAGATTTACTTCTTCTTCGTGTGCTTGTCCATTAGGCGCACCTTGTCGTTCCACTTCTCGCTTGCTTTTGGAGATACTCTTTTAGAAAAATGTAGTTGTAGTGCATATATTTGCAGGCCTTCTCTCCACCACCCCACCCCGCATTGTTTCTTGCACCTGTCCCAACCCTCCCAACCCCTCCTGCATTCCATTGGTGCTTGCCCCTGTCCCTACTCTCCTCCCGCATTCGGTTGGTGTTGCTTGCCCTTTCCCTCCCAACCCTCCTCACATTCCGTTGTTCTGCTTGCCCCCATCATTCTGGACCCCTGTTGATGATTGACCTGTACCACCACCGCCTTTCTCCTCATCATTGCTTGGCCAGACCCCTGCCCCTTGCCATTGCTTGCCCCATTATTCTGACTCCCTTCCCTGTTATTGCTTGCTCCTTACTCGCCCCGCACGCTAGAAACAAAGCAATATGAAGCCATTCCAGTTTTTCTATCACCCCTTCCCCAGTCATTGTTTGTCCCATTCCTCCATCCCTCCCCTGTTGTTGCTTGCCCTGTCCCTTGACCCCATCCCCTGATGTTGCTTTCCCCTTACCTGACCCCTTTCACCACAAACAAGCACTATGATGCTGCTGCGTCATAGCTTTTTTTTCCTAACTTATAGTGATGCTACACAACAGCTGATCTGCTATGCAACATAGCTTAAAAACATTGACAAATCCAATTTCTCTGAATCCAGTAGGGCGAACTATAGAACGGCACTCAGGTTGTACAAAGGCAAAATAAAGGCTGCTCAATCTAGCTATTATCAGGAAATGATTGTGACGGCCTCTAACTCCCCTAGGGAAATTTTTAAAATCTTTAAATCCCTTATCACTCCCCCTAGCTCTCTTCCTGACCCTACGAATGCACAAAAGCGTTGTGACGAGATCGCTAATTTTATTGCCACTAAGGCCTCTAACATTTACTCACAATTCCCACAATTGTATGTTGATGTACAACTCTCTCCTCCCCTCCTACATGCCAGGCTGTAGGATTTCGCCCCCCTCTCTCTATCTGGCTCACAGCGTCTCCTAGAGAATCTTAAGTCTGGATCTCCGGCCGATGTTGCGCCCCCTTCCATTCTTAAATCAGTGCCAGAGATTGTCTCCCCAGTTATCCGGGATGTAATTAACTCCTCCCTTGCGGCCGGACTGGTTCCCCTGCTATGGAAGCAAGCAAGAATTAAAGCACTTTTAAAAAAAGCCAAGTTTAGACCCTGGGCATTGGGCTAGTTATCGCCCAATCTCTTTATTACCAGGTAGGTATTAGCAAAGTGGCTGAAAAACATGTAAATTCTATATAGGCAGCTTATGTGGAGAACAATAATGCTTTACACCCCACTCAGACTGGATTTAGAAGTAAGCAGAGCACGGAGACGGCCCTTCTTGCTGTGGTGGAAGAAGCGAGGAAAATTGTGGATACCGGAGGTTGCGCTGCTATTATTCTGTTAGAACTCAGCACAGCCTTCGATACAGTAAATCACCACATTTTGATTAAAAGACTGAGGAACGTGGGGGTAGCGGGGACTGGCCTTAAGTGGTTGCAGTCCTTTCTCTCCGATAGATCATTCATTGTCTTTGAAGAAGAGGTTCTTTCAAAATAGACCCCTCTACAGTATGGCTTCCCCCAGGGATCTTCCTTAAGCCCCACCATGTTCAACATCTACATGCGGCCCGTTGCGGACATTGTGCTTCCCTGAGGGGTCCAGCTGGTCACATATGCTGACGAAACCCAGTTGGTGGTGTCCCTCAGCCAACATGATACGAATGACAAGAACCTGACCTCTTGCCTGGTAAAAGTAGCGGAGTGGATGGATTTGTCCTTCCTCAAACTTAATGGCTCCAAGACGGAAGTCATGATACTAGGACGTGCAGCTCCCCCTAATTTAGATCCTTGGTGGCCTAGTTGTCTGGGCCCCCCCCTTTACCAAAGAAACAAATTAAGAGTCTGGGTGTATGGTGGACTCTAATCTTAGTTTCTCTGTACAATCGCGCAAAGTGGCTGCTACCTGCTATGGCCTGATCAGATTGATGAGGAAGATCTTGCCACTCTTTCCCTTTGACGCTAGACATCTGCTGGTGCAAGCCCTTATTTTATCGTGGCTTGATTATGCCAATGCGGTCTACTTGGGTGCTCCACAGGGGACTATCAAGAGCTTACAGGTTATCCAGAACTGTGCCGCTCGACTTCTAATGAATGTTCCGAGGCGCACCTCAGCTAAGTCAGCACTTTGTCAGTTGCACTGGCTTCCAGTGCAACAAAGAATTTGGTTTAAGGCCATGTGTACCGTGCACAAATCCATTACCAGCAATGGACCCTCTGTGATCCTGCCGATGCTTCAACTGTATCAGGTCTCTCGGACACTTAGATCCAATAACAAAAAACTTTTGACGGTTCCTAGGATCCATCGGGCACGTACTGGTGGCCGAAGTTTTTCTCTCCATGCGGCAAAACTATGGAACCGGCTCCCCGATTCCATTCGCCTTGAACCTAATTATCTCCTCTTCAGGAAACTGCTGAAGACCTTTCTCTTTTCATGAGTAGCAGAAAAGTTCTAGCTGTCTTAAATGTGCTGGGATGCCCCAGGGTAGCCATGCGCTATAGAAATACGTATTCATTCATTCATTCACTCACATAGGCGAGACCTATTGTCTTTGCCAATGCTTGTTCCATTTCCTATGGACTTGAATCTACTTCCATAAAGGTTTTTATTTTCCTACTGTTTTTTTCTCTTGCTACTTCATTTTTTGTAACCTGTTTCTCAGCACTCCCAAGGGACAGCCATTGCCATTTCATCACAAACTGTTTGGAGCAGCTGATACAGATTCTTTCTGTGTGTCCTTCCAGTAGCAGAGCCTGGCATGCCTGTGGTTGGTGTGCAACCATCATAGGAAGATGTTTGAAGGCCCAGCTAGCATACATGTAGTGCTAAAGCAATGTAACAGCAAGATGTTAAAAAAATATCCGCAGGCAGTGCGGGGCCTTGCAAGGAGAGGTTTCATTCAATCACTGCACCTAGGGATCGGGTTCAAATCTTTTTGGTGAAGTTATACCAATTCGTTGCAATGAGCTTTTGAACACACCTCCTGCCCTGGTTGTATTTTTGTTGCTCAACTCAGCTGACCAGTATCCCAGTGCAGGATGCGATTACTCCACCAACTTTCCATGTTCATTGGCCTTGCTGGGCTGTGACATCTCTGTCTTACCATTTGCACATACTGAGGAGTATATGACTCCTCACAACATAAACTTCACAGGTAAAGATGACTATGACTTTGTGATTATTTCACAACAATGCACATTTGTTTGTAATGGACCTCTTTCTTATTTTCTTTTCTGCTATCCATTCTGGAGTATAGTGGGTTTTATAATGTGGCAGTGGGTAAGCCGTTTTACTTGCGGATAGTAACAAACTGTACATTTTTCGAACATCTTTAGCTATGAGCTGAGGTAATAGCGGATTGTCAGTTTTGCAGCGTGAATCTTTCTGGATGCACTATGCTGTGCATTATTCCTCCATCTAGTGGTTGGGTCTGGAATTGCTGTATTTCTTCTCTCTTTTTTTTTTTTCGTGGCCCAGGTGGGCGTCGACATACCAATATATGGTGTCCTTCGTGACGTTGCCGCGCTTCCTGCGGAAGCTCCCACCTTAGGTTGCCATCTTCGGATTCTTTTTTCATTTTTTCTCTTCTTCTATATTAATAGTTTTTCTCCTGTTTTAACAGTCTTCCTCCTGTCTCATATTTCTGGCGGAGGAGGGTGGGATTGCTAGTGAATCCAGAGCTCGAAGACTCGAAGGACCCTCTAAACTCCACATAAACACAAGCCTCCCAGAGATGCTGGTGTTTCCAAAACAAGGAAGAAAGTAGGAGTGCAAGTCCCTCAGGAAGAAACTCCAGAGAAGCCTTTTACACCCTGAACTGACACCCACGACATGGAACCTAACCCATGGAAGACGTAAGAGCTGTACCTGCGAAATCCAACTCCGCATCTCAAGGATACAGTACAGACTAAATACGTGAAGGCTTTAAAATGGATAGCTCATAGGCAAAACATTAAATAGTGCATTTCACTCTATGAAGACAAAATACATTTCATTTTAGCAGTTATAATATTTAGTTATCAAATGAGTCTACTTACAAGCCCCCTCCAAAGCCTCATTGCCACATCTCGAGATTATGTTACATGCAGCAGCATACCATGTCATAGTGTCACCTAATTATTTTGTATTGTGTTTTAGGTATAGACATTTTATTAGGCCTGGCGTACATTTTGATGTTAGCAGGATGCTGCTTTCCACAGCACTCTGACACTACTGCAGACAACACTGACTATACATTGTGATTTACTACAGTCAACCAATCATTTGGCGAACAGCCGCAGTCCATGCAGGTAAGAATGGTGGGGTGGTGGGGGCCGAGTTGGGGGGGGGGGGATTTAACAGATGACCACGAGGGAAAATTAAATAAATAATTAATATTTCCTCGTCGTCTGTCGAAATCCCCACCACACGGCCCCACCGCTCTTACCTGCACAGGGCTCGACTGTTGACCTAGCTATCAGATCTAGATCATACTTTTCCAATTGCATAATGACTAATAGGACCTAATTACCACAAATGCAAGAGAAACTCAAAACTGTTCTCTAATGGGGCCTAGCCGCAAAGTACAGATTAAATACGTGATTTCTTTTATTTGACAAAATCAACAGCCAGCCATGTAAGATGTTACACAATAT
Source organism: Lissotriton vulgaris (assembly GCF_964263255.1). Lineage (NCBI taxonomy): Eukaryota > Metazoa > Chordata > Amphibia > Caudata > Salamandridae > Lissotriton > Lissotriton vulgaris. The sequence continues at coordinate 693,380,775 of NC_141687.1, read as the reverse complement.
AAGACTTAAAGTGGAACCTGGGTCTCTGTATTTTAAATTAGCTGTCAGAAATAAAACTTAAAAAATAGATAAAAGTGAGCAGGTTGAAAATTCTTTTAGTAAGTAAATGCTTTTAGTCCTACGTTGAAGTATCTTACTCTTAATGACTGAGAGCAGTATTGTCTCTAAAGTTTGGGACTTGGCCACGCAAAGGACGCACCAAGAAAATAACAGAAATCTCCATGTTCCTGACAAGTGGTGAACCAAATCAAGGTCAAAGCACTCCCAGATCCGGGAGTTGATAGAACCCAAAGAAGACAAAAAAGAACAAAAGCTTAGTAATGAAAATAGAAGAATGTGGACTATGGCACAGATAAATTGGCACTTTCAACGGTGCCAGACTGCAGCTGCTGGTTAGAGTCACTAAGCCCTGTGCTTCAAAATTCACTTTTTTAAATACATAACCCTTCTACCCAGGCCCTGTCTGTTCAGCAGGGGAAATTCTGCTGTGTCTTCTTTCAGCATGTCAAGGAGTATGGTATGGAATGGTTCTGTATTATGTAGGGGTCTGGTATCTGAAAATATTTCTGTATTGCATGTTTCAATGCTATGCTAGCATATGGTCAAGCCCACTGAAATGATTTGGGCTATATGGAACTTTGGCTCTGACTTGAAATATGTGTGGGCCTCACATCAGATGATAAAACCACCATCAAAAATATTAGGCTCTTTCAAACCCCCCTCCTGATACTTTACAGTTTGTGAAATGGACCAGATTTTAAAAAAAAAATTCTTACTGGGGTTGCACTCTTGACTTATGACTGGTAGTTATCATTTTTGAGAGAATCCTAAACTTTGCCGTACCTAATAATTCTATTTTTGATAATCTATTGAACTATGCATTGCAGCAACTCTTCATGTTCACATTCATAACACACTGAAACATGACAGATTTTAATATCTTGAGATGTAAACATGCCAGAGAGTCTTACAAAATTTCCAATGAAAGTTTGCGAGTAACCATACATACGTTTACTTTCTGCCTCTCAGAATGCAGTATTTTCTAGCTGTACCTTATAAGGGCTACTTTGACATTGCCCCCATTGAAATTTAATTACAAAGTCAAACGGCTCTGAATAACACAGTGTTGGATGCAGAATTCAGAATGTCTTTTGCTTTTCGTTTATATTCATTTCACTTAATTGAATATGTGACCCATAAAAATAAAACTATGCAGAAAGATGTTCCCCTCTACAAGGACAATCTGGAAAATGACCAGCTGTTCGCGCTATATAAAACTTTATGAATAAATAAATATGGGCCAGACCCGTTCTTGTAGTATAGTAGATGTTGTGCCACATGGCATTTTTCAAATAGGAACCTGACATATACTGGGTTTGCAATAGTGTCTAAGCGTTAAAAGATGAAATTGATAGCATCACACAGAAATGGGGGGTGGGTGTCGTTCCCAATGTTCGTGACTGGTCAGTTGACATGGATAGAGCCATGATTGACAAAAAGATTTCTTCAAGTACAGGGGATGCCCTAAAAAGTGGGACCGCAAGTGGGGTAGGTGTAATAAATACAGGAGAGATATATGTCTGTCTCCAAAAATTTAATTGCGACGCGAAAGAATGAAACCCGATAATGTTTTCGATATCGACAGTCCATCTCAAAATGGGGAAATGTGATGTTATTGATTGAATGTTGACCAGCTCACAACGTCGATATGCATATCATGACCTTAATGCATTGCTGTACTGTTGTTTTATGTTTTTGATCAATAAAAAGTTTATTAAAAAAATATATGAAATTGAGCCTAGGATGGGGATTTTGATAAGGTAATGTAGCAATGAATTAAGTCTCTGTATCACTGCCTTCACTCACTGCAAACCTATTGTGTTATGTGTTCTTTTGTAACCAATCCACACACAATTATTTTAGAAACTTTGTGCAGCAGTGCTGCATATAGACAGCTCTGAGACTCTACAAATCTGTTTGCCCAGCCCAGAATAACATACAGCTGTTTCTCACAAGCCTGGCACATATTTTCCAGAGCTACAGTGTCAGTCTTTCCAATTTCATGTTTAAAGGTATGAGTTGGTTCGATTTGCTGCATATAGATACAATCATACCAGGAATTCATTCTGAATGGCTTAACAAAAGGTGTCAGAAAATTAGATCATCTCACAACACACCATTTTCTAAAACCTCCAATTGCTTCCACTCCAAACTAGAATAAGCTTTAAAATGGTTACCTCACCAGACACATTCCACCTTCCATAGACAAAAATGCTGAACTACAGTGGATCAAATAAAACTTCGAGATTTATATCAGAATAATTAAAATTGAAAGATATAAAAAGGGCAACCAGACTTTCTAGTACAATGCTCCCAGAATTTGTAATTGTCTTGTGAGGATTCAGGAAACCTGAAAATCCACCCTTCACCTGAAGACTGATGATTAATGCATTCAAGGCCATTGCTTGCCCATGTGACCAGTTCTATGTTACATAAGTATGGTTAATGACAAAACATATTGTTATTAATCCTTCATTACTAAAGGGTACTGCATCAAAGTATTCATTATTACAAAGCTATATGACAGTATTTTGTAATTTGCTGCAGTGAGTTTTATAGGCTCTCATTATGAGCATGGTAGAGTGATATTCTGGAGGTTTCATTTTTAACCGTTCTACTACTCCTACCAACCTCCACTGCATTGAGCTTCTGAAAGTGCCTGAAAATCTGTACAAACACAACAGATGCGTTTTTTAAAACACATTATACATCAGGAGCGAAATAATTTATTTGGTAAAGGACATAGTTCAAATGTCCGAGTCCTGATCATTCAGTGTGTTAATAAATTAGAAACTAAAGCACAAGTAAATATGACATTTTCAGTTATAAAACTGTACTCTTAAATGGTCTTATATTTGAAGGAGTAAAGTTGGACATATCATTGATGATCAACAGTGAACTATAAAAATATGTTGATAATTTATCTTTTAGGGCTTGAACATGTAAGGCCAAACACTTGAAATGCCACTCTTTTGGGAATTCTGATGTTAAAGGAATGCAGTTGATAATAATATAAGTGATCAGCGTGATATACAGAAATATATAGTGACAATTTCTATTTCAGGGTTTGAACCTGCAACAGCACAAACACCATCAGTTCCTGCATGGCAGGGCCGCTCCATTGGGACTACAAAACTCAGACTAGTTGAATTCTCTGCTTTTCTAGAGCAACAGCGAGATCCAGACTCAGTAAGTTTTTTGATCTGACCCATTTACTTATATATGTGTTTTAATGAATGCTTTAAATACAGTTTGCTTTGCTTGTCCTATTGAAATGTGAAAGTATATGCAGGAAAGAGAATTTTCTATAAATTGAACAGAATTAGTGTTGTGGCTTGCAGACAACCATAACGACATATGAAAGCAATTACTAAATTTGCTGATCCAAGGTTTTGTCTTAAAGGATAATCCATGGTTTTACCTGTATTATATCTTTCCATATGATCATCTCAGAATATTTCTACCATCCCCTATTCATAGACAGCTATACTCAGCACTTTCAGGTTACAGGTTAAAAGCTATCTCTTTGTCATAGGATTTGTCCTCTAAAATGGCATATTCCTCATTCTATCACCGTTACATTTCATGCATCATTGTCATAGCCTCACAATTGATGATTGCTTCCTTAAGGCACTTTGTCCTAAACAACTTGCATCCTCATATCGCAGATGATTCACAAAGGTACATTTAAATGAGTAGCTCCATCGGTATGTATATTTACCCTTACACCTAGTTGTAGATCTTTTCTTTTTAGTTTTTCACCATTTCCAAGTGGAGATTTATACCTAGGTGTAGACTTAGGAGTTTCCATCCCCTCAAACGGTGGAACGGAGCATTTTCCAATTAAGTTTATGACTGTAATGCTACTATTACAACTTTTCTGGGTTTTTGGCACTCTTTCCCCCACATGCATCAATCTAGGATTTTGCATTTCTTAAATAGCGAAAATTAAGGAATCGCTATTTAGGAAATGCAAAATGCTATGCATCAAGAAATCCTAAAAGAAGTGCAATTAAGGAATGGCATTACATTGAATCCTATGGGCCTAGAGGCCCATAGGAATCAATGTAGTCAATTGGAAGGCAGTAGCAAATTGCGAGTGGCACTTAGGAAATTTCATGGGTGCAGGGGGGGTCCAAAGGACCCCCCCTGCACCCCTGAAATGCAATTGAAAGTGCATGTTTCACACACACATGTCCTAAGGACATGTGTGTCTGTAACTGGACAGTTTAAAAAATGCATTTTCAAGCATTTTTAAACAATTTCGCAAATTACCACGAGGTTGAACCTCGTGGTAATTTGCACTTCCAATTTGAATAATCGCCATTTTTTTTTTAATGATGCATTGCTTTTAAGGAATCGCAAATTTGCAATTCCTTAAAAGCAATCGCATTTTTGGAATTCGGTAAAAATACCGAATTACTCAAAAATGCTTCATGCACCCAAAAAGCACTTTTGCATTCGCAAACGGACGATTTTAAGGAATCGCACCGTTTGCGAATGCAAAAGTGCTTGATGCATGTGTGCCTTTGTGTCTAAGGTGGAGATCTTACTGTAGGAAAAAACAGAAAGAAGGTAAAAGTTTATTTAAAAAAATGGATAACATAACTTCATTGTAAAATGTTTGTTGTTATGTAGGTTGTTATTAGTTTGGTTAAAGTCTTTTTAATACTTTAATATTGTATTGTTTTATAATAAAATGTATTTTTAATTAAATCAGAAGAATTGATCATTTACTTGATAAACATTATACCCAGCCAACTGAGGGTAGATATTGTCTATGAGACTTAATTCTGGCCATGTGACTGCCAGTAATGTTCACATGGAGTTAGACTTTAAAGAGCATATTTAATCAATTCAATTCAATTCAATTTTATTAAAGTTTTTGGAACTCCAATGAGGTCCACTTAAAAATTACACATCAGTTAATACATAAAGTGCAATAAAACCATGTGATAATACAGCGGAAACAAGACAGTAAAACATTTCAACATAGAACAATTTCAAGGAATAAAAGTTTGGAATTTAGCAGCCAACCATGAGGAGATGGGGCACATCCAGAATTGTGCAAATAGCAATTAGAAAGCGACTGAGACAACGTTTTACACTCTTACTTGAAGCAGAGTTTGGAATTAGCAGCCAATTATGAGAGAACAGGGCCTATCCTGAACTATGCAAATAACAAATAGAAGCAGCCTAATCATGTGTAGATTTACAATTTGGGATAAAAAGATAAATAAGCAACAGCCCTTAAAAAGAGGGCCAAATAGTGCAACATACATTTCTAGTCAAGAGACATTAAAATAACTAAAACGAAGGTCAGCAGATCAGAAATTAAATCCCACTGGAAAATATACAGTTAAAATGTGTACATGAATTCATTAAAGAAATTACACAATTTTACACACACAGCTGCATTTTTGGGATTAAGAAGAAAATTGCAAGCTGAAGCTACGTCCTTAACACCATTTTGTAAAAACATCGGTCTAAGCACTGACGATAAAAGGTCAGTGCCGGACAAACGAACAAAATATGGTCCAAGTTCTGGATATTCAGTTCACAGAAGTTGCAATTTTTTCCATTTTTTGAATTCTGGGACCAGGATGCTGTTAAATCATTTAGCGGAAGGAGATCGAATATAAATAAGGAGAACCAGCGTCTTGTTCCATGATCTAAGTTCCAGGCTAAATATTTTTGAGGCAGTTTTGGGAAAGTAGTCCTTGCTATTATCTTTAATCTCTCTTTAGAACTACACAACTCAATATCTCTATTAAAGCTGATCCTCCCACTTGAGTTTTTTACGAAGGATTTAAATTCTGATAGAGTGAAATCACAGATTCTTCCTTAACACAGAAAATGTTTAAAGCCAAAGAGAAATCTCGTCCTAAAGAATATTTTCCCCCATACCACCGAAAATTTCCTTACACATAAAACCTCTTAGGGAATCAGATTCACTATTTTTTAACTGGTATCCCCAACGTAAGACTCTGGAAATACCTTGAATATGAGTGCTTATTTGCCCAAATTCCAATCTGATAGCAGCTGAAGGAACTAGCGTATTAAAGTTACACAGTTTACATAAAATCTGGCCTTTTATCTTCTCTAAAAAACTCCACTCCTTTACAGGGATTGATTCAATAGCATATAGTAAGGTCGATGGAATTTTTGCTTTCAGCACCGTCAGTAGATGTAAAAAATGCCTTCTTCCCATTGTTCTGTAAAACATGCGCAGACCATTAGCGTAAGACATAGCTTTACTGGTGCTGTGTTCGATATGGGATTTATTCTTCCTATTGCTTGCGATTATTTTCCCTAGATATACATATGAATCAACCACCTCCAACTTTTCAAGACCAATGTGCCAATTACATTTACATAATTTTCTGCTTCTATCACTTTTCGAGATTAACTTTTTACTCTTGGAAACATTGATCTTTAAGAAATGGACCGCCGTATAATTCTGCAATGATGACAACTTTTTGTTTAGCCCTATTGTAGTAAGATCCATCACGACTATATCGTCTGCATAAAGGAGACATGCGAAAGGACGGCTACCTATCTTTGGGGCATCGCCCTCTCGCTCAGAGAGACAGTCTGGTAAATCTGCTAAAAATAATGAAAATAGTAGAGGGGCTAACAAACAACCTTGTTTCAGGCCTTTTCTATTGGAATTACAGATGTTAATCCTTGGTTTCCTCCCATTAAAACCTGACACCAAGTTTGAGAATGTAATGCAATGATTAGGGACAGCGGGGGAGTAGGCAAACCCATATTTCGTAGTTTCCTCCAAAGGAGCGGCCGGTCTACCTTATCAAAGGCAGATGAAAAAATCTATGAAGGCCATGTAAGCATTAGATCTACGAGATAGCGTATATTTCTCTTCTATTAATTTCAGCATGGTGATATTATCCAATGTCGAATTATTTTTTCTAAAACCTGCTTGTTCTATAGGGAGAACCTTATTCTCCATGACCCATTCCGTGAGATGGTCAAAAATACTTTGTGCAAATATTTTTCCCACTGCATCTAGTAAAGCTATTGGCCTATAGTTGCCTGGATAAGATCTAAGGCCCTTTTTATGTAACGGGATTAAAGTGCTACCAGACCACGATGGCAATATCTTTCCCAGAGAATTGCAAAAGTTAAACAGAGGAACCAAAAACGTAGCCCACAGAAGTGATTCCTTTTTGATTACCGTCAACGGTATTTCGTCCGGGCCCATTGCTCCTGAGGGTCTCATTTTTTTAATAAATCCGACTGTCACTCACAGAGTGTACATAGTTGGATAAGTGTGTTTCCACAGGTTCAAGTGCAGCAGGGAAAAAACTAGGGGAGGTAATATTTGCTGCGTATAATCCTACCAAGTGGATTTTCCAATCCACTTCTTTAACAGGAATGGGAAGAGATTTTACTCTTGTAACGCAGCAGTCTGCAATTACTTCCCCAACATTTTTAGAGTTGTTTTTGGAGGCTGCCTCTTTTAACTGCACCCATGCACCATCTTCCTTTAATTGCTTCGGAGAGCGTTTTTTCCTATGTCTTTTTCTTTTCAATAAATTGATTAAATTACTACGTTCATTAGAAAAGTTCAAGAACTGGGCCCTCACCAATTTGTTAATTTCCCTATTTAAGATGAGCAGTGGATTAAAATAAGATTTCTGTTTAGATGGAGTACACGATGATTTACATGATGCTGCCAAAGAACTAATATTACAGGAAAAAACTTCCAAAAGATCAGTTTGAAGCGAATCATATTCATGCAAAACTAAATGGTGTTGATCTTTTATAAGAGCTGTTAAGTTTGCTTTTATTATGACTGTCGCTTGAGTGTTGCAGTGGATTCTACCATTATTTACATTAAACCCTACATTACTTCCTTTAAAATTCCATGAACCTACCTTAGCACAAGTATAATTAAATTTAAAACAGATCAACATATGATTGCTAAACACTGATCCCAAAACTTCCATACTTATGAGATTACAAAAAAACTCAGAGGAGACAATTAGTCTACAATAGAATTCCCTGTTGGGGCCTTATGAGTGTAGTTTGCAGGAATATCATTTTCTACCCTTTCATTAGCTATTATAAGATCTAAACTTCTTAGGCCTTCGAGTAATAAGGTACCTCTTTTGTCTGTCCTGCTTTTATTCAGAAAATGGGCAGTGGGGATATTTAGGGCTTCATTTCTTTCGATGTTAGAAAATACCCTTATGCTGTGTGAAGAGACTTTAGCATTCATATCACCTACTAGCATTAAAGACTTACAATCTTCCCTATCCTGAATAGAAGAAATAAAAACAAATAGATCTTTTAATAGGTGAGCATGGGAAGCATCTGGAGTAAGATATGCGTTTACAATTAACAGAGTATTTAAGTGATTGAGATTGGTGGATACTTCTGGAGGTAAGTTTCCAGGAGCTGCTTTAGACTCACCAGGTACTTCTGGAGTAAGTTCCCCCACCCCTGCTGCAATTAAACTTATATCCTTTTTAGGGAAAAAAGAAGTGATAGAATTAAAAAATTTTACAATATTTATTTGTAATGAGTTGTTTCTTAAGGGATTAGCTTTAGGTTTTTTTACACGGTCTTGTATATATCACTCTACCCGAGCGCAGTTTCTTTGCAGTCATTACTTGATCGTCACAGCCACAGACCCTTGGCCAGGATACCGGTACACCAGAAATATGTAGCTCCTATTTGCGAATGAGCCGATGCGCCGCTCATGCAACACCGGACATACACTAAGAACACTACTATGGTTACTATGGTAACAAAACTGGTATCCCAATAATAATCCAGTAGTCCTGGACAGACATACACTGATCAAAACTGGTCAAACGGGGTACCCAGCAGTCCCCAGGGCTGAATTTCTAGGCGTCTCCAAGCACACATCTATAAACAGTTCCCTACCCGTCCCTTCCGACACCTCCTAGATTCCAAGGCTCCAACCAGTCCTGGGCTCTGAACAGTCCTTCTTAACCACAGCCACAGCTCACAGGGAGGCATAGGGAGACACAGGGAGGTGCAAAGATACACAAAAGACACTGGAAGGCAACTCACGGATCCTGCAGCTCCTGCCGCTTAAAAGAGCCACTCACTGCTCCCACCGCACAGGAGAACAACTCAAGGCTCAAGGCTCTCAGTTGTGCTTAACGTTGTTCCTGCCACGAGGAAAAACACCTTGCAGCACTTTATAGGCACACAGAAATGCTTGCAGCTCCTACAAGGGACTACCGCTCGTCAAAGATTGCTCAGCCCCCTCCCGCCACACAGGAGGACAGACAACATTTTTTTTTTTCACCTACTGTAGCATGTAATAGCTTGTAACATGTAATGGTAAATATCAACAGGGCCACATCAATCAGCAGCAGTAATAAAGCAGCATAGGTCTCTGTGAGAATGTTCAGTCTTCTTCTCAGAACTCTAGGTCTCAACTGACCAGAAACTCATGTAGTGGTGAGGGGTAGCTTTCCAGATTTCTAGAAACCTTGCGTTATTTGGTTAGTATGATATTCTGAGTTTGCATAAATCTATTTGCAAATGTTTTTATTTCTTTTGTCTCTACGCCTATCCACTCACTAATCGTGCTGACATTTGAGATGTACAATTGATGTTTAATTTGCTAATGTTTCTGTTATGTGATGACCTATGATTCGAGCTGTATTGTACTTGATGAGCAATCACAGTTATTTAGATAAAGCATCATGACTTACAAAAAATAATTTGACATTATTAGTGTCATTGATTTAGTTATATGAAATGAATATTCTATGGTGATACCTTTAGAAATGCTGATATTGTTTGCCAATCCCTAATTAACTATATTAAGATTCATCACCAAGAAAGAGGATAAATGAGATGAACAAGTTGGCATGATTGGTTTAAACTCACCTAGCGTGAATGGAATGGTTAGATATTAAATTGGGTCCAGATGATAGACATTTGTCAGTCCCTAAACGCTGAATCAGAGTAAATGATTTGAAACTTAAATTATTCTCATTAAGTTGATCAAGTTATGCAGTTCATCAAACAATTGGGCAAGCATTTTTTATATATCAACAATTGTTCCAACTTAATATATCCTACTTTGCCAATCTGTGAGCAGAGTCCAGGAATTGATACAGCGCCACCTACTGGAGTCGGAGTTTCGTTGTCGGAGGTCGGAGCAGACGCGAGCTGGAAGCGAGTGGCGGCGATCTGCTGCGGTTTGCAGCGGCAGCAGTGGGGAACTGCGGCTGTGGGAGCCGCGAGCCTTCGCATTTTAGTTTTGGGACCGGTGGAGTACCAGTACACCCAGATCAGATTCAGCTTGAGCCCGTGAGCCCACTTCTGCAGGTACCACGAGTGGTGGCTGGGTGCGGCTGAGTGTAGTGTTGAAGCCCTGGACAGTCCTCCAGCGGGAGGAGTGGCGGATGGTCCACCAGCAGCGGCGGGAAGTGGCGGCCGGGCAATTTTATCTGCGGGCCGAGTTGTTGCCAAGTTAGTGCAAAAAGTTGAACTCTTACTCTTACAGGGCAACTTGTTTGCCCCTTGTTTGCCGTACCCTGTGCGATCCTGGCCCCCGTTGCGATCCTGTTGTGAGCCGCGAGTGCCCCTTAGATTTATTTCGATTCTGTCACTATAGAGAATAGAACATATGGACTACCATTACAAGGAAGTAATTTGTTCTTTGAAATAAAGGAGGTCTAATTTTGTTTAGTTACTAAATACACGGTAGTGCCTCATGCCAATGCCAATCTATTTTCATTTGTTTAAGTACACAGATGTCTCATGTTGCCTGGTAATATTTGACATGTTTAATCTTTCAGTGTTGCAAAACACTTCAATTATTTTACCTTATTTACAATATAGCTTTCAATGCAATATTGTTTACCCATCCTAAGAGCACGTAGTGTAGTGCAGCAGTTAATTTACAACATTTTCAACATGTATACTGTTAAATGAATCTGCACAAAACTTTCCAAGAAAAATAAGTCATCCACTTTGGGTTCTTCACTGCAAAGTTCATGCATATATGGTAGCTTGACGTAAAAACTATCAGGCTTAACTCAGCAGCAATGTGCAAAGTGTTTATGCAGCATACAAACAATAATACATTGAAAACACAGCACAAGAAAAATCCCAAACAAATTCAGAAAAGTAGAGTATAGTTCAATAAATAAACTTATACATGAACAAGAAACATCCAATCAGTAGAAATGGAGATATGCCATTTTAAAGTTTATGGTAAGTATAATGCCTAAAAGCATAAAGTACCATCTGCTTTCATCTGGTTGTGCAAGAACGAGGAAAGTCATAAGCTCAGGCTGACCACAATGGAGTGCGGGTTGGATACAGGAACCCTGTTAGTTCTGCTGAAAAGCTGCCATCTCAAAGTCCGCTGCAAAGAGATCTGTTTAGTGTGGAGAAGGCTGTGAGCAGCAGGGAGAGAATAATAGATGTTCGTTGCTGTAGTGCAAACAGCAGGCCTGTCTTGGCCGATGGTCATCTCTGTTGCATGAAGATCAGGTTGTGCGTTACAGGAGTTCTGCATTGGTGGTCAACACGTGCAGTCAATGATGTTGAGTGTCTTGGCATGAATGGACCTATTTGCGGTTGCAAAGACCCTAAAACTTCAAGATTTCTCCTTTTGTTTTAGGAAGAGTGCATTTTAAGGCAAGTTAAGGGCCCAGGATCTGGAGAGTCACTTCTTGGGAATAAGAGACTCATTATAGCAGGGCCCAGGCAGTTCTTGTTGCAGGTCCAGGCAGGTCTATTTTAGCAAGCCAACTGGGTTGTTGCTTTGAGCCCTCTGGAGCTTGCTGTATTCCCTTAGCTCAGAACAGGAGGCTAGCCACCTGACCCTTAGAGTCTCTCATGTAGCCTGGACTGAAAAGAGCTGGTCCAGTCTTCCTTTTCAGAGATCAGAGCAGGCCTCATGCAGCAGAACGATCCTCTGGGGGACAAGGCAGGCCTCAAGCACCAAGCAGCCCTTTGGAGAAAAGGGCAGGCCTCAAGCAACAGGACAGTCCTATGGGAAACAAGGTGGTTCCTTCCTAGTGTAATGTCCGCAGGCCCAATCCTCTGGATGTCCAATATTTATACCTGGTGCTAGCCTTTGTTTTTGGGGGTTCTGTGTTCTACCCTCACATGTGGTTCTGGAAATGTCTTCTTTTCCCCTATTCCAAGAAGTCTGAGGTGACACAAGGCTGGTTTCAGGTTCATTGTATGTGTGATGTAGGGAAACTCTTTGAAGTGTAAATGGGGACAACTCTGCCCCAGCCATCCTGGAAGAATCGCCCATCATGTCCACACCTAGCCCCTTTGTTCCACTGTCTGAGAGGAATACACAAATTCCAACAACAGAGCCATTCACAGTCATGCGATCTGGTATACTGGCAGAAGGCAGAAATAGTTAGGGCACATTTCTAAAAATGGCATTCCAGAATTGTGACTTATAATCTGACTTTACCATTAAAGGGGATTATATAAATTGCAATTCATTTTAAGTCTGAACAGCATATTTCTCTTTGCTCCCAATCCAAAGTTAACACTTATTAATTGTAATAAGATAACCCACTGTTAGTCAATGGGAGAGATAGGCCTTACCACAGTAAAAAACAACTTTAGGCTTGTTTCACTCACAGGATATGTAAACCTTAAGTACAAGTATCCTACCTTTTAAATACAATGGACCTGTCCCAGAAGCTCTTAGGGCACATGTTAAGGGTGACTTATAAGTATTAATAAGGACATTTTAGGCCTGGAAATGACAGTTTGAAATGTAAGGCCTGGGACATGTTTTTTTTTAAAACTCTTTTTTATTATAATCAGCATTAAGAAGGTACATTTCTTCCAGACAATACTCGTACATCATCAACAATTCAAACACTACACATTTCCACTACAGTAGTATAACAGTATACAGTACACCACGATCGTGTCCAACACCCTGTCCATCCCACACCTCCTCCCTACCCGAACCCACGGCGCTTCACATATATTTCCCCTGAAAACATTACAAGCCCCCCAGATCTTGTTCCATTTCCCCGGGTAACCACGATTAACAAACACCGTCCGTTCTGTAATCATTGCAATATCCATGTCTATGCACCATGCGGTTAACTTCAATACCTCCGCCCCCCCATTTGCAACCATTTCAAATCCTACATAGGGTGATTAAGGTCATTTGGCTCCCAGACATTCAACAAACATCTTCTGAGCTCTGGCAAAAGAGACACCTCCCCCACCTGTGATATTGTTCTCATTATTTGTACCCAGTAATCCATGATCTTGGGGCATTGCCATATGGTATGGTAGAAAGTTCCCTCCTCCCCACATCCCCATAGACAGTATGGATGTGACGTTATACCTATTTTAGGTAGGGTGAGTCAAGTGAAGTAGACTTATATCTTGAGTTGTACCAGCCTAAGTCGCAAGGGTATTCCCACCTCCTTTGGGGAGGCAAGTGCCTCCTGTCAGTCCGAGTCATCCAAGTCACCTATATCGCGGGACCACTTCCCTCTGAGCCCTATCGTGGGGTCTGGGAGATTGTTAAATAGCTTCCGGTATGTGAATAAAGTAGCCCGCTTCTGCATATAGTCTGTCCTCCAGAGGCGAGGCTTCCTGGACCTCAGTACCTGGAGGCTGTCACCAGAGCATGTTTTATCTGTGTCTACCTTAAAAGTTCAGTTGGCTCCAACTCACACTGCTGCTGAAGGTGCTCAAATGTCATAACCTTTCCCTTGCGCCAAACGTCCCCCACTGTGTAGATTCCAATTGCATCCCACTGGGCAAAACCCTTGCTATTCCTGAGCTGACCCAGCTGCGGCGTGTCCCAAAGAGAGGTGAGTTGGGTTATAGTCCCCTGCCAACCCAATTTCTTCTGCGCATCATGCCATAGGGTGATTTGTCTGCTGTGTGTGTCCAATGAGGGCTTTAGTGCGCTTTTTGTCATAAAGGGGGGACAGTATTTTACACACACCCAAAGCCACCCTGTGTGTCCTAAACGCCGGATCCTCCTGGGGGGCATGTATCCCATGATTGATTATTTTCAGTTGTACCGCCCAGTAATACAACTGTATATTCGGGAGCGCCACCCCCCTCCCCATCATACCAGCTACGAACTAACTTAGTCTGTGCTATGCGCGCTGGCTTGTGTCCCCAGAGCAGGTTGGAGACCTGGGCCTCTATTGCCTTAAAATAGCTTGGGTGCACCGGGAATGGCGTGTTTTCCAGCACATACAAGAAACAAGGAAGCACCATCATTTTAAAGATTGCCGCCGTCCCTAACAGCGTAAGCTGCAGCGCACTCCCAGTATGATGTCACGTCTAAGGCGCTCCAGTAGGGGCTGCAGATTATGTTGATAAAAGTCTGCGGAGACGGCTGTAACATTGATCCCCAAGTATTTGAACATGCCATCTGCGATCATGAGCGGGCAGTCTTGGGGGAGCTGCGGCGGTGGACCGTGCAGCACGTATAGTATAGATTTGGACCAATTTATGGTGTATTCCGATGCCCGCCCGAAGAGTTCACAGACATTCAGGAGGACCATTATGGAACGCCTGGGAAGGGTCAGATATAATAGGAAGTCGTCTGCGTATAATGAAATGCGGTCTTCCCACTCTTCTGTCCATCTGATTCCCTTTATCATTGGTTCCACGCCGCCAAGGGCTCGATTACCACTGCGAAAAACAGTGGGGACAAGGGACAACCCTGGCGGGTGCCCCGTGTCAAAGGGAAGTCGTCAGATATGTGCCCATTTACCGTTACATGAGCTATAGGTTTAGTGTAAAGCAGACAGACCCATGTACATAATTTAGGACCAAAGGCTAAGTGACGAAGCATCGCAAACAGGAATGGCCACTCCACCAAATCGAACGCCATCCTCGCGTCCAGGGAGAGTATGACTGCCGGCTCCTGAAGATAGGGCACGCATGCCATCACATCCGGTAGACATCTCAGATTTAGTGCTGTACTTCTGCCCGGCATGAAGCCAGATTGGTCTGGGTGTATCAGAGTCGTTAGGTACGGCATTAGTCTAATCGCCATCAGTTTTGCGAGGATTTTACCCTCCGCATTAATCAGTGAGATGGGGCGATATGGGGTACATTAATCTGCAGGTTTGCCCGGTTTGGGTATTGCCACTATTGTGGCCGTTATTTGATCCAATGGTAACTCTCCCTTCTTAAAACAGTCATTGTACATATGTAGCAGATAGGGGGCTACATTTCCCGCCGTTTTCTTATAGAGTTTGATGGTGATATCATTAGGGCCTGCCGCTTTGCCGGACTGCATTGCGCCTATCGCCCCCTGCATTTCCTCCACCGTAAGATCCGCCTCAAGTGCTAGAGCCGCTTCCAGAGGTAGCCCGGGCATGTCAATATCCTGATTGTAAGTTAGTGCTTCCTCTACCGACATCTCAGAGGTCGACGTATATACCTGCTGAAAATGATGTGCTAAGGTTTGGACTATGATCTGCGGGTTTGTTGTAATTTTCCCATCTACCGTCCCAATCCTCGCTATCCATTTGGTACTTTGTTCCCTTTTGTCTAGCCATGCCAGAAGTTTCCCGGCTTTATCCCCAATCTCTTAAATCTTATGCTAAGTAGCTGTCAGAAGCGACCTTGTCAGGTCTTCTAAGTATTTCCTACGCTGCTGTTGTGCAAGCCGTAATTTCTGAGTTGTGGTCGGCGTGGGGTCACTGGTGTGTTGACCCTCCGCTTCTACCAGCGCCAGCTCCAGGTTATGTAGTTTGTGCTGCTTCTCCTGTCTATGCCCCGTGACCGAGGCAATGGCTTGCCCTCTAAGGACCGTTTTGTATGCTTCCCACAGAATTGTTGGGGAATCAACTGACGCCTCATTCTCTTGAAAATAATGCTTTGCCGCTTCAAGAATCGCTTTTTTAATTTTAGGGACCTGTAAGTAGCCCGGGTAAATTGGATAAATGCGTCGCCTAACCTTGCGACAGTGTGTTTATGTCAATAGCACTTGGGAGTGGTCAGAGATACCACTGGGTTTTATCTCTATGCTGTCAACGTTCTGCAGGCAGTTCGCTGTAGCTTAAAAGTAATCAATGCGGGATAAGCTGTTATGTGCCCCTGAGTCAAAGGTGAATTGCTGCGTCGTGGGGTGGTGCCATCTCCACACATCCGTGAGCCATATTGCCTCCATGAAACTCCCAAGACGAGACCCGCCAGGAGCATTTGATTTTGCTGGGTGGCGATCTAAAGTGTTGTCCATAATTGCGTTGAGGTCCCCCCCGATCAGCAGCTCCCCTTCTGGAAGGCCAAGCAGGAATTTACTGAATGCTGGGAGTGTCACTGCGTTAAGGGATGGGGGGATAGTATACAGAGACTATGTTTAGGGACCGTGCTTCCCATTGACCTATAACGACTGCAAAGCGGCCGTGATCGTCCGTTTTTGTGTTAAGCACTATCAACAGGGATTGCTTTTTGATTAGAATACTCACTCCCCTTGAGCCAGACGAGAACTTCGAGTGTACTACCATTTTAAATCACCATCTGTCCATAGCCTTGCATGCCACGCCAGTAAGGTGCGTTTCCTGCAACAGGGCCATCGTTGGTGGATGTCGTTTCAGGTACTGCAGAACTAAACCCAGCTTTATTTTTTCCCCAGACCGTGAACATTCCATGTAAGCATAGACAGAGGAGTAACTTGAGTTGTAGTATGACCTGCGGGATCAGGGGTAGCTGGAACCTCTGCTGCCATGGTGGATGATATGTGTGTGATAAAGTACGTAATACAATGTGTACCTCAATTGATGGAAAGAGAAGAATAAGGCCTCACACCTGAAAACTTTGCTGAACAATAGTACAAAGAGCGAACATCGTTGATAAAAACGAACTTCCCTTTCGTCCCATACCTGCACCCCCTTCACTATAGAAAAGTAGCAATTCCACCCTCCCCACCTACCCACCCTCCCTCCCCAACCTAGACCTTCTAGACCATAGAGTCGTGCTTCTGTGTACGATTCAGCATGATGTTGCTGTCAATATGTTTTAGAGCAGGCCCCGTCTACGTTAGGCAGATGCCATTGGAGTAACACATCTAATTGCAGACAAGGGCCGATACTCGACGACTCTGTTAGTGTCCGATCTGACTTCTCACTGTGTGCAGCCCAGGAAGCACAAATGAAACCCCAACAAACTAACAAAGCAAAAATATCCCCCCTTGCCTCCTCCCTCTGCCTCCCTGCCAGATGGAACCCCAACCATCTGCCACCCCAACTTAGCAGAGTGCTTCAACCCCATCAATAGTACTTGCGTGTATGGGGGAAAAGAGAAGTCTGTAGAGCTCCACATGCTATCCCCTCCTCAGGAACGAACTATTAATTATGATACGCTGGAACTCAGTGTCCCGTCTCATTGCTCTGTTCCAGGGCATTCCCTCGCTAAGGTCAAGAGTACATCGCACAGGTCTCCACCATTGTCATAATGCTCCTCGTTGATGTGATCCAACCAAATAGCCACCTTTTGGCTACAGATTACCTCCTCGTTATAGCAATTCTAATTGTCAGTCCTCGTCGTCCGCCTGCTGTGTGCCGGCCTCCTCACGACTCTGTCTGCTGTCCGTGGAGGCTTCCGTTTCTCATCACTGTGGCTTCCCTCCTTCCGTCCCCTTGGACCCTCTGACTCACCTGCAACCCTCGAGCCAGTCATGTGCTTCTTCCGGCGACTCGAAAAAACAGGTCTTCCCGTCCGTCACCACTGGCAGTTTTGTCGGAAACAGCATGGAGTATGGAAGCTCCTTGCGTCTAAGTTCTTTTTTAACTTCGAGGAAACTTTTGCGACGTTTAGATGCTGCCGCTGTATAGTCCGGAAAGAAGGACACCAACGAGTTGTGGATACTGAGTGGTGGGGCCACCCTCACTGTTTGCAATATAACATCTCTGTTGCGGAAGTTAAAAATACGGGCCAGGACTGGTCTGGGGGCGCCCCTGGTTTAGGCTTTTACCCCCGGGGACCCTGTGTGCTCATTCCACAGAAAAAAGGTAGAGAGACCTCTGGGCTGGAGTCTTAATTTAATAAGTTCCTCAACATAGAGGTCCATGGTGCGGTTCCCTTCAGGTATGCCTGTGATTATCACATTGTTCCGACGTGAGCGGCCTTCCTGGTCGTCCAGCTTTTCAGCCATGAGTTTATTTTCGGCCTCTAGACGGCTGACCTTGTTGAGTAACATGGTGATGTCTTTTGACAAGAATCTTGTCACTTGCTCAAACTCCGTGACTCAAGCTGTCATTTTTTGAAAATCCGCACGTAAGAATGATACATCAGTTGAGATGGTCCCCACAGTTGACTGCACCTTCGTGAGGGCTGACATAATATCTTCTAGTGTCACTTTCGCTGCCCCCTCCTGTCCAGGCTCTTGTTCAGGTGTGCCTGTGCGCTCGGGCAGTGCAGGAAAGTCTTTATTGTAGGCGTATTTGTCTAACTTGACTTGCGGTTGTGTGCGAGGGCCCCCTGGCCCCAATCGTTGACTGTGGAGTGCCGCTCCGGTTGGTAGTCGCTGCCGCCTGATGCAGGACCCCACTCCACGCGTGGCCTGTCGGTTTTCCCGCCGCGCTGTTCCTTCCTGACCTGTGAGGACTCAGACCGCAGTTTATGCACTTACAGCAGTGCAATATCGTCTTCGCTCAGCGTATCTTCTTTAAGCCCTCGGGGGCCACCCTGGTGGCTAGTAAACGTAGTACAATCCCTTGGGTATGGGGCCGCCGTGTTTAATGTGGGTAGCAGTATGACTTGAACGCATCACCAATTGGTCACTGTTGAGAAAGGACAATACGCTGCAGTGTCTCCCACTGGCCACCGCCACCCGGCCACCACCTTCAGGGGAAACGCGGCTATTCGTTGGCACTGTCAGTGTGCCTGTGCTCGGGGCCCAATTCACTGACCCTGGCTCCCAGCTGTTCAAATCAATAGCTATGCTGGCCGTGGTGTGGGTTGCACGTAACAGTCAATAGTGGGCACTGTTTAGTAGTAATGAGAAGCCCTCAGCCACCCCGGTCAGCAGCTGACATGTCAGTGCCCACTCACCCTTGCCGCCATTTTACTGTTCCGTTGAGCCACTTCAGCATCCTGTGGTCTGTACTTTCACCGCCCGGGCCTCGCAAGGCTCTCTCTCCTTAGCTCCTCCGTGGCGCCCGGTCACCACACCGGGCCCTCACGGCGTCAGTGGGCCGCTACATGTGTCCCGCCCCCGAATACCGCTCAGGTGCCTGCCTCACGCTTTGCATCCTCGCCGACCGCATTTGCCTCCAGCGGCCACGGTGCCACGCCAGTCCCTGGCTTCGCACTGACATGTAGGCCGCTGTGCGTCGGGCCCGTCCAGAGCTCCTGCTGCATACTCTCCAGTGCAGTTATTGCCCCTCAGGTCCGTAGCACTGATGGTGCCCTTTAAATTTTTCTTCAGCGTTCTGTTTTCATTTGAACTTCTGTCAGATGAGCTGTGCACACCGGACCAGTAATTAGGGGGCCCATATTTCTTCCCCGCCGAGTCCCACGTGGTTCTCTGACCTCCCTCCTCCACGGCGCACTCTCATCCTAGCGGGGTCCCACGGTGTCTGGGAGGCGCAGTAAGTGTCCCGCCCCCGAGTGCTGCTCTGGCATCTGCCACTCTCCTCGCCTTTTCACTGACCGCACTTGTTTCCGGCGGCCGTGGTACCACGCAAGACCCCGGCCTCACTCTAGGATGCAGGCCTCTGTATCACGGGCCTGTCCGGAGCTCCTGCCAGCTAGACAAACGGCGCATTCGGTGCCCCTCGGGTTCCGGTTACCTTGGGTGTTCCCGTGGTTAACTTTGGTCACGAATTCATGCCTGATTTTACGGGGATTTCACTGCACTCCCCAGAGCTCCTCTAGAGTGCGGCCATCTTGATCGGCTGCAAGCCACGCCTCCCCTGGGACATGTTTTAAAGAGCTACTTAAGTAGGTGGCACAATCAGTGCTGAAGGCCCACTAGTATTATTTGACTTTCAGTCCCTGAGTGTAGGTGCTATCACTTACCAGGAACTTATTATGTTATTTTATATTGCTATGTATTATGCACTAATCACCTAAGAGATAAATTAGATGTACCAACTGGGTAGCAGTGGCAGAGTGCACAGATTCCTAAAGCCAACAAAAACAAATTCAGCAAAGATGGAATGTGTTAAGGTAAAATGTTTGGGGATCACCCTGCAGAGATGAACAAGTCCAACAAGATGTCTTCACAAGCATTTCATTTGTTAGCAAAGTAGTTGTGACGTAAGAGACATATTTAGGTTTTTTGTTGCTTTTACTTTTCCATTGCCTGTATTTTCTTACTTGATGTTCCTAGAGGGAGATGCACACAGAAAAGTGCAGTAAGAGAAGGCAGGTACAAGCACATGGGTGACAGAGAGCAACATGAAGTTCAGGGAGAGAGAAGTACATGAGAGAGACAGTACAAAATACATGTATTCTCATGAAGCACTCAACACAAAAGAAAAAGGTAGTGTTAGAAAAGCAAGCAGTGGAACCTAAGATACCAGCCAAAGAGATGATAATGAAGCAATGCTCCATGGGAAGGCAAACAGAACTGACAATCTGGGACATGGGTAAGAACTCAGAAAATGAGAGCAATAGGAAAAGCAAATCAATGGTAAGCAATAGGCGTGCTCTAAGCCCCTCTATGTTCTTGGTAAGCACCAATATGTCATGCAGCATACAGTACATGCACATTCTAGTAGGCACAACTTGAAAAGGGCCCGGTCACTCATAAGCAATATTTGGGTAGTATGTTGTGATTGTATGGAAAGAGTTTGAAACACATGCATAAAAATCTTCTGAAATATTATTCAAAAGTTTTTCTGTTTTATAGACTATTGAACTGCACCTGTCATTTTAAAACGCATCATATATTTTGTTCTGCTTTAATACCCTTAAAGCCGTGGTCTACATTTTTTTTTAGAAAAGTCTTCTATTGCTTTCAGTGGGAACAAATTCTGGATTTAGTGTACATCCAAAATCCATGCCCCTTTGCAGTGGGATGTCAATAATACTTATAAATACTTCTATTTTGCACCCTTTGCCTTTGGTCATATACAAATTAATTGAAGATTCAATTTATGTGAATTCTGCAGAACACAAGAGATTGACTCTTCTTTTCAGAATCTGTTAACAATGATTAACCTGTAGTGGTTACAAGTAAGGACTGAACTGAAATTCTCTAGATGTTTTTTTGTGTCATGCTTGTAATACAAATTAAGCAGAGGCAGTGTTCACAAGAAACTAATTTTTAAATAAATTGATTGGTTACTGCAGCAATTAATGTATCCTGCTCGAATGAAGCAAAACAAACAGATATAGAATAGAGCCTTAGCTTAATAAAGCATAAACATTCCTAAACAGTTTGAAGCTTTTTTGGCCCACTAGATAAAAAATGTCTTTTGTTCTCACTTCAGCCGAAGTGAGAGTATTTATTTTTGCATAACAATTTTCTTCATACAATAGAAGGCATAAAAAAGTTTTTTTCTGTCTGTGTATTTACAATATATACATTTGCATATTGGAAGTGAATTGTTACCCCAGTGAAATAACCATAACCAAATCCGTTAAGTATATAAGGTGCAATTGAAAAACTGTAATGGTGATTATTTGTAATTAAAGGAGAAGCCAATAGAGATGAAATACAATTGATTCTTCTGAGACAACTATATGGTTTGTTGAGCCATCAGATGGTTGCCATTAATAGCACCCTGCCACTGAGTGAGTAATTCCTTGGCTGGCTAAGACATATCCAGCTCCTTGCTTAATGCCCCTATGTATGGAAGCAGAACCTCACCCACTAGACTAACCAGTAAGGTTCAATTAAGTTTTACTGCCACTTCCACCAGCCGGACGGACTCGGAATTAATGATATCAGGCCTACTGTGTTTACAAGGTGTTGCCCTCATTGGGTAACACTTAATAATAATGGATCTACAGTAATCCTTGTTACTGCGAACCTCTTTAGAAGCCAAGCTGTGGCTTTTCATCTTTTTAAGGGAACTAAGCACCCTTATTGTGGGGAATACCTGGCAATATACCAGAGGAAATACTACTCGAGCACCTGGAATTAACAGCTTGTCCACAGAATCCCTGTCCACGTCGTCGGCTATTAATAAGAGAGAGACCTCAACAAACCATATAGTTGTCTCTGAAGAATCAATTTTATAACATCTCTATTGGCTCTTCTTTTAATTACCAACAACCACCATTACAGTTTTTCAATTGCACCCTCTATACTTCACAGGTTTGGTTATGGTTATTTCCTCCAACATTTCTTTCACAGCAACACGGGAGACCAAAGGTATACTCCTCACTTTGTGTTGAATGGGTGCAGCATCGGGTTTTAACACTATAAGGTGATCTAGGATTGATGACTATGTTAAGGTCTTACCCAACTGTGTCTAGGGTTGATAACTATATTAAGGCCACCAACCCAACATAGGTGGACCATACATACACCTTTCCCCTTAGCTCCCTCATATCAAACTTCATATTGCATTGTATATACTCCAGCAGAATGAAGAATGATGGATTCCCCTTGATATCACCCTGGATTAATGCCATTAGGCAAGAGAACAGTATCAGGCCAAAGTCCTGCAAACAAGCCTTTGAGAATAATAGTATATATTGAGCCCAATTCAACCATGAGCTCCACAGTTTCTCAAAGGATCACAAATTTCAGACCTCCTTTCCCTTTCTTGCTCCTTGTCGGCACACTAAGAATACTGTCATCATGTACATCTGTGTGGCACTCATCATCCACTGTCGCCATTCTTGTTTACCTGTCTACAAACTATAGCAAAGTGGCCTCTGCGGCCTTATCTCCTGCACTCTTTATTGATATCTATGCATTTACGGTAGTCAGCTGTAGTGATGATGCCTCACACACTGATAACATGACGTTGTGCACTGCTTGCTCTTTCCTGCACTGTTACCAGATTTAAATACCGCACCAATATCAGACTCGTCTTTACAGACCACAGTGTTGCTAGCATCTATTTTCTCCATCTCTTTCATGCACAGTTCTGATTGCTCCACCCCTTTAGCAATTTCAATAGAATCTTCAAGTGAAGAATTCTTTGCTGCCCACAAACGTTCTTTCATTTTTTACTCTTACATTGAACGAATTAACCCCTTCGCTGCGGCGGCAATTCCGCCGCAGCGCTAGGGGGTGGGGGGGCCGTGCGGCGCTCTCCTGCTGGTGACGGAACCGCTCCGTCATCCGCCTTGGTAGCACTGTGCTTATGACGGAGCGGTTCCGTCATGGCCCCGCCGGCTCAATAGAACGCGCCGCGCAGGCGCGAAATCAGCGCCGCGCAGGCGCAGCGAGCGGGCCATGACGGAACCACTCCGTCATCAGCACAGCGCTACCGAGGCTGATGACGGAGCTGTTCCGTCATCAGCGCAAACGGGTTAATTCCTCTGTCATTACTCTAAATTTGCATTTAACCAATAGCTCCCTTAGCCTGGAGGCAAACTCTGCAACCGGCTTATTTTCATTTTGAGGATGAGCGTAAAACGAATATCTGGGCATAATTATATTCACTTCCCTAGCGAATCTAATCTCAGGTTGTTTCTTTGTCTCTTTATATACATCTGTAAATGATCACCACTGAGTTTAGTTACTACAGATAAGCTTTTGAAAACATGTCGACCCACTTTCCCAACGTGTGGAAAAGTAGCACTTTCTTTCTAGCTGAACGAAAGTCATTTCCATCCAGTGCTTCAATGTAGTTCTCTACCATCCCTATCCAATCCTCCGATTCAGGTTTCGGAACTGCTTACGATAAAAATAACAGAGGTGAACCAATAGAACTTTGTGATTGCACATAGCCACTTATTTAAGGTATTTTCTAAATATGTTGCACATCACCAATTAAAATAAAACAAACAGCAGTATTAAGTATGCTAAAAATAATGCATTTACAATCACTCCTGGTGTGCATATCACCGTTATTGACATGTTCAGGTGATATGCTCATCAACACTAATAGTCTCTCAGACATGCTAACAATTACTCCAGGTGTGCATATCGCTGTTATTGACACGCTCAAGTGTCATGCTCCTATGGAAGCTACGTTTAGATAACAATAGATATCTAAACTAATAGGCAATACCAGTGTGCATCATTCCATTATTGATAAGTAAAGGGGATATGCTCCACATAAAAGTTGCTTATGATCGCTAAAATCGAATAAATAAATGACTTTGGTGAGGGCGTAACTGATTGACTGCATCACAGTTTGTAAGGCGTACAGATAAAAACCTATAATAGTGTTTAATATGGTGTGCTCATCACCGTCTGTGCAATGTGAGCCCAATCCAAGATGGTGCCCACATATGTGATGTACATTACAGTCTGCACAAATCCACACACTTCAAGACACAGTGCTCTTGTATAAGCACTGCGCGCTTCAGGATTCGGTGCTCATGCTGGGAAGCTGTACTCGCCCCAGTGATTGTGCCGCAATATTATTAAATTAAAGACCGGAGCAGGTCCGACACTCCTGCTTACATCCAGAAATCTCTGCAGTCTGACTTAGTCATGCCTTGACTACCTCCTGTGATTCATCAAGTGAATGCCTCGTCAACTTCCTCTCATCGATATCTGAATTTCAAATAGGTTCAAGGCTACCTCAAAAAGTTATAGTTGCTGGTTCTACTCGTCACCAGTACATGCACCCTACTCTAATAACACAGTATACAAATGTAAGTTAGAAAATGCCTTTTATCTTCTCTAGTGTAACCATCCCTTAGCAAGCCAGCCTCCAACAGTCATCCTTGGAATCCATGCTCTTATAATAGAACTCAGAAAACAAATTACAAATAGAAATAATGTTCTTAGTTCTTCATAACATTGTACCATGCGTTACCTAGAACTGTATAATAAACATCTTTGCTCCATTCAATTCTGTGCCCAAGTGTTATTCTAAATACATGTGGAAATGCAACAATCATTAAAACTATTACTTACCTCAGATGACTCAGAAACATTCACGTCCTGACTGTAGATATAGAATTTACTGTACTCAATAGGCATAAAATAATGTTTAAAGTATATTTGTCATTTTGATCCAAAGTTTAGTCCAGCCCCATACAGTTCTCTTTTTAATTCTAGTCCCGTTGCTCCCACTTTCGAATGTTGCAAATACTGGATGAATGAAAATCTGTGTACTGTTTCAAATTTTCTGACAAAACAAAACACTTTTCCCTAACTTTTGCTTGGTTCTTTTTCCAAACAGGACATAACAGAAAAAGTGATACCAGAGATGGGCCTGATTCACAAAGGCAAATTGCTCTTTTGGGTAAATTTACAATGTTTTGCTATTCACAAAGGGATTTACGAGTAGTATCTTTACAAGTGCGGAGTCTCTGCACATAATAAGATAGATTTTGTATTTGCAGATACTACTTGTAAATCATTTTTGAATACCAAGCAATTATAAAGTTACTAAAACATGTATGTTTACCTTTGTGAATCAGGCCCATACATACTGTTGTATTCTAGCCACTTAACTTTTCTTGTGCAACCCCTAAGTTTATTCTGCATGAGTAAACAGTCCCACTAATTTACACATAGACATATATCCCTTCACTGTTATTTGCAAAGTGTATGCTTCAGTTTCAGTTTAACAAGAACTGTTCTGCAAATTTGAGACCAGACTTTTATGTGGCACACTCATCCTGTGGGTCTAAATGAAAGTAACTCTTCTGAAATAACAGAACCTCAAACAAAAGCCAAATCAAAAATGGTTCCAGCGTGTTCTACTTTTACAGAAGAGAAACTATGTTTGGTGCAGTTTAAAAAAAAAAAGAATCTCTTACCCCTACCTCTTGAAATGTTTGGTTGTCTCCACGTTAAACATCTGCTGGATTTATTTTGAAACAAGGAGGATTTCCTTTATAAACTATTTGAAAAAGTGTATAGTATGGCATTGTTCTCGTAATTTGAATTTGTGTTGTGGGTATGCCATTCGTTTGTATTCCTTCATTTTCACTGGATTGCTTGTGGTTGCTCTGATTTACAACCTTGAAGATATATAACAAACTTCTTTTAGGAATATATAGTTTTTAAATTAGTTAAGTACCATAATCAGAACTTTTAATTAGTGTTATTTCTCCTGAGCACAGTCACTTTCTGCCATTACCCTTTCCTCCATAGTTGACCACCAAAGGTTGATTAACTTGAAAGTGCACAAGTAATTTTATTCTCAGGATGGAGGATAGATAACAGCATGTGTCATTCTATATAGGCCCAACAGTTGATTACTTTTGTCACAGGTAAAGCACCTTTTCTTACTGTGTCAATATATTGCTTTTGTTTTTCTTATAAGTGACAAACATGCTTCAGTATATATGGCCAGTAACTCTACAGATTTCCTGACTTCATCTCTCCAGAGTGTACCTTGGTAAATACAACATAATTCGATGTAATTCTGTGGTTATATGTATTTCAATTTGTTTTCTTGCAGTACAACAAACATCTTTTTGTGCACATCGGACAGTCAAGCCACTCATACAGTGATCCACTAATTGAATCTGTAGATATTCGTCAAATTTATGATAAATTTCCTGAGAAGAAAGGCGGTTTAAAAGAACTCTTTGGCAAAGGACCACAAAATGCATTTTTCCTAGTTAAATTTTGGGTAAGTGTAGTCTGTGTATCATTTTGTATGCTGCTCTTTTTACGACGTGTTTTCAGAAAATGTATATAAATGTATATAAACAAATGCCCACACTTTCCTAAGCTTTATAGTGTCTTGGTGTTTGTGTTTTCATATTAGGTATAGTTTCTAACATGTAGAAAACTCTATGAAGATTCGATAAATATAACCATATATGGTTACATTGATTTTTTCCCAGTATTAATCGAAATGTGATCATTAAAATGGAGAAAAAAAATTGTTTGGAAGTGATTTTTGTGTACATTGTGATCACTCATTTGTTTCTAATTGATGCTCATACCTTCAAGACTTGACACCACCTGCCAGATTACACGTTATTTGGAGTCTGGCAGGCAGCGTGTCGTTTCCTGGGTAGTGCGTCTTTTAAAGGCTGCAGTGCATTTGAAACAGGCACCTCAATGGGAACACCTCACAAGGTTCCTGGACGTCATTGCCTCGAAAGCCCATGCTGTGCAGGAACTTTTGTGCATGCACACAGGGGAGCACATGTTGTACTTCCCCGTGTGCATGCAAAGCGGAGGAGGCACCTTTGTTTCCTCTCCTCTAAGGTGTACATGGAGGAGGAACGGTCATGTAAACCCTGGAGAAGAGGAAACTCATAATATGCTTGGCGTTCCCCCAAGCATATTGCCGCCTCTGACCAGTACTCCACCTCCAGGGAGCTGTGGTTCCCTGGCAGCATCGGTTGTCTCAGGTTGGTCAGACTGCCCTACTCGTAATAGGGCAGTCTGACCGACGGTGCGGTGGCAGCTAGCGCCTCACCACTCAGACAGCCAGACTCATATCGGGCCCTAAAACATGATCTCCTCTGGGGCTGGGCTGGGTCATTACCCCTTTATAAACAGTGTGCTGTATATATGTATGCAGATGTGCAGACTAGGGCCATAACTCACAATATTCCTCCGTAGGGTCATAACATCCCACTCCTCCTTATGACAGTAGTAATAAATAGCATAGTACATTCTGCTCATCTACATATTTTGTTTATGCCATGGCATCTATTCATCAGCATTTGTTGTTAAAAAGGTATGTAACCAAAACCAGTATTCAGTAGATAACATTTGTGCTGTAAAGTAAAATCACTTTGAGGAGGCCTCATGTCTAGGGAAGTTGTTTCCACGTCTAAAGTCTTTATAAAATGCAATCTGTGAGACTGTGCCCTAAGTGTAACAGATTGCATAAGCTTTGGCTTTTTAAGTAAGAGCATTATGGGACTTGTAGATCCATATTTCTAATTGTACGAATGTTGCAGCGTACAGATAATTTTGTATATAAAACTAGCTTTGCTCAAATTGTCTTCCATAATATGAGGCCATATGACAACTTGTACATGTTCTTTTATTTGTATGGCTTTGTTGGATGCAAATAATTTGAAGATGTTTAATATTAGCCATTTTTTCTATTGAATACTTAAATGGGCAGGCTTTCTCTATTCAAACTAGATAAAATTAAAAACAGATCAAGCTTTTAATATTCCTTTGAAGTTAAAATCAGGCCTGAAATCCAAATGAATAAATACATTTGCACAATAAAAGGAAATTAAATTAGGTTTTTTGAAAAATGCTATATTTTTTCAAAATAACCAAGTGTGCTACTTGCCAAGAAAGATTAAGAATAGAGGACTGTTGAATGTGCTGTTCATTGCTGAATTATTGAAATACGTTGAGTATGCATACAGCTAATCTCCTTTGTCTTTATTGCAGGGAGCTAGGTTTATCAAAGGTTTTTATCTCTGAATGTGTCTGTCATAAAACCCCTTAAATGAGGAGTCCTTTATTGTTTTTGATGGATATCATTTTATGCAAATCCTCTTTCCTCCGTTCATAGAAAAAGGGGTACTGTACTTGGTACTGGACTTGGCAGTGCGCTTTACAATGAAAGAACCTATTTATGTGCATGCAAACAAAAACGACCGTGTGATTGTATTGCACAACGAAACCTTTGTTCCATTATCGACCCACTCACGAAAACTGTGCATCAATGTGCTCAGTGCTGAGAGACAAATGTGTCTGAGCCGGCATGCAAGTATATGAAAAGAAAGCCGAGAGAGAAAGGAGGCTGTCTTTTTGCACCTCAAATGCCATGGGACGCAGAACGTCAGAGCCACATTATTTGCTCGTGATTTTTGCATGTTGTGTGGCTGCCAGCCCATGCAACCGCTTTATGTAAATTAATGGGCATTATCAAAGTGAACTTTATTCCACTTTAACTCTCACCTTCCATCTTTTGTGGTTGACCTGTACTGAATGCCTTCTGCACTCAAGGCTAGCTTGCATGAAATTTCCAGGGTCATTGTTTAATTTGGCGAGTCTACACTCCATGATAACTTTCTTTAAAAGTCAGTGTGATTAAACGATTCTCAACTGTGTGTCTAGTTTTTTATATCTTTTGAGCGTATTTGGAAAAAGCTGCATATAAGTTAAAAAATATATATAATGATATTCACCTTCTCGGATTCCTAAAATAATGTTACAACAGGAATATTCCTTCTGCCTAACCTACAGACCTTAGCCATAGGCAAGTCGCCAGAAGCTCACATTTTCCATTTGAAAAGTGTTCTCACATTTCACCCCGACTTCTTGTGAATGGAAAGGAATATTTTCAATCCGACCTATGTACAAATAGGTTGGTTCACAAAATTTCGAATTACACTGGCACACAATTCTATCCAACTCATTAATTTGTATGAGGCAGGTCGTGAATTGCGACCTACTTCGATTGGCTAAAGTCGTAGGCATGGTGGCCTGTTGGGGGCAGCATACCACAATATTTGTGATTGCTTTTACATGAAGCAATCTTTTTTTTTTGTTAAATGCAGTCGTTTTCCTAAAATGAAATCGAAACGCATTTTATAAAATGAAAAGCTAAACAAGCCTTTTTTAGGAGTAGGCACTGGCCCCATGGAAATAGGTTTTTGAACATTTCAAAGTGGAAGGGATCCCCTAACCACTCCTTCCCATTTACGAAAGGTTGACCATCAGTTTTGAATTGGTAGTAAAATAATAATGTTTTACTAACGGGTTGAGGGTCAATAATAATACAAAGGTTTAGAAAATCTTTTCCGAATCGTTCTTTGCATTTAGTAAGTTACAAAAAGTGTTTTAGTTTTGCAAATCCTCTGATTTATTCAATCTGAGGGTTTGTGATTGGTAAACATATTTAACGTCAGGCCTGGGATTATATTTTGTAGAGCAAGAGTAAAATGTAACTGGTGCAATTGCAATACAGGGTTTGGTCTCTTAGGTCCCTGTTTACTTCCACAACGCAGCTTTCTTATTCAGCGTGAAATTGTTACAAGTGGCTTTACTGCTTGAGTTTCCTCAGTTCAAAACCTATAAGCCTCGGTTGCCACCCTATTGTCCCGTTTCTTGTGCCCACTCATGCCATTGATGACCGTATTCCAACAACGCTTCTTTTGTGAAGTACAAATGTCTGAAGCTGACACACATCTTTTCTGTTTATATTGCATGTTTTTCAAGAACCCTGGATGTCATACTTTACACCTATCTATATCCCACAGTGCACCTGTAATTCCAAGTAATCCAATTAATCCATGGCCCACAATTTTCCTATTCTTTTCTGCTGAATTTTCATAGCACACATAGCACAGTCCTTGATATGTTTTTTTCTTCCACTGTCTCAGGCTGAGAGACTTCTTGCCTGTTCAAAGACCTTAAAACCATGGTGCAAGAATTTCACAGGTCACAAGCTGGATGGTCTAGGAGCATTAGAGGGGTCTCAGTCTGCATTAAAAAAGCACCCCATGTTTGCAGTTTATTTTCATAATTTGATAAAGTCAGAATTTTCAGAACCAAGGTGACGATTATGAATTTGGCAGTACTGCGCCTGTTCTGTGCCTGCTCTGCTCCTGCGCCTCTTCTGATCCAGCTCAGCATCTCCAAAGCCCTGCATGGACTGCCTGCAAGATTCCAAGTTAAACTCGTGTCTAGCAGGCTTTTCCTGTCTTTTCTCTTGTTGTTCTCCTGATGGTGCCCTGAAAATGTACACCTCAATGGGAACCAAAAGAAGTTCCAGAACGACCACCCTGAAACATAGGGTGCATACAAACAGGGGGGCACATGTTGTGGCCCCCTGAATGCATCCCTATGGTGGCGGGGGTATTGTGGCCCTTGAGGGCCCTCTTTGTTTCCCTTCTGCCAGTCTTAGCCCACCATGGAATGGTTGGCAGAGGGGAAACTCATTATATACTCGGTGGACCATGGCAGTCCAGCCTTGCATATTATATAGGCCCTCTGCGCTGTGCAACGGCCAAGGAACAGAGGTTGCCTGGTGCAGTCAGCACAGCCGGTGCAGCTGTCGCCGGTCCTAAAAGCCGCCTTGTAATGAGGCAGTTGCAGTTCCATCACCACTGTGCCAGCGCGAGAATGGCGGTAAAAGACCGCCATAGTCTTTTTTTTAATTTACATGTTTTTATTAACACCATCGATGCTAGTGTTATTTTCCTCCTGTGCTGATATTCTCTGAATACCATTGTTCATGACGAGCTCAGCTCGTCATGAGTGTATGGAGGTGTACATCATGACGAGCTGAGCTTGTCATGAGCGTCGAAGGAGTTAATAAAGTTTGTGACAGACAGATAAACAGCAATTACACATGGTATTCTCAAGTTGCATTCAGCACCGCGCATGGTACAAAGATGTGGAAAATAGACATGTTAAACAGTTACTTCTCCGTCTCTATTCCTTCGCATTTCCATGTCCACCAAGGGTGATACACAAATCTCCCCACTGTAAGTGTTCCATTTGAACCATTTCTTATCCCATTTCCTCGTGCATCCCCTGGCTATGAAGACTTCTCTCTCCGCTGGCATACACCTGTCGAACTCTTTCAGCCACACTGACACTGCAGGCGGCGTCACTCCACCCCATCCCCTTGCCAGCTCCTTCTTTACTAATGTGTATCCCAGCAGCACCAATTGTTGTTCTATTTCAGTCAGGTCTGTATCTTCCCATATATTGAGCAAACCCAGGTGGGGCGTCAGGTTCACTGCCTTCCCCAATGCAGACTGCATATGAGTTGTAGCCCTCTCCGAAAGATCCCGCACCAGCGGGCATTCCCACAGGATATGATAGAAAGTAGCTGGCTGCCTGCAACCCTTCAGACAGAGGTCATCTTGCCTAGACCCTATTTTGGCCAGCGTTATCCCCGTCAGATAGAAGCGGTGCAGAATTTGGAGTTGTATTAGTCTGAATCTAAGAGTAATAGCCGCCTTCCTAGGTGACATAAGCTCCAGTCGCCAATCCTCCTCATCGATCGGTCCTAGATCCCTCTTCCATTGTTACTTGAGCTTCCCGAAGGCATCTGGCAAATTATTAAGTTTTTTATAGGTCAAGGAGATCGTCTTGGACTGCAGCGGTCCATCTAACAAGTGATCCTCCAGAGGCGAGGAGTCCGTTATGTCCTCGCAGCTTGGGAAGGCCGCCCGCAAGGCATGTCTGATTTGCAGGCCAAGTGGTAGCTCTTCGGAAGATCTTCAAATTTGAGTAATGCTCCTTTTTTAAACCAAATCCTTAACTGTCGAGATGCTGATTACATCCCACCTATGAAAACCTGGTTGATAGCACAACCTGCCTAGTTTCTGCATGTACCATAGTGGCGTTGCCTTAGTGAGAATACCAGCCCATCCCAGCCGCGAGTTAGCCAGCTGCCAGATCTGCCCTGTATGCAGTGTCGGGCCAATATATCTTTGCTTCTTGGTGCGGGAATACAGGACACCCAGATAACCTGAGCGATCCATCCGATACCTATCCAGGGCATATGCTGGGTCCGTTGGCAGGACGTATATCTACTGATTTACAGCCACCAACTGAGAGGGTATTGCACCGTTACAACGCAACTTTTACAACGCACTACCATTACATCCCAACTTTTACAACGCAGGATCCATTACAATGCATGCCTTTACAACGCATGTCATTACATAGCAGATGCTATTACAACGCATGCCATTACAACGTAAGTATAGGTAAGTATATAATTTTATTTTATATTTTATTTCACATTTTTTAATGAATTTGATTAATATTAAATGTACATAAATATATTTATTTTTAGGTTTTAGGGCTGTGTTTGGTTTTCGGGGTACAGGGGTATTTTTAGGTTTTAGGGCTGTGTTTGGTTTTTGGGGTACAGGGGTATTTTTAGGTTTTAGGGCTAGGTTTGGTTTTTGGGGTACAGGGGTATTTTTAGGTTTTAGGGCTGGGTTTGGTTTTTGGGGTACAGGGGTATTTTTAGGTTTTAGGGCTGGGTTTGGTTTTTGGGGTACAGGGGTATTTTTAGGTTTTAGGGCTGGGTTTGGTTTTTGGGGTACAGGGGTATTTTTATGTTTTAGGGCTGGGTTTGGTTATTGGGGTACAGGGGTATTTTTAGGTTTTAGGGCTGGGTTTGGTTTTTGGGGTACAGGGGTATTTTTATGTTTTAGGGCTGGGTTTGGTTATTGGGGTACAGGGGTATTTTTAGGTTTTAGGGCTGGGTTTGGTTTTTGGGGTACAGGGGTATTTTTAGGTTTTAGGGCTGGGTTTGGTTTTTGGGGTACAGGGGTATTTTTAGGTTTTAGGGTTGGGTTTGGTTTTTGGGGTACAGGGGTATTTTTAGGGTTCACTTTTTTTTTAAAAAACAGGACTTTAAATAAATTAAATTAATTAAATTAATTAAATTAAATTAATTATATTATTTACAATTAATAAATTAATTAAATTACATTACTTAAATTAAATTAAATTAATTACATTTTATAAATTAATTAAATTAATCAAATTACATTTTATTATTTACAATTTATAAATTAATTAAATTACATTAATTAAATGAAATTAAATTATATTAATTATTATTTTAATATTATTTAAATTAAATTTATTATAATAAATTAAATTATATTACTTACAGTTCATAAATTAATTAAATTACAGTAGTTAATTTAAATTAAATAAATTAAATTAATTACATGTTTAATATTAATTAAATTACAATAATTTAATTAAATTAAATTAATTTCTTTTTTTAAATTAATAAAATTAAATTAATTAAATTAAATTAATTAAATTAACTTAATTAAAAATTTTTTTTAAAGATATACTTACCTATACTTACGTTGTAATGGCATGCGTTGTAATAGTA
Source organism: Lissotriton vulgaris (assembly GCF_964263255.1). Lineage (NCBI taxonomy): Eukaryota > Metazoa > Chordata > Amphibia > Caudata > Salamandridae > Lissotriton > Lissotriton vulgaris. The sequence continues at coordinate 693,346,879 of NC_141687.1, read as the reverse complement.
TCTGCTATGTAATGACATGCGTTGTAAAGGCATGCATTGTAATGGATCCTGCGTTGTAAAAATTGCGATGTAATGGTCTGCGTTGTAAAATAACGCGTTGTAACGTCATATATCCACTGAGAGGCCTAATAGTACAACCTAATGTTGGGCAACCCTATCCCCCATCATACCACCCCTTCGTTAGTTTCTGAAGAGCAATCCTAGGGGCCTTACCATCCCACAGCGGTGTACGTATCTCCCCTTCAACCACTGCAAAGTACGCATCCGGAATTCGGTGCGGGCAATTCTGGAGAATATATAAAAATCGCGGGAGTGCCAACATTTTAAAAAGATTTACAACAAGGGGTGGTGAGGGACAGAGTCTCTGAATTAAACAGAATACTCTCACCCAGTCAAGAGATCAGAGCTAGATCCAACACCGTTTTTTAGCTCACTGCACCATCCCAGTTTCAGAACCTGGCTGTATGCAAATTAGTCTGTTCCTGTCCCAGTGCATGATGGGAACAGGGCAAACCAAACTACAAAAGCCAATTCTTACACTGGGAAGGAAACAAGCTACCGGGGACCGGTTTCTGGCATTTCAGCCGTCTTCGGCCCGGCTTGCTTGAATCCTGATGGTGCAATGAGCAAGGGACTCACATCTGAGTATACCCTTCCACCCTTAGGGTGGACAAAAATATTTACAACAAGGGGTGGTGAGGGACAGAGTCTCTGAATTAAACAGAATACTCTCACCCAGTCAAGAGATCAGGGCTAGATCCAACACCGTTTTTTAGCTCACTGCACCATCCCAGTTTCAGAACCTGGCTGTATGCAAATTAGTCTGTTCCTGTCCCAGTGCATGATAGGAACAGGGCAAACCAAACTACAAAAGCCAATTCTTACACTGGGAAGGAAACAAGCTACCGGGGACCGGTTTCTGGCATTTCAGCCGTCTTCGGCCCGGCTTGCTTGAATCCTGATGGTGCAATGAGCAAGGGACTCACATCTGAGTATACCCTTCCACGCTTAGGGTGGACAAAAATATGTACAACAAGGGGTGGTGAGGGACAGAGTCTCTGAATTAAACAGAATACTCTCACCCAGTCAAGAGATCAGGGCTAGATCCAACACCGTTTTTTAGCTCACTGCACCATCCCAGTTTCAGAACCTGGCTGTATGCAAATTAGTCTGTTCCTGTCCCAGTGCATGATGGGAACAGGGCAAACCAAACTACAAAAGCCAATTCTTACACTGGGAAGGAAACAAGCTACCGGGGACCGGTGTCTGGCATTTCAGCCGTCTTCGGCCCGGCTTGCTTGAATCCTGATGGTGCAATGAGCAAGGGACTCACATCTGAGTATACCCTTCCACGCTTAGGGTGGACAAAAATATTTACAACAAGGGGTGGTGAGGGACAGAGTCTCTGAATTAAACAGAATACTCTCACCCAGGCAAGAGATCAGGGCTAGATCCAACACCGTTTTTTAGCTCACTGCACCATCCCAGTTTCAGAACCTGGCTGTATGCAAATTAGTCTGTTCCTGTCCCAGTGCATGATGGGAACAGGGCAAACCAAACTACAAAAGCCAATTCTTACACTGGGAAGGAAACAAGCTACCGGGGACCGGTTTCTGGCATTTCAGCCGTCTTCGGCCCGGCTTGCTTGAATCCTGATGGTGCAAGCCCTGATGTTTGGACTGGGTAAGAGTGGTCTGTTTAACTCAGACACTCTGTTCATCACCACCCCCTTTTTGTAAATCGTTTTTGGCCACTATAGGTGTGGCAGGGTATACTCAGACATGAGTCTCTTTCTCACTGCTCCATCAGGATTCAAGCAAGCCGGGCCGAAGAAGGCTTAAATGCCAGAAACCGGTCCCCGGTAGCTTGTCTCCTTTCTGGTGAAGAATTGGCTTGGTAGTTTAGTCTGCCCTGTTCCCATGATGCACTGGGCCAGGGACAGACTGATTTGCATATAGCCAGGTCCTGAGCTGGGATGGGGCAGTGAGATAAATAACGGTGATGGATCAAGCCCTGATCTTTGGACTGGGTAAGAGTGGTCTGTTTAACTCAGACACTCTGTTCATCACCACCCCCTTTTTGTAAATCGTTTTTGGCCACTATAGGTGTGGCAGGGTATACTCAGACATGAGTCCCTTTCTCACTGCTCCATCAGGATTCAAGCAAGCCAGGCCGAAGAAGGCCGAAATGCCAGAAACTGGTCCCCGGTAGCTTGTCTCCTTTCTGGTGAAGAATTGGCTTGGTAGTTTAGTCTGCCCTGTTCCCATGATGCACTGGGCCAGGGACAGACTGATTTGCATATAGCCAGGTTCTGAGCTGGGATGGGGCAGTGAGATAAATAACGGTGATGGATCAAGCCCTGATCTTTGGACTGGGTAAGAGTGGTCTGTTTAACTCAGACACTCTGTTCATCACCACCCCCTTTTTGTAAATCGTTTTTGGCCACTATAGGTGTGGCAGGGTATACTCAGACATGAGTCCCTTTCTCACTGCTCCATCAGGATTCAAGCAAGCCGGGCCGAAGAAGGCTGAAATGCCAGAAACCGGTCCCCGGTAGCTTGTCTCCTTTCTGGTGAAGAATTGGCTTGGTAGTTTAGTCTGCCCTGTTCCCATGTTGCACTGGGCCAGGGACAGACTGATTTGCATATAGCCAGGTTCTGAGCTGGGATGGGGCAGTGAGATAAATAACGGTGATGGATCAAGCCCTGATCTTTGGACTGGGTAAGAGTGGTCTGTTTAACTCAGACACTCTGTTCATCACCACCCCCTTTTTGTAAAACATTTTAAAAAGAGCAGTGCGGACCACCAACGACAGAGGCAGCGACCTCCAATGTTTAACATCAGTTCGCAATCCGGGCACCAAATTGTGGCTGTAAAAGTGAACAGGTCCAACGTAATAAAGGCTCCCAGGTATTTAAATCCATCCACTGAAATCACTAGCGTGCAGTCTCTAGGGAGACCGGGAGTCTGTCCATGCAGCACATATAGCACAGATTTACCCCAGTTGATTGCGTATCCGGATTGCTTCCCAAAGTTTGTAAAAATATTGAGGACCGTGTGGATCGACTTATAAGGGGAGGCAAGATATAGCAATATGTCATCGGCGTATAGGAATATTCTGTCCTCACACTGCAGTGACCATCTGAAACCCCGCACCATCATGTCACAATGGATCCAGGCCACCAGAGGCTCCAGCATAAGGGAAAACAGCATCGGGGACAGTGGGCAACCCTGTCTGGTGCCTCTCCGTAGCTTGGACATTTGGAACGTGTAGTTGTTAACTCTCACTTGCCCCTTGATGTCAGTATATAGCAACTTCACCCATCATATAAATTTAGGACCCAACCCAGCTCTCACGAGAACTTCAAAAAGATATGGCCATTCGATTGAATCAAATGCCATGGAGGCATCCAGTGACAGTATAACTGCATCTTCCCTCAAAAAGTCCCTGTGTGCCATCACATTATGCAGCGGCGAATGTTAAAGGCTTTGTTCCTCCCAGGCATGAAGCCAAATTGATCCGGGTGCACCAGGGAGTAAATCACTGTCTCAAGTCGCGTGGCAAGAACTTTTGCCAAGATCTTTGCCTCTACATTAATCAGTGAGATTGGCCTGTATGAGCTACAGTCCTCTACCGGCTTTCCCGCCTTATAAATAACAACTATACTAGCTAGACGTTGGTCTGCTGGCAGATCTCCCCTCTCACAACTTTCTTTATACATTGCCCGCAGGTGTGGAACAACCTGAGAGGCCACAACCTTAAGGAACTCAAGGGGGGTGCCATTCGGCCCCATCGACTTCCCGTACCTAATTAGGACAATAACTTTCTGGATTTTCTCATTTGACAGATCTGCATCTAATACTTCTCTGTCCAGCTCCAAGAGAGTTGGCACATCACTATCCGCTAGAAGCTGGCGCGAGTCCTCTGCTGTATACGTTGTGGAGGGAGAATATACTTTCTCGAAGTAATCTGCAAACGCCTCAGCTATGTCGCTGGGGTGATGTAGGACCTCTCCGCTAAGCAACGTTAGCCGATGCACCCACCTCATACCCTGTTCCCTCCTTTCCAACCAGGCTAGTGTCTTCCCTGCCCTATCACCAAGCTCATACAACCTATGCTGGGTACCATTCTGTTTCGCCATCATGTGTTCACGTGCCTTTAGTCTGTACTCATCCTACTTCAATATCAAACTTGTTTTCAGCGACAAGGCATATCCCTTTAGGACCACTTTATATGCCTCTCATATAGTTTGTGCAGAGTCTATAGACTCTAGATTTTCTGTTAGAAAGTTTCCAGTTTGCACAAAGAGCTCCTCCCTTATATCCAGTATTTTCAACAGCCATGGGTTAATAACGATAGTACTGCGCAGCTGGCGTTCTCCATGAGGAAACTCAACCCCCACAGGGGAATGATCTGAGATACCCCTAGGCAACGTCCAAGTGTGTCTAAAATCACCTACTGAGGCCGTATATGTTAAGAAGTAATCTATTCAGGAAAGATTACCGTCACACTGGAAAAGTACGTAAATTTGGAGTCCCTCCCCACACCTGAGAGGCGCAATGGCGCTTTAAATTCCGCCATAAGTTCGTTTGGTCTGGCCCCCTGCCTCTGTGGGTATCTGTCAACTGTATCGTCCATAGTCACATTGTAATCTCCGCCTAGTATCAATGTACCATTGGGAAATTTGGTCAATACTCGGCCCAAATCTGTTAAGGCATCTCTACCCAGTGCCGGTGGCAGGTAAACAGAAACTACATTAAGAGCCCTCCCCTTCCATTCGGCCTCAACCACAGCAAACTGTCCTCCCCCCGGATCGCCATAGTCTTAATTGGCCCCTAAGGCATCTCAAAAAAGAAATCTTTCTCACTACAAGCTAACTACCCTGTCATCTGACTAATGACAAAATTGAATTCAATTTACTGCACAGGCTTCCGAATAAACAATGATCAACTGGAAGTGGTAAACAGCTACAAGTACCTGGGGGTACATTTAGACAACCGCCTCAATTTCCAAGTGCATTTTAAGGACATGGAAAAAAAAGGGTCCACCTTACTGCACGCTTTCACTAGTTTGGCAGCAGAGCTAAAAGGTCCTCTTGTCTCCCCCTTGCTAACCGCAATGAAATCAAAGCTGTTACCCACAATAGCATATGGGAGTGTATTACATCATGGGAAAAGTGCTACTCTCATAGACAAAATACAAACTAAAGTCTATAAACGGGTCTTTTCCCTACCGAACAGCTCTTCACCAGCGCAAGTAAGACTTGAATTTGGACTACAATCACAAGTACTACTGAAAAAATATGAGGCTATCAAATTCTGGTACAACGTTTGGAGGAACAAGGAGAACAAAATGAATGGGGCATTGTGGGAAGCAATCCACACAAACCCGAGCTCCGAGCACGCAAAGTACCTAAAACTCTCACTGGATACAACCGAGCTGGGACCACTGTGGGGAACAAAACTGCCAGTTTCTTCGTTCAAACAAGCGGTCGTGAGGATCGCCAAGAAACACTCGCTTCTCAACGATAAAATAACCTTCAGCGCCCGGACCCACGCCTGGATGACCATCAAATCATACATAAAGCCCATACCAGCAGCTTATTTAGACATGGCCTTCTCGTTCTTTATCAAATGTAAATTTCTTCAATTAAGGCTGGGTAACCTCCCGACAAGATTTGATCAACCAAAATGGAAACCACAAGAATCAACGGAATGTGACCTTTGTGGCGCAGGTAAACAAGACATTATTCATATAGTTTGCATCTGTCCGGCTATGTATCAAGGTCGGCGGTATTGGTTAAAGGACAAGCTCAACGAGCAAGGAATTCGTACCTGCCGGACTGCGATAATCCAAATCTTATGCACTGCGGATCCTCAACTGATTTGTAGATCAGTTAAATTCCTGGACAGCTTCGTGAAAAAACAAGACCTATTGTCACAGGTCCGACCTTCATCTTGACTTAAGAACCCTGTTTCCAAAGACAATTTGTGTCTTGAATAATTTCACTGAAACTCACGTCAGTCTTTTGGACACTTAGAATACATACCTTTTCTCTTTTTATTTACTTAAATGTTCATTTTAAACATTGTGGAATTGTATATATTGTAATGGTTTTAATTAACCAACAATAAAGAACTACTTTACTTTACTTTACTGCACAGGCTTGAGGGCTCAGTGCATAACTTTCAGGATAAATGAAAATAGACCCTGGAGGCACAGGACATGCTTTCTGGGTTTTTTGGCCCTCTTGTGCTCCAGGGACACAATGAAAGACTGTTAAAGGTAAACTTCATCAAGAGATGGGTGCTTAAAGTAGAGCCACTAACCAAAAGTGGATGCTGTTACACTTTCTATGGGCATACATTTTCTGCTTCCCTGTAATGTTCCATTGCTGCAATTGCCAGCAGCTCATAGACTGATGAAAGATCTGACAGAATCTTTGACTTTTACACCTGTTCACACACTTTCTTTCCTTCCTCTTTATCTCAAACTCCTCAGTGGGTTCAGACGGTAGTCCTCATGATAAGAATGAAGTCACTGAGAAGAATAAATTGACCAAATTATCCCAGGAGAATTTGGAAACTGTGATGATCTGAATGAGTGCCTCTGGAGGATACTCTGATTGTAGCAGAGATCAGGGTATTGACAGTCGTATTCGCTCACCAGGTCTTTCAGGCGATCAGGAGTGCTATTGTAAACTGGTATGCTGAGCACAGCTTGGCTAATTGACATTCTTCCCACAGTTCCTGATGGACATCCTTCCTGAGCTCCTTAAATTGAGACAGGCAGACTGACTATTTATACAGCACTGGAGCTCCAGATACCGCTGCTTCTGACATGAATCTCGGGTAGTTGTTAAGGCAATAGTCTTGGTACAGATTGGCACTATTTTTCTCTTAAAACAACAAGACAAAGAGGGTTCTCAGAGTTAACTGGCAAACAGCCACATGCAAATCTTGTGCACTATCCACCAATCCATACCTATTCTCTCCACTATGGTAGCCTCAGAGCCATTCCAAGTTCCAGATGCCTTCTTCAAAAACAATTTTTGCTTATTGCAAAATGTTTTTTTCACCTTCATTCACTGGAAACATCCACATGGTTCATTGAAAATGCCTAGATCAGAAAGCAGCAGAAGTCACCCATAGTCTTTAAACCCCTACTTTCTTCAATTAGGAAAAGATTTGAACTCCCTATCCAGGCACATGGAGAACCTCACCCCCCCGGGTTGCCGATATTTCCTACACATTTATCAGTGGAATGGCATAAACTTATTATGGGATGTTTTCAGTGTTAAATAGCAGATTCATGCTGCAACTGATCTTCTGTGCCTCTTCACTATCGCAAGCCCAGTATGAATTTCTGGAAGTGAAAATACTCGTCCAGTGGTGCACCTAAATTATGTGCCAGGGTAAGAGGGACTATAGGCTTAACTAACTCTCTTCATGACAAAGACACATTTCAAGGCTGGTCTCAGAAGCATGTTAGACCTGTTGAATCTCTGCTGTCCAGGGATTCCCATTTGATAGTGCAAGAAAATGTAGAATTCACATTCTGTAAAAAACAGCACTTGTGGGAGTCTGTAATTCAACAGCAGAACTTGTGATTGAGTAGGAATCATCTATGTATGCTTTACACAATGGTTACAACCAATCCCATTTTTTTTAAAATCATATCTTGATTGTTACTTTGGGTCAGATGTACGAAACTCTTATTTTGCATTCCCCAAATTAAGGAAATGCAAAATGGTATGTACAAAATTTGCGATTTACTAATAGCTATTCACAGAGTAGGAATCGCAAATAGGAAATGCTATTGCATTCCCACCTATGGGCCAAATAGGAAATGGTGTGAATTTCCTAAACTGCGATTTCCTAATAAGAAATTGAAATTCAGGAAATACAAACCAAAGAGTGCCTCTGGGCTTAAGGCCCCACTAAATGCACCCGGACATTTGCAGTTCACATGTAAGTGTGCAAGTGCCGTAGGGACATATGTGTGCTTCGTGTCACATAAAAAAATGCATTTGCATATGAATACCATTTACTTTGAGTTGATGGTAATAGCATTATTTAACTATCTGTTTCGCATTGATGAAATGGCTTGTTCATGTGCTTTAGTAGTCGCAAGTAGGTAATTCCTATTTGCATTTCCTGAATCGCAATTGGCAATTTCTACCAGGTTTTATAAAATATAGTTTCATAAGTACAGTTATGTATTTCAGGTAACTTCATATGGTATTTTGTAATTGATATTTTTGCCTAACAATTACAGTTTATCCGAGTCCCAAGATGGCTGCCAACCCTTCCTGGTTTAAGTGTTGGCAGCCAGTCGGAGATCTGCAGATCTCTGCACAAGCTCATCATTATTTATGAAGACTTTGCAAGCGTAGATTTACAAATTAGAATTTACTTTAATATCTTTCAAACTACTAAACAGATTCACACCTAATAACAAACCAAAAACTTGCTTTCTACCAAATTTGGCTTCAATCCTTCCAGTAGTTCGGACTGCAGGCATATCTTAACTGTCAATAGAAATTAACATGAGAAACACACTTTTTTTCCTTCCCCTTTTTTCTCTGCCCCACTTGACGGATCACCCTGAAACTTTTCATGCACAACAAGAATCACCAAAGCTCTCTTTTGTGGTAATTTTGTGAATATTCATCAAACAGCGCCAGGGATATAGGCAAGTCAATATATATAAAACCTTAGAGATTCACAAAAAAAAAACAAAGGTTATAGAGGCATTATAGTTAGGTTCGGATTTTACACAAACCATATAAATTGAGCAGATATAGTTAGAGGTATCTCAAGTAAATAAAACATGTTCTCTGATGTTACCATAACTCATGGTCCCACCATACACAGTTTTCTTGGCAATAATTTTACAGCAAATGTGCAGTAATATTATCAATGATGTCATAGAATATGGCATGAGTGATGTAACATGTGGGGTAAGAAGCAGTGCGTAGTGCGAGTTTAATTACCTTAGTTCTCAAGCTATTGTTATTTCAGATAACTATAACTGATACATTTCTGTGGTTTGTGTGTGCCAAAATCGGGCAGAGGAGTAGGGGGGTGCACAGGCCACTTCCCTTGTAAACATTGCCCGTGCCATATGGGTTGGCATTCTTAGGGTCCAAAAGCGGCCTGGGGAGTGGGACCTTGTGCAACTTGTTGCCCGAATATTAATATAATGAATTCCCCTTGGATCTGGCCCACCTGGGGAGCTAATAACAACAAACATGGAAAACTATGCTTGTTGTTGTTCTTTACAACATTGAAGCTTATCTACAGACTATCCACAAATTAGCAGAATATTACATTTTTTTTACAAAAAACATCTTTGGCCCCAAAAATCGTTTTGGACCTCCATCAAGGTCCCGTTGGGACACCACTGCCAAGCCTAGGGGGCAGGGTAATCCTACCCTGCCCCTTGTCTTTTAAAAAAAAAAATGTTCTTTGGACTTGCCCAAGTCCCAATCCGAAGATGGCTGCCAACACCTACTATTGTTAGCAGCCAACCAGATTTCACCACGAGATCTGTCAGATCCACAGAGAAAATTCATCCCTAAATTTACATATATTCTTTTTTCTTGAATAACTCCAAACTACTGAATGGATTTACACCAAATTAGAACAAACATTGGAAAAGCCAATAGGTTCCAACTATTTAAGACCTATTGACTTTGCCAGTGACTTTTCGCCATTTTGTACATCAACACGACTGCTGTGCACCAAAGCTAAATGTTAGGGAAAAAGCAATATGACTACGGCAGGTCAGAGTGGGAAAGCTGCAGTGATAAGTCTCAGAGACTGCAGAGGCAAACTCTTCTATGTGATAGAATAGATAAAGGCATAGATATGGGCTGCAAAGACAGAAAGTAGAGACATACTATAATGATAGAGAGAGAGGACAGCAGAGAAAAAGACAAACATCAAAGCCAGGTGGTTGTAGGGACAAAAAACACAGATGGCAGACTGCAGACCAAGAAAGAGACAAGACACAGCAGACACAATTATCACAAAGAGAAAAGACAGCACAGATTGAGACATATGACAGCTTGGACCTGGATCAGAGATGGCACTTCCAATACAAACACAGATATGAGTCAAGAAGCAGCAACTATAATAAACAGACACAAAAACCGCAGACACAGATAAAGATACATGTGAGATAACGATCAAAGATGGGACTCTGCAGACATGAAAAAATACACAGATCAGACATGCCAGACACAGAACAGTAGTAATAACAGAGGGGAAATAACACACAGCTGAGGCGAGACATACCTAAGTCAGCAGGCTCAGAAAGAAAACAAAGCGCACACATGTAATTCGGTGAGAGAGCCTTACCAGTGAATTATGGCTTAACATAAAAAATAAGTATTGGTAGAAAAACAAACAAGAGCCTAGCCTGACACACACTGGTCTCTTCCACTACCCCGGCTGACTTTAATGGTACAGACTTCCCCAGGGGGCTTCAGGCAGCTGCTGCCAATGGATGTCAAGTTTAAACGCTAGTAAATCAATCGGGGCTCACACACACCCTCCCTGCGAGCCAGGCAAGCTTGCATGGACAACAAGAAGACACAACCAGAATAAGGTGGGAAATCTTGTTTGTTCTAATCGAGACACCTATTAGTGATAATAATCACAGAAGCTTGTGAATAAGCCCAGCTCCAGAACTACAGCTCCCAAAATGCCATTGACTGTGAAGTGTCATGGGCATTGGCGTAAACGTATTGTTAAGGCAATCACAATAATATAAGTTTGCAGTGAAAGTGCTATGCACGGCAGATGTATTGATATGCATGCCAGTTATTCGCCCTCCTATGCTGCAGTGAGGCCGGAGCAACCCCAGATTAAACAACAGACGGGGGAATCAGGGGAAACAACCAACATGGGAGGAGGATGGGAGGTGAGGAGACAACGGACAGAGTAGGGGTTGGGCAAAACACAACAGAGAGTGGGAGGAGGGTGGAGAAGCATGTCTCGCAAGCAGGATTGAAAGGCGTGCCATAAGGGAGAGATTATGTTAACAAGCACAGCAAACGCTATGCAGCAAAACATTAAATGAAGTTCCACAAAAGCGGATGAAAACAGTACTTTGGCGTTGGGACACTGTTAAAAGCAAACACACGAAGAACAACAGGAAATAGCATGCTACAGTCAATTGAAATGGAGGAAAAGTAGGTGGCAAGCACAGTAACAAATGAAAAGCAAGGGGGAGTTTGTAATCCCCTTTTTAGATATATATTAACATTAGATTTCACAAGCACATCATGCAGGTGAAACCTAAGATGGGCTCCGTTTGTACCAAAAGCTAGCTTTCTGCCAAATTTGGTGGAATTCCGTTCAATGTCTTGTGATAAAATATGCTTGACCTAGAAAAATGCTGCACTGATTCTGTGTAACAGCATGATTATCATACCCACTAATGCAATAACCCATTTTATGCACTGACAAATCATTGGTAAGGGCCCACAACATTTAACGAGTGAATGTAATTTATCAAGAACCTGTATTATATGTTTTCAAACTAACAGTGGGTTAAACCTTTACACAACATGCATTGAATGAAAGAATATGTTTACACTTTGTGTACATTATGTTTACAATTATCTACTGTAAACATGAAATTCCGTCATTTATTTTATACAAACATGCAGAGCTAAATAAGCAAAAAATAAGTGAATGAGTTTTCTTCTTCTCTACTTCCATTGTTTCCCTGTTTCTGCCTTTGTCTCTCTTCCTTTGGGTCAAAATGTGATGATGAAAAATAAGTCCACAGTTCCCAAAAATGAGCACATGCGCCCACCACCAGCAAACCACTTGTCCAGATTAGGAACTCTAGATATGCACTTCTTTGTGCACACCAGTAAAAAAATGCGTTTGATTTTCTTCACTATGATAAGGAGGGAGTCCTGAATATTTGCTCTATTTTCTAAAATGTTCTGTGTTCTGTCTAGGCGGATTTAAACTGCAATATTCAGGATGATGCAGGAGCATTCTACGGTGTTACGAGTCAGTATGAGAGCTCTGAAAATATGACAATTACCTGTTCCACAAAGGTCTGTTCATTTGGAAAACAAGTAGTTGAGAAAGTAGAGGTGAGTTGATTTTAAGACTTTTTTTTTTGGACTGTGTCTTTATAAGTATGGTATTCTTTGTCATGCTAAGGATTATATTTATTTTTACCATAATTATTCTAGGCTAAAATAAGGCTTTTCTGTAATTAAAAGGGTATCAGTTCACTAATTTGTTTCATAAATAATTCTGGATATGTTCCGGCTGTTCATCCATGAGCCCAAACATATTCACAGAACTTTATTGTAGTGTGTTATGCTGGCAAATTGTGAATCTCCACATAGCAATTTCCATGTTTAACAATGACACATATGGATCCAGTGCTTAAACAGAGTCAGAATTATGCACCAATCGTATATGCCCTCCAATGGATGCAGGTTCACAGCTTTCAAGAATTTACAACTGTTTCCAGAATCATGGCTGATTTCATTTGATAGATGCAGGTTACAATGACTTGCCTTAGAAAATGTTACCATTTCCATTTTGCCATGAGCAAATATAAACACTTATACTCTCAACAGTTATCAAGCCCCACTCTCATTCTGGCAACGCATTTACTGTTGCCCTTCTTCAAAGTACATTTGTATTCTTTCCAGAGGGACATGGAGTTAGAGAAGAGTTTGTGAAAACTCACAAATGTTCAAACTCACAAATTATTCCAGCCACAACTTGCCCATTTCGTGTGACTAAATGTATCTACTGTCAAAAATGTGTATCAACCTTTTTTCAAGTGTACTGCAAACCAGAATTCACAAAAGGAGTTTCCACTTTTAAAACTTGGTATAAACAGAGAATTGCCAGTCATACCCAAGTAAATAGCTTTATAAATCAACTCCAGAGTGAATTTCCACATCATGCTCAGCATTTTAATGTCATGAGGATCTATGCATCTCTGCAAGCATAAACAATCATTTAACTATATATATTAACTATTACGCCCCTGAAACCTATGTTTTTTCAGTGAATTTCTTAGGTTTTTTAAATGCTAATTTCTAGCTATAACGTGCCTGAAACCTATGTTTTTCCCGTGAATTTAAAAAGGTTTTTTAAATGATAATTCTTAACTATAACATGCCTGAAACCTATGGTTTTTTAAGTGAATTTCAAAGGTTTTTTAAATGCTAGTTTCTAACTATGCCTACAGAGGTAGGACATGTGAAGAAAGAAGAAAAAATTAACAGAAAGAAGCAAAAGAAATGCAGAAAGAAGCAACAGAATTCCTCAAAGATTAAGAAAAGTGCAGGAAGAAGCAAGACATATGCAGAAAGAACCAACAAAGGAGCAGAAAGAGGCCTTGTTACAAAATCATCCTGTGCCCACAACTTTTACAGATGGGTTCTGGTATTAACTGACTCTGAATAACCAGGCCTAGAGCCAGTGGTATGCTAAAAGACACTTAGAATACAGTGAAAAGACCTACAGACAGTAGGGAACACTATGAGTTGTGATTAGCATGACCTCCTCTGTAAGCCCCTAGTACATGATATGGCAGGGGGAATAAAACTACCTCTTAAAACGCGCCACGGGGTGCGTTTGCACACTGGTGATTGGAGGGGGGAGCCTTACATAACATGTGTACAAACACGCCCTGTGGGTGTTGTAAGTTGGGGGATAAAGTTCCCTTGAATCCTGAGGGTCCCTGGGGGCCAACTAACCGACCAGGTATGTCCAGTAAGTGCCACAGAGTTGCATTGCAGAGAAGTGTAAAATGGTGCATGGCCACGAACCACCTCTATGCAATGCAGCTCTGTGGTGCTTAATAGAGGTACATGGTGGGCTACTTGGACCCAGGGACTCTCAGGATTAAAGAGGACTTAATTCCCCAACTTAAAACACGCCACAGGGCGCATTTGCACATGTCACCTCAGGCCACGTCCCCTGCCTTCACCACTGTGTAAACTCGCCCTGTGGCCGTTTTAAATTGGGAGATTAAGTCCCCTTGAATCCTGAGGGTCCCTAGGGTCCAACTAGCCCACTAGGTACCTCCAGTAAGAGCCACAGAGCTGCGTTGCAGAGAGGTGTAAAAAAAGGGGCACGGCCTAGACTACCTCTCTGCAACGCAGTGCAGTGGTGCTTACTGGAAGCACCTGGTGGGCTAGTTGGCCCCCAGGGGCCCTCAGGATTGAAGGGAAATTATTTCCCAAAATTAAAATGCGCCACAGGGCATATTTGCACAGGTCACCTCAGGCACCATCCCCTCCCTTCACCACTGTGTAAACACGCCCTGTGGCTTTTTTAGGTTGGGAGATTAAGTCCCCTTGAATCCTGAGGGTACCTAGGGTCCAACTAGCCCACTAGGTTCCTCCATTAAGCACCACAGATTTACGTTGCAGAGAGGTGTAAACAGAGGCACGGCCTGGACCACCTCTCTGCAATGCAGCGCAGTGGCGCTTAGTGGAGGCACCTGGTTGGCTAGTTGACTCCCAGGGGTGCTCAGGATTGAAGGGGAATTATTTCCCCAACTGAAAACGTGCCACAGGGCGTGTTTACACACGTCACCTCAGACCCCATCCCCTCCCTTTAACACTTTGTAAACACCCTGTGGCCGTTTTAAGTTGGGAGATTAAGTCCCCTTGAATCCTGAAGGTCCATAGGGTCCAACTAGCCCACTACATAGCTCCAGTAAGCACCACAGAGCTGTGTTGCAAAGAGTTGTCAAAAGGGGCCCGGCCTGGACCACCTCTCTGCAACGCAGAGCAGTGGCGCTTACTGGAAGCACCTCACCTGGTGGGCTAGTTGGTTCCCAGGAGTCCTCAGGATTGAAGGGGAATTATTTTCCCAACTTAAAATGCACCACGGGGCATGTTTGCACACATCACCTTAGGCCCGGTCCCCTCCCTTCACCACTGTGTAAACACGTCCTGTGGCTGTTTTAAGGTGGGAGATTAAGTCCCCATGAATCCTGAGGGTCCCTAGTGTCCAACTAGCCCACTAGGTACCTCCATTAAGCACCACAGAGCTACGTTGCAGATAGGTGTAAACAGAGGCACGGCCTGGACCACCTCTCTGCAACGCAGAGCAGTGGCGCTTACTGGAAGCACCTGGTGGGCTAGTTGGCTCTCAGGGGTCCTCAGGATTGAAGGGGAATTATTTTACCAACTTAAAACGCACCAGAGAGCATGTTTGCACACATCACTTCAAGTCCGGTCCCCTCCCTTCACCACTGTGTAAACACGCCTTGCGGCCGTTTTAAATTGGGAGATTAAGTCCCCTTGAATCCTGAAGGACCCTAGGGTCCAACTAGCCCACTAGGTACCTTCAGTAAGCACCACGAGTGAAAAGTCTAACTAAATATAACAGCCCTGCAACCAATGGTTTTTTCAGTGAATTTCATAGGTTTTTTTAAATGCTAATTTCTAACTATAAGGATTCTGAGAAACATATCAATTAAAACATAAATACGAATCATGGTAACAAAAAATGGCAATATGATACATAAGCACTGACAACGACCAAAATAATATACATAATGAAAGATTAATCCAGTGATATAACTGCAAACAATATATACTGTCGAAAACAGAAACCAAAAGCCAAATAAATGCAGTGTCATCATCTCCCCGCTGCTCCTCTCCGGAGTCTGTAGGGAACTATCCCACTCCAGTAGGGGTAATGCCGGACTGTAACTGAGAATCATGCACTAATTGGCGCTGGGAGATATAGTCTCTATACAAGCCCCAAATATCGGTTGGCCTGGAAGAATTGGGGAGTAAAGTACTAAATTCTTCGCAATTCACATTACAGAACGCTAAGCTGTTTAACCAGGAGCGAAGGGTAGGAACGGGTCTACTTCCCCACAGCAATACAATCTTCCATTTGGCCAAGAGGAAGCCAAGCGCCGCTAATCTACGAACCTTCTTAGGAAAGTTCTCAACATAACCCAACAGTGCAATCTCAGGAGTAGGAAGGAGCGGCATGGACAATATATCTCCCAAGGTGGAGTGGATTTCCAGCCAATACTGGTGTATTTTGGGACAAGTCCAGGTTAAGTGTGTGAAATCAGCAAAGGGGGGCAGACATTTCCGACAGTGGTGTGGCCGGGAATTGTCAATTGTGTGTGCTCGGGCAGGAGTGAAATACATCCGGCGAAGGAATTTAAACTGAAACAACTTATGACGACTGTTCAAAGAAGAGTCCATTGTGGTCCTGCAGCAGTGTGCCCATTGATCAATAGAGATAGACCCACCCAAGTCCCCCTCCCAGGCGGCCCTGAGCTTAGAGTCATCTATTGGTTTGAGTGTCCCACACTGTTTATACAATTTGGAGATCAGATGTGAACTATTTGGGTTCTGAATCAACAAAGTGAGGGGAGGGGTCTCAACCGGGGACAAATGGAAGGAGGGAAATCCAGCCCTTAAAGGGAGCGTATCCTGGTGAGAATGAATGTGTCTATAAAGGAGCGATCGCTAAATCGAGCCTCCTCCGACAAGGAGAATACATGACCATGACTTCTCCATATGACCTTCTGTGGAGAAGTGTGGCTCAGGGGTTAGAGGCGGCAGACCTGGAGCTTGAGTTCGGCCCGGGACCAGGGTTCAATTCCCCGCCTCGGCGGGGTCTTGGGCTCAAAAATTCCACGGACTCGTTAATTCTCGCTCCGGTGCCTTCTTGACTCACGGGTTCACACTCTGCGACTCTGGGCAATAGCTTGCTTAATCTCCACAACGGCCCCTCGCGGTGGGATGCCTGACTTTCACCTTGTGGATACCCTGCCAGGGTTATCTCACAGGGGAATACCAGGACGGGTTCCCTAAGCAAGCGCTGAGATGCCCCAGGGTAAGTCGTGCGCTATATAAGTCTCTCATTCATTTCACCATCCGGGAACAAGTCCCCGAGGGTACATATGTTGAATTTTGCCAAAGTGCGCTCTACCAACGTTTCACTGGTAATAGGGAAAAGGGAGGCATTAGGCAAGGGTAAGGCCGGGGAATATAAAAGATCTATTCCCAAAAATCTACCAATCTAATCCAAGCTCAGCATGTGGTGGAGACTGTTTGTATGTATCGGGGGTCACGAGGGAAGCCGGTGGGAAGAATCGTAAGAAACCGTCTCGGGAGAACCAGATCTGCCTCTGGCCGCAAATACGGTATGCATGCATCCGGATGGAACCAAGCGTAAGCGTAGCAGCACTGCGCGACTAAATAATACAAATAAAAATCTGGTACACCCAAGCCTCCTCTGTTCGGTGGTAAGGTTAAGACTTTACAACCGACCCAGGGTGTCTTGTCTCCCCATATCAAGCGAATCAAAAGCGAGCGGAGTTGCGTGAAAAATACCTTGGTTAAGGGATCAGGAATAATATTAATATGAAACAAAAAGCGGGGCAATTTTATCATTTTAACAATTGCGATTCTACACACCATGGGCAGGGCAGGGGTAGGCGGAGCCACCGGGTGACCTATGATTCCAATGTGTCAATTGTGGAGCCATAGTTGAGACGGATCACCGATGCAGTGTCAAGATGAATGTGAATGCCAAGATGTTTAATGGAATCATCGCACCATTCCAGCGGAAACTCGCATGACCAAGGCACGGTGCCCGCTGTAAGCGGAAAAATTACCAATTTGTGCAATTGATATGGAGCCTGGAAAAATTGCCGAATCGTATGATTTCCCGAATCAACGGTGACAAATTATCGTGAGCCTGTCGAACATACAGCACCATGTCGTCCGCGTACATGGAGAGCAACAAAGGGCCAGTGCGTAATTGCAAACCGCGCTGGAGGTAGTTTTTCTGAAATTGTCGAGCTAAGGGATCCATGGCTAAAATAAAAAGGAGAGGGGATAGGGGCAACCCTGCCTGGTGCCTCGCGACAGAGGGAAAGGGTCAGACAAAGTGCTGTTAAGACGCAACCGGGCAGTGGGTTTAGTGTATAAAAGAGTAACAGTGGCCACAAAACATTCCGGCATACCCATTTGGCGCATGACTGAAAGAAAAAAGGGCCATTCAAGGGAGTCGAAGGCCTTCTCCGCATCAAGTAAAATTGTGGTGGCGGGCATGGAAGGGTCAATACGGGGAATAATGTACGAAGATTAAGAGAGGTCGACCTGTGTGGAACAAAGCCCGACCGGGGAGATGACAAATTTCATCAATAGTGATAATCTAATGGCGATGACTTTGGCTAAGATCTTGTAGTCCAAATTTAACAAGGACAGTGGCCTGTACGAGCCGCATTGCATAGGATCTTTCCCGGGTTTGGGCAGTAAAATGATCACCGCTTCACAGAATGTCGGTGGGAGGATACCCACTACCAAGGCTTCAGCATAGACCTCGACCAAGCGCGGCACCAGTAGGTCCTTGTTTGCTTTATAAAAGTCAGCCGAAAAGCCATCAAGCCCAGGGGCAGAGGACGCGCACAGGGCATCAATTGCCTCCACAATACTGGCCGAGGTGATGGGGGTCAGAAGGAACTCCTGCATGTACCGCTCCAGATACACCAGAGCCACCTCGGATAAGTAATCTTCCTGACCGCCGGGATCCCCAGAGAGGCGTGAAGAATAAAGGGTATTATAATAAGTGAGAAACAACTCACTGACCGCGGGGGTAGAATGAATGGGGAGCTGTCCAGTCCTGTCAGAGATGATATACGTGGGGCCCCTGGGGGGTGTAGCGTGTTGGCCAATAAGCGGCACAGACGTTCTCCCTCCCCATACCACCGCGCCACACATTGTTTATAAAGAAACTATAGTTCCCTATCAGCCTCGTCCCAAAATTTGACACATAATTCCAAACGGTGGGCGGCAAGAGAGTCAGAGGGAGAGGTGAGCAATTCACGATCTGCTGCTGCAATTTTCTTCTCGATCTGATCCAAAGTAGAACGAAGGGCTAGTCAGGCATGGGGCGTGGAGTCAGGAGTGGAAGCAGTGCTGTCCCTAGAATGGTCCAAAAGGAGGTTAAAGTCCCCACCCAGGATCAAGAGCCCAGTGTCCACAGCGAAGAGGCGAGTCAACAGGGAGTGATAGAATGAAGGGGAGTCAGTGTTCGGACCATACAGGCATACAAGGGAAACCCTATGTCCCTTCAGCAGACCAGTGACTATTAAGAACCGGCCTTCGGGGTCCCGTTGTGTGGCATAGTGTGCAAACTGAATTCTTTTGTGTACAAAAATGGCAACGCCTCTTGAATATGTGCTGTAGGTAGAGAAGAACCTGTGTGGGCCCCATCCGGAAGCTATTGAGTTAGCGCCCGTGTCAGCCAAGTGGGTATCCTGCATAAAGAGGATATCAGTCTTATGTCATGCTACATAATTCAAAACATGTCAACGTTTCCTATTATTATTCAGGCCACGCGCATTCCACGTTAATAACAAAAGCCCGGAAGGACCGGGCACATTTCCTAACTGTACCATATATACTGTAACAAAAAAGGGAAGTCAGTGTTAAAATGCATCACATCATCTAAAGCAAACCTCATCTTCTGCAAACTGAAATATCCATCATTAAACAAAACAAAACCCCCCTGCTACCCCCCACCCACCCTCTCACTACCCAGAAAGAGGAGCACCCTAACATCACATCCCAAAAAACAAGCCATGGAGGTATTCACCATGGGGCATGGCGATGCCACGCGAGTCAGGCAGATCAGCAATTAAACGACAGAATAAGCGGATAACAAGTAAGCATGCGAAAGAGCCTAAGTCAATGAAACTCTACAAGGGCCAATGAACAATACAAAACTGCACTCAGCCATTCCCTGTCTAGGAGTAAAGGTCCACGCTGGATTGTGACGTCTGCAGTGGAGGAGAATGGGACCTTGAGCCACTTGACGCCCCACTTTTATTGTTCTTGTAGTCTCGAAAGAACTCCTGTGCAGCATGCGGAATGTCGGAGATCCTTGGCCTGCCGTCAATGTCCACCCTGAGACGAGCTGGATAAAGCATGCCGTATCGGAGCCCCAGATTTCTAAGCATGGCCTTGACACTTTGATATTCGCACCTGGCCTTCCGCACCATGACCGTGAAGTCTGGAAAGAATGAGAGACTGCATCCCTGCCACTGGATCTTGCCCTTCTCGCGGGCCGCTTGGAGGGCAGTGTCCCGATCACGGAAGTTCATAAGTCTTGCGAAAATTGGTCTGGGAGGTAAACCTGGTTTGAGGCGAAGGCCTAAGGATCGATGAGCCCGCTCTACAACAAAGCCTTGGGTGAAGGATTCCCTGCCAAACAGGTCAGAAAGAAGCTGCTCCACGAATGAGTCTAGGCGACCAGTGGCTGTTGTCTCCGGAACGCCAAGAATGCGTATGTTGTTGCGGCGCCCCAGAGCCTCCAAATCTTCGTTCTTTATAGCCACTTCCGAGTCGGTCGCGTCCTGAGGGGGGTGCAGTCTCCGCGGCCGACTCCGCTGCGGGGTCCGACGTGGCACCCGGCATCTTTTCAAATTGGAGCTTGGGCTGCCTAGGGTCTTTCTTGACCATTGTGGCAAGCAAGTTGAAGCAGAATTGCGAGAAAGATGACCAATACTAAGGTCCTCAAGTAGGACATGCGTGGCGGAAGGTGCAGCCAGGCAAGATGGCAGGTGCAGGAGCGGACAACTGATCTTTTGGCAGGAGCAGGGCCGCCCACGTGGGCAAAGCTGCAGGCACAGTGAAAGTCACGGTGCCATCCAGGCCCCCAAGCAAACAGTAAACTAGTAGAAGCAGGAGCGCCACCAGTAAGGAACAGCAGGAAGGCAGGACCAGGATAGCGCCAGAGGGGATAGTAGACGTGGTGTAAATGTGGCAGAACGACCAGGAGAGAGTCATGTGGCACTCCGTTGTGGCTGGAAACGGGCAGCAGTCTCCCGGTTGCAGGATGGACAAAGAGCGCAGCAACCCATCAGGCAGGACCAGAAAAGAATGTAGGCCCATCAAGTAGGGACGGCCGCATATCAGGAAGTCTAGACAGCCACCAGCACAGCCGGGTGATCGGGCCTATAGGTGTGTCCCAGAGGGGCACCAAACCAGAAGGAAGGGGGGCCTTGGTAGGCCCTCAACCCAGCCGGCTACGGAGCACCCCCCAGGCGCCATGGGGGGGAGCACAACCGCCCACCACCCCAAGTCCACCACCTGAGTATTAGAATAGTTAATAAGCTTGGTAGGGCAAAAGGTCAAGCCTAAACATAAGGTTTTCTTATCCAGGAAAGAGAGAGAACGTTCAGACAAATTGATGATGGTTCTATTTACCATATTTGTATCCATAATTGTTTGTTCTTGGAGCTTGCAGCTTTGTTTCCCATTTGCTTTCTTGCTTTCTTCGTTTTTGGCCTTTTTGTTTCCTTCGTTTTCTTCTTTGTTTGTTCCTCCCCGTTGTCCTCTTCCTCAACTATGATTCGTTGTTGTAGGTATTACTCTTGATGTTTGCCGACCCCTTCTCAGGAGCCGGTATTCGTCCAAAAAAGTCACTTGCTTAGAGGTAATGATTAATTCGGATGTTGAGCTGGTAGTGGCTATAGAGATATTTGTGTTGTAATCACTAGCTTCTACAGATGAGACTTCAACCGTTTCACCTGTCATTGTTTATGTTTGCATAGTGTTAGGCAGATTCTCATATAATTGGTCGTACTTATGGCATCCTTCTTTTTCTCTTTTTTAATTTCAGTTTTTTATTATTTTCAGAGAGACACAATTAGTACTTACATTAAGAACCTAAAGTGCATGATACATAGTCAGTTCCTTGATTTTACTTTGAAATTATTAGTCAACTGTATTAAAAGAAGTACAAAGCTAAAAGCTTGTAAAATGAGGGAACAAAAGGGTATTCCTTTAGACTTGATCGTAAACATCTACAAATTGATGTCAAAACTCTGTACAATCTATACGAGTGCCTTAACATATATAAAAGTTCTGCCAATTAGTTGGACCTGCTCTTTTATCTTCCTCTGCTAGTAAGCCATGTGGTCAAGGGTAACCAAATCTTGCACCCCTCAAATCTTAGAGCAAAACCCTTACAGTTATACAGAGCAATCTCTTACCTATATATACTTATGAGGCAACCAAACCATGCCTGACAGGTAGGAGGTTCTGGATCCTTCCAGGTTTTTGCAATCAGCAGCTGAGCTACTGCCACTGAAATAAAGATAAAATACCTTTGCATCACCTTAAATTCTACCCAAGTGTCATAGATGGACACCTTCTTTCTTATCACCTCTTCCAGAAAATCTAAATTCTTGTTTTTAAAGGTTGGAGTTTTTCATAGTCAAAGAACATGTGTCCTATTTCGGCCGGTCTCTCTGCGCATCTAGGATATTGGTCATCCTCCCTCTTCCCCAATTGAATAAGTTTGCCGGAGTAAAATACAAGTTAAAAGCTGTTTTATAATGCTGAGCCTTCAAATCCCCAAGCCTCCTGGCCCAATTAGCTTCAGCCTTTTCTATATCATCGGGGGAGGTGTCGAGTAGGGTTTTAAAGATAACCCCTATCTTAGATCCACCTTGATGAATAATTTCCAGGAGAGGCATCTTATCTAAAATCAAAGACTCACTCCGAAGTGGAGTGTAAAATGTCTTCACCTGGACATACTTTAAATAACCCCTGGAGGATATCCTGTAATCTTGCTGTAGATCTACAAATGAGCAAAATTTGGACGATTTATGAATGTCGTCAATCTTACTGATACCAGATTCTTCCCAATATCTGCCGATTACAGCATACAACATATCAGGGAAAAAGGGAGATCTCCATAGGGTGAATATCTGTTATATCTCATATTCTTTATAAGTGTGCCCACCTCAGTCCAAACTTTCCAGGCTGCCATTAGGCATTAATAACAGTGTTTTTGTAGTAGCAGGGCTCCACTTGTTGGAGGAGAACCCCTTATGCATCTCTTCAGTTGATATATGGAGGAGGAGCAGAGCAACCTTCCTGCCCTTCAATATTAGCACTATCTGCTATAAACAAAACTCCCATCTGCTGAAGAAGAGCCGACCAATAGTAGAGTAACAAATTAGGAAGGGCCCACCCACCCTTCTCCTGAGGAAGTACAAGATGTTTTAAAGACCGGCGTATTTTCTGGTCATGCCATATGAAATTATTAAACAAAGAATCTAATTTCTTAAATGTGCCAGTTCCATCTCCAGGTGAATGGAGCAAAAGAGGTAAAGTACCTTTGGAAAGATAATAATTTTGAGTATGTTAGATCTACCTGTTATTGATAGGCGTAGTTTGACCATACATCTTCAATTGATACTTATGCTGCTTAGAAGTGGATCCAAGTTGGTCAACCACATAGAGTCCATCTCACAATTTATCCTGCCTCCTACATATGCAGCTGTATTGGTCTTGCGTGTATCATGGAAATTAATATTTTTAGAACAAATAATCTGGGTCTTCTCCTTATTCAAGTGATATCCTGATTTCCTCCCAAATTCACCTGCTAAGTTTTTGACCTCTACAATTGTCTTTTCCGGGTCTGATGTTACAATAGCTATTTCATCTGCATATGCCAGTATTTTAGTTTCGTAGCCATTAATAATACCAGGCTTTATAATCTTGTTTTGTAGAATCTGATTAATAAGTGGATGGATATATAAGGCAAACAGGATTGGAGAGCAGGAACAGCCCTGCCTTGTCCCTCTAGCCACCTCTATTTTACCAGATTCTATACCCATCATTTGTAAACCTATCATATGGGTTATAATACATTGCCCTAATGACTGTAATAAGATGTGGGCCAAAACCATTCTATGCCAAAATTCCCCAGAGAATCTGCCAGAGCACTCGATCAAAGGCTGATTCCACATTGAGGAGGATCACAGCTACTCGGTCTCCAGTTACCTCTGCTAAATCAAATAAAGTTATAACACATTGAATGTGATCAGTGGCTCCCCTGCTCGGTTTGAACCTGTGTTGCCATGGAGAGACCAGGTTCGCTATCACTCTCCCTAACCGAATGGCCAAGATTTAGAGTAGAGTAGAGCATTAATTAAAGAAATTGGGTGATAAGATGTGGGAATATCCAGCGGCTTCCCTTTTATGGGGAGATAACCATATCTGTACCCTGCCAAGATTGGGGTGGGATCCCATTATGCTGCACATCCCCCCAAAAAATGTCACTCTGAAATGTTGTTTTCCCCTTTTTATCCTTGCCCCCATCCTTACCCATCCCTCAGCCCCAACCCATCCCCTATACCACCTCCCACCCATTGCAACCCCATCCAGCAACTCGTTACCTCTCCTCCCTCCCACCAGCCATAAAAACTACAGACCGAACATCGGTCTATGGTAGATGAAAGCAGCCCCCCTCTGACCAGTATAAAAATAAATTCCACACATCAAACAAGTAGCTATCCCCCAACTAGAAAGCAAAGAGATTAACACCTATCCAAAGACAATGTGCATCTACTCCCATAACCCAAACCCCCAAACATATCCTAGCATCCGTCAATAATAGAAGATTTGTATTTAAATCATATTAGCTCAGTGGTAGCTAAGCCTTATTATTACACCCTTAGCCTTGATCTCAGAAGTAAAGAACTGGGTATGGTCTCCCAAGATTACTTTAAGACTAGTCGGATTTATCACATACGCCTGTGCCCCTTCTCTTGAAATGGTTTAACCATTTGGGGGAGCCGCCATCATCTCTCCACAATTGCAATTGCATGACAGAAATCCGGCCTAACAAAAAATTAGATATCTCCCACAGTGCACTTGGCTACAGGTCGGGCCTTCTCAAATACTGATTGCTGCAAAAGATAGTTTCCAAAGTACACTAGGTTGCTCTGGGATTCGTATCCAGCATGGCTGGTTGTATTAATGTGAAGGGGACCCTGTGAGCCCTCTGTATCTCATGGGACCAATTCTAGCCATCTAGGGAGGGGAGGGCTTTGCTCAACAGATCTACCAAGAATATACGAAATCCGATCCCTCCTAGCCCTATGGTATACCTAGAAATCACAGAATAATATGTTTATGGAGGTTTTGCTGGTCCTCTAGTTTCCACTGAATATCTACCAGGTGAGACTCATAGGCCTCGGTCTGGCCTCAAGCTCCCACAAAGTCCACTCTAGTCTCCAAATCCGTGAGCCTCTCGCCAATAGCCCTGCATGACTTGGCGGCTTTCCTTACTGACCCCTGAACTTTGCATATAGCAGCTGGAGATCGGTGGCTATCTTGCTGGGTCTCCTCCTGATGTGAAAGTATACAATTCAATTCAATTACTTTATTCGATTTTCACCAAGTAAAAAATCATTAAAGCAGTTCATAAAAAAAAATCACATTACAAATACATATAATAAATAGTTATAAAAACATTATTAAATCAAGTTTGGGTGATTAATCGATAATTGATGAGTTCATGATAGGTTCCGTGATTTTACAACACTTTTTAAAAACATCGACATAGAACTAATACATAGAGGGTTTCCTAATTGTTGGAGATTTAAGTAAGCCGGTCTACATTGCCTCCAAGCCCCATCTCTTAAATAGGATTTCAGCCATCTCGCACGTTCTTTTTTATACAGTTTGCAGAATAGTACAAGATGGAAGGTCGACTGGGTAGATATATTGTCACATGGACATGGGGCCAAAGTTCTATTCCAGTCATTTTTCTCCGGATATGAGACCAGGCGGTGGAAGATATTAAACCTGATTCTAGTCAGGACAAAGCGCTCAAATCCCAAGGTGATGAAAGTTAAGTACGGTTGCATTTTGTAGGTAGTCAGCAGCGGCTGGTGGTCGAGCACAGTTCTTTTGCTGACTTCATTCCCAAGCCTTAGGGTATTAAAATGTTCCATACATAGGTTTTTTAAGGCTTTCGTAGGGATTTTCCCAATTAGTTCAGGTTTATGGTACCATTCTGGCCTTTCAATGTCCGACAGGGCTTTCCTCACATACTCGTGAAAGTATACATTGTAGAATAGTATTTAGGGAGGGGAATGGTGTTTCCTCAGATGTATTTACCACACTCCCAATCAACTGTTCTGCAGGGGAATGATCCCATTGAAGATTTTTTGCCCCAATCTCTATTGAAGCTACCCGACTTCCTCTGCACTTTATACATTGTTGCAGCAGAGTTCACCTCGCTAGCATCCAGTAGGCTATCACTATCACTCAATTTAGTAATTGAACCCGATCCGTCAGCAGATCATGTCTCATCCGATAATGAAAAACAAACAATCATTAGCCTCAGAGTCATAATCATTACCCTCCTTCACCGTCCCGGATGTACATGTCAATGTCTGATGGACCAATGCCCTTAGGTTGCCCCCCTCACTAACTTGGGGCATGTCCCTACTTGAGGTACTCCAAGCAGGGAAGAAGATACTTGCACACTGGCAGGAGGGGGTGCATATCTGCAGCCATAGGCGCCGGCTCAGTATCCAGATCCTAATGAGCCACGCCAATCCTGGCTTAGCTCCTGTTTTCCCACCAGTCTTGAACCGCAAAGCAGTTTCAAGATGGTTGAGCCAGGCAAACGCTGCTGGGTCACAGCCCTGCCCTTCACCTTCCTCTCACCAGTGAGGTCCATCTGGGTCATCTGGCACCATCCTGGTTGGCGCATGGCAATCTCTGCTCCCGTGGCTACATCCGCCGTGGATTGACTCTGCCTGCCCAATGAAGGAGATGGGGCCATGGGTCCAGCAGCCTGCTAGTGCCTTCCTCTGATTGATGGTGGGGGCTTTCGGACCCATTACGGTTACCAGAGAGGACACAGAAAGGCAACTGGCTCAATCCAACACCTCAAGAGCTGTTTTCAGGCCAGAAACACCTTGTCATGCCTTGAATTTAATCTACAGCAGCTTATGCAAGGTGATACCCTCTGTGAGGTAGGTAAGATTCTGGAGGGGGTAAAAGAATTTTAAACAACACTGTCTCCCAGTAGTCGGCGAGGTTACATTTTCCATTCATCTATTTATCTGGTCAGAGTGTTACGAGCAGTCATGTCAAACGGCCGCCATTTTGCTTTCCTCCCCGCTTCTTCTTTCTTCCTTGATTCCTTCTTTTCAAACATCCCATGGATTCTAAAGGTGTGCAGGGTTTATGGATTTTCCTGGTGTAGCCTGAGAAAGTAGCCAAACTGTAGGTACATTTGGGTTTTTTGTGTGAAAAATAGTACACAAGAACGCTATTTCTTTTCTTAACTTCACATCAATAAACCGTTTGTTGTGGATTCGGATTAGCTATAGTGACTTAATTTCATTATTTGCACGTTTCGCGGGCTAACGAAGTACATATCATGGTTGTTTCAAGTGCGCTCTTACGTTTATGACAAGAGAAGTGTTTGCCACTCTGTTATTCTGCATGCTGTTGTTTACGTAATTTGCTTACTGGGCATTTTATATGCCACTGTCTCTCATGGTGGCTGGCGCGCAGCTGGGCTACACAGCTTCAGCCTGGCACCCTCACCATATGGTGGGTGCACGGTGCTGTTCCCTCCTCCCGAGCGGGTGATCCCCTATTGTCAGTTGTATTGAAGATTGGGTAAAAGGGAGGGAGGGGGTGGAAGACGTTCACAACCTAATTGGGAGGTTAGAGTGGTGGGAGGGAGGTGAAGGGGGGAATGGGTGTTGTGTTGTTTTTTGTGACTTTGTTTTTGGGGCAGTTGCTGTCTGGATTGGGAGTCGAAGAATATTGTCACTTTGATGCATGTGGCATCGCTGTTGCTCTGCTGTGCTGGTCTGTTCTAGCTGCTCTGTGCATTAGGAATGTTGATGTGATTGATGGGTGACACAGATTATTAACCTGGAATTTAAGGGGTCTAAATTCTCCTAAGGAAATACGGCAGATCTTAGCCAATTTGTCCTGACATGATATCCATGTTGCTCTGCTGCAGGAAACGCATTTAACTAAACATACGGAGCGAGGGTTGCCAGCAGGTGGGCAGGTTACAGGCTTGCTTCTTCCTACTTGTCCTATGCCAGGGATGTGCTGATCTTGATCCAGAGAGGTGTTGTGTTTACCCCAATCCGGATGCATTTAGATTCAGAGGGGCGCTGCGCAATAGTTCAGGGGAAGCTGGGAGGCTCATTGGTGCACATCGTATATATGTATGGACCAACTGTAGATGACCCGGACTGCTTCTTAAGAATGTATGCTAAGTTGAGGGAATGGCCAGATGTGGTCATCTTGTGGGGTGGTGATCTTAATATCTATTTGAATCCTGAGCTAGATAAATCTAATCAGTTATCGAATCGGACTCCCAGGGTGGCTCAGGCTGTACGGAGTGCCATGTTGGAGTTTGGTTTGATGGATGTGTGGAGTGTTCGCAACACCTCTGTGAAAGAGGGTACCCATGCTACACCGACACATAATAGTTGGTCTCGGCTGGATTATTGGCTACTCGGAGAGGATGCTTCTGACTGGGTATCAGAGGTCACTAACTTACCGCACACTTTTTCGGACCATAACCCGGTACTATTAGATATCAATATCCCGACGGTGGTACATCGCCCCTTCACGTGGCGGCTGTGGTCGGAAGCGCTAATAGATCCAATATATGATGTTACGTGCGGGAGGCAATAGGACAGTACTTTGAGATCAATAAAGGTTCTGTGGACAGTGCCTCCACTTTAGAGGAGGCCTTCAAGGTGACAATTTGGGGAGTATGCATTGGTACCACGGCGGGCATATTGAAAGATCTCAGAGCGCAACTATCTAAAACCGAAGCAACACTTCGCAATCTAGAGCATCATTTTACATCTGCCCCATCGGCGGATACCCTGATCCGTATACATGAGCTTATACGGGATATGACGCGCTGGCTGAAACTGAATTATGATACACTTCGCGTAGACACACAGCCCATAGGCATGGTGAGGGAGGGAGTCTAGGTGGCACCCTGGCTAATAAAATCAGGGATCGTGTGGAGCAACCTCATATTGATAAGATTACAGACTCCGATGGGATAGACCATTACCACCCGCTTGCTATCACTGAACAGTTTGACAGTTTTTATGCGGAACTATACACATCTGCAACAACCTGGATGGAGAGATACTTGGAGGATGTGGCGTGTGCCTGGATATCAGATGTCCACAGGGAATACCTGAGCCTGCCAATTGATGCGGAGGACTCTGGATATGCCTATTGGGAAGGCACTGGGCCCTGGCGGCCTCACGTAGAATTTTGTAAAGCATACGCGGACCTGGTAGTACCCTACCTGCTGGAGGTGTTTGCGAAAGCACACGATTCCGGGGTATTGCCGCCATCGCTTCGACAAGCGTTGATAATAACACTGCTCAAAAGAGATACACTTTCTGACAGGTGTGATTCATACAAGCCCTTGTCGCTGTTTAATATAAATGCCAAGATACTTGCAAAAATCCTGGCCATCAAATTGCAGCCCCTGATGCCGTGCCTGGTGCTGCCGGATCAGTCGTTTTTTATACCTGACCCCTCCACCGCGCAAACCTTGCGGACTATATTTTCCATGCTTCACGGGTTGGAGCTGAGCCTGTCTGCTGCAGCAGTAATGCGGATGCGGCTAAGGCCTTCGAATTGGATGAGTGGAAGTATATGTTCTTTATCTTACAGCGCATGTTTTTTCCACCAATATTTATTCAATGGGTTATGTTACTATCTGCTGAGCCTTCCTCTCGGGTGCGAGTGGGGGGCCTCACGTCAGATCAATTTCCTATCCATAGGGGCACCCGTCAGGGCTGCCCTTTATCCCCACTGCTTTTTGCGCTGGCTCTGGAGCCGCTGGCGTGTGTTATCAGACAGAGGCATAGAGAAACAGCTCTGAACTTCAATTATTGCCCGGTAGCCATTTCATTATATGCATATGAAATGGTGCTGTTTGTCCGGGAGCCATTGCTCTATCTAGCGTAGTTGCTATGGGAATATGTCAGGTTCAGCCTGCTATCGGGACTGGCTGTAAATTAGGAAACGTCCACTGTCATCCCTCTAACAGAGTCCACAAGTCAGCCCGACATGGAATTCCCACTGGCGTGGTCCGTGGACCCTGTTAAATATCTGGATTCAAGCAAGCCGGGCTGAAGACGGCTGTAATGCCAGAAACCGGTCCTCGGAAGCTTGTTTCCGGTCCAGGGAAGGCATGGCTTGGCAGTTCGGGCTGGACTGTTTCCATGAGGCACAGGGTCAGACTGATTTGCATATAGCCATGTCTGAACTGGGGTGGCAGAGTGGGCTAAAGAACGGTGATGGATTAAACCCAGATCTTTTGACTGGGTGTGAGTGCTTGATTGGTTCAGATGCTCCGTCCATTACCACCTACTTTTGTACCGCTTTTGGCCGCCATAAGTGTGGCAGGGTATGCTCAGACGTGAGTCCCTTGCTCACTTTGCCACTGGATTCAAGCAAGCCGGGCTGAAGACGGCTGGAATGCCAGAAACCGGTCCTCGGAAGCTTGTTTCCGGTCCAGGAAAGGCATGGCTTGGCAGTTCGGGCTGGACGGTTCCCATGAGGCACAGGGTCAGACTGATTTGCATATATCCATGTCTGAACTGGGGTGGCAGAGTGGGCTAGAGAACGGTGATGTATTAAACCCAGATCTTTTGACTGGGTGTGAGTGTTTTATTGGTTCAGATGCTCCGTCCATTACCACCTCCTTTTGTACCGCTTTTGGCCGCCATAAGTGTGGCAGGGTATGCTCAGACGTGAGTCCCTTGCTCACTTTGCCACTGGATTCAAGCAAGCCGGGCTGAAGACGGCTGTAATGCCAGAAACCGGTCCTCGGAAGCTTGTTTCCGGTCCAGGGAAGGCATGGCTTGGCAGTTCGGGCTGGACTGTTTCCATGAGGCACAGGGTCAGACTGATTTGCATATAGCCATGTCTGAACTGGGGTGGCAGAGTGGGCTAAAGATTGGTGATGGATTAAACCCAGATCTTTTGACTGGGTCAGAGTGTTTGATTGGTTCAGATGCTCCGTCCATTACCACCTCCTTTTGTACCGCTTTTGGCCGCCATAAGTGTGGCAGGGTATGCTCAGACGTGAGTCCCTTGCTCACTTTGCCACTGGATTCAAGCAAGCCGGGCTGAAGATGGCTGGAATGCCAGAAACCGGTCCTCGGAAGCTTGTTTTCGGTCCAGGGAAGGCATGGCTTGGCAGTTCAGGCTGGACTGTTCCCATGAGGCACAGGGTCAGACTGATTTGCATATAGCCATGTCTGAACTGGGGTGGTAGAGTGGGCTAAAGAACGGTGATGGATTAAACCCAGATCTTTTGACTGGGTGTGAGTGTTTCGATTGGTTCAGATGCTCTGTCCATTACCACCTCCTTTTGTAATGTTTGAAGTCGCGCCGTGTCTTTCTCAAGACAAGATGTGCAAGGCACGACAGTCTTGGAGTCCAAGTGCATGTGAGTCACCTAGATCAAAATGGTCACCAAGTCCTGTAAGCAGCTCGAAGAGTCAGCTTACCCGGTAAGCTGACTCTTCGTAGCTGCTGGCGGAGTATCCTTTGAACCCAACAGAAACCAATACGAGTAGACCGATTACAGGACTTGGTGCCCATTTTGATGTAGGTGACCCACATGCACTTGGACTCCAGGTCTGCCGAGAAATTACAACTTGTATATATTTGTATAGATTGTTCATAGTGAAATTGATTATATATTGTACATATTCACTTTGTCACGTGATCACTATTCACTATTGTCACTTGTTGTACTTTTCAATTTATTGACAGTCACTTCTGAATTGTTTTGAATGAATTTTAACTTGGATAAACCATAAAAATATAGCAAGCTAGTTATATATAGGTATTCTTCTCATTTATTGTAAGAATCTGTTCTGTGCTGTGTCAGAGGCAGTTTTCTTTACTGCATGTATAAGCATCTGCAAATTAATTGTGTTGTTACCCAACAGAACCACTTTTATGTTTAAACAACAATATATTTGCTCCATCAAACTGTATTTGATTTTTAAGGAGGAAAAAACACACTTAAGAGCTGCAGATCACCCCAGAGAGTTCTGATGTAGACGACAGCACTCTCATACAAAATGGCTGATCTGCAGCACAGGCCTGGCAGACATTTTAATCTGTGCAGAACAAGAGACTGCACTAGAAAAAAGTGTATTTCAAGTGTCCCTTGAATTAAGACCTCCTCATAAATTCTTCATTAATACTGAACACTGTTTAGGACCACCCATGTATTCAATAGGAATTGGATGGGTTCTTCCTTTTGTGAGAGTGATTCTTGTTAGGTCTGCAGCAAAGGGGTTTTCTTATCACTTACTGATAGACTTGCTAGCATGCTCCCTTAGAGAGACAGTAGTCTCACATAATGGCCTATTTCTTTGTGAAAGTGAAGCTATTCATAAAGGTTCTCATCCCGGGGTGAACCCTTCACAGTACTTTACTATCATTCACATGCACTTTGTTTCTTGCATATCTTTTGTTTCTTGCATGTTTAAGAACTTTGTATCAGTGCTTAATTTGTAAAATATTAAGTCCAGGTGCTCAAATTTTTATAGGAGGCCACAACCACTTCCCCCGCCTCCACCCACTTCCACCACTTGCTCCACCCACATCCTCAACTGGCATAGAAAAAAGATTGAGAGACCCACCAATCCTGAAAGATACCTTCAGAAGCAATATTACACCAGAATAATGTATAATAATATAGTACCTTCTTTAGATCCTCTCTGTCTACACCTCACACACTTCACAATGTTGCCCACTATAGAAATGTGCCTCTTCTGAATCTGTCCTGTTCTGCACATAGATTTAATTGTCCATGGCGGCACAGAGTCGAATAGTGCACCATATCCTTAATGCAGACCCTGGACTGTATAATCTGCATGAAGGAGGGCATCACTTTTACTTTACATGGGCACATCCTTAACACAATCATTCTCCCCATAGAAAAATTCAGTGATGTAGAGACACAATTTGGACAGAAACCCACGCGCAGCCCTATCCCACCCCCTTCCATGTCATATTGAGAAAAAACTAAATACCCTCCCTTGGCCATGTGTACAGTTATTGAGGTATCATTGTACAAAATACCAATTAAAGATATCAAATCAGTCAATCCCCAACTTTTCCATATTTTGGCAACAGTTCTGAATCACAGAATCGAAAGCCTGTGCAAGCTCAAGGAAATCTACAAAAAGATGTAGGTTTTGTTGCTTTTCTCATTTAGTATTGAATCCTTTTAAAAAGGGGGCTTGGTTAAACTGAAGAACTCCATTTTCAACAATCTGTTTCTGGACCTTGCCCGAGATCCACAAGTAGTACATTTGAACACATATTCATAAGGAGTTTAGGGCCTATATGCATCCAGGTCACCTTTCTTCTTTTTACATGATACAGACTGAGCTAGTGTCAATAAGTGACTCTGTAATCCATCATCTGATAGTTAGAAAAAGTAAGACACTCTCCTAAGGAGGTCTAGTGGTGTTATATAAGTGATCATGCTGGCTAAACAAAGCTGAGGTGATGGCCTATTGTAAATTCATCACCTTTAACACTAAAGACAGATACTCCCCATTTTTCATCCTGAAGCTTTAAAAGACCTGAAGGAACCTCCTAGCACCACACAACCTTGTCACACTCGAAGTAGCCCAGAGAGCGTCAAACTCACATCACTGTGGCAAAGTCTGACCATAATCTGAACTCAATACTCAATGCTACTGCCAAATGCAGTGTTCTTCTCAAGGCTGTCATGCACTCCCTAAAGGACCTCATAGCCAAAATTCCTCACTATACATGTAAATTGACAAACATCAGTACTTTATGGACAAAATAAGCACCGCAAGTCTTAACGTCAGCAGCACATAAATCTCACACTGACAAACAATAACACAGCCTTACCTCACAGTATTACCTCAATACTTAAAAAATATCACTTCTGGGAAAAAGATCTAAATTATTTCTTCAAACAATAACAACTAATATTAATATAATTTGTGGGTAAATGTGCTCTTTTTTTTCTTGTTGTTTTAGATCGTGCAAACTCGACCCAATGGTATTGGAGCGGTTTACATGAGCACCAGTTACATTACACAAGGACACATTAATTTTTGGTAGATACAGGGAGATTTATGATTAGCCCAGAATCACAGGGTGGTGAGCCAACACCTGGACTCAAAACTGGTTCCCCAGTTCCAAAATAGGAGCCCTGGCTGTTATACCACAACCTCTACCCTAATCTGAGGGGGAAGCCTGGAAAGTGGACATTCAATGGGAAGAGTGCCTTGCAAACGATGTGAAAGCCCCACAAACTTGCAAGTTTGCTGGCATTCACAAAGGTACATTTAAACGTTGATGTATTCTTGTCAGGGGAAAAGAAGATTGTTTTTTGAAGGATGCACTGTAGAAGGAATAATCTTTAAATTCGTGAGGTGTAGGAGAAGGGGATTGTCTAAATGAAAATCAGAATCTCTCTGAAAGAAATATGTTATGTGTGGCCACCTTTTCATGAGCGTTAAAGCAAATGTGTAACTCTGCACCATGCACATTGACAAACGTGTATGTATTTCTGGAAAACTACTGTAGTGATAATTGGTGCTTTAAATGGGCTGGTACTTTCAGGGATTGAGAACCTGTACTTTGTTCATTTTCAAGTGAGAGTACCTGCACTTCTCAGCAGAGGTTCAATATGTTTAATGGGGGAGTACCAGCACTTCGCTGTAGGAAGAAGGTACTCTGGATTAGTAAATAGCCACACTTTTCCATTTTATGTCTCAGTCATACTGTCTCTATAGTGCTCTCCGATGTTTTGTTGAAACACAAATTATGTGTCATCTACCCTGAACTAAGTGTAAGCCTAAAGGAGCATATGTATGATTAACATCTGAGCCTTTAGTAGATCACAATTTGTGTACTAAAAAGGAATAATGTTGTTGGTCAAAATTTATTTTTAGATAGTACACGCCTTAATAGTGACATTGCTTTTAGGGAAATACGCAGCTGCCTTCTTTGAAATATTTTTTAATATTCTTTAAATGCATTCGCTCCTCGCACATCTTGCAGGACTGTGCATTTGTTCTTTGCTTTGGTAATTAACATTTGTGTGCAAGTCGTTTTTAAAACGTTTGAAGACTGATATGGCTAGTTCTGTTTTTATTGCTTTTTTCTACATCAGACTAGCTTTTAACATTAGTTCTCTGTGAAGTTGCGCTCAGCATGGCTCCTGTCATGACATGAAATGTGCTGGGTAGCATATGGATGTCTCTTTCACGGCGCCATTTCAAAACGTATTTATTTTCTATGCAGGGCAAGTAAAGTTTCCCTTTCTAGTTGAATTTGTGGTACGAAATATAGGCTTATTATTTATTAGCACTCGTGAATCAGGTCGGGTAGCCCAGCAATCAGGTTTGTATGGCAGCATGTCGTCATCTGCAAGGGAATTTGCAAAAGAACCCTCGCCTATGACCAGACCACACCACAGTGATTGCACTTTTCCGGGCACAAGACAGTAGTTCATTTTATGAAACAAACATTACAGAATTTCAAATTACTTACTGCCTTTTGTTGCTTTTAAATATAGGCCTTCTGTGAGAAGCGCTGCTTGCCTCATCAAATGTCTAAAACTGCAGCTGCGCAGAAGGCTTAGGCGGGCGAAAAGTCGCATATATTGGTAGTTAATATTGCGGAGCTGATATTATTGCAGTTTTCTGTTAGCACCTCAATATTTCTATATCACATCTACGAGATTGTGAAAAGAGGTCATTACTATAGCAAAATCACAGGAGTCAAAACATGTAGATTGTATGAAATTAAGGTTGGGAATGTTTTGTTTGCGAAAATGTGTTATCGCTACACTCTAAATGACAGTTGTAGTTGTGATATGTTTTACTAATCTGTTTTGCAATGTCGTTTTTAAGGCATTTGCAGTGTAATGGAATGCCACTTGCTCTAATGCAAGGCACTATATAATAGTATGTTGTTTTTATAAGCAAGATGGAAAACTAATATTTCATTGATTGATTGCAAATATTTTGTATATATATAAATACAGATAGATAGATAGATAGATAGATAGATAGATAGATAGAGAGATAGAGAGATAGATAGATAGAGAGATAGATAGAGAGATAGATAGATAGGTACGTGTGTGCATACACATATGCATGTGTTTTAGAGAAATGTAGCAATTCTAAACTGTTGTCTATTGCTTTTTTTCCAGACGGAATATGCACGGTTTGAAAATGGTCGATTTGTATATAGAATTAATCGCTCACCGATGTGTGAATATATGATTAATTTTATTCACAAGCTCAAACACTTACCCGAAAAATACATGATGAACAGCGTTTTGGAAAATTTTACTATTTTATTGGTAAGTTCCTATGGAATGACACAGGGGTCCATGCACTTAACTTGCTTGACCATATCTCTCTTTAGTGTAAGCTAAGTTTAATTAAGCTGTAGCTAATCATTTTGTATTCCTGAATGTCTGTTTCTTGCAGCCTTTTTCTTAAGTGAGAGAGTCCATTTGTTCTTCTCTATGTAACCTATTCCCGTCCATCACATCTTCGTCAATTACACCCTCCGCAGTTCGCTGCCCATCTCTGTATCCGCTGTTGACAGAAATGCATTTTAGTGTACACACATCTTGTTGGCCATTGGCTTAGCTCTCTGTTTTTAGTTGATTTTGGGGTCTGTTCCCCTTGCTCATGGTTCTTTTTCCCCTGATTTGGTCCCATAAATCTTCCACAACCACCCTCTCCGTATCTTGGAGTGCCCACCTCTTAGGCTACTAAACGTTTGACTTTCCTTGGGAACCTTGTCTCAAGATTCCTTCGTGTTCCATGATAGATCTATAACTTCTTCACTCCTTCCTACACATTGCCTATCTGTTTTTTCTTTCCTCAACTGTTTTTCTCTTTCTTCATTAAAATAAATATTGACTGTATTCCACAATCACTTTCCCCTTTCCCTATTTCTGAGGGAAAATTATTATTTCAAAATCTTTCTGTTAAAAAGTATTGCGCAATTTGGTAATCACAGTACCATTCTGAGAATGTAATTTCCTTTATTTTTTGCTATCAATTTTAAAAATAACTTGAACTGACACTATTAAGGACACAACATTAGAGAAATGTTGTACCTACCGTCCAACAAATATCTTGAATGTGGCCATTCTGTCATCAAGCGTAGAAAACAAGCATTCGTAAAGAATGTGAAGAATGCCTTAAATATATAATTTAATGAAAAACCCTAGCAAATCACAAGGTATGTTATAAGATGAAGTGGAAAAAATACCTCAAGGCAAATATTTAAAAATGCATTACCAAGGTAAAGGGAATTGCCTACTCTCTCGCAACTCGCTGCTCCTAGAGCACACTATAACAAAGTTACTTCCATCCAACTCCCCCCGGAGGCTGCTCCTTTTGTGTGTGTCCTCGCGGGAGTACCAGTACTTTCTCCAGGGAAAACCGAGAGACAACACGACTTGCTGAACAAGGTCAAATTTTGGCTGACCAACAATAGACCCTTGCCACCCAACCTTGTGGGTACAATCATGAGTGTTAGAAGGGTGGGCTGGCTGGGTTCCCTCCATAAAGATATCGTTGGTGACTTAGTTCTTTTTAGATTTAGGCAGAGACATATTGTCCCGTACCTGCGTACCTGTGCACCCCAAGTGGGAAACAGCCCAACCTCCATCTGGGATTTGCACGATTTTTACACCAGAATGTCGTGGTCCCCCACATCTAGTCCAAAGGCAGGGTGCAACATGTCAATGGGCAGAGGACATCATGCATTGAGTGGCAAAAGTTTTCCTACTCATACCCGTCAGGAATTATTGCTCTATAGTTCTAAGTACTGGAACCCCTATTAATTGTTGGTTGATCACATTTTGACCTGTGTATAGTACTCTATAACCAAGACACTTACTCACACGGGCTGGGCAAAAGTTTTTAACTTGTAGATATTATGTATTATTGTATGTATGCTTTTATTTTATAATGTTTAAACTGTACGCTTTTATGATTTTTGAATCAAAATCGAATAAAGCTATATTGAATTGAATTGCATTACCAAGGTAAAAGGCAAATATTTTTGTGATGCAAAGGTACTTGAATTGGTAAGATCACTGTGACTTACTGAAGAAAAAAATGTTTAAAAAACGGATTTAAGAAAAATTCTCTAGCAATAAAACAACTTTGCTTGACTAAAAGACAAATCAATCAAATAAAGTCTGAGGTGAGCAACTCTCATTGGGTCCTTGCCAAATTTTGCAACCAGCATCATTTTATGATACTGTATTTGGATACATGTGCTGTCTTCAGAGTTCATGGATTTCTCAATTGTTAGAGCGTTGTATTGTGATGTCAGTCCGGGTTATTTCCATTGTCACCATGCCTCAAAGGCATGAGTAAATCTTAACTCCGTCACAGTGTACAGTGGAAATCGGCTGTGATGTTCTTTCCAGAATGGAGGTTAGATACACTCTAGGTCTGAGAATGTAAAATGGGACATAATTTTGGGATTCTACTTTATGCTTGGTAGCGAAATTCCTGAAATTGTGCTACATAATTATGCCTCTGCTTGCAGCAAAATTACAGCATGGAAGCACAGACACAACCTGAACTCCCAGAATACAAGCGGTGGTGCATTTTGTGCTATTTTCGTGTTTGAAATATGCCCTCAAAGCAAATAATGCCATTAGGGTATCTTTTGCTTTAGAATATAGTGCTAAATGACAGATTTGCATTTCACCTAGTTTTGCTTATTTTCTCTAAAGGCTTGCAGAATCACTCGATTGCAAATTAGATAAAATTCACACACCTCTTTTCCAGGCCATTCATCACAGATGGCTGGCACACATATAAACACTTCTGGCTATTTGCTCTCTCCAAAGACAATCCAAGACTTTTGATTCATAGAGTGCAGATCTTTTCTACCCAGAGAGTTATAATGGGCATTTTTTGGGAACATTTCAGGATTGCTGCATGATGAAGCCAGCTTACCAGGTGGTCTGCAGCTGGCATCACTTTATCAGAATTTATATTATTCAGGGCAAAAAGAGTCTGTCCTCATGAATGTTTTTGTGGTGCTTTGTAAGAACCTAAGTATCCCCAGGAAATAACATGCATAATTGCATCTGAATTGATCCATCCCTATCTCTATTAAACATTAGGGGTCAACACAGGCACTGACATAACTCTTGTGTTGTAGATATTCCTCCAGAAAACTTGTGGAATTTCCCATCGTAAAACC
Source organism: Lissotriton vulgaris (assembly GCF_964263255.1). NCBI lineage: Eukaryota > Metazoa > Chordata > Amphibia > Caudata > Salamandridae > Lissotriton > Lissotriton vulgaris. The sequence goes on along the minus strand of NC_141687.1, from coordinate 693,307,736 downwards.
AAGGAGTTTGATTTTACTGTGGCCTATATTTTGGATGCAACCCCCTATAGAAAGAGCCTTACAAGTTAGTGCAGGTAAATTAATATTGTTCCAAAGCATTACTTCCTTTGCCATGACTTATCCACAACCACTTCAGAATGTCTGGTGTTAATGTAAACTGCTGTTCCAGTGTATTAGCTGGGGAAGTAGCCAATGGAAGTCTTGCACAACCATTTTTGGTAGCTACTAGACCCATTCTTCCTCAAGCCTAATGGAGTAGAGGGTATTGTCAGCAACTAACCAAGAGCCGGGATTCATAGTAACCCAGAAGTATGATGCTTGGATGAACCTGGAAATTGACTCATTTTGCAGAAAATCCTAGTAACAGTATATCTGAAAAAATGTAAACCTTCTGTTTAGAGAACATCCAGATATAAGATAAGGGTATCCTCAAATCAGTACAATTCTATTTGCTTTTTGCTTTGGAGCTTTCCCCAACCAAACAGAATTAGCTGTTTGAGACAGTAAGGCTGGCCTGTGAATCTGCATATTTTCTGAGCCACAGATAACTTTAAATGAATGTGTGCTTCATCAAGAAGTACCACCAGTCTCACAAAGCTAGACATGACTGCCTTTTGCTAACCTGCTTTCTTATCTCACTAACCAGATAACATTTTCTACAGGCCAGCGGCCTATAGCATACCAGCAAAATCCTTCCAGGTTCTGGGAAAAAAGTAGGTCCATTAAAACTCACTGGTCCTGGGGCCTCAGTGCACCTTTATTTGAGCATATTAGTAGTACTAAAAGAATATCTTAAAGCTACTTTTAACTTTGCCTCCTAACTATAAATTTATGTTTTTACCACAGTACCTATACTCATAAAACTTAACTATTTTAACCACTTTTTAAGATATTTTAATTTCAGGTGATACAATATTAATATATCAGACTAAGAGCCTGATTTATATTTTGGCAGACACGTTACTCCATCCACTGAAGTATAAACCCATTATATCCTATTGGATTTATACTAAGGTGAACGCGATAACCATCACTGTTGTGACGGAGTAATCCATCTGCCAAGATCTAAATCAGGCTCCACATACTCAGTCTATCTATGTCTCTGAGAAACAGATATTGTATTTTGACGGTATGTAAAGAGTACACCACAAAATAGTTCATATTTCAGTTGCAGTACAGAAGTACAGCGCACGTTTTAATAATTCCATAATTCACCTTTTCATATGACTTCATTAATGGATAAATGTTCGTGTAAATCAGTATCAGATTGTAAGAAACACAGAAATATGTTATATGTTGATCGCTCATGAATAGCACACCAGAGAGATAGCTAACATACAGCTGATGGCTTACCTGGAGGAGGCTAAACTCCTACACACTTCCCAATCAGGGTTTCGGGCAGGATATTCGACCGAAACTGCCTTATTGCGGGCTACAGAGACCCTGAGGCAGGGCGCAGATGCAGGACACACCATGGCACTGGTCATGCTTGACCTTAGTGCAGCGTTCGACACTGTTGCACACATTACCTTGCTACAGTGTCTGAACAAAGGTGGTGTGGTTGGTCGGGCGCTGGGCTGGCTGAAATCCTTCCTGACCGGCAGAAGCTTCCAGGTCCAGAGAGGCTCTTTTCAATCGGCTGAAATAGCACTGGATCAGGGGGTGCCTCAGGGCTCGGCCCTGAGTCCCACCCTATTTAATTTGTACATGGCCCCCTTAGCAGAAGTAGTGCAATCGTTTGGCACAGAGATAGTATCCTACGCCGACGATACTCAACTGCTGATCACCCTTTCCCAAGTACCGTCAGGTGGAGCAGACAACTTTAGAGCTTGTATGCAGGCATTAGCTGTATGGATGGATAATCATTGCCTGAAGCTGAATGGTTAAAAAACGGAGGTACTGGTGGTAGGTGGTGATAAACGGAAATGGGCTGGCGATTGGTGGCCTAAGTGTCTGAGGGTAGCACCTATTCCGTGCGTCGAAGCCAAGAATCTATGGATCTGAGTAGACCCTACACTCTCCTATGAGTCGCATATTAGGTGGGTGGTCGGAAAGTGTTTTGGGATACTCAAGATCTTACATAAAACCCTGGATCTGCTCCCCCTGGAGGCAAGACGCATGATGACCCAGGCCTTGATCACCTCCCGGATTGATTATGGGAATGTCCTCTTTCTGGGAGCATCCTGTAAAAGCATAGGGCGGCTTCAGGTACTACAAAATGCGGTAGCGCGGCTTGTGCTCAGACTCCCCAGAAGAGCGGCATCCAGTGCAGCTCTGGCGGCCCTCCACTGGCTGCCTGTTAAAAAAAGAATACTGTTTAAAGCCCTCTTGACTTGTCATTGGATCTTGTGGCAGAAGGCTCCCCCATATCTGGCTGACTTGATCACCAGATATGAGCCAGAACGAGCACTGCGGTCCTGTGGAATGGGCACTTTGGTGACCCATCGATTTAAGAGGGCAAAAATGGGAGGTCGCTCTTTTAGATTGATTGCTGCCATAAGTTGGAATAAACTTCCACTTAACCTGCGTCTTGAGCCAACAGAAAGGAAGTTTCGCTGTCTGTTAAAAGCTCACTTGTTTACATGCTAGTTGGGTTCTGGTATCTGCTGCTGGTTAGCTCTTATGTCTTTTTTGGCCCGACAATCCTACAGCGCGGGGACACGCCGAGATGGCGCAGCCATAGCGCTCTACAAACTTCTTTATTATTATTATTAGAAAAGGTGCATTTAAATTTAAAAACAATCTGAACCCATTCCTATGCCAAAGTGCTAAAAGCCTTAAACAAATGATGACAATGTGAGTGAATTAACTTGGCACATCCTGTCATAGACCTTGTGGGATTATTTCAAGTGCATGCTTTATATTCATTTTAAGTTAGAAATAGTGAAACCCCCTAGGAGATGATGAAGACGCTCAATCCAAGAAAAAAGGTGACACACTCACAAAAGCTTCTTGGAACTTTGTGACATTAACTACATCCATACCTCATTATGGAATGTAAAAACTAATATGTAAAACGCCTAGGTGAAAGAAAATCTTTGGTTCAGTGTGTTAGGGGACTCTGACTCCTGCACTAATTCTTGCGCAGTAAACCTTGCATTTCAGTTTTACTAACTGGAAGCCATGTATACCAGTCTCTGGTTTAGTGCTGGAAATTGGTTACAATAAATAATCCTTTATCTATTACTATTCTTCTATTTGATTGCTAATCTTCAAACAGTAATGATTCTCTTTTTTTTCCTTCACCACTCACCATCTTCATCCCCATTATTGCTGAAACCATTGTGCACAGATGATATTGTTAAACAGATCCACAGCTCCTTGTTCTCTTTGATAAACTTGACACCAATAACACTGCCCATGATCACAAAGCCAAAATGTTATTTCTTAGTGCCAAAGAACAATTACACCATTGTCATAGAACATTTAGGGGCGACCTACCATCTGCAAGTGTAAGGAGTATGCTGCTTTTATGAAGGTATTCAAGTTCAGTATTCACATTGACACAAGCCACAATTTGCAATGTTGTCCTCCCCCAATATTCAACTGATTATTTTGTAAGACCAAAAAGTATGCACCTGGTACACATACATTTCTTTCCCAAATACATATTATGTTCTTTTATGCACCAACTAGATATTTGTTCAATGAAATTACCAGTCAATAGAGATATTATCCTAGGTGATTTAAGGCATTTACTAAGAACTACTGCTAGTGAAAATTGCGAAGGAGAGCTTACAGCTTTTGCTTTAGATACATCTAAACACTCATTGGATTGGATAAATATTGAGATTAAAGACCTAAAACTCTCAAAATGTAGAAAAAGTCATTTCGGTAATAACATCACTTAGGTGTAGCATGAATATAGTGGAATTCTGAGACATTTATAAAATGGTTAATATCAAAAGAATATTCCAACGCCGGTATGCAATATACAAAGTTAGCATTATTTTATTTTTACAATTAGACTTCTCAAATGCATGATGAGTAAGTATGTTGTGCATTTAGGGGAACTGCCTTGTTGTGATTGATAAAACATGTCAGTGTTCCATCTAGGCCTACTAACTTTACACTGATAAAAATATGTACCATGATCATTGTCTTACCTTCCCTCTCTGTACACTGCATATATCAAAGACTTTCTACACTGCATACATACAAATTGATTAATACATAATATTGAGTTTTTCATAATGGATTTGCTTTCTTTTTTGTTTTACTTGATCATTGTGAAGGGCAGTTTTGAGTGGGAAAAGAGGTGGGGAAGGTTCTTTCACTCTCACTTCCTATAGGTTAAATAATTCCACTTACCTAAACTCATACAAAAAACATCATATTACATTTTATGCCATATGTCAAGAAAGCGATACAAAAGGGGATGATGGACGGAGCGTTTGAGCAAATCAAACACTCAACTCCAGTCAACTGATCTGGGTTTAATCCATCACCATTCTTTAGCTCACTCCGCCACCCCAGGTCAGACATGGCCATATGCAAATCAGTCTGACCCTGTGCCTCATGGGAACAGTCCAGCCCGAACTGCCAAGCCATATCTTCCCTGGACCGGAAACAAGCATCCTGGGACCGGTTTTGGATTCATAATCCTCATCAGCCAGGCTATCTTGAATCCGGGGGCAAAGTGAGCAAGGGACTCACGTCTGAACATACCCTGCCACACTTAGGGCGAACAAAGCGATACAAAAGGGGATGATGGACGGAGCGTTTGAGCAAATCAAACACTCAACTCCAGTCAACTGATCTGGGTTTAATCCATCACCATTCTTTAGCTCACTCCGCCACCCCAGGTCAGACATGGCCATATGCAAATCTGTCTGACCCTGTGCCTCATGGGAACAGTCCAGCCCGAACTGCCAAGCCATATCTTCCCTGGACCGGAAACAAGCATCCAGTGACCGGTTTCGGATTCATAATCCTCATCAGGCAGGCTATCTTGAATCCAGTGGCAAAGTGAGAAAGGGACTCACGTCTGAGCATACCCTGCCACACTTAGGGCAAACAAACTATACAAAAGGGGATGATGGACGGAGCGTTTGAGCAAATCAAACACTCAACTCCAGTCAACTGATCTGGGTTTAATCCATCACCATTCTTTAGCCCACTCCGCCACCCCAGTTCAGACATGGCCATATGCAAATCAGTCTGACCCTTTGCCTCATGGGAATAGTCCAGCCCGAACTGCCAAGCCATATGTTCCCTGGACCGGAAACAAGCATCCTGGGACCGGTTTCGGATTCATAATCCTTATCAACCAGGCTATCTTGAATCCAGTGGCAAAGTGAGCAAGGGACTCACGTCTGAGCATACCCTGCCACACTTAGGGCGAACAAAGCGATACAAAAGAGGATGATGGACGCAGCGTTTGAGCAAATCAAACAATCACCCCCAGTCAACTTATCTGGGTTTACTCCATCACCATTCTTTAGCCCACTCCGCCACCCCAGTTCAGACATGGCCATATGCAAATCAGTCTGACCCTGTGCCTCATGGGAACAGTCCAGCCCAAACTGCCAAGCCATATCTTCCCTGGACCGGAAACAAGCATACTGGGACCGGTTTCAGATTCATAATCCTCATCAGCCAGGCTATCTTGAATCCAGTGGCAAAGTGTGCAAGGGACTCATGTCTGAGCATACCCTGCCACACTTAGAGTGAACAAAGCGATACAAAAGGGGATGATGGACAGAGCGTTTGTGCAAATCAAACACTCACCCCCCAGTCAACTGATCTGGGTTTAATCCATCACCATTCTTTAGCCCACTCCGCCACCCCAGTTCAGACATGGCCATATGCAAATCAGTCTGACCTCGTGCCTCATGGGAACAGTCCGGCCCGAACTGCCAAGCCATATCTTCCCTGGACCGGAAACAAGCATCCTGGGACCGGTTTCGGATTCATAATCCTCATCAGCCAGGCTATCTTGAATCCAGTGGCAAAGTGAGCTAGGGACTCACGTCTGAGCATACCCTGCCACACTTAGAGCGAACAAAGCAATACAAAAGGGGATGATGGAAGGAGCGTTTTGCAAATCAAACACTCACCCCCAGTCAACTGATCTGGGTTTAATCCATCACCATTCTTTAGCCCACTCCGCCACCCCAGTTCAGACATGGCCATATGCAAATCAGTCTGACCCTGTGCCTCATGGGAACAGTCCAGCCCGACCTGCCGAGCCATATCTTCCCTGGACCGGAAACAAGCATCCTGGGACCGGTTTCGGATTCATAATCCTCATCAGCCAGGCTATCTTGAATCCAGTGGCAAAGTGAGCTAGGGACTCACGTCTGAGCATACCCTGCCACACTTAGAGCGAACAAAACAATACAAAAGGGGATGATGGAAGGAGCGTTTTGCAATTCAAACACTCACCCCCAGTCAACTGATCTGGGTTTAATCCATCACCATTCTTTAGCCCACTCGGCCACCCCAGTTCAGTTATGGCGATATGCAAATCAGTCTGACCCTGTGCCTCATGGGAACAGTCCAGCCTGAACTGCCAAGCCATATCTTCCCTGGACCGGAAACAAGCATCCTGGGACCGGTTTTGGATTCATAATTTTCATCAGCCAGGCTATCTTGAATCCAGTGGCAAAGTGAGCAAGGGATTCACATCTGAGCAGACCCGGCCACACTTAGGGCGAACAAAGCAATACAAAAGGGGATGATGGACGGAGCGTTTGAGCAAATCAAACACTCACCCCCAGTCAACCGATCTGGGTTTAATCAATCACCATTCTTTAGCCCACTCCACCACCCCAGTTCAGACATGGCCATATGCAAATCAGTCTAACCCTGTGCCTCATGGGAACAGTCCAGCCTGAACTGCCAAGCCCTATCTTCCCTGGACCGGAAACAAGCATCCTGGGACCGGTGTCGGATTCATAATCCTCATCAGCCAGCCTATCTTGAATCCAGTGGCAAAGTGAGCAAGGGACTCACGTCTGAGCATACCCTGCCACACTTAGGGCGAACAAAGCGATACAAAAGGGGATGATGGACGGAGCGTTTGAGCAAATGAAACACTCACCCCCAGTCAACTGATCTGGGTTTAATCCATCACCATTCTTTAGCCCACTCCGCCACCCCAGTTCAGACATGGCCAAATGCAAATCAGTCTGACCCTGTGCCTCATGGGAACAGTCCAGCCCGAACTGCGAAGCCATATCGTCCCTGGACCGGAAACAAGCATCCTGGGACCGGTTTCGGATTCATAATCCTCATCAGTCAGGCTATCTTGAATCCAGTGCCAAAGTGAGCAAGGGACTTACGTCGGAGCATACCCTGCCACACTTAGGGCGCACAAAGCGATACAAAAGGGGATGATGGACGGAGCGTTTGAGCAAATCAAACACTCACCCCCAGTCAACTGATCTGGGTTTAATCCATCACCATTTATTAGCTCACTCAGCCACCCCAGTTCAAACATGGCCATATGCAAATTTGCTCAAACGCTTCGTCCATCATCCCATCAGCCTCTTGTGTGTGCATATGTGCTCTTTATGTGTGCATGTATTCTTTTGTTTGTGTGTCTGTGTGTGTGGTGGCCATGACAAATGCAGAACTTGATGAATAAAAGAAGGAATGCCTAAAGAAATTTCCAAGAGGTAACAGTGAGCCTGCAAAGCAAACGATGGTGCATACATGCATTGTAGGATGATCCAAAGCTTCTTTAAGGGTTTCGAAAATCTAAAATACTGGATTTTCTCACAGTTTTCCTGGTTGGAGCACTCACATTTCTCCCACATTTAAGGGCTAGATTTAGATCTCAGGAGATGGGTTACTCTGTCATAACGGTGATGGGTATCCTGTCAGCCAAAATATAAATCTCATTATCTCCTATGGTAGTAACCCATCACCATGATCTTAATCAGGCCCTAAGTCAAGATGTCTACTCTGGTTGTAGATAAAAACAAATGTGATTTTGTTTTTTTTAATTAAGTTGTTCCTTCCAAAGAAACACCCCAGTGCCAAAAATGTGTTTTCATGAGTGCTCAAAAATTAAGACACTTTGCACGTTGCATTTGTGGCAAAACCTGTGGTTACAATGATTTTCATTTGAGACCCTGGTCCATTAATGCAAGGGATGCATATTATGCACAAGTTCCACTCATAGTTCAATTACATGTGAATTAGCAACAATTGTAAGTAACACGCAGTTATGGTCCTATTTTAATGTAGGAGGAGCCTCTGGTCATATTTTACTTAAGTAACCCTAGCTGTTTGTGAATTGCAAATTGATACTTCAAGTAAATACTTCCGATAATATGTAGTGTATAAGTAAGACATTCTGTTTTTCTGAAGGGTGTTTTAAATGATTCGGGCATCACTGTGTATTTAATCAAAACTAGCACATCTTGCTAGCTTCCTGGGCGCTTACTTTAGTAATGAGTACATTGCTTTATTCATGTAGCTGAATATAATTAATTTCCCCTTTTTGGTATTTATTGTTTTAAACTTTAATCTGTGTTTATCCGTCTTATGGTTTGTACTAATCTTGTATTTATACATATTTATTTTAAGTTTTGTTAAAAACAAAATAAGATGCAACTGGTATATTCCCACATTAATTTAGCCAATCAAAGAACACTTACACGTGCATGTCTGACAGGCTTTGCTTTAAAATGTAGACATGTATATTATAGATGTATATTCAACTGAAAAACATTATCATTGTAGTGCAAATATTGAAATGATCTAAGCATTATAACCTTGCTCCTTTTTTAAATTTGTGTGCTTATCAGTCCATACCTATTGGGCAGGCTAGTGTGAATGACCGCCGCCCTGTGACTCACTCAAAAGATGTCCTATTTTCCATTTTACTTCATTTAAAAACACAGAGACAGGTACTTAGAAGCTTTTCGTGTATATATATATATATATATATATATATATATATATATATATATATATATATATATATATATATCAGAGACCTTGTGATTGTGTTTTATTAACATACCATGTCTTCTTTTCCTTATAGGTCGTCACAAACAGAGATACACAGGAGACATTACTCTGCATGGCATGCGTATTCGAAGTTTCGAACAGTGAACATGGTGCACAGCATCACATTTACAGGCTTATCAAGGAATGAACAGTGGTATAACAGTGTACACTCGTTTAAAACTTCATTATGGAAATATACTGTACACCACAACACAAAAGTGACAGTGACTCTGGCCAGATTTCACTTACCTTATTCAGATTCCTGTGTCAGTGAAGTGATTTTATTGTTGATGGTATTCATTGTAGCTGTGAAATTCTGTTACAGTTGTAGAGGTTTATTTCTAAACTCAAATGTTGTTGAAATATGTACAGAACAGTTATTGGAAAAGACTGCATTTGAGAAACCGAGGCCTGTGGAATTATCTTTCGAAAGATGATAATACAACTGACAGCGATATTCACCCTGGGAAACGTTGCAGAATTTTTAATAATTTTCCACTTGTAAAGTTCAAGTGGAATGTGGATTAAATATGAATGTAAATCAGTTCATAAGTTTTTAAAACTTTTTTGAAATGTTATCTTTATATCTACCTGTAACTAGAGGGAAACTTATGGAAGAATGTATTTAGCTAAATTATTTTTGAAAATGAAACATGTTTCTTTTCTGTTCTGACACCAAATGTTGAATATAATGATGAATTGAAACACAAAAACTCGAGCATGGCACACTTTCATGTTTTCTTGAAAAGTTTAACTGTCTTTCTAATACAGTCATTTGGTTAAACAGGTACTGTGCAAAAGAAGTCGCATGAACTTAACATATCTAGTGTTTTTCAACATGTATGATTGTTATGTACAAATAAGATTGGAGTTTGTTAAAAGATGGCTGCTTTTGCAATAACTAGGTACACTTGTCTACTGTAACTGGTTTCTTTTATATGAACAACTGACATTTTCTATAGAATTGAGTCAGAATTTGCTGCCCTGCAATTATTTTTACCTCTGTGGTGGATAGGCTCTTAAAATCGATTAAGTATAACACTTGCGTGAAGTAGGTGTGTGAGTTGCCATCTAAAACTTATTACAGGCCATGAAGGTGTTACCATTACCAATACAGTTTGGCAGCCAGAAATTCAGAACTAAATTCAGACTTGCTAGCCCATGATAACACAAATATATTGGTAAATGGAAATTATCAGGTGCTGAGTTGTTTCTGTTTTTGCTGAATTGCACTGTAATCCACTGTATAATCCATGCATTCACCCTGCAAAGAACAAATACTATAAAAGGGAATGACACCATTCACAGCACACAAAGATTTCTTTAATACAATTTTATCATTTTCACATTATATATTACAGTGCAGGTTTTTATGTGTTTAGTTTTCTACATTAAGACATTGTTTTGAAATACATATGAAAGACGTGCAGAGTTGTAGAGACCAGCATATAGTATGAGTTGCAAAAAGTAAATTACCATTTGTAACACACTTTGGGCACATAGTCACAATTATGGTTGTGTCTACACCACTAGTGACAACTGGTACCACCCACATTACAGGGCCTCATTTAGGATCAAGTACATGGAATAGGATTTCACCTTGCTCCATGAATTTAACCACATGGTGTGTTCTATCAACATGTGATGGGAATCCTTGCATTTACTTAGGTTATGCTTCTTCCCTAGCAATTTCTACACAACATTCAACATGTGTTTACTACTTAATTTATTCTGCGCTTAATGCCTGTGGATTTAAATATCATAATGTATAATAAGGGGGCACATTTTATAATTTGATCCTCCAGTTTATTATTGATCTATGAAACCTGAATAAAATTGTTAATAATTGTAATTGCACCTTAGTTGCCATGTGGTAGTGATACATATCTATTTAAAGAATACATTTGTTTGGATACAGCTTGCTGTCATCTTATCAAGCTCTCTTGTGCCTGTTCAATTCTACAGTAATATGTTATCCTTTATTGCTATTTGACCAAAACAACCAGCCTTTCTAAATGTCCTCAAACAGGCCTGAAATACACTTAAGCCTGTTTTGCTGAGTGATGCCAAAGATATGGACAAAAATACAGCCACACAATATGAAAGAAAGGTAGGGTTTACCATCATGCAATTGTATAGCCACTGCAGCATGTAAGGTGCAGTATGCAATTGTAAAACACTGATGTCATCACAACATTGTTGGATAAATGTAATGCTTAAATCCATAGAGAAGGGTAAATAATGATAATTTATAGTGTTGTACTATGGTCCAGTCTTTGCACTATAAACAGATTAGAAAACCAAGAGGTATTACCTTTCATCACGTGAATCATAAATATTAATATTGCAGTTGTTTGTTGTAGAATATCTAGCGGCACCTGTCTGCAATGTTTTGCTCTGATTTCTAGCTGCCAGATCCATAACAAAACTGTATATGCTCTGGTACACTTCTTAGTTGTTTAGTGCGTTGACTGTACACTCCCCTATCCACCACTTATTATTTTTGTTTAAGTCTTAACACTAATCACTACGCGTGTAGAAGCACTAAACTATACCAGCAGTAGGATAGTATATAAAAAGCACTTGGTGTTACAGGTCAAAAACATATGGTTGATTTCATAGTCAAATTGGAATTTTTATGTTTTTTTGAGAATCAAAAAGTATGTTAATGTGACAAGATGTAATACAAAATGTACACATTTAACTACAATCTGGTAAACTACATAATTTCTGATCATTCATAGACTTTCTTTTCTGAGTTTGTGAGGCTCAGGGTTGGGAAACCCTTACCTACGTGAATGTTACTTTTGCATAAATGGCTTAATCCCTTTATATCTTCATTCTTGAAAGCCTTAAACCCCTAAAATGTCCTATGTTGAGGTCCATAAATCCAAAAGGCTGCCTGTAAACTGTGAGCTCTTTTGTAAGCTGGAATATTTTCTCCTGTTACTGTTACTTTTTCTAGGAACTTTTCAATTCAGAGCTGCCAAAGCATTACAATATGCAGTGCCTTAGCGTTATTAGTCCTCTCTTTCATCAGTAATGCATCTTGTTTTAAAATAGATTTGTTATTAAATGTATGTTTTCTTTGTTGCTCAAGAACACTTTCGGACTATTTTGCCTGTCATTTAGCCTTCAGTGCAGGACAGTCCTATTATTACACTGTTAAATGTAAATACCAAAACAAAAATCAACACCGCAGTTCCAGGAAAAATATAGATATATAAAAAGCTGCCTTCTAACTTTCATGACCAAATATTTAAATAATTATAAGTCGTCTGCACTCTAGCATGAAAGTGCCTTTGGTTTAGAAATTCCAGCTTAGAAAAGTGCTGCCATTATAATAAATCTGTAGAGACCAAAAACTCAAGATCACCATAATGCCTTTGGTTTAATAGAACACATACAACTATAGGTCTCCACTACAGAAGAGCACTAGTTTTCATAGTACACCTGCAAGTATTTTGTAGATACTGATTGTATTAAGGTGGGGAATACATTAATGAACATGTTTCTTCTATTTCTGCTTTACACGAGCCAGCAACGTACACTACACAATATTAGTTCATCACTGTTTCAGCCTTGCATCTGCATAATGTGATTTTTATTAACGCTGAGGAAATTCAGACTATGGGCAAGTAAACTTCTTTACTGGCTCATGTTCACAAAATTTGTAAAGGCTTTTTCATTTCAGGTTAGATACTTCTAAAAATGCAATTCCAACTATTCATCCGAAATAGCTAGAATATGTCACTACTGTTATACATTTTGTTTTGCTTACAATAATTTATTGAATATAAGGATTTGGAAAATTATGACCACATCACTCAACTGATAGAGTCACATCTAATAAAAACAATGTATATGGCCTAGTGTCAGAAGTCACTAGTACTCTAGTACGCACTACAGAAAAAACCTTTTTGAAATTTATATCGTTCAATTTATTTTAAACTTTTTTCAAATCATCAAGCATATAATGTTTACAACATTCTCATCAATTAATATGCACAAATGATACAGACATCAAAACCAATAATTAAATTGTAAGCGACAACAGAAACATTTTGTCAATACACAGGTTCACTAAAGAGAAAACACAAAACAATACAAAAGAAAAAACCCAATGCATTTCGGGGCATTTGCCCCTTCGTCGGGGGTCTAAAAAATGAAAGCAGAGATGTAACCTGCATGTGGTTATTCCTATTTAGCCAAACAAGTTCTGTCCTTTAATCAAGTTTGTATCTGCATACAAGCTTGTGAAAATGAAGAAAACCTGCGTGTCTAAGCGATGGCGTCTCGATCACGCGAAAGTTTCTCTTTACGATACGCACAAGAATCCGATCTTCTCTCATCAAAGCTAAACCGTCACTAAGCTTGCCGGCCGGCGGCGGTGCAAGATTTCAAAGTCCTTTGAAAATGTTTCTGTTGTCGCTTACAATTTAATTATTGGTTTTGATGTCTGTATCATTTGTGCATATTAATTGATGAGAATGTTGTAAACATTATATGCTTGATGATTTGAAAAAAGTTTAAAATAAATTGAACGATATAAATTTCAAAAAAGTTTTTTCTGTAGTGCGTACTAGAGTCCTAGTGACTTCTGACACTAGGCCATATACATTGTTTGAATACTAGTTGGCAGGTACTAATCTGGTACAGCACACGTATCGCCATATAGGATTAAAACTGCAGTGTGATACACAGAGTGCAGCACCCTACTCCATTCACATCTAATAAAAAGACACAACTTTACTTCTGCACAAACTGCATTAACAGACATCTCCGATGAATGAAACGTAACCTATTCCATGGAAACATATGATCTCCAAGGGCCTAGAGAGTCAAATAGATAATCTTGCTAAAAGTTTTGCAATACATGTTTGCCAGGCAGTGGGGACTCCTCCTATCTTCAGCTCAAAGTGCCCATAACCATGGATAAGAATAGAAATGGGTAGGAGTGTTTGAGAAAGAGCATTCATCATTGCTGTCTCATATCTTGCCTAATACGCACCTATACCAGTGTATGGTTAATTTGGTATCAGACAGGGATTGTTGTGCTCCGCTGCCCACCAAGCAGCAACACAAGGTAACTATATTCATATGGGTAGGAGTGATGAGAGACTGTTTTATAATATTCATGTACAAGATCACTTTAAAGAGTAGTGCTCATGCTGAGGAGGGTTAGTGATCATCCATAAAAGAACAAATACTTGCAACTCTATCAGGCAAACGGGTGATCACATGATTGCAATGGCATTTTATTGTGATTTCTCAAAGTTTAGTGTTTATTACAACACATGTTATTTCAATTGTGTGATTCTTTTCCTATGGTATTTCTGATATAATGTATTAACCTTCACAGATAAATTGGTAACTAGTGCTAATCAAGACAGTAGACATGAACTACCCATGTTTTTTTAAAAGAGAGATCTGCAGAATCCTTTAATGCCATTAAACCTTTTTTAAATATATTAATACTAGTAATTCTGAAGTGTGAAACACAGGATGTAATGCAATTATCCACAAAGATGTTTAAACTACAGACCTAAAATATTCAGCATATCTATCAGCAAGTTCATGATGAGAGAATGGGGATATAGGCTTAGAGAATGAATACCCAATACAATAAATGCTATAGGAGCCCTATAAAATGCTTCGGTGAATAACAAATAACCTCAAAATATATTAAAAGAAAAACAACAAACCATGCAATTGCCTCATGCAAACTTTTTTTATTGTTCCCAAATTGTTTCGTTTTTCAAAGAACTAAGTCTTCCATTTGGATGACACAATGATCTTGTAATATGACATAGAAATATTGCGCATTGTAGATGACATATATCTACACTAAATGTGTGTGGCAATTGTAACTATTTGTTAATATTATTATTATTTACTTACAGTGCCAGAGTTAAAGACATGGGATAGAAGAAAAGTATTGTTTTAGGTAAACACTTCTCTATCACCTGCCCCTATTATAAAATACACCCCCTTGTTTGGAAATATATTTTGATTAGTTTGTTTACCACTACTTGAAATACACTGCATATCCAAACTTTTCCTACCTATCTTTTATTTTAAACATGTTTACTTTTTAATGCACTCCTCTTACCTGGTGTATGTTTGTTATGTAGCAGTTGAAACAAGTACTTTGGTAAGTGGTCTTGGTTTTTTAAAGGGCAAACATATTTATGAGTAAATTGCTTATTTTGATAAACATATTTAAAATAATCTTGTCCATTAATCCTATCCCCCAAGTAACACATGCTAATTCTGACATAAGAATATTTCAAACTTGAAACATTACGATACTTTTGTATAGTTCCACTTTCTCAACTTCCTCAGGTTGATCCTGTGGCCTTTCTTTCATTTTGAGTTTGAATTTCCTATGTTATAAACATAATAAGGGGTATAATAATCCTATCACACTGGGCCAAATTGTGTGTAATTGTTGAGGATCTAAGTAAAATTTAAAAAAAGAAGCTTGTGTGTAAATTCATAGTGTTCTCAGAGAATGTTCCACTGTGATGAATGGAGATAAAGCAATGTGTGTATTTCTCCTTCTCTCCATCTCTTGAGAATGTTCCTTTGGATCTTTTACTTAGGTCTCCTGTCTACAAACAAGCTAACTTCAGTACGTGCCTGAATAAGACAAAGGGGATTTTATAACATTAGAAAAAGCCTAATTAGCCTTTAACCTTTCAATGTAGGTACAGATATGTAACTTTTCTGCGATATTCATCTGTTCATGTTGTAAATGACTTAAAATATTTCTTATGTTATGTTTATTTGTCTGATGTGTATAAACTGAGTTTGTGACTTAAGCATATTCATAAATGGTCAGTGGTTACTTTAATATTGTACTGCTGCTGGTAACTTTGATATAGAACTTGCCTTTTGATATACCTTGCTTTTAAATTAAGAGGGAAGGCTCTTTGTAAATGATTAGTGAATGTTCCTTTATGGTTCTTTCAATTTCATATAGTATCAAAAGGATTTTCAGTCAAAGCTCTTGACAGTACAGTATTCTTGTATTTGTTATTGTCTTTGTGTAGGTACTGGTACCTTTGTTTAAACTCAATTCATGTGTTGGCTTTAAAGTGAATTTATATTTAGTATAATAGAACTATGAAAATTATAGGGTTTGTGTGCACACATTTTTTTTAAACGGTGCTTTGTAAAAAAAAAACTAAAAAGTGAAATAAAAAAGAATGTATTCTTGCTTTTACGGTACACATGTGTGATAACTTTAATATCCATGACATTTAAGTGCAATTATTTCATCACTCTAAAAAATGCTATTTTTGTGTCAGTTAATGCAGGTGTTTTCATGTCTTCGCAAAGTGACACATTTTGATGCCTTCTTGATAAAAGTGGTAGCCTTTTGTAGCTTTTTAGAAACTTTGTATTCATACAGTATCAATTGAAAATAAAAACATAAATAAAAGTAGATGGTGTTTGTTTTTGTGGCACTATCACATTCATTTTTTGGTGTCACCTAAGACAACGCATGTGCTGTTGTTTGCAAAGATTTTTAATTACTTAAAAAGTAATTGAGCTTTGGGCCAGCCCATTACTTATCATTGGTTGCCTTCATTGTCACTGTTATTTTCTTGCTTCTCATTGGTGAGCATAGGTGTGCCATGACAGCTTCAGTTGCCTCTCTTTCCTACAGCTTCGACCTTGAATCAATTAATTTCTTCATTAGTGGTTTTCTCTGCCGCTTGCACTGGGATTGTGCTATTTATTTTTTGTTTCTTTGAAGAAAACTTGATTACAGGTTGGTGAGAACTTTGTTGGTGCAAATTACTTTAAATAATAAATCATTTTTGCTAAATGTGCGAACAAGTAATACATCATATAAAGGAATTTTCACACTATAATGTTGTCTCTGAGCTGTAAGTGTGGACACATTAAACTAAGAAAACCATGGATCTTTAATGATGAATAAAACATCCTCTAAATTATAAAACAGGTAACCCACAAACATACATTTTGGACTCCTGTCTCTTTTACTGATTATGAAGCTATACACATACTTCCTTCCTTTAAGAATGTTGCAATACAGAATGTGTTTTTAAGAATTAACATTTGCTGCTGTGTCACATTTACTTATTTGTTGTGGCACAAATAGCCTGAGCTGCCGACTTCAGAGCTGGTGGGAACCAGGTTCGTGTTTCAGTGTCGGCATCCTGTGATTCTGTGCAACTCTCCTAAACTCCCTGTGCTTATAATTTACTGCCTTGAGACCCTCACAGGTGATTTGTTTCACTTTACAAATCCTGGATTATTCTTAATATTTATAATTTGGAGGCTATTTTATTCATCATCAGACATGCTGAACTTTCAAAAGGTTACCCCAAACCTTAAAACAACTTACCTCTCTTTACCTCTACACATCCTATAACACTAAAATCACCCTTATATCCCTTTACCTCTACCCACCCTAAGTACTAAAACCACTGTTACCTCTCTGTATTTCTCCCCACCGCTAAACCCTAAACTAACCCTTACCTCCCTTTACATCTACCCACAACGTATCCTAAAATCACCCATACCTCCATTTACCTCTGCCCATTCCAAACCCAAAAATCAATTACCTCTCTTTACCTCCACCCATAAGGGAAATCGACCCCTGTGTTTACCAGAGATTTCTCCAGATCATTAACATATAGGTTAAATAAGAAGGGGGCCAGGATACAACCCTGCCTAACCCCCTCTCTATTTTAAAATCCCTGATACACACAGGTCCTGGGCAAATCTGATGTTGGCCTTGGTGTCCCTATGTAGATCCTCCAGGAAGTTAACAAAATTATCCTCCACCCTCATGGATTGCCACAACTTCCTCCGATTGACACAATCAAAAGCAGAGGAAAGATCCGTGAAGGCCATGTAGATTGTGTCTTGGCGGGCGATTGTATACTTCCCCAGGATCATATATAAGTTTAGGCATTGGGCCAATTTAGACCGCCCTTGGCGGACCCCGTATTGAATATCGGAGATGACCTTATTCTCTACTGCCCAGGCGGATAATCTTCCCAGTAACACCCCACCCACAACCTTAACCCCAGAATCGAGAAGGGAGATTGGAGGATAACACAAAGTACTATTACGATCACCCTTTTTGAAGACCGGCACAATGGTCGAGGTGCTCCAAGAAGCCGAGCAACTGAACCTGGCCGCCGCATTAAGCACCGCCATCAGGACCGGAGCACATATGAGTGGATTTGATTTAAAAAGGTCCGGGGGAATGTCAGCCGGGCCTGGGGCCTTGTGACACGTCAGCCGTAAAATGCCCTTTGCCACCTCCTTCTGTTCAAACATTACTGGATTGTTAATGTGTTGGGAATTAGTGTGGGTTTAGCTCCATGGGCTAGTCTTTTTTCTTCTTTCTTTGTTTGGAATGGTGTCCTTCCTTTGTTTCCCTATTTTCGGTAGCCCCGCCCCCTTTCCCTCCGTGAATTTAGGCGACCAGCACTAGAGCTCTGTGCTTGGTTTCTAACCTGGTTGGCATCTTGCTGGAGTCGGGATTTGTGTTCGCCAAGAGCCTACGTGGGAATCTGTATGTTTGGAGCGTTCTACTGGCGGAGCTACAAACGGATGCGTTCAGCTGCACGAGGCTTCGTGACAGCCGCCCGGATGGGTGCTGCTCCGGTTGTTTTTCAGAACGAGTGAAGCACGGCGGTAACGCACTTAAAAGCGTCCGTTTTTCCCCAACGAGTGAGTGCCTTGCAGCGGGATTTGTTGACAGTATCGGGACTTTGCATTTGGGTTTCCTGCTTCGTGGGAACTGATTTAGCCTTCCGGGTACGGTGTGCCCGAAGTTTAGTACAGTTTGTTCTCCCCGCTTTTTGTGGTTAGCGTGTTAGTCTGTGGCCACAGATTTAGATTGTGCTTATAACGCACTGTTCGTGTTTTTCCTGCAAGGGGTTTTTTCAGTCAGACGTATGACTTTTTCCCCCATTGCCTGCAAAAGGAATTTAAGTCACGCTGGTTTCTATTTGCCAAGTGAATTATTTGCTCTTCTCGGAAACCTTCTATTGGTTACACAGGTAAGGAGGGGACTGGGGTGTGTTGGATGTGGTTAATAGGTGGGAATAGGGAAGCAAAGGAAGAAGCTCTGGGTTATACATTGACATTCTTTTTCTGTTCTGTGTTTCTTGTCTTTTGTGGCTGCAGGTCAGGATTCCTTTACCCCAACTACTAGGAGGGTCTGCCGAGCTGTAACAAAGAGAGAGCCTTGGCTTTTCTTTTTCTTTGTTTTACTTATTTTCCTACCTTCTCCCTTTTCCCGGTTCGCGGTCACGCTGTACTACAGTGCGTGTGGCGGGCCGAGAGAGGGCAGATGAGTGGGGCCATCCTCGCTTCCGTGGTTGTGGGTTGAGTCGGCGAAAGGTCTAACAGAAAACCAAGCCCACGAAATTGCAACCACCCGAGCGAGTATGGATGAGGATGGGAATGAGGTGGATGAAAGGGCCCCTACTGTGCAGGAATTGATAGGGGCGGTTAACGCACTGCAGCTAAAGGTGCAGGAATTACAGCAGGAGAATCAAGGGCTACGTCAGGAAATGAGTGCAGGGAAGGTTAAGGCTCCGGTTTGGGGAATGGGTAAATCTCCCGTAGTCCAGCCTGCTACTTTCCAATTTGATAGGGGTGTGGGTACTAGTGGTTCTGGTAATCCCCCTTTGACTGTGAATGTGACTACACCCTCTCCGGTACCTTTGGCTGTTCCCGAAAGGTTTACTGGGGATTCCAGTAAATATAGCATCTTTATGAATCAGTGCCATTTGCACTTCATGTGTCGACCTGCGTCATTTCCTAATGACTCTACCAAGGTGGCGTTTGTTATATCCTATTTAGCCGGTACTGCGGCGTCTTGGGCCGTGCCCCTTGTCGAGAGTGATGACCCTGTTCTGAACAACTTTGCGGCTTTCAAAGAACAGATGCGTTGTCTCTTTGCTAAACACGCGTTTATGCAGGCAAGCGACGCTGAATTATTGAAACTTAAGCAGGGAAAACTAGATCTAATGACATATGTGTCCACCTTTAATCGGTTGGTTTCCGAAACCCATTGGCCCGCCGAAAAAAGGACGTCCTTATTTTATCAAGGATTGTCGGAGGACTTAAAGGACATTGTCTCACAGGTAGTGAATCCACCTGAAGGCTGTGTAGAATTCATTGATCTTGTTGTAAAGCTGAACCATAGGCTCACTGAGCGGAGAGGAGAGAAAAATCGATTCCAATTTTCTCGTGGGGTTCCATCTAGAGTAGAGGTAAAGAGTTCAGTAGAGAGTAGGACGATCCCTGAACCGATGGAGATAGGCGGTGTTCGAAGTCCCTTAACAACTGAGGAGAAAAACAGAAGGCGAACTCAGAATTTGTGTTTGTATTGTGGGCAGGGAGGCCATTATGCCAGGGATTGCACAGTTAAACCGTCTTCTTTGTCTTCTCGAAAGGTGGTGGCTTGTGTGCAACCCTCGGCAGAAGTGGAGATGATTGATCGACTGAATCCTTCCTACCAGGTTTCTGGTATAGTCAAACGAGTCCCTAAACATTTTATGATAACCGTCTGCTTAGTCATTACCAACAGCCACAGGACTCCGGTGTCTGCCTTGTTGGATTCAGGGGCCACTGGCAATTTTATGGACATCAAGTTGGCGGAACAATTGAAAGTGCCCTGGATTCTAAAGGAGCAACCCGAACCTGTGAGGGCGATAGACGGAACCGAATTATCTTCAGGGACCATCACTAGACAGACCGAACCCTTGTGTATGATTTGTGATAACGGCCACTCAGAATATATTGGGTTTGATTTGATTGATGCCCCTTCATTTGGTGTTGTATTGGGGGTTCCTTGGTTGCAATCCCACAATCCCCGCATCGATTGGTTTAGAAGAACGGTCACCCTGGATTCTGTTTTTTGCTTGCAAAGCTGTTATAAAGTTGCTACTGATTGGGTTACGCCTCTATCTTGTGCAGTTGGCGATGGCTTACGGTGTGACGTGCAGACAATCCCAGAAACATATTTGGAGTTTGAGGAGGTGTTTGACAAGGGGCGAGCGAGGGACTTGCCACCCCACCGCTCATTTGATTGTCGCATTGACTTAATACCTGGGGCGACGTTACCCTGTTGTCGTGTCTACGCCTTATCTGGGCCGGAAGAACTCCATTTAAAGGAGTATTTAGACGAGATGTTGGCTAAGGGGTTTATTCGCCCTTCCTCTTCGCCTGCCTCTTCGGCTATCTTCTTCATACCAAAACGGGAAGGTGGGTTACGAGCCTGTGTGGACTATAGGGCGCTTAATAAAGGGACTATTAAGAACAAGTACCCTCTCCCGTTGATCCCAGTGTTGCTCGACCAGCTGAGGCATGCGACCGTGTTCACCAAATTGGACCTCCGAGGGGCATACCATCTCATACGAGTCCGTGAA
Source organism: Lissotriton vulgaris (assembly GCF_964263255.1). Lineage (NCBI taxonomy): Eukaryota > Metazoa > Chordata > Amphibia > Caudata > Salamandridae > Lissotriton > Lissotriton vulgaris. The sequence goes on along the minus strand of NC_141687.1, from coordinate 693,286,341 downwards.
GGCGATGAATGGAAGACAGCCTTCCGGACTAAATTCGGCTTGTATGAGTATTGTGTGATGCCCTTCGGGTTGTGTAATGCCCCGGCGGCGTTTCAGTTTTTTATCAATGAGATCTTGAGGGAGTTTCTGGATGTAAGCGTGATTGTCTACATAGATGATATACTGATCTTCTCAAACTCCGAGGAAGAACATGTTATTCATGTTCGGCAGGTATTGCAGACGTTGAGAGACAATCAGTTGTTTGTCAGGCCTGAGAAATGTAAGTTTCATACCGACAGGGTCGAGTTTCTTGGTTTTGTGATCTCGGTCGAAGGTATCAAGATGGATCCTCGGAAGATCGAGGCAATCACATCGTGGCCAGTGCCAAAAAATGTGAAAGACGTCCAAGTGTTGTTAGGATTCGCTAACTTCTATAGAAGGTTTATCTCCCATTTTTCGGAGATAGTGGCCCCCATGACAGTATTGTTACGGAAGGGTGTTCCTTTTGTCTGGTCGTATGTGGCTCAGATGGCTCTGGATCAATTGATAGAAAAGTTTACTTCTGCCCCCGTTCTGGTCCATCCCGACCCTGCGTTGCCCTTTTTCGTTGAAGCCGATGCATCCTTGGGTGCTGTGGGGGGGGTTTTGTCACAAAGAGAGGCAGAGACCGGATTTATGCACCCCATAGCATTCTTCTCGAAAACCTTGTTGCCTGCCGAAAGAAATTACACGGTGGCAGAGCGAGAACTGCTGGCCATTAAATTGTCCTTTGAGGAGTGGAGACATCATCTGTGGGGGGCCCGGCATTCCATTACCATCTTTACAGATCACAAGAATCTTGAGTTCTTTCGATCTGCTCGGGCCCTTACCCCCAGACAGATGAGGTGGGTCTCATTCTTCAATGAGTACGATTTCATTATCACCTATCGGCCTGCAGCTCAGCAACTGAAATCGGATGCTCTATCTCGCATCCATGTGAAACCGAATGAGTGGGGAACCGATAAGGACTCAGGGTGTTTTATTCCTTCTGAGAAAATAGTAGGTAGTATCACACTGGATGATTTTGTGGCCTCGGTGAAAGATCAGTTGAGGGGTTTGGATTTAACACCTTGGTTGTCGATGCCTTCTTGTGCACAGAGGGATGGGTTGTTGTATCACGGATCGCAATTGTTCGTACCCCCCTCTCTACGTGACTCTGTGGTGGAATGGTGTCATTCATCTGCTTTGGTTGGGCATCCAGGAATGCACAAAACCAGGGAATTCTGTTTACGTTGGTTTTGGTGGGAGTCGTTGACCCAGGATGTGCAACAGTATGTCGCGTCTTGTCCGATTTGTGCTGTGAGTAAACCATCACATTCTTGCCCGTCTGGCCTGTTGAGACCATTACCTGTCCCACCTGCACCCTGGCATACGATAAGTATGGACTTTGTTACCGATCTGCCATTGAAATCAGGTTGCACGGTGATTCTGGTTGTGGTCGATTCCTTCACCAAGATGAGCCATTTCATCCCCTTGCCTAAATTACCCTCAGCCAAGGAAATGGCCTTGATATTTGTGTCATCTATCGTGCGGCTGCATGGCCTACCTTCCTCCATTGTGTCTGACAGGGGCTCCCAGTTTGTGTCCCGGTTTTGGACTGAGTTAGGGGAGGCCCTTCATATGAAACTCTGCCTTTCTTCAGCCTATCATCCCCAGTCCGATGGTCAGACAGAGAGGGTTAACCAAACCATGGAACAGTACTTGAGATGTTTGTTGACTTCCTTAACGTGTGATTGGGTGGTGGCTCTCCCTCTTGCGGAATTCGCGTACAACAACAGCTTTCATTCCGCACTGGGAATGTCCCCCTTTTACTGTTCCATGGGGTTTCATCCCCGGGCAATACCCATCCAACCTACAGGTCATGTGCCTGCTGTGGATACCTTAGGGATCGCCTTGAGCAGGATATGGGATTTGGCTAGGGAACATCTAATAAAGGCCAAGGATGACATGAAGCGACAGGCAGACAGGCATAGAGTACCTGCTCCGTCCTATGCCGTGGGGGAACGAGTGTGGCTGTCTACTAGGAATCTGCATTTGGATGGCCCTAGGAAACTGCAGCCTAGGTTTGTGGGTCCTTTCCCCATAGCTCAGGTGATCAATCCGGTGGCAATGAGACTGGAGCTACCGGATGAATATCGCATCCATCCGGTGTTTCACACCTCATTGTTGAAGCCATATGCCGACACTGATCAAACCTTGCCCCCTCCCCCTCCCGTGATGATTGAAGGAGAGGTAGAGTTCGAGGTTAACGCTATTCTAGATGCCAGGAGGAGACGTGGGAGGTTGATGTACTTGATTGATTGGAAAGGGTATCCCCCAGAAGACCGTTCCTGGGAACCTGCTACTGCAGTGCATGCTCCCAGATTGGTTCGGTTGTTCCATCTTCGTCACCCGAACAAACCTCGCCCGGTGGGGAGGCCTTTGAGGGGAGGTACTGTTGGGAATTAGTGTGGGTTTAGCTCCATGGGCTAGTCTTTTTTCTTCTTTCTTTGTTTGGAATGGTGTCCTTCCTTTGTTTCCCTATTTTCGGTAGCCCCGCCCCCTTTCCCTCCGTGAATTTAGGCGACCAGCACTAGAGCTCTGTGCTTGGTTTCTAACCTGGTTGGCATCTTGCTGGAGTCGGGATTTGTGTTCGCCAAGAGCCTACGTGGGAATCTGTATGTTTGGAGCGTTCTACTGGCGGAGCTACAAACGGATGCGTTCAGCTGCACGAGGCTTCGTGACAGCCGCCCGGATGGGTGCTGCTCCGGTTGTTTTTCAGAACGAGTGAAGCACGGCGGTAACGCACTTAAAAGCGTCCGTTTTTCCCCAACGAGTGAGTGCCTTGCAGCGGGATTTGTTGACAGTATCGGGACTTTGCATTTGGGTTTCCTGCTTCGTGGGAACTGATTTAGCCTTCCGGGTACGGTGTGCCCGAAGTTTAGTACAGTTTGTTCTCCCCGCTTTTTGTGGTTAGCGTGTTAGTCTGTGGCCACAGATTTAGATTGTGCTTATAACGCACTGTTCGTGTTTTTCCTGCAAGGGGTTTTTTCAGTCAGACGTATGACTTTTTCCCCCATTGCCTGCAAAAGGAATTTAAGTCACGCTGGTTTCTATTTGCCAAGTGAATTATTTGCTCTTCTCGGAAACCTTCTATTGGTTACACAGGTAAGGAGGGGACTGGGGTGTGTTGGATGTGGTTAATAGGTGGGAATAGGGAAGCAAAGGAAGAAGCTCTGGGTTATACATTGACATTCTTTTTCTGTTCTGTGTTTCTTGTCTTTTGTGGCTGCAGGTCAGGATTCCTTTACCCCAACTACTAGGAGGGTCTGCCGAGCTGTAACAAAGAGAGAGCCTTGGCTTTTCTTTTTCTTTGTTTTACTTATTTTCCTACCTTCTCCCTTTTCCCGGTTCGCGGTCACGCTGTACTACAGTGCGTGTGGCGGGCCGAGAGAGGGCAGATGAGTGGGGCCATCCTCGCTTCCGTGGTTGTGGGTTGAGTCGGCGAAAGGTCTAACATAATGTTAGCCCTGCCTTGGAATTGGTGGTGAACCATGGGGCAGCTGAAGATAGATTGAAAATAAGACACCCATTCATCCTCAGTTATGTTAATGGCTAAATCTCCATCCCTCGCCCTTTCAAATAGAGGTTGGTTAATGGTGCCCCAGAACCTTGCACTGTTCCCTAAGGCACTAGCCTCCAGTAGATCTCTCCACCTTTCCTCCTTCAGTTCACCCTTATGGGTGGCCAAAGCCCATTTGTATTCAAGACGTGGGCACAAATCAAAGTTTGATTTCTCGGAGTAGCTTTTAGGGCATCTTTTAGTTGTCTCGCTGCCTTAGAGCATAGTGGGTTGAACCATCTAGGGTCGGATAACACTGTCCTATGTACTGGAAAACATAGGAGTGCCCCTACCTTGAAGATAATGTCATCAAAAGCCTTAAGGACAACCCCCGGATCGGAATCGGATGACACACAGGAAGCTAATTCTGTTACACAAGACACTTGAACTTTGCCCTAAACTAAGTCTGGAGATATCTGCGACCACTTTAGGCGGCGCCTTCCCTCCACGGGTCTTAAACGTGCCTGGTACTTTCACCCTAGTTAGTGTTGATAGCAGCCTACCTTCCAAGTGCATGCAAACAGGGTTAGGATCACTAAAAGCACTATCCATAATTGCAAACCCGCGGAAATTAGATTGAAGATCAGTGGAGATCAGAATATGATCTATAAAAGAGCTGTTACTACATCCTTTGAAAGAGGGGACAGGCTGTGTGCTGAGGGGAGCATATAAAGACATTGATGATAACAGGTCAAATTCATAAAGCAAATTATTCAATACATCCTCCTGGACAGAATGCTCAAAATGGAATCCCCGCATCCTGGCACAACCCAGCTCGGCCATGCTTCTGATTTTAGGATCTCCACAGGGTTGGATGTTGAAATCCCTCGCCACCATGAGCTTATGTGCAACAGCACCGCAGGACTGTCTTATGAGACAACCCAACTGGGAAATCTTGCACTCCCCCTGCCTGCCTATTGCATTATAAAAATTAATAATGCCCATACTGTTGTTTCCTCTCCTTGGGACAATAACTTGAGAATCCTCATTATCAGTAGGAACTTGCTGTATCCTACAGGGCACAGCCAACTAAATATAAATCACCACCCCGCCCCTAGCTTTGCCACATGGAGGTGGGGACTCAGGAACAAAGAAGGCTTAATCACCCTCCAAGAACAGGTTACTGTACACAAGCCAGGTCTCCTGGAGGCAGAGAATTGTCTGATGAACTGCAACCATATAGGGTCCTGGAATTTTCCCGACAGACCTGCAATGTTCCATGACAAAACATTATGCAAGTCTGCACTTACATTCATCTCTTGATGTGTAACTGGAAAGGCTAAGTGCTATCAATTGGAAATTGATTGCATCCCTCTAGGCACTCAGAAGATGGGGATATTGTCCTCCGTTTAATGTTCTGAAAAGATTTAATCTTAATGTTTTGAAAATGTTCTTTTATTTACATTGCTTCAATGATACATGTTCATCCACATGTTCAATGAAGTTTTTTTGAAAACAGTTTCTCGTTGTCAAACAATAGTTTCACCAGCTCCAATGCATTTCGGGCAACCTCCCTTCATCTGGGAGCATCTACAAGAACAACATATATTGCGTACATATCAGGTGTTGTAATAATAAAAAATGCACATCATGTTATGTGACTAAACATGTTATCGACGGTGCTGGTGATGAAAACCGAACGGTAGGGGAAAAGAGTGATAAACGGTGATATAAACAATAACAGGACTGTGAATCGCGTGTGTCCAAGTGTACAATATTGGCGGGTAAGGTGATAATCGACGTGAACTGGAGTGAGTTGAACGCTAAGGATAGTGTGAACTGGAGTGAGTTAAACGCTGAGGACGTTGTGAGTGTGTCAAGCGGTTCAAACAGTTATAGACTGTAACAAGCGTTAAGAAGTTATGGTGCGATGATTTACCTACGGTCTGTAACAGCGAGGGGTCACGAAGATAATCCTCTGTGCAATATACTTCCGTGTAGGTGAACGGGTTGTTAGTGTGTGCGTTTACTCCATGGTATAAACCGGAAGGTCTACCTGTCACGTGGATGTGGAAAAGTCGAGGTAGAGAGAGGGCTGGGTCGCGGTGAGAAAATCAAAATAAAATTGAAAATAAAAAGCTAGCGAATATGCGTCAATGTGCTGTGAAATTGAAGGAACTTGGTAACAAATGATGTTAGTATCACTGCATGTTATCAAAAACAAATAGTTGTTAAAAAAACTAATGAATGTTAAAAATATATGCATGTACGGACAGGAGATTAATCAGAGCATGAATGCCCAAAATGGGCTAAAGCAGTCATAATATGAGTTATTCATAGGTAACACGAAAATTCAATGCGTTCATTAAGCCCATGGGGCTTAATGGAATTCAGTCTGTAAATCCAGTAATTCTCTCTTTGGAGTAAATCTTTAGTGTTGTCTCTTCCTTCAATTTTAGTAATCACTTCCAATACCATGGCTTTTAGTTGTGCAATATTATGGTTCATTTCCATGAAGTGGCTGGCCACTGTGGATTTCAGATTTTTAGTTCTTATGTTTGACTTGTGTTCATTTAAACAAACCTTGAATTTTCGTTCTGTCTTCCCTATATAGATTTTACCACATGGGCATTTTAATAGGTAGATCAAGTTCATGGTGTCACAGGTGGCAGTGGCATTCAGCGTTATTTCATTGCCTTTCATTGGATGTCTCATTTTATTGCCTCGAATGATATTGTTGCAGTTGCTGCAATTATTGCAGGGTCTTGTGCCTAAGGATGTTGTATTGGTTGGTTTCGGTTGTTTTAGAATTTCTCCCAAGTTTCTTCCTCTCGTGTAAGCGAAAAGTGGTCGTGATTTGAACATATCTCTGAAATCCTCCTCAAGTTGTAACATGGGCCAATGTTTTAGTATGATTTTTTTTAATGTTGTGCTCACGTTGGAAAATTTGGACACAATGACCATTCTGTCACTTTGAGGTTTCTCTCTCACTGTCTGTAATAAATCCAGGCGATTTAGATTATTCACTTCTCTTTTAGCTGTTTTCAGTATTTGCTCGGGGTACCCCCTCTTGCGAAATCTGTCAGTCATTTCTTCTATTCTTACTTTGGCCACCTCGGGGTCCGAAACTACACGTTTTGCTCTTAACATTTGTGATTTCGGTAAGTGTTTTTTGAGGGATGCCTGGTGGAAACTTGTGTAATGAAGAATGTTATTACGATCTGTGGGTTTGCGGAATATGTCGGTTGTGATATGGTTATCCTTGAGTGTAATGGCCATATTCAGGAAAGTGATCGATTCAGATTCTATTTTCCATGTGAATTGAATACGTTGGTTGACTGAATTGAGGGTGTTAAGAGCTCGTTCAAGATTCTCTTTGGTGTCTTTCCATAAGAAGAATAAGTCATCAATAAATCGAATATACATTTTGATGTGTTTATTCCAAATGGGATTGGACCAAATGTTAATGTTCTCAAATTGACCCATGTATGTATTAGCGTAGACTGGAGCTGCGCAATTTCCCATGCTTGTGCTCACTAATTGCAAGTACCAATCTTGATCATGTTTGAAATAGCTTTGATACAGGGTAAATATGACTAATTCCATCAAAAATACTTTCATTCCTTCATCTACTTTAAGTTTGAGGATTGCCTGCTCCATGGCCTCAATACCTTCCAAGTGGGGGATGGAAGATTTCGCAAGAGGGGGTACCCCGAGCAAATACTGAAAACAGCTAAAAGAGAAGTGAATAGTTGGGCGAAAAAGAGAAACCCATGGCACACTTGAAGGTATTTCAAATTACATTGACCAGTTTTTGGCGCCCCTAGTAAGGGATTTACCATCATATATAAAAGATACAACTGATCTCTTGAAACGATTAGAAAAGATTGTCTGGAAATCTTCTTTTAAATTATTCACTATGGATGTGACCTTATTGTACACCAACATCGAACACCACATTGGTATGAATGTGTGCAGGTACTATTTGGTGTAACGGCCGGATTCTCGGACCAGATAGGCTCCTCAGAGCACCTCCAACCCAGCCGGAACGTAATCACCTCCCTCCTTAGGACGTATTTACAATAGGTATGTATATGTTTTGTACCTAAGGATGGGGAATTAGCAATATACATGCATAGGTTTTCTACAATATCCCACTCATACCGGTTAGTCTTGCGGCGACTTAGGCCCAGACTAGTCTACTCTAGGGCAGTTCTGATTAGTTACCATTACACACTGACCACAGTCAGTGCTCGCTCGGCACCTCCGCAATCCTGCGTGCCTACACACCAGTGTCCTCCCTGGTGTTCTCTCACTCACAGCCTGGTCCACAATCCGGCGAACCTATACACCAGTCTCCTCCCTGGTGTTCTCTCACTCACAACCCGGTCCACAATCCGGCGGACCTATGCACCAGTTTCCCGCCTGGTGTTCTCATTAACGCCGCTTACCAACGACGACCACTTTCCTATGAATACCCTTGGAAGGAATCTCTCATTGGCTACTCGGGATATGATACTACAATATGATGAATTATACAACAACTTACCAAATTAGAGGATGTGCAATCTATTCTCCACCTTAAGGGGCCCCTCTCTCCCTCATTGCTCAGTCACTACTTACCAGACCGGGAATTACATCCGTTCATGAAAACAATGCCTGACTAGAAGAGCAGTTTACCCTGATTGAACAAGAATACGAGGCACATGCTGGTTCACTAAGAACTGGGGTATCTTTATTACAATGATCATAAAAAGAACAATACAATACTATGACATATATCCTGCAAAGGAAAGTGAAAGGTTAGAATGTGCACACTATAGAATATGGGCAGATATCAACTTATTAACGTGAAGTGTGGGTTCAGCAGTCATCTAGGTTCCCTTCCGTCTGTGCCTTGGCTCGTCTTAAAGTCACACCTTGGCAGTCACGGATACACGTCTGCACCGCTATGCTCTGTCTTCTCTGCTTCCCTCCAAGTCACTGGAACCTTCCTTTCATTAGCTGCTTTCTCTCTGGCTGTTCTGCACTACTCCTCTCTCCTCTCAATCACGGACCATCTCCACTTCTCTGCTTCGATCTTATAATTTAGTTTCAGCCACTCTGGTATTCGTTCTTCTGATTAACTGCTTCATTCGAAATGCTCTGATCGTATGGGTCAAAGCTCGCCAGCTGCTCCAACTAAAATAACTTCAATCTTTCTAAGAGAGTATCAGCTTCTCGATCTTTCTCGGACTTCAAAATGGCGACTGTCTGCCTGGAAATAATTAATAGCATTGATGCTAACGGCTAGCTGCCGCCTACAGACTGACTAACCCACTGCCTCATGCTTTCGCTAATATGGAAGCTTGTCCTTTCATGGAAAGTTACGGCCAGTAACCTGCCGCCCACCAAATTCTTGTACCTCCCCGTACCAAGGACACGTTCCCAGCCGGCCGGCCTGATGTTGTGTCTTCGGAGTGGAGAAAAATACAGTCTTCCTGAGCCGGTTCTCTCCAAGCGAACAACACTTCGAAACTAAACATTACACTTGACCTAGAAGCATCTTAAGCTACCGGGCAGAAAGCAAGATGGAGTCTCTCCCGTTTGAGGCCTACAAGGCCCGAAATAAGCATAACTCCATAGAAGGTATACTAACACTCTTGCAAAAGGACGGATTATCACTAATACTAATGAATCTATCCCCTAACATAAGTTTATAAGCCCTGATCTAAGGAAAAGGGTACGAAAGTGCATTACTGTGCCCTATGGATAGGCCCTATTTATGGTTCTAACCCTTGCACTAGAATGATAATAGACTAGAGTCACTTCCAATCATCCTTCCTCAAAGGAGGGCCGAAAAAGTCGGTCAGAACACTTCACCCTTGACTTTAGTCTATTAATCATTCGTTATACGGAACTAACATCTGTGGAAGAATAATAGGAAACAAAACTAACTGATCTATTCCTCATGCCGAATCTACAATATTGGAGTAGGGAAGGGATGCACTGAATAAAGCAGCAAATAGCCACTAAAATACTAATAGAAATCACAATACCCCCTAATATCTGTCGCAGGGAATGTAAGTCAGGTAACCAATTGAAGAGCCAGTCAAACCAACCTCCTCAGTCAAGTCATGAAGTTTGTCAATATGAGCCTGAATAGATTTAGTGTGGTCAGACAGGTTGAAACAACAAAGACCTTCGAAATCAGAACAATCATGTCCATGTTTTAGCAAAAGGTAATCAATGGCCGCACGATTTTGCAAGATAGCTCGGCGTTCACCCTGGGCATCTAATAACATATCCGATAAAATTGTAGAAGTTTGATTAATTGATTTGACCATCCAATAGGCCATTTTCCCGATGGATTTGGCGTTATAAACAGCCAATGCTGGGACACCAATAATGGAAATAGCTAAACTAAGATATTCGGACTTGGAATAAAGATGTAGGGAAGAATCACAATCCTCATGTAACATCATAGCATCACGAACTGTACGGGAATAGGTATTAGGATGTGAGGAAAACCTTAACAAACTCAATCTAGTGATGGCACATGGGCCTCCGGAAATATTTGCGGGAATATAGGGCCAAGAAGTGTTGCCACATGAAAACAGCCAACCAGAAGGTAGCAACATTGAACGGTAGTGGCTAGGAGCAACTACTATGCTTTTACAAGTCATATTATTTTTAACAGAAGTACATGATTTCGGAGGTCTCCGGGAGCACAAAGTGCGTTCATGAGTCGAAAAAGTGGTTGATGCTTTGAGTTTCAACTTTACACATTCAGTAATTGCATTAGGATCACAAGTAAGAAAGAAACACAAGTCACCCTGGGTGATATTATAGGTGGTAATTTGGGAATGAATTGGGGGCATTGAATCTGAAAGGATAGTACATAAGGGACAATACTCATGTGCTGCAAAATCGCCTAGAATGATATTGGGTCGGGCATTTGATATATTAAAAATATGCTTTAGAGTCTCTAGGGAGGCGGGGACAGCAACCAAACAGGTCGCTAGAATGTCAGTCACTGAACGCATCGGTGTCAAGCAAAAATGAGGGGAATTGGTAACTTGTTTAGCTAAAGTTGTCCAAAAGTTCGATGATGAATCCCACGCAGCGAAGGAACGCGGTACTCGGGTTCTCCAATCAACCAAAGTCTGTGGGTTCTCTCCTCTCCCGACGTAGCAGACCAAAAGGAGTCCAACGCCGGCACATCCTGCAGCAGCAGTCCAGAGAATGATCTGAAAGAAAATCAAATACAGGCATTATTCATTCTCGTAAGTAACATTTGTCAGCCGGGACAGCTTCCCAGCTATCTTTCCCTGGTCTCGTGACAAGGATCATATTATCATGACCGGTTGCAATACCTTCAGCTTGTTCAGGGGGATTTTTAGGCGATTGCACCCATATTCTCGCTCCAGGGTTATCAGTAGAGCCAAAGCCTTTCTGGCCTCGCACAGTTAGCAACGTTGGGGCAGTGCCTTCCTGAATCTCACCACTGAAAACAGGCATAATTAGCAATTGAGCAACTCGGTCAGTCTTTTGAATCGATAAATCAACCTCACTGCTATTCAGCAGGAGAACCTTAATCTCTCCCTGATAATCACTGTCAATGACTCCTCCGAGTACTTGAATGCCTTTTAAGGCCAGGCCCGATCTAGGGGCAATCAGTCCAAAATTTCCGGTTGGTATACAGACACCAACACCGGTTTCAAGAATGGCTCGATCTTTACTCTTAATTACAGTGTCATTCATTGCATGCAGGTCCAAGCCTGCGGAACCTGGGGTTGCTCTGCATGGAGCCAGGGAAATTTCCCAGTACATTACAGTATTGCCAATGGTGTTGGGTTTCGCATCGATACTTGGGGGAAACAAACGCATTAAAGGGGATTCAGCATTCAAAAAGGGACGATTGTTCAGAATTAATAATGCTTGAAACAAATAATCTCTCCAATTTTTATACTTGTTGTCAGTCAATTTTCGCAATTGTTCTTTAAGCAAACCATTCATTCTTTCAATAAGGCCTGATGCCTGTGGATAATATGGTATATGAAACACCCACTCAATGTTATTTTCCGCACAAAATTCCTGTACCAATCTTCCACGAAAGTGGGATGCATTGTCAGATTGAATTTGAAATGGGACGCCATAATAAAGTATAATCAATCCCAATGTTTTAATGGTATTCACTTGGGTAGCTTGTTTGCAAGGAAAGGCCACTAAAAGGCCACTGTAGGTGTCAACAATTGTACAAACATATTGGCAATTTTTGCTCATAGGTAGTGGACCAATATAATCAATCTGCCAAATTTGAGCGGGCAATTTTCCTCGATGTAAATGACCTTTAACAATTTGAGGTACTGTTCGTTGTCTAGAATGTTGACAGATGGGACAATGCAAAATGGTATCTTTAATGTAATTTAAAGGAATATAAATTCCTCGATCGGCAGCCCACCTGCTAGTGACTCTCTCTCCAAAATGTCCTGCTTTCTGGTGGGCCCATTTCGCCAATCCCGCCAAATCAGAATCTTGCATGTCCACCACTGCCTCAGCAATTTTAGATTTCTCATCTGCAATGTTATGAAAGAATTTGTCAAGGGAGTCTATTGGGGTATGAGCATCCACATGAAAGATTGTCACAGTACTCTGTGGGAGCATTTCCCAAATTTCTTGCCATAATTATTTTCCCCACAGTTCTTTTGAATGCAATTCCCAATTATGAGAATGCCAAGTTGGTAACCAAACCGCCAGTCTATTAGCAGTGGACCAGGAATCAGTAAAAATATGACATGTGCCAGGCAATTCCTACTTTAAAACTTGGTAAACTGCATATAATTCAGCAAATTGACTACTCTTACCTTCACCGGTTGTACTCAACAATTTCTGTTTGATCGGGTTATAGGACACTGCCTTCCAATGCCGTTTCTCTCCTATGAACCTTGCTGAACCATCCGTAAACCACACATGTTTTCTGTCCTCCACGGACAAATCATCAAATGGCTTACCCCACTTAACAGGAGATTCCTGCATTACAGGTACGGAGCAATCACTTCCAGTCTCAATCGATGGCGCCTGCACCACTTGCTCATGTAAAGATGCTACACCTTTCGGACCCACACGTGCCCTGTCTTGAATGTACCATTTCCACTTAATCACACTCGCCTCTTGAGCATGTCCAATTCGATGAGTTTTTGGCGAACTCAAAACCCACTGCATGATAGGAATTTCAGGTCTCAAAATCACATCATGACCCAAAGTCAATTGCTCGGTATCCACCAGAGCCCAATAGCACGCAAGCAACTGTTTCTCAAAAGGTGTATAACGCTCACCAGCCTCAGGTAACTTTTTGGTCCAAAAACCTAATGGTACTTTTTGTCTGCCTTGTTTCTGCCACAGACTCCAATTTGCATAAAGACCTTGCACGGACACATTCAAATCCACATCACCCTCGCACACAGGCCACAAATCCAAAGCATACTGAATTGCTTCTTTTGCCAGATTAAACGCATTTTGCTGTGGTTCACCCCATTCAAACACATTCTTTTTACGAGTGACTCGATACAAAGGGGCTAATATTTGACTCAAGTGTGGAATATGCTGACGCCAAAAACCGAACAGGCCAATGAAGCTCTGGGCTTCTTTCCGATTTCTTGGGACTGCAAAGTCTAAAACTTTTTGTTTAACCTGTGGGATCACCTCTCTGTGACCTTCATGCCAATTGATGCCTAAAAACTTTACACTTTGGGATGGACCTTGTAATTTATCGGGATTAATTTCCCAACCTTTTTCACGTAAGCACTCAAGGATTTGATCTAATTGGGTCTGAACTTGATCTTGTGTTTCACCTTGAATCAAAATGTTGTCAATATAATGACATACCTGAATTAGCGGGTGTACAGTTACTTCAGACAAATGTTCCGCCACCAGCCGGTGACAGATCGTAGGACTGTGTACATAGCCTTGAGGAAGACTTCTAAACGTCATTTGACGTCCATTCCAAGTAAAACTGAATTGTTCCTGACACTCGGGGGCAATCGGAATTGAAAAGAAAGCATTAGCAATATCAATGGATGCATACCATGTACCTGGATGCTTTTGGATTCTTTCAATTAAAGTAATGATATCCGGTACTGCAACAGTCAAAGGGGGTGTATGTTTGTTCAGCTCGCGATAATCAACAATCATGCGCCAAGAATTATCACTTTTGCGCACAGGCCAAACGGGATTATTCCAAGCAGAAGTAACCGGAGTTATAACTCCTGCATCAACTAAGTCCTGAATAGTGGCACTAATCTCTTCATGGCCACCCGGAATAGGATATTGCTTCTGAGAAACAACTTTTGTAGCCTGAGGGATTTTTATGGGGGGCATCCGTAAACGACCAACCCGTACGGGTCTGGACGAGATATAATGTTTAGTTCCAAATTGATAACAGCCGTCATCTAAATGCAAAGTCATTCCTTTTAAAATGTCAATTCCGATTATATATTCCAAAAGTGGTACAACTAATACAGAATATTCTTTTCGGGGAATTCTGCCTATTTTCATTTCAAGTGTAGTTTGCACTGCGGGAGTTTCCTTTCCACCTAAACCAGTAATTGTGAAAAATTGGCCTTTGAATTTCTTTGATTTCCCATGAATAAGAGTGGCCTCCGCTCCTGTATCTACCAATGCTCGGGCCCTTTGGATATTACGATGTTTCCAAAAAATTTCAATATCTACATAGGGTCTATTGTCTTTGTGAGCCCACCTGCGTACTGGAGCTTGACCTATTTCCTAGGCATTCTTACTGCGTTCCGTCAACCAGGACAAATCAGGATAAATACTCTCATGTTTTTTGGGTATCAAAACATCCTGCTCATATCCATCTCCATTACGAAATGGATTCCTGTCATGGTACTGTGAGTTTCGATCGGACAGTCTGTATCGATCCTCCCTTCTCCTCAACTCAGGGGACTGATCCCTTTCATCTCTATATCTGTTGTAGACACGATCATCTCTCCCCCTTTCTCTTTCCTCTCTCGCCCCCTCTCTTTTTCACGGTGAGGGGACACTTCACGCTCACGCCGTCGATCACCACGACAATCAAAATCATCATGACACCTCTCATCCCCACCGTCATCAGAATATCCACGATCACAATCATTCTTTCGCACACGACGGGCACCCTCCTTACGATCCAAACAACGCTTGCGAAACATGTCCCATAAGCGATTATTAGGCTCACCGTCAATGTCCTCCTTTTTCACACCATCAGCCAACAGCACAAGAAACATATCACCTCTAGAGAATTTATAATCTCCAGCAGTACGACCCTCCGGTCGAGATTGTCTCTCAGGTTTAAACCAGTCACCCAACTCACCAAGCTGACGGACAGATTCAAGCACCATTGACAAAGCATTGCCAGTTTGATTGATCAACAAAGTCATCATAACCTGCTTATAAGCAACAGGAGAAGAACGGATAATGCGATTCCGCACAGAAGATGTCAATAAACCATCCAACAACCTGTCCGCAGTACTGAGAAAAATCGCAGTTTTCATTACCTCCTCTTTCAATCGCTGCGCCGCATCGCGCAAAGTGTACCACGGCTTGTCATATTTATGGTTACAGCCATCAGTTGCTAACTGGAGTAGACTAATTTGGCCAGCACCACTAAAATTTCGAAAATGATCTTGTACAGTAGAATCGGAACTCAAAGAGCAAAATTTCAAGGCATCTCCTGCATCTAACATGATACCTGCAGCGCCCAACTCATAAAGGCATACCATCCACGTAAGTAAGGCCTCACCAGGCCGTTGTCGAAATCGTTGCAAAATGTCACTAACTTACTGTTGAGTAAAGTCTTCCAAGCTATCCAAAGCAACACCATTCGGATTACCAGGAGCCTGTTGTAATTTGCGTCGAAAAACCGGGTGCGCAGAAACCTCCGGACGAGCATCCGAAGACGCCCGATCCATAGATTTAGAGGAACAATCAGGACGAGAAACGTCATCAGAACGGGAAAAGCGACCACGGTCGCCAGAATCATCATTTGTATCACAAGAAGTAGATTTACAGTCACGTCCGGAGCGAGAAGACTCGCACCTGTCAGACTCCTCAGCCGAGGAACCAGAATCATTCGAGTCCCAGATATTACCATACCATTCATCGGGGTTCAAATCCAGTCCGGCTTTCGCCATGACTAGACGCACTTTCCGTTTAGAAACACGACCGCGACGGTGTCTATACTTATATTTCGCAATGCAAACAGCAGCCCTTTCGGCAATAGTCTGATAAGTCTCAAGTTTATCGGCAAGTAATTTATTTT
Source organism: Lissotriton vulgaris (assembly GCF_964263255.1). Taxonomy (NCBI): domain Eukaryota; kingdom Metazoa; phylum Chordata; class Amphibia; order Caudata; family Salamandridae; genus Lissotriton; species Lissotriton vulgaris. Next base: position 693,270,484 of record NC_141687.1, on the reverse strand, counting down.
GACATCGCAAAAGAGTATGCGCATTTTGCACCTCAACAAACTTTTCCTCCACATCCACAAAACGTTGCTGTAATTTCACAAATTTTTCATGAAGAATTCTGTATGCAGTCAAAACAATCCAACCTCTGCGTCCTAAAATAGGAAGCTCGTCACCCTTCACTACTGGTGCTTTCTGCAAGCAAGAAACCACATCAGCCGGCTCCGCCAGCTCCAAACAAGAAGTCCAATTCTCACTCAAACCAGTAGAGTCGGCCCACTCACGGGCCAAGGCCTCGTAAGGCGTAGATTCCCAGCCGGGAATTTCAACAGGCAATTTAAAAGTAGATTTCGATTAGCGTGAAAACATTTTGACACACCAGAAAGATATATACAACTATTAACAAATAAGAAACAAAAGAAACCACGTACGAGCCGAGCGCAAACCAACAAGATTAAAACAATACAGCGCATACAGGCTTCGTAAACAGTTCGTGACGCCAGATGTAACGGCCGGATTCTCGGACCAGATAGGATCAGCTCCTCAGAGCACCTCCAACGCAGCCGGAACGTAATCACCTCCCTCCTTAGGACGTATTTACAATAGGTATGTATATGTTTTGTACCTAAGGATGGGGAATTAGCAATTTACATGCATAGGTTTTTTACAATATCCCACTCATACCGGTTAGTCTCGCAGCGACTTAGGCCCAGACTAGTCTACTCTAGGGCAGTTCTGATTAGTTACCATTACACACTGACCACAGTCAGTGCTCGCTCGGCACCTCCGCAATCCTGCGTGCCTACACACCAGTGTCCTCCCTGGTGTTCTCTCACTCACAGCCTGGTCCACAATCCGGCGAACCTATACACCAGTCTCCTCCCTGGTGTTCTCTCACTCACAACCCGGTCCACAATCCGGCGGACCTATGCACCAGTTTCCCGCCTGGTGTTCTCATTAACGCCGCTTACCAACGACGACCACTTTCCTATGAATACCCTTGGAAGGAATCTCTCATTGGCTACTCGGGATATGATACTACAATATGATGAATTATACAACAACTTACCAAATTAGAGGATGTGCAATCTATTCTCCACCTTAAGGGGCCCCTCTCTCCCTCATTGCTCAGTCACTACTTACCAGACCGGGAATTACATCCGTTCATGAAAACAATGCCTGACTAGAAGAGCAGTTTACCCTGATTGAACAAGAATACGAGGCACATGCTGGTTCACTAAGAACTGGGGTATCTTTATTACAATGATCATAAAAAGAACAATACAATACTATGACATATATCCTGCAAAGGAAAGTGAAAGGTTAGAATGTGCACACTATAGAATATGGGCAGATATCACCTTATTAACGTGAAGTGTGGGTTCAGCAGTCATCTAGGTTCCCTTCCGTCTGTGCCTTGGCTCGTCTTAAAGTCACACCTTGGCAGTCACGGATACACGTCTGCACCGCTATGCTCTGTCTTCTCTGCTTCCCTCCAAGTCACTGGAACCTTCCTTTCATTAGCTGCTTTCTCTCTGGCTGTTCTGCACTACTCCTCTCTCCTCTCAATCACGGACCATCTCCACTTCTCTGCTTCGATCTTATAATTTAGTTTCAGCCACTCTGGTATTCGTTCTTCTGATTAACTGCTTCATTCGAAATGCTCTGATCGTATGGGTCAAAGCTCGCCAGCTGCTCCAACTAAAATAACTTCAATCTTTCTAAGAGAGTATCAGCTTCTCGATCTTTCTCGGACTTCAAAATGGCGACTGTCTGCCTGGAAATAATTAATAGCATTGATGCTAACGGCTAGCTGCCACCTACAGACTGACTAACCCACTGCCTCATGCTTTCGCTAATATGGAAGCTTGTCCTTTCATGGAAAGTTACGGCCAGTAACCTGCCGCCCACCAAATTCTTGTACCTCCCCGTACCAAGGACACGTTCCCAGCCGGCCGGCCTGATGTTGTGTCTTCGGAGTGGAGAAAAATACAGTCTTTCGATAAGGGCCAGCCTGAGCCGGTTCTCTCCAAGCGAACAACACTTCGAAACTAAACATTACACTTGACCTAGAAGCATCTTAAGCTACCGGGCAGAAAGCAAGATGGAGTCTCTCCCCTTTGAGGCCTACAAGGCCCGAAATAAGCATAACTCCATAGAAGGTATACTAACACTCTTGCAAAAGGACGGATTATCACTAATACTAATGAATCTATCCCCTAACATAAGTTTATAAGCCCTGATCTAAGGAAAAGGGTATGAAAGTGCATTACTGTGCCCTATGGATAGGCCCTGTTTATGGTTCTAACCCTTGCACTAGAATGATAATAGACTAGAGTCACTTCCAATCATCCTTCCTCAAAGGAGGGCCGAAAAAGTCGGTCAGAACATTTGGGCAAAAGAAACATAAGATATAAGGAACACAACAAAATTTTGAACCAAATGATCTTCCTGTGCCTACACAACAACACCTTTCTATTCAACAAAAACATCTATAAACAAATATGTGGGTGTGCCATGGGTTTCTCTTTTTCGCCCAACTATGCTAATCTCACTATGGGATGGTATGAACAAAATGAGGCCTGGAAAACGGAACACTATACATGGAAAGAGAAGACGATTCTATGGCTAAGATTCATAGATGATCTTTTCATAATCTGGGACGGAGAACAAACAGAATTTAAACAATATTTTGAGAGATTGAATAACACCTCTACAAACCTCAAGTTCACTTATGAAATAAGCAGCGAAAGAGTGGTGTTCCTAGACACAGAGATCTATATCGAGAATAACTGCTTGGAAACCACTCTACATAGAAAAAAGACTGCAACGAAGTCCGTTCTACATGGACAGAGTTTTCATGAGGACAAGTTGAGGAGGAGTATCCCATACGGGGAATTTCTCAGTTTAAAAGAAACTGTTCAAAACAATCAGAGTTCCAGAAACACAGCATACAGGCCACTAACAGGTTCATCAAGAGAAAATATCAACCAAACACGGTGGCAAAATGTCTCAAGAAAGTGATTGAAACAGATAGAAAGCAAATTCTACACAAAATAAAAGAAACAAAGAAAGAAGACAAAATCAGACTCATAACATCCTACAATGCAGAAAAACAAACACTGATCAAAGCAATCAAAAAACATTGGGGTATATTACGCTCAGATCAGACTTTGGCCGAAATTATTGGAGAACATCCACTTGTTACCTTTTGCCGAGCAAAAAACTTGGGCGACCAATTGCTTCACAGCCACTTCAAAGATGTCCCCAACCTCACCTTGTTGCACCGTGAAGGCTTCTGGCCCTGCAAACAATGCAAGGTCTGTAGAATAGCGTCAACAACCAAGGAAATTTAAATGTTTGGAGGAAAGAAGTGCAAAATCAAGCAAAATCTGACGTGCAAAAGCACATTCGTAGCGTATATGGTAACATGTCCTTGTGCCAAAAGCTACATAGGAAGCACCATCTTCGAGGCCAAAAAACGGATCCTAGAGCATACACAAGCTATCACCCATGGGGATCAGTCCTTTTTTTTTCTTTTTTTTTTATTGAACCAGATCCGATCAGACAGTAAACACAGAAAAAGATAAAGTACAATAGCTTATTACAAATAATACAAATACAAATAATACATCAATACTGAATCAATAAGACTATTAAAAGAAGCGACATGCAATTGTAAAACAAAACATATATAACGAAAATGCATATATAACAAGAACATTGACTTAATTCATAGTTACGACACCAGTTTTCCAATTTGGTTTTGGGTGCCATATTGAATCACCACGTTTCTTTGCTCTAGTTCCCCTAGTAGCATAAATAGCCGTCTCATAGCTAAAAACTGCTAAGAATCGGGCTAACCACATGTGGAAGCTAGGGGGTTCAAGTTCTTTCCAGCGGGATGACAAAATGATTCTAAGGACAGCCGTCCCAATAAATAACAATTTATCCTCTTGTTTTGAGAGTTCTAACGAGGAGTCATAACCAAACATAAACAAAGTTTCGGATTCAGGGAGTTTACGCCCAAATATCACCTGCCAATAATCACTAATCGCTATTTTAATAAGATCGAGCTTTGGACAGTTGCTAAACATATGTATTAGTGTCGCTGGGCCCTGCGAACATCTAGGACATAAATCATTTTCCCTTTTACCCCAGTTGAATAGTTTGGCAGGAGTATAGTAGAGGTTGAATACAGTTTTATATGTCTGAGCTTTAAGATTACTAGCCATAAACAAAGAATCACTTAGTTCCAACACTTTATAGATATCGACATTAGGATTACTAATTTTTCTAGCCCAGTTTGCTTCGGTTTTCTCCAAATCATCTTGGATGTTAGTTAATAAAATGTCATACAGTAATCCTATTTTTATATTTGGTCTATTAACAGCTTCTATAATATCCACTCTTGTTAGACTTATGGCCGATCCTTTTGCCTTGAGATAAGCATAGACTTGCACATATTTAATATAATCACCATTAGATAATTGATATTTATTCTTTAAATCTATAAACTTAGTTTCAAAATTATTTAACAGAAAATCCTTTATTCTACAAATTCCAAGTCTTTGCCATTTCCTAGCTATAACATCATGGGAGAGGCAATGAGTGGTTCTCGGTTGCCATAGTGAAGTGTATCTATTAAATTTCGTAATTTTCATATGTTTAACAATTCTAGCCCAAACCTTCCAAGCACTGTTTACAATTTCAAATTTACATATCTTTCTAATATCTTTGGCTTCTGTTTGTTGTAGAAACAGCCCATTTACATCTCTTCCAAGAACTAGCTCATAAATTGATGGTACAACACTGACGTCAACGATAGCTATCTCAGGACTAAAGTTAAACATGGGTGACATTTGTTTAAAGAGTGCTGCCCAATGATATGGACTAGTATTGGGAATGGCAAGCCCACCTCTATCTCTCGGTAAGGATAATAACTTATGGGATCTCCTGATCTTTCCTTGTTGCCATAGAAATTTGCTCATAAGAGAGTCGAGTGTTTTTAAGGTTTTGGAGTCTACTGCAAAGGGAATTGTACGGAACAGATATAAGCATCTAGGCAGCACATTCATTTTAAGAAAATTGCCTCTTCCAATAATTGATAAGTGTAAACCATTAACCCGATCCAGATCTTTTTTGATTTTTTCAATAAGAGGGTTATATAGGTAAGAACATTTATTAATTTAACATCAGGGCTAATAGTAATTCCTAAGTAGGTAGTTCTATCAGCTCTTCTCTGATCGATATCATTAATGTTATCGGTACATAGTACAATTGTCTACCCCCGGTTCGGAGAATACCCTGAGTGAATACCATATTCAGAGGTGAGGGACACGATTTCATCTATAGCCTCAATCGGGTCGGATGTAATAACCGCGATATCATCGGCGTATGCCAGAACTTTTGTCGCGTATTGATTACAGATAATTGGGTTGATGGATTGACTCTCAAGAATTTTTAAAATTAATGGATTTATATACAATGCAAATAATAGGGGTGAGCATGGGCACCCTTGTCTGGTGCCCCTTGTGATGTTAATATAACCAGATTCAGTTCCTAACATATGAAGTTTGGCTCTGGGTGATATATACATAGATTTAATGGCTTTAATAAATTTGGGGCCGAAATTGTTGTGTACCATACTGCCCAAAGGAAGCTCCACGAGACACGATCGAAAGCCTTTTCGGCATCCAGCAAGATCATTGACATCCGACCCCCTATGACAGACATGGCATCAAAGAGGGCAATAGCCCTGCATGTATGATCGGTAGTGCCTTTACCAGGAACGAAGCCATGCTGCCAAGGGGAGACAAGTTGTTCAATAACCCTGCTGAGTCTCATGGCCATCACTTTGGCATATACTTTAGAGTCCGAATTTATCAAAGAAATAGGGCGATATGAAGTTAATTGCTCAGGGGGTTTTCCTTTCTTAGGGAAGACAATTATATTTGTTTCTTTCCAAGAGTGTGGTGGTACACCATTCCATTGTATTCCCAAAAAGAGATCTAGAAGCAGAGGAGATATTTGACGACTAAGTATCTTATACAGGTCTATTGGTATTTTATCAGGTCCAGCTGCTTTGCCCGATGAGAGTGATAACAGAGCATTTTCCACTTCATGTTAGGTGATTTCACTTTCTAAATCATCCCTAGTAGTATCATCTAAGTTTTTGATGCCTCATGATTACGAAGGAGATTCTCAAGAAAACAGAATATTTCATTGTCAGCAGATTTAGTTTCTTCAGTATAGAGTTTCTGATAATATTGTTGAAATTGATAAATGATGTCAGGAGTGTCAGTATAGGTTCTACCACTATCAGTTATCTGACTGATATAGCTAGATACATTCTTTTGTCTAGTGCGTAGAGCCAGTTGCCTACCAACTCTCTCTCCACTCTCGTAGACATCTTTCCTGTATGCTTTATAAGTTTGGGCCGCTTTTTCACTAAGGCTTGCATTCAGCTCCGCTTTTAACAATGATAATTGATACATTGATTGTTTTGCATCTAGCCTTTGTGAGATGATTAAGGTGTGACTTTCTTCCGCCTTTGCTAAGGCCGCAAGTTTTAAGCTATAGATCATGGTATTTTGTTTTTTAGCCCTAGCTTGAAAGCTTATAGTTTCCCCCCTAAGTGCCGATTTGTAGCAGTCCCATACCACATTCCTTGCGGTGCTAAAGCGATTAATGTTAAAAAATTAATCTGTCCAATTACAAATATAGTTAATATAGTTATTGTTAGAGAGCAATTTGCGATCAAATGTCCATTGTCTAGTTTTGTTAGTTGACATTTCTATTTTCATTGTGAAGGCCAGGGCGTTATGGTCTGATATGATTTTGGGATATTTGCTGATAGAGGATTGCGTGGCTAGATTCCTAGTTGTGAATACATAATCTATACGAACGTGCTTTTGGTGTGGATGCGAAAAATATGTGTATCCAGCATTCTGGGTGTTCTGATTTTTTTCCTCCCATATACCGATTAATCCCAAACTATTCACCAGTCTCCTAATTGCTTTATATACTTTAGGTTTCCGGCCTGTATAGGTCTGTTGAATAACACTATTGTTATTGAGCATAGGATTAAGAGAGATATTGAAATCCCCACACATAATTAGAGGGCCCTGCCAAGTGGCGAGTTCTGATTCAAGAAATGTGAAGATTGTAGGGTCATCTTGGTTAGAGCCGTAGATGGTACAAATAGTAATGCCTACAATGGCCCATCTTCCATGAGAATCAGAGAGGTGACGTACCGGCCCACCTAAGTGTGATTTAGCTAGGATTGCAACACCTCTTATATTTGATGACTGCGTTGATGCAGCTAAGAGATTATAACCTCTTACTTTCAATAGTGATCTCCGAGCCCATGGCACATGTGTCTCTTGGAGACATAATATATCTATTGGATTCAGGCCAATTAGTTCTGCGAACCGACGTTGTTTCTCACTGTTCAATAGCCCCCCTACATTCCAGGTTTGTATAACCAACTTAGCCATTGTTTATCATGAAAAATTGACCAAGAAATTCTTTTGGTGGCTTGTTATTATAATCACATCAACAACTGAAGAGTGATAGAACAAAACACCACATCCAGGGGAAAGTCTTGGCGTGGTGAGAAAACAAACAGAAAGTGAAGGAGACCCAAAAGAAGGTTGAGTAAGAACCCTCACTCACCACCTAGTGGTGACATGCTTCATCACTGGGTTCCCACTGGAAAGACCTAGCGTCTTTCCAGTGTGCTACGACGCCTGTTTTGCAGCGGAGCTGGTTGTTTGTGAGTGTTGAGGGTGCAAACAAAAAAACCGAATTGTGATAAGTGAGTGCAAATATTTAAAAAGTGCGTAGTTGTGACAATCAACTATTTTATTCAAAGTCCAACCAGCACTGGTTAAAAACAATTTGAAGTGGAAACATAGGGTAGGTCTCAATAATCAAAGACACCTAGTCCACTGAGTGAGAAAATTGGTCGACATGTTTCTGCTCAGTGAGCCCAAGTCGCTCAGCTTTCGTCAGGACCAAAGGACAGTGATCCTCCGGTGGTATGCACGCTCTAAAGTGCACCCAACCGTGAGGAATAATATGTGAAAAATTAAAATAGGAGGAAAATTGTTCCAAAATATTCGCGGCTTAAAGCCGGTTAAGACCCAGGTAGCAAGTTGCTGAGGTCTGTACCTGTAAGAAAAAATGTATGTTTAATCAGCACAACTTCATTACAGTGTTTCATTAATAAATCATGGTAATCCTTCACCACAATAACCACCCAAGTGATGGAGTTGGAATCAACGGGCAGTTTCGTTAGATGTGCATAGTAGGGAGTCTTAGCAGGTTGTGTTTTCATTTAATTAATAGAAACATAATGAAGAGTCCGAACGGTAAGTCAACAAGTGTAATGAGCAAATGAGTTGAGTCTATTTGGATCCTCATTTACTAAAAACCTTCCCCATACTTTCATTCGAATTCAAAAGGATACTTGGGGTTATAGGAATTAAAGGCTATTTGGCCCAAGGTGCAATTAGTTTTGAGAAACATAGAGTGTCCAAATGCACTCCTGCTTGAGGAGACGCAAAATGGGCTAAGGAATTCTTGCCAAGCGGTGTGATAACATAGGAAGACTGGGAATGAGATTCTAACTCACTATCAGAGGACGACAGTCTCTCCTCAATGGCAAACGCGGTGGAGGGAAAGCTTCACGTCACGTATCTGAGGAGAGATATGCATGATGTTTAAACTGAGTTAAGCAGTAGTTGGAAACGTGTGGCCAGATGTCTAATATATTTCAATGAGCTACAGACTTATTTCCGAAAGTAGTAAGACATCTATGGCCGTTAGTGCAGTTTTGCCGGTAATGGATAGCACGAGATCAGATTAGAAATCTGTCCGTGCATCGTGCTGGTCATATAAAACGTAGAGGCGTACTTACATTTCTACTAACATCCGTAATTGTTTTAGCGATTTTCGCGGTGCCGGGCAGGACATTGCCGGAAGTTAAATATGCCAGTGTACTGCACTGATCTTTGAAAACAAGTTGAAAATACTTACGATCCCGCTGACGACTCCCCGTTTGCGACCTATTTAGTCAACACCGCGGCCCGGAAGAACGCCAAGTCTGCGCGGTGTGGGGTTAACTCGTCTGTGTAGCGATCACGTGGTGAACACGTGACCTCGTGTTGGGTCCGACGGGCTCTGGCAGTTAAAGGGGCACCGACAATATTGACGGGCGCTCAGGAAGCCTAAAGTAGTATTTACATTACTAAGGAGAAATACAGAGTGGGATACGGCCATTAAATGAAAAACGAGCTGATCGAGTGAGCTCGGCAATGCAATTTTCATACCAAAGAAGTTGTTCCCATCCAGACTTGCTACATACGAACATCCCCTTCGGGTGAAAATGGTGTATTTATACATTTATATATTTTGGGCCAAAATAATCTCTTAGTGGAACCCAAGTATGTCAACGAACCCTTAAGTCAATAGTACAAGCAGTCAGATAGATGGGCCGAGGGTTTTTACTTTATTTACAGTGCAAACGCTAGGGACCACAATTAAAAGTGTGTCAGGTGGAGGAAAAACCAAGGAGGCAAATCTGTTGATATGGAATGACAGATCAAGGATAAGAAATGAATAGACAGTATCACTAAGCATTGGCTAACATCTGTTCATTCTCAACGTTAGATCACAGTCCTAATATGAGTGTGTACTAAGTCACTATGAAGATATATCATATCATAAAGGTGATAGGACTGGATTTGTTTACGGAGCAGTATTGATATGTAGATTATTAACACATTTAGCGCCTTAATACAGAGCCCCACGGGATATCGTCATTTAATCCATGTTTGTGACTGGATAAACGGTGGATCCACCATTGTTCTTTTTCAAAAAGAAGTCTTTCGTCACCTTGAATTTGCTCCACCACAGTCCACCGCATATCATTCGGTGTATGATTGCTAGCAATGAAATGGTTCGTCAGTTTTGTTGCATTACGTTTACACCGAATATTGCTGCGGTGCTCACAGATCCTTAACTTTACCCTTCTGGTGGTCATATCAACATACTTTAAACCACAGGTGCAGATGATCAAATATACCACATTACTGGTATTGCAGTTGGTATGACCACGTTGTTCCCATTGTTTACCTGGTTCAAGATTCAGAAATTTCGAATGGGTGGTAAGGTGACAAATACTGCAATCCCCGCATGGGAAATGTCCCTTCACTGCTGGGAGCCCCCAGGTTGATAAGACAGTAGAGACTGGGTTGCTTTGTTTTTTAGCGGGACGTGTATGGACTAGTGCGTCCTTCAAACTGCTCGCTCTTTTATAAGAGAAAAGAGGTTTGTCCCACTTCAATTTGTTAATTGTCAAAATTTTCCAATTTTTCTGGATACATCGGCTCACCTTATTGGGCATCGTGTTGTATGTTGTTACACATGTTAGTGGGAATTCTTGTACTTCATTTCTCGGGATGTTCTCCAGAAGAGCATCTCTGTTTTGATTCTGGGCTCTCTTCCGACTCCTGTTAAGTATCCTTTTAGGATAATTTCGTGCCTCCAGTTTTTCTGTCAGTTCGTCTGCTTGTTGTTTAAAATCAGACTGGTCACTACAGTTTCTTCTAATACGAAGGTATTGTCCATAGGGGAGGTTCTCCCGTAGGGGACGGGGATGAAAGCTATCAAACAACAACAGGTTGTTTTTCGTTGTTGGTTTATAGTACGTCTTCGTATGAAGCAGATGTTCTCTCTTATTGATGGTGATGTCGAGAAAGGTGACACTATCCCTGGCATACTCATGCGTGAATCTCAAATGGGGATCACAGCTGTTGATCCAGGTGAAGAAAGGGATCAAGGAGGCCTCATCTTCCTTCCACAACAACAGGACATCGTCAATATAACGTTGCCATAGAACCATGTTGGAATTAAAGGGGTTCGTGTGATTCAGGATGAACTTTTTTTCAAAATTATACACATACAAGCCGGCCACCGAAGGGGCAAAAGTGCAGCTCATAGAGGTCCCCGTAGTTTGGAGGTAGATCTGATTCTCGTACTCAAAATAATTTCTCTTGAGTGCTAAAGTGGCACAGTCTACCACAAAGTCTTTTGGTACTGAGAAATTCCAGTCAGTTTGTTCCAGAATCTCTGCCACTACCTTGATGGTATCGTCCTGTGGTATACAGGTATAGAGACTCTCGATGTCTAGAGTCACAAGAAAGGTAGGTTCTTCTGATAATTCAATGGTCTTGAGCATAGCTAACAGGCTTTTAGTGTCTTTGATATACGTCTCAGTCGACTGTATAATCGGTTTCAAAAAATAGTCGCAATATTGCGAAAGAGGTTCCAAAAGTGAACCGATACCAGACACTATTGGGCGTCCAGGTGGCGGTAGGGTGTTCTTATGAGTTTTTGGCAGCGTGTAGAAATATGGTATCCTGATGATGTGAGGAAGTCTGTTTCTTGTTTTGACAACCATCCTTCGGATTCAGCTGTTGAAACCAGTTCCGAAATCTCGTCCTGAAGATTCTCCGTGGGATCCGCCCTCAGGGCGGTGTAGTTGTCTGTGTTGTCAAATAACCGTCTGCACTCAGCATCATAAGCTGCTTTGTCCTGGATCACTATGCCCCCGCCTTTGTTGGCACTTTTTATCACTATGTTGGTATTCTTTTTCAGTGATTGGATTGCTTGATGTTCAACAGCACTGAGATTGTTAAAGGTCGGGGGACTGTTAAATGCTTCAACTTCAGAAAGAACGGCTTGTTCGAAAGTCACAATCTCAGGTGGAATGAGATGTGTGGGAGGTGTGAAATTCGACTTAACTCTGAAAGGAGTGTCAGGTTTTATCAAATCTGTGTGCTCAGTGTCCTTGCTCTTCTCAAAAAAGCTTTTTAATCTAAGTTTTCTAAAGAACTCATTGAGTTCACAGAGTAACTTGAATTTGTCACATCAGAGGATTGGGACAAGTTAGGGGAACTCAAAAGAAGTCGCATTAGAGCTATACAAAGGGACTACTTGTGACCAATGCTCCCAGAATCTTTTTAGATGATGCCGTGTTTCGAAAAGAGTGGGCGCAGATAGCATGGCACTGCACTAGAGATTGGGGCATACTAATCATAAAAACAGCCTTGCGGCTTTCTGAAACTCTACTTTTGGAAATTCAAACCACTGAATCCCAATTTAAAGCCACACTAACGGGGTTCAAGAAAAAGCTAGAAGAGCTCAATAAGGAAAAAACGAATACAAAGAAAATTTAGCCCAATCAAAGGTGCAGAAACTACAGAAGGACCTCAAAAAGTGGTCATATACACGTATCTATCCATATTCGAGTCCCGACTATGTTCAACCGACCACAACTGATTACAGTTCCGATTCTTCGGTTGATTCGAATATGAGTGGCTCAAGCGGAGGCAACACAAGGAGAGGCAATAGAGGCAGAGGCCGTGGACGAGGACGGGGTAATCAACCCTTCCCCCCTCCCTACCAGGGATGGCCCAACTTCTTTCAACATCCAGGCATGATGCCCTATCCAAACAACCCCTTCCAAGTCCCCACACCGCCAATGATGAGTTGGAATCCACACTTTGCTCCACCCCAATTTCAAACTAATTCATTTCGGCAGCCTTTTTTAGACCAGGGCCGACGAAGCAGGGGGAAACGCAAGGGATCCAACCAGGTCCATTGGGAACCAACAGAGACTGTAGGGGACAACACCCGAAGCAAAACCGGGGAGCAACAGATAAGCGGGCCCAAGCAACAGATAAGTCTAATAACAAATCTGTCGACACACATCTTGAATGATGCTGAGAAATCGGTCTTGGAAAAAGGCGTAGGTTTCGTTCCGACCCCACGATGTGACAAATTCAAGTTACTCTGTGAACTCAATGAGTTCTTTAGAAAACTTAGATTAAAAAGCTTTTTTGAGAAGAGCAAGGACACTGAGCACACAGATTTGATAAAACCTGACACTCCTTTCAGAGTTAAGTCGAATTTCACATCTCCCACACATCTCATTCCACCTGAGATTGTGACTTTCGAACAAGCCGTTCTTTCTGAAGTTGAAGCATTTAACAGCCCCCGACCTTTAACAATCTCAGTGCTGTTGAACATCAAGCAATCCAATCACTGAAAAAGAATACCAACATAGTGATAAAAAGTGCCGACAAAGGCGGGGGCATAGTGATCCAGGACAAAGCAGCTTATGATGCTGAGTGCAGACGGTTATTGGACAACACAGACAACTACACCGCCCTGAGGGCGGATCCCACGGAGAATCTTCAGGACGAGATTTCGGAACTGGTTTCCACAGCTGAATCCGAAGGATGGTTGTCAAAACAAGAAACAGACTTCCTCACATCATCGGCCGGCAGGATACCATATTTCTACATGCTGCCAAAAACTCATAAGAACACCCTACCGCCACCTGGACGCCCAATAGTGTCTGGTATCGGTTCCCTTTTGGAACCTCTTTCGCAATATTGCAACTATTTTTTGAAACCGATTATACAGTCGACTGAGACGTATATCAAAGACACTAAAAGCCTGTTAGCTATGCTCAAGACCATTGAATTATCAGAAGAACCTACCTTTCATGTGACTCTAGACATCGAGAGTCTCTATACCTGTATACCACAGGACGATACCATCAATGTAGTGGCAGAGATTCTGGAACAAACTGACTGGAATTTCTCAGTACCAAAAGACTTTGTGGTAGACTGTGCCACTTTAGCACTCAAGAGAAATTATTTTGAGTACGAGAATCAGATCTACCTCCAAACTACGGGGACCTCTATGGGCAGCACTTTTGCCCCTTCGGTGGCCGGCTTGTATGTGTACAATTTTGAAAAAAAGTTCATTCTGAATCACACGAACCCCTTTAATTCCAACATGGTTCTATGGCAACGTTATATTGACGATGTCCTGTTGTTGTGGAAGGGAGATGAGGCCTCCTTGATCCCTTTCTTCACCTGCATCAACAGCTGTGATCCCCATTTGAGATTCACGCATGAGTATGCCAGGGATAGTGTCACCTTTCTCGACATCACCATCAATAAGAGAGAACATCTGCTTCATACGAAGACGTACTATAAACCAACAACGAAAAACAACCTGTTGTTGTTTGATAGCTTTCATCCCCGTCCCCTACGGGAGAACCTCCCCTATGGACAATACCTTCGTATTAGAAGAAATTGTAGTGACCAGTCTGATTTTAAACAACAAGCAGACGAACTGACAGAAAAACTGGAGGCACGAAATTATCCTAAAAGGATACTTAACAGGAGTCGGAAGAGAGCCCAGAATCAAAACAGAGATGCTCTTCTGGAGAACATCCCGAGAAATGAAGTACAAGAAATCCCACTAACATTTGTAACAACATACAACACGATGTCCAATAAGGTGAGCCGATGTATCCAGAAAAATTGGAAAATTTTGACAAGTAACAAATTGAAGTGGGACAAACCTCTATTCTCTTATAAAAGAGCGAGCAGTTTGAAGGACACACTAGTCCATACACATCCCGCTAAAAAACAAAGCAACACTGTCTCTACTGTCTTATCAACCTGGGGGCTCCCAGCAGTGAAGGGACATTTCCCATGCGGGGATTGCAGTATTTGTCACCTTACCACCCATTCGAAATTTCTGAATCTTGAACCAGGTAAACAATGGGAACAATGTGGTCATACCAACTGCAATACCAGTAATGTGGTATATTTGATCATCTGCACCTGTGGTTTAAAGTATGTTGGTATGACCACCCGAAGGGTAAAGTTAAGGATCTGTGAGCACCGCAGCAATATTCGGTGTAAACGTAATGCAACGAAACTGACGAACCATTTCATTGCTAGCAATCATACACCGAATGATATGCGGTGGACTGTGGTGGAGCAAATTCAAGGTGACGAAAGACTTCTTTTTGAAAAAGAACAACGGTGGATCCACCGTTTATCCAGTCACAAACATGGATTAAATGACGATATCCCGCGGGGCTCTGTATTAAGGCGCTAAATGTGTTAATAATCTACATATCAATACTGCTCCGTAAACAAATACAGTCCTATCACCTCTATGATATGATATATCTTCATAGTGACTTAGTACACACTCATATTAGGACTGTGATCTAACGTTGAGAATGAACAGATGTTAGCCAATGCTTAGTGATACTGTCTATTCATTTCTTATCCTTGATCTGTCATTCCATATCAACAGATTTGCCTCCTTGGTTTTTCCTCCGCCTGACACACTTTTAATTGCGGTCCCTAGCGTTTGCACTGTAAATAAAGTAAAAACCCTCGGCCCATCTATCTGACTGCTTGTACTATTGACTTAAGGGTTCGTTGACATACTTGGGTTCCACTAAGAGATTATTTTGGCCCAAAATATATAAATGTATAAATACACCATTTTCACCCGAAGGGGATGTTCGTATGTAGCAAGTCTGGATGGGAACAACTTCTTTGATATGAAAATTGCATTGCCGAGCTCACTCGATCAGCTCGTTTTTCATTTAATGGCCGTATCCCACTCTGTATTTCTCCTTAGTAATGTAAATACTACTTTAGGCTTCCTGAGCGCCCGTCAATATTGTCGGTGCCCCTTTAACTGCCAGAGCCCGTCGGACCCTACACGAGGTCACGTGCTCACCACGTGATCGCTACACAGACGAGTTAACCCCACACCGCGCAGACTCGGCGTTCTTCCGGGCCCCGGTGTTGACTAAATAGGTCGCAAACGGGGAGTCGTCAGCGGGATCGTAAGTGTTTTCAACTTGTTTTCAAAGATCAGTGCGGTACACGGGCATATTTAACTTCCGCCAATGTCTTGCCTGGCACCGCGAAAATCGCTAAAACAATTACGGATGTTAGTAGAAATGTAAGTACGCCTCTACGTTTTATATGACCAGCACGATGCACGGACAGATTTCTAATCTGATCTCGTGCTATCCATTACCGGCAAAACTGCACTAACGGCCATAGATGTCTTACTACTTTCGGAAATAAGTCTGTAGCTCATTGAAATATATTAGACATCTGGCCACACGTTTCCAACTACTGCTTAACTCAGTTTAAACATCATGCATATCTCTCCTCAGATACGCGACGTGAAGCTTTCCCTCCACCGCGTTTGCCATTGAGGAGAGACTGTCGTCCTCTGATAGTGAGTTAGAATCTCATTCCCAGTCTTCCTATGTTATCACACCGCTTGGCAAGAATTCCTTAGCCCATTTTGCGTCTCCTCAAGCAGGAGTGCATTTGGACACTCTATGTTTCTCAAAACTAATTGCACCTTGGGCCAAATAGCCTTTAATTCCTATAACCCCAAGTATCCTTCTGAATTCAAATGAAAGTATGGGGAAGGTTTTTAGTAAATGCGGATCCAAATAGACTCAACTCATTTGCTCATTACACTTGTTGACTTACCGTTCGGACTCTTCATTATGTTTCTATTAATTAAATGAAAACACAACCTGCTAAGACTCCCTACTATGCACGTCTAACGAAACTGCCCGTTGATTCCAACTCCATCACTTGGGTGGTTATTGTGGTGAAGGATTACCATGATTTATTAATGAAACACTGTAATGAAGTTGTGCTGATTAAACATACAGTTTTTTCTTACAGGTACAGACCTCAGCAACTTGCTACCTGGGTCTTAACCGGCTTTAAGCCGCAAATATTTTGGAACAATTTTCCTCATATTTAAATTTTTCACATATTATTCCTCACGGTTGGGTGCACCTTAGCGCGTGCATACCACCGGAGGATCACTGCCCTTTGGTCCTGACGAAAGCTGAGCGACTTGGGCTCACTGAGCAGAAACATGTCGACCAATTTTCTCACTCAGTGGACTAGGTGTCTTTAATTATTGAGACCTACCCTATGTTTCCACTTCAAATTGTTTTTAACCAGTGCTGGTTGGACTTTGAATAAAATAGTTGATTGTCACAACTACGCACTTTTTAAATATTTGCACTCACTTATCACAATTCGGTTTTTCTGTTTGCACCCTCAACACTCACAAACAACCAGCTCCGCTGCAAAACAGGCGTCGTAGCACACTGGAAAGACGCTAGGTCTTTCCAGTGGGAACCCAGTGATGAAGCATGTCACCACTAGGTGGTGAGTGAGGGTTCTTACTCAACCTTCTTTTGGGTCTCCTTCACTTTCTGTTTGTTTTCTCACCACGCCAAGACTTTCCCCTGGATGTGATGTTTTGTTCTATCACTCTTCAGTTGTTGATGTAATTATTCCTTTTGGAGTAAGAGAGTGATTTGTCATACCCTTACTCTCTCCTTGTTTATTAGTTGTTATTATAATCAGTCATTATACAAAAAGTTTTTTTAGTATACTCGAAAAAAAGAAAGTTGGCGTATTGTTCTGTCGTCAAATCTGGTTCATTTTTATTTTTTATTTGAGTGCCCCACCAGCCCCCCAACCCCCTCTAGCAACCCCTCCCCCCTGCCCGCTCCCTTCCCCCCCAAGGTGTAGGCCATCAGACTCTACCAGAGTCTGACTAGTGATGGATGCAGTGTAACACCTGAGCTACTGCTTCAACTAAATGAAAAGTAAAATGAATAATTTCATGGTGTAATGATGTAGAGAAAAATTTAGAGACACTAAATATACCAGAGAAGAGAGAAAAGAAAACATATTACTAAACGTTTTTCAACATACCTAAGCATATTTAGAAAAAGCATAAAAATCATAAGAAAGTATTTAAGTATAAGAATTATTCTAAGTTTTAGCAGTACCCTCAGGTATAAATTAGAAATCTAATTTTCGAATCATATTCTATTCTATTCAGATTATTAATGCAACTCCTCTAGATAGTTTTTGGCTTTGATCTCAGAAACAAAAAATTTGGTTAGACCACCCCACACAACCTTAAGCTTAGCTGGATTATTCAAAAATGCTTGGGCTCCTTTCTCTTGAAAGGGTTTGATTAATGACCTTAAGCGCCAACGTCTCTCAACAGTAGCATGACAAAAATCAGGTCTCGTAAAAAAAGTAATTTCATTAACGGTTAATTTGTGATCAGGTCTTGCTTTTTCTGCTACTGTTTGCCTTAGCAAAAAATGACCAAAGTACACTAATATGGCGCGAGGATATAGTCCTGGTTTGGGCGGGGGGTTAAAAGGCATTCGATGAGCACGCTGAACTTCAACGTCCCAATCCCAGGTTGTTAATTCCGGCATTGCCTTGCTAAGGAGTTCCACAACAAAAGAGCTTTTCGGGGACCCACAATATGCGTAAATTGTTCTTGCGCTGCCGATTCTCAAAATCCTCCAGCTTCCATTTAATGTCGACTAATTCAGCGTCTTGCAGCTTGATTTTCCCTGAATTTGCCGTTACCTCGTTTTCTGCAGAGAGTACCCTAGCTTCTATTTCGGTGACTCTTTCCTCAATTTGATTACATGTCTTAGTTAGTTTTTTAACCACTCCTTGAACTTTGCGTATAGCTGCCCGGGATCGCTTGCTGTCTGTTCTCTGTGAGCAGCAATAGCCTGTAATATAGTTTCAACCGCATTTAAGGGGATCTCTTGGTTATTAACCATGTCAACGTCTGCTTCTAACCCTTGAGCAGCTTGAATAGATTGCATATTGGTTCGAGAGGTAGCAGGATGCTCAACCGGCACTCGATGACTCAGCCTGGATACTATTTTAGCCTTAGATCTAATTGTGTTAAGCTGTAAACCCTCCTCGAGGCTTCCTTCATCCGAAGTGTTAGAGGTGTTAGAAAAGAGCAGAGATTCGTCATTTTCATCTTCGGATTCATCACTAAATTTTTCATCTTCGTTATCAAGTGATCTAGATTCTGACTCAACCTCTACTCCTGGCTCGTCTGAGAATGAGTAGAATACATTTGTCTCTTTTTCACCTTCAATTGAAGCAGGATGATTAGAATTTTTCAGGTCAGCATTGGACGTTGGTTGTTCACCATCATTGTGGTCATTAGGTTCATTAGTTTCAGTGTCTAGTGTCTGAGGTGGTGGATCCGTAGCTAATTGGCCATAAGCTATGATAGCTGGGGTAGGTAGCAGTGTGTCTGTTCTAGTTCGCTCATTTCCAGCCCCAGTCTCATTTATCTCCTGGCTAGGAATGTCAGGCGTATTTGCAGCGGAGATTAAAATAGTTTGCCCTACCACAGTTTCTGCTACACCCATGATATTCTCTCCTGCCCCAGAGAATGACATGCTATGCTTTCCCGTGGCTATTTGTTGACCAATACCAGTATTAGAAGGTGAACCAACAATGTCATTTATAACAGGCGCCACAGTTTTGGCGGTCGTAGCCGGCTGCGCACGTTTTGGTGATCCCACAGAATTATTGACATCTTCCAGATCCAGATCAAGCCTTGGTGACGAATTGGGATGTTGAGAGTTAGGGGAGGCATTTATTGAAGCACCTTGTTTTCGCATCAATAGATCTATTACGGAATTTCCTGGTGTAGCCTTTGTTGGTGTGTTATCCTTATTTATTTTGCGTTTGGACGCTAGCACCTCTTGTCGTGGTGTGGACTCAGCAGAAGCATTAGGCTGCTTTTTATTTCTAGATTTCATGGTTGTATTACCTCCAGATGCAGATCCTGCTATTTTCTGTGAAATATCCTGAGTTTGCTGTAGTTCTTCTAATTCAGCTTTGCGCAGAGCTCTGGCAGCGTTCGCTAATCTCGAGCAGGCTGCTGCTGCAGACGCGGCTTTAGAAGGCATGTTAGTAGCTGCTGCTATCCTGGTACTGCAACGCCCGGTTGCCACGGTCACATGCCTCATAAATTAGGCGGTTGGAGGTTTACTGTTCTGCGCATCACCATATCCTCTGTTGGTTATGTACAGATATCTCCCCTAAAGGCGTTCCACCCCCCCCCCCACTTCCTATCCCATTTCTTGGGGCAACCTCGCAGTTTGTAGACCTCCTTCTCTGCTACCATGCACCTATCCATCTCCGCCAATCATTAAAAGCCATTTATTGGATCCCCAAAGCATTGCTATAGCTCTTTTCACTAGTAGGTACCCCAATGCCACCCACTGTTCGATTTCAGTCAGATCGGTGGCTCCCCATATATTCAAGATCCCCAGCTGTGGTGTCAATTGGAGCTGCTTGCCCAGTGTGTCCCTCATTTTTTTAGTTGCATTGTTCCATAAATGACGTACCTCGGGACAATCCCATAAGATATGATAAAAGGTGCTATCTTGACCACATCATCTAAGGCATAGTGCATTCGCCCGGCTGCCTATCTTGGCCAGGAGTACCTCAGAGAGGTAGAATCTATGTAGGATTTTTAGTTGGATGAGGTGAAAGCGATGATTTATCGCCGTTTCCCTGGGGACATTAAGGCAGTCGGCCAGTCGTCGTCACATAGCAGCCCTATGTCTGTCTGCCACTGATCCCGAAGGGTCTGAAAGGAGTTAGACAAGTTTTTAAAGAGCTTATGATATGTGCAGGAGCGGTTTTGACAGTAGGCGGTCTTACGGAGGGGAAGAATCTGGTAAGGAGGGTATGTCTGGAATATTAGTGAGAAGTGCATGTCTAGTCTGCAAATATCGAAAGACTTCACCCGGTGTGAGGGCGTGTTTAGTTTGGCAGCTCTTTGAAGGTTAGAGGTTTGCCCCTGTGTATTAGGTCTCCAATGTTAGTCATGCCAATAGTATCCCATTTATCGAAACCTGTATGGTGGCAAAAGTGGCCCCAACCGCTGAGAGGACCAAAGCGGTGTGGCTTTCGTAAGTTTATCCGCCCATCCCAGGTGCTTGGTGGCCTGGTTTATAACAAACAATGAGGGGAACCTCTATACTGACCTATATTTATTTACGTCTGAGCATTAAAGTCTCTACAAGGTTACAATTACGATGCTGCATAAGAACAAGAGATAATTCATTAAGACATGGAATGTATATTTGATTTCTTTCATTTATTTTATATCTTTTGCATAACAAATTATTTTTTTCATTTTCTAGTGATCGTTTTATCAAAGTTACAAAACAGTGACATGGTAACATATGTATATATAATTAAAAAATGCATGGTTGGATCATATCTAAACACAAACCCCTAAGCAATACATATAAAATAACTTTCACTCATACCTTCATTCTTACAAACTCAAACTTTCATACCAATTATTCTAACATTACTGACAATAACACAGAACAGTGAAAAAAAGTGAACAACATGTATCGTGTCCTCCGATAGACTCCTCAGAATATGGCTAGACCCCGTTATCTTATTTCTTCCTTTTTGTTTTGAGGGTTAGCAGTTTTTAGTGCTCATTTCCTTTCCTTCTCCAGATTTTGATTTTTGATTTAAACTGAGGGTGTCTGATGCGTACGGCCTACGTACGTTTCGGTGATGTACTTAGTTTGCTTCACCTTCTTCAGGGCCAACATGTAAATGGACAACAGACAGGTGCATACATACAGTTAAAACCAAGGGGTTTTCATTATCTGTGTCTGCGTTGACACTATTAGGACCCTTTTAGAAAAATAGATTTTATGGACAGTCGTTTCTCTGTGAAGGTAACTTCCGAAGAGTTTTGGATCCTCCAGATGTATCTGCGGTTAGGATTAAAAGCTATAATGTGAGTTCTCTGGGCCTATATTATCGGGCATTATTTCTTTGGGACCTATATGCAGAGAAAACTACTCGTATCCACGGACGCCTCCGGCCGATGTCACTGCCACTGTCAGTAGGCCGTACGCATCCTTCCATGCAAGTACAGCTCTGATCTTCTCTCACTCATCTGACTATTACTTTTCAAAAAATGGTTATATTGAATTTGGAAAGGTTTAGCAAGTAATCAAAACATGCCAGGAACACATGGCACATGTCTATGGGTAAAATGACTAAGAACATTATTAACAAAGTACAACTTTAACAGTCTTAACGTACAGTACAAAAGTCCTAAAACCTATCAACTGAATAAAACAAAGTCAGTTGTTCAAATAATAAAGAAAGTCAGTTTTCCAATCCAGTTATCTGTGATGGAGTTCATGGTATGGGGGCAACTGTTCCTCAGACAGACATGTGCCTGGAAAGGACGCCTCATCAGAAATTCCTTATTCTTGAAAGGATTTTGGATTGAAAAACTGGTAGACACAACAACAGCATGTAGAGACAGTGGTGGAAGCAGAAGAGACATAATGGGTGAAAATAAGGTGGTCAGGAGTGAACATAGGGCAAGATGACTAAATGTTTTTGCATCTGCAAACCCTCCTAATGTGTAAAATATAGGATTTGTGACTTCAAAAACATGTAACATATGCACTAGGCCCATTTAGCAATTTACACACATTTTCTGAATCAATAAGTAGGTTTAGAAATCATTGCCAAATTTTTATTGTAATGGGGATGTTAGAGGCGCCTCTTGTAAAATTGCTATTCAATAACCTATAGATATCAATGGTTTACACCCATAATTCCATTCACAAACCCTTGATCAGATGCAGATTCCCAAGTTGGGTTAGTAACTGATTCATAAAGGAGAAGGTATCCTAGTCGAGCACCTTACCATTTAGGAATTGCATTTTCAGCTTTGAGGGGCGGCAGGAGTAGTTAATGAAGCTGAAGACCACTGTCGGCTGTCACTGACGTTTTCCAAAATGAATGAATCAGTTTTGAAATACAATCAAAGAGAGGGTGGTCTGCTGTCCCTTGCATGCCACCATCCCTGTGATTATATCCATTCTCATTGGTTACAAACTGTGACCTGCATAATCAACCCCTTCGCTACTATGCCTTTTCCCCACCCTTTGCTAAGCCTTTTTTTGGCTATTGGGGTAGTTCGTGCTTAGAGCCCTGTAACCTTTTGACCACATAAGGTATCCACACCAAATTTGCGTCCGTTTCTTCCAACAACATGGGGATTCTAAAGGTACCCAGGGTTTGTGGATTACCCCAGAGAAGACCAAAAATATAGCTACATTGTTTCGGTGGGGATGGGCAAAAAGGGCTAAAGGAAAGAAAGTGTCTGTTTTTTTCCCTGCAAATGGTATCAACAAAGTGGATGTCATGCTGAAATCGTCATATTCCCAGCTTTCAGGGACAAGCAGATTTTTGTCAGAAGACCAACAATGTTTACACAGTTTTGCCATTTTTCTGGGATACACTCTATTTTTGCTATTTTTTGTGCTTTCAACCTCCTTCCAGTTAATGGTAGAAATGGGTACGAAAGAAATAATGGATCGTGGAAAGCTATACATTTTAGGAAAGTGGACAACATTCTGAATTCATCCTCTAGGCCCCCCTAGAGGATGTAGTGGCCCCTTTTGGGATAAAAATTGTCAGCTACGCTGATACCCAGCTGGTGGTTGCATTATCTCAACTGGAGAAGAACCCAGACGCGCTGCGCCTATGCCTGACCAATGTACACACTTGGATGTGTGAATCGTCGCTCAAACTAAACGGTTCCAAGACTGAGATAATGCTGTTAGGGCACAAGACTCCCTCTCTCCCCTTGACCGTTTGGCCCAGCTGCCTGGGGGAGCTCCTCAGCCCCAAGCAGGAGATCAAGAGTTTGGGAGTATGGTTGGAGCAAGATCTCTCCTTTAAAACCCAGGCTAAGAAAACGGCGGGGATTTGTTTTGGGCTTCCCCTTGCCATCGAGGAGGTTACTCATCCAGGGGCTAATCATCTCTAGGCTCGATTACTGCAATGCAATTTTCCTTGGTGCCCCGGAAGCCACGCCCAGCAAGCTGCAGCAGGTGCAAAATGCTGCGGCCAGGCTGTTGACTAATGCGTCAAGGAGACAATCAGCTAAGCCCGCCTTGGAAGCATTGCATTGGCTCCCGGTGCGAGAGAGGGTCAAGTTTAAGGCTCTCTGTACGGCCCATAAGATCCTCCAAGGGAAAGGACCTCCCTCCTTAAAGAAGTTAGTGGTGCCCTATAAAGCGAACAGAGCCCTTCGCTCTGATCAAAAACTTGTGCTTCAGGTCCCCAGAGTTCATAAGGCCCGCACTGGCGGCAGAAGATTTTCGGTGCATACAGCCACCCACTGGAATGCGCTCCCATTGAAATTGCGTCGCGAGACATGCACTCTTCGTTTTCGGAAGCTTCTGAAAACACATCTCTTCCCGTCTTAATACGTTGGATTTGGCTTTGCAACGGGCGGACAGACACCTTGACAAGCGCTGGGATGCCCAAGGGTAACCACGCACTATATAAGACTCATAATAAATAAATAAATAAATACATTTGTGTAGATCCTTCAAGGTTTCTTTATTGAAACTAACAGTTGAATATTGGAAAGATTTTAAATTAGTTAAAAAAACAGCCATTTGTGTCAACCTTTTCACCTGTAACTTCTTTTAATTATGACGGCTGTTTGAAAGCAATATACCGTTACATCCGCTGGACCTTTATAGGACTTGTAGGTTCACCAAGAACCCGACGAACTCTGAGCCAAAAACTGAGCAGTGTCTTGTACCTTTTTTAATTAGGTACCGGTAATATAGCAATAAATTTGGGAAAATATATACATGGAAAAATCGGTATGAAAGACCCCTATGTATTTCTGAAATTGGAACAAAATATAGAGTTTAGAAACAGTAGATATTTGCACATTTCAGAAATTGAGAGTACCCATACTAGCATGAGAATTATAGGTAATTTTTCAAAATGACTTTTTTTTTACACGTCTTTCATTTGGAAGGCAGAAATGCACCGAAAGTCAATAGCTAATAACAGTTGCTCTACAATTCTGTGTTACCCTAAGTCACTTGATAAAAATGGTACCTCACTTGTGTTGGTGGGCTTCGTGCCCGCGAAAGGAAACGGCTCAAAACGCAACGTGGACACACTTTATTTTTGCAGTGAAAACTGACCCATTTTTTGCAAACCGCCTAGCTGCAGATTTTGATCCCTAGCTCTGCCGGCACCTAGGGAAACATAGCAAACCTATACATTTTTGAAAACTAGACACACAAGGAAATCCAGGATGGGGTGACTTGTCTGGCTTGCACCAGGTTATGTTATCCAGAATACCTTGCAAACCGCAACATTTATCAAAAAAACACATTTCCCTCACACATTTTCCGCACATTTCTGTGAAAGTTCTGCAATCTGTTTGGATTCCCAAATTCCACCTACTCCAGATTCCTCAAAGTCTTCTGAAAAAAATGGTACCTCACTTGTATGGGTAGGTCTAGTGCCCCCGACAGGAAACAGCTTAAAATGCAATGTAAACACACCACATTTTCACAGTGAAAACTAACACTTATTTTGGAAAGTGCCTAGCTGTAAATTTTGAATCCTAGCTCTGCCGGCACCTAGGGAAACCTAGCAAACCTACACATTTTTGAAAACTACCCACCCAGGGGAATCCCGGATGGGGTGACTTGTTGACTCCCACCAGTTTCTGTTACCCAGAATCCCTTGAAAACCTCAAAATTTGTCAAAAAAACACATTTTCCTCACATTTCTGTGGTGGAAAGTTCTGGAACCTGCATGGATCCACAAAATTCTACCTAACCCACATTCCCCAAAGTCTTACGAGAAAAATGGTACCTCACTTGTATGGGTAGGTCCAGTGCCCGTGACAGGAAATGGCCCAAAATGCAACATGGACACACCATATTTTCTCAGGAAAATGGACCCTTTTTTCGCAAAGTGCCTAGCCGTAGATTTTGAACCCTAGCTTTTCCGGCACCTAGGGAAACCTAGCAGACCTATACATTTTTTTAAACTAGACACCCTGGGGAATAAAGGATGCAGTGACTTGTCTGGCTCTCACCAGGTTCTGTTACCCAGAATCCCTTGCAAACTTCACAATTTGTAAAAAAAACACATTTCCCTCACATTTCTGCGGTGGAAACTTCTGGAATCTGCGTGGATCCACAAAATGCCCCCACCCCGCATTCCCCAAAATCTTCAGAGAAAAATGGTACCTCAATGTTCTGTGCACGGAGCCCTCTTTTTTTTTTATAAAAGAGTCTTAATTCATATAATGCTAATACATCTTATTTCCTGTTTCTAGTAAAAATATAACTTCTTGGTTGATTGTTGGTTTCATTACATACTTCTCTATAATGCAATTAAATAAGATACAAAGGGGTTTCACATTACTCTTTTATAAAAAAAAAGAGGGTTTCCGTGCACAGAACAGTGAAACCTGATTATTTTAAACAGGAATCAAATCGCATTTGTATTATGAAGATTTACATTGTTATTCATGAAAAGAAATGTCCCTCATCAATATTATCCATTACACTATGGGGCTCATGAATTGCGACCTGTGTAGCCCATTTCTATGTCCATGATATCAACCTATGTATACTGAAGTGTGACATAATTAAAGGTGAAAAGCGTCGGTAGAAGACCATCTGTTATGAAATAAACAGATAAAGCATCCCTGGGTGTCCGTGGCTTCTTTTTCTAAACAAGAGAAAGTATTTTGACGTGATTTTGGGATTCCGGATTCCAGCCATTAACCGCCACGCTGCTAAACCCCACATTACTGGAGGTTCGTGTTAAATTAAAATTGCAAGTTTGGGGCTTCCCTCAAATTCATCTCCACTGCAACTGGCAAGATTTGGATATATCATAATTACAAAGCAGCGCAGTAAACAGTGAACCAGTAATTAATCCATTGCCAGACGAGGATTACCAGGAGTCAACGGCACGCCATTTTGAAGACTCTGTAAAACGTAAGTGACGCGGACGGGAATCGGCAGAGCCATATGGCTCATCAAACCCCATGACAACGCTTACTGTTTTCAAGTCAGTACACAGCGGAAAGTACCGAGACACTGCAGAATAAATACGAGGTAGTGGAGTGGAGAGTGAATGGGATTAATGAATTTGCACTCTCCACACAAGGGAGATAACATGCGCACAAAGGCACGTGCAACAAAAACTTTATTTATTCCAACGGTTAGCAAATGGCGCTTCTAATGGAGGCAAAAAGGAAGGAGAAATCCAACAAACTATTCTTCTCTCAAGGAGGGGATGGAGATTCTGTAACAAGCCAAATCAACAAAGAAAATTCATTATTGCAAAATGAAGTACGAATATAAGGATTATGTGACAAATTGGAGAAGATCTACAAAAGAGAGATGGGAAAATGGTGGAAAGCAGAATCACTGCAGAAGCATATCGATGTGGGACGAGTCCCAAGGGGGGGTTCGTATATATTCCATCCCCACATATGAATACCCTGGCCCCGAAATGTTAGATGAGTTGGCGGGGAATTCCAAAGACTGCTCCTTCACGATGATGCGCATCTTAATAACA
Source organism: Lissotriton vulgaris (assembly GCF_964263255.1). Classification (NCBI taxonomy): domain Eukaryota; kingdom Metazoa; phylum Chordata; class Amphibia; order Caudata; family Salamandridae; genus Lissotriton; species Lissotriton vulgaris. The sequence goes on along the minus strand of NC_141687.1, from coordinate 693,243,295 downwards.
TATGCTCTAAAAGACAAGGCTAAGACACCAGAAGAAATAGAGGCAGTTACTGCAGAGCTGATAAACTTGGTTTCTAAAGAGACTTTGGATGATTTTATTTAAAAACTGCAAATTTGTTTGAAAAAATTGGAAGAGAAGAATCCATCAAAAAACAAAGAAATTTTATAAGAGACTTTAAGGACTACCAATCTGGTAGAAGTCTTACATTCCACCGTAAATATGATCATTTATTTGTAGAAGGAACGGAGCAATCAACCAAAGCAAGTGGGAATAATACATCAAGCTTGGGCAATAAGAACATCACAGCAGAGGAGAGCGTTGTATCTGACAGCAATGCTTCAGACGTCTCAGTTGAAAGACTAAGTCAACAAACAGTAACCAATCTTAAGGCAGGAGTAACTTTCTAAAGCAATTCCAATTGATCAATAAGTCTAAAAAAAAACTATTCAATGCACAGTCGTTGGAACAGGAATTTTGTTGTGGCTAAAGACGAGGCTCACGTGGAAGATCCAGAGGAACAAGAGGAACAAGAAAGCAAGGCGGCGGAGAAAAAGCTGAAAACTACACCAATGGTAACCCGTGCCACGAGAGGAACAAAATGACTGTCTGAACCTCTCCAACCGTGAGTTGACATCCATTGACATTAATTTATTATCCGTAAGCCTATCATTTTGTCCTACCAAAAGCATGGACTATGTACAAACATGTATTGACATGCTTTACTTTTTTGCGCAAAATGAAGCTATAAAAATGGTTTTGTCTACATGCACCAACAGAGAGGATGCACTCTGAGACAAAAACACAGAAAGCATTATGTATATCAGATATAGAAACATTACACATACTTGTGGAATTGAATATTGACGTGGAACATCATGATAATCCAAATATCAACTTGGACAACATAGATGTAATTGTAGATAACACGTGCCCTAGTGGTTTTTAACCAAAATCCAAATTTATACCCATGGTACACTGTGATGCTATTGAGGTTTTCGAAAGAAGCGTCGTAAAGGAATTGAAACAGATTAGATACTCTGGTAAAAATCAAAACGCAATCTTACAAAAGCTCAAATGCAAGCATTAGAGAGCCTCAATAAAGACCCTTCCATCATTATAAGGCAATCTGATAATGGTGGAAATGTTGTGATGTGGGCAAAGGAGGATTACTTGAGCGAGGGTAAATTTCAACTAAATGACTCAGAGTGTTATCAGTTGTCTTCAAGGAGTTAAGTATTGTCTTCTCAATATTTGTACAATGAAATGTTAAAGGAATGGAGAGATCAAGGTTTGCTGGAATGGGAGGAGGACTGTAGTTTATCTCGCAAGCATGCTAACATTCCAGTATTATATCTTTTACCCAAACTACATAAAAATCCTTGTATCCCCCGGGCAGACCAATCGTTTCCTCCATAGGCTCCCAATTGGAGATGACGTCCAAGTATATAGACTTTTCTTTAAGACCTTTTTTTTTTAGTCTACCTGCTTACTTGCGTGACACAATGCATTTTTTAAAATGATTGATGGCCTATTGTGGGAGAGTGATTTTCTACTTGTAACACTAGATGTTACAAGTTTATATACATCAATAAAACATTAATCAGGGATTCACTCCTTCTAATACTGAGATGCTGATTGACATGATTAAGTATTGTCTGTCTAACAACTTCTTTTATTTTGATGATAAGCTGTACAGACAAACATAGGGAACCGCGATGGGCACCTGCTTCGCCCCCAGCTATGCAAATTTATTCATGGACTGGTGGGAGGAGCAGGTGTCCAATCGATGTGAAATGTACGGGGATCAAATTACCCTTTGGACCCATTTTACTGACGATATCTTTCTCATTTGGAGAGGGGAGGAGTTTAGTGCCATTGAATTTGTAAAATCACTGAATGTTAATACTTTGAATATACAGCTGACATCTCACAAGAGTCAGAAAAAGATCATTTTCTTGATGTGGAAGTTGCTGTAGAGGGTAATCATTTGGTAAGGAAGCCTGCTATTTGCTACGAGTGCCCATCCTTACAGCTTAATCCAGAACATTCCTTACAGAGAATTAATTAGAGCAAAAAGAAACTGCAGCACGGAAAACAAATTCTTAATAGAAAAATCATTAATGTCTCAAAGATTTAAGACTAGAAGGTAACTAACAAAGTGATTTAATTGGCAGTAGACAAAGTCAATAAACTACAGCGAACAGCCTTGCTTAACCCCAAAGTAAGTGATGAGAGTCAAAATAATGATCAGGTCAGATTCATAACAACCTATTCCAGTCAGTCATCTTTCAGGAAGGGTAGATCATTGAAGGAGGAACTGAGTCACAGTTTGGTCACAACCCATACCACATCTAAAATGAATCCTGTTGTATGAGAGGTAAAGCATGTATCAACAGTAAAAACTGAAGAAAGATCAGAGTACCTAGAGGGAATAGAGAATATACGATTAAAGGTAACTTTGATTGCAATACAGTGTTCTGTGTGTATTGTCTCATTTGTCCATGTGAAAAATACTACATAGGCAACACAATACACCATGCTAAAAAAACAAACTCTGGAACAGAAAAGAGAAATTCACCAGAACAATGAACAATACCCAGTAGCTGGACATTTTGAGGCCTGTCATGGGCAAAATGACAGACTTCTGTCCTTTGTTGTCTTGGATACAGTGAGACCACAAGAACGAGGGGGAGACTGAGAGCGACAACTAAGGATTATGGAATCCAAGTTTATTATTGATTTTGAGACTCTGTTTCCCATAAGTCTAAAATGAGTAGCTAGCCATCCACCTAGGTTAGAAGACAACAGTATTAGGAATGTCTAGAATAGCCAGTTAATGAAGAAGAGAGAATGTTGACTTGAACATTAAATGCAACACATGAATTTTATAACGAATAAGATTATGAATTATTGAGATTTCTCCTTCTATCAGGATACATTTGTATTATTTTAAATTGTAAATTAGATATGTGATTCACATGAGTTTTTATTTCTTTCTTTTATTTTTATAATGTCATTTGTGTAAATCGGAGAATGCAATGGGAGAGAGAATTGTCAACCTGAGGTCATTGCAACTAATTTAATTTAGAGAGGACAAAAGAGATTTGAGTTAACTGTGTCATTGAATCCTGAATTTGGTAAAGTAAGCCCACTTGGGCGGGACTTTGTCAAGAATGTTGTTTTTTTATTATACGTTTCGTAATAAATTTTTACCAGCACTAGGAAGGGTATTTGAACAAAATGTGACAATGATATATGTGTCTTGGATTTAGGCGTTTCTCAAACAAAGACCCAATGGGGCTTAATGCATATGAGAATAATGGTAATTGGTAATGTGAAACCCTTTGTATCTTTAATTGCATTATTGGGAAGTATGCAATGAAACTAACAATCAACCAAGAAGTTATATTTATATGAAATAACTCTTTTATAAAAAAAAAGAGGGTTTCCGTGCACAGAACAGGGAAACCTGATTATTATAAACAGAAATCAAATCGAATTTGTATTATTAAGATGTACATTGTTATTCATTAAATAAAATGTACCTCATCAATATTATCCATTACAAGATGGCGCTCATGAATTGCGACCTGGGTAGCCCATTTCTATGTCTGTGCATATTTCCCTATGTATACTGAAGTGTAACATGACTTGCCGTACCATGAACACGCCGTGAAGGTAATATGCGTAGGTAGAAGACCATCTGTTATGGAATAAACAGATAAAGCATCCCTGGGTGTCAGTGACTTTTTTCTAAGTAATAGAAAGTATTTTAGTGTGATTTTGGGATTCTGGATTCCGCCCACTGACCGCTGTGCTGCTAAGCCCCACATTACCGGAGGTTCGTGTTAAATAAATAAATATATATATATATATGAATATATATATATATTGAAAAAACCATAGGTTTCACATACTTTATAGTTAGGATTTAGCATTTAAAAAACCATGCAAATTCATTGAAAAAACCATAGGTTTCACACATGTTATAGTAAGCTGAACATTTCTCTCATACAAAACCTTTGAAATTCCTCTGTTATAGTTAGCTGAGTTAACTATAACTTGCGCGCCTGCAATGCACTGCTGATGACGTTACATATTACATCACTCATGACATGGTCAGTGATATCACTCATGACATCACTGATGACAACTCAAATGACATCCCTGATGACATCATCCAGTGAATGTGTCTCTTTCTGAAAAATTATTGTTTTTATATATGTATATCTAAAGGTCGATGGAAGAATAAATGGGTAAATAAGTGTCTAAATGGATGTTTTGTTTCGTAAAAATGATTGTATAACTGACTTATTAGGTATATCTTAGTGAATAGGTGTACTAGCGAGTAATCTTTAAATATTTACATTTCTGTATCAATGTCTCACTTTGTATATAAGTGGCTGCATGAGTTGGTGAGTAGCTACACGAGTGTGTATATGGGTTATTAGTTGGTTTTTTGAGTACCAAAATGAGTGTTTGTAAGGTTCGGTGGGTAGTATTAGACAGATGCATGAATGACTGACTCACTGTTTGTATGTGTTTTGAAGACAGCATGTGTGCAGGACTGTATGCGTGGATGAGTGTGTGTATGGGTGTGTTAGTGAGTGAATGACTGTCTCAATAGTATCTTTATGAGTAACTACATATTTTTAAACTAGTATATGTGAGTATTGATGTATGTAAGTGAGTATATCTGAGAGCGAGAGATTCTAAGACTTCCTGTATAAATAAGTATGTTTTTCTATAAGTGATTGTTTAAGAGAGTAAGTATGTCTATGATTCAGTAGAAGTTAGTGTAGTGGTGGGTGTATAGCTGTATATGCAAGTAAATGGATATTTGACAGTTTATTTACATGTGTGAGTATTTGTGTGAGTAACTCTATAGATGAGTGTTGGTGTATAACAGGATATATAGGTGTATGAGTACATATGATGAGTGAGTACACGTATGAGTGACTATATAGAACTGTTGGTGAATGAGTGGACGTGTATGTAGATTTTGAGATTACTCAATAGGTTGTTCTAACAGGAATTTGTATCTCAATTTGTTTGAAAAATTTAGTTTCTATTTTTGATCGTGTGTATTAAAGGTTATATTACAGTAAGAGGAGGTCTGCCACAAGGATGATGTCATCAGTGATGTCATGAGTGATGTCACTGACCATGTCATGAGTGATGTAATATGTAACGTCATCAGCAGTGCATTGCCGACGCACAAGTTATAGTTAGCTGAGCTAACTATAACAGAGGAATTTCAAAGGTTTTCTATGAGAGAAATGTTCAACTAACTATACCATGTGTGAAACCTACGGTTTTTGCAATGAATTTGCATGGTTTTTTATATGCTAAGTCCTAACAATAACGTGTGTGAAACCTATGGTTTTTTCAATGAATTTGCAAGGTTTTTTAAATGCTAATTCCTAACTATAATGTGTGTGAAACCTATGATTTTTTCAGTAAAATTCAAAGGTTTGTAAATGATAATTTATAAATGTATTAATTATTATGTCATTCTTTTTATAATAATTTCTTATATTTTTAATATAAATATTTATATGTACTTAATTCTTTAGATTATATTTCATATTCATATTATAAAATAAAAACAAAACTAAATTGCAAAGTAATAATGCTTGACTTCAGTTGCAAGTATAACACAGCTCCAGCAATGCTCTGGGGCCCTATGCTCACAAAGCTGCATCAATCCGTACACCTGCTTCAAGCATATGCAAGGTTTTGACGCAGCATAAGCTCAAAAGTGACTGAATGAAATGTTATACATTTCACTCAGCCACTTTTAGGAGGCGTTGCTGCACCCCCTTCTGCACAGGAAAGCCTCTTCTGGTGCAGGACTTTACAATGTAATGCACCCTCCAGATGCGTCACATTGTTAATAGCACACACCATGGCACATCTTTTGCACCACCACTGTCTCACAAAAGTGATGCAACGGCTGTGCAAAAGAGGCACATGGGGATTATAAATCTAACACTTACAAATTCACCTAGGCAGTTTCGCCAGCAGCGCAAATTGAAGCATAGACTTCTAACATATTTATGTACATCTATTACATTCAAGTGCTTCGGACATAGGTAAACGCCTTATAGATTTATGCTGTAGCACTTTCTTATACTTCTGCACTTTCATATTCTCCATAATATATTCATTCATTTATTTATTAACTACACATTCATTCTGACAAACTTTTACACAATAACATAGAAATATAGTTCATTCTTTGACCATTGAAGCTAGTTCTAAAAAGAACTGTTTTTTATAGTTTTTTTTTTTTTTTTTGGGTGTTTTCTGAACAAATTCCAAGCGGACCAAAAGAATTAAAAAAAAAAAACTAATGTCGAGGACACCGATGCTCCTGCATCCTGCATTTCATCAGGTCCCTAGACTGTTCCCCATAACACAAAAGTTTGTCGCAATAAATGCATAGAATTTTAATTTTAGCAAAGTCAGAATCAATTTGTGGGTGTGAACTGCTTGCTGAAAATGCTGCTGCAGCAGTTGTTGTGCTTGGTGTAGGAGCAGGTAGGATCTCGTGCAACGTGCGCCTTGCAGCTGGAGCTAAGTTGTTGGGGTGCAAGTTCTTCAAGTGTTGCACCATATTTGATGTCCCAAAGGAATATTTTTTACATGGATCACCCCTTGAAAGAGTTGTTTCACAAATTTTACAGGTTACTTTTGGAGCATTAACCTTTTTTTGTCCTTCTGGAAAAGTAAAAAACTTCCAAATTAGAGCTTCTTCCCTGTTCTTTGGAGGATCTTCAGAAATGAAATCTTCCTCTGAAGAACTACTGGAACATGAGCCCATTGCTCTTATTATTGTGAGCTTCCTTCTATTTGAGATGATTCTCAGAGAAATGCTTCTTCTTAGAAACTCAAAGTAGAATAATTATAATGGGACGGAACTTTCAACAGTCGCAATAGGAAAAGTTACGAACCAATCAAATCTCTACTTTTAAAGTCACATGGCTTTGCGTACGCTTATGATGCGCTTGCGCAGCTCTTTCAATACGAGTATGCATCATGTTCTTTGCAGTATGTGTAATTGTTTTTAAAAGTAATATATGATTGTTACAAGTATTAAAAAAAATTCATAGTTATCCCAAATGTCTGCCCTTAGTATGTACATTAAATACATAAATAAAAGTTTTAAAGCAAGTAGAAACATTGCCGCCTTTCGCGTACAGAACGCCGTACATGACATCACACCGAAGCTTTAATGCACCGCGTGACATCAAAGCGTATTCGTACCGTATGCACAGGTACACGCTGATATGATACGTAGTACAAACTATGGTGTTATCACCCTCTCAGTGACAAATCAGACCTCAGGGCGCACTAAGGACAATGATTAGAAGTGGTCACTCATTGGAGATCCGATTCTGGGCCTGCCTCTGCGTACATTATGGAAAGGGGCGACCATTCGGTCCCCCCGAACGTATGGTGGAGTACCACGATCCCCCCGGGAAGCCATCTTGGGCGGGAGGCGAGTCTCGGCTGGTATGCCCGAAGCGTCGTAGCCGGGGCGCGCCTTTTCCCGCCCTGGAGTGGGTTGTCCTAGACACTGACGCGGCCGGCCACGCCCTCGGAGGCAGGCGGGGGCGGGTTTACGCCCGCCCGAAGGCGGATAAAAGGAGCAACAAGCCAAGAAAGCATCCTCTTGTTCCTGTGCTCTGAAGCTGCACCTCCCCGCTGCACGTGAGCTCGAGACGGAACGAAGAGCCAATTTTGAGCGTTGTAATCTTTCTTTTTGTCTTACAGATATCTCGTTTGAGAATGCCAGGCAAGAAAGTCGGAAAGCGGGTCGGTACCGATCAGATGCTCCGCATGCTCATAAAGGAGGTAGCCGATTTGAAAAAGCAGATGGCGGCTAAGAACGGGGAGGGAGGACCGAAGCGAGCTTTGCCAGGAGTAGTCCCTGGTGGGAGAGGCAAGAGGTCCAGAAGGGGGGCACTTGGGGGGGAAACCCCGGTTCCCGATACCCCACTTGAGGAGCCAACCCCGGTTCCGAAGGAGGGGCATCCGATCCCCGTAGTGGTCACCCCCGTGACCGGGGAAGATATGCCTCCCGAGCTAGCGGCACAATTGGCAGCGTGGTTGGGAAAAGATAGCGAGGGCACCACGGCTGACGACGCCCGGGCAGTAATGAGACAACTGCGGGAATCTAGAGAGGCTGCGAAGGCACCATCTTCTGTTACCCCGCCAGTTCCGGCGGCGGAAAATGCAACAGGCCCAAGTTCGGCGGCAAATGCAGCATCTGGTTCAGGTAAGCGGCCATTGCCGATCGCGGGGGAGGGGTCTGTACCTTCTCGAAGGGAGAAGGTGGCTCAGCATGTTCCACTGGAAATTAAAGAAAAGATTTGGGCGAATAAGTATGTGAACATTTTTTATTTGCTTTCCGACCATTACGAGATGGAGCATGTTAAGAGCCAAAAGGAGCTCATGCATCCGAGTGTTTGCCGCGCAAAAATGGCCGCCTTTAAGGTTGATGAAAACATAGGTACTTGGGGCAGAGCGTGGGGCATTTTTACCTCCATCATGGGCGAGCGCAGGCCCGAGTTGCTGACCGAGTTGCCTATTTATCAGTCACGTATCATGGAGTATTCCGTATCATACGGGGGCAATCAGTGGTTCTGTTATGACAATATTTTTAGAAAAGCTAAGGAGCACGACCCAGTTCTGACTTGGGATTGTTTCGACTCCGTTTCATGGCAAAAAATGGAGAGTTCAGGAATGTTAAAAGTGCCATTGTCAGGGAGTAATACTCTGGGACACCCTTTCGGACGGGTGCAGGTAACGAGCACCACTCGAAGCCGAGTGGCAACGCAGGTAAAAGGGGGATTTGTTGGAATTTTAACAGGGGAAAATGTACGAGGCCCCAGGGGTCATGCAAGTTCAGACATGAATGTGGGGGGTGTGGGCAGCCATCCCATCCTGAGTCCATGTGCAGAGCCAAAACGGGTGATAACGGTGGTAGGGGAAGCGCCAAACAGGTCTGAAATAGTCCGAGGGGCGCCTTTACCTACTCCGATTGATACCATGGCAATGATACCTTGGCTCAACGAATACCCGGATCATGCTTCCGCTGGGGTGTTGCGGGACGGGTTTTCATATGGTTTCCGCATCCCAGTGGGAGATTTTCAGGGTGTAGCAAACTGTAAGAATCAACTGTCGGTCTTGCAGCATACGGCGGTGGTACAGGTAAAGATTGGGAAGGAGGTGACTCGAGGTCGTGTCGCCGGTCCATTTGATTTGCCACCGGTTGCTAACTTTGTTTGTTCCCCTCTAGGGGTGGTCCCCAAGAAGGACCCGGGTGAGTTTCGGCTGATACATAATTTGTCAGCCCCACGTGGTCTTTCCGTGAATGAAGCGATAGACCCGGAAGTGTGTTCGGTGCGGTACGCATCTTTCGATGGGGCCGTTGCCATGTTGAATCACCTGGGGCCCGGGGCGCTGATGGCAAAATCAGACATCGAGTCAGCGTTCCGGTTGCTCCCGGTGCACCCAGACGATCAGCGTCTCCTTGGTTTTATGTTTCAGGGTCGCTATTACATGGATAGATGTATGCCAAGGGATGCTCGATATCCTGTGCCTATTTTGAAAAGTTCAGTTGTTTTCTGCAATGGGTATTCACAAGGAATACGGGTTTTCAGCATGTTATGCATTATCTCGATGACTTTCTGTTTTTGGGGGCAGCCGGGGATCCTGAGTGTGGACAGGCCTTACATGAATTTTGTCTCTTAATGAATCAATTCGGTGTGCCATTGGCGCCAGGTAAGACTGTGGGTCCCTCAACTTTGCTCGAGTTTCTGGGGATCGAGCTCGACTCGGAAGAAGGTTGTTTTAGATTACCCAGGGAAAAAGTGTTAAAATTCATGACATCCCTTGAAACATGTATTCATGCAACGAAAGTAAACCTGCATCAATTGCAACAGGTGGTGGGTCAGTTGAATTTTGCCCTGAGAGTAATGCCAATGGCACGCCCCTTTTCCCGCTCGATTGCACAAGCCATGGTCGGCCTGAAGGAAGGACATCACCGCACGAGGCTCTCGGCAGAGGTTCGCCAAGACATGCGCATTTGGTTGGCATTTTTGGCGGATTTCAATGGTCGAATTGTCTGGAACAAACCGGCGGTGTCCTCCGAGGAGCTGGGGCTTTGGACAGATTCGGCGGGGAGTGTAGGTTTTGGTGCCATATTTGGTACACAATGGTCGGCTCAAAAATGGCCGTCATGGTGGCACGAGTGCGGGCTGACGAATAACATTGCTTTTCTCGAACTTTTCCCTATTTTGGTGGCCCTGAAAACATGGCCTGAGGGGTTCCGGGATCACTCTGTGGTGTTCTGGTCTGATAACATGACCGTGGTTGAGTGTATCAATAGTCAAGCAGCACGATGCAAATGGATTCTGAGATTGCTCAAAGAAATTGTGCTATTGTGTATGCAATTGAATGTGCTACTTAGGGCAAGACATGTGCCGGGGGTACTGAACCAAGCGGCTGATGCGCTTTCTCGTTTCCGTATGCAGGCCTTCTGGGGTTTTCTGCCCACAGCGGACCCGGTGGCGGCACCCTTTCCCGAAGCTCTCTGGTCTCTCGGTGCCCCGAACTACAAAACCTTGTGGGAGAGAGTTTAGCACCCAGGACGAGGAAGGCATATGAAGGGGCGTTCCGTTCCTATTGGTCCTTTTTGGGTGCTGCTAGGGGGGAGCTTTGGGGCCAGGAAGAGTTTGTCGTAAAATTTTTGCTGTCTTTACATCAGGCAGGCAAATCAGTAGCTACGGCCCAGAGGCATCGGGCCGCCATTTCTTTTATGGCAAGGGCTCATGGGATCCAGGACCCGACAGCGTCTTTCGTTGTGCAGAAAGCGCTACGTGGGTGGCAACGCCTTGAGGGTCGCAGAGTAGATGAGAGGCACCCGATAGGTCTGGATAGGTTGACCCTGTTATTGTCCGTACTCCCGGCAACGTGTTCATCCCAGTACGAAGCAGTGTTATTCCGAGCTGCATTTGCGCTAGCATTCCATGGGGCTATGCGGGTAAGCGAATTAGTGGCGAAGAACAAGCAGGATACGATGGGGGGACTGTGCCGGGAGCACATTCAGGTCAGGGAGGAGACGATGACGGTCTCGTTTGTTAGGTCCAAAACCGATCAGGGTGCAATTGGGGACTGCATAATCATTCAGAGGATCCCCGGGTCTTCCATGTGCCCTGTGGTGTGCGTAGAGGAATATTTAGCGCAGAGGATGGCATCATGGGGGGGGACCTTGTTGAGACACGCTGACGCCACCCCACTGACGAGGTTTCAGTTCCAGCGGGTGCTTGCGATGTCGATTTCAGCCGCGGGCTTGAACCCCGGCGAGTTCGGGACCCATTCCTTTCGGATAGGGGCTGCTACTGAGGCTACAGCCAGGGGTCTGAGTGTAGAAAAAGTAAAACGTTTGGGGCGTTGGTCCTCGAACTGTTATAAAAGGTATGTGCGGTTGCACATGTTGTGAAGCTGGAATAATGTACTCACGCCTCTTGTTTTTGTTTGGTTTTCAGTTGCGCAAGCTTACGATGCGGGGCAGACTGTGCAGTCGACCCGACACCTGGGGAACAGCGGTCAGACATCACCGGCTGCGAGAAAGGAGGTGTGGGTCGTGGGCCACTCATACGTGAGGCGGGCCGCGGACGTATTCAAAGCAGGTGACATGATTCACGTGGCTGGGGAATACGGGTACAGGGTGTCCTTCTACGGAAGGGGCGGGCTCTGTATTGACCAGTTTCAATCCTTTTTCGAGGGTTTGTTAGGGCGGACAAGGTCACCGCCGTCTATAATCATAGTCCATCTTGGGGGCAACGATTTGGTGGCCACTGGTAGACGACTTCTTCTTGAGGCAATGCTTTCCACAGTAAGTTGGTTGGCAAGAAGAGTTCCAGGGTGCACAATTGCATGGTCCCATATGATCCCACGAAAAGTGTGGCGGGGGGCTATTTCGGTTTCTGCTCTGAATCATTCAGTAAAGAAAATAAATAACAAGTTGAGTAGATTGTTTCGTTCAAATGCACTGCATTCTGTTTCGCATGGTTGTATCAAAGGGGACAGTATGTATTTGGGGGATGGGGTTCATTTGTCCCGGGTGGGGAATGAGTTACTCATAGGAGACCTCATAGCTTGGCTAAAGAGTTTAAAACATGACCTTTAGGCAGGAGTTGTTGTGGGGGGTCCGGATAGCCGGTCAACTATCCGGCCTGTGGCGGTAAGGTCATGATCGGTGAGCAGTAATTGGAAGATCCCTATGGGGGGGCGTCACCCATTACGGATGGGAGCGCTCGGGGGAGGTGGCCATTGGCCCCTCAACGGGGAGGCGGTCCCTTCTAAGGATAGGCCGCCGGAAGGAAAGGAAAAGTGGTCAAGGCCCCTTCCTGGATAGGAGGGGCTACGGGCCCTCCTGGGGAATTTCCCGGGGCCAGGACATCTGCGACGGCAGATGGGGTAAGTTGTGTGGGGTTCGGGAGGGGGTTTACGCTACCTTTTAGACACCTCACACGAGTCCTCGGACGACCGTTAAATGGCGTCGAGTTCATCGGGGCCCCCGTCAAGTCCAAGGGAAATTGGTAGATGCACTTGAGGTACGCCTCTGTGCGGTCGCTCCCCTCACAAGTGAGGGGGGTATTTCTGGTTTAGGGATCTGACACCGGTTACGACCTTGCCGTTGGCCCTTAACGTTAGGATGTACAATTTCAAGTCAAATGTTTTGTAGGATGTTAGTTCGGCTAGGAGAACCTTTGTATTAGAGATCTGTTAAGGTTAGCCAAAACATCGTAATGTGGAAATGAAATTGTACATAATATGAAACTGTTATTTTAATGTTTTTGATTTTGTTTCATATTTTAATAAATACGGCCGGGAGGGTCACTCCCTCCCGCCTTCCAAAAGTTCAGAACCGTTTCCGGTTTCCCATCCTTGGGGATTGTGTTGAGAGGGGGTGGCGGGTATCTCAGCCATATGGAAAGGGGCGACCATTCGCTCCCCCCGAACGTATGGTGGAGTACCACGATCCCCCCGGGAAGCCATCTTGGGCGGGAGGCGAGTCTCGGCTGGTATGCCCGAAGCGGCGTAGCCGGGGCGCGCCTTTTCCCGCCCTGGAGTGGGTTGTCCTAGACACTGACGCGGCCGGCCACGCCCTCGGAGGCAGGCGGGGGCGGGTTTACGCCCGCCCGAAGGCGGATAAAAGGAGCAACAAGCCAAGAAAGCATCCTCTTGTTCCTGTGCTCTGAAGCTGCACCTCCCCGCTGCACGTGAGCTCGAGACGGAACGAAGAGCCAATTTTGACCCACCCACCAGCCCCTGAGGACAGCTAGTTGTTTTGAATAAAGTTGTGATGTGGTAACTCTATTTCTTGCAGGTTGTGATGATTGTCGTGATATTTTGAGTATGCAATAAAGAATGGTTTTTTCAGTATGTTTTTCTTTTACAAATAAAGTAATTCTGCACTAGTGTTGATCAGTAATCATGCTTGTAATAGTTATGGTTGTTTTGTAATTTAGTAATTTAGGTCAATTGTCGTATTTATTTTGGTCGGGCGGTAAGGTCATGATCGGTGAGCAGTAATTGGAAGATCCCTATGGGGGGGCGTCACCCATTATGGATGGGAGCGCTCGGGGGAGGTGGCCATTGGCCCCTCAACGGGGAGGCGGTCCCTTCTAAGGATAGGCCGCCGGAAGGAAAGGAAAGGTGGTCAAGGCCCCTTCCTGGATAGGAGGGGCTACGGCCCCTCCTGGGGAATTTCCCGGGGCCAGGACATCTGCGACGGCAGATGGGGTAAGTTGTGTGGGGTTCGGGAGGCGGTTTACGCTACCTTTTAGACACCTCACACGAGTCCTCGGACGACCGTTATATGGCGTCGAGTTCATCGGGGCCCCCGTCAAGTCCAAGGGAAATTGGTAGATGCACTTGAGGTACGCCTCTGTGCGGTCGCTCCCCTCACAAGTGAGGGGGGTATTTCTGGTTTAGGGATCTGACACCGGTTACGACCTTGCCGTTGGCCCTTAACGTTAGGATGTACAATTTCAAGTCAAATGTTTTGTAGGATGTTAGTTCGGCTAGGAGAACCTTTGTATTAGAGATCTGTTAAGGTTAGCCAAAACATCGTAATGTGGAAATGAAATTGTACATAATATGAAACTGTTATTTTAATGTTTTTGATTTTGTTTCATATTTTAATAAATACGGCCGGGAGGGTCACTCCCTCCCGCCTTCCAAAAGTTCAGAACCGTTTCCGGTTTCCCATCCTTGGGGATTGTGTTGAGAGGGGGTGGCGGGTATCTCAGCCATATAACACCGCCCCATCTCTCTCTGTTGTTAATTGTTAGTGCACACACTCATACTTGCACATGCGCGCTGCACGCCCGCCCACACTACCCACATGACACCACCTAGTATGCTTCCTATCACTAACCCTGCAAACTAATACATTAGCCAATGGGATGTCCCCCAGGACCGTCATTCTTGCAAACTGCAAAAACGCTACCAATCACGGCCCTCGGCTTGATTTGGTCAGCCCATATAATGCGGGCAATGACGTGAGCAAGCTCTCTTTTGCCTGCCTGTGCTGTGGTGACAAAGTGTCGCCATCAACTTTACTACGAACTGATTGCTCGAGCGGAGGAGGACTCCTGACACTCGACGTGGTGTTACTGCTGCTGCCAATCAAAAGTAGGAGGAGATGGCGGCACTCGTGGTATGAAGTGTTCATCAAAGTGATACTGTAAACTGAATTTTAGGTATTTTAGGGTGCCAGGAAATAGTCCCTTCCGGCCGGTAAGGACTGAAACTTGAACAGAAAAAGAAGGAGTGCAAGAACTGCTTGCACTGTTTCCAAAGGCACTCCTGTTGGAGGATGAACTCCTAGATTATGATTTCATCATTGAATTTCATATGATTCAAACAAGTGTAGTTGTGGTGATCTTTTTTGAAAGTTCATTTATTTAGTGGGTCACATATTATATCTTCATAGTGACTCCTTTGTGAAGTAAAACGTTAAGAAATGCAATTTAACAACATCCATTGATCAATGCATCATCCCTATGCATTTCGGGCTGGGCCCTTCGTCAGGGGATAGCAAAGAATCTGCAAATAAATGAATTGGTATCAGGAAGGGGAGCTCGCAACCACGAGTTAAATAAAACGTTCAATAAAGTGAAATGAAAACATACATACATTAATCTGCATTAAAAGGAGGAAAAAGTGAGAACAACCATGTTTCCAAAAGTGTAGAAGGTGAAGCAAAATCAACCATATCGTGCCTACCAGAGTTGAAAATAACCTCAAAATGAGTAGGAAAGAACCACCGTGTCACTGGTAAAAACGGGAAAGAAATAGTAGACTCAAAACCCATTACGTGCATATTAGACATTATAAGCGAATGGAAACACCGAAATCGTATGACTCGTAATGGCGGTGTGCACGCTAAAAAGAACGACCTTACAAGTGGTGGTGAAACGAGTATAAGCTTACCAATAGCTCAATGTAGCAACGCGCGGAACGCCGAGTTGCTGGAGGTTAGTAAACGAGCAAGTGAAACGCGGAAGTAAATATGCGGCCGTGACAATGGAAGTAAACAACGGACTATCGTATATGTGGGTAGAAGAAAAGGTCATATCAGTAAATCCTCTATCAAGTGGGAAACCTCATGTAGGACACAGTGTGATATTGTAAAACATTGATAAACTGTGAATTCAAAGGATGAATATAATAAACATTTGCGTGTGAGCACAAACACTCGGACTCAATGGTGGCGGCCATCTTAGAATGGTCAATCAAAGGTATATAATCACTGTGGTGACATCACTAACATAAAAGTGAATGAATATAGAATGACGGGGGAGTAAGAAGGGTTGACAATGGTGGAGGAAAAAGGGGTAAACAGGTAGAGAAGGTATCCGAAAGCCAGAAGTTAGGGAAAATTGCACCGAAAAGGTTATTGACCAGAAGTGAGCGGAGTGTGAAAAAAAGTTATGATCGTTAGAAAATCGGGTAAAAAACTAAATCAAGGAGTTACAACAAGGTGACAGAGTAGGCAGAAAAAGTGAGGAATATTGGGATAGTAAAGACACGAAAAGACAGAATATTGACATGTAAATTCAGAAAAAAATAAAATAAATACGTATACATTGAGACAACAATTGACTATAAGAAGCAACTGTATTCAAGTCTGTCGTTAAGGCCCTTGGGCTGGCAGGCATCAAGTCTCTTGATCCACACTGTTTCCCTTTGGAGTAGTAGTTTCTTGTTATCAACGCCTGCTTTCAGTGGGACAACCTCCAAGCTGGTCGAGCGGAGGAGGACTCCTGACACTCGACGTGGTGTTACTGCTGCTGCCGCCACCCAGCCACAATACCATAGGCGCGGAGGCGGCGGCGCCCGTCTGCAAAACACCCCAGACTCAGCGGAACTGCAACCTTTGAAGACACCACAAAAGACGACGGAAAGCAAAGGTAAGAGAAGACGTCACAACATCAGCATCCACTGTAAATTGTATATCCATAATATTATTTTTTTTCTCCTTCATATGGCTTTCCTACCCCTCAATGGTTTTAAATTGTATGCACATAGTTTAAAAGTTTCCTTCTGGTCACAACTTGCTCAACACCTCTATTTTTTTTATAAATTGTTCGTCCATGAATTTCTGTGTACTACTTCTATAGTACACCACGTGCTCAGGGCTCTATAATTAATTGTGCGTGCATGATGGTATTTTTTTTCTGCGTCACAAGGCTGTCCCAAGCCTCTTTTTTTTATAAATTCAGCATATATTTATTTCTTTTTCATATTTCTCTACTATGCCACGTGCTCAGGCCTCCATTATTAATTGTGCGTGCATGTTGGTATTTTTTTTTTTCTGTCACGAGGCCCTCCCAGGCCTGTATTCTTATTGATCTTCCTTTGTTGATCCTAATATTTCCTTCTGTGTCACGGAGCACTCCGAGTCCTCTTTTTTTTAATAAACTGAGCGTGCATGAATTTCTGTTTCATATTTTTGAAGAGTCTCACGTGGTTTGGAATCTGTTCTTTTTATTGTATGTACATGATAGTATCCTTTCTACATCACGTGACCCTCCTACCCCTCAATGGTTTCAAAGTGTGCTTATATAATTGAAATGTTTCTTTATAAGTCACAAGGTCCTATACACCTCTAATTTTTATAAATTGTGCGTGCATACATTTCTGTGTCGTATTTCTGTACTACGCCACGTGCTCAGGCCTCCATTATTAATTGTGCGTGCATGGTGGTATTTTTTTTTCTGCGTCAGGAGGCCCTCCCGGGCCTGTATTCTTATTGATCTTCCTTTATTGATCCTAATATTTCCTTCTGTGTTTCGGAGCACTCCCAGTCCTCTTTTTTTTTATAAACTGAGCGTGCATGAATTTCTATGTCGTATTTTTGAAGAGTCTCACGTGGTTTGGAATCTGTTCTTTTTATTGTATGTACATGATGGTATTCTTTTCTACATCACATGACCCTCCTACCCCTCAATGGTTTCAAAGTGTGCTTACATAATTGAAATGTTTCTTTATAAGTCACAAGGTCCTATACACCTCTAATTTTTATAAATTGTGCGTGCATACATTTCTGTGTTGTATTTCTTTAGTACGCCACGTGCTCAGGCCTCCATTATTAATTGTGCGTGCATGATGGTATTTTTTTTTCTGCGTCACGAGGCCCTCCCGGGCCTGTATTGTTATTGATCTTCCTTTGTTGATCCTAATATTTCCTTCTGTGTCACAGAGCACTCCCAGCCCTCTTTTTTTAATAAACTGACCGTCCATGAATTTCTGTGTCGTATTTTTGAATACTGTCACGTGCTTTGGTATGTGTTCTTTTTATTGTACATTCATGATGATATTCTTTTCTCCATTACGTGGCCCTCCTACCCCTCAACGATTTTAAATTGTATATACATAGTATAAATGTTTCTTTCTGCGTCACAAGGTCCTCCAGACCTCTGATTGAAAAAAATCTCCGTGCATATTTTTCAGTTTTGTATTTTTAAACTGTCATGTGCTTTAGACTGTATTGATACAAATTGTGCGTTCATAATAGTATTATATTTTTTTATTCCATCACGTGGCCCTCCCAGCTCTGTTTTGCTTTATTTTTGTGGAATATCTACTTTCTAGTTTGTAGTGTAGTTCCTATTTTCCCAATAGGCTCTGCCCATTGGAATAACATAAACAGCAGTGTAGACGTAGGACTGAGGTCATCTAGGTCTCTACTGACTATGTTAAACTTAATTTAGGTTTGCGCCAGCTAGTTCAGAGGTCACTCCAAACTTTCTCGAATGAAGAGGGATGGATAACCTTCCCTGGCTCAGACAAGAAGGGATTCAGTTTCCGACAACCGCATAAACATGACAACTTTGCTCCCTCAGAATAAGAGTATATCTCTAGAGTCGTGTGAAAACAATAGACAGATATTTTACTCAGTCAACAGTGCATACTTAGTTTCACCAGAATGCAGAGACATGGAGAGACGGGTGTTTTCAATAAAAAGGTGTTATTTATTGAGCCGTCTTCCTTCTCATGCAAGAGAAATGAATTGCCACAATTGCAATACTTAAAGTAAAGTAAAGTGCGTACAGTAAAAGTAGTATTATGAAATAATACTGTAAAAGCATTGATACAGTTTCTTAGCCATATGATACTTTAAAATGTATAAAATATATACATACATATATACATTGGTTAAAAGGCTCAACTGGTGCTTCTAACTAAGCCTACCCCGGTGTACCTGACCTAAGCCTAATACTCGGGAAGGAACAAGTAAGTAGCGATGTTAAGTTAAGTTGGTTAAGATAATTTTGCCAAGAATCTGCATCAAGAATTCTCCTAAGGTTTTAGTCAGCTCCGTACCTTGGTAATAGAATGTGGGAGGTCTGGCATCTCAAGGATGTAATTTGAGATGTCATCAGTGATGTCATGAGTTATGTCACTGACCATGTCATGAGTGATGTAATATGTAACGTCATCAGCAGTGCATTGCCGCCGCACAAGTTATAGTTAGCTGAGCTAACTATAACGGAGGAATTTCAAAGGTTTTCTATGAGAGAAATGTTAAACTAACTATACGATGTGTGAAACCTATGGTTTTTGCAATAAATTTGCATGGTTTTTTAAATGCTAAGTCCTAACAATAATGTGTGTGAAACCTATGGTTTTTTCAATGAATTTGCAAGGTTTTTTAAATGCTAATTCCTAACTATAACGTGTGTGAAACCTATGTTTTTTTCAGTGAATTTCAAAGGTTTTGTAAATGATAATTTATAAATGTATTAATTATTATGTCATTCTTTTTATAACAATTTCTTATATTTTTAATATAAATATTTATATGTACTTAATTCTTTAGATATATTTCATATTCATATTATAAAATAAAAACAAAACTAAATTGCAAAGTAATTTTTGGATTAATTAATGCTTGACTTCGGTTGCAAGTATAACACAGCTCCAGCAATGCTCTGGGGCCCTATACTCACAAAGCTGCATCAATCCTTACACCTGCTTCAAGCATATGCACGGTTTTGACTCAGCATAAGCTCAAAAGTGACTGAATGAAATGTTATACATTTCACTCAGCCACTTTTAGGAGGCGTTGCTGCATCCCCTTCTGCACAGGAAAGCCTCTTCTGGTGCAGGACTTTACAATGTAATGTACCCTCCAGATGCGTCACATTGTTAATAGCACACACCATGGCACATCTTTTGCACCACCACTGTCTCACAAAAGTGACGCAACGACTGTGCAAAAGAGGCACAAGGGGTTTATAAATCTGCCCCTAACACTTACAAATTCACCTAGGCAGTTTCACCAGCAGTGCAAACTGAAGCATAGACTTCTAACATATTTATGTACATATATTACATTCAAGTGCTTCGGACATAGGTAAACACCTTATAGATTTATGCTGTAGCACTTCCTTATACTTCTGAACTTTCATATTCTCCATAAACTAGTTATATATTCATTCATTCATTTATCAACTACACATTCATTCTGACAAACTTTTACACAATAACATAGAAATATAGTTCTTTCTTTGACCGTTAAAGCTAGTTCTAAAAATAACAGTTTTTTTATAGTTTTTTTGTTTGTTTTTTTGGGGGTGTTTTCTGAACAAATTCCAAGCGGAACAAAAGAATTAAAAAAAAAAAACTAATGTTGAGGACACCGATGCTCCTGCATCCTGCATTTCATCAGGTCCATAGACTGTTCCCCATAACACAAACGTTTGTCGTAATAAATGCATAGAATTTTAACTTTAGCAAAGTCAGAATCAATTTGTGGGTGTGGGCTGCTTGCTGAAAATGCTGCTGCAGCAGTTGTTGTGCTTGGTGTAGGAGCAGGTAGGTTCTCGTGCAACGTGCGCCTTGCAGCTGGAGCAAAGTTGTTGGGGTGCAAGTTCTTCACGTGTCGCACCATATTTGATGTCCCAAAGGAGTATTTTTTACATGGATCACCCCTTGAAAGAGTTGTTTCACAAATTTTACAGGTTACTTTTGGAGCATTAACCTTTTTTTGTCCTTCTGGAAAAGTAAAAAACTTCCAAATTAGAGCTTCTTCCCTGTTCTTTGGAGGATCTTCAGAAATGAAATCTTCCTCTGAAGAACTACTGGAACATGAGCCCATTGCTCTTATTATTGTGATCTTCCTTCTATTTGAGACGATTCTCAGAGAAATGCTTCTTCTTAGAAACTCAAAGTAGAATAATTATAATGGGACGGAACTTTCAACAGTCACAATAGGAAGAGTTACGAACCAATCAAATCTCTACTTTTAAAGTCACATGGCTTTGCGTACGCTTATGATGCGCTTGCGCAGCTCTTTCAATACGAGTACGCATCATGTTCTACCGCAATTTGTGTAATTGTTTTTAAAAGTAATATATGATTGTTACAAGTATTAAAAAAAATTCATAGTTATCCCAAATGTCTGCCCTTAGTATGTACATTAAATACATAAATAAAAGTTTTAAAGCAAGTAGAAACATTGCCACCTTTCGCGTACAGAACGCCGTACATGACGTCACACCGAAGCTTTAATGCTACGCGTGACATCAAAGCATATTCGTACCGTATGCACGGGTACACGCTGATATGATACGCAGTACAAACTATGGTGTTATCACCCTCTCAGTGACAAATCAGACCTCAGGGCGGGCTAAGGACAATGATTAGAAGTGGTCACTCATTGGAGATCCGATTCTGGGCCTGCCTCCGCGTACATTATAACACCGCCCCATCTCTCTCTGTTGTTAACTGTTAGTGCACACACTCATACTTGCACATGCGCGCTGCACGCCCGCCCACACTACCCACATGCCACCACCTAGTATGCTTCCTATCACTAACCCTGCAAACTAATACATTAGCCAATGGGATGTCCCCCAGGACCGTCATTCTTGCAAACCGCAAAAACTCTACCAATCACGGCCCTCGGCTTGATTTGGTCAGCCCATATAATGCGGGCACTGATGTGAGCACGCTCTATTTTGCCTGCCTGTGCTGCGGTGACAAAGTGTTGTCATCAACTTTACTACGAACTGATTGGTCGAGCGGAGGAGGACTCCTGACACTCGACGTGGTGTTACTGCTGCTGCCGCCGCCCAGCCACAATACCATAGGCGCGGAGGCGGCGCCGCCCGTCTGCAAAACACCCCAGACTCAGCGGAACTGCAACCTTTGAAGACACCACAAAAGACGACAGAAAGCAAAGGTAAGAGAAGACGTCACAACATCAGCCTCCACTGTAAATTGTATATCCATAATACTATTTTTTTCTCCTTCATTTGGCTTTCCTACCCCTCAATGGTTTTAAATTGTATGCACATAGTTTAAAAGTTTCTTTCTGGTCACGACTTGCTCAACACCTCTATTCTTTTTATAAATTGTTCGTCCATGAATTTCTGTGTCCTACTTCTATAGTACACCACGTGCTCAGGGCTCTATTATTAATTGTGGGTGCATGATTGTATTTTTTTTCTGCGTCGCAAGGCTGTCCCAAGCATCTTTTTTTATAAATTCAGCATATATTTATTTCTTTTTCGTATTTCTCTACTAGGCCACGTGCTCAGGCCTCCATTATTAATTGTACGTGCATGTTGGTATTTTTTTTTCTGTCACGAGGCCCTCCCAGACTTGTATTCTTATTGATCTTCCTTTGTTGATCCTAATATATCCTTCTGTGTCACGGAGCACTCAGAGTCCTCTTTTTTTTATAAACTGAGCGTGCATGAATTTCTGTTTCATATTTTTGAAGAGTCTCACGTGGTTTGGAATCTGTTCTTTTTATTGTATGTACATGATAGTATTCTTTTCTACATCACGTGACCCTCCTACCCCTCAATGGTTTCAAAGTGTGCTTACATAATTGAAATGTTTCTTTATAAGTCACAAGGTCCTATACACCTCTAATTTTTATAAATTGTGTGTGCATACATTTCTGTGTCGTATTTCTGTACTACGCCACGTGCTCAGGCATCCATTATTAATTGTGCATGCATGATGGTATTTTTTTTTCTGCGTCACGAGGCCCTCCCGGGCCTGTATTCTTATTGATCTTCCTTTGTTGATCCTAATATTTCCTTCTGTGTCACGGAGCACTCCCAGTCCTCTTTTTTTTATAAACTGAGCGTGCATGAATTTCTATGTCGTATTTTTGAAGAGTCTCACGTGGTTTGGAATCTGTTCTTTTTATTGTAGGTACATGATGGTATTCTTTTCTACATCACGTGACCCTCCTACCCCTCAATGGTTTCAAAGTGTGCTTACATAATTGAAATGTTTCTTTATAAGTCACAAGGTCCTATACACCTCTAATTTTTATAAATTGTGCGTGCATAAATTTCTGTGTTGTATTTCTTTAGTACGCCACATGCTCAGGCCTCCATTATTAATTGTGCATGCATGATGGTATTTTTTTTTCTGCGTCACGAGGCCCTCCCGGGCGTGTATTCTTATTGATCTTCCTTTGTTGATCCTAATATTTCCTTCTGTGTCACGGAGCACTCCCAGTCCTCTTTTTTTTATAAACTGAGCGTGCATGAATTTCTATGTCGTATTTTTGAAGAGTCTCACGTGTTTTGGAATCTGTTATTTTTATTGTATGTACATGATGGTATTCTTTTCTACATCACGTGACCCTCCTACCCCTCAACGGTTTCGAAATGTGCTTACATAATAGAAATATATCTTTATAAGTCACGAGGTCCTATACATCTCTAATTTTTATAAATTGTGCGTGCATACATTTCTGTGTCGTATTTCGGTAGTTCGCCACGTGTTCAGGCCTCCATTATTAATTGTGCGTGCATGATGGTATTGCTTTTTCTCGTCACGAGGCCCTCCCGGGCCTGTATTCTTATTGATCTTCCTTTGTTGATCCTAATATTTCCTTCTGTGTCACGGAGCTCTCCCAGCCCTCTTTTTTTAATAAACTTACCGTGCATGAATTTATGTGGTGTATTTTTGAATACTGTCACGTGCTTTGGTATGTGTTCTTTTTATTCTACATTCATGGTGATATTCTTTTCTCCATTACGCGGCCCTCCTACCCCTCAACGATTTTAAATTGTATATACAAAGTATAAATGTTTCTTTCTGCGTCACAAGGTCCTCCAGACCTCTAATTGTAAAAATTCTCCGTGCATATATTTCAGTTTTGTATTTTTAAACTGTCATGTTCTTTAGCCTGTATTGATACAAATTTTGCGTTCATAATAGTATTATTTTTTTTAATCACGTGGCCCTCCCAGCTCTGTTTTGCTTTATTTTTGTGGAATATCTACTTTCTAGTTTGTAGTGTAGTTCCTATTTTCCTTATAGGCTCTGCGCATTGGAATAACATAAACAGCAGTGTAGACGTAGGACTGAGGTCATTTAGGTCTTTACTGACTATATTAAACTTAATGTAGGTTTGCGCCAGCTAGCTCAGAGGTCACTGGAAACTTTCTCGAATGAAGAGGGTTGGATAACCTTCCCTGGCTCAGACAAGAAGGGATTCAGTTTCCGACAACCGCATAAACATGATAACTTTGCTCCCTCAGAATAAGAGTATATCTCTAGAGTCGTGTGAAAACAATAGACAGATATTTCACTCAGTCAACAGTGCATACTTAGTTTCACCAGAATGCAG
The DNA here is from genome assembly GCF_964263255.1 of Lissotriton vulgaris. NCBI lineage: Eukaryota > Metazoa > Chordata > Amphibia > Caudata > Salamandridae > Lissotriton > Lissotriton vulgaris. The sequence goes on along the minus strand of NC_141687.1, from coordinate 693,219,102 downwards.
AGAAATGGAGAGACGGGCGTTTTCAATAAAAAGGTGTTATTTATTGAGCAGTCTTCTTTCTCATGCAAGAGAAATGAATTGCCACAATTGCAATACTTAAAGTAAAGTAAAGTGCGTACAGTAAAAGTAGTATTATGAAATTATACTGTAAAAGCATTGATACGGTTTCTTAGCCATATCATACTTTAAAATGGATAAAATATATACATACATATATACATTGGCTAAAAGGCTCAACTGGTGCTTCTAACTAAGCCTACCCCGGTGCTCCTGACCTAAGCCTAATACTCGGGAAGGGACAAGTAAGTAGCGATGTTAAGTTAAGTTGGTTAAGTTAATTTTGCCAAGAATCTGCATCAAGAATTCTCCTAAGGGTTTAGTCAGCTCCGTACCTTGGTAATAGAATGTGGGAGGTCTGGTACCTCTTTTCCTCAGGACTCGATATCCCAGCAACCCGCAAGGGTAGGCTGGAAACACCGGAGCTGGATTTTCTCGGCTGGAGGAAAAGAGTGCGTCAAACAGGAAGTGCGGCTTCCGTGGGCACTCGCATCAGCTGGGCTCTCGGGCAAGTAGATGGCCGCTCTGCTCCAAACCACTGTGTGTTTGCTTAAGGCAACTGTTGGTATTTTATACCTGAAAGGTGCCGGGTTTGACGTAAGGTTGGACATAAGACGTCACCAAGAACTAACAGTTCTTGCAGGACTTCAGGAGTTCTTGTTCAAATCAAAACAAAAGCAGGGGGGTTTTCCCGGGCTGCTGGAGGCTTGGTTTGTTTAAAGAACGCGGTGTGCTTTCTAGGAGTCGATGGGAGTAGCCATGCTGTGCTTTGGATTGCATGAGCTATTACTGAATATGAATCTGGTTCTTATGCCGTTGTCAGGACAGTATTGATTATAACCTCACAAGGGCATAAATCGGGAATATCGAATTAGGGTCCTACATAAGAACACAACAAGTTCATCGTATTTCCCCCTCCTAATTCTTCCATTAATTTTAATATTTATTACTGTGTCACGTGACACTCCCAAACCTGTATTCTTTAAAATGATGCCTACATGCTTGTAATAGGTACTGCTACCTCATATGGCCCTCTCAGACCTCTATTTAAATTAATATTTAAGAGTAGAATCGAGTAACGTTTAGAAGACTATGACAAATGTAAGATATTTTAAAAAGTTTTTCAAAGAAACTATGTTCCTTTTAAAAATATATTTATTAATATTCACTTTTTCTAATACTTCTAACTTTAAACGAATGTAAATTGGTTGTAATGTAAACCTATTAATGATTGCATTTTAACTCTACAGGTACCTTTTCAGAAAATGGACATTCTTCTCACTCCGACAAATACTGCCTGTCATTGGATACGTCTGGTAAGTACAAGTTTTTTGACATTTATTAGTCCGTTTTCAAAGTTATTCTTGGAAAATATAAATAGTTGGAATAGTTTAAACTATCTAAATTTATTTTATCAAATAATTTAAAGGGTAATCTTTTTAAATATTTTTCTAATGTATCTAATGTAGACATCTGTACTGTAAAGTGTAAACTCTCCACTCTAAAAATCATATTCCTACAATATTTTCTTTACACTTCCAAACCTTTAACAAAGATAATTGGTCATGATTCACGGAATAACAAAATTCAGACCTATCAAGAGTTTTCATTAACTTTTAGGTAACTTTTCCCTACAAAACAATGTACCTTATCTCTATTATTTATTATATTGCACAAATATAAAATTGCCGATATCATTTCTCTTTATGAAATTAAAAAAAGCAAACTATTAAACATAACCATTCGTATCTCTCTAAAGGCTTTTCCTACAGCAATTAAATCCTCACAACTATGACCAATGGCAGTAACCTCCTCTTAATAGTTTACTTCTTTAAAATACTTGTAAATAGCAAGGAGGATTTTCAAGAATAACATTTATGAACGTCTACCAAACGAATCTATAGTGCCCGTCAGAACCACATTGTTATTTGCACATCATTTTGTCTCACCACTACTATGGTCCTAACACAGTTGCTATCAAACCTACGATTGGTTTTCAACCCCAATACGAATAATTATTGTTGTTTTGAATAGTTGCCACAGTCCCATTGCGTTGATTTCAAAACACTTGCAACATGTACAATAATTTGCAAATTAACTTTCCAATGGTTAGCATTGCTATTATGATGCCCTTATATACATCTTTTGTACATTTACAGTCAGTTGAAAAGTCTTGTGCTGTCTACATCCAAAATGTTTCAGCAATTTCTACAGAAAACTTGATGGTAAGAATCTTTTCTGAGTTGCCTTCACTATATTCGAAAGCTGCCTATGCACCGGTAGGGATGTGGAATTCCTATAGCCCAGGGGTCTCCAACCAGTAGCTCGGGAGCTACTGGTAGCTTACTAGCACCCTCAAAGTAGCTCTCAGAGGTGAAGCAAACCAAGACAATCTGGGAGAATCTCTTTATATTGTAAAAGGCAACACTACTCATTCCACTACCCTTAAGAGTTACAGACAGCCAAACCAATACCAGGGCCATTTGATAACACCCAAACACACACTTTGGTGGCCTATCAATCAATCAGGGATTTATAGAGCGCACTACTCACCTGTGAGGGTCTCAAGGCGCTAGGGGAGTGTGTATCAGAGGATTTGGGCACCTCAGGTCATTTGAAAAGCCAGATCTTGAGGCACTTCTTGAATGCTTTTAGTGTGGTGCTTCATCTCATGCTGAGGTGTAGTTTGTTCCAGGTCTTTGCCATGATGTAGGAGAAGGGTATGCCTCCTGTACTGGTTCTGTGGATGTAGGGGATCTTGGCCAAGACCTGGTCAGTGGAGCGCAGGTTTCTTTTGGGGGTGTACAAGGACATTAATTTGTTGAGGTATTGGGGTCCGGTGTTGTGGAGACCTTTATAGGTGTGTGTGAGAAGCTTGAAAATCACTCTGTTTTTCGACGGGTAGGCAATGAAGGTCTCGAATATGCTGGGTAATGTTGTCTTGTCATGGGATACTAGGCATGAGTCTAGCTGTGGCCTTTTGGACAGTCAAAAGTTTGTAGAGTAGAGATTTGTTGATTCCGGCATAGAGGGTGTTCCCATAGTCCAGCCTGCTGATAATGAGTGCATAATCAATCAATCAATCAATCATGGCATTTGTATAGCGCGCTACTCACCCGGAACGGTCTCAAGGAGCTGGGGAGAGGGGTCCGTTACTGCTCGAAAAGCCAGGTCTTGAGTTGCTTCCTGAAGGACAGGTGGTCCTGGGTTAGCCGAAGGTGGATGGGGAGGGAGCTCCATGTCTTGGCTGCCAGGTAGGAGAAGGATCTTCCTCCGGCGGTGGCTCTGCGGATGCGTGGAACGGCGGCGAGGGCGAGGCTGGTCGACCGTAGCTGGCCGGTGGGCGTGTAGGTCAGGCGGTTGTTGAGGTACTTGGGGCCCAAGTCGTGGAGAGCCTTGTGTGCGTGGGTGCGGAGTCTGAATGTGATCCTTTTGCTGACGGGGAGCCAGTGCAGGTCTCTCAGGTGGCCGGAGATGTGGCTGTGTCGGGGGATGTCCAGGAAGAGTCGTGCGGAGGCGTTCTGGATGTGTTGGAGTCTTTTCTGAAGTTTGGCTGTGGTTCCGGCGTAGAGGGTGTTTCCGTAGTCCAGTTGGCTGGTGACGAGTGCCTGGGTGATTGTCTTCCTGGTTTTGGTGAGGATCCATCGGAAGATCTTTCGGAGCATGCGCAGGGTGTTGAAGCACGAGGATGAGACGGTGTTGACTTGTCTGGTCATCGAGAGGGAGGAGTCCAGGATGAAGCCCAGGTTACGTGCGTGGTCCGTTGGCTTGGGAGTGGTGCCCAGGGCAGGGGGCCACCAGGAGTCGTCCCAGACAGAGGGCGATGATCCCAGGATGAGGACTTCCATCTTGTCTGAGTTCAGTTTCAGGCGGCTGTTCTTCATCCATTCGGCGACGTCTTTCATCCCTTCGTGTAGGCTGCTTCTGGCGGTGGATGGGTCGTTGGTGAGGGAGAGGATCAGCTGGGTGTCATCGGCGTAGGAGATGATGTTGAGGTTGTGTTGGTGTGCGATGGCTGCGAGGGGGCTCATGTAGACGTTGAAGAGGGTGGGGCTGAGCGATGATCCCTGTGGTACGCCGCAGATGACTTCGGTGGCCTCGGATCTGGACGGGGGAGGCGTACTCTCTGCGTTCTTCCGGCGAGGAACGAGATGATCCACTCCAGTGCCTTCTCTTGGATTCCGATGTTGCTGAGGCGCTGCACTAGGGTGCGGTGACAGACAGTGTCGAACGCTGCAGAGAGGTCCAGGAGGATGAGGGCTGCTGTTTCCCCATTGTCGAGCAGGGATCTGATGTCGTCAGTGGCTGTGATGAGGGCGGTCTCGGTGCTGTGGTTGGCTCGGAAGCTGGACTTCGAGTGGTCGAGGCATCCGTTCGTCTCGAGGAAGGCATCAAGCTGTCTGTTGACTGTCTTCTCGATGACTTTGGCGGGAGAAGGGAGGAGCGAGATGGGGCGGAAGTTCTTGAGGTCGGAGGGGTCCGCTGTTGGTTTCTTCAGGAGGGCGCTGATCTCGGCGTGCTTCCAGCTTTCCGGGAAGGTGGCGGTGTTGAAGGAGGCGTTGTTGATGTCCCGGAGTTGGGGTGCGATGATGGAGTCGGCCTTGTTGAAGACGTGGTGGGGGCTAGGGTCGGTTGGGGATCCGGAGTGGATGGTGTTCATTGGGCGGGTGGTGTCTTCGGTGCTGACGAGGGTCCAGGAGCAGAGGGTGGTGGTGGTGGGGGGTGTTGGTTCGGATGTTGGGTGCGAGGTTGGTGCGCCGAAGCTGTTGTGTATTTCGGCGATCTTGCGGTGGAAGAACGAGGCGAGTGAGTCGCAGAGGTCTTGCGAGGGAGTGATGTTATTGTTTCCGGTGCTGGGGTTGGAGAGCTCGGTAACGATGCTGAAGAGTTCCTTGCTGTTGTGGGTGATGTTGTCCAGTCGTTCTTTGAATGCTGTCTTCTTGGTGGTGCGGATCAGCTGGTGGTGTTTGCGGGTGTCGTGCTTGAGGGCAGTCATGTTGTTTGTGGTCTGGTCGTTGCGCCAGGCTTTCTTGAGGGTGCGGCAGTTCTTCTTGGAGTTCTTAAGTTCGTCGGTGAACCAAGAGGCTTTCTTGCTGCCGTGTCTGTTGGGGGGGTCTTCAGTGGTGCAAGGTCATCTGCACTGTTGGGGATCCACTGTGTGAGGTTGCTGGCTGCTTCGTTGGGGTCCGTTGTGCTGACAGGAGGGTTCTGGCTGAGGGAGGTAGTGAGCTGGTCGACGGTGATCTTGTTCCAGTTCCTGCGAGGGACCTGTTGCGGGTGGTGGTGGGACGTGGTTCTTCTGAAGCTGAAGGTGACGGTCTTCCTGGATTCGGGGGGTGGGTCCATTTGAAAATCTTGCTGAGTAAGCGGAACGTGGTGAAGCATGTGGAAGATGCAATATTGGCCTATGGCCACATTAACCATTTTTATCCACTTTAAAACTACCTAAAAAGAGATTGGCCATATTATCCACCCGGCTCCATCAGTCGCACGGTATGTGACATCAAAGAATAGTTACAACAGTAACCAGGGATGACCCACCAAAGGGTATGACTTCAAGAACTAAAGTGAAAATGTGTTAGTTGGGAGCATGATCAACCAAAGAGCCGAAGAGAACAGAGTATGCATCCAAATTAGGGAAAATTTAAAACATCACATTCATTTTTGTGTGGGTGTGTGACATTGTGTCCTTCCTAAATAAACAGTGTGCATTCCTTAAAACTACTCCTAGCATCAAGGACTACCAAATATGTATGCTGGTCTCCATCATAAGAGTATTATCTCTGATGCAATTGTGCCCATTCATGTATAATTGTGCCATAGCTATAATATTTTCGTTCGTGACTATTTTGGGCACATAAGTAGAGTAATTACATACTTGCTGCCAAAACTGACATATTAAGAGCATGACTGATCTGCTTTTAGCCATTCCTGACAGAGTGCCAGCATCTTCTCCCATAATAATGGCCATAACTGATATATGTTGGGCATCCAGCTGTGGCAGAGTGGTAGCCCTGGTTTAATGGTGGGCATTATTAGCATAAAAGAGGCATTCTTAGTGTTATGGTGAAGAACCATGACCTATGATTCCAATACCTGTGGATTTGAAGCATAATTTGTCCATGAAAGGCATTTTTACATGGCGGTACTCAATGAAAAGTAAAAGCTGATGTTTAGGGTCTGTGTATTCTCTAACAACAAAAACTGATTTGATTTTTAAAAGATTAAATTATACTTTTTTTTAAAAAGGTTTTTGTTCTGGAAAATTGAGTTTGATTGCTCAAAGCTTAAAGGAATTTTGATAGAAAACTATGTGTATTTTCAAAAAATAATATGCGAATGAAGACATAATATTGCAATTCTAAAACACATTTAAAGTTGTTAGCTGAATGATAATACAATTTGAGTTGGAGAGACTTACTACTGTGGTACTACCCTTTGTGGCACACAGCATATGAAGATTTGAATTTTACTTCATTACAAGCAGTTAATATTGATAAAAGTTTTCCCAGCATTCTGCTGATAACTTCACCTGAATTTTTTGTGGGGTTACTACTGATAACTGTGCTTAGGGTGGTCATAGTGAAATGTTAATACATATCATCGGCATTTTACAGTGATAAAATATGCTAGTAGCTCAGCAGGACTTTCCTTCATCAGAATGAGCTCTTACTGCAGAAAATGTGGAAAGGGGAGACCTCTCGGTCACCCCGAACGTATGGCTGGGTGCCCCGACCACCCGGGAAACCTTTGCAGGCGCGGGGAGTGTCCCCGGTATGCCCAAAGTGGCGTGGTTGGAGCACGCCCCTGCCGCCTAAGAAGGAGGTCCTCACACCCGCCCGGAAGTCCGTGCACTTCCGGGTGGGAGGGGGATGCCGCCCCGCCTCCCGCTGCAAGTTAAAAGGCGCGGGGGTCCAGGCAGGCGTCCTCTTGTTCCCGCGCTCTGAAGGCTGCACCACTCGTCGCTCGTGAGCCCTCAAGGGAACAAGCAGCAGTTTTTTTAACGTGGTAATCGTTTTTCTGTTTCAGTCGTCGAGGCGTATCTGGGATCCGAGTAGCTGCTGGAAAACAAGCGGAGAAAAAACAGACCATCGGATATGCCTGGAAAGAAGAATGAGAAGAGCTCCGAGATGGAATGGATGCTGCGCACACTGGTAAACAAAGTGTCGGCAATGGACAGGAAGTTTGGTGAGGTGGACCGAATGGGTCGCAGTTTAGCGGAACTCCAGAAGAAAGTGGAAGCTCGGGCTGGGCCCTCAGGGAGACCTAAGAGGAGTGTGGGGCCTGCTTTGCCAAACGTTACTCCAGGGGGGGACAAGGGGAAGAAGAAGAAAGAGAAAAGGGGTCCTAGTGAGGTCCCGGTCCCAGAGGAGGTTCCGCTGGTCCCAGTAATCCCGGTGGCCAGTCCGGTGCCCGCACCGGATGGGGGATTGCCAATCCCTGTGATTATCACACCACTGGATAAAGAACAGGTACCCCCCGAACTGGCGATGCATCTAGCAGCAGTATTGCCTTGGTTGAAGAAGGGAGCTGGGGGACCCGCGGCGGCGGAAGATCCAGCTGAGGAGGCCAGGCGAATTATCGACCAGCTCAGGCAGGCAAAGGCTCTGGGGCAGGGAATGTACCTTCTACTCCTCTGCAGGTGACGAACACGGCCGTGATCGAGAATCAGAATAAGGCGACGGACGCAACCGGAGGTGCGACGGAAAATGGTAAGAGGCCACTCCCAATAATGGGGGAGGGCGCTGTGCCTTCAAGGCGGGAATGCCTGGCACAACATGTTCCGATGTCCACGAAAGAGATAGTGTGGGCAAACAAATATATTAATATGTTTTCATTGTTGACGGACAATCGTGAATTAGAGTATGCCAAAACCCAGAAGGAATGGATGCACCCCAGTGAATGGAGGGCAAAAATGACAGAATTCAGGGTGGAGGAGTCTATGATGAATTGGATCAGGGCTTTTTCTGTGTTTGTTGCAATTATGGATGAGCGAACACCACAATTGTTGGGAGACCTGGCGTTGCTACCAGAGCAGAATCACAGGCTTCCATGAGAAATATGGGGGGACGCATAGAAGGGGTACGATGTGTCGTTTAGAAAAGCGAAAGAGTTTAACGAATCGTTGACTTGGGATTGTTTGGACACTGTATCATGGCATGCGCAGTTCACGCCAGGCCCGGCGGGAGGAGCAGGGTCGAGTGCGAATGGTTTCAGGTCTTTCCAGCAGAGACACCCACAGCCCTTTCGACCAGCCCACGGGGGAGAAACTCAGACTAGATCGGGCGGGAATGGGAACAAATGAGGGGTATGTTGGGGTTTTAACAAGGGAACGTGTAGTAGGCCGCAGGGAACATGTAGGTTCAGGCATGCCTGCGCAGGTTGTGGTAACACCTCCCACCCCGAAACTAGCTGCCAATCCAGAGGCAATGTTACCGGGGGGTAAAAGGGGCTACCAAGCAGGATTGACACGGTGGCCCGAGTGGCTAAGCAATCGCCCGTGGATATTTTGGCTATGACCCCCTGGCTGAGCAAATACCATGATCATGTGTCCGCCGGGATCCTGCGGGACGGCTTCTCGTATGGCTTTAGGATCCGGGCAGGTGATTTTCGGGGGGCCCCCATATGCAGGAACCAACTGTCCATTACGCACAACCAGACTGTGGTCGCCACAAAAATTGCAAAGGAGGTTCGCTTGGGGTGGGTTGCAGGACCGTTTAGTGAAATACCAGCTGCAAATTTTGTGTGTTCCCCATTAGGGGTAGTTCCCAAGAAGGAGCCGGGCGAATTCAGGCTCATACATAATCTGTCTGCGCCAAGGGGGGCTTCCGTGAATGAGGCAATTAATGCAGGCATTTGCAGTGTGAAATATGCATCGTTCGATGACGCAGTGGTCATTTTGAATCGCCTAGGCACCGGGGCACTGTTAGCAAAATCGGATATTGAATACGCATTTAGATTACTGCCGGTGCATCACCAGGATCAGCACTTGTTGGGTTTCGCATTCCAGGGGAAGTACTACATGGATATGTGCATGCCGATGGGTTGTTCAATTTCTTGTGCTTACTTTGAAATGTTTAGCTCATTCCTGGAGTGGGCATTCTCGAGGGCCCCAGGACACCAACATGTGATGCATTATCTCGATGATTTCCTGTTTCTCGGCCCGGCGGGCTCTCGGGACTGTGCACGGGCATTGCAGGAATTTTGCGTGCTCATGCGGGGTTTCGGGGTTCCGTTGGCGCCAGGTAAGACAGTGGGGCCAACTACCTCCCTGGAGTTTCTGGGTATTGAACTAGACTCCGTGGAGGGTTGCTTCCGTCTGCCGGCGGAGAAGATCACCAAATTCAGGGCCTACTTGCTACAATGTCTTAGGAACGACAAGGTGACACTGCATCAACTGCAGCAAACAGTGGGACAGCTGAATTTTGCGCTGAGGGTTATACTGATGGCTCGCCCTTTCTCACGATCCATTGCCCAGGCCATGGTTGGCCTCAAGGAAGGGCACCATCGCACGAGACTGTCGGCAGAGGTTCGCCAGGACATGCTCATTTGGCTGGCATTCCTGGCGGATTTCAATGGCCGGGTAGTCTGGCAGAGTTAGGTTTATGGACCGACTCTGCGGGCAGTGTGGGTTTTGGCGCGATCCTTGGTAACAGATGGTCGGCGTAGAAGTGGCCAGCATGGTGGGAGGCAAGTGGCTTGACGAGCAACATTGGTTTCCAAGAGTTATTCCCGATCTGGGTAGCGTTGTCGGCCTGGCCAGAAGAGTTCCGTAATCACTCGGTGATATTCTGGTCTGATAACATTACTGTGGTGGAGTGCATTAACCAGCAGACAGGACGCTGCAAGTGGATATTGCGATTGTTGAAAGAAATTGTGTTGAAATGCTTGAGGCTAAATGTTCAATTCAGGGCAAAACATGTGCCGGGAGTACTGAATAATGCAGCTGATGCGCTCTCTCGTTTCAAAATGCAGGCTTTCAGGGATTGTTTACCCTCAGCGGAGCTAGTGGCAGCGCCCTTTCCCGAAGCGCTAGGGCAAATCGGCGCTCCGGACTACAAAACCTCGTGGCAGCCAGTTTAGTGCCCAGGACAAGGAAAGCTTATGAAGGGGCGTTCCACTCTTACTGTGCCTTTTTGGGCCCTGATTGGGAGCATATATGGGGTCAGGAGGGGTCCTTTACCCAATTTTTAGTGGCACTTCATGAGGAGGGCCGGTCGGCGGCAACCGCCAGTCGGTATAAGGCCGCCATATCGTTTATGGCTCAGCTCCAAGGGATCAGGGACCCGACAGACTCTTTTATAGTCAGAAAGGCGCTGTGCGGCTGGCGGCGCTTAGAGGGGAGCAAAAGGGATAACAGGCATCCGATAGGATTTGACAGTTTGACCGCCTTGCTGGCTAAGCAGGGGGAGACGTGCTCCTCACCTAGTGAGGTTGTCCTATTCCGGGCAGCATTTGCACTGGCGATCTATGGGGCCCTGCGGGTAGGCGAACTGGTGGCTGCCAATAAAAGGGATACCGAGGGGGGTCTGCGCAGGGACCACACGCAAGTGAGGGGGGATTCCTTGCTGATCATGATTGCCAGGTCAAAGACAGACCAGGAGGCCCAGGGGAGTAGCATAGTGTTGCAGCGCGCTCCGGGTAGTCCCTGGTGTCCAGTGATGCACGTTGAGGCCTACCTAAAGCAAAGGGTGGCGATGTGGGGGGGGGGCCTTGCTGCGGCATGCTGATGGCACCCCGTTAACAAAGTTTCAGTTCCAAAGAGTGCTGGCGATCACGATCACAGCTGCGGGCTTGAACCCGAGTGATTTTGGAACTCATTCATTCAGGATAGGGGCCGCTACAGAAGCGACGGCTGGGGGTCTGCATGCAGACAATGTTAAAGATGGGGAGATGGTCATCAGACTGTTTCAAACGTTATGTGCGGTTGCACATGTTGTAACTTATTTGAGAAGTGCACTCACGCTTGTTGTCTTTTGTTTGGATTACAGTTTCGCGGGCCTGTGACGCAGGGCGGAAATTGGGACCGGCCCAGTATCAGCTAACCACCACTTCAAGAGCAAGGAATGGAAGACGAGGGGTCTGGGTCGTGGGCTACTCATACGTGAGACGGGCCGCGGACATATTCAGGGCAGGTGATGCGATTCACACATCTGAGGAATATGGTTTCAGGGTGTCTTTCCATGGGAAGGGCGGTTTGGGTATTGACCAACAGCGAAATTTTGTGGAAGAATTGTTAGGGCGGCACAGGTCACCGCCATCAGTAGTCACAGTGCACATTAGGGGCAATGACTTGGTGAGGTTGGGCAGACGGGCATTAATCGAACACATACTTTCAGCAGTTAGTTGGTTAGCAAAGACACTCCTGGGGTGCACAATAGCTTGGTCCCACATGATTCCGAGGAGGGTGTGGAGGGGTGGTTTGTCCACGACAGCGTTGAACCATTCGGTAAAGAGGGTCAACAATAAAATGGAGAAGTTGATTCGATCTAACCACCTTCAAAGTATACCTCACGGGTGCATCTGGGGGGACCACTGTTATTCACATGACGGGGTACACCTGTCCAGGGAGGGGAATGACATATTGATAGAAGAAATGATAGCTTGGCTAGTGGGATTGAGGAGACATGACCTATAGGAGTTGTGGGGGGGCCAGATAGTCGGTCAACTATCTGGCCTGTGGCGGTAAGGTCATGATCGGTGAGCAGTGATTTCAGTGTCCCTAGTGGGGGCGCCACCCATTATGGATGGGAGCGCCGAGGAGGAGGCGGCCATTGGCCCCTCCCATGGGGGGGCGGCACCCATTACGGATGGGATCGCCCAGGGGGAGATGGCCATAGGCCCCTCCCAGGGGGAGACGGCCATAGGCCCCTCCTACGAATTTCCCGGGGGCCGGATATCCGCTGTGGCGGAAGGTAGTGCGGGGAAAGGGGGGGAGTACACGCTGTCCTTCTTACGGTTACCCCGCATGGGAACTCGGATGTCCTTAAGATGGCGCCGAGTGGAAGGGGACCCCCATGACAAGGGAAGTTACGGATGGCTACGAGGGTAAAGTCGTCTGTGCATGCGCCACTCATACGTGAGGGCGGAAATTGGTTGATAGGGATGTGACACCGGTTAAGACCTTGGCGTTGGCCCCTATCGATAGGATGTACAAAATTCGTATGCAATGCATGATGTTAGACTCGGTTAGGAAAATCTTTGTATTAGAGATTTTTTAAGGTTAGCCTGGATACCTGTCTACATCAAGTGTAATGGAAAGTTGAATTTTGTACATGATAAATGAAACGTTTTTAATTTAAAGTTTTAAATTTTGTTTCATATTTTTAATAAATACAGCCGGGGGGGTCGCGAGGCCCCCCTGCCTTCCAAAAAGTTCAAAAATGTGTCTGTCTCCTACCATTGGGATTGGTGGTGGAAGGGGTGGCGGGCATCCCGGACCATATGGAAAGGGGAGACCTCTCGGTCACCCGGAACGTATGGCTGGGTGCCCCGACCGCCCGGGAAACCTTTGCAGGCGCGGGGCGTGTCCCCGGCCGGATATCTCTAGCAATGGTATGAATTATGCGTAGGCTTTTTACCACTAGTAGGTCATTAACTGTCGTATTTATTTAGTCTTCGGTCGGGCGGTAAGGTCATGATCGGTGAGCAGTGATTTCAAGGTCCCTAGTGGGGGCGCCACCCATTATGGATGGGAGCGCCCAGGGGGAGGTGGCCATTGGCCCCTCCCACGGGGGCGGCACCCATTACCGATGGGATTCGCCAGGGGGAGATGGCCATAGGCCCCTCCCAGGGGGAGACTGCCACAGGCCCCTCCCACGAATTTCCCGGGGGCCGGATATCCGCTGTGGCGGAAGGTAGTGCGGGGAAAGGGGGGGAGTACTCACTGTCCTTCTTACGGTTACCCCGCACGGGAACTCGGACGTCCTTAAGATCGCGCCGAGTGGAAGGGGGCCCCATGACAAGGGAAGTTACAGATGGCTACGAGGGTAAAGTCCTCTGCGCATGCACCACTCATACGTGAGGGCGGAAATTGGTTGATAGGGATCTGACACCAGTTAAGACCTTGCCGTTGGCCCCTAACGATAGGATGTACAAAATTCGTATGCAATGCATGATGTTTGACTCGGTTAGGAAAATCTTTGTATTAGAGATTTGTTAAGGTTAGCCTGGATACCTGTCTACATCAAGTGTAATGGAAAGTTGAATTTTGTACATGATAAATGAAACGTTTTTAATTTAAAGTTTTACATTTTGTTTCATATTTTTAATAAATACGGCCGGGGGGGTCGCGAGGCACCCCTGCCTTCCAAAAAGTTCAAAAATGTGTCTGTCTCCTACCATTGGGATTGGTGATGGAAGGGGTGGCGGGCATCCCGGACCATATTGGAGACCCCTGCTATAGCCCGACGCACAGGACATATTGGTTGGGATCAAGAACAACAAGTTTTCATGTGTATTATATCCTTGGAACAAGTAGGCCCAACTCCCAGCAGCACAAACCCTTCCCCTACCACTTAGAAGTACCACATAATAGGTCAGGGAAGGGCACTGTCTGCAGTTAAGGTAATATGTTTGCCCATATGTTAATACTTTTGAAACCTATATTTATGCTTCAATAATTCAATACCTTTATTATTCAGCCGGACACTCTAAGTAAATGTTGTAAGCTCTCACTGCACTACTATCAGTGCTTGCAGTATACAAAGGCATAGAGCTCTGAAACACGTCTGACCCACGTATACTTATCAGGAACTCTTCCACCTCTCAATGATCACCATGATATATTTATTGGAGCCAGGGCTATCAAAAATTCACATTTACTTTATCTTTGGAACAAGTAGTCCCATCCCCTGCAGCACAAATCCTTCAGCTGCCAATTTTCAATAATATGTTCCTGAGCAGGAATGGGAACTGTCTGCTGCTGAGGTAATATTAGTTTCCATATGTTAATGACCTTCCACCTTCCACAACATTGATCCAAAGTCATTATTATTAGAGTGAGTGTTCAAAATAAATGTTGTAAGCTGAGACTACACTACTGACAGCTTTTCTAGTAAAAAAAGTGTACACACATTTGCAAACCTTACTACTATGAGGATGTTTCCTGCTCCCAGAATGCTCTGCGATTTGATGGAAATAATTGCAGAACCTTAACAGCAAGATTGATGATTCTTTCCTTTCAAACTAAAATGTTCATAAAAAAGAGAAAGCAGGAAAAAAAACATTTTGCTAAACGACTATAAAATTTCACTTACCATTTTTTTTGCAGAATGTTTTAGTAACGTGTTGATCCATACAATTTCTCAAAAATGTCATTATGGGAAATCCCTGTAACTAATTTCAAAAACAGTATGGAAAACAAAATTAAACAAACATTGGCAAAGGCAGTAAGTCTTAAATTGATGGTCAGCTTTTTAGTTTTGTCATTGCGTGACATCTTTTGCCATTGTGTTTCTAAAACGTTATTGCAGTGGATTCTGCTGTGCCCTCACCATTATAACAACCTTTGGCAAAACTAAAAAAAAAATTGGGGTTTTAAAAAGCACAAACTTCCACAGTAGTTACTGGCACTGAACAGAACTACTTTGTGTGCCGATATCCAGGATATGATACCGCATATTCTAACCCTGGAACTATGTTTACCATATAAATACTTATAACGTTTTTATTTCAACAACCTATTCATCTTTAATGCAATATGCAATATTAATTACAACTTACTTTTCTCTTTCTTTTCAACAGGCCCAATGTTTCGAATGCAGCAGATGACCACCTTCAATCCATAAAAGGAAATATAAATTATACTTACCTGTTACTGCCTATATATGTGAAAAAAAGCATTTTGTTCACTCTATACACACCTTTTCCATTAGGACTATGAAATAGTGGTGTAAAAATATCATTCATTCTGTTGTCAGATATCTACCTTGGTGACAGTAAAATTACCACTACTTTTTAGACTACCATCGAACAATATTGTGTAGAGGAGCAGTGTTGCTTCTTGACCTTCAAAGAGGAACAATTAACTGTATATTTCAACAGGTACAGAAAATTATTGCTGAATGTTAAAAAGAAAATTAAGCACCAATGTTACAGGAACTCTGCTCCAACTCTAAAAAGATTAGTATCTCAAGGTTTTACAATCCTGAATGTTACGTTTTCTCTGAGACGATGCCCATGCAAAACTATGCTAAGTTTTCTTTAGCTCCATGCACACATGTAGTGTAACCTATCAACACTTTAAAATGCTACCCTCCCACTAGTTCTAAAGGCGGATTTAGAATTCAACAGTTCTTCACAAAATAGAATTCGACGTCACTAAGTACAAAGTGTTTCTGTATTCTGAAAGCTCTAATGTGTCCCTTAAACATTCCAGCAAAGTCTACACACATACTAACTGAAACACACCAACCATTAGTAACCTTTTAAATTTACCAAACAACTCTTTCTAGGTGTGATCAATCCAAAAAATCCTGCTTTGGCACAGCAAATATACTGCATTACTTAACTTGCACCCCAACAACTTAGCTTCACTGTAACACAGAGATTGCAAAACAACTAACTTCCTACTGCATCAAGCACATCAACTACTGCAACACCATCTTCAGCAAACAGTCCATACTCACATATTGATCTTCAATTTGGTAAACTTAAATTTCTATGCATTTATTGCGAATAACTTTTGTGTTACGCAAAAAAATCTATCAACCTCATCAAAAACAACAAACAGAAGCGTCACTATCCTTAACATTAGTTATTAGACATTTAACAAACTTTTCTGTTATAAAAAGTACCCCGTCCAAAGGCAATGGAAAATTTGCAAATTCAAAATGCAGACCCTTTATTCAACCTTCATGCTAACTACAAACTGTGGATACCAATGAGTAATTTGCACACTTGTGTCCTTTCTTCCATCCTTTCTACCACACAGTGACTGTACTTTCTGCACTTGCACTGTTTGCTTAGATGTGATACCCATTTCTCAGGCTCCCACTGCGGAATCCGACGCACAGTCTGTGTAATGGACTGGAAAACTAAACACCCACTTCCTTTACAAAGCAGTAGGTACTTTGCACGTCTGCTGCCTTTCTTAATTTTCACCATATTCTGCATCCACTAGCACAAACACACCTACTTGCTGCCTTTCTTGACTGTCTGTGCCAACAATTATTCTAATTCAAAGTAGAGACCCTGAAAAGGTTCGGGTGTTCTTATTTTTACACTCTACGGCCCACAGTGGGAACTTACTACACTTGCTTTGCTTCCTTAGATGTGGTAGTCATTTCTCAGCCTCCCACTACGGAATACGACAACCTCTCTGTATAATAAAAAAAGGATATCCAAATATCCACTTCCCTGACAAGGCAGAGAGTAGATTGCATATCTGCAGCCTTTCTTATTTTTCATCTAATTCATCTTCTACTCGATCTACACACCATCCGCGCATACACACACTTACTTGCTGCCTTTTTTGGCTGGGGTTATCAACTATTCTTCAATTTCAATTCTAATTCAAACACAAATCCCGATATCGAGCCTTTTTGTTGTAACTACTTCCCCAAGTAAACACTAGGTAATTTCCACTTTTGCAGCCTATAACAATATTGGAAATTTTAATTAAAAATGTTGTAGCTGGACAAGTTTCAATATCAGGAAGAACTTTTGTAACTGTTGCAATTATTTTTTATAATGGACCTTCTACAACATCTGGACATTACACTGTTTATTTAAAAATCACTAAAAGCTTGGATACATTGCAATGATAGGCAATTAGTTTATAAGCAACGTTTGCCTAAGGAGTTACCAAAACATTACCTAATATGTTTAAAGTCAAAATGTTAAGAACAAAATTTGGCCTTTTTAGGATTACTACTGTTAAAGTAGATTACTCTGGTGTTGTAGAGTATTTTATAAGTGACGGTGAGCAGCTTGAAGATGATCCTGTTCATGGTATTAAGGCAGTGTAGGTGTATCTGGTAGTGAATGATGTGCCTGCAGCAGAGGACATCTTTTGGACTTGTTGTAACTGTTGTACATGTTTCACTGGAATTCCTATATACAGTGTTTAGCCACTGTGTAGTCTGCTGCTCATGAAGGACTGTGTCACTGTTTTTCTTTTGTTTACAATCCAATTGTAAATGTTGCAGAGCATGTGGAGGGTGTTATAGCAGTACAAGGAGACGGAGTAGACTTGCTTACACATACAAAGAGAGGAGTTGAAGATAAATTCTAGGTTGTGCACATGCTTGATAGCTGTTGGTTCTGTCCACAATTTACTCAACTAGCGTAAGTCATCCGAGGATGAGAGGGTGGGTCTGAAGATGAGTACCTTCCTTTTGTGAGACTTCATGTTTAGAGAGCTGCTCTTTATGTACTTCGTGATGTTACAGCCATTCTTATTTTTTATATTATTGATCTTCCACTTAATCAACACATTATCTACACGTACACACACACACCTACTTTCTACCTTTCTTGCCTATGGTTAACAACCGTTTCTTACGCTCCCACTGCAGAATCCGACTAACACACTAATGTACTGGAAAACAAAACATCCATTTTCTTTACAAGACATTAGGATCTTTCAGCATCTGCCACCTTTCTTCCTTTTCACCTTATTCTACATCCACTACCTCAAATACACCTACCTACTATATTTCTTGCTGCCTTTGCCAAGTATTATTGTAATTCAAAATGGAGTCCCTGAAATGGGCCCAGTGTTGCAATTTTTCAGCCCTACTGCTGCAATGGTAACTTAGTACACGTACATTCCTTCATTTCATGTGGTAGTCATTTCTCACACTCCACTACGAAATTCGACTATCTATCTGTATAATGAGATGTGAAACCAAACATCCACCTCCCTGACAAGGCTGTGGGTACTTTGCACCGCTACAGCCTTTCTAATTTTTCACCTTTTTAATCTTCTCAATCAACACATCATCTACACATAACACACACCAACTTACTGCCTTTTTTTGGCTAGGCTTATCAATCATCCTTGAATTTTATATTCTGATTCAAACTCATACCCTTTATCGAGCCTTTTTGTTCTAACCAAAGTGGAAACAATACTATTTTGGAATGGGTAAGATGAATAGACATATCCTACATTTTTTAGTCCTGTATTTTGCTATAACAGCCTTTTTCTAAAGTCTTAAAGAATGACTGATTTCAAAATTTAAGAAAACATAAGAACACAATATCCTTATAAGTACCAGCCTCATACTGAGGAGATTTTGCATATTACCTTGAGTGTAATTCAAGAACTAATCGTATCTATCACAGGCAATGAATGAAGGGGAGAAATTAGTGCTCCAGACATGAGCTATGATTTCAAAGACGAAAGCTTTGATACACACTTTCTAGAAGCATTAAATTATGTTGAAACTTTAAAACAAATGAATTCCGATACTGCTACCAAGAAAATTGATGTGTATGAAATACCTGATGAACTGATTCAAAGTCAAGGTCCATTATTGAGCCTTTCTGTTCTAGCCACTTCCACGGCCGAAAGCAGTTGAAAATGTGCACACCTGCAGACTTTTTTCGCGGGGGTTATCAATTATTCTTAAAGTAATTCAAAGTTCAGACCCTTTATTGAACCTTCTTCGTAACTTCTACCCATGAATGGCAGTGAGTAATTTGTACACTTGCATCCTTTTTTGCGTCCTTTCTACCGCACAGTGTGTGTACTTCGTGCACTCGCTAAACTCCTTAGATGAGATATCCATTTCTAACGCTCCAACTACACAATTCAATGCACAGTCTGTGTAATGGACTGGGAAACCAAACACCCACTTTCTTTACAAAGCAGTGGGTAGTTTGTGCGTCTGCTCTCTTTCTTTTTTTTCACCTTTTTTATCTTCTACTTAACACATCATGTACACGCACACACCTACTTTGTACCATTCTTTGCTATGGTTAACTAATATTCTATTTCATATCCATATTCAAAATTCAGGCCGTTTATCGAACCTTTTTATTGTAGCTACTACCGCGGCCAAAGACAGTGGAAAGTTTGCACACTTACTGCCTTTCTTGCCTGGCATTATCAATTATTCTTCAATTTCATATTCTGATTCAAAGTCCTTTTTCAAGTCTTTTTGTAGTAGCTACAACCCCAGCCGAAAGTAGTAGGAAATTTCCACACTTGCTGCCTTTCTTTCCTAGGCTTATCAAATACACTTGAATTTCAAATTCTAATTCAAACTCATGTCCCTTTATCAAGCCTTTTTCGTGTAGATATTGCACGGCCAGAAGGCACTGGTAAATTTGCACACTTGCTACCTTTCTTAAGTGATTCAGAAAAGGGGGTGGTGATTGACAGAGTCTCTGAATTAAGCAGAACACTCCTACCCAGTCAACAAATCAGGGCTTGATCCATCACCGTTTTTTAGCTCACTGCACCATCCCAGCTCAGAACCTGGCTACATGCAAATTAGTCTGACCCTGGCCCAGTGCATCATGGGAACAGGGCAGACCAAACTACCAAGCCAATTCTTATACTGGAAAGGAAAACAAGCTTCCGGGGACCGGTTTCTGGCATTACAGCCGTCTTCGGCCAGGCTTGCTTGAATCCTGATGGTGCAGTGAGCAAGGGACTCACATCTGAGTATACCCTTCCACGCTTATGGTGGACAAAACGATTCAGAAAAGGGGGTGGTGATGGACAGAGTCTCTGAATTAAGCAGAACACTCCTACCCAGTCAACAGATCAGGGCTTGATCCATCACCGTTTTTTAGTTCACTGCACGATCCCAGCTCAGAACCTGGCTACATGCAAATTAGTCTGACCCTGGCCCAGTGCATCATGGGAACAGGGCAGACCAAACTACCAAGCCAATTCTTATACTGGAAAGGAAAACAAGCTTCCGGGGACCGGTTTCTGGCATTACAGCCGTCTTCGGCCCGGCTTGCTTGAATCCTGATGGTGCAGTGAGCAAGGGACTCACATCTGAGTATACCCTTCCACGATTATGGTGGACAAAACGATTCAGAAAAGGGGGTGGTGATGGACAGAGTCTCTGAATTAAGCAGAACACTTCTACTCAGTCAACAGATCAGGGCTTGATCCATCACCGTTTTTTAGTTCACTGCACGATCCCAGCTCAGAACCTGGCTACATGCAAATTAGTCTGACCCTGGCCCAGTGCATCATGGGAACAGGGCAGACCAAACTACCAAGCCAATTCTTATACTGGAAAGGAAAACAAGCTTCCGGGGACCGGTTTCTGGCATTACAGCCGTCTTCAAGCCCGGCTTGCTTGAATCCTGATGGTGCAGTGAGCAAGGGACTCACATCTGAGTATACCCTTCCACGCTTATGGTGGACAAAACGATTCAGAAAAGGGGGTGGTAATGGACAGAGTCTCTGAATTAAGCAGAACACTCCTACCCAGTCAACAGATCAGGGCTCGATCCATCACCGTTTTTTAGCTCACTGCACCATCCCAGCTCAGAACCTGGCTACATGCAAATTACTCTGACCCTGGCCCAGTGCATCATGGGAACAGGGCAGAACAAACTACCAAGCCAATTATTATACTGGAAAGGAAAATAAGCTTCCGGGGACCGGTTTCTGGCATTACAGCCGTCTTCGGCCCGGCTTGCTTGAATCCTGATGTTGCAGTGAGCAAGGGACTCACATCTGAGTATACCCTTCCACGCTTATGGTGGACAAAACGATTCAGAAAAGGGGGTGGTGATGGATAGAGTCTCTGAATTAAGCAGAACACTCCTACCCAGTCCACAGATCAGGGCTAGATCCATCACCGTTTTTTCAGCTCACTGCACCATCCCAGCTCAGAACCTGGCTACATGCAAATTAGTCTGACCCTGGCCCAGTGCATCATGGGAACAGGGCAGACCAAACTACCAAGCCAATTCTTATACTGGAAAGGAAAACAAGCTTCCAGGGACCGCGTTCTGGCATTACAGCCGTCTTCGGCCCGGCTTGCTTGAATCCTGATGGTGCAGTGAGCAAGGGACTCACATCTGAGTATACCCTTCCACGCTTATGGTGGACAAAACGATTCAGAAAAGGGGGTGGTGATGGACAGAGTCTCTGAATTAAGCAGAACACTCCTACCCAGTCAACAGATCAGGGCTTGATCCATCACCGTTTTTTAGCTCACTGCACCATCCCAGCTCAGGACCTGGCTACATGCAAATTAGTCTGACCCTGGCCCAGTGCATCATGGGAACAGGGCAGACCAAACTACCAAGCCAATTCTTATACTGGAAAGGAAAACAAGCTTCCGGGGACCGGTTTGTGGCATTACAGCCGTCTTCGGCCCGGCTTGCTTGAATCCTGATGGTGCAGTGAGCAAGGGACTCACATCTGAGTATACCCTTCCACGCTTATGGTGGGCAAAACGATTCAGAAAAGGGGGTGGTGATGGACAGAGTCTCTGAATTAAGCAGAACACTCCTACCCAGTCAACTGATCAGGGCTTGACCCATCACCATTTTTTAGCTCACTGCACCATCCCAGTTCAGAACCTACATGCAAATTAGTCTGACCCTGGCCCCGTGCATCATGGGAACAGGGCAGACCAAACTACCAAGCCAACTCTTATACTGGAAAGGAAAACAAGCTTCCGGGGACCGGTTTCTGGCATTACAGCCGTCTTCGGCCCGGCTTGCTTGAATCCTGATGGTGCAGTGAGCAAGGGACTCACATCTGAGTATACCCTTCCACGCTTATGGTGGACAAAATGATTCAGAAAAGGGGGTGGTGATGGACAGAGTCTCTGAATTAAACAGAACACTCCTACCCAGTCAACAGATCAGGGCTTGATCCATCACCGTTTTTTAGCTCACTGCACCATCCCAGCTCAGAACCTGGCTACATGCAAATTAGTCTGACCCTGGCCCAGTGCATCATGGGAACAGGTCAGACCAAACTACCAAGCCAATTCGTATACTGGAAAGGAAAACAAGCTTCCGGGGACCGGTTTCTGGCATTACAGCCGTCTTCGGGTCGGCTTGCTTGAATCCTGATGGTGCAGTGAGCAAGGGACCTTTCTTAAGTGGGCTTATTAATTATTCCTCTTAAAATGTATAGTGCAGGCCCTTTATTGAACCTTCTTCATAACTACTACCCATGAATGACAGTGGGTTATTTGTACACTTGCATCCTTTTTTGCGTCCTTTCTACTGCACAGTGTGCATACTTTGTGCACTCGCTAAACTCCTTAGATCCGACACCCATTTCTCAGGCTCCCACTGCACAATCCGACGCACAGTCTGTGTAATGGACTGGGAAACTAAACACCCACTTTCTTTACAAAGCAGTTGGTAGTGTGTGCGTCTGCTCTCTTTCTTAATTATCACCTCTTTTATCTTCCACTTAATCAAAACATCATGTACACGCACACACACCTACTTTCTACTTTTCTTTGTTATGGTTAGCTAATTTTCTATTTCATATCCATATTCAAAATGCAGGCCGTTTATCGAACCTTTTTATTGTAGCTACTACCGCGGCCAAAGACAGTGTGAAGTTTGCACACTTACTGCCTTTCTTGCCTGCGATTATCAATTATTCTTCAATTTCATATTCTCATTCAAAGTCCTTTTTCAAATCTATTTATTGTAGCTACTACCCCAGCCGAAAGCAGTAGGAAATTTGCACACTTGCTGCCTTTCTTTCCTAGGGTTATCAAATACTCTTGAATTTCAAATTCTAATTCAAACTCGTGTCCCTTTATCAAGCCTTTTTCGTGTAGATATTGCACAGCCAGAAGACAGTGGGAAATTTGCACACTTGCTCCCTTTCTTAAGTGGACTTATCAATTATTCCTCTTAAAATTCAAAGTGCAGGCCCTTTATTCAGCCTTTTTGTTAACTTTTACTCGTCAATGAGTAGGTAATTTGCGCACTTCCTACCATTAATGTATAATAAAAAGCTTAACAAAAGTCTACCAATATTAAAAAAGAGCCACCATGGTCTATGTTTATCAAATCTACTGTTTTTTATCCTAATTCAAAGTACAGACCCTTTATTGACCCTTCTTGGTAACTACTAATAATGAATTGCAGTGTATAATTTCCACACTTGCATCCTTTCTTATTTTTTCACATTATTCATCTTCCACTCAATCAACACATCATCTACACATACACACACCTACTTGCATCATCTCTTGGCTATGGTTATCAACTATTTTTCTATTTCATATCTATATTCAAAGAACAGGCCCTTTAACGAACCTTATTGTTGTAGCTACTAACCCAGGCGATGGCAGTGCAAGATTTGCACACTTCCTCCCTTTCTTGACTGGCATTATCAATTTCATATTCTGATTCAAACTCATGTCCCTTTATCAAACGTTTTTCATGTAGATATTGCACGGCCAGAAGGCAGTGAGAAATTTGCACAGTTGTTGCTTTTCTTAGCTATGCTTATCAATTATTTTTCTTCAAATTGGAATTCAAAGTGCAGGCAATTTATTGAGCCCTACTCATTAATGGCAGTGGGTAATTTCCGCACTTCCTACCGTTCACGTATAAACAAAAGCTTAAAAGTCTAACAATATTAAAAAACAACCAGTATAGTCCATGGTTAACAAATTTTCTGTTTGTTATTCAAATTCAAAGTACAGGCCCTTTATTGAGCCTACTTGGTAACTAGTACCCATGAATGGCAGTGGGTAATCAGCGCACTTCTACCGTTCATGTACAAACAAAAGCTTAAAAGTCTAACAATATTAAAAAAGAGCCAGTATAGTCAATGGTTAGCAAATCTTATGTTTCTTATTGTAATTCAAAGTACAGGCCCTTTATTGAGCCCTCTTGCTAACTACTACCCATGAATGTCAGTGGGTAATTTGGACACTTTAAGCCTTTCATATTTTTTACATTATTCATCTACCACTCAACGAACACATCATCTACACGTACACACACCTACTTGCTGCCTTTCTTAGCTATGGTTATCAACTATTCTTCTATTTCATATCTGTATTCAAAGTGCGGGCCCTTTATCGAGCCTTTTTACTACCCCGGCCGAAGGCAGTAGGAAATTTAAACTCTTGCTGCCTTTCTTAGCTGGGGTTATCAATTATCTTTCTTGTAATACAAATTCAAAGTGCAGGCCCTATATTGAGCCTTCTTGGTAACTTTTACTCGTGAATGGCAGTGGGTAATTTACGCACTTCCTGCCATTCATGTATAAACAAAATCTTAAAAGTCTAACAATCTTAAAAAAGAGCCAGTATAGACTATGGTTATCAAATCTTCTGTTTCTTATTGAAATTCAAAGTGCAGGCCTTTTATTGAGCCTTCTTGCTAACTACTACCCGTGAATGACAGTGGCTAATTTAAATACTTTCAGCCTTTCATATTTTTTTAGATTATTCATCTACCTCACAATCAACAAATCATCTACACGTACACGCACCTACTTGCTGCCTTTCTTGGCTATGGTTATCAACTATTCTTCTATTTCATATCTGTATTCAAAGTGTGGGCCCTTTATCGACCCTTTTTCATGTAGTCCGTCAGTCAGTCAAAATACTTTATTTCGATAAATCTCATAAAAAGACAATAGCACTATACAAAATTTACATATACTACATTAGATAATTTATACAAGGTAAAATCACAATTAATATACACAGTAAGAAATATGTACAAGAGTTTTTTTTAAAATTACCATTTAGAAGTGCATTAGGTTAAAAAGTAACATACATTATAGATTCCCACATTTCATTCTCAATCAGTAAACATTCCTGTAATGTAAACATAGTACTTGATTTCATCCACTATGAAACAACATTATAGGAGTTATTGGTCTTCTTCCTATTCTTAATCCTAGCAGCTCCCACTAAGAAACTGGCAACATGAAACATGATCCTAGTGGTCTGCACTAATTGTAGAAACAAAAGTGCTGGCTTTACTTGAATAAACCCAGCCTCCTTTAGAATAGGGATCAGATATTTCGCCCTTATAGCCGTGTAGTGACCACAAACATCAGAAAGTGCATTGTATTCTGGGTGGAGAAGTTGTCACAAGAACACGGCATTGCGTTTTCAGGGGTACTCCATGTTGGAAAATGTCCAAGGTTCAGGTGGATCAAGTTAAAACGAAATCGAGTTAAGAGGAACCGGTGATATGGTTGATTCACAATGGTTAAATACAATTCAGGGCCTTCTTGGGTACTCATAATGATGTTAGCCCTCACAGTAGGTTTTTTTAATTCCATTTGTTCCCTCTCCAGACTTAGCATTTCTCCCATTGTGCCCTTGATCAGAGCGATGTCCTTTGTTGTTATAGACTCTGGGGAGAAAAAAAGCTCAGGTCTCCCTAACTTGGCAAAACTGTCTTTAATGTATGCTAGCCACAAACTTTTGTTAGATCTATCTAGCTGTAAGCAGTCTTTCATAATGATATGATTAAGGGGAATTTCCTGATTCAACCAGATCTTCAGCCATGCTATTAGAGGGGCCATTTTTATCATGTCTGAAACGAAACCTACTCCAAGTTCAGTATGGATTGTATATGACGGGGTAGACTGTGGCACAGAGAGAACAGCTCTTAAAAATGTATTCTCTGTAGTCTATTTACTATCCGGGGAACAATATCCCCAAATTGAACTACCATATGTGGCCACCGCAAGGCATTTTGCTTTATAAATTTTCATTAATGTTGCTATTGGCCTTGCCCCCAGTTTTTTCGAGAAGCCCTATAGAGCAGAAGAGGTTCTTGCAAGGGAGATGTTTCTGTTTTTTTAACTGTGGTCCCCAGTTCCCTCTCTCATTAAAAGTGATCCCCAAATATGGGAAAGTGGTTACTCTACAAAGTTCTTCTTTGCCACAGGTAAAGGTTTTTAGGTTCTTATTCTTTATGCTCCTACTTATTATCATGATTTGTGACTTCTTGACGTTTATCTTGAGGTCCAGGGAACCCATAAAGTTCTCAAATACATCCAGAAGGCGTTGTAGACCAACTCTAGTCCGCGAGAGCAAGGCGGCATCATCCACGTATAGGAGAACTGGAATTCCAAGTTCTACTACACGCGGAATGTCGAGGGATGCCTCTTTTAACGCGGGTTCCAGGGCATTTATGTAAATGGTAAATAGGAGGGGTGCCAGGATGCACCCCTGCCTGACACCCCTTTCCGAATTAAAGTGACTAGTACAGCGGCCACCCGAGGTGACCCTGACGGAGGCTAGAAGCCCAGAATGTAAATCCGCCAGGAGATTAACTAAAGCCCTGTCCAGACCCATATCAAGTAGGATTTGCCATAACTTTGATCGGTTAACAAGGTCAAAGGCTGACGAGAGCTCCATGAACCCCAGGTACATGGACCCCTCCTTGGCCCTGGTATATTTATCCACTAGTAGGTGCAAATTGAGACCTTGGTCTAACGGGCTCCTCTTTGGCCTAAATCCATACTGGACATTTGATAGGACCCCTTTCTCATTCACCCATTCATTCAATTTAGATAAAATAACCCGACCCAGTATTTTCACGGAAGAGTCAATTAAAGAGATGGGTCTATAACAGGAGGGGTCTTGCCTGTTACCCTTTTTATAGACCGGAATGATAATAGATTTTTTCCATGAGGCCGGAATATTGTCATGGGTTAGAGCATTGAAAATATTACATAAGATTTTTGACCAGAATTTTGGGGCATATTTAAAAACATCCGCCTGGAGCCTTGTTTTTCAGGGTCAGATCTATTGCCCTTTCCACTTCTGCAGCCTCAAAGTTTACAGCAGAGCCCTCAATGTTATAAATGGTGACCTCAATTTGCGAGTCATTGCTGGTTTCCGAGTAAATTTTACTAAAATGTTGAGTCCAACCCTCGTCTGGAATGTTTGCCTCAAGAGGGGAATTCTCCTCACCCAAAAATAATGGTTGATTTATAATTTTCCAAAATAGACAACTATTTTTTAGGGTGTCTGGGTCGAGTAGTTGGGCCCAAGCTTTGTCTTTCAGCTCCTTTTTTCTATCTAGGATGGCTTTTTTATATATGCTCCTTAAACTAGCTATATGTGCACGGTTTTTTGGCATAGCCTTCAGAGCTTTAAGTAAGTCTCCATGTGCTTTGGAGCATTTTCTGTCAAACTACCTTTTACCTTGAAGCGGCTTCTGACTTGGACCAGCCTGTAAACTATGCTTAATTTCAATACAAATGTTATCAAAAGCAGGAATAACATCTTTATTTTGTGTCCGATTTGCTAGGCATATTGCCACTTCATCCTCTACCTTATTCAGTACCTCTTGCAAGAATGTTTCAGGGACTATGTTTGTCCATTTTAACCGGTGTCCCTGATCTTTAACGCACACATTAAGTCCCCCTCTATGAGTCACCGTTTTCAATGAGAGTAGGTCTGTATGCTTTAAATCCAACAAAACCGGATTATGATCACTAAAAACCGAAACCTTTGTATCATAGTTTAAAACCTTACACAACAGAAAAGAAGACATAAAGATATAATCAATAATAGTGCCATCATCTTTACCCTTAAATGTAGGGGACCTAATTTTACCATCCCTGCAACCTGACTCATATAGGTTCCATCTGGCAAGGAAGTTTTCTCCCCCGTCTAGTCTGTTCCAGATGGATAAACGAGGAGAGGGGCGGACCTTCTTCCTCACGGCTAATACATGGTAGGGTGCAGGAGTGAATGTTAAAATCCCCAAGAAATATTATTTCGAAAGTATTTACATTCACACTGTAGGCTGACAAGAATTTGTCCAGTACATCCAAATTATGACTGGTACACTCGTTGGAATTTGAATTATAAAAACTTACGAATAGAATCTTGGCCTTATCCTGAGTAGAAAGTTCAACAATTAGACAATTATCGCAACCTGAGTTACACTGTGTTATTCTTCCTTTTACATCCAGTTTAAATAAAGTAAGTAAGCCGCCCTTGGCTCTGCCTGCAGCACTACTAGTTGCAGGAATGCAGAAGTGACTATAACCATCCAAAGAGAAGCTGTTAGCTTGATCCCATGTCTCTTGTAAGGCAATAATGTCAAACGTTTTTAATGTATTAAGCCACTCAACATTTCCAACTTTGGCCTCAATACCAGCAATATTCCAGGTTACAATTTTGAAGGTGGGTGTGGGGGGCTGAGCTGTAATCCTAGGTTCAATTGGGAGTCAATAATTTTCCTCAAATAAGGATAACGGGGTATAGCGATTAAATAGTGGTAGGGCTTGATCAAGTTGTGTTATACGTACTAGCCAGCTGGTAACAATAAGGATCCCCAGTGTTTTGGTGTTGATGAACATTTGGCACAGAACAAGCAACTACCCTTCTATATCCGTTAACTGGATACTTATGCTGATGAGGTTGTGGACGTTGGGTATTGTCAAGATGGTTGTAGAAAAAACCCAAGAGGCCTAACACATACAGTATTGTCCACTATGGGTAAGGAGGCTGCTCTACGGAGGACTGTGGCAACATGTTGGGGATACTTAAAATTTACAATGATGCAGTCCCCTCTAGTCTTCTTTCTAGCATTGCCAATCCAGCTGACTCTTCGGGTAGAAATTATGTCATTTGAAAAATCAAATGGAAAACCACATGTGTTTAACCATGCTAGTGTTTTTTTTTTAAAGCAGCATGGGTTTCTAGACTAGAATCAGTAAGGCAAGAATCAACCTCAGGGACATTTGTTAATACAACTGTGTATGGGACACACTCCGGTGGGAGGTTAACTGTATTTCTTCTCTTAGGCATACTTCTCCCACCCTTGTCCCCCCCAGCTGTATTAATCTGGTTACCAGTATTTGATTGAGATGGATGTATTGCTGGTGCTGGCACTGATGGTAAGTTGTGGGATGGTGCCTTCTGTGGTAGAGTAGCTGGTGGGTTTTGTACGGTAACCATGGGCCCATTTCTCCCTAAGCTAGCAGTACCTGCAACCCCAATTACATTATTGCCAGCAGTAAGACTCTTATGTGTGTTAGTCCGGGTTATGTGTGAGTCTAGGAGGCCCCCTAATCTGGAAACCTCTTGGGTAACCTGGTCTAACTTTACGACGAGAGGTCTAATCATGAGTTCTAATTTTGACTCAATGATACTTGCCAAGAGCTCAATATGGGCAGGGAGCAAATTATTCAACTCAGCGTTATTTGTTGATTCTGATACGCTTCCAGAACTAGTTGATGTAGTCCCTGTCTTTTTTGACTTCCGGCTTACCACCCGCTTAACAGGTGCCTTCCTGCATGCCCTCACAACTCTTCGAACAGGCGATTGTGCTGGTGAAGGCCTAGGAGAGGGTGTCGGGGTCAAACACAGGGTAGGATCGGTTAGGACTTCCCGCTCTTCCGGTGACACGGCTAGGGAAACGTCATTAGTGTCAATAACACTAGGATCTTCAGTAAAGCTATCCGCCTGAACTGTGGGAGCTGAGGGCGAACTCGGCCTTGTAGGTGAGGCTAATGGGCTTACCCTATTTAATGAGAGTCGCCTTTCTTTGTTAATCTTACTAACCACCTTCACTAGATAATTATCCATTGTCCTGGACTCAGTCATTGTCGATGGTTTTGCTGATCTAAGTTTCGACATTTTAAAGGCACTTCAACTAACAGACACAGGTACTGTTAAAAGACAATGTCTCACCCAGGAAGTTATTGTAGTTCAATATCAATGATAAGGACCAAAAAACAATACAATGAATCACGAGTTATATTATCTCACAGTTTTTGTTGAATCCGGGAGAAAGGGGCCAAAGTCCGTGGCCCAGCCCAGCCTCTTCTGGCCGCTGATGGCCCCGCCCTTGTCCCGGGCTTCTCCCGCGCCCGCCCGCGAGCGTCCCGCGGGACGAGGAACCAAGGGAGCCTTTATCCGCCTCAAGGCGCTTCCAGGTCGTGTCAGCGGCGTCCTTGCCGCGATAAGGCTGCTGGGGAATGTAGTGCAGAGAGGCCCGGCGGAGCCAAGCCCGGCCAGACCACGAGCGGAGCTAAGCCTGGCCCACAAACTCCACACCGGTGAACAGGGGGTCGGCGGAGCCAAGCCCGGCCAGGGAAACACAGCGGAGCCAAGCCTGGCCGTCAGCAGCACTCCTGGTCAGGAAATTTGAACTCTTGCTGCCTTTCTTGGCTGGGGTTATCAATTGTCCTTCTTGTAATACAAATTCAAAGTGCAGGCCCGTTATTGAGCCTTCTTGGTAAATATTACTCGTGAATGGCAGTGGGTAATTTGCACACTTCCTGCTGTTCATGTATAAACAAAAGCTTAAAGGTCCAACAATATTAAAAAAAGAGCCAGTATAGTCTATAGTTATCAAATCTTCTGTTTCTTATTGAAATTCAAACTACAGGCCCATTAATGAGCCTCATACTCATGAGATTTTTGATATTACTTTGAATATAATTGAAGAACTAATCATATCTGTCACAGGCAATGAGAATGAAGAAGGAGAAATTACTACTGCAAACATGAATTGTGATTTTGAACACAAAAGCTTTGATGGAAATTTTAAATTATGTTGACATTTTAGTACAAATTAAATCAGAAACTGCTGCCTTCAATCTACACTGCGAACAGCTGGGTTCACAACTTGAATTCAGCTCTCCTTCTATATTAAGGACAGCATTGCATTCAGCCTTGCTTTCCTTAAAGCAGAAACAACTCTACTATGACCTCAAATTCTGTTATCTGTAACTAAACAGCATTCTTCAATCTTTCTGTCAACAACTACCTTCAATCTACACTGCGGACAGCTGGGTTGACAACTTGCTTTGACCGATCTTTCTGTCAACTACCTTCGATCTACACTATAGAAAGCAGGGTTCACAACTTCAATTCACCTTTCCTTCTACATTAAGGACCACATTACATTCAACACTGTTTTCCTTATCACAAACCTCAGATTCTGTTATCTGTAACTAAATAGCATTCTTCAATCTTTGACTCAACAACTGCCTTCAGTCTACACTGCAGACAACAGAGTTCACAACTTCAATTGAGCTTTCCTTCTACATTAAGGACCACATTACATTCAACACTGTTTTCCTTATCACAAATACAATTCTATGTCCTCAGATTCTGTTATCTGTAACTAAATAGCATTCTTCAATCTTTGTCGCAACAACTGCCTTCAATCTACACTGCAGACAGCAGAGTTCACAACTTGCATTGACCGATCTTTCTGTCAACAACTACCTTCGATCTACACTGCAGACAGCAGAGTTCACAACTTCAATTGAGATTTCCTTCTACATTGCGGACCGCATTACATTCAACACTGCTTTCCTTATCACAAATACAATTCTATGTCCTCAGATTCTGTTACCTGTAACTAAATAGCATTCTTCAATCTTTATCTCAACAACTGCCTTCAATCTACACTGCAGACAGCAGAGTTCACAACTTCAACTGAGCTTTCCTTCTACATTAAGGACTGCATTACATTCAACACTGTTTTCCTTATCACAAATACAATTCTATGCCCTCAGATTCTGTTATCTGTAACTAAATAGCATTCTTCAATCTTTGTCGCAACAACTGCCTTCAATCTACACTGCAGACAGCAGAGTTCACAACTTGCATTGACCGATCTTTCTGTCAACAACTACCTTCGATATACACTGCAGACAGCAGAGTTCACAACTTCAATTGAGCTTTCCTTCTACATTGCGGACCGCATTACATTCAACACTGCTTTCCTTATCACAAATACAATTCTATGTCCTCAGATTCTGTTACCTGTAACTAAATAGCATTCTTCAATCTTTATCTCAACAACTGCCTTCAATCTACACTGCAGACAGCAGAGTTCACAACTTCAATTGAGCTTTCCTTTACATTAAAGATCACATTACATTCAACATTGTTTTCCTTATCACAAATACAATTCTATGTCCTCAAATTCTGTTATCTGTAACTAAATAGCAATCTTCAATCTTTGTCTCAACAACTGCCTACAATCTACACTGCACACAGCAGAGTTCACAACTTCAATTGAACTTTCCTTCTACATTAAGGACAACATTACATTCAACCTCAGCGCCAAAGATTTCTAACTCAATGCACCACAAATCATCACCACATCACCATATTGAATGAGGTGACCTAGTTAGTAAAAAAAATATATCAAACTTTTCAGAGACATACTTCAACTTACTTCTGTAAATAAACAACAAATATTTATTCAGAAACGTGATTATAAACACTTTGTTACTAATGCGTCCTCCTTCGACCACTCCTCATCGCAAACTCCACAAAACTTTCTTCCTTTAGATGCACACTTCCTGCCTTTCTTGCCTGGGATTATCAATTATTCAATCTACACTGCGGACAACTGGGTTCCAAACTTGCATTGACCAATCTTTCTGTCAAAAACTACCTTCGATCTACACTGTGGACAGCCAAGTTCACAACTTGAATTCAACTTTCCTTCTACAATAGGACCTCATGACATTCAACACTGTTTTCCTTATCACAAATAGAATTCTATGTCCTCAGATTCTGTTACTTGTAACTAAATACAATTTTTCAACCTTTGTCTCAACAACTGCCTTCAATCTACACTGCTGACAGCAGGGTTGACAACTTCAATTGAGCTTTCCTTCTACATGAAGGACCGCATTACATTCAACACTGTTTTCCTTATCACAAATACAATTCTATGTCCTCAGATTCTGTTATCTGTAACTAAATACCATTCTTCAATCTTTGTCTAAACAACTGCTTTCAATCTACACTGCAGACAGCAAGGTTGACAACTTCAATTGAGCTTTCCTTCTACATGGAGGACCGCATTACATTAAACACTGTTTTCCTTATCACAAATACAATTCTATGTCCACAGATTATGTTATCTGTAACTAAATACAATTCTTCAATCTTTGTCTCAACAACTGCCTTCAATCTACACTGCAGACAGCAGGGTTGACAACTTTAATTCACTTTTGCATGTAAATTTCTTTTATGTCTACCAAGAAGAGCATTCAATAAATTCTGCACTCACTAGAGTTCACAACTAGATACCAATACCACCAGTAGTACAGAAAACATTCAATACAATCTTGATTTATTTAAAACAGACAATTTCAAAATGTCATCACATTTCCTTACAGTTTGTACATTACTAAATTCAGCCTTCATTTCTTAAAATTATAGATGTCTTCAGATTTTGTATTAAAAAAGGGACAAAGCATTCCTACATTTCTCTGTCAACTACTGCCTTCAACTTACACTACGGACAAGAGGATTAACAACTTCAATTCACCTTTCCATCTGCACTACGGACAACATTGAATGTAGCTTTGCTTTATTTAAGACAGACAATTGTACTGTGTCTACAGATTCGGTTAACTGTGACAAATTTGCATTCATAGATCCCTTTAATGAAAGCCAAAAGTAAATGGAAAAGAGAAACTAACACATTTTTCAGACATTTTTCCTAGGAGAATGGAATGATAGATCAAGTTCTAAGCCTTTTTTTAATGACAAGTTATCTTAAGAGTAATGATTTGCATACAGATGACACTAGTATTTGTACCTATGAAGTTAGAAATGGTTGTTCTATTGTGAAACACAAAATTGTTCCTACAAATGCAAAAGAAGTGTTACCTGAGGAACTTTTAGGGACACGTTCTAAAACTCCAGTGAACACTTCCAATTGTAGTAGTATTTATACTATAAGTTAAGAATCTATTAATTTTCTTATGCATGTTTTTACCCAACTATAATAACAAAAGTGTTAAACAAAAGATTAAGATGTGGCACACACTAGATTCTTGCAGAGTGAGAGAAAATACTGCTTTCCAAAGTCATTCCCTGCCTTATCTTTCTAAAAAAAAATACCAAAGTGTTTTTCACCAATTCAGAATGTTACCAGTTAATCATACTCAAATCAGAAAATTATTCAGAACATTGTATTACGCAAAAATTCCAGCACTAATGTTAAAACAAAATTGAACAATACTCTTTTCCGTGCATCTGTATCAGATGTAACAAATGTCTCTGAAGAAATTCAGATTAGTTACTTTGGGGCTCAGGAAAACCGTGCAGAAACTGAAATATTAATAGAAGAAAATGTGGAACAGAATGTACAATGTTGTACTGTACATAATTGTGAGCAACATATTACAAAGTTATAGGTGATTTCACTAACACCAAAACACCAAATTATTCTTCCATTTCTTTTCAACAAACTCGTTTGAAAATTCAAACAAGTACTGTTCATGTGTATTTAAAAAGGAAAATAATAATGACGAAACATTTTGCAACTTATTACTCACAGAATTGTTTTGAATTGCATTCTAATCAACATATTTCTAAATATTTTTATAACAAATTGGATAAGAACAAAATGCCTCCTAGTGATGTGCATAATAATGTAGACTTCATAATAATTCCTTCTGAACTGATGAATTTAAATACCTATGAGTTTATTCTTATTAAATGTATCCATCCATTTCAGGCTATTATTCGTATTGAGCCTAAGACAGAAAAATGTCCTCCTTTTCATTTACAGAGTGAACCCACCTACTGCTACACCAAGCACAGTGATTGCTGCAGCAGCACATTCAGCAACCAATCCACACCCACAAATTAATCCTCATTTCGATGAAATTAACATTCTATGCATTTATTGTGATGAACTTTTGTCTTATGGGGAACAGTCTATCGACCTAATAAAATGCATGGATCAGGAGCATCACTATGCTCAACATTACTTTTTTGACATTATCTTCTAATTAGTATGAACTACCTCACCTGTATGGTATTATCAATTATTCTTCAATATCACATTCTGATTGAACGTCAAGGCCCTTCATCGAGCCTTTTTTTAATTATTTAAGTTTTGTATAGCGCTAGCTGGACCCAGGGGTATCAGAGCGCTTCACATCAAATACAAATAAGCAACAAAAAGACAAGTTGGACGTAAGCAGGGCAGGGAGCACAAGGGGAAGTAAAAGCCTGTACAATAGCAACATGAGCGCCCAATATGGCGGATATCGCGGGTGAGTCTTCCGGCTCTCTCTGGGAGCATAGAGATAGAGATCTATCAGAGTCAAACGAGGGGTTCTTGTTACGATTCAGCCCACTCAAGAAAGAGGGCTTTGAGTAGCATCTTAAATTTCGGGAAGGAGGCGGTCATTCTGATGCGGGGGGATAGAGTTCCATATCTTGGGAGCATTACCCGCAAAGGACTTACTAGATGTTTTATGTTTCTGTAATTTCAGAGGAATG
This sequence comes from Lissotriton vulgaris, assembly GCF_964263255.1. Classification (NCBI taxonomy): domain Eukaryota; kingdom Metazoa; phylum Chordata; class Amphibia; order Caudata; family Salamandridae; genus Lissotriton; species Lissotriton vulgaris. The sequence goes on along the minus strand of NC_141687.1, from coordinate 693,183,868 downwards.
AGTAGGAGCATGTTGGAGCTTCTGAGGTTCCTAGACTGACCAGCTCTTTTGAGTTTGTTGGCCAGATATTCTGGTTTACCTGTATGCAGGGCTTTGTGTGTGAGGCAAGCTGTGCGGAAGCTGGCTCGTTGGTCAATAGGGAGCCACCTCAGATCGTTAAGAGCCGGAGTGATGTGCTCATATTTCTTAGTTCCCGTGACCATTCTAGCTGCGGCGTTGAGGGTAGTGGTCAGAGGTCCCAGGTGTGATTTGGCTGTTCCAGTCAGAGTAGCAATGCCATAGCCAATTCTGGAGAGTACCAGTGCCTGAGTGGCCTGTTTCAGGTCTTTCGTGGGGAGGAAGGGTTTCAGTTTGTAGAGAAGTTTCAGTTTGGGGCCAAGAGTGATCCCCAGTGATTTGACAGAGGTTGTAGGTACAAGAGGAACATTAAGGGCGTTTAAGGCTTTGAGCCAATCAAGTATTTGGGGGTTTTCGTTCTTATTTGAGATGAGGAGCACTTCTGTCCTTTCTTCATTAAGTTTGAGGTGGTTGGATGAGAGCCAATGTTGGACCTCTGTGAGTGTGCCGTTCAGTCTGTGGATGTCTGCGATCGAAGTGGTTTCCAGGTAGAGTTGTGTGTCGTCTGCGTAGAAGTGAAAGGGGATGTTGGAGTTCCTTAGAATTGCAGTGAGGGGCTCCATGTAGATGTTGAAAAGTTGTGGAGAGAGTACTGACCCCTGTGGGACACCTCTATTAATGGGGAGGGGGTCCGATTCGAAGCTTTTAATTTTGATTATTTGTATGTGGTTGTTGAGAAAGGAGGCGAATCATTTGAGAACTGTCTTTTCCAAACCCGCTCTCTTCTGGAGGACATTGAGTAGCAGGGTATGATCCACTGTATCAAACGCCGCTGAGAGGTCTAAGAGGATGAGAAGGCTACATTGGTTGGAGTCGAGCGACATGTGTAGATCATCCATCACATTGAGGATTGCGGTTTCTGTGCTGCAGCCCTTTCTGAACCCTGATTGGTGTGGGTCAAGAAGATTCGTGTTTTCTAGGTGATGTGTTAGCTAAGATAGCACACATTTTTCCAGAATTTTCGATAAGAGCGGAAGGTTTGAAACTGGTCTGAAGTTGTTCATGACCTTAGGGTCAAGGCCGGGTTTTTTTAGGAGTGGCGTGACTTGACCTAGTTTAAGGCAGTCAGGAATGGAGCCATCGCTCAGAGAGCTGTTGATGATCTTGGCCCAGATAGGGGCTAGAGTGAGCTTCATGTCTTTGGTCAGCCTCGAGGGAAGCTGATCAAGGGAGTGTGACGAGGGATTAGCGGTGGCAATGAGATCGCTTATCGCTTCAATTTGGATAGGTCGGAAGGAATACCAGCGAGTGGCTGCGGTTGCTGGCCTTAAGTGGGTAGTAGCAGTGGGAAGCGACTCTGTGAGGGCGGTGGGCATGTCGCTGAAAGATCGGTCAATTGAGGCAATTTTTTCGTTGAAGAAGCTAGCAAAGTCATTGCATTGGGATTTGGATGCTGCTAAGCTGTCTATCATAGGAATGGAGGTTTGGTTCCTGATGATATTGAAGAGTTCTTTAGGGCGGTTTTTAGCCTTGTCTAGAGCAGAGCAGAAGAAGGATGATTTTTTGATCTTGATATGATTAAAGTATGTTTTGCGAGCTGCCTTGAGTTGGTCCCGGTTGGGGGCGGTGGGGTTGTTCCTCCAAGTTCTTTCCATGGCTCTTAGGAGTCTTCGCTCTTCGTTGATGTCAGTGGAGAATCAAGACCTGGAGGGGATGCTTCTGTTTTTTTTTAGTTTTCTAGGTGCCAGCTGATCCAGGACATGCTCCAGGTTGGAATGATAGAGCGAGGTGAGTTCCGTGGTTGAGAAGAGCTCCGTCGAGTTCGGGAGGAGTGAGCTAAGAGCATCTTCTAGCTTGTCATGGGGGACTCTTGATATGTTTCTGACCCACTTGGGGGAGGTTTGGGCGGGTGGGAGGTAAATAGAGCCGAATAATTGATATGAAAGATGATAGTGTGATGGTCTGACCAGTCCACTGGGATGATGTGGTCAATGGAAATTGTCTTTTTGTCCGCAATGATTGCGTCAAGGATCGCTCCTCTATGGTGGGTTTCCTCTGAACAGTGTTGGATCATATCGTGATCTTGTAGAAGGGAGGTGAGAGATTGGATGAGCAGGTTTTTGGTTTCATTCCATCTTAGGTTGAGGTCGCCCAGAATTATTCTTAAGTCGCTGTTGAGAGCGGTTTGAGTGATCAGATCCAACAGCTGATCGCCAAATTCAATAGCGTTGCCTGGAGGGTGGTAAAGGAGAAGGCATTGAAGAGGGCTATGGTAGGGCGAATTGAAGTTGACCGAAAGGCATTCAAAGGAGTTATAAAGGAAGGAGGGGGATTCAGTGACGGAGAGGCCACTTTTGTGGATAATTGCTATTCCACCTCCTTTGTGTATGGGCCTGTCTTTTTGGATAAGTGAGAAGCCGGGCGGCACCAGCGTGTCCAACATGGGAGGGGATAAGGTGTTCAGCCAAGTTTCAGTGATGATGGCTACATCTAGGTCATGGGAGAGGATGGTTTCGGCTAATTCCGTTGCATGTTTGACGGCGGATCTGCAGTTGATAAGCATGCAGTTAATGGGGGGGCTTCATTCGAGTTTGGGTTGACAGAATTCGCTCTGGGTAAGGAGGAGAGATAGGCTGGGGGTCTGGCGGCTTTTCGGTGGGGAGGGTCTCTCCTCATTCCAGTGATGACTTGGATCGAAGAAAGGGGTGAAGGGTGCGGGGGTAGTGCTTGGGCTAATTGGTTGGGAGGGGGTTTGTAGGATGCGACGAGGGAGCTCACTTCCTGGGGGGAGAGGGAGGGAGAAGTTCTTCTGGGACTGTCAACTCGTGATTCAGTCCGAGGTTTAGTGAGAGGAGGCCGTGAGCCTGGGGGGACAGGGACCCGATAGGGGGAAGGGAGTCATTCCTGATGGGAGGTTGCAGGAGGTGGGGAGGTGAGACGTGAGGCGGGGTAGCTGGAGTTTCTCTAGGGAGGAGAGGGTTTCTTTCAGTCCGAGGATCAGCGTGGCAATCTGGGCTTCTAGAAGGTCCAAACGATGTGTCGTCATGAGAGCTGGGGAGGGGGGAGAGGTAGGGTGGAACTGGGCCTTGAGTGAGAGGGGCAGAGGGACAAGACCTTAATAGGGGGGAGAGTAGAAATTGGAGGGTCCGGATCTGGTTTAGAGAGGGCTAGAGAGGGAGAGGGGTATTGAGGCGAGTTGTTGTTAGGAGGGATAATGGGGGAGGCAGGGTCTGATTCGGGATTCAAGTTCGGATGGGCGAGGGCTAGTGAGGGGGAGGGGCTTTGTGGGAAGTAATTGTTTGGGGGGATACCAGGGGTGTGAGGATCAGGTTCGGGTTTCGAGACCAGGTGGTCGAGGAATCGAGAGGGAGGAGGGTTGCGGCCTCTTTGGAAGAGGTGGTTATCTTCAATGAATGGGATGGTGAGAGCTAGTGGATTGGGAGTTGGCGCAGGGGGCTGTGACTCGGAGTTGCTAGAAGGTCTGGGATCTCTACGGGCAGTAGATTGGGGACCTGGGGTTTTTTGAGCTTGGTGGAGTGGAGGGTTGGGAGTCGGATGGGTAGGAGGGGGGCAGAGTTCTGGGAGGTTGGGTGGACGGGGAGGAGGCCAGGGGAAGTAAGGAATTGGGGGCCGGGGCTGGAGGGGGCGAATGACTGGTGACGTGATTAAGCATGGGGGGAGAGGATCATTGAGGTGAAGGAAGCCTGATCTGCGGCTTAGGGGTTTGAGAGGAGCCACTGAGGGGGGAGGTGTGTGGCTGGTGAGGGTAGTGTTCTCAGGACACCCCCACGCCGCAAGGCCCCCAGCTGTGTGTGTGCCCCCTCGTGTGCCCTAGCTGCTGCTCGCAGCCTCGTTTTGCTGCTCTGCCTGCCTCCCTAGCTGCCGCCTCACTGTACTGTTCCCCAGCTGTGTATATTTAGTTCTCTATCTCTTGCTGCATTTTGTGCTTATTTCTGTGAATATTGTTGTGCTTATTTCTGTGAATATTGTTGTGTTTGTGCCTGTTGTGCCGCCTGCCCCGCTCTCCGTTTACCGTCGCCGTCCTCGCGGCCATGCCCCCTTTTTTCGTGTCCTTCCCGCTCCCGCCTCCCAGCTGCTCCTCCCTCCCACTTAGCCATAAATGGCAACCGCATGGACACGCAACGGTCACGTGCAGCGGGCGCGCCGATTGTGCGCCGAAGGCAAGCCCGTCTGCGCCCATCCGCTCCTGGACCGCGCCCAGCGCCAGAACCCCTGGCCCTCGAGGACCACTGCCCACGCGACGGACCTTTGACGCCGCCACCCTCAACACACTCAACGCCGGCCGAATCCCCGCCTGCTGCCGAGCCACCCCGAAACGCACCCACGGACCCTTCACCTGCCAAACCTGCAAGTTCTCCTGCATCCGGACCTGCACCGAACCCGCCAAGCCGAGCACCCACGCCAACCACCTAAAGTGCATCCTGCTCAACACCCGCTCAATCCACAGACACGCCGTCAAACTATGGAACCTGCTTGACACCTCATCCCCTGATGTCGCAGAAACCTGGATGAACGCCTCCTCAGCGCCCGTCATCGGCATCGCCATCCCGGACGGATACAAGATCATCGGGAAGGACCGCGTGAACCAGACGGGAGGAGGCATCGCCATCATACACAAGAACACCATCCGCATCACGACCGACTCCAGCGACACCTTCCCCGCCGCCGAGCACCTCCACTTCCAGATACACACCGACCCAAAGACAACCCTCAGAGGCACCCTCGTCTACAGACCCCCGGGACCACGCACACAATTCAGCGAAGACATCACAGACTTCATCAGCCCGCACGCCCTCCCATCCGTGGACTACATCCTCCTAGGGGATCTCAACTTCCACCTGGAGAACAACAAGGACCGCAACACCGCCGCCCTGCTGGACAACCTCGCAAACCTCGGACTCAAGCAACTGGTCAACACCCCCACTCACTACGCAGGCCACACGCTTGATCCCATCTTCTCATCCAGCAAGCACATCACCTTCAGCCACTCTACCAGACTTCACTGGACTGACCACAGCTGCGTCCACTTCAGCTTCCGAAGAACAACGACCCACCACCACCCGCAACAGGTTCCTCATAGGAGCTGGAGCAAGATCACCTCCGAGCAGCTCACCACCTCCCTCAGCCAGAACCCGCCTGCAAGCACAACGGACCCCAACGAAGCAGCCCTCAACTTCACACAGTGGCTGACCGACTGCGCAGACGACCTCGCGCCACTGAAAAACCCTCCCAGCAGACCCAGAAGTAAGAAAGCCACCTGGTTCACCGACAAACTCAAGGACTCCAAGAAGAACTGCCGCACCCTCGAGAAAGCCTGGCTCCTCAACCAAACCACAGACAACATGAACACCCTAAAACAAGCCACCCGCAAGCACCACCAGCTCATCCGCACTACCAAGAAGAAAACACTGAAGGAACGACTGGACAACAACGCCCACGACAGCAAGGAACTCTTCAGCATCGTCAAGGAGTTCTCCAACCCCAGCACAGGCAACAACGACATCACTCCCTCTCAAGACCTCTGAGACTCTCTCGCCTCGTTCTTCCACCGCAAGATCGCCGACATCCATTACAGCTTCGGCGCACCATCCACGCACCCTACCATCGAACCAACGCCCCCCACCACCACCCTCCGCACCTGGACCACGGTGACCACCGAAGACACAACCCGCACGATGAACACCATCCACTCCGGTTCTCCAATCGACCCCAGCCCCCACCACGTCTTCAACAAGGCAGACTCCATCATCGCACCCCAACTGCGGGACATCATCAACGCCTCCTTCAACACCGCCACCTTCCTGGAGAGCTGGAAGCACGCCGAACTCAGCGCCCAACTGAAGAAACCAACAGCGGACCCCACCGACCTCAAGAACTTTCGCCCCATCTCGCTCCTCCCTTTTCCTGCCAAAGTCATCGAGAAGACCGTCAACAGACAGCTTACCGCCTTCCTCGAGACAAACGGATCCCTTGACCCCTCGCAGTCCGGCTTCCGAGCCAACCACAGCACCGAGACCGACCTCATCGCTGCCACCGACGACATCAGAACCCTGCTCGACAACGGGGAAACAGCGGCCCTCATCCTCCTGGATCTCTCCGCAGAGTTCGACACGGTCTGCCACTTCACCCTAGTCCAATGCCTGAGCAACACAGGTGTCCAAGAGAAGGCTCTGGAATGGATCATCTCGTTCCTCGCCGGAAGAACACAGAGAGTCCGCCTCCCCCCGTTTCGATCCAAGGCCACCAAAGTCATCTGCGGCGTCCCGCAAGGATCATCACTCAGCCCCACCCTCTTCAACGTCTACATGAGACCCCTTGCAGCCATCGCACGCCAACACAACCTCAACATCATCTCCTACACCGACGACACCCAACTGATCCTCTCCCTCACCAGTGACCACGCCAAGGCTAGAACTAGCCTACACGAAGGGATGAAAGACGTCGCCGAATGGATGAAGAACAGCCGCCTGAAACTGAACTCAGACAAGACGGAAGTCCTCATCCTGGGAACATTGTCCTCCGCCTGGGATGACACCTGGTGGCCCCCGGCCCTAGGCAGCGCACCCAAGCCAACGGACCACGCGCGCAACCTGGGCTTCATCCTGGACTCCTCCCTCTCGATGACCAGACAAGTCAACGCCGTCTCCTCATCATGCTTCAAAACCCTACGCACGCTCCGGAAGATCTTCCGATGAATCCCGACCGAAACCAGGAAGACGGTCACCCAGGCACTCGTCACAAGCCGACTGGACTACGGAAACACCCTCTACGCCGGAACAACAGCCAAGCTACAGAAAAGACTCCAACGCATCCAGAACGCCTCAGCCCGACTCATCCTGGACATCCCCCGACGCAGCCACATCTCCAGACACCTGAGGGACCTGCACTAGCTCCCCTTCGGCAAGAGAATCACGTTCAGACTCCTCACCCACGCACACAAGTCCCTACACTACCTGGGCCCCAAGTACCTCAATGACCGCTTGACCTTCTACACGCCCACCCGCCAGCTACGTTCGACAAGCCTCGCACTCGCCGCCGTACCACGCATCCGAAGAGCCACCGCCGGAGGAAGATCCTTCTCCTACCTGGCGGCCAAGACATGGAACTCCCTCCCCACCTACCTCCGGCTGACCCAGGACCATCTCGCCTTCAGGAGACAACTCAAGACCTGGCTTTTCGAGCAATAGCAGACCCTCCCTTCCCCCAAGCGCCTTGAGACCCTCCGGGTGAGTAGTGCGCTATACAAATTCTATGATTGATGATTGATTGATTGATTGATTGATAGTAGCCGTCTTTAGAATGGGGAAGAGGGAGCCAAAGAACTCTAGGTTTTCGTATTTCACCTGAACTAGAATGGTGCCATTCAGGAAAATGGTGATGGTGATGTCTCCAGACAGAGACTGTTGGTTAAGGGGGGAGATAGTTAGTTTCCGGTTGTGTTCTGTGAGGGTGTTTTTTGAGTCAGGGAGGAGTGAGTTAAAGATGGTAACCCATTAGTCAGGTCTTGAGGTGTGAAAGATGAAGTCCACTTTTCTTTGCCCTCTCGATGAGCATTGTTAGGTGTCTACAATAAGTGTTTCGGGGTGTTGCCTAATTAGATTCTGTTTGAAAAGTTTTTTAGCTTCGAAGGAGAGTCTGTGTGGGAATGTTATGGTGTAGGTGTTCTGTCCAGGAGGGGAAAGGTGTTTCTGTGACGGGCAGGGCTGTGTGTCTAAACGCACGGCCGGGGGCATCCTGGTGCAATTAGGGGGAAGTGGGGTTATTGATCGACTGGAGTGTCCGGGGTAGTTAGAAGTGGGTGAACTTAGCTGCAAAATCCGGAAAGAGGAGCTTAGCCTGAGGCCACCATTGCACCTTTCTTTGATAGATGTGTAACAGCCGTGTCCCGGTCATAAGGTGAAGCCCACTGCTTAATCGGCAGGTCCGTGTCTGCACCAACAAGATGCGGCAAAAAGCAGAATGAAGAGAAACTGAAACTGAGGCAGGCTGGTGCAAGCTTCAGCTCCTAATGAATGTTACAAAGCAGGGCTGGTCCCCTGAAGGAATTTCTCATCCAAGATTGAGTTTTAATTTTGTATTGCACAGCGCATCCACTAGGATTGAATATCTGCGCACTACAATTACCAAGAGGCTTTGCAGCCACGCCCACTGAGGCAGGTGATTAAAAGAAGGGTGCATGAGCAGCAGCGCTGTTACAAATTAATGCCACTGAAGAAAGGTGATTCCTGAAACGCGTCTGGCAGTGAATAAATGGATGTTTGTGCCTCCAGAATGGGCTTGCTGGCAAACCTTCATTAAATAAAAGTGAGCTGATTTTTTCTTGACTCCGAGATTGCACCAGCAAAGATAAGGCCGCACTCCAGCTGTAGGTGAGGTAGACGTCCTTTATTAATGAAAACAGGCAGCTTTCCATCCCGTTTTGGCGTCCTCAAGGCCTGACGCGTTTCAGAGATTTCGTTCTCCTTCCTCAGAGGCCCAATACCAAACCGGATATTCTTGCAGACCCACAGTACCCTGCATGCTTTTTCAATTCACAAAATTGGCCTCAGGTGTGCCTTTCATTGTAGTTTATGTGTCGATGCACACTGGTAACTGTAGTTTAAAATTTTGCATCCATTTCACCCTCCAGTGGGTTCCGATTTGTAAAACACTTCAATTACGAGGACAGATTTATAGCTCACATTTCTAGGCCTTGAGGACGCCAAAACGGGATGGAAAGCTGCCTGTTTTCATTAATAAAGGAAGTTTACCTTACCTGCAGCTGGAGTGCGGCCTTATCTTTGCTGGTGCAATCTCGGAGTCAATATATATATATATATAGATATAGATATATATATCATGCCTTAAAAGTCTCTTTTTTGCACTGTTGTACAAATCGCCCATTCAGGGCTGAATAACCTAAAACGGACACATTGAGAAAAGAATGGTTGTAAATATCTCAATTGTTGACCCATTTATTCTTACTGTGAAAAATGAAATTATGAAAGAGAAAAAAATTGTCTGCCTTATAACGTTACTTGTTTTTAATGAGCACAATGCACTTTTCACGTTAATCACCATTGCACAGCCTGAGATGTAATGCAATTTGCACATTATAAGATGGCCACTAAAATGCTGTACAAGATATGTCCTTCTTTTATGTCCATGAAGTGTATAGTTGACCAATGGCTTTAAAATGGTGATTTTAGTCTCACACTAACGTTACACTGACGAAGCCTGTAAAGGCGAAACGCGTCTGTAAGGGGTGAGGGGGGTTTGGTGAATAAAATCTGTGAAACGGATACCAGTGCGCCGGCCAATCTTTTTCTGACACCGCAATTGGACACAGAAAGCGTGCAGCGATATATATATATATATATATATATATATATATATATATATATATATATATATATATATATATATATATATACATATATATACTTATATATATATATATATATATATATATATATATATATATATATATATATATATATATATATATATATATAAAGCAATATCTGTCTGTCAGTCGAGACCACAGAAGGTAAGGACCACCACACGATTTCCTGAGTGTTACAACGAGCTTTTATTATCCATTTTTAGCAGTTCAGCAGGCATGACGCGTTTCGGGCAGAGACTGCCCTTGATCTATATATATATATATATATTACCTACTGGCGGTCGCCAGTAGGTATATATAGTTAGGATTTTTTCTCTATGGGATTTTTGAAAATTCTATGTCTAATAACTTTGGCGTTTGTGGGCGGAATTGGCTGAAATTTTCAGGAAAATGGAACATTTTGTTTCTGAGCAGCCCCTGACAATTTGGGGGGGTTTCATCAAGGGGGGGCCGAGAAAAAAGGGGGGTCCCAAAACGCGTTTTTCCCATGTTAATTTCCATAGGGCGGTTGGCCTCACTTTTAGCTCGAACGGCTGAATGGATTTGCACGAAACTTGGCAAAATTGTAGGGACTGTTAGCCCGATGTGCCTTTGCTAGGTCTCAATATATGTGCTCCAATGGATTTTGAGTAATTTAGGTTCAAAAAAAGATATATATCTGGGCGGAGCCTAACCACACATCTGATCTGATTGGCTGTCAGCACTTCATCCAAGAAGTGTTGGCAGCCATCTTGGGACCAATATACATGATAGCACCTCATTAAAAAGCATTGTAGTTAATAGAGGGTTTTAGGACTTTAGTTACATTATAAATCATTTGTTGATGGTACCATACTCGTTTTAGGAATTGTGGTGGGTTCTAAGGTGATTTTACCATGTGAAAAACCTTCTGCTTTGATATCATGAATATTGTTTGAAAGAAAACTAATATCTCATGATTTTCCCACAGTGGTTTGGAAGGGGATCTATAAGCTAAACTGAAAGCATATTTTCTGTAAATTCACATTATCTTTCTCAGTCATGTGAAAATGAAGTCTGACATTCTCAGTAAAACATGTACATCCAACAAGGACAGAGACTGTCAGTTGATTCCTTTGTGTTCTACTGCAGCCTCCTAGAGTGTTCTAAAGAACAACTAGAGCGCTAACAGTCCTACTTATTACAAAGGTATGGCACACCTGAAGCCATCTTGATTGGAATAAAGTGGTAACTCTTAAAACATTTAATTTAAAAAGAAACAACATGAGGGGGTATATTTTGCCATAGAAAGTATGATTAGTGCTGCAGAATGAAAAATTAGGGCACATTTTGAGTGACTTCTCAAATCCTTTTCTATTTCATTAAAACATTCTGACATGCAGTCTCCCAAAATGGCCACCAGAGACAAAAGAGCCCAAATGTAGCCCAAATATCACCCAGATGTAGCCCAAGTATAGCCCAATGACAGAATGTCCCAGAGTGTTCTAAAGAACAACTAGAGCGCTAACAGTCCTACTTATTACAAAGGTATGGCACACCTGAAGCCATCTTGATTGGAATAAAGTGGTAACTCTTAAAACATTTAATTTAAAAAGAAACAACATGAGGGGTATATTTTGACATAGAAAGTATGATTAGTGCTGCAGAATGAAAAATTAGGGCACATTTTGAGTGACTTCTCAAATCCTTTTCTATTTCATTAAAACATTCTGACATGCAGTCTCCCAAAATGGCCACCAGAGACAAAAGAGCCCAAATGTAGCCCAAATATCACCCAGATGTAGCCCAAGTATAGCCCAATGACAGAATGTCCCAGAGTGTTCTAAAGAACAACTAGAGCGCTAACAGTCCTACTTATTACAAAGGTATAGCACACCTGGAGCCATCGTGATGGGAATAAAGTGGTAACTCTTAAAACATTTAATTTAAAAAGGAACAAAATGAGGGGGTATATTATGCAATAGAAGGTATTATTAGTGCTGTAGAAAGAAAAATTAGGGCACATTTTGAGTGACTTTTCAAATCCTCTTCTATTTCATTAAAAAATTCTGACATGCAGTCTCCCAAAATGGCCACCAGAGACAAAAGAGCCCAAATGTAGCCCAAATATCACCCAGATGTAGCCCAAGTATAGCCCAATGACAGAATGTCCCAGAGTGTTCTAAAGAACAACTAGAGCGCTAACAGTCCTACTTATTACAAAGGTATAGCACACCTGGAGCCATCTTGATGGGAATAAAGTGGTAACTCTTAAAACATTTAATTTAAAAAGGAACAAAATGAGGGGGTATATTATGCAATAGAAGGTATTATTAGTGCTGCAGAAAGAAAAATTAGGGCACATTTTGAGTGACTTTTCAAATCCTCTTCTATTTCATTAAAAAATTCTGACATGCAGTCTCCCAAAATGGCCACCAGAGACAAAAGAGCCCAAATGTAGCCCAAATATCACCCAGATGTAGCCCAAGTATAGCCCAATGACAGAATGTCCCAGAGTGTTCTAAAGAACAACTAGAGCGCTAACAGTCCTACTTATTACAAAGGTATGGCACACCTGAAGCCATCTTGATTGGAATAAAGTGGTAACTCTTAAAACATGTAATTTAAAAAGGAACAAAATGAGGGGGTATATTTTGCCATATGAATTATGATTAGTGCTGCAGAAAGAAAAATTAGGGCACATTTTGAGTGACTTCTCAAACCCTCTTCAATTTCATTAAAAAATTCTGACATACAGTCTCCCAAGATGGCCACCAGAGACAAAAGAGCCTAAATGTAGCCCAAATATCACCCAGATGTACCCCAAGTATAGCCCAATGACAGAATGTCCCAGAGTGTTCTAAAGAACAACTAGAGCGCTAACAGTCTTACTTATGACAAAAGTATGGCACACCAGAAGCCATCTTGATTGGAATGAAGTGGTAAGTCTGAAAACACTCAATTTAAAAAGGAACAACATGAGGGGGTTAATTTTGCCATAGAAAGTGTGATTAGTGCTTCAGAAAGAAAAATTAGGGATCATTTTGAGTGACTTCTCAAATCCTCTTCTATTTCATTAAAAAAATTCTGACATGCAGACTGAAACATGCACTTTGAATACCAGCAGCAGACGTCCCTGGTGAGCAGTAGCTTTACTACAGTGATCTAATGTGCAACTAGAGTGCTAACATTCAGAATTTATGGCAAATGTGTGACACATCTGAATGCCTTCTTGATGGAACCAAAGTAAACAAGCATTGAAAATGCAATAGATCTCGCCCTCGTTTAAGTTAAAGCCATTCTGTTTGTAATGAGGTGGCTTTTTAGCTTTGCTTTTATTAGTGTTTTTTCAACTTTCATGTAAATAACATGCATCTGTATGCATATAAGTATATGTATGCATGCATTTATGTTTGTATTTATATAGATATACAGATGATATATGTTTATATATGTATGTATATATATATATTCACTGAAAAAACCATAGGTTATAGACCATATATAGTTAGGAATTAGCATTTACAAAACCTTGAAAATTCACTGAAAAAAACATAGGTTATAGACCATATATAGTTAGGAATTAGCATTTACAAAACCTTGAAAATTCACTGAAAAAACCATAGGTTATAGACCATATATAGTTAGGGATTAGCATTTACAAAACCTTATTTTACTCACACAAAACCATTGAAATTCCATATATAGTTAGTTGCACTAACTATATATCGCGCACCCGCAATCCACTGCTGATGATGTCACATATTACATCATTCATGACATGGTCAGTGACATCACTGATGACATCACCGATGACATCTCAAATGACATCACTGATGACATCACTGATGACAACATCCAGTGACTGTATGTTTCTGTAAAGTTAAAATATGTCTTACATATTGAAGAATGAGTGGATGTATAAGTGTCTGGATGAAGGATTTAGTAGGTGCATGACTGACTGTATGAGTGAGTGATTAAATGTGTCTCACTGAGTGCATGGGTTAGTGACTAAACTGTCTTAATTTGTGCATCATTATGTCTGTTGTTCTGTAAACTGTTGCATGTGTTGATAAGTAGCTATATGAGTAACTATATGGGTTATTGATTGGTTGCCCAAGTATTTGTATGGGAGACTGAGTGTGTGTGTGGGTGGCTGGGAGGTGTATGACTCTGTGCATAGATGTGTGAGCAGTTGATTCACTAGATGTATGGTTTCAAAAGTGCATGTGGAAACAGCTGTATGGGCGGTTGACTGTGTGCATGAGTGTATTGGTGAGTGAATGGATATCTCAGTGCTACATGTCAAAGTAAGTACATATGTAAAACACAGTACATGTGAGAGTTGACATATATAAATAACTGTGCATAAGAGCCAGTGAATGTGTGAGTGGCTGTATGGATCATTGTGAACTTGTATCAGGGATTGTATAAGAGAGTAAATATGTGTTAGTATATGTTTGAATAAGTAAAGTTTGTATAACTGTATAGTTGAGGAAATGGAGGTGTGATTGATTCTTTGCATGACTGACTAGGTGTGTGAGTAACTCCATGGTTGAGTGACAGTCTGTGAGTGTCTGTTTACACTGATTGTATCTAAGGTTATATTAGAGTCTGAAGAGGTTCATCGTATTATCACATGAATGATATCATCAGTGATGTGATCAGTAATGTCAAATGAGATGTCATCAGTGATGTCATCAGTGATGTCATTTGAGATGTCATCAGTGATGTCATTTGAGATGTCATCAGTGATGTCATCAGTGATGTCACTGACCATGTCATGAATGATGTAATATGTGACATCATCAGCAGTGGATTGCGGGTGCGCGATATATAGTTAGTGCAACTAACTATATATGAAATTTCAATGGTTTTGTGTGAGTAAAATAAGGTTTTGTAAATGCGAATTCCTAACTATATATGGTCTATAACCTATGGTTTTTTCAGTGAATATATATATATATATATATATATGCACGCTCCTTCTTCTCCCGTTCGGGTGAATAAAGCACTCACAGGGGTATCAGCTTTTCTGCAAAATTTATTTCTCAAATTCTGGCAGCCACAACATGACGCGTTTCGGCTACTCCCTTACTCTAATGTCGTTTAGTTCTCTCGCGCAAAGCACCATTTTTAAAAAACCATCCTCATTGGGTCACATGTTGCACTTAGTTACAGAAAAAAAAGGAAGGACTGTAAGCCCACCACATCGCGAGCGCCATCTTAACATATCTTAATGCAGTTCCTTTGTATACTTTCAATGGTAAAGTGAAAAATTGTTTGACAAATAAACATTAAATCAAACATTAAATCACATTTCCTAAACCCCATGTGTGTATTTCTTACACCAGAGTCTATTATCCCATAGTTATACAAAGTAATTTGGAGCTGTTTAATTATAAAGCCGTGTATCGGCACAACTTCAAATCTGAGAGTTAATACGGCCGTGTATTGGCTAAACCAGTCCACTCCTAAAAGTGCTATTGTGACCACAAAAATGCATATAGGTATAAACTTGACATGTTCACCAGATATCTTAACAGAAATTTCTTCGTTTACAGTTCTAAATTATCCATTATTTTTAGTCTCCCAAATGAATTGACAGTTCTTCCCCCATATTCATCCCCCTAGGGGCCTTGGTCCCAAGGTCGATTATGAATCTTGACTCAAGTCTGCGTAATTTCCTGATCCTGTCACTCCTCTGATGTCTGCTGGTACTGTATCAATACCATAATATCTCAGGAGTTCCCTGTTACTCTCGTTTCGTTCAGCAAAATGCCTCGCGACCGGGTAGGTCGGGTCCTTCTTGGCAATAGCCCTCAAGTGTTCCAGAACTCTCATTTTGATGCAATTAATAGTGCTACCTATGTATTTTGACCCACAGGGGCACTCCAAGCAATAAACCACATAAGTGGTACTGCACGTGATGAACTTCTTTATGAACCTGGGTTCTTTAAGTCCTATAACTTCATACTTAAGAGTTTGTCTGCTACCTGCACAAGCCTTGCATTTCCCGCAAGGATAAAACCCTCTAAGATCCCTTAGAGTGTTACTTGTGGTGGGGATTGTGAGAAGTTGGCCTGGTATATAATGCTCACTAATTCTAGTGATCACTTTGTACCATGCCAAACAACCCTTATGATGATTGGTTGTAAGTCAACCTTATAGACCAATTATCCTAGTGGTAACGTGGACAAAGCAGTCTTAGGCTAAACTTTGAAAGGCATGTGAAGCCAGCTGTATTACCATACACAACCCCCTTGAATACCAAATGAAAGGACACCACACAGATATATATATTGAAAATATATATAGATTTATTAACTACAAAATCCCCTGGACTCTTTATGAGCACAGAAGCACAAGCGTTAAATCACAAGACAGTTTAAAATACACAAAAGTTGCACAATATGGATGAGCCCTAGGGGCCACCTAAACCATATACTAAGAAAGTGGTATAAGAGATACCAATCAGAACAGAAACAGGCCTAGGGCCTTGGGAATCGCTGGAGCTATTCGAGACAAGCAGTGACTAAGTCGGGAAAGGCCCGCGGGACTCGGGTGCAGTGTTTAAAGTGCGCGCACTCACCAATGCAAAGTCTATGGTGCGTAAAAAGTACAAAGTTAGTTAGTTCGGAACCTTCTGAGTGACCTAAAGAGCTGAAACTTAAGACACAGGCCCTTGAGATGTGTACCAGTGTAGGAACACTGGCGGAGCTGAGTTACCTCACCCACAGGAAGCGGGTGCACAGGGTCGAAGTAGTGTTGGGTTTCGTCACGCTGGTCAATGGTGCTTGGAGCTGAAGATGCTGCAGGCGGCTCGATGTGAAGAGTTCCGCTGGATCCAAGGGTGGATCTGAAGATGTGAAGACCTGAAAGCAGAGGGGACAATGTTCAAAGTCACTAGCCAGTGACTACCGTGGAACCAGATTGGAACCAGGCGATGTCGGGTGCAAACAGGCGTTGAGGTGTAGCTTCTCTCTGCAGCCACGTGGGCATCGGGGGTCGAGGACGTCCAGGAGTCGGTCACGAGCTGTCACACGCAAGCTTCTCGCTGTTGGCGGTGTTGGCAACTTGATCGGAGCAAACAGGCCTTGGTTAATGCAAGCCACGCAGGAATCAAAAAATGCTTACCACTCGGACCAGCAAGGTCAGAGCGGGGGCTCCTTTCTGCATGAGCTAGGGCAAGTCTGGAGCAACCAGACCCGCAGTGTAGTTTGTCGGTTTCGTCGCCAAGATGGCCGCTGACCACGTGGCTAGTGGCCAGGATAGCGCGTCAAGTGGCACAATGCAAAAGGGCCCCACGCAGATCGTGGAGATGCTGGGGGGCTGATCTTCGGTGCAAGTGCTGCTCGGTGGTGGGGGTTCTAAGGCCTCAAAGCACAACGTCGAGGATGCCTCTGGTGCTGCGCTGTCAGCTCTTCGGGTGTCTTCCAAGATGTCCGGTCCCACGTTTCTCGATGCCTCCACGGGTCCCTTCTTTGCAGGGACTGTGGATCGGGCTCTGAGAAGTCTGGGAGTCTGGGTCTTGTCAGGCTCTGGGCTCGGGCTCCGGCGGGAGGCGGCGGCAAAGCAGACGTCGATTCGCTGGTTGGTACCTGCTTTCACAGGGTGGCCACTCCTAGGCCACAAGGGAGATTCTCTTCAGTCTTCTGAGCAGCAGAATGTCGAAGTCTAGTCTTCTTCTTTGTTTAAAGTTGATTTCAGGATGATCTGCTGTCCAATGGCACTGCTCCCACTCTTATTCCCAATCTGAGGGGTGGATCACCTACTAGGTCCCTCCTCTGGGAGGAACCAGGAAGGGGGGCGGTTACACCCCCTTTCCTTTGTCCAGCTCCTCGCCAGGCCTGGGTCTGGAAAGTCCCAGGACCGGTTTGGACTGGCTTATGCACGGGGACACCTTGTGTGCCCCGGGCATGTCTGTTTCTATTCAGCCCTGTCCTACCCAATACACAAAACCCTGTCTGGGGTGGTGCTCGCACCTCCCAAGGCAGGAAACCCTTTGTCCAGGCTTCCCTCGCTGGAAGGACTCCCAGCAGCAGGGGGCCAGACTTGTGTCTGTGGTGGCAGCATCCATTTTGTGATGCTGAGGCTCTGGTTAACTTTAACCGGGGTTAAGGCTACACACATGTTGTGTCCCTCTAGAAGGGTGGAATGCTATCCCCGTCGACAGAACTGTCGAGGGGATAGTATTCCAATTCGTATGACACCTTACTCGACATGTTTTGATAAAGCCAAACCAAAGATAGCATATAACCGCGAGGATTATAATTAGAGCTCCCGGTTTTCCGTTTTTACGGATTTCTACATATAAATACAGACGGAAATCTATATTTCCTTTGTCTGTATTTATATTTAGAAACGGCAAAATACTAGTAAACTTTGTCATGCTGGCATCCAGAGTTCTCTCCAGGCCCCCTTCCTGCTGCTGGAAATTCCTTCCCGGGCCGCGCCAAAGTACTTCACAGGTCTTTTGACAGACAATTTACTTGTTAATGAGGCTTTATTGTTCACCCCATGCCGTAGCCTCCCCCAAGGACCCTGACTCCTCCTGTCCCAGACCCCACAAAGTGCACGTTTTAAGCAGCAGCAGCGCATCTTGGCACTCCGCTTTTTTTTTTAAACTACAGCTTTAGGTGGGGACTAATTGTTGAATGTAAAACCATCTTCAAATGAAAGCTTTTCCCTCTAAAATAAACATGTTATGCTACATAAACAAATGCTACTTGAAGTGGCTGGTTAGTAACTGTACTTGCTTTGGTAATGGCTTTGTGGCGTATTAAATAACTATTGCACTCTACCGAACTGTGGATTACATTTAAACTATTTTGAAGTGTTTATTTTTCTCAAAATGCTTTCACATCTGTGGATTTTTGTCTAAAGGCTTAGATGAAAAAGCTCGTACTAAGATGGAGCTTAAAAATCGAAGTTAAAATAAACTTTAAAACTGTGCGATCCCTAAAGTGTTTCCCAAACGTCTGAGGTGTAAGCTGTTTGAAATTTGGTGAACTTAAGTCAGAGATCTCAAAACTTACTGCTAAATGTGATTTCACTTTCCTATAAAAAGTCTAGACTAATAGTATGTTCGACTGTTTTATGTGGGTACACATGGAGGATAAACAATGGCTGTGCTTAATGGCCCTATTACCAAGTGAAAGGATCTGGTGACCTGATAAGTCATGAGGGCGAATAGTCCATAAATGTTACTAGAGGGGCATTAGGTGTTACCTCCTATTATTTCTTATTAGTATTTCTTGTTGTATGAATTGCTCGTTTCTCTAGGTACATGGCAGTTTTAAAACTTGGCTAGCCTCCAACTGAAGCAACACTATGGGTACAATTAAATATGGATGTCTAGTACTGTTCCACACAAACCTTGCGGTGTATGGTTGCATCCATAGGGCATGGTGTTTCTACTCCAACTCCCCAGAATGTTGATAGCCTGAAGAAAGTTGAGAGGCATCAGGGCTATTTCACAGATAAACCACATCCTTTGACTTCACGTTCAACCCGCGAGATCTCAGGGACTCGGGAGTATTGCTTTCAGTAGAAAATATGTCTTACACAGGTAAATCTCAGGTGCAAGTCTGTAAAACATTTTCTTAACTACCATTTTATGAAGAGTAAACAGAATGGCACACTCGACTTGACGACGAAAAAACAGACACAGTTTATAGACAATCAAAACACAGTGTGCCACATAACTGCTGCTGTTTGGCCTGTTCAGCAATTATTCAGATGCAAAAACATTCAGTTATCATCGTCACTTAAAATGTCAAAAACATAAGGAAAACGACTATCCTTTAGAAAGTTAACGCTATCATTTTACCTTAATCACAGTGAGAGGCATTTTGAATTTCTTTATTTTTTCTCCATTTAATCAGGAGTGGTGCCCTTTTACTTCACCTTGATGAAATCCCACACCCTTTGACCCCAATACGAAAAAATGATGCCTTTTCTTTTCAATTTATTTCGATACTAGGAGAGTGTTCTATTTTAGCCCGGTGACCTTGGATAGCGCATCTGTTCTGTTAACATGCATCAGGTAATTTTTCACCGGAGGAGTTCTGTCTATATTTTAAATTTGAAGGGAAAGCTTGATGTGATGAAGCATTTCAAGAGGCAGATCAAATGCAGTTCTTCTGCCAACTACAAAGTATGACTAGTACAATTTTTCAAAAAATGGCCATCTGCTGTGGAATACCAATTTAACACAGCATTCTGTGGTTGAGAATGCTCATTTTTTGGCACAGCTTCATGTGTTCATGCCCTTCGAACTTTTCTGTGGGTGTGAGAAAACATGGATGGATTTATTCTGCTCGCATGGACCAACCTAGAGTGGTTTAGCATCTATTTTCAGTTGGTGAACCTTAGACTGATATAGTAACTTTCAGGGCACGTGGCGTGTAGCTTGGAATCTATCTATCTGTATGTCTATCTACACCTAAACACACCACCACCAATACAGGTAACCGTACGTACTTTCTGTGTGCAAACCATAGACATTTGAAGGCAGATTTCTACCTGGCTTTAGATGGAAATACAGAAGCACTGGCACATGTTTGCTCCTGATAAGTGCTTGTACTCTATCCTAAGGTGTTTTTATAGCAGAACTGAGAAGCACAGGTTCTCTCCTTTACAAATTACTCAGTACCTGACCATTTACAGCACTGCTAAAGCCACAACAAATCGCTAGTTTAAGTGAGCGCATGTGTGCATTGTCATTTTAAATAAATGTGGAAAAATACTAGCTGTAGCATAGTCTTTTGCTTGTTGCAAAATAAATGTGGATAAATACAGAAAAAATGCCCAAAAAATAAATATGGATAAATACAGACGGAAATGGCAAAAAAATAAATACCATAAAACCGGGAGCCCTAATTATAATGCACTTAAGAGTATATGGTATGGCAATATCCTGGAACAGCTTAGGGAGTGGTTCCCGACAGCTGCAGACAGGCTTAGCTCATGCTAGAGCACCATCTCACATATTTTCAAGCACTCTGCCTCCAGGATTGATGAGGCCTTCCATAGGAGTGGCTGATAGGAACATATGTGTCCAGTTTAGGGTTAGATATAGGGATACTATATCTAAGCAAGAGGTGATTACACCAACTTACCTCAGCTGAGTGATCAGCCAGTTGTGTCAAATATGGAGGCCAGGCCAGGGGTGGCACAATACATGCTGCAGCCCCTGGTAGGCCTTGGATGCACCTATGCCCTGGGTACCTATGGTACACTGTTACAGGGGCCAATAAGGTGAACCAATTCCAATTGTGATATGCACCTAAGGTACATGGAGTCCATTTTAAGGAGAGAGCAATCAGCCTGGGGCCCTGAATAGCAGGATCCCAGGCCAACTATGTCAAAAACCAGGTAAACACCAGGCAAAAAGTCTGGGGGTAACCATAGTCAGATATCCACCTTCCTACATAACCCCCCCCAAACGAAAGAAGATAAGGCTATCCTTGTCCAGGTAAGCCTATATTGCCTAAGTGGCCATATAAGGAAGTACCAGCTCTGGTTTGGTTACCCCCTGTCTCATGGTCCACTAAGCAATCCCTCACCCTAAGGGTATCTGAGGGTCTCCACCATAGGGAATCTCTACCTGTGGTGTGTCTTTGCAAAGTCAAAGGCTGGTGTTGAGATGGAGTACTGAAGTGAGTTTCCTCTGTAGGGCTCAGCTTCCTCCAATCACTCTCCACCATGTGTGCCTTTCTTTCTTTGACTGAGTTGCACTGTGCTCTCAGGGTCAACCTCTGGCTACCTAAAGCTGGAGGCTGAGTCCCTCTGTTTGGCTTACTGGAGGGACAGTTCAGGTTTGGGCCCTTAGGGTCCCAGGTTTGGCTGTGCCCAACAATATCCATCTGGGGGAGGTCCCTAACTACTTTTAAGGAGGATCCCTCAGGAGTTTTTAAAGTTTGCACCTCACTAGGGCTACTAGTTTCGGTGCCCCTAATCTGTTGATGGGGGTGCTTTATTTGACAGGGGCCCCCTTGGGTCTCACTGTCCTTCTTGTCCTCTGCAGCCCTGGGCTGAGTAAGGCAAGGTAGAGAGGGGCAGGTTACCTGCTCCAGACTGGGTCCCACCTGAGAAGGGTCCACTGCCATCAGAGGCTCTGTCAGGCCAGGCCTAACAACCTCTGGGACAGTTCCTTCATCAGGGGTAAGATCAGTTCCCTGAGGAGGCTGATCCTTTCCTAAAGTCTGGTGGGAGGGAGATTTCTCTTCCTCCTCAATGCTCTCTGTTTGGGTGGAGTGATCCATCATTTCAGGCTTCACTACCCATGTATCAGTTTGAGTTCGGGCTGTGGCCATCACAGCCCCCCCCAACCTTTTCAGGAGGAGACTCAGTTTGGGTATGGGCTGTTACTAGTACAGCCCTGCTACTCTTTTCAGGAGGGAAGTTAGCTAAAGATGGGGCTGAGGTTTGCTCAGCCCTACCAACCTTTTCAGGAAGGACATCTTGGATTGGGGCTGTAGCCATCACAGCCCCACTAACCTTTCCATGGAGATTTACCATTCTAGAATGGGTTTGCTGTTCAACCTCAGCCCAGGCTGAGATTTCCAAATCATTACCCAGTAGGCAATCTACAGGCAAGTTTGCTGACACTGCCACTCTCTTTGGGCCAGTGACACCTCCCCAGCTAAGATTGACTACTGCCATGGGATGATTGGTTTCTATGCCATCAATGTTTGTCACCAGATATTTGGCATCAGGTAAAAGTTGCCTTCAGGGGACTAGACATTCAGCCACCATGGTGATGCTAGCCCCTGTGTCTCTGAAGGCCTCAACATTCAAGCCATTGATGAGGGGCTCCTGTCTATACTTGCTCAAAGTGTTAGGGCAAGCAGTGAAATTGGCAAACCCCATGCCAGTCTCATAGACAAGAGTATCTGAGTTAGGGGACCTGGATAGGCCAGAGTCCACCTGTCCTCCAAAAGTAAACCCACCCAAATTCTTGGGGGTGCTCCCACCACCTGGGGGACCACCGCTAACAGTGACAGGGGGTGTTGGAGCCTTACCTGGAGGTATATTCTCCTTATTGCCATTCTTGGGACAACAGTTATCTGTTTTGTAATGCCCCACCTGTTTACAGGTATGACAATAAGGCTTTTTCTGGGTTGTAGAAGTGTCTTGGGACCCACCCCCATTCTTGGAGTTTTGGGGCCCTGGGGGAGTCTTTTCCTTACTTTTATCCCCACCCTTCTCTTGAGGCTTGGTAGTCTCTTTCTTCTGGTCACCACCCTGGTTCTGGTTCTTTTGCTTAACTCTGGTTCTAACCCATTTATCTGCCCTCTTTCCCAATTCTTGGGGAGAGGTCAAATCTGAGTCAACCAAATGTTGATGCAACTGCTGGTTCTGACAATTATTTAAAATTTGTTCTCTCATCAGCAAATTATACAATCCTTCATAGTCTGTAACCTTGCTTCCCAGCAACCATCCCTCCAGAGCCTTAGTGGCACACTCAACAAATTCAGACCAGTCCTGAGTCTGTGTCCTCTGGGTATCTCTGAACATTAACCTGTACTGTTCAGTGGTTAAGTCTAACCCATCAATCAGAGCACTCTTCAGGACCAGGTAGTTTCTAGAATCCCCATCACTAACTGTGAGGAGTCTGTCTCGGCCTCTACCTTCAAAGGACAGCCACAAGATTGCTGCCCACTGCTCCTGAGGGATCTGCTGTACTCTGCAGGCTCTCTCCATTGCAGTTATCCATTTATGGATGTCATGTAAATGTAAATGTAAATGTAAATGTAAATGTGCATGTATTTATATAGCGCAAATCGCCCACATCGCAGGCATCTATGCGCTTGCTTAGGGAACCCGTCCTGGTATTCCCCTGTGAGATAGCCCCGGCAGGGTATCCACAAGGTGAAAGCCAGGCATCCCGCCGCGAGGGGCCGTTGTGGAGATTAAGCAAGCTATTGCCCAGAGTCGCAGAGTGTGAACCCGTGAGTCGAGTAGGCACCGGAGCGAGAATTATCAAGTCCGTGGAATTATTGAGCCCAACCCCCGTCGAGGCGGGGAATTGAACCCTGGTCCAGGGCCGATCTCAGCTTCCGGGTCTGCCGCCTCTAACCCCTGAGCCACACTTCATCCCCAGCTTTGTAGGGGGGCACAATCTTACTCAGGTTTCTGTCACCAAAAGACCTGTCTTTATCCTTGTGGATATTGCTGCCACCAGTGGGTTCTATTACCCCACTCTCTCTAGGCTGTCTTGCTCTAGCAAGTTTCTCTTGGGCCAGGGCAACCTCTAACTCTTGTCTCTGGATCCTCAATTCAGCCTCTCTCATTTTGGCCTCATGTTCCCTTCTCTGAGGGCTAGTCATCTCCATTCTGGAGTGACCATGAGAACCTCTAGAAGCATGGGAGTTGTTAGAGTCACCTGAGTGAGTCCTTCTCCTCCTAGGCTTCTGGTTAAGTCCACCTGGAGGTCTGAATGGGTTGTTACCAGATGCAGTCCCAAATAGGCTTAAGTTAGCCTGGTGGTTCAGTCTACTGACCAGCACCTGACTATTTCTGTCATCATCTGACTCACTGCTCCCCTCTTCTGTCTCTTCTTCCTCTTCCTCCTCCTCATCTACCTGAGGAGCTCCAGTGATGGGGGCTTCCTCATCTACTAGGATTATAGGGACAGGGGCTTCTACAGTGTCATCCTCAGAAGGATGGCCTCCTTCAGCATCCCCTGTGGGGTCTGCCTTAGAGGTCTTTAGAGTCTCAGACTGGTCCAAGATCTCTCTAAGGTGGTCTGTGGTAGGGAAAGGCCCTGTCCTCAGACCCCTTAAGACACAAAGCTGTCTTAATTCCTTAAAGGAAAAAATAGCAAATTTGGATGGTGCCCTTGGAGGGTCACTCTCAACAGGGACATTCCCAGTGGAACCCTCTGCTCCAGACATTGCTCTAGTGTGGGTAGATGTGTTGCAATCTACCTACACTGGTGTTTACCTACTAAACCTATCTAGTAGTTGTAGTCAGGGTGTGCTACTCCCTTTCCTCTACAACAACTAAGTTCAGTAGAACTTAAGTATACTAGTCTTGTTTTATATGTACCTAGCAGTTACCTGTATGATCTTTCAAATGATAATCTCAAAGATTGTAATGGTAAAACAACAGCAAGCTCAGATCCCAATCCGCTGCTCACCAATGTGAGAAGTTGGCCTGGTATATAATGCTCACTAATTCTAGTGATCACTTTGTACCATGCCAAGCAACCCTTATGATGATTGGTTGTAAGTCAACCTTATAGACCAGTTATCCTAGTGGTAACGTGGACAAAGCAGTCTTAGGCTAAACTCTGAAAGGCATGTGAAGCCATCTGTATTACCATACACAACCCCCTTGAATACCAAATGAAAGGACACCACACAGATATATATATTGAAAATATATATAGATTTATTAACTACAAAATACCCTGGACTCTTTATGAGCACAGAAGCACAAGCGTTAAATCACAAGACAGTTTAAAATACACAAAAGTTGCACAATATGGATGAGCCCTAGGGGCCACCTAAACCATATACTAAGAAAGTGGTATAAGAGATACCAATCAGAACCGAAACAGGCCTAGGGCCTTGGGAATCGCTGGAGCTATTCGAGACTAGCAGTGACTAAGTCGGGAAAGGCCCGCGGGACTCGGGTGCAGTGTTTAAAGTGCACGCACTCACCAATGCAAAGTCTATGGTGCGTAAAAAGTACAAAGTTAGTTAGTTCGGAACCTTCCAAGTGACCTAAAGAGCTGAAACTTAAGACACAGGCCCTTGAGATGTGTACCAGTGTAGGAACACTGGCGGAGCTGAGTTACCTCACCCACAGGAAGCGGGTGCACAGGGTCGAAGTAGTGTCGGGTTTCGTCACGCTGGTCGATGGTGCTTGGAGCTGAAGATGCTGCAGGCGGCTCGATGTGAAGAGTTCCGGTGGATCCAAGGGTGGATCTGAAGATGTGAAGACCTGAAAGCAGAGGGGACAATGTTCAAAGTCACTAGCCAGTGACTACCGTGGAACCAGATTGGAACCAGGCGATGTTGGGTGCAAACAGGCATTGAGGTGTAGCTTCTCTCTGCAGCCACGTAGACACCGGGGGTTGAAGACGTCCAGGAGTCGGTCACGAGCTGTCCCACGCAGGCTTCTCACTGTTGGCGGTGTCGGCAACTTGATCGGAGCAAACAGGCCTTGGCTAATGCAAGCCACGCAGGAATCGAAAAATGATTACCACTCGGACTAGCAAGGTCAGAGCGGGGGCTCCTTTCTGCAGGAGCTAGGGCAAGTCTGGAGCAACCAGAACCGCAGTGTAGTTTGTCGGTTTCGTCGCCAAGATGGCCGCTGACCACGTGGCTAGTGGCCGGGATGGCGCGTCGAGTGGCACAATGCAAAAGGGCCCCACGCAGATCGTGGAGATGCTGGGGGGCTGATCTTCGGTGCAAGGGCTGCTCGGTGGTGGGGGTTCTCAGGCCCCAAAGCACAACATCGAGGATGCCTCTGGTGCAGCGCTGTCAGTTCTTCGGGTGTCTTCCAAGATGTCCGGTCCCACGTCTCTCGATGCCTCCACGGGTCCCTTCTTTGCAGGGACTGTGGATCGGGCTCTGAGAAGTCTGGGAGTCTGGGTCTTGTCAGGCTCTGGGCTCGGGCTCCAGCGGGAGGCGGCGGCAAAGCAGACGTTGATTCGCTGGTTGGTACCTGCTTTCACAGGGTGGCCACTTCTAGGCCACAAGGGAGATTCTCTTCAGTCTTCTGAGCAGCAGAATGTCGAAGTCCAGTCTTCTTCTTTGTTTAAAGTTGATTTCAGGATGATCTGCTGTGCAATGGCACTGCTCCCACTCTTATTCCCAATCTGAGGGGTGGATCACCTACTAGGTCCCTCCTCTGGGAGGAACCAGGAAGGGGGCGGTTACACCCCCTTTCCTTTGTCCAGCTCCTCGCCAGGCCTGGGTCTGGAAAGTCCCAGGACCGGTTTGGACTGGCTTATGCACGGGGACACCTTGTGTGCCCCAGGCATGTCTGTTTCTATTCAGCCCTGTCCTACCCAATACACAAAACCCTGTCTGGGGTGGTGCTCGCACCTCCCAAGGCAGGAAACCCTTTGTTCAGGCTTCCCTCGCTGGAAGGACTCCCAGCAGCAGGGGGCCAGACTTGTGTCTGTGGTGGCAGCATCCATTTTGTGATGCTGAGGCTCTGGTTAACTTTAACCGGGGTTAAGGCTACACACATGTCGTGTCCCTCTAGAAGGGTGGAATGCTATTCCCGTCGACAGAACTGTCGAGGGGATAGTATTCCAATTTGTATGACACCTTACTCGACATGTTTTGATAAAGCCAAACCAAAGATAGCATATAACCGCGAGGATTATAATGCACTTAAGAGTATATGGTATGGCAATATCCCGGAACAGCTTAGGGAGTGGTTCCCGACAGCTGCAGACAGGCTCAGCTCATGCTAGAGCACCATCTCACATATTTCCAAGCACTCTGCCTCCAGGATTGATGAGGCCTTCCATAGGAGTGGCTGATAGGAACATATGTGTCCAGTTTAGGGTTAGATATAGGGATACTATATCTAAGCAAGAGGTGATTACACCATCTTACCCCAGCTGAGTGATCAGCCAGTTGTGTCAAATATGGAGGCCAGGCCAGGGGTGGCACAATACATGCTGCAGCCCCTGGTAGGCCTTGGATGCACCTATGCCCTGAGTACCTATGGTACACTGTTACAGGGGCCAATAAGGTGAACCAATTTCAATTGTGTTATGCACCTAAGATACATGGAGTCCATTTTAAGGAGAGAGCAATCAGCCTGGGGCCCTGAATAGCAGGATCCCAGGCCAACTATGTCAAAAACCAGCTAAACACCAGGCAAAACGTTTGGGGATAACCATAGTCAGATATCCACCTTCCTACAGGGATTGCTTGGAAATGGCTCTGTACTAGATTATCCCTGAGCGATCTAGCTTTTCTATATGTAATAGAAAGGGACAGACTTTATATCAGAACCAATGATTTCATCTGCTTTCAAGATGTTCCAATGCTTTCTCATGATCTTATTAATTTCATTGGCACCCTAGGAGTATGTGCTGGTCATCCTGAATTTATTGTCACTATCCTTTATTTTCTTCTTAATCCTCTCTCTTAAGAGACTTTCTCTTGGAATTTTTTCCACCCTTTTAAGGGTTGTTTCCAGAAAATCTCGGTTGTACCCTCTATTCTCAAACCTCCACAGGCTGGCTAGAGCTGCGGTCTTAAAGTCAGCTTCTTGTGTACAATTACGTTTTAATCGTAAAAGTTCCCCGTACGGGATACTTTTAACCAGTTTAGGCGGATGATTACTGTCCGCATGAAGTACCAAATTTCCGGCCGTGGGCTTGCGGTACAGTGACACACTAGGTTTATTGTCAATCACACTGACTTTCAAATCCAGATAATTCACTGAGCTAGAGCTAACTTCCCCGCTAAAATTCAAATTGATGACCTTGCTATTAAGATCTGTAATGAACTCAAAAAAAGGTCAGTCAACAAATATCTGTCTAATAACAGCCCGTTATTAGATAGATATTTGTTGACTGTCCTTTTTTTGCACTGTTCTAGGTTTTTAATTAGGAGGTGTGGTTCGTCTGTAGAATAAAGTTAGAAATAGGAGGACACTCCATCCTATTTTAAAGTCACTATTTTTTCTGTTGCACGGTTTCTCACTTTACCATCAAAGATCAGCCATCATTGTTGGTCTGTTTGTATGGGTGGACCAAATCCTTGACCAGCAACTAATGGTGCGGCGCTTGAAGTCCCAATGATCAGGGGACTAGCCTGATTTGCACCGGGGTTTGGCCATATGATAGGACTGATCATTGAGTCAATTTGATGGTAACCCTTTGCTAATTGTTTTGGATTTGTCAACCATGTATGAATGATCTGTACCGTGTTGGTCTTTCCTATACATATAGTGTTCACCTTGTTTTGAAATAAGCTGTCTTGATGTGACTTATCCACCCCGAGATTCTGTTAACTCGGATTGACAGTGCAGCCACATAACTAAGCTGGTAGACCCCCCTGTGTTTTGTGCTATACATATGTAAGTAGCTGGGGATAATAATCAGGTAGGGGTCTTTAAATTAAATATCCCTTGGACCCTCTCTAAACGGTTTGGTTGTTGATCACTGATGACATCACTGATGAAATCATCCAGTTGTGGAAAAAGGGTATGGCTATGACCTTTTTCAAGATTTGCCCGGCGCTAACCGCCTTTGTACCATTCAATTTATCAAGCAATGAGGCAGGCGCCGGAGACCAGAAGGCAGGAAACAGAAGTTTTATTCCGACGGAGCAGAACACATCAGATCAGACAACAAGGTATCGTCTCGAGGTGCTCTAACAGACTCTCTGAGGCCTGGCCTCTTATACCCTGGTTTATGACATGTGAGCATTCTTTATTGCATAAAAGACTCTTTAAACTTACGAAATGACATCCCCATAATCTTCGTGATAAACCCGCCCCCACATATATCCACAATAGAGGTTCTCACCCTGCTGATAACAGGAGGGGGTTATCATGCGGCTGAGTGTTCCGCCGATTCTTAGGATGTGTGCGCCTGATCGTATCCCATGGGGTGGGGAGGCCATGATCAATAGTGGGTCCTTTGAAGAGGAGCGACTCCATACAATAAGGGGCAGTAAACGGTATCTCCCGGCTTAGGCGATGGCCTCGGACCTGTGTGGTCAGCCGGACTCGGGGGAAGGGGTCATCAAAGGAGAGGTATTCATGCCGCGTGGACAATCAAGCGCGGAGGGATGGTTTATCAACAGAGGGGTATTCATGGAAGGAGAGGAGGTGCTGGTCAGGCGCGGGCGTGACTCCCAAGGACGGGGTCATGCAGGAGGAGAAGGGTTATGCTCATGTGAGGGAGGGAGGGGGAGCCAGGGTGCGCGGAGGATGCTTGCAGGGTCAGAGGAGCATGCTGGCGGTCGATCGTGGACAGGGAGACCATGATACATAAAATGGCTGTTGTGCACGTTGTACGTGGGTGACAAGCTGGCGCAGATGATGTTCAGCTCGTAAACTAAAATTCCACAGTCCTCCCTTTCAACATGTCTCGCCAACTTGTCAGTTCGGATTTATCCCCATAAGGCCACGTATTTCTACTTCATAGAGGGGGCTCATGTGCTCATTTCGAAAGTCCAAAGTCTTTGGGCACATACAGTTAGAAACAAGGCCGAATAAAGATGGCAGACATTGGATACCCAAACAACACCCACATAAAATCACAACAGGTATCAGTATGAAGGAAAACAACTTCCAACCCCAGTCCTTCAAAGTGTCCCAAAACCAGCTCCCAAGCGACCATCCTTCTTGTTCTTGGTGAACCTCCGAGGAAAGTCTGTGGAGGTGCTCAATTGCTTTGTAGACTGAAGGCGAGTTATCTGGCACGTAGGTGCAGCAGCTAGATCCGATGATGCGGCATGCTCCTCCTCGATCGGCTAGAACCACATCTAGAACAAGGCGGTTTTGAAGGGCCACAAGGCGGACCGCCTGAAGCTCAGCCGTGTTGTTAGCGAGGATGCCAGCCGTGATGTTGATCGTTGTTTCTACTGCCTGGGTCAGGTGTCGGATAGCGCGGCTGTTTGCCATTGGGCCCCACAGGGGAACGAGTCCCTTTGCTGCATCCAAGAACTGTGCTCCAGTGGAGTCGGCTTGTCCAATGTCATCTGCACGCCTCTGCCGGTGATGGTTAGCAGGGGCTACATACGTGGGGGGGAGAACGAAGGCAATGTAGCAGATACCCTTCCAACCTTTCGGGAGCCAGGTGTAAGCTTTGGTGCCACACACAAAGTACATATTTGGAGAAGCGACAAAGGAAGGGGGGTCAACTGAGTCCAATGTTCTGATGATTCGGCAGGAACTGTGACCCACCGGCTGTGTTCCCTGGCCTTCGAGACACACAAGACCTGTGACATTGATAACAGACAGAGCCACAGTCAGAGTGGTGGTAGTTTGTTTTTGCAGATGAGAGAAGGTGGATCTAGCCGGGTTGTGGAGCACCTGTACTTCGACACGTTCTTTGGCTGGAATGTCTTTAAGGAAGGTGGCGCCCGTGAGCGCAGGACACAGGGGAGCAGAGGTCTTTCCGGTTTTGTTCAGCCAAAACCCAGAGTAGAAGCGCGACACTGTCTGACCGGAAGTGGCGTTATCCTTGTGGCTCTCTTGCATGAGGATCAACCAGGCAAGGCAGGAGCCGTGAGCTGAGAAAGGAGAAGGGATGAAGGGGATGGAGTGTCCAGTGGCATGCGGGAGCAACCCGCAGATCCAGCAGTTCGTAGCATTTGCAGCAAGGTTGTGTTGGTGCAACAGTTGCACGAAGGAATTGTTCCAGAATTCCCTGCGCCTTTCTCGGAGCTGAGGCGACAGGGAGATCAGGTGATGCTCTTTCATGGGGGTCGGTTGTGCAGTGGGCAGCAATGCCTGATGAGCCGGTGTGCTTTCCTCCAGGATCCAGAAGGAGGTCATGAGGAGGAGGCAAAAGAGGAAGACAATAAAGAGGGCGATTGTCTTCGATTTGTGCAAATTGTCAGTCTTTGGGTTCCTATAGTGGGTATTTCCTGTTGCTTCCATCATCTTCTTATCTGGCGCTTCCATCATCTTCTTATCTGGCGCTTCCATCATCTTCAAGGTGCTCGGTAGCGGGCAGAACCACAGACTTCGTTTAGCTTCTCTCCCGGTAACCCTTGGTTGTGTTTAGGTCACCGTTCTGAGATTCAACTTAGTCCGTGGCCTACTTAGCCGAGGCTCCCTCCTTTCGACGCAGGAAATACCCTTCTCTAGTTGGCACAGTGGGATCAGAGAATTTTGCAAGTTCAAGTGCCTCAGTATCGGGATAACAGTTCAATGTTGGTCGATCTTTGTTCAGGAGCTCTTCTTGGGTGTTGACGTTGTCTGTCGTGGCCAGGGTCGAGGAGACCTTCCTGCAGTGGTGTGCGTGCAGCCAGTGCCGCTTCCCCTCCACTCGAAGCGCTGTCCGGGTGGTGATCAGCACTTGCCAGGGGCCCGTCCACCGGGGTTCCAAACTCTTAGTCCGTTGGAAGTTTCGGACTAGAACGAAGTCCCCCGGTTGAATGTCGTGGCCTGGGCCCCTGGAAGCATCGGGGATGGCCTGCTGCACCTGTTGATGAATGACAGACAATGTTTTAGTTAACTTGCACAAATAATCAGACAGTAGGACGTCCGGGACGTCATGAATGGAAGTCGGTTTGGGGGCAGTCCAGAGGTTCATCGGTCGCCCGAATACAACCTCGTAGGGAGTCAAATGGTGTTTGGTGGGAGTGGAGCGCATCGATAGCAAAGCCAGTGGGAGGGCATCCGGCCATTTAAGTCCGGTGGTGGCCACTATTTTTGACAATTTCAACTTCAGTGTGGCATTATGGCGCTCCACCAGGCCGGCGGATTGGGGGTGGAAGACCGCATGGAATCTCTGTTTCACCCCCAACCCCTTTAGGATTAGTTGGATAACCTCAGCTATGAAGTGGAGGCCATTGTCGCTCCACAAAATTCGACAAAGGCCGTAGCGAGGAAAGAATTCTTTCAGTAGTACTTTGGCAGTAGTCATGGCAGTGTTGTCACGGGTTGGGTAGGCCTCTACCCATTTGCTGAAGGCACATACAATGACTAGTACATACTTCAAGCCTTGGCATCTCTCTAGCTGGATGTAGTCCATCTGAAGGACCTCAAAGGGGTGATTGGGGGTCCCAAACCCTCCCCGGGGTACTACAGTTCCTTTCCCGGGGTTGTGTTGTAGACAGATAAGGCACTGCTGGACTAGGCGTCTGGCTGAGTCGGGGATTTTGTCGTTGTGCCAGACTTTGGAAATGAGTTCGATCATGGGTGCAGATCCTATGTGTGTGGGGGAATGAGCCATTGTCAGTATGGGGATCAGGTATGAGTCAGGCAGCAACCATTTGTTTGCATCTTTTGTTCGCCAGCAGCCCTCATCATCCTTCAAACCCACCCCTGCCCACTTAGTCAGTTCGTGAGGGGTGCTGGCCGACTGGATGTCTCTGATCATTTCCCTTGCGTCAGTCCATTTCTCTGCTTGTGACCTGGTCACATACATGTGTGTCACCGTCCTATTCTCAGCTGTGGTTCGTGCAGTGATGTCGGCCAGTGCATTCCCTTGTCCGACCAAGTCTGTCACCTTCTTGTGTGCCTGGCATTTGATCACTGCTAGTCGTTTGGGGAGGAGAACCGCTTCAATCAGGGCAGAAACCAGATCTCCGTGAAGGATGGGGGTGCCGTGGGACGTCAGGAATCCCCTTTCCCTCCACAGGAGCCCAAAATGGTGAACCACCCCGAAGGCATACTGGCTGTCTGTATATACGTTCGCGGTGGTCCCTGTGGCTATGATGCATGCTCGTGTGAGGGCTATCAGCTCCGCTGCCTGTGCAGATCGTTGTGTGATGCGGGCTGTCTCAACTACTGTTCGGGCTGTCGTTACTGCATAGGCAGCTGAAGTGGTGCCATCTGGGAGTTTGATGCATGAGCCGTCTACCCATAGTTCTCCATCGGGGTCTGTGAAAGCAGTGTCTCGGAGGTCAACTCTACTCCTAGTTTGTTCGTCCGTGAGGGTCACACAGTCGTGTATGGGAGGCACGTCGGGGTCATTTTCAGGCAGGGGCAACAATGTGGCAGGATTCAAAGTTGTGCATCTCTTTAGTGTGATGTGGGGTGCAAGTAGCGTCAATTCGTACCCAGTCAGTCGTGCGCTAGTCAAATGTTGAGTCTTGGTTTGGTTCAGAAGGGTGTCGACAGCATGGGGTACTAACACGGTGAGGGAGTTTGAAAGTACGATTCCTTCGCTCTGACGGATAGAGACGGCAGCGGCAGCTACTGCTCGAAGGCAGGCAGGCAAAGCTCTGGCTACAGGATCAAGAGTGGCGGAGAAGTAGGCACAAGGGCGCTGCTTTGGACCTATAGACTGAGTCAGGACAGACAATGCACACCCCTCCCTTTCGTGGGTGAAGAGGGAGAAGGGTTTGGAGTAATCCGGGGTTCCCAGGACGAGCGCTGAACAGAGGGCATCTCGTAATTCCTTAAAGGATGCTTGACACTCAGGGGTCCAAGGGAGAGGGAAGGGGGCATCTTTGGTCAATAGGGCAAGTAGGGGTTTCACAATGAGGCTGAAATTAGGTAACCACTGTCTGCAAAAAGAGGTTAGGCCAACCAAAGAGCGGACTTGCTTTTGTGTTTTTGGGACCGGGGTGTCTAGGATGGTTTGGATTCGGTCAGGTGTGAGTTTCCTCCCTTCTTTGGACAGGAGATGGCCTAGGTATGTCACTTGTGGCTGGCAGAACTGTAATTTCTTTTTGGAAACTTTATGGCCATTTTCTGCAAGAAAGTGTAGGAGTTGGACAGTGGCTGTGATTGCAAGTGGGGTGGTGTCGGCCGCCAAAAGGATATCATCGACATATTGGATCAACACCACTCCATCCGGTAGCTGGACGGCGTCCAGCTGTCTTTTGAGGGCCTGGCTGTAAATACTGGGACTTTCAGTGTACCCCTGGGGAGCTCTACAAAATCGGTACGAGCGGGATTTCAGGGTGAAGCTGAAGAGATAACGGCTGTCCGGATGGATGGGGATAGAGAAAAACGCATTCTTGAGGTCGATAACAGTGAAGGTGGTGGCAGTGGACGGGATGAGGGTCAGGATGGTGGTGATATCTGAGACTACGGGGTATTGGGGTACAACCACTTTGTTAATTTCTCGCAGGTCGATGATGAAGCGGTACGCTTTCTCATCTCCCTCACCTTGCTTCTTGACAATGGGTAGGATAGGGCTGTTGCAGACATTGCTAACCACTTCTTCGACCACTCCTGCATCCACCAGAGACTGAATGATCGCTACCAGTGCCTTCCCACCCTCGGGCGATATCCGATACTGCAGGAGTTTCGGGAGCATAACGCCCTGTCTCACAGTTATATGAATAGGGTCAATCATCATTCGTCCCACATCAGAGTCATTTTTGGCCCATAGGTACGGAGGCAGGGTATCAAGCAAGGACAGGTCAGCATCAGTTATGGAGCACATGTGTCGTGCAGGGCAAGATTTGGGTATGTCTGGGTTATCGTACAGGATGACTCGGACTCCATCCGGGGAACACCTAATGGTAGCTCGAAAATGCTTCAGTAAGTCAATGCCCATAATGGCGTCAGGGGAGTTGGAGGAGAGCAGAAAGGTTGTGTCAGTGGTGTTGCTTTCTAGGTCAAAGGTGACAGGTACGGACAGGGGGTTAGTGGAGGGCGTCCCATCGAAACCTATCGATGTGATGTGTGAGCCAGACAAGGGTGCCCTTGGAATCAGTCATTTCGATAACACACTACGTGTCGCCCCAGTGTCTACCAAAAATGGAGACTCTGTACCCAGGACCTTAGCAGTGACATAAGGACCTTGCTGGTCAACACAGAGCTCGACTGGATCCCTCCCTTGCCCCTGGCAGTCCTATGCAAAATCGGGGGCATTCTCGCCGTCGGATAGTTGATACTGGTTCTGTCGGGGACGGTCAAATGTGTTCGGTCTCCCTGATCTGTCATTGTTAGTGTCGTTTGTGTGCCCTCGTCTTGTCCCCTATTTCTCGGTCCACCCGCTACATCCTTGGGGTCCCTATTTCTGGTCATTTCTAGCAGAACCGGACACTGGGATTTCCAATGGCCGAATCCTTTACAGAAGGCACATTGGTCATCGCTAATGTCTCTTCGTCCAGTGTGGGGTGTTGGGGTGTGATCTTTAGGAGGTGGATTTCTAGGGATGGTCGATTGGTAGTTCCCCCTTTGGGGTTCCCGTCCGACCGCTATACCTTGTATCTGGGCTATCATTACCCTTTCTTTCAAATCTTTCTTCTTTTTCTCGGACGCCCTATCATTCTCATTTTTCTGGTGCTCGTAATACTGAGCCATCTGAAGGATAGCTGCGGGTTTGGAGGCCCCCCAACTACTCTCACTCGTCTGCAGTTTTTGGGAGACCTCTTGTGATAGGCCCTTCACATAGTTTTGTACAAACAGGTGTTGTCCGGTTGCGGTGGTCATGTCTTGGCCACTGTAGTCGGAGAACACTGTCTCGAATCGGGAGAAGTATTCTGATACATCTTCCTGGGGTTTCTGACGACAGGCCGTGACTATCGACCAATCTACCTTTTTCTCTGGGATCAGTGTCTTTAATTTCTGGACTAATTTGTCTGGGAGTTCTAATATGTCCTTTACTGGTTTCCTTCCAGGCTCTCGCTGTCTATCTAGTTCACTGAGTTGGTTCCAGGTATGCCCAAACAGATCTGTGTGGTCAGCCTTCCGGATTTGCTTCCACACGTCAGCTGGCAGGCATAACCCGAAAAACAAGTCAATGTCCGCTAAAGTCATTATCGTCGAACCCAAGGCTGTGGCCAATTCGGTATAGAATGCTGTCGGGTTCTTTCTTAAATCGGGCAGAGTTTGCCTAAAAGTTAGGATATCTTGTCGGTCCCATGGTTGGTAAACCCAATTGTACACAACCCTCCCTTTTGCATCTGCGTGATTAATATCATCGTTTGTTCCCAGACCACGTGGCGGAATCCAGTAAGGGGCCGCTTCTCTGATGGGCATCATAGTATTGGCTACCTCCACTGAGGTCGTTTCAGGGACTGTAACCTTGGCTTCTGGTTTTTGTTCCGTGAGGTGGCGGAAGACCTCAAGCATTTGCATGAAGAGCTCCGTCGCCTCACATTCAGTCCCATCTCCAACATCGACCTTCCTATATAGCGTTGTCAGGTTAGCGGGGCCCTTACTTTGATACCTATCCTCATATGCGTTCAGGGTGTGGTAGCTGAAGCGCAAAATGAAATGCCGTCTATGGCTGTCGGCATGCGAGTTATACATGTTCATTGTGTATTCTTCGCCCTCCCTTCGTTCTACTAGTGTCTTTGCTATTTTGTCAATCCCATCCCGCTCATCTTTGCTCAACCTATTTGGTCTGGCTGGTGGGTGCTTGCTAGCCTCGAGGTCATCAGGTGGTGCTGCTAATGTGGCTGGTGCGGAGGCCGTGAGGGCTGGTGCACTAGCGCTAAGGTCGTTCTCGTTCGCACTCAGGGCCTGTAGGTGTTGTTGGCAGGGGGCATACGGAGGGGGCATGTAGATGATTGGGGGACCTAGTAGTAACTCATCGTTAGCCCGCTGTTTGGAGGGCAATTCAGGGTAGAGCGCAGAGGGGGTCCTAACGGGACATTGACCTGTCGATCCTGATTCTTGGTTTTGTGTAGCTTCCTTTCTTGCTTTTATTTCTTCTTCTAGTTGCTTAGCGGCTAGGTGGGCTGCCTTTCGTAATTCTTTCCCTATTTTTGCTTCTTCTCTTTTTCTTCGCTGTTCCGTTTCTTGGCGCCACATGCCGATACTATCGAGCATAGTGGGCGTAGTCTTATTTTTCTGGAGCGCTATTTCTAATGCTTTTATTTTATGATCATCAAAGGAACCTATCAGTGGCCACTGACTTTTGTGGTCCGTTTTTGTGTATTTATGCCATAACCTAGTATAGGCAATAGCGACTAGTCCATGCTTAGTGAACATGTCCTTATTAGGGGTGCCTTCCAGTGGAGCTGGATGGTTCATCTCTAATAAGCAGTCCGGGCTGAACAGGCTACCAATCAGTGGGGAGAAGATAGGCATGACGGGTTACAACGGGGACAAAGGTCTGCACTACCTATCTTATCACGGCGGGCAAAGACTAGACAGAATATTTCTATTCTCCGTTGTTTGCCGGCGGTGAATACCTCAAAAGAACCAATATCGAACAATCAATGTTCGATCAATCAAACAATCAGTGGGGAGAATAAGTGGGTACGACGTGTTAAAGGTTTGCGTTACCCACTCTTTCTCTACCTGCAAAAAAAGACCTTGTTCTTCCCTGTTTGCAGACAGAGAATCTCCAGACAACAATCCACGAACGGCAGTTCGGGAAAACAGTGGGGGAGGAAGATAGGCACGACGGATTACAATGGGGACAAAAGTCTGCGTTACCTATCCTTCACTGCTTGCAAAGAGAGAGCCTGTTGTTTCTCCGTTTGCAGACGGTGAATCTCCAGAGGGATCAACAAAAGAGTAATACTAGTATTATCCAAATCTAACAATCATTTCTCAATTTGTCGTGTTTACACGACCTTACCCGGACCGCATGGACGGTTTCCTGTCTTCCGAATACAGCGCCCGATCGTCCTCTATTCTTCGTGATGTCCGTGGCACTCCTGATGGTTCCCAGTCAGGACCGTAGATCACTCAAGAGAGGTCTGTTCGGAACTAGTGAAGGTCGGATGATCGGCTGTCAGACGAGGGTCTATCGGACACGAGCTCTCCCGATCGTTGCAGTCGTTCACTCTGTCGTCGGGACCTCTCCCACTGGATCCACGTGTCGCTGATGGGCCCCAGGCTTTGGGACGCCAATTGTGGAAAAAGGGTATGGCTATGACCTTTTTCAAGATTTGCCCGGCGCTAACCGCCTTTGTACCATTCAATTTATCAAGCAATGAGGCAGGCGCCGGAGACCAGAAGGCAGGAAACAGAAGTTTTATTCCGACGGAGCAGAACACATCAGATCAGACAACAAGGTATTGTCTCGAGGTGCTCTAACAGCCTCTCTGAGGCCTGGCCTCTTATACCCTGGTTTATGACATGTGAGCATTCTTTATTGCATAAAAGACTCTTTAAACTTACGAAATGACATCCCCATAATCCTCGTGATAAACCCGCACCCACATATATCCACAATAGAGGTTCTCACCCTGCTGATAACAGGAGGGGGTTATCACGCGGCTGAGTGTTCCGCCGATTCTTAGGATGTGTGCGCCTGATCGTATCCCATGGGGTGGGGAGGCCGTGATCAATAGTGGGTCCTTTGAAGAGGAGCGACTCCATACAATAAGGGGCAGTAAACGGTATCTCCCGGCTTAGGCGATGGCCTCGGACCTGTGTGGTCAGCCGGACTCGGGGGAAGGGGTCATCAAAGGAGAGGTATTCATGCCGCGTGGACAATCAAGCGCGGAGGGATGGTTTATCAACAGAGGGGTATTCATGGAAGGAGAGGAGGTGCTGGTCAGGCGCGGGCGTGACTCCCAAGGACGGGGTCATGCAGGAGGAGAAGGGTTATGCTCATGTGAGGGAGGGAGGGGGAGCCAGGGTGCGCGGAGGATGCTTGCAGGGTCAGAGGAGCATGCTGGCGGTCGATCGTGGACAGGGAGACCATGATACATAAAATGGCTGTTGTGCACGTTGTACGTGGGTGACAAGCTGGCGCAGATGATGTTCAGCTCGTAAACTAAAATTCCACACAGTGACTGTGTGTTTCTGTAAAGTTTAAATATGTTTTACCAATTGAAGAATGAGTGGATGTATAAGTGTCTGGATGAAGGATTTAGTAGGTGCGTGACTGTATGAGTGAGTGTTTAAATGTGTCTTACTAAATGCATGGGTTAGTGACTAAACTGTCTGAATGTGTGCATCAGTATGTCTGTTGTTGTGTAAGCTGCTGCATGTGTTGATCAGTAGCTATATGAGTGGCTATATGGGTTATTGATTGGTTGCCCAAGTATTTGAATGGGAGACTGAGTGTGTGTGTGGGCGATGGGAGGTGTGTGACTCAGTGCATAGATGTGTGAGCAGTTAATTCACTAGGTGTATGAGTTCAAGAGTGCATGTTGAAACAGCTATATGGGCGGTTGACTGTGTGCATGGGTGTATTGGTGAGTGAATGGATATCTCAGGGCTACATGTCCAAGTAATAACATATATGTAAAACACAGTGCATGTGAGAGTTGGCACATATAAATGACTATACATGAGAGCCAGTGAATGTGCGAGTGGCTGTATGGATCATTGTGTACTTGTTTCAGTGATTGTATAATTGAGTAAGTATGTGTTAGTATATGTTTGAATAAGTAAGGTGCTGTGTGTATAACTGTATAGTTGAGGAAATGGAAGTGTGATTGATTCTTTGCATGGCTGACTAGGTGTGTGAGTAACTCCATGGATGAGTGGCAGTGTGTGAGTGTCTGTATAGGTGTATGAGTGCATATGATAGTGTTGTATTGATGAGTGACTGTATGTATGAGTGATTCTATGGGTGAATGAGTGAATGTGTGTGTAGACCTAGGAATCAGTGAGTGCGTTTGTAGTAACTGGTATTGGTGTGTCAATGGTTTCAAGAATGGTAGTCTGTATTTAACAGTGGGTGTATCAAAGTTTATATTAGAGTGTGAGGAGGTGCATCGTATTATCACATGAATGATATCATCAGTGATGTGATCAGTGATGTCAAATGAGATGTCATCAGTGATGTCATCAGTGATGTCATTTGAGATGTCATCAGTGATGTCATCAGTGATGTCATCAGTGATGTCACTGACCATGTCATGACTGATGTAATATGTGACATCATCAGCAGTGGATTGCGGTGCGCGAAATATAGTTAGTACAACTAACTATATAGGAGCAAATTCAATGGTTTTTTAAATGCTAATTCCTCACTATATAAGGCCTGAAACCTATGGTTTTTTAAGTGAATTTGCAAGGTTTTTTAAATGCTAATTCCTAACTATATAAGGCTTGAAACCTATGGTTTTTTTCAGTGAATTTGCAAGGTTTTTTAAATGCTAATTCCTAACTATATCAGGCGTGAAACCTATATTTTTTTCAATAAATTTCAAAGGTTTTGTAAATGCTAATTCTATTAGCGGATAATGTTTATATATGTTATTATCCTTCTGGGACCACCTGAGCAGCCATCTTGTTTCTCAGGAGAAGTGAGGCACAAGAGAGCACAAAACAAGAGTGGAAAACGCGAAAAGGGGGCAGAGTTGAGACCCCCTGACCCCCTAGCCCTTCTCAGGGGGTCCCAGAGGGACCACCAAGTGCACAAAATGTTTTATTTTTTTTTAAATCGCGGGGTGCACGTACCCCGCGATTTTTTCGAAATTTTTTTCTTTTTTTTTTTTTGCTCTTTAAGGTCCTTTTGGGACCCCCTGAGAAGGGCTAGAGGGTTGGGGGGCCTCTACCCTGCCCCCTTTTCGTGTTTTCCACTCTTGTTTTGGGCTCTCTTGTACCTCAGTTCTCCTGAAAAAAAAGATGGTTGCCAACACTTCCTGGTTTGGACAGTTTGGAATGTTGACAGTCGACTGCCAGCCAATCAGAAACTTGCTCGCGCACGTAAGGGTACGCGCACGTACACGTACGGTATGCGTACCGTACGCGTACGGTGCACGTACGGTGAGCGCATATAGATATATAATTTGCACAAATTCAATTTTCTCAAAAACTACTGTAGGGATTTTCACCAAATATAGAAAAGGCACTACTGCATACCTGTCCCTACCATTTTGCCAAGTTTGATGTAATTCCATTCAGCCGTTCGGGCTGTAGCCGTGTCTAAAGGTCCCTATGGATATTAACATGGGGAAAACACATTTTGGGACCCCCCTTTCGGCCCCCGCTTCACGAATCCCCCTGAAACCTTCAGTGAAGGAGCGGAGCGGAGCTGGCCAAAATTCTGGAAAATTACACACAGATTCTTCAATCGGCGCCAAAGTTATTCCCAATAGAATGATGAGCGCATACAGATATATAATTTGCTCAAATTCAATTTCTCGACTACTACTGGAGGGATTTTCACCAAATATAGAAAAGGCACTACTGCATACCTGTCCCTACCATTTTGCCAAGTTTGGTGTAATTCCGTTCAGCCGTTCGGGCTGTAGCCGTGTCTAAAGGTCCCATAGAAAATGCCATTTGAAAAATGTCAAATTCAATTTTCTCAAGAACTACTGGAGGGATTTTCACCAAACATACAAAAGGCACTGCTGCATACCAGTCCCTACCATTTGGCCAAATCTGGGGTAATTCCGTTCAGCCGTTCGAGCTGTAGCCTTGTTTGAATGTCCCTATGGAAATTAACATGGGGAAAACACATTTTGGAACCCCCCTTTTTTCTCGGCCCCCGCTTGACGAATCCCCCCGAACCTTTCAGGGAGGAGCGGAGCGCAGCGAGGCAAATTTAGGGAAAATTACAGGCAGTTCCCTCAATCGGCACCAAAGTTATTCCCAATAGAATGTTCGGGATTTCCTATGGTAACTAGGTCCTAACTATATATACCTACTGGCTATCGCCAGTAGATAATATATATATATAGATAGATAGATAGATAGATAGATAGATAGATAGATAGATAGATAGATAGATAGATAGATAGATAGATAGATAGATAGATAGATAGATAGAGATATACTTACCTTTTTAATGATATTGTTTGATTATATTTATTAAAAAGATAATCATTTGTATGAAACCAACACAACTTAAATATAAATAAAAAGTATAC
Organism: Lissotriton vulgaris; assembly: GCF_964263255.1. Classification (NCBI taxonomy): domain Eukaryota; kingdom Metazoa; phylum Chordata; class Amphibia; order Caudata; family Salamandridae; genus Lissotriton; species Lissotriton vulgaris. Next base: position 693,142,084 of record NC_141687.1, on the reverse strand, counting down.
ATTTATATAAAATACAAATATAAAAAAACAAAAAAAATAAGATTTACTACTTTAACTCCCATGTAAGACACAGTAGGAAAAGTGATGGGCTTCAGAGGGGTTAGATTTATTATACCTTTTTGGGAAAGTGTTGGTCTTTGGAGGGGTCTAAACTTACTATTCCCTCTCCAATCGTAGTAACAGTAGGAAATTATTTGGAGAATATAGGGGTCAAGTTTAATATTCTTACTTCAATGTAATGTTGTGCCTGCATCCTATTGACCTCCTGGGTGCCTGAGAACTGTGGTTCTTTATGATGTTCCATTGTTCCTGGGGCTCAGAAGACACCAAATGTAGCCCAGGGAGCTGGGAGAGTTTCTTCCCAGGGCCTGTTACTTCTCATTCTCATAGCTGCTGCTCCTTCACTCTTCACCTCCAAAATGGCAATCACCTGACTGATGGTGTGCAGCTGCCTTTCAAGGTGACTCCATAGCTAGTCCACGTTAGGTTTTCCTTCTCCTTTCTTTCCCCTTTTCACCTTGGCTGTTCCTCCCTTGGTTTCTTCTTCTCTTCCTCAAACATTATATTTCCTGTCATATGGTGTTTGATGAAATTTCCTTTTCTTGTTATTTTTTATATTTAAATGCCTCATAATGGATGGAGGATGTGTCACAACAAAGCTGTGCTTCACTTTTTCTTCAATTTGAACTTGCTGATCTTGATCTTGATTCTTCGCTCTTTAGACTTCCTTATCTGGAAACTTAACTCCTGATTTCTTCCAAACCTGTGAAGATTTCATCAGCAAGGAGGACTTTAATGTCTTTGGCTTTTTTCTCTTGAGAAGATTTCAATTTCTGGAGGGTATTTGCCTACCACATATTCCAGTGTGTAGTGGCATAATGGCCTCCGGATATTGTAACCTTTAACTTGGACAGCAAAAGACCTGGATCTGGATTGCAGGTAATCGTCCAACTGTGTACACATAAACAAAAACAGGGAAGTTGCTGGACTTTGGAGTGTTTCGATTTACTATTCCCACTCCAATGTAAGCAATAGTAGGGAAAGTGTTGGACTTTGGAGGAGTTAGATTTACTATTCCTGCTCCAACCTGAAAATCACTAGGGAGAGTAATGAACTTTGGTGGATTTAGATTTACTATTCCCAATCTTGTCTGAAAAACAGACCGGAAAGTTTTGGACTTTTTGAGGGGTTAGATATACTATTCCCACACCAGTCTTATCAACAGTAAGGAAAGCACTGGACTTTGGAGGGGTTAAATAAATATTTGCACTCCAATCTGAGGAAAGTTCAGGGCTTTGAAGAGTCAAACTCCTAAATTATTTTTTTTGTAAAATGTAAATAAAAATCGAAATAAACATATTTAAATTTATTGAAAACAAACATATATACATTATCAAGAAATACAATTCAATCAAATTTAAAAAATAAAAAAATTATATTATAAAATAAATATTTAATTTAAAAAGTTAAAATATATAAAATGAACACACTCCCCCCACAATCCAAAAATAAAACAATAAAAAAATGATTGTCTCAATTTTAAATTAATTATTTAAACTAAAATTAAAATTAAAATAAATAATAATTATTGTCCAATTTTTTTAAATGCCTCTATTAAATAAACTTATCAACCAATTAACAATTTATTAAAAAAACAAATCTTTAAAAGAAGAATGAATCAATTAAATAATGTACTTAATTAATTATCAATTAATAATTTGTTTAACAGAAAAAGCAATTAAAAATAATAAAAACTATAATTTATACTTGAAACACCTCACTCAAATCCCGTACAAACCCAACATTGCGCTACTGAATTAAAATGACTAATTACATTGTTTAGTAATTACATTATTTACTATAATAAATAAAATAGAAATCCTAATATTCACACCTTATAATAGTACTTTAGCTAATATATATTAAATAATTAACATTGTTTTATACAGCTATATCACAGAAACAATATTATTATACAGTAATATTTTAAAATATATATTCTTACGTTCTATATCCTGTCCCACAATATTTTTGAGTTGACAATATTTTTGACACAATATTCTTATATCACGATAGTGTTTTCTACAATATTTCAGCGAAATACCATAAGGATTATTAGACCAGAGGAAAAGTGAAAGACTCCTAGAGGGTTTACTCTCGAAGAAAGTGACAGAGACCCAGAAAGCGGTCTCTCAATGAGTAACTGCAAGTGAACCCTGTGTTGTGTTCTAGTCTATTTGCGTACGGGGCGCAAGATGCGTCTCACGTGATACCACGTGACTTGGTTAATAAAAGGGCCCACGCACGCACGTACGCCAGTCGGCGACGGCGTGCAGAGCCAGAAGGATACCCCAGTGTCCGTGTGATTATTATTATAAGGCCACGTGTTAGGCCTGCATGCCCCAGGTGCCCCCTGTGTGTAGGGACCTCTGTTGGCTGCTACCCCCACAGCCCACACAACACAACAGCTGGCGACGAGGGTGGGCATACCCTAGCTGTGTGTGTGTCACACCCGACTTGCTGGGGCATCCGCGAGCTCTATCACCCGCTCGCGGCGCTCGTGCCCCACGGATCCGCCTGCAGTGCGGCCACGTGTTAAAGGTGCCGGATTGGAGTTCTCCTCGTGCTGTATTATGTGCAAGTGAGCCACTGCGCCCTGCATGTGCGCACGCTGAGTGTGTGCTTGACTCCCCGTCGCACCGTGTCTCATGGAACCGCCCCTCGGCGCCGAAGGGCCTGCTGCAGCCCCCAGCCAAGGAGACCCGGGCAGCGCCGCACGTGGGCTGCCTGCCGGTGCGTGAAGCGCGCTGCTGGCACCGGAGAGAGAGGGAAGACCTGCGTTACCACGGCCACGTCCCCCGCATCCACGTGGCCTGAGCCCAGAACCCTGAGCTACGTGCGCCGCTGCGAGACCTGTCCGCGACACACTCCACGCTGCTGATGGGGTGGAGCTGACCCCGCAGGGGGTGAAGGGAGACTCAACGGCACTGAAAAATAGTGGTGGAGCAAGCGTCGACACGTTTCACGACGCGCCAAGCACACCAGGCCCACCTGCCTGCAACGGTCAACAAGCATTGACACCTCCACACCACGCACGGGTTCGCGGAATCACACGTGCCGTTTCTGCACGACGCAAGGCGCCCCACTGCCACCAGCATGGCCACAATTCCCCCAATAGAGCCATTTGTGGTAGAAGGATCACCGTCGTCATTGGCTCCGAAGTGGAAGGACTGGGTAGATCGACTGTTGATCTTCTTTGAAGCCACCAAAGTCCATAAGGACCAGAAGCGAGCCATGATTCTCCACCTAGGGGGAAAAGATGTCCACAACATTGCTAAAACTTTAGTGGAACCACACCAAAAAACCACCACTCACTCATAAATGCCCTGAATGCATACTTCGAGCCCATGGCTAATCAGGTTTATGAGAGGTTCCTATTCCGGCAAGCCAGACAACTGCCGGAAGAGTCCCTAGACACATATCACGCACGACTAAAGAATCTAGCATCAACATGCGGGATCACGGATGTCACAGAAGAGATACGGGGACAAATCATACAAGGATGTGCATCCGCTAAGCTCAGAGAACGCATTCTAGAGGAATCTGGAAATCCCCTTGCGGACATTCTAACCCTAGGCTGGACCAAAGAGTTGTCGAAAGCCCGCGCAGCCCACATGGAAGCCGTCCTCCAAGCGCCGGTGAAGGCAGAACCTGTCAACAAAGTGACTGTGAAATCCCCAGTAAAATGGAATAAGAGAAGCACAGGAGCTGCCACAGGGACATCTGGAAAAACATGTGGATACTGCGGTGGGCCACCACACCAGGCAGCAGACTGCCCCGCCAAAGGAAAGCGGTGCTCTGGGTGTGGCCAATTCAATCATTTCGAAAAAGTCTGTCGGGCCAAGAAATTCCACAAGCCTAGACAAGTGGTAAACGCTGTGCCAGAAGGTGATCCCAATCCAAGCGACATGGATGATGATGAGGACGAGGAGGAAAGGACTGTACACAAAGTACACATGATTGGCACCGCCATTCGCCGATTGAGGCGACTACCTCAGTGCAACATTAGAGTGGACAAACAAGAACTTATGGCCGTGGTAGACACGGGAGCGACCATTAACCTCATGGCGGCCGCTCTATATCAGACATTGGACCCGCTCCCAAAGTTATGTCCGTCACCCACCATTATTTTTGCCTATGGCCAGGATACCCCGCTCAGAATCCGAGGGAAGTTCAAGACGACCGTATCGCAAGGAAACCAGTCCATTACCACCAACGTCTTTGTGTCAGAAGATGGGCAAGGCATGCTGCTCGGGTGCCGGTCGGCTGAAGACCTGGGAGTATTCATGTTTGCTCTTGGAGTCCACCAGTTGTCCGTTCAACAACTAATCACGGAGTTCTCCGACATCTTCAAGGGCATTGGAAAATTCACGGGGAATAAGATACATCTCCACATCGACCACACCTTTCAGCCGGTGGCCCTGAGATATCGCCGTATTGCGTTCCACTTCAGACCTCAGGTGGAAGAAGAACTCAAGAAGCTGGAAGCAGCTGGAATCATAGAAAAGGTCACGGGCCCCACTCCTTGGGTCTCACCCATTGTAGTCACATGCAAACCAAAACAACCAGGTGCAGTCAGGATCTGCGTGGACATGCGACTCCCTAACGCTGCCATAAAGAGGGAGCGCCATATAACGCCCACCATTGACGATCTGATTGGGGAAATGGCAGGGACCAGCTGGTTCTATAAACTTGACCTGCGATCTGGGTATCACCAACTGGTGCTCGATGAAGAATCGCGCAACATCACGACCTTCTCGACGCATGTGGGCCTCAGGAGATACACACGCCTAAGTTTTTGTGTGTCCAGCACGGCCGAAGTATTCCAGAATGTTATACAAGAGCTGATAACCGACATACCTGGGATAATCAATGTCAGCGATGACATTATGGTGCACGCCAGAACCATCCAGGAACACAACACTCGCCTGGCGCTAGTGTTTTGAAAACTCCGAGAATCCGGCCTCACCCTACATCGCGAGAGGTGCGAGTTCCTAAAACGAAAGTTGCAATTCTTTGGGTACACTTTTTCAGCTGACGGGGTCAACCCGGACCCCGACAAGGTGAAGGACATCAAGGAAGCTGCTCCTCCCACCACCGTTACGGAAGTCAGAAGCTTCCTGGGCATGGTAAACTACTGTGGAAGGTTCATCCGCGACCTCGCCAATCTGACGCTTCAGTTGAGGGAACTCACAAAAGACAATACGCCATGGAGTTGGGGTCCAGAGCAGACAAAAGCGTTTCAGGAAATCAAGAGAGCTCTGTCTGAAGCCACCACACTTGCCTTCTTCGACCCCCGGAAATTGACACTCGTGGCCATGGATGCTGGTCCGGTAGGATTAGGGGCTGTCTTAATGCAAAGACAGAGAGCGGATGAGGACTGGGCTCCAGTGGCTTTTGCTAGCCGTTCACTCACAGAGACTGAACAAAGATATTCTCAAATCGAGAAGGAGGCGATCGCCATTCACTGGGGATGTTGGCACTTCCACCTATATGTATACGGAAAGCCGTTCGTGGTGGCCACCGATCATAAACCACTGGTTGCTCTGTTCTCCGGAACTTCTACCAAACCCCCTCCTCGCATCGAGAAGTGGATGCTCCAACTCCAAGTTTACAGCTGCTGAGTAGAATACCAGCCAGGGTCCAGGAATCCTGCGGATTACCTATCACGACACCCAAGAGCCGCCACCCGAGAATAAAGAGAAGACGTAGCTGACACTGAGGAATACGTGAGATGTGTCACGGCCCGGTCATGCCCAATGCCAATGTCCGTGAAGAGTATTGCCGAAGCCACCCGAAAGGACGACTGCCTACAAAGGGCCATCAAAGCAACTCAGAGTGGAAATTGGCACAGAGCCAAGGAAGAGTGGAAAATATTGACGCCCGAGGCTCAACGCATCATGGAAAGCCTACATCATGTGAGGGAAGAACTTAACGAAGATGACACTGGATGTCTGTTGAGAGGTCACAGATTGGTAATACCATCAGCCTTAACGGCCCAAGCAGTGCAACTGGCCCATGTTGGCCACCAAGGAATGGTTAAAACAAAATCCAGACTAAGAACCAAGGTGTGGTTTCCTCTCATGGACACTCTTGTGGAGAACACTGTGAGATCGTGAACACCCTGTCAGACCACTGGGGATCCCCGGCGAGAAGCCCCCGTCATTGCTGAGCCTCGGCCTCAAAGTCCCTGGGAATGCGTCAGTCTGGATTTCGGGAGCCTTCCGGATGGGCGGCACACCATGGTAGTCATTGACGACCATTCCAAGTACCCAGAGGTAGAGCTAATACCGACCACCAGTGACACCGAGGTCATCCCCAAATTGGAAAAGATCATAGCAGTACATGGATTGATGAGAGAACTACAAACTGACAATGGCCCTCCCTTACAGGGACAAGAGTTAGCCAATTATCTCAGCGCCCTTGGAATCAAGCATCGCAGAATAACCCCTCGTTGGCCACAAGCTAATGGCAAGGTAGAGCGCTTTATGCGAACCCTTAACAGGGTGATCCGAATAGCTCATGACAAGAGACAGTCGGTAGAACTGGCAATCTTTACCTTCCTGAGGAGTTATCGACAGACACCTCATACAACCACAGGCATTGCTCCAGGACATGTGCTCATGGGGCGAGTGGTTAGAGATGCCATTCCCAATCACCCGCACTGGAGACCAGAGTCCTCCAATGAAAGCCGTATTGAAGCCAGGCGGCAGAAAGCCTATGCCCGCACTAGCAAGCGTCGGAGGGCCAGAACGTCCCACATCACCCGGGGAGATCTCGTGCTACTTAAGAATCGGGTCACTAGTGGCAAATTCCGATTGACATACGAGACCCAGCCCTGGACAGTGGTTGATGTAAAAGGGACTCGCATCATTGCGACCAGAGACTGAGAGACTGTAACTCGCAACGTGTTCCACTTCAAACTGTTTCATCCAGAGACACTGGCTGCCTCCATACCTGAGATGTCAGAGAGCCGGGCAGCTGCGAGTCTGGCGGCAGTCGGGTCTCCAATCCCGCCAGGCTGCTTTCCGGAAGAAGAACTTACAAGTTTAGCCGGTGGCGATGACTCCCCTCCGGGGATGCCCGAGAAGGTCAACGTAGAGCCGAGCGGAGATAGCTCAGAGGAATGTGGCAGTGGCTCAATGTCCCCGGCTGAGGCCGCGGCCACTCCAGGCCGAGGGGCGTCCCAATATCGACTAAGAAGAAACCCTGAGCCATCCTGCCGCCTCCGCGATCATCTCACGTAAGACTGTTCCATTATCCTGTTCTACTAAACTGTGAAGTGAGACTGACGGTGGCTGCCTATAGTCATTCCACATATCTTTGATTTGCAATGTTTTCTCCTTTTTGTTTTTTTTGTGTTTGGTAAGGAATGTTGTGTTCTAGTCTATTTGCGTACGGGGCACAAGATGCGCCTCACGTGATACCACGTGACTTGTTTAATAAAACGGCCCACGCACGCACGTACGCCAGTCGGCGACGGCGTGCAGAGCCAGAAGCATACCCCAGTGTCCGTGTGATTATTATTATAAGGACGCGTGTTAGGCCTGCATGCCCCAGGTGCCCCCTGAGTGTAGGGACCTCTGTTGGCTTCTACCCCCACAGCCCACACAACACAACACCCTGTATGAAGAATACTACCTGTGGAAAGTGAAAGACTGGTGACATGGCTATTACTCTCCAAGGACAATGAATTGAACGTGTTAATGATCTTACACCCTTCCTTGATATACTGGTATGATTGGCACCACCCACATCCAATTATATAGGCACATCTATGGTGTGCTGCTGAGTTTTACAATTGTGAAAGGATTTTTTTCACATGTGAATAAATGTTCTCCTTTTGTCTGGGCAATCAGTGCACGAGGGTGGAAAAGCCTTGAAAGTTTGGAGGTACATAAATGATTAGTAGTAATCAAAACTATTCTTTGAACCTTTCCCTTCATGGAAATAGTTGGAAACTTCCAACTGTCGAACTTTTTGTCACTAACAGTAATTTTAGCTTCTCAATCCACTGGGTTAAGTTTAGCTACGTTTCATTAGTGACATAGTGCCACCCAGTGGCCAGGAGAGCAAACACTCACATTTAGTAATTATTTAAAAGCGTTCTGCTTGGAAACCAAGAGAAGACGACCCTTTATAGAGCTTACTTTAAGTGTATGTGTAAAAATTCTTAATAAAATACGTGGGGGAAATTAGTCTAAGTAAGCATTGTCGATTGCACTACAAACGTTAGTACGTCAATGTCAAGAAACAGCCAGTTGGAAAATAATAAAAATCCTGCCCTTGCAGCACAGCTGCCCTTAAGTCCACAAAATTCAAACCCTCAGAGCAATTCCGTACATGCTAGAACTCACACTGCACTACTGCACTACGTACACATCTACATGCTAGTACTTGGAACTCGTTCGGATCCAGCACGTAGGGCGGAAGGACCATAACTTCCAGGGGAGCCCATGGACAAATCTCTATATATATCAATCAATCAATCAATCAATCAAATCAGCTTTTTTCGCTTTCAAATTTGATAATCATAAAATCAATCATAGTTAAATTCATTTATCAAATTTTTTTTTACATGAGTAAAATCCAGCGATAAAAGACGTAATAAAATGAATGTATTCATATTAAAGATCAAAAAGACAAATAGTACATTCTAATAAACTAATCATATTCATATACCAGTTTATCATACAAGAAAAGCGGTCTCCTTTCTATTATAGCATCCCCAATGATTAGTGAAACAGCAAAACAAATAGGGGCAGACTCAAGGCTACATAAACACGTATGAGCTTCCTGCCGTACTATAAAATTCTTAGATTGTATGACTGGACGCAAAAAACGTTTCCTGAGTGTACCATAACATCTACAAAATAGGATAAAGTGCACTGATGTTTGGGTTGAAAGTCTGTCACAGGGCCATCTTGGAGTCGATTGAACCACACATCTCTTTTCAGAATGGCTAAAAGATGATGTACAATGCCTAGGTGGAGCCTGATAAAATAAAATCTTTTTGGGACATCAGAAACCATCACAAGGTATCCCTGCAACCCCGGCTGTGTTGGCCCTTCAAAATATTTGGTTACTGAAACTTTCTGTGTTTCCTTGGTTTCTCTCTTGGCTAGGTATTTATTTGTTCATGATGAAACCTTTAATTTACTTCTTTCCAAACCGTAAAATATTTACTGAGTTCCTAATTTTAAGGTCCACATGTTATGTTATGTTATGTTATTATTTCTTATAAAGCGCTAACAATCATCCTAAATAGGATATCACGGCGCTGTAGCAGCTATAATGAGTGATGGATTATCATGGGTAATATCATTTTAGTCTGGATTAGGGAACAGGTAGGTTTTCAGATGTTTCCTAAACGCCAGGTGGCAGTCCATAAGTCTGAGAGCCACGGGCAATTAGTTCCATTTGTAGTCTCAACGGCAGTGGGTTTTGTATCGACAGGAACTGCTTGCGCTCTACTAGGTTACTGACTACTTGTCAAGTTAAAGGTAGTGTAAAGCAGTGGTGCCACAGGAAAAGGGAAACCCTCTGAACCCTTAGTACGGTGTTCTTACAACACCTGGACTAAATACAACGCAATTTCCTATGCACACACAAATCAATTAAGGTACAAATTGTATTATAAACAGACATCAAAAAATTTCATTCTAGAAAATAAATGTTTCCGCTTCTTTTGTTTGAGCAATATTCTGCTGTTTTATTGCCCAAAAAAATCTTTTCGCCAGCCGACACGTGTTTCGTCAGAGTCAAGATTACTCTGACTCTTCAGGGCTGGAAATAAAACAGAAATATATACAATTTTGTAACTCAAGTCACTTAACAGAGTGACTCAACAAATACAAAGCAACATTTAGAGAAGAAATTTTCCTTATGTATCTACACACGCAATTGCGGCTGTCTTCGCATAGAATTACTGACACGAGTAGAGGTTTGTCAAAGGATAACGTATCTAAGTAATCTCATACAGACAAAAAACTCATTTTATCATATTCTCCCGTCTTGTACGATTAACCTGGATGTACTTAATGTTTAAAAGTGACATGCACATGCTTTGAAAAGTGAAAGAAACGTGACTGCGAAAAACACTACGTCGTTCCATCAAAAGTTCAATAAAAATAGGAGTTACAATGAGTTTGTAAATAGAAAGGATACATTGAAACGAACACTCTAAGCAGTTTTCTTGATAGATTAAGCTTGAATTGTTCATAGGTAAAATTCATAAGCAGTGCGCTCAGTGAGGGTGCAAATCTCCAGATGAAAGTGTACATTCGTCACAATATTCCTACGCAACTGTTAAGAGAAAGTCCCACCACCTATAGAGTGACTGGTGCGCAAAGTCCTTCCTGAATACATGCCAACACATACCTTTCTTTCAATGATGGCGAATATTGTAGTCCCTATTGATAGGAGATATGTGGGATCGGTTATTGGAATGTGGACAAAGGTAACGGATAAGAATAGAGACAATAGTCTTTATAAGTTAGCTGTAACACTCACCACTTAACCGGTGATAATTCCAACCCGGTAAGGGTATCATGTATGTTCAATGGTTGCAATAGATCCTCTCACGAATCTTCGAAATCTTTAGTAAGGACGCAGTCACAATATCTAAAAGCCCATGGAGTATACGAGGAAAGAAGAGTAGAAATACACAGAATCAATGCGCTGATCATTCCTGCATACGGAAAACCACTTAGCCATCAGACCTAAATAGGTTCAAAAATTATGCTTGTATGTAGTGCCAATTGTATTTGATGCAACTGAGTCCATTGTAAACTACAGAATGGTGTCAGACACGTGTAATCTAATCAATGTAGCCACATTGTATTTGATGCAACTGAGTCCATTGTAAAATACAGAATGGTGTCAGACACGTGTAATCTAATCAATGTAGCCATTCACAACAATTATTATGCCTTTTAAGGACTGTACCCAAAAGTCCATCTGGCATTAAACCTATAGTGCAGAGTACACAAGGTGAACTAGTTGTCCAAAGAGACTTGCCTATAGAATGGCAAACCTTATCTGTGTAAGTAGCACAGCGCTAGTTCTTGAGTCCTAAGTCGCCTTACGAATCCCTAAGTAACTTGAGGCGCGTGGGTCAACACAACTGTGATAAGAACAATCCGCTCGTCATTATCAATACACATATGTAGGTAGCTGCAGATATTTAAGCCCTTCTCGAGACATCTTATCATAAAACGTGATAACCGTAAATAATGGATGTAATGCTTACTCAAAAATTACGTGCTCCAAATGAGGGCGAGGGAATCCCCTACTACCGTGTAGGCGTTGCTATATCAGGATCCGTATGTCCCTGGACCTGAATAAAAAGCATAATATGCCGAGCATTATCACCATGCCTCAAAATATGATTGGTCATAAAAAAAGGGGGGCCTCGAGAAACAAGATTACCTTAAGAAGTGTTCAGCCACGAATCCGGCGGTCTGCCTTTCCAGTCTTCTCGAGTAATGCGGAAGAGGAAATGAGCCCGCGCTCGTAATGTTTAAGCAATAGTTCTATGCGAACAACTAGACCCGCACAGTCTACTTCCGGTTGGGCGAAACGTACCAACTGGAAAGGGATAAAATCTGAAATGTATTGACAATGTTCTTCAGTTTTCGATGCTGCCTACAATTTTTAATGGCACCAACTATATGTAAAAATATGTTGCGCACTGGGGTACCGCTGAAAAATATAAATTCCGAGTGGGAATATGATGTGTTTGAAACCGAGATTTTTACAAGAAAGAAACTAATTAGGCTAAGTGGAGTACTAGACTAAAAAAGTGGTATACAATTAATAGTGATGTTACTGGAACATCAATCAATTCTCATATGATAGAAAAGGATGACAATGCACCCTGACCGCATATTTAAAATCCAAAATGAGGAAAATACTCGGGGAATTATGCATTGATAGAGGAAAAACACCCCAGAACAAAACTTAGAAGAGAATATCCTACCTAAATAGGGGTACAGTGGTAAAGGTAAGGTAAACAATTGCCTTCTGGCAAATCCCTTGTAGGTATATTATGAATAAGATTACATAGATATAATGCCCCGGCACTTGATACCGTGTTGGTTCTCGGTTGTGGTTTGACACACACCCAGTGATAAATTTGCAGTGACATTTATGTGACTTCTAAATATCCACAAGTAATACAAAGATCTTACATTGGTTCAAAGCACAGTGTTCTAAAAGACAATCGATATTTACAGAACCGTTACGTGTGCATGGACCCTTAATAGTAGATACGATATTCATTCCATTATATCCTGATGCATATTGATCTTATATCTCAACACATTGCGATATATAGTTACATGAAAATTAATACCACATTGTGTGATGATCTCAAGATAAATTATAGGTCAGATTCATATTACAGATCCCATTTTGTCTCATAAAGATGACATGTGTATTCATCCTAAGAAAAACTGCATTTCAGAATCACAATTTAGACCCAGTTTAACTGAATCCAAACGCATTATCCAAAGGGCTTCTGCCCTACGGAGTTTCAGTTCTCTGTCTCCTCCCCTCGGGTTTTGCTCTATGACTTTGATACCAAAAAACTGAATTTCTCTGTGAGTGCTCTGCGCTGGGCAGAGTGATGCATGTATTGCTGCGGGGTATCTAGGGTCTACATTTTTTAGAGCTCTTATATGCTCGGTAATGCGCTCTTTGAGGGGTCTGATGGTGCTGCCCACATACTGTTTGTTGCATTTGCATACTAAAAGATATACTACGTATCTTGTGGTGCAGTTAATGTTCTGTTTGATTTTGTAGCCATGATTGTTGGGACCTTTAAACTCTCTAGTGTTGTGTTGGGCCCATTTGCACATGCTGCACATTCCACATTTGAAAAAACCTAAGTTGTATGGTGTCATCCATGTATTGATCTTGGATGTTTTAGGCATGGAAGGGCTGAGCCTGTTGCGTAAAGTCCTTCCTTTTCTAAATGTAATCAACGGCTGAGTGGGTATTTCTTGTGCCAAGATGTTGTCTCTTCTAAGAATTGCCCAGTGTTTGTTAAGTGTGTTTCTTAATATCCGCTGCAAACCATTGTATTCAGTGATCAAACGTACTGATGTTGAGTCTGGTTTGCTTCTTGCTGTACATTTCAATGTTTCTGCTCTAGTTATCTGACTCACTCTGTTGGACGCCTTTGATAGGGTCGTGTTGTCATACCCTCGATTTTTAAACCTCTTTTCCATGTCATGTACACAGGCTTTGAAATCTTGGTCTTTGCTACAATTACGCCTGGCCCGTAGGTATTCTCCATAAGGTATGGATCTGATTTGATGTGGGGGGTGACTGCTAGCTGCATGTAATATAGAATTGCATGATGTATCTTTTCTGAAGAGTCTGGTGTTGAGTGTGTTATTTTCAATGTATAGTTCAATATCCAAAAAATTGATTTTCTCTGCACTTTGTTCCATGGTGAACTGCATGCCATAGTTGTTTCTGTTTAAATACTCCCTGAATTGGTGCAATTCTATGGCCGAGCCCGACCATATGAGTAGACAGTCGTCTATATACCGCCCCCAGTAGACGATGTGGTCAATCCAATCAGAACCTTCATTACCCCAGATGTAATCAGTTTCAAGGCAGCCCATGTATAGATTTGCAAAAGAAGGTGAGAATTTAGATCCCATTGCCACCCCCTTATTTTGTTTATACCATTTGTTATCAAATAAAAAGAAGTTGTTATTTAGAATCAAATTCATCATTCCAATCAACATTTCGTTGTGCAAACAATGTGTAGCCGGTCTGTTGCTTAGCAGACGAGTAATTGCTGTTAGCCCTTTGTCTATCTCTATACTGGTGTATAGGGACACCACATCTAGCGTCGCTAGTAAAAGATTAGGTTGCCATTGCAAGTCCTCTAGTATACTTAATATATGTTTAGAGTCTTGATGGAACGACGTAGTGTTTTTCGCAGTCACGTTTCTTTCACTTTTCAAAGCATGTGCATGTCACTTTTAAACATTAAGTACATCCAGGTTAATCGTACAAGACGGGAGAATATGATAAAATGAGTTTTTTGTCTGTATGAGATTACTTAGATACGTTATCCTTTGACAAACCTCTACTCGTGTCAGTAATTCTATGCGAAGACAGCCGCAATTGCGTGTGTAGATACATAAGGAAAATTTCTTCTCTAAATGTTGCTTTGTATTTGTTGAGTCACTCTGTTAAGTGACTTGAGTTACACAATTGTATATATTTCTGTTTTATTTCCAGCCCTGAAGAGTCAGAGTAATCTTGACTCTGACGAAACACATGTCGGCTGGCGAAAAGATTTTTTTGGGCAATAAAACAGCAGAATATTGCTCAAACAAAAGAAGCGGAAACATTTATTTTCTAGAATGAAATTTTTTGATGTCTGTTTATAATACAATTTGTACCTTAATTGATTTGTGTGTGCATAGGAAATTGCGTTGAATTCGTTCCATTTGGTTGCAGCTATGTGGGAGAAAGCTTGCTCTCCCGTCCTGGCTCTCTTCACTCGAATAGTTCCTGCTCTAGCCGTGAATTGAGAGCGGAGATTTCTAGTTGGTGCATAGAACTGAATCCTATTTCTAAGGATAATGTGTTATACACATCATTTTGAAAGTTGCTCTCTGCCTCATTGGCAGCTAGTGGAGCTCTCGTAGGCAGCTCTTGGCTGAGTCAAACTTTCTTTTCTTGCATATGGCCTTGGCCGCCGCGTTCTGCACTAATTGCAATTTGGTGAAGAGATATTCTGCCATGCCTACAAACAAGGAGTTTCCGTAGTCCAGCCTGCTCATCAGTAATGACTGAACCAGGATCCTTCTACACTCTATGGAAATCCAGGGGAAGACTCTTCTGAGCATCTTTAACATGGCAAAACCTTTGCCGCATAATGTAGCTACGTGAGATTTCATAGACAGTGTGGTGTCGATTATTACTCCCAAATTCCTTGCTGTTAGTGTCGGAATTGGGGGGGGTACCCAGGGATACTGGCCACCAGCTGTTGTTCCACAGTTGAGTGTGTCCACCGAACAGCAATATCTCTGATTTGTCTGCGTTCAGTTTTAGGCAATGGCTATACATCCAGTCAGACAGTTCGGTGAGACAATTTATCAGCCTATCCTTGGGGTCGTTCTTCTCATCCAGGATTACAGTTAGTTGGGTGTCGTCTGCGTAGGAACAGATTTCGACACCTCACTTTCTTCCTATCGCTGCTAGGGAAGACACAAAAACGTTAAACAACGTTGGGCTCAATGAGGCCCCCTGTGGGACCCCATATTTGATGTTCCGGTGCGGGGATGAAAAGTTACCCATGCGCACTGATTGCGTTCTGTCCGACAGGAATGATTGCAACCACCCCAGTGCTCTGTCCCGGATACCTTTTGCTGCCAAAGTTCTTAATAGCAGATTGTGTGGAACATCAATTTTCTGCATTAATCTATCAACATGGGCTAGCCAGGGAATTTTGTTATAGTGCTCAAGAGCAAGACTAATTTGTTCCAAATGTTGTGCCAGCCAGTTATCACACTAAAATCAATGATATTCCCCATAAAAGGTACACCTAATTCCCTATGGGTAATTATGGAAGGTATAGTATGCGGTACAGCATGAAGCCTAACCAAGAAAGAGTTTTCCTGGGTTTGCAGCATGGTATGGCCCCTCGCCCCTCCATATGTGGCTGTTGAGATACATTTGTGCCAGCAGAGTTGGAGCATTTCTCTGTTGGGCTTCTTCCCAACTGTTCTTTTCAACCTAAAAAAGGCCTCGATAGATCTTGCAAACTTTAATTTAGCTAAATCTAAGTGAGAGTTTCAGGAGTCAGAACTTGAAAAAAGTATACCTAAATAGGATTTTTAGTAGATTATAAGGGTGTTTTTTTTTTGGCTCTACCACTTCCACACACCATAGTATAAGTCTTGTATAGATTCAATTCTAAATGATTTCGGGCCATATGTATCAAGCCTTTTTCCCATTTGCAAACGGGCGGATTCTCAGAATCGTCCCGTTTGCGAATTGGAAAAAGCCTTTTTGGATGTTTCATCTCAAAAGTCCATCGCAGAAATAGAGAATTGCAAAATTTGCGATTCTCTATTTTACAAATGCAATTAAGGAATTGCAAATTGAGATTCCTTAAATGCAATTCTGGAAGCACCAGAAATTTGCTATTTGGTCTTAAGGAATTGCAAATTACCACCAAATTCCAGTTGGTGGTAATTTGCAATTTTCTTTAAAAAAGCACCTTTTTGCTTTTTCAAAAGTGCCATATGTCACACATACATGCCCTCAGGGCATGTATGTGCGCAAAATGTGCACACATGCATATTTCAGGGGTGCAAAAAGGTGTCCTTTTGGCACCCTTGCAACCTTGAAATTGCATTCTCAATTTGCGATTCTCTAATTGGTAATCACATATTGAGAATGTCTTCCCATTCATTCCTATGGGTCTCCTGGCCCATAGGAATGAATGGGAAGGTATTCCTTATTTGTGAATCTCAATTTGCGATTGGCAAATCAGGAATATGTAGGATTCGCACATTTTTTAGCAAATCCTGCATACATTGCATTTTGCAATTCTCTAATTGCAATTCACTGAAAATCATTTTTGATATATATGGCCCTTCGCTCCGTAAATGCGACAAAACCATTGATCAGTTTTTTAATACCTTTTGCGGTTGTAGAACACTGCATCACTGGCATATAGGAGCACCGGACTAACATGGGATCCAATTCTTGGTGTATCTGCATCTAATACTTGAAGCTCTAAATCAAATCTGTTTACATAGAGATATATATCATCATATTATGTCATCAGTGAGGTAATAAATGAAGTCATAGAACATGCCATGGGTGAAGTAATATGTGAAGTCACAAGTAGTGCATGGCGGGGGCCAAAGTTATATTTAGTTTTGCTAATTGTAACTGGTGAATTTTGGTGTTTTTTTTAGTTCAAAATGTTAATGTTATCTATGAAATATTCACCTAAGTATAAGGTCACTTTAAGCTTTGTTTTTTTCAGTGTATTTCTAGTTTTTGTTATGTTAGTTAATATTTTATTGCCATACATAAAGCAAATCGCCTGTCACGCATGGCCTTTGGCTGTGTGTAGTAGGGGGTTTTCCGCAGGGCCATCTGAGGCCAGGCCCTGCGGCAAACCACTCGCAGGCCGCCAAACCCCACACTGAGCACAGCCTCTGGCCATGCCCAGCAGGGATTGGAAACACTGGCTAACCGAACTGGAGGCAAGCAAACCCCCGCAGGCAGCCAACCTCATGCTGCACACAGCCTTTTGTTGTGCACAGCATGGGGTTGGCCGCAGGACCCGTGTTGCAGCTTTATTGTTTCCAGCTCTCCACAGGCAGCTCGCCAAATGCTCTGCACAGCCTTTGGCCATGAGTAGCAGAGGGTTGACCACAGGGCTTGATCTGCTGCTAGGCCCTTTGGCCAATTCCTTACCAGGTTGCTAACTGCACACCATGCACAGCATTTAGCATGCACAGCGTAGGGTTTGCCTTCTGGCCCGGGGTCCCATCCCCTGGGGCCTAAACATATATACTAATGGAGATGGGCTTGCAGCCCCCTACTCAACCCTTAATTGTCCCTGTGGACCCCATCCCCCAGGGACAGTTCCAATAAAAAGCAGAGTAGGGTGTGTGGCTTCCCTCCCCAAACCTTAAAAGGCCCAGGACAAATATAATTAAACAGGGAAGGAGGGCATGCAGCCCCCCTCATCAAGCCTTAATAGGCCCTGGATGCAAAATATGATTAAAAAGGGGAAGGTAGACACACTGCCTCCCTCCCGAACCCTTCTTGGACCCTGGACCTCCATCCCCTAGAGCCATAATTTATGGGGAGGAGTTCATGCAGCCTGCCCTTTAACCTTTTTAGGCCCGGGTACCTTGTTATGATTTGCAAAGTACCCCAATATAGGCCTAGGTAGTCTCCTAACCTTTTACCTTCATTTACCCTGCCATTGTGTGGCTCAGGGGTTAGAGGCGGCAGACCCGGAAGCTGAGATCGGCCCTGGACCAGGGTTCAATTCCCCACCTCGACAGGGCTTGGGCTCAATAATTCCACGGACTCGATAATTCTCGCTCCGGTGCCTACTCGACTCACGGGTTCACACTCTGCGACTCTGTGCACTAGCTTGCTTAATCTCCACAACGGCCCCTCGCGGCGGGATGCCTGGCTTTCACCTTGCGGATACCCTGTTGGGGTTATCTCACAGGGGAATACCAGGACAGGTTCCCTAAGCAAGCGCTTAGATGCCTGCGATGTGGGTGGTTTGCGCTATATAAATACATTTACATTTACATTGTATTACATGACAGTTTTTAGTGCTGACCTTTTACCTAGTTAGGTGCTGCATAAAATGTGTGTAAGATTACCATCTTCTGCATAATAAATGTGTATAAGGTTCATCACCATCATCCTCCTCGGCCGACATGACACAGCAAGGTAGAACCCCAGAGTGTACCTTTTGTGTATATAAGCACCATATCTTTGCCGGGGCAGACAGAGGAGAAAAGATCTTCCATGCTGACACACTGACGCAAGATGCTGAGGTTCCTGCCCACAGACACTCCAGCACGCAGTGGTCTGACATCCCTAGCGATGTATATGTTACATCCTCATATTGTTTTATGTATGTTACCCAGCCTAGCTTTCTTCTAGCTGCTCAGCCAGAGTGAGAGATGATAACGGAATGTTGATGTGACTGTGATGAATGGAATGCCTGGGTGCCTGTGTGGATGAGTGGTGACAGTTGGAGAAGGGCTGAGTGGGGCTGGAGAGAAGGCTGGCAACTGGAAAATGGACTTATGTACTTATTTACCCAGAACCAATAAAGAAGTCTACAAAACTCAACATGGCTACCTGTGTCATCCTGTGTAAGGGCACATCATATTTTGGTGATGACTGGACTTGGACTCTAGCTTTTAAAGCTGTCTACAACTGGACAAGAAACCAAGGGGCATATCACCAAGTGGCAGCGATAATTATCGCTGGCCGCGTGTAGTGTGTGGAATCCTAACACCGTTTATTGCTGGATTCTATCACCTGATTAGCAAACTATCAGTAACACGCATCGCAGAGGAGATAAAAATCCAGGCAATAGTGGCGATAAGCGGCAACATCACAGGATTACCTGCAATAAAAACAGAGTTAAATGAAAACATTGCTGATTGGGAGATGTGGACTCAGCATAATAATTCCACCTTCCATGAGAAACATGGCCAAGTCCGAAAATTAGCAGGCGTAAGAAACCTGCGATATAGCCGATTAGCGCTAGTTTTAATATTGCTAGGCCGGTTAGTGATTCCCTTGCTGATAGGGAGAACCTCTGTTAGCGATTAATTTCGCTGTATTTCACACGGGAACGCCGACCGCGCATCTCATTAGCGATGCGAGGCGAGGAGATAATGGGCACTACAGCATGGATTCACGTGTTAGCATGTCGATGCTGATAGGGCGTTAAAATTATCGCTGCTAATTATCGACGCAAAAGCGGTGATCATTTTAACGCCGGCCTTTGATGATATGCCCCCAAGAAACTACAGAAACCACGAATTGTGCATGATCAAAGAGTATCTTCTGGAACTAGGAGAATCAAGAGAATTTAAATCAAGCGTAACAAAGTTAAGAGCATCTTGTTTGGAGCTACAGGCAAGCCAGCCCACCCTGTGTCCTTGTCAATGGACGGCCCCAACCACCATTGCCCTGCCTGGCCATGCTCCATAGGACATACAAATTACTCTGATCCTAGTGAGTAGGTTGTGAGAGGTTCTTACACATGGTTCTGCACAAGTCTCTATTCGTACTACAAAACTGCTCCTGCATTGTCTATGTGACTGCCCGGGATCAAGAAGTCCCTTCAAACTGCAAGGAGTGGCCACACAGAAGGAGAATTCTTGTGTGTCTGACTTTCATTTGTGGCATGTTGGAATCAATGCCAACGTGAGTACGTCCTAGGGGCCACACCGGAGTGAAGTGGCTATACTCATTTTGTGCTTTGGAGGAAGATGGAGTGCGTAAGCAGTGAGTTTAAGGAGTGTCCCAATTGTGATTGGTTTTGTATTGGAGCTGGTTTACTCTTCACATTGTTTGGCGACAGCTTGCGATCTAATGATCAACTTTCTTGCTACCAGCTTAAATGGTACAGTGTGCGTCACTCTGGATTCATTATCTTTTTCGCTGTGCCTTTTTATATTTCTGTTTATGTAAGGCACATCACGCATTACCATGGAGCTGCTTTTTGTTTTTTGCGTCATGTTGTCTGGCTAGCCTTCGCTGTGGAGGAGGAAGAGTGCTACCGTAATGGCCAGTGGACTTGTATGGAGTTTTTTTGTGTGAAAATATTGTGTGCTCCATGATAACGTGTGTCTCAAGTTTGGCTCTTTTAACTGCTACCCAGTGGTTTGAAAGTTTAAAATATGCACAAGCTACTCACCATTGTTGGAGCCGCGCACGGCTCCTCACCTGTCTTCTGCGACGTCTCTGGCTCTTCGCAGATTTGTGCTGCTGAGGGACGCCTAGTAGCACCAACGCTCCTTGAGCCACCCAGCGCACAAACTTATGCGTGCTGCCATTTTTGATTTTATAGTAAGAACGCATGCAGCCGGGTTTAGATTTATTTTGTTTTTGCTTGCCACTGCTGCACCAAGCATAAGCCACATTCTTTCTTCTCTGGTGTTCTTGAAGGGACATCACGCGTGCACACAGTTGAGGAGCAAGGGAGAAAGTCTGTTGGATGCATGGTGAGTTACCACAGCTTTAATCGACAGATATGGTTTGTCATGCAGTGTCGGTCAGCGCTGTCTGTAAGCCAGCAAGCTACATCTCTGCACTATTCCATAGTGTGGGTCAGACTATCTTTATGTGGGCATATTGCAGCAAATGTACTTTTTTTAAAGTAAAGTAAATTCTTTATTGCATGATTAATAAAAATCTTTGCAATTGAGCTAAAAGTATATAATTGAGCATTTTTGCAAAACACGTAGAAAAATAAATAAATAATTTCATTACAATAACATTGGTGCGAAGGCCTTTCAAAATTTGCAATATTGTTATATATGAATATATAAATAAATACAGAATATTATTAAACATCTTAAAACATTCCTTAGTTAAAAAAGTTAAAAACCCAGAGTTTCTTTTGAGACAGACGTCAATTTGTACTTTTTATGCTAACAGTACCGTGAAAGTTCACTGACGAATTTGACAAGAGGAAGTCTTTTACAGGTAAAGATTATATGCCCGGCGTCTGATTTTTTTCCAGTTTCAGTGCTGGCAAGGGGGTTTAGCGCAATATTTACTGATTTCATAAAACGTACCAGTCTGCAGGCTAATTGAATGTCTCCTCCTATAAAGCATGCCAACAATGCCTGTCAGCGGGTTCCAAAGCTGTGTTAGTTGTTGCCTTCATTCGTTCTCTAGGGCTTTACAACTACATAGTAAGTGCAAAACATCCTCTTTTAGGTCACCGCAAAGTCTGTAGTTTGTATTGGATTCCGAACGTGTCCATGGGGGAGATGTTCTTTTGATGATATTACTCCCATCCTCAACTGCAAGAAGGATTCCTTTGCTGCCCGTGACAACCCTGTGCCTAGGTATGCCTGTGGTAGGGACCTGGTATAGCTCTGGATCACGAACCACCCATGGGCCCTCCTGGTAAGTGCAGATTTATCTTCTTCCAGGGATAGTATCTTCACTGCTTTATTTATGAGCCGCTTAAAGCATTTGTGAGTGCTGTTCGCTTCCCAGAGATCCTTTAGCACAATGGAGTTTATTGCTTCTTGGAGATTGCAGGGCTGTCCTTGTTCCGTTCCAGCTCTTTCCATAAGTATGTGTTCATGGTACCTGTCTCAGCTCTTTTATTTTGTGCCAGCATTTAGCGTAAGCACCCTTGCGTGCTATTTGTTGTCAATGGAGGCCGAACTCAAGCCTTAATTGCGCTGGCGAAGTGTACAATGGGAGACTGAAGAGTATTCGTATTGCTTTGAACACTACTTTATCTTAGATGGACTCATCTCTCCCTCTCATGCTTTCGCTGCCGTAAGTTATCAATGGCAGTAGTCTTGCTTGTAGCACATCTAGCAGAGGGATTAGGTTTGGGCCTGTTATTTTGTTCTTAATGCTCTTTAATGCTACGGCCAATGATATATCTCTGTTTCTGATCGCTCTTTTTGTTGTTCGAATGTCCCTTTCAAATCGAAGATTATGCCCAAGTATTTGTATTCTTTAACCATCTCCATCTTCTGGTCGCGTAGGAGCCACTGTGGCTGTTGTTTTTTTAATTTTCGGTTTAATATATAAGATTTTTCTAGATTTATGCTTAGCCCGTTCCTTTCTGAGAAGTTACTCGTTGTATTTATAAGGTGTTGGAGGCCAATGGGAGTTCGGCTTAGTAGTATTAAATTGTCCGCGTACAGAAGGTTAGACAGGGTGTAGCCCCCTAGGTTCAGGGCGTGATGATTGCAATTATCAAGGTCTACGGAGAGATCGGACATAAAAAGATTGAACAATGTCAGTGCGAGGACGCACCCCTGCTTCAGTCCCTTTGTGGTTGGTATTTCCCTTGATAAGCAATTGCCTGACCCCAGTTTTATTTGAATCCAGGTTTCTGTGTGAAGTAAAATCAATAGATTCAAAAGTTTAGGGTCTACGTCCCAGCCTGAGAGCTTGGCCCAAAGTTTTCCTCTGTCTGTGCTGTCAAATGCGGATGAGTAGTCGATAAAACAGACAAATAATGGATTATTTTGTTTAATTGTGGAGTCTATTAAAAGAGAGAGAGCAAGAATGTTTGTCGTTGTCCCTGTATTTTTTTGGAAGCCTGGTAATGGGAATTAAGTTTTTCTTTGATGCCTATTCCGTTAGTTCTTCCAATAGGAGACCCGAGAAATATTTGGTGTCAATGTCTATGAGGGCGATGAGCCTGTAGTTCTTTGCTTCACTCCTATTGCCTTTTTTGTATATCGGGGCGATAATTGATCCCTTCCAGGAGGTCGGGATTTGTTCTGCCACCCAGAATATATAGTGGGAGCAGTTGTTCAGCCCAGTAGTATTCGGGGGGAATTCTGTTTGGCCCTGAGGCCCCCTCTTTCCTGCCTTTCGCAATTCTTCTCTTGATCTGTTTTATTGAGCCTGGATAGTTGATCTCCTCGACTAAAGGCTTTGGGCCTTTGGACACTCCTGCCAGACCCCTGAGTCTTGTTTTGTTCCATCAGCTTCATTGTTGAAATGGTGGGCTAGATGTTTTATCCAGGCCTCTTCCGTTATGTGGAATTTATTCCAGGGGCTTTAGGATTCTCTATTTTGTTTACTATATGCCAGAATCTTGCGCTGTTGTTAGTTTTTGAAACGGAAAGCAGTTTAGCCCATATTTTTTCCGTGGCATCCTGTTTTATTCACCACAGAATCTTGTTCTTGTTGCTTTTTAGTTTCCTCAACTCAGTCTGTAAGCTGTTATCGGCCCCTTTTTTCCGCAGTCCGCGGAGTGTTCTGTTGATAGCACTTTTTATTTGCCTTAATTTGCTGGTTTGGGGTGTCAGAGGATAAGTATTTGGATTATTTGTCTGCCAGGTAAGTAATTTCTTTTGGTTCATTGGTCCGTAGGTTTCTTGTGGAGATTTGGACTTTTTCAGAAAGATTTCCCAGGCGCTTATATTACTGTTGTTCCGCGTTTTTTAAATTTTCCCAGCAGATCTTGGCTTCTTTCCCTAGTTTTTCAGGGTTGTTTATTTTACATTTAATTCTTTTACACTTTGACGTGATCGTTAAGTATTGCACTTCAGTTGGAAGAGTTTGTGCTGTTCCCTGTGCCATCAAGGTCAGTTCTTGGCAAGTTCCTGTTTAGTTCTTCAATCTGTCATGGGCCTATCGGTCTGATGTTGATGGCTTTCGCTACCCAGCCCCAGTCTTGTCCTGAATCCGTCTCACCTTTGTGCCTGGGCATTGGGCGGTCTCTGTCCTTTCGTTCAGCTGTGCCTCCTTGGGCTCCTCTTAGTACAGATTTTTTGGGTACACCAGACCAATCTATTTTTTGTGTGGTGTTGTTATATTCTTGAAATTGCAAAGTAATGGTTCAGGGGTTTCCGCTAATTCTCCCGAAGTCCAGGTAGCTTTTGTTATTTCCTGTTCCAACAGGTGCTTGTAACTGAGAAATTCTACGGCTTCCAGATCTTGGGTGTTTAGTCTTCCCAAGTTAGTGATACAATTTAGCACTCGGAGGATGTTACTTCTGTTTAGAGTATCCTCTCGGCCCTTAGATCTGTACTCTGTGATTTGAGATCAGTGTAATTGGAGTTATCCAGAGATTTTTCGGGTTTTAGTTTGGTTTCTGATCTTTGGGGTGTTCTGGGAGCTTGAGGGACTTTCCCTCTCTGGTTCAGTGTCTCCATATTGAGCTTTACGTCGAGTTCTTTTATACTTATTATTGGGGCTGTGACGATGGCGTGTTCCCGGGAGTCTGAGCTCCCTATTTTTTGTGAGTCCATGCTTCCAGCGGGTTTTATTTCTGTTCTTTCACTCCTAAGGAATTTATTTCATTCTTATTTTTTATCCCTGAAGCGTCTTGCTTATCCACTCCCACCTCTTTTCCTTTACTCTCGACTGCTTGAGAAAGTTTGGTTAGTGGGGACGTAATTTCTGATCACTTTGGTCGGAGGTCGTTGCTGGAACTCTGCTTATCGTGTGAATTTGGTTCATCGCTGATGTTTCCTTGTTCCATCTGGGTCTCTGTTGATGAGTTACTTGCCGGTTGGAAGAAGGACTTTACGGTAGGTATTTTATTTCTCCCTTTTCGCCTCATTTTCCGTCGTTGTTTCGATGTTTGCTTTATGCCAAACCGTTGTTCTGCTCCTTCTATGTTGTTTGGCTGCTCTTTAGAGTTGCTCCGAAGCTGTTCTTCTTGTTGGGGCGAATCTAAGGCTCCCGCTTGATCTGGTCTCATGCTTTTTGTCCCTTGTTGTGTTCGTCCATCAACAACAACCTCTCCTATGTTCAATTTGCACCTTTCATTGGGCTGGGCCTCTACGCTGTTTGATTCCTTGTTTGCGTCAAATTGGTTCGGTGCCTTTTTTTTTGATTATTTTTTGAAGTGTGACCCACGCTTGTTGTTTCTTCACATCCGACTGCCTTCGCTAATCCCCTTCTTTGGGTGTTGTTTGCATTCTTTATATCTGTTAGGAGATTTCCCATTACAGCCGGAAGCGTAGCTAGTTTGTCAATAGTTGAATAGCAGGTACAACTTGGAGGATTAATCACCGTTTCAGATTGGGCTCTCTTAATCAACTCATTCAGATCTGATAGCTTGTTATCGATGTTTATGACATGTGTGGTTAGGCGGGTTAAAAAGATTAGTTGGATATCCATCTTATCGGAATGGTATTCCATGGCTTTTGTAGAGAGATTCATGGTGTTTAATAGGGACGCCCATAGGCTGCTCGATCTGTGGTTAGAGCCTCCGGTACTTCCTGCGTCTTATTTTCTGTGTCCTGCAGCAATATGTCACACTTTCCCTGGGAGTAAGTGTAGACCATTTTTTCCCATTATTCCGTTGGGATGTGTTAATTCCAGCAGTACCGGGGGTCTGATCCTGTAGGGTACTGTTGTTCTTGTTTTCAGGATGTGAGGTTTCAATCTGGCTCAGAGTGCAATTAATTTTGGTTATGGAAAACTTGTCTGTGTCTGTGCGCAGGGACCTACCGTTTCTGTTTTTTTTCAGTTCGTCAATGTCATTATATCCATCCTGTGTTCCTGTGGAGTGATAGGGGATTGGGACGGGTGCCGGTACGTTTGAGGTTGATGATGCTGTATCTCGTGTAGAGTTTAGCCCGGGACGACAAGATTGAATTATGATGTTTGGTTCAAGTGCCACTCTTGGAGATTCCAGGGGGCTTGAGATGTACTTAATTCCAGCGTTTTGCGTGGTTTGGTTGTGTCCCTTCTCTTCCTTTTCGTCAACTTTCTCGCTTACCCTTGATTGGGACTCTTCTTTGCTATCTGCTATACTATCCTTGTTTACTTCCTTTGTCTTTCATGTTCTTGGTCTTCGCTTTCTTCTATCTTAAATTCAGTCTTTGGCTCCAAGGGATGCTTTATTATTCTATCGTTTTTCAGTACGCTCTCCGTCGTTGGCCCTGATGTATCTGGGTTTTTTGTAAGATTTTTTTCCGGGCACAAGGTGGAGGGAAGGCCCTTTTGTGTTTCACTGGTGAAGTTTAGCACTGCCCCAGCGTCTTTTATGAAGGAGAATTTAGTGTAAATATTTGGTTGGTGAAAAGTTTTTTGTACTTTGTTCAGAGTTAACACCACTCCCTCTGTTTTAGTTTTCCTGTCCAGTTTCACTAGGGCTTCATCCTCCATGTTGACCAACACATCAGTTCTCATTGGCTTCTCGTGGGTATTGTCAGGCACCTTAAGGATCTTATTTTTCCTTTTCCGATTGCTAATAACTGTTGTAATGCACCGCCTTTCTTTGCCCAACCTCATGTCTAATTCGCTGCTTGAACTGGTTGTCTGGTTGTCTGTCTGAGCCCAAGATGTACTGTTGCTCCTGAGAAGGTGTTATAGGGCTCCTAATACAGCGCCGCTTGATTGGTTGGCTAATTGATGTTTGACCGCTGTTTGTTGCTTAAAGCTTCCAGGTACTAGCTTCCTACTTTCTGGGTACAATTGTATTTTTTGATTGATCCTGCACTGTTGAAAACAGTTGGAATTTGACTCTTCAAGACTCTGCAGAACCAGGGCTTGGCTAGGCCAGTGGCACTCCTTCTGGTACTCCCAATGGTACTCCTTGTTATAGAAAAAGTCTGTGATAATCCTGGTTAGATGGTTCTATTGTTAAGATAACTTTACTGCAGTTTTTCTAATTTAGACCAATATGTTTTGCTCAAACTGCTCTCGGGCCGACTCCTACTCCACCTTTATCTCTGCGTCCCACCTCGGCGCCTCTAAGATTCTAACCTCTAACGGTATTCACAGTTGTCACACAACCATTCTGTGTGTGAGTTCCCGGGGGGAGTGCTGAAGTACTGGAGCGGTGGCAGTTTGGGAGTGAATTCCAGGGAGGGGTAGTGGGGGGGGGGGGGGGGGGGAGGGGCTGCTGAAAATACTGGAGTTCTGGAGTGACTGCAGTTTGGGTGATTATGGATTATCGATTATGGATTATGGATTATAGATGTTGTGGGTATGCGGACGCTACGTCCTTCTGCTTCACTGCCCACTACCCTTTACCTTTGCCTTTGCCTTACCTTGTCTTACTTGCCTTTTCCTTATTTCCTATTTACCTTATTTTCCTTATTGACTCTGACCCGCCCCCGCTCCAAAGTTACCTCTTCCTGCTCTCGGCTGATCCGCTGCAATGCTCTCGCAGCCTTTCCCCCAGAGCTGCCAGAACAGCCAGGTGGATGCTGGGGCAGCCTTGCAGCTTCTGGGGCAGCTGATGCGAGGTAGCGAGGGCGCAAGGGCGCGATGGCGGCAGTGGCGGTTCGTCCATTGGGGGCGTTGGGGCGTTGCCCCACTACCCATGGACGACCGTCACTGTCACTGACACACTGCGCATTCAAAATGTAAAATTATGAGCGCAGCCCGATAATGATTTGAGGTCTCCGGTTTGAGTCACGTCATCATTGTGATCGCGGAACTGGTGTGGGGGGCGGGCCTGCGGCAGTAAGTGGCAGGCTGGCAGTGTGTGACTCTGATAGCAGCAGCAGTGTGCGCATTTAGGACAAGTCATGAAAATGACTTGCCCACGCATGCGCACACACGCAGTAGCCCCTTCCCCCCTCCTCCTCCCCTAGCCGTCACACAGGCAGAGACCCGGGGGAGCCGGGTCTCATTACGGGCAATATTAGCCCTGCTCTTTTGCCAATCCTGGCACAGTGGCAATGTTATGCTGCGCCAGGATTGGCTGAGTTAGTTACCGCGCACGAGGATGGTGGTGCTGGTGGCTCGAGTGAGTCATGCGACGGTGTTCCGGTAAAGAAGAGACTGGACGAGACTTCAGTTCACGACGAAAGTAAGTAAGTATTTAAATTCTTCCTGACAAACAGAAAGGGAGCAGAGTGGAGGATTGGCTCAGGTCGGGGCTGGACAGACTGGAGGGAGGTCATAACTTCTGTGCTCCCGGCACGTCATGAGTGCTCGTTGCTGAGAGAGACGAACGGTGAGTGTCATTTACTTAATGCAGCCGCTTCTCTTGAAAGTGCTGGCCACTAATCTGATGGTGTGTGCCTTTGCACATGCCCCTGTATGACATTTCACTGGTAGAGTCTAGCAGCGCAGGGCCGGATTGCAAACCGATTGCAACCCTGGGACAAATGCTCAAAGCAGCCCCCCCCCTCTCTCTTTCTATCCGTCCTTTGTCTCGCTCATCTCATCTCTGACGCTCTCTCCTCTCAATGGAATATAGAATAAGAGAACTGCACGGTTTGCACAGAACTGCTTGACCGTATTTTCCTCCATTCGATTTCGGGAATGCTCGCTGGAAATAGCTTTCCTTTATGGAAGGCTCAAGGCTGATAGCATTTTTTGCGCAGCAGTGTTTGCACGTGGCTGGAATGTGGATGGAAGTCTTCACCAGTGACCCAACACCCCCTCTCTGATTTGAAAAAATATGTGGATTGTTTCCATCCACCTGTTTGTGAAAGAGTGCGGCAAAAGGAGAGTTGGTCCACATTTCGGTGTTTTCAATAGTGCAGCGCACAAGCAGGCGATTCTACCGAGCACGAGCAGGGCACCTGCGCTCACGTTGTTCTCTTGCAAGCACAGTTCGCAGAAAGGCCAATATGGTACTTGTGGCCGGGTGAGGGGTATAATTACAAAGCAGATATCAAGGCGAACCTCCAGGACAAGTTCACCCCCATTGTGCACTGCATTATAATAGTTCCCTTAATTTGTTTTAATGCAGTTCACTGTTGTCGCTCGCCTCTGTCTCGAGCATGTGTCTTCTTTGACAGATGTACATACCTGACAGCCATCTGTTTAATAGTTTGTGCTGAAGGAAAAAAACGTCAGAATTACGTGGAAGCTAAATTAGAAACAGCCACAGCCTAGGGCATAAAACTAGGCCGGCAGGGCCGGTATGTCAGTGAACCTCGGGTGGGACGTTTCCTGTCATCCCCAAGCAGTGGAGCATTTAGTTTGGCCCTTTCACTTTCAGTTTCCCCGTCCTCGGTGAGGTATGGGGGGGGGGGGTGTTGTGTTGGAGGCACACAGAATTTGCAGTGGCACTGTGTCCTTAATCCACTACCTTTCTACAGTGTGCCCTTCACTCACTGCCTTGTGCTCCTTTAACTGGTGCCCCCAGCTGTCATCTCCTTGCTGTTCCAGCCAGTGCACAGTTCTTAGTCACGAGCCCTTTTAAATCAGTGTCCATGATCTCTATGCACTGTGCCCTTGGAATGAGTGTGTACAGATAACTGAACCAGTGCCTGGCTCTGCCAAGTGGTCCGTTTTAAAGCGCTGTGATGTCAGCGTGTTATAAGCTTGTACAAGTATACGGAAAGTGGCAGTAATGTTGTTTTCTGTCGACACAGAGCGGAGAAAGATGAGGCGGATGGGCTAACTACTTTAATTACCGCCTGTCTGATCAACGGGTGGTTGAGGGGGGGGGGACTGCCGGTCTTAACCAGAAATAGACGGGATATTGCAATGCAATTTACTAGGGGCAGATACAGACGGGGTAGTTGCTGTGTATGTTCAGGCACCTGACATAGAGGAGGACACAACTGCTGCGTACCAAGGACAGAGGTAGATGCTAATGTGTACCCGATGCTAGGCAGTGAGGAGGGCAACTTCCTTCTCCCAGGCACTGGGCACAGAGAGGGGTTACTGTGTACCAAGCACCCGCACAGAGGGGAGAATGGCCCAAGTACTTTGGCACCTCCAAGGGTAGGAAGCACTATATAAATGCTGCTACAAGACGATACACTTTCGCAATTGCTATATTAACCTTCTGACTTTCACAAATATGCTTGAAAATCCACGATTTGCCCTATCTTTTTTCAAAATTTACTCGGGTGGGGGTGCTCCCCAAATCCCCACCTTGTGACAGTCAGGCTTCTTCGTTGTTCTCACTCGCCACAAACTTTTACGCCCTACCACTATCAAATGTCACCAGCCGCCACTGGCGCGAGGTGAGGGCAGGCAAGATGATTTCACACCGGGGCAGTCTCGGGCAGTCTCGGTCAGTCACGCCGTGGGAGGGCACGATACCAATGCCGCTACTGGTGCCACTACGGGGGTCTGTGGGAGGGGCCGCGGGTCTGTGCCACAATTGCGGCCGGCTCACCTCCACTCCACTCCGCTCCACCGCTGACTCTCCTGCGCATTCACTGTCTCTCCCGCTGGGCGCGTTACACCTCCTCCTCCGCTTACTGCTGCGCTGCCTCTCCCATGCTGATGGACTGCATGCAGTGACGGCCGGCGGAGGGGAGGGAGGAGATGGGATGTCTCGCCAGGCCAAGCCACTTTTGCTCTTTTGCTCTTTTGCCTCCACAACTCCTCGACGCTGCTGGTCACCGCTCGAGTCAGCTGCAACTCCTCTGCTCCTCCAAATGTACTTTAACTGTTTGTGATCTGACTCATGTGGAACTTGGTCTTGTCTGTTCACATCAACACATGACAGGCAATATTACACGCTAGTATGTCAAAAAACAGGAAAAGAATGCACCTGAATAATGCTGTGTATTGTTACTCACCTGGAACTTTTAGTGGTCATAGTTACTACTGGCATGTGTTTTTGTGTGATGCCTTAGTATTACATGTGTCTAGAATGTATTTACATGTTTCTTGAGGGGGGCAATTTACAAGTGTGTGCCCAGAGTCTTTATTCTCAGGTGAGCAGTCGCTCACTGGTGAGGGTCATTTGTTTTTTTTTTAAATTCACAAGAAGTATGCAAGAAAAGTTTCAGTGTTTCAAAGTTAATTTCTTGTTAAAGGTTTGTGATGACACAGTTTATGCCTCTTACACTTAGGTGGGATTAGAATTAGAGTGGGTGGCAGTCCCTAACTCTTACTTGTGGGATGGTTACGGTCTTACTTTCCACCTTACATTACACTCCTTTACATGAGGGTGGTTCTGGTCTTGGTGGCTGGTTCCCCACCTCTATGTGTTGTGGTTATGTTACGTTTGAGGTTTTGCATCATAATCAATGAGTGTAAGTCAACTTGCGCTGCACATCTTGTGTTGTGTATAAGTCGCCCTGCACCTCACATGTTGTTCTGTGGAAGTCGCCCTGTGCTTCATGTGTTGTTGTTCTGTGTATGTCGCCCTGTGCTTCAGGTGTTGTTGTGTGTAAGTCGCCCTGCGCCTCACCGTGTGTTCCCTCTGTGATGTTCACCTTGTGGTACACCTGTTTCTTTCGTGTTGGTTTCACCCTTTTTGCCTGGTTTTGGTTTGGGTGTTTCTCTTGGGGTCTGGTCCACCCTTCACTACATTTTTTCATATTGTTTATTGGGAAAGATGTGGATATTGTTTGCTATTGATTTATTCTTGCTTGTCAATATTTTTCCTTCCTTTAGGTTACCCTGTGTGCTTACTCTTGTGAAGTTGTTTTTAGTTTTGCCTTCCTGAGTTTGAACCTTTTCTCTGTCTGTATATTTTCTTGTTTTGTTTACAGCTATTCCCATGTTTTCCCAAACTTTAGTTTTTCTTTTAAAAGGAAGGGGATAATGTTATATCCACATATTGTTTATGTATGTTACCCAGCCTAGCTTTTTCCTAGCTGCTCAGTCAGAGAGAGAGATGGTATTGGAATGCTGGTGTGACTGTGATTAATGGAATGCCTGTGTGCCTGTGTGGATGAGTGGTGACAGTTGGAGATGGGCTGAGCAGCAGGGAGGCTGCTCCTGGTGGGGCTGGAGTGAAGGCTGGCAACTGGAAAATGGACTTATCTATGGGGCATATTAACAAGGGCAGTCTTGCCGCTTTAGCGGCATTTGTTGCTGCTAAAGCGACGATATTTTTTCACCCTATTTACAAGGTGGTGCTAACATGCATTAGCGCATGTTAGCACCCGTTTTCCCACTGCCTCGCTTTGCATCTCTAATGAGATGCAAAGTGGGCGTTACTCTGCGTACCCCTGACTAACTGCCTTGTAAAATATTGCTGACTTACCTATACCTAACAATGGGGGTGGATTATGCTGATACGACCACAGGGTCGTATCAGTTAGGTTATATCTGTTTTCCATGGAACATCGCTGGAAAACTAGCAATGTTCCATGGAAAACACCGCTATCACTAGAAAATTATCGCCATTGCGCTGTTAATAAAGCAATAGCATGGTGATAATTGCCAGCGATAGCCAGTGATAAATAAGTTGTCGCTAAGAGCGGCCAGCGATAATTATGGCCGCCACTTGATAACATGCCCCAAACTTATTTACCTGGAACCAATAAAGAAGTCTACAAAACTCTACCTGGCTATCTGTGTAAGGGCACAACAGTATCCATCTCGAGACCAAGACGGGGTGCTTCGTTCTCTCGCACCAGGTAATGGGGTTGGCTTTATCCTAGGGTGATTCTTGGCTACACACCTACATACATGCTACATTTAGGTACATCTATTTAGCGTTAGCATCATAGGAGTACGCATTACTATTGACATGTATCTATAAGCATGTATATATCTATTGTTTTAGCACTAAAGTAGAATTCTACCACCTATACTCTATTGGTTCCTACAAATGTTTATATATGTTTCTGTCTTGTGGTTGTAACAGCACACATATTTTACACTAGAATGATGCTGGTTCAATAAATGCTTTTTGAAAATGTCCCTACCGTTTATTTTGTGTACTAATCTGAGATAAAGTGAGCACGAGTGACTGAGCGGTTATCATCTTCGATATTTGCTGGTAACTATTCTCTCCTTGGTTAGAGGGGTTCATAGGGGCACTGTGAGCTAGCTGGTATACAGGCAATCATATCTGGTGGGGGTGTCTGGAATCAGTGTGGATACCAATCCCAGTTCAGTAACCACTCCACCCCCTCCCTTTTTTTGTTATATTTAGTCTTGGGGTTGAGGTTATTGTGTAGTTCCTATAAATCTATATAGGATCTGCACGTTTAGACAACATGAACCCCACCGCTCGGGATCAAAGCCAATTAAAAAGGGGAGGGGGCATGTTGCCACCATCTCCGAGGCTCAGAGGACCCTACAGCCAAGGTCTGAGTAATTAATAAAGGAAGGGGGCATGGAGCGCCCCTCCCTGAGTCTAATTGAGCACTGGAGGCCCAATCCCCCAGGGTCAAAATGTAAATAAAAGGGGAGGCGGCAGCACGTCTACCTTCCTCAAGCCTTTATAGGACCCAGTGACCCCCATACCCCAGGGCGATGCTTAATTTGAAAGGGGATGGGGCTATATGGCCTCCTCCCCAAGCCTTATAAGGCTCGAGACCCTATCCCCTGTGGTTAAATTTAATTTAAAAAGTCAGAGCGGCCACACAGTCCCTCTCCCAAAGCCTTATTGGCCCCATCCCTAGTGGCCTCCACTATTTAAAGCTGGGTGACCCGGGGGGCCGGTGCCCACCTGGGGCAACCACCAAATACATTGTTAGAGGTTATGATGGGAGCCCCATAGCCCTGGTGGCACCAGACAGATCCATGTATGCTGTATTGCTCCCACCGGGAGGAAGCAGCTATTTATGCTGCTCCCTCTGAGTAGAAGCAATATGTTCTTCTTTTTCCCTGTCCACATCAGTGCAGGCAGGGAAACAGATCCCAAATCTGCTCCCAGCCGGTGGGTGCATTTTTAAAGCTCCCACCGGCTGGCAGCACAATTTGTGTTTGCTCCTGTTTGGTGGTAGATTTGAAATGCTTCCACCAGACGAAAGCAAGCATATGTTTCCCGGGCTGTGCAGGTGTGGGCACAAAAACCACTGTGTCCTGGAGGTGGGCTCCCTGGGACACAGCAAGTGAGATGGCCCCGGGAGATGGAGTCCCCCCCGGGCCATTGATTGCTCAGGTAGGGGGAACACTTGGCCCTCCTCCCCTTAATAGTTACATTAAGCTACACACAGCCCTCCTCTAAAAAAATGTAATTGGGCTCTGGGGAATGGGTTCCTGGGAGAAAAAATGGCTTGAGAGATCGTGCATCCCCTCCCCTTAAAAAATAGATTGGGCCCAGAGGCTCAAAACGGCTTGAGGAGTGGGGGCCTCCTGCCTCTTCCCCTTAAATATACACAGCCTTGGGAGTTTGGGTTCCCTGGGGGCCTAATTGGGCTGGAGAGGGGTGCCCTACTTATATCCCCACCCCACTTATATATATTACTAGCTTACCCGTCGAGCGTTGCTGCGATCTCAGAAGAAAGGAAATTTAAGGAAACTTGTTATGATAACATTCAATTTACATTGTGTCATTTTTTTTAAACTTATTCATTTTAATATGGAAAACATTTCAAAGTGTTGTTGTAATTCTGTTTATTGATTCAAGTGCTTGTGGATACACAATATTTTTTGTTTTTCCGTCTGGTGCGTAGACGAATAAATCAGAAGGCTTTCTGATGCATGAGCTGGCCACATACAGTTGTACATGTGAGAAGCACAGATTCTCCAAATCTACTCCACACACTTGCAGCGATTGTCCTTGTGCTTTGTTGATTGTCATTACAAAAGCGAGTCACACCGGAAACTGTAAACGTTCATTATTGGAAAGATTATGAGGGCCCTGGGGGGCAGATATTTAACACATTTTTCTTTTTTTTCCTTTCTTTTTGCCAGAAACCTTCGCGGGAGTGTATTCAACAACTTCCTAAAGATTCATGCTGATCGGATGAATGGTGTAGTAATGCATAAAGGACAAACAGACATACTTTCGTTTTTGTATATATAGATAAAATGGTGCTACCATTTTTTTTTTGCCACAATACACGGGACTCCTGCAGGAGCACAGCAAAATTGGCAGTTTTTTTACTTTGGCCTGGGTGGGGGGGTCCCGTTGGGTCTCCCCCATTATTTGTTAAAGTTCAGGAGAGAACCCTGAGTCCTGTAATGGCTGCAGGCAACATTTCTCTCGTGTTGCTGGCGCCCAATCAGAGTGCTTGCTCCCGCTGGAGTCTGATTCCAGTTAGAGCAAGATGGCCTAAGGGATAAAAAGTAGGGGCAGGCGATGAATTTCGTTCTGCTGGGTGAGTTCACAGAGTTTTGCCCGATCCATGCTCTGTGCGGACTTCTTAAAAACTCAGCAAAGCAGCGTGAAACAGAATTTTTCCTCTCTCGTGGCACAACAACATAAAGTTGGCACGAGCAAGAAAAATCATATACTAGACCACCTCCCAGTGAGATTTTTCAATGCAGGCGGTCCCGGCAGGCCGCTACTGCTTGCGTTGAGAAACATGACGCTTGCGTTGAGGAAGCTGCCGCTCGGGTAGAACATCTGCTCAAGCGGCAGAAAGAAGCAGCGCCACCTTGTGTAGCGAGTTGTGCCATTCGTGCTACTTTTACAGTGCAGGCCAAACTTCCGGCTCTAAAATTCAGCACGAGCAGCGCGACTTTCTGCACTTTGCTTCTGCAGAGTTTTTCCGGCACTTCGCAGAGTTCTGCACAGCAGAACTCTACAAATTCCACTTAGGCCTAAAGAAAAGCTCTCTGGGCCAATTAGAATGCTCTGTGTTTAAATTGGTACTCGTGTGAGACTCTCGTGAGCCTCTCGCGGACCCAACTTTCCAGATTGACAAATATTTTTCTAACTTAATTTTACAAAAACTACTGAACCAACTTGCACCAAATCCCAAAAAGCATATTTTGTGTATGTTTCTTGACAAATTTGGTATAACTCTGTTCAGCAGATTTTGTGGAAGCGTTTCTTAAAGAAGTCTACGAAAATACAAGTAGGAATTTGCTTTTCCAGAAATGTATTTTTACTTTTTGCTGTGATCATGAAACAAAACAAAATAAAATATTAGCCGCCACTTGTTTAAATATTAATATGAGTCCCTGGAGTGGGCCAGGTTCCGGGCTCAATATCATCATAGTATTTGGGGAGAGGGGCGTGCATGTGGCCCCCTCCATGAGTCAGTTACAGTTCAGAGAACCTTATCCCCTTGGCCCAGCATAAAAGAAAAGAAAAGCGGTGCACATGGCTCCCTCTCCAAGCCTCATAAGGTACCATGGACCCTATCCCATTGGGCAGCAGTTAAATTAAAGGGGAGTGAGGTGCACAATTCTGTTACAGCCCTGTGTTCAGCCAGGACCTGCAGGACCAACCGCACACTGCACATGCGAGAAGGCCATGCATGGCGGGGTATTAGCTGCCCGCAGGGAGTTAGATGCAGGACCTGAGGTCAGGTACTACTACCAACAACAAAAATACACAGAGGGTCCCTGAGTAACTACATATATTTGGAGAAGAAACCAGGGAATGATACGAGATGCAAAATAGTAAAATAACATAAAACTTCTCCAAAATCTGCATATAACAAGCAAAGCGTTTATAATATACAAATACCTTAAGTCCGACCAGTTGAATTCATGGTTTATTCATTTTAGATAAATAGTTCTCCTTAGCCCGCCGTATTTAATATTATAATGCCATGTGTTTCATATTTCAAATCAGTTGTTGCGAAGATTATTGTGAGCCCTGCATTATGTGCAAAGTTCTATGGAATAAGTCCTGACTGAATGGCAGGTTGCCACCAACCTAAATACACAGACAGCACCCTGATGAAGGTTGTTGTCATCGAGTTGTAACTTCCGAAACGCACGTTGGCGCACTTCTGTCCAATTATTTCAACAAATATTATAGTAGCATTTTCACTATTGTAGTATAATTGTTATTACAATGAGTAATAATTTTTAGAATTTCCTGATGTTGCCTGTTGTAGATGTTTGTTATATGTATATTTTTTCGTTATCCTATGATGTGTTACTTGTCCTCATTGTTATGTAGTTGGTCGTTTTGTTTTCAGTGTATCTACATGATATATATGAAATACTTGTCTATTAATGTGCGTGGTGCTCACAAACTTTTTATATATGTATGTTGATTATAAACTATATTAATACATGTTAAAATAAAAAAAAATCATAATTTTGTATCTAAGATGAATAAACCATGAACTTAACTCATCTGACTTATGGTATTTGTATGTTATACATGTTTTGTTTGTTAAATGCAGACTTTGGAGAATTCGTTAGGCTATTTTCCTGCTGCCACCTACCCATCGCGCATTGCTGAAGGCCATGCATGGCGAGGGGTTGGCTTTGCGTATGGCACTAACTATTACTCTACGTAGAAACCTTCACTGAAAAAAACAAAGCTTAAAGTGACATTATAGTGAAGAATTGTAATTATATCTTATGTTACATTAAAAAAACCTTAGAAATTCACTGAAAAACCAAAGGTTAAAGTACCATTATAGTTATGTGAAAATTTCAGTTAAAACATTCCAAGCAATATTGAAATTCACCAGTTATAGATATCTCAAGTAAATATGACTCGTTCCCTAAAGTAACTATAACTCGAACCCTCGCCATAGTCTGCTAATTACCCCACATAATACATCACTCTTGACATGATCTATGACATCATTATAGAATGACTGCAACATCAGAAATTGTATCATTGATTAAAAGACTGTGCATGGCGGGCCCGCAAATTGTAATTACTTCAGGGCACAAGTTGCAGGTTTGTACATGCATCTTGTGGTGCAGATAGGGAAATAATACCTTCAACACGTATCGCAATAGCTAAAGGTTCTCTAAAAAGGCTAAATAACGTTGGGGGAGAAGGCAACCTTGTCTTGTACCACTTTTGACCTTGAATTTTCCTGCATCTAATGAATTAATTTTCACCCTTGCTTTTAGATAATGCTTATGATCCAGTCAAAAAAAACAAATTCCTGCAAAATTTGAAAAGAGTGTCCGAGGTCACAAGATCAT
This sequence comes from Lissotriton vulgaris, assembly GCF_964263255.1. Taxonomy (NCBI): domain Eukaryota; kingdom Metazoa; phylum Chordata; class Amphibia; order Caudata; family Salamandridae; genus Lissotriton; species Lissotriton vulgaris. The sequence continues at coordinate 693,104,131 of NC_141687.1, read as the reverse complement.
ATGCCATTTCAGCAGTGAGCATATAGATCCTTACAAGTATTTGTTTAGTATTTAAAAAATCCAAGGCTTCATTCATATAATTTGTATTAGTAGTATTAGTATGAAGGTGCCTTCCGGGCATAAAACAGTTTTTATCAAAAAGTACCAATTTATGGCTAACCTTATTGAATCTATTAGCAAGTAATTTTGTAAAACCTTTATAATCAGAATTCAGAAGAGAAATGTGTCAATACAAGCTTAGTTCCTGCAAATGTTTCCCCTTTTATTAACAACAAATAATCACCTCATTGTTGTTTTGTAAATTATTTTTATTGCCATTTGTCATTGTAAACAGTACAACACAACAACAATGTCAGCTGAACAAGGAAAGGGAGTTGGAGGGGGGAAAAAATGGAAATAAGGAAATAATGAGGTCATTGAATGTAAGTACAGAGGGCGATGCCATGGTTAACCCCTTCGATGCTGATGACGAGCTCAGCTCGTCATCAGCTACGGCGCTCGTATGCTGATGACGAGCTCAGCTCGTCATGTAACGCGGTAATTTGAAAAAAGCCGCACACAGCGGGAAAAGCCGCTGCAGCGATGCGGTTAAACACTCCAGTCCAAAAAATGATGCATTGTCATTCAAATTACATGTAACTCTAGAAGACTAATATTGGACACAGAAATTAAAATAGCAGTATTAAGTTGAAATATCACCATAAGAAGCATCTCAGCGGTAGAGTATAATAATAGTGCAGATGGCCAGGCAATCTTCTCACGGGTCATGGGGGGATAGATAAAGACTCAGCAGGAGCAGATGTTTATTCCACTTGGGTGGGTGGAGGTGAAACCGACTCTCTTTGTCGGAACCAAGACGTGAACTGTTCCCAAATGTATATAGGACGGGAACGAAGGGGCATGAGTTCCTAAGTTAGCCATTTGCTCTAGGCAGTATGTGATATCATGTAACCACGCCTTGATGGTGGGAAGGGTTGCCTGCCCCAGTGTACGGCCAGTGTCTGCTTGGCTAGTAGGAGCAACACAGCAGTAAAATGACAATGCGCCTTAAGGGTATCTTTAACATAGCTCAATAGACCAATCAAGGGATAATGAGGGACCATGTGACTGGTAATCATTTGTATATGTGCAAACACTTCCCTCCAGAAGGATGCCACACACAGACACTGCCATGCAGGATGGAGGAAGGAAGCCTGTGGTACTCTGCAATGGAAGCAGCATGGAGCAGCAACTAAACATATTGGGAATAGATGTTGAGGTGTGCAGTAGATGCGATGTAAGAATTTGAAATTAATTCATCTTAATCATTAATTCAGGGAAAGAAGTTTTAATTGACCAAAAGAATAGTATCATTGGGCGTCCATAGTGGTTGAATCATTGTCAGTCTGCCATAGTTCTAAAGCCTTTGGAGCTATAATCAGGGAGAAATTTTGCAAAGTATTATATAGGCGTGTTACTAGTTTACGTAGGAATGGATTGGTGAAGATGTGCTCCAGTGCCGTGAGGGCTGGGGGTGAAGCAGGAAATGTTTCATGTATTGCACAAGATGTGGCCTGCAGTTAGTAATATTGAAGAGTTTCAGGGAGCATGGGGGGGACGGTGAATCATTGGACTGGAATGATGGGAGGAATTGTCCATATGGGTAAAGTTCTGAGTATAGCTTGATCATGTGGTAATGTGTACCGAGATCAGGCACCCTATCCAAGAGCAGCAGTATCTGAGGGAATATCTGTAAGGGCGATAGAGTGCCGTTCATAGCGGGTCTGGGGCAGCGCAGTCTGTCTCGACAGCTACATGTGGTTGGAAAGGGGTTGGGTACAGCCTAAAGTGGAAGTAATGGGCTTGGGCACAGTACGCATGTAATATTAAATCTGTTGCACACATGCCTCCTTGTGTACGTGGAAGAGTGAGGAGTTCCAAGGAGTCAATGGTTGTCTACCAACCCATAATAAAGTCATCATGTTGGATTTCAATCATCATTCAAATGAATCGTGAGCGGGAGTGTGATATTGGCATAAAGGTACAAACATTTAGGAAGAATAATCATCTTTGCAATTCGACCGATTAGGGCAGAGGGAGTTTAGCCCATATGACTAATCTGTCTTCTAGCCAGGTCATGGCCTGGCCATAGTTTGAGAATTTGCCCGCCATTTTTCCTCCGTGTTGCAACTGATCCATATTTCTAGATAGCGAACTAGGATGGCAATCCGTTGTAAATAGTATTCTGTCAGAAATTGAAGTGTGTTATCAGTAAGAGGGAATAGTAAAGATATGGCCCAGTTAATTTGTATGCCTGAGTAACCACCAAATCGAACCACCTTTCACATCAAGGGAGCCAAGCTGTCCTCCATGTTACTAGCATAGCGAGTGATATCATCAGCGTCCGTGGAGACCACCAATTCCCAAGTGGTAAAACCAATGCCCCTGTTTGTGTGATGTTGTCTAAACCTCACTGCCAGTGGTGCCATCGCAACAGCAAGTAGAAATGGAGACAGTGGCACCGCTGCTGCGTTCCACAAGTTATTGTGAGAGGGTCAGAGATCAACCCATTCATGTACACCCTTGCGGTGGGAAGAGAATAAAGACGTTGCACTAGTTTGAGAAAACCAGTGCTAAGACCAAGTAGAGCCAGAAGGTGAAAAAGATAAGTCCATTCCAATGAATCACAGGCCTTGGGGGCATCCAATAGGGTGGCGACTGCAGAAATCTGAGGGTCAAGATAGTGAGTAACCACAAAGATAGTGTGTAGACTGAGGGATGTTGAATGACCAGGGTTAAAGCCTGATTGGTCGGGTCATGCTATGATGGGTAGAAAAGGTTGTAGCGTATGTGGAAGGAGCTTGGGTCTGTAAGAATCCCAGAGGTTGGCAGGTTTCCCTGGCTTATGAAGATAGCTGCATTCTCACAGCAAAGGAGGTAGGGCACCTGTGCTCAGGGATTCTTGGAACAAAGCTAATAGGTGTGGGGCTATTAGAGAGTACAGGAATGTACTCCTTTGGGCATGGTTACCCCGCACTTTTTGCCTGACTCTGATGCATCTTTGACTGAATGTGCACAGCGTTCCTGCTAACCAAGTTCTCAGTGTCTATGTCTTTCCAAAAACTGTATCTTTATTTTCGCAATTGGCACACCTCTGGCACACATCTAAGTCTCTTGTAAAAGGTACCAGTGGTACCAAGGGCTTTGTGATCAGGGACTAGGGGATCTGAGGGCTGCAGCATGTATTATGCCACCCTAAGAGACACCTCAACAAACACATGCACACTGCCACTGCAGCCTGCGTGTTTTGGTGCAAATAAATGTGAAGCGCCAACCTGGCACACATTCCTGTGTGCAAGGCCTACCAGCACTGCAAGAAGCATAGGTAAGTCACCCCTATAGCAGGCCTTATATCCCTAAGGCATGGGGTACTATACCTCATGTGAGGGCATAACTGCACGGGCAGGTATGACCCTACAGTATCTAAGTCCATTCTTGGATATTGTAAATGCCAAAGGAAGCCATAGGGAGTACATGGGCTGGATACTTTTCATTACGAGTTTTCTAGCTCCATGATGGCTTCACTGTACTCTAAGATGTTTGGTATCAAACATATTGTCTAATAAATCCTCACTGATACCAGTCTTGGATTTTTTAATAAACGCACATAGGAGACACCTTAGAGGGTCCCCTGAAAATCTATCAAACACTGGTGTGGTCTCTGACTAGTCGTAGCCAGCCTGCCACCACCAGACCTGTTTCTGACCTCATGAGTCCAGGAACAAAGTCTGCTCTGAGCGGAGGTGCCTCATAGCTCCCTACGCTGGAATGGCTTTCCAGGGCACTAAGCTTCAAAGGTGGTGTTGTGTTTGAAATGCAAGCCAGGCATCTCCAGATAGTGGAGGATGTCAACCCCCTTACCTGCTCCACATTTGGCTGAAGGACAGGCAGGAAAATTAGTTAGATTAGGAGGTGTGCCACATTCAGCCAGCAGTACCCTTAGAGTGGGGCAGGTGATGTGAGTACTACTTTTCTAATTCCTCCATCTTTAGATGGCAGGAATTAACTGTAGTAAAGTGCCTCCCTTGACCTTGTTAGCCCCACCACGTTTACCTCATTTGATTTTGAACTGTAAGTACACTGGGTCCCTGCCAACCAGGTTTCCACTGTCAGATCTCTTTCCCAAAACGGTACCACGATTGGCACACCTTCAGCAACCCCTGTAAGTCCCTAGTAAATGGTACCCCTGGTGGGTGCCTAGGGCATTGGCACTGAAGAGGGTCAACTGGGGCTTCAGCACAAAGTGTCACCCTAGAGACCCCCTCACTAAGACCATGCAAACTATCACTGCAGGCTGCGTATCTTGGTGCATAGAAAACCAAAGAGTCATCATGGCACACAGTCCAGTGCTGGATTTAATAATACATGTACACAGGAGACTCCTGAGAGGGTCCCTTGAAAACCTACTAAGCACTGGTGTGGACTCTAAGAGGCCAGGAACAAACCCTGCTCTGGGTGGAGGTGCCTCACACCTCCCCAGGACGGGATGGCACAGAGTTCTTTTTTAAAGCACTATATTTTATGCATAGGATACTGAATCAGAGGGGTCCAAGTTATTTGCATCCTCTGATCCACCCCCACCAGACATCTTAGGTTTTGTGAAGCAGCTCTGACCTTAATCCCTAGAGCGCGCAGAATGCACCAGTGGGACACTTCCTTTGGATTTTTGGCAAGCAAACTCTGGAACTCAATGCCATTGGATCTGAGACAAACTTTCAGAAGTAAGTTTCACAAAAAGCTCAAGACCGGCAAAGTAAGTAGAACCGTTGGTTCCTTAGACAACACTGACTCTACATGACTGAGGACTGGTGCTTTTTTCTCCAGCACGGGGTCACTCCTTTGAGGAACCAGGTGCTCTACGAATCCTTTAACATAATATAACATAGGTGGGAAGCTTCAAAGGCCATGCCACCTTTGAAATGCGACCCAGACAGTTCCAGCTGGTGGAGGATGCCAACCCCCCCTTTCCTGCTCCCCATTTGGCAGGAGGGCAGGTGGGAAAATTAGGTAAATTAGGAGGTGAGCCACCATGCAGCTTGCACCACCCTAAGGTAAGACAGGTGATGTGGGGCTCACTTTTCATTTACTGCCTTCTTGGTTTGGGAGGAAATTACTAAAGGAACAAATGCTGGATGGAATGCCGAACAATGTAAACATTCACCCCTAGGCACAAAGATATCGGTTTAATCCATCATTCTTTTGCTCACGATGCCACCTCTGTTTGGACCCAGCCATTTGCAGATCAGTCTTGACCCTATTCGGCATAGTAACAGTCCAGCCCGAACTGCCAAGTCAGGTACTGTCAAGTCAGGTCCTCCCTGGACCAGAAACAAGCATTTTGGGACCGGATTCAGGGCATCATCCCTCATCGGCCAGGCTAACTTGAATACAGTGGTGCAGTGAGCACAGGACCCATATCTGGGTATACCCTTACTCCTTAGGGTGACAAAAGTAAACAAACAAATGATGGACAGAATGCTGAACAATGCAAACATTCACCCCTAGTCACATAGATCTGGGTTTAATCCATTGTTCTTTTTTTCACCACGCCACCCCAATTTAGACCCAGCCATATTCAAATTAGTTTTGATCCTGTTCCTCATTGGAACAGCCTAGCCCGAACTGCCAAGCCAGGTCCTCTCTGTACCGGACACAAGCATCCTAGGACTGGTTAACGGGCATCACCCCTCATCAGCCAGGCTAACTTGAATCCAGTGGTGCAGTGAGCATCTATCTATCCTGCCATCCATCCTACCTGCCATCCATACACCTATCCATTGATTCGTCCATACATCCTGCCCTCACTCGAATCCAGTGGCACAGTAAGCACGGTACCCACATCTGTGCATATCCTTACCACTTAGAGCGACAAAAGCTAAAGGACCAAATGATGGATGGAATGCTGAACATGCAAACATTCACCCCAGTCACAAAGATCTGGGTTTAATTCATCATTCTTTTGCTCACCACGTCCCCCCAGTTTGGACCAAGTAATATGCAAATCAGTCTTGATCCTGTTCCTCATGGGAACAGTCTAGCGCAAACTGCCAAACCAGGTCCTACCTGGACCAGAAACAAGCATCCTGGGACCGGTTTTGGGGCATCACCCCTCATCAGCCAGGCTAACTTGAATTCAGTAGTGAGCATTCATCCTGCCATCATCCATCCTTCCTGCCATCCATCCACCCATCCATTGATTTGTCCATACATCCTGCCCTCAATACATCTATCCCTCCTGCCACCCATTCCTCCATCCAGCCATCCATACACTCTGCCATCCATCCATCCACTCTGCCATCCATCCACTCTGCCATTCACCATCCACCCTGCCATCCATCCATCATCCATTCACCAACCAATCCATTCAATCATCTTTTTCCCCACTCATCCATCCATCACTTTACTCAGCCCTCCTTTTGCCTGTCCATCACCTATCCATTCACTCTCATCCATCCATCCATCCATCCATCCATCCATCCATCCATCCATCCATCCATCCATCCATCTATTCCATTACTCTGCCATCCTTTCACCTGCCCATCCACTTTTTCATTCAGTCACTCATCCATCCACCCATCCCGTTACTGTGCCATCCTTTCACCTGTTTATCCACCTATCATCCACTCATGCTTTCACTCACTCATTTATCCACCTAATTAATCCTACCTTACAATATTCCTTCTTTCTTTCCTGGTTCTATTTACCCAGTGTTGTTTTTCCTGGCTTCTGCTTGCGCTTCTGTTGACATTGTATTCCAGAGTTAATGATTAACTTTTGTCTGCCAATTTGTAGACGGAAGTGGCCCATAGAGGACTCCTCCCTCGCAGTAGCTCCTAAAGCAGTGGGGTTCATTACGCCCCTTAAGGGAAGTGTTGAATATGGCTGGGGGTGTTAAGGTGGCCAGCTCCTCCCTGCTCAGGCTTTCATATCTGTGATGGCTTCAAATTCCACTACTTGAGTGACATTTTAAAACGTACATATTTGTAACAATTTACTATTTACTGGTGACAATGTACCTAAGGCATTTGTAAAGTGACTGAACTGCCACCACAATGACTCTGACATGCATTTCAGAGGCATAGATAAATAGTTACCAAGTCAATATTTATTAAAGCAAGAGTGGAGTGGCAATTAACAAAAATTTACAAACTGGTTATGTGCAAATGAAAGCAAGCCCAAAAATAGTTTAATTAGAAAAGGGCATAAGAATGCCCTTTTCTAATTAAACTATTACTTATGTACAGGGATTTACTTATTACTCAGCTCCACACAAGGTCTGTGTTAGGTTAGATAATTTTTTTGTTTCAAATTCTTTATTATCAAAAATTAAAATTGAGAGACTTCCACGGATAATTTCCGACCATAACCCTCTGATTTTAACAGTGAGTAGTGATGTAACTAAAGGGCCGGACCGGGTATGGACATTCGAGAGAGGATTGCTAAAAGATGATGCTTATATTGCACATATGACTAGTTGGATTAGGAGTTTCTTGGATATTAATAGAGGTAGCACGGGGGCCGGGAACGTATGGGATTCTTTTAAGGCGGCCATACGAGGGGAAACAATAAGCTTCAGCGTAGCAAGTCGGAGGAGGGAAAGGCAAAGGGAGGCAGAGCTCACCTAAGCTGTGGCAGACGCAGAGGATGAATTAACACAGTGTGTGGTAAGGGGGGCTCCTCTAGATCAGGTATTGATTGTAATAGCGAAGGCAAAGATGGGAGCAGTGGAGAGTATAGCCAATAAGGCCGCTAAAATATATCTAGTAAATAGAGAGAGGTGCTATGAATTTAATGAATCTGTGGGTCGTAGCCTGGCTATCCGCACGAGGCAGAGTGTATCCACTGGACAAGTGAGGGAGGTTCAGGATGTGGCGGGAACAACAGTAGTAGAACCAGACAGGATATGTGAAGTCTTTAGAAAATGTTATGCTTCATTATATGACTAAGAGTGCCCAAATGATTTATCTAAAATACACGAGTACCTGCGGGATATACCGGTAGATACTCTACCGGAGGATGAGGCAAGGAAGTTGGAGGCACCATTTACTGCAGAAGAGATTTTGACTGCTTTAACTAGTCTCCCTTCTCGTAAGGCTGCAGGCCCTGATCAAATCCCACTGGAATTTTTTTTAACTTTTTGGGATGCAATCATGCAGGACTTGGCCACTATAATGCAGCAGGTGCAGACAGGAGCATCGATTCCGAAAAGCTGGGCGAGGGCCGACATTGTAATAATCTTAAAAAAGGGCAAATCACCTAACCAACCTGGATCATACAGACCAATAACCCTAATGAATGCAGATACAAACATGTATTCCAAGATACTGGCACTTAGAATTGCGAAGGTAATAAACACTCTGGTCAGTATCAACCAGCATGGGTTTATACCAGGGAGAGGAACCACACACCATACCCGAAAAGTTATTACTCTTTTTGATGCCGCAGAGGTTGCAGGAGACCCGATCGCGGTGATGCTATTAGATGCAGAAAAAGCTTTCGATCGGGTCTCCTGGGACTATTTGTGGTTTATCTTGAGGAGGGCGGGATGGCCTTTTGAAAGCTCTGCAGGTATTATACGCAGACCCGTCTGCACGTATAAGAGTAAATGCAGGGTACACGCTACCATTCCAGATAAAGAGGGGTAAGCGTCAGGGCTGCCCCTGCTTCCTGCTTCTGTTCACTCTCTACATGGATCCATATATACGGTGTATAGACTTAAACAATAGCATTTGTCCAGTAGAGACACATAGGGGGCAATTGAAAGTCTTGGCCAACGCCGATGATGTGGCGATCGTCACTCCCAAACCCACAGAAGCTATAAGCTTGGTTGAGGCAGAAGCGCGACGTTTTGGAGAGGTGTCTGGCTATGCTCTGAATAGTGCAAAAACACAGATCATTAAAAATAGCAAGGTGGATTGCTCAAGTTATCAGGTGGTGCAAAATGGAGTATACTTAGGGGTAACAATAATTCCAGATTTAGATAAGCTAGTGGAAGCAAACATAACATCAGTAATAAATAAAGCTAAGAAAGAACTAGACAGGCTACACAATATACACTTCTCAATAGTAGGGCGAACTAATATAGTTAAAATGACCTTTCTCCCGAAACTTTTGTATCTATTCAGGGCAATACCTTTACTGTTCGAAGGCAAATGGTTTAAGGCCCTGGAGCATATGGTAAATCGATTTGTGTGGGCGCATGGAAAGACCCGAAGGGCGTTGAGATTCATGGCACTCCCGAGGGAATTGTATTACTGGGCAGCGTCCTTGCAATATATTGCGGGTTTATTCGGAGGGGCAGAAAGTGAAGGGCATGATGAGTTAGGAACGATAGCTATATATGCATTAGTGTAAGGAGACCACGCTGAGAACCTCTTCCTGAAGTTCACTGACTATAGTTATTTCTAGAGGACTAAATTCAAAACAGTTATGGCCGCCCACAAGATCTGGACTTCCTTTGCGAAAAGATTTGGCCTACGCAGGTATAATGCATATACTAGGTTGAGTAATAACCCCAATCTCCCTGTTGATATATTTTTAGGTGCTGCCTTCTCTGAATGAGAAAACCATGGGATTAATAAAATGGGTGATCTGAAAGGGCCGCAGGGGGTGAAGCAGTTTAGTAGCTTACAGACAATATTGGATTAGATTCAACGCATTTTTTTAAGTTTCTCCAAGTTAGGAGTTTTATGTTGACAAAAACTGGACGCCCGGTGGGATTCGCGGTGAATTCCATTTTGGAAATTATACAGGGTGGTACAGATTGTTCAATTAAAATATTTTATTCTGAATTAATAGAGCATCAAGCAGATGACTTGGAAAAGTATGAAGAAAAATGGATACAGAAGTTGAGTGTAGAGACGGAATCTTTTCGTAGGTCACTGAAACTAGGACAGAAACTATTGTGCTCAGCGCCGCTTCAGGCACAACATTATAAGTCATTGTACTTTCTGTACCATACCCCCATCAAGATAGCGCAATGGGGAGGGGTAGCTGGTATCACGTGCCCAAGATGCGATAGTACCGAGGCTGACCATCTCCATATGTTTTCTACCTGCACCCACTTAAATACGACCCGGGAGGAAATCGAAGTATTCATTACGATAGAGATCATCCTTAACACCAGCAGTGGAACTCCTCGGAATAGAGGATAATGCTAGCCAGACACAGCATGAATACTTTATCTTTGTGGCTATGGCTGTCTTAAGGCTGTGCATCGCCACGGCATGGTTGGATCGTATACCACCCACATTTCACCAATGGTTGATGAAATTACTAGCTACCTATAATCTCGAGATGGCGATTTATGCAAGGAGGGGTAGAAAAGGCAAGAAGTTGGGAAAAGAAATATGGGAACCTATACAAAGGTGGAAGGAGGGAGATTCGGGGTAGGATTGAGAATTAATGTGTCTAGGACTTAATGTATTTGGGGCATATTATCAAGGGGGTTTATCTCCGCTTTTTTGGCTTTAAAAGCCAAGAAAGCAGAGATAAAATTATCTCCCTATTACCTAGCTGTCGCTAACACCAGTTAGCGACAGCTAGTAGGAGATAGCGACCATCTTGGGCCCGCTTTGTTTGTCAGTGATATTTATCACTAATGACATGCAAAGTGGGCGTGCCAAGATGTTAGCGACTGGAAACAGTCGCTAACATCGCTATCTCCTATTACCAACTTTTGGAGATATTCGAGCTAAGCGCGAATATCTCCAAAAGCTAACACCTGCCCTGAGCAGTTCTTAGCCTTGTTATCCAATGGGAGGTGGATGACATGGCTAAGAGCATTTGCTCGGTAATGCATAAATATCGCTGACTTTTCAGTGATATTCATGCATTTCGGCCGATTTTTATCGCTTAGGAGATAAACCTTGTTAACCCTTTCGATGCTCATGGCGAGCTCAGCTCGTCATGAGGCACAGTTGAGCTGTGCTGATAATGAGCTGACCTTGTCATGAACAATGATAAATCTGCAAATCCAGCACCGGGTGGGGGAAACCTCTAGCAGCCAAGGTGATAATATCAAGGCTCCTAAGCGATAAAAATCGTCGCTACACGGCGATAAAATAATTGCCGCTAAGCCAACCTAGCGATAATTATCGCTAGTTGTTGGTAATATGCCCCTCATTCTCTTGTTTTGTTCTTTCTTGCATTTCTGCTCTATTTACTCATGTTGTAGATGGGTATTGTATGCTTTGTCATTAAAAATATTATAAATAAAAAAAAGAAAAGGGCATAAGAACGCGTTTAGAACGCCAAGGGCCTTATTCACAAACTGCACTTTCTAGTAAGTTGTGTAGTACTACATTAGTACTACAAAATTACTACAAATTACTATTCACAGACGGCATGTTTGCAGTAACTTACACTTTTGTAGTAAATGTACACTTTTATAGTAAGTCCTTACTGCCATTACTTTTTCTGGGAGGGTGTTGCAGTACCATTGGTTGGCCATGTGTTGTGCTGGACTTACTACAAAAGTGTAACTTACAACAAAAGTGCAATTTGTGAATACCGAAAAGTAGTAAACTTACTCAAAAGTGTAAGCTACCTTTGTAAATTAGGCCCTAAATGAGCTAACAATGTGGTGTGCCCCAGCATTCACCATCTCATTATACTAATATCTTTTCCCTCAAAGTGTTCTTGATATAGTAGGTTATGTTCCAAGCTCCATTAGCCCATACTTCCCATAGAGCCCTTCATCACATTAGTTAAGGTTTTTGCTGAACCCCTTTCAGTGAAACACTCTGCTCATGCCTCAGTGTAGGATGCTCACTAGAAGGTGATAACACTTCCTTTGTGTTTCACTGCTACTGCCCTTCATTGCAAATCATTATTTATCAGTGCCCTCCATTCTCTCAATGCAGACTTCAGCTATTTCACACTTTCTCCTCAACCAATCCCGAAGTTATGTATAATGCCCCCATATCAGTAACACATACTACCCCTGCCTGCATCCTCAAATCTATCAGTGAAACCCCTTACAATCACCCTGCTCATCTCATTGAAAGATATTGACTCACAGGCAGGGATTCCCAAACTTCAATGGACACAGGTTGTGAGGATCTGGCTTGTGCGGTTGTTGCCAGAAGGCCAGAAATAGGTTGCCCCTTTAGAGATACCTTCTTCAGCATATTTGATGCTGGCTGGGTGGGCGGGGGAGTTCTTCTTGTGCTGGGAAAAAACTCTTACCTGGGAGGGAGGAACGGGTGAGTACCACTCCACAATCTCAGACCCCCCTTCTCAGCTGTGAAAGGGTGATGTTATTTGTAGTCAGAAGGGGGCTGACTGACTGGTCAGGCCCAAATCTCCCAAAGAGGCTGTTGGACTTGGCCCTTTTTGCAGGGTCATCACTGAACTTTTTGCCTTCCTCCTGTATTTTGTCTGACCTGTTTTAGTTGGTTTTATGACTCTGGGCACTTTACCACTGCTGATCAGTGCTAATGTGCATATGCTCTCCCTGTTGTAAATTGATGCCGGCTCCACCTCCTGTGGTGCATCTGATGGCCTTGGCTTACACTGTCAAAGGAAAGAAGGAGTCATGGAAACTGAGTGCTCCAGGACTGACCAGAACTGGTTTGGACCAGGCAAAGGCATCTCTGCCTTCAGAGAACAAAGGGAAAATGAGTATAAAAGAGGGGACCCAGACCCCAGAACTTTAGGTCACTACTGGGAAACAAGAAGAAACCTTTAATTAGGAGAGGAACCAGAGAGCCTGAGGAGAGACTATCCCTAAGCTGAAGTGCTGCTTGGGGGATTGGCCTGCAGTGGTTGCCTCCTTCTGAAGCCTCAGGGGTAACAGACTTCACCCACCAGCTCCCCAAGAGTTCTTTGGAAGTGCATGCAGTTGTGCTGGTTTTCTGAGGAACTGCGTGTCACAAGGAGCTGGAAGCGCAACTCATGAAGAAGAAGCGTGTCGCAGCCACAGCCGCTGTTGTCGCATCGCCGGAGTAGAGGATCGACATCGCATCAGATATTGCCGCATCAACAGAGAAGCGTGTCGCCGCTGCTGCAGCTGTCGCATCATCGCCGAAGCGCCTTGCATCGCCAGAGAAGAGGCTTGACGCTGCATCAGACGCTGCCGCATCACCTGGAAGCGTGTCGCAGGGCCTGTTGTGGCTCAGAAGCATTGTGCATTCGGGCGTGCACGCATCGTGTCGCATCCAAGATAAGACACCCTCTTTGTTTCCATGCACTAGATTTTCATCGCATCACAGCGTTGTGGCCCGCATCGCCATGGAAGCGCAGTAAGAAACCGATGCATCACCTCCCCTCACAGAAAAGAACAAATGCATCCCCTACGCAACAGTAGGGACCCAACGCATCACCGTTCTTGCGTGTAAGGAACTTACGCATCACCTTCCCTGCAATACTTTTGTTGTATAGCATTACACATCTTAAGGTACATTGACTCAAAGTGTTGCATTTTTCATTCAAAGGAGAACTAAGCTAATTCTACCATTTTTAAGTACAGTATTGTGGATTTTTGTCGTTTGTGGTCTTGTGTTAAGCTTATATAAAAATACTTATTTTTATACTACAACTTGTGTGGTGTCCATCTGTAGTGTTGTCACTGGGTTACTGTATGTGTTCACAAATGCCTTACACACTGCCTCTGAGATAAGCCTGTCTGCTCGTGCCAAGCTACCAAGGGGGTGTGCAGGGGTTATTTTAGGAGTGTACCCCCTTACCCTGACTAGACACAAGGGTCCCTATTTGTCACAGGTACCTATCTATGCCAACTAGAAACCCCAAAATCTAACAGAGGCCATGACCAGATCTTTGCTTCTTGCCTAACATGTAATCAAACAAACTGAATATGTTCCAAAGGTTGGCTAAATTATGTGGATTAAATCATTTCATCATCCAAAAATGTGGTTTCTGTTTGTTGCACTATGCTTGCTGTTTATCTAAAATGGAAAATAAAATGCATGTTACTCCAGGTCAAAGTTGGGACTAAAATTGAAATAAATCAGGACAAGAGTGACAAAGCTATAAACAGTGATTAAAAGATAGAGTTAGAAAAAGAGACAGAAGTGTAGTGCCATGGAAGAGTCCTGAGGTGGAATTAAGACCAGTCAGCATTGGTATTTGGCAACTCAGGCATTTGTCAGTGCCGCGATGAGTTCCTATGAAAAGCTTTGACCTCATGCAGTTCTTTTTTATGAAATTGACACTGGTGTTCGCACCTAAAGGATTGGCAAAAATAGGGTATTAAAGCAACCCACCCAGCTTACAGCTTGGACCCTAAAAATCAAACTGCAGCTTGCCAGCTGAATGGACCCTTGCCACTGTGTTGCATATGGAGCAAGGACCAAAAGAACATGCCTTAAATATCATCAACTGTCAGGTCAATATTTTCCAGTCAATGAGTAGAAATTGTAGAAGTTACAAACAACGTTATTTATCTTAAAGGATTAGTATAGGTTTGTCATCTTTATTCCAGTTAGTCTAGATTACAGAAATGTTGAGTAAAAGATTAACTAGTGACAGAATAAATCAAATACAGTGTTCCATAAAGGAGACACCTTCAACATTTTTATGAGCCTCTCCACATGTGCACTCGACTGCACTGGCTTGTCTCTCAACTTTGTAAAATCATTTTTAAATGCTGTCAAATCACCTCTGTTCCATGGTGCATGTACATTAGGCCCTTTCGCTAGTTCCCTCGAGGATAGGCTGTGTTTTCGTCCTCATTGGGCTCATCCTGTTTTCCCTTTATAGGTACTTCCCTATTTTTCTTTTCATGTAATCTTGCCCACCTATGTTCTAGCTTTTCCACATCCTTCCATCTACATATGCATTTTGTCAGTTTGATAAGGTGCAAATGCATCCCTGTAACCCTCATATTTTCATAGTTTGATCATCCAACTCAACCCTATAGCTCCAATCAAGTTCACATTGCTGGAAAGATCTGCACCATACTTCCTTGCTATCCCTGCCAATCTGTCATGTACCATTGCAGCTCTTAAATTTATCTCCTTGCAAAGGCAAGTTTCTCTGGTATTGATCTACGTGATCAAACTCCAGGCATCCTTTGATTATTTCCTCAAATTTTACTTTTCAATTTTGGAATGTCCAATGGCCTGCCATTCCTAGTTTCTAATTCCTTCGGGGGTTGTATGACTTCTATCTTCTTCTCTCTTGTGATTCCCTCAAGCCATGCAGGTAAATAAACCTCATCATTTACACGCAAGTCTCTGGATGCTAAGGGAGTCGTAAAGACTAGTGTTACTCTTCTATCTACCAAAGCCTGCAAAGTTTCTGGAAGTCTCCTCAAAACCAATTGTGAGTTCTGGGTTGCTGGTACATATCCAAGCACTGATGTTGTTAAGACATCCTGTCATCTCTCAACCAGGAGTGAGGTGCTGGCAACCACTTAAGGTGCAACTGGAACATTCTCATTTGGAACTAAAGCAGGTGGTCCTCTCACAACTGATGGAGCAATCTGTAGAACCTGTAAATGTTGTTCAATAGGAAGTGGACCTGAATCAACTGATGTAGAAGCTATGGTCTGAGTAGGACTTGCACTTATCTCTCCTTGTTCAGAGAAACCAGAAGGTGATGGTGGTCGGGAAGATAACATCTGTTCTAATATGTCATCTCTCGAATCTGTATCTGACTCATCCCCCTCTTGTCTATCTGAAGCTTTATTCTTTTTTGTACCTTCTGATGTAAGGACCGAAAATAATCCTTCAATAAAGCCCTTCCTCTATATACGCTGTTCTTCGGCCCATTGAGCGCTTGCATAATTTTGTGGTGCTCTTCCAGCCCTTCTCTGATATTTTCCTTTTCTCTTTCCCGTGCACTGTTTCCCATGCAGTAAAAGCCTCATACTGCATCGGTCTAGGTGGTAGCTTCATCTAGTACAATTTTCCTTTCAACTGATCTAGTATTCTGTAATTAAATGTAGAATACCTAGGAAAACTTAAAGTACCCTTGTTTTCCATATTCCTACCCCATTGTCGAAGCAACAAACATGACCTCAAACCATGCTCAGTAGTCATAATGTATGCCGGAGTACCCTCAGGAGGTGACTCTTCACCTATGCGTACAGGAATAGTGTCATCCCTCTAACTAATTTAGTAGTGACAATTTAGTAAAAAAAATTCACATCAAGCCAAAATGTTTTGATTTTGTTCCATATTTGACAAATTGTAATTCTCCAATCAAAAATCTGCTTTTAATTCCATGCAACTCCAAATCCAAAGACAGCACTTATTTTGTAAGACCCACTCACAGTGCAACATTGAAAATTCACTAGCCAATCCCCGCAGCAGTCACCCTCCTTCACAATTTTCCTTGCATTCACACACCACTTTCAAATACCTTCTTTAAACAACTTGTTTTTAAAGGATTACAACCACTCAAGAGTTTACAACACTTGCAAGTGAATTCTCGACCTGCGAAAAATCACTCAGATCAATTCAGTTTTCCCCATTTGCTCAATAAAATTCCACTAACATTAGCCACGATTAATCAACCACAACAGCTTGTCCCTATTGCTACCGATGGAAGTGATGGCACCTCACACTCCACATGTAAAATCCCTGTAAACAAGCTTAAACGTTTGATACTATCCTGGGATCTTTAAACTTCAACGAGCCTGAAATCAAATTCTTCTTCTTAAACTTCTCAACTACCCTAACACTCACTCAAGATCCCAAAGAAAATTCAGTGGCAACTACAATCACCCACTACCAGCCCATTTTTACTCTATTAATACTCACACCTTCCAAATTACACCCGCCAATACCACAGCTGCCTTTGAATTCTGCTTCACCACATCGTCAGGATCCGGACACTAGAAACTGGAGTCGGGGATTATTTTCATAAAGATTGGATACTCATGTTATTGCTCCAATTGGGGTGTAAACCATATCCTCTGCTACCATAAAGTGTTAGTGCCTAAAGTGTTCCCAAAAATAGGGTATTAAGCCAAACACCTCAACTTACAGTTTGGACCCTCGAAATCCAGATGACGCTTGATAGGACATATGAATATTTGCCACTGTGTTGAGAATGTATCAAGGAACAAAAGAACATGCCATAAATATCATCAGCTGTCAGATTCAATATTTGCAGTCAATGGCGTGAATTTGTAGAAGTTTCTAAAACCTTTATTTATCTATTTTATTTATTTTAACTTAAAGGATTGGTATGGTTTTGCCATTTTATTCCAGTTGGCCACATTATAGAATTGTTGAGTAAAGGTTCTCATGAGAACATTCTTACCTAAGCTAATAGCTGTGTTCAGTGTCCCCTTGTTAATACAAGGGGCTAGTCAAATGTAATGAAACAATTCTATTGACAATGTCTTGCTTAAGCAAACATAAAATATCTCTAAATTATTATTAATTCTAGCACTCTATTCATTATAAATTCACAGCAAGGTTTATTGTTATAATGTGATGATCTAATATGGTGTGATGAAGCATTAAATATAATCTTGAAGCCTGCACATTCTATAGCAGGATGCTGGTGCTAGGCAAAAGTCTAAATACATGTCTATATAGCTGTGAGCAAGAGTTAAAAGAAAGCATAGCATAGGCCGAATTACTGAAGTACATTAAGAATGATAGCCTAGTACATTTTTTTCTTCATGTTATTTTACCTACATATTTAAAGTAAGCACATTCAGCCTGATTCATGAAGCAAAATTGCGCTCGCAATAGCTGCGAAAATGCTATCGCGGGGGCAATTTTCCAAATCGGTATTCACCACGAATTTCGCGAAATCGCAAACACAGAATTGCGAAATCGCTAAAAGATTCGCAGAATCCCGGCAGTAGACCATTAGCGAATCGGAAATAGCGAGAAATCACGGAATCTGCGATAATAATAGCGATTTCGCAATACAATCACAATCGGTATTCATGAAAAATCGCAATTAGCGGAAAAAAAACAAAATCGCTGTTTGCGAGGCGCAATTTAAGACAACCCAAAGCAGGTGGTAACCATCAAAGCCATTGTAAAAAAAATTCGAAAAACCGTTGGCCAATCAGTAACTGGTGCAGGCCTGACCAAACACACTTAAGGAGAAGCAGCATCAGCATAAGGAGTGTCAGAATGCCAGGACAGTACATGGTGGTCAGGCGGCAAAGGCTACAGCGAGCAGCACGGAGGAGACGCAGAATCCAGGACAGGATATTCCACCAGCGGGTCACCCTGCTGGGCCAAACCAGAGAGCAAATATACGCAAAGTACCACCTGAATGAGGCAATGATCATCAAGCTAATTCAGGACCTTGACCCCCTGATGCAGCACCCAACAAGGCGGACCAATGCCGTGCCAACACATGTCCAGGTATTGTGTAGCCTGCCCCTCCTGGCCTCCGGGAGCTTCCAGGGGATAGTTGCGACTGCTGGGGGGATATCCCAGCCCACCATGTCCCGCTGCCTAGGGAGTTTCCTTGACGCAATGCTGACCCAGCTACACCACCACATCAAATTTCCCACCAGCCAACAGGATTTGGATGAGACCAAGCTTCACTTCTACAATGTTGCCCATTTCCCACATGTGATAGGATGCATTGACTGTACCCACATCCACATCTGCCCACCAGCTGCAACGGAGTACATGTACCGCAATCGCAAGTCCTACCACTCCCTCAACATCCAGATGGTCTGCAATGCTAAGACATACATCACGGACATAGTGGCACAGTACCCGGGGAGTACACATGACTCATTCATATTCCGGCACAGCGGCCTCCACACACGACTGGCCAGGGGAGACTTTGGGGAAGGACACCTACTTGGTAAGTACACTTTGCCCACAATGTCACACTGCGATGAAGTACTTGCTCTGCACAGGCACTCACCCTCTGCTCCTCTCATTCAGGTGACAGTGGCTACGCCCTCCGTGAATACCTCCTCACCCCATACCTCAACCCTGCTACACCACAGCAACGGCGTTACAATGTAGCACACATACGCACAAGGAATTGCATTGAGAGGACTTTTGGGCTACTGAAGAGCAGATTCCGCATACTGCACAAGACAGGTGGGGCCATGTACTACAGTCCTGATGTGTGCTGCCGCATTGTGGCTGTGTGTGCAATACTACACAACATTGCTACCAAGCGCCGGATATCTGTGGACATCTCTGGCAGTGAGTCGGAAGGGGACGACCGGCCACCTGCACATGTGCGTCATTCACGCGGGGAGAACCCAGCTGAAGGCCACAGATGCCGCAACCACATCACAATGAACAGTTTCTAGTGCACCCACTCCCCTCACCCAACAATTCACAATTGCATGCAAATGGAAATAATGACAGGAGGCCGATGTATGATGCAAGAATAAATATTATTGTTGAATTCACAATAATAGTGTTAAATTTCTATCCTTTCTATGCAAGCAGTATTGCCCCATACTGCTGCGAACAAAAACCAGGACAGGCTTGTAGTGTCAGCATGTCGCGGCAAAAGTAAATGAAACTCAAGTGCGCCTCCGGCGCGCAGCACCCAAGCGTATCTCCGGCTCCTCCTCTGCCATGGCACGTGACCCTGCAGTGGGCCTGGTGCTCCGGCGTAACACGGCAACCTGTGAGGCAGACAGGCTGCTCACACTGGAGGTGCCCTCGCTGGTATCGTCCCCCCCTGACATTGCCTGGCCCAGTGGGATGAAGTGCCAGTACGGCAGTGGTGACCTGCTCCAACACTCGGGCCACGTCCTCACAGCATTGGATCAACTGCTGCGCCAGGGACCGTCGCGAGAGCTGGGAGGTCGCATTCCCTATAACATAGTTAGAGCGGGTGTATGCGGACAGCCGCGTCAGTAGCTGCCGGTGGCGGCGGCGGGCGGTGTTGCGCTGTGATATGAGCGCAGCAGTGTTGGCCTCCATGGCTGCCGTCATGCGGTCCATTCTGTCTGCCACAATTGCCACATTGCGGCCAATGTTATGGAGCTGCATTTGTATCGCCCCTTGCCGTCGTGCCTGCAGTTGGTGTATGCGTAGCATCCGACGCTCAATGCTCAAGCCTGGCACGCGCACATTCATCCCCCTCCTGCCGCTGCGTGCATCGTTCTGCAGGCGAGCCCTGCCATGCCTGCTCTGCTGGCTGGCCACAGTGGGTGTGCGCTGTGTCACCGCAGTCGCTGGACCAGATGTAGAGGGTCCAGCTGGTGGTGGTGTTGAGGTAGGCAGAGGTGCTGCGCCTGATGGTGGTGGCGCAGATGCTGTGGCCCTGGCTGCGGGGGTAGGTGCTGCGCCTGATGGCGGTGGCGTAGATGCTGTGGCCCTGGCTGCGAGGGTAGGTGCTGCGCCTGATGGTGGTGGCGCAGATGCTGTGGCCCTGGCTGCGGGGGTAGGTGCTGCGCCTGATGGTGGTGGCGCAGATGCTGTGGGCCTGACTGCGGGGGTAGGTGCTGCGCCTGATGGTGGTGGCGCAGATGCTGTGGCCCTGGCTGCGGGGGTAGGTGCTGCGCCTGTTGGTGCAGGATGTGTCGCTGTTGCCACCTCCTCGGCATCCTCTGGTTGCTCGTCGATGAGCAGCCTGTCACTGTCGCTGCTGTTGTCAGCGCGACCTGTGAGGGGAAGTGGACGTTCATTAGTTGCATGTATCTGTCACACGTGCAGTTGCTACATGCATGCTGGATGACATTCCCTGACTGGCTGTGGCATTGCGTACTTTGGGACATGTCTGGCTGCATTGGGGTACTTCTACATTGTGGGTAGACTACATGTCCCACAATGCTTTAGGGCATTACCTAATGTGCATGGATGGCATGACTTTGGAAGATTATGGGAGTCTATAGGGTCATGGCCATTGATAGGGGACAGGGTCGCAGTCGCATGCCACTTACCTTGGCTCTCTTGGGTGGGGCGGGATGAGTCCAATCTGATGACCCCAATGCACGCCTCTGGCTCTAACGTATCCTCAACGCGGTCCTCCATGGGGGTGTTGGGAGGGACTGTGGGTTCTCCCCCTCCAGTGGCCAGGGTCTCGCCCAGCCTCTCTGCCACCCTCTCCTTGGCATGACCTCGGAGGTC
Organism: Lissotriton vulgaris; assembly: GCF_964263255.1. NCBI lineage: Eukaryota > Metazoa > Chordata > Amphibia > Caudata > Salamandridae > Lissotriton > Lissotriton vulgaris. The sequence continues at coordinate 693,083,099 of NC_141687.1, read as the reverse complement.
GTACCACCTCTTCTTGAGCTCCTCCAGTGACCTGTGTGCCACGCCCACAGAGTTGACTTGGGCCGCTATCCCAAGCCAGATTCGCCGTTTCTCCGGCTCAGGCACCCTCCTGGATTCTCTCCCAAAAAGTTTTGGGTGATTATCAGCCACCCCATCAATGAGGTGCTCCAACTCCTGTTCGGAGAATTTGATCTTCCTCTTGCGCCCGGTGTTGCTGGGCCCTGGTACAGCCTCCTCTGCCATTGCTGCAGTAAGAATAGTTGTGGATTTGCAAGTTTGCTGGTGTCCTGGTAGGAGCTCAGTAAGTTGCAGCCTCGAGATCAACCTCACTGTTCTGAATGGGGGTGGGAACTGGCTGCTTCCTGGTTGTGATGTCATCACTGTGCTAGAAATGCAACTTCCCACTTTTCCGATCTCGCGATTTTGCGATCTCGCATTTTGCGATCTCGCAAGAAGCGATATCGCAATTAGCGATATCGCAATTAGCGATATCGCAATTCCTACACGGATGTTGACGGAAATAGCGATTATTCTGCGATTTCTGTAAATCGCTAACGCTTTTTGCGGCCGCGTGCGAATCGCATTATTCTCTCGGTAATTTTGATGAATGCCGATCTGCGATTTCTAAATTGCGATTCGCTGTGAATCGCAATTTGAAAATCGCAGATTTCGGATTTCATGAATCAGGCTTATCTCTATGTGTGATTTACTTAAGCAGAGTTAAAATGCACTCTAAAATGATTCTTTACACGTTCAAATAAGGCACATTTTTCCCACTGTTATTTTTCAGTGTGAAAACATTTCTGCAATATTTAAACGCATTATAAGGTGCAATTCTAATATGATATGCACGCCAAAATTTTTAAAAAATATTTTATTACTTACACTGGAGAAGAGAATAAAAAAATAAGTCGGTCCCATCTGCTGCTGTATATATTAAAGAAAAGTAGACACTTTTCTAGACAGGTCTCCGATTTTTTGGAAGGGTAAAGAGAAACTAGGCATTAGGTTCCGTTCTGGATGTCAATGTTGAAAGGTCTGTAGACAAACGTGAATGTTATGTCCTTCCCTTATTTCTGCTCCACTGAAACAGAATTGAGCTAAAAATTATGGACATCATTTAGAGGTCTTTATTCCTCACACATGATCTTAGAGATGAAAACAGCAGAAACAAGGCTATAGGTACTTTCATATGTTTTCCCTCCATGCCTTCAGCAACAGAGTGGAGGCTGTCGAGAGTTAAAAATGGGAAAATAGGTACATTTTATGGTGTAATCTGAGGTCCAACGGTGCATGCAGTTACTTTCCACACTTGGGGGGATATTCTCAAGAACGTGTGATAATTATTGCAAAATCAGCTTTATGCAACTCTCCACATCGCAGTCTATCGCCGGAAAATAACACTGTGTTAACGTTGTATTCTCAACACCGTGGTACCATAGGATAGTCTCACAATAACGCGTCAAATGACTGCGTTAAAATCAACACGACGCGCAAAAACGCTAAACACGAACGTGAAAAAGCAGCGATGTCCTGAACCGCGATCCGATAATCAGCGACAGGCCTGCAATTCCCACGAGTCATGCGGAAAAATGCACCAGAAAAGCAGAGGAAAAAAACGGTGAGATGACAATGTATGAGTACAATCCCACATCCGTGATGTAGAACAAATGTCCACTGTCCAACATTAAATAGGCATCTCCTCACAAACAGTCACAATGTACATTGACATGCAGTCTGCATGTAAACTGCACCAATGCGGAAATATACATGGAACACACTGTGAAACCACATCTCCCCTTCACATTGCAGAGGGACAATCAACACCTCCTGCACACAGACGTGTCATGTCCATGATCAAACAAGTGTGAAAGCATGGACGAATGCAGGGGCAGTGACTCCCCCTAACATACATGTTGCTCATGTTGTGGGACTTGAGTCACAGGGTGCATCCCTGCATCATGGTGGTATATACTTGACCCCAAAGAAGCCCTGTTGTAACTTGTAGGTCACAAATGAGAACCTATATGTAATGATTCGGGACACATGTGAAAGGCAGAAGAGTGGGATTCCGTACTATCGGTGACACACAGAACTGGCATTTTGAATAAGTGACACCCTAAAGAGCCTCTCCGAACAGAGGTGAGACACCTACCATCTATCATCAAATTATGAAATTGTAAGCAATACATGTTGCACTTACAATTGTCTGAGTGATGTGCTTGTACAGATGAGTGACATGCACTCAGGGAATGTGTCTTGGAATGCATTTATTTGCTCAAGCTGTGCCTGTGGTCATTTTGTACTGCTCCATTATTGCTAAGGACTGTCCCATTGTGACATGCTCATGTGAAGAAATTGTTAATGATGGTGTACCTAAGGGCTATTCCTGCTGCGGCGGCAGTGGGGTGTGGTCCACCTGCCTCACCTTCATCATCATCGTCCGGTGCATCTGGCACTTGTATCCATGGGGTATTGGTGCGTACACATATGTTGTGCAACACACAACATGCAACGATCATCTTGCACACGATGTCTGGGCTGTACAGGAGCCTTCCACCTGTGATGTCCAGGCACGTGAAACGTGTATTCAACATGTGGAAGAGGTGTGGCGCCGCGGGTGGAAGAGGTGTTGCGCCGCGGCTAGGGCGACTGACTCCGGAATCTGGGATCACGGTTCGATCCCCGGCACTGGCGGCAGATTAGTCCAGCACCATGTGACTCTGGGCAATTGCTTGCTTAATCTTCCCGACGGCCCCCAGCGCATAGAGACCCTTGCGGGTGATTGTGCGCTTTACAAAAAAAAATGTGGAACACGCCAAATGTGCATTCCATGATGCCCCTGGTGCGTTTGTGGGCCGCACTGTACTGCCTGTGGGCCTTTGTGTTCGGGGCTCGAGGGGTGTCATCATCCACGGGTAGAGTGCAAATCCTTGATACCTGTGACAGTGCAGAGAGACATGAGTCAATAGTTTGTTCTGCATGATGTGTTGGCAGGCTCATTGGTACATTGATGTGTGATATATGTGACTTTGGGATTCCTGTTTGACATGTACTGCTTATAGCAAATGTGCGGCATCAATGTGTAATACGTAGCTTCATTGCTGCTCTTCAATCCCCCGGGCCTATTTACAATTGTGCATAGCGTAGTTGCATCACTTGTACTCCTAGGGCACACCATTGTCATGCATTGGTGCAAGTCCACAAGCCTGACAACAACACTGTGATGTTGTACGCTGAAGGTGGGTGGCCACATGTGTGTAGGTCTATGGTAAGAATAGGGAGGACACAGATGTAGAGTTCATGGCTGGCTGAACTCGCCATGCGGTTGACCTTTGGCTTACGCTGCGGTAATAGTGACCCACACAACAGTTAGCTTGTATGATCCCAGACCCCGAGCGGGCTTGTGCTCCCTCATTTACCCCTCCGGCCGAGCCCGCACTCCGGGGGCATGCTTCATTGCAACATTTTCCATTCCAGGACCGGTGGCGCCGACAGTACAACAGAGAAACATGCATTAGTTACTTCCTTGGCAATGCCTGAACTTAACCACGCCCAAAGCCCAGGGTTGATTAACCACACCCCTAAGCTGGCCTGTCGTATGTAAGTCCACTCCGCTTACACTCACAGGGGAGTACACAGCACAATGTAATGTGGCAGGGCCCGGGTCCCTCATGCATACAAACTGACCACACAGACATACTTAGATAGTTTGTGGGACTGGCTATGGGTACGTGGGCCCGGCCCCTTTTATTGCCAGGGTCACATGTCCAGTGACGCTGGTGCTGGATGGGAAACATTGGTTACATCGCAGTGTTCACACCACAACACTTTACAATGCGGGCATTACAACGCAAGTCATTACAATGACTTGCGCTGGATGGTGCTCTAAACTAAGGAATAGTATGATTTACTATTCCAACACCTTCCCTACTGTAACGTAGGCTGGAGTTGGAATAGTAAATCATACTATTCCTAAGTCCAACGATCTTATTGTAACAACTTGCTTTGTAATGCCTGTGTTGTAAATGTATCTTTTAACAGCGTATATTCATGCTGGATGGGTATGGGGTGAGTGTAAGCCACCCCTTAGGGGCTGGTTGGTGCTGGCAACAACTGCACCAGTGATGAGACAATCAGAAGTTCAAAGTTCAAACAGCAAGGGTCCAATACTTGAGCAGCACAGAGTAAGTGGCCCTGGATGCACTGCGGCCGGCACAGGCACACCGCCACGGGATGGCGACTTGCTGTGCACTGAGGTAGGGCCACGCGAGCTGAGTCGGTCCTCGTCGATGTCGAAGTTGAATGTTGCGGAGGGTTGCGGTGGACAGTGGAAGGTGTCCTCCTGGGCATGATACAGAGGGCAGAAGCCGGCAGAAACAGGCAAATGGAGGAGTGGAATGCTACAGCCTTGTTTTTACCACCAAGTCAGTGTCAGCTACATGATGAGGAAGACAACATCCAAGCCATAGACTTAGACACCACCAAAGTTCAACCAGAGAGTGTGCATGAATGTCGGGGCACAGAGTTAGTGGCACCGGTGCTGAAAGAGGATGCGGTCTGCAGTGAGGCCTGTACATTGATATATACTTTGCCATCAATAAATCGAGACTCACTTCCAAATATGTGACCCACTCGACTGCAGTGTAGTCCGGAGGCAGCGGACAGCAGGGGCACACAGCCATGTGTCTTTGACTCGCGATGCACAGAGTTAGTGACACCAGATCAGTTGTTGGTAGTGTTCGATCACTTCCGTAACAATGATACTTTTATCCTCTAGACTGAAACAAGTCTTCCTCTTACACCTCTCCTTGCGTGCAATCAGATGTACTCTGCCGTTGAGAAATCAAGACTCAGTTCAAAATGTGTGATCTACTGGACCGCAGTTTGGGCCGAAGGCAGTAGTCAGCAAGGGACCCCAGACACGTGTGGTTGGAATGCTATGCACAGAGTTGGTGGCACCACATCGAAAGAGTACAGTGATATCAAATGTCCCATGAACATATGAACTTGGCCATCAGGATATCAATTATTATTATTTTTTTTAACAAAGGGGGAACCAAAGTGAACTTTGTTTAACGGGGACCAGTGTACAAGTCCGACAACTAGTAACACAAGGAGGGTACAAAGTTCCCCGGGACAAGTAAAAGCTGAGTGTACTAAAGAGAGCAAGAAGGGGGGAATTCCCTTGTTGGTACTAAAACCCTCACACACCCAGTAAACTAGGTGTCATGCTTCATCATATGGGTTCTGCTCCTCGTCAGACTGGCGCTGCAATGTCTGACGGGCTCCCGAAACCGGGGCTCTTTATCGGAGATCTTTTGTTCCAGCCATATGATGCATGCGTGTGAGAGGGAAGGGAAAGTGTAGTCGTGAAGTGAAAGTGAATTAAAAAAGGTGGGTCAGTCCACAATGTACTTTATTAACGTGGTTGACTCCCTTGATTAAAAGGGTGGGAGGGGAGATATATGCTTGGAAGAGTCAAAGCAGAATATCTACAACCCTCAGGTCAGGATATAAAGACTCAGTTCCAAATGTGTGACCTACTTGACAGTAGTGTAGGTCGGAGGCAGCGGTGGAGTACGTCAACGTGAAAGGAGTACTGCGGGGCTGTGTCACGGAGGCCATGATGGTCTGAGGAGGCTGTGAGGTCACGGGCCTCATGCTAGGAGCTTGCGCCAGCACGCGGTGGGCCCTCTTTGACACACCCTGGTGTCGGCAGGTGAATAGTGAGGCCTGGGTGGACAGGGGTGGGCAAAATGAGTTTGGGGGTCAGCGGCCCGGGGTGCAGCAGGCGCACTGGATCGCAGGCAACACCGCTCATAGCGACGGGTGAGAGGCGCAGTCCTGGCAGACACGTTGGGTATTCCGGAAGAGAACCACGCCCAGAGCTACGTGCTTTTTATTCACACCCCTATGCTGGCCTGGCGTACACCGTGCCAGCCCACTCCGCTCACGCTTACAGGGGGGGACGTAACAAGCTACATTTCCATGATCTTCCCCACTGGCTGGGGTGACATGGTTGAGTCCACTGTCCACTACACTCTAAACACCAGCAGTGTATGTTGACATGGATATGTCTGTGGTAGGCATACTGCAGTCTGGACAGCACATCCACGCCACACTTGGCATTGTGTACATTCTAATTCATGGGTCACTTGCCTCCTTCGCACATGACTGGTTCCCACCTCTCCCCACACTCTGCTATTGTGTGGCTGAGGTACCATGCCATTGATGGCTCATGTACATGGTTAGCCCAGGTTACCACAGTAAGTTGTGCTGTCGTGTCTGGTGGGTGGGCATGTTGTATGTGAGTTTGTAACGTGTGCATTACCAGAGTTGTGAGTTGCATGGTTGTGGAGCTGGGGTGTGTGGTGTGTTCATTTGGTACTTACCGACAAGCAGAGCATTTTCGTAGGTGCCATCCTGGAAGTGCCGGTTGATGATGGACTGTCGGAAGATGTAGAAATCATGCACACTGCCTGGGTAGTTAGCAACAACATTGGTGAAGAGTCCCCGATGGTCCACCATTGCCTGCACATTGATGGAATGTGAGTGCTTTTTGTTGCGGTAATTGTATGCCCGGCACCAGCACCTGCCAAGCCGAACACCAGCAGCAACCACCTCAAGTGCATCCTGCTCAACACCCGCTCCGTCCATAGACACGCCATCGAACTCTGGAACCTCCTAGACGCCACAGCCCCCGACGTTGCCTTCATCACGGAGACCTGGATGAACGCCTCTTCGGCGCCCGACATCGCCATCGCCATCCCAGAGGGCTACAAGATTACCCGGAGGGACCGCACCGCCAACCAGATGGGAGGAGGCATCGCCATCATCCACAGGAACACCATCCGAATCACGACTAGCACCGACAACACCCTCACAACCGCCGAACACCTGCACTTCCAGATCCACACCGACCCGAAGACCACCCTCAGAGGCACCCTGATCTACCGACCCCCGGGACCACGCACTCAATTCAGCGAGGACATCGCCGACTTCGTCAGCCCGCATGCCCTCCCCTCCGCTGACTACATCCTCCTGGGGGACCTCAACTTCCACCTGGAGAGCAACAACGACCGCAACACCAGCACCCTGCTCGACAACCTCGCCAACCTTGGACTCAAGCAACTGGTGAACACCCCCACCCACCTCGCCGGACACACACTCGACGCCATCTTCTCATCCAGCAAAGACATCTCCTTCAGCCACGCCACGGAACTCCACTGGACGGACCACAGATGCGTCCACTTCACCTTCAGAAGAACGACGATCCACCACCACCAGCAACAGGTTGCCCGAAGAAACTGGAACAAGATCACAGCCGACCAGCTCGTCGCTTCCCTGAGCCAGCACCCTCCTGCCAGCTCAGCGAACCCCAGCCAGGCCGCCGACAACCTCACGAAGTGGATCAGCAACTGCGCGGACGAACTCGCCCCTCTGAGGACCCCGCCCAGCAGACCCGGCAGCAAGAAAGCCCCATGGTTCACCGACGAACTCAAGAGCTCCAAGAAGAACTGCCGAGCCCTCGAGAAAGTCTGGAGAAAGGAACCTACACCGGACAACATGACCGCCCTCAAACTCGCCACCCGGAAGCACCACCAACTGATCCGCGCCGCCAAGAAAACTGCATTCAAGGACCGGCTGGACAACAACGCACACAACTGCAAGGAACTCTTCAACATCGTGAAAGAGCTCTCCAACCCCAACGCCGGAAACAACGACATCACCCCTTCGCAAGACCTCTGCAACTCCCTCGCCTCCTACTTCCACAACAAGATCGCGGACATACACAACAGCTTCAGCACCCATCCGACGCACGCAACAACCACAGCAACGCCACCCACCACCACCCTCCGAGCCTGGACTCCGATCAGCACCAATGACACCGTCCACATGATGAACTCCGTCCACTCCGGATCGCCGACTGACCCCTGCCCTCACCACGTCTTCAACAAGGCCGACGCTGTCATCGCACCCCACCTGCGGGATATTATCAACACCTCCTTTGACACCGCCACCTTCCCCGAGAGCTGGAAGCACGCCGAACTCAGCGCTCTACTCAAGAAACCTACAGCAGACCCCACCGAACTCAATAACTACCGCCCCATCTCGCTACTCCCGTTTCTAGCCAAAGTCATCGAGAAGACCGTCAACAAACAGCTGGCCGCCTTCCTCGAGACGAACGGATCCCTCGACCCCTCGCAGTCCGGCTTCCGAGCCAACCACAGCACCGAGACCCCCCTCATCGCCGCCACCGACGACATCCGAGCCCTGATGGACAACGGAGAAACAGCGGCCCTCATCCTCCTAGACCTCTCCGCGGCCTTCGACACCGTCTGCCACCGCACCCTAGTGCAACGCCTCAGCAACGTCGGAGTCCAGGAGAAGGCACTGGAATGGATCGTCTCCTTCCTCGACGGAAGAACACAGAGAGTCCGCCTGCCACCGTACAAGTCAGAGGCCACCGAAGTCATCTGCGGCGTCCCTCGAGGATCCTCGCTGAGCCCTACCCTCTTCAACGTCTACATGAGCCCCCTCGCGGCCATCGCATGCCAACACAACCTCAACATAATCTCCTACGCCGACGACACCCAGCTGATCCTCTCCCTGACCAACGACCCCGCCGCCGCCAGAGCCAACCTGCACGAAGGGATGAAGGAGGTAGCCGAGTGGATGACGACCAGCCGCCTGAAACTGAACTCAGACAAGACGGAGGTCCTCATCCTGGGCTCCACACCCACCGCCTGGGACGACTCCTGGTGGCCCCCCGCCCTGGGCACCGCACCCAAACCGACAAACCACGCACGCAACCTGGGCTTCATCCTGGACTCCTCCCTCTCCATGACCAGACAAGTCAACGCCGTCTCCTCGGCGTGCTTCAACATCCTGCGCATGCTACGGAAGATCTTCTGGTGGATCCCCACGGAGACCAGGAAGACCGTCACCCAGGCCCTCGTCACCAGCCGACTGGACTACGGCAACGCCGTCTACGCCGGAACCACCGCCAAGCTCCAGAAGAGACTCCAGCGGATCCAGAACGCCTCAGCCAGACTCATCCTCGACATCCCACAAAAAAGCCACATCTCCGGACACCTGAGAGACCTGCATTGGCTCCCCGTCAACAAAAGAATCACCTTCCGTCTCCTCACCCACGCACACAAAGCCCTACACGATCAAGGCCCGAGCTACCTCAACAAATGAATCAACTTCTACGCTCCCAAACGCCACCTCCGTTCAGCCAGCCGCGCACTCGCCACCGTCCCACGCATCCGTAGAGCGACAACAGGAGGAAGGTCCTTCTCCTACCTGGCCGCCAAGACCTGGAACTCCCTCCCGGCCGACCTGCGCCTGAACCAAGACCACCTCTCCTTCAGGAAGAAGCTCAAGACCTGGCTGTTCGAGCAGTAACGGCACCCCCCCCCCTAAGCGCCTTGAGACCCAACGGGTAAGTAGTGCGCTCTATAAATGTCCTTGATTGATTGATTGATTGTCAGCAGGGGGCTCAAGAAAGATATGCGTGCAGTCGATTGCCCTCAACACTGGCGAGAAGTAAGCTATGGCGTAGAAACCTTGCTTGGTCTCCAGCTGTTCCTGCACAGTGTGGGGGAAGTGAAGGTACTGGGGTACCAAGCTGATGATGGCATCCAAGACAGTGTGTGAGGAACTTTGATAGGGCTGGCTGTGAGACTCCTCTGACTCTGGCAGTTGTTGGTTGGAAGGTACCAGAGGCCAACAGATGCACCACAGACAGCAGATTTGTCTGCGGAGGGATGTTGGTTGTCTGCTGTGTTGGTACTGTCAGCCTGTGAGCTATGATGCTCAGGATGCTGAGGATGGTTGTCCTTTTGAGCCTGTAGTGGGCAATGACATCCTCTGGTTTTAGGTCTTTGAGGTTGGTGCGTTTTCTGAAGGTCCACTGTCTTTCTCTGTGCTGCCTTTGTGGTGGTACGGGGGAAGGTCTGGGGCAGGGAGGGTGGGCCTGGGGGTGGTTGCGGTGGGTGTTGTGGCCCTCTTGGGTCTCCGAGCTGCATGATCAGTAGCTCCATGGCATCTGTTGTTCATCTGGTGTGACTCTGGGTGGGCTCCCTTTTATGGTGCAGGTTGTCATCTGACTTTACACCAGGTAAGAGCAGGTGTAAATCTTATCGCCGATCTGGCTGGTCGTTGAGAATGTTGCGGAGTGGAGTTTTCACTACATTTTTGCAGGGGAACGCCTACTCTGCATATCATTAGCGTTAGTTGCCGGGGTCATCTATGGCGATGTTTTTTGCGGCTGCTATCACAGGTAAACTGGTGATATGGGCTGTTAGCACCAGCTTGTAAATGGGGTGATACATTTATCGCCACGTTGGCTGCGATTTAGTGTCAATAACTTGGCAAAAAGTGCTCTACATTAGCTCCCTATAAAAAAAAGGATCCTATTCAAAGCACTCTTAATGTGCCATAGGATCATATGGTACAAAGCTCCTCAGTATCTTAAGGACCTAGCCCACACATATGAGCCAAGTAGAGCACTTCGCTCTAAAGAGACAGGCCTACTCAAAATCCCCCGTGTTCAAAAAGCTAAATTGGGAGGCCGCTCTTTCAGAGTGCTAGCTGCCAACAAATGGAACTTACTCCCTGTGAACCTTAGGTTAGCAGAAACAGAAACTAAGTTCAGAAAACTTTTAAAAACGTATCTTTACACCTTATAGACTCTGTCTATTTGTCACGGCACTGTCTCTCTCTCCACAGCACGGGGACACGCCGAGATGGCGTCACCATGCGCTCTACAAACCCCTTTATTATTATTATTATTATTATTAATATGGCCCTTGGAATTTTACAAAATGTATGTTTATGTTGGTGCATAAATACCGTGAAAATAAATGATTTTGGCACAATTTTGCTCGACGTCCGGACAATTGTCCCCACCTGTCTTAGGGGTAACTTTTGGCATCAGAGCCATTACGATGGATTCAGTGCCCAGTGAGGTCTGTTAACATACTGATAAGGCCGACATGATTGGGGATCAGGGGGTTTTGGGTACATGGGAGCACAAGCGCAGATAGCAGGACACGTTTTAGAGAGGCCATCTTAGGACATTGAGTTCTATCCTAAAGCAAACACAAATGGGGATCATAGGTGATTTGGTGATTTGGGGCACCACAGCCGACGGATGGACCCAGGTTTGGGGCTGTCAAATATAGCTGGACCCAGGTTGGGGGCTGTCAAATTCAGCTGGACACAGGTTGGGGTCAGTCAAATACAGCTGGACCCTAGTTGGGGGGCTGTCAAATACAGGCCGGTGAGATAGAGCCTGAGGCCATGGCAGCTTAGTTACTAATGGTGATGGAGCAAATGCGTTTAGTTCAACAAGTCACCCAGTACGGCACTAGCATAGGTTCGAGGAGCGCAGAGTTGACCTTTAGGGTACCATTGGCAACCTAACAGATACGTGGCCCAGAACGGCACTGGCACATGCTTGAGGAGCTCAGAGTTGACCTTTGGTGCACCATTGGCAACCTCAGAGATACGTGGCCCAGAACGGACATAGCACAGGCTTGAGGAGCTCGGAATTGACCTTTGCAGTAGCATTGGCAACTTTGTTAATACAGGGCCCAGAGCGGATTTGGCACTGGTTCCAAGGGCTGCCAGAGGTTGCTGGGCAGGCTTGAGGAGCTCAGAGTGCGCATTTAGGGTACTATTGGGAACGCAGCAGACAGGTAGTCCAGTGCGGCAGTAGCACATGCTAGAGGGGTTTGTGTTGATATTTGGTGTACCCATGGCAACATATAAGTCAAGTGACCCAGAACGGCACTGGCATGCAGGAACATCAACAATGATACTGTGGCCACGGAGGCACAGCTGATTGATGGTGATTAAAGCTGACAAGCCTGTTACGCGGTGCCAGAGGAGGCTTGACAGTTATGGGAGGCATGAGTGTACCTGGGGAATAGTTGACAGCATGAAAGTCAGCCGGATCAGCACGGCACAGTCATTCCTGGGGTATGACATTGAGGTTGGTGACCATGGAAGTCCTGTGTTCAGGTAGGGATTAGAGAGAATAAGCCCAGTTCCACAGACTGCCGGAGGAGGCTGGGCAGTGCTGGGAGCTCAGGGGCACACGCAGAGCACTTTTGCAACAAGTAAAGCAGCTGGACTTAGTACGGGCTGCCAATCATGGGCATTGTATTTGATACTGTGGCTAGGGAGGCATACTTAGCAAGGGGATAGATTTACCGAGCACTTTTCCATGGGCTGTCAGAAGGTGCTGGACAGTGTTTTGGGCTGCTAGGGCCTAGATTAGGGGCCTGTTACATAAAGGGTGGACAGTGGGTCACGGTACGGCGCTGAATTTGTTGCTGGGTTAGTATGCGTAGGTTGAAATTTGAGGGCATGTTATCAGCGTGTCATGCGATGGGGGAGGGGTCGGACATTGCTGATGCTTTCTCCGGCTCTCAGTTTGGTGAGTTCCTATAAGAGGTACATGGTTATAGGCTTGCGGGGCTGTCCTGCTTTGCATGGAGTAAGAGAGACAAAAGACCAGAGTGAGGATGTAAGATCGGTACAGTTTCTTTGGCATCGGTTTGAACAGGGATATTGGCTAGTGCATGGGACAGCAGGGAGGTCCTCAGCTGAGGGTCATTTGGTCAGGAATACTTCCCGTTTGGCAGACAAATGGGGTACAGATTTTTGGGGGTTGGTGTGGGGGGTTTTCGGAGTGGGGGACCCCCCTTTTTTCTTCACATCAGGGACTGGGGCATATGTGCTGAGGTTATTCAATAAGTTACACATGTGTGGCTCTGTGAACCCTATAGTTGTGGTTCTTGTCCTGCTCCTCTGGGAGGTGTTGGGGGGCTATCCTTAGGATATGAAGTGGTATGGTTAAAGTAGTAAGCTTAGGGGTAACCGCCCTTGGGCAGCATGCATACAGATTTTCCACGTCTACGACAGATCTGAGCGGTCTTGGCTGGGCTGTAGGGCATAGGTATTTAGTTTTTATACTTGCTCTTGGCTTGTGGCTCTTCCCTGTGAGAAAGGTGGCACCAGGCAGGGGCTTGTTAGGTCGCAATGGGGGGCAAAGGGACGAATTGGTCAAATGTTACACATGTTTCTGTGGCGCTAAAGGCACACAAGGTCTTGGGAGGCTGGCGATGGGGTTGGAGCATGGCGGACATGAGGTCTTGGGGAGAAGGGCATGTAATGCTCTTCGCAATGTGTACTGGTCGGGGGGGAGTGTTGCCAAGATATTTCGTTTTCTGAAATCTTATTGTTGTTTTCCAGGTTCAGCTCTAGTTGGAGGCTCTGGGGTGTCTGTTTCAATACTGGGGGAGTCATTGTTAATATGGGAAGACCCCCTAATACCCACCTGTCCCCACCTGTCTCTACTCGTAGAGAAAGTAGAGCGGTTAATGTCCACTTAAACAATGGACAGTATTTGATCTAGTATTGCTATGTCCTGGTCCCTGCTGTCTGGGTTCAAGGGAGTATAGCTTTTGCATCCAGCACTGATTGGTTGGTGCTACACAAAATTAATACATAAGTTACTTCTTTACAAGACTTGAGTTAGAGAGCATTCTTTAATTCTTGGGCATTTTCCTTGGACCATCATGCTTGAGAGTAAAGGCATCCTGCGGGGCATGCTCGTCTCCTCGTCTCCACATGTACCTGCTCATATGGACCGAGTCCCAACAATAATCTGGTGAACTTGGCTCCCATGATATTGTGCTGCTTTCGTGTCTCAATATGCGTTCTCTCATCTTGCTGTAGAGCAATAAGAATTATTAAGGAACTATTGGTTGCTTACTGCAGAATTATATCAAGTACAAACCATAGAAGTAAAAAGAATTCTATGCTGATGAAACCACATGTATTTATCCAACCATATAACACAAAAAATTATAAAGTGGGGAACAACGGAAAAAGGCAGAAAAATTTGCAAAACTCTGGTATTTTTTACTGACTATAGAAAAATTAATTAGGTCATGTCACAAATCAGTTTAGAGTACCAATGCTTATTCGCATAACAGTTTCAGTAGTCATGGTTCTATTTGTCGATGACATTTTGATCCCTCCATAAAATATGGGGATCATAATCAGGACATAATGGAATATGCCTGAGACAAAAAAATGCCTATAAAATGGCAGGGAATTATAGTTCCCAAATAGAACAGAAGCCCTGTCTGTTTCAGCAGGGTACCTTATAAGATGATGAGAAGGTGAGTGTTCAGGTTGATTTGAATTTAGCGGAGAAAGGAGCGGTGAATTGAAAGGGCTGCCAATCGTGTGGCTGCCAGTAAAACCAGGAAGGGGGTTTGGAGGGCAGCCGAGCACCGCGAGGTATGCCCCCGAGCAGATTGGGAGGGGGTGGGGCCAGCAGGGCACGGCCATTTTGAGGCCAGTGGGCTACTTTGGGACTAGCCCAAATGTAGCCGAATTTTGTAAAAGCAGCCAAAGCTGCATAGGGGTTCCTCGCGCTTTCCCAGCCACCATTTTAGGTTTGGTGACCTGGTGGCTGGGAGCGCTGTAGTTGCAGGGTGTTTGTCAGGTAGTTAGAGGGTTAGTTTTGCTGGTTAGATTGAGGTAGTGGCCTTAGGTTTACTATTGGCATGTATGCTGAAGACTACACAGTTCTTGAGGCCATTCGCCTGCTTAGTGAGGCTGGCCGAATGGATTTGCTGGTGTCTGGCCCCCCGGGGGGGTTGGGCCCAGTGAGGCGCATGCAAGCGTATGTGGCGGCCGCCGTGGTGGCCAGCTCGCCGCCCCACAAATCTGCGAGAAAACAGGTGAGGGCTCAGGGTCGCACGGATGCCGGGGGCGCGGCCCTGGAGGTGTGTCTGTCGGGCCCTGGGGTGCTGGGGAGGTGAGGCCCGGGGGCAGGCAGGAAAAAGGTCCAGTGGGGAGCGCACTTTACGTCTCCCCACGGGAACTGCAAATGTGGCTCGGCCGCTCCTGTATCATGGGAGTGGCCGCGGGTCTGAGTCAGGAGGGCGCGGGGACTAGAGCAGAGCGTGTGGAGGCTCGGGCCATCTCGGCAGGGCCTCCAGGGGGCGGGCTGCTTTTGCAGAGGGGGAGAGAGGCGAGCCCATTCCCAGCCCCTGTGCGAACTGACAGGGGCCGTCCGCGGGGAAAGAGAGGAGCCCCTGTGAAGGACAGCAGAGAGGTCTGCGCGAGGCAGGCCGGTTTAGATGAGGAGGGAGATGGGGGGTAGAGGGGGCCTGGGGGCTGCTGCCCGGGGGCCCAGGCAGGCTGACACGGTGTGGAGTGGGGGGGCTCGAGTGGGAAGGGCAGGGGGACTGGGGCAAGAGGCTGGGGGGGTCAGGGGGGTCCAGGAGGGGTAGAGCTCTGGAGCTTGACAGGGCCGCGGGGAGCGGAGACTGGCAGGCAGAGGTGGGGGGCATGTACCCGCTGCTGCTGGACTTGGATGGCAGCGAGAGGGACTGAGAGGGTTTAGATGTTTTTGAGTCCTGGGCGAAAGGGGTCAAGGAGGCACAAGGTGAGGGTAAGCAGAAAGGGGCTCGGGGGAAGGTGGTTTTCCCCCTCCTAGTGGCGCAGGGGGGATACTTCTGGGATGGGAGAGGGCGAGGGTGAGGCAGACAGGGGGGTTTGGGTCAAGTCAAGTCAAGTCAAGTGATTTATATAGCGCGCTACATACCCAGAGGGTCTCAAGGCGCTTGAGGAAGGGTGGGGAATTACTTGTCGAATATCCAGGTTTTAAGTTGCTTTCTGAATGTAAGGTGGTTCTGAGTGAGGCGAAGGTGAGTGGGAAGTGAGTTCCAGGTTTTAGCTGCCAGGTAGGAGAAGGATCTGCCTCCCATGGTGGTTTTGTTGATGCGAGGTACAGTAGAGCGTGGGCGGCTAATACTTTGGGGGTAGGGGTGAGGCGGAATGGGGCAGGTAGGGGGAAGGTAGTGGGGCCCAGCACACCAGACCTTACGTTTGTCTTTCAGGAGGCGGAGCGTCGCAGGGCACCAGATTAGGCAGGGATGGGATCGGCCCACCAGCGCCAAGGAGAAGGGAGGGTTGAGCCTCCGGCGGTGTGCCCAGTACCAGCAGGAGATACAGATTTTAGAACTTTTAAATACAAACAAGCATTGGTCCCAAAAAATGTTTGGAAACTTTTGAAAAGTTTGAAACAGTTAGTTTGGCATCTCTTGCCCGGCTTGGGCAACCAAATCTGAAAGGATGGAGGTCTAGGGGGCCAGAAAGGATACTCTGAATAGTTACCTGGCCACCAGAGCAGTTTTAGAGTAAGTCCCAAGGTCTACAGAATGACTGCCATATACTATAATGGACTGGTACTGATGATGGGGATACAGGCTAATGATGGTCAAATAATGCTCCAGTTGTGGTGAAGTTGACAGGGATGAAGAGATGAAGGGCAACCCTGGCAATTGCAATCGAAGCAGCTCGAAGTCCTCTATGTTGCAGTAGCTGGTCATGCCAATATTGGGCTGCTGGTCTTGTTACATGGCGGTTGGGCGAAAATCCTTAGATGGGGCTAGTTTCCCTTGAGTACAACAAATCCTGTCTCTGATAGCACTCTCGTATCTGGCATACATGGGTGCAGACTTTGGCTATCTCAGATTTGTCCTTTCATGGGACTGGTAGCGGCAAAACGTCTCTGATGGCTTCCAACTTGTTGGTTTGGACTCTTTCAACTCTTGTGTCCCTGGAGTTGGTTCCAAGGCATCAACTGGAGTGGGTTCAAAGGCATTAACCACATGCTCCTTGGAGTCACTGAAGTGAGATGAAGCTCGGAATAAACTTCCCCTTGGTCAGGAGCCAAAGGCACAGTCCAAACTTCACCGGCCCAAAGTACAGCAGGTGGAGTCCTTCCAATGGTGCAGCGTCTCTCCTTGCAGTTTCAAAGCCATAAGGGCAGTCTTTCTTCAGTCCTTTCTTCATACATACATTGGGGCATTTACAGTTACACAGAAGTACAGGTGTTCCTCCCAGGAAACAGGATTAAATCTATACAAACACAAGTCGCTCAGTTGTTGTCAGAACAGGGGGCAACAACCAGGTATTGGTTGAAAATTCAGAATCTGATGTCAGCAACAACTCAGAAGTTCCTTTAACAAGATCCTAGGCCTCGATGATGCAAAGGAGCTGCAAACCAGCAGCTGGAGAAGCAAGTCAAAGAGACAGGAGTTGGAGCTACCCGCCAATATGCTGACGTTTCCAGACACGCTCCTTGGAGGCGTATGGCTATCACAGGTGCGTGCATGGCTCTGGGCTTGGGGTTGGAGCGAGGTAAAAGGCACAGGGCACTAGAGAAGGCTCTGGAAGAAAGGGCATGGAGTTGTTACCTGAGTTCAGACTACTGTTGCCCCATTTGGGCACTTGTTCAAAAGCAAGAAAAGGACGCAGTACTCTTTCCTGAGACTGCAACAAAACACGTGTGGAAAGTGCACACCCATTCCCCATACACTCACATCCTAGTGTTATTTGGCGGAGGATCGCTAATCGATTACCAATAGATAATGTTCCTGCCTTGTTCTCTCTTGTACCAAGGTGATCGGCTGGAAGGATAGTCCCTGGAAGAAAGAGAGAAAAAAAGACTTTGTATAGACCTCTACCTAAGAAAGAAAACAATGAGAAGAAAACAGTTAAACAGCCGCTTGCAGTGCCTGTCATTTGTTCGCAGCCGCAAGAACCCTGCCAGTGAGGGAGCTGGCCTGTGCTGTTGGTGCGGGCAGGGGAGGGGAAGGACTACTCCTCCCAGCTCCCCATGCGACTCCTCTTTGTGCTGAAAGTGCGTCTTCATCCTGCGGCACGGTAAAGCTGCACAAGAACGTGCTTGGGCCATGCCTGGGTGACGCCCGAGCCACGAGCAGGCCCGTCCATGCCCGCCATTGCCCAGAAAAGGTTGGGCTGGGCCCCCCTCTAAGTTGTGTTCCCCTGGAAACTGGTAGGAGAGGCATGGATTTAATATTACTCCCACCGGAGGCCCAGCCTGAGCTTGATAGAAGAGAGGGCTCACGTGTACTTTCTAGTTGTTTTTCTTTAAGCCCATATGAAGCTGGGTCACTCCCACTAATAGAGCCATCTGTCAAAAGAAGAAAGGGTGGTGTAAAACCAAAGACTTTGAAAGTTGCTAGAACACCTAAGGATCTGAAAGAGTCAAAGCTTGTAGACCCAAATCTGGGTGGAAAAAAACACCCCTCTGAGGAGCAATGACGATTTATGTACAAGATTAGGAAACATGGTCGCCTTGTTGCTCCAGATGTTATTGCATCCCTTGATAAGGGAAGGGTTGTCAGTCCATCAAGAGACAGGTCTCAAAATCAGTGTCTCACCTCAACCCAGCGAGAGAGAGCTTGTTACAGGGGAATAGCACAACTGGAGAAGAATTTGACAGCCCTCCCTATCCTCCCTAGCTCCCAGAGGGCCCCAGAATTCCCCCCTCAAATGATCCACCCTCCCTTGACCCTGGCACCCTCTTTAAAAGATATTTCTAGGGGGAAAGCATTGGAGGCAACTAGACCTCTTGCTATCACAAATGAAAATGGATACAGTGGGGAAGGAACAAGAGCAGCGGTTCCAATGAATGCAGTAAGGCAAAGCAGGTAACAGCATCAATAATTAGATCTTCCTCCAGCCACCTCGCCTTATGAATTAGTTTTGGAAAATGTCCCGGAGCTGAGAGAGGGTCAGAGGGAAACAACGGATCATCTACAGGTCAAAACACAACATTGGTTGACGAGACATGAGAGAAGGGTTGGTGGTCTGGACCGGCGCATTATCATGGCAAGGAGAGTGGGATGGGTGGGTCCTTCTTCTAAAGAACTATTGGCAGACCGTGCAATAGTCGATTTTAATGATCCAAGGGTGACCAGCAGCCTGTTAGGGAACTACTCAGTGCCCCGTCATTGGCATTGACAGAGGAGGCCAGGCGGATCTTGGATCGGGGAGGATCAGTGGCAGTGATACTCCTCGATCTGAGTGCCGCTTTTGATACGGTACATAACAAAATTCTCGTGAACCGTCTCGCCGACCTGGGTGTGTCCGGAGAAGCCCTGGTTTGGTTCAAGTCTTTTCTAACTGATAGAACCGTCCAGGTCTTTGATGGTACATCCGTCTCGTCAAGCAGGCCTCTAGGGTGTGGAGTACCTCAGGGTTCTTCACTGAGCCCTACGCACTTCAATGCATATATGAGACCACTGGCTGGGATTGTTCGTCCACATGGTATTAACATAATTTCCTATGCGGATGACACCCAGCAAGTGGTTTCCCTTGTGCAGAAGAGTGGCCTCCAATCACTGCCCAATTTAGCAGTGTGCTTGGAAGAGGTTAAGAGCTGGATGGTGAGGTCCTGTTTGAAGCTCAATGACGATAAGACCGAGCTCCTGCTCTTGGGTTCGGCAGCCCCCTCCACCTTGGAGCAGTTGTGGCCCATGAGCATGGGTGCAGTCCCTGCCCCTGGAGATAACATCGAAAGTCTGGGGGTGTGGCTAGATAAGTCCACCTGCTTCGAACTCCTTAGGGTGATAAAAAAATCCTTCCCCTTCTTCCGTTTGAGGCCAAGCAGGCAATTATGCAGGGCCTTGTTTAATCCCGCCTGGACTTCAGCAATGCCCTGTACCTTGGGGTGCTAGACTATAGCTTGCAAAAACTTCAACGCACCCAAAGTTGCGCAGCTCGCGCACTACTTGGAGTCCCACGAAGAACGTCAATAAAGGCCGGGTTAAGAGCGTTGCCTTGGCTGCCCATCAGGGAAAGAGTGAAGTTCAAATCTCTGTGTATTGCTCATCAAGCTTTCTGGAAACTGGGCCCAGAAATCAATCACTCTTTGATCTCCCCTTATCTGCCCAATAAAGCGCTTCGTTCATCATCTGCATCCCTGGCCAAGATCCCTAGAATTCATAGAGCCAGAGCAGGAGGCCGGTCCTTCTCTTACAATGTATCAAAGCTGTGGAACACTCTTCCTCTGTATCTGAGAACTAATCCCAATCTGTCTAGTTTCCGTAAACAGCTTAAAACTTTTCTGTTCCAGTAATTAGAACCCCTTTGTTTCTTTTAATGGCACTTTTTTAGTCTTAGCGCCGGGACGCCTGAGGGCAGCTGTAGCGCTTAATAAATCCACTTTTCATTTCATTTCATTTAATTTCATTGGGCATCTTTGCTCTCCCATTAGAATATTTTTATACACCCCCTATCCCATCGTCGCTTGAGTTCGCAGTGGGTATACTGATATGCTCTGCACTCCCACCTCAGGCAATGCACCCTTGTCAAATCTGGTATAAGGCTCTAAAATTGTTTCGGCCCTCTGACAGACCCGGAGTGTTGTGATTGACTGACCCCTGAATTCAATTGCTAAATGGCCAAATCATACTTAACAACAAATCAGAAAGAGATTATGTCTTTGGGGGCAAGCAATGCATACATGTAACTAGCAACCTGGAATGTAGCCGGCCTTGGATCGAAGCTGGGCAATGCAGAGTGGAAGACTATTGTGCAGAATCATGACATATTATGTTTCCAGGAGACCTGGGCAGTAGACCCTATATTCTTGGACGGTTATCGATCATCCCAAATGGCGGCCGTCCCTTTCCTGTCAGGTATAGCGAGAGGAGGCTTAGTGACCTTAATATCAAGTTTGTTGTCTAATAAGATAAAAAAAAAGTTTGAGAGCCTCTGTCCCCATTTTCATATTTTGTTATGTGAAGGCCAAGGAGATTGGGATTGGCTATTGATACATTTTTATTATAATAATTTTGGTGGGAACATCGCCTCTGTGGTGGGTGGATATACTGGAAAAGGAGATTGATAGAATTTGAAGAGTACAGTCCTAAAAATATACCAATATCTTGTGGGTAGGAGATTTTCACGTCCACTCTTGCAAGTACTCGATGGATTCTGTTTGTGGTCTAGTAGATGCAATCCCTAATTTTATGCATCATGATGATTGTACTTGCTTAAATCAGATATTCTTCATTAAAAATTTGAAAATAATTAATAAGATGGACCCAAATATAAGACACTTTGCGAAGACATTTGTGAGCAATGAGTATGAGTCAACTATAGACTTTGTCCTAGCCTCTGAATCCCTGGGTGGGAAAATGACCAAAGCTGACTCTAAATGTTTCGTATACAGTGATTATGCAACTTTATTCCTGTCTTTGCTTTTTTTTGGGGGGGGGGGGGGGGGGGGGTTAACACACAAGTAACAGCAGAGATCCCAAAACCAATTCTTGCTAGAAAAAAATGGTGTCAGCTAAAATGAGACTAAATTAATAAGGAGAAAGTGATTTCACATAATCTATCCAATAAGTTACAGGTGGTAATGAGGTGCTTGGACTCCGATTAACATCCACATTGTTTACTGGGAAAAATTAAATCTAATCTGACTCGATCCAAATCGGCTAAAGAGGCCACCGATCTGCTGGTTTGAGGCAACTAGTTCAAAGTCTCCAAGAGACCTCCATATCGCCCTCAGAGCATCATCCAGAAAACTTGGCCAGGTTAAGGAGATGCGCAAACGGAATAGGAGAGGTAAAGAAGCCAGGGTAAAGGGACTGAGGGAGGTTGCAAGGGAAAACTTGTCTCAATCCACAATTGCAAAAAATAGTATGGACTTTTGGGAAGATTATTGGGGCAGTGGAGTAACCTTCAGCTGTGTAAGACATAACAGGGCTATCATCTACCTGGTATTTCATTGGGCTGAATTAAGATGTGGGCTTGCCAAGAGTTTTACTGCCAAGCGCCCAGGCCAATTTGGGGTCCCTTTAGATTTCTTCCTAGATCATCAAGATCTTTGGGCCCCACTTTTGACTAAACATCTCTAACACTCTATGTAAGGTGGGACCCCCCAGCATCCTGTAGAAGCACTATAATAGTCCCAATTTATATAAAAAGGGGATAAAGCTCTACAGCAGAACTATAGACCGCTCTCTTGGACAGCACCTCAAAATTGATGGGGCAATTACTGTTGAACAGGTTGGAGTATTGGGTCTGTGAGAAGAACATTTTAATATGAGCACAGTATGGCTTGCGATGGGGCAGGGGGGTGATAGATTCAGTGTTTGAACTTGAGTTTGACAATTGCAAAATATACAACGGCCAAGAAAGGGCTGATTTCTATGTCCTTTATGGACTTATCTGCCACATTTGATTGTGTGATCCATCCTAAATTATAGCTAACAATGGAAGAGATGGGTATAGATGTAGCAATCATTCATTTTACCCTCCAGATGTACTCACAAGCTACTGCATGTGTCTGCTACGGCAAACATGAGAAGTGAACAAGACCTATTCAGATCTCGAAGGGCATTAGACTAGGCTAGGCTGCATCCTTGCTCCTTTTTTATTATCTATACTAATGGGGTAGACACTGCAATCGTAGGTCCTACTCCAGACGTCCCCTCTTTTAATGCAGTTCCGCTTTCAATACTGGCATATGCAAATGATGCTGTTTTAATAGCAAGAACAGAGGTGGCACTATAAAATCACATAATGGCCAATATGGATTTTATGAAAAGTCTGAATCTGAGAGTGAACAACGAAAATGGCGTCAATATAATATTAGCCAATGTCACCCAGCACTTTAGTTCTTTACCTCATTGACCCACTTCTATGTTTTGTGTTAGCTTCATTCCCTTGGTCCTTCATGAAATGGAGGAGAGCTTGCTTAGTTTGGGAACCCTGAGTCCACTTAAGATGTGAATGTATTTATATTAGTTGCCACTCAGCACTTTATAATGCCTATCTTTCCAGGTTCCTAGTGGAGAATGGTATAAGATTTATTTGGAATTTTAAAGAAACTAGTAATTGTTTTTAATGTATTTTAAGCTAACTGTAATATTGTTTTATTAATGTAATTGATTTTAGATTGTTTTTAATGTGTTTCATTTTGCTCTGTGCCCTTTATATGCAGTAGAAATACTGTGAAATAAAGATAATTGATTGAATGGCTGACTTAATGCTGCAATGGTCTAATTATATGCAATTTCTGAAATATTAATTGAGTGGAATTGTCTGCATAAACATATGTGAACTGTTATTGATGCCTGAGAGGTTTGTGGATAGCCTCAGGCTGGCTATTGTCATATGTACTGATCAAGATTGACTTATAAATCTTCTCTACATGGGAAACCTGGAGTTTGAGCTTAATTTACTCTAATGAACATTGTTTCTAACGTTGGGTTCTGACATCAGGACCGATTACTCTATAAGCGTGTGCACAGGACTTGGTTCTTATCTTTTTGGTGTAGGCCTCCCTATACTAACTAGTACAGGGGTTGTTTGTTGTCTGGGTTTGTTTCCCCTGACCTGTTTGCACCGCGGAACTGCTATATCAATAGACACACTCAGGAATCACACACGCTTGAGCAAAACATCTTCCTGTCCATCAATCTAAACCCATTCTCCTTATCCTCACAGGTGAGGACTGGGACAAGGATTGATGAGGAGCCAAAGAAGCTATTACTTACCAGCAACTTCATTACTCCAAATTAGCAGTTCATCATCCCAGTCATATTATCAGCCTTGCTTGTGAGGACAGGAAGTGCCTAGGGAGGGGTGACACCTTATATGTCATCCTAGAAATAAAGAAATACTTTGTGTGCCCCAGCGTGTTCCGACTACAGGTGTCATCAAATTGTACCCCCAAGTATGGAAAGGTGTTAACAGGACTGATTTTTGTATTATTGAGCATATATGACAAATATAAATTTACCAATAAACCATTATGTGGGTCTTAGGGTGGTTTATTGTTAAATCTAAAGGCCAAATTACAATATCGGGCAGTCGGACCGCCGTCCGCTGTTGCGGCGGTTAGGAAGCCGTCCGACAAGCAGTTGGCCGTCCACCCGCCCAATAACAATATGACCACTGTGGTAGCGGTCGGAAAGTGCTCATGTACACTGCAGCTTGTGCTGAGGCCCAGGAAAATTGCTGCAGCACAAGCTGCTGTGTAAATGAGCACTTTGTGCACATTTATTCACTGTGTGCCATGCACCAAGTGGTGCATGGCGCAAGGTGCATATGTGGGGGCACTCAGTCTGCTCCTTCTGCCACTTTGTAGTGGCCCACAAGTGACAGGAGCCTTTTTGGGGCCCTTAAAGTCTCTTTCCGACAGCCTTTTCAGGGTGGTCAGACCGCCATAAAAAGGCTGTCGGAAAGGAACATCGTAATCCCAACGGGGGTGCCTGCCTCAGCACCACCTCTTGTCAGGAGTATGATTCCAACCACTGCCCCGTCTGCATCAGATGATCAGGTCAGAGACAGCGGTCTTTCCCCCAACCGCATTGTAATGCTGGTGTCAGACCTATGGCCTGTCTGTCAGGTGGACCGCCACCGACAGCCTGTTGATGGTGGTCCGCACGACATCGTAATCAGGCCCTAAGTTTGCCATAAAAATTGAAAATTGCTGCAACAGCCTCTGTAACCCCAGGGGTAGTCTGAGTTATGAGATCAGCATCATCGGTGAAAACGGGTATAGAATGACGGGTTTATGAGGGACACTCAAATTCAAATGAAAACAAATGTTTATCAAGACCACTTATTTATAGAGTAAACAAAAAAGACACAAGCATGCAACTGTGCCGTACACCACTGACTAGTTTAAAAGGTTTCAAGGTTTTACCATTTGGGCTATATCTCACATAAGCTATTACCTCATTGTGAGGTTGCCTTAGAATGCTGACAATGTTAACCTCCACCTCCAGATTTAGCATAATACCTCAGAGTTTGCAACAACCGACATGATTGAATGCTGAGCTGAGATCCATGAAGGCTAAGGAAATGCTCCTTTATTTGACTATGGAGTACTTATTTATAAAGAGATATAGGTTAAGGCACTGCTCAACTGTGCCAAGACCAGCCCAAAATAACGAACTGTACGCCGAACAAGACATAATTGTGCACAAGACTCCAAACAGTCTAACAGAAACTTGCCCTTTCCTTTAACAGTCAAACAAATAAGTGTGAATGGATGGTAGCATTTCGAATCACCTCCACTGATTTCTGAAGACTGGCACAATGGTTGCATGAGACCAGGAAAGAGGTGAGCTCGAACCACCAATGGTCTTCAATACATTTGTCAGAAGCGGGGCCCAGGGGTCGATGTTTTCCCAGGTAGATCCCCATGGATTCCATCAGGGCCCACTGCCTTTCTTTTAGGGCACCTGTTTACGGCAGTCCTAACATCTTGTAGATCTACCTCAAGGCCTTTGAACTGCCCTTCCACATTATCCCTTGTATCAATACAGTAGTCATCTGCTGGATAGGACCAGTCATACACTCCAGTGAAATGATTTATCTAATCAACAAGGTGGATAACAACATCCAAACCAAACTCCATTGAGTTAACCACCTGCCTCAATGTGCAAGTATTTTTCTGAGCAATGGCAACCAAAAGCGACTCACAAGCTCCATCTCTAACAGCGTTCTTTCAAGCAGCAATAGCCTCTTGCTATGCCAATGCCACCCTGCACATCTGCGCGTTATCAGTGTTCTTAGGGTCTGATTCAAGCGCCTGCATCAAATTGCTATGGGCCTTGGAGCAGAGCTTGTCAAAGCATCTAGCCAATGTCGCCTCGCGCAGTTTAATGGCGGCAGATGGAAGCTCTTTGAGCTGCATACCTTAGTATAACAAGAATCATCTGGTCTGCATTGGCTTCCTCATCCAGGCACCTTTGAAACTCCATTTTGGTCTGAAGATGAGATGGAGTAGTAGTCTCACCTTGTCAATTCCATCCCATCTAAGCAAAAAAAAACTTGTTCTTGTCCTCAGCTAGGGAAGAGGGGTTGGGTGCACGCTCCAGTACAATATGTCTCCCACAACAGGAGACTGGCGGCAGATTGTGATCACGAGGCACGTAATCAATAACCCTGTAATCAGAGTAGCACCCCAACATATCACGTAAAATCAAAATGCGATCAAATAGACTACTATGGTTCAGATTAAAGTAGATTTTAATACCTGCATGCTGGAGATGGAACCAAAGGCTAAGCTATATTTACATAATAGCAGTTTAATGGATTCCCCATAGCTTGTATGACGGAAAAGAGTTAAAAACTAGCCTGTTGGATCAAATATCCTACAAGCAGCAGGGGTTTTCCGGCCACCTTATTTTCCATATGTAGCAGGCGAAAGCAGGTGATTTAAATTAATGGATTTATGCCATGATCTGTTTTCTCTTTATGCAATTTTTCCACCCAGTTTAAATAGACCCTAATTTCGTGGCATGTGCAACGTATAAATGCAACTGCACTTTACATGATGAACCTTTGGCGAATGCCAGCAGGTTAATCAGAAGGAAATACATCTAATAACTCACAAGGTGGCAGAAGAGTCTTTGTGCAAGTCAGAATCAACAGAAATCATTAACACAAACCATGGCAGTTTGTATTCTTAAAAGTTGTTATTGCTTGAATCGAGAGAAGCTGACAGACTGGAATGGCAACAGTATTGATATTTTACAAAACAAGCGAAAGACGAGATCGGTTGAAAATCCACATTCTTGCTTTTCAGCCACAGGGCGGATATCCATGCCTCTCCCAGAACAGAGTCATTCTTATGTCAAAAATAAAAAGAGAGGCCTGATTTCACCCATCACAACACTATAAATGGCGCGCGAGTATTTGCCAAGGGGCAGATTTACAACCCCCTTGCGCCACTTTTGCGTAACTTTTCCGATGTTAAAAATTACGCAAACGTGATGCAAAGGGGCTTATAAATCTGCCCCTCAGTCCGTGCAATGCAGACGTCACAAAGGGTAAAAGGTCTCGACTCCGAAATAGGTAATGAGCTAAAATATTTGAGCTTTTCAATGCAGTGTCAAGACTCTTAAAGGTTGGTTAAAAGTGTGTGATTAACTATGAAGCTGCAGGGCGAAGCATTTTTCACAGAGTCCCTGTTATTATGAGAAGTCTTCCATTTCGACGTTATTATTAGCGTTTCAGAACACACATTTCAGTGACTATGACATAATAATACCCTTGAGTTTGTGCCCCTCCTTTGCTGTCATGCTAACTGCAGCTCAACCAATGAGGAGACGCCACGCACACTTTATGTCCTCAGTACTCGGACTCTGAAGATTCAGTAATCAGGTGCTGACTGACAGTGACACATAATATGGACTGTTTTTTGGTCTATAGAGAGACACAGCAGCTTGGATTGTTGTTCTTTTCAGTACACACAGTCTAAAAGTATATTCCAGTATTCTACTTACACTTTTTAATGAACATTTATATATTTTATAAATAACCCGTTTTCAAGCAAATTCCCCACCGCCTCCAAAATATGCAACATAAAACTGAATAAATGGTGACTATTGTTAAGGTGTGAACCAAGATGGACGCCCTGATTGGAGGCTCCTTTGGTGCCTTCTATTAAAGGCCAAAACAAAGCAAGATTAAATAGCTCTAAACAGCTGACCCCTCAGGAGAGTGTTCCTGTGCAGGGAGGATTTATAGAGGGGCCCTTTAAGAGGACAAATAGGAGAGCAGAGACACAAGAGTGGTTAGTGCCATTATTGGCAACACCCACCCACACAACAACAGAACATGCATGCTGAAAAAATAAAAAGGCAACACCACTTTTGTTTGGGAAAATATTGCTGCAAGTTTATTCCATACAAAAGTATGCAATATGGTGGGTTATCTTACCGGCGATCCAAGGGCAGGCAGCAGTAACCAACCTATGAGCCGAGCACTGTGGGGAACAAAACCCAATCAATCAGTGCTACACCTTATGGGGTGATCCACTTTCCGGCTCACGTGACACATTGGTCCCTTATTTACTCACAGCCCTTTCAGGGCGGAGAGAGCAAGGCAAGCCCCCGGTTGTTCAGACCCACAACCGCCCGAAGCAATAACGGGGCGCCAACACGGTTTTCCAGGGACCTGCCCTAAGGCTCATGGTATTTGGCTCTGGCACCCCTATTGTGCCGCGCAGAGGTGCCCTTTTGTACCCGCCTGCTTCCAGATCGCCCTATAACTCCAACAAAGCTCTGGAGGCGGCCCGTCGTCGCCTGAAGCTCCCACCAAAACACCTAATTTCTCACCTTCAATCTGCTTTCCAGGGCCTTCAGCATGTCCAGTGGAACGTGTCCATGCCCACCTGTGACAAATGCGCCTCATGTTTGTCGCCTTAGGTGTACGCCAGGATGGCCCGTGCCACCAAAACAGATGTCTGCTCACTTCCAACCTCTAATTTCCAGGGCCCCCTGCAAGTCCAAAGGGAACAAATCCATTCCCAATGGTGACAATGGACACCATCTTTATCACTGTAGCCTTTAACATTGGCCTGGTTCCCTCTTTTGGGAATGTTCAATGGCCTCCTCTGACTTAGCCCCGTGCCACACTCTGCGGGGGATCATCTCAGACCACCAGAGCTCACATCGACCCATGTCTTTGCTGATCTCACCTAAGTCAGCCTTCATTGCTTGAAACAATGCCCCCCTACTCATGGCAGTGAGGTTGTTGCCTCCTAAGTGGATCACCAAGATGTTGGGGAAACCTTCCCCCACAGCCATTCTCTGCTCCTAGATGTTCGGAGCTGCTCCAACTCCCTTCAGACAAACTGCATCTGGGAAAACCGCATGGAGCTATTTATCCTTCTCCGGGAAGTACAACTGCCTCACAATAATTGTAGGAATGTGATGGCCTCCCAGGACGGAACTCTACTCTTACCACAGCCATATTACCCTTGAGGCTAATGCAGGCTCCCACCTCCTGCAACATGTAGTTGCAATCCTCCAGTATTTTAAGTGCTTTACCACCCTTTCCCCCAATTTGTGGGACAGCAGCACCCTTGTTAGATGACCGCTTCCACAACCAGCCTATCTACTGGGTCTATCAGGGCAGAGACTATTGTGCTTAACTGAAGCAACCTGAACCTGCCCGTAGAGCAGGGTGCCCATCCTCTGTTGCAGTTGGCCAGACATTTGCACCGGACCCTTTGGCTTGCTTAACTAAAGCTCAATTCTGTGACCCTTGGAGCTCAATCCAGCTATAGATCTAGATCACTTTGTTATCCCAGGAAAGATTACCCTCCACAAATTCAAGTCTGCATTGAGTTTACCTTCTAGTCACCTTAAAATACAGGATGGTACATACATACCCCACATGACCAGGGGGTTCATGTGTATATTACCAATGATACTGTTAGTCTCTCAGGTTTCCAGTTTCAAGTATTGCAGCAGCCCCTTTTTGTGGGTCTTCTGAGGCCACACTGCCTCACAGCATGTTGCCTCGCTACCTCATGCAGCTCCATTGTTGCCCTAGTGTGTCCCTGAAAAACACCTTACAGCTGAACTATCTGATGAACCAGTAATAAGTGATAATAAGCAAGTGTGTCCTCATGTACTTGCCATAAACCTCTCCTGTCTTACAGAATTGATGCCGGTCCAGCTCCTTCAGAGGGTACTTCCCTTTTGCTTAACTGCTAGCACTGTGTGCAGTCGCGACATTAATGGGTAACATCACGGTTTGCGACCTCCTTAATGTGCCATGCTGCAGCAACTAGGTACCCCACATACCTGATCTCTATGACAAGATAACACAACAGCTGAATATACAAGGCACAGTAAGTGTGCCCAATGAGAAACCCCCAGTTCTGCAAGTTTGGGCCTATCCTTTCGGGGGTGACTGAGCCCTAGTTTGCCCTTAGATGATCCCCAGTACCAGGGTACAGACTGAGTGAAAGGGTTTTCAATACTGCCCTTTCTAGGAATGGGGGTACTCAATGTTTTAGCTAGCTGTGACCCCATGTGCTCTTACCAGTGTTACCCAGCTGTGGAAACACATGCCTGTAGAGTAACACACTTACGCAAGCCGACTGGCTGCAAGGGTGATAATGGGAGCAAAACAGCTTTAACTGAAGCACCACTAATACGAGCTGGTCTAGAGGGTCACAATTTCTGCTAGGAGATCAGATCTTTGCCCAGCGCAATGGTACTCATTTTATCGACTTCAGAAGGATGAAATGGTAAGTGGACCTACCAGGATATGAACGTGTGACCATGAGGTCGAACACAAGCCCCTTACAGTGGACACATTGGTCCAGTAAGCCACCAGACCCAGTGTTCATGAGATTGCAAGCCCCAATCCCCCCTAACAGCAATTAGACATCTTCCATCAGGGGCCATGGCCTTGTCTTTGCCCTCTGTGGTGGGATACGAACTGCTAAGACAATCAACAGTGAGGCCTGACATGCACCTGTACCCGTTCAGCTTGTGCTACCCAACCGCTGTGAGACTACTCTGCACTGGCAAGGAGAGAAGGAGGTCCAGGTGTGTATCACCTGCCAGACACTGTTGCTCTGTGCTGTGTTATCCTACTCAGTATGTTGGGAAGTGCTCTACTCTGAGTTGCCCTACTCTCTCCTGTCTCTGCCCCAGGCTGAACAGTATGCCCGGCGTGCCAGGGGCCCTCTAATGTAGTGGCACATGCATCGCAAAGTAGTAAAACATGTTATGCAAGAAATTTGTGACTGTCTTGTACTAACTTCTGGAAGCGACATCTCCAAAACCCTTGTGCGCTGTAATGCTAGGAGGAATTGTCACATTACCGGATCCCAAATTTTGTTTCCAAGGCTAATTGGTAATACTTCTGTGGAAACCCTGCATGAATGCCGTGGCAAAAATACTCCCCAGAAATCGTGGCACGTGTTAGCCAACAGCCCAGGCTAATGGCTGCCAATAAATTAGGGCAAGGAAATGGGGACAATTGCCAGCATGTCCCAGTGGTTTGTCCATCGGACACAATACCCTGCAGGGCCACTTAGCGCGCCCCAGGCCATGACCTTGACATCTATTCCAGCCGCCCCATGAGCACCACCATTTGCTCAGTACTACGAAGAGCCCCACTGATCTGCCTTTCATTGCCAACCCAATACGCTGTAAGTTCTGCATATCCAACCTACCCATGTCAGCTACCCCACGCACATTTCAAAACAAGGTAGTCGAAAGAACACTGTGATGGGGTATTCCATGATGAAATGTGTTGTGGAGTTCATCAACACTATCAAAAACTTTATTTGAATATAATGTCTATTCAAGTTAGCAAGATGGAGAGAAGGCTTGCCAGATTGTAGCAACCAATGAAAATTGTATTTCTGATCACGCTATGAAACAACTCGGCATGGTCTCGGCACTTCATGGGCAGCAAATACGATCAAACTATGGGGTCGATTAGGATCGCGGACGGAAACGTGTTCCGTCCGCCGAGGAAGGTGGCAAGATACTCCGGACCTGCCCGCGGAAAAACCGCAATAGCTATTAGGATCAAATGTGACCGAAACGCCGACCGCGGCGGACGGAGCACAACAATCTCCGTCCGCGGCGGTCGAAGTACACCTGAGGCCGCGGCATGCGGACGGAACCTACAAAACACCGACCGCCGCGTACGCACATGACCAGGAGAACAACAACCTCCCCCGCGATACCTGCGTAGTGTCCGTGTCCGCAATTAGGATAACTCCGCAAGTACCCCGGTAGCCACCGCGATCCACGTCCGCGGCGGTACCAATGCTAGGAGAAACCGTGCACCACAGCGGAAGTCCATCATCCCTACAGTCAAACCAATGGCATACATACCGACAGAATTCATCACCAAACACAGGAAAATGAACGACCACCCACCTGACACATCTAAACCAAACAAGACACAATGACCCACCCCCAAGAACTGCATAAACCACACCTGCCAACACACCCACCTATCACCTGACTGCCAATCAACATTCACACAGGGCCAACACACAGACTATAAATTAACTCCCACCCACTCCAAAAATCCTCTGCATCACAGCATAGCTGCTAGCAGGAGACAACACTTGGCCAACAGCATTCAATTTAAATCATACACATAACCCACACCCAAACACACCCTGTACACTAAGACCCACCACACCATACTCAAACACCACACACCAGCACCTCCTATTTCACAAAAACACACACCCCGAGCACCATGGCACCAAAGAAAAATCCGAAATTCACCGACACCGAGCTCAGGGTAATGGTCGATGAGATTATTCGTGTTGAACCCCACATCTTTGGATCCCTAGTGCAGCAGACCAGCATAGCTAGGAAGAACAGCCTGTGGGACCGGATCGTCACCAGGGTCAATGCCTCCGGGACCGTCCCGAGGACCAAGCATGAAATCCAGAGGCGGTGGCACAACCTCAAGACCCGGGTGAAGTCCATCAGAGCCAAGAACTTCCTCCGGGCCAACCACACAGGCGGTGGAACTCCCCCGGAGCCCCTACCTTACACCGAGTGGGAGGAGAAGGTGCTGACCATCCTGCACCCTGAGACCCTTGATGGACTTGCTGATGGAGAAGAGGCTGGTAAGTACCAACCAAGCACCACAAACACAACAACACGGTGTGCCTCACACAACTCTGAAGACACATCTCACAGACCCCAGCCATGCATGCAGTCGACATACTCACCAACGTCTAAACCACTCCTACAGGCCCCCATGTCCATACAGAGGGTGGTGGTGGTGGGTGGGGTGTGTGAGGGGACGGAACTACAACTCCCAACAGGCCCCCACGTCCATAGAGAGGGTGGTGGTGGTGGGTGGGGTGTGTGAGGGGTCACTAGTCCTACTCCCCACAGGCCCCCACGTCCATAGAGAGGGTGGTGGTGGTGGGTGGGGTGTGTGAGGGGTCACTAGTTCTACTCCCAACAGGCCCCCACGTCCATAGAGAGGGTGGTGGTGGTGGGTGGGGTGTGTGAGGGGACGGAACTACAACTCCCAACAGGCCCCCACGTCCATAGAGAGGGTGGTGGTGGTGGGTGGGGTGTGTGAGGGGTCACTAGTCCTACTCCCCACAGGCCCCCACGTCCATAGAGAGGGTGGTGGTGGTGGGTGGGGTGTGTGAGGGGTCACTAGTCCTACTCCCCACAGGCCCCCACGTCCATAGAGAGGGTGGTGGTGGTGGGTGGGGTGTGTGAGGGGTCACTAGTCCTACTCCCCACAGGCCCCCACGTCCATAGAGAGGGTGGTGGTGGTGGGTGGGGTGTGTGAGGGGACGGAACTACAACTCCCAACAGGCCCCCACGTCCATAGAGAGGGTGGTGGTGGTGTGTGGGGTGTGTGAGGGGTCACTAGTCCTACTCCCCACAGGCCCCCACGTCCATAGAGAGGGTGGTGGTGGTGGGTGAGGTGTGTGAGGGGTCACTAGTCCTACTCCCCACAGGCCCCCACGTCCATAGAGAGGGTGGTGGTGGTGGGTGGGGTGTGTGAGGGGTCACTAGTCCTACTCCCAACAGGCCCCCACGTCCGTAGAGAGGGTGGTGGTGGTGGGTGGGGTGTGTGAGGGGTCACTAGTCCTACTCCCCACAGGCCCCCACGTCCATAGAGAGGGTGGTGGTGGTGGGTGGGGTGTGTGAGGGGTCACTAGTCCTACTCCCCACAGGCCCCCACGTCCATAGAGAGGGTGGTGGTGGTGGGTGGGGTGTGTGCCATTGCCGACTGAATGTCAAATAGAAATAAATGTACACGTTTAGGCAACATGACTCATCCTCACATTTGTGTTTTGCAGGGGATCCTAATCTGACGGCTGCAATTAACACCAGGCCTCCAGCATCCCCACACTCTGAACTGTCAGGGGACGATTGGGCAGCCACCTCCGGGGCTGAGGATGGTGCCGGCTCAAGCAGCCAGCCAATGACCTCTGGCTCGCAGGTCACACCTGCAACAACAACAACTACGGCCTCTGGCATCACAACAACACCGGCTACTGTGACCTGCACAGCTACCTCCAGCACCACCTCAACCACCACTACTACTGCCACTTCTGCCCCTGCCACCCTGCCCAACCCACCGGCCAACGCTGGGGCAGCGCCATCCCAGCCACGCAGGGAGAGAGTGAGGGAAACCACAAATGCAAGGGCAGATCCTGCAGGCAGGAGCACAGCAGAAAGAAGGCATGATGACACTACACACAATGCCGTGCAACAGTGTCTTGAAGCACTAGTCAGGGTGGAGGCGGGCTATCTACGTGGCCAGGCACATGCAGACCGGGCCCACCAGGACTTTGTGGACAACACAGCGATGTTGGGGGCCATCGAGAGGCGGCTTGGCCAACTCGTGGAAATTTTTAGCACGAGGTCATCTGCCAACACCACCCACCACACCCCCCCTCAAACTACGCCACCGCCAACAACACCGCCACCGCCAACTGCGCCCCTGGTGGCGGATGTGCCACCTGATCAGCCAGCGCCCCCAGCTGACTCCGTCCCGACAGGAAGACGGAGGGGCCGTCCGAGGCTGGAAGTGGACGAAAGCAGTGTGGAAGGTCCTGACACACGCGCCAAGAGGAGCCGACAATGACTCTTTGGAGTATCTGAGCCTGCCATCCATCCTGCCAACTATCCGGTCCCACCTGGCACAGGCCTGCTGCACTAGGCACACACCACCCTATGTGGTGTCTGCCCGGACATCTCATCTGCCATTACCTTGGACTCTCACTCCCCCACCCCTTCACTCATTTGTAAATATGCACCCACACCTATGCACAATCTGTAAATAAATACCACTTACTCACTCAATGATGTGTTGCCTCCATGTTTATTCACATGATTGCATCAGAAACAGACGTTACCAGGTACAGGGATCCAAGTGGTACAGATTCATGCCGCAAGGGAGTCACCTAGGGAAACATAGAAAACGCAAACACACGTTAGGAAACACCATCACACTCATCCCAACTCACTGCAGTGCAACTTTCAACAAACCACACACATCACTACACGAATGGATGACACTACACACATCATGGAGAAGTGCATGTACTCATAAATGAAGACACACACACACATGCATACATCACATAACAAAACACATAGATGATGCCCAACACAATGACACAAGAGCAGCAAACCTACACAGGGCATACACAAGCATCACAAGAGGGGCACACTCACAATCAAGGGAAGTAGCGTTCAATGAGCTGGCGCCTCTGGTCCACACCTTCCTCCTCACCACTATCCTCATCAGTCGACATGGGTGGGTCGGGAGGGCGAGGAACTTGCTGTTCATCTGAGTCCAAGATCAGTTCAATGTTATTTCGCACAGCCAGGTTGTGGAGCATGCAGCAGGCAATCACAATCTTGCATACTTTGCCTGGTGCGTAAGGCAGGGCCCCTCCAGTCTTATCCAGGCACCGAAACCTAGACTTAAGCAGGCCAAATGTTCGTTCCACCACTCGACGTGTCCTACCATGGGCATCATTGTATCGCATTTCTCCTGCTGTGGTAGGATTGCGAATTGGACTCAGAAGCCAAGGCCTGTTTGGGTAAGCCGAGTCGCCTGTGTTTGTGGAAATTAGAGAGAGAGAGAAACATCACTACCTGAACATGTGGCCACACCAAGCCACCCAGATATCACTCCTGTCACCACAGCATACTCACCAACAAGCCAGGCTTGTGCCGGACGGAGATTAGCCATCAGTTGGGGGACAATGCTGCTCCGCATGATGTGGGCGTCATGTGCAGAGCCAGGAAATCTTGCACACACATGTGAGATAATGTTGTCGGCCTGGCACACCACCTGCACGTTTAGGGAGTGGAAGTGCTTCCGATTACGAAACACCTGCTCACGTGCCCGTGGTGGAATGATCGCAATATGCGTGCCATCAATTGAACCCACAACGTGTGGTATGCGACCCAGTGCATAAAAGTCTGCTTTGACCGCTGCCAACTCTGCCGCCTGTGGAAAATGTATGTAGTCATTCTTGTACAGCATCATCGCTGTCAGTACATCCCTAAGTACTGTGCTGAACATGGCCTGTGACATTCCCCCGGCATGTCCAATAGTGTACTGGAATGTGCCTGTTGCAAAAAAATGGAGTGCCGCCATCACCTTTTGGGTGGGTGAAATTGAGCCTGGATAGGTTCTCCGCGGCTGCAGGTGAGGAGACAACTGGTCCACAAGCTCCAGCAATCGACGTCGATCAAGCCTGAATTTCTTGATCACCTCCTCGTCCACCATATCCTCCAGCACAGTGTATGGGCGATGGACATTTTGAGCCCTCCTGTGTGGGAGTAAATGGAATGGAAGTCAATTCACATACAACGCATGTCTGTGCAACTCACTCACATGTCACCGCACTCTATCCAACATGTAATAGGCAGTGTTCAATTAGCATATGTGTGACATCTCTGATTGTCACAACAACATGGATTGACGTAGCAATGTGCACCCACCAGCTACATGATGTGTTGCAACATGTGCAATGCACTCTGTCTCACCTCAACATCACTGCCAACAAGACATGTGACATGACCCTAAAGTGACGGACATTAGTGGCACTCCGATGGGCATGGTATGGACACACATGGGATAGAGAATGAAGTGTGGAGTCACGCAATCACGCACACAACCGTCATCATGCAGCTGCACACAATGAAACAAGGTGCGTCGTCAGCTGACATGCAATCATTGACGCCACCATGGCGGTGCACTGCTACCGCTGTTTACGTCTGGCCATACGCGGCCCGCGTTCAACATTCCCATTGTATGCATGTGCACAGACCGTCACGTTCACACACCGGCAAGTGCATGTGCTAGACACCGGGACGGATGCATCATTTGCAACAAAGTCCCAACAGTGGCGCCACCATGGCGGGCCCGTATTCGGCGGGGGAGGCGGAGGCCAAAACATCCATTAGCTGATGTCAATGCACATGGCAGTTCATGACCCCCCTTACCCCCCTTACAGTGACATTGCATCAGCCAGCCTACACCGGCCGGCCCAGTCCTGCCCTTGACCGGCGTGCCGGCCATGCCAACTACCGCCGTTTGAGGGCCCCTCCACTACCGCCGTGCCAGGCCCAGCCCATGACCGCCGTGCCGGCCATGCCAACTACCGCCATTTCAGGGCCCCTCCACTACCGCCGTGCCAGGCCCAGCCCATGACCGCCGTGCCGGCCATGCCAACTACCGCCGTTTCAGGGCCCCTCCACTACCGCCGTGCCCTTTCGGGCCTGGCACGGCAGTAGTGGAGGGGCCCTGAAATGGTGGTAGTTGGCATGGCCGGCACGCCGGTCATGGGCTGGGCCTGGCATGGCGGTAGTGGAGGGGCCCTGAAACGGCGGTAGTTGGCATAGCCGGCATGGCGGTCATGGGCTGGGCCTGGCACGGCGGTAGTGGAGGGGCCCTGAAACGGCGGTAGTTGGCATGGCCGGCACGGCGGTCATGGGCTGGGCCTGGCACGGCGGTAGTGGAGGGGCCCTGAAACGGCGGTAGTTGGCATGGCCAGCACGGCGGTCATGAGCTGGGCCTGGCACGGCGTTAGTGGAGGGGCCCTGAAACGGCGGTAGTTGGCATGGCCGGCACGCCGGTCATGGGCAGGACTGGGCCGGCCGGTGTAGGCTGGCTGATGCAATGTCACTGTAAGGGGGGTAAGGGGGGTCATGAACTGCCATGTGCATTGACATCAGCTAATGGATGTTTTGGCCTCCACCTCCCCCGCCGAATACGTGTCCCGCCATGGTGGTGCCACTGTTACAACTTTGTTGCAAATGATGCTTCCGTCCCGGTTTCTAGCACATGCACTTGCCGGTGTGTGAGCGTGACGGTCTGTGCACGTGCAGCCAATGGGAGGTGTGGACATGGGCCACGGTTGGCCAATAGCAAGTACCGTATGCTGTTCAACAATACACCAGGGCCAATCATTGGCCCAATTCCAAACACGCTCTCACGGCGGACCAATGGCTGGCGCCGTATGCCACTGACATGGCCACAGGGCCCTATATATGTGTGATGTGCAAAAGCATACTTTCTACGATGACCACCGACTGCTGCCTGTGACCATCACCTCCACCTGCTGCTGCGGAGCTGACCACCGACTGCTGCCTGTGACCATCACCTCCACCTGCTGCTGCGGAGCTGACCACCGACTGCTGCCTGTGACCATCACCTCCACCTGCTGCTGCGGAGCTGACCACCGACTGCTGCCTGTGACCATCACCTTCACCTGCTGCTGCGGAGCTGACCACCGACTGCTGCCTGTGACCATCACCTTCACCTGCTGCTGCGGAGCTGACCACCGACTGCTGCCTGTGACCATCACCTCCACCTGCTGCTGCAGAGCTGACCACCGACTGCTGCCTGTGACCATCACCTTCACCTTCTGCTGCGGAGCTGACCACCGACTGCCGCTCTAGTGCCATACTCCGTGACCTTGCCATGTCGG
Source organism: Lissotriton vulgaris (assembly GCF_964263255.1). Lineage (NCBI taxonomy): Eukaryota > Metazoa > Chordata > Amphibia > Caudata > Salamandridae > Lissotriton > Lissotriton vulgaris. The sequence continues at coordinate 693,044,950 of NC_141687.1, read as the reverse complement.
GAGTCAAAGAGGTCCGGTCTCGTCCCTTCACCGCCGCGGAGCTGGATGTCCTCGTGGACGCTGTGCTCCGCAACTACGGACGCCTGTACGGCGCACCCGGACAGGCGGTAAGTGCAGTGGGGGATAAGTTGTTGTGCATGAGGTGTCATATGACACCTGGGCTCTGGAAACTTGGCGGTGTGATGTGTGACCAACTAAAGAATCGATATGTGCATGGCTGCAGAGAGAAATGTGTTGCTCCTATCTGTGTGATTCGCCAACTGTCCACTGACTTCCACCCTTTTGTCTCCCATCATGGTAGGTGAAGCTGCACCTTCGCAAGGACGTGTGGAGGAGCATTGCATGTGAAGTACGAGCAGCGGGGGTGTCCAATAGACGACATACACACTGCCACAAACGCTGGGACGACATTTCCAGACTGAGCAAGAATGTAGCGGAAGTGACACTAGGGATGATTCCAAGGACGGCACGTCTGGCCCGACGCTCAATGACCCCTCTCATGCACCGTATCATAGCTGTGACGCATCCTGACCTGTCCGAGCGGTTGCGTGTGGATGAACAGCAACGTGGCGGTAAGCATACTGTCAGTGTATGTTGCTTGTGAGTGCAATGCATGTATAGTTGCCCACACACATTAGGGACTTCCGTCGATCGTGAGGCTCTTTCCAATGGCATGTTGGTGACATTGCCACAGTAACATTTCACTTCCTGATGCGGCATGTTGAGACGCCACTCGCTAAGCGGTTCAGATTTCATGTACATGCTGTAGTGCTCCGTCACCCCTTGGCAACACTTGTGTGCAGATGTAGTTCCTCATGGCCAGTGTGCATGCTGTACATGTATTACGGCCAACGCCACTGAATTCCTGTGAGGATGACTGGTTGGGGTGGGCCGTGTGCAGGTTGGGGGATCGATGGACATTGTCATCAGTGGCTTTAGGGATTCCGCAGCAGTACTGTACGTGTGTGTGCCCATTACTTACACCCATTTCCTGTGCATTTCAGCTTTGGCAGAGGGCACTCAGCCACAGACGGCGGAGATGACAGAAGGCAATGCATCCGGATCAGACGTCGCGCACACGCAGACTGACACCGAAGGGGCCAGCGCCGGAGAGGGGGACAGGACCGTCCCGGAGGACTCGCATGTGGAGACAACATCGTCATCATCTTCCGACAGTGTTGGTGAGTCAGCACTGTTGTCACAGACTGGGAGTGGGCAACCAACACCTTCGGTCGGGACACAGAACACAGGGCCCACCCTGCCGCCAACTGCACCATGTACTGTTCGTGCACGCAGGAGTAGGGGGAGCAGAGTGGCGTTCGGTGTCGGCACCGCTGCCCCAGCCTCGGTGAGCCAAAATGCACTTTGTGCAGAGGCAGTTGATCTGCTGCGACAGCTGTGTGTGGGCCAGACCACTATGATTAATGCTTTCCAAGACCACGATAGGAAGTTGGGGCAGGTGGTGGCATACATGGAAGGTATGCATGGTGATCTGGCTGGTGTACACAGGACACTGCAGTCATTGTCTAACAGTGTGTCGTCTGCCATTGTACAGTCGCATGGACTGGGTGGTACTTCTGTTCCACCATCTACAACTCTGGATGTGTCAGGGGGGAGTGAATTTTCTGACCAGGACTCTAATACAGGTTATTGCACTAGAAGCAGCGTCAGCCAGCACGTCAAGGCACGGAGGCCTCAGACCCCATCCCCTAGGTCAGGTAAATCTGTTCACAAGGACAACGTCAGATATAGTGGAGTACACACATGTGAAGCAAAAGAGGGGTTGGGTGTAATGGCTACACATGCTGCACAGCCATCCCACACACAAGGTACTACCAAGCCAAGACTCACTCCCACTTCCATTGACACTACCTTGTACGAGGACATTGAGAAGACGAATACATCTCTTGAGGGCTCGCATACTCCCAGTGCCAGGGACACTAGGAAGGAAGGAGCCACTCCCAAGGGCAGGGAAACCAGGAAGGAAGTAGGCACTCCCAAGGGCAGGGAGACTAGGCAGGAAGGAGCCACTCCCAAGGGCAGGGAAACCAGGAAGGAAGGAGCCACTCCCAAGGGCAGGGAGACTAGGCAGGAAGGAGCCACTCCCAGGGGCAGGGAAACCAGGAAGGAAGGAGCCACTCCCAAGGGCAGGGAAACCAGGAAGGATGGAGCCACTCCCAAGGGCTGGGAAACTAGGCAGGAAGGAGCCACTCCCAAAGGCAGGGAGACTAGGAAGGAAGGAGGCACTCCCAAGGGCAGGGAAACTAGGAAGGATGGAGCCACTCCCAAGGGCTGGGAAACTAGGCAGGAAGGAGCCACTCCCAAGGGCAGGGAGACTAGGAAAGAAGGAGGCACTCCCAAGGGCAGGGAAACTAGGAAGGAAGGAGATACTCCCAAGGGCAGGGAAAACAGGAAGGAAGGAGCCACTCCCAAGGGCAGGGACAAGGACAGTCACAAGACAAACGCACCTAAGAGGAGCACGGACACTCCCAGGGGCAGGGACACACACGGGCAGAAGGTGTGTCCTGGGGATATGTACACCACAGACGACAAGTCTGCTGCCTGGAACAGGGCACCATCCAGGGAACAGGGAAAGTCCGCAGACAACAGTACTCCTATGGAAATGGAACATCCAAGGCCCAAGGCATCTCCCATGGACAGTGGCACTGTCAGGGACAGGCATACATCACCCATTGTTGCACTGAGGCAGCTCTTTTCTGGGAAACGGAATACAGATGTCTCCGCAGTGGAGTCACCCCTTACCTCTACTCCCATCAGGGCCCGTCAGGGACGGATGCAGGTGGACCCTGTAGTGGCATCCCCCATGACACATGTTGCAGAGGCCGCAAGGCAGCCACACAGCAAACGACAAGCAGGCTCCAGCACGTCCCCAGAGAGCATTCCCCCCCCAGCACATGCACCTCCCATGGAGGGTGAAATTTCTTCTCAGTCCGGTCCACTTGTGAGTCCTGTCCTGTCCAGGGTGCAGGCACATGTCCAAAAGAAGCGTAGACACACAGCATTGACACATGCCCAATCCGATGTCGGCCAATTGCAACTATCCCCCGCTCCCAGAGCCACCCTGCCTCCTGGACCATACAGCCCTGTGGCTCATCATTTCAGTGGTCCCAGTGGCGCAGGTGCAGTTGACTCGCATGTGTCTTTTAGTGGCAGGGTATCAGTCGAGACATATCCTGTATCAGGTGCTGGCAGTGTATCTGGGTCTATGGCCCATGTGTCAGTCACTCGGGCTGTGGCTGTGTCTCACACTCCTGTATCAGGTGCTGGCAGTGTATCTGGGTGTATGGGCCATGTGTCAGTCACTCGGGCTGTGGCTGTGTCTCACACTCCTGTATCAGGTGCTGGCAGTGTATCTGGGTCTATGGGCCATGTGTCAGTCACTCGGGCTGTGGCTGTGTCTCACACTCCTGTAGCAGGTGCTGGCAGTGTATCTGGGTCTATGGGCCATGTGTCAGTCACTCGGGCTGTGGCTGTGTCTCACACTCCTGTATCAGGTGCTGGCAGTGTATCTGGGTCTATGGGCCATGTGTCAGTCACTCGGGCTGTGGCTGTGTCTCACACTCCTGTATCAGGTGCTGGCAGTGTATCTGGGTCTATGGGCCATGTGTCAGTCACTCGGGCTGTGGCTGTGTCTCACACTCATGTATCAGGTGCTGGCAGTGTATCTGGGTCTGTGGCTCACGTGTCAGTCACTACATCTGTGGCTGTGTGTCACACTCCGGTTTCTGGTGCTGGCAGTCTGTCCGATGCGGGTACTTCACGCAATCCACCTGATAGTGTGCTGTAAGTTGCTGTAGTGTGCCCTCTGATGTACTGCCTCTGATGTACCTGCTCTGGTGTCCACACTGCCCTGTTGCTATCCTCATACTGATGTAGTGCCTCTGATGTACCTGCTCTGGTGTCCACACTGCCCTGTTGCTGCCCTGTTGCTGTTCTCATACTGATGTACTGCCTCTGATGTACCTGCTCTGGTGTCCACACTGCCCTGTTGCTGTTCTGATACTGCATTGTGCCCTCTCATGTGCTGCCTCTGATGGACGTTTTCAGTGCAATGGACTGTTGGTGCACTTAGCCCCTCTCATGTACTGCCTCTGATGGACCTATGCCTTGCCATGGACTGTTGGTGCACTTAGCCCCTCTCATGTAGTCACTCTGATGTACCTGCTCTGGTGTCCACACTGCCCTGTTGCTGCCCTGTTGCTGTTCTCATACTGATGTAGTGCCTCTGATGTACCTGCTCTGGTGTCCACAATGCCCTGTTGCTATCCTCATACTGATGTACTGCCTCTGATGTACCTGCTCTGGTGTCCACAATGCCCTGTTGCTGCCCTGTTGCTGTTCTCATACTGATGTAGTGCCTCTGATGTACCTGCTCTGGTGTCCACAATGCCCATGCTCCATCCTAGACTGTGATGTTGCTCCGATTCTGCGTAAATAAAATTGTGATTCATGTGTCGTGGTTTGTCAGAGTCATTCTTGCGTGTGTGATGCTGGTGTGGATTTGTATTTTCGGATGTATGTTGTTACAACGCATGCTTTTAGCACGCAAGCTGTAACAACGCGGTTTTTAGAACGCATTCTTTTACAATGCATAATACAAAGGGGTGTTGGATAGTGAATATTTTAATTTACTATTCCAACACCAGTCCCCGTTGACACTAGGGAAGGTGTTGGATAGTAAATTTAAAGTATTCCCTATCCTTGAGCGCCCCCCAGAGTCATGCATTGTAATAGAATGCGATTTAAAAATCGCATTGTAATAGCACTGCGTGCTAAAAGTTGCGTCGTAAACGACGATCCCCGTATTTTCTTGAGGGCGGTGGGTTCAGATACATGCCACTCTCCCCTACCTGGGTCACGACCTTTGGAGGCGTTGCCGTACACAAGAATATGTGCATTTCGGGACATGTCACTCCCCCCTCCCTACGTCACGGCCCTTGCAGGTACTCCTCTCCAGACAGCGAATGGTTTGTAGCCTACCTGCGTCGTCGTCGATGGTGGGCCAAGACGAGGACGTATTGGATCGCGTAGAGTATCGGGTAAGCCTGTAGTGCAGGGTCCATGTCGGCGAGCGGCTCGTGGTGGGTATGGTCGCTGTGGAGCATCGGCCGTGTTCAGGCAGGTTGTTTTTCCGCCGCGCTTTTATGTGTGTTTTCCGCCATCTTGATTTGGAGGACGGTCCTAGACGTCAGTCCGTACGGCGGAGTCTCTGGATAGGTTACGTCCGCCGCGTGGTTGGGTGTGGTGGTGCGGCGGACCGTGTTCTACCGCCGCGGACGGATTTTGGCACGTATTTCGTATCCTGATTTGGCGGACGGAGTGTCCGCGACGGGCGCACGGAAAATAGGCATGTTCCGCATACTCTGAGTCTGCGGAGGCACTTCCGTCCGCCATCCTAATGAGCCCCTATATTACCGGCATCACACTGCCCGCATCAAGCCGATCAAACATTGCTTCCGGAGTCACCGCACTTCCTCCGGAAGTGCTTCCGGAACCATGGGTAGAACCATTTTAGCGAACAAAACAGGAGATGCCCGGACTGCTAACCAATCTTACGTGCATGTATTATACTGGTGGGTTTCCATGTATGTTGGCCCCTCTATCAACAATCGTGTAAAAGCAAACAGTTTGCAAAATTCGAATCAAATAGATAATATGATCAAATTACGTTCGTAATTCAGCATAAGACTGCGTGCCTGGGGCAACAGAGGACTCCAGGGTAGCCGGGGGAGGGATAAATGCCCTCCCCAGCTCCTCGTGGTTGCAGGAAGTGACGCGCCTCAGGCGCCACTGGCAAAGGGGACTCCTCACTGAGTCACGACATCGAAGGGGTGGGTTAGTGCCCAAATGGCACTAAAGGGCTGAACTCTTAGGGTGGCCCTCTGCATGGGCCGTGGGCAACCGCAGAGTCTCGAGTTCAGATGCGAGAGCAAGTGGAGTCTGAGGACTGTGGAAGACGTGTGCATGGACAAAAGAAGGTAAAGATGCGTATAAAGTAAGGCTACATCATGTTGGTGAGGAGAAGGAGTGAAGAGGAAGATCCGGAGAACCAAAGCTTCTCCCTGAGTGTGGAGAGCTCCTAGAGGACAATCTAGGTGAAGTGTGCCTGCCCTTTCTGTGGCCCAGCAATGTTAAAGGAGACTAGCAGTGAACAACACCCGGTAGGGATAGATAAGACAGCTTGCACCCAGAACTGAAGGACAAAGACTGGGCGAATGGTACCCTGAGTCCAGACCTCTTGCTGTTTGGCCAACAAAAAGTAGAGATGTTGAAAACAAAGACCCACCAAGAAATCATCCAAGCTTTGTAACACCACTCTTGAATGATTGGACAGCGGTAAGCAACCAGTGATCCTTTTCAAAATTGCCTACCACTGTGCAGCAACATGTATTGCTTGATTTTAAGTAACTTTTGAACCATTGGAGCTAGAATCCATTTTTTTGTTAAAATCTGCAGATTATATGCCAGATGATGGATTATGTGGCAAATGCAGAAAATCTATAATTATGCAGAAATCGCCACCACTGTAAGATCACATAATTACACTGGCCCTGCTTAAGAGCAAGAGGCCTACAGGAAGGAGAGGAGATGAAATATTTAGAGTCCTTTATAGTGGGCTTCTTCTCTGAGGTATTAGGCGATGACCATATGTGAATACAACTAGGCCAACAAAGAATCAGAGACACAAGAGGTCCATGTGACATCTTAGCACAAAGTTTCATAAGTTTCAGATAAAAGAGAAAATAGTGAGAACAGCATGATGCAAAGAACAAATCAGTCACCAATTCAGATATATTACTGAAAAAAATTAGAAATGTGAATGTTCGTTATTGCTGGCTGTATCCTTTATGTATTGCCTTCAAACATTCAAAAGAAATTTCTTCAAACTTCCGGCAATAAAGTTGCTGCACAGATCTTAGGTATTCATCTAGAGGATGGTCCAAGGGAAAGCATCTACTCTGGTTTGGAAAGCAGTGAACCAATATCTCTACAGCTAACAGATGTTTGGTCTAGAGGCAAACCTAAACTTTGAAGGGGGGATGGGTGGGATACCACCCTACACAAGAGATCATATCCACAGCAACACAAAACATAAACTGATTTGAGAGAATCCCACATAGATCCAGGAGAATCACTGCTTCTTAAGTGAGTGAATAAGAAGACGAAATGCTACAATTGAGGTAAGAAATATTTACGTGAGACCTTTGCAATGTCTAACATTGAGGTTATATAATAGGGCCTGAGAGGGTCTCCAGAGAGGGGATCGACAAGGAACCTCAGTTACAAGGTTCCAATATTGACTATAGATATTAAAGTCTAGGAGAGCCCCTTGAAGGATTAAGCCCAGCCCTTACAAGTTGAAAATGTTTGATTATGATAGTAATCAGAAAATCAATACAGTGGGCACAATAAGGGAATGAAACTTCACCAAATGGTTTTTGATGTTCCTGATCCTAATGTATGGGAGGGGAAATGGGAGCATGCACACACAAACCACTAAATACATATCCAGAAGATCAGGAACCACTACTAGCGTTGCTCGTATAAGGTTAATGTGCATCACTAAATGCGAAGGGGTTGAACTCCCCCAGTACAATAATAACATTTGGGGGGCTTATTTACAAGCCCATTGCGGCCCTGGTGCGTCATTTATTTGGATGAACCGGCAGTGCAATGGGCTTGCTTATATTTACAAGGCCACATAAACTCACTCTGCGCAACTTTTCATGGCCTTGTAAATATGGGCTCCTCTCATGTACTGCTCTGCGTGAATGGCGAAATCCATGGGTTTTGCTGTGGGTTTTCCCATGCAACATTCATGGAACTTGGTGCATTTCCAGATTTGCAACATTTTGTAAATTAATGATTGTTTTTCTGCAGAAAGGTGTCCCTTCCTGCACAAAAACAATCATCCCGCACTGCAGGCACCCTTGCAAAATGACGTAAGCCAATGTGCGTCAGTGCACTGGAAAGCACAGGGATGTGTTGTATTGTTGCGACACATCCCTGTGAACTGTAAATGACGCAGCACAGCGCTGCTAAATGGCTTGCGGCACAACGCCATTTCTCTGTAGATGAGGCCCATGGTGTTTATCTAGGAGGAATGGTTAGATATAAAAGTGCACCTGGAATGCCAGTTTAAGAGGCTGGAAGAGACTATGCAAGCAGTATCCTCTTGGCTACTGCTCAGCTTGCACTAAGCACAACAGTGTTGCTTTATTCTTCCACAGAACATAACATTTCACATACACTGCCAACAAAAAAAGGAAAGAGGGGAGATAAGTAATGTTAAACGTTAAAGGACACCTTGATGGCAAAAAGCTCACAATAGCAATGGTATATAATCCAAATACAGATTAAGATATCTTCCTAGTCACTTTCCTAGCATTCTAACAGAATTTACAGAAGGTAATATCAGCGGCGGCTCCTCCACCATGGCGGAGGAGCGTCGCTCCACGCCAGTAGCAAAAAAAAAAGAATATTAAAACAATAATAAACCTGGATTTATTATCATTGTATTTTCTTTCCTAGCTGAGTCTTGGGGGTGGGGCCAGGGGGGTGACAGACACCGACAGTTATCAGTGCACATCTTGGTTTGGCTGGCCATCTCACTGAAGCTGCGCACTGAAGCTGTCTCCAACTTGATCTGCGTTGATGGGTTGGAGACAGCAAGCACAGGCTCCCAGTCTCCCTCGGTATGTATTTTCAAAACAAGGGAAACCTCACAATTTAAAAGAACCTGGAGTAGTGAAGAGTATTAGAGAAACAATGATTCATTGGGGCAGTTAGTCCTAGATATGTATCTAAAAAGTGAGGCTTTTCGGATAAAAAATATACTCTTTTGTATATTTACATTTAGAGCCTGAATGCAACAACTTAGTTAGAAAGACAAGTATGTTGCAGGATGACATATAATGATTTTTATGCAATTGTTTTATTCATTGCAGCATATTATCTTGTTTTTAATGATGATGATTATCATTAAGCATTAAAATATGCATCTTTCCTTTAAAGATATAACACTAAGCTATGTTTGCTAATTTTATATAATGAAATAAGGAGTTAGGTAGGTCGACAGGGTTTCAATCTCATTCAGTCGATATCATCATCAGGACAGGTGAGTGAGCGCCTAGTGTGTCTGTGTGAGAAGTTGGCCTGATATGTAGTGTTTCCAATTCTGGAACCACTTGGTATCAGTCCAAACAAACCCCAAAGATGTCTGGTTGTAAGTCAACCTTGTTAGACAAGCTATCCTAGTGGTAGCATGGACTAAGCAGCCTTAAAGGCTTAACTTAAGAGGTCGTGTTAAGCGAGCTGTTTTACCACGTACAATCCTGTAATCAAATGAAAGGACACCACACAAGTATATATTATAAAAATATATGTATTTATTTCTAAATTACTCCCCAGTACTCTTTATGAGGAAAGGGGCACAAGCGTTAAATCAAAAGCACAGTATAACATACAAGTTGCACAATTTTGGATAAGGGCCGGTGGCCACTTAAACCATATACTAAAAAAGTGGTATAAGAGATACCAATCGAACAGTAGTTAGGCCTAGGGCCTAGAGATTCGCTGGGAGCAGTCAGGACTAGCAATGCTGAAGTCGGGAGTAGCCCACAGGAGACGGGTGCAGCACGGAAAGTGCGGCTCGCACCAATGCAATGTCAATGGTGCGTAAAAGTTACATAAAGTGAGTTAAAAGATACTTCCGCTGAACCTAGAGGAACAAAACTTTAGACACAGACCCTAGAGGTGTGTACCAGTGTATGTACACCGGCGTTGCAATGTTACCTCACCCACAGGCCGTGGGTGCACAGGGTCGAAGTGGCGTCGGGTTTTGACACGCAGGCTCTTGGTGCTTGAAGCTGTTGCAGCTGCAGGCGATGTGAAGCAGAAGTGTCCGGTGCGATCCAAGGGTGGATCGAAGTAGAAAAGTACCTGAAAGCAGAGGGGACAGAGTCTGGGTCACTCAGCAGTGACCAGGGTGGAACCAGGACGGAACCAGGCAATGTCGGGCGCAATCAGGTGGTTGTCGATAGGCTTCTCTCCGCTGTCACGTGGGCTCTGGGGCATCTGCGACGTCCAGGAGCAGGTCACGATCTGTCCCACGTAGGCTCTCGCCGTCAGCACCGTCGGCTTCAAGATTGCAGCAAACAGCACTTGGCAAAAGCAATCCACGCGGAACCGGGAGATTGCTTATCACTCAAACCAGGAGGGTCAGAGTGGGGGCTCCTTTTCACAGGAGCTGGTGCATATCTGGAGCAACCAGAAAAGCAAGTCATATTTCGGTTTTCGTCGGCACAGGGGCCACAAGCCAGCTGGCAAGTGACCGGGCCAACGCGTCGAGCCGCCACAAGCAGAAGGGCCCCACGCAGCACTCGTCGAGTGTGGAGGGGGTAGCTTTGGTGCAAGTGTAGCTAGGAGTGGGGGCTTCTCAAACCCCGGTGCACAGCTTCGAGGATCACTCGTGGGCTGCACGGTCAGCGTCTCGTGGCCTTTTCAAGATGGCGTGCCCCACGCTTCCGGTCGCCTCCACTGGTCTCAGCTCTGCAGGGACTGTGGATCGGGCAGGGAGAAGGCAGGCAAGTTTGATCTCGTCAATCTCTGTCGCTCGAGTTCCGGTGGGAACTGCAACAAAGCAAGGGTCGAGGGCTGGATGGTGCCTGTTTGCACAGGGTGGTCACTCCTTGACCACAAGGGAGATTCTTCAGTCTTCTGCGTTGAGTAGAAAGTCGAAGGGTCCAGAATTCGTTTCTTATGTTTCTTCAGGATGATCTGAGTTGCATTGGCACTGCTCCCACTCTTATTCGAATCTGGTGGGCTGGACATCCTGCTAGGTCCCCTCCTATGGGTGGGACCCAGAAAGGGGGTGGTTACACCCCTTTCCTTTGATCCAGGCCGCGCTGGGACAGGGGCTGGGAGGCCCCAGAACCGGTTTGGCCGGATTATGCAAGGGGCAGCCTTGTGCTCCCCAGGCAGTGTTTGGTTTCTTTGAAACCTCCCTACTACAATCCACTATCTCCTGTCTGGGGTGGTTTAACACCGCCCTGCGACAGGAAACCCTTTGTCCAGGCCTCCTCTGCTGAGTTTCGGTCAGCAGCAGGAGGCCAGACCCGTGTCTTTGGCAGGGGCATCCATTTTGTGAATCTGAGGCTCATTTTAAATCAACCGCGTTTCAGTAAAGTAACATGTCTTATCCCTCTAGAAGGGTGGAATGCTACCCCCGTCGCCAGAACTGGCGAGGGGGTAGTATTACAATTCGTATGACACCTTACACGACATGTTTTGATAAAGCCAAACCAAAGTTGCTATATAACCGCGAGGATTATAAGGCGCTTAAGAGTATATGGTATGGCATTATCCCGGATCAGCTTAGGGAGTTGTTCCCGACAGCTGCAGACAGGCTCAGCTCATGCCAGAGCTCCATCTCACATAAAACCACGCACTCTGCCCCCAGGATTGATGAGGCCTTCCATAGGAGTGGCTTACAGGCTATATATGTGTCCAGATATAGGTTTAGATATAGGTATACTATATCTAAGCAAGGGGTGATTACACCCACTTGCCCCAGCTGAGTGATCAGCCAGTTGTGTCAATTTAAGAACCAGCCAGGGGTGGCAAAAGCTATGCTTCAGCCCCTGGTAGGCCTTGGTGGCACCTATGCCCTGAGCACCTATAGTGCATAGTACAGGGGCTGACAAGGAGTCCATTTCCAATTGTGGTATGTACCTATAGCAGATGTATTATGAATTTAGAGAGAGAACAGCAGGCTGGGGGTCTGATTAGCAGGCCCACAGCCTCAGTAAGTCGAAAACCAGTGAAGCAAAAAGCAAAAATTGGGGTGACCATAGGATAGCAGACCCTACTCTCCTACACAACCCCCCCCCCCAAACGCAGGGACATTAAACTTAACCTTGACCAGATAAGTCTTCATATTCTAAGTGGAAGTACCTGGAGAGACCATCTGCATTACCATGGTCAGCCCCTGGGCGGTGCTCCACTGTAAAGTCCATCCCCTGTAGGGAAAAGGACCACCTGAGCAGTTTGGGATTTTCACCCTTCATCTGATTTAGCCACAAGAGGGGCTTATGGTCTGTCTGAATTAGGAAGTGAGTACCAAATAGGTATGGCCTCAACTTCTTCAGGGCCCAAACCACAGCAAAGGCCTCCCTCTCAATAGCTGACCAACGTTTCTCCCTGGGGGTCAGCCTTCTGCTAATAAAAGCAATGGGCTGGTCTTGACCATCTTGATTAAGTTGTGAAAGCACAGCTCCCACCCCCAACTCAGAAGCATCTGTCTGTACAATGAACTGTTTGGAGTAGTCAGGACTCTTCAGGATAGGTGCAGAGCACATGGCCTTCTTCAGGTCATCAAATGCCTTTTGACAGCTAACTGTCCACTGAACTTTTTTGGGCATCTTCTTGGATGTCAAGTCATTCAATGGTGTCACAATGGACCCATAGTTCTTTACAAATTTTCTGTAATACCCAGTCAGGCCCAAGAAGGCTCTGACTTGTGTCTGGGTAGTTGGAGGAGCCCAGTCCTGTATGGTCTGGATCTTGCTCTCCAGTGGTTGAACTTGACCCCCACCTACTAGGTGGCCCAAGTACACAACCTTGCTCTGCCCTATCTGGCACTTAGTAGCCTTGATAGTCAGGCCTGCCTTTTGCAGGGCCTCCAGAACCTTCTTCAGGTGGATCAGGTGATCCTCCCAGGTGGAGCTAAAGACAGCAATATCATCTAGATATGCTGCACAAAAGTCATCCAACCCAGCAAGGACTTGATTCACCAACCTTTGGAAGGTGGCAGGTGCATTCTTCAAACCAAAGGGCATTACCACAAATTGATAATGTCCACTAGGGGTAGAGAATGCTGTTTTGGCTTTTGACTCTTCAGCTAGTCTGATTTGCCAGTAGCCAGCTGTCAAATCAAATGTGCTCAGAAACTTGGCAGAAGCCAATTTATCAATGAGCTCATCTGCTCTTGGAATGGGATGAGCATCTGTCCTAGTGACAGCATTGAGACCTCTGTAGTCCACACAAAACCTCATTTCTCTCTTCCCATCTTTGGTATGAGGTTTTGGCACAAGGACCACTGGGCTAGCCCATGGGCTCTCTGATGGCTCAATCACTCCAAGCTCCAACATCTTTTGCACCTCAGCCTTTATACAATCCCTGACATGGTCAGGTTGCCTGTAGATCTTATTCTTCACAGGCAGACTGTCACCAGTGTCCACCTCATGGGTGCACCAATTAGTCTGGCTGGGTGTGAGTGAAAACATATGTCTGTGGGCCTGCAACACCTGTCTGCAGTCCACCTGTTGCTGCTCAGTGAGGCTGCCTGCCAAGGCTACTCCATCAACTGAACCATCATCAGGGTTCTGGGAAAGCAGGTCTGGGAGAGGGTCACTCTCTTCCTCCTGTTCCCCATCTGTGGCCATGAGGAGACTCATGTCCTCCCTGTCAACAAATTCTTTCAAACGGTTTACATGGAGCACCCTGTGGGGGCTCCTAGGGGTACCAAAGTCAACCACATAGGTGACTTCTCCCTTTCTCTCAATGATAGGGTAGGGTCCAGTCCATTGGTCCTGGAGAGCTGCTGGGCCCACTGGGTCCTCCAACACCCACACCTTCTGTTCTGGCTGGAACTCAACCAGAACAGCCTTTTGGTCATGCCAAGCTTTCTGTAATTCTTGACTGGCCTCAAGGTTTTTGGATGCTCTCTCCATGTATTCAGCCATCCTGGAGCGGAGACCAAGTACATAGTCCACAATGTCTAGTTTAGGCTTTTTGAGAGGTAACTCCCATCCTTCCTTCACCAAACTCAATGGACCCCTCACAGGGTGGCCAAACAAAAGTTCAAAAGGGCTGTAGCCAACCCCCTTCTGTGGGACCTCTCTGTAAGCAAAGAGCAAGCAGGGTAAAAGGATGTCCCATTTCCGCCTAAGCTTCTCTGGTAAACCTTTTATCATTCCCTTTAGGGTCTTGTTGAACCTTTCAACAAGCCCATTGCACTGTGGATGGTAGGGTGTGGTAAACTTATAGTTTACTCCACACTCTTTCCACATTGCTTTCAAGTATCCAGACATAAAGTTGGTACCTCTGTCTGAAAGAACCTCCTTTGGAAAGCCCACTCTTGAGAAAACTGCAATGAGGGCTTTTGCCACCACAGGAGCTGTGGTGGTCCTCAGGGGAATTGCCTCTGGGTACCTGGTGGCATGATCCACTACCACCAGTATAAATCTGTGCCCAGATGCTGTTGGAGGATCCATGGGACCCACAATGTCTATTCCAACTCTTTCAAAGGGTACCCCCACCACAGGTAGTGGTATCAGGGGGGCCTTTGTTGTGCCACCTGACTTACCACTGGCTTGGCAAGTGACACAGGAGCGACAAAACTCCTTGCCATTTTCTGACATGTGAGGCCAGTGAAAGTGTGGAACAAGCCTGTCCCAGGTCTTATTCTGGCCTAGGTGTCCTGCAAGGGGAATATCATGGGCCAAGGTAAGAAGGAAACCCCTACACTTCAAAGGTATAACCAACCTCCTGGTTGTGCCAGGCTTGGGGTCTCTAGCCTCTGAATAAAGGAGTCCTTCATCCCAATACACTCTATGGGTACCTTGAGCATTTCCTGCAGCCTCAGCAGCAGCTTGCTGTCTGAGGGGTTCAAGTGAAGGGCAATCTAATTGGGCCTGCCCCAGGTCTGCCCTTGAGGGTCCCCCTGTCCCCAGAAACTCAACCTGATCAGGTTCAAGCTCCTCTGAGACAGTCTCCTCTTGGACTGCAGAATCAGTTTCCTGTGAAACTTGATCCTCAACCTGGGGCAAGTGGGAAGGCACAGCCTTAGCCCTCTTGCTCCTTCTCTTGGGTTGTGGTTGGTCTATTGTTTCAAGATCCACCACTGGTTCAGGAAGGCACTTCTTAGCCTGAGACCTTGTCACTGCAAGGACATGAGCTGAAATCCCTAGCATTTCTGCATGAGTCCTGTACTCCACTTCTGACCAAACTGAGCTTTCAAGATCATTGCCTAACAGACAGTCTACTGGGAGGTCTGCACTCACAACAACTTTCTTTAGGCCATCTACCCCTCCCCAGGAGAAGTTCACAACAGCCACACTATGTGAAGTAGTGGAGTTGCTTGCATTGGTCACTAGGTAACTTTCACCTAGTACAATCTGACCAGGGTCCACAAAGTCAGGTGTCACCATTGTGACACTGGCACAAGTGTCCCTGTAGGCCTGAGCCAGTTTCTCATTGATTAAGGGAGTCTGCCTATATTTGCCCAGGTTACTGGGGCTTACTGCAGTGGTCAAAGATAAGTCCACATCATATAGGAGAACTGCCTGTGTGGGGATTCTGACTAGGCCAGATTCCACCTCAGTACCCAGGGTCAACCCTACTAAACCCTTTGGCTGTGTACCACCACTGCTAACTGTACTAGGGGGTGCAGGTGCTTTAGGAGCTGCAGTGGTGGGGACTGGATTTTTCTTAGTGCATTCACTGCCCCAGTGTGAAACTGATTTGCAGGTATTACACCAAGGTTTCTTTGGGCCATCATTCTTCTTTTTCTTGTTTCCATTTTGGGAACCCCCCTCCTTATTGCTAGTTTGGGGGCCTGAAGACTTCTGGTCCTTTTCTTTATCTTTCTGATTCCCACCCTTCTGGTCTGTTTTCTTCTGGTCACCTTGGTTCTGGTTTTTCTGCTTAATCCTTGTTCTGACCCATTTGTCTGCCTTCTTTCCCAATTCTTGGGGAGAGGTCAAATCAGAGTCAACAAGGTATTGATGCAACAGCTGGTTCTGACAGTTATTAAGGATCTGCTCTCTCATCATAAGATTGTACAATCCTGTATAGTCTGAAACTTTACTTCCCTGCAGCCAACCCTCCAGAGCCCTAGTGGCACAATCTACAAAATCAGTCCAGTCCTGAGTCTGTGCTTTTTGGGTGTCTCTGAACAACAACCTGTATTGCTCAGTGGTTAGGCCAAACCCTTCAATAAGAGCACTCTTCAGAACAGAGTAGTTTTTGGCATCCTCAGGTCTAACAGTGAGGAGCCTGTCCCTCCCTTTCTCAGAAAAGGAGTACCATAAAATTGCTGCCCACTGATCCTCAGGGACCTGCTGTACCATGCAGGCCCTCTCAAGAGCAGTCATCCATTTGTGGATATCATCCCCTTCCTTGTAGGGGGGCACAATTTTTGTCAGGTTTCTATTGTCATAGGCCCTGTCTTTTTCTTTAGGAACTTTGCTGCCACCAGTGGCATCTAAGCCAGTTAATTTCTGCTCCCTTGCCAAGGTAAGTTTAGCTTGAGCCAAGGTAAGCTTAGCTTGAGCCAGAGCTACCTCCTCCCTCTCTATCTGGAGTTGGACAGCCCTCATTCTGGCCCTATGCTCTTTCCTCTGGGAGGGAGTCATCCCTCTCTGAGATTCTCTTGAGGCACTAGAAAGATGAGAATCCCCTGATTGAGATCTCACCCTCCTGTTACCTGGGAGAATTTGGTTATGAGATCTGGAGTGGTGCTGGCCCTCTCCATTCTCATGTAGGTCTAGGTTGGCCTGGTTAAGCCTGGCAACCTGTACCTGGTTTCCCCCCTGATCCTGATCTTCAGGCTCTTCTAAATCTGAGCCTTCCTCTTCCTCTTCCTCTTCCTCCTCCTCTTCTTCATCTTCTGGAAGATTCTCATTCTCAGGGGAGTGTATCCCTTCACCTGATTCTAAGGGAGCCTGACTCACCTTATCTAAGTCATCCTTTTCCAGGATAGCTATTAGGGAAGGAATGGTAGGGCCTCTGCCCTTTTTTAGCCCCCTGGCTGTGCACAAAGCACTCAGGTCTTTGTGGCTAAGGTTGTCATATCTGGATGTTGTCCCTATAGGATCAACTATTACAGGAGCAGAGCCTGAGGCTCTACCTGTATCAGACATGACTGCTAGTGAGGTGTAAGTGATGCACTTACCTACACTGAGTGTTTTCCTACTGTACCTTGCTAGTGAGTTGTAGTCAGGGTGTGCTAATCCCTTTAATCTACAACTACTAAGTTCAGTAGAACTTAATATGCTAAGCTTTTGATTTATATGTACCTAAGGTACTTGATGTGATCTTTCAATTTGATGTAAAGATTGCAATGGTAAAACAAACAGCAAGCTCAAATCCCACCGCTGCCACCAATGTGAGAAGTTGGCCTGATATGTAGTGTTTCCAATTCTGGAACCACTTGGTATCAGTCCAAACAAACCCCAAAGATGTCTGGTTGTAAGTCAACCTTGTTAGACAAGCTATCCTAGTGGTAGCATGGACTAAGCAGCCTTAAAGGCTTAACTTAAGAGGTCGTGTTAAGCGAGCTGTTTTACCACATACAATCCTGTAATCAAATGAAAGGACACCACACAAGTATATATTATAAAAATATATGTATTTATTTCTAAATTACTCCCCAGTACTCTTTATGAGGAAAGGGGCACAAGCGTTAAATCAAAAGCACAGTATAACATACAAGTTGCACAATTTTGGATAAGGGCCGGTGGCCACTTAAACCATATACTAAAAAAGTGGTATAAGAGATACCAATCGAACAGTGGTTAGGCCTAGGGCCTAGAGATTCGCTGGGAGCAGTCAGGACTAGCAATGCTGAAGTCGGGAGTAGCCCACAGGAGACGGGTGCAGCACGGAAAGTGCGGCTCGCACCAATGCAATGTCAATGGTGCGTAAAAGTTACATAAAGTGAGTTAAAAGATACTTCCGCTGAACCTAGAGGAACAAAACTTTAGACACAGACCCTAGAGGTGTGTACCAGTGTATGTACACCGGCGTTGCAATGTTACCTCACCCACAGGCCGTGGGTGCACAGGGTCGAAGTGGCGTCGGGTTTTGACACGCATGCTCTTGGTGCTTGAAGCTGTTGCAGCTGCAGGCGATGTGAAGCAGAAGTGTCCGGTGCGATCCAAGGGTGGATCGAAGTAGAAAAGTACCTGAAAGCAGAGGGGACAGAGTCTGGGTCACTCAGCAGTGACCAGGGTGGAACCAGGACGGAACCAGGCAATGTCGGGCGCAATCAGGTGGTTGTTGATAGGCTTCTCTCCGCTGTCACGTGGGCTCTGGGGCATCTGCGACGTCCAGGAGCAGGTCACGATCTGTCCCACGTAGGCTCTCGCCGTCAGCACAGTCGGCTTCAAGATTGCAGCAAACAGCACTTGGCAAAAGCAATCCACGCGGAACCGGGAGATTGCTTATCACTCAAACCAGGAGGGTCAGAGTGGGGGCTCCTTTTCACAGGAGCTGGTGCAGATCTGGAGCAACCAGAAAAGCAAGTCGTATTTCGGTTTTCGTCGGCACAGGGGCCACAAGCCAGCTGGCAAGTGACCGGGCCAACGCGTCAAGCCGCCACAAGCAGAAGGGCCCCACGCAGCACTCGTCGAGTGTGGAGAGGGTAGCTTTGGTGCAAGTGTAGCTCGGGGTGGGGGCTTCTCAAACCCCGGTGCACAGCTTCGAGGATCACTCGTGGGCTGCACGGTCAGCGTCTCGTGGCCTTTTCAAGATGGCGTGCCCCACGCTTCCGGTCGCCTCCACTGGTCTCAGCTCTGCAGGGACTGTGGATCCGGCAGGGAGAAGGCAGGCAAGCTTGATCTCGTCAATCTCTGTCGCTCGAGTTCCGGCGGGAACTGCAACAAAGCAAGGGTCGAGGGCTGGATGGTGCCTGTTTGCACAGGGTGGTCACTCCTTGACCACAAGGGAGATTCTTCAGTCTTCTGCGTTGAGTAGAAAGTCGAAGGGTCCAGAATTCGTTTCTTATGTTTCTTCAGGATGATCTGAGTTGCATTGGCACTGCTCCCACTCTTATTCGAATCTGGTGGGCTGGACATCCTGCTAGGTCCCCTCCTATGGGTGGGACCCAGGAAGGGGGTGGTTACACCCCTTTCCTTTGATCCAGGCCGCGCTGGGACAGGGGCTGGGAGGCCCCAGAACCGGTTTGGCCGGATTATGCAAGGGGCAGCCTTGTGCTCCCCAGGCAGTGTCTGGTTTCTTTGAAACCTCCCTACTACAATCCACTATCTCCTGTCTGGGGTGGTTTAACACCGCCCTGCGACAGGAAACCCTTTGTCCAGGCCTCCTCTGCTGAGTTTCGGTCAGCAGCAGGAGGCCAGACCCGTGTCTGTGGCAGGGGCATCCATTTTGTGGATCTGAGGCTCATTTTAAATCAACCGCGTTTCAGTAAAGTAACATGTCTTATCCCTCTAGAAGGGTGGAATGCTACCCCCGTCGCCAGAACTGGCAAGGGGGTAGTATTCCAATTCGTATGACACCTTACACGACATGTTTTGATAAAGCCAAACCAAAGTTGCTATATAACCGCGAGGATTATAAGGCGCTTAAGAGTATATGGTATGGCATTATCCCGGATCAGCTTAGGGAGTTGTTCCCGACAGCTGCAGACAGGCTCAGCTCATGCCAGAGCTCCATCTCACATAAAACCACGCACTCTGCCCCCAGGATTGATGAGGCCTTCCATAGGAGTGGCTTACAGGCTATATATGTGTCCAGATATAGGTTTAGATATAGGTATACTATATCTAAGCAAGGGGTGATTACACCCACTTGCCCCAGCTGAGTGATCAGCCAGATGTGTCAATTTAAGAACCAGCCAGGGGTGGCAAAAGCTATGCTTCAGCCCCTGGTAGGCCTTGGTGGCACCTATGCCCTGAGCACCTATAGTGCATAGTACAGGGGCTGACAAGGAGTCCATTTCCAATTGTGGTATGTACCTATAGCACATGTATTATGAATTTAGAGAGAGAACAGCAGGCTGGGGGTCTGATTAGCAGGCCCACAGCCTCAGTAAGTCGAAAACCAGTGAAGCAAAAAGCAAAAATTGGGGTGACCATAGGATAGCAGACCCTACTCTCCTACAGTCTGGAAAAAAGATAGAGAAAGACAAAGGGGTCAGACAGAGTTGCCTGCTCAGTTATCTATATTTAGGGGCCGATTAAGATGACGATGGGACCACAACCGATAGCCCGTCAGTGGCGGTCCCACCGTCATCGGAACCATCGTATCTGCCCACCATATTTCAATGGCGGGCGGTTGGCAAGACCCACCCCCACACATTCAAAGTGCTCCTTGAGCCCACCGGGTGTGGCGGAGGGGGTTGTACTCCCTACCCTGGTGGCGGTGCTTGCTAGGCAGCGCCGTAGGGATTACAATGTCCCTTTCTGCCCGCCTTTTTCATGGCGGTTAACCTGCCATGAAAAGGCTGGCAGAAAGGGACTTTGGGGGCCGTAGCAGGCCCCCCTCCCTCCCTGGCCCTTCAATATGGGAACGGGGGCACCGATGCGCAGAGATATGTCCGGTGTCACTATTTTGCATTCCAGCGGATGCTGCAGCCAGCAGCACCCGCCGCAATGCAAAGTATAGACAATCTCGACCTCCATGGTTGCAGTCGCATCATAATGCCTATGTCAGGACCACTGACAGCCTGTCGGTTGGTCCCATTTCAGTTAGGTCCGCCCGCCATCCTAATCAGCCCCTGAGTCTACTTGCCAAGTAGAGGTTAATTTCAATGAGATATGTACATCACTACTAATATGGAAAGAAGGACAATAGGATCCCTTGGGCGAAAGAGGCGCAACCTTGTCAGTCCCATACGAAAATGCAAAAATTGGAGGATAGACTGGGTTCATTAATAAGGCAGGGGAACTTCAATATTGACATATCAAGGTGGTACAGCACTTACTCGAGAAGGGCCAGAACAGCAGCCTATCTGAGTCATGTAGATGGGGGTGTGGAAATCTCTAATGTGTAGAGTGCACCCGAAGTGAAAAGCCTAATGATTTAAGAAACTGTATGGAATTAAGGGCAAGGCATACTGTTAGATGGCATGCATATTGACGGGAATTAAGGACAAATACCCATGGTCAGCTCGATATTCGTATATAGTGGTTAGTGAGCTGAAGCAATCTCAATCACTGAATTATCAGAGAGTAGAAGAGAGAGAGAAGGTGAAATTAGACCCCATTTCTAAGAAGTGAGGCAAGGCTACATGCGGAATGGAGTGCTAGTCCATTTAAATAGTAGTTTGCCGTTTGAAATTAGGCACCCTCAGCATAAATAATTCAGGTCGCAGATTAAAACTCGTAGGGGCTGATTATGTGACTGTTCTGAAAGGCTCCAAATGGGATTCAGTTTTGCAGAATCCTATTCTGAACCTTTGTTTCCGAACAACTCGTACATATTTCCCAACGACCAATTATGATGCCTGGAAACCATTCGAGCAGTCTGAAACAGTTCTGAAATGCATGCAGAAAGCCTGAGTCTTTCAGAGCCGATTCGTACAGCGCAATGGACACAATTTCCATATGAACGATTCCGATGACCAATTCAGACAGCCAGTCCGATTCGGTCTGCCTGACACAAAATGACTGTTGGAATCTATTTTTGGGGCCCATTGAAGGCCCCCCCTTCACCCTGAGGTGCACGAATGAGGCCCGTGGGGGTACCTTTCCCAACCATGCACAATGTGGCAGGCACCATGCGGGGCCCACCACAGGGTGCAAGGTTTTCCCCAACCACCCCGTTTTTCAATGGGAGCCTGTGTTCTCGTTCGGAACACAGACTCCCATTGAAGTCAATGTGAGTTCGATAGAACGATGTTGGAGAGCATCATAGTCGGTCATCTGGATTTGCAGGACTCGATTCGTTCAGAAACAAGTCCAAGACTGATTCATTCAGAACAGTTTCCTAATGACAGTGTTATCGGCCCCTTGGTCTGTAATTAATAAGATGATATTCAGGAAGGGAGAGGGTTTCATAGACACTCTATGCATGAAGTGGAGAGTCTATGGGGACTTACTTGGATTAGGCGGAGCGGTTTCCTTAGTCCAGCCAGGCAGTTGCTCCAACTGCTGGGAACTGAATCAACCTTAAGGGCTATTTCTCAGAATGTGTTGTTTTAACCCTGGAAGTTAAAAGGCTCTTGTGCCGCTAGCTGCAAACTAGGGCGCTGACTGTGCTAGTCACTGAGCATGCGCTGTGAGCGGTGAGGTATATGCGCTTGTCTGTTTTCTCATCATGGGCAGGAAATAAATTCTCTACTGAACGTGGCAATGAATAGAGAGAGAGCTGAATTAGTGAGGAGGAAACCCTCAGATGAGGGGAGAGAAAGAAACTATACATTGCTGTATCAAACAATAAAAACCTTCGAACGTCTGGTGTTGCAATATTTTGAAAAACTTAGAGAAGACTACCACTTCACAGCCTATAACATAACATTAACTTTGAAGAAAGAAAGACCCTTTGGTACCTTAAGTCCATGTATGATATAGTGATCAACCCATGTGTTAAAGGGGGTGGGATAGTGATCCAAGATGCTTTTGGCTATAATAATGAGCTATTTTGCCAATTGAAGAAATCAAATCACTACGAACCTCTTATGTGCAACTCTTTACTGGCACTTAGAAGTCTGATCAACACAATCACAAAAGAAGCTGAAGAAGCAGGCTGCATTAGCCATGATACATATCTTTTTCTGAATAATAATAACTCTCCCACACCTTTGATGTAAACCTTACCTAAAAATCACAAAGATCCTATTACACCACCTGGCAGACCCATACATTCAGGCTGTGGTTCCATTTTGGATACACCGATTTCTTTATTCTGGATGTGGTTCAGACCTCTGCCACCTATGTGAAGGAGACAGCCCTCTTCATCAACTTAACTGAACTTGAACAATGTGACTCATCTTCCAAACTCTTGGTAACACTGGATAAAGAGTCCCTGTATACAAATATACCACAGGACAAATATATTGAAGTCATAAAAACATATCTTAGCCTAAGACCCACTCCCCACCAAGTCCCTACTGAATTCATCATTTGCCTTCTAGAACTGGCTCTCACCAAGAACTATTTTCTATTTGATGAGAAGTGCTGCAAGCAATGCAAAGGCACTTCAATAGGGGCTTTTTACCCTGATTTTGCTATACTGTTTGTAAAATAGAAACTACCTATATCCTAAACAACAGTTACCCTTTTTGTGACAAAATGCAGACTTGGAAAAGATGCATCAATGATGTTTTCATGATTTGGTGTGGGAATAGTAATGAATTGCTCACATTCTGTAATTGGCTTAACAACTGCCAACCAGATCTCAAATTGACCCATCACATTAGCATCACAGAGATTAATTTTCTGGATGTCACAGTAAAAGTCTTAGAAGGCCAACCCTATTCCACACTATTCAGGAAACCCACAGGAAGAAACATACTACTTCAATATTTCAGTTCTCACCCAAGAGCTTTAGAGATGGAGATCGCAATAGTAAACTCAAGGAGGATTTCTTCAGAGAAGCTGAAGTGCTTTCCAAGAAGCTTCAGGATAGAGTATACCTTAAACGATTGGTTTAACATTCTCTCAAAAGGGCCTGGTACTGTAACAGGGTCATACTTTCAGAACCTAAACACAAATCACCACTATCCAAAATCACTGTGTAACAACCTTCTGTCCTATCCGCAACAAGCTGACTAAATGTATTTATAAACACTGGAATGTGTTAAGCACTTCAACTATGTAACCTTAACTACCCATATTTTCCTACAAAAGAGGACGTGATATCAGAGACCATCTAGTGAGAGCACATAAACTTAAACAGACTGACTATACTATTAACTCTGTTCTAAGACTTCCCTCAGTATTGGGACATTTCAAATGTGGCAATTGCCAGGCTTGTAACTCCACTTCAAACACCAACATGTTTGAACATGGCAATATGAAACAGATCCTTGGCTTTTTTTTTAAATTGCTATTCTAGTAATGTCATGTACTGTATATGTAGTCCCTGTGACTAACAGCCTGATTCATCAATCTCCCGTTTTGCGAGGCCCTTATAGCGATTCATAGCGAATCGCTATTAAGGACTCGCAAAACGGGATTCATGTAGGAATAGCAAAATTTAACTCGCTCCTCTCCCTCGAGCAGGGTGGTCGCTCCCAGTGTCCCCTGGAGACATATGGTATCGTTTTCTGCTGCCTTGCTTAATACTGCTTTAAAAGTGCTGAATCGCTTTGCCTGCTGTCTGCCTGTGTGTCGCTCAGCTTGTTTAGCAATAGAATTGGGAATTTAGCGCTGTTTTCACCTTGTTTAGCGCGCTTTCCTCCAGCGCTCGGCTGTGCTCCCCCCCGCCTCCATTTTGTTTGTTATTGTAGCCCTCGTGAGCCCGACCCGCCTCCCAGCTGAACCGCCCTCCCACTGACCGTAAACAGCGCTCCCCTCCTGAATACTGCGTGACTCGCTCCTCTCCCTCGAGCAGGGTGGTCACTCCCAGTGTCCCCTGGAGACATATGGTATCGTTTTCTGCTGCCTTGCTTAATACTGCTTTAAAAGTGCTGAATCGCTTTGCCTGCTGTCTGCCTGTGTGTCGCTCAGCTTGTTTAGCAATAGAATTGGGAATTTAGCGCTGTTTTCACCTTGTTTAGCGCGCTTTCCTCCAGCGCTCGGCTGTGCTCCCCCCCGCCTCCATTTTGTTTGTTATTGTAGCCCTCGTGAGCCCGACCCGCCTCCCAGCTGAACCGCCCTCCCACTGACCGTAAACAGCGCTCCCCTCCTGAATACTGCGTGACTCGCTCCTCTCCCTCGAGCAGGGTGGTCGCTCCCAGTGTCCCCTGGAGACATATGGTATCGTTTTCTGCTGCCTTGCTTAATACTGCTTTAAAAGTGCTGAATCGCTTTGCCTGCTGTCTGCCTGTGTGTCGCTCAGCTTGTTTAGCAATAGAATTGAGAATTTAGCGCTGTTTTCACCTTGTTTAGCGCGCTTTCCTCCAGCGCTCGGCTGTGCTCCCCCCCGCCTCCATTTTGTTTGTTATTGTAGCCCTCGTGAGCCCGACCCGCCTCCCAGCTGAACCGCCCTCGCCCCTCCCCTTCCACTATCCATATATGACAGCAGCCCAAGCGCGCAGCGTCCACGTGCAGCGACCGCGCCCAACCCGCGCCGAAGGTGCGCCAAAGGTAAGCCCGTCTACGCCCGTCCGCGCCTGGACCGCGCCCAGCGCCAGAGCCCCTGCCCCTCGCGCTGCCCAGCCCCCCCGCGTTACCTACGATGCCGCCACCCTCCTAGCCCTTAATCCAGGTCGCGCCCCCAACTGCGTCCAAGCCGCTCCCGGACGCACCCATGGACCGTTCTCCTGCTTCTCCTGCAAATTCAGCGGCACCGACAACATCTCCGCTACGACCACACCACAGATTCCCGACCCCAACCACCTACATTGCATCCTTCTCAACACCCGCTCGGTCCACAGACACGCCATTGACCTATGGAACCTACTAGACACCGTCTCTCCAGACGTCGCCTTCCTAACGGAAACATGGATGAACGCTTCCTCCGCACCTGACATCGCCATCGCTATCCCTGATGACTATAAGATAACACGCAAGGACCGCACCGACCATACAGGAGGAGGAATCGCTATCGTCCATAAGAAATCCATCCGCATCTCCACCAGCTCCGACGCCAACCTCACTAACTCCGAACACCTTCACTTCCAGATCCACATCGATCCCAAGACAACTCTTAGAGGCACCCTCCTCTACAGACCACCAGGACCCCGCGCAAAATTCAGTGAAGACATCACGGACTTCATCACTCCACACGCGCTCCCCTCCAAAGATTACATCCTTCTGGGAGACCTCAACTTTCACCTTGAAAAGAACAACGACCGCAACACCACCACCCTCTTGGACAACCTCGCCAACCTCGGACTTAAACAACTGGTCACTTCCCCCACCCACATCGCAGGTCACACACTCGACCCCATCTTCACCTCCAGCAATCATGTCTCCTTCAGCCACACTACGGATCTCCTCTGGACTGACCACAGCTGCGTTCACTTCACCTACAACAAGCCGAAACCCATCATCCACCCCCAACCAACTCTACAAAGAAACTGGAACAAAATCACCACGGATCAGATCTCCACATCGCTCCTTCGAACCTCCCCAGCCCTCTCTTCTAACGCCAACGAAGCCGCCTCCAACCTCACCCTTTGGTTATCCAACACCGCCGACACCTTAGCACCACTGAAAAAATGTCAACACAAACTTGGCATCAAGAAGGCCGCATGGTTCAACGACGACCTCAAGAAGTCCAAGAAACTATGCCGCTCCCTTGAAAAGGCCTGGAAAAAAGACCCATCCACCAGCAACAAGGACGCCTTCAAAAGCGCCACCCGTACTCACCACCAACTTATCCGTAAAGCCAAGAAAACAGCATTCAAGGATCGACTTGACAACAACGCCCACAACAGCAAGGAACTTTTCAACATCGTCAAGGAATTTTCCAACCCCTCGGCCAACTCCAACGACATCACCCCCTCTCAAACCCTCTGCGACTCCCTAGCCTCTTTTTTCCACAACAAGATTGCTGACATCCACAACAGCTTCGACAACCAATCCGGAAGCCAACCCACCCTACCATCTGCTGACCATCTTCCCCCCGTAAACACCCTCAACGCCTGGAACCCAATCTCCACTGAGGACACCATCCGCCTGATGAATTCCATCCACTCTGGATCCCCCACAGACCCATGCCCTCACCACATCTTCAACAAAGCAGACTCCGTTATAGCTCCGCACCTCCGAGACGTCATCAACTGCTCCATCAACTCCGCTACCTTCCCAGAAGACTGGAAACACGCTGAACTCACCGCCCTTCTGAAAAAACCAACAGCAGACCCCACCGAACTCAAAAACTACCGTCCCATCTCGCTTCTTCCATTCCCGGCCAAAGTCATCGAGAAAGCCGTCAACAACCAGCTCGCAGCCTTCCTCGAAGCCAACAAATCACTCGACCCCTCACAATCTGGCTTCCGAGCCAAACACAGCACTGAGACCGCCCTCATCGCAGCAACAGACGACATTCGAACTCTACTGGACAATGGAGACACAGTCGCCCTCATCCTCCTCGACCTCTCTGCAGCCTTCGACACAGTCTGCCACAGCACCCTTTTACAACGCCTCAGAAACATCGGAATCCAAGGAAAAGCACTGGAATGGATCACCTCGTTCCTCACCGGAAGAACCCAGAGAGTCCGCCTCCCACCATTCAAGTCAGAGGCCACTGAAGTCATCTGCGGTGTACCTCAAGGATCCTCACTCAGTCCCACCCTCTTCAACGTATACATGAGCCCCCTCGCGGCCATCGCCCGCCAACACAACCTCAACGTCATCTCTTACGCGGATGACACTCAACTGATCCTTTCTCTCACCAAGGACCCCAGCACCGCCAAAACTAACTTACACGAAGGAATGAAAGAAGTCGCCGAATGGATGAAACAAAGCCGTCTGAAACTGAACTCAGACAAAACAGAAGTCCTCCTCTTAGGTACATCCCCCTCTGCATGGGACGACTCCTGGTGGCCGGAAGCCCTCGGAAAAGCACCCATCCCGACAGACCACGCACGGAACCTTGGCGTCAAATCCTGGATTCTTCACTCTCAATGAACAGACAAGTCAACGCCGTATCCTCTTCCTGCTTTAACATTCTTCGCATGCTCAGAAAAACATTTCGCTGGATCCCCTCCGAAACAAGGAAAACAGTCACCCACGCTCTAGTCACGAGCCGACTGGACTACGGAAACACCCTCTACGCAGGTACCACCGCTAAACTCCAGAAGAAACTACAACGAATCCAAAACGCCTCAGCCAGGCTCCTATTAGACATCCCACGCAACGAACACATCTCTGGTCACCTTAAAGACCTCCACTGGCTACCCGTCAATAAGAGGATCACTTTCCGACTGCTCACCCACGCACACAAATCACTCTACGACATCGGACCAGATAGCCTCAACTCCCGACTGTCCTTCTACACCCCCTCCCGCCAACTTCGCTCTTCCAGCCAAGCCCTCGCCACTGTACCTCGCATCAACAAGACCACCATGGGAGGCAGATCCTTTTCATACCTGGCGGCCAAAACATGGAACTCACTCCCCGCTTACCTTCGCCTCACCCAGAATCACCTAGTGTTTAGAAAGCAGCTTAAAACGTGGATATTTGACAAATGATCCTCCTCCCCTTCCTAAGCGCCTTGAAACCCTCTGGGTATGTAGTGCGCTATACAAATCTTATGACTTGACTTGACTTGACTCGCAAAGGTCCAGATTCTCAGAATCTGGCCCTTTGCGAGCCGATTTGGCCTTGATGAATAAGGCTGTTAGTCTACATAGGTCAAACAACGCATGAAGTTAAGTCTAGAATCTCACTACATAAAAGCAGAATACGCTGTAAGGTTCTACAGCTCCACTGGTTGAATGCTTTATGGAAAAAGGCCACTCAGAGAATGATTTTACTTGGCAGATTATCGACATTCTGAAACCTCTACCAAGAGGAGGCAGCAGCCAAATATTACTGAATAGATTAGAATGCAGGTCGATTTTTAAATGTCAGTCTATCAGCAAAAGACTGAGTACACACGAAGAATGAATGGAATTATGTGACTCTAGGGTTATCGCCATCCTTTCTGTGGATTAATTATATCATATGTCTTTATTTAATCTAACATTATCCAGTACATTAGATCCAAATGTACCTGTAACCCAGTTGACACATGAGAGATGGGCATCATTGCCACATGTTCCTGTAATCCCCTGTATATTGTATATGTCCAGTATAAATGTAATGTTATTGCAAAGTTTTTATTGTTTGCTACAGAAACGTTTAGGCCCACATGCATCAACAATGCCATTTGCGATTCCTTATTAGCAAAAAATAAGGAATCGCTAATAAGGAATTGCCAAAGGCTATGCATGAAGAAATCGCTAAAAAAATAGCGATTTCTCAAAATTCCTTAATTGCGACTCGCAAATTGCGAATCCCAATTAAGGAATACCTCCCCATTCATTTCTATGGGCCTAGAGGCCCATAGGAATGAATGTGAAGACATTCTCAATTTGCGATTCTCAATTAGAGAATCGCAAATTGAGAATGCAATTTCAAGGGTGTCAAAAGGACACGCTGTGCAAAAACAACAATTGATGGACAGAATGCAGAACAATGTCATACATTCACCCCAGTACAAGATCTGGGCCTAAATCCATCGTTTTTTGCACTCCACACCACCCCAGTTCAGACATGGCCATATGCAAATCAGCCATGGCACTGTGCCTCATGGGACGAGTCCAGTCCGAACTGTGAAGCCATGTCTTTCCTGGACCGGAATCAAGCATCCTAAGACCGGTTTCTGACTATCAGTCATCTTCAGCCAGGATAGCTTGACTCCAGTGGCGTGGAGAGCATGGGACTCACGGCTGAGCATACCCATCACACTTGGGGTGACAAATGCAAAAACAACAGTTGATGGACAGAATGCGGAACAATGTCATACATTCACCCCAGTACACAGATCTGGGCCTAAATCCATCGTTTTTTTGCACTCCACACCACTCCAGTTCAGACATGGCCATATGCAAATCAGCCTTGACCCTGTATCCCATGGGAAAAGTTCAGCCCGAACTGCCAAGCTATGTCTTTCCTGGACCGGAATCAAGCATCCTAGGACCGGTTTCTGGCTATCAGCCGTCTTCAGCCAGGATAGCTTGACTCCAGTGGTTTGGAGAGCATGGGACTCATGTCTGAGCATACCCATCCCACTCGGGGTGACAAATGCAAAAACAACAATTGATGGACAGAATGCAGAACAATGTCATGCTTTTTGCATTATATATATTCCGAAGACATTTGTAAGACATGTTTTCAATGATAACTGGGTAAGAATTGGAATGTGATAGAATGATAACTCGGTTGTGGTAGATAAAGCCAAAGAGTTGGAATGATTGTGAACTTGCTTCCCTATAGGAGACTCAATCCTTGATTGATGGTCAGTGAGGGCTACCTCAATCTAGTAGCAGACAAGGGACAGCCCAGAGCTATTTTCCTACTACAACACTTGTGTTTAGTGTTTGCTACATTGACAGGTCTTGCTGGGCAAACTGATATCTGCCTGAAGAAAAAATAATAAATGCAAGGTACGAGTTACACCAAAGTTTGAACCATTGTCTTTTGAAGTGGGTTCGGACCGAGAAAGACCTGCGGATGTTTCTCTTTCTCACTCTGCTGCTTGAGGCAGCCGTTAGAGGGTGCAACGGTTAGTAGGCAGTAGGGCAGGGGCAGCTCCTCAGCAATGGCGGAGGAGCATCGCCCCACAGGCTCAGATACAGCACTTGAAAAATAAAACGACATGCTATAATCGTTTCATTTTTCATTTGCCTTCTTTGACCTGTGTGTGCAGGGAGGAGCGGGACCTAGGGCTGGGGAGGGGAGAGGAGGACTGGTTAGGGCACTTATAAGTGCACATGTGTATTTGTCCAGCCATCTTAGGCTGGACAAATACACATGTACTCTTAGGTTTCTCCAACCGGGCTATATTGAACTGCCAGGTTGAAAAAACAGCACCGACTCCCTGTCCTGAGCGGAGTGTCAAAAAAGGCCGCTCAGGCCAATCCCGCAGGGATTGCACAGGCAGTCTGCGATGCTGCCACAGTGCCTGCTGGGACAAGAAAGAAGAAAAGCACGGCACAGGAGGCGACTGGCAGCTTCAGGTACATTTTCCTTTTTTTATGATTATTAAACTAGCCCCCCCATGCTTCCACCACCCACTAACCACTTTTTGTTTGTGGCGGCCGCCACTGCACTAGGGATGTGCAAATGGCAGCAATTAGCAGGACCACTGGAATTATGCAAGTACAGAAAGGAAGTGGTCCGAGTTCAATTAGAAGTGGTTTAGCAATTATTTTGTATTAGTGTGTATTTAAGAAACACCACATTTTATAGTTCACCTTAAATACGCTTGACGTAATAAGAGTAGGGTATGCAGTATTAAGACATCAATTGTATTTATTCCATATACAAGTTTATTCGTTGTACCTCTAACTGAATATATTTACTTCAAGGTCAACTGTATTCCATCAATATAATTATAAAATCATTGCATTGTAGGTGCTCTCGGTGCAAAGAGAAAGGGAAGTGAAGGGTTTGTGAGGGACAGGGTAAAGGTGGTGTGACAATGTTGCATCACATTCAAATCATAAGCCTTTACAATTAAAGTAATAACAATGTTCCCACAATACATCACACATAGGTAATATTCAATCTTTCTTTTTTTCTATAGTGTGTAGAATTTAGGCGTATTCTACGTTTCGACCCCGTGAGCGTAAAGGGGTTAATTATCCCTCATGTTGGGGTCTTCATCAGGACAGGAGAGAGAGCATAGAAAGTGGCGGATGGTGATTCTCGCGCAGTGGCGGTTCGTCCATTGGGGGCGTTGGGGCGTTGCCCCACTAGCTATGGACGACCGTCACTGACTGTCACTGCGCATACCCATTACCGACACTGCCGATAGTCATATTAATGCATTTGAGTGAGGTCGGTCGGGACGTCATCGTGGAAGGACTGGTCTGGTGTGGGGGCGGGCCTGTGGCAGTGAGTGGCAGGCTGGCAGATAGCAGCAGCGTCAGCGTGGCAGGGAGGGCAGCAGCAGTGTGTGCGCATTTAGGACAAGTCATTTTTATGACTTGCCCACGCATGCGCACACACGCAGTAGCCCCTTCCCTCCTCCTCCTCCCCTCGCACCAACACAGGCAGAGACCCGGGGGAGCCGGGTCTCATTATGGGCAGTATTAGCCCTGCTCTTTAGCCAATCCTGGCGCAGTGGCGATGTTAATGCTGCGCCAGGATTGGCTGACTTACCGCGCACGAGGATCATGATGGTGCCACCGCGCGTGGGTGGGTTGCTGAGAGTCACGAGGAGAGTGAGGTGAGCGCCTAGACCTCGTCAGGTCAGACCTCGTGACTCGTCATGCCTTCGGTGCAGTCGTTGTCTTCTTGGTGACGAAGTGTGAGAGATGAGAGTCTGGGTCGTCGTCACTGGTTCTGATGATGAAAGCACGTAAGTAGTTGACTCCCTGAATGCGTGTGTGCGGAGCTGCGGACGGACCGGTGTGCGTATGATGGTGGTGGGTGGCAACAATGGCATCATACTTACTTCTGGGTCCTATGCAAATTTACTTTTCAATCAAACTAATTACAGTAAATAAAAACAATATGTGCGGTAATTTCTGGGCACCGACATTTCTGAAAACTTCAAAGCAGGAAGGGGTTTGTAAATTCCGTTGTTACAACGAATGAATTCAAGACCGGAAAAGCAGTCTGTGCATCTGAGGTTAAAAAAAGGAAAAATATGCAGCAGACAGGAGGGCACAGAAATGCCCCTTGACCTTGCAATGTCTTGTAATAGGTTGAAACTCGTATCATGCCATGTGAACGGCTCAAATAATAGATTAAAAATTGTCAAGGCATGTTAGCCTGGTTCACATCTTTAAATGCAGATAAAACTTTTTTGCAGGAGACGCACTGAAAAGATACAGGCTGTTAGCCTTGCATTCCTTCGTGTATCCGACACATATCATGCCTCATCCCGGGCTTCACGTCGAGGGGCAGCTGTCCATTCTGAGGTCCGCATGGTTACTCCAGGGGCTAGATGGTTTTGGGTAATATACTAATGGGGAAGGAAGTGTATGATCTAATACGCTAAAATGAGTCCTTTGAGAACACACCCCCTACAAGAGCCTCATTCTCTTTTACAACAGGAGATGCGCCATCGAATACTAGGTGGGGATTTCAATGTAATTTAGGATTTGTTCCTAGACGCTTCTCGCTTAAATAAGGGTCAAAAGAAGCCTAAATCTATATGTTCCCTACAAACTCGAATCCATAACTTTGCTCTCATTGACCCTTGGCGGGCTCATGACGAGTCAATATACGTGCCACTCAAATCAGCACGGTACCGTGGCCGCCTCACATATAGATCTTTTTCTAATATCACATTAGTCTTGTGGAAAGATGCTGTGTTTTTGGATAATGTATTTTCTGATCACTCGCTGATGATTACCCTAGTTACACCAAGACGGAGCTTCAATAAACACCCCTGACAGATGACTCCCGGGTCACGCGCCTCAGAGATCAGGCTATCTCCTCCCTGGCCGCTCCAAGACGGGAGGAGAACATGCAGCCCTTAAAATTAATTGAGAGTTTGGACGAAGCCAAAAAACATATACACGGCCCCCAGAAAAAAACACAGATGGCTTTAGCTGTAGTGAAGGATAAGCCCTGGAACATCATACCGCCTGAAGAGATATGAGAAAAGTGAGTTCCTAGGAAAATGCTCTTTTTTTGAATGTATGCTTTTCAAATATAAAAACAGTACATCAAGATGTCATATGTGCTATCATTGCACACGCATTCCATACATCACATAGGTTCAATACACAGGGTTGATGATTACCAGTTTACATTAAAAAAAAATAAGGAGGGTGTAGTATAACACGGGCGTATTCTAGTCTCCCTGCTGGGACCGCAATGATGTTGTAAGAGGCTTTCAAATGTCTTTCGGTCTCGAGCCTGGGGGAACCCCTCAGCGCAGCATCCAAATGCAGCAGCAGATGGCACTGTAAATACGAAAGCGAAAGGCCTCGTCGTGAATCAGCAGTACTTTTTTTAATATCCGCGCATATATTTTCATTTTCCTTTTTCTCAGTGATTTAAAATGCAAGGGCGGCGGTTGGGCCATTATGTATCTAAGAAGGTATATTAAATATACCTTTCAATCAAGGCTGTGAAGAAGGGTTCCGAGGAGGAGGGGTCTCGACAAGACAACGTGCAATAGACTGTCGGATAGGGCATGTCCTCGCCTCGAGTGAGTTACATTGCAATTCTCAGAAGTTACAGGATAATGTACACACCTCCAACACGCTTCCATATCTTTCAGGGAAGTTCTTGCTGCATCCGGTTTATTCCTTGATTTACCAGTACTGTGCTGCTACTTCTTGCCCTCTTACTAGAACCCTACTGTATCCCTAGTAGGGGCCTCTTCCCAGCGCCATTTCATGGACTGGATCTGTGGTAACATATGCTGCTGACAGCTATACTGTAGGTCCTACAGTATACCATGGCTTCTATTTATTTCAGAATAACCTGTGCTCATATCAGTTTCAATAACTCAGAGCGAAATTCTGAATTGCTATTTGCGTTCAGAAAGTTGTCATGGCAATTTACGCCCCACCACTTGCAAATGTCACCGTCCGCTACTGTTCTCGCGTCACGTCAAGGGCCTGGTAGCGCTCCTAATCGTTTTTCAAATTGTCATCTTATAAAGTGGTGAAGGTCATCGGAGGACGTGACGCGAGCAGTCCGCTACAATTCTAATCAAGAATGATGTATGGCGCACGATGAAGAAACATATATGAAGAATTTACAATGACCTTCACCACTTTATAAGATGACAATTTGAAAAACGATTAGGAGCGCTACAAGCGTCTAGCGTATTTAAGGTGAACTATAAAATGTGGTGTTTCTTAAATACACACTAATACAAAATAATTGCTAAACCACTTCTAATTGAACTCGGACCACTTCCTTTCTGTACTTACATATTGACCCAGGTCCATGAGTTTTGAGGGCCCACCCCTTTTTGAACTCCTTCACTGGAATTATGCGGCACAGGAGGACAAGTTATAAAGCAGGGTTCAGGGCCGGCTCTAGGCTCATGGTGGCCCTGGGCAGGGAGCGTAGGTAGGGGCCCGGAAGAGGGGGTCCGGGCAGAGCGCGCAGGCCAGTAAAGAGGGGAGGGGGTCAGGGAGTTTAGAAGTGGAACAGAGCCGGAGGCCTCCAAATCCCTGCCAGGGGCCGCCACGCAAATATGTATCCATCCTCAGAGGATTAATATATTAAGGATATATATTTGCGTGGTGGCCCTTGGGGTTTGGTGGCCCTGTGCAGGTGCACAGCTTGCACATGCCTAGAGCCGGCCCTGCAGGGTTGACAAAATTATGAGGAAAGAAAAGGAAAATTATGCAGGGTACTACTGCATATTGTGTGATAGTATTACTTAACTTGTTATTATTTTTCCACATGCCAAGGCAGTCTAGGAAAAGAAGTCACCTTATTGGTACTAATTTAGGGGCCGATTAGGATTGCGGTGATACCGCATCCTCTGGGGCGGCAGAAGCCACCGCCGGCCCCGAGGATGCGGAATCACCGCAGCAGTGCCTCCAAAGACCCCCGCCAGATTAGGATGGCTCGGGGGTCATCGGCAGACGGGGGGGTGGGGGGTGCACTATGGTACCCCCCTGCATTTACATGTACAAAGCGGCAGGCACAGCGCGTTGCCTGCCGCTTTGTGCATGTAAATGCAATACATGCATTTTTAACCTTGCGGTGGGTGCTGCTTCAAGCAGCACCCGCCGCTAGGTTAAAGATACGGGATGTGACCGCCAGGGTGGCGGTCACATCCTAATTTGCATGGAGGGATCGCAGCTGCCCATGCAGACGGTCCCTCTAACTCGGGGGTGGCGGACGGACGCAGGTCCGTCCGCCATTCTAATGACCCCCCCCCAAGTACTGAAACACCGCAATAAGAAACTCACATGACCAGTCAACCTTTGTGAAGGTGCTTCAGGTCCGCAGGAATACAAGTCGGCATATTTTTAGTCACTTTAATCCGGTTGAGCGAGAACCACGTTTTTGGGAGCTAAAGTCTGCAGATTAAGCAGCAGGGATTGGATTATGTGGCAAATGGTTCCATCACTCATCAATGTATCACTAATGAAAACCATAAATAAGGTTGAAGACGCTCCCTTCATTTTTTGGTTGCATTGAGAACTCTTTTGACGTCATTCAATGGAAGGAATCTTTAAAGGAATCCCCCTTCGGATGGGGCTGAGCGGTGTGGCTGTCTGAGACAGAACAGGGACAGGACCCCGCCTCTCTTGTGACTCTCAATGCAGATAGGCCGCTGCTGGACACTGTTTGTGGAATTCCTGGCTGGCTTTGTTGCGCTCGCCGCACCCAGAAACGAAAGCGTTCTTGGAGTGAAACGCTGGCTTCCTTATTCATAGACAGGTGCGCACCGAAGGGACACACTCATTACAGCGCTCCAGGGACGCCATTACACCTGCAGAGACTGCCCATAAAACTAACCTAGTCACTGCTGAACTATCCGGGCACGCATACGCCGTTGTGAAAAACAACACCTGCTTGAAGAGGCGTGAAGCTACAGGTAAGCCACAACTTGCAACCACCTTCTTCTCGCGTAAAAATCAGAAGGAAGGGTGGCGTGTGAACGCACGGTAGCTTTTTGTTCCATAAGATGAAAAATGGAGTTTAGTACATCAGCAGCGAGCTTCTGGGTGGAGCGCCTCTTTTTAGGAAATCGCGGCCTGTTACCATGATGACAGTTTTAAATCCCTGGTGTCTGCGACTGTTCAAACACTTTAACCCTATCGGGTAAGGACAAATAAAAAAAGCGGAAGCGAGGCACTATGAATTAATAAATTCCGCCTCGAGGCGATAGGTTAAAGAATTAGAGAGGCTGTTATGTGAAGATCAGCTGATTGTGTGCATGTAAGATTTTTTTTTATAGTCGCATTGCCAGTGCTTTAACTGGGAACATATAAGTGCAGGTTACTCATCAAATTGAGCTGGGAGAGTGGCTGGTGGGCGGGGCTACGGTGGGATTAAAGGTGGGGTATTATACAAGGACAATTCTGTCATTTGGCAGGTATCCATTTTGCACTTTCATTGCCCTTGTTTGTAGTCTGAAATGTATTATAAGTGCAGATTCCCTCTGCACGTGTGGCATAACACATACATGGTGATTAATGGCAAGCTGCTGCTATGAGCCGCAGAAGTATTTATGTAGTCAAGTGCATTTAGAGTAATCTTGACCTATGTTGTGTTGTCTTTGGCCAGAAATATGTCAACCTGGATCCACACTGTTACTTTAAGCAATCCTTTGTCTGTCTCTAACCATGACTGTGATTCAGACCAATGCTGAGTTATGCTTGACCACCAATATACTATCGTGTGCCAGTCTTAGTTCAGTCCTCTCTGATCTTGACTCGGCCATTTTAGATCTTTGCTCAGTACTTTGTTCCCCACAGAAGACACTGAGTATGAAAAGATTAGGGTGAGCTCACAAAGAGCGGCACTTAATTCCTAATGGCATGCATGCAAAAACCCGTGAAGTGGGGAAGGCAGGGAGGAAGGGGGAGGGCGGGGGGTGAGGGGGGGGGGGCATGGACTTTTAGCCTAAAACTATTTTTTAACTCCCTTATGCTTTTCTTTATTTCACAGGAAAGTGAATTGGGAAATAAAAAGTATTGAAATGTATGTCTCTAAAGCTTAGGTATTCCTAATATGGCATATTTAATAGGATGCATAATATGACGGGTCATCGTCCTTCCACCTATCTTACTACCATGCAAGGAAATTGAAGGGGTCGCTCCGGCACAGCATCTTCAATATGCACATAAACGTATTACTTGTTTTCCTTTTTTTTATTTTTAACCAGGTAACACAAATCAGTGTACGTACAGTTCTGTGGAAAATCCCTCATCAGCACCATAGTTTTCTAATGATTCTCATTTTAAGGCCTCATCTTCATTTTCTATAATACTCAATGGGCATACTCACACAGTCTATTCCATTTATATGGACAAGCCACATCAGACCATGCCAAAAGATCCTCAGAACGAATTTGGCAGGATAAAAATGTGCACTTTGGCCTTCACTGTGTGTGATGTGAGGCTTGCATAGTGATGTCGGCCAGCATTATTTCATCCCTGCTATGTGGGATAATGGGCATCTATCTATCTATCTATCTATCTATCTATCTATCTATCTATCTATCTATCTATCTATCTATCTATCTATCTATCTATCTATCTATCTATCTATCTATCTATCTATCTATCTATCTAGATATCTAATCCATGCTGTTTTTCAAATTATTGGCAAAAAACAAACCACATTCACTCAAAATGTGCTGGAAACACCAAGGGCCTCATTACAATGGCCATGAGACCGCCACTGACAACCCGTCACTGACAGTTCCCCTGCCATCCATAGAAGGCGTCCGACCGCCGGATTATGATCTGGCAGTCTGAGGCATCAGTCATAGGGATTCATAGGCTGCTTTCCGATGGCGATCGGACCATAATATCTACAATAGGGGCGGTGCCTGCTCAGGCACTGCCATAGGGATTGTGATGTCAATTTCCCTTGGCCTGTACTTGGCAGTTTGACTGCCATGTACAGGCAGAGGAAAAAGGGGCTTTAAGGGCTCCTATCAGGACCCCAGTGGGCCTCCTCTATGTGGCTTGGGGGGGGCACATGTGGTGGTATAGAAGCAGATTGTCAGTTACTTTGGCCGACATTTTGGAACATGCAACGTTTTTTCCCCTTGCTCATCTAACTTGATTGAGTGTATACATAATGTGTTCCCAATATCATGCAACGAGTAATGTATACTCATGTGGAGCTTTGCAACATGTCAATTAGATGAACAAAAATTAAATAAATGATCCATTCATTGACACTGAGAATTCTATCTGTCCCTAAACTTTATAAAATGTTGATGTGTTTAATTCTCTATGAATGTTCACATAATTTACATTTATCATAAATAGGAATATGCCCATTCCCTCCCTTGAATTTTGCAGGACTTGTTTTACCCTCTACTAGGTAGCCACTGGTAGTAAAAGTCAGGACCATATTTCTCCAAAATGGACTTATTTGTTTGATTATAATGTTGCTGCTTTTGACGAATCTTAACATAGCTTTCCACAAAAAAGTTAATAAACTCAGCTCCCTCTTGGAAAGTTTGGGTGACCCATCAATTGAATGATTTGGTGTAAATCTGTCCAGTATTTAAAAAAAATGAAGGTTCATAACTTATGTATATATTACCCTGTGCAGAAGCTGCAGATCTAACAGATCAAAAGATAAGATCAGGCATAACCCACAACTCTAGCCAGGGTAAGGGAGTTACACACCCAAGATAACCCCATCTCACCCCCTTTGAAGCCTGGCAGATCAGTCATGCTTATCCCAGAGGCAATGTGCAAAGAAGTCTGCGCATCACACACACACACACACACACCCACACACACACACACACACACACACACACACACACACACACACACACACACACACACACACACGCCCCAGTGACACAATAAAAATACCGCAAAAGAGACTCCACACAGGAGTATATAAAAAGATCTCATATATTGTATATAACAATTAGACCAAAATCACATATATTCCTTTTGCCATATAGGTAATTGTCATGACATCATCACATAGATCATAAATCACTATGCCTACCAGGCAATTGTCATAACATCACAAGTAGTACGTAAAGTAAATACTTCGAGGTCTCACACGTCATAAAACATCATCACTGTATATAATCTGCAGATCCTGAAATTATACTCATTATCCTATCATGCAAGGTATAAAATGACGTAAATCATACCATCAGAGCATGAAAACGCAGCAGTTAGGTTAGAGCAAGCCCATATAAATCAGCAGGTATCATCACATGTCCCCATAGAACCATAACCACTTTGGGTAAATCACCTTCATCTGCAAGGAACCCAGAGAGACACCATCCTTGTGCCTCTACTATGATCTGTATGATAAACAGTTCCCCAAATGTAGGCTACAGGACCATCTGCACTCCTACTATGGGGAATAGGGTGTCTTCATGGCAATCCCCAGATCTTCGAAGAGGGGGTCTCTGTCAAGGTCTCACCCCGTCCTTGTTAATGTTAATGTTAATGTTAGTTGGGATTTGTTAAGCGCTCGTACGCCCGGAGGCTTCATGGCGCTGCAGGAGGAACCAGGCAAGGCAGTCAATGAATAAAGCAGTGCTATCAGTAGTAAGCTTGAGAAAACAGCCAGGTTTTCAGGGATTACCTTGTCCTTGGGACAAGATCCGGTAGCCCTTAGGTATGCCCTGACATCGAGGGGCACAAATAAGACAAAAAACAAGCGTGCAACCTGGTTTGGTTCCCCATTTATTGAGGAGCCAGAGTGCAGCTGCCCCTGAACGCGCAGGACAGCTGCTGCAGTCACCGGACTTGAGGGCGCACAGCAGCGCACTGGAGACAGAGGGCTGCTCTCCTCCATTCGATGCTGCATCTCTGCCCAGATCACTGCTTCACCAGCAGGCGGAGGGTACTGCGGGACAGCACTGCTCTCTCCGGGTTGTATGTCACAGCCCACTCCTTCAAGGGATGTATGGCCTAGCCGGCCGAACTGCAGCTGGGGAAGACACCGGTTTAATGCGTTGATCCGTGCGGGGCTCACGAGGTCTGGCCCTGACCTCTGACAGCGAGGCATGGCAGAGAATCCTGTCACTGCTGGTGGCACTGGACCTGGTTATGCAGCAAGGCTCCGATGGGACAGTCCGCGACTAGGTACACTGCTCCATGGGAAACTTAGGACTCAAGTCAGGATCCGGTGGGGAAAAAATGGAAGTCGAGTGCTGAGCCCAACTGGTGTTCGGGCAGCTCTAGTTTTCCACCAACTCACAGCACTCCTTGTGCACTGAAACAGAATTACGGCGCTTAGCAATATCTAGTCAGAAATCCCTTCTCTAGCTGGTTTCGCAGAGGCAATGGGCAGAAACAGAGCTCACCATGTGCTGGTTTCACAAGGGCAATGAGCAGAAACAGCGCTCTCAATGCGCTGGGATCCTTGGAGTCACTTTGGGGCACTCAAGAAGGGAAACAGGCATGAGCCAGTACATAAGACAGGGAAAGTGGTATCCTCTCCTGGAGCCCAGCAGACAGCAGGCCACACAACAGAGCAGGCGTTCCCAGTGGCAGTTCCTCCTAGCACAATAGTCCCCAGGCAAGGTTCAGAAAGTAGAGCCAGCAGCCTCTGGTTTCAAGTCACACACAGTGTCTCAAATCATGGAGTCACAGCCCTTGCACTTATACTCACAAAGTCTTTGTTCTGGCAGTACTTCAAATAACTTCAGAAGTGCACTACACCACCTTTCAGTCCCCAGCCAAGGCTACAGACACACTACAGGGGAGCGGTGACAGCATTGTGAAAGACAGGCACAGCCCTATTCTGGTGCAGGTGACAAATCCTCCCACCACCCTAAATGCAGAACAGCTCTATTTAGCCTGGCTAAGAGTCACCCAGTAAAGGCAGGGCACACCTCAACCCCCAATGTGACTGTCTGGAGTGAATACACATCCCCAGCTCCTGTAAGTCTCAACCAGACAGCGAATACACAACCAGGCAGGGCACAAAGAGTCATAAACACCCGGAAATGCTGACTTCTAAAGTGGCATTTCAAAAATATTAATAACATATCTGATTTCCCTAATAATA
Source organism: Lissotriton vulgaris (assembly GCF_964263255.1). Lineage (NCBI taxonomy): Eukaryota > Metazoa > Chordata > Amphibia > Caudata > Salamandridae > Lissotriton > Lissotriton vulgaris. The sequence continues at coordinate 693,003,698 of NC_141687.1, read as the reverse complement.
CAGATTTATTACCACTATTCCAAACATACTAAACATGGCCACGCTAACCCTTCCACATCAGAAATTACCACTGAACGCACATATCTGGGAATTCCCAATTCAAACCTATGAGAGGAGCAGGCTCATAGCAGTGAGAAACCAAATAGACTGTTTGTCACTACCAGGACATGCCACACAACAAAGTCACATGTCCTACCTTTTACCTAAACAGCACCCTGCCCTTAGGGCTACCTAGGGCCTACCTTAGGGGTGACCTACATATAATAAAAGGGGAATCTTCGACTTGGCAAATACTTTAAAACCACCCCACTGTGGCAATAAGCTGCGCACGCAGGCCCTGCAGCGGCTGAGGCCTGAGACAGGTTTAAAAGGCTACTTCAGTGATTTCACAAGCAGCCCTGCAGACCCACTAGTAGCATTTAATTTACAGGCCCTGGGTATAAAGGATTCCACTGTACAAGGGACTTACAGGTAAATTAATTATGCCAAACAGGTGTAGACCAAACTTACCAAGTTTACAGGAGAGGTCACATGCACTTTAGCACTGATCAGCAGTGGTAAAGTGCCCAGAGTCATAAAACCAACAAAAACAGGTCATAAAAAATACAGGAAGAAGGCAAAAAGTTTTCGGCTAACCCTGTGAAAAGGGCCATGTCCAACAGTATTACTTAATTATTTCATCTTTTTTAAAACTTCGTAATGTTCTCTAGCCATTGGTTGCACCTCATTAGTACAAGCTTACACCCAATATAGCAATGAACAATAGAAAGGTGACCAGTCCAGCTTATAAAAGGGCCTTCCACTGCACAGCAGCATGTGCCATCACATGTTTAGTAATAATCTGTTTGAGTTAGAAAACATTTTTTTGGGATTCAAATCTGCAGAATATTCAGCTAGTGATGGGTTATTTGGCAAATTCAGCAAATCTATAAATATGAGAAAATCTCCATAGCCAGACAATTGCATAATTCTAGTGGCCGTGACTATTGTAAATCAAAGCTATCTTCAACAGCTAATGGAGTAACAGAACTAGAATTAATACCAAGTTATAACATTTTAAAACAAACATATTAGAGTTTTTCTAAAGTGTGCTGATGTTATTGAGTAAACAAAGCAGATGTATCAACATTTTGTGCCAGTGCAAAGTCTGAAAAGTAAAGAAAACTGGTGGAAAGTGTTGCTAAAGTATCTACTTTCCAAAACTAGCTTTGTGTTGGAAGTAGCCCTGAAAGTAACACACATAGCAATTTTGACTTCCTTTGCTTTAAGTGAGCATACCATGGGTGTAACATGTGTATTTCTCTGCTACTACCCTTGGTTTTTTGAAGCAAAGGCCTATCAACTGACAGTGGTAGTCGGGGCTTTGTGCCAAAAAGTAATGCCACTTCGAGGCAGGAACTAATAAGGATAAATGTTTTCATTTCTCCTAACTTTTCACACACTGCATGTTGCACTGACGCCGCAGTGGGCAGCACACATGCTATGTGGGAAAAGCTTTGAGGTATGTCTATATTAGCAACAACAAGGGGCCCCAATTAAGTCAGCAGGGGACCTCGGGAAGCATACTTTGTTTAAACAACAGTGGTCCCAAGCATACAAGAAATACGTACAACAATAAATATAGACAGAGTCAATCAATATTGGGAGTGACATGTCCAGCCGGACAGAGGTCTTTCAAGTTTACTCAATACGCACTTAATCCAAACACAAAGAGTACCTTCCACAATTCGCCTAGTGTGGTACACAAGCCTGTGCCCAGCACTAACAGATCCAGTACAGAAGGTAGAAAGCAAAGGAGGGCTTTTTAAGGCAAACAAACGTTTTCTGTTTCAAATTCAGTTGTACAGAAATGTCAAAGCAGCACTAATACATTACATAGTAATCAAGTTTTTGCATTAGGTGCTGGACAGGTCGACAGCGTTTCGGACCCCCTGTTTAATCGTGGGGACCATCATCAGGACATTCAGTGAATGCCTTAACATTAATTAGCCTCTAATTGCCTAGAAAAGGAAAGGAAATATATACTTTTAGGTACTGAATAATCAAAATTTTAACTAGTGACTTATAGTGAAATGTGCAACCATTCGCTATCTTTGCAGGTGATGAAGACAGGCGTGCAAAATCGTGACAGGGAGGCCGGGGCTGTGCGATGTTCTGGTCATGCTGGCGGTGTACACATTACGTTTTGCCGGTGTACAATTTTCGTGGTGCCACATGCGCATTCAGTCAGCTGCGAAGTGCCGGCAGTGCGGGTTGGACTAGAGCTAGTGGAAATAAACAGTAATGTGGTGCCTATGGTGAGGGGAGCAGGATGTGCTTAGAGTCACAGAGGATCTGGCTTACCAGGGAATTCCACTGGAGCTGTGCTGAGGAGGAGTTAATTTGAATGGGGGCGCCCTAAAGAGGAAAAAATATTTATGTAGCGCAAGCGGAAGTTATTTAATGAGCTGTGGCATAGTGAGTGCGGGTTGAGGAACACAGCTTCTTACCGGAATCGAGCGCACAGAACCGCGTTACAATAACGTATCCGACGGAGCCAAGGGAACCTGTCGGGAAACAAGGGCGTCAGGGCGTTGCAGGACAACCTCGAGTCGAGGGAAGGTGAATACGGTCTGCTAGTGACTTACCGGGTTAGTCGGCGTGAGAGTGTGCTCCCTGGCGTGCTCGGCGAAGGAAGTGAGGACTGAGAGGATATTAATAGGGGGGCTGATTGGACGAGGAACACAGAGCGTTCCGGGGCATGAACATAGAAGACGGACACAAGCTGCGCGGCCATCGTAGGGGAGAAGGTTTTACAGTAAACCACGGCGATAGTGCATAGTGAAGTGCAAGTGACAATAATTTAAAAGAATAGGATACATTTGATTAAAAGGATTACAGAAAGGAGAACAAGAATGACTCAGGGCCAACATAGCTGGGCAATTATTAGATTAGAGCAGTCCATTCCTCCTGCAGGTTCAATCCGGAATTCAGACTATCAGTCTTTAAAATCCATTTGAGCGCTTCTCTGTTAAGCAGACGTGTCAAATCGCCACCCCTGGGTGAGATGATGACCTGCGTGATCACAGTCCAACGGATGTCATTTTCCGTGTGCCCTTTATCCAAAAAATGTTCAACCAGCGGGGCATTGAGTGTTTTACACCGGACACGGCTTCGATGTTGAGATATCCTCAGCTTGATTTTCTACTTGGTCTGGCCCACATAAATTAAATTACAGGGGCAAAAGATGGCATAGATGATATTACAACTGTTACAATTGGTGAAAGTTCTTAGTTCATTTCTCACATCTCTGTATACAAACTCCTTACCATCTACTGAAAAGTCACATACAACACATGTCCCACATTTGAAGTGACCTCGAAGAGGCGGTAATTGCCAATGATCATGAAGCGTGGTGTTTTTCGCATTTGCCGGAGGCAATGCAGCCCTTACTAGCTGGTCTTAAAGGTTTTTGTTTTTCTTAAATGCAAACAGGGGAGTCTCCTAATTGAGTGGCCCTGAGTTCAGTATATGCCAGTTCCTTTTTATGCTCTGTTTGACACGATTGGAAATGGGTGAAAAGGTAGTCACACATACCATCTTGTCAGAGGACTGTTTAGGTTTGGGCTCCAGAAGGGATTCACATGGGCAGTACCAGGCTCTTTTCATGGAATTTGTGATTAGTCGTCTGGGATAGCCTCTAGTTCTAAGTTTTTCAAATAGAATATTGGCCTCACTGAAATAATCCTCTTTTTCAAACAATTTCTCCTGAGTCTAAGGAATTGTGAGTATGGTAAGCTGTCCCTCAGGGCCCTGGGGTGACAGCTGTCATAACTAAGCAGAGTATTTCTTTCCGTTGGTTTGCGGAAAAGGGACGTATACAGTACCCCATCTTGATGTTGGATATTTAAATCTAGAAAGGGAATGTTATGTTTGTGCCAGTGCAAAGTCTGAAAAGTAAAGAAAACTGGTGGAAAGTGTTGCAAAAGTATCTACTTTCCAAAACTAGCTTTGTGCTGGAACGTAGCCCTGAAAGTAACACACATAGCAATTTTGACTTCCTTTGCTTTAAGTGAGCATACCATGGGTGGAACATGTGTATTTCTCTGCTACCACCCTTGGTTTTTTGAAGCAAAGGCCTATCAACTTACAGTGGTAGTCGGGGCTTTGTGCCAAAAAGTAATGCCACTTCGAGGCAGGAACTAATAAGGATAAATGTTTTAATTTCTCCTAACTTTTCACACACTGCACCGGGTAGCACACATGCTATGTGGGAAAAGCTTTGAGGTATGTCTAAGCATAGTATTGTGTACACACTATGCTAGATAATATACAGGCACCTTTACACTACGTGCCTCACTAAATTAGTTCCATAACTGAGGAAGAAAGAAGCAGTGCTTTATCCTATTTCATGGTGTCTTTCTCTCCCCCACACGAAAAATATCAAAAAATATTTGAACTCCGAAATTTTTTATATTTCTATTTGTCTGAGACGGAATTGTTTTTCATGCAAATGGCTTTAACTATTATGTGGCTGTGTACGAATCTGATCGACCGGTTTTTCAGCCCTGGCGTTTAAGCCATCACTCAGGCACTATTTGTACAGCCTTGTATAATCCTCTGTCTATATAAAAGTGAGTTCGTACAAAGCAGAGGGAGGGGCAGATACAGTTACTATGAGCATTTGGAAATTAACTGGTGCCACTGCTTCTGGCTCTGCACCCAACCTGATTGTTGTAAGACTGCCTGCTTGGGATGTTTAAATATGTGTAAAAGGCGTTTGTATAATTTGTATGCTTATTAAACAGAAAGTTGAAACCTGAGGCATGGATTTCTGTTCTCAGATACAGTCTTTAATTGCATGCTACACTTCCAGGTTTTTAATGGAAATTTTGAAATTGCTTGGAATTTCACAAGTTTGCTAATGCAACTATTAGTTTCCAGTGTAGTTATATTAGCAAACTTTTGAAATTCATCGATGGTGCTTATAATTTGTTGCAACGGTCCACTAATATCAGTTCATGTTCGCATGATTGTGCCAAACATATTTTATTGAATCTAGGGTTGGAATGCTTGCATTATATTGTACATAGTGATTTATAGTAGCATTTTTTTATATTATGGTTTTAATGTTGTGTCATGTGCTGTCATTTATTTAAATACAATAACATGCACAATTTTTTGAAAGCTTGTAGGTTACTCTTCAAAACGATATACTTCATTTACCATAGGCGACTGTATCTGGTGCATTGCCATGGATCACTCTCCTGTCACTCTCCAGTGCATAATACAGACAACTTACTCCTCTAGTCAGGGTGCTTAAAGATCTTCATTGATTGCTCTGGAGTAAACTTTAGAAGGTAACTAGTGCATGCCTTGGGCTACTTCTCTGTTGCATGTATCCTGGCTACCTATAACCAGTGCTTTATTTTAGTTTTTATTTTATTTTAGGAGTTTTGTATAACGCTGGCAGAACCCGAGGGGTAGCAGACTGCTTAACAGCAACATAAACAACAGATTTCAGACAGTCACAGTACAACAATAACACGGATTCTAGACAGTTATCAGTCAATCCCAGTGCAATAAAAGTACAGGTTTTGGGGTCTAGTCATTCTTATTCAGTAATAAAATATTACGATTTCGGAGTTGAGCATCAATTCGTTGTGTAGACTTTGTGGGAGATGTATATTTAACCAGGTGGGGATATCATTGTGCGACTGAACAGTTATTTTCCAGAGGTATGCAGATGCTGGTTGAAGAGAAGTACTTTTAGTTGTCTCTTGAAGCTCGTGAAGGAGGGGTTAGTTCTGACATGTACTGAGGCAGAGTTCCAACTTTTGAGGGCGTTGCCTGAGAAAGAGCGGATAATGGCTTTTTGTTTATTTCTTTTGGTGAGGATGAAAATGTGTGTGGCTGAGCTTCTTAGGTTTCTCGATTGTCCTGCTTTAGATGAGACGGGCAGTTTTGAAGCAGCAGCATGCTTCCATTGTAACCACTTTAGGTTTTGCAGTGTGAGGGAGATATGATTGTGTTTCTTTGCTTCTGTGACCATTCTTGCTCTCATGGGGGCTACGTGTGCTTTGGCTTCTACAGCTGAGTGTGGCATTTCCATAGTCTAGTCTGGACAGACCTAGTACTGGTGTGTAGTTTTTAGGTAATCTGGAGGTAGGAAAGGCTTGACTTTGTTGAGAAGTTTTAAGCTACGAAAAGTGCCATTTGCAGTGGACCTTATGTGTGAGCTCATGTTTACTCTTGAGCCCAGAGACATCCCCAGAGATTTCGCGGAGTCAGCTAGAGTAGGCACACAGTTCAGGGAGTATAGGTTATGTATCCATTCTTGGATCTGTGGTGAGTGGCCATCATTAGAAAAGACAAGAATTTCAATTTTTTCTTAGTTGAGTTTGAGGTGGGTGTGTGATAGACAGTTTTGTACTTGTAGTAGTGCAGAGTTAAGTTGGCTAATATTGTTCAGAGAGGGTATTTCTAGGTAGAGCTGAGTGTCGTCCACATAGAGGGGATAGGAAACATTTGTTTGTTTCAAAATTGAGGTGAGGGGCTTCATGTGAATGTTGAAGAGCGTGGGAGTGAGGACTGAGCCTTGTGGGACACTTTGGGTGATAGACATTGAGTTGTTGATTTTGATTAGTTGGGATCCTTTATGCAGAAATGAGGTGAACCATTGCAGAACAGTGCCATCTGCTCCAATTTGATGTTGCAGTGTATCCATAAGTAACTTGTTGTTCACTGTGTCGAAAGGCGCTGATAAGTATAGGTGGACAAGCATCTGTTCCTGTCTAGGGATTTATGAATGTCATTTGCCATATTCAATAAAGCTGTTTCAGTGAAATCTTGCTGGTGTGAGTTGAGTATGTTATTGGAGTCCAAGTGTTGGTTGAGTTGGGAGGGAAAACATTTCTTGAGAATTTTTGCTAGGAAGGGAAGGTTGGTGATGAGCTTAAAATTCTTGGAACTGTTCGGGTCTGCGGCTGTTCTTTTAAAAAAGAGAGGTGATTTGGCCTTAATTATGGCAGTCGGGCGTCAGACTGTTGTTTAGGGAGCTGTTTATGATCTTGGTCCATAGAGGTTTAATGTGAGACTGGGAGTGGGTCTGCGTAGTGGGAAGATGGCTTGGATATTTGCAATCACCACTGAGATGTCCTCCGCTGGGAGTAGTTTGAAATTATTCCAACTCTTAGGTGTTGAGGAGGGTCTTGGGTATTGGATGATGCTGGTAGTTACTGGGGCAGGGACCTCCGTTATGGGGATCAAGAAGTGATCTAGGGGGGTTTACCTCTGTTTTAGGCGAAGAGTTGCTGGAGTGAGTCTGAGGGGGACAGTCGAGGGAGAGCCTTGATTTTAGTGATTTTGTCATTGAAGAACCTTGTCAAGTTACTCTGTCGTTTTGTGTCTGGAAGGTTTTCTTTAGATGGTTTAGAGGTTAGTTGTCTGATAATGTTAAAAAGTTCTTTGGGGCATTTTGTGCCGACAGAGTCACTACCAGATAGATTCCCAGTGTATTATTGATAATACATTGACGGCTGCATCAGCGAGTAGCGACAAAAGCACCGCTTGAGCACTCAGACTCTTTCACCACTGAAGATCGATACGGTGCCTCCATCGCCACATTACTACGATATAGATCCGATATTAATCACTGGGAATCTATCTAGTAGTGACATGGTCGGCACAGATATGGCAATTTTGTATGGTGTATTCTCAGTAGGGACACGCTGATTTTTCCACGCCATGTGTGTTGCTGTCACACTCTTCATTTAGGAGCTTTTTGGCCCTCAACCCTTATTGAGTCCTCATTGCAGAATCGTGGTGCCCTCACTTCATCATTGTCCTGATAAAGACCCCTGTGTAAGGTGTTAACCAGCCTACATCGAAACTTTGGGGTCGAAACGTTGACATTTCTCTTCCTTTACGCTAGCCCTTGAAACAACAGAGACTATTTTAATTGTGTTTCACCAATGGGGTCTAGCTACCGAAAACTTGTATGGATAATTCATGTACTCTTGGCTTGATATTGAAAGCCTGATTTGCTCTGAATTTGGCATATGACTCCACCATTTTTCCATGCTTTTCCTATGATCACGCATCTTCACCAAATTCACTTACCCCTCCTTCTTTCCCTGTCCTGTTGGGCACCTTTTGTATATATGAAATGTGCATTTTTTACATATGTGTATAGTATTTAATTTTGTGGTAGTGTGATTAAATAACATTTGCTTCATATTATCTTTGTTGCAGAGTATTGCTATTCGGATGTTTATGTGATCCTATTTATAATGTCTAGTTAGTCTTGAGTTACTGGGGCCACTATATATTGTACTAGTATTCACCCAGGTCCCAGTACCATTGGGTTTACCCTTTTTTTTTGTATAACTCCAGAGTCTTTCAGCAGCTCTTTTTTGTCTTCTTTCCAAATAGAGGTCTTTGTTGAACCAGGATCAGGTCAGTTTTCAGTGTCAAGTTGTAAAGGGTAGTGATCTCATCCATACTGAGGTTGTCTGTGGTAGGTGGAGTAGGGATGACCTTGTTTTCTCCAGGTTAATTAGAGGGATTAGATTGTGGTTTGTGCACCAAAGGTGGGTTTCCGAGATCGTTTGGGAGGCACTGCTGCTTGGTTGATGTCAAACAGAATGATGTGGTGGTCTGACCAGTTAGCTAGGAGAATGTTGTTTATGAATATTAATTCATTTTGGCTATGATAGCATCTAAGGTTGAGCATCTGTTGTGGGTTCATCCCTTGCAGTGTTATGTAAGATTTTTGCTGAGTAGGGAGTTTGTTTAATGACAGTATTAACGTGTCCTTCTCGTTTTTCCAAAGTAGATTGATGTCACCTAGAATTATGTAGTTGGAGTTAGAGAGAGAACAGCGTGTTAGTAGGTCAGATAGTTGTTCCCCGGAGGAGGGCGTGTTTCCTGGTGGGCGGTAGATTAGATAAAATTTCGTTACTTTGTTGTCTTTTAGCTTTAGGGCAGTGCTGAGCTATTCCAATATGGTACAGAAGAAGTTGTTTGTTTCAGCCATTGCAATTCTATATGTCATGAAGTGTCTAGTTCTTATATCTGCATATGTTATGGGGTATTGTTCTATCTTAGATTGTAAGGTGGAAGAAATTCTATAGGAGTCAGTTGCTGCTGACGCCTGGGGAGGACTGATGTCAGGTTGTGATCTTAATAAAAGTGACATCAAAAGTATCCTGCTGTGCCGCACTCTGTTACTTCCCTCATAATGTAAATCAAATCAAAACAAGACGTTCAATGTTAAGAGAGGAGGGATGGCGTTGTGTTGTTACAAGGGAAAAGTGATGTGATTTTTTTATAGATAATACTGAACACCAAGTAGTTTTCAGTAAATTTATTTCTCTTATAGAAGAGTTCAAGTAATGTCTACACAAGCCTGAGCCAACCGATCTCCTGCGAAACCTCTGGAACCACTTTTCACTCTGAGTGTTCCAGGTTCCAAGGAAGAACGGAGGACACCACACATCTCCCTCCTTAAAGAAAATAGTAAAACCTCAACAAAACAAAAACAATAACTTATTATACATGAGACATAAATTATGAAAATTTTTAAAGAGCACATTATCAAAAAATGAAGAAAATAACTTTAAGGTAAGAAAAATAACATATAACTAAAAATTACTTTTTCATAACATAGTCTTTTCACCAAGCAGGTGCATGTCTTTGTCTTTGTCTCACTCACTCCTGGTTTCCCCTTACTCCTACAGGACCTTGACAATTCTTTCGCCAATTTAGATTTCCACGAAGGGTTTTTCTATTCACCTTACGAGAACCATAAGAATCATTACATTTAGTAACCTTCACCACTTTTGAAAGACTCCAAACATTCCCATCTGTCAACTCCACAACTTGTTTACCAACTCTAACTACTTGCATATGTAGTTTTTAGGTAATTTGGAGGTAGGAAAGGCTTGACTTTGTTGAGAAGTTTTAAGCTACGAAAAGTGCCATTTGCAGTGGACCTTATGTGTGAGCTCATGTTTACTCTTGAGCCCAGAGACATCCCCAGAGATTTCGCGGAGTCAGCTGGAGTAAGCACGCAGTTCAGGGAGTATAGGTTATGTATCCATTCTTGGATCTGTGGTGAGTGGCCATCATTAGAAAAGACAAGAATTTCAATTTTTTCTTAGTTGAGTTTGAGGTGGGTGTGTGATAGACAGTTTTGTACTTGTAGTAGTGCAGAGTTAAGTTGGCTAATATTGTTCAGAGAGGTTATTTCTAGGTAGAGCTGAGTGTCGTCCACATAGAGGGGATAGGAAACATTTGTTTGTTTCAAAATTGCGGTGAGGGGCTTCATGTGAATGTTGAAGAGCGTGGGAGTGAGGACTGAGCCTTGTGGGACACTTTGGGTGATAGACATTGAGTTGTTGATTTTGATTAGTTGGGATCCTTTATGCAGAAATGAGGTGAACCATTGCAGAACAGTGCCATCTGCTCCAATTTGATGTTGCAGTGTATCCATAAGTAACTTGTTGTTCACTGTGTCGAAAGGCGCTGATAAGTATAGGTGGACAAGCATCTGTTCCTGTCTAGGGATTTATGAATGTCATTTGCCATAAATTGGTAATCAAAAAGAGAATGGACACTGGTATCTGCAAAAACCAAATAGTTTTTTTATCGAGAACCCTCATAGACTTCCTGGAATCGTGTCGTAGCGGTATATCTTTTTTCCGCCCCCTCAGGAGTCATGGCATAGTCATTGGGTTAACGATTAACGTGCAGGGTGCCTGCCTCACCAGAGGCTACTTCTGGTATTTACAGAAGTGTCCAGAAATGAAAAGTGAGTAGAAAAACTGTTAAAATTAATGAATAGATCAAAAAAGTGAACTTTATTTACAAAGACTAATCACTAAGCTTAAAAACCATTGTGATATACTGGTAGTCGAGTTATTGAACTACCATATCGTTTTCAAAAAAGTGTCGACATGTTTCAGCTCTCGGGGCCCTACAGGGTCAGGGGAGCTTTCGTCAGGACAAGGACAAGAAACAAACATACATGGAATTACACACACTATTTGTGTGGTACGAATGCTGATGGCATGGAATTTCCAAGCTGTATTCAAAGAAAAAAAGGAGAAAACACCAACAATTCGTGAGTTGGGTAGTGTGTGAGGTACGGCACTCACGGGCACACATTATGTACAGCGCATAATTAATGCTATAACAGATTATTCTAATTTGTAGAAGTAATCTAGAAAAAGGTTTAAATAGGGGAGAAACTAACAGGTCCAAGATAAGTACGGGGAGTGGGAACAGCCAAATCGCCGTCAGGTTATCAGGTTATCAAGGTCTTAAAGACGGGTATCATGCAGAAGTCTTTACATGGTGACCAGGTGGGAGCAGAACATGGATTAATGATCATGATTCACATCTATGCTCTTAAGACCACATCATACATCCAGCAAAAGGTGTTTGTCATACACGTATCTGATTGATACCCAATCATTCATTAAAGTGTACCTTTTTGATTGAGTTATTAGGCATCAACAGGGACTGGGAGTCGCTCCTGGAGTTTCACTAGGAGGGAGATAATAGAGGGTCTATAGTTATTAGTAGAGGCGTTCTTACCTGGATAGCTGTATGGAGTATCAGGAAACGCCATTCTTACCCATGCGGCCCAGATTTCGTGCCTAGTGCTGACTCTGCCCCTGGATCACGGTAGGTCAGAGCTCACTGCACTTATATACTGGTCGTAGACACTAAAAAAGGACTACTGGTCGGACATGTAATTGACATTCTAAGATGGTGGACTCACTGATGGAGTATTGAAGTACAATTAACTAAACTGATGCCAAGGGATGTGGTCATTCATACCTATTACGTCAGTTCTCAAACGGTCAACCCATCTCTGTTCTTTGTTAAACAAGACTTGTTCTGCATTGTGATCCTTAGAGTCGAGCATTTCCAGAACTGTCCATTTTAGATCATCACACGTATGGCCAGCTTCTACGAAATGGGCACATAGTTTGGTCGTGTTCTTTTTCAGCCTCACATTGCTCCGATGTTCTCCTATACGGAGTTTGACTTTGCGGCAGGTCATGCCGATGTATTGTTTTTGGCAGGGACATGTGATTAGGTAAATCACATGTGAGGAGTTACAATTCGTATGACTCCTTTGTGTCCAAAGTAATTTGTCGTTCAGTTGGAGAGTTTTTGTACAAGTGGTGAATTTGCAGACCCCGCATGTGCCACAAGGGTAATGTCCGGTCACTGGAGTCATATTGATGTCTCTGATATTAGACCTGGGTATTGTTTTTTTTGGTCTTGTGTGAACCAGAACGTCTTTTATATTTTTCGTTCTTCTGTTTGCAAACCTTGGTTTAGGCCAGTTTAGGTTACCAGAGGTGAGTATTTGCCATTTCTTCTTGATGAGTTTTTGGACTTCATAGGTGGCTGGGCAGTAGGTTGTTACGCAGGTTACGAGATCTTTCACTGGTTCTTTAGTCGCACTTTGTAGTAGACAATCTCTCGGCTGGTATTTGGCTCGTTTTGCGCACTTCTTTATTATTGCCGGAGTGTAGTTCCTTTTCTTCAGTTTTTGGCTCAGTTCTGCTGCTTGTTGTTTATAGTCAATTGTTTTACTACAGTTACGTTTGTGTCTCAGAAATTGGCTGTACGGAAGGTTGTCTCGTAATGGCCGGGGGTGGTAACTGTAGTACGATAGCAGGCAGTTCTTGGCCGTTGGCTTCGTGTAGGTTTTGGTTTCAAGTTTGCCATTTTCTGAAAAAATGGTTAGATCCAGGAAGTCAATTGTAGTTCTGCTGGATGTGAAGGTAAATTTTAGCCAGGGGTCTAAATGGCAAATACTCACCTCTGGTAACCTAAACTGGCCTAAACCAAGGTTTGCAAACAGAAGAACGAAAAATATAAAAGACGTTCTGGTTCACACAAGACCAAAAAAAACAATACCCAGGTCTAATATCAGAGACATCAATATGACTCCAGTGACCAGACATTACCCTTGTGGCACATGCGGGGTCTGCAAATTCACCACTTGTACAAAAACTCTCCAACTGAACGACAAATTACTTTGGACACAAAGGAGTCATACGAATTGTAACTCCTCACATGTGATTTACCTGATCACATGTCCCTGCCAAAAACAATACATCGGCATGACCTGCCGCAAAGTCAAACTCCGTATAGGAGAACATCGGAGCAATGTGAGGCTGAAAAAGAACACGACCAAACTATGTGCCCATTTCGTAGAAGCTGGCCATACGTGTGATGATCTAAAATGGACAGTTCTGGAAATGCTCGACTGTAAGGATCACAATGCAGAACAAGTCTTGTTTAACAAAGAACAGAGATGGGTTGACCGTTTGAGAACTGACGTAATAGGTATGAATGACCACATCCCTTGGCATCAGTTTAGTTAATTGTACTTCAATACTCCATCAGTGAGTCCACCATCTTAGAATGTCAATTACATGTCCGACCAGTAGTCCTTTTTTAGCGTCTACGACCAGTATATAAGTGCAGTGAGCTCTGACCTACCGTGATCCAGGGGCAGAGTCAGCACTAGGCACGAAATCCGGGCCGCATGGGTAAGAATGGCGTTTCCTGATACTCCATACAGCTATCCAGGTAAGAACGCCTCTACTAATAACTATAGACCCTCTATTGTCTCCCTCCTAGTGAAACTCCAGGAGCGACTCCCAGTCCCTGTTGATGCCTAATAACTCAATCAAAAAGGTACACTTTAATGAATGATTGGGTATCAATCGGATACGTGTATGACAAACACCTTTTGCTGGATGTATGATGTGGTCTTAAGAGCATAGATGTGAATCATGATCATTAATCCATGTTCTGCTCCCACCTGGTCACCATGTAAAGACTTCTGCATGATACCCGTCTCTAAGACCTTGATAACCTGATAACCTGACGGCGATTTGGCTGTTCCCACTCCCCGTACTTATCTTGGACCTGTTAGTTTCTCCCCTATTTAAACCTTTTTCTAGATTACTTCTACAAATTAGAATAATCTGTTATAGCATTAATTATGCGCTGTACATAATGTGTGCCCGTGAGTGCCGTACCTCACACACTACCCAACTCACGAATTGTTGGTGTTTTCTCCTTTTTTTTCTTTGAATACAGCTTGGAAATTCCATGCCATCAGCATTCGTACCACACAAATAGTGTGTGTAATTCCATGTATGTTTGTTTCTTGTCCTTGTCCTGACGAAAGCTCCCCTGACCCTGTAGGGCCCCGAGAGCTGAAACATGTCGACACTTTTTTGAAAACGATATGGTAGTTCAATAACTCGACTACCAGTATATCACAATGGTTTTTAAGCTTAGTGATTAGTCTTTGTAAATAAAGTTCACTTTTTTGATCTATTCATTAATTTTAACAGGTTTTCTACTCACTTTTCATTTCTGGACACTTCTGTAAATGCCAGAAGTAGCCTCTGGTGAGGCAGGCACCCTGCACATTAATCGTTAACCCAATGACTATGCCATGACTCCTGAGGGGGCGGAAAAAAGATATACCGCTACGACACGATTCCAGGAAGTCTATGAGGGTTCTCGATAAAAAAACTATTTGGTTTTTGCAGATACCAGTGTCCATTCTCTTTTTGATTACCAATTACTTGCGTAGGGGAACTGAATGGACTCCATTTCCTCTTCCCTCCCTCTTTGATATTGAATGTATTAAGCAGTGCACAGCTGCGGGGATTACTGCAGAACTAGTCACAGTACCATACTAGATTCTGTATTTCTAAAAATGGAGAATAATATGGGTCTGAGTTTTTCGGGGAGCGACATCGATGAAATACTAGCAGGTCATTCTTTATTACAAAACCAAGAATTCATTGAAACCATAGCACAAACTGATGAGTGGGACACCCTAACAAATAAAAAGCGAGAACAGATCCGGACCGCAATACATGGGATCATATATGACTGAATACCTCAGATCCAAATCCGCACCGAAAGGTTTATGGGTGACCAATGCGCCCAGAATCTTTTTACACGACCTAGTCTTCCGTCGTGATTGGTCTTCCATCTCATGGAAATGTACACTAGACTATTTAGTCTTAATAGTGAAAACAGCCAAGAGGCTATCTGACGCCCTTCTACAAGAAATAGAGGAGTGCGAGAACGAACTAAAAAAGAATATAAATCCCCAAGTGTACAAGAAACGCCTGGACGAAATCACAAAAGAAATGGATGAAATGCAAGAATACTTGACACAAAATAAACTCCAAAAACTATCAAAGGAACTAAAAAAATTTAGTCAAGAAAAAATGCACCCATATTCAAAAGAAGACTTTGTTTTCACGAATCACGGATCTGATGCTGATTCATCCGGGGGCAATTCGTCAGAAGGCTCAGAAACAAGCTCTGATGGGTCGACACCGAGGAGAGGTCGGAATAATTTTAGATTCCAACGCCCGAGACGTGGAAATAGATGGCAAAGACCACCTTTCTACCACGGCAACCCAATGCCGTACTATCCTCCCTATATGCCTCCCTTTGCCGGTTGGATGAATCCATTTCATCCCAATGGTAACCAGCAACACCAAATGGACAACCAACATATGCCAGCAAATGAGAACCAACACCAGGCACAGCCTTTTTTAGGGAGAGGCCAAAACATTTCGAGAGGCAAAAAGAAAAACCTCAGGTGGCAGGACCAACAGCCCAGTGTACAAACAAGGAGCATGGCGTCAGCTCAACCGAGCACGAGCAAGAAGACACACTAATTGTGAATCTAACTACTCTATCCCTGACGGAGGACCAGAAAAATGTCCTCAATAAAGGATTAGGTTTCGTCCCCACTCTGACAACAGATCGGTTCAAACTTAAATGTGAAATCTCTGAATTCTGCAGGACACTGAAATTAAAAGCATTTTTTAATAACTCTACAAACCCAGGGACAAACGGGGATACAAACTTGAGGAGAAAATCCAAGTTCAGCCCTCCAACTACAGCAGTACCTATTGAGATCCAGGCATTCGAACAAGCCGTGATGAAAGGGATAGATGAAATAAATCACAAGAAAAACGTCTATCAAAACATGACAAAGAGAGAGAAAAAAGCTCTATCTGAACTTAGAGACAATGAGGATATTATCATCAAGCCCGCAGACAAGGGGGGCGGGGTAGTCATCCTCACAAAAGAAGGCTATAATGAACAGTGTCAAACTCTCTTGATGAACGAAACTTTCTACAAACGCCTTGACGTTGACCCAACTGAAAGATTAACCAACACAATTGCCATAATGGTACATGAGGCAGAATCAAACAATTGGATATCGAAAAAGGAGGCAGAATACCTCACACCAAAGAATCCCAAAACTCCTTTCTTTTATTCACTGCCAAAAACCCACAAGAATAGACTCCCTCCTCCAGGACGCCCGATTGTCTCGGGAATAGGGTCCCTATTGGAGCCATTGTCGAAGTTCGCAGATGAATACTTGAAACCCCTGGTCCAGAAAACATCCACATATCTTAAGGACACGAGAGACCTACTGGGCCAGATATCAATTGTAGAATATGACCAAAGCAGCATGCTACTAGTGGGACTGGATGTAGAATCCCTCTACACCAGTCTACCACAAGAAGATACGCTCAAAATGTTGGAGGACCTCCTTTTCAAGCAAGATTGGAAATACAAAACCCCACGTCACTTTATTCTGGAATGTTGCAGACTAGCATTACAAGAGAACTACTTTGAGTACAATGGGCAATTATTTCTCCAATGCCATGGGACCTCCATGGGGAGTGCGTTTGCGCCCTCAGTAGCTGGACTCTATGTGAGCCGCTTGGAAGAGGAATGCATCCTGAACAACACCAATCCCTACTTTCCCAATATCAAATATTGGAAACGCTACATTGACGATGTCATACTATTATGGGACACACAATCGGATCTAACCATCTTCATAGACTGGCTTAATGGCAGAGACCCCTGGCTAAAATTTACCTTCACATCCAGCAGAACTACAATTGACTTCCTGGATCTAACCATTTTTTCAGAAAATGGCAAACTTGAAATCAAAACCTACACGAAGCCAACGGCCAAGAACTGCCTGCTATCGTACTACAGTTACCACCCCCGGCCATTACGAGACAACCTTCCGTACAGCCAATTTCTGAGACACAAACGTAACTGTAGTAAAACAATTGACTATAAACAACAAGCAGCAGAACTGAGCCAAAAACTGAAGAAAAGGAACTACACTCCGGCAATAATAAAGAAGTGCGCAAAACGAGCCAAATACCAGCCGAGAGATTGTCTACTACAAAGTGCGACTAAAGAACCAGTGAAAGATCTCGTAACCTGCGTAACAACCTACTGCCCAGCCACCTATGAAGTCCAAAAACTCATCAAGAAGAAATGGCAAATACTCACCTCTGGTAACCTAAACTGGCCTAAACCAAGGTTTGCAAACAGAAGAACGAAAAATATAAAAGACGTTCTGGTTCACACAAGACCAAAAAAACCAATACCCAGGTCTAATATCAGAGACATCAATATGACTCCAGTGACCGGACATTACCCTTGTGGCACATGCGGGGTCTGCAAATTCACCACTTGTACAAAAACTCTCCAACTGAACGACAAATTACTTTGGACACAAAGGAGTCATACGAATTGTAACTCCTCACATGTGATTTACCTAATCACATGTCCCTGCCAAAAACAATACATCGGCATGACCTGCCGCAAAGTCAAACTCCGTATAGGAGAACATCGGAGCAATGTGAGGCTGAAAAAGAACACGACCAAACTATGTGCCCATTTCGTAGAAGCTGGCCATACGTGTGATGATCTAAAATGGACAGTTCTGGAAATGCTCGACTGTAAGGATCACAATGCAGAACAAGTCTTGTTTAACAAAGAACAGAGATGGGTTGACCGTTTGAGAACTGACGTAATAGGTATGAATGACCACATCCCTTGGCATCAGTTTAGTTAATTGTACTTCAATACTCCATCAGTGAGTCCACCATCTTAGAATGTCAATTACATGTCCGACCAGTAGTCCTTTTTTAGCGTCTACGACCAGTATATAAGTGCAGTGAGCTCTGACCTACCGTGATCCAGGGGCAGAGTCAGCACTAGGCACGAAATCCGGGCCGCATGGGTAAGAATGGCGTTTCCTGATACTCCACACAGCTATCCAGGTAAGAACGCCTCTACTAATAACTATAGACCCTCTATTGTCTCCCTCCTAGTGAAACTCCAGGAGCGACTCCCAGTCCCTGTTGATGCCTAATAACTCAATCAAAAAGGTACACTTTAATGAATAATTGGGTATCAATCGGATACGTGTATGACAAACACCTTTTGCTGGATGTATGATGTGGTCTTAAGAGCATAGATGTGAATCATGATCATTAATCCATGTTCTGCTCCCACCTGGTCACCATGTAAAGACTTCTGCATGATGCCCGTCTCTAAGACCTTGATAACCTGATAACCTGACGGCGATTTGGCTGTTCCCACTCCCCGTACTTATCTTGGACCTGTTAGTTTCTCCCCTATTTAAACCTTTTTCTAGATTACTTCTACAAATTAGAATAATCTGTTATAGCATTAATTATGCGCTGTACATAATGTGTGCCCGTGAGTGCCGTACCTCACACACTACCCAACTCACGTGAGGAAATATAAATTTTATGGTCAAGTTATGTTCCCTATCGTAGACCCCAACGTCTCCATGTACGAGTTAAAGTGCATGTAACTTCCCTCCTGTGCCAGCTATGAAGACGCAAATACATTTGCGTCCACCGTTAACATGTCTTCTTTCAGATCCACCATGAATAGATTGATTATTCAGTTCCTAAGTATGCCGTGCCACCGTCTTTATGTGGTACACTCTCATGTTTTCCTAGCCTGCAGAGCTAGGCCCTGATTTCTGCCATCAAGCTCATTTCTGTTTTCTGCCTCTGACCACGGTTGCCTGCCTGCACCGTAACCTTTATCCTACTCCCTGTGCGGCGCGGGGCCTGGCTCAGTCCGGCCTGCCTGCCAAGATGGTATTTTGCCTTTATGTTATCAGTTCTGCTCCGTGAATCCACATTCCTAGCTAACGAGTAGGATAAACCTATCCTGCCTGCAATAGATACAGTCCAGTCTTTCCGTTTCCATGCAAGTGTATTACTGTACCAATTTCCATAGAAAACTCCAGTTACTTAAAGAAATATATGCATCTCCTAGCCTTAGTGACAAGTAACCTCTGTCCCGATAGCCTTTAGTTTCCAGCAACATGTACTCCAAACACAAGATACCAGATATGATTTAGGAACAAGTTGATCTGACCCACCAGACTTCTGTCTCTCCCCTCTAAGGCTAAATGTCAAGTCCCCTGCACCCTCCAGTTTACGTCAGTCACACGTCATGCTGCTGCGCACGCATCCTTGCTACAGATTCCTGCTGACACTGCAAGATTTCATTATGTATCCACCCACTTGTGACACTTTTATGTGACGTTTCTAGTACCCACCCCCGTGTACGCCCTAGTGCACGCCTTCTGATTACGTATTGCTACGCACATGTTTCCTATCTCGCTTCTCTCAGCTGTTACGCCTTCTGCATGAATGAACTATAAATATTGTACCTTGTTAATAAAGCATTGCTCTGTCCCTTCCTGAACCCCAGTGGTGAAAGGAACATGATATCCTGGTCCGGACCATACAATTCCATTTTATGGAATAAAACCCCTTAAAACTCAGATGCCACGGACTCTGTGTCTCTTATTTTGATTGAGCTATTTTATTGAATTTTACCGCATAGAAAGTAAGTACTAGGTAATTTTATTTACCACATAAATTGGCACCCCAGATGGGACCCTCCCCCACCTTACTCGCCGGCGGTGCGTTGCAGGCCTAGTTCCCTGCCACAGCCGGACGGACACTCATGCGCATCCGCAGGATTTCCTGTATCTCCCTCAGGCCAACGGAGGTGACTGAGACTGCGATCGACACCCAGACGAGGCGGTGAGGAGTGCGGAGGATCCCAACCCGAGTCCAGCCGAGAGTGCAAGGTCCGAGGTGTCTTGAGGCCCACCAGTTCCGAAGTTCCGAAGTATCTACGTCGCGAGTCGAGTCCAGTCCAGGGTTCAGTCCAGTCCAGTCCAGTTTCTGAGGCCTTCCGTTTTCTGTGCTTCCCGGTGAGTACCGTTGCTGGGGGAGTATCTAGACGGGTGTGTTACTATGCATCCGGTAAAGATGGGTTTGGGTACACAGATCCAGTCTGCACTGTTTAGCAGTGTATCTGTACTGTTTAGCAGTGCATCAAGAATTCCAGTCTGCACTGTTTTAGCAGTGTATCTGCACTGTTTAGCGGTGTATCTGTACTGTTTAGCAGTATATCAAGAAGTTTTTTAATGAGTTTTTTCGTTATAGAAATCAAGTATAGTCAATATATGTATAGGATTTTTGTGATTAATGTTGTGGTATGAGTGACTGTTTGATATATGTTACTGTGTTCTTTTATGTAATAATTGTGTTCAAAATTCAAGTAAAAGTCTAGTCAAAAATATTACGATGCCACTGTTCAGTAAATTAAGACAGATAGGAACTAGAAAAGGGATTCTAGAAGAAGCAGTGCCTGTTCCACCTAGGGACACTCCAGGGCACTTTATGTACCACAAACATGGCTTAGATGCCATACTGTACTTAGACTTGTGGGTGGACTACACCAAGGAGTTAGAAGAGAAATATAGATGGCCTGTTTCAGGAACATGGGATGCCGAGTGCATCATGAGAGTAGAAGAAGCTCTATGGAAAAAGAAATCAAGACCCTCACAGAAAGAGGCCATTGAGTTATGGCGCAAAGAGTCACATAGGAGAACAGAGAAAGAAATTCATCAAACAGGGAGAACTAGACAAGGTCAAGGCAGAACAGGCTGATAGAGAAAAATGCCGTTGTTACTGGTCCTCTCAGAAGAACTAGCTAAAGTGACCCCCTCAGAAACACCCCGTAGGTCACGAGCGCCACCACCTGTACCCTTTAGAGTATGTAAAAGAAGCAATTCCCCACTGTATATACGATCCAGAACCAGGAAAGGGCTCAATGCTCGTGATTTCACTAAGACTAGGAAGATTTGTGTAGTTTCTTGTAAATAGCTCCTTGTAAATATGGCTTGTGAGGAGCATATTCTCATTTAGACTTGTTGTGTTCCTTGTGCAATTTCGCCTTGGAAATATGCCTTGTGAAGAGCATGTCATTTTTGGACTTGTTGACTTTCTTGTAAATATGGCTTGTGAATAGCGCCATGTGGATATGGCTTGTACAGAGCATGTTATCATTGCGTTAGTCAGGAGAGAGCTGGATCTCTTTCAAGTGCTTGGAGAAAATGTTTTGAATAAGGGTTAATTTCTTGGATTGAGAAGGCAGTATTTGTTTTGACAAGGTGTTGAGGAATTTTAGCGTTTTTTTGGGGTTTGGGGGGGGGCGTGTTTTTGAGCGGAAATTCGTACCCGTTCCAGTTGAGGGATTTGGTTGCTTTTTGGTGAGGATTTAGGGAATAGCTTGGACTACTGTAATGCAAAATTTGAAAAGGATCCGAGCTGTGGAAGTGGTGGAAAAAGCATGTTTTGTGCGGGGGTGCGATTTGCCATGTTATCCAATGGGCGTATTCAGTTTGCAGATTGAATGGTAAAATGTTGCATGGAGGGTAAAGGAGTGTTTTTGTGAAGGGTTTTGTCTTGGAATATTTGATTTAATGTGTTTAGCTCAGAAGACGGTAAAGTTGTAAATAGACCAGTCGAATTGAGATAAGGGTTTTGCACAGAGGGTGCTTAGATGTTTTTTAGGGTTGACAAGAAAATATAAATCAGACCCTTCATAGAATGCGTTTTTATTAGTGTAAATGAACAGTGTGTTTTTTAAATAGGAATGTTTCTACAGAATATTTTTTCCCAATGTGTCCCCTACATTAGTTTAATTTGCATTTAGTTTTAAGACTGACCTATGTACTTTGACAGGCTGCTTCAATTGATGTGTGCAGAGAACAGTCCCCACTAAAATTAGAAAACATGGCCTTTTGAAAAAGTATGAATCTGGCCCTCTTAATAGGTAGAATAGATAAGTTTGCACACTTACTTATGAAAATATTGGTTACGCAATGCAGAATTAAGGAGTTCGACATGTTATTTTCAAAAAAAAAAAAAAGAGTAAAATATGGTGTGTTTCCATGCCATGAATGTTTTGTTTCCCTTGCAGCTAGTAGCAGTACAGAATTATTTTTAAAATGCTAGCATGTCACTCAGTTACAGAAAAATATATGTCTTTATTAATTAACGTTTTAAAGGTTTGCTTCAGTTAAAGTTAGAAAAGCTCTGGCCTGGGAAGAGATATGTTATGACGTACAAGGAATGTGTTTTTTAACCTTGAGACAGTCCGTCCGAGACCGAGATGGCAGGCCTTTGGCCTGGTTCCCAGTAAATGATGTTTTTATAAAGGGAGGGCTACTGCCTCTTGGAGCCATCCTCCGATTCTTTTCCGCGGACAATTATTGGCTGTTCTCCAGCTGAGCCAGGCAGCATTTTTTCTCTATGTTTATGTAAGGGAGGGGTCAAGTTGCTCTTCCTCACAGTCAGTACTAAAAGCTTCATTGACTTCAGATAAGGCATGCTTGCAAATGAATAGTTTTTCCCTCAGTAGTGTAAACAGGATAATTGGCAGGAGTATTGCTCCTGCCATGAGATCAACATTTGGCAGTCATTCAATTTTAGATCGCAATGAAGCTCGGCTTCTACTTGATAATGCTTGGATCAGATTCAAGCTCGGAGCGCGAACATCTTTCTAGAGGTGGGGGCTGCTTCTCGGAGTAGTGAGGCAGTATATGCAGTCAGACTACCAATATTTTTAATGAAACAGCCTAGAGAGGTTAGAGTAAGTGTCAAAGCCAGTTTCCTTTGGAGTTGGTCCACTGTCACGTGCCACAGACTTGGTCCTTACCAAATCATGTCCAGAAAACTTGCTAGGTATAAAGCACCTATGGGCACAAGGTCCAACTGACGTAGGTCACATGAACATAACACCACGCCGTGTCACTTTCAAAGCAGGAGTAGTACTCCCACGTATATGACAATACAAGGTACCACCTGATGCCATAGTGGCCTTATTAAAGATTGTTGACGAACTCATTGCACATGGGGGGGTGGTGAAGACTGACTCAAATATATGTAACCCACCTGTCCTTTCTATCCTTAAACGATCAGACCCTAATGCACCACCAGTTTACAGACTAGTGGTTGAACAGATGTGTGGTACCACAATACCCAGTGGTCCCACCTATTTCTTCATTACTGACTGCTATTGATTCTGAAGCATCATTCTTTACAGTAACTGACCTGAAAAATGTTTTTTTCAGTGTTCCAATTCATCCAGGTAGCCAGTATCTCTTCTGATTCAGTTTAAGTGGACGTAGCTTTGAATTTTTTAAAGGTTTTACAGACTGTCCCTTTCAAAGTGCACAGCAAGTGGTGTGTACCTTGTACACTTGCTGTCCAAATGGGGGAGACAGCTAACACCCGACCGTATCCAGTTAATTGTAAATATGTCACAGCCCAGAACACAATGTCTTAGTGAGTCACTTCTTATTGCAGATAATGGATCCCTCAGTATGCATTTCTAGCCAAGCCACTTTTACAGTTGACAACACAGGAGGCAGCGTCATCGACTGTCCTCCCTTGGACTCAGGAACATACACAGGCTTTTGACGAATTAAGGAAAGCTTTATGTCAAGCACCAGTGTTAGGACACCAATTGACAGTACAAGTTCCACATTCCGTGGAAGTTCTTTTAAACCGTACACAGACTCAGCACTTGACTATAGCACGACTGACAGGTTATGAATTGACATTGTTTCAGCCACACATAGAAATCAGACGCTGTAACACATTAAATCCAGCTACACTTTTGCCATTAAATATGACAGACCCTTTGGCACATGATTGTGTCGAAGTCATTACCATCACGACGAAACCCAGACAAGACTTGACAGACACCGCATTACCAGATCCAGACCTGACACTTTATGTGGATGGTTCATGTATGAGAACAAGTACAGGAGAGTTAGTGGCTGCATATGCAGTAACAACAGAAACTGATGTCATAGAAACACATCATATTGACACCCTGTCAGCCCAAGCAGCAGAGCTCATTGCTCTGACCCAAGCCTGCATTCAAGCTCTGTTAGAAGCAATACATTTGCCTACAGCAATAGCCATTATGAAGTGTAAAGCACATATTAAAGTCACTGACAACATTTCCCAGGGCAATGACCTGGCAGACCGAACAGCCAAGCTTACAGCACAGACTCACACACCTGACTTGACAAAGACAATAGTCCCGACGCCAACTCATTGCATGACAGTTAAGGATCCCGCCCTAGATGTAATTGACATACAGACACATGCTACACCAGACGAAATCAAGAAATGGACTGAACTAGGAAGGATCCAGACAGAATAGGGATGGATGACGAAGGGAAAAGCCACATGGTTTCTCCCCGACTCTATGGTTCAAGTTATTATTACCACAGCACATAGTCCTGCACATTTAGGAGAAAAACCCATGTTAGACAGTATTCAAAACCTTTGGTTCAATAAACATTTACGAGCAGCAGCAAAACAGAAAGTGCGTACTTGCATGATCTGTTGTCAGTTCAACCCAGGTAAAGGCATTCCCGTAGAGCAAGGTGGATTTCATCCTCCTGACCATCCTTTTGAAGTCCTCCAGATGGATTATATCCAAATGGACAGATGTAAAGGTTATAAGTATGTTTTAGTAGTGTGTGCACTAACCAGATGGACAGAAGCGTACCCAGTCCCAGATTATACTACAGCAAGCCTTGTAGAAAGCCATAATCAGCCCATTCCAGAACAGGCCTATCTCCTATGCCAAGATAATATCTGATGTTGACCATAACATGCTGACAGATTACCTGGCTTCCTTGATGTCTGCACTACTCTCTCTTCATTCACAGGTTGCCACCGCCTTCCCTGACAACACCCAAGTCCAGGAGCCTGCCATAGTCCCTGGAGATGTTATCTATGAGCGGAACTTTGGACCGATCAAGCCCCCTTAAGCCGCATTGGAGGACGCCGAAGCTTGTGCTACACACCATGAGGACTGCTATCCGGCTCGAAGGACGAAAAGGAAATTCTATGGACAATTTGGAACTTTCTCTTTGCCCAAATCTTTGATAACACCCAAAAGACTGCCTTGAAACCAGTGACTCAAAATCCTCTTTTCTAAAAAACTCTGCATCAGTAAAATTAATCCAAATTACGGTCTAGCAAGTCAGACAGTTTAATTGTTTAAGTCCTCCCCTAGGTGAATCGGTTAAACCTGATTCTGACATGTACCCGTTAGACCCCAATAGAGAGAGAGATAGAAAGAAACAGTTCAAGAAACGTACATACTGCAAATCACTGCGTAGTCACTGTATAGTGACATTGTTAATAATGTTTTTCCTAAGTCTTCTGATAATAGTTGCAAGTGTACTTCTCCCTATATATTACCCTATTTTCAAGCGTGAACAATCTGCTTACAATGTTTCTGCTGAACACACTTTTAGCGAGTTACCTCCACATGAACTCTCCTACAGACTTGCGCTGCGCAACAATACATTCATTAGTATGTTACACCATTCCCATCAGACCAGCAATGCTACCAATTGTTGGATATGTGGCCGACTCCCTCCCTATCAGAAGTACAAGGGAGTTCTGCCCCTCTTTCCGTACCCGTTCACACACAATGGCACCTGTGGTGCATGGTTTAGTCTAATTAATTCCGTATATTCTGATTCCATAGTTTACCAAGGCAATTGGGTATGGGGAAATCTGAACACTGTTCTGCACAAAGTATGTTTCCCTGACAAGGAGGGTCTTCCCAAAAGGACAGGGACCGATCTAGAAAACAAAGTATAAGGATTAGGTAACTTTACACTTAACCTCATGATTCTGAATGTTCAGTCCGAAGCCGAATCAGTCCTGCCCTTTATGTCAGTATTACCAGTTAAGGGTGAATTATGTGTCAGAAAGAATGGTTCAGTACACCTAGGACATAGTGAATGTACTACTGTGATCGAATTCAGTGATAATGGCAAGTCTACTTTCAAAGATTCCAAGCATTCCTACTTTGTTTGCGGTCATGTCGCATATGTACGTTTACCTCTAGATTGGGATGGAACTTGTTACATTGCATTCCTTCTGCCACCAGTATTTCTAGCTCCACCTGATTACCATAGAAATTCCCGACTCATACAGACTCGACCCAAGAGAGAACTCCCGATTGTTGACCAGACTGAAACAGCATGGGAGCAATACACAGACTTTAATAGAGGATTCTTCTTCTTCATAGGTCCTATCCAGAATAGTAAACTCATTCGTAGATTGACCAGAACTCTCGAAGCAGTAGTGAACGAAACTACTTCTGCCCTAGGTAACTTAACACAGGAACAGCCTGCGTTTCCTGTTCAGAGTCACGTTCTGCATCCCGCTTGAGAAAGGATGAGCAAATGATGTTATATGAACAGATAGATGGATTAATGAACATTGATATATCATGAAGGGTCCCGTAGGGAACAAGGAGGGAATGAGGAAATATAAATTTTATGGTCAAGTTATGTTCCCTATCGTAGACCCCAACGTCTCCATGTACGAGTTAAAGTGCATGTAACTTCCCTCCTGTGCCAGCTATGAAGACGCAAATACATTTGCGTCCACCGTTAACATGTCTTCTTTCAGATCCACCATGAATAGATTGATTATTCAGTTCCTAAGTATGCCGTGCCACCGTCTTTATGTGGTACACTCTCATGTTTTCCTAGCCTGCAGAGCTAGGCCCTGATTTCTGCCATCAAGCTCATTTCTGTTTTCTGCCTCTGACCACGGTTGCCTGCCTGCACCGTAACCTTTATCCTACTCCCTGTGCGGCGCGGGGCCTGGCTCAGTCCGGCCTGCCTGCCAAGATGGTATTTTGCCTTTATGTTATCAGTTCTGCTCCGTGAATCCACATTCCTAGCTAACGAGTAGGATAAACCTATCCTGCCTGCAATAGATACAGTCCAGTCTTTCCGTTTCCATGCAAGTGTATTATTGTACCAATTTCCATAGAAAACTCCAGTTACTTAAAGAAATATATGCATCTCCTAGCCTTAGTGACAAGTAACCTCTGTCCCGATAGCCTTTAGTTTCCAGCAACATGTACTCCAAACACAAGATACCAGATATGATTTAGGAACAAGTTGATCTGACCCACCAGACTTCTGTCTCTCCCCTCTAAGGCTAAATGTCAAGTCCCCTGCACCCTCCAGTTTACGTCAGTCACACGTCATGCTGCTGCGCACGCATCCTTGCTACAGATTCCTGCTGACACTGCAAGATTTCATTATGTATCCACCCACTTGTGACACTTTTATGTGACGTTTCTAGTACCCACCCCCGTGTACGCCCTAGTGCACGCCTTCTGATTACGTATTGCTACGCACATGTTTCCTATCTCGCTTCTCTCAGCTGTTACGCCTTCTGCATGAATGAACTATAAATATTGTACCTTGTTAATAAAGCATTGCTCTGTCCCTTCCTGAACCCCAGTGGTGAAAGGAACATGATATCCTGGTCCGGACCATACAATTCCATTTTATGGAATAAAACCCCTTAAAACTCAGATGCCACGGACTCTGTGTCTCTTATTTTGATTGAGCTATTTTATTGAATTTTACCGCATAGAAAGTAAGTACTAGGTAATTTTATCTACCACACACGAATTGTTGGTGTTTTCTCCTTTTTTTTCTATGAATACAGCTTGGAAATTCCATGCCATCAGCATTCGTACCACACAAATAGTGTGTGTAATTCCATGTATGTTTGTTTCTTGTCCTTGTCCTGACGAAAGCTCCCCTGACCCTGTAGGGCCCCGAGAGCTGAAACATGTCGACACTTTTTTGAAAACGATATGGTAGTTCAATAACTCGACTACCAGTATATCACAATGGTTTTTAAGCTTAGTGATTAGTCTTTGTAAATAAAGTTCACTTTTTTGATCTATTCATTAATTTTAACAGTTTTTCTACTCACTTTTCATTTCTGGACACTTCTGTAAATACCAGAAGTAGCCTCTGGTGAGGCAGGCACCCTGCACATTAATCGTTAACCCAATGACTATGCCATGACTCCTGAGGGGGCGGAAAAAAGATATACCGCTACGACACGATTCCAGGAAGTCTATGAGGGTTCTCGATAAAAAAACGATTTGGTTTTTGCAGATACCAGTGTCCATTCTCTTTTTGATTACCAATTACTTGCGTAGGGGAACTGAATGGACTCCATTTCCTCTTCCCTCCCTCTTTGATATTGAATGTATTAAGCAGTGCACAGCTGCAGGGATTACTGCAGAACTAGTCACAGTACCATACTAGATTCTGTATTTCTAAAAATGGAGAATAATATGGGTCTGAGTTTTTCGGGGAGCGACATCGATGAAATACTAGCAGGTCATTCTTTATTACAAAACCAAGAATTCATTGAAACCATAGCACAAACTGATGAGTGGGACACCCTAACAAATAAAAAGCGAGAACAGATCCGGACCGCAATACATGGGATCATAATGACTGAATACCTCAGATCCAAATCCGCACCGAAAGGTTTATGGGTGACCAATGCGCCCAGAATCTTTTTACACGACCTAGTCTTCCGTCGTGATTGGTCTTCCATCTCATGGAAATGTACACTAGACTATTTAGTCTTAATAGTGAAAACAGCCAAGAGGCTATCTGACGCCCTTCTACAAGAAATAGAGGAGTGCGAGAACGAACTAAAAAAGAATATAAATCCCCAAGTGTACAAGAAACGCCTGGACGAAATCACAAAAGAAATGGATGAAATGCAAGAATACTTGACACATAATAAACTCCAAAAACTATCAAAGGAACTAAAAAAATTTAGTCAAGAAAAAATGCACCCATATTCAAAAGAAGACTTTGTTTTCACGAATCACGGATCTGATGCTGATTCATCCGGGGGCAATTCGTCAGAAGACTCAGAAACAAGCTCTGATGGGTCGACACCGAGGAGAGGTCGGAATAATTTTAGATTCCAACGCCCGAGACGTGGAAATAGATGGCAAAGACCACCTTTCTACCACGGCAACCCAATGCCGTACTATCCTCCCTATATGCCTCCCTTTGCCGGTTGGATGAATCCATTTCATCCCAATGGTAACCAGCAACACCAAATGGACAACCAACATATGCCAGCAAATGCGAACCAACACCAGGCACAGCCTTTTTTAGGGAGAGGCCAAAACATTTCGAGAGGCAAAAAGAAAAACCTCAGGTGGCAGGACCAACAGCCCAGTGTACAAACAAGGAGCATGGCGTCAGCTCAACCGAGCACGAGCAAGAAGACACACTAATTGTGAATCTAACTACTCTATCCCTGACGGAGGACCAGAAAAATGTCCTCAATAAAGGATTAGATTTCGTCCCCACTCCGACAACAGATCGGTTCAAACTTAAATGTGAAATCTCTGAATTCTGCAGGACACTGAAATTAAAAGCATTTTTTAATAACTCTACAAACCCAGGGACAAACGGGGATACAAACTTGAGGAGAAAATCCAAGTTCAGCCCTCCAACTACAGCAGTACCTATTGAGATCCAGGCATTCGAACAAGCCGTGATGAAAGGGATAGATGAAATAAATCACAAGAAAAACGTCTATCAAAACATGACAAAGAGAGAGAAAAAAGCTCTATCTGAACTTAGAGACAATGAGGATATTATCATCAAGCCCGCAGACAAGGGGGGCGGGGTAGTCATCCTCACAAAAGAAGGCTATAATGAACAGTGTCAAACTCTCTT
Source organism: Lissotriton vulgaris (assembly GCF_964263255.1). NCBI lineage: Eukaryota > Metazoa > Chordata > Amphibia > Caudata > Salamandridae > Lissotriton > Lissotriton vulgaris. The sequence continues at coordinate 692,973,844 of NC_141687.1, read as the reverse complement.
GATGAACGAAACTTTCTACAAACGCCTTGACGTTGACCCAACTGAAAGATTAAACAACACAATTGCCATAATGGTACATGAGGCAGAATCAAACAATTGGATATCGAAAAAGGAGGCAGAATACCTGACACCAAAGAATCCCAAAACTCCTTTCTTTTATTCACTGCCAAAAACCCACAAGAATAGACTCCCTCCTCCAGGACGCCCGATTGTCTCGGGAAGAGGGTCCCTATTGGAGCCATTGTCGAAGTTCGCAGATGAATACTTGAAACCCCTGGTCCAGAAAACATCCACATATCTTAAGGACACGAGAGACCTACTGGGCCAGATATCAAGTGTAGAATATGACCAAAGCAGCATGCTACTAGTGGGACTGGATGTAGAATCCCTCTACACCAGTCTACCACAAGAAGATACGCTCAAAATGTTGGAGGACCTCCTTTTCAAGCAAGATTGGAAATACAAAACCCCACGTCACTTTATTCTGGAATGTTGCAGACTAGCATTACAAGAGAACTACTTTGAGTACAATGGGCAATTATTTCTCTAATGCCATGGGACCTCCATGGGGAGTGCGTTTGCGCCCTCAGTAGCTGGACTCTATGTGAGCCGCTTGGAAGAGGAATGCATCCTGAACAACACCAATCCCTACTTTCCCAATATCAAATATTGGAAACGCTACATTGACGATGTCATACTATTATGGGACACACAATCGGATCTAACCATCTTCATAGACTGGCTTAATGGCAGAGACCCCTGGCTAAAATTTACCTTCACATCCAGCAGAACTACAATTGACTTCCTGGATCTAACCATTTTTTCAGAAAATGGCAAACTTGAAACCAAAACCTACACGAAGCCAACGGCCAAGAACTGCCTGCTATCGTACTACAGTTACCACCCCCGGCCATTACGAGACAACCTTCCGTACAGCCAATTTCTGAGACACAAACGTAACTGTGGTAAAACAATTGACTATAAACAACAAGCAGCAGAACTGAGCCAAAAACGGAAGAAAAGGAACTACACTCCGGCAATAATAAAGAAGTGCGCAAAACGAGCCAAATACCAGCCGAGAGATTGTCTACTACAAAGTGCGACTAAAGAACCAGTGAAAGATCTCGTAACCTGCGTAACAACCTACTGCCCAGCCACCTATGAAGTCCAAAAACTCATCAAGAAGAAATGGCAAATACTCACCTCTGGTAACCTAAACTGGCCTAAACCAAGGTTTGCAAACAGAAAAACGAAAAATATAAAAGACGTTCTGGTTCACACAAGACCAAAAAAACCAATACCCAGGTCTAATATCAGAGACATCAATATGACTCCAGTGACCGGACATTACCCTTGTGGCACATGCGGGGTCTGCAAATTCACCACTTGTACAAAAACTCTCCAACTGAACGACAAATTACTTTGGACACAAAGGAGTCATACGAATTGTAACTCCTCACATGTGATTTACCTGATCACATGTCCCTGCCAAAAACAATACATCGGCATGACCTGCCGCAAAGTCAAACTCCGTATAGGAGAACATCGGAGCAATGTGAGGCTGAAAAAGAACACGACCAAACTATGTGCCCATTTCGTAGAAGCTGGCCATACGTGTGATGATCTAAAATGGACAGTTCTGGAAATGCTCGACTGTAAGGATCACAATGCAGAACAAGTCTTGTTTAACAAAGAACAGAGATGGGTTGACCGTTTGAGAACTGACGTAATAGGTATGAATGACCACATCCCTTGGCATCAGTTTAGTTAATTGTACTTCAATACTCCATCAGTGAGTCCACCATCTTAGAATGTCAATTACATGTCCGACCAGTAGTCCTTTTTTAGTGTCTACGACCAGTATATAAGTGCAGTGAGCTCTGACCTACCGTGATCCAGGGGCAGAGTCAGCACTAGGCACGAAATCCGGGCCGCATGGGTAAGAATGGCGTTTCCTGATACTCCATACAGCTATCCAGGTAAGAACGCCTCTACTAATAACTATAGACCCTCTATTGTCTCCCTCCTAGTGAAACTCCAGGAGCGACTCCCAGTCCCTGTTGATGCCTAATAACTCAATCAAAAAGGTACACTTTAATGAATGATTGGGTATCAATCGGATACGTGTATGACAAACACCTTTTGCTGGATGTATGATGTGGTCTTAAGAGCATAGATGTGAATCATGATCATTAATCCATGTTCTGCTCCCACCTGGTCACCATGTAAAGACTTCTGCATGATACCCGTCTCTAAGACCTTGATAACCTGATAACCTGACGGCGATTTGGCTGTTCCCACTCCCCGTACTTATCTTGGACCTGTTAGTTTCTCCCCTATTTAAACCTTTTTCTAGATTACTTCTACAAATTAGAATAATCTGTTATAGCATTAATTATGCGCTGTACATAATGTGTGCCCGTGAGTGCCGTACCTCACACACTACCCAACTCACGAATTGTTGGTGTTTTCTCCTTTTTTTCTTTGAATACAGCTTGGAAATTCCATGCCATCAGCATTCGTACCACACAAATAGTGTGTGTAATTCCATGTATGTTTGTTTCTTGTCCTTGTCCTGACGAAAGCTCCCCTGACCCTGTAGGGCCCCGAGAGCTGAAACATGTCGACACTTTTTTGAAAACGATATGGTAGTTCAATAACTCGACTACCAGTATATCACAATGGTTTTTAAGCTTAGTGATTAGTCTTTGTAAATAAAGTTCACTTTTTTGATCTATTCATTAATTTTAACAGTTTTTCTACTCACTTTTCATTTCTGGACACTTCTGTAAATACCAGAAGTAGCCTCTGGTGAGGCAGGCACCCTGCACGTTAATCGTTAACCCAATGACTATGCCATGACTCCTGAGGGGCGGAAAAAAGATATACCGCTACGACACGATTCCAGGAAGTCTATGAGGGTTCTCGATAAAAAAACTATTTGGTTTTTGCAGATACCAGTGTCCATTCCCTTTTTGATTACCAATTACTTGCGTAGGGGAACTGAATGGACTCCATTTCCTCTTCCCTCCCTCTTTGATATTGAATGTATTAAGCAGCGCACAGCTGCGGAGATTACTGCAGAACTAGTCACAGTACCATACTAGATTCTGTATTTCTAAAAATGGAGAATAATATGGGTCTGAGTTTTTCGGGGAGCGACATCGATGAAATACTAGCAGGTCATTCTTTATTACAAAACCAAGAATTCATTGAAACCATAGCACAAACTGATGAGTGGGACACCCTAACAAATAAAAAGCGAGAACAGATCCGGACCGCAATACATGGGATCATAATGACTGAATACCTCAGATCCAAATCCGCACCGAAAGGTTTATGGGTGACCAATGCGCCCAGAATCTTTTTACACGACCTAGTCTTCCGTCGTGATTGGTCTTCCATCTCATGGAAATGTACACTAGACTATTTAGTCTTAATAGTGAAAACAGCCAAGAGGCTATCTGACGCCCTTCTACAAGAAATAGAGGAGTGCGAGAACGAACTAAAAAAGAATATAAACCCCAAGTGTACAAGAAACGCCTGGACGAAATCACAAAAGAAATGGATGAAATGCAAGAATACTTGACACAAAATAAACTCCAAAAACTATCAAAGGAACTAAAAAAATTTAGTCAAGAAAAAATGCACCCATATTCAAAAGAAGACTTTGTTTTCACGAATCACGGATCTGATGCTGATTCATCCGGGGGCAATTCGTCAGACGGCTCAGAAACAAGCTCTGATGGGTCGACACCGAGGAGAGGTCGGAATAATTTTAGATTCCAACGCCCGAGACGTGGAAATAGATGGCAAAGACCACCTTTCTACCACGGCAACCCAACGCCGTACTATCCTCCCTATATGCCTCCCTTTGCCGGTTGGATGAATCCATTTCATCCCAATGGTAACCAGCAACACCAAATGGACAACCAACATATGCCAGCAAATGCGAACCAACACCAGGCACAGCCTTTTTTAGGGAGAGGCCAAAACATTTCGAGAGGCAAAAAGAAAAACCTCAGGTGGCAGGACCAACAGCCCAGTGTACAAACAAGGAGCATGACGTCAGCTCAACCGAGCACGAGCAAGAAGACACACTAATTGTGAATCTAACTACTCTATCCCTGACGGAGGACCAGAAAAATGTCCTCAATAAAGGATTAGGTTTCGTCCCCACTCCGACAACAGATCGGTTCAAACTTAAATGTGAAATCTCTGAATTCTGCAGGACACTGAAATTAAAAGCATTTTTTAATAACTCTACAAACCCAGGGACAAACGGGGATACAAACTTGAGGAGAAAATCCAAGTTCAGCCCTCCAACTACAGCAGTACCTATTGAGATCCAGGCATTCGAACAAGCCGTGATGAAAGGGATAGATGAAATAAATCACAAGAAAAACGTCTATCAAAACATGACAAAGAGAGAGAAAAAAGCTCTATCTGAACTTAGAGACAATGAGGATATTATCATCAAGCCCGCAGACAAGGGGGGCGGGGTAGTCATCCTCACAAAAGAAGGCTATAATGAACAGTGTCAAACTCTCTTGATGAACGAAACTTTCTACAAACGCCTTGACGTTGACCCAACTGAAAGATTAACCAACACAATTGCCATAATGGTACATGAGGCAGAATCAAACAATTGGATATCGAAAAAGGAGGCAGAATACCTCACACCAAAGAATCCCAAAACTCCTTTCTTTTATTCACTGCCAAAAACCCACAAGAATAGACTCCCTCCTCCAGGACGCCTGATTGTCTCGGGAATAGGGTCCCTATTGGAGCCATTGTCGAAGTTCGCAGATGAATACTTGAAACCCCTGGTCCAGAAAACATCCACATATCTTAAGGACACGAGAGACCTACTGGGCCAGATATCAAGTGTAGAATATGACCAAAGCAGCATGCTACTAGTGGGACTGGATGTAGAATCCCTCTACACCAGTCTACCACAAGAAGATACGCTCAAAATGTTGGAGGACCTCCTTTTCAAGCAAGATTGGAAATACAAAACCCCACGTCACTTTATTCTGGAATGTTGCAGACTAGCATTACAAGAGAACTACTTTGAGTACAATGGGCAATTATTTCTCCAATGCCATGGGACCTCCATGGGGAGTGCGTTTGCGCCCTCAGTAGCTGGACTCTATGTGAGCCACTTGGAAGAGGAATGCATCCTGAACAACACCAATCCCTACTTTCCCAATATCAAATATTGGAAACGCTACATTGACGATGTCATACTATTATGGGACACACAATCGGATCTAACCATCTTCATAGACTGGCTTAATGGCAGAGACCCCTGGCTAAAATTTACCTTCACATCCAGCAGAACTACAATTGACTTCCTGGATCTAACCATTTTTTCAGAAAATGGCAAACTTGAAACCAAAACCTACACGAAGCCAACGGCCAAGAACTGCCTGCTATCGTACTACAGTTACCACCCCCGGCCATTACGAGACAACCTTCCGTACAGCCAATTTCTGAGACACAAACGTAACTGTAGTAAAACAATTGACTATAAACAACAAGCAGCAGAACTGAGCCAAAAACTGAAGAAAAGGAACTACACTCCGGCAATAATAAAGAAGTGCGCAAAACGAGCCAAATACCAGCCGAGAGCTTGTCTACTACAAAGTGCGACTAAAGAACCAGTGAAAGATCTCGTAACCTGCGTAACAACCTACTGCCCAGCAACCTATGAAGTCCAAAAACTCATCAAGAAGAAATGGCAAATACTCACCTCTGGTAACCTAAACTGGCCTAAACCAAGGTTTGCAAACAGAAGAACGAAAAATATAAAAGACGTTCTGGTTCACACAAGACCAAAAAAAACAATACCCAGGTCTAATATCAGAGACATCAATATGACTCCAGTGACCGGACATTACCCTTGTGGCACATGCGGGGTCTGCAAATTCACCACTTGTACAAAAACTCTCCAACTGAACGACAAATTACTTTGGACACAAAGGAGTCATACGAATTGTAACTCCTCACATGTGATTTACCTGATCACATGTCCCTGCCAAAAACAATACATCGGCATGACCTGCCGCAAAGTCAAACTCCGTATAGGAGAACATCGGAGCAATGTGAGGCTGAAAATGAACACGACCAAACTATTTGCCCATTTCGTAGAAGCTGGCCATACGTGTGATGATCTAAAATGGACAGTTCTGGAAATGCTCGACTGTAAGGATCACAATGCAGAACAAGTCTTGTTTAACAAAGAACAGAGATGGGTTGACCGTTTGAGAACTGACGTAATAGGTATGAATGACCACATCCCTTGGCATCAGTTTAGTTAATTGTACTTCAATACTCCATCAGTGAGTCCACCATCTTAGAATGTCAATTACATGTCCGACCAGTAGTCCTTTTTTAGTGTCTACGACCAGTATATAAGTGCAGTGAGCTCTGACCTACCGTGATCCAGGGGCAGAGTCAGCACTAGGCACGAAATCCGGGCCGCATGGGTAAGAATGGCGTTTCCTGATACTCCATACAGCTATCCAGGTAAGAACGCCTCTACTAATAACTATAGACCCTCTATTGTCTCCCTCCTAGTGAAACTCCAGGAGCGACTCCCAGTCCCTGTTGATGCCTAATAACTCAATCAAAAAGGTACACTTTAATGAATGATTGGGTATCAATCGGATACGTGTATGACAAACACCTTTTGCTGGATGTATGATGTGGTCTTAAGAGCATAGATGTGAATCATGATCATTAATCCATGTTCTGCTCCCACCTGGTCACCATGTAAAGACTTCTGCATGATACCCGTCTCTAAGACGTTGATAACCTGATAACCTGACGGCGATTTGGCTGTTCCCACTCCCCGTACTTATCTTGGACCTGTTAGTTTCTCCCCTATTTAAACCTTTTTCTAGATTACTTCTACAAATTAGAATAATCTGTTATAGCATTAATTATGCGCTGTACATAATGTGTGCCCGTGAGTGCCGTACCTCACACACTACCCAACTCACGAATTGTTGGTGTTTTCTCCTTTTTTTCTTTGAATACAGCTTGGAAATTCCATGCCATCAGCATTCGTACCACACAAATAGTGTGTGTAATTCCATGTATGTTTGTTTCTTGTCCTTGTCCTGACGAAAGCTCCCCCGACCCTGTAGGGCCCCGAGAGCTGAAAAATGTCGACACTTTTTTGAAAACGATATGGTAGTTCAATAACTCGACTACCAGTATATCACAATGGTTTTTAAGCTTAGTGATTAGTCTTTGTAAATAAAGTTCACTTTTTTGATCTATTCATTAATTTTAACAGTTTTTCTACTCACTTTTAATTTCTGGACACTTCTGTAAATACCAGAAGTAGCCTCTGGTGAGGCAGGCACCCTGCACGTTAATCGTTAACCCAATGACTATGCCATGACTCCTGAGGGGGCGGAAAAAAGATATACCGCTACGACACGATTCCAGGAAGTCTATGAGGGTTCTCGATAAAAAAACTATTTGGTTTTTGCAGATACCAGTGTCCATTCTCTTTTTGATTACCAATTACTTGCGTAGGGGAACTGAATGGACTCCATTTCCTCTTCCCTCCCTCTTTGATATTGAATGTATTAAGCAGCGCACAGCTGCGGGGATTACTGCAGAACTAGTCACAGTACCATACTAGATTCTGTATTTCTAAAAATGGAGAATAATATGGGTCTCGGTTTTTCGGGGAGCGACATCGATGAAATACTAGCAGGTCATTCTTTATTACAAAACGAAGAATTCATTGAAACCATAGCACAAACTGATGAGTGGGACACCCTAACAAATAAAAAGCGAGAACAGATCCGGACCGCAATACATGGGATCATAATGACTGAATACCTCAGATCCAAATCCGCACCGAAAGGTTTATGGGTGACCAATGCGCCCAGAATCTTTTTACACGACCTAGTCTTCCGTCGTGATTGGTCTTCCATCTCATGGAAATGTACACTAGACTATTTAGTCTTAATAGTGAAAACAGCCAAGAGGCTATCTGACGCCCTTCTACAAGAAATAGAGGAGTGCGAGAACGAACTAAAAAAGAATATAAATCCCCAAGTGTACAAGAAACGCCTGGACGAAATCACAAAAGAAATGGATGAAATGCAAGAATACTTAACACAAAATAAACTCCAAAAACTATCAAAGGAACTAAAAAAATTTAGTCAAGAAAAAATGCACCCATATTCAAAAGAAGACTTTGTTTTCACGAATCACGGATCTGATGCTGATTCATCCGGGGGCAATTCGTCAGACGGCTCAGAAACAAGCTCTGATGGGTCGACACCGAGGAGAGGTCGGAATAATTTTAGATTCCAACGCCCGAGACGTGGAAATAGATGGCAAAGACCACCTTTCTACCACGGCAACCCAATGCCGTACTATCCTCCCTATATGCCTCCCTTTGCCGGTTGGATGAATCCATTTCATCCCAATGGTAACCAGCAACACCAAATGGACAACCAACATATGCCAGCAAATGCGAACCAACACCAGGCACAGCCTTTTTTAGGGAGAGGCCAAAACATTTCGAGAGGCAAAAAGAAAAACCTCAGGTGGCAGGACCAACAGCCCAGTGTACAAACAAGGAGCATGGCGTCAGCTCAACCGAGCACGAGCAAGAAGACACACTAATTGTGAATCTAACTACTCTATCCCTGACGGAGGACCAGAAAAATGTCCTCAGTAAAGGATTAGGTTTCGTCCCCACTCCGACAACAGATCGGTTCAAACTTAAATGTGAAATCTCTGAATTCTGCAGGACACTGAAATTAAAAGCATTTTTTAATAACTCTACAAACCCAGGGACAAACGGGGATACAAACTTGAGGAGAAAATCCAAGTTCAGCCCTCCAACTACAGCAGTACCTATTGAGATCCAGGCATTCGAACAAGCCGTGATGAAAGGGATAGATGAAATAAATCACAAGAAAAACGTCTATCAAAACATGACAAAGAGAGAGAAAAAAGCTCTATCTGAACTTAGAGACAATGAGGATATTATCATCAAGCCCGCAGACAAGGGGGGCGGGGTAGTCATCCTCACAAAAGAAGGCTATAATGAACAGTGTCAAACTCTCTTGATGAACGAAACTTTCTACAAACGCCTTGACGTTGACCCAACTGAAAGATTAACCAACACAATTGCCATAATGGTACATGAGGCAGAATCAAACAATTGGATATCGAAAAAGGAGGCAGAATACCTGACACCAAAGAATCCCAAAACTCCTTTCTTTTATTCACTGCCAAAAACCCACAAGAATAGACTCCCTCCTCCAGGACGCCCGATTGTCTCGGGAATAGGGTCCCTATTTGAGCCATTGTCGAAGTTCGCAGATGAATACTTGAAACCCCTGGTCCAGAAAACATCCACATATCTTAAGGACACGAGAGACCTACTGGGCCAGATATCAAGTGTAGAATATGACCAAAGCAGCATGCTACTAGTGGGACTGGATGTAGAATCCCTCTACACCAGTCTACCACAAGAAGATACGCTCAAAATGTTGGAGGACCTCCTTTTCAAGCAAGATTGGAAATACAAAACCCCACGTCACTTTATTCTGGAATGTTGCAGACTAGCATTACAAGAGAACTACTTTGAGTACAATGGGCAATTATTTCTCCAATGCCATGGGACCTCCATGGGGAGTGCGTTTGCGCCCTCAGTAGCTGGACTCTATGTGAGCCGCTTGGAAGAGGAATGCATCCTGAACAACACCAATCCCTACTTTCCCAATATCAAATATTGGAAACGCTACATTGACGATGTCATACTATTATGGGACACACAATCGGATCTAACCATCTTCATAGACTGGCTTAATGGCAGAGACCCCTGGCTAAAATTTACCTTCACATCCAGCAGAACTACAATTGACTTCCTGGATCTAACCATTTTTTCAGAAAATGGCAAACTTGAAACCAAAACCTACACGAAGCCAACGGCCAAGAACTGCCTGCTATCGTACTACAGTTACCACCCCCGGCCATTACAAGACAACCTTCCGTACAGCCAATTTCTGAGACACAAACGTAACTGTAGTAAAACAATTGACTATAAACAACAAGCAGCAGAACTGAGCCAAAAACTGAAGAAAAGGAACTACACTCCGGCAATAATAAAGAAGTGCGCAAAACGAGCCAAATACCAGCCGAGAGATTGTCTACTACAAAGTGCGACTAAAGAACCAGTGAAAGATCTCGTAACCTGCGTAACAACCTACTGCCCAGCCACCTATGAAGTCCAAAAACTCATCAAGAAGAAATGGCAAATACTCACCTCTGGTAACCTAAACTGGCCTAAACCAAGGTTTGCAAACAGAAGAACGAAAAATATAAAAGACGTTCTGGTTCACACAAGACCAAAAAAACCAATACCCAGGTCTAATATCAGAGACATCAATATGACTCCAGTGACCGGACATTACCCTTGTGGCACATGCGGGGTCTGCAAATTCACCACTTGTACAAAAACTCTCCAACTGAACGACAAATTACTTTGGACACAAAGGAGTCATACGAATTGTAACTCCTCACATGTGATTTACCTGATCACATGTCCCTGCCAAAAACAATACATCGGCATGACCTGCCGCAAAGTCAAACTCCGTATAGGAGAACATCAGAGCAATGTGAGGCTGAAAAAGAACACGACCAAACTATGTGCCCATTTCGTAGAAGCTGGCCATACGTGTGATGATCTAAAATGGACAGTTATGGAAATGCTCGACTGTAAGGATCACAATGCAGAACAAGTCTTGTTTAACAAAGAACAGAGATGGGTTGACCGTTTGAGAACTGACGTAATAGGTATGAATGACCACATCCCTTGGCATCAGTTTAGTTAATTGTACTTCAATACTCCATCAGTGAGTCCACCATCTTAGAATGTCAATTACATGTACGACCAGTAGTCCTTTTTTAGTGTCTACGAACAGTATATAAGTGCAGTGAGCTCTGACCTACCGTGATCCAGGGGCAGAGTCAGCACTAGGCACGAAATCCGGGCCGCATGGGTAAGAATGGCGTTTCCTGATACTCCATACAGCTATCCAGGTAAGAACGCCTCTACTAATAACTATAGACCCTCTATTGTCTCCCTCCTAGTGAAACTCCAGGAGCGACTCCCAGTCCCTGTTGATGCCTAATAACTCAATCAAAAAGGTACACTTTAATGAATGATTGGGTATCAATCGGATACGTGTATGACAAACACCTTTTGCTGGATGTATGATGTGGTCTTAAGAGCATAGATGTGAATCATGATCATTAATCCATGTTCTGCTCCCACCTGGTCACCATGTAAAGACTTCTGCATGATACCCGTCTCTAAGACCTTGATAACCTGATAACCTGACGGCGATTTGGCTGTTCCCACTCCCCGTACTTATCTTGGACCTGTTAGTTTCTCCCCTATTTAAACCTTTTTCTAGATTACTTCTACAAATTAGAATAATCTGTTATAGCATTAATTATGCGCTGTACATAATGTGTGCCCGTGAGTGCCGTACCTCACACACTACCCAACTCACGAATTGTTGGTGTTTTCTCCTTTTTTTCTTTGAATACAGCTTGGAAATTCCATGCCATCAGCATTCGTACCACACAAATAGTGTGTGTAATTCCATGTATGTTTGTTTCTTGTCCTTGTCCTGACGAAAGCTCCCCTGACCCTGTAGGGCCCCGAGAGCTGAAACATGTCGACACTTTTTTGAAAACGATATGGTAGTTCAATAACTCGACTACCAGTATATCACAATGGTTTTTAAGCTTAGTGATTAGTCTTTGTAAATAAAGTTCACTTTTTTGATCTATTCATTAATTTTAACAGTTTTTCTACTCACTTTTCATTTCTGGACACTTCTGTAAATACCAGAAGTAGCCTCTGGTGAGGCAGGCACCCTGCACGTTAATCGTTAACCCAATGACTATGCCATGACTCCTGAGGGGGCGGAAAAAAGATATACCGCTACGACACGATTCCAGGAAGTCTATGAGGGTTCTCGATAAAAAAACTATTTGGTTTTTGCTGATACCAGTGTCCATTCTCTTTTTGATTACCAATTACTTGCGTAGGGGAACTGAATGGACTCCATTTCCTCTTCCCTCCCTCTTTGATATTGAATGTCATTTGCCATATTCAATAAAGCTGTTTCAGTGAAATCTTGCTGGTGTGAGTTGAGTATGTTATTGGAGTCCAAGTGTTGGTTGAGTTGGGAGGGAAAACATTTCTTGAGAATTTTTGCTAGGAAGGGAAGGTTGGTGATGAGCTTAAAATTCTTGGAACTGTTCGGGTCTGCGGCTGTTCTTTTAAAAAAGAGAGGTGATTTGGCCTTAATTATGGCAGTCGGGCGTCAGACTGTTGTTTAGGGAGCTGTTTATGATCTTGGTCCATAGAGGTTTAATGTGAGACTGGGAGTGGGTCTGCGTAGTGGGAAGATGACTTGGATTTTTGCAATCACCACTGAGATGTCCTCCGCTGGGAGTAGTTTGAAATTCTTCCAACTCTTAGGTGTTGAGGAGGGTCTTGGGTATTGGATGATGCTGGTAGTTACTGGGGCAGGGACCTCCGTTATGGGGATCAAGAAGTGATCTAGGGGGGTTTACCTCTGTTTTAGGCGAAGAGTTGCTGGAGTGAGTCTGAGGGGGACAGTCGAGGGAGAGCCTTGATCTTAGTGATTTTGTCATTGAAGAACCTTGTCAAGTTACTCTGTCGTTTTGTGTCTGGAAGGTTTTCTTTAGATGGTTTAGAGGTTAGTTGTCTGATAATGTTAAAAAGTTCTTTGGGGCATTTTGTGCCGACAGAGTCACTACCAGATAGATTCCCAGTGTATTATTGATAATACATTGACGGCTGCATCAGCGAGTAGCGACAAAAGCACTGCTTGAGCACTCAGACTCTTTAACCACTGAAGATCGATACGGTGCCTCCATCGCCACATTACTACGATATAGATCCGATATTAATCACTGGGAATCTATCTAGTAGTGACATGGTCGGCACAGATATGACAATTTTGTGTGGTGTATTCTCAGTAGGGACACGCTGATTTTTCCACGCCATGTGTGTTGCTGTCACACTCTTCATTTAGGAGCTTTTTGGCCCTCAACCCTTATTGAGTCCTCATTGCAGAATCGTGGTGCCCTCACTTCATCATTGTCCTGATAAAGACCCCTGTGTAAGGTGTTAACCAGCCTACATCGAAACTTTGGGGTCGAAACGTTGACATTTCTCTTCCTTTACGCTAGCCCTTGAAACAACAGAGACTATTTTAATTGTGTTTCACCAATGGGGTCTAGCTACCGAAAACTTGTATGGATAATTCATGTACTCTTGGCTTGATATTGAAAGCTTGATTTGCTCTGAATTTGGCATATGACTCCACCTTTTTTCCATGCTTTTCCTATGATCACGCATCTTCACCAAATTCACTTACCCCTCCTTCTTTCCCTGTCCTGTTGGGCACCTTTTGTATATATGAAATGTGCATACTATTTAATTTTGTGGTAGTGTGATTAAATAACATTTGCTTCATATTATCTTTGTTGCAGAGTATTGCTATTCGGATGTTTATGTGATCCTATTTATAATGTCTAGTTAGTCTTGAGTTACTGGGGCCACTATATATTGTACTAGTATTCACCCAGGTCCCAGTACCATTGGGTTTACCCTTTTTTTTTGTATAACTCCAGAGTCTTTCAGCAGCTCTTTTTTGTCTTCTTTCCAAATTGAGGTCTTTGTTGAACCAGGATCAGGGCAGTTTTCAGTGTCAAGTTGTAAAGGGTAGTGATCTCATCCATACTGAGGTTGTCTGTGGTAGGTGGAGTAGGGATGACCTTGTTTTCTCCAGGTTAATTAGAGGGATTAGATTGTGGTTTGTGCACCATAGGTGGGTTTCCGAGATCGTTTGGGAGGCACTGCTGCTTGGTTGATGTCAAACAGAATGATGTGGTGGTCTGACCAGTTAGCTAGGAGAATGTTGTTCATGAATATTAATTCATTTTGCCTATGATAGCATCTAAGGTTGAGCATCTGTTGTGGGTTCATCCCTTGCAGTGTTATGTAAGATTTTTGCTGAGTACGAGTTTGTTTAATGACAGTATTAACGTGTCCTTCTCGTTTTTCCAATGTAGATTGATGTCACCTAGAATTATGTAGTTGGAGTTAGAGAGAGAACAGCGTGTTAGTAGGTCAGATAGTTGTTCCCCGGAGGAGGGCGTGTTTCCTGGTGGGTGGTAGATTAGATAAAATTTCGTTACTTTGTTGTCTTTTAGCTTTAGGGCAGTGCTGAGCTATTCCAATATGGTATAGAATAAGTTGTTTGTTTCAGCCATTGCAATTCTATATGTAATGAAGTGTCTAGTTCTTATATCTGCATATGTTATGGGGTATTGTTCTATCTTAGATTGTAAGGTGGAAGAAATTCTATAGGAGTCAGTTGCTGCTGACGCCTGGGGAGGACTGATGTCAGGTTGTGATCTTAATAAAAGTGACATCAAAAGTATCCTGCTGTGCCGCACTCTGTTACTTCCCTCATAATGTAAATCAAATCAAAACAAGACGTTCAATGTTAAGAGAGGAGGGATGGCGTTGTGTTGCTACAAGGGAAAAGTGATGTGATCTCTTTATAGATAATACTGAACACCAAGTAGTTTTCAGTAAATTTATTTCTCTTATAGAAGAGTTCAAGTAATGTCTACACAAGCCTGAGCCAACCGATCTCCTGCGAAACCTCTGGAACCACTTTTCACTCTGAGTGTTCCAGGTTCCAAGGAAGAACGGAGGACACCACACATCTCCCTCCTTAAAGAAAATAGTAAAACCTCAACAAAACAAAAACAATAACTTATTATACATGAGACATAAATTATGAACATTTTTAAAGAGCACATTATCAAAAATGAAGAAAATAACTTTAAGGTAAGGAAAATAACATATAACTAAAAATTACTTTTTCATAACATAGTCTTTTCACCAAGCAGGTGCATGTCTTTGTCTTTGTCTCACTCACTCCTGGTTTCCCCTTACTCCTACAGGACCTTGACAATTCTTTCGCCAATTTAGATTTCCACGAAGGGTTTTTCTATTCACCTTACGAGAACCATAAGAATCATTAAATTTAGTAACCTTCACCACTTTTGAAAGACTCCAAACATTCCCATCTGTCAACTCCACATCTTGTTTACCAACTCTAACTACTTGCATAGAATCAGAAAACCGAGACTCACCGGACCTAATGAATCTACCCTTCTTCACTCGCACCCAATCAACAACGTTCATAAAATGAGGATTATAGATATTAGGAACTCTGACTGTACAACGCGACTCTTTAGACTGTGACTCTTTAGACAAATCCATTCCCTTACTACTTACCAAATCTCTCATCCATTGCTGCCTCATATTATAAATACCCTTCCTACCGCACATTTTCTCAAAAGGTGATAAATCACCTTCACTTCTGGGAGTGTTTCTATAATTCCATAGTAATTTCCTCACATCATCATAACAATTTTGTCCATTACACAAAGCAAGTTGTAATCCTTCTTTCAACACCCTAATCCATTGTTCCACTATACCATTTCCTTGTGGGTAATATACAGAGGAACGTTTCTGAATTATGCCATGATTATCAAAAAACAACTTCATTTCCACTGAAGTGAACTGCACCCCATTGTCAGATAGAATAGAATTGGGAAAACCTTCCTTTTCAAAAATGCAATTCAAAAATTGAATGACTATCTTAGACGTTACACGTGGCACAAATTTTACTTCTGGCCATTGAGAAAACTGATCAATTAAAACAATGGCATAAACAGGATTGTGACCAAAACTCATTGGACCAGCAATGTCCACCGATACACATTCCCACGCTTTAGAAGGCCTAGAAACAGGATCATGATGGTAACTCACTGTTTTTTGAGATTTGTCGCTTATGGCACATTCAATACATGATCTAACCTTTCTTTCGATGGACCTATCAATAGCAGGCCACCAAAATTCACATCTGATTCTCCACTTCATACTGGACATCCCAGGATGTCCCTCATGGGCCATATCAAGAACATTATCCCTGAAATCCCGAGGTACAACTAACTGCAAACCTCTTAATAGAATGTCATTTTGAATAGTTAACTCATGAGCAATTTGAAAGAAAGGCAATAAGTCTTGGGTTAGCTCAGCTTTCTTTGGCCACTTGTTTTTGACAAAAGACATCACACATTTATAATCTTCATTACTATTACAAGCAGCCCTCCATTGTTCCTCCTTTATGCACCTATTTGAAACCTCACACATGGATACAACTCTATCTGGATCTTCATCACATGCAACAACATTATCATCTTTGATTGGTAGTCTAGATAGACAATCGGCTAATACATTTTTTTCACCTGGGATGTATTCTACTTGAAAATGGAACTCCTGTAATTTATACTGCCATCTAGCTATTCTGGCAGTTGCCTTTCCACATCCTTTAGTCGTGAATAAATCCACTAATGGGCGATGGTCTGTCCTGACTTTAAACACTGTGCCATATACACACTTACGAAAATATTAAACTCCCCACCAACAGGCTAGAGTTTCTTTCTCTAGAGTAGAATATTTATCTTCTGCACCTCTTAAAGGCCTGCATGCAAAAGCAATAATGACAAGACCCCCATTTTGCTTTTGCATAAGCACAGCAACTATACCCACATTGCTAGCATCAGAAATGATAATTGATTCACAAGATGTATCAAATGGAGATAATGCGGGTGCTGAAGCTATGCATTTCTTAAGATAAGCAAATTGTTCCTTACAATTAGAATCCCAAATGAACATTTGATGATTCTTCATCAAATTTCTTAAGTGTTTCGTTTTATCAGCAAAGGTTG
Source organism: Lissotriton vulgaris (assembly GCF_964263255.1). Taxonomy (NCBI): domain Eukaryota; kingdom Metazoa; phylum Chordata; class Amphibia; order Caudata; family Salamandridae; genus Lissotriton; species Lissotriton vulgaris. The sequence goes on along the minus strand of NC_141687.1, from coordinate 692,956,942 downwards.
GAATAAACTTGGCATAATAGTCTGCTAGCCCCAAGAAAGACCTGAGTTGGTCCTTATTTTGGGGTTCAGGGGCATCTTCGATAGCTTTTACCAAGCTTTGTTTAGGAGAAATACCTAGGTTTTTTCCCATACCCAACTAATTTAATTTAATATCAGATGGAAGTAGAGATACATTGGGAAATTCCTTTAACCACTCATTGAATATTAGTGTATGTCTGGCATCCGAATCAGCAGTAACTTTTATAAACTTGGTGCCGATTTGTAGCACGCTAAAAAGAGCATCTTTTTTTCTTCATCAATCTCATAAACAGTCAACAAATTCTCATAATCATCTATATCACTATCAACTTCGTTGACGTTTTCAGGTTTAACATTTCTGACTTCTACAGTTTTGTTTTTAAACTTGTTCCTATTGTTGCACATCCTGGCAAAATGTCCTTTGGATCTGCACCTCTTAAAGGCCTGCATGCAAAAGCAATAATGACAAGACCCCCATTTTGCTTTTGCATAAGCACAGCACCTATACCCACATTGCTAGCATCAGAAATGATAATTGATTCACAAGATGTATCAAATGGAGATAATGCGGGTGCTGAAGCTATGCATTTCTTAAGATAAGCAAATTGTTCCTTACAATTAGAATCCCAAATGAACATTTGATGATTCTTCATCAAATTTCTTAAGTGTTTCGTTTTATCAGCAAAGGTTGGAATAAACTTGGCATAATAGTCTGCTAGCCCCAAGAAAGTCCTGAGTTGGTCCTTGTTTTGGGGTTCAGGGGCATCTTCGATAGCTTTTACTAAGCTTTGTTTAGGAGAAATACCTAGGTTTTTTCCCATACCCAACTAATTTAATTTAATATCAGATGGAAGTAGAGATACATTGGGAAATTCCTTTAACCACTCATTGAATATTAGTGTATGTCTGGCACCCGAATCAGCAGTAACTTTTATAAACTTGGTGCCAATTTGTAGCACGCTAAAAAGAGCATCTTTTTTTCTTCATCAATCTCATAAACAGTCAACAAGTTCTCATAATCATCTATATCACTATCAACTTCGTTGACGTTTTCAGGTTTAAAATTTCTGACTTCTACAGTTTTGTTTTTAAACTTGTTCCTATTGTTGCACATCCTGGCAAAATGTCCTTTGGATCTGCAATAACTAAAAACTTGGCTTATAGCTGGACATCGTTTGTCAGTGGCAACATGATCTGGAAATCCACATTTAAAACAAATTACATCTCTGCTATCACTGTTGTTCACTGTGGAAGAAGATTTATAGTAGTTGTTCTCCGTGGATTTTTTTTAACTACTTGAACTTCAGATGACACTGTTTTCTTCTCCGACAACTCCTTCATGCCCAATTTCATATCCTCAAAATGATGAGCTATATCTAGAGCTTTGGTAAGAATTAATTCTTTTGCAGCTAATAATTTCTCCTGTAATTTAGCATCAGCAACGTTATGTACCAATTGATCTCTTACCATCTGGTCGTGAAATTCTTGATAATTGCACTTTGCATCCAAAATTCTCAAATCATTTACACATGTGTCAACTGGTTCGTTAGGCAATTGTAACCTTCTTAAAAATTTGTGTCGAGCAACTACCTCATTAACCTTTTTTATATATTGTTTGTCAAGTTGTATTATGGCATTCTCATAAACATCACCTTCCTCATTGCTGGAATTGTCCATAATAATGGCAGGTAAGTGACTTAGGACTTGTCTGCCCTCTGCTCCTAGGGAATGTTTTAAAATTGCCAATTTGCGCTTATCGGTATAGTCATCCCCTCCAATCGCTTCCAGGTACGCCTCGAAACCCTCCCTCCATCGTTTCCATTCTAATTGTGGTTCACCTGGGGAGGCTAAAAATGGAGGAGGAGCATTTGAAACTTTCCATTTGTGATGAAATAGAGTTTGACAGCAACTTCCAGAAATGCTAAACTGCTGTGTGTGTCAGCGTAGGTTGATATTAGACACACACTTTCCAAAGAAATGGTAGAGAAAAGAAAAAAATTGACCAAAACGTTGAGATTAAGCGTAAAAACTGCTTTTCGAAGGTACTATTCACTCAGTACATTTCTACATGTTGTGCAGAGCAACGCCGATTATGAGGTCACTGCTAAGCAACATGCAACAAGTTCAGACTTTGCCGTGCGTCACAAACCTTTTTCTGCTGCCAGGCAATGAGGGTAACACTCCTTCTTAGCGCGTATGCACATGCGCGATGAAGACGATTCTTTTCACATTGTCAGCGCTCGCGAGCATGTGTGATGAACAGTGTTTCCTTTGATAAGTCTGCGCATGCGCCAGGAAGCGCGAGGAGAAAGCGCAAGACTTAATGAATGCGCGAATAGATGCACATGCGTGAGATGACGTCAACAGTTCCACACAAACTTCGGCAAATAGTCAAAAATATAGAATAATCTCACCACAATCTCCTAGAAATGCAGGATTTTCAGTTCCAAGGTGAACACGGCAAAACTTGTCCTCGATGACAAAGTGTAGAAGATTAATGAGGCAACCAGCTTAACGGTAATCTTGATCTGCAATAAACAGGGCTTCAAGCTTGTGAGTAGCGGATTCGTTTCTCCATCGTCTCCAGTGATGTGATCTCTTTATAGATGATACAGAACACCAAGTAGTTTTCAGTAAATTTATTTCTCGTAGAGAGGAGTTCAAGTAACGTCTACACAAGCCTGAGCCAACCGATCTCCTGCGGAACCTCTGGAACCACTCTTCACTCCGAGTGTTCCAGGTTCCAAAGAAGAACGGAGGACACCACAAAAAGACAAATCCCTGCTAGCCTTGACGCTTCAGACTTCACGATGAAACGAAGAAACTCACAACTTTTGTCACCACTGAAGGAACATTTCAATTCACTCGTATGACATTTGGCTTAGCCTCGGCTGCGAGTGTCTTCCAACGTGTTAGGACGAATGTGTTGGAAGGTATTAGGGATGTCATGTATATTCAGGATGACATTCTGGTCATGGGTGAAACAGTAGAACAGATTTTGACATGTGTTTCCTGAGCACCAGGACTCACTCCTAGCTTGCACTCCTTTATATTTTCCTTAAATGATTACTCCATTGTTTTTGTTTGATTGTTTGCAAAATTTATTTTCATTTTCAAACGTTGTTAGTTAGCGAGTTTCTTTTTTCAAATGACATTTCATTTTCTGTATCATATTTTTCACTCAATTTATGTATCAAACCCAATGCATTTCAAGCGATAACTCCCTTCGTCAGGGGATTTCCTTTTATCTGAAAACATGAATATATCCTCATGAGTACACATACCATAAATTTACAACCATTAATAATACACATTATCCATGATAATTCAATATCGGTCATACTTCAGAAACCATAAATGAACCGTAAGTGATTGTGGGGTAACTGGTGGACATAAAAAATGGTACTACTGTGATACCTTGCAGCCCAGTTTAAACGAAAGTGTCGGTATGTCGGTACTAACCTTAAAATGATTGCAGTTTGTGTTTCAAGCTGTGGAATCAAAAAGAAAGTATAATGATAACCCGGTCGTTGTAATCAGTATCTGTTTCTACTGATTAGACATGTCAAAGGAGCCGTGTCCTTACCCAACGTTGATGCGTGTTTCCTCTCCTCGCTAACTCGGCGTGCGTCGCTCTCTACGCGCTGTTTCCCTGAACATTTTTTGAACAGTCTTATTCTATAGACCGTTTTGACATGTCAACAATTGTTTATGTTTATATTCATGTACAACCTGTTTCACTAGTTATCCATGAGAATGTCTGACGCATTATTCACACTCGCACACTTTCCGTGTAGTATCCAAACCACACGTCCGCATAACCTCCCGCTCGAAAACGCCGGCCCACTGTCGACACCACGTGACACAGAATACATCATAGAGTCAGGGAAACAGCCCCTAGAGAGCGACGCACGCCGAGTTAGCGAGGAGAGGAAACACACATCAACGTTGGGTAAGGACACGGCTCCTTTGATATGTCTAATCAGTAGAAACAGATACTGATTACAACAACCGGGTTATCATTATACTTTCTTTTTGATTCCACAGCTTGGAACACAAACTACAATCATTTTAAGGTTAGTACCAACATGCCGACACTTTCGTTTAAACTGGGCTGCAAGGTATCACAGTAGTACCGTTTTTTATGTCCACCAGTTACCCCACAATCACTTACGGTTCATTTATGGTTTCTGAAGTATGACCGATATTGAATTATCATGGATAATGTGTATTATTAATGGTTGTAAATTTATGGTATGTGTACTCATGAGGATACATTCATGTTTTCAGAGAAAAGGAAATCCCCTGACGAAGGGCGTTATCGCTTGAAATGCATTGGGGTTGATACATAAATTGAGTGAAAAATATGATACAGAAAATGAAATGTCATATGAAAAAAGAAACTCGCTAACTAACAACGTTTGAAAATGAAAATAAATTTTGCAAACAATCAAACAAAAACAATGGAGTAATCATTTAAGGAAAATATAAAGGAGTGCAAGCTAGGAGTGAGTCCTGGTGCTCAGGAATTACATGTCAAAATCTGATCTGAAATACCCTGAACACGCTCAGCAGGGTAACCTACCTTTGCACCACCGACCTATGTGAAACAATTTTACCTACTTACCGAAAACCGATCAAAACAGAGTGCGTTAGTCCACACCATCAACATTTGGAACCGTAGAACAACACAATGCCACATTGATGAGGGTCCTAAAGAAGTTGGAAGAATTTGGTCTAACCTTGAACAAGGACAAATATGTTTTTTTGACTGAGAAAATAGATTGTCTTGGGTATTCCATATCCAGGTAACATTAGTCCAAAGCACCCATTGCTTGATGCTCTCATGAAGGCACCCGCTCCCACAGAGAAGGATCAGTAGCGATTCTTTCTTGGGCTCATTGAATACTACCCAAAATTTGTTGATTGGTTTGCAGATAAAACAGAGAGCTTGAGGAGTTTACCACAGAAATGTAAGAGGTTTGTGTGGAGCAACGATCAAAAGAGGTGTTTCGAGGGCATTAAATGTGAAATTTGTAATGCGGGAATGTTATTAAATTGACAAGTATTTTGACAGTGGATGCAAGTGCCAAAGGGCTAGGTGCTGTTTCTCCCAAATGCATGGAAAAAAAGAGAGGACAGTGGCTTTTGCCTCACGCGCCCTCTCCACTAATGAAAGGAACTATTCTGTAATAGAAAGAGAGGCTTTAGCAGCTGCATGGGGTGCAGAGTATTTCCATGTGTACTTGTGGGGTACCTCCATTGTTTTGTGTGCGGATCACAAGCCCCTTATGAAAATATGGTCATCAGGTGGGGATGAAAAAGGTCTGCGAGGTTAGGTGGGTTCGCAGCCAGACTCAAAGCATATTTTTATACTGTGGAGCTTATACAGGGGTGGAAGAATGTGCAGGCAGACTGCGTATATAGGCTACTGTGAAGGTGGGAAACAGTGGATGCCACAGCGGTAGAGAATTTTTATCTGAGGGTGCAGTGGCATCCACACATGATGTAGTTCAATGTGGCCTGGGTGCATTTACTTTTGACCAGTGGGAGGAGGAAATGGTAAATGATGGGGTGCTCAAAGAAGTTTGCAAGTTGATTCAGTGTGGGCGACAAGGGAAAACACGTTGTCACAGTCTGTACAGCCTTATTTAAAGTCGTAGAGGAGTTATCCATGTGTGGCCCCAATCTTGTTATGAGAGGTGATTGCTTTGTTCCTCCTGCAGTTTTAAGATGGAAGTTATTTGATCTGGCTCACAAATGTCATTAAGGGCAGCGATTTACAAGCAAAAGACTCAAAGGAGCGTTTTGGTGGTCAGGGTTAGATTATCATGTGAAAAGGAGGGTGAAAAGTTGCTGTATTTGCAAGGAGAGTGAAAAGAGGCTGAAGGTAGGATGCAAAGACGAAGGAGGACACATTGATGATCCAGGGAGGCCATCTGTCTTGATTGTATTGGTAAATAATAAAGTGGTGAAGACCGCTGCACTCCCTTGTAATAGTGGTCTAGAAGAATTGTAATCAATTTTTAAATCTTGTAGGTACTACAGGTGTTCACCTCCTGGGTCCCGAGGTGTTGGCAATTGAATAATGAAGAAAATCTTACTGCGAATAAGAATGACCTGTAGTACTCTTGAGCATGAAATATGCTAAATGTTAATTCACAAATGTAATCCAAATAAAGGGTAGGTTTTACTCCAGGATATTTGTAATAGTTTCAACTATTTATTCGTTAAACATCATATTGACTTCATATGATTGAATAGTCACGACATATTTTTCCAAAGTCAATCATACATAAACAACATGTATAAGATCGACATGGTTTTAGAATCCCCAATGCATTTCGCACATCAATTGTTTTCCTCAGGGGGTCTGTGAAATAATGGGAAATGGAACTACTAAGTAATCGCAAAATATATGGAGCACGGAAATGCAAGGTTATAAATAATGTGACTTGAAAAATAATTGCCACAAAAATTAACGTAGATTATCCCCACGTGCGAGTGTAGTGAAATATATGGATCAAATAAATATAGTGAATATACGAGCATCCTCAGTATACATGTAGTGAAAAACGAACTAGCCTTAAAGGGTGCCAGACTAAGAATCATGAAAGTGCTCGAAAATGCCAAAGAAACATCCCATGTGAGTACGCACAGTGATAAAATAAATGGGAAAAGAGCACACAAGTATTAAAGAAACCGAAAGGTCCCACCATTGTGCCTGAAGGATGAAGTCGCCCCTACGATGTTCAAGAAAAAGTCTTACCGCGTTTGAAGAGAAATAGAAAAGTCAAACGGCAGAGCACCGTGTATAGGCGAAAGCCAGGTTCCATAGACCGGAGGAACCCGGAAGACGCCACGCATGCGCGCGTGAGTGTTAAAAAGATGTGTAGAAGTAAACATTAAAGACGGGCGTGCTAGCACCTAACGAAGTGAAACATAGACAAAGGACAGTATTCTAGATACACGAAGATCAGTAAAAGCAGAGTAACCTGAAATAGTCGAAGCCAATAGATGTGTATAAGTATAATTGAGGAAAACGAAGAAAGTAAGCTAAAGAAAGACACAAAATGTATCATTATATATGAATGTGGCTACCCATAAAAAAACGAAAGGTAAACTAAGAAAATAAAGGCAACATACAGAAATATAGCTAAACATACAAGAGTCATTGAAAACATGTTAAATTGATGAAAACTATATCACAGCTTAATAGAAAGACCAATCAGTACCATATAACGAGTATAAATTGTCAAACAACACGTTAATGAATCATAAATGGCAACTGAATTCCAAACGTTCATTAAGTCCTTTCGGTTGAACCGCCCGAAGGCGGTAAATCCAATACAACTCACGTTGTAGTAAGTTTTTATTATTGTCTTGATGTGATAGTTTATCAATAGTTTCCAAAATTAGAAATCTTATTTGGCTGGGATTGTGTGAATGTTGGGTAAAGTGTGAAGCAATACAGGATTTAAGGTTTTTGGTGCGGATGTTACTCCGATGTTCATTTAATCTGGTTTTAATTTTGCGTTCAGTTTTGCCCACGTATGGGAGGCCACAAGGGCATTTGATCATGTATATCACATTTGTTGTATCGCATGTCGCATTCACACGAAGGTTGATGATGGTACCTTGGGTAGGGTGAGTCATAGTAGATCCGGGAATTATGCTGTTGCAGTGACTGCAGTTATGGCATGGAATAGTTCCTTTGTAGATGATGTCACTGGTGATTGACGGTTGTTTGATAAGTTGTTGTATTGTTTTGGTACGTTTGTATGCAAAAATAGGCAGTTTTTCCAAGACTTGGTTGAAATCTGTTTCTGATTGTAGGAGTGGCCAGTGTTTGCGAATAACCTCTTTGATTTGGCGAGAGTGAGTAGAATATTTTGATGTGAACACAGATCGGGTGTCCTGTTGTTGAACCTTAGGTTTGGGTTTAAGTAATTCTTCTCGAATCTTGAGATTAACCCTGTTTTCAGCACAAACTGTGGTGTTTTTAGGATATCCACGCTGGTGGAACTTTTCCACTATTTTAGAGCTGTTAGTTCTAAATGCTTCCTCTGTGGAAGCAATCCGTTTGGCTCTCAATAGCTGGGAGTATGGTAGGTGCCGCTTGAGACTTGGTTGGTGGAAACTTTTGTGGTGTAGATAATTGTTGCGATCCGTAGCTTTAGTGTAAACGGAGGTTCTGAATTTGGTGTCATGTAGTTTAACAAGCACATCCAGAAATGGAATTTCAGTCTTGTTGAGGGTATGAGTAAATTGAATCCGTTCATTAACAGTGTTGAGATGATTAATTGCAGCTAGAAATTGAGTCTCCGTGCCTTGCCAAACAAGGAAAATATCGTCAATGTATCTGTAGTACGCACATATAAAAGGTTGCCAGAGTGCGTTGTGGAGTATGTGTTGGATTTCAAATGTATACATGAACAGATTAGCAAATGCAGGAGCAGCGCAGTTGCCCATTGCTACTCCAGACAATTGTAAGTAGTAATGGTGATCAGGAGTCTTAAAATAGCTGTGTTGTAGAATGAATTGCATGAGTTCCATTATAAACACCTGGAGTTCCAATGGTTTGTCTGTTTGTACTAGAGCTGTCTCTAGTGCTTCCAATCCCAGGTTGTGCGGGATTGAGGTGTACAAGGCGTTTACATCAATTGTACATAAGATGATGGGTTGGTCACTAGGAATCACAATTTGTTCTAATTTATTCAGGAAATCAGTAGTATCCTGAATGTATGTTATCATACCTTTGACACTTGCTTGTAAGTGTTTATCAATGTAAGCTCCAGTGGGAGCGTGTATTGAATTGGTGGTACTTACAATTGGTCTAAAAGGCGGTTGTCTCAAGTTCTTGTGAATTTTAGGTGCTAGGTAGATGTATGGTACCTGAGGATAGTCCTTGATAAGGTATCTTTTGTCTCTGTCAGAAATGGTGTTGGAAGATACAGCTTTGTTGACGATCTTGAGTAGTATCTCTTTGAAAGCAAAGGTGGGATCAGAATTCAACAACATGTATAGATCAGTATTGTGTAAATGTTCTTTGAGGCCTTCTGAGTAAAACGTAGACTCCATAACAACAATGGCACCGCCCTTGTCAGCTTTACATATGGTCAATGTCTGATTGTTAGCAAGTTGTTGTATAGCTTGTCTTTCAGGGATCGTGAGGTTACTCCGATGGCTCTTTTGAGTGTCAAACATTGCGTGTAAGTCTTGTTGTACTGCTTTTTCAAAAACATCCAGAACCTTGTGGCTGGTAGGGGCCATAAAATTACTGCGAGGACGTAAACCCATGAGGGTATCTTTGTCTTGGGTGTTGGAAGGTACACAAATATTCTCAAAGAAATGTCTTAGCCGTAGTGTTCTCATGAATTTGTAAAATGAGATAGAAACTTCAAGTTCATTGGTTTGATACGTAAGAACAAAGTTCAACCCTTTTTGTAGGACTTGTTGTTGAGTATGGTTGAGTGGACTTTGAGAGATATTGACAACTAGATTCTGTGGCTTCTGGTCGATTTCGCTGGTGGAAGTAAGTTGTCTGTGGTGTTTGAACCTCCTCGATCGTCGATTGGTTCGGGACCTACATCTAAAAAAGGATCCGCGGTAGTAGTGGTAGTTGAATCTGTGGCATTTTTAGAGGTGGTTGGTTGTTCAGTTCTTGTACTCTCAGTTGTGGGCTGTTGTCTAGGTTTGCCTCGTGGGGGCATCCTGCGTGTAGAATCATCAGAAGATGATGTCTCTCCGTCTGTAGATCTGTTGGTAGGATTACGGTTTTGTCTCCTGGCCGCATAGATCTCGGCCCAATTGTACACCTCCCCCAATTTATAATCAACCGTATCACGTTTGAACTTCCGAAGTTTTCTTTCGTTGATTTCTTTAATATATGTATCAAGTTTGCTGTTGATGTCCTCTAAGATGGTAGAGAACTCCTCTGGTGTAATTTTTTGGCTAAGTTCTTGTTTAAGTTGCTTGACCTCGTTTTCAAGTTCCTCTAACAGTTTAGAAAGTTCTTCGACAATCAGAAGTATCAGGTCTAGTGAGCATTTATTGAGTATGCCAAACCACTTTTCCGTAAAGCGCGGATTGTTTTTGCACAATGTTGACTTAAGCGGTATTCGCAGACCTCTGGGAATACGTTGAACGCTGTGATATCTGATAAGTGTTGAGGCATGGAGCCTTTGATTGATCTCTCGATTGGCTGTGAATAGTAGTTGACGCACATTGGCTTGAATTGACCCTGTACCTGATGCAATGTATTCCGGCTCCTGAATCAATGAATAGATCCTATCGGTATCATTGGTATTGAATTCAAAAGTATCAGCTTTGTTGCTGGTTAAGCCAGCTATGTCTGCATACGACATGGTTTTGGGTGCAATCGCGGATTGAGCCAGTAGGGAAATAATAAAGTGGTGAAGATCGCTGCACTCCCTTGTAATAGTGGTCTAGAAGAATTGTAATCAATTGTTCTTACGGATCAAACCAATGAACTTGAAGTTTCTATCTCATTTTACAAATTCATGAGAACACTACGGCTAAGACATTTCTTTGAGAATATTTGTGTACCTTCCAACACCCAAGACAAAGATACCCTCATGGGTTTACGTCCTCCCAGTAATTTTATGGCCCCTACCAGCCACAAGGTTCTGGATGTTTTTGAAAAAGCAGTACAACAAGACTTACACGCAATGTTTGACACTCAAAAGAAGCATCGGAGTAACCTCACGATCCCTGAAAGACAAGCTATACAACAACTTGCTAACAATCAGACATTGACCATATGTAAAGCTGACAAGGGCGCTGCCATTGTTGTTATGGAGTCTACGTTTTACTCAGAAGACCTCAAAGAACATTTACACAATACTGATCTATACATGTTGTTGAATTCTGATCCCACCTTTGCTTTCAAAGAGATACTACTCAAGATCGTCAACAAAGCTGTGTCTTCCAACACCATTTCTGACAGAGACAAAAGATACCTTATCAAGGACTATCCTCAGGTACCATACATCTACCTAGCACCTAAAATTCACAAGAACTTGAGACAACCGCCTTTTAGACCAATTGTAAGTACCACCAATTCAATACACGCTCCCACTGGAGCTTACATTGATAAACACTTACAAGCAAGTGTCAAAGGTATGATAACATACATTCAGGATACTACTGATTTCCTGAACAAATTGTGATTCCTAGTGACCAACCCATCATCTTATGTACAATTGATGTAAACGCCTTGTACACCTCAATCCCGCACAACCTGGGATTGGAAGCACTAGAGACAGCTCTAGTACAAACAGACAAACCATTGGAACTCCAGGTGTTTATAATGGAACTCATGCAATTCATTCTACAACACAGCTATTTTAAGACTCCTGATCACCATTACTACTTACAATTGTCTGGAGTAGCAATGGGCAACTGCGCTGCTCCTGCATATGCTAATCTGTTCATGTATACATTTGAACTCCAACACATACTCCACAACGCACTCTGGCAACCTTTTATATGTGCGTACTACAGATACATTGACGATATTTTCCTTGTTTGGCAAGGCACGGAGACTCAATTTCTAGCTGCAATTAATCATCTCAACACTGTTAATGAACGGATTCAATGTACTCATACCCTCAACAAGACTGAATTCTGGATGTGCTTGTTAAACTACATGACACCAAATTCAGAACCTCCGTTTACACTAAAGCTACGGATCGCAACAATTATCTACACCACAAAAGTTTCCACCAACCAAGTCTCAAGCGGCACCTACCATACTCCCAGCTATTGAGAGCCAAACGGATTGCTTCCACAGAGGAAGCATTTAGAACTAACAGCTCTAAAATAGTGGAAAAATTCCACCAGCGTGGATATCCTAAAAACACCACAGTTTGTGCTGAAAACAGGGTTAATCTCAAGATTCGATAAGAATTACTTAAACCCAAACCTAAGGTTCAACAACAGGACACCCGATCTGTGTTCACATCAAAATATTCTACTCACTCTCGCCAAATCAAAGAGGTTATTCGTAAACACTGGCCACTCCTACAATCAGAAACAGATTTCAACCAAATCTTTGAAAAACTGCCTATTTTTGCATACAAACGTACCAATACAATACAACAACTTATCAAACAACAGTCAATCACCAGTGACATCATCTACAAAGGAACTATTCCATGCCATAACTGCAGTCACTGCAACAGCATAATTCCCGGATCTACTATGACTCACCCTACCCAAGGTACCATCATCAACCTTCGTGTGAATGCGACATGCGATACAACAAATGTGATATACATGATCAAATGCCCTTGTGGCCTCCCAAACGTGGGCAAAACTGAACGCAAAATTAAAACCAGATTAAATGAACATCGGAGTAACATCCGCACCAAAAACCTTAAATCCTGTATTGCTTCACACTTTACCCAACATTCACACAATCCCAGCCAAATAAGATTTCTAATTTTGGAAACTATTGATAAACTACCACATCAAGACAATAATAAAAACTTACTACAACGTGAGTTGTATTGGATTTACCGCCTTCGGGAGGTTCAACCGAAAGGACTTAATGAACGTTTGGAATTCAGTTGCCATTTATGATTCATTAACGTGTTGTTTGACAATTTATACTCGTTATATGGTACTGATTGGTCTTTCTATTAAGCTGTGATATAGTTTTCATCAATTTAACATGTTTTCACTGACTCTTGTATGTTTAGCTATATTTCTGTATGTTGCCTTTATTTTCTTAGTTTACCTTTCATTTTTTTATGGGTAGCCACATTCATATATAATGATACATTTTGTGTCTTTCTTTAGCTTACTTTCTTCGTTTTCCTCAATTATACTTATACACATCTATTGGCTTTGACTATTTCAGGTTACTCTGCTTTTACTGATCTTCGTGTATCTAGAATACTGTCCTTTGTCTATGTTTCACTTCGTTAGGTGCTAGCACGCCCGTCTTTTATGTTTACTTCTACACATCTTTTTAACACTCACGCGCGCATGCGTGGCGTCTTCCGGGTTCCTCCTGTCTATGGAACCTGGCTTTCGCCTACACACGGTGCTCTGCCGTTTGACTTTTCTATTTCTCTTCAAACGCGGTAAGACTTTTTCTTGAACATCGTAGCGGCGACTTCATCCTTCAGGCACAATGGTGGGACCTTTCGGTTTCTTTAATACTTGCGTGCTCTTTTCCCATTTATTTTATCACTTTGCGTACTCACATGGGATGTTTCTTTGGCATTTTCGAGCACTTTCATGATTCTTAGTCTGGCACCCTTTAAGGCTAGTTTGTTTTTCACTACATGTATACTGAGGATGCTCGTATATTCACTATATTTATTTGATCCATATATTTCACTACACTCGCACGTGGGGATAATCTACGTTAATTTTTGTGGCAATTATTTTTCAAGTCACATTATTTATAACCTTGTATTTCCGTGCTCCATATATTTTGCGATTACTTCGTAGTTCCATTTCCCTTTATTTCACAGACCCCCTGAGGAAGCGCACTGATGTGCGAAATGCATTGGGGATTTTAAAACCATGTGGATCTTATACATGTTGTTTATGTATGATTGACTTTGGAAAAATATGTCGTGACTATTCAATCATATGAAGTCAATATGATGTTTAACGAATAAATAGTTGAAACTATTACAAATATCCTGGAGTAAAACCTACCCTTTATTTGGATTACATTTGTGAAGTAACATTTAGCATATTTCATGCTCAAGAGTACTACAGGTCATTCTTACTCGCAGTAAGATTTTCTTCATTATTTGATTGTATTGGTCCCATGATGAAGTTGTCTACTGATCTAAGGTTTGCTGTTTTGTGGTAAACGTCCATTCTAAATGGATTATTGTGAAGTTCATGCAGGATGTGAGGACAAAAACCACCATCACAATTATGGGGGAAATTTTCAGAGAGGAAGGGGTTCCCTTGTTGTTGATCACAGACAATGGTACACAATTAACTTCACAAATAATGGTAGACTTCTTGCTTAAGAATGGTATAAGGCACATACGCACATCACTGTACAATCCAAAGGGCAACCATTTGATGAAAGGTACTATTCAACTTGCTTTAACAAATCTGTGAAATGTGTAGAGAATGGTGGATGACATGGTGTGGGCTTATCGCACCACCATGCATAGTGCCACACTGAAACTTCCTTTTCAGGTAATGCGTGGGCGCATGCCAGAGACAAAATTGGTGGCTGCTTGGCTCAGAGACTGGGTTGACAATAGCGAAAGCAAGGAGGACCCATCATGTGATACCAGAAAGCACGAAGCCAAGTTTAACACATGTGACTGGGTTAAGGTAAGATCATGGAGAATTGAAAGAGGCATTTCAAAATCCAAAGGTCCATTTCTCGTTGGTGGTGTAAGGAAGTACATTGTCACATAGGAGAATGGTGAAAAGTGGAAATATAGGAACACTTCACTATATCAAATGGGAGGAGAATGTTCGAGACAGGGGGATGATGGATGTTCAGCTGCCATGTTTATCAAAGATGTAGAGGCCAGTAGCGAATACAGGGGTCATGGTGAAAGAACTTCCATAGGAGAGAGTGTGCTGGTACCATTTCCAGCAGCATTTCCAGAGTATGCAGGACACCTTCTTACCTTGAAGATTACTTTAGGTTATCATGGGAGTTCTTCTCATAACTTTAGTTTTCAGTTATCTTGGTTACCTTTTCTTTTCCTATTTTGGGAATTTCTCCAGGGAATGGAGAGGAATATGTTATGAAGTTTCTAGTTCTTATATTTACATATGCTCTGTGGCATCATAGATTGTAAGGCAAAGGAAATTCTATAGGGGTAATTTGCTGCTGATTCCTGGGGAGGACTGACGCCAGGTTGTGATCTTAATAGAAGCTACATTAAAAGTATCCTGCTTACTACATTTATGTAAGATGGCAATGCCACCACCGTGACGGTCTATCCTGTCCTTCTTGATGATGGAGAAACCTGGGGGACTAGAATGCCAAGAATCGGATAGGATGATTCTTTGAGACACGTTTCTGTGATGAACGCATTGTCAATGGTGTGGCGCAGTATGGCTTCAGCCAACTCAGTTGTGTGTTTGATTGCTGCTGGTAGTGTGTTTTTGGGAGCGGGTGTCAAAGGTATTTTGGTGCACCCTAAAGGTATTATGGTAACTTTAGGCGGTTTGATCTCTCTGCCAATGTTGGTGATCACCTAGATATTAGAGGTGGGGGAGTTCAGGGCTGACCTACGGTCATAATCTTTTGCTAGATTCATTGCCTCTATCATGGACATCTTGGCTGGCATTTATTTCAGCCTGTGAGATTGGTTGTTGAGAGGGGTAGCTCTCCTGCTATTTTATTGAGATCTAAACAGCCAAGGGGGTTCACTGATGATGCTGTGAGAGGGGAGTTGCAAGTGTTAGGGGAGGTCAGAGAATGATCTGGTCTTGATATGGATGTTGTTTATGACCTGTGTTACTATGTGTTTGAAGGCGGGTCAGACTTTCAGGTATGGTATTCGTGTGAATAGGGTTCCGTGGAGAGAGTGACTCAAGTTTTTCCATGCATATTAGATGTTTGGTAAATTTGGCAATAGACAACAGATTCAATATAGAGAGAGTTGTGGTATTAAGGAGTAGGTTAGCTTGAGTGTGTTCATCAGGGCTGGGGGTTGTGGGTCAATTAGACTGTACAATGCAATGCTACAAGTATCTTCCTTTGTGTGAACTATGGGGTGTGCGTTCTGTTATTATCCTTGTGCTTTCTTGGCTATAGTTTGGCTGGTGGTTAAATGTAGGTTGTGGTTTCCAAGGTCAGGAATTTGTAGGTTAATGTATTGTGTGGTGTGGGCATGGGAGATCGGGAATGCTAAAATGAGGGAAGGGTTGTTCATTGGGCTGTAGAGTTGAAGTTTGGAACTGGTGGTGTTGTTCACAGCTCTGGCTGAAGTGATGTGGTTGGTGGAGCAGAAGAGGGAGAGAGGAGTAGGAGTTGTGAGGGATAGGGGTAGTAGGCAGAGGGGCGAATGACATAATGGTGGAGTGTAGGTTGGAGGTGTGGATTGAGTGTGACCTTCTGGTGGGTTAGTCCCTGCGATGTGCTCTGCAGAGTGGGTTGGGTTTTGGTCAGATAGCCGGAGGGATAAGTGATGGAGTTGCATAACATTGTGAATATGTATTCAAATAGTCATAGGTTGATGTTATTGGCTCATACCATGACTTTGCTGTTTCTGTATATTGTTATGGTAACGTTGCGTTTGAAGGTAGGTAAGTTGTAGATCAGCAATTTTTGGCTGTAAAGGAAGTTGGTGGCATTAGTTAATCGTAAGTGTTTTGCTAGATTATTCCTCCATTTGGACTGGTGGATAGTGTAGAAGATAAAGTCTGTTTTTTCTTGTCCTTTGGAAGTGTTGTAGTAGAGGTCTGCTATGAGTCTTTTGGGGTGTTATTTGAGTAATCCGTGTTTAAGGATTTTGGTGGAGTTAGTTGAGAGGATGGGGGGTAAGTGATGGAGAAAGAGTGAGGACCCGGGAGTTTCAGGTTGTGGAATTGTATAGGGGTGAGGGGTTCTGGAGCGGCCTGCAGGTGTTGTTGTGTATTTCTTGTCATTTTCCTCATTATAGGAGGGTTTTGTAGAGGAAGCTTTTGAGCAGACTCTTTGACTAATTGTTATCAACAGGGAGAACAAGATGCTATGCTGCAAAGATAGGGGAAAACCCTTTAAATAAGGAGCAATAGGGTGACAATGGGGCCAGCAAGATGGTCATTGTTTTAAGATGGAGTGAGAGTACCCAATCCCCTCTCAGTAATTGTTGCAGGGGCAATCCAAAAGTCACTTTTCAAAGATGGCCACTCCCTAGTAGTGTGTTACTTTTCTTTCATCGCCAGAGAACTGCAGAGAAGTGTGTAGTCAGGTGTCTCATAAAGGTTGAATTTTCTAGGTTGTAGTTTATGATTTGGTCACTGGGATGATATCCAGTGCAGTGGATTTAGGCATAATCCACATTTGTATTGCCCTGCATGATGAGATCTTTGATATTTCATTTTTGAGGTAGATTGTGGATGGATTGGAGGGAAGATGGCTTGGGGCATTGTCAATTCCTTTGGCAGGATGCAGCACTTTCCATGATGGAGAGGCAACCCCCATGCAAGCGGGCAGCTTCAAGGTCTAGAGCACGGCTCACTGTTAGGAGATCAGGTGGTGCAGCTTCTTTGGACTCCATAAGATTGATACCATTCTAAGATAGCCGCACCCCAGTGGAGTCTTATGGTTGAGGATGGAGTCCTACTTTACTTTTAGTGAAATTGCATGAATACAACCTTTGTCAGTTTCTATTAGTGCAGTTCTATTTGGAATGACCGCCATTTTAGGATTGAGAGCCACGTGTCAGGAGGGCTGGATGAGAACCCCTAAAATGGATTGAAGGCCACCCTAGCGAGCACCCCATTAGAACATGGGGACACAGGAGTTCAGCAACAACGGGCGCACTCCAACAAAGAGGAGCAGCATCCTAGTCCTCTGCACAATTCCAATGATTCAAGCCGGGCTGGCCAGGCTGACATGCAGAAGACCACCAGGAGATGGGCCAAAGGACATGTGTGTGTGTGTGTAACATACAACTTAGAAAAATGAACTACCACAAAGTTACACTTCGCTGTAAATAGCGTCCCCATATTGCGAATTCGCAATTTTAAAAAGGTTCATGAATAGCATTTAAGGAATCTCTAATTGAGACTCCTCAAATGCGATTCTTCGCAATTTAGCGATTTCTATAATTGCTATTTTTGCATTTGGGATGATGAATCCCAAATGCAAAAATAGCGCTTGCAAAGGGCCAGATTCTCAGAATCTGGCCCTTTGCGAGCCGATTTTGGTTTCATGAATCTACCTGATAGATCTCTCTCGACAATGAATATTTCGGAGAACGTCTCCGATCCCAGCTTTGAGATGAGCAATTGTTTGACATATCTCTCCATAGGTCCTGTATTCGTAGTTTCAGATATGCTCGTCAGGTTGTTTTTGAGGGATCTGGCTTCCAAATCTTCTGCTTTAGCTGCTAGAGCCGCCAAATGTTTGTCCATCTTCACCTGTTTCGCGTCCATCTGTACTTGAGCATCTTCGGTCTTGGATATTCGGCACTCGTCCAGATCAAGTCTCTCCGTGTGCCTGTCCGAGCGCTTAGACATCCTGTCGACTCGGTACGTCAGAGAGTCAATTTTCCCATCAATATCGGTTAAAGCTGCTTGTATCGTGGTGAACATGGCCTGAACGTCATCGTTTGTGACCCCTCCCGTCGCACCTGTCGCCGTCTGCAGTTGTGGTTGATCCTCCGCACCCTGATCTGGCTGTTTTTTTGCTTGTTCAAAAGTTATTTTGTGCTGGTTTCTGACCGTCTTGCCCATATTTGCAGACTATGCCCAGACCTCCGCGCCAGGCGCCTCAGAGATGAGTGGTGTCTAGCAGGAATGCAACAATGGCGCCCCAGAGATTGTTGCAGTGTGTATGCCTCCTTTATGGTATGGGGCACAGCGGCGGTGGCCAAGGCGCCATTCCAGACAGACAATCAATTCAAGTAGACTTTAGGCACAGTGTATCCTCCTGCTTGCGAGCTAATATCTTAGGATTACACCGTGTCCTCAATTGTGTCCTTCTCCTCCTCCACTGTAGTGCAATATGAAGGCACAGGGTGTCCGATATGTGCCACTTCCCTCTCTTGGTGAACGATATCTCAGCACCTCACTCCTTTGTTTGGGGCCCTTGTTTGTCTCCCCCCTGTTAGTATTTTTTGAGTAGGAATATGGCTGACTGTCCACCGTTGCAGCCCCTAAAGTTTCCTGCTCCGAGGTCGCACAATGTCCATGAGGCTATAGGTAGCTGGGTGTAGCCCTGCAGCATCCAGGCTTCCACCAGTGGCTGTAGGAGAAAGGGCCCGCACTACCAGCATGGGTCGCAGGACCAGGCCTCAATAAAAACCTGCGCCAGGATCGTGATGCGCATAGATAACATGAAGGGGTGTGCCAGTTCAAGAGCACCAGCCGAGCTCCGCATATTGTTGTGGTCCCGTCACCTCCTTGTTGTTTTGGCCGATGCGTGCTGCTTCGTCTCCCTCCTGCTTCCAGTGTGGGGTTTCACCCCCCAAGGGGGCTGTCATCAGTACTGTGTGTGTTGTCCCTCACCGGTCGCACAGCGTCTTCTGAGCCCCTCTGTTTTCCGATTACTGTATAAGGCTGTGCTGATCACCATATGACATTGTGGCTTGTTCTAGGTCTCCGTGGTGTTTTTTTCTCCCACCGTGTATTACATTTTAGATGGTGCCTTCCCTGTGTTAACTGCGCCTGCACTTTCGCCGCCACTCACTCCGCAGGTGTTCCCCCCTATCTTAGTGTGTTGTTCCTCTACGTCTCCGGTGCCTCCAAAACGAGGAGCTCCGACCGCACCGAGCAGGGAGCCCCTCTGGGGCCATGTTACGTGCTCTGCGTCTCTGCCACGCTCCTCACGGCAGGCCGCTGCTTTAGTTTCTGTTTGCTCCTAGCCAGGCCGCAGGAACTCCACGCCGCGTCCCCGGCTGTAACATGCTGCAGTCTTCAAAATCCCGATAGGAATGCGTGCCTGGTGGTCAGTAGTGTCAGGTCTCACCAGTCAACCATAGTTTACTTTCTATCATGCAGGATTTTGAAGGATTTTTGACATCTGTGAGGAGTTCGCCTAGAACGCGGCCATCTTGCTTCGTGGCAAGCTCCATCTAAACAATGGTTGCAGCTAGGAAAGGGCTGTCCAGTTCATGGCACATTTTGCTAACGATTCATTAGGGGATGTAAAGCATACATTGTCACTCATGGGCGAATTTTGCGAATCTCGCGTTCGCGAATTTTGCGGATTTGCGAACTCGCAATTCGCAAAATCCGCGAATTCTCGCGAATTTGCGGATTTTTTTTGTGTGTTTGCGCGGGTTTCTGCCAGTTCGCGAGGGTTTTGTACAATTTCGCAAACGCAAACTTACCTGTCGGGTCGCAAGTTTCGCGAACTTGTTGTTTCTACGTGTCCAGCCTGTTTGGGACACTCTTCTTCATCACTGCCACTCTCTGTCACCACTGCCACTCTCTGACTACTCATGCCACCCTCTGGCCCACCCATGCCACCCTCTGTTTCATCACAGCACCTTCTGGTTGTCCAGTCAGTGTACATTATTGTGGCAAAGCAAGCACACCTTCCCTGCCTCAAGTGACCTGAATTAATTTGGGGCTGATTAATGTGTCACAGAATATTTTTTTAGCTGGCACCTGCTTCCTTAGTGCTTCCTGATTAGTGATCTTTTGCACTTGCTAAGTGCTTTCATTGTTGCAAAATTAGTTACAACACCTGCCCTGCCCCAACTGACAATAATGAATTAGGGGCTGATTAATGGATTTGAACTTCCAGCCTGGCTCTTGCTTGTCTCCCTTAGCTGTAATTCAGGACCTGTGTGGCATATGTGTAACTATTCTGAGGTTCAGAGCAGGGTCACATAATAGTTGCAACTGGCAACTGAACTCTGGAGGGGCCCCTCAGGAAGCACTACAGGAAATGGCTACTAATGATGAGCCTGAACTTTTGAACCTGGTAAGTAGTTTCAGTTTTGCTAAGATCGTATTTCTGCAATTTTGCGCTTATTCGCGGGGCGCGAAGTTGTACTGGGAAGCCGCAAACTCACGCGAACAGTGCGAGCAAGCCATAAAATCCGCTGCTCGCGGATTTGCGGATTTTGCGGGAGATTCGCGAATCTCGCGGATTCCGAATTTACCGAAAATCCGCAAAATCCACGAGCGAAACGGATTTTCCGCCCATGCTTACAGAGGAATTTGCACATCCCACATCACTCTTAATGCATTGCAACGTACTATTTTGCAATCACACACCGTTGAATTTGTGACTCACAGTCTTTGTGACTGCAAACTCCATTAGAATATGAGGCCCTTGTTTTTACCAGGCTAAATTGCCTATATGTTTTAAATTTGGAAATAATCCCCCCCATTACACTCTAGTTTTTAACAGTTAATTTATAGTTAACATTATGGGACAATATTCTGTAGCAGAGCTTTTAGTTTATGATTGCTTCATTAGAAGCTATCTGAAATATGTCAGACATTGTGGGGTTTACTATCAACCTCAACAATTCCCTGACTAATTAGACGCTACAAGCAAAAACGCTCTGCACTTCTACTGTTGCCTTAGAATGTGCTAGTAACAAAAGTTTTGTCATTTTGAAGGATAATTGCGGTTGGCTTAAAATGAAATCCTACCACGTCCAGAAAAGAGGCTCATTATTTTGACAGATTTTGAAAGATTAGCGACCTATTTCACCTCCCTGCCACAGCGCGAATGCAGTATTACCAGCTTCGACATTGGGTACATACGTTCAATGGCATACAGGGGGCCACACGCAAACTTACCTCCTTAGAGATATTGGTACAAGACTTTCACGGCTCACTGGGGATAATTTCACATGCACACTCAGTCTTGCACTACTCTAACTCGCTACCCCTACACCCATATTAGCAGCAATGGATCTCTGATAACTCAGAAGATATGCCCCCAAAGCACTAGGAACGGTTGTGGAGGGTTATACCGAGGACCTAAGTATGAGAATTCCCTTGAGACAGAACTAAGCACAGGTTTGCAATACCAAACCTTACAATCTCACAAGTACATACAACAAAAACATATTGGAAGTTAAAAATTCATTTATTTTGAATACATTTAAAAAACACTATAGTAGGGCTGACTGATCTAGATCCCTAGTCTAAAAAACAATTAAAGGGGGCGTGGCCAAGATGGCGGAGTGAGCGGACGTGCTTTGTCGAGCTCCCGCCGCCGGCCGCTATTTTTCAGCATTACCACAGCAATTGCCCCGGCCCGAGCACTTCCCTGGCGGGCCCGAGGTCAGCGTTGCCGTGGGGGTGTGCATGCCCGTAGCGCTGCTGGTTCCCGGCGTGGAGCCCCGGCGGATCCTGCCCGGAGTTTTGGCGGCTCCGGCGGCCTGAGGAGAGCAGTGCAGGGAATCGAGGCCGGAGTGGGCGGAGTCCATACGCCGACTCGAGTGCTCCTGAACCCGGCGGCTGCAGCGACAGCGAGCCCGGCCCGCGCTGCTGAGCGCGAGGCCCCGTGGTCCCTGGTCGGGGGCTTCTGCGGGCTTGCTGCACCACCTTGCCGCCCAACGGATCGCCCTAACGGCTGCGGACAGTGGCGGTGCCGGCCGGAGGGGCATGCGGAGGAGCCCTGAGAGCGGAGGTGAGGAGCGGGTGTGGACGGGTGCCCCCCCCCCCCCCCCCCCGGGCCCAGCGGACCTACCTCCGGGCGTGAGGATCATCGGGGGGCGGTAGAATCCGAGCGGACCCCCCCGCGTGCAGGACCACCGGTGGCGTGGTGAGGCTGTCGACGGGAGCGGCCGGAGGTCGCAGCACGCCTGGATTGGGCCTGGCCTCGTGGCCTTCCTTTGCCACCGGCCCCCGCTGGCGACACTGCCCCTGCGACACAGCGCTCCATCAGCGGACAGGACACCGAGACGGTGGGCCCGGTGGGGGCTGTAGCGGCCTATCAGCCTGAAGGTCGGCTGGGTGATCTGCGGAGGCCCTCGCACATGGTGTGGGCCTAGTGAGGCCTTCTGCTCTGTCCGCATCAGCGGCGCTGCCTCCGGTGCAACCAGCGCCGACGACTACGACCCCAGCACACTCTGCCCGCACGGGGGGGAGCGAGGCCCCTTGAGACGTCTGGACGAGGCCTCTGCAGGCCTGCCGCACTCCCTCACCCCCTGGACAGCGCAGCCCTGAGAGCCGCGGGCGCCATCTTGGACAGTAGCTCACCCTGCCTGGGCCTAACCTTGCGCCCCCCTCCCTCGCCGCTGGCTCCGGCGCCCCTGCCCCCATCACACGGCCCCCGCCGAGCACTGCCGCGGCTTCAGGGTAGAGGGCCCGACGGGGAGCAGCGACGACGCATCGGTCTGCGTGGAGGCGGCCAGCTTGGAGATACAGAGAGACGCAGCCCCGTTGTCCCGGCCCTGTGGGACCTCCCGCTCCGACAGCCTCGCTGGTAGTCGCCTGGGTCCCCTAGGGGCGACTTACCGCACTGGGCCTGGAACCCGCCCGAGCGCGGAACCCACGCGCCGCACAGGAAGCACTGATCGGCCCGAGCCCGGAGAGACAGCACACCCGTGGGACCTAGGGGCCTGTCAGAGGAGGCGATCGACGGGCGCGGCTGGGGGCCCTGGGGGGGGCATGTCTGGCGGAAGACCCAAGAAGGACCGCACCATCAAGATCTTTTCACCCCCACTGCCATGGGGAAGCGGAATGGGGGGGGCGTGGCTTGGATGCCGAGGAGGTAGGCAGCGTGAGCTCGGAGCTCCGTGCCCGATCCCGGAAAATATCCTGAAAATTCATTCGAACCCCGAGATAAAGGACATTATCCGGTACTGGACGGTACTGCGGAGGGTCCGGGACCCGCGGAAGACGACACCGAGCCTTCCCGCAGCAGTAACTTAACTTCGAAAGCTGAACTCGGCCGAGAAGTCGCGGACCCCAAAATGGCGGCGATGGCATGAGATCGCTTGTGACGGAGACATCTGCCCGGAGACCCACTGAAGACCGCTCCCGGACACGCTAGAGGTGCTGGCGGCCGCGTCGCGCCTCTCCCCAGGTGTTGGTAGAACTTTGGGCGCGCCTTTGGGCGGTGGTTGAGGACCGTCTCCTGATTGGGGCGACATCGGTGCAACAGTGACTCGGAGACGAGAACCCCGGATCTCAGGCGCGACTGGCGCTGGCCGAGCCACGACCGCTCGGTGCTTCCTGCCTCTTGGTGACATTTCTGGACCTGAGAACCCGGCCGGAGGACGGTGCCCGGCGACGCTCGGAGGACGACCAGGGACATATTTGAGGACCACCGCCCATCCCGGCCCAGATGGGGAAACCGAAGGGGAAGGGGGATGGCGCGACCGACACTGAGGCGGCGGAAGGAGCAGAGAGAGACCAGGCGGCGTTACAGCGGATGCAGGATCGCATCCTGGAAGCCATCGCCACCACAAAGGACGCCCTACAGCAAGATATAGCTCAGGTGGCAACGGGCTTGGGCCTCCTGAAGGCCGACCACGACAAACTTAAGGACAGGGTGAAATCCGTGGAGACCACGGTTAAGGACTTAGCCCCGGCCCAGGCAACGGTGAAGGCCCAGATGGCAGACGTGATGGACCGTCTGAAGGTACTAGAAAGGAGGGCCGAGGATGCAGAAAACAGGAACAGGCGCAACAACGTACGCCTAGTGGGCCTGCCGGAGAAAATTGAAGGCGACGACATGGTGGGCTACTTGGATAACTGGCTGCGGACGGAGGTGGCACCTGAAGGCCTGTCCCCCTTCTTCTCCCTGGAGCGGGCACATAGAGTTCCGGCGCGCCCGCCAGCCCTGGGCCTTCCTCCTCGCCCGGTGGTGTTCAAGTTGCTCCATTACCGGGACAGAGACTGGCTTTTACAGAGGGCGAGAGAGGCAGGGCCCTTTCAAGTGGAAAACAACAGAGTCACCATGTTCCCGGACTACACGTTTGAGACTCAGCGACTTCGGGCAAACTTCTTGTCCCTCAAGCGCGAGCTCCGCCAGGAAGGCATCAAGTACTCCCTGTTGTTTCCAGCCAAGCTAAGAGTGGTGGTGGACGAAAAGTCTTTATTCTTTACGACTTCCGCGGATGCATGGGACTGGTGGGATACTTATAAGGCAGGAACGGACGGTGCTAAGGCCAGGGAGGAAGAGGCCAAGATGGAAAAGCCGATCAGACAGTCCCAACGGATCAGAAGGAATCGGAAGAGGACCGGGAAACCCTCGATGTCGCAGACGGAGGCGGAGAGGCAGGCGGCCCTACAGGCGGTGGTGGACTTATCTAGAGCCGCCAGGACTCAGTCTGGGAAGGGCACGGATTCGGAGGCCCCGGGAACGGGCTCAGAGACAGGACAATCGGAATTTGGTGGAGCCCGGGGCCCTATTGTGACGCCGCAGACCTCGGGAGAGATACTGGAGGCGTGTTGAACTGGTTTGGCGGAATGGACTCGTTGGTTGGACACCGGGGCGATGGACCCGCAGCAGTGGAAAGACATTGATTGAGGTTTTGGGGATCTGTAATGTGGGGATTGTGGGGTGGAGCGCGCTGGGCTGATTTGTTGGAGGTTTTATAGCATTGAGCCGCGCCTTACTGGCCCCTAAGGTCATCGCAGTGGGGACTGCGAATATTACCACCTTTCCTTGAGGGGTGATCGGGAGTGTTGGTTTGGATGGGGGTACTTCCAGTTGCGGGGGGGCCTGTCCTGGGGGGGTGGGAGTTGCGAGCAGTTGGGGTTGCTCAAGGGGTTGTAGTTGTTGGAGGGGTTTGGCTTCCTGTTTGGAGAGGGTGGGGGGGAGGGCCCGTGGTCGCGGGACTTAGGCGAACACTGTTCTTTGTTGTATGGTCCGGTTGTGTAGGGGGGAATGGCTAGTACTGGAGCGTTGAAATGTGTGACCTGGAATGTGCGGGGCATGCAGTCCATGACGCGCAGACATAAGGTTCAGGCGTACCTCAAGCGTAGGGGGGTTCACATAGCGTTCCTGCAGGAGACGCACCTAAATAAGCAGGAAGGGGCGGCTCTACAAAGGCGCTGGAGGGGGCAGTTATTCTACACGACATTTTCAGCATTTGCGAGGGGGACATTGATTTGGATACGGGCGGGGGTCCCCTTCCAAGTCTCGAAGTCATCGATAGACCCAGAGGGCAGATATGTGGCGGTGGAAGGAAGGCTGAGAGGCAGGATGATATCGCTCTGCAATGTGTATGCTCCTAATGTAGACCTGCCCGCTTTCTTGTCTAACGTCTCGGGCAAATTGGCGGGTTACTTGGCGGGGCCGGTCCTCCTGGGGGGGGACTTCAACTCGGTTGAGGATGTGCTACTAGATAGGTCCCATCCCCCGCTACGCGCGTCCCCAGCACATAGGATCGCCAAGCGTAGATTAGAATGGCAGGAGAGCTGGGCCCTCACGGATGCATGGAGGGCGTTGCACCCCACCACTAGGGATTACTCCTTTCACTCGCACCTGCATGATTTACATGTGAGGCTGGATGCGTTTCTTTGTTCGGAATGTGTGCTCCCTGCGGTGGGAGGGGCGGAATACTTGGCAAGGACGATATCGGACCACAACCCCTTGTTGATGTCTCTGGAATGGATGGTGACTGTTAACTGCGTGCCAACATGGCGCCTGCAACCTGACACCCTGGACGACTTGTTGTTCAGGGAGGCCCTGAGTGACCGTATCGAGAGGTATTTTGAGGAGAACAGTGGTTCGGCTTCCACGAGGGCGGTTGAATGGGATGCTTTCAAGGTGGTGGTGCGGGGACACTGTATTGGGCACACGGCAGGGGCACGGAAGACTTTGTTGGATGACTTAGACAAGGCTGAGACACGGCTGAGGGACCTTGAGAAGAGGCGCCCGAATCACCCAGAATTGCAGGAGGGGCTTAGCGGGGCGCGGGAGGGGCTGGCGGTAGAGCTAGAGCGGCTGCGTAGCTTCGACCACAAGGCGTACGTGACGAGGGCGCATGCGGAAGGTGATAAGGCGGGGGCGATGTTGGCTTGGCTTGCTAACCCTATCCGGGGGGGAGGGCCGATCATGAGGATACAGGAGCCAGGGGAGGAGCCTTGCCACACCCAACCCGGGATCCTGAACAAGTTCCGAGCTTATTATGAGGGGCTCTATCTGAGTGGTGATACGGGAGGGACGGAGGAGCTTGAGGAGTTCTTGGACGGGCTAGAGTTGCCGCGAGTGGAGGACTCGGAGGCAGAAGAGTTAGGGCGGCCAATCTCCCTCGGAGAAATAGGTTGCGCTGTAAAACAGATGGCTAGAAACAAGACCCCGGGCCTTGACGGTCTACCGATCGAATTTTATGGCAAATACCTAGAGCATCTTGCTCCACGGCTGCGCGAGGTATACAATGAGGCGCAGGAGAAGGGCCGACTCCCGGGCTCTATGTGCGAGGCCCTTATGATCCCACTCTTGAAGCCGGGCAGAGAGGGTGCGGCGCTGTCCTCGTACCGTCCGTTATCTATGTTGACGACGGATTACAAAATCCTCAGTAAAATTCTGGCCAACAGATTGCTGGTGCACATGACGAGCCTGGTTCATGGTGACCAGTGCGGTTTCATACCGACACGCAACACCACTCATAACATCCGCAGACTCACGAGACTGATGGGTGTGGACTGGCCAGACACCGTCTCCCCATTTGTCCTGTCCATCGACATTGAGAAGGCATTTGACAGCCTCGAATGGGGATACCTGTATGAGGTGATGCGCCGCTTCGGGTTGGGAGACGGATATATACAGTGGACCAAGGTCCTCTATACTGAGGCGGTGGCGAGGGTCCGGGTGGGTGCGCTGATCTCGAGACAATACCCGATCAGGCGTGGCACTAGACAGGGTTGTTCCCTGTCCCCGCTACTGTTTGCGTTAGCAATGGAACCCTTCGCTGCGGTAGCCAGACTGGGCCGCCACTACGCAGGTTTGCCTTTTAGGGGGAGGCCGCACCTCATCTCCCTTTACGCGGATGACTTGTTGATGTTTTTGGCCAATGCCGGCGCCGAACTTCAGGGGGCGCGGAGGCTACTGGAGCAGTTCGGTAGGTTATCGGGCCTGAGGGTCAACTGGCCTAAATCCTGTCTGTTTCCCCTGAGGCCGGGAGAGCCGTGCCCACTCACTGCTCAGGAACTCCGATGGGAGCCGCGCTGCCTACATTATCTAGGGGTTTACGTTTACCACACCCCGTCCGACCTGCTGGATGGCAACGTAACTCGCTGTATTAACGCCCTGCGTGGATCTATGGACTTCTGGGCGACTCTACCGCTCTCTCTGGCTGGTAGAATTTCCCTGCTTAAAATGATAGCCCTGCCCAGGCTTTTGTACTATTTTAGGACACTGCCGGTATGGATCCCGAGTTCGGTTTTCAAACGCCTGAGGTCAATGATTATAGCGTTCCTGTGGGGCACGGGTAGGAGACGCATAGCGCTCGACACGCTGCTACGCCCCAAAGATGAGGGAGGTATGGCAGTGCCGGACTTCGAGGGATATTACCTCGCTGCCCAGCTGCAGACTTTTACTCAGGAGGTGGCAAGAGTTTATAGAGGTCCCGAGGACGCGAGAGTCGAAGGCACCCCGCGACACGTTCTGGCTTATATCACGCTGCACCAGAAACTCCGAGTGGGAGACCTGACGGTCGAGGAGCAGACTTTCCGTCTATGTTGGGACCGGGCCCGTAAGCGGGCGGGTGTCCGCCTTATGTACGCCCCCGAAATACCGTTGGGAATGGTCACTGCCCTCCCACATGGAGGTGACTGGTCACGCTTGCTCGGGTGGGAGGAGGCGGGAGTACACGTGCTGGGTGACCTCTACGAAGATGGGGTGTTGCTGCCGTTTCGGGACCTGCAAGAGAGATTTGACCTACCGAGAGGCGACTATTTGCTGCACGCGGCAGTCACAGGCGCCATGCGAGCCCACTGGGGAGAAGGGCTGCAGGAACCAGGTACCTCAATGGCCTGCCAGTACGCCATGATGGCGGCGGGAACCTTTAAGGCCGTCACATGCCTGTACTCGCGGATGCAACGGGAGGCCTTGCAACCTCTGGCAGCCCTGAAGGCCAAGTGGGAGCTGGACCTCCAGGTGGAGATACCAGACACGACCTGGGGCCAACTGCTGAGGAGGGCGCGGAAGAGCTCGAGGAATGCCAGGTTCCAATTAATCCACTTCTATGTTATCCACAGGGCATACCTTACGCCCGGGAAAATCCAACAGTACTTTGGGGCGACCGACGCTGCTTGCCCCAGATGTAATACAGCGGGGGCGGATTTCTGTCATATGCTGTGGGATTGCCCCTCTTTAGGCGACTACTGGCAGGAAGTTGGACGGGCCCTTAACGGGGCGACGGACAGGGATATCCAATACACTAAGGCAGTTGGCATTCTTCACTGGTTCCCACACACACCTAGAAATACGATGTCAAGTAAATTTATAGACTTAGGGCTTATCCTGGCCAAGCGGGAGATCACACGAAATTGGAAGTCCAGAGTGGGGCCCACGTATAAAAGATGGTATGGGGAGTGTCTGAGATGGGCCGCGTGTGATAGTACCCTACGATACCAGATGGCCTGGAGGTCGAATGATGAGAAAGCACTGGAAAGGGCAACTGCTTGGGAGGTGATGGTGCAGGCGCTCAGGGATGTGGACGATGAGGGGCAGGAAGGCGAGAGCGAACTAGCCGGAGCAGACCCTAACACTATACAGGAGAACACACCTTAGCGATTGTTTGCTTCCTCCTGCAACACACCAGGCACTGATACATGGTTACTCAAGCGCAGCGCGACCACGGGGGAGGGCGGGTAGGAAGCTGGTTTGGAGGGATGTTGGGGTACCGAAAATTGGGGAGGGGGAGGGGCGTAAATCACAAAAGCATTCCAGGGTTATGTGCACAATGAAGCGGTCAGACAATGTAAGAAGTGTGAGACCAAGACGGAGATGAAGCTGCCCACATCGCAAGCGGGGAGAGCTCCCCGGACGAAAAACGAAAGTATTCAACTGAACTGGTCCATGTCATGCTCATTCTGCTGAATATCTTGTCTGTACTTTTATATTGGTGATGCAATAAAAATGATGTTAAAAAAAAAAAAAAAAAAAAAAAATGGGGAAGCGGAATGGCCCCGCGGTGTCCAGCCCCCGGGGGGACGCAGAGAAGAAATCAGTGGCCACATCGCCCTCCGGAGGGTCGGACCCCGAGGACCCAGTCACACGGTCTTTCCTGGAGTCCCTGTTCACCGGTCTGAGGGAGGACATCCACGCCTTAAAGAAGGAGCTCCAGGACGAGATCAAAGAGGTCCGCCGCGACACCGACGCCATAGGGGAGAGGGTAGCAGACCTGGAGACGAAAAGCGACGCACGAGACACCGAAATAGAGGCCCTACGGCAGGAACTAGCCCGCATACATGACCAGCAGGTGCATCTCCAGACGCACGCCGAGGACCTGGAGAACTGCTCCCGGCGGCATAACATCAGGATCAGGGGTGTGAAACTGTCACCAGACACAGAGGACCTCTTTCAGTTCACGCAGGGTCTCTTCAACCACGTTCTGTGCCGGCCGGCGGACGCCCCCTTGCGACTGGACAGGGCCCACCGGACGGGTCCGCCTAGAGCCGACGCAGCCCACCCGGCAGACATCCTGGTCTGTGTGCAGGACTTCAGGACAAAGGAGGAGATCCTGAGCAAGGCGCGCCAGTTGGCGCAGATCTCCTATGGTGACCACTCCCCGACTTTGTACCAGGACCTAGCTGCGATTACCCTGGAGAAGCGGCGCATCTTTCGTCCAGTGACGGCGGAACTGAGAAAACGCAACATCTCCTACAGCTGGGGTCACCCCTTCCGCCTGGTGTTTCGGCTTGGCAATGTACTTCATCAACCGCGTTCCCTCAGGGACGCCTGCCACTTACTGGGCCTGGACGAGCCGATGGTCGACGACGGATCACCGGGAGAGGGGTCCTCCAACGAGGCAACCCCGGGACGCTGGCAACAACAACGGCGCCGACGCAGGCCGAGGCGCCCCGCAGCTACTGAGATAGAGGAGGGACAGCGGGCTGCGGTCGAGACCGTGGCCCAGGGCCTGGTGCAGGCGAACAATGGCTGACCGCTGGGGGAACGACACACTAGTTCTACAGAACATGGTTGGGCCGGGCTAGTCTAGACCGGCGGCGGGGGCGAGAGCAGAGTGCTTTTTGGCCTTCCCCGATAGAGACACTGACTCTTCACCTACTGTGGTGGGCTAGGGGTGGGCCGACCCGCTCGCATTGTCGCCACTGCTCCCATTCTACGGACTTACTTTACCACGGGTCCAGTGGCCTCTTGACTGGACCTGGGACTATGTTGGACCAAGTTTCTTTCACAGTTGGGGAGGAGGGTTGGGGGGTGGAGC
Source organism: Lissotriton vulgaris (assembly GCF_964263255.1). NCBI lineage: Eukaryota > Metazoa > Chordata > Amphibia > Caudata > Salamandridae > Lissotriton > Lissotriton vulgaris. The sequence goes on along the minus strand of NC_141687.1, from coordinate 692,925,926 downwards.
AGGAAGGGGGTATTGGGCAGGAGGGGGTTGCAACAGGGGAGAGGGGGATCTGGGAGGGGGGAGTTGCACCAGTTGGGGTTGGGACGGGCGGGCAGTTGGGGTTGGGATTGGGGGGAGTTGGGGGAAGGGGGGGAGGGTTGGGGGGGCTCTCCTTGTCCAGGGGATTCTACCACCACAGACGGAGTCGATAGGACTTCCAGCGTAGTGTCTTCCATGGTCCATCAACCCGCGACCACCGCCTCCGGGTGGGAATTGGCATCTTCCCTATTACCTCAGACATGACACGCCACCTAACAGTGCTCTCGCTTAATGTGCGGGGTCTCAACAGTCCGAACAAGCGCAAGGCAATACTGTCCTTCCTCGAGCGTTCCAGGGCGGACATCTGCCTCCTCCAAGAAACACACCTTGTCCGCAGCGACCAGCACAGACTCAAGTTGCGCGCCTTTCCCTGGCAGTTCTTCTCCTCATCCCTGAAGAAAGCAGCTGGGGTAGCAATTCTAGTAGCTAAATCATTCGAGGGGAGGGTCCTCCAGAAAGAAGCTGAAATTAAAGGGCGGCTTCTACTTTATAGCTTCCAGATTGCAGGCCATACTTTACTTGTGGGTTCGGTCTATGGCCCGAATGAGGGACAGGAAAGATTCTTACACACGGCGCTAGAGGCCTCAACGTCCACCACACACACACACTTATTACTAGGTGGAGACCTCAACATTGTATTTCATAACACAGCAGACCGCTCAGGCCAGAGATCCGGGCAAATAGGGGCACTCACGGCTGCAGGACACGCACACATAGCAGACTTGGGCCTCATAGATTTATGGCGACACACCCACCCTCAGACGACGGCCTATACATATTACTCGGCAGCGCACAAGACGTATGCGAGGCTAGATTATTTTTTGTGCTCCTCTCAACTGGCGCTGCAGGTCAAGGAGGTGGAGATAATGCCAGCCGCGCTATCGGATCACTCCCCAGTGGTAGCGACACTTCGAGTAGGGGCCATGCCAGCTCCACAACGACACTGGAGGTTACGTGATGGCCTCTTGCAGCTGCCCGACACCCAAACGCGGCTCAAGACCGCGATTGACCACTTTTTGGAACACAACGCCAACGACGACACCACGAAGGCCACTCAGTGGGCTGCCCTCAAAGCAGTCCTACGCGGTGAACTTATCTCCATAGCCACCGCCAACAACAGAGAAAGGGCTCTAAAGCATGCCGAGCTTACCCAACGGGTGGCGGAACTGGAACAAATGCACCAACGCACAGGGGCGGCACGGGCATGGCGCCAATTATGCGCCGAGCGGAAAATGTTGGCAGCTTTGGACCAGGACGTGGCGGAATACGCCGCTATGCGCCTAAAGCACGTCTATTACACCGGAGGCGACCGCTGCGGGAAACTCCTGGCGAGCAGATTGCGGGCGCAAACCCAACGACAGCAGGTGCGCTCTCTCCTATCTGCTAATGGCGGCCAGATCACGGAGGACGCGGCGATAGCAGCGGCCTTCGGCAACTTTTATGCGGCGCTATACGACGCGGACCACTTGGATCCTGCTGCCGGACCGACCTATTTGCAGGGCGCGGAGCTCCCCGCCCTCACCCAAGCCCAAGCAGACTTTCTGGAGCGGCCCATAGGCCTGGAGGAAGTCATCTCTGCCATTGCCCGCCTCAAAGTGGGGAAATCCCCGGGACCCGACGGCTATACTACGGCCTTCTACAAGACCTTTTGACTGCAGCTTGCCCCTCTCTTGCGCGACCTGTTTAACACCTTCGACACGCCTGGTGCCATACACCCGGACCTGCTGGAGGCGTCTATCTCTGTAATTCCCAAACCGGGCCGTGACCCGGCGGCGTGCGGCTCGTACAGGCCCATCTTGCTGCTGAATGTAGACTTGAAACTCTACACCGGCATACTAGCAGGCCGCATTGCACCATACATGCAGCAGCTGATAGACCCTGACCAGGCGGGCTTTATCCCCCAACGGCAGACCAGCGACAACACCAGGCGAGTGTTGCACCTCATTGAAGCCGGGTCGCGCACTAAACCGGGCTGCATGCTCCTCACCATCGATGCGGAGAAAGCATTCGACAGAGTGCATTGGCCCTACCTCGACCAGGTTCTTCGCCACTTCGGGTTTGGGGAGAAACTCCGCCATCGCGTCTTCAATTGCTACCGCCGGCCCAACACCACTGTAAGGGTGAACGGACATACCTCCCCGAGATTCGATATTGGCAGAGGCACGCGCCAGGGCTGCCCACTATCGCCGCTCCTATTCGCACTGTACATGGAACCGATGGCTCAGAGGGTGCGACAACATGCGCTCATATCCGGCATTAAATTTGGTGCCGACACGCACAAAATCAGCCTATACGCTGACGATGTTTTGCTGTCCCTCACCGATCCGATGCAATCCCTACGTGCTCTCTTTGTGGAGCTGCATACCTTTGCCCTGGCCTCGGGTTTTTAAATCAATGAAGCGAAATCCGAAGCCCTGAACATCTCCCTGCGCCCGGACGTGGTGGCCGAGATTAAGTCCGAATTCAAAATACAGTGGTTGGACGCAGCCGTCCCTTACCTGGGCATCCGCCTGGCCCCTACTGTGCGGGGCACTGCACGAGTCAACTATGAGGCGCTCACAATCAAACTCCGGGAGCAGCTCCGGCGATGGAAGCCGCTTACATTGTCGTGGCTAGGCAGAATTGCCGCAGTCAAAATGACACTGCTACCGCAGATCTTATATCTGTTCCAGACGCTCCCCTTGAATCCCCCAGCTGGCTGGCTTCAGCAGACCCAATCAGAGCTGTCGCGATTCATTTGGAACGGCCGTCGACCGAGGTTTAAGCATACCCTCGCCACCTTGCCCCCAGCGAACGGGGGGGGTCGGGGTGCCTGACCTCACCCTGTACTTCCAGGCGGCGCACTTGCGCACCTTCGTGGAGTGGTTTCAACTGGAGTCCGGCAAGCACTGGCTCTTCCAGGACCAGGCGGTGGCAGGTCGTACCCTTCAAGGCGTGCCTTTCCTGCCACGCCGACACCGGCCCCCTAACCTGTACGCCTCTGAAATCACAAGCACCGCCCTGAGAGTGTGGGATAGAGTGGCCGTAGCCAGGGGACTGACCTCCTTTCCCTCGCCTATGACCCCCATTTTCGAAAATCCTGACTTCACGCCAGGCTTGGACGTCGGAGCGTTTACGACCTGGCGGACGACGCCCTGTAGGGCGGCGGGTCACATGTTCGACCTCAAGGGGATCCTCCCGTTCCAGCAGGTCAAGGCAGACTACGGTGTGGCCGAATCGGAACGCCTACAGTACCTGCAGGTGCGGCATTGGGTGCTCCACCCCTCGATCCAGCCAGGTGCCCAACGACACCTCACGCCTTATGAAAGGTGGTTGCTGACACGAACCTCGGATAAAAAATTGATTTCGGACCTCTATCAACAACTGCTCCTCACTCAGGCACACACATACAACGCGGGACAGGTCAGGTGGGAGAGGGATCTGGGGCGGCAGCTTACAAGGAAGGAATGGGAGGGGGTGTACCACAGGGCCAGACATTCAGCACACCACACCGGGCTCACCGAGACACTAACTAAAGTAGCCACATACTGGTACCACACCCCTGAGAGATTACACCAATGGGATGCCCGAGTTAGATGCTGGAGGGGGTGCGGGGAACTAGGGACGCTGGAACACTTGCTATGGAGCTGCGAGGCGCTTCGCCCCTATTGGAACCCTATCCTGGACCTCATAGACGCACATCTAGATACACAGCTGCCGCGCCTCCCAGCATACATTATACTAGGCCTCCCGAACGCCCTCATGTATCCCCTGAAGTCCTGGAGGGGGCGGCTGATCGCGCTTGCGCTGGGGGCAGCGGTCCAGAACATTGTGGCCCATTGGAGAGCAATCCAGGCTCCGCAACAACTGGGGTGGCTCCACCGGCTCTGGGCGATCCTGGGAATGGAGAAACTGTCACTCGCAGCGGCAGGGAGGGGAGCGGAATTTGCGGAGCTCTGGCGACCATTCCTCGCCCTACTTACCGGGGAATTTCGTGAGGTGAGCTGCCCACGCTACCTGCGTCTGCTGCGCCTTGCGGAGACACCTCTCCCAGAACCCAAGACACGCTCCCACAAGCGCACAGGCCCAACGAGCGCAGCACCACCTGACCATTAATGGAAGACAGTAGCCAACTGATTATTCCCGGAAATGGACAAGGAGAGGGGAGGGCAAGGGTGGGAAGGGTAGGGGGGTGGTTTACAGTTCTATGTTTTCCTTCAGGTTGCACTAGTACTACATAGCTTGCACCGCTGTAGCACCTCTTATGACGCGGCCGGCCCGGTTGGGTTGTAGGCGGCTTGCTGTGTTAACAAACAGTGTGCCCCACTGGCCATGTCATGGGTATCAGTGGGGTCTTAGACTTTGGCTTCCCCGGAGTGGTGCCGGCCCCCATAATATCTCGGAGGTGCATATTGTTTGCCTGTGCTCAATAAAAGATTTAATACATAAAAAACAATTAAAACAATACACCCAATTGCGACCTGCACAATTGAGAACAGACAGAACAGGTACAACATAAAATTGTTGAGTACGAGTTGTATATTCTGTCTCCGTTGTGATAACACCAGTGTTGTATTGCTACGACATCAGCATATCAATTATGGTGTTGGAGGCTTGAATTATACAGTTGTTGCGTCGACGTATTTCGGTGGGTTCTCCTTATAGTTACCAACTTTATCAAGACATGTAATTATCTGTCACAACCAGGGAGTGTTTACAATCGCCCTGTAATAAATTCCATGCAAACAATTAACTTCAGATTAATGCAGCGTACTTCTTGCATATCAATAAATCACAGCATATGCACAATTCATTGTTGACTCAGAACACTCATGTTATAAAAAAAATTGGATCCTGTGCTGTAGGGAACATGTATGACTTTTTAAAGAATCCATTTTTCTGAGCCTAAAAAGTTTAAACAAAAAAGGCATATCTGGTAGTCATTTGTCTCTTTCATGTTTCAACTCTTAACAGTGTGAATCTGTTTGTTACCAATGGACATTGATCTATTACATATATTTCTTCCGACTTTCAAATGATATAGTGAAACAGATACAACGGATACAACGGTATTAAAGCAGAGCCATACAATTAGTAAAGTTGGCAGTTCATTAATAACAAAGCTACACGCCGGAACCTATACACTGGGCGACCTTGTCTTAAAGGAATGTGGGGGGCTAATGGGCTTGACACAATTCTTAATTACCATGGAGCACCCAAAGTTCATAGTGGATCGTTTAAGATGGTATTAATAATACCTGCTTACCCTAGCTTCATGTAGACGGTCACTTGTTGTGGTTAAAGATCAATTCCTGATGGGAACGTGAACTTCAATTGGAGACCTGATAAATTGCTGCTGCCAGTTGTATATCCTGCAGTACCAGGATTATTAGATTAATATAATTGTAGAATGCACATTGTCGTATATGGTCTGTCGAATAAAGGTCAATGCCTACCTGTTTTGCTTTATACAGCATTTATTTCTCAACTTCATATCAGTATCCAAAGTAAAATTGGTTATAATGAAAATCTTTTCGTTTGTTTGTTTCTAGGCCACAAATGCCTGGAAATAATGAAAAAAGGATAGCATAAGGGTAAAATTGCGTGTTCCTACTGTTATGAATATGCAATGGTACATACATTTATATAGAGGTATACCGTTAGGTCCCTGCTTCTTACAGTGATCAAGGGAGTTAGTTGCTTGTGTTACATGCCTCTTTATTGGCCTTCTAAGAGACTACCTTAAAATTAAATGGAAACAAGTGCCAATATTATAAAAAAACGTCCTAAGCATTTGTTTAGATTCACTAATGGGATGGAGACAGGGAACATATTTCTGCTCAACTAATAGGATAGCACGTAGTTCCACTGTCAGTCAAAACCTCTTTATTGGCCTTTTAAAAGACTACCTGCAAATGGGTAGAAACAGGCGTCATTGTATTAGATAAAGAGAGTCCTATGAGTACGTTTAAGTTCTATTAGTGCTCCAATAAGGTGGGGACTGGGCCATGTAAGTCGCTCACCTGGTTAGTAGTTGTTAGTTCCGCTGTCTGTGGCGGTCCGCGTCGTATGTAGGAACACACTGTGTTTCCCCTTTAACTGTAATGAACGTAAATATCGGGTATTTACAGAACTAGTTTGTATTGCTTGCAGCGATCCATGTCCGCACTGCTGGCGGCAATACAGTGACGGACCAGAAAGTAAACCTGGTCTCTGTACATACATTGCGTCCTGATTGGATAAGAAGACCCAATGAGCTTCGAAGCTTTACATGACGCTAATAAGCATACCCAGACTTAGAATTGCCTTCCCGCGATTGGTGCAGATCACTTTTGCATTGACCAATCACGAAGGAGCTAACTGTTTTTAACCACGAGGAACACGGCGTGTTCCTGCATACGACGCGGACCCCCACAGACAGCGGAACTAACAACTACTAACCAGGTGAGCGAGCTACATGGCCCAGTCCCCACCTTATTGGAGCACTAATAGAACTTAAACGTACTTATAGGACTCTCTTTATCTAATACAATGACGCCTGTTTCTACCCATTTCCAGGTAGTCTTTTAAAAGGCCAAAAAAGAGGTTTTGACTGACAGTGGAACTACGTTCTATCCTATTAGGTGAGCAGAAATATGGTCCCTGTCTAAATCCCATTAGTGAATCTAAACAAATGCTTAGGACGTTTTTTATAATATTGACACTTGTTTCCATTTAATTTTAAGGTAGTCTCTTAGAAGGCCAATGAAGAGGCATGTAACACAAGCAACTAACTCCCTTGATCACTGTAAGAAGCTGGGACCTAACGGATACCGCTGATGGTATACCTCTATATAAATGTATTACCATTGCATATTCATAACAGTAGGAACACGCAATTTTAACCTTATGCTATCCTTTATTCATTATTTCCAGGCATTTGTGGCCTAGAAACAAACAAACCAAAAGATTTTCATTATAACCATTTAACTTTGGATACTAATAAGAAGTGGGAGAAATAAATGTTGTATAAAGCAAAACAGGTAGGCATTGACCTTTATTCGACAGACCATATACGACAATGTGCATTCTACAATTATAATAATCTAATATTCCTGGTACTGCAGGATATACAACTGGCAGCAGCAATTTATCAGGTCTCTACTTGAAGTCCACGTTCCGATCAGGAATTGATCTTTAACCACAACAAGTGACCGTCTACAGGAACCTAGGGTAAGCAGGTATTATTAATACCATCTTAAAGGATCCACTATGAACATTGGGTGCGCCATGGTAATTAAGAATTGTGTCAAGCCCATTAGCCCTCTACATTCCTTTAAGACAAGGTTGCCCAGTGTATAATAATAACAATAATAATATCGGGGTCTTATCGTGCGCAAACGTAGCCCAATGGGCATCAAGGCGCCTACTTCCAAATCCAGCTCATAACAAAAACCCTGCAGCTCAACCTGTGTAGGCTCTAGAAAAGCACCACGTTTTTAAGGCCTTTTTAAACAGCACTAGAGAGGGTAGAGTCTTGATCTCCATCGGCAAGATGTTCCAGAGCTGGGGGGCAGCGACGGAGAAGGCCCTAGCTCCCCACCTGGTGAGCTTAAAACGAGGGACAACGAGTTGGAGTAGTCCCGAAGAGCGAAGACACCTTGTAGGATGGTAACGGGTAAGCAGGGAGCTGATAGCGCCTTTAGGTCCGTCCTCGAGAGCTCTGTAGGTCAGACACAGAATTTTAAAATAAATTCTGTGCTGGATAGGCAGCCAGTGAAGGTCTCTCCTCACAGCAGTAGCAGAGGAAGCCCTAGGGAGATCTAGGACAAAACGTGCAGCAGCATTCTGCACGATTTGCAGCCGGTGTATGAGGCCCTTGTTGGATTCCATGTATAGAGAGAGTTGCAATAATCTAGTCTGGAACCAACAAGGGCGACTGCAATCTGCTTCCGTGCTTGAAGAGACAGGTAGCTGCGAATTCTATTGAGCGTCTTGATCACGCCCCAACAGGTCGCAATAGTCCGATTCACCTGTAGGGACATCGAGAGTGAAGTGTCGAACACCACACCCAGGTTTCTGGCAGATTGGGAGGGGGTGGGGCAGATGCCAAGAGAGGAAGGCCACCACTCACTCGACCAAACATCTTGGTCCTTCCCAAAGACCAAGACCTCAGTCTTGTCGCCATTTAGCTTCAGGGAGTTGGTAACCATCCAGTCCGCAACATGTTGCATACAGGACCTGAAGCTAGAGGCAGATGTTATGACAGAGGACTGAGTGAGTGAAACCATAATCTGGGTGTCATCGGCGTATGATACCACCTCCATCCCCTGCGATCTTACAAGTCTAGCAAGGGGGGCCACGTAGATGTTGAACAGGGTCGGACTTAATGCCGACCCCTGTGGCACCCCACATTGCAAAGACTTTGCTGGGTTCCGGCGTGTAGCTTTGTTATTAATGAACTGCCAACTTTACTAATTGTATGGCTCTGCTTTAATACCGTTGTATCTGTTTCACTATATCATTTGAAAGTCGGAAGAAATATATGTAATAGATCATGTCCCGTGGTAACAAACAGATTGACACTGTTAAGAGTTGAAACATGAAAGAGACAAATGACTACCAGATATGCCTTTTTTGTTTAAACTTTTTAGGCTCAGAAATATGGATTCTTTAAAAAGTCATACATGTTCTCTACAGCACAGGATCAAATTTTTTTTTTATAACATGAGTGTTCTGAGTCAACAATGAATTGTGCATATGCTTTGATTTATTGATATGCAAGAAGTACACTTCATTAATCAGAAGTTAATTGTTTGTATGGAATTTATTACAGGGCGATTGTATACACTCCCTGGTTGTGACAGATAATTACATGTCTTGATAAAGGTGGTAACTATAAGGAGAACGCACCGAAACGCGTGGACGCAACAACTGTATAATTCAAGCCTCCAACACCATAATTGATATGCTGATGTCGTAGCGATACAACACTGGTGTTATCACAACGGAAAACTGGAAAAAGAGAGAGTTTTCCCTGATGAACCCAGAAAGGACTGGGAAATAATATGACAAAAAAGAAGGTTTCCTTTCTGTGGTTTTTAAATAAAGTTTTTTTTAATGTAACTTGTAAAGCTAGACACCTATCTAGAAAACTCTTCTATCCTCAATTACACATATACCAAGTAAAACATACCATAAATTGTATCAAAAAACCATATTTATTAAAAAAGAAAAAGTTTCTTGTATCAAATAATTTGACATAAACAATTTCTTGCACATAAAATTACATACATATTTCATTATAGATCATACACGAAAATTCAATGTATCAACATGTAGAAATCAATTTAAAAAGCCAGTATTGTCAACGCGTTTCGGTGCTTAGATGGTTGGAACACCTTCCTCAGGACTATGATTAAAAACTTCTTCAATCTAAAAAGGTATATGGAACATTAATTAGTATACAGTATATGAGGATTTGTTAAGTCTTTTTACAAAAAGAGTTTTTTCTAGGATCATACAGGGTCAAAGCTACAAGTGATCGTTATGTCTTACATTTATAGCATTTTTCAATTTGCGGTACCAGTCTTGATCCTGGATTGGGGTAGCCTTTTATAATGTTATACGCCTCAGCTTTGTCGTCAAAGGATCTATATATAAAATAATAATCATATTGAATTTGTAGTCCAGCTACCACTATAATGCATTATCTGTACATTGTAACTATCAAAGTATTTGGCTTACTTTGTGATAGTTCGTGGAGACTTGCAATTTTAGGAGACACACTTCAAAGTGCTTTGTTTAAAACGGATTATGCCGGTTTTATGTCATCCTTTCCATTCCTTAGTATCTTTAGAAATTGAAGAGGTCGTCACTTCCTGTTAAACTTGAGGGTGAACCTTTCACCTAAGTAGACAATCAAGGGAATTTCGAGTATTTAAGATATGCTTAGTTATGGTTAATTATAAGCATACAGGGAGATTTACAGTTTCTTTTTAAGTTATACATGGATATACGGAAAGATGTTTACATTTTTAAAAAATAATTTTTGACATTTAGAAAAGCGAGAGTACTATGGTATACTGTTCTCTCTCGCATGTATATCTATGAGTATAAATCAGATCGCAAAAAGAGGGACTGACAAAGTGCAGGCAGATGTGAATCGATGCTCATGTGAGATCGTATTTTTTACTCGATTTAGCTTGAGTGTACAGCCAGCCAGTAACTCGGGCAGAAACTCAAACCCACACCATAACCCCCTGAGTCTGGTGTTCGCACGCGCCTCTTCCCTTATTCTGCGTTAGCACGAACCGTCCGCCTGGTCTCCCTGGTCTCCAGAGTCGGTATGAAGACTGCGGGGTGGCGGTTCTATTTATATGTGTAGCAATTGCTTTTAATTAGATTATTGCCTACACCTAGATCATATTGATGCTAGGCTACGTAAAAAGGAGCGCCATTTTGGTAGTTTTTAATACCACGCTAGTTAATGTATTGTACACATAAGAAAACGGACTTAATTTTTACAGAACATTTATGCCGAATTAGAGTATATAGATAAATACTCATTTATTTGAAAAGCCCCATTTCTGGAAATCATGAAAGTTGTATAAAAACTCGATGATTTAAGATGGTGACGAGTGTCCGGCGATACAGACCGACTAACCTTACTCGCGTTTTAGTTTTGACTATTAGGGTTGTATATTATACACAGGGTACTATTTCCTTATTCATGGTTAGCTTCTTTAGTTTGAGGTATTTAGACCTAGTAGGTATAGGATCAATCGTACAAGTATATTTAGTATATTACTTGCAGAATAGCGTCCACCATTTTGGTAGTTTTAATGAATGGTGTGACTTTTCCGATGTTTAATTACGGACTAAGGGTCCACCAATAACTTACTCTTTGGTACATGATTTCGTGAAAATTAGATGCACAATTATATGGATGGGAAGGACGCTCGTGTTGTTAAGCTTTCAGAATGTAGAGGGCTAGTCCCGTGATCTATATTTGGCAATTTGTGTGAGGGGATCCAATTCCATAATTATTAAAAGGGCTCATTCCCATACATAAAGGATCTTGTGTGTTCACTACATACATTTAGCTGTTACAACTTTTGTACTTTTACACTGATTCAACACGTGTCCACGACAGTAACAATGTAAGTGTTGCATGTATAACATTAGATATCATCTTTAACATTGGTAAAATGCTGTAATTTAAACATCCACGTGTAACTCAAGAGTACAGTCAAGGAACTATTGTGCAGTATGATTACTTATATATAGTACATATGTTCTGCATACATATCCATTTTATTCTAGGCAGATTAACATTCATATTTATCCACTATATTGAGGTGGAACAGTGTACATACAAACATGTGTTCATTGCAATTTGTATTTAGTATAGTCTAATTTTTCTAATTCGAGTATCACAGCATAAAATTACAGTGTGCTAATAGGATCTCATCTACGGTACTGTGATATTACCTGACTAATCTTTCCCACTCTTCTCTACTGTTAAGGCCATAATTATATGTTCGAAACTTGGACATAAAAAACTGTTCCCTCTGTTTACGTTTTATGTCTATATCCCCTCCTCTTGTGGTTGTCTCTATTTTTTCTACTATGAACCATTTGAGTTCAACCTCTTTATGTTTTTCTGCGGTCCAATGGTCAACCAGTGGGGCATTTTTCTTATGATTCTTAAGGGCTGATCTATGTTCCGACAAGCGCAATCTCACTTCACGACCAGTTTCGCAATGTAGCCCTTCTGACAATGGCAAATTATAAGGTATACCACATTGGATGTTCTGCAGTTGACATGATCATTCATCCAATGTGATATACCGTTAAGTTCTATTTTGTCAGATTGGACAATTGATTTACAGTGGGAGCATGATCCACACGGTTGGTTACCTCTAATGGGCTTTCCTTGGTCAATACTTAATTGCCTGCCCTTCTTAGGTTCTCTGTAGGTATGGACCAGGCAATTACGAATAGTCCTATTCCTCCTGTAGGAAAAAATAGGTTTCGGAAGGGGGGTTTTACCTTGTTTATTTAAGATAGACCAGTTTTTATTGATCAGATTTTTTATTTTCCAACTTAAACCATTAAAATGTGAAACCATTACGTTGTTATTTTCAGGTTCTTGTCATTTCCTGTTTGGTTCAAAGAGGGATTCCCATTGCCTGCTCCCACCACACCTACGCGTTTCAGCCGGTCCAAACATGTAGGTGTGGTGTGAGCTGGCAATGGCCTTGAAATAAATCTTTATCAACAAATCAAATCTGGGAGAGTGCAGCCTACTTTATGTTGGTGGTGGATATATATGTATTTATTTAATACCCACTGGCGGTCGCCAGTAGGTATTTATAGTTAGAACCTAGTTTCCAAAGGAAAAGCTTTTTTTGATTTGCTAATAACTTTGCTGTCGTTTGACGAATCACAAAATTCTCCCCCCAAAAAGGCTCTCCAGGTCAGCTCCTATCCTGAAAGTTTGGGGGGTGAATCATTAAGCGGGGCTGAGAGAAAAGGGGCATCCCAAAACGCGGTTTTCGTGTGTTAATTTCCATAGGAAATTTTGAGACAGGCTACAGCCCGAACTGCTGAACGGAATTACCCCAAATTTGGCAAATATGTAGTGCTTGGTTCAGAATGCGACCTTATTTTAAATGGTGCAAATCCGTTCAGTAGTTGCTGAGAAAATAAAAAAACAAAAGTTTCGATATCTATGGCCGAGGAGCATTCGCGAACCCTCCCGACCACAAGCTTCATTCTAATTTGGCTGTCAACGCTCCAAACCAGGAAGTGTTGGCAGCCATCTGCCACAAGAAAACAGAGAAACAAAGGTGAAAAAAGAAAAGGGGGCAGGGTAGAAACACCCTGGCCCCCTAGGCCTGCTTGAGATGTCATCAATGATGTCACTGAGCATGTCATGAGTGATGTAATATGTAACTTCATCAACAGTGCATTGCTGGGGCTCAGGTTATAGTTAGGTCTACTAACTATAATGGTCGACTTTCTATGGTTTTGTACGAGTGAAATCTCCAACTAACTATAATGTTCCTTAACCCCTTCAGTGCTGATGACAAAGCCAGCTCGTCATGGGCTTTACCTGCCCTGTGCTTATGACGAGCTGGCTTTGTCACAAACAATGGGATCTCAAAGGATCCAGCACCCAGCGGGAAAACCCCTAGCAGCCAAGGTGTTAAACCAATGTTTTTTTTAGTGAATATATATATATATATATTACCTACTGGCGATAGCCAGTAGGTATATATAGTTAGGACCTAGTTACCATAGGAAATTCCGAACATTCTATTGGGAATAACTTTGGCGCCGATTGAAGGATCTGCCTGTAATTTTCCTTAAATTTGCCTCGCTGCGCTCCGCTCCTTCCCTGAAAGTTTCAGGGGGATTCGTCAAGCGGGGGCCGAGAAAAAAGGGGTCTCAAAACATGTTTTCCCCATGTTATTTTCCATAGGGACATTCTGACAAGGCTACAGCTCGAACGGCTGAACGGAATTACACCAGATTTGGCAAAATGGTAGGGACTGGTATGCAGCAGTGCCTTTTGTATGTTTGGTGAAAATCCCTCCAGTAGTTCTTGAGAAAATTGAATTTGAAAATTTTCAAATGCCATTTTCTATGGGACCTTTAGACACGGCTACAGCCCGAACGGCTGAACGGAATTACACCAAACTTGGAAAAAAGGTAGGGACATGTATGCAGTAGTACCTTTTCTATATTTGGTGAAAATCCCTCCAGTAGTTGTTGAGAAATTGAATTTGAGAAAATTATATATCTATATGTGCTCAACATTCTATTGGGAATAACTTTGGCGCCGATTGATGAATCTGTGTGTAGTTTTCCAGAATTTTGGCCAGCTCCGCTCCGCTCCTTCCCTGAAAGTTTCGGGGGGATTCGTCAAGCGGGGCCGAAAGGGGGGTCCCAAAACATGTTTTCCCGTGTTAATTTCCATAGGGACCTTTAGACACGGCTACAGCCCGAACGGCTGAATGGAATTACACCAAACTTGGCAAAATGGTAGGGCCTTGTATCCAGATGTGCCTTTGCTACGTTTGGTTAACATCCCTCCAATAGTTCTTGAGAAAATTGAATTTGAAATTTTTCAAATGGCATTTTCTATGGGACTTTCAGACATGGCTACAGCCCGAACGGCTGAACGGAATCACACCAAACTTGGCAAAATGGTAGGGACAGGTATGCAGTAGTGCCTTTTCTATATTTGGTGAAAATCCCTACAGTAGTTGTTGAGAAAATGGAATTTGAGCAAATTATATATCTATATGCGCTCACCGTACGCGCACCGTACGCGTACAGTACGCGTACCGTACGCGGCGTACCTTTACGTGCGCAAGCCAGTTTCTGATTGGCTGGCAGTCAACTGTCAACATTCCAAACTGTCCAAACCAGGAAGTGTTGCCCACCATCTTGTTTTTCAGGAGAGCTGAGGCACAAGTGAGCCCAAAACAAGAGTGGAAAACACGAAAAGGGGGCAGAGTAGAGACCCCCAACCCTCTAGCCCTTTGAGGGGGTCCCAAAAGGACCCCCATGGGCAAAATAAATAAATACAAAAATTCGGAAAAAAAATCGAAAAAATCGCGTACCGTGCACGTACCCCGCGAAATTTTTTTTGCACTTGTTGGTCCATCTTGGACCCCCTGAGAAGGGCTAGGGGGTCAGGGGGTCTCAACCCTGCCCCCTTTTCGTGTTTTCCACTCTTGTTTTGTGCTCTCTTGTATCTCACTTCTCCTGAGAAACAAGATGGCTGCTCAGGTGGTCCCAGAAGGATAATAACATATATAAACGTTATCCGCTAATAGAATTAGCATTTACAAAACCTTTGAAATTTATTGAGAAAAATATAGGTTTCATGCCTGATATAGTTAGGAATTAGCATTTTAAAAACTTTGCAAATTCACTGAAAAAACCATAGGTTTCAACCTTATATAGTTAGGAATTAGCATTTAAAAAACCTTGCAAATTCACTTAAAAAACCATAGGTTTCAGGCCTTATATAGTTAGTAATTAGCATTTAAAAAAACTTGCAAATTCACTTAAAAAAACATAGGTTTCAAGCCTTATATAGTTAGGAATTAGCATTTTAAAAACCTTGCAAATTCACTTAAAAAAACCATAGGTTGCGGGTGCGCGAAATATAGTTAGTACAACTCACTACATAGGAGCAATTTTAATGGTTTTTTAAAGAGGCGCAAATCGGTACGTGAACCGGGCAGCTAACCGGGCAGCTAACCGGCAGCGTAACGGGAGTCTGAGGAGAAGCTGATTGGCTGCCAACATTGTAAACAGTCCGGAGCGGCCTCCATCTTGTCTCTCGGTAGGATCGAGAGACATGAGGTGGAGAAAACCAAAGGGGGAAATGAAGGAAAGGGGGCAAGGTAGACCCCTCCTCACCCCCTAGGATTGATGAGGGGGATATTAAAGTGCCCCGCGGTGCAAAATAAAAAATAAATTGCGATTTTTCGCCATAGAGGCGCGTCCCGGTACGCGAACCGGGCAGCTAACTGGGCAGCTAACCGGCAGCGTAACGGGAGTCTGAGGAGAAGCTGATTGGCTGTCAACTTTGTAAACAGTCCGGAGCGGCCGCCATCTTGTCTCTCGGTAGGATCGAGAGACAAGAGGTGGTGAAAAACGAAGGGGGAAATGAAGGAAAGGGGGCAAGGTAGACCCCTCCTGACCCCCTAGGATTGATGAAGAAAAAAAAAATTGCGATTTTTCGCGGTAGAGGCGCTTCCCGGTACGCCAACCGGGCAGCTAAACGGTAGCGTAACGGGAGTCCGACATCTTGTGTTTTTGGAGCGTCCGGTTTGCGTACCGGTTAGCGTTCCGGTAAGCGTAACGAGGGGAAAACCAAGAGAAACAGTAAAATAAAATTTAAAGGAATAGATTTCCACCAAACTTGGCAAAATTGTAGGTACTGTTTTTTTGATGTGCCTTTGCAAGGCCTTAATATATGTGCACGTGTGGATTTTGTCTAATTAAGGTTAAAAAAAATATATATATATCTGTAAGCGTGCTCTGGCGCGCTTACGTTACGGGTTGTGTTTGCGCTGCAGAGACGATACGTCACGTTTATGTGACGCGTCATGAAGCATCTCACGTGGCTACGTGATACGTCACGTAATAAAGAATATATTTTACAGCTATAGATATTAGCTTTTAAAAAAACAATGAAATTCACTGAAAAAACCATAGGTTATAGACCATATATAGTTAGGAATTTGCAATTACAAAACCTTGAAAATTCACTAAAGAAACCATTGGTTATAGACCATATATAGTTAGGGATTAGCATTTTCAAAACCTTAATTTACTCGCACAAAACCATAGAAATTTGCATATATAGTTAGTTGCAATAACTATATATCGCGCACCCGCAATCCACTGCTGATGATGTCACATATTACATCATTCATGACATGGTCAGTGACATCACTGATGACATCACTGATGACATCTTAAATGGCATCACTGATGACATCTCAAATGACATCATTTGTTATCGGTCGATAAACAGCAAGCACACGGGTATCCAGTTATAAAATTGTTTATTTCAAACCCCCCTCACCCTCGACAGACGCGTTTCGCTATAAAAGCTTTATCAGTGTCAGTTTGTGCATAGGAATGATCGCCATTTTAAACCCCACCAAGCCTTTCATTTTCCAACAACATAAACGATGGTAAATCACAGTGAAAGTGGTGGCCATTTTGTAGTGTAGTGTTACACATATCTTACATTGGTTAACATGGCGAATATAAAGTGCTCTAATGCAAATTTAAAAACATTGACAGCAACAAACATTTCATTATTAATGTGCACATCTCATTTCATTAAATCTATCAAGTATTTTATAAAATGTCCATCATCATTCATTTGAGAATAGATTTTCTAGGATTCCTATCTATGTGATACTGGGGTGTATCCCCTAAACATGATTATTTTAACAAACCAAAGGAACTTCACAGTTTGATATTAAGCTCGTTGTTTCACCCTGTATGGGCTTGAATCCTACTAGTACTTGATACAAATATATCTATATGTACAATGTTACATTTTAGGAGTTTTCAAGTATAGAAATAAAGCTGTCTGTTACTTTTTTCCAGTTCTGAACCCTTGAAGAGCAACTCGTCATAATCTACAGGTGCACCCACATCTCCTCATCGTTATTCAGACCCCACGGTGTCATTGTTCTGAGGTCCATGATGTACCTAGATTCTGCGATGCGGAGTGCCTTTTCCCTGTCCCCACCACATTCTAACCGTTTGATTTGATCTATACAATAAAAATGGAGTAAATCCCTATTGCTTCAATGGAATTCGGCAAAATGAGGAGCTACCGGATAGGATTTATCCTTATTCGCGATAGCTCTCATATGTTCCAGGATTCTCAGTTTTGTGGGGTTAATGCTGCTCCCTATGTAACTTTTTTGCATGGGCACTCTAAACAGTAGATCGTATAATCAGAGTTGCAATTAAGATGTTTGGTAATTCTCCTATTCTGTTTTTCATCCCTGTTCTTCCTGGATATTCTTTCACTTTTTTGCTATACTTGCAGGCTTTGCAGCGCAAGCCTGGAAAGAACCCCTTTATACTGTTTACGGCTGGGGATTCAGTTTGAGGGGAGAAGTGGCTGTGGATTAAATGGTCTGATAGGGACTGGATCCTCGATAAGTTATCATCGGCTTATCTGACAGATGTTTCTTCAAGATGTTATCCGTTTGTAAAATGTGCCAGTTTTTCATTGAAGGTGTGGACTAGATCACCTGATTTGGTGTTAAATGTGGTGATCATTCTCACTTGATCATTCTCAGTCTGTGCCTCTTGCACCACTAGGAGATCCCTCCTATTGATTGCTGATGCTTTCACAGCTGCCTGTTATAAAATGCCCTTGGAATAGCCCCTAGCCAGGAACCTATTACTTGCATCTTTTAAATCTTTTTCAGCTGAGCAGTTTCTTTTGAGGCGTAGATATTCACCATATGGTACGTTCTTGATCAGACTCTTAGGGTGGTGGCTTGCCGCATGTAATGCGGCATTACCCGCCGTTGGTTCCTTATAGAGTCTAGTGTGGAGACTATCATTCTCCACAAATACCTCTAAGTCAAGATAACATACACTCTTTTTACTGATGGTACTGGTGAATCTTAGATTAAGATCATTATTGTTCAGGGTGTCGATGTATTCCTCCGCCGAGGTTCTATCACCACGCCAAACAATAAAAAGATCATCTATATATCTTGTCCACATTAAAATTCTTTCACTCCACATTTCGTTGGCTCCTCCCCATGCCTCGTGCCTCTCCCACCAGCCCACGAATAAATTTGCGTAAAAAAAAAATAATTATATATATATATATATATATATATATATATATATATATATATATATATATATATATATATATATATATATATATATATATATATATATATATATATATATGACTGGAACTCCTCCCACAACCGAAGAAGCAGAGGCCACAGCGGGGATAGCGTTGGAGATGCTTTATTTAGCAGAATCGGCATGATGCATTTCGGCCTGGAACGGCCTTCCTCGGATGCCTTTGAACACTGTTCCTGTAGACTGGTTCACCCATAAGTACTTTCCCCGCCACTGTGTCATTGGTTCAGGGTCGCCACACCCCCTATGAATCCCGCTCACTGCTTGCAGGTAGTTGAAACTACAAGCCCCAGAATCCATTGTCCAGGTAAGTGCTGCTTTTGGGGTGTTCACAAATGAAGTGGCGAAATGTGGCAGAGTCTGCGAGGGCCAACATAGTCAAAATGCAGGAGAATTAAAAGCTGAGCACCTCCTCCGGTCCCCTATATATATATATAGCCTTTCAACATGAGACCAGGGAATTAAAGGTAGCAGGGAAGAGTTTCTGCTGACCTCACAGGCCAAAGGCCATCAGCCAAGCAGTATAAAAGCCTATTTCTCTCAATGGAATTAAGTTATGTCAGCGCCCTCTATAAGGAGTTTTTCTAGTTGGGTTTCAGAAGAAACTTCTGCTATCTTGGATGAGTATCAATGAATAGCGGGGAAGGTTTATGCTTCTATCATACCCTACCACACACATACTGCACTGTCATTGACCAGTAGCGGTCGGTGGTGAGAGTAGCTGCCCAGCAGCTACTCCCATCACCGACAGCTACTGTCATTGACTGAGTTGACTGAGTTTCAGTTTCAATGAAGATAACAGCACATAAAACATCATTGTGAATTGTGCCTCAGTGCCTCAGAGCCTTCTGAATTCTTGTCTGATTTACTCATTATTTTCGGCTTCTGAATAATATGTATTTTCCTAGTCGTCAGTGTATACCTCTATGCTGTGTGGGCTTTTCGCTGTGACTGATATTCCTAAAATACAGGAATCTTCCTTGCCTTCAGCCAAGCACCTTCAGATTTCCATATAGTTCAGCAAGTAAAGAAAAGACAGGCCACCAGTGATACCTTTGTCTTTCACCCTTCATTTGATCCAAACGTCTGAGTCTGATTTTCAAGACCTTTGACCTACACTTATATAATGAACCTTCTAGAGTCCCTAGAGCAAGGCACAAGGAGAGGTGAAACGCCTTGTGTCTGGTGACCTATCTGAAAGTGCTGTATTATTTAGACAGTAAATATTTGAACATTACAGTAAACTCAATGATTAATTGCATAATCATATTTCAGGGTCGCAAGAAAGAAGAGGAGCCACAATGAAACTGGGGAACCTCGCTAAATATGCCTTCTTACGAAGATTGACAACTATTTTAACTTTTGTCGCGGTCTGCATCGTAGTATTGATCACTGACAGGAACTACAATCGCAAAGACTTCTGTCAAGAATATGAGATACAGGTAATGGTGGTCTTGCAGCATCATGCCATTGACATATATATATGATGGGTCATGTATTCAGCATATGATACTACCCCTGCAAAGGAAATTGGGGAAAAATTGCTTTGGGAAGAATGAATTTTTACTCCTATTTAAACATTGTCATCTAGCATACATTGTTTTGCCATATATATTTCTATTTTGATATGTAAACAAGTAGTAAATCTGAGTTGGGCTGCATACTGGTAACGTCAGAGTGGCCTGGCCTACCAACATTTAAATAAATGGCACTGTATGAGAAGAGGGGGTTCTCAAAAGGAAGGAGTTTGTGGAGGCAGTGGAATTGTAATCCCTTTGCTTTTAGGAGGCACTCGTATAGAGTCATGAAGTGAGGGTGGGACTTGGTGCCGGGAACTGATCTCATCCCCCACCCCAAAATGAAGACCTCTAAAGCTGCTGCTGATGTCATGGGGAGTTTGGACCCCCCATCCCCTGATAATCAGCAGTGCCAAGCCACCAAATATGAGCATGAAACCTACACTGCACAGGGGATTTCACCTCAGAATCACCAAGCGTGCGATATCGGCTCCACGCTGAGAGACTGTGCGATAAGAGCTATATTGTGTGACACATGGTGGGACAGTCTGCGTTGGGAGGTTTGCGGTGGCCAATGAATGTTAGGATCAGTCTTACCATACTTGCAGTGCCATAGGGAAGGGGTTACACACTCAGTTGAATACCGATTGCCTTCCTGCTCGGCACCCCTCCCCTGCTGACATAACTACCATTTATTGGCAGCTCACTCACATTTAAAGTAGTTGGCGCAGTGAGGCGGCTATCTGATCAGAGATGCAAACTCTTGTGCAAGAACTGCCATTTTAACAGACCACATTGGGCACAAGCATACTCCTTCACAGAAATATCATTTTCCAGATGTGGAGACATACTGATATTATAATGCTTACCTTTGCTAGTTTGTGATATAGCTGCAATCATGCTAATATTCAAGTCTTCATTCATCCGTCAATCCCTCCTCAGAATCACATTCAGGTATCTGTTTACACAACCTTGGACACACTCTGATTCCTTTGCTGCATATCTCCCAATGTATTTTGTAGCTATGTTACATTGATCTGTGCTCTCTCAGTCATATTAATGTATTTCTCGACTGCTGACACCACACTTAGTAAATAGGTATTAAATCATATTAGCCAAAAGAATATCATATTTCCTTGGCCAGCTTTTAACTTGTGAGTAAATTCCAGCACTGCAAAATCTGCACCAGGTATCCACTACATGCCTGTACATCCCACATATTCAATGGCCTTACTCTCTGGCAACCATCAACATTTTGAACCGGTATAACACTGAGACTGTGATTGCCCAGTGCATGCAGAGGGCACATTCAAAACATTTTTTAAAGAGATTGTCACCTGTGTCTAGAGCTTAAGGCCAGATTTAGACACTATAACTAGTGCGTTGCAAATCAACCGACCTTATGAATATTAGTGAGCTAGGTCGCAATTAGCAACTCATTAGGAATGACAGCCATCACAGGGATGGTTGCCTGCTGGGGTCAGAGAACATTATGTCTATGATTGCTTTTAAATAATGCAAAAAAATATGTATTTTGAAATACAACCCATTTTACTCAAAGGAAATAAGGAGACATTTCAAAAGAAAGAAATTAACTGTTTAACTTTCTTTTCTTAAGAGAAGCCACTGCCCACTCTTCAAAAGATATTTTTTTTAATATCCTCAAAGGAGAAAAGGTCCCTCAGGGAATGGTATACCACCTCCCTTGAAGAGGTGGTCAAGTATTACTCTTTTTGGCTGTGACTAGAATTCAGGCGCAAAAAATTAATATATAGAAGGAATCCCTGTTTGGAAAGGACACCCTAAACACGGCCCTTTCAAATGGGAATTTCTTATGATTTCCTAAACCCGACATGTTACCAAATCTTCAAATGGATTTAATACATTTGCACTAGCCATTTAGTAGTCACAACTCCTGTGATTTAGCCAACTACAGACTTTGCAACCACAAAGTAGTTTTGTATATCTGGCCTGAAGATACTTAGGCTGTGTATGGGCTGTGGCAAATATCAATGACCTACTAGATAAAGACTACTTCTCAATGCATGGAAAACCAAAAAATCAACTCTAATTAGACAAATTTGTAAATCGCCTGACACTTTCATTTTGCTTCAGTTTCCCCATTAAATATCTATGTTTGAGCTTGAACTAAAGAATACAGCCTTGCAAAGGATTTTCTCTTCAGACTTTGTAAGCCAGTGTGGCCTCTAAATCTATATTAGACATACAATAGATGGACGGAATGTAGTACAAACCAAAACATTCACCCCCAGTCAAGCAATCTGATTTAAATCCAGCAATCTTTTGCTCACCATGCCACCTCAGTGTAGACCTGGCTATATGAAAATCAGTCTTCATCCTGTGCCTCATGGGAACAGTCCTGAATGAACTGCCAAGCCAGGTCTTCCCTGGACCAGAAACAAGCATCCTAGGACCGGTTGCCGGGTTTCATCTCTCATCAGCCAGGATGGCTTGAATCCAGTGGCACAGTGAGCCCGGGACCCATGTCTGACCATACACACTTAGGGCAAGAAAGCAAAAGACAAACAATTAATGGGAAACACCAAAATATGGGGCAAGCTCAGTGAGCTCGGCCGGTGGTAGTCTTCCCCAGAGATGGCAGCTAAGGCTTAAGGAATGGTGAATAAACGGACCCGAATGGAGCTTTACCCCTATAACACTACTCCCATAATGGTGCAGAACTTGCTGGAGATCCAGAGAGGAGCCGCTGTGCTTGTAAGAATCACTGAGTGCTTGATTGCCGGTTTCCGTGGATTGGAGGCAGAGCTGGTCTGGGTGAGGGGTGTTGGAGAGCCACCGAAGGTAATCCATACCAGCTTGAAGGATCGAGGCGGGGAGAGTGAGGAGATGGCTCCTTAGACAGGACCGAAGGTCAAAAGCGGGCAAATGCAGCCGGCAGTGGCGGAATCTCCGAGGCAGGTCACGAGTGAGAACTCTGCAGAGTCGAATCCGATTTCGCCCGTACAGGGACGACGACAGCAGCGCCTACGGACGGAGAAGCAATCTTTTCTGGGGCACCGGGTCCGTAATGAAGGATCAGCTTAGCAGCAACAAATAGGAGGCTGCTAAAGGACAGAAACTCACCGGTAAGCCACTGCTGGGGGTAGGGGAGATACAGGAATCTGGTTCCACTAAGATTGATGCCTTACAGGGGTCGTAGGTTCAAGCTGTAACCCCTACAAACATAAAAGAAATGTGGATGGGAATATTGATCCTCCTGGAGCCTCCGGGGGTACTGCTGAAATAAGTAATGAGATGGGGGCACAGCAGGAGGAAATTGTGGGACTCCCGGTAACCCCAATGGTAGTTGTAAAAGAAAAAGAAAAGAAAAAAGAAGGCAAAAGGCCCCCCAAGTCCCATAAGGAGAGAGATGCAGACTCTGAGACAAATGATTTCTATTCACTTTCTGATGCAACATGGTCTGGATTGGGATCAGGGCAGGCGTCTAATACAGAGTCAAGTGAGGACGACAGCATCTCAGGAATAGAAACGGAAGGGAAGGGCAGAGAAAGAGTCACCCCCAATAGGAAAGCATAGCTCCGGTCAGGAAAAACTGCAAATTTAAAAAAATGCCGATTATAGACGGGAGCGTGCTTCGGAAGACCAACAGGGGGCTGCCCGGATTTCGCATCCCACAGCAGAGGGGCTGAAAGGGTCACCCGCACAGTCTCCAACGTTAGAATCCATTTTGAAAGTGTCATGGCGCACAGGGATGAAGCACGTTTGGAAAATAAGCGATCACAGAACGCCACACTGAACTTGCAGGGGGCAATTAGGAAAATTGCCAGAACCTGCAATGACATAGTGGATCGAATGACGGAGCTGGAAACAAGGAAGGCCACTCTATAGGAGGATATGGCAGGCTCGAGAGGTCAAGTCAACGGACATGAGGAACAGCTTACTGACATTCAGTGGAAGCTCAAGGAAGGGGAAAACCGCCAGAGAAGGACAACCTACGCTTTCTGGGGTTTCCGGAGGGTAAAGGACATTCCGATGCACAAGTTTTTTATGGTTCAGCTTCTGGAGAAATCTTTTCCAGATTTGGTAGGATGGAACTGGGCTCAAGAAATACAGAGAGCGCATCGAGTTCCCTTTAACATTCGTCAGCCGATTCGCCCAGATGCTAAACCCAGAGCTCTTCTGATATATTTTGGAAATTTCTTGTTGAGACAGAATATATTTGAAAAGGCTAGACCAGAGTCGCAAAGGGCAGCCGAAGGGTTTACTTTCTTCACACGGCGGGATTTTCAGCCATGTCACTGTGGAACGAAGATGGCGATTGAGGCAAATGATTTCCCAGTTCCAGGAGAAGGGCGCGCAGGCCTTTCTTCTAAATCCAGCTCGGTTAAAAGTCATCTGGAACCATCAAAAACGATTTTTTTGTTTCTGAAATCAAGGCTAAGAAGTTCTTGAACACAGGGGGGTGAATGCTAGTTAACTCCTTCTTTTAAAAAAAAAATTTGCGTAGCTTTT
The DNA here is from genome assembly GCF_964263255.1 of Lissotriton vulgaris. Taxonomy (NCBI): domain Eukaryota; kingdom Metazoa; phylum Chordata; class Amphibia; order Caudata; family Salamandridae; genus Lissotriton; species Lissotriton vulgaris. The sequence goes on along the minus strand of NC_141687.1, from coordinate 692,901,429 downwards.
CGTTTCTCATTTGTCCTATGGTTTGAATGGTTAGAATGGACAGAATGGGGAAAATAATGATTAGGAATGATTAGGAAATGAGATTAAATATAGTAATGCATTATATTTCTAGCTTGGGGTGGGGTGAAGCGTCAGATCCAGGCTTATTATTCAAGTTTCAAGTATTTAGAATATAGAGGTTCATGGTTCACGGTATGCATAGTCTGCCATCACTGGGGAAGGGAAGGTGCCACCACTCATCACACACAGACCTAGAGAGGTCTGATGCATTATGTTGCAGGGTGGGTGGTCGGGTTGGAGGCATGGAGGGTGTGGGGGGGGAAGGATGGGGCAGGTAGGGGTGCTGGGAGAAGGGAGAGGGGAAAAAACAGAAAATCCAGGAAAGCAAACTTGAAGGACAGGATATAAGATGGGCTAGAGCCAGAAGTTATTTTGGAAGGAGGGTAAGAGGGAAAGTGAAGGTACAATGTAGGAAGATGGGAAGCTGTAAAAATGGGTAGACTGACAATATCCACTATTAATGTCAGGGGGCTTAATGATAGGCGAAAAAGGAATCGGGTTGGGGAAATGCTTCAAGCACTTAGGGCAGATATTATATGTGAACAGGAGACCCATACCCCTTGGCAAAAAAGAGGGCTCAATTTTATACCAGGTTACTCCCAAGTTGCTTGCTCCTCCCAAACAACTAACACTCGCGGTGTTGCGATACATGTCTCCTCACGATTGTTACCTATTAATCGAGTGAAGGCAGATAAATGGGGGAGATGGGCCATTGCTTTTATACCTAACAATTGTACTATATGTACAGCATATGGCTCTAATTGTGACTACACTGAATTATGGGTAAAGCTGGAGATGGAATCAGCATCTTGGCCGACACCTATAGTCATATGTGGGGATTTGAATATTCATATAGACACTGGGGAGTGGGGTAGGGACAGGTATTCAGGGAGGAAACCGGAAGTTTTTAAAGCTTTAAGAGCTCTTACAGATACCCATGGGTTGGTTAACTTGTGGGCAAATAAGAAAAGGGGGGACCCAGGGGTTACGTACTTCTCATGCCCACACAGGAAATACGTTAGATTGGATTATTTTTTAGTCCCATCGGCTCTTTTACATGGTGCACAGATTAAGAGGCTCCCCAAAATTGTATCAGATCATAATCCACTGATAATGAGTATAGTGGCCCGGACAATATAATGGGTCTAATAAAATGGACGTTTCATAAAAAAATTGTTAGTGACTGATGGATTTATAGACCAGATTAGGGGGTGGACCAAACAGTTCTTTGATATGAACAGATATAGTGCATCCAGAGAGACTGTCTGGGATGCAAATAAGGTGGGCTTAGAGGTGAAATAACAAGCTTTGGTTTTTATCATCAGAAATTAGTAAGGGATGAAATTCAGGTATTGACTGAAGAACTTAGCTCACTGGAGCAACAACATATGGCTGCCATAATACAGATGCAGGATGAACAGCAAAGTTGTCAAGAGTTAAAAGTACTTAAGATAAGGCTAAAATCAATGGAATTTTTATTAAAAAGTGGTGGAAAAATATCAAGTAGCTTCTCGGGATAAGTACAAGTACGGGGAGATGGTAGGGACACATCTGGCATTACGTATGAAACAGAGGGCTGTGGCTAATAATATCTCACAGCTAAGAGGGAAGGATGGAACAATAGCCACAGATGTAACAGGTATATTAAGAATATTTGCTGATTTCTACCAGGACCTTTACCGCACCAGGGACCCCATTGCTGACGGACTTGGGGTAGAATTAGGGAATGAAGCTCCTCAGCTCTCTGAGCTTGAGGAAAACATTACATTAAATGAGGATATGGAGGCTTTAAGGATGATGGCATCAGGAAAGGCTCCAGGACTGGACAGGATACCGTTGTAGATCTATAAAGTTTTACAGAAAGAATTAGCTCCAATACTGCTGGACCTGTTTTTATCAGTACAATACAAAGGGATACCGCCATGAACATGGCAGGAAACGAACATTGTAATATTTTTGAAGAAGGGTAAAGAACCGGAAGATCCAGCTGCCTACAGGCCAATATCACTAATTAATACGGATGAGAAATAATATTCAAAAATATTGGCCCTAAGACTGTCCAGGGTAATTGAGACCTTAGTAAGTCCATGGCAGCATGGTTTTATTCCGGGCAGAAGCACTACGGAGCATGTCCGTAGGGTTATTTCTCTATTTGTTATTGCAGCAGGTACAGGGGCACAGATGTCTCTTATATTGTTAGATGCCCAGAAAGCATTTGATCAAGTTGAGTGGGGTTATTTGTGGTGTAATTTAAGAGCTAAGAGATTTGGTCAAAGGATTATAACTGTTATTCAGGCCATGTATGTGGTGGCGCATGCTAAAATCCAACTAATGGGAAAGGAGTCGGACAGGATCATAATTTCACGGGGGACGCGGCAGGGGTCCCCTTGTTCCCCCTTATTGTTCGCTCTATATATCGATCCCTTGATTAGATCATTGTTGTTGGGCCCAGTAATTAAACCAGTAATCACTTTAGGATATCATACAAAAGTGTTAGCCTATGCAAACAACATTGCTGTTGTCACTCCAGACCCACATAGCGCTATAGATCAGATCGAAAGGCTAGCATTAGAATTTGGCCAACAATCAGGATATAGCCTAAACACTAGTAAAACACAAGTTGTCTGCACAAAAATATATAATGTCAGGATGCACTGAAGACAGATGCAGCCATATATTTAGGGATTTGTATTACAGCCGAGGTGGGTTCAACGTGGGAAATTAATGCAACTCCGATTTTGAAAAAAGTGGAGGGGGACTTGAAGCGGTTAGATAATTTACATCTTTCCATTATCGGCAGAGCAAACGTCATTAAAATGACAAGGTTCCCTAAGTTGTTTTATCTCTGCCGGTGTATACCCATTGAACCGGGAAATCTCATATGTAAAAAGGTAGAGGGTATATTTTCAAATTCATCGGGGGATGTAAAAAAAATTAGGAGATCATTAAAATGTACGACCTTACCGCAACTTCGGGGGGGGGGTAGCAATCCCTAATTTTATATATTACTTTTGGGCAGTGATGCTGGAACACATGATTATTTTATTTAGGCCTCAAAGTGAGGGCCAAGTAGGGGTGGAGGCGGCTGATGAGGGGATCCCACCAAATATTTACGAATTAGCTGTTGGTAAACTTGCTCCTGGGCTATTGTTAAGGCAGTTGGAAGGCAGCTATTACAAGAAAACACGTTTAAAAATGTTAAGAACTGCCTGGAACATATGGCAAAATATTAGTAAAAAGCTGGAGATTCCTAAAATCCATAGATATATACGGATGTGGTGCTGTTCAGCTTCCTTAGCCCTCTTGTATGCTATACAAACTGAAAAGGGCTGGGAGCGCTCTATCTTGATCCAAAATATATGATTATAATTATCCAAGTATTTTGTATAACAATCTTTATATGAACATCATGCATCAAAAAGACGATTTTTCAGAAGGATCTTGAGTTCTTGATTTTCTTTTTATTGTGCGTTCTTCTCGCTCATAACATAAACTACAGCCTTCTATGTCAATTGATACTACAGCCAACAGCCGACGCATTTCGTCCTAAGGCTAGGACGTCATCAGGGCTGTGAGTACAGAAAAAATATATATACATGAACTACTAATCATAAATATATGCTGTATCTGACACATTAGTCTAAATTCCCTATTAGCATTCAAAAACAACCTATGACCATAAGTAACTAAGTTTATTCCAACACCTACATGTCTTAATACCCCAAAAAATAACTATAGGTATATTACATTCCTCCAATCACCACCCCTAGGCACAGAAAGGAGGCTGTGAAACAACAATTATACATGTTCACAATTTATATGATACATTTTTTGATACATTTTCTTACATGGTCCTAATTACATTCTGAGATCCTGGGCGAGGCAACATGTTCATGGCTTTCACCTGGGTCCCAGAGTAGAGGGCGTTCCCGTAGTCCAGACGGCTGGTGACGAGGGCCTGGGTGACCCTTTTCCTGGTTCCAGTGGGGATCCAGCGGAAGATCTTATGGAGCATGCGGAGAGTGTTGAAGCAGGAGGAGGTAACGGCGTTAACTTGCTTGGCCATCGTGAGGGAGGAGTCATGGATGAAGCCCAGGTTGCGTGCGTGGTCCGTGGGCTTGGTGGAGGGCCCAGAGCAGGGGGCCACCAGGAGTCGTCCCAGTCGGAGATGGATGGGCCGAGGATGAGGACTTCTGTCTTGTCTGAGTTCAGTTTCAGGCGGCTGAGCTTCATTCAGTCTGCGATGTCTTTCATTCCGTCCTGGTAGCTGGCTCTGGCGGAGGTGGGGTCATTGGTGAGGGAGAGGATCAGTTGGGTATCGTTGGCGTAGGAGATGATGTTGATGTTGAGATTGTGCTTGCGTGCGATGGCTGCGAGGGGGCTCATGTAGACGCTGAAGAGGGTGGGGCTGAGCGAGGAGCCTTGAGGTACGCCGCAGATGATCTTGGTGGCTTCTGCGAGGAAGGGCGGGAGACGGACTCTTTGGGTTCTGTCGGAGATCAAGGAGGTGATCCATTGCAGGGCCTTTCCTTGGATCCTGGCGTGGCGGAGGCGGGTTGTCAGGGTGCGGTGGCAGACCGTGTCGAACGCAGCCAAAAGGTCGAGCAGGGTGAGGGCGGCGGTTTCTCCATTGTCCAGCAGGGTCCGGCTGTCATCGGTGGCCACAATGAGGGCAGTCTCGGTGCTGTCGTTCGCTCGGAATCCGGACTGCGATGGGTCGAGGGAGCCGTTCTTCTCCAGGAAGGATGTCAGCTGTTTGTTGACGGTTTTCTCGATGACTTTTGCAGGGAAGGGGAGGAGCGAGATGGGGTGGAAGTTCTTGAGGTCTGAGGGGTCTGGGGTGGGTTTCTTCAGGAGGGCACTGATCTCTGCGTGCTTCCAGCTCTCTGGGAAGGTGGCGGATATGAAGGAGTTGTTGATGATGTCCCGAAGTTTGGGTGCGATGATGGAGTCGGCTTTGTTGTGGGCAGGGATCGGCTGGGGAGCCCGAGTGGATGGTGTTCATTGTGTGGGTGGTATCTTCAGTGCTGACCTGAGTCCAGGCGCACATGGTGGTGGTGGGGGGTGTAGGTTCGGTGGTGGGGTACGTGTTCTGAGCGCCGAAGCTGTCGTGTATGTCGACGATCTTACGGTGAAAAAAGGTGGCCAGAGAGTTGCAGAGGTCTTGAGAAGGCGCGATGTCATTGTTGCTGGCGTTGGGGTTAGAGAGCTCTTTCACGACGTTGAAGAGTTACTTGCTGTTGTGGGTGTTGTTGTCCAGTCGTTTTCTGAAGGATGACCTTTTGGTGGTGCGGATCAGCTGGTGGTGTTTGCGGGTGGCGTTCTTGAGGGCTGTTGTCCGTTGACTGGTTGTGGCGCCAGGCTTTCTCGAGGTCACAGCAGGATTTCTTGGAGTCTTAGAGATCGTTGGTGAACCATGCTGCTTTCTTGCTGTTGAGGTTGCTGGGAAGGTTTTTCAGTGGAGCAAGGGTGTTGGCGCAGTCGGTGATCCAATGTGTGAGGTTGCAGGCTGCTTCGTTGGGGTAGGGGTGTTGGTGGGAGTGTTTAGGCGCAAGGAGGTGGTGAGTTGGTCGGTGGTGATCTTGCTCCAGCATCTTCCGGGGGTTTGTTGAGGGCGGTGGTGGGTCGTTGTTTTCCTGAAGTTGAAGTGTACGCAGCTGTGGTTGGTCCAGTGGAGCTCAGTGGTGTGGCTGAAGGAGATGTGGTTGCTGGAGGAGAAGACAGGGTCGAGCGTGGGTCCGGCTTAATGGGTGGGGGTGTTCACCAGTTGCTTGAATCCGAGGTTGGCGAGGTTGTCTAGTAGGGCGGGGGTGTTATTGTCCTGGCTGTTCTCCACGTGGAAATTAAAGTCTCCTAGGAGGATGTAGTCGGGGGAGGCGAGGGCGAGTGGGCTGATGAAGTCTGCGATGGACTCGCTGAAGTGTGAGCGTGGTCTCGGGGGTCTGTAGATGAGGGTTCCTCTGAGGGCGGTCTTGGGGTCGGTGTGAATCTGGAAGTGCAGGTGCTCTGCGGTGGCGAGGGTGTCGTCGGTGTTGGTCGTGATGCGGATAGTGTTTCTGTGGACGATGGCGATGCCCCCTCCGGTCTGGTTGACGCGGTCCCTCTGGATGATCTTTTAGCCGCCCGGGTTGGCAATGGCGATGTCGAGGGCTGAGGAGGCGTTCATCCAGGTTTCAGTGAAGAAGGCGACGTCTGGTGCCGTTTTGTCCAGGAGGTCCCATAGTTCTACGGCGTGCCTGTGGATGGAGCGGGTGTTGAGCAGGATGCACTTGAGGTGGTTGTTGTTGGTGGCTGTTTTGGCTGGCGTGGTGCAGGACCGAGTGCAGGTGAAGTAGCAGGCGTGGCAGGTGAAGCCTCCGTGGGTGCGTTTCGGGGTGGCTTGGTAGCAGGCTGGATGTTGGCCGGTGTTGAGTGCGTGGAGGGTGGCGGCGGCGTAGCTCAGTCAGGTTGGCTGGCGGGGTCCAGGGGTTCTGGCACTGGGCGCAGTCCAGGCACGGATGGGCGTAGACGGGCTTGCCTTTGGCGTGACTTTGGAGCACAATCGGCGCACCTGCTGCGCGTGGCCGCTGTGCGTACGCGCGGTCCCCGTCATTTATGGCGAAGTGAGAGGGAGGAGCGGCTGGGAGGCGGGGCGGTGAATGGGGAGCGGGAGACAGGAGAAGGGGGTGGGCCGCAGGAGAGCAGCGGCGGGGAGCAGAGGGGGGGTTGGAAAGAGCGGGAAAGCGGAGCGGGGAAGAGCGAGGGCAAGCCTGGAGAGCCAGGGCAAGCCAGGCAAGCCTGGGGAACGAGGGCAAGCCTGGAGAGCTGGGGCCCTAAGGAGAGGCGGCAGCAAGAGGGCCAAGCAGGCAGCGGCAGCAGAATCCGGACATACGGGGGCCGTGCGGTAGTAAAGTGACCGGGTCAAGGGTCACAGCTCACTGCCATGCGGTCCCCGCCATTTATGGCCAAGTTGGAGGGAGGAGCAGCTGGGAGGCGGGAGCGGGGCGGCGAATGGGGAGCGGGAGACAGGAGAAGGGGGCGGGCTGCAGGAGAGCAGCGTCGGGGAGCAGAGGGGGGTTGGGAAGAGCGGGAAAGCGGAGCGGGGGAGAGCGAGGGCAAGCCTGGGCAAACCTGGAGATCGAGGGCAAGCTTGGGCAAACCTGGGGAGCGAGGGCAAGCCTGGAGAGCAGGGGCCCTAAGGAGAGGCGGCAGCAAGAGGGCCAAGCAGGCAGCGGCAGCAGAATCCGGGCACACGGGGGCCGTGCGGTAGTAGAGTGACCGGGTCAAGGGTCACTCTGAGTTAAATCCATCATTCTTTTGCTCACATGCCACCTCAGTTTAAACCTAGCCATATGCAGATCAGTCTTGACCTTGTGCTTCATGGAAACAGACCAGACTGAACTGCCAAACTAGGTTCTCCCTGGGCCGGAAAAAAAAGCATCCTAGGACCGGTTTCGGGGTTTCACCCTTCATCAGCCAGGATAGCTTGAATTCAGTGGCATAGTGAGCCCAGGACCCACATCTGGGCAAACCCAGTGCACTTAGTGTGAGAAAGCAAAAGACACACAATTGATGGATGGAATGCAGAACAAATCAAAACATGTACCCCCAGTTAAGAGATCAGAGTTAAAGCCATCATTCTTTTGCTCACCATGCCACCCCAGTTTAGACCAGGCCCTATGCAAATCAGTCTCGACCCTGTGCCTCATGGGAACGCTCCAGACTGAACTGCCAAGCCAGGACCTCCCTGGACCGAAACAAGCATCCTAGGACCGGTTTCCGAGTTTTATTCCTTATCAGCGAGGATAGCTTGGATCCAGTGGCACAGTGAGCCCGGGACTCACGTCTGGGCATACCCTGCGCAATTAGTGCAAGAAAGCAAAAGACAGACAATTGATGGATCGAATTCAGAACAAACCAAAACATTTACCGCCAGTCAAGAGATCTGAGTTAAATCCATCATTCCTTTGCTCACCATGCCATCCGAGTTTAGACCTGGCCATATACAAATCAGTCTTGACCCTGTGCTTCATGGGAACAGTCCAGAATGATTTGCAATGCCAGGTCCTCCCTGGGCCGGAAACAAGCATCCTAGGACCGGTTCTGGGCTTCATTCCTCATCAGCCAGGATAGTTTGAATCCAGTGGCACAGTGTACCCAGGACCCACGTCTGGGCATACCCGGCGTACTTAGGGTGAGAAAGCAAAAGACACACAATTGATGGATGGAATGCAGAACAAATCAAAACATTTACCACCAGTCAAGAGATCTGAGTTAAATCCATCATTCTTTTGCTCACCATGCCATCCGAGTTTAGACCTGGCCATATTCAAATCAGTCTTGACCCTGTGACTCATGGGTACAGTCCAGACTGAAATGCCAAGCCCGGTCTCCTTGGAATGGAAACAAGCATGCTAGGACCGGTTTCGGAGTTTCACTCCTCATCAGCCAGGATAGCTTGAATCCAGTGGCACAGTGAGCCCCAGACCCCAGTTTGGACATGCCCAGTGCACTTAGGGCAAGAAAGCAGATGACACATAATTGATGGACGGTATGCAGAACAAATCTAAACATTCACCCCCAGTCAAGGGATCCGAGTTAAATCGATCCTTATTTGCTCACCATGCCACCCCTGTTTACACCTGGCCATATGGAAATCAGTCTTGACCCTGTGCCTCATGGGAACAGTCCAGACTGAACTGCCAAGCCAGGTCCTCCTTGGAATGGAAACATGCATGCTAGGACCGGTTTTGTGGTTTCACTCCTCATCAGCCAGGATAGCTTCAATCCAGTGGCACAGTGAGTACGAGACCCAAGTTTGGGCATACCCAGCACACTTAGGGCAAGAAAGCAAATGACACATAATTGATGTACGGTATGCAGAACAAATCAAAACATTCAACCCCAGTCAAGGGATCCAAGTTAAATCGAGCATTCTTTTGCTCACCATGCCACCCCTGTTTACACCTGGCAATATGGAAATCAGTCTTGACCCTGTGCCTCATGGGAACAGTCCAGACTGAACTGCCAAGCCAGGTCCTCCTTGGAATGGAACCATGCATGCTAGGACCAGTTTTGTGGTTTCACTCCTCATCAGCCAGGATAGCTTGAATCCAGTGGCACAGTGAGTACGAGACCCAAATTTGGGCATACCCAGCACACTTAGGACGAGAAAGCAAATGACACATAATTGATGGACGGTATGCAGAACAAATCAAAACATTGACCCCCAGTCAAGGGATCTGAGTTAAATCGATCATTCTTTTGCTCAACGTGCCACCCTAGTTTAGACCTGGGCTTAGATCAGATCCCTACACACTGCACTTAAAAAGCGCTGGAGAAAAAGAGAAATACCTACTTCAGGAAAATAAAATGCTCAAAATCAGATTTCTTCAGCCGTCAGCTCGACCAAGCCAAAAATCTTCCGAGAAAGCTGTTTGAGCTAATCAGAACACAATCCAAGGAACAACCACAACCTCTCAGCACTGTGGGCGAAGCACCCTCCTGTGAAGACTTCGCCTCTTTCTTTATCCAAAAAACCGACAACATAAAGAACGAGCTCCTCATTGACGTAAGTCTTTACCCCAAACCCCACTGCACAGCTCCCACTGAACCAAAAAACAATGCTACATGGTCATCCTTTGTCACCTACTCGGAAGAAGAAATTGGGAGACTGCTCAGCACTGTGAAGCCAGCCAATCACCTCACAGACCCCCTTCCTGCCAATGCTGTCAAAGACCTTACCCCGTTGATCCTCCCACTCTGGACTAAAATTATCAACAGTTCACTTCAACAAGGGACCATCCCCGACTCCCTCAAAGTTGGACAAGTCACACCTCTGCTAAAGAAACCTTCAGCCGACCCCTCTGATCTAAACAATTACCGTCCCATTACCAATATTCCGACTCTTGCCAAACTGTTGGAAAAATGAGCACAAATACAATTGACTAAACACATTAATCAGTTTGATCTACTCAACCCTCATCAATCAGGCTTCAGAGCAGATCACAGTAAAGAAACTGCTATGACTCACATAATTGACGACGCCCTTCAAATCCTAGATCAAAACGATACCTGCCTCCTCATCCTTCTTGATCTCTCTTCGGCATTCGACACCGTCAAACATGAGAACTTACTCGATCTATTAAACACAAGAATGGGTCTATCTGGAACTGTGCTCAAGTGGTTCACGTCCTTTCTACACAACAGATCGCAGAAATTCAAGAGTAACAACTTGATGTCTTCGCCAATACCTGTATCGCTAGGCGTCCCACAAGGATCCTTCCTATCCCCTACTTTGTTTAACCTAGTTATGGAATCTCTCACCACCCTGCTACAAGCATCCAATGTTCACTTCCACATGTACGCCGATGACACCCAACTTTATCTCAAATTACAATCACCCAAAGACATTATGCTCCTGAATTCAACGATCAGAAGCACCCAATCATGGCTGGCCGCTAATCATCTCAAACTCAATGCTCTTAAAACAGAGTTCCTCTTGATCTCACCTCCCGCGAAGATGCACTCAATGTTCATCCAACCATCGTGGACTCAGCAAAATCTTTAGGTATAGCACTTGACACCAATCTCAACATGCAGGAACACATCAACAAAGCAACTAAGGGTGCGAACTACCAGATCAATACCTTAAGGAAACTCAAACCCTTCCTTCCAGCCAAAGATTTCCAAACTGCGGTACAAGCACTAGTCATCCCTCGAATAGACTACGGCAGCATCGCCCTCTGCGGTCTCCCGCTAACTACTACGGCACCCATAAGAGCTTCTCTAAACACCGCAGCAAGACTCATCACTGGATCAAAAAAACACTCACACATTTCCCCTGACCTGAAAGCCCTGAACTGGCTGCCTTTTGAAGCCAGAATACATCTGAAAATTGCCTGCATGACGCACAAGGCTGTCCACCTGAGCTCACCCGGATACCTCGCTCAGAAGCTGACGATTTCTGGAGGATCCAGAAACACTAGAGGCACAAACAATCTCTTGCTAAAGCCCCAAAGATCCCTCAAGGAAAAAACCTATAAACGCTCCTTCTCAGGAATGGCACCCAGGATCTGGAACTCACTCCCCCCTGAAACCAGGCTCATCTCCTCTACCACACTTTTTATGAAAGAAGTAAAGGTTATCCTCATGGCTAAATACACTTGAATTAATACTGGGGATGTTATTTACAGACGCTGTGCCATTCAGTTCTACTGATCTTTTTGCATTTTTGTATGACTCGTGTTATTGACCTACCTGACTGTTTACGCTACTACTTATTTGTACTTGTATTATTTTTGATGTATCTGTCTGACTATGCTCTCACATGTACCTTCCCCACCCCAATTGTTATTTACTCACATGTCGTACCCTTCGTCTGTAAAGCGCTCTGATATCTGCAAAGATCTTGTTCCCGCTATTTAAAACTTTCAAAATAAATAAATAAATAAATGCAAATCAGTCTTGATCCTGAGCCTCATGGGAACGCTCCAGACTGAACTGCCAAGCCAGGACCTCCCTGGACCGGAGAAAAAGCATCCTAGGACCGGTTTCCGAGTTTCACTCCTTATCAGCCACAATAGCTTGAATCCAGTTACACAGTGAGCCCGGGACTCACGTCTGGGCATACCCTGCGCACTTAGTGCAAGAAAGCAAAAGACAGACAATTGATGGATCGAATGCAGAACAAATCAAAACATTTACCCCCAGTCAAGAGATCTGAGTTAAATCCATCATTATTTTGCTCACCATGCCACCTCAGTTTAGACCAGGCCCTGTGCAAATCAGTCTTGACCCTGTGCCTCATGGGAACAGTCCAGACTAAACTGCCAAGCCAGATTCCACCTGGACTGGAAACTAACATCCGAGGACCAGTTTCAGGGTTTCACCCCTCATCAGCCGGGATGGCTTTAATCCAGTGTGAGGTTCTTTGGTTTCCGACTTCGTCCCGTATTTAGCCGCCATTTTGATTCTAGTCGCCATTTTGTGTTGCCCTCATTCAGGCAGCACGGCGAACGGAGTGTTTTTGCTTTTCTCAGCTGCTGCGTGTCTCTTCTGTTAAAGAGTAACCCCCTGCCCTTGTTTACGAAACCGATGTCAGGGTCTGGCCAAGTTCGCTAATCCATGTCTCGGTTGATTGATCCCTGTCTCGACTGACTATTTGGCTTCTCCTATTCTTTTCTTACGCTACCTTATCCGACTGGCCTTCGCTATTCTCTCCTTGTATTCTCTTGTTACACAACTATCTTTTGAGGCACACAAATACGTCCTGCCACCTCCAAATTGGATTGTCGGTACTAGCACTGATGAATTTGTTGGGAGGGGTAACACACGGGGTATGAGAGAGGGGAGTATTTGGGACACCTGATAGCTTGTTTTCCAACTTTTCCTATTGGCTTGCTTTGTATGTACAGGGAGTAAACGTTGTAAATAGGTGTGCTATAAAAGATTGTGCGCCACGGACTAAAGTGGCAGTCTCCTCAGAATATACGCTGTACGTACTTCTGGGACAACTGTGCTTGGCTGCAGCTAATAAACCTGGTTTTCTACGCCCAACACAGTGTCTTGTGTCTCTGTTCGACAAGGCAGGTGAACTCGGGGATTTAAGGCGTGCCCTGCGCCGCCAGGCCCATAAGGCCCGGTTCTCCAAGTGGCACAGTAAGCCTGAAACCGACTTCTGGGCTTACCCGGTGCACTTAGGGTGAGAAAGCAAAAGACACACAATTGATGGACGGAATGCAGAACAAATCAAAATATTCACCCCCAGTCAAGAGATCTGAGTTAAATCCATCATTCTTTTGCTCACCATGACACCACAGTTTAGACCAGGCCATAGTCAAATAAGTCTTTACACTGTGCCTCATGGGAACAATCCAGACTGAACTGAAAAGCCAGGTCCTCCCTGGACTGGAAACGAGCATCCCAGGATTGGTTTCAGGGTTACATCTCTCATCAGCCAGGATAGTTTGAATCCAGTGGCACAGTGAGTCCGGGAACCACGTCTGGGCATACCCGGTGCACTTAGGGCGAGAAAGCAAAAGACACATAATTGATGGACGGAATGCAAAACAAATCAAAACATTCACCCCCAGTCAAGATATCTGAGTTAAATCCATCATTCTTTTGCCCACCATGCCACTCCAGTTTAGACCAGGCCATATGCAAATTAGTCTTTACCCTGTGCCTCATGGGAACAGTCCAGACTGAAATGCAAAGCCAGGTCCTCCCTGCCCCGGAAACGAGCTTCCTAGGACCGGTTTCGGGGTTTAACCCCTCATCAGCCAGGATAGCTTGAATCCAGTGGCACAGTGAGCCAGGGACCCACGTCTGGGCATACCCGGACTTAGGGGAAGAAAGCAAAAGACACATAATTGGTGGACAAAATGCAAAACAAATCAAAACATTCACCCCCAGTCAAGTGATCTGAGTTAAATTGTTCATTATTTTGCTCACCATGCCACCCCAGTTTAGACCTGGCCATATGCAAATCAGTTTTGACCCTGTGCCTCATGGGAATGCTCCAGACTGAACTTCCATGCCAGGTCCTGCCTGGACCGGAAACAACCATCCTAGGACCGGTTTCAGGGTTTCACCCCACATCAACCAGGATAGTTTCAATCCAGTGGCAAAGTGAGACTGGGACCCACGTCTGGGCATACCCGGCGCACTTAGCGCGAGAAAGCAAAATACACATAATTGATGGATGGAATGCAGAACAAATCAAAACATTCAGCCCCAGTCAAGAGATCTGAGTTAAATCCATCATTCTTTTGCTCAGCATGCCACCCTAGTTTAGACCAGGCCATAAGCAAATTAGTCTTTATCCTGTGCCTCAGGGGAACAATCGGGACTGAAATGCCAAGCAGGTCCTCCCTGGACTGGAAACGAGCATATTAGTATCGGTTCTGGGGTTTCACCCCTCATCAGCCAGGATAGCTTGAATCCAGTGGCACAGTGAGCCCGGAACCCATGTCTGGGCATACCCGGACGTAGGAGGAGAAAGCAAAAGACACACAATTGATGGAAGGAATGCAGAACAAACCAAAACATTCACCCCCACTCAAGAGATCTGAGTTAAATAGATCATTCTTTTACTCACCATGCCACCCTAGTTTAGACCTGGCCATGTGCAAATCAGTCTTGACCCTATGCCTCATGGGAGTGCTGCAGACTGAACTGCCATGCCATGTCCTCCCTGGACCGGAAACAAGCATCCTAGGACCGATTTCAGGGTTTCACCCCTTATCAGCCAGAATAGCTTGGATCCAGTGGCGAAGTGAGCTTGGGATCCACGTCTGGGCATACACAGCGCACCTAGGGAGAGAAAGAAAAAGTCACACGATTGATGGACAGAATGCAGAACAAATCAAAACATTCACCCCCAGACAAGTCATATGAGTTAAATCCATCATTCTTTTGCTCACCATGCCACCTCAGTTTAGACCTGGCCATATACAAATCATTCTTGACCCTGTGCCTAATGGGAACAGTTCTGACTGAACAGCCAAGCCAGGTCCTCCCTGGACCCGAAAATAAGCATTGTAGGACCAGTTTCGGGGTTTCTCTCCTCCTCATCCAGGCTAACTTGAATCCATTGGCACAGTGAGCCTGGAACCCTTGTCTGGGCATACCCGGCGCACTTAGGGCGGGAAAGCAAAAGACACTCAATTGATGGACGGAAGCCCCATGCAAATGAGTGAATCCCTTTACCTCTGTGCCTGCGCCGTATTACCAACGCGAGCGCAAAGACTAAGAAGCCCTCAGAAGGACAACTAACAGTGCACCATTTAAAGGTTGTGCACTGTCAATGCTACTCCTGAGAGCAGCCCTCTTCAAAGGGGTAAACGGGGTCCTATGGACCCCCCCAGACTTCCCCTTGCAGGCAGGTGTAGTCGATGATTCCACCCACCTGCAAGGGGATCTCTAATCCCCTTTGAAATGGAAGGTGGGTTTCCGCCTGCCCTCTGAAACCCAGAGTGGCTTTAAAGAAGCCTCTCCGTATTTCACATGAATTTGCTGCCCTCAGGGCAGCACGAGTTTGCATTCATGATAATAGGACGCAAACAATAAAAATGCACCCACACCATATTATGGCCCCAGGAGTTAAAACACTGGTAGCAGGTCTCTGAGTGACAGCAGCAGGGCTTTCAGGGTGCTGATGGTGAATATCAACCAGGTGAGAACGGCGTTAGTATTGCATATTCACTCATTTATCCCCCTATACATTCTTTTAGGCGGGGATATATTGAATGCAATTGCTTGATGTGAGATACCAACGCCAGCCATTCCACATAAGGTGCCTGATCCCATAGAGGCAATGTTCATGTGTTGAAATATTGTGACAGATGAGAGAAGTAGTGACTACTGCTCGACCCTTATGTTTTGAACCTTGTAGTAGGGAAACCATTTTAGCTCACCCACACACAATTTTAATATACGTCTCAGTTTAGTAATAGGGGAACATAATTGCTGCCTTGTGGGACGTAACCTCACCCAAACTATGAAACCCATTACTAGGAAACTGTACAACTACTGAGCAGTAGTAATCTAGGAAACGTCACAGAAGTAGATTTGGAGCCCTTTGATGAAGCGTACCACACCCAGGAAGTGAGGATTCCTCATTCTATGTAAGAACACAAGTGTATAGCAATTCTATCGGAGGTTTGGCTGTTTCTGGCAGGACTGTTGCCCTTATCATACGTTTATGTATGTTCACTCAGAACATACAGCAGTCCTTTATCTCCCTCTTTTGTGTGTTTAACTACCTTAATTGTACATGTTCTGTCTGTGTGAGAGAACTATGCAATGTCCCTCCTGCTCCAACGACCTGTGTTTTACTTATTCTATATGTTAGGAAAAGTTGCACTGCTGATGCCTATGTTGTACCTTTGTTGTGATGGGATGCTTGGTATTGAACTTTCCACTACACAAAAGATGACATTATTTGCACTACCAACGTTTGTTTTAATGCATGATGTGAATGAAAGAGTGAACCCGCACAACATGTGGGAACCGAGTTTACTTCTAATTTTGTGTGTAAAACATGCATTTTTTTTAAATGGGCTAGGTGACTTTGTAAAAATCTAAAGCAGAGCAGGCAAGTGGCTTAAAGTCATGCTTAAAACATTAAACCAATTCTGGCATTCTAACCAACAGCACTTTATGTGTTTGGCTTTTGAGCCCATAAAGGCAGCATTCAAAGCAAGACTATAACTCCCACAGTGCCACGTATATTTGGCTTAAAAGCTGGGAATGGCAATGGCATTATACGCAGGGCCAGTGGAATTATGTGGTAGTGGAGGACCACATTTTGCGACAGGAAAGCCAAAAATGCAGCATAATGTGGCACAAGACAGCAGTATAATTTCTTCATTTTAACATTTTAGCAACCATTAAAAGAGTCTGGGCAAAGTTGCACCACAATTAATACCAGTTTAATACCCAAATACTATAATCAACAACTAAAAGGTGACTGGTAAAACTTTGCAAAGTATCTGCCACTGCTCCGATTTATGATTAGCGCCTTTTGTTGAACAACTTTTGAGTTATTTGAGTTAGACACAAAATGTCCTTTTTTTAAAAACTCTTTATATAATGCCATGCCGCGTGCACACTTCTTCAGCTCCCCTGCAGGATCTCAGCCAAACCCGGGCTGAGAAGCTTGCACGGGCTCCCTATCAGGGATAGAATCAATTTTTAATCTTTGTGCATCGCCCACCAGGCCTTCTGGGAAACAGGACCAGTGAATAATCACTCCTTAATCACCCCATACCACCCAAGCAAACAGCTATGCTCATCACATGCCTTTCTAGCCACAGTCCATAAGATCAGGAAATCAAGAGCAGGAGGCCGCTCATTCTCCTTTAATGTAGCCAAGTTGTGGAATACTCTTCCCCTCCACTTGAGATCTAATCCCAATTTGTCTTCTTTTCGTAAACAACTGAAAACGTTTTTGTTTAACAAATAGAGCTTTTTCCCCCGCCTTTGGGCCTCTTCAGTTTGCACCTCTTTCTTAGCGCTTGGACACCCCAGGGCAGCTATTTGCACTTTATAAAATCCATTTTCATTTCATTTCATTTCATAGGTGGTGCAATATATGGCAAATTCGAAACAATCCATAATTTTGCAGAAAATGCTGCAGCCACAGAAACACATAATTCTGGTGGCCCTATTTATTGGTCACATAACATATGTCAGACGTCTGAAGTGCATTTTGACAAACTTCTGAAATGTAAACAATATTTAGTTCCTGACTTTCTGCCCTTTTGTCTTGTAGGGAATTGTTAGTCCTCTCAGCCTCAGGTTGGCCTTCCTGCCTTCACTCCTCCTATTTTTGCTGACCTCATTTTTTCTAACCACTGCTAAAGTGCATGTGCTTACTCCTTAAAACATGGTAACATTGTGTTATCACCAATTGGAATATTTAACTTACTTATAACTACCTATTAAAATGGTAGTACCCTGGGCCTGTAACGTAAATGCTACTAGTGGGCCTGTAGCACTTCTTTATATATATATATATATATATATATATATATATATATATATATATATATATATATATGTATGTATATATTACCTACTGGCGGTCGCCAGTAGGTAGTTATAGTTAGGATTTTTTTCAATGTTAAATCTCAAAATTCTATTTGGAATAACTTTGGCGCCGGTTGGCGAATCTGCCTCAAAATTTCCTCAAAATGGCCTTGCGGCGTTCCGGTCCTTCCCTGAAAGTTTGGGGGGGATTCGTCAAGCGGGGGCCGAGATAAAAGGGGGGTGCCAAAACGCGTTTTCCCCATGTTAATTTCCATAGGGCGGTCGATTTCACTTTTAGCCCGAACGGCTGAATGGATTTCCACCAAACTTGGCAAAATTGTAGGGACTGGTAGCCCGATGTGCCTTTGCTATGTCTCAAGATATGTGCTCCAGTGGATTTTGAGTAATTAAGGTTCAAAAAAATATATATATCTATAGCCGCGCTCTGGTACGTGCACCGGTACGCGCACCGGGCACGCCACGCGAGGTGCGCACGGAAAGCTGATTGGCTCTCGGGTGTCTGTAAACATTCGAAACAGTCTGGAGCGGCTGCCATCTTGTGTCTCGGTAGGATCGAGACACGAGAGGTGGGCAAAACAAAGAGGGAAATGACCATAAGGGGACAGGGTAGACCCCCCCTTGAACCCCTAGGTTTGATGTGGGGGCTATAAAAGGGCCCCGCGGGGCATTTAAAATATTTTTTTTTTCCGTTTTGCGCGGGGGAAGCGCCCGGTACGCGCACCGGGGAGCGGCCCGGGGAGCGTACTATGAGGGAAAAAGATGACAGAGTTTTTAAAAAATGAAGCCTTTATTTAGAAATTGGAGGTAGTTCTAAAAAGAACTTTTTTTTTTCTTCTTATTGTTGTTTTATATTTTTTTGTGTTTTTTGAACATTTTGTACTTTTTTTGGCTTTTCAAAACAGTTTTATATTTTTTTTGTATTTTTTTAGGGGGAGAAACAAAAAAAGGGAATTGAAACTGGCTCAACTGGAGCAAAAAAACAAAAAACCCCAAAAATTACTTCTTTTTGGGGCACTTGTGATTATCACCTGCAAGGACGATGAGCTTTACGCTTTTTTCACCATAGGCGATAAGCTTGCCACATGCAGAACAAGTGATTTTAAAATCAGCAAATCTTGGCTGAATACAAGGCATCATCTCTGATGTTTCTGGTCCCGATGAAGTGGGTTGGTTTCTTTGGGAGGTGGTCCTTGACGACTGGGGGAGGTTACTGGCCAGTTCCCTGAGCTCTACACGAGAGTAGTTGTTTGGGTGCTTTCGGGTCATATGACGAATCATGGTATAGTTACCAAATGAATATTTTTTGTTTGGGTTGCCCCGTGAGAGTTCTTCATTGCAGATTAGGCAAGTTACCTTGGCCGCATTCACTTTTTTCTTGCCCTCTGGGATTGAAAAAAACTCCCATACAATGTGTGGCTTGGGTTTGTATGGGGTATTTTCTTCAGGCAGCCATCTTCTCCTCCCCTCCTCCTCTTCCTCTTCCTCCTCCTCCTCTTCTTGACCACCAATATAATCTGGAGCTGGTCCTGTTGGTGGTGGTGGTGGTGGGGCAGATGCACCAGCTGCTGCTGCTACTGAAGCCATTATTAAGATCAAAAAGGTACAGAGATGTACAAACAGGTTTACCTCAGTCAAAGGACAAAGTCAGAATAAGGAAAAAAGGTGGGGTCTTTCATCATTTGGAAAAAAAACTGTCCTGAACCAATGAGAAGTGTTATTTTCAGGTCACAAGACCAGGGGCTTCATCATTATGAAACTAAAACTGTTATGAACCAATGAAAAGTGTTATTTTCAGGTCACATGACCCGACGCGCTTACGCTACGCGCCCCCGGGCGCGCCCGGGGGCACTCCGGGTCGCGTAGCGTAAGCGCGTCAGATGTTTACGTTGCGCGATCGTATTCGCTCGAGTACTTCCGGGTGCGCTTACGCCGTGCGTATCACGCGGACGCGGCTACGCGATACGTCACGATCATGTTTTCGTTCGCGATATTGGCGCTTACGGGACGCTCCCCGGAGCGCGCCCAGGGGCGCTTTATAAAAGTACGCTTTTCGGGGTGCTCCCCGGGAAGCGCACCGGGAGCGCTCCAAAGCAAAAAATAAAAAAAAAATTGGGAAAAATTGTAGGGACTGTTAGCCCTATTCTTAAGTGGTTTTTACGAAAATTAACTTTGAAAAAATATATATTGTGCTACATTGGGCTATATATATGCCAAAATGTAGCCCAAATGTAGCCCAATGTAGCCCAATGTAGCCCAAAGATGGCCACCAGAGACCAAAAAATCCAAATGTAGCCCAAATATCAGCTAGATGTAGCCCAACTGTAGCCCAATGACAGAATGTACCAGAGTGTTCTAAAGAACAACTAGAGTGCTAACAGTCTTATTTATAAAGTGAGACTTATAGTTAGGAATTAGAATTAAAAAAACGTTTGAAATTCACTGAAAAAAACATAGGTTTCACACCAGTTATAGTTAGGAATAAGCATTTAAAAAACCAATGAAATTCACTGAAAAAAACATAGGTTTCACACCAGTTATAGTTAGGAATTAGCATTTAAAAACCTATTAAATTCACTAAAAAAAACATAGGTTTCACATCAGTTATAGTTAGCTGGAAATTTTACTGACATAAAACCAATGAAATTCCACGTTATAGTTAGTTGGACTCACTATAACTTGCACGCCTGCAATGCACTGCTGATGACGTCACATATTACATCACTCATGACATGGTCAGTGACATCACTCATGACATCACTGATGACACCATCCTTGTGACAGACTGATAGACCTCCTTTCAGTGTAATGTAACCATTGAAAACACATATTCAAACAATAGAAACTAACATTTTCAAAAAAGATGGAGATACCCATACCAGTTACAATAACCAAGTCAGTAATTCCACCATCTATATACACATCCACTCATACACCAACAGTTCTATATAGTCACTCATACATATTCTCACTCATCATATATAGTGATACACATATACATCCTGTTACACACCGACAGTCTTACAAAAGTTACTCACACACATACTCACACATACTCACACATGCAAATAAACTATTGAACATCCATTTATTTGCAGTAGTAGTAGTAGTAATAGCTTTATTTCGATACAGTACATATCATAAAAGCAATACAACATCAAATAAAAACAGTACAGAATACATAGTATAAAAATACCTTAGGGATTAAAAATAAAAGCAGTAAGAGCAAATGTGCAAGTAAGGATATCATTCGACATATATACACCAGTATGAGATACAGTTCATCAAGGGGCACTTTACTGGAGCAGCAGCTTCCTTGAGGTTCTTATGCGCCAAGCCCAACCTAGGAATTTTGCCATACAACATGCAAAGAACGGACGTGCATCTGAGCGCAATATACGTAGGGCTTCTAGGTGTGATCTTGTTCCCAGGCTCCTACACAAGGGCTTTAGCCATTTCGATCTTGGTGCTGCATAGATATTACACTCAAACAATAGGTGGGCGACAGACTCAACCCTTGTAACACAGAACGGGCAATACGGAAGCGTTTGGAGCGGAGGGTTCGAAGAGGAAGTAAACAATCCTAAAGGGAGCACACCCACCCTAAATTTGAAATACAGTGATCTGTCTCCAGAATTATGAATTAAGTCCACATAGGGTTCCCTGTAAGAGAGCTCCTTAACTAGCAAAAACTGGGCGACAGATTTGCAATGGTTGGAATTGCACATTCTCTTATTGTTTACCCATAGCCAATACACCTTCTTTAGGAACTGTTTGGGAGGTGCAGTTTTGTTGACCCAGGCGTCTCCCAGACCCAGCTCATAAAGCAGGCATTTGACTTCCCTCAACCAGGGTACCTTATTACAACCTGGAAGCGACAGAAGATCACTTAGGGCATCAGCGTAGCTACACAGTTCAGGGACGTTCCATATCCGGGACCAGAGTAGCAAAGGACGCAATTTTGCTTGCTCACAGATTGGACGAGTGCCTGTATCTAACAGAAGAGGGATTGTAGGAGTACTGTGGGGTAGCCTCATCAGGTCTTTGTGAAAGTTGTTTTCAAGATGGGCCAGGGTATCAACTCTCTGCAAACCCCATAGTTCTGCCCCGTACAGAGCTGCGCTTACAACCCTTGCTCTATAGATATCAATCAATGCCCCAATTGGTTTTAGAGATGAGGCTCGCTGTTCTTTGAGCAAGGCTCCTGTGGCCCTTTTGTGGGTCAGGAATACCTTTTGGTGGTGTGCTTTCCAACTCATGGTATCGCTGAGATGTATTCCTAGGTAGTCAAATTCTTTGACTCTTTCAAGGGGGATAGAGTCTAAGACAGGAGGGGTAACGGATTTCTTGGGGGGGTTAAGGACAAGGAATTTTGTCTTGCCTATATTTATTGCTAGTCCCTTGGAGTCACAAAAGGATTTAAAGGTAGTGAGCAATTTCTGGATGCCCGCTGGTGATTTGGATATCAGAAGGGTGTCGTCCGCAAACAGGAGCGTTGGGACTTTTCTGCCCGCCAGGGTAGGTGCATCTGCAGGATGTTGCAAAAGATGCTCCACCACTCCGTTAACATAAAGAGAGAACAGAGTGGGGGCAAGCACACACCCTTGGCGGACGCCCCTGTCTACTGGGATACGAGATGTTTTTTCTCCCTGGACACCCCATCTGATCTGGGCGAAATTGTCTTCATGGAATTTTCTGAGCAAGAACAGCAAGTAGGGGGGTAGGCCTAGTCCATCGAGGACATTCCAAAGTAGTGCCCGTGGGACCAGGTCGAAGGCAGTACGCAAGTCTATAAAGACTAGATACAGACTGCCCCCTCCCAGTACCACCACTTTCCAGTATAACATTAGGAGGCGGAATGTCTGCTCGATGGTGCCTGTCCCTGTTCTAAAACCTGCCTGGAAGTCGGACAGAATCTTTTCCTCGTCAACCCACTGCAGAATCCTACCCAGTACCACCTTGCCTGCCACCTTTTGGGTTGAATCCAGCAAACTGATGGGGCGGTAGTTGGCTGAATCGTCCCTGCTGCCTTTCTTAAAGATTGGCACAACTTCAGCGCCCCTCCAAGAGTCAGGAAAGGAGCCTCCCAGCAAAACCTCGTTTAAAAGTGTATTAATTAATCTGCTCCATACTGCTGGGTAAGACTTCAAAAGGTCACCTGGGATCCCGTCGGGGCCTGGAGCCTTGTTGGAAACAATACCACCAATTGCCCTTTCGACTTCCTGGCTAGTGAAAGGGTCGTCGATGACAAGAGGGTTAGCTGTTGGGCTGGTCAAGGAGCCTGAACATAAAGGAGATACCCCCGGTGTAACAGAGTATAGTTTGGAGAAGTGGACAAACCAAACGTCGCCAGGAATGTTACAGGTTATCTGCTGGTCAATGGGCTTATTCCTTGCTCTCAAAAGATCCCCAAACCCCTTTGAGTCCTTCCTGTTACTTGCCTCAGTTAGCTCACACCAAAAATGATATTCATAAGTCTCCTTCGCCTCAGTCACCGCTTTTTTGTAGGATTTCCTTGCGGATCTAATAGTGACTGGATCCCTGTTCTTTACTGCAGAGATGAGCTCCCCCTTAGCAGCTCTGCATTTGGCGGAATACCATTTATCTCTAACCTTGGGGACACTATTAGCTACAATCCTGGCCTTGGGTTGAGGAATAACAAACAGTTCGCTCAGAGCTGCTATGGTCTCTGTAAATAATGGTAACACATTTGTACTGGATGAACATAAGGCGTCAAGCCGGGGCTCCACCACAGACAAGATGGTCCCAGCTTGCATTAGTCTAGCCTCGTCTGCTTTGACTTTAGCCCACTTCAAACGCCTGCCACAGTTTGTCGGTGCAATGTTATGGGATGATTTCCAAATATGGAGAGACTTGTCCTGTTTCTTCATCTGCCACGGGGAAGTGAGGGTTAGGGAAAGGGGGTTGTGGTCACTGTCTGAAGACACAATAACCTCCATGTCTTGGTGGAGAGGCCAAAGGTTGTAATTCAGCATGATAAAATCAATTCTGGAGGTGTGGCCCGTCCTATTATATGTATGGGCACCTCTAGGATCCGATTTGGAACGACCATTCGTAGAACGCAAATTATGTTCCATGCAAAGTGCATTGATGTCTATCGCACTTTGCGTCCATTTTGGAATTGGATCGAGAGTCAGGATCGGGATTCCTCTTTTTGTGTCCTCATCGAAAGATTCCAAAATATCCTCCTTTGCCAGTGGTTCGAAACAACAGTTAAAATCGCCTGCAAGGAGAACATAAGAGTCGATATTGCAAGCAGCTAGGTCGTTACTTAGGCCTGTCAATGATAGACTTGATGACCCGTTTCTAACGCCTCTCAAGTACAGATTGAAAACCTCTAACGTCCTTCCCCCATCGCAGTGGATTGAGATCCTCTGTAGGTCAGGAGATTTGGTGGGCCTATGGCTTACTTTTAGGCCCAGAGCAATGCTGACCCATATTAAAAGGCCGCCGGACGGGCGGCCCTTGGATCCACTTTGCTGGAGAGCTGGAACAAAGTAGTTTGCAAAACCTACCCTATGTTTTGGTTCCTGAGACCAAGTTTCTTGCAGAATACAGATGTTATAAGGCTCTAAGAACGCATTCCATTCTGGGTTATCAAGGTTACGAACAAGCCCTGCCACATTCCAGCTTACAATCTTTAGCAGCGGTACCTCTATGGGAGAATGAGTGACGGAGTGAGTAGGTTCGAATGCAGAGGACACAGCCACTGAGGGAAGCCTTTCTAGGGGCTCATTTTGAGGATTTTTAAGGGCCATAGTATCCTCCAACGAATAGTTCAGTGCTGAGGTGGCCTGGGTGGATGACATGGGTGGGATATGTGAAGGAACCAACTGGACCTCCCTACCATATGGGCAAGAATCACCTGGAGCGATCAGATCAGCTGGAACTACCTTGCTCGGAATTATCAACCCTCCCTCTAGGGGTGGACTGTTTGATGTTCTGGCCGGGTCAAAAGGGTGGTCAGTAACTAGGGATTCCTTACAGACACAGGGAGATTCGCAGGGCCCTTCAGCTTGCAATGGTAGTACATTCCCCAGTGTATGGTATCCAGGGTTCCTGGAAAGTCAATCTACTTCCTCTAGGCCTCCAAATCTATTTGAAGTAGGGAAGCCGTTCCAGTGTGAATAAGGATCCACACGATTATTAGGGCGGCTTCTCCTAGATTGGTGGTGAACTAGTGACCAATTGTTTGATTGGTTGTATGTGGGGCGTGGAGGATAGAAAAAGGACAGTGGCCTGGGGATAACAGAGGACCCTTCACTACAGGGCCACGAGCATATATGCTGCGCCGTGTGAGGGTCGTCAAATGTTACAACTATACAATCCCCAGGATTGGTTTTCCTCGTTGGGCCCACCCATGGGGTTCTGCGCACCATCAGGAAACGACTTCTATGGCCATTGGGAATGGGTCTATTGACATTAAGCCAATGCATTATTTTATTTTTCAGGTACCAGTGATTCTCGTATTGGTCGTTACAGATCTGGGGAACACCCGTCAGGACAACCACAAAGTCATTGGCCTCCGGTGGGAGGTCAATGTAACCCCCTCTAAAGTTGTTCTTTGCTGGAAGATCCTGGGTAGGCTGGTTGGCCGAATCGCCAGGATGTAGTTTGGGGGTGACTCCAGGTTTGGGGTTGGCAGGGGGGTGTGTGGGGGCACGTTTGGAGGCCTTGGGGTTTGTAGTAGTTGGAATTTGATCCACAGCCACAGTCCTTGGTTTGGGGACCGGGCGTGCAGTAGGAATTATGGGGAGAGGTTGATGGGCTTGTGGTGTTGGAGCTAAAGGTGTTGAGTCAGCGCCAGGGACACCCTTATTCTCAAGACTTCTCAGGCCGAGGGTGGCAAGAGCAATAATGCTCTTTTCCATCTCGAGTAGGTTATTTTCGATCCGTGAGAGTCTGAGATCTAGGGGAGAGAGGAGTTTTTTTAGAGTTTCCCACACCAGATCTATGAATTCTCTATCGTTCTTGCCCAACCCGTCCACCTGCAAGCCCTCAGCCTCTAAGATCAAGTTGGCTGGCTCAGCAGTTGACCCGACCCCCCCTCCCTCCATTGCGGGCTGTACCACAGGAACCTGGACACCTTGGGTGATAGTAGTCGGGCCTTCCGGCATTGCCAAATCATGTGAGACCGCAATCTTCGCCTTCTTCCGAGAGTAAGCGGAACGAGAGCGGTGCTTCCGTTTGGGTTGGGTTACACTAGAGGCATTAAATATCACCGGGGGTGGGAATTTAGAAATAACATTCTGGGTGCAGGAAATGGCAGGTACACTCACTTCGTTTGGTTTGGGTGGTTGGACGCAGGGCGGAGTAAGGGTGAGTGGGAGCGGGGTCGGATGGACCTCGACCTGTGTGACTACACATCGGGGAATAGTGGTTCGCTCTGGAGTAACCGCAACAGCTATAGGGCCTAGGGAGGATTTTTTGGAAGTAGCAATAACCTCCGACAATCTTCTAGCAGCGACCAACTCTAAGGATACCCGGGCTTGAAGTTTAGATATTTCCTGATCTATAGCAAAGTTGGTGCGGGTAATAAAGTCATCCATGGGGCCACTAATTGGATGACCACCTTTAGAGGCTTTGCTCCTGGTTATCCTAGAACACATACCTTGGGGGAAAGGAGGAAACCAGTGGGCAGTAAAAGTGAGAAGGTAAACAGGTAGCGATAATTTGTAGTCCTGAGTGAGAGCTTGGTATGATATGAAGGGCGAAAGAGGGTGGGCCAGTCCAGTCCGCTCAGTCCTCGAACGGCCTCAAACGGCCCGCTCTTTGCCCGCTCTTCGCCCGGAGCTGCGTCCCGCGCTGCGGGAGTGTGCGTCTATTATATAGGGAGGGTGTTTGGGTGGGGGGCGGGCCAGCAGGGAGAGCGGACCGTCAGCTGTTTCCTGGTCTCGCAGGGACTCCTGGTTACTGGAGTCCCTGCACGCTCGCAGCCCCGCTGAGCCTCTCGCCCAGCCGCCTTAAGAAGCCTCCTCAGCGCCCGCTGTAAAAACCTGGCCGAAGCGGCACCCGCGGAGCGGGTGTGGCGAGATGTTGAGCCGGTTTGCAGGGTCCGTTTGCTAAGACACACACCGTCTGCTTCCCAGTGCCTCCGTTAAGAACAGATGTCCCACAGGTAGATGGTAGGGCGGGCCTTTATCCTCCAGCAATGGGCGGGGGCGGGCCAGCAGGGAGAGCGGACCGTCAGCTGTTTCCTGGTCTCGCAGGGACTCCTGGTTACTGGAGTCCCTGCACGCTCGCAGCCCCGCCGAGCCTCTCGCCCAGCCGCCTTAAGAAGCCTCCTTAGCGCCCGCTGTGAAAACCTGGCCGAAGCGGCACCCGCGGAGCAGGTGCGGCGAGATGTTGAGCCGGTTTGCAGGGTCCGTTTGCTAAGACACACACCGTCTGCTTCCCAGTGCCTCCGTTAAGAACAGATGTCCCACAGGTAGATGGTAGGGCGGGCCTTTATCCTCCAGCAATGGGCGGGGGCGGGCCAGCAGGGAGAGCGGACCGTCAGCTGTTTCCTGGTCTCGCAGGGACTCCTGGTTACTGGAGTCCCTGCACGCTCGCAGCCCCGCCGAGCCTCTCGCCCAGCCGCCTTAAGAAGCCTCCTCAGCGCCCGCTGTAAAAACCTGGCCGAAGCGGCACCCGCGGAGCGGGTGCGGCGAGATGTTGAGCCGGTTTGCAGGGTCCGTTTGCTAAGACACACACCGTCTGCTTCCCAGTGCCTCCGTTAAGAACAGATGTGTATTTGCATATACAGCTATACATACATTAGCACATTACTTCTAAGGAAACTTACACATACTTACTCTCTTAAACAATCACTTATAGAAACACATACTTATTTAAACAGGAACTCTTTCAATCTCTCACTCTCACATATACTGACTTATATACATCAATGCTCATATATACAAGATTAAAGCATATGTAGTTACTCATAAAGACACTAGTGAGACAGGCATTCACTCACTAACACACACATATACATACTGATCCACCCATACAGTCCTGCACATATGCTGTCTTCTAAACACATACAAACAGTGAGTCAGTCAACAACCCATGCAGCCACTTATACACAAAGTGAAACACTGATACATATTTTTAAATATTTAAAAATTACTCGTTAATATATGTATTCATTAAGATACACTTAATAAGGCAGTTAACCAATCAATTCTTTTAAAAAAAAACATCCATTTACACACTTATTTAACAATTTATTCTTCCATCGTCCTTTACAAATACAAATATAAAACATATTTATTTTTCATAAAGACACACATTCACTGGATGGTGTCATCAGTGATGTCATGAGTGATGTCACTGACCATGTCATGAGTGATGTAATATGTGACGTCATCAGCAGTGCATTGCAGGCGCGCAAGTTATAGTGAGTCCAACTAACTATAACGTGGAATTTCATTGGTTTTATGTCAGTAACATTTCCAGCTAACTATAACTGATGTGAAACCTATGTTTTTTTTAGTGAATTTAATAGGTTTTTTAAATGCTAATTCCTAAGTATAACTGGTGTGAAACCTATGGTTTTTTCAGTGAATATATATATATATATATATATATATTTACTGAAAAAAACATAGGTTTTAGCCATTATATAGTTAGGAATTAACATATAAAAAACCATTGAAATTCTTCCTATATAGTTAGCTGGACATTTTATTGATATAAAACCAATGAAATTCGACATATAGTTAGTTGCACTAACTATATATTTCGCGCATCCGCAATCCAATGCTGATGATGTCACATATTACATCATTCATGACATGGTCAGTGACATCACTGATGACATCACTGATGACATCACTGATGACATCCTCCAGTGTCTGTGTGTTTTTGTAAAGTTTAAATATGTTTTACATATTGAAGAATGAGTGGACGTATAAGAGTATGGATGAAGGATTTGATTGTATAAGTGAGTAAGTATGTGTTAGTATATCTCTGAAAATGTAAGCTGTTCTGTGTTTAACTGTATAGATTAAGAAATCAAAGTGTGATTGATTCTTTACAGGACTGACTAGGTGTGTGAGTAACTCCATGATTGAGTGGCAGTGTGTGAGTGTCTGCATAGGTGTATGAGTGCATATGATAGTGTTGTAAGGATGAGTGACTGTATGTACGAGTGACCTTATGGGTGAATGAATGAATGTGTGTGTAGACGTAGGAATCAGTGAGTGCGTATGTAGTAAATGGTATTGGTGTGTCAATAGTTTAAAAAATGATACTCTGTATTTTACACTAGGTGTAACAGAAGTTATATTAGAGTGTAAGGAGGTGCATTGTATTATCACATGAAGTATATCATCAGTGGTGTGATTATTGATGTTAAATGAGATGTCATCAGTGATGTCATCAGTGATGTCACTGACCATGTCATGAATTATGTAATATGTGACATCATCAGCTTTGGATTGCGGATGCGCGAAATATATAGTTAGTGCAACTAACTATATGTCGAATTTCATTGGTTTTATATCAATAAAATGTCCAGCTAACTATATAGGAGGAATTTCAATGGTTTTTTATATGTTAATTCCTAACTATATAAGGGCTAAAACCTATGGTTTTTCAGTGAATTTCCAAGGTTTTTTGAAGGCTAATGCCTAACTATATATAGTCTATAACCTATGGTTTTTTCAGTGAATTTCATTGGTTTTTTAAAAGCTAATATATATATCTATACTTAAAGACTATGAATAATTCCAAAAAGAGCGAAACAACTCAGATTCCCCCCTACAGTACTGGAAGGCAGGACATAGACAAAACCTCTTATTACATCTGCCTACTGACAGGTTTACCTGTCATCACTGTTTCGAAAAAGTAAAAAAAATACAGTGAGTCAGTTGGCTTTGGGTCTTCTACTGGCTGACATGCATTTTGTCCTGATTTGTAGTTACTTGGATGGGCTGTTCATCAAGGCTATGGCATTTTGTGTTCTTTGTTATATTTTCTTTCGTCACATTACAGCATTTTATTTGCTTGTTCGCGGATTTTTATTAGGAGCATGAATGCTGTTTAGATCCCTTCCCCTTTCAGAAAGCTACTGAGCCGTTCACTAATTGCTCCTGAGCAGTCATGTGTCTTACGCTGTGTCATGAAACATGTTGGAATTACAGCTTTTTTTAAATCACAAAGTAAGGACAAAAGCATACATATAGGCTTTCTTAAATGTGCAACAAAAATACTGACCCTTTGTCAAAAGTGCCTATTGTGCAATGTTTTGATGTGTATGCCTTTAAAGTTCACCATTTACAACACAAATGCCATCGTCTGACTCATTTTCATAAACACTCTTCTTGCAGGGTACAGCTTAACTCTGAAAATGCAGTCTTTTCAACAAAGGGACCCTGCTCCCTGCTTCCATACAACCGCAGACACGAGATTGTTTCGTTATCTAATTACTGATTGTGGCAACATAACGTTCCCCAATTATTACCAAACACTTTCTTTAGTAAAAAGCCTGACTGACGGGATTTACCAGTTATTTTTTATTGTGTGAGCTGGACCTGTTGAACAGTGAGCGCAGCTGTGTTGATGCTCTGTCCTATCAGAAAGTTGAATCTCCTTCAGTGCCACCGTGGGTGACAGAGTGCTGAGCGGGTACAAGCGAGAGGCTGCACTCAGGTGAAGACAGGAATGACAGCAGAAAATTTCGGTGTAATTATGAGTGACATTCAATGATTATGAGTGACAATTTGTTGTAAGCAAAATTCAAGCAAAGAAGATGAGGGAAACATATAAATATAAAAAATTACACACATTTGAGCAACTAGAAACTCTGCAGAGCACCAGGAATGGAAGGCCACTAACCCACATGAGAAACAGACTGAACTTACAACAACATATCAGGCCTATTGTCATTGCCAATCCTAACTAACAGTATCACAGCCACAGTCCTTTCTACCGCCATAACAAAGTGAAATCTCTGAATGGCCACCTGACTTACTACTGGGCTAGCCTTTAAAATGCAGTAGAGACTGTCAGGTGCTTTATATATTGGTGCTGTCACGGTCTGTTGTTGGGCAGGCTGCTGTTTCCCATTAGGCATAACGAACTACAAGTCCCAGAATGCACAGGTGCACTCTGCTGCAGCCTGCCTGTTCTCAGGCTCGTCCCGGGCCCGGTGGCGCTCGCCAGCCAGACTCTCACTGTGAGCCGGCAGTAGTGTTTTGCGCACCCGGCCGGGCCGCCTGCTGCGATCATACCTCTTGCGCGGGCGGCAGTTAAGCGCAGCATGACTCTGGACCTGTGGCTCGTCCCCGCATTAGCACCGTGTCTTTGCACGGCAGGTTGCCACCAGTAGTGCCGCGCTGCCTTGCCGCCTCCAAAGCAGTGCCTCCTAGGGCGGTCCGCCCCCCTCGCCCCCCCTAGCTACGCCAGTGAATACCCCGCACCCAGTGCTCGAAGTGGGGAAAAAAAAGTAGGGGAACTGTGGGCGGAGAATCAGGGGCGGGAATAACCGAAGATTGAATCAGTGGGCGGAGTCAGGGGTATGGCTAGAAATAGCAAAACATACCAATTTTTAGTACGTTTAGCATTTCACTGACCAGTTACAGCTTATAATGTTATTTAATTAAAACAATGGATAAACATGTTTGAGGTTTAATTCAGGAAAAAGCAAACAGTCATAGGGAATACAGGTTTATGTAAAGCGTGTGAAATATAAGCAGGAACAACATGTTACCTTAATGCTTTTACTCAATGTTCAGAAATCCATGATTGTTTTTTGTCTCAAACATTGAGGTCATGAATAAAGGGCTCCTCCTGTACACATGTGTTAAGCAGGGCTCAGAAGAGAAAGGGACTCTTCAGGAGAATCTAGACTCATGGAAACCCACAAAGGCTCCTTCATATTCATGTCGCCAGCTAGCTGCTCAATCATAAATTAATATAGCAAAAAGAACAACTGAATGCAGAACAATATCACACATTCACCCCAGTACAGAGATCTGGGCCTAAATCCATTGTTTCTTTGCTCATCATGCCATTCCAGTTTGGACCCAGTCATATGCAAATCAGTCTAGATTCAGCGCCCAATGGGAACAGTCCTGCCCCTCCCTTCTCCTACCCCCGTCTCCGCTCCTGTCCCCGTCACCGCTCCTGCCCCCGTCACTTCTCCTGCCCCGGTCACTTCTCCTGTCTCTTCACTTCTCCTGTCCCGTCACTTCTCCTGTCCCCATCAATTCTCCTGTCCCCGTCACTTCTCCTGTCCCCTTCACTTCTCCTTCTCCTGGTCCCTTCACTTCTCCTTCTCCTGTCCCGTCATTTCTCCTTCTCCTGTCCCTCACTTCTCCTTCTCCTGTCCCGTCACTTCTCCTTCTCCTTGTCCCTTCACATCTCCTGTCCCTTCACTTCTCCTGTCCCCGTCACTTCTCCTGCCCCTGTCACTTCTCCTGTCCCATCACTTCTCCTGTCCCATCACTTCTCCTGTCACTTCTCCTGTCCCGTCACTTCTCCATCTCCTGTCCCGTCACTTTTCCTTCTCCTGTCCAGTCACTTCTCCTTCTCCTGTCCCTTCACTTCTCCTGTCCCTTCACTTCTCCTGTCCCTTCACTTCTCCTGTCCCTTCACTTCTCCTGTCCCCATCACTTCTCCTGCCCCGTCACTTCTCCTGTCCCGTCACTTCTCCATCTCCTGTCCCGTCACTTCTCCTTCTCCTGTCCCTTCACTTTTACTGTCCCAGCACCTCTCCTGTCCCTTCACTTCTCCTGTCCCTTCACTTCTGCCCCGTTCACTGCTCCTGCCCCCGTCACTTCTCCTTCTCCTGTCCCCGTCACTTCTCCTTCTCTTGTCCCTTCACTTCATTTCTCCTTCTCCTGTCCCTTCACTTCACTTCTCCTTCTCCTGTCCCGTCACTTCTCCTGTCCCCGTCACTTCTTCGAGTGGAGGATGGGCACATTTACTTATTTTGCTTGGTGTGCATCAGAGGTTTTCTGCAAAATGGGGGGCATTCTAATTTTCTGACTACTCCCTTGGTTGGATGGAGCAGTGAAGGCAGCTCTTTTAGGGAGTGCAAATGACACTCTCATCACGTGCTGCTTGCCATTATAAGTGTAGTTCAAAGTTCGGGGCATTTTGATTTTCTGGCTTCTCCCCTGACCAGAGCCTCACACCTTAAAGGCCACAGGATCGCAGAGGAGGGCTTAAGATCACGTTGTCCTCCAGTTAAAGGGGTCTGGCAGTTTAAAGAAAAACCCCGTTCTGTTTATCAAGACCTGTATTTCGAACAATCCCCAACAATAGGCATCCCACGATGTTCCCTTGTTCAATTACGTCTGCTGGGTGTTGAGACTAATGAAATATTCGCCGGATTTCCCCTTTAATACATCACGTACCGAGCAGCAAAAAACACACTTTTAAAAACACAGCTTAGAGCACTAAGCAAAATATATATTCCATAAAACGCATTAGAAGAAGCAAGCACCTTCGGACATGCCTTTGACAGCCACAAGTGTTTTTACAAGTATACTGTCTAAAAAAAAAACTTGATCGGATGTAATGCTTTTTCTCGCCTCCTCAGTGTCGTGGACGTCAGGGTTGTGTTTTCCAAACAGCAGATTACACTGCCCACAGCGCACCTCTCATGCCCCAGCGGGATTGTTTTAAAGTTTTGATTACACATTTGCGGACCCATCTTGTATATTTGTTGCACAACGAGCCATGGCCTGCACCCAGATACCAGAGACACCTCATGCAGATCTCACTGGCATATGCTAAAGGCAGGCAGGGGCGGGGGCATTGTCATTCCAAAGGGGATAATCAGCCTCAATCGGAATGACAATGGGCCGCCCTCGGTCTGCGCAAGCTCAGGGAGGGGCTGCTGCAGCCTCTGGAGTTCAACAGAGAATGCGAGCAGCCCCTGGAAGCTGAAAAAAAATGCACGCTTTTAGTAGGACTATTCTCTCCGTCCCGCCCGCCCACTTCTACCGCTACCTGCACCCCGCACCCTGCACCCAATTCCGCACCAACCTACCTACGCTGCTGCTCGGCCAAAGCGTCTCCTCTTCTCCCGGGGCTCCCTCCGCACACGATAGCCCCGTACCAGCCCACACTTCTCCAGTATTTGGGTGTCTTTCATAGATTCACATGCTTGAATATTCCCCGTCGTCGGAGTGGGAGTCCCACGGTAAATAAAATAGCAATAAATACTAAATATATAAAAAATATATAATAAATATATATATACATAATAAGGAAAAACCCAAAAAATGCATACAAGAAGCATCTGGTACCTAACCAAAAAGTTCCCCATAGGAATGCATGGGGATAAAGAAGTTCCAATGCAGCCTATCCTTGTCATTATGTTAGTCCAAACTGCAGCCAATCAGGCGTCAGCAGCCCTCTAGAACCTTCTCCTCAGAGCTCAAGCCCTCAGATTTTCTACCGCACGTCGTGTGTAAGGGAGTCTCCCTGAGCTCTGCTCAGTTTTTCTTCTTCAAGTGTTCCAGTTCACACAAAATGTCTTCAAGTAAGAAGTCTCTCTTCAGAGCTTGTTCCTCCTGTGGAAAGCTGAGATTATTTCATGATGACCCACACAGTAAGTGTATTTACTGCCTTTACCCGGACCATGAAGTAGGCACCAGTAAACTCTGTAGAAAATTCTCAGAGAAAACTCAAAAGGACAGAGAAGGCCGTTTACTTGTCTGGCTTCAAAGGCTAAAGGACAAGGACAATGTACTTTCTGATGCTGAAAGTCTTGGGTCAGGCCGTTCTAAAGCAGCTTCTAAACGTGGTAGTGTGCAGTAGGTGCCTTCACCATTTCTTAAAAAGAGGAAAGTTTCCCTCGCTTTGGCCCCTGCGGTGTCTTCACCTTTACCTACCACGTCTGGGCCCACGAGACATAGCTCTCAGGCTCCTTCTGCTTCAAAATCCAGTGTTTCTGTGAAGAAAACGGAATCTTCGTCGACGACGGTAGTCCCAGCTCCGTCGACGAGAATGGCTGTCTCTGGTTCCAAATCGACGACGACGGTCACGAGGACGCTGGCCTCTGGATCGTCGTCAGCTTTAGCGTCGACGTCTTCGTCGTCGATGAGAGTGGTTCTCAGCTCCAAGACCGTGTCTTCTTTGATTCCTATTTCATCTTCGTCGACGAAGAAAGTCCACTCGTCGACGACCCGGTCGTCGTCGACTAGAAGTTTGAAGACTCTGACTCTGTCGACGCCCTCGACGATGAGCGCACCGTCGACGTCTGTCCCGTCGACGAGGGGGCCTGTGCCATCTGCTCCGTCGACGACCGCTCCGTCGACGACCGCCCCGTCGACGACCACTCCGTCGACGGCCACTCCGTCGACGACCGCTCCGTCGACGACGACTCCGTCGACGACGGCTCCGTCGACGAAGACATTGAAAGTGAAGGCTCCATCGACGATGGCTCCGACGATACCAATGAAGATTGCTCCGTTGACGGTCTCCTCGTCGACGATGGCTTCCAAGTCCATTCCATCGCAGAAGTCGACTGATGTCATGCCGTCGACGCGTACGCAAGACACAATTTCAACGCCGGCCTCTTCATTTGCTACAATGCCTCTATTGCCTTTACAGTCCAGCAAACCACAGTTCGAAACTTTTACTGAGCAAGAGATGATTAATCCTCCATCTCCGCTGTTTGCTACTGATTCTGATCAAGAGTCTGATGACCAAGCGCACAGTCTTTCGGATCTGAATATTAAGTGCCAAGAATTCAGTAACGACGAGGAAGATCAGTATGGCCAACATCAAACAACTCACCCTCAAGTTCCAACTGCGATGTTGCCTATATCAATGATATCGAACCTCCAAAGTATGTTGGAAGATTACAATCGGCATTTCCCACCAACGCCACAGGTTACAGCTGTTCCATCGGTGCTGAATCCAGTTTCTGACCCGCTACTGGCTCCTCCTCAACCAGCGTCGCCTGTAACTGTTCACCGAACTACATCAGTTCGTGTTCACATTACCATTTATCCAGAGGATGATGATGACGAGAATCCTCCAGAGCGTGAGGATGGTGAAGTTTCTGAAGTAGATGAGGATGGTGAAGAACATTTAGCGGAGTGGGATGACTATCGTGCTCAAACACCATCTCCTTCTCAGGTGCCAACAGCGGATTCTCCTCCAGTAGACATCGCAGGCTTCCACCAGTTAATGGACAGGGCGGCGCAGCGATTCAAATTGCCACGAGCACACCGAGAGGAAGATTGCTTCCTATACGATTTCAAGAACCAGCCCTTGAAACAGATCCACACAGTCCCGATTATAGACTTCATCTGGTCTGAAGGGGAGAAATTAATGAAGACGCCAAACTCTCTGCCAGCACAACTGCCGAGGTTAGAGAAGAAATACAAAGCTCCTGTAGGATCTCCAGCATGCCTTACAGGTCAACCTAAGCCCGACTCTGTCGTCACGCAGGCAGCTCAACGAGGTTCAAAGAATCCGGCGTCTACAATCACTGCTCCTCCGGACCGTGAGGGCCGTCGCCTAGATGCTATTGGGCGAAAATTTTCCTCCATGTCCTCTACAACGGTTCGAGTAGCTAACGCAATGGCCATATTAGGTCGTTATGACCGTCAGGCTTGGGCTGACATGTCCGCCTATGTGGCGTTACTCCCGGATGCTTCCAAGGCAGAAGCACAGAAAATTCTGCAAGAGGGAGAAAGGACGGCAGAAGAACTTATTGATTGCGCAGTGGATGTAGCCTGCACTGGTTTTCGCCAACTCGCTGGAGCGGCCGTCCTGCGTCGCCAGGGTTGGTTACGCTCAACTTCGTTTCGACAGGAAGTTCAGGCAAGAATCCTAGATATGCCATATGACGGCGAGTCATTGTTTGGAGCGCATATTGATGAAGCGCTACAATCCATTAAAAAGGACACGGACACTGCACATGCTTTGGGTACCCTTCAGTTTAAGAAGCAGCCCTTTCGGGGTGCTCGAGGACGTGGCACTACATCTACTTTTCGTGGAGGAAGCAGTCAATATCGGTCCTTCAACCAAGGTAACCACCGTTTCACCGGTAACCGCCAGCAGTCTTCCCGTCAGCAACCTGCCAGAACTTACAGAGGGAAGTCTAATTTCAGAGGACAATCCAACAAACATCAATGACTTGTCTATCGAACGGAGAATTGGAGGTCAAATCTCTCTGTTTGGTTCTCAATGGTCCTCCATTACTACGGACCGTTGGGCACTCGACATTGTGAAGAGAGGCCATGCATTGGAATTTGTCGAGGTACCTCCTCCAACGCCACCTTCCGGACCGCCACCTCCGCACCTCAAAGAACTATTTCATCAAGTTCGCCTTCTCATTCAAAAAGGTGCGGTGGAAGTTGTGCCAAAGTCTCAGAGAGGGAAGGGGTTTTATTCCCGTTTTTTCCTTGTCATCAAAAAGAACGGAGAATGGAGACCAATACTGGACTTGAGAGCACTCAATCATTATCTCAAGGATCAGACCTTCCGTATGCTAACGCTTATAGAGATCTTGCGTTTGCTCTCAGTCGGAGATTTCATGACTACCATCGATCTCCGAGACGCTTACTTCCATCTCCCAATTCTAGCGGGTCATCGCAAGTTCCTGCGCTTCAAGGTGGGGCACCTTCATTTCCAATTCAGGGTCCTTCCATTTGGCCTCCGTTCGGCCCCCCGAGTCTTTACAAAAATGTTGGCTCCATTCATGGCTTTTCTTCGTCTCCAAGGCATACAGATATTCCCATATCTCGACGATTGCCTCCTGAAATCTCAATCCCGCGCACAACTTCTACACCATACTGCAGTTTGTCAGACAGTATTCCGCTCCTTGGGTCTGTCCATCAATCTGGAGAAATCTCAATTGCAGCCAACAACTTGCAAGGATTTCCTAGGAGCAACGCTGGACACCAAACTAGCCAAGGCATTTGTCTCCCGGGAATGTCAGCAAAGGATTCTCCGACTAGTTTCGCTACTTCTAGCAAAGAAGTGCGTTTCAGTCCGTTTGTTGAAGTCCTTTCTGGGGATGGCTTCGTCGTGCATCGCTCTTGTTCCTCATTGCCGACTATGAGCACGACCTATCCAACAGGCTCTGGACAAGCAGTGGCGTCAAGTCACCGGTTCCTTCAACGATCAGGTTTCCATCACCATTCCCATGAAGAAGGCGCTCAAATGGTGGGCACAACCACACCAGCTAGCGGCAGGCACGTCTTTTCTGTCCAACACCCCAGATCTGACACTAACAACGGATGCCTCCCTGGAGGGCTGGGGAGCTCACCTCCAAGACCTGTCCGTCAAAGGGAAATGGACTTTGCATCAAAAGACCTGGCACATCAACAAGTTGGAGCTTATGGCTATCTTTTTGGCCCTGAAATCATTTCAACCAGTGCTGCAGGGAGAGTCAGTTCTCATACAGACGGACAACACGACCTGCATGCATTATATAAACAAGCAGGGCGGAACAAAGTCTCCGGTGTTATCCCGCCTGGCAGAGGCGATTTGGGACTGGTCCATCAATCATCAAATCCAAATCACCGCAGTTCATCTTCCGGGGTTGTCCAACCTCCTGGCGGATTCCCTAAGCAGGTCCCGATCATCCAACCACGAGTGGGAACTCCACCAGCCAACACTCGATATGGTCTTTCACCGTTGGGGATTCCCGGAAATCGACCTCTTTGCGACTCCAGAGAACCGCAAATGCCACGCTTACGCAAGCTGGCATCCCCACAAAGGATCCCAAGGCAATGCCCTTTTGATGGATTGGTCGAATCTCTTCGCCTACGCTTTTCCTCCGATCCCTCTGGTGCCTCGAGTACTTTGGAAGATGCGGAGAGAACCCTGCCACATCCTTCTGATTGATCCCAGGTGGCCACGACAAGCGTGGTTCTCGGAGCTGCTACTCCTGTCTCAATGCAAACCCATTCTTCTTCATCCTCGAATGGATCTTCTCTCCATGAACAGGGGTCAAATCTACCATCCGGACCCCTCTTCCCTGAGCTTGTCAGCCTGGAACCTGAGCACTGTGAGTTTGCACATCTAGTCATTCCTCAGGAGTGTCGTAACATCCTCGCTCAGGCCAGGGCTCCATCAAC
This sequence comes from Lissotriton vulgaris, assembly GCF_964263255.1. Lineage (NCBI taxonomy): Eukaryota > Metazoa > Chordata > Amphibia > Caudata > Salamandridae > Lissotriton > Lissotriton vulgaris. The sequence goes on along the minus strand of NC_141687.1, from coordinate 692,862,778 downwards.
TATAAAGACTTATAAGTTGAAATGGAAGCGCTTTTGCCACTGGTGTGCAGACGCCGGAGTACATCCTTTGCGTGCCACGCCCGCTGAGCTCCTCCCTTTCTTTCTCCATCTGGCTCAGTCGGGTTTGTCACATGCTACTTTAAGGGTCTTTCTGGCGGCAATATCACGCTTCCGCCATGATGGCTCCACCTCCTTATGCTCATCCAGGTTGATACGTCAATTCTTCAAAGGACTTCTTCGGACTTTTCCTCCAGTTCGGCGTCCCCCTCCCGAGTGGCGCCTCAACATTGTCCTTTCACAATTAATGACTGCACCGTTTGAGCCAATCCATAAAGCGGACCTCAAGTATGTCACCTGGAAGGTTGCGCTTTTACTTGCTCTGACGTCTTCACGTCGAGTGAGTGATATGCATGCTTTCACGATCAAGCAACCCTTTCTGCAGTTTAAACCGGAGTCTGTGCTCTTACGCACTAACCCTACTTTCCTTCCGAAAGTGCCGTCAGACTTCCATATTAATGAGCCTGTTATACTGAAGTCTTTCTTTGCTAACCCGCAATCTCCTGCGGAACAACGCTTGCACTCTTTGGACATTAGAAGATGTTTAAAGTTCTACATCAGCAGAACAGCCCAGTTCCGAAAATCGGATCAGCTCTTCGTGGCCTATGGCCGTTTTCAAAAAGGGCGACCAGTCACCAAACCTACAGTAGCCCGCTGGGTGGCTTCGGCGATTGCTTTCTGCCATCAGAAAGCGGGAAAGCCTTTACAGTCTACAGTAAGAGCCCACTCTACCAGATCTGTAGCCTCTTCGACTGCACTCTTTGCTGGAGTTCCATTGCATCAGATTTGCAGAGCAGCCAGGTGGTCCAGCAGGCACACGTTCACAAAGCACTACAATCTGGGTGCCATGGCTGAAGGAGATACCGCAGTGGGGCAAGCTGTGCTCCGTAATCTTTTTCAATAAGGTGAGCCTCTGTTCTACCCTCCTCCTATGGTTTCCAGTTTTATGCATGTCTTCTCTATGTATACATATAGTTGTATAACTTCTATGGCATGGGTTTATACCTGTTGATTCCAACCTTTGGTGTATACATTGCATCCTGGAAACTTTGTGTTCGGATACGGACTGCTTACTATTCTATATTCAAGCATGTGAATCTATGAAAGACACCCAAATACTGGAGAAGAACAATTGTTACTTACCTGTAAACAGGTGGTTCTCCAGTATTGGTGTCTTTCATAGATTCACATGCGACCCTCCCATCCTCCCCTCAGAGGCTCTCTTCTCCTCATGGACTCTGTGGTCACTCTTGTGCTACGAAAATCTGAGGGCTTGAGCTCTGAGGAGAAGGTTCTAGAGGGCTGCTGACGCCTGATTGGCTGCAGTTTGGACTAACATAATGACAAGGATAGGCTGCATTGGAACTTCTTTATCCCCATGCATTCCTATGGGGAACTTTTTGGTTAGGTACCAGATGCTTCTTGTATGCATTTTTTGGGTTTTTCATTATTATGTATATATATATTTATTATATATTTTTTATATATTTAGTATTTATTGCTATTTTATTTACCGTGGGACTCCCACTCCGACGACGGGGAATATTCAAGCATGTGAATCTATGAAAGACACCAATACTGGAGAACCACCTGTTTACAGGTAAGTAACAATTGTTCTTCTCCTCAGGCCTGCATCCCCCGGTCTCCCCCTCGGCACGGGAGACCGGTCCGAACATCAAAGGCTTCCCCCAGGCAGGGGGAAGCGGAAACCACGTCCCCCCGGCCCCGCCCACAACCAGGCGGCGGCCATCTTCAGGCGGCTCGGGCCGCGGCGGTGATCTCGGGGGGCAAAACGAGGAGTGGGCACCCTCGAAATCGAAAAAATGAACACCAAAATGAAAGAGAGAAGCCCCCCAAGCCCCCCCCAAATTGTTTTTTTGAAAAATCGCAGGGGTGCGCGCTTATAGATATATAATTTGTTTCTCTTTTAATTTTCTCAGGAACCACTGGAGGGATTTACACTATTTTACCAAAAGCGTGATCTGCGTACCAGACACTACTATTTTGACAAGTTTGGTGTAATTCCCTTCAGCGGTTCAAGCTGTAGCCGAGTCTAAAGGTCCTATGGAAATTAACATGGGGAAAACACGTTTTGGGACCCCCCTTTTTTCTCAGCCCCCACTTGACGAATCCCCCCCAAACTTTCAGGCAAGGAGCGGAGCGGAGCGAGCCATCTTCTTTGAGAAATTTGCGAAGATTCATCAACCAGCGCCAAAGTTATTCCCAATAGAATGTTGGGCATTTCCTATGGAAACTAGGTCCTAACTATATATACCTACTGGCTACCGCCAGTAGGTAATATATATATATATCCACCCGGTGAAAAACTCCTTCTGGATCCCAGATGACCCATGGAAGGTGGCGTACATGTCGGCGGAGTGAAGCCGACTTGCATCAATTTCGGAAACAAAAAGTCAATAAAGTACGCTCTCAGGGCAGAAACAGGCAAACACCGTTATGCTCTTAGTGCTGTTTATTCCACAATGCTTTTCGCCGTGAAGACGGCTTGATCACGTGGAAAGCAAGTTGCAAAGACATTGGTTATATCTATTTACATCATAGACATAGAAATAAGACTTGAGATTAGTGAGTATTGTGAACCAATGATGAAAGCATTTCATATATTGCAAATCTTGTACCAAACAAAATTATATATACAAATAAACAAATAGACAACCTGCCATATCGATAATATCATCCCCGTAATTTTAAGGTAAGATGCTACCTTAAAATTACGGGGATGATAGCGTTAGCATTACATGGCGGACACAGTCTGACGCTCTCTGATCTGAGAACGCATATGTTCTAGTATATAGGTATATGAGGTACCTTGATCTAATTATTATTTTATTCATTTCTACTGGCATGTCATGTGTACATTATAATTTTGACACTGAAACCTTAATTTGTTTCCATGTGAGATGGAGATGCTATATATTTTTTTGCATCTTACCTTAAAATTACGGGGATGATATTATCGATATGGCAGGTTGTCTATTTGTTTATTTGTATATATAATTTTGTTTGGCACAAGGTTTGCAATATATGAAATGCTTTCATCATTGGTTCACAATACTCACTAATCTCAAGTCTTATTTCTATGTCTATGATGTAAATAGATATAACCAATGTCTTTGCAACTTGCTTTCCACGTGATCAAGCCGTCTTCACGGCGAAACGCGTTGTGGAATAAACAACACTAAGAGCATACCAGTGTTTGCCTGTTTCTGCCCTGAGAGCGTACTTTATTGACATTTTGTTTCTGAAATATATATATATATATATATATATATATATATATATATATATATATATATATATATATATATATATATATATATATATTACCATATATATATATGAAATATATAAATATATTTACCGAATATATATTACCGAATTTGAGTCTCCTGAGGCGGAAGCCGGGAGTGAACCCTTTGTTTTTAAAAAAACTTGATTGTGCTCTGTTTTAACTTTAAGACCTACTCACCCCTGCTTTAAACAGCGTTCTCAGCGCTGCAACGATTCCTGCACCGCCATCACTGAGGGCGAGGCGCGTCCCTAGACACGCCCACCTCAGCTGGCCACGCCCCCTGATATCTCTTCAAATAGCGCGCACAGCTGACAGCGCGTCATTACCGAATTTGAGTCTCCTGAGGCGGAAGCCGGGAGTGAACCCTTCGTTTTAAAAAAAACTTGATTGTGCTCTGTTTTAACTTTAAGACCTACTCACCCCTGCTTAAACAGCGTTCTCAGCGCTGCAACGATTCCTGCACCGCCATCACTGAGGGCGAGGCGCGTCCCTAGACACGCCCACCTCAGCTGGCCACGCCCCCTGATATCTCTTCAAATAGCGCGCACAGCTGACAGCGCGTCATTACCGAATTTGAGTCTCCTGAGGCGGAAGCCGGGAGTGAACCCTTCGTTTTTAAAAAAACTTGATTGTGCTCTGTTTTAACTTTAAGACCTACTCACCCCTGCTTTAAACAGCGCTCTCAGCGCTGCAACGATTCCTGCACCGCCATCACTGAGGGCGAGGCGCGTCCCTAGACACGCCCACCTCAGCTGGCCACGCCCCCTGATATCTCTTCAAATAGCGCGCACAGCTGACAGCCCGTCATTACCGAATTTGAGTCTCCTGAGGCGGAAGCCGGGAGTGAACCCTTCGTTTTTAAAAAAACTTGATTGTGCTCTGTTTTAACTTTAAGACCTACTCACCCCTGCTTTAAACAGCGTTCTCAGCGCTGCAACGATTCCTGCACCGCCATCACTGAGGGCGAGGCGCGTCCCTAGACACGCCCACCTCAGCTGGCCACGCCCCCTGATATCTCTTCAAATAGCGCGCACAGCTGACAGCGCGTCATTACCGAATTTGAGTCTCCTGAGGCGGAAGCCGGGAGTGAACCCTTCGTTTTTAAAAAAACTTGATTGTGCTCTGTTTTAACTTTAAGACCTACTCACCCCTGCTTTAAACAGCGTTCTCAGTGCTGCAACGATTCCTGCACCGCCATCACTGAGGGCGAGGCGCGTCCCTAGACACGCCCACCTCAGCTGGCCACGCCCCCTGATATCTCTTCAAATAGCGCGCACAGCTGACAGCGCGTCATTACCGAATTTGAGTCTCCTGAGGCGGAAGCCGGGAGTGAACCCTTCGTTTTTAAAAAAACTTGATTGTGCTCTGTTTTAACTTTAAGACCTACTCACCCCTGCTTTAAACAGCGTTCTCAGCGCTGCAACGATTCCTGCACCGCCATCACTGAGGGCGAGGCGCGTCCCTAGACACGCCCACCTCAGCTGGCCACGCCCCCTGATATCTCTTCAAATAGCGCGCACAGCTGACAGCGCGTCATTACCGAATTTGAGTCTCCTGAGGCGGAAGCCGGGAGTGAACCCTTCGTTTTTAAAAAAACTTGATTGTGCTCTGTTTTAACTTTAAGACCTACTCACCCCTGCTTTAAACAGCGTTCTCAGCGCTGCAACGATTCCTGCACCGCCATCACTGAGGGCGAGGCGCGTCCCTAGACACGCCCACCTCAGCTGGCCACGCCCCCGTGACGCCCTCCCTCTTAGGTATAAATCATGTGCTTCGCCAGGAAGCGCAGCGGACGGGCGCAGCGGGCGCGCCGTCAGCGCGCCGAAGGCGCGCCAAAGGCAAGCCCGTCTGGGCCCGTCCGGGCCTGGACCGGGCCCAGGGCCTGTCCCCCTGTCCATGCTGCTGATTCCGCACGCATGTGCTGGACCAACTCCCAGCTCCACTCACTTAATCCCTCCCTCTGTGCTGTCACTACCTGCAACCCTACCCATCTTGAATCAGCTCCATTTCACTGCCCTCAATGCAACTTCACTCTCCCGCCCTTCCTTCCCCATTCGCTACCTGATCCCACGCCGCAGCTCTCAACCTCCAATCATCGGACGCTGAAAGCAGGCTTAGTCAACTGCCGGTCTCTCCCCCGTCATGCCAATGACATCTGGTTGTTGATTTCCTCCGAGGAGTGGGACATTTTATTCCTCACTGAGTCTTGGATGACTGACTCCTCCTCCCCGGACATCTATTTAGCCATTCCATCAGGATACGACATAAAATGTGTTAATCGTGCAGGGGGAAAATCGGGAGGCGGGCTAGCAATCATCTTTAAATCTCATTTCCAGCTGACCATTACCAAACTTACCAACATTGGTATCATTGAAGCCCTCTACTTCTCAGTATCCGATTCCGCGGCTGTTATTCTAGCTGGCTCTCTAATCTACAACCCCCCCACGGCGGCCTCCCCTTCTCTTACCGCTCTTACCCACCAGTTAGCTGATCTAGCCTTGAAACATCAATATTTTTTAGCTCTAGGTGATTTTAACCTTCACGTCGATAATTCCCTCTGCGCAAAAGCGAATAATTTACTGGAAATCATGGACAGCCTTAATTTTACTCAACTTGTCACTGGTCCTACTCATGTGGCGGGTCACACCCTGGACCTTATTTTCGCTAATTTCCCCACTATTACTGTTTCCCCCTCCCTTCCTCTTACATGGTCGGACCATTACCTTATTCCCTTCTCTTTGGCCTTAGACCGTAAATCCATCCCTCCTGTGCCCAGGAAAGAGCTGGGAAGGAAATGGCACAAAGCCACTTGTGCTTCCCTGGACCCGATATTCCATTTCCAGACGGACCATCTATCCCCGGATATCGATTTTAATATCGCCAGGCTAAACTCCGCCCTTATCAATGCTATTGACCTCATTGCCCCCCAGAAACTCATCACTTCCACTAGATCCCGTCCTTCCGCTCCCTGGTTCTCCACCTCCCTCCACGAGGAAAAAAGTAGCTGTAAAGCACTCGAACGGAAGTGGAGGCTTAATTACGATCTTGAAGCTAAGCTTGCCTACAAGGCGGCCTTGAAAAAATTTCTCAAACATAAAAAAACAGCCATGAAAGACCACTTCTCTCTCCAAATCGCCAAGGCCAAAAACTCTTCTAAAACCCTCTTCTCCATCGTTAAAGATTTTATCACCCCTCCGGCCAGGACCAGTCAGGTCTCAGCTAGCCAGAAACTATGTGAAGGACTCTCGGACTTTTTCCTCGAAAAGATCAATAGACTCTGCGTTTCCTTCCCTAAAGGGCCAACGCCTCGGCCTTCGTCTACCGATCTCCCTGACTCTCCGTCCCTTCTTGCGTTCAATAAACTTGCCCAGGAGGATGCTATCAGACTACTCATTCATTGTAAGTCTGGTGCACCCTCTGACCCCGTTCCGGCCAAAACTATGGGTGAATTGGCCCCCCTGCTAGCCGACCCGTTCCTCTCCGTCTGGAATGCCTCTCTGCACCATGGCTTTTTCCCTACCACCTGGAAGGAAGCCTTGGTGATCCCAATTCTAAAAAAGGCAGACGCCGATCCCACTGTATTCTCCAACTACCGCCCTATATCCCTCCTTCCCAAACCTGCTAAAGTTTTGGAAAAAGCCGTGCAGTTGCAACTCACGGAGTACCTGGAGAACAACTTACTACTGCACGACTCGCAATCTGGATTTCGGGCGGGATACAGTACTGAGACGGCTCTGCTGGAGGTCTCGGAGACCATTCGAGAGTGCGTGGACAGAGGCGAGGAGGCCATGCTGGTTCTCCTCGACCTGTCCGCGGCATTCGATACGGTATCCCACTCCATCCTCCTTGACCGACTACGGCATATGGGCATTGGCGGCACTGCCATCAGTTGGATCGAGTCCTTCCTCTCTGGAAGAAGTCAAAGGGTGCTGTTGCGGCCTTTCAGATCGGAGGAAAAACCCTTATCTTGCGGCGTGCCACAGGGCTCGGCCCTCAGCCCTCTGTTTTTTAACATATATCTTGCCCCACTGGCCGGCGTGGTGGAGTCCTACGGAGTCAGGGTGGTCTCTTATGCTGATGACACTCAGCTAGTGTTCTCCTTTAGAGGCCACTCTGACTCCGCGTTCTCCAACTTCCGCCGGTGCCTTAACAACATCAGTGATTGGATGTCTGAAAACCATCTACGACTCAACGCTGACAAAACAGAGGTGCTGTTTTTTAACCAGAAAAACTCCATCCCCTCCTCCTGGTGGTGGCCCACGGCACTCGATCCCGCTCCCTCTCCCGTCCATTCGGCCCGCAACCTGGGCTTCCATTTCAATGACTCCTTATCATGCAAGACTCAGATTCAAAAAGTGACCTCGGCCTGCTTCCTGAAGCTACGCATGATCAGGAAAATCCTCCCCTATCTCCCTTTGGATTCCCGCCGGACAGTTACCCACGCTCTCATCACGTCCCACCTGGACTATGCTAATAGCCTGTATGCCGGAGCTCCCCAATACCTGATTGACCGGCTGCAGATTGTCCAGAATGCGGCGGCGAGGCTGATTGGTAATATTTCTTATCGTCAGTCAGTCGCCGCATATCGTAGGGAACTGCACTGGCTACCTGTGGCCAGCCGAATTCAGTTTAAGATCCTCACTCTGACTCATCGAGCCATTAATGATCGCGGACCAAACTATCTAAAAAAACGAGTCTCAATATCCCGGTCCATCAGATCTTTGAGATCCAATGACCTATGCCTTCTGATCTCCCCCCGCTTTAGACTCTCCAGAATGGGTGGCAGAGGATTCAGTGTCATTGCTGCAAAACTATGGAACTCCCTGCCAGTCGACCTCAGATTCTGCCCTTCTGAATCTGTCTTCCGGGCCAGACTCAAAACCTGGCTCTTTTCTAGACTCTGATTTACCATGTCACTTCCCCTGTCCATTCCTTCTCTCCCCTCTAAGACTCAGGTTCCAGCGCCGGGACACCCCTCCGGGGGTAGCTGTGCGCTTTATAAGCTACATAAAAATAAATAAATAAAATAAATATATATATATATTTATTGTCTGATTAATTAAAATCATTACAATAAAACATCAGAGTTCATAAAACAAGGCAATTTCTTGCATTCCTTAAAGATAATGAGGAAGTGTTAACATATCTTTATAACTGTTAGTGGGCCTGTAAATTATTTTGCCACCCACTTGAGTAGCCCGTCCAGACACGTCTCAGATCTGCCATTGCAGCCTGTGTGTCAAAATTCAAAATATAATTCTTGCCAGTCCCAAACCTAGATTTTTAATACATGTAAGTTACCCCTAGGAGAGGCCTTAGACAGCTCTAATAGCATGGTGCAGTGTAATTACAAAGTTGGACATGTACTTTTTTGTAATAGTTTTACATGTCCTGGTAGCAAAAAACAATTAGATTTGATTTTCACTACAGGTAGACCTACCTCTCCTATAGGATAACATTGAAATTACCTTATTACACTTTGTATTCTGTAACTTTCAAATGGAAACAGGTGACCAGTTTATATTTGATGTTTTTGGAATTGCAATAAAAAATCCCCTATTTGTAAAGTTGGATTTTAAATTACAATTTTGAAAATGCCACTTTTAGAAGCTGCCATTTTCCTGCCTCATCCATTAGCAACCTGTGTCTGGGTTAATGACTTGGTGTAGCCGACAGTTGTGCTTTTTGTATTCTTCCTAGACACCCAAACACAATAGATAGCTTAGATGTGCCTGGTTGGGTCATCACTAGCAGAATGAGAGGGCGGAGCTGGGCACAGCCCTACTTACACTTGAATCGGGTGTATTCTGCCTCCACACAAAAGGCTGCACACCCCTTGTAATTAGCCTGAGGCCAAGGCAGGAAAACCTCTTGAATCTTCTCCCACTTCAAAGAAAGACTCTGGTATAAATATTGGACCTCAGGCACTAACTCTTTATGATACTTCTGGAGCTGTGGATACTCTTCCAGGAAGAAGGATTGCTATGCTGCTGCAAGGACTGCCACTTTCTGAACAGCTGCTCCGAAAGACTGCTGCCCTGCTGTGCTAACTTTCTGCGTTTTAATTTCTTCTTATTGCAAAGAGCACAACAGCAGTACATCAGTGACACAATTGTCTTACATATAATCAGTCCGTTTATAGTTGTCTATTTTTCCATCAGGATAGAACACCAATTATAAGTGGCTTACATAGTTTGTCTAATACTCCGTTTAATCTCCTCTGTACATTTGCCAGTGCCCCCAAATCGTTTCCCATTTTTTCAGGCAGCCTCTGCTTTGGAAAATCATATGCTCTGCCAACCAACACCTCTCTCGAGTATTTTCCCAATCTCCAACCTTTGGTAAAGCTCAGACTCCCCAACATCTGGCTATATTGTGTTTTGCCACCACCACTGCCAATTCTGGAAAATCCTAGTGTATCTGGGCCATGTTTCTTCCCCCGGGACCACCAACAGGAACAATTTTGGCTCCAAGGGTACCTCCACTACTGTCACTTGCGCCATAATTCTTCCAACTTTACCCCAATATGTCTGAGTCTATGGGCATTCCCATATAAAGTGATAAAATGTTCCCTCCTGGCCACACACCCTGTGACACTGTTAGACCTGGCACCATTAGGTGGGTCTCCCCTGCATGTTTTTCCTTTGCCTCCTGTGTTTTTGCTGTATGTTGAACTCCATTTTGCTGGTCTAGATGCTTTGGGCGCTTTGCCACTGCTGTTTAGTGTCAAAGTGCAAGTGTTCCCTTTGTAAATTGTTGTTATGGATTAGTGATCCCATGATTGGCATATTTGATTTACTTGTCAGACCTTAGTATAGTGCACTGTGTGTGTCTAGGGCCTGTAAATCAAATGCTGCTAGTGGCCTGTAGCACTGATTGTGTCACCCACAGAAGCAGCCTGTAAAATGTAACTCTGGTCTGCCATTGCAGAGCCTCTGTGCAGTCTGGGACTGCCACGTCGACTTGGCAAGCGTACACACTTGCCAGTCCCTACACTTTCCCTACATATTAGTCACCCCTAAGGTAGGCCCAAGGTACCCCTGTGGGCAAGGTGCGTTGTTTGTGAAAGGTAGGACATGCCCTGATGTATGTGGCATGTTCTGATAGTGAAATACTGCCAATTTTGTTTTTCACTATTGCACGGATACCTGTTCCCATAAGATAGAATGGGAAGTTTGTTTATAACGTCTTATAAACATAACTGACCATAGGAACAAGGTAGGAAAATAAAGTTTAGTATGCCTGAATGTTATAGTGCATCTTTTAGTGAGGGTGATTTTTACATTCTGTGTTTGAAAATACCACTTTTATAAAGTATGAATTTTCTTGCCTAACCATCCAGTGTGCCTCTGCTAGGTTTGTGTATTGCATGTCTGGCATTTGGAGTGTCGGGGGCTGGGGAGGAGCAGTGGCTCCAGAGATCCTGATGAGTAAGGGCTGGGCTGAATAGGCCTGGTCTGCATATGAAGTGGTGGGAGGAGTAGCACCTGCACCTGAATAGGGCTGTGCCTTCCCTCCACAATGATGGCTCCAGTCCCCTGTGGTGGGTCTGGAGCCAGGGCTCACATAGACAATGGAGGTTGTTGTGCACTTGCAAAGTGCCCCACATAACTGGTTTTGGCTGGGTACAGAAACCGTCTGCTTTCAGAGAACAAATGATTTTGGGTATAAAAAGAGGGGCCCAGACTTCTAGATCTCTTCTGGGAAATCAAGAGGAACCTTTGCCATGGAGAAGAGCCGGAGAAGCTGAGGAGGAGTACTGCCCCTGTGCTGTTTGATGTCTGGGTTTGGCCTGCAGTGGCTGCTTGCTGCCAAGGAGAAAAAGGCTTTGCTGTGTGCTCTGTCACCTGCTTGAAAGAAGATCTCCAAGGGCTTGAATCTGAGCTTGCCTCCTGTTCTGAAGTCTCATGGACACACAGAATTCACCTCCAGCTCCCCTGAATTTCCTTGCTGGGAAATCTAATCTAAAAAGAGAAGCCTGCTGGTGCTCTGGATCTCTAGAGACTATTTTCCGCCGGGAGCTGGAAAATCAGCACAACTTCAAAGAAGCGAGACACATCCACACCTGTTTCTGACGCAAACCATTGCAGTGCCTGCTGCAGCTCGAGAAATTGCTGAACACCGCATCGAGTACACCGATCTCCGAAGTCCGAGATCACCGCACCGAGTCTGATGCATCTTCACCAGATCATTGCATCGCATCGAGGCTCCAAGTCTGTTGCATCGTTGGGGGATGCAGTAAGAAACCGATGCATCACCTTCCCTGAGTGTAAGGAACTATCGTATTCCTTTCCCTGCGGCTTTTTTTCTTTGTTGTGTGACGCATCTCAGGTACTTTGTGAGAAAAGTGTTGCATCTACAGTTTTACTTGAACTGAACTGTTTCTACCATTTGAAAGCAGTATGTTTAAAACTGGATTGTGGATTTTTGGTGTTTTGTCTTGTTTTGGTTTAGATAGAGATTACTTATTTTTCTAAAACGGTGTGGTGTCCATTTGTAGTATTTTCACTGTATTACTGTATGTGTTCACAAATGCTTTACACACTGCCTCTGAGATAAGCCTGTCTGCTTGTGCCAAGCTACCAAGGGGGTGAACTGGGGTTATATTAGGAGTGTATCCCCCTTACCCTGACTATAAGTAAGGGTCCCTATTTAGACAAAGGTACCTACCTCTGCCACCTAGAGACTCCCATTTCTAACAGACACCATGACAAATCCACCCTTCCCAAGTGACACAGTAGTCTCCTGGAGCAATATTTGCTGTGGAAAATCCACTGAATTAGACTGAAACAAGAGCTGATTGCCACCTCCCTCTGCCCCTGTAGTGCCTCTATCCAATCTTCATCCTCTATCAGACCGATATCTCCCTCCCACATGGCCCTGAACGGTCCCACAGAATCTGGTGTATTATTTACCAACTTTTTATACATTACTGATATTGTGTTCCCCTCCATGGGGTCTGTCAGGAGTCTATCCTCCAGTGGGGAGGCCTCGGGCTGGTCTTCGCCCTCGCAAATGGGGACCCGGAGGGCATGGCCCAGCGCAGATACTGGAGCCATTCACCTAGACCCGGTTCATACTCTTGTTAAAGGGTCTCAAACTTCACAAATGCCTGGTTCCTCCAGACATTAACAAGTTTTACAATGCCCAGCAGTTGACACTTACCAATGCCCTTCAGTCTACCCACTTTGTGTAGTTGGTCACTGGCCCATGGGGGTTATTGCTGTCAATCTGCCTCCCCAACCTAAGTATTTTGTTGCCGCCTGCCAGGATTAAAGTAATGTCTGTGTATGTGCAGGCAGCCCATGACCCACCCTCTTATCGTAGATTAGGTGTGCGTAGCCCCTGGCTCCCATATGTGCTCTGTCCACCATGCAGGCTGGTTCCATCCTGTTCCCAAATGCCCAGTCGTTCACCTTAACCAATTGGGTGGCACAATAATACATCTCATGCCAGGGACCACCAGTCCCCGTAGTAAATACCTCTCTGTAATTTATGTAGGGCTGTATGTGCTGCTCCTCCAATTTATAGGCGGGAGCCCAACTTGGCCTCAACCGCTCAGAAGAACGGTGTACGAATTGGATATGGAGCATTTTGCAGGACGTAGAGTAGGCGGGCAGTGTCATCATTTTGAATAGGGCAGACGGGCGCGAAAGCATTAAAGGCAATGACCTCCAACGCTGGGTGTCTCTCTAAAATCTATACAGTTGGGGTGTTAGGTGCCTTTCATAAAACCTCTGATGGTCCCTTGTTATATTTAACCCTAATTATTTAAATGCATCCAATGCCAGTGGAACTGCACACTGTGATGTCAATTTAGGAGGTCTCCCTGCCAATGAATACAACAGGGACTTATCCCAATTAATACAGTAGCCTGAGTAATCCCCAAATATATGGAAGATTTGCAGAATTCTGTCAATGGATTGCCTGGGGCACTGGATATATACCAGAATGTCATCAGCATATAGGGATACAGGCTCCTCCCACTCTACACCCACTGGAATGCCCCATATTAGTGAGCCCTGCCAGACCCACGCAGCTGGAAGCTCCAGCATCAGGGCAAACAGAATTGGAGATAGGGGCACCGGTATCTTGTCCCCTTCTGCATGGTGAACTTGCAGAATACTGTGGTGTTGACCCTTACACTCGCCAGCCTTTGCAACTATAATAATTTTTGCTAGCCAATAAACTTTGGTCCTATCGCCATAAGCACCATGACCGCCCACAAGTAATGTCAAAAGCCATCCGGGCATCCAGGGACAGGAGAGCCCATGGCACCACGTGGTCCCGCTCAGTGGCATGTAGGACCCAAAACAACCTACTCAAGTTGAGCCCGGTACCTTTGTGTGGCATAAAGCCCGATTGATCTGGGTGTACTAGGGAGTGGATCACTATTCTCAGGTGCAAGATGAGCACCTTCACCAGGACCTTAACATCGAAATTCAAAAACGATATTGGTATATACGATGAACAGCTCGTCAGGGGTTTGCCCTCTTTAGGTAACACTAAGATCAGTGCTTGACGCTTGGCGCTGATCTGTCAGTAAAACCCTGGCTTGGCTTGCTTTTTGGAACGTTGTAAGGAGGTACGGGCGCTTTTATCCAGCAAGACTTTAAACGGCTCCGGTGGATGATCGTTTGGTCCTGCAGCTTTCCCCGACTGCAGACCTTGGGCCACTGTGCTAATCACCGCCACTGTCTAGTCTCCTTCTAAGCTATCTCTTTCCTCAGCAGTCAAAACCAGTATTTTAATGTCCCTCAGGAATTCAACACAATCCGACTCAACATACCCAGAGGTGGATGTATACAGCCTTTCATAATAGGAGGCGAATGCCTCTGCACTTTCATGCCCCATCACTTGTCTCATCCCTTGGTCATATAGAATCTCCGAGGCCCATCGTCGAGAAAATCTCATGTTTGTCTAGCCATGCTAGAAGTTTACTGGCCTTATCCTCTATCTGATAGATTTTCTGTTGGGAGGCCCTGGCTGTTGCTCTAGCCCCGTCCTCCAGAGCTCCTTTTGTTGTAGACGAAGGCAGCGAGTTACCTCCCCTGTTATCTCTTCCTCCCTTCCTGCCTGGGCTTCCAGCTCCAGAATCTTCATCTCCAGAGCCATGCCTTTCAGTGCCTTTTCTTTTTTGCAGGCCCGTATCAAACCTTGGATATTGCCTCTAAGTATTGACTTAGAAGACTCCCACCTGCTGCCCTCTTGCCTGTGTGAGAAGGACTAGACCTGCATCTGTTGAACCCAGGACCCCAGAGTGACTCCAAGCCTGTACTCTGTCACCTGTGAGACCTTCCCTGCCAAGTGGTGCCACCCCGGACGTGGACCCTTAATAGCAGGCCTGAAGGTGTTATGCCAGCCCATCTGTGGATTCAGCAGAACCAACGCATCTCCTCTGCTGCGCAGTGCGATCCTGAGCAGAACCAATGCATCGCCAATGCTGTGCAACAACTCTGCATCGGCCTCACAGCTCGCATCAGAACCTCTGTGTGCAAAGCTTCCCCAATGCAGGCCCTTGCATCGCAAATCTCTTGTTGAAAGCAGCTTTGATGATGATGCAGGTTCTCGCATCGCAGCTCCTTGAATCCGATGCATTACCTCGACTGCACATCGCAAGCCCTCGTAAACGTGATCCTCGACAACAATGGAAGATCTAGAATTACAGCGCAGGTCTCTTCGAAACCAATGCATCATCTTGGCTGCGCAGTACATCCTCGACACAGGACCTCGCAACATTCAGCAATCCGGATTTAAGGTACTCTTGTTCAGCTGGCCTAACTAGCTCCCTGTAGCTGGCCCGCACTCAATTGTGGTCAGCCTGAACTTGTGACTTTGTCCCAATCCAGCGCAACAAGATATTTACAGTTGGCCCTTTAGTTTGGTGCTATCTTCACTGAAATATTAAAAATGACATATCTCCGATTCTACTGATTGGATTTTTAGCATTTTGTTTTATTGTTTATTAAAGATTTTTCAATTTTTCTTAATCTGGTGTGGCATCCTTTGGGGTGGGACTTCACTGTGTTCTTGTTTGAAGTGTTCGACAAATACTTTACACATTGCCTCCAAGTTGAGTCTGACTGTTCTGTGCCAAGCTACTAAGGGGTTGAGCAAGGGTACATTCGGGGTTTGCTTGTAACCTGATAATGATTGTGGCTCCAGCTTCAGTAAGGGTTCACCCTCTTCAACAAGTAACCCATTTTCTGTCAGTAATCAAGGGTTGAACAGCCCAGGGGGTGAGAGGGCAGAAGCATCCTTTCAAGTGCAAATGTAAGCAACTAACAACTAAGGGCCTATCATCAAGATTCCTTGGATAATCAAATGGACATTTTAGAAACAGAACAATGAGAGCAGCAGCAACAAAGTTGTCGATAAGGAAACTGAGAATGTAAACCAATGTGCTGGCACCCATCTCCTTGAGCTAATCCTCAGTCCAGAGGTTGTAGTAGTTTAGGTTTGGCACCTGTACTGGCCCTCCCTTGAACAAGCTTCACTTGTGCTGTAGGCACTGAACCAAGAGGGCTGCCATTGGACTGACTTCTTCAGAGGCTCTATGTTCTTGATCCCTAAATCTAATAGTTTACACCCCACATATTTGTATATTAAAGATATATGTATTAATAAGTAAATATATGTAAAGTTAAGTATAGCAAAACTTTACTTACGTATATATACTTGATCAATATTATGGTTGCCATTATGATTGCTTTGATATTTTGGAAACTGATGTTTACCACTCAAAATTCTGGTGCCATACCCAGTCATCCTAATATATGTGTTAATCGGATCCAGTGCTGCAACACCATAATACTGTGAAGAATATTGGTAGCTGAAGAAATAAAGAAAGCTGTATAATTGAAAAGACTTTGGATGAATGATTTAATTATTTTGGAAGAAAAGCTACACCAGGATTCCAATCCTCTTGTTCACATTTTCTATTCCATGGGGTCAACCGAATCCCTTGGTACATACCCAGTAGTGGCTGTTAATGGATGGGGGTGGTGGGGTGGGGAAGGTGGGGGCAGGTGTGGGGAATGAAAAAAACAAACCTTGGTATGGCCGGCTGCCGCCTCTCCTCTGTCCTCTTCATCTTCTTCCTGTCTGGAGTCTCAGCAGCAAGAATCACCTTCGCTCCCTAGGTCCGCTAAGCCAATCACAATGCTGCAATGCAGCATTTTGTTCAGTCTGAGCGCCATAGTTCGGTGCTCAGACGGGGACTGGGAGTCCAGGCAATTTCTCCACCAAGGCTGTACAATATAGCCAGTGGAGAACATGCAAAGTACGCATGACTGTTTGGCCAGCTGAAGACAGCCAGCCAAACCGTCATGTGCACTTGAGAGAGCCACCACTCCTCCTCCTGCAGTGCTATGGCATCACGGAACCCAGCCCTTCCCTCAGGAAACCAACTGAGCCACTGCAGTAGAAAAAATAAAATGATAATACCGTTGTGTTATTATCATTTTATTTTTCCTTTTTGAACTGTTCAGAAAGCAGTGGGGCGACGCTCCTCCACCTCAGTGGAGGAGCTGCCCTTGCACATAGCTACCCTAACTTCAAAAAGGTCAATGTACGTGCTACCTTCTTTTGCCAACTAGGATCCTAGTGAGACTATTTGCATATTGTTAGTCTTTCAGTGGAGCGACATAGGTGAAGTATGCATGATTAACACTGATGTCCCAGTAGTTTCACATATTTCACAATCTCACATAGTTTGCTGTGTGTTTTGTTTTAATATGAATAAATGTACACATGGGTGAATTTATGTATTTCTGGGTGCATGTTACACTGACAATTTTAGGTCCCTGCAGTTGAGGCAAGATGGCGGCCTTAACTGTGGCTGTGTGAGGTGCACTATCCTTTTGTTCCGTTTGACTCTCTGATACCTCCGCTACAGTTGTGTTTCCTGAACGGTAAACCCCGTGGGATCAGTGGAAGCAGTGGAAGCAGTGTTTTGCCGTGTGGGTGATCAAGCAGGCCAAGCGCGGGGCGCTTACCGCTTACGGCAGCTCTGGGTAAGCTCCGCCTAATCCAGCGCTCCTCCACGCTGCACGCCGACACGCCGACTCGACAAGCTGCAGCTGTGGCAGGCTCCAACCTGGGAGGTGCCGCTCAGACTCATTCGGAACGCACTGGGCTCAGCGCAATAAGCTGTATCCTCATGTTTTCATCGCGTTCTCCACTGTTTGTAATCCGGATTTTGTTGGAGGATACTGGGGAGAAGTAAAGTGAAGAACTCCGGACACGCGGCTATTGGGGACAAAAGAAAGGCTGTGTGTTATACCAACATTGTTACCGCCTTACTACTTGGTCGGGGAAGTTGGTTTCGGGACTTTGTTTGACTGCCTGGGCAGGTAATGGCACCGAAGGGAAGAGGAGGTGCGAGGAATCGCGGTGGAGCGACCGCGACTGTGAGTACTCCTGCTGGGGGGGCAACTGTGCACTCGCTGCGACGGCACAAGACAGCGCTGCCAATAGTGGTGCCAAAAACCATGAAAACGTTGTATCAGACATTGGTGCTAGTATTAACAATAGTGGCAGGGCTGATAGCACTGTCCTGATGGCTGAGGATACTAATACTCAACACGAGCATATGGTGATTTCAAAGAGACAGGGAGTCCACCAGGCTCAGAATGTGAGTCAGATATCGCAGCCATCTCAGGATACCCCAGTAAAGCAACGGACTGTCCCAGCAATTTTTAATAAAAAAGGAATGAAAGCAAAATCGGCTGCGGGGGTGAGAGGCTCGTATAGTTCAAGTAGCTTCTGGTGCTCAGCACGGTCTGCCAATTGTCGAGATTATGAGTACCTCCACTGAAAATTCATCGGCTGTGTCTCTAGCTGAGCAAGAAGGGGGAGATAATATCTTAATGGAGGCCTTGGCAGTGAATGGTGATATTGCAGTTACCATAATAGAAGATAGCAATACAGATACACTACCAGGCCCAGCAATCAAGAAAGGCAGTGAGTCGGAGTATGCTGGTTCGGATGGGAAGTTTTATTCGATGTCGGATTGAACGATGGCATCAGATAAGGAACATGATGATGATAGCCTTAGTAACCCAGGTGACTTGGGGGATCTGCCGGATGAGGAAGAAGGAGAGGATTTGGAACATTCTCTAGCTCGCGAAACAGTAAGAAAGGTGGTTTTGGCGGGAGAAGCATCAGGGCATGAGCAGTGCTCCCCACTAGCTCAGTTTAATTTGGATGAAGATTTTGAGGAGGAATCAATCACTTTAGGTTTGATCTATAAAAGTATAATGGCACATCGCAGCGAAACTAAAGCTGAAGGCCTACGCACACAAGGGGCTGTAAGAAAGCTCCAGAACACAGTGAGACGCTTGGTAAAAACTTGTGCAGAAGTCATCACTCGTGTGGTGGAGGTGGAGGAGAGAGTCTCCTCAGCAGAGGACTGTCTGGTAAAGCAACAATCAGCTATTAAGATTTTGCAAAAATCTAAATCAGACATGGATTGGAAACTCAAGGATTTAGGGGACCGGGCAAGACGCAACAACCTGCGGGTGCTAGGTATAGCTGAGATAAAAGAAGGAGCGGATCCACGGAAATTTATCATCCAGCTTGGAACTGGGACACGGAAGTGATTAGGTCACATAGGTTCCCATTTGTGGCACGGCAGCGTGGCAAACATAGGAACTCATATCCTAGGGCAATCCTAATCTGTTTTAATAACTATCTTCTACGAGAGGCACTATACGACCTGGCACGCCCGAGAAAAAACGGAATGGCACGGGATGTGAGTTTTTTGTGCGCCCGGACTTTTGTCCCACGACGGTGCACGAACGTTGGCAATTGTTGATACTAATTGCACCTTTTCAAGCAAAAGGGGCCCAGGTCTTTTTGCTTAATCCTTCTAAATTGAAGATCATCTTTAGAGGCCAAACTCGATATTTCACTTCCGGGACAGTTGCACAGGACTATTTGAAGTTTCAGGTTGACTATTTGAAGGAAATGGACAAGAAGCCATATAGCCCAAGCCCTAGTCCGAAAAAGTTAAAGGAATAGGCTGTTAACCAAATGAGCTTGTATCTGCAGTTGAATGTACAGTGGGTTTAGCACGGGCTGGAAAACGCAATGTTTTTTGTTGTTTCTTGGTTACAGGAGTCATCTCTCTCTCTCACAGTTTCTATTCCCTCTTCTGTTCTTTCTCTTTTTTGATTCTGTTCGTTTCTCTTTGAAAGCTTAGTCGAATATTAATATGTCATCTAAGAAATATTGAAACTAGGCTCTTTTGTTAAGGGGATATATGTGAAGCTATATTTAGTGGAGTTTACATTTTCCTCTTTTGTATGACATGAAGGAAGTGGAGCAGAATTTGTTTCTTTCTTTTTTTTCTTATAGAGAGCCTGAAGTCAGGCTGTTAACTAGATTGAGGAGAGAGAGAGAGACAGAGGGTGGGGGCAGGGGAGTCAAACAGGGGGCACTGGAGAAAGCACTTCGACATCGCAAAGGACATGGTCCTTAAGCCTCATAATGGGTGGTGTGGGGTTGGGGGGAGGTGAAGGGTGGAATGGTCGCGGGTGTGGGGGTCTGGGGAGGGAGGGGGGAAGGAAAAAGAAAATAATACATGAGTACAGGATGGAAAGGAGTCTATTTTGGGCAGTCAGTTTCGTTTGTGGACGAATGGAAGGAATTTAGATATATTTAAATGGCGGGTAGGGGCATTAGGGTAGGCACCCTGAATGTGAGGGGACTGAATTCATTGGATAAAAGACCACGGGTTGCACAGGAGCTATGAGCTCTCCAATGTGATATAATGTGTCTTCAAGAGACCCATATAGTATGGTCAAAGCGGCAAATGCTTGAAGAGCTGGGATTTAATTTAATAACCTGCACTAAATGCTCTGGTACGGCAAGAGGAGTGGCAATTTTGGGCAAAAATCATATAGGCAATACGGGCAGAACTTTATCCGATGGATTAGGCAGGTGGGCAATCGCAGAGTGTGTGGTTGGCCACACTATATTCATGATCTGTTTAGTTTATGGGGCAAATGTAGATGAAGCAACCACTCTTGAGTTTCTAAATGTTGAGTTAGCGACGTTGCCCATACCACTGATTTTATGTAACAAACAGTTGAGATATATTGGTAGAAAACCGCAAGTTTTTAAAGCATTGCAGACATTAATGATTGCACATGGGTTGGTGGATGTCTGGGCTTTTTTAAGGGGGGTGTCACCCGGATACACCTTTTTTTCTTTTCCCCATCGGAAGTTAGTCCGGCTAGATTATTTTTTCACTCCAAAATTGTTGTTAAACCAGGCAGTGATTCAGGTATATCCGAGAATTACATCGGATCATGGGCCGGTAGTTTTGTCTATAACAGGCATAGCACCAATCACACGGCCAAGGGGATTCTCTTTTGACCGCAAATTACTATTGGAGTAGCAATTTATTACGCATATGAAACAATGGATTACTTTTTTTTAACACTAATCGTGGGAGCAGTAGTGTGGGTTGTGGGTCAAGAGCTTCAGTCACTCAGTGGGAGTGCTCTGCAGACACTGTGTGTCAGAGACGCTAGAGGGCAGCAGTGAGTGGCGGACAGCTGCGGACAGTCAGAGAGCCGGAGAGCAGCAACCGGTGTGGAGCAGCGAGCAGGCGTGTGGCGAGTGGAAAGTAGCAGCGCAGCAACACCGCCGCCATCAGCCGATAAGAGCAGGAGCGGGAGCCGGACCAGGGGTCGGAGCAGGAGATCCGTGCCGGAGCGGGAGACCGGAGACCGGAGTCGTCTCAGCCCGCCATAGCCCGCTACAGCCTGCAACAGCCCGGCGGTAAAAAGGTGAGAGGAGAAAGCGGAGAGAAGCGGAGCGTGGGAACGCGGTAAGTGGTAAGCGGTGTACATAACAATCACCCTTCCCCGTTCCCCGTTCCCCGCCGCAACCGCTGCTACAGCCAACAGCCAACTACCGTTCATTACCTGCCAAGCAGCAAAGCAGCCAACTGGTGCAACTTGGCGGGCGGTCCTCACCCTCTCCTCACCTGCAGCAACCGCCCGCCCGTCACAGAGAGGCACCATAGAGAAGCGCCACGGAAGGCGGGGAGCGGGAGCAAACGGCAGGCAGCAAAATACCGCAAAACATCGTTTAACTCCCCTGCCCCTCCCCGCCGCGGCCGCTCGCCTGCCACAGCCACCTGCCACACCCCACCACAGCCCGCCACAGTGCCTAGCGAGAGATCAACAAGAGGATCTCCCCTGCTGCCAGCCGAGGCCATAGAAGCCGCAGGCAACAGCAGGGAAGTGACAAGCAACAAGCAACAAGAAAGAGACAACAGCCACCCGCTCAAAGCAGCCGAGGCGCGAGACCCTCACCTGAAGCCGGTGGGCTCTAGAGAAAAGCGGAAGCAAGCGGCTGGCCAAGAGAAGCATCGCACCCCTCCACTGCCTACACTCCACCGCCCCCCATAGTGAGTGAGCTGCTGAAGCAGCGGATTTTGCCTGGGACCTTTGCCTGGGATTTTGCCTGAGACTTTGCCCGGGACCTGGGTGTAGGGGGAGACGGGAGCATCAGGGGGAAAGTGTGGCTGGGGGGGCCAGGGCTGCCCAGGCACAGCACGGACTCTGCTGGTGCCCCCCCCATAACTCCTCATAACGCCACATTGGGCCAGGAGGTCAGGCGCCCAGTGGGTCAGGGGCCTGGAGCTCCCCGCTTTAACGGGGTAAAGAGGACGACGGGAGCGCAGCATCCACCATCCAGCAGTACCAAGCGGCAGGCCAGAGCCAGAGCCAGAGCCCCGAGCACCAAAGCTCAAAACTACGAGCTGCAACTTCAACCTGCATCTCCCCTCCCGCACAAGCCCTGGACTGGCAGCAGCAACAGCAGCAGGGAGCTCAGAGCACTTTTCAATCCAGCAGGAGATTCTAGGAGACTCCCATAGACTCCCACAGACTCCATCCACTACGTGGGTTCAACCGAGTTGCAGCAGCCTAGGAGCCGGCCAGTCACTCAAACCAACCCTAAAATAAGGACCAGAAACTCTACTCTAATCCAACCCCAGGAGAGGCCCCGGCCACACAGCTCCGCCAAGAGACGGAAGGCGAAGCTATTTTACCCTCCAGTATTAGAACTAGGGGGGTCTTATCAAGGCCCAGGGCCCTGGGATGGGGAACACTATGGTGTAGCAGGAGCGACAGGAGCAACTCCAACTCTCCCGGTACCTCACATCGACTTCAACGTGGAACCACCGGCCCCTTCTCCCCCAGTTCATTCCCCGACTGACCCCACGGGGAAGCCCTACAGCCCCCCGAAGCTGAATGCCCACAAGCCTAGGCTTACCACTAAAGAACGCTTAAATCGCTCCGCTGGTATTAGAGACATAAGAAGTTTTCTGAACCCTAAACCATCCTCCCCCTGCGCCTGCCCCAGGTCTTTGGTCAGTTCACTTACCACAAAAGCAAAGGAGTAAGGGCAGAGCCCCACACAAACAAGGCCCTGGGCCAACAGGATTCCCCTCTCTCCAACAATACTTACCGTCCAGCGCGGAATACCCCCCAAACCTAAGACACCGGACATGGTGGCACTCGGGCCCACCCAACCAAACATCACGGCCCAGACTCTTCCCCCCCCAGCAGATCGACCGTGGAGCATCCCTCCTTCAACCAACACGAATATGCTCGACACCTCAGACAGCACTCACTTCGACAAGAAAGGAGGCTTAATTTCCCCCATCACAGCGATGCACACAGGCTTGACCTATAGCTCCCCTGCAACAAAGGAGGGTGCAAATCGACAACCATTCGACAGGACCCTAAACCACCTATTGAACTTACCAAGACCGGGCCATCCGGAATACGACAAAACGGCCCTGCCATCGCCCTCTGACAGCGGCCTCGCAAATACAAACCATCTAACATTAATCAGCGAAGCCCTTGTCTCAATGACAGGAGCAGCGATAATGCACGCGGACAAGCTTGACGTGCAGATTAATATCCTACAAATAGTGGCAAACCTGATATCTGGGATAGACTCAAAACTGGACAACTTGAACGCCCTGATACACAGAGCGCAGGACTGCACACAATTCAAGCCAGAGTCATGTAGCTGCAGCCCGATCCTGCAACTCTTAGAAAAACTTCCAAACATCATGACCACCTTGATAGAGGACCTCAAGGGCGATGCAAACAAAAAAAAACTCCAGAAGAGCATGCCTTTAATCACACAGGGCCTCGCCCAGGCACACTTCACGGATAATAGCCCTGCATATCCTTGTCCAAGCAGCTCGGCAAAGCCTGCTCCCCTGGCCTCGCCAATAGCCGGTGGAACAAGAATCACGCTGACTAAGGTTGAAAGCCACGCCCCGCAACAAATCCTTAAGTCACCCAGTCCTGAGTCACAAAACCTGTCAAGGAAAAACAAGAAAATATTAAGAAAACTCAATAAGGAGAAGAAAAACAACGCATATGCGTTATTCACAATTGGTTACGACCCAATAAGCAGCCTCCTGATAACATCTTCACAGATGAAACATCTAACCTGGCAGATCCAACACATACCGCAGAAGTTATCGGACCATCTACTGGAAACCCACACACACTCACCTCAGCTAAGGATCCAAGCTTGCCAGCTCTCCCCGCGCCCCTTCAACCTGCTGCAGTGCCAATACCACAAAAACAAGCGCATGAATCACAGTTAAACAGCTACGATGAAGCCACGCAACACAAGCAGGAGCCCAGCCAATCCAACTCCCAGAACCCAGCGCAAACCAAGTTTCCAACGAGCAGAGCATTAGACTCCGACAACTCAAAAACTACCAACGACACCATTGGAGCCTTCCAGAGCGCTTCCCTTGTATCAACATCCCTCAAACTGGAGCATGCCATCTACAGGCCATGGAATAAGAACTGCCTACCCAGCCCAATGCCCACGGAGACACCTCAATTTTCAACATGGCCAAATCAGCAGACAAACTCTCACCAGCGCGGTCCGACATTGCTACCTCCAATCGAGACCCAGGGAAAAATTTGGCTCAATGAGGCCACCGCAAGTCAAGTAATTGCTAAGGACCGGACAATACTGCTATATCCAGCATACACCTTGCAAGGAAAATGGGACATTCTCAACCGAAGTAACCTTTTAACACTCTGCGCAAATATCCCTGGACTGGAAGGCATAAAAACTACAGACATCGAAACCATCTCTTTCCTGCCCCCGGATGCGGAGGAAAAAAACGAAACTACGGAATTAACCTCCATCAACCCAGACCAGGCGGAGGCACTGAGGAACCAACAATCCCTACTGGAAAGCTGGGGCATAAAGATAAAGGCAAAGCCGGCACAAAAATACCCCTCAATCTTAAAAACCTTGACTCCATACTTTAAGCCGGACAACCAGGCACAGGGAGTGGCTGACTTTACACGAATAATCGCCCCTTTCATCCATCGGCCAAAAGTTGCGTCCGTCCTTCAGGGATGCAAAGGCAGCACAAACAACAGCGCAATCAATGGAACCCCAGTCAAGATTACAACCAACCCCAGTCAAGGAAAACGACTGTGCATAACCAGGGGTCACGAAAGCAACGACTGGTCCTGGCTGTCGTCAGCTCTAAATTCCAGCTCCTAATACACTTTGCCCCGTAAATTTGGCCCGAACTCTTCAACACACTGCCAGTGAGCGAGCAAAAACTTTAAAAAAAAGGAAAACCACGAGAGTTTAAAAATATTGATGTGGAACGTCTCTGGACTCAAAAAGCTGCTACTAAACCCAGCTGCGGTGAAATTTTTGGAGGAAGCAGATATTATATGCATACAAGAAACCTGGCTGACCCAACCACTGTCGCTAAGAGGATATGCAGAATATAGCAAAGCAGCAAAAAAGACCAATATATTCGGAAGACCCTCAGGGGGGACTTGCATTTACATAAAACACTCACTGAATACCGAACTCATGGAACTCCATAACCAACCAGACACCTTTCAGGCAGGCATCCTGAAATTCCCCCATCCCACCAACGGAATTGCCCCCATACTACTAATCAATATCTACCATAACTCACAGGAGAACACATTTAACTCGCTCACACTCGCAAATCAACTAGAAACTCTACTGCTATGCCATCCCTCATTAGACAGCATTATCCTCGGTGACTTCAACATCCACAACATAGGGGCCTTCACTGAGCGAAATCAACAGCGTGGGGGGACCAAAGCATTGAATGAACTTTTAAAATCTTACAAACTGGCAACGCCCCACACATTGCTCCTAAAGAACACCCCGGGAGCCTTGATGGGTCATACGTACAACAACAAAACGACGATCGATTACATCATCTTAAGCGACAAATTGCAACACAAAATGACAAATTTTATGGTTCACCAATGCAACGACAGCGACCACGCAGCACTAACAATTACTATGAACTTATCAGTAAAATTACGGTACAATACTGCACGCATCGGGGCATCGGACGGCCAAGAATTAATAAAGCTGCCTAGAAGAATCAAATGGGGACAGGTAGCCACCGTAACTTTTAACGACTAGGCAAACACATGGGCAGGCTGGCCCCCGCGCAAATACAACCAGGAGGCAATAGAAACATGGGAGGGAATCACCTTGACTCTAGCCACAGAACTCCGGGTCGCGAGGACAAACCTAGAGCAATCCACTGGCACCCTCCGACGGCCCTCGGATTCAATGCAGAAATTAAAACAAGTGCTAAGGACTTAAACAAAAAACGAAAAGCCCACAGTAAAAACCGCACAATCATAAACAAAATTCAACTGCAGGAGGCCGCAAAGTGCCACTCCAAAAAAGTGTGGGCCGCAAAGCGTAATCACTGCGAGGCACAGTGGCTGAAAATCTTCGAACTGTTGAGCCCTGGTAAATCACAGGAGTTTTGGAGTTACATTAGCCATCTTGGTCGAGGCACAAACCACAGAGAAAACTCCCTCGAGGCATCAGTCTGGGTCACTCACGTAAAAACACTCTACTATAAAGAAGGACCAACCACCCAGTAATACAACACGCCTCCACCAAAAGTGAATCCGGCCACAATCACCGACATAACGCCCCCCCCCCCCCCCCGGAAAATCTCTAGTGTCCAAAATATTTAAAAAAATCAGAGCAAATGGCGCACCGGGCCCCAACGGCCTCCCAGGCCAATTGTTCAAATCAAATATTGAATTCTGGTCTGAAAATCTGACCTACTTATTTTCTGACGGCTGGCTATCGGGGGCCGTGCCCGACTCATGGCGAGGCTCACTCCTGCACCCAATTCATAAGAAAGGGACCAAATCGGACCCAACAAACTACTGCATGATCGCCCTGTTGGACATCAAGGGCAAAGCCTACGCAAGTGCCATCTTGAAGGTCCTTACAGACTGGGCAAGTGAAGAAAATCTTCTGCCATTCTGTCAAACCGGCTTCAGACCAGGGTCCTCGACCGTAGATAACATCACAGCACTTTCTTACCTAGTTAATCGAGCTCGGCTACGCAAAAGCCTCCCATTATTCGCCTGCTTCATCGATTACTCAGCTGCGTTCGATGGAGTATTTCGTACCATCTTATGGAGAAAGCTGGCCCATTGGAACATCGATCCCTCGTTACTAAGAGCGATACAATCTCTGTATCAAAACACCTGGGTAAGAATCAAACTTTCAAATGACTCTGCAACCGACAAGATAGACACAAACCGAGGCTTAAAACAAGGGTGCGTGTTGGCGCCCTTACTGTTCAACTTATACACAGCAGACATGGAGACAGCCTTGTCGGGTGCCGCCTTAACAACACCAAAGATCGGGGCAACCAAAATACATTTCATGCAGTACGTGTATGATCTCGTAATCCTGGATCATACAAAAATAGGACTTCAAAAGGCACTCACCGCTCTGGCAATATATAACAATAAAAACAGGCTGGTAGCAAACCCGAGCAAGTCGAAAATAGTCATCTTCGGGCACTATCCCCCCAAAAAAAGGGCAAAATGGAGCCTCGGCCATCTGACCTTGGACAGTACCCAGAATTACATGTACCTAGGGGTCTCCTTCCATGAATTGGGATTGTGCGGCTCCCACTTAAAGAAAATCCAGGGCAAAGGGAAGACCATCACCTTTGCCCTATGTAAACTACAAGCCTCCCTACATAGCCCATCAGCAATTGCCATCCAAAGAGTCCTCAAGGCCAAGTTAATCCCGGCCCTAAACTACGGCCAACAGGCGTATCCAGGCAAACTGAATAAGGAGCTGGAAAAAATCCATTGCGGGGCATACAAGAGACTGTACCATCTACCGAAATGCACAAGAAACACTCTAATTCGCTTGGAATTCTCCCCTAACCAACAATCGCTGGAAGAGATGGCAGCCCTAAGTAAATATTACTATCTCACAACAGCGGCACGCGATGACACACTGAAGGCTGTCCTGAAATACATCTTTATTGAACCAGGGAACCCCTGGTCAGCTACCATTGAAACAGCCAAGACGCAATTGAACCTGGCGATCGAGTCGTGGAACCCAGAACTTATCAACTAAACGACCATCAAACACGTGACAAAAAAGCAAGTGCGCGCATGCTCCCGGGACCTGGACCTGGAGTCCCTCACGAAAAGACCCTTTCATGAGTCCCTAAGCTTGCCGCACACCGCGTATAATCCTCGAAACCATCTCACGCAGGCCGTGGGCCTTCCAGCACTCCATAAGATTCTCGCCTACAGACTGCACCCCCTGCCGCTTAAGGAACTATATCACCCAGGAAAAGCAGGCACGGGAGCCCGGGAATGCAGACTCTGTAACTATAAACGTGAGTCATTGGCTCACTTACTATTCTGCTGCCCCGCCCTACGCGCACCCCGCACCCTCTACATCAGGCCCATTCTTAGGGAAGTCGGGTCACGCACAGCCAAGGAAGCAATCCATCAACTATACACCTTGAGCATAGTAAAACAGATGGCCTCATTTGGAAAATTCATACAACAGACTCGGTCCGAGCTGATGGCTGCCAAGGCCACGCAGGAATAGAGACTTTGTCGTGAGGCACCGGGTGGCCCGCCCCGGTCCCGGACCGCGTGTGTCCTTCTGAACATTGGTAACTTGCCCGCAGAAACACTTTCGGTTTTAACTTTTGTAATTTTATACTTTGGTTTTAATGTAATGGTTTTAAGTAACCACACAATAAAGTTATTCATTCATTCATTCATAGTGTGGGTTGTGTTTGGGACTGCTTCAAGGCCGCTTTTCTAGGGGAAGCTCTGAGTTTTGGCTTATATAATCAAACAAAGCAGGAAGCTAAACTGCAAAAGCTATATCAGGAGTTGATAAAGGCCGAGGAAGCTCTTATGCAGGGCATTCAGGCCGGGATAGATATAACTGATCTGATTACGGTGGTGGCACGGCTCAAAGCAAGGCTAAATCTGAATTGGTCCCAGGAAGCTGCAAATTTTTTTTCATTAAACGGCAAATCCATTATGAGTACGGCGAGGCAAGTGGCAGATGCCTCGCCCAAAAATTAGGATTAAGGGTGACAGCCGAACGGATAGATGAAATTTTAGATTTAAATGGGGATTCGGTCAAAAATGAAAGTGGCATTCTGGAGGTGTTTAGACAGTTTTATGAGGCTTTGTATCGACGAGACGAGTACTATGCGGCTGGTTTGGCCACTCTCATTAGTCAATATTGCATGCCATATCTCCCTGTGGAGGAGATTCATGGGTTAGATGCTCCCATTTCATTAGAGGAATTGGAATTAGCAGTAAATGGGTTGGAAACGGGACCGGTGGCAGGGCCGGACAAGCTACCGTTGGAAATTTATAAAACTTTTTTTCTGTCTTAAAGGCAGATCTTCTGGCAACAATGCGAATGGCCCAGAAAGGCGCTTCTCCCAAAACATGGAATGAAGCATGCATAGTAGTGTTTCATCTCGCTTTTAAACGCAGATGGGAAGATCTATTCGAAGATTTTGGCCAACAGGCTGTCCTCTGTTATTTCCGGACTAGTCTCCACTACACAGCATGGGTTTATTCCACAGTGAGGCACGGCAAACCATGTTAATCGTGTGATAACTTTTATTGATTATGTTAATGTAACCCGGGACCCACTGTGTTTAATTTTATTAGATGCCGAGAAGGCCTTCGACCGGGTCTCATGATGCTTTTTATGGGATGTTATGAGGGGTCGGGGCTTTTGGCCAGAGTTTATTAAATCATTGCAGACATTGTATTGCCAACCCGTAGCTCGCATTATTACCATGGGACTCGAGTCGGCTGCGGTGCAAATTCAGAGGGGTACGAGGCAAGGTTGCCCCTGCTCTCCTCTCTTATTTTCATTATACATCGAATCGTTTTTAAGAATGTTAGAATCTAGCACTAGGATCCCACCATTGCTCATACAAACTTATCAATTTAAGGTTCTCGCCTACGCGGACGACGTGGCGGTCGTTACGCCGAACCCAGCTACAGCGATGCAGGCAATTGAACAACTGGCCGCAGAGTTTGGCATGACATTCGGCTATAAGCTGAACTCGGCTAAGACTTAGCTGTTAAGCGCAAACATAGCGAAGTACGTTGACTCAAGGGTATGTCAAGAGGTTACATACTTGGGGGTTAAGCTTCGATCTTCTACAACTACCTTGGTCAAATCGAATTAGGACTCTCTTCTGGTTGGAGTAAAGAAACAGTTAGACGGGGCGGAATGTCTGCACCTCTCCCTAGTGGGGCGATGCAATCTATTACAAATGATGATACTCCCGAAAATATTGTACTTTTTTAGATGTGTACCCTTAAAGTCCCCAAAGCGAGCTTGGCGCAGCTCCAAGCAATTTGTATGCGCTTTATGTGGTCTGGGCGCAAGGCCCGACGTGCTGGACGGTATATGACATTACCAAGAAACTTAGGCGGTTGGGCGGTACCGGACTTTGCGCTATATTATTACGCCTGTATGATTCAAGGTATGAGTATGTTACTCACAGGGGCAGGTCCGGTGGAGATTGCGGAATGTCCATCTATATACCAAATGTTATTGGGGGTAAAAGCCAAAAATAGTTTTTTTCTATACCTAGAGTGGAGTTACTACAAGCGCACGAGGTTTAAGACCCTGGAAGCTGCATATAAGGTTTGGAGAACAGTAAGGGGTATGTTTGGCTTCGAGAAAATTTCATGGTACACACCATTGGTATCGCCAATATTCCTACCAGTAGACCTGTGGGATCGAGTGGTGTATAAGTGGAGGTTGACGGGAATAAGAGTGCTGGGAGACCTCTATTTTGATGGTTCTCTTAAATATTTTGAACAACTGCGGCAACAGTACCAGCTCGAGAGAATTTTGCCAAATATTTACAGATTAGGAATTATCTGGTGAACAGCGGAGTCATTTTTCAAGCAAATCCCCTGATCGAAGATAACATGAAAGGGGCAAGGATAGGCACATTATGCAGTCATATGTTAAGCACTAAGGCCAATGATATTGAACAACAAAATGCTAAATGGGGGGTTAAACTGGACAGACAGGATATACAAATAGAAATTTCTTTGGGAATGGCTAAAATGTATTTCTTTCTGCAAAGCTTTCTGCGCAGCATTTTAAATCACTTTTTAATTTATACTACACACCAGACAAGGTTTCAAAATGGCCGGGGGATTTAATTGGGAAATGTATCCGCTGTGGTTCAATATCCGCAGATGATGTTCATATTTTTTTGGGTGCCCATCCTTAGTACGCCTTTTGACGCAGATAGTCAAATGTATTTCAGAAATTATTGGCAATCCAATCCGCGACACAGTATTTTTAGTGACAGTGGTATATAGACTATGTATTGCTTCTTTTTGGTTGCAACAGGAGCCGCCCTCTTTTGAGGTATGGTGGGCACGGTTTTATGCAGTATATAATATGGAGCACAGCTTATATGCTCTAAAGGGCCCCTGGAAAAAGAAGCTTGGTGAACAAATATGGGGCATAGTCTCGCTTTACCTTGAGTCTGAAATGTGAGCCCCTGGCCCGTCTGGGCTAGTTGACCTTTATAATTTAAGTGTTTTAATTCCTATCGTCCCACAATTTAATTTAGAATTCATGATTGCTCATACTGTATCTTCTCAGTCTTTTGGTTTGTATTATGTATGTCCTAACTCTATCAATTGTTTTTTCATTGTATGTCAATGCTGTTTGATTTGTATGTAGCAATCATATATTTTATGTACTACGGTGACTCATCCCAACTGACTCATGTATTTTGCAAAAATAAATAAAAACATAAATTAAAAAAGACAATTTAAGGTCCCTGCTTGAGAAACAATGAATACATCCAAACAGTTATAGGTCCTGGTCGTTAATTGCAGTCGTGGTCTGTCATTGAAAATACAATATTATCTGAACCCCTGCTCATGGTGAGATTGGTGTAGTGCCAAGTTTTGATAGCAGGGTACCTTTTGTGGGCGACGGTATAGTGCAGTATTCCAGAGTGGAGGGAACTATTATTGACGTGCAAGCAAAATAGAGTTCCTGTGTTTTGAGGACTCTCTCAAACACTAGCAGAAATAAAATGAAAAAAAATCAATACAGTAAGGTACGAAGCATCATTTCAATACGATAGTTGAAAGCAATGAGTCGGTTTTAGCAAAGATTGAAAAGTCTGTTTCATAATTAAACTAGATAGGCAGAAACAAGAAACACTATATCGTCCTCGAGTGAGCAGCCTTTTCTACATGCCGGATGGCTATTTGTTGTATTATAAGATATATTGGTGAAGGCAGTGAACCCTTAGTATGTGGTGTCCTTTTGGGCCTGGCAAATATCAGATTTGGCTTGGCCTTTCCTGGAAAAACTCTTACTGAGAGCTCCTGCACCTATGATAAGGATATAGGATATAGCTAGAAGTTGTTGCTTAATCTAAAAGAACAAAAAACGAAGGGGCATATTACCAACAAGAAGCGATATTTATCGCTAAATAGGCTTAGCGACGATTTTTTAATCACTGCCTATCTCTGGATATGATAGCGGAGAAAACATGTTATTAGCAAAGTTTTTCTTCATTGTGCTAAAATATCCAGCGATAGGGGCGAAATGCGTGAATATCGCGGAGAATACAGCGATATTCGCATATTAGCGCCGAAATGCTCTTAGCCATGTTATCCACCATTGAATAACATGGCTAAGAACTGGTCTGGGCAGGTGTTAGTATTTGGAGATATTCGCGCTTAGCGCAAATATTTCCAACGCTACGCCTGCCTTGCTAATAGGCGATAGTGACGTTAGGGACTGCTTTCAGTCGCTAACTGGTTGGGTACGCCCACTTTGCATGTCATCAGCGATAAACATCGCTGACATGCAAAGCTGGCACCAAACCGCTCGCTATCGCCTAAAAGCTGTCGCTAACATCAGTTAGCGACAGCTTGCTAATAGGGTACTAGAATTATTGCCGCTTAGCAATCGGTGATAGTTGCCTATCGCCCCCCCTTGGTAATATACCCCCTAATTTAGGAAGCATAGCACCAAACAGATATGGAGTGAAAACCCTATGATTCCAGTAGTGGGAGTGTATTATCCTTACATTTGGTTCTCATTAAAAGTACAACAAACGGAATTGGGAGAACTATGGGCCAGATGTAGGAGCCTTAATACCGGTCGGAAACAGCGTGGCCGTTTCCGACCGGTATTTGGCTTTTGAGATGTAGGGGGCATCTGATTTACAGAATATGTACATTTACTGATTCGGTAAATATACAGAATCGGTAAAATACCGAATCGGTAAATTTACAGATTCTGTAAATCAATATGTAGGTGGCACTTCACAGAGTTCCACAGGTCCTTTAGGAGTCGGTATTTACCACCCAATCCTATTGGGTGGTAAAATACAGAATTCAGGTGTGCATGCACATCTGTGCATGCACACCTGCGCCATGTGACACACAGACATGCCCTTAGGGCATGTATGTGTGCCACATGTCACACAAGCCTGTACTTGGGGTGCTAGAGGGTGTCAAAGTGACACCCCCTGCACCCTTGTAGGATTCAGTATTTACCGATTCGCTAAATATCGAATCGGTATTTCCCATTGATTCCTATGGGCTTCAAGGCCTATAGGAATCAATGGGCAATACCGATTCGGTATTTACCGAATCGGTAAATACCGAATCTTACAGATTCGGTAATTGTGTTTTCAAAATTACCTACATCTGCCTCCTTCTAATTTACCGATTCATAAATAGCGAATCGGTAAAATTCGGTAATTATGAATCGGTAAATTAGATTTACCTACATCTAGCCCTATGTTGTCTTCAGGTGCTCATGATAACCTTGTGACGAGCATCAGTCTCTTGGATGCCCTCGTGAAGCGGGGAGTAAGGAGTTCGAATTTGTCTTCAAGAATCGTCCATCTGAAAGTACCCCTTCTAAGAGCTCCACTTATGTCAGTCCAGTTCGAAAGCTAGCCTAAAAAGATGTCATGCCTATTTAAAACATCCCCACATTATTGCAACCAATAAACATGTTTTATGTAATAGAGGAGGTCAACACACCTAGAACCTCTTCTTTTTCAAGCCAGTTACAGCAGATTGTGGCACATGTAGAGGTAACAAGATTCTGTGTGAGGGCCCCAGGTGCTCTTAGAACAAGATTAGCAAGTACACATTATTTAACATTAACATGTATGTATAATTGCAATGATATGTATTTATTTAATTGCTTTCTTTAGATTAAGATGTCTCTCTGATTACTTCGGTCAATTGCCTGCCGTCTGACCTTCCAGAAAGATTGAACCCGGGGAATGAGCCCATATTTAAACGGAACTGATTACGCTGGAGTGCTGATGCTCTCGTGATATGGCGTTTTGCGTTACATTATCTTTGAGTGAAGCAAAATTGTAACACCGCTTAGTATGTAGAAGGCACTTATTAGAGTCTCTACCAGAAGCGCCATCTTAGATGGTGTTGTATGGGTGCCTAAATATATGGAGAGGTGTTATCAACACAATGTGTTGTCGGAGTCATTCTGCCAATATCTCAGGCAGGGGCATTGTCTAAAGATGGTGTAATTTAGAAGTAGGCACCATCCAAAACTGGCGACATGTTACTTCAATTATAATGTGTACTGAAGACACGGTGTACGGATGTAATAAAATATATCAAACACAATACTTGAGGTAATTCTCTCCTACACGCCATCTTGCGATGTTATAGGGGTCCATATTAAGATGGTTGAAATACTTGGGGCGCTTATTTTAATACAAACACAATAGTGATGCCTCCGTAAGGGACACCATCTAAGAATGGAATTGCATACCTGATGTATATCCATCTTGAATACTGTCATGGGGTCAATTAGGAAAATCCCTCAAAGCGGGAAGGAATTGAATACTCAGGAGAGATGTTTGTTGTGCCCCTGGTAAAACAACATCTACTGACCTGAGTGCAGACGGTATATGATACTGTCTATATTATTGAGGGAAGAATCCCCAGTGGTATGAGGGGTCTAGGATACAAATAGGCATGTGGCACAGAGCTCTCTATTCGCTCCATATGCAAAATGCCCTACAGGTATGATAAAGTACAGAATCCTATGATGCATATAGTGCAGAGGGATAAACATAGACACAGTTGATAAGTGTGAAATGCCATTGCAGTGTGGGTTTCCTATTCCAAGGAGTAACACCCTACAACCCCTGCCATAGATGTGTATGGTAAAAGGAATGGTATTGATTATATCTACCTATTGCCCTTTCATACAAAGGGGGAAAATGTATACATAACATTTTGGTGGATCATCTTACACATTGATGTGACCTTTGGGAAATGAGGGGAGGAATCATGTAACCTTCCACACAAACTCCTCATTGAGTTCTTCCTTTACTGTGTTGAGTCTGAATACCCAGAACGTTTCTCTGTGTTTGCGTACATCTTCTGTGGGCTGATAGGTCTGACCTTTTCCAATATAAGCCATCTGAGTTAGTTTTCACCATGATTGAATTCAATACAATGTTGGACAATGGGAGATGAGGATTTCTTACTCCTGATGGCCGACTTGTGTTCAGAAAACGGAAGTCTAAACTCCCTGGCTGTTTCCCCAATGTATCCCATTTTGCAAGGGCCAAAAATGAGATACACTATATTGTAGCTCCTACAGTTGGTAATGTCTTTCAGTGCTCCTCCTTGGCCTTTGTACTCCCACCAATCTGTGACTAATGCATGGTCACATGCCACACATGTCCCACATTTATGATTACCCTTAATGGGTGGGTGACCCCTGATCGATTGTTGGGTTTGCTTGGTCATGTGCCCGTCTCTGGTGTGAACCAGCTTGTCCATCCGGTTAGCATTTCTGCGGTAAGCTACAATCAGTTTTTACAGGTTGTTTTGATCATCATTGACATTTAGGATATGCCAATTGTTATCCAGAGTTGTCTTTAACTTGTAGTTTTAGGTAGAGTGATTTATGAGACATACCATGTTCTCTTTCCTCTTATGAGTGGTTCCTGATGGTAGAGCATCCCGATCGTAGTATCTTGCTCTTATGAACGCTGTCCTGATTAAACGTTTGGGGTATCGTTTCTGTAGGAGTCGCTTTTTTAACTCATCCCCATGGGTGTCATATTCTTTGATGCTTGAGCAATTACGCTGGATCCTTAGAAATCCTCCAAATGAAAGGAGTCTTTCTGACTGTTTGGATGATAGCTGTCATGCTGTAATATTGTATTTTTCTCTGTAGGTTTGCGGAAAAACTCACATGTATGCGTCCAGTACGGCCTGTGATAACTATATCTATAAATTTGACTGCTTCAGTACTGTAATGAGCTGTGAATATCCAAATTTTGTCGTTAATATTCTACCATGAGAGAAACGATAGTAGGGTCAACTCATCTCCTTCCCAAACAAAAAAGATATAATCTATGAATCTGCGTCATATTTTGACATTCTCGAAATACGGTGCCACTTCATTGAATATGTGCCTAGGCTCATTTTCACCCACGTAGATGTTGGCAATACTTGGGGCACACGAAGCGCCCATACTGGTCCCTTTTATTTGTTGATAGGTGTTCCCTTTGAAGTCAAAATAGCTGTTCCTGAGTACTATTTCAAGACACTCTAAAAAAAATTGGTCCGCCTGACTCCTGTGATCCTGCTAAGGAGGACTGCTACAGCTTCCATGGCTTGCTGTTGAGGTATGTTTGTGTACAGTACCTCCATGTCTAATGTGACAAGGATCTCACATGCTGGATTAAACAGTAGATGGTCTATTTTACTTATGATATCTCCCATGTCCCTTTCATAGGATTCGTAATTGCTAGTCAGGGGGCACAGGAACACATCTATGTACTTAGACAGGGGTTCGTGGAGGAGTACATTGATGAGGTGTGAGTATGGCGTTGTATCGAGAAGAGATTGGATTTTAGTCCTCTGGGACGAAATGGTAATTGTATATTGGATTGACAGATAATACATTGTTACTATTTGACAAATGACAAAATGAAATAGATCATGTATATATACTGTTTTGTAAATGAGGAGCATTGTCTAAAATATGTATCATGATGAAAAAAGTTGTTTCCTCCTTTTAAACTAAATGATGAAGAAAATAAATGAAGTTTGAAATATAAATTATGTTTTGATGAATGTTGTGTAACAGGAGATGACCCACTTATTTAACGCTAGCTGGTAGCAAATAAATATAGGTCAAGTGGGAGGTTTTCTATTTTGTAAATCTGGGAATGCGCCAAGTCTATGGATGGGTGATACGTGGGAAAAACGCCTTCTCAATAAAGATTAATGAATGTAGTGACTTATGCTGCCTTGTGTTACTCTAGATTTACTATGCCAGGCAGAACTACACTAGGTGCCTTAGTGTGCCTTAACAAATCTGTCTTGAGGACTTGCATGCTTTACGTCGCCTTGCGTGACGCAAGGGCAATGCAATGCAAGGTTTGTCAAAATGTAGCATTTAACAGACGTAGGGCGTGATTTAGATTTCAGCGGACAGGTTTCTCTATCACAATGGTGACGGATATTCTGTCTGCCAAAATGTAAAACCCATAGTTTATTATGGGATTTATATTTCAGGGGACAGAATAGTCATTATTTTAGTGCTGGAGTAACCCACCCACTGAAATGTAAGTCAGGCCCTCGGTTACCTCTGGCTACTGTAAATTAAGAGGTAGTGCATGAGTCACAGAGAGAGGAACTTATTTACAATTGGGGGTTCGCACCTGGGGGGCGATTAGGATTGCGTTTTTTCCGCATCCTCCTGGCCGGCGGAAGTGTCCGCCAGCCCGGAGGATGCGGAAAAACCGCTGCGAAGCCTTCAAAGACCCCCCACCAGATTAGGATGGCTGGGGGGTCAGGAAGACCGTCCGCCGCTTTTCCGCCGCAGTCGCCTAACGACCGCGGCGGAAAAGCTCTAATATGGAGGCGGTGTCTAACAGACACCGCCAGCCATATTAGGATGGGGCTGAAGAAATGCCTTTCCGCGGCAGCTTCTCAGCCGTGGAAAGGCATACGGTGATTTCTTTGGGGGCCCGTTGCGGGCCCCCAGGGTGACGGGGGGTGCATGCACAAAGCGGCAGGCACCGCGCGGTGCCTGTCGCTTTGTGCATGCAAATGCGAAGCATGCATTTTTAACATTGCGGTGGGTGCTGCTTCAAGCAGCACCCGCCGCAATGTTAAACATACAGGATGTGACCGCCAGGGTGGCGGTCACATCCTAATTTGCACGGAGGGACCGCCGCTGCCCCTGCGGACGGTCCCTCCTCCTCTGGGGTTGCGTCCATCCGCCATCCTAATAGGGTCCTTAGTTTTGTCGGGTCAGCAGAGAGATGTATTCTTCTACCTTGGTGTACTAAATCTAACCATATTTATAGCTCTCAGCCAGCCAGGGAGTGATCTTTGTGACTTTTAAGCAGCCAGAGCCCAGACATCTCCTTTGAAGGCACTGAAACTTTGGTGTGCAGATACCATGTTCAATGCGTCCGCACAGCAAAGTTTTTTAATTTTTTTAAAACAGACTCCCAAAGCTGGAGTTTATTGTTGAAAAACAAAAAATAAAGGATGTGATGCCCTGTGAGTTTTTCCCAGGGAATGGTGGGCATCGTGGTCTTTAATCCTATTTCCTGTTTGGGATCACCCTGAGGTTTTAACTGGTGGTCCCAAACAAAACAGTATTATGTCGGAACGACCGCCCTCAATAAAGCAAACGGTCTTGCGTCCATTGTCTAACAGTCCAAAGTGAGGCAGGCTGTTGGTCAAAAGTTTCCATTGACTGAAACATGATGGTTCCCTAATAGAGTGGGGAAAATATTAGTTTGGCCACCAAACTCTAAATAAGCTGCAAAGTAATAAATCTATTCTCGCACGTTTACTAACTCACACAGTGCAGTTTCACAACTTCTTGAAATTCCCCAAACATTTGCAGGTTCTCATACTATTGCCAGGGTACACCTGAAAGGCTGCACCAGTCTCATTTTCTCTTCCATAATCTTGAACACGCTTTGAAAGAACTCTTTTTCAAGCAAAAACATGCATATGTTTGTCTTTTCATTAAAAAAGAGAAAAGGAAACCACATTTGCTAACATTTTAAATTTTTCAACATCCTGTCCAATTTGGGGGTGCCAGTTTTTCTTTTGCACCCTGGCAAAAACTTTACTATTGATCTTGTCAGGAGGAAATCTCTGACCGTTTACAGGCTGGGAATGCCTTGTAAAGGAGTTTGTGAATACTCAAAATCAATTACGTTTCTGAGTGTTTACTAAATTTCGGGGCAATTCCTGCTTTAAATGCTCACTCCCCTAGCACAGTAAGAAATGTGCTCACATAGAAAAACCTCTGTGTATGTACATCTTTTAGGAGTACAAAAACTGTGGTGAATTTCAAATGTAATTTCGCATCATTGAAAGAAAGTATTTGTAGATATAATTTAAATGTACACACACCAGAAATCGCTTGTGATTTCGAACCGAATTGTATAACAATGTGTATGGTAAGAATAACAAGCAATTTGCATACTCTTATGATCTTATCTTGCAAAGAACTTCATCTGGAGCTGATTAAATCAATAAAGCATGTCATGTATGATTTTGAAAATCATCTAGTGTAAATATTTTTAACATAAGATCTTACTTCAGAAAGTTCCATCGCACTTCAGTATCCAAGGTCCAAACACCTAACATGGTAAGATGTTATGTCTTGTAGTCCAAGCGCTATTTTGTCAGCCCCTCCACTGGCCATTTTTATGCTTTTAGCAGAAATCCCTAACCCCTACATTTGGTACATTTTGAGCTGACACAGACACAAATATTAGGATCAAGTGACTGGATAACATTTGCATAATCTTATTCTTAGAATTTCATGTATTTCCTCCATAAGGATGCAGCTGTACTGAACAGAATGGTAAAAGCCGATTTCCCTGAAATATCATCTGCCAAGCAACATTTTCAACACTTTGATGTGAACGAGGAAATTATGAACCCTCTACCTATTCCTTACAAATATCTGCTGGGGTATCGGCCAAGCAGCAAAAGTGAGTATTAATTCTAGGGTTATTCTGAATACAAATGTATGTTTTGTAAATCTATATCTATATCTACATCTCTGTCTCTGCCTCTCTCTCTCTCACTGTCTCTCTCTCTCTCTGTGTATATATATATATATATATATATTCACTCCCAAGGTTCTACTCGTCTCCAAAGAACCACTCGGACACCTCAAGTGCTTCAGCTTAGTTTAATTCAACAACAGGAAAAACGACGCGTTTCGGGGATGAACCCTTGATCACGCTCGTAGTTACAAAGTGCCACCATGTTTAAATACATTTAGATAAACAACACCTCACGTGATTTTAGTCATCAACTGTGGCGGCCATCTTATAACATGCAAATTCAGCATGATTCCATGCAATCTAACAAGTCCTGGTAAGTGACATTATTTTCTAATAATGTCAGCGTGTTGTATCCAAATGAGTAATAAAATACTACAAGGAAAAGCGGATTGATTCCTGCTACATTTGGATATTGACAATGTTTATGTCTTTCAAAGTCTCGCCCAAGTGGGCTGGCAGAAAGTTGAAGTCTCGCCCCAGTGGGCTAGTTACCAGTTCATATGTCATCTACATTCAAGCATATTATTTACATGTTCATGAAACTTTAGGCCTTGATCTTCTAACCATCAGTTGTCCTTATAAGTGATAGTGCCCATAATCAATCTGAAATTAAAAGATTAAAAACATGACATAAATACTTTTGTAGCAAACTGTATTCAGACAAAGAAACATATCAATCATTCATGTAAATGAATTGCCAGCTCTTCACTAATATTCAGCCCATTAGGGGCAAGGCTTTCGAGCTCAACAATATATCTCGATTCCAATTTGCGCATTGACAATTCTCGATTACCACCTCTCATGCCCAGATCGACACTGTCAATCACCACCAATCGCACCTGATTCTCATCACTGTAATGAAATTCTGCAAAGTGACGAGAAACAGGATACTGCTTGGTCTTGTTTTTGATAGCTCTTAGGTGCTCAAGCACACGCTTTTTTGCCTTATGTTTCGTGCTGCCTATATACCATTTTTGACAAGGACAAATGAGTACATATATACAGTATGTGGTGGTACAAGTCAGATTCTTTTTTATCACAAATTCTCTATTGTGATTGGGTATAGGCAGAGTCTGGCAGTCTGTGCTATTCTTGCAGGCTTTACATTTTTTACAGCAGCGAAAACCAGCCGGTCTTCTAGTATTGGACACATCCCTTGATCTTACATGGTTGTGACTTAATTCATCTTTTAAGCTCTTACTCTTTTTGAAAGTAATCTGAGGATTACTACTCAAATTTGTACTTAAGTGAGTGTCAGTTAACAACACATGCCAGTGTCTTTTTTAAAATGTGTCTTACAATATTTGCCTGCCCTGAAAAGGTGGTGATGAATCTCACAGTGTCCTCATCTTTATTTTCTTGCACTTTAGGATACAGTAAGTCATTCCTTTGTAAAGATTTAACCCTGAGTTTCGCTTTGTTGATGATATTTTTACTATAACCTCTCTCAAGGAATCTTTTACACATAACTTCTTGTTCAATTTCGAAAGATGAGTCATCGCTACAGTTTCTTTTAGCCCGCAGCAATTCCCCGTAGGGGATACTGCGTATCAAATTGGAGGGGTGGCTGCTGTCAGCATACAGGATACTGTTCCCGGCTGTGTTCTTCCGGTACAGTTTAGATGTAATCATCCCATCCTTTACCTCAACCAGAACATCTAGAAATTCTATAGATTTGCTACTGATGTTGCTGGTGAATTGTAGATTTAGATTGTTGTTGTTCAACTTGGCTACAAAGGATGTTGCTGCCTCTTCTGTGCCCCTCCAAATGAAAAAAATGTCATCAATATAGCGCAGCCACAGGGTAATGTTGGAAAATTCGGCCATCTCCATGGCAACCCGCTCCTCCCACCAGCCCATGAATAGATTCGCGTAACTGGGGGCGAAGCAGGTTCCCATGGCCGTACCCTGTGACTGTCTATAGATGTCCTCATCAAAATAAAAGAAATTATTGGTCAAACAGACTTCAATCATTTTTAACAGCATTTGCGAGTGATGGT
The DNA here is from genome assembly GCF_964263255.1 of Lissotriton vulgaris. Lineage (NCBI taxonomy): Eukaryota > Metazoa > Chordata > Amphibia > Caudata > Salamandridae > Lissotriton > Lissotriton vulgaris. The sequence goes on along the minus strand of NC_141687.1, from coordinate 692,820,888 downwards.
AATAGGTGGTAGATCTCGTTTTAAAAAAATGCTGAATAGCTTCTAGCCCAAGCTCATGTTTTATGCATGTGTACAGACTGCTAACGTCCAGTGAGACCAAAAGATAATCTTTCTCCCAGTGCACCCCATCAATTACCGTCAAGAAGTGAGTTGTATCTTTTAGGTAAGAGGGCAATGCAACAACGTATGGTCTTAAGAAGAAATCAATAAACCTGGAAGTATTCTCCAAAAGGGATCCTATTGAAGAAACTATAGGTCTTCCCGGAGGGTCTACCATGCTTTTATGAAGTTTTGGGAGTAAGTATAAGACAGGGATTCTGGGGTGAGCGCAGTACAATTATTTATATTCACCCTCCTCCAGTAATCCTCTATCTAACCAGTCTGTTAGTAGGCTTCTATACTTAATATAGGATCCCAATACTTCAGTCATATTGCTTCTGGAATAACATTCCTTGTCACTCAACTGTCTCTGACCTTCCGCTATATACTTCTGTTTGTCCTGAATGACCACATTGCCACCCTTATCCGATTGTCGGATGACAATGCTGGAATCATTTTTCAAATCCATAAGTGCATTTGCTTGTGATTCGGTTAGGTTCTTCTTATCCCATGGTGTCTTAACATATCTTATGTTTTTCAAGTCTTTTAAGACACCTCTCTCAAAAATGTCAATCGCATCACTTTGGACATTGGGGAGGAAAATCGACTTTGGCTTGAATGTACTGCCCGGATTTCCACTCATATCCTCTACCCATCCTTCCCAATCAGGAGTTTGATCAGAAGTCATTTCCAATCTGTCTTGGGTGGGATATATTACATTCAGTAAGTTAATATCACCCACATCAATAGTACTTATAGTGTTAGAATTACTCACGTTTCGTGGATTTCGTACTGCAGTGTTGAACCATTTCTTCAACTTGAGTTTGCGGGAGAACAAGAAGAGGTCAATCCTAGTTTGAGCATAGTTCAAATTAGATGAGGGACAAAAGGATAAACCAAGTGCTAGAGTCTCTTCTTCTGCTTTGGAGAGTGGTCTCTCAGATAAATTCACAACTGTCATACTTTCTGAGTGCGGCTCCTGGTATCCATTCCCATGGGAGTTCTTCTTTCGTTTGTTCCTCCTCCGTTTTGCTTGCCTGTTCCTCTGGTTTTTCCTCTGGTTCCTCGACCGCGTCCTCTCTGAGCCCCTCCATCCTGATGGTGTTCTGTCCGGTTTTGGCTCATGACTTGGAATTGCAATAAAAAATTATTCGATTTCTTTTGATGTTTAGGTGTGGCTTCTTGATTTATTGCTGATGTGGACGCATCTGACAGGTTTCCATCTGACACATCGCTCTCCGTTATTTCTTCAGTAGGTGTAGGGACTCCTATCTGTGGGGAATTGGATTTGTCCCTCTTTTCAAAGAGATGATCATATTTGCGATGAAATGTCAGTGTTCTTCCCGCCTGATAATCCTTGTAGTCTCTTAGAAACTTTCGCAGTTTTTTTGCTGTTATTTCCTCTTCCCACTTGTCCACTTTTTTCATCAAGTTGGTCATATGTTCCTCCAAGGCTTCCTTGCTGATGATTTTGCTTATTTCCTCCAATGTTTTGTCTATTTCAATGACCAATTTAGCACGGTCCTTGATCGCATATTTAACAAGGATTTGCATCATGGTCATAGAACAGGCTGCGGAATTATTTTGCCATTCATCCAGCATTTCTTCGTCTGGGTTTTCGTAGGTGGGAATCGTAAATTTGAGTAGTAATCCTCAGATTACTTTCAAAAAGAGTAAGAGCTTAAAAGATGAATTAAGTCACAACCATGTAAGATCAAGGGATGTGTCCAATACTAGAAGACCGGCTGGTTTTCGCTGCTGTAAAAAATGTAAAGCCTGCAAGAATAGCACAGACTGCCAGACTCTGCCTATACCCAATCACAATAGAGAATTTGTGATAAAAAAGAATCTGACTTGTACCACCACATACTGTATATATGTACTCATTTGTCCTTGTCAAAAATGGTATATAGGCAGCACGAAACATAAGGCAAAAAAGCGTGTGCTTGAGCACTTAAGAGCTATCAAAAACAAGACCAAGCAGTATCCTGTTTCTCGTCACTTTGCAGAATTTCATTACAGTGATGAGAATCAGGTGCGATTGGTGGTGATTGACAGTGTCGATCTGGGCATGAGAGGTGGTAATCGAGAATTGTCAATGCGCAAATTGGAATCGAGATATATTGTTGAGCTCGAAAGCCTTGCCCCTAATGGGCTGAACATTAGTGAAGAGCTGGCAATTCATTTACATGAATGATTGATATGTTTCTTTGTCTGAATACAGTTTGCTACAAAAGTATTTATGTCATGTTTTTAATCTTTTAATTTCAGATTGATTATGGGCACTATCACTTATAAGGACAACTGATGGTTAGAAGATCAAGGCCTAAAGTTTCATGAACATGTAAATAATATGCTTGAATGTAGATGACATATGAACTGGCAACTAGCCCACTGGGGCGAGACTTCAACTTTCTGCCAGCCCACTTGGGCGAGACTTTGAAAGACATAAACATTGTCAATATCCAAATGTAGCAGGAATCAATCCGCTTTTCCTTGTAGTATTTTATTACTCATTTGGATACAACACGCTGACATTATTAGAAAATAATGTCACTTACCAGGACTTGTTAGATTGCATGGAATCATGCTGAATTTGCATGTTATAAGATGGCCGCCACAGTTGATGACTAAAATCACGTGAGGTGTTGTTTATCTAAATGTATTTAAACATGGTGGCACTTTGTAACTACGAGCGTGATCAAGGGTTCATCCCCGAAACGCGTCGTTTTTCCTGTTGTTGAATTAAACTAAGCTGAAGCACTTGAGGTGTCCGAGTGGTTCTTTGGAGACGAGTAGAACCTTGGGAGTGAATTTTCACGGAGCGCCGGCTTCGGTACTCGGACTGCCCAGACAGCCTCGTAATCTCTTCCGGCATTCTCGGAGTGAAATATATATATATATATATATATATATATATATATATATATATATATATATATATATATATATATATATATATATACATATATACATATATATAAATATATGTATATATATATATATATATATATATATATATATATATATATATATATATATATATATATATATATATATATATATATATATATATATATATATATATATATATATCCACACAGTCCAGGATCCAAATTTGGAATGGCCACAACAGAAAATTTTTAAAGACGCTCTTTTATTGCCTCACGCTGGTGAACAAACAGGCAGCAAATCAACTTCAAAGTCTTATTTCGCCAAACGCGTTTCGAGAGTCATGGTGCTCTCTTCATCAGTGGCTGGTTGGAGTAAAACAAAGTTGCTGCATTTACAAAATGTAATTAGTCAACACCTGCCCCTCCCAGGGCGTGGCCCCACGCGGCCTTCTGGGTGTTGTAGTGTCAGTCTGTAATGAATCCCAGTGGATGCGCACTTCGTACCATTCTCTGCAGATTATTTCCCATGTGGGTAGAAGTGAAGCACTGCTTTCATTCACCCTGCTTTGCTGGAGCAACATAGCCCGGGTTGCCGCTCACACCTGGATAGAGACGTTCCCCCTTCTGCCTTAGATCACTGACATCCGATAGGTGCCTGCAAAGGGTCGTATATATACGATGGGCCATATCCACGACCAGGAAGGGCCGTTGAAAATCCACACAGTCGAGGATCCAAATTTGGAATGGCCACAACAGAAGCTTTTTAAAGACGCTCTTTTATTGCCTCACGCTGGTGAACAAACAGGCAGCAAATCAACTTCAAAGTCTTATTTCGGCAAACGCGTTTCGAGAGTCATGGTGCTCTCTTCATCAGTGGCTGGTTGGAGTAAAACAAAGCTGCTGCATTTACAAAATTTAATAAGTCAACACCTGCCCCTCCCAGGGCGTGGCCCCACTCGGCCTTCTGGGTGTTGTAGTGTCAGTCTGTAATGAATCCCAGTGGATGCGCACTTCGTACCATTCTCTGCAGATTATTTCCCATGTGGGTAGAAGTGAAGCACTGCTTTCATTCACCCTGCTTTGCTGGAGCAACATAGCGCGGGTTGCCGCTCACACCTGGATAGAGACGTTCCCCCTTCTGCCTTAGATCACTGACATCCGATAGGTGCCTGCAAAGGGTTGTATATATACGATGGGCCATATCCACGACCAGGAAGGGCCGTTGAAAATCCACACAGTCCAGGATCCAAATTTGGAATGGCCACAACAGAAGCTTTTTAAAGACGCTCTTTTATTGCCTCACGCTGGTGAACAAACAGGCAGCAAATCAACTTCAAAGTCTTATTTCGCCAAACGCGTTTCGAGAGTCATGGTGCTCTCTTCATCAGTGGCTGGTTGGAGTAAAACAAAGCTGCTGCATTTACAAAATTTAATTAGTCAACACCTGCCCCTCCCAGGGCGTGGCCCCATTCGGCCTTCTGGGTGTTGTAGTGTCAGTCTGTAATGAATCCCAGTGGATGCGCACTTCGTACCATTCTCTGCAGATTATTTCCCATGTGGGTAGAAGTGAAGCACTGCTTTCATTCACCCTGCTTTGCTGGAGCAACATAGCGCGGGTTGCCGCTCACACCTGGATAGAGACGTTCCCCCTTCTGCCTTAGATCACTGACATCCGATAGGTGCCTGCAAAGGGTCGTATATATATGCCTGCCATGGAGAGGGGCAGCGCGATCAACCGCGTGACGCAGTCCACTATCCACATTATGGCCGTCCCATAATTCAACCTCGTAAGTTCCTCCTTATCCCTGGTGATTCGTATTCCCAGGTACCTTAGTTCCTACTCACACCGTTCCAGAGGGTAGTCTAGTGGGAAGCGCGCAGTTGCATCCGTTAGCGGAAAAATGCCCGACTTCCCCCAATTAATTTGGATCCCTGAAAGCTGCCCAAACACTATGAATTCTTCGAGTATCGGGTTCATGTTATGCTGTTGGTCTCGGATGTAAAGGGTAATAGCATCTGCGTACAGGGATATAAGTATTTGGCATAGGTTGCATCGTAAAGCTTTGTCATTGTGGTGGTGGCTCAGTTCCGCTGCCAACAGCTCCACTGCAATAGCAAAAAGTAACGGGGAGAGGGGACACCCCTGTCGGGTCCCCCTTGTAATGCTGAATGGCTGTGATGTATGCCCATTTACAAATACCTTGGCAACTGGCAAGCAATATAATAGTTTGATCCACAAGAGGAATAGTGGTGGGAAGCCCATGTGTAGCATTACACCAAAAATGTAATCCAACTATATGGAATCGAACGCTTTGGTGGCGCCTAAAAAAAACGCAGCTAAAGGGAGGTCTGGCGAAACATTATTCAAAACAGCAAATAGCGTTCTCAGGTTATGGGAGGTGGCCCTACAGGGCAAAATACCCGATTGGTCAGGGAGAATCAAGTTCTCCATCAGCAAGCTCAGCCGAGTCGCAACCAACTTGGCCAGTATCTTGGCATCACAGTTAAGAAGTGATAGTGGTCTATAGGAGTTGCAGAACTCTGACGATTTCCCTCATCGTAGCAGGCAGGTGACCAACTTATAGGGATTCCTCATACACTTCCCTAAGGATAGAGGCCATTAAGTCTATGTATGTTTTGTAGAATTCAATGGGAATTCCGTATGTACCCATGGCCTTTCCAGATTGCATGCTCATTATCACCTCCCTCACCTCATCCAGTTCAAATGGCGCACATAAAAAGGCCCTCTGTGCATCACTCAGCCAACCCAATGCCACGTCACAAAGAAATCCATCTAGATCCAGTTCAGTCAACCCATTTGAAGTATATAGGCTTTTATAATGGCTCAGGAAGGCATTAAGTATGTTGGCTGTGTCTCGGCAAGCCACCCCTTCCAAATCCTTAACTTCCACCACATAATTAGAGAAGCAGGGTCTCTTCACCTTATTCGCCAGTATCTTACCCGTCTATCTCCTTCGCCATAATTTCTGTCCACCGAGTTTTTTCCCCTGAATTGTGCTTCCCTCTGCGCCTCATCCATATACTCCATGAGCTTATCTCTAAATGTAGGTTGTGCCGAGCCAGAAGGGTTCGCAGCATGCTCCGTTTCCAGCGCCTTAAGTTCCATTTCTAGTTTCTGCAATGTGTTCAGTATATCCTTAAGTACTCCAGCCCCTTTTAATATACTGTATCCCCTGACCGTGACCTTAAACGCTTCCCATATAATTTCCACACTATTAACGGAGTCCTTATTTTGTGCAAAAAACTCTTGTATCTCCTCACGTAATTCTTCCTGAAATACTGTGTCAAGTAGGATAGGGGCATGTAGGCGCCATTGGCTGCATGGTGTGTTAAAGTCGGATCAAGAGAGTGCAAGCAACACTGGGGAGTGATCCCAGTAGGTTCTAGCTAGATGCTGCACTCTATTTATCGTGGGAGCCAGTCCTCGGGGCACCAGATAGTAATCTAACCTTGCCCATGATCGTGCTTGTGCTGTGAAGTGCGTACCCTCTTGCCCATTCGGGTGAGCATGTCTCCAAGCGTCTATCAACTGATAGGCAGTGATGATGTCTTGTACTACTGCTTGCGCCTTGGTGGAGTGGTGTGGTGCGGGATGCGATCTATCCAGTCTAGGATTATAGGTAACATTGAAATCGCCCCCCAAATGATATGAGTAGAGTTTTAAAGAAAAGAAAGGATGTCTTGAAGAGGAAAGCATGGGACGCTTTATGTGATGCTTCCCAATCGCGAGATATGACTGCTTTCCGGAAGGAAGTTAATGCGCAGTTTTTTATTGATAATTCTAGGGCTAGAATTAAGATTGTCATCGCTGAGATGGTATCGATTATGTTTTTTGAAACCTTGTATAGTGTACCAACCATGATAGAAGGAATATCAAGTGAGGAAGTGACTGGAGATAAGGTTAGTACGGCCAGCCTGCAAATTAATAAGGTAAACTTGAATATCACCTTGGAGGAAGTGATTGTGAGCATTAAAGCAAGCATGGGGGGAAAGGCACTAGGCCCTGATGGTGTCCCGGTGGACATTTTTAAGAACAATATAACCCTATGGGTACCATTGCTCACTAAAGTTTTCAACGCTTCCTGCTCTGATGGATTGGTATCGACATGGTACGAGTCGATAATAATTCCGATTTTTTAAAAGGACGATAGGGCTAGTTGCGCGTGCTATTGCCCTATATTGTTACTCGACTCAACAGTCAAAATAATTGGAAGAGTGATTTTAAACAGGTTGCAAACTTGGGCGGACAAGCATAGGATACTTAGTGATCTTCAGTATGGCTTCAAGGAAGGTGTTGGTATGTGGATCAGGGCCTTAATTTGTATATACTTCTAGAAAACTACACCAAGGTTAAAGGAGGAAGATTATTTTGTAACCTTTGTGGATCTAACCTCCGCATTCGATTGTGTCACCCATAGTAAGTTATGGGCAATCATGGACCATTTGGGTTTAGAGAACAACATTATTGAATTCCTTAGGGACCTGTATAATGGTGCCATGGCAACGATTAGATTCAGTAAGAACGGGGAGTGTACAAAGCTGTTTAGCATTGCCAGAGGAGTGCGGCAAGGATGCGTCCTTGCCCCATTCTTTTTTTCCATCTAGAAAGAACTTTACTGCAGGAATGTCAGGATATGCCGTTGGCCTCAAATCGTCCAATACCGGCATTAATTTATGCTGATGATGCAATATTGATGGCCAGGACCCCAAAGGCGATGCAAAATATTGTAACATCATTTACAAACTTTATGGCCAAATTGGACTTGAAAATAAACTGTACCAAGACTTTCTGTATGAACTGTGGCCCAGGGGCAGAGAAGCTGAAGAAAACAATATATATTTATTCAAACCCTCTAGATTTTACCCAAACTTTCTCCTATTTGGGAATTTTGTTTGACAGATCTGGCCAGTGGGGTAATGCAGTAAAAACTAGGAGGCTGCTGTTTGCAAAATCTATAATGGCCCTTCAAACATTTATTAGGAAAATAGGGAAGAAACCAATTAAAGAACTCATTTGTATTTATAAGGCAAGCTGTCTTGCGATTGCCACTTATGGTGCAGGAATTTGGGGGCATTCCAATGTGAAAAATCTACAGGTGACCGAAAACCTATTTTTAAGATATCTTTTATCTGTACCAGAAAGTGTGTCCACCCATAACTGCCATGCAGAACTTGGACTTGGGTTTTTGGAAGATACCATTAGGGTACAACCCGTTCTTTTGTGGCACCGGGTATGGACCAAAGAGGAATGTTCTTTTAATCGATTTATCCTGACTGATGTAATCAAACTTGATCCTGTCCAGAAGATAAATTGGTTACAGTATATTAAGACATTCCTCACAAAATAGGTCACCTTGATTATTATGAAGAGCCTTTTTTGATGACCCAGATTCCGAGAAAAGAATTAAAAAAATTGTGTATAACTTATCTGGAGGATCGCAGGGACATTATAGAATTAAAAAAAAAAACTGATTACGACTATGAATGTCATACAACCTTATATTGCGTTAAAAATGAGAGACTTTGAAAGGTTCCTCCTAATTTGCTTTAGATTTGGTATTTTGTACAGGCTGTTAAGTTTTCCTAATGTAAAAGACTGGTCTAAGCAACTGATTGCGTGTCCTTGTGACAATCTGTCCAATCAATCAGATATACATATTTTATTATTTTGTAAATTTTACACCATACCTAGAAAAAGATGGATTAAGCCCATTTTAAAGTATATGGAATTTAGACAATGTAGACCTGCCTTTTTAGCAATTCAGATGCTTGATAGCATATTTGGTGTTGCATCCGTCGCAGCTTTTCTTAAAAATGCTTCTATCTCAAGGAAATCGATGAATTTTTAAATTGTATCTTGATATTTTTATTATGGGTTATTATTGTACTTTTATAGTTATCTATGTGTTATAACCCAATAAAGTCATTTGATTGATTGATTGATTGATTGAGTAGAGTCCACGTCAAATATCTTGGCCCATAATGAGTTAAAATAGCCCGGATCATCCGTGTTCAGCTCATAGCAGCAGGCCAGTGAAACCGTCACTGAACCTAGCCGTCCCCACGCCAGACAGTATCTACCCTGCGCATTACATATGTTTCCCATCAAGTGAAATGGCACCCATTTTCTTATTAGAATTGCGGTATCCCTTGCATATGTGGAGTAAGAGAAAAAGATTATATGTCCCTCCCACTTACTGGCAAAGCTGTTTGATTTGTGTTGAGCGAAGTGAGTTTCCTGTATCATGGCTATGTCCACATTATGTCTGTCCAGGCATGACAATATATGTCGTCTCTTCCTGGGGTCCCCCAGGCCTCTGACATTCCACGTGATGACATTCAGTACCCCTGAATCTACCTTAGCCATGCTCTCCGAGTTCTATCCCTTTCCCGAGTGTTGCCTGTGCAATGTGCTCCAAATCTGTAACAACAACATGAACACCTGATGCAGTACTCTTTTGATGCTGTCGAACGCCCTCACCCGTCATCCACCCACGTCCCTGCAGGTAGATGCTCTGATCTAGGGCTCTTACACAAAAAACATACCAACTCACACCCCTCCCTCCCTCCATCCACTGAAGCAACCCAAACTTGCCAGAAATGCTCACCCACCCACCCTCCCCAGACCCTAACTGAATCAAACAAACCTCCTCAGCCCCTGTAGGCAGAGTGCTGTGGTCAAACACTGGGGATACCCATTGGGGGTCATTCTAGATGGCTACACAGACACTCTTCACCCTCCACTCCCTCTGCTGTTGTGACACCCAGGCTCTAAGGGGGGTGGAGTGGGGCCTGAAGCGCATTGATACTAGTTCAAATGGTTCAGTATATAATGTCTCATATGATTTCTGCCACCGAGTTCACCGGTACACAGCATTCTAGTGGGGGGTATATGTAGAGTAGATTAGTGCGGAGGTAACTGTGTTGATGGTTAATTTTTGTGAAATGCGCACCTGGGCCAGACTGAAACCTCATTTTATCCCCAGTTTTGCAGAAAAAGTCTCATTCCACGGATTTTCAGGAATCTGAGTTTATTGACCAACAGGAATGTTTCGACAAGCGATGTCTTTTTCAATGTTGGCTTTGCATGGGTTGTCTGATTCACAGGTATTTATGTCTCTGTGCTTGCTCCCATTGGTTGATAAACCGCAGTAATCAACAAAGAGCTATTGTAGTCCCAACCATTGCCAGCGCATAGTACGATGTCTGTTAGTAGATGTTCTGACTCTCTGGGTACAAGTCCCATAATGCACCATCCTTCCTTTCAGGCATGCTGGCTCAGATTACACATTTCTGAATAGGAGTAGCCCATAACAAAACAGTCCTGTTTCCCTCATTCATCTGCAATGTCCATTAAGAGAATGGATACCTGCAAGCGATCATTTTGTAATTCTCTCTTTCCATTATAGTAATGACAACTCAGTGTCCATGGTGTACCTTTCTTTTCCCGTATGCGATGGTTCTAGCAGGAGTAATTATTTTCAAACACAAAGTGACTTTTCACCTGCTGAAACTTTTCAGAATGGATGCAAGTGGCTACATTTCAACAATTTGTTTCACAACAGCACACAAGGAACCAAAAGCACTCCACTGGTTTTCTTGAATTCGAGTTTATTGACCAACAAACGCGTTTTGACAAGCAATGTCTTTTTAAATGTTGGGTTTGCATGGGTAATCTAATTCACAAGTATTTATGTCTCTGTGCATGCTCTCATTTGAAGGGACTGGTGTAGTCCCAACCATTGCCAGTTCGTATTACGATGTCTATTAGTAGAAGTTGTGGCCCTCTAGGTACAAGTCCCATAATAAAACATCCATCCTTTCAGGCGCGCTGGTTTAGATTACACATTTCTCAACAGGAGTGGCCCCATAATAAACAGTCCTGTTTCCCTCGTTCTGCCGCAATGTCCATTCAGAGAATGCATACCTGTAAGCTATCAGTTAGTAATTCTCACTTTCCATTGTAGTTATGGCAACTCAGTGTCCAAGGTGTGCCTCTCTTTTCCAGCAAGTAACATTTGTTCTATAATTTATCAGGTCTTATCCTAAAAGTGAATTTTATGTTTTTTCTATACGATTGTTCTTGGTGTTGTTTTTTATTAACAAGTCACATTCAACCAAGCATTTAAATGTTACACCTCACTCTAGTGATTATCGGCTACAGTTTTCTCTTTGCAGTGGCTATATACCCATGACCCGAGGACGCTAATTGAGCAAAATGTCAGTTTGTTGAAAGTGATATCACATGCTCCTTTGCTACCCTAATGGCATCACAGGAAGTTATCGGTGTGAGAAAAATAGACAATTGATAATACAACCAGGGAGGAAAAGTATGAAAAGCACAACAACCAATTAAAAAACACCAGATTAAATTTATTTCTAAATGTACATATTCATATTAAAAACATTTAATGCAAAACCATGAAAACCAAATGATTATAAAAACAATCAATCATATATAAATAATGTATTTATTACACAATTGCACAAAAAATAGTAAAACAGTGGCGAACAATATAAGTCATCACAGGAAGTTATGTAACATGAATTTTGAACCTGATGACATCAATAAATTATGTCATATGAACTTCGTTTCTGATATCATCGCGGGTAACATCAGTGTAATAACACCTAGAAGGAAAAGATGATCAATTTTAAAAAAGAGTTACTAAGTCAAAATTGTAGTTCAGTTGCGACCTGTAGATTAATTAGGGTGCTATCATGATGTACCAGGGATACTCTCAAAACCTACCCAAGTACAGACATAATATGACAAAGAGCAATGGTACACTTAAGTACACCACCAAATGCCAGATTTGAGCCAGAAATGCTCCAGCAGCGCCAATCTGAACCCCCCGATTTAGCAGCTGCAGCAGGAGTGGGGTTTGTTATGGGCCTCTTCTGTCTGCAACTCAGCAGACAAAAGTTCATAATTCTCATTATAAAGGAGTAGAGCATCAACAGAAGAGAAAGCAGGAACTATTGCGACCACTCACCTGAAGAGCAGTCCTTCTGCAGGGGCGATGAACAGCCCCCTAACCTCCTTGAAAACCTCTCGGCACTGCTGGAAGAGAACAGGAGTCCCGGCAGGTGTCTCAAAAGGGAAAGAGAATTGGATGAGAGAAAAGAAATAACACACTGCTGCGTCTGCCACCTGGTTCCAGCCGGATATCCAAATCGTTGGACAGCCGGGCAGGTCCCGTCTGTTCTGTAAACTTTTAGTTCTGATGAATAGAGGAAAGATCGTATTACATAAGCACTCTTTTAATGTCACAATGAATGTATATAAATTACAAACACCAAACCCAATCAACTTAGGTAGGGAAGAATCACACATGTATTTATGCAGGTGACTTATATCTGCCAATAATCAGGAAAACTGGTTCATTTTCAAACATGCACATCCAAGATCAACAACTGTAATGTCCCAAAATGGTTATGCTGTATGCACAATAAAAGAAAAGAGACTTTGCTGTTTCTTGTATTTGTATTCATGCATCTCCCCTGTTGCTTTGGCCTCAGCTGCTCAGCCAGTGTGAAGGTGCTGCGTGGAATGTTGGAGTGGAGATGATGAATGGAAGGTTTGGATGCCTATGCCGTGAGGTGTGTCCGTTGGAGTATGGACTGAGTAGCAGGCAAGCTGCTCCTGGTGGGGCTGCACTACATGGATTTACCAACCTGAAACTAAGACTAAATAAATCATTGTGAACTACACTTCGGCAACCTGAACCTCATCATTACACACTTGTCTCACATTAGGCTGCGAACTGTTACAAAGATTCACAAAGTGCAAACTAAATCGTGTTGTTCATGCACTTTCTCACCTTTCTCACCCAAACCTATTTACTATTAACCTGTGACCCAACGCTACAACTACAAGGGATTTTAGAGTATATTCTCCAGAAGGCCCTAGAACATGATTGGATTGATGCTCAGACCAAAACCTCCCTCACAACAAACAATCAGAGAAAACCAAAGTTGTACATGATACCCAAAATTCACAAGAATTTGGAAAATCTCCCCTTTCGACCTAATGTCTCGGGATGTGGTTCGTTTTAGAATTGGAAACAACAATTTACAGATTCATACAGGTATTGAGACTGCGTCACTTTTTTACTAATATAGCAACTCCCGACACAAGCAACGTTGAATCTGGATCATCGCTGTTCAAACCCAAAAGTACGTACCAGGCACCCTCTTTTCATAAAGTATTGGATACTTTTTAAATCATGATCCACAAAGACATCGAAAAGTTGAACTTTGATACCAACAAAGAAAACAATTTGAGTCAATGGGATCATAGAGCCATCAACTCAATAGCAAATGATCATGACATTAATTTATAGCCTGCTGATAAAGGATGGGCCATAGTGGTGATGGACACTGCATTCTATTAAACTAAAGTTAATAAGCATGTCAATGACACCCAACCTTGTTTACTATTAACCTGTGACTCAACGCTACAGCTACAAGGGATTTTAGAGGATATTCTCCAGAAGGCCCTAGAACATGATTGGATTAATGCTCAGACCAAAACCTACCTCACAACAAACAATCCGAGATGACCAAAGTTGTATATGATACCCATAATTCACAAGAATTTGGAAAATCCCCCCTTTCGACCTATTGTGTCGGGATGTGGTACGTTGTTTGACCTGATGGGGAGATTCTTCGATCATTATCTTCACAAATTTGTACAAAATTTGCAAACTTATCTTAAAGACACTACACATATTCTACAAAAATTGCTACAACTCCAAGGACAGTTTCAAGAGGATTGGGTGTTGTGCACCATCGATGTGACGGCTTTGTATACGCCGATACCGCACCAGGCTGGATTGGAAGCCGTTGAGTGGGCTTTAGTGCAAAAGGATGATATTGGCACTGAGAAGGTCTTCATATTACAATTACTTCATTCTGTTTACATCATAGTTATTTAACCTGGCAAGAAAATTTGAATGCACAAATGACAGGAACATCAATGGAGTTTTCAGGGGCCCGACATATGCAAATACATTTATGGCCCAGTTTGAATATCAGCACATTATGACTCAGGAGCAGTGGTGGACCAAAATCAAAATGTACTGGTGGTACATTGATGACATCTTCATTGTATGGTCAGATATGAGGATGACTTTGGAAGAAATGATTGGTACATCTAACACTTTCAACCCGAGGATTCAATTTACACATACCATTGACACAAACAGTATTCATTTTTTAGATGTTCTAATTACCAAAATACAGTCTGGCACCAATTTCAATACACAGATTTACACTAGACCTACTGACTGGAATAATGCCGTAGCATTTTCAAGCTTTCATACCAGAAGTCTAATAAGGAACTTACCATATTAACAATTCACAAGGATCAAAGGAATTTGTTCAGAACCCAACATATGCTCACAGAAAATAGCTGAATATAAACAACAGTATATTGACAAAGGATATCCTGAATCAGTGCTACAGAGCTGTATTGACAGAGTACAAGCTAAAGACCGAAAGGATTTATTCATCCAAAAAAAACAGGTTGGATAACAACAGAATGCTATTTGTGTCAAAATACACAACAAGTTCACAGGCAATTAAAATAATCATCAATGCACGGTGGGAATTATTAGAGAATGAACCTGAGTTTAATGGCATTTTCCAACAAAAACCATTACATGCCTATACCAGAGGCAGCAATCTTAGAACAATCTTGGTAGACCGCCTAGCAACATACAGCTAGAAGAATTCCAAGGCATGAAGAGATGTGCTAATTGCATACATTGCAACAACATCATCGCTGGCAAGACATTATTACATCCAACCTCAGGGAAAAAGATTCAGCTGAGAAATACAAGTGATTGTAATACCAGTAATGTCATCTACTGTATTAAATGCCCTTGCGGCAAAGTGTATGTTGGTAAGACTCAGCGTAAAATTAAAACAAGGTTTACGGAACATAAAAGTAAAATCAGAAATAGGAGTACCACTTCAAGTGTAGCAGCAAATTGGAATGAAGCCAAACATACAATATCACAATTACGTTTTCAAATCATTGCAAAGGTACCATTACAATTTGGCATGGATAACAATAAGTAATTATTTTAAAGGGAAGGGAAGTGTACTGGATCAAAGAACTCAACAGTATGATACCTAGAGGGCTCAACGGCCGATTGGACATGAGTTGTTTCCTTTGATGCTTACGTATGGATGCATTGGATGTCATATATATCTTCAATATCACAATTACGTTTTCAAATCATTGAAAAGGTACCATTACAATTTGGCATGGATAACAATAAGAAATTATTGCAAAGGGAAGTGTACTGGATCAAAGAACTCACCAGCATGTTACCTTACCTTGTTTCCTTTGATACTTACTTATGGATACATTGGATGTCATATACATCTTCATTACAATTATGGGATTTCTCAATTCAGTTTGATAACACCAGTTATTTCAGTAATTATCAATGTATCACAGCACCTCGAGCCATTAAATTCAATCGTAATAACATAGTAACATATTTACGCATTGCATTGAGGTTTTTTCAATGACATCTTCATTACTTCAGTGATCGCCGCGGATGATGATTTTGCAATTCACACACAACACACATTTCTAACCACACAGCACAGTGTTTTTTCATTATTGTTTATTGGATTCTGAAGTTAAGAAAGATTACAACTAGAGGTGTATGTCTGCAACTCAGGCATGGTTATAGAGAGTAAGTTTCAAATCGCTGAGGTATTAGCACAGCGTAGTGACCTAATTCAGGTCCAGCCATTTACGCAGTATTTATAATGGTGACAACTTAGTTTAGTTTCTTTACACCTGGAGATTATCAATTGGACATCAAGGTAGAAGTTGTTTGGTTTTTCCGTTTGTTATTTTGGTCTTTATTAAAGTTAGCATACTGTTAACCTGGAGGCATTTGACCGTTATTGTTTTGATTTGTATATGACAGAGGTTTTTTATGAGGCTTACATCACTAATTGGATTAGTTTTTGGAGCATTATCACCATTAGAAGATGGTGTGTTTGTTTTGTAGCTATTTTTTTGTCCTTTTTCTTATTGTCACCCGTGACTATTATTACGTTTGGCAGCAGTCTCCATTTAGCATACAGATGACGACATGGCGGCGTAGGAGACGAACGAGATAGGCAAGCAGGTTCAATTTTGGTTGTTCCTGATACACAGGTTGGGTTCAATGAATTCAGCCGGACAGTGTCTGTTACAAACACAGCGGAGGTCTGATACCCAGGTATTCTCTTATTATTACAGCTCAGCAGTACAGAGATTTTACATTGGTTTGGTGCATATTGTGAGGTTCAAGGTGCCGCTTGAGGTAAGCACCACTAAGAAGCATATGGATATATGGCTTATTGGATGATTATGCAATATATATTATGAGTGTCTTATTGTTTGCGCATTCGTTTTTAGTGGCGAACAGAGAATTACGAGCAGGCATGGTATCGTCTTTTGAAATGTAGGTATTTTCATTTTGTGAAGGCTATACACTCTTTGCGCATGGTGGCACAACAGAGTTATACTATAAAATTCACTATTAAACACAAGAGGTTATCTTGGCTTTCAAGACGCATGGTTGCATGAGTTGAAACACATCATATTTTTCAAGTATGACACACAAGGTTTATACTTAATTGGTAAATTGAGCCAACCTGAGGCAGTGGCAACATGTATTTACATTTTCTTTGTAGATTGGCCCCTGAGGAGGGGACAACCCAGTCCCAAAATGCATTGGGTTCCATATGAAATTGTTTGAAGAAATTGTCATCTGCTTATTGTTATTTATTACTAATATGTTTTAAAAAATTGTGTACAAAGAATTTTTTTGTTAGTGGTTTATGCATCATGAATCATTGAGAATTTGTATAATTGTAAAATTGATTACATGTCTTAAGTGACAAATGCATATAAATGCGCAATTGTTAAACTGATTAAATATGCTAATCATTTCAAATTAATTTTGAAAAACGTTTGTGAGAAACCCTTTTTGTGCACAGTGCGCAATGCTTCTAGTCAATTGACTAGTGATTATATTTCTCACCTATGACATAAAGACTGTCCGTGTGAGCCATGCCCAAACACAAACAGTCAGGAAAGAATAAAGAGCAAGTCCGATATCTTCCCTCGATCCCTGTTTGAGATCACGGGACAAAATACATCAAGGATCTCTCAGTCATTCAAGAAAACGCAACATGCTCTCCGAGCATTCAAGTGGCGCTTACTGTGGTTGAAGGCTTCAAGAATTCGATATCTTGCCAACAAAGATGACTTGTTTGAGCCGCTCGTAGGATCTTGTGGGAGCCAAACAGCTATGACAATGGCGACACACGGAATCCAGAAGAAAAAGCCAAGTGGAGCATGCATAGGGACTGGCTTCGATTAGGCTGAGAAGGAGATCGTTGTTGGGCGCGTTGCTATAGACGTGACCCAAGAACTAACAAGAGAAATGTGCATGAAGCCAGTGACAGCCGCACGTCACCTGGGTACGTCTACACTGTTGGAGTGTAGGATATTCTTCTTATAGTTACCCCCGCTTTTTGACGATATTTCACTGTTTTCGACTGAGACTGACTGGGATCCTACTATCCAGGTACACTCCAGATTGGATTCTGGGGTACCCTTATAAGTCCTTGGTATATGGTATACTATGTATCCAGCGCATAGGTACTCCAGAGGTCTCCCAGGGGCTGCAGAATGTATTGTGCCACCCCTGAGAGACCATTCAAACTGACACCACAGATCTGCTACTGCAGCCTGTGTAAGGTGGTGCATGCACCCCTTACATAGATATAGGTTCACTATATCCATCCTATTTCACTTCACATATAAATCAGTCACCCCTATGGCAGGCCTTATCAATCCTGAAGGAAGGGTGCTGGGTTTTATGTGAGAGGGTGCCTATGCATGAGCAGAGCCCCTCTGCAGCCTTCGGAACCTATTCTCTGGGGTTGTTTGTGACACAGCCAACCATATATATTTTAGTGCATTATTATAACCTTTCGGTAAATGCTTACTTTAAATCGGCTGCATGGCAACATATCATGTTTGGTGTCAAAAACCTTGGAATCATACCTCCCCACCAGTAACTGGCAGGGGAGGTATGATTCCACCCTCCTAAAGGGACATATGCGACACACCGGTACACCCGGTACCAGCTCTCTCGACTTGGGCATCACAAAATGGATGCTGCCAGCGACAGACACAAGTCTGCCCTCCTGCTGCTGAGCCAAGCTCGAGTAGGGAAAGGCTTGACAATAGGTTTCTTGTCACAGGGAGGTGTGACCACCTCCCAGACAGGATTTAGTGTATTGGGACTGGGTGGGTGCACTCTGAGAGTGTTTGAAGTCTGCACTAGGGGCACATTTTGTGTCCCTGTGTATAGTCCAGTTCAAACTGGTTGCAGGAGCCATTTGCTCCTGTTCTGGTGCGAAGCTGGACAAAGGACATGGGTGTAACCACTCCTCTGTCCTCACGCTCCCATAGGTGAGTCCTCAGAGTTTGTCCAACCCCTTCCTTGGGTATAAAGTAGGAACCCTGACTACAGGACTTTAGATTTTATCTGGAATAAACTCTGCAAGCAGAAACCAAGTACTTCAACGATTCACACTACGCTGGATGACTGAAGAATCTCCCTTAGAGTAAAGGAGTTACTCCACTGCGCTGCAGGCACCTTTAACACATCTGACCGGTTTGCATCTCCCGAGCTCCTGAGGACTCCAAAGATTTCTGCAACACAGGAGGTGGGTTACTCAGTGTCCCTGAGGTCAATCTGCCATCTCAGCAATTCTGAGACCAGTATCCTTTGTGGGGACCGTGCAACCTGAACACCTGTGCACGGTGTACTTTTGCAGCAGCATATGCTTTTTGTCGAGCCCTGAGGCTGTGCTTGGGCTACGTGTAGTCCTGACCCCGAGCAGTAATTGCACCGAAGATTTCCGGGCTACACTCCACAAGTGTTCCAGGAGCCTGGTATTTTGTGATTCAATTTGAGGTCCCTTCGTGATCCCTAGTCCATTGGCCTGTGGGTTCCTGCAAAGGTAACTTTTACTTCTCTTGGGCTTTCCTGGTTGATCCAGATGTGCCCTGACTCCCCATAGCTTGGAGAGTCTCCTGGACCTTGCTGGCCACACCGGGCCTGCTTTCCTCTGCCCGCGTGGGTTGCATTTTCCAAGGCTTGTTGGTGTTCAATCGGACACTGACCCCCCTCAGCCAGTAGCGGTCGGTGGTGGGAGTGCTGCCAGACGGTGATGTGAGGCAGGGGAGGGGCAGGGTGGGTGAAGTAAACTACGGATTACGGACAAATACAGGTAAGTAAACATATAAATAAATAAAACAAATTTCGTTGCGCGCACTGCATCGAATTTGGCGTTGAAGTGCGCACAACTAAATTTGTTTTATTTATTTATATGTTTACTTACCTGTATCTGGCTGTAATCCATAGTTGACTACGCCCAACCTGCCCCTCCCCCGCCCCACATCACGCCGGGCAGCACTCCCACCACCGACCGCTACTGCCCTCAGCACTCGACATCTTCATGGGACAGCTCACCTCTGGACTTTGGCCGCCGTCGACATCTCCTGGTACCCGTTGCTGCAGAGTCAAGATCCCCGACATCTCAATGAAAGTACCCGACAAAGGTAGGCATTCGTCTACCAAGCCCCTGGTCATCCTGAAGTGACCCAGACTCTGTCCCCTTTCAGGTTCTTCTAACCTCGGATCCAGGCTTGGATTCCACCAGACACTTTTCATCTTCCCGGCAGCAGCTTTTTTTTGAGTCACACCATTGAAAATGATGAAAGTTTCCAACATCACTTGACACCTATGCACCCGGCTCCCCTGGGATAGGTAGCACGGGTTCTTCGGTACTCACAAGGGTGCTGACCTTAGAACCTAATATGTTCCAAAGGGTTTGCTTGAAGTCCTCTCCGAAGTGTCCTTAATCTTTAATTTTCCAACCGCGACTTTCCCATAGACTTGTACGTAGCTCGGGTCTGTGTTCTCACACTGCACCCCTCCTCAATTGGGTCGCCTGTGTCACTACTAGGGTGGTTCCTTGGGGTCCCAGCGATTCTACGTGCTCTAGGCACTGTGTCTAGTTAAGTTGTGGTTGTTATACCACTTTCTTAGTATATGGTTTGGTCTCCCCCTGGAGCCCACTGTGTATTGTGCTATTTACTGTCTGATCTAGTGCTTTCTTTTCTAATCTCATAAAGAGGTTAGTAGAGAGTGTTTAATATTAAACACATATATTTTATATATCTCTTATGTGGTTCTCCTTTCATTTGTATATTCAGTAGGTTGTAATTTGGTAAAACAAGTTGCTTAACATTCCTTCAAGACTTACCCTGAAGGCTGCTCTCCACAGCTACCACTAGGATAGCTTTCTTTATAGGTTGTCTTTGACCTAATCATCAATAAGGGTTGTTTGGACTGGTGCAAGGTGCCCACTTTCATTAGTGGAGAGCATATACCAGGCCAACTTCTCACACCCACAACATGTGGTTGTTATAGAAACATAACTACAATGCTGGCGCAAATGAAATGTAATGCATTGGCATATAAACAAGCATTGGTTACTACAATTCTTGGTAAAAAAATAGCATTGGCTGCTACAAACATTATATTGTCACAGTCTTGAGCATTTAAACACACATTGGCCATTGCAATACAGAACCAGTGTACCAAGGGGGCATACACTGCAATATGACTCATGCTATTGCAATACAGAACTAGTGTATGAAGGGGGCATACACTGCAATATGACTGACGCATGATGACAAATTAAGCAGGGTATGGAATGTACATGGGAACTCCTGACAGGAGCATGGAGGAACAAAGGATGGACAAATAAAAAAGAGAAAGAAGGAAGGAATACTGAATGGAAAGGTGGAAGGGTGAGTGGGTGGGTGGCTAAATGAGTGGACGACTCCTGGTGACCCGCTGCACCAGGAACCCCTCCCACCCCTATGGACCACACATGCAACCATGTCATCATACCGGACTCCTCGCTCTCTATGAACCGTCAAATCAATGCAGTATCCTCATTCTGTTTCAACACGCTTTGCCTACTCCAAGAGACTTTCAGGTGGCTCCCCTCTGAATCCAAAAAGATGGTCACCCACACACTCATCACCAGTTTACTGGACTGCGGCAACACACTCTAGGCCGGCGTCACCCAGAAACAGCTCATGAAACAACAGAACGTCTAAAACACCACAGCCCGACTAGTCTTAGACATGACCAGCTGCAGCCACATGACACAACACCTTCAACAACTCCACTGGCTAACTATCAACAAGAGAATCACCTTCAAGCTTCTCACGACGCAAGACCAGAATATCTGAGCCACCGCCTCGCCTTCCACACACCTTCCAGACAACTCCTCTCCTCCCAACTCGCCCTGGCCTCTAACCCACATATCCACAAGACCAGACCCGAAGGAAGATCCTTCTCCTACCTCGCCGCCAAGACCTGGAACACCCTGCCTCTCCACATCAGGCAATCTGCCTCGTGGACACAGTTTAAGAAAGACCTCAAGACGTGATTCTTCAACCGAACCTCCTCACCCAGACGGATCAGCAGACTGCCCCCAGCGCCTTGAGACCCTCACGGGTGAGTCCCCATGCGTTATAAACCCCTGATTAATTGATTGATTGAATGAATGGATGAATGAATGGGTAGATGGATGAGTGGTTGAAAGGCGAATGAAGGACAGATAGATGGACAGGTAAACGTATGGCCGATTACAGGGATTGCTGGATGGATGGGTGAGTGGATGGAGGGGTGCATGGGCAGGTGAATAAGATGGCAGAGTAAAGGAATGGGTGGATGAGTGAATGAATGAAACAATAGATGGATGGAGTGGTGAAAGGATAGATGGACAGGCAGCGAAAAAAGTTGAATAGGTGGATGGACAGGTGAAAAGATGGCTTAACAAAGGTATGAATGAGCAGGTGAAAGGATGGTTGAGTAGATGGCAGAGTGTATGGATGAGTGAATCAATGACAGAGTGGATGAATAGGTGGCAGAGTAAATGGATGAGGGATGTATGATAGATTGATGGATGGAAGGATGGCAGAGTGGCAGATTGGTAATAGATGACAGTGGACAGATGGATGGATGGAATCAATAAAGTTTGAACGATGGATGAAAGAATGATTGTATGACAAACAGCAAAAGTTAAATAATGTATTGAAGGGTGAGAGGATGAATAAATAGATGCTTATGTGGAAGAGTCAAGGACGCTCTTCTAGGAATGGTTGGACAAACTTGATTAACTTGCTTGGTGCGGTCAGAGCTTTAATTCAAAGGGGGGGGGGGTTGTTTGCCTGTAACACATGCTGTTGGAGCACCAACATTAAATCATTGCTGAAGGATCCATCTCTATGTGTGATTTTAGGAAAGTCGCTACTGTCTGTCATCTATTCAATAAAGGTCGTCAACCTCCCAACCACTTTAGGTGGCATGATTTATAATTGGATTCGCTCCTCAACATGGCTGGAATTAGCTGTCCACAATAGACTCGAGGAAGCTATTTGATGGTGTGTATGTCCAGATGTAGACAATACATTAAGTATTGGAGTCAGAATCTTCATGCTCTCATCTTGACTTTGCTGTCTCTTTATATCTTGTACTTAAATGTCAAGAACCGGCATTTAAAATTAGGCCAGAATTGGTATAGTATGTTTTAATTCCTCACCTCCATATCTTCAGGTGGTTCATAAGTGGAATACAATAGGTTCTTTGTTGACTTTGTTTCCACTCTTTCTATACGCCCCTATGAGTTGTGGGCATTAATTAAGGCTTGGTCCTATTTCAACTTCTCACCTCGATAGAGTCCCCAATAGCATGGTCTGTAAGCAGTATCTGAAACTGTTAAAGATGGGTTAAAATCCTGGCATGAGTACTTCTTAATGGTTTGCATGAATTAAAACATTTCAGCTCTAGCCTTCTACGCTTATCAGTCACTAGATGACCACTTTAAATTGTTGCCAAGCACTTTGACTCACAATATTGATTAAAGTTTATTACTACCATATATGTCTTACTTCATTTTAGCTTTTGGTTCTATAACTACACTTCAGATTTAACTACACTTCTGATAGTATCTCCAACAAAGAACTGCCATTTTGTTCCATTTTCTTAACCAACCAACTGAAACAAGTACTTTGGGCCTGATTATACATCAAGGTGCTAGTAATAACATCCGGTAAATAATGATACTCTGGGGTTCATTATTTATCGTGTGTGATAAATAGCACCTATTACGAGTTATTGGGTAATAGCATATGGATTTTGGTGTTTAACACACCCAAATCGGCATAGTACAGTAAATACTGTACACACGTCCACTGATAAATTTTAACATCTTTGAGCTACCGAAATGTAAAGAAGCTTGAGATATCTAACGCATCCAATAATTATCAGATGCGTTAAATACCTTTTGATTAGTAATTCCTCCCCGTGCGTAAACAGCAATTTACGCACGGATTGGAATAGAACAAGCAACTAATATTCAGACCCTTAGTCATATTTCTACAATTTTGTAGTACAAATCTACATTTATCTGCCTGATTATCTAGCACCATGTTGTAAATTGTATTGACTAGGCTTTTCTAAAAGGTGTGCCATTCAGTTATTCTACTCCTGTCCTTTCTGTTTTACCTAACTACTCTTTCTTTCAACGTTTTTCCCATTTTTGTTTAAAAATGTCTTTAGAACAGTAAGAATTAAGTGAAGTTTTTAAAAAAAAGACTGTCCCGGCTATCTTTCAGGTTTCAATACATTTTTGTTCTCTTGTCATCTGCTGCTCTTGTACCCCCTGACCCATTGTACTATCATAGTTGAAAAATCCTTACTGACTAAGTTGTGTATCATTAACTGTAATTCCAGAAGAAAATAGAGACGAAAATTCAGCAAGGTTCAGAATGCATAACAATCACAACATAAAATATATGCAGCAAAATGGAGCCATTAAGAGTAAAGCATAAAACCTTAACCCAATAAATGTGTGTGTTTTAAACCACTCATCTTATCTATGTGACTAATTTGTCATTGATTATAATGCTTGTATTTTTCAGGATTTCTGTCCATTGGCATATCATCAGTAAAAAGGAAATCGCATAATTATTTAATAGACACAATTAAAACAATTTTCTCTGTATCAAACGCCAGAGAACTGGAAGAGATGCTGTTAGTCGTGTACCTAGCAAATACAGATCCCTCAGATAATAAAGAGACGGCGAAGCAGATTGGGGAGATATTCCGCCCGCAGGTTGATGCAGGACACCTTATTGTTATTTGCAGCTCTATGAAAAACTATCCGACACTAGATGGTCTCAAAAGAAACTTTGACGATCCAGAAGAAAAGGTCAAATTCAGATCAAAGCAGAACGTGGACTATGCCTTCCTTGTCAATTTCTGTGCACCCCTGTCTGAGTACTACTTAATGCTTGAAGATGATGTAGTGTGTGCTGCAAATTTTCTGACAGGAATCAAAAAATCCTTCCAAAACATAGACATTTCATGGACTACAATATCCTACTCAAAGCTCGGATATCTTGGGAAATTGTTTCATGCTGAAGATCTTCCAAAACTGGCACGGTTTCTGCTAATGTTCTATGATGAAATGCCTGGAGACTGGCTTTTGGAGCAGTTCTACAAATCTAAAACTCAAAAGGAAATGATAAATGTGACACCCACTCTCTTCCAGCACGTGGGCACTTTGTCTTCTTTCCAAAGCCTTAAAATCAAACCAAAGCAGCCCGAGGTTGAAGAGGTTTCTGCAAACAAGGCAAACAAGGATGCCCTACCACCCGCCTCCTGTTTCACCACCCTAGAAGTGCACGAGCAGTACGAACCGGAGCACATATGCCGCAGTACTGGTCAGTTCTTCTGGGGAAAGAATGTGCAGGCAGGAAGCACTTTCATTGTTGTTTTCAACAGCCCGGTCAACATAAGTAAGATCAGCATAGATACTGGATCTCCCGAACATCCAGATGATATCCTGCATTCAGGTCATGTCCAGTTTGGAAGGATGAAAACCATGGAGAGCAACGCATGCCAAATGTATAACAATCTGGGTCCCTTTAATAAAGGGCGATTTGAAGTCACCAATATGGATCAAGTGACTGGACATCGCGTTGAATGTATCAAAATACTGGTAACAGCTCCTCAGAAAGAGTGGCTCATTATTAGATATGTAAAGTTCTAAGTGTGTAGGAATGGCAGTCACACCAGAGGAGTGCATAAGATTGCTCAATATGAAGACTTCCATGGGTCCTGCTTGCTGAAGGGGCATGGTGAGAGTGACTATGAACTAGAGAGAAAAAGCACTAACTTTATCAACTTATATATGGCTAGTTTGGGACATTTCTAAGCTATTCGTATACCATGTCACTCCAAATCAAACCAGATATTCCATAACTAATATTCTGAAACTCAGCCTCAAAATAGGTCTTCAGAGAAGAGTCTGTACAAAGCCTCAAACACAATCAATTGTCAAAATGTTCATTTTTTTACCTTGGTAGCTGGCATGCAGCTGAAGAGCAATCTTGTGACACACTGTTCTTTTGTATGGATCAACACAACTAATAGACCTCTATTTGTCAAGATACTCCGCAAACACATTGATTCCTGATTGAATCTAAAGCTGCGACCGATGAAAAAGGTCAAAACGCAGCACAACGTCTTCCGTATAAACACATCTTCACAGTATTTTCTTCTGTAGCCCACGCAACAATTGCCGCTAACTGAAAATGCCACTAGTAATTAATCACTACAGGGTTTGATTTGAGCAGGCCATCATTGTAGGCATTTAAAATATATTTCTCTTCTGTATATTGAGATGTCTGGGATGTTTTGAAACAGTCTTCTAAATAGCGTTGCCCTTCCAGATAATAAAATGCAACCAGATGGAAAGAGATACAGGCATCGATTACTGATTGACTCCGACTATAACAGAGACTGTAAAAGAACAACACAATGAAGAATATACTGTGATCACATTTTTAGGCAAACCTTGGGATCCACAGCTCTTCAAGGTTTCTCAGCAGGGATATTACAGACAATCAAAGAAAATGTGAAAACTCAATAGGTTTAAACCATCTTTATACAATGCATAAATTAACAAACATGTTTGCATAACTTTGTAATAGGTCTGTATGTATTTTAGGCATTATGAATTTGTAGCGAAAACGCGTCATGCGGTCAGACAGAAAGAATTTGTATAAATCCATTGAGCAATTGAATGTCTGAGATTGTTTACTTTAAACTGATAATTAAAACCCATGAAAGAATGTCCAAGTGTCTGTTCATGAGAACTTTTATATGTGTTTGTCTTAGATTACCACTTTCAACTAAATGCAGAAGCAAGAGCACTGTCTTTATGACATACACATACAATCGTTCATTAATATTTGAGTGCTCATTTTTCTTACAGAGAAAGACAGAGATGATATTAATGATGATATATACGCTTAAAACAACGTATAGCTACAATTTTATTTATTAAAATTAATGTTAGAGGAAAGCAAGAAAAAAACCGCAATTAAACAACTGATGTTTAAATACATTTAGGACACTTTGCCATTTTGCTGCTAAAGAATGGGAAAGGCGAGCATATTTTTGTACTAGTTTAAACATGCTTTTTCAAATCGAGCAGCACATGCCCTACAGTTCATGCGCTATGCGTAGAGACAGATCACAAAACATTTCTGGCAATCACTATTTCAAATCCTTGGTGTTAAATTAAGGAAGTGTTTGCTGCGATTCTCCCTTTTCACTGTATTATAATTTTTTTTTTGCAGTTTTATATAGCGCAAACTCGGCCCTAAAGTATTAGAGTGCTTTTATATGAGCCCCAGTTACCTTACACAAGGACACATTCATTTTATTTAGACATGGGGCGATTAAGTGATTTACCCAGAATCACAGGATGTTGAGTCAATGTCGAGACTCAACTCGAACCTGGTTCGCCAGCTCAAAAGTTGGTAGCTCTGGCCCTTTGCACCACATCCTATCCCACATCCTCTTATGAAAACAGAATTTTTGGAAATGGTAATGTGTGACAAGAACATCTGTGTGCATGTGTAGTGTGCCATTTTGCAATGTTTTGTTCTGTAGTTGTTTTGTTGCGTTCTGTTTTGATTGTTTTGTTGTGATGTGCTGTATGAAATCAGGTTTTTAGGTGAGAGCTTCACTCCAGTAGTAAAAACAATCCTAGTCAGGTTGAACCAAAAAGTCACTATATAGTAATCCTGTGCTCACCCTCTGTAGCTTGGTCCAACAAAGGTCAGGCTTAACTTAGAGTCAATGTGTCAAGTAGTTAAGTAGTTATGCAGCACTCAAACAGTAATAAAGTAAAAACAAAACACAGGAAAAATCCCAAACCAATTCAGAAAAATAGAGTACATTTAACTGATGAAAATGACAACAAAATGACAAATATCCAATAGGTCCAATAGGGAAGGTCACTCCGGCATTCGGGAACAGGTCCTGTGTTAGCCTTTGTGAAATCCACTCATGTTTGGGAGGAGAAGAGGGAAGATTCTTTTAGAAGCAAAGAGCCCAGGGCCTGTAGGTTTTCACTTGGACTCCAGTTCTTGCAGCCTTTTGGGTGTAGGAGTACACTCTGACACCAGCCAAGGTCACAGGACATGGTGGGCACTTCTTGGGGATCAGGACTCAGTCTAGTAAAGGCCAGCAGCAGGGTTCAGAGAGGTCTAGATGATGCTGGTCAACTGGATAGTTGCAGGAAACGTCCTCAAGAAGCTTGTTGTGTCATTGAAGCCCCAACAGAAAGTCAGCCAACTAACCCATGGAGTCACTTCTGGGGTCCTGGCTTCAAAGCAAGCAGATCTAGTTTTCCTTCAGAATTCAGACAGCAGGTCAGTCCTTCTTTTGAGTCTGCACAGGTCCAGTAGTGGTGTGATGAGAGGTTCTAAGAGTGCCACTTTTATGCCTTGTGCTAGCCTGTGTGTTGGGGACACCCCCTTTGTCTAACCCTGAATTGGTCCTGACAGTTCTTCCCTTCCTCCTGGGTTTGGCTCCAATCTGTCCAGAGGGACAAATGACAGGTGGGCCTAGGCGTGAGCTGCATTTGCCAGTGAAAGGACAGGCATTTTCAGAATTTAGGATGGAGGTGGGAACAACCCTCAGGCTACCCTTTGAAGTTCAGTAATGCTGAGAACAACCCTTAAGGACATCACGCTCAAGAGAGGAACACCCTTCCCCAAACCGAAGGGCCCTTTGTCCCCTGACTGGAAGGAATACACATCACACCCCAGGAAAGCCATTAGCAGTCATGGGACCACGGACACAGGAGAAAGGCACATTTGGTTTGGGCAGTAAAATGTCAACTTTCTAAAAGTATTGGCTTGATTGGGTAACCCGATATACCCTTGTGGGTTTGGGTAACTAAGTATATTGTCTGGTACAGGTACCTACAAGGGAATTTACTTTGCAAGATAATAAGTTAGAAAATCACTTGTGAATCCAAAACAGTGGATTCCAGCATACAAATACAAATTGTTTTGTACAATCAGAGAAGAATAAATAATATATACACATGTGTTTTCTCTTTACAAATAGAACATTTGTAATCATATAGAACAAATTCAAGTATACAGTACAATCTTTACATAAACAGAAGTGACAGAGATTACCAGTATTTCATATGGAAAGTATCTACAGGTCACTTAGGTGTAATCCCCATTTCAGATGCCTATTACATACAACAAGTTCTTCATGTATATTAGGCAAAGAATTGCATACAAAGTTCTTGTAGAAGAAACGTTTCGGTCTCCTTACGCTATGCATATATAAGACCATCTTCAGGACAAAGGTATTATTGTGTAGAGAGAGGACCCTTTATGGAGAAGGTGTGGCGAAGTTGGATTTGAAGATAAATGATCTAAAAGCACTTATGTAATTTGGACTGCCAATCTGTTATTGCAGACGAAAAGAACCGATTGTGCGGTGACACGCATCTTCAATAAACCTTGACACCGGCAAAGATCGGCGTATCAACCTCGGTATTTGTAGGAGGAAAGCGGCTCCACAATCCTTCAGTGTTCTGGCATCTAAGTGGCGGGTGGAGGGGCCTTCATGCAGGCAAGGTGAGTGGCAAATAATAAAAAATAAAGTGACTTACCTTTCCTGCGGCATGTCTGACGTACTCCTCGGTCCCTCCTCCGTTGGCTCAGTGGGCTCCAGTCTCCTCGGAATTCCACTAACCAATCCTGGCGCTACTCTCACCAGCATGAAAGCAACACCAGCATTGGATTGAGCATCCTGCCTTGACGCTCCTTCAGGCACTTTAGCCCTGTACTTGGTCTCCACCCAGCTGTCTAAGACAGCTGTTTAGAGAGCTGCAACGTGCGCATGTCACTTTGGCTGGCTCAAGAGAGCAGGCCAAACTGACAAGCATGCTTTGGAGGGTCAATCTTGCTCCTCCAGTCCTCTATGCTGTCAATTGGCAGCAGAGGAGGAAATGCCCCCGTTTATCCCGGCTGGAAGATGCTGCGCGTTGAACATAAAAAATAAAATGGCAATTACATTATTTAATTGCCATTTTATTATTCATGTTTAGCACCACTGCAGCGGGCAGAGAGCGACGCCCCCTGAACAGGTGAGGCACTTACACTGTATCATACACTATATCATAATACAAAACTTTAGTTAATATCTGAGATGTAAAAAACCCTGTATAGAGCATTCCCAAAGCATATCCTTTCAACTGCTTCAAACTCCCAACACTAATTTGTACTTTGTCCTATTGCTGATAACAGGAAACAACTTATGAATCATTTTTGGGGTTGAACATTAGCAGTATTGTAAATATATTAATATATTAATATCCACCTCCAGTGTGAACGTAGTGGGAGACCACTCATATCCTGACAAATTCTATACGAATATGATTTGCTTAAGGATATGCTAACTTTTGCTGCTCTTGAGGATAAATTTTCAAGTGTCTTTTTTAGATTTTGGCTGATAGGATAGTCTGTCAAAATGTGATGAGTATCTGATCTGCAGTAAAACAAGTACTTTAGGCTATAATGCAAGTGTAGTATTTATGGCTTCATTTCTGGTAGTGGAAGTCTCCATGCCCGGCATAATGAAGGGATTTTAAACTCTCTCTTGAAGCTGACAACATACCACACAAGAATTTCTGCTTATATTTCGTGACTGTCACTTTTCCGATTCCCGACATTACAACATTCTTTATTGATGTATGAGGACAGCAGTATGCTATGAGGGGACTCAGGCAGAGTGTTTGCACTTAATAGGGTGGTTGTATGTAGCCTGCAATAGAGCAAACAGGAACTGCTGCACTTGGTAATAAAATCACTAGGGAAGGGGCGACCCTTCAAATTGTTTACCTAAACTAAGTTTAAATCCCCAAACAAAGTTTTTATTAACTTGTAGTTCTCCGTTCACACTTCAAAATACCCATTTTTATATTATGAGTTCAAAGGTTTGAATGTATGCTTCCGAGCAGCGCTAACTGAACATACAATGTGCACAAGAGCCACTTTGGTCGGTAATTTGAATAAAGTTTACTAAATGCCCATCAGGTGTCACAAACGTGCACAGATGAATTGTTTTAGAGTATTTATTCCTGCTCTACATTGGGTTGTTGTTCGGAGTCTGTATTATATCTGTGTCTATGATATGTGGTGGCTAATATAACGGGTTCCAATTTTGGTGATTCACTGATTGTGAAAGGCTGTTCGCAGCCGAAACGCGTATCACTGTTTTGCTGCAGGGTCCGAAGTGACCGCATATCATCAAATCTGCCAATTTTTATACTTATGCACATGCTCAGTTTTTCCGGGTGAAGTTGGGACGTTGTTTGGATATATATATATATATATATATATATATATAGGTAATATATATATATATGTGAACAAGGGCTTCTAAGCCCTAAACGCGTAGCTGTTCTCTGTTGTGGTGTAAATAAACATCGTACCTGAGCCTGGTGGTCCGTCTCCTTCTTTGCCGGCGTTGCTTTGTTGCTTGCTGGAGGTTGTGTGGAGTCTTCTACGTTCATATATATATATATATATATATATATATATATATTCACTGAAAAAACCACAGGTTTCACACCAGTTATAGTTAGGAATTAGCATTTAAAAAACCTTTGAAATTCACTGAAAAAACCATAGGTTTCACACCAGTTATAGTTAGGAATTAGCATTTAAAAAACCTATTAAATTCACTGACAAAACCAGTTATAGTTAGCTGGAAATTTTACTGATATAAAACCAATGAAATTCCACGTTATAGTTAGTTGGACTCACTATAACTTGCGCGTGCAATGCACTGCTGATGACGTCACATATTACATCACTCATGACATGGTCAGTGACATCACTCATGACATCACTGATGACACCATCCAGTGAATATGTGTCTTTCTGAAAAATAAATATTAGTGAGTAATGTTTAAATATTTAAATATATATATTATTGTTTCACTTTGTTTATAAGTGGCTACATGTGTTGGTAAGTAGCTACATGCGTATGTATATGGGTTATTAGATGTTTCTCTTAGTATCAGTATGAGTGTCTATATGGTTTGGTGGGGGTATTACTTAGCACATAGATGCATGAGTGACTGACTCGCTGTTTGTATGTGTTTTGAAGACAGCATATGTGCAGGACTGTATGGATGGATGAGTGTGTATATGTGTTTGTTAGTGAGTGAATGACTGTCTCACTAGTGTCTTTATCAGTAACTACATATGTTTTAATCTAGTATATGTGAATATTGATGTATATAAGTGAGTATATGTGAGAGTAAGAGATTGTAAGAGTTCCTGTTTAAATAAGTATGTGTTTCTATAAGTGATTGTTTAAGAGAATAAATATGTGTAATTTTCAATACAAGTAAGGTGGAAGTGTGTGTATAACTCTATATTCAAATAAATGGATGTTCAATAGTTTATTTGCACGTGTGAGTATGTGTGTGAGTAACTTTTGGATGACTGTCGGTGTGTAACAGGATGTATAGGTGTATCACTTCATATGATAAGTGAGTATATGTATGAGTGACTATATAGAACTGTTGGTGAATGACTGGATGTGCATATAGATGGTGGAATTACTGAATTGCTTGTTGTAACTGATATGGGTATCTCCATTTTTTTTTAAATTTCAGTTTCTATTTTTGAATATGTGTTTCAAGGGTTACATTACACTGAAAGGAGGTCTGTCACTATGTCACAAGGATGGTGTCATCAGTGATGTCATGAGTGATGTCACTGACCATGTCATGAGTGATGTAATATGTGACGTCATCAGCAGTGCATTGCACGCGCAAGTTATAGTGAGTCCAACTAACTATAACGTGGAATTTCATTGGTTTTATATCAGTAAAATTTCCAGCTAACTATAACTGGTTTTGTCAGTGAATTTAATAGGTTTTTTAAATGCTAATTCCTAACTATAACTGGTGTGAAACCTATGGTTTTTTCAGTGAATTTCAAAGGTTTTTTAAATGCTAATTCCTAACTATAACTGGTGTGAAACCTGTGGTTTTTTCAGTGAATTTCAAAGGTTTTTTTAATGCTAATTCCTAACTATATAAGACCTGAAAGCCCACCAGGAATCTCCAGTATGCGCCAGGGGACTGCATTGCAGAGAGGTGTAATGAAGCCACAACCCTTTTTACACCTCTCTGCAACGCAGCCCCCGTGCATGTTTGAAGAGGGGAAACTAATTCCCCTTGCATACTGGGGGCCCCTGGGGGCCTATTAGCCCACCTGGAACCTCCAGTATGCGCCTGGGGCTGCATTGCAGAGGTGTAATGAGACTATGCCCCTTGTTACACCTCTCTGCAACGCAGCCCACTGCCGCGTTTGCAGAGGGGGAACTAATTCCCCTTGCATACTGGGGGTCCCTGGGGTCAACTAGTCCACCAGGAGCCTCCAGTATGCACGAGGGAGCTGCATTGCAGAGAAGTGTAATGAGGCCACACCCTTGTTACACCTCTCTGCAATGCAGGCCACTGGCGCCTTTGCAGAGGGGGGACTAATTCCCCTTGCATACTGGGGGTCCCTGGATCATATCTGCCCAAACACCGATATTCCGAACGATTGTAAATGACTTTTCTTGAGAAACATTTGGATTTGGATTATCATGTCCTATACTTTGGAATTTTTGAAAGACTGACTTTGAGGATGCTATAAATTACTCAAGTCTGCCCGAATTGTGTGGGTAAAATTGATACCTAGTCACTTTTAATAAGAATATACTTATGTCTCGTCTAACATTTGGAAGAAATATCTAGTTATATGACAACGGGATACCGACATAACTTGAAGGAAATAAGAACGCCCTGAAGAAGTTCTGT
This sequence comes from Lissotriton vulgaris, assembly GCF_964263255.1. Classification (NCBI taxonomy): domain Eukaryota; kingdom Metazoa; phylum Chordata; class Amphibia; order Caudata; family Salamandridae; genus Lissotriton; species Lissotriton vulgaris. The sequence goes on along the minus strand of NC_141687.1, from coordinate 692,787,490 downwards.
TGTACAGAACGAAACGTTTCGGCTGGCTGTGGTACATAAACTTAAGGAAAATAAAAGCATTTGAATATACACCAAGATTCAGCGCTTCAATAAGTACTCTAAGTGATATGATTTGATTGGACTCATTGTGAAAGTGGTGCTGTGCCAAACTTTGGAATATTCTCCACTACTCTCTACTACTTACTCTCTCCCACTCTCTACTACTCACTCTCTACTGCTCTCTACTACTCACTCTACTACTTACTCTCTACTACTCTCTACTACTCAGTCTCTACTACTCACTCTCTACTACTCTCTACTACCACTCTACTATTCACTCTACTACTCTCTACTACTCACTCTGCTACTCTCTCTACTGCTCTCTACTACTCTCTACTACTCACTCTCTACTCTCTATTACTCACTCTCTACTCTCTACCTCTCTACCTCTCTACCTCTACACCTCTACCTCTCTACCTCTCTCTACACGCACACATATAGACATATATGCATATATATATGTGCATATGCATTTATATATATGTATGTGTATATATAAAAAAAACAACTAAACATTTTTTTTTCTAATCAGCTACTTTTAAAACTGTCATTCTTTTTCCCCATGGTACACTCCCCGGTACGCTTACCGGTGCGCGTACCGGGCGCTCACCCCGCGAAAATCAAAATTTTTTTTTTTTTTTTTTGCCCCGTGGGGCCCTTTTATGGCCCCCACATCAAACCTAGGGGGTCAAGGGGGGTCTACTCTGCCCCCTTATGGTCATTTCCCCCTTTGTTTTGGCCACCTCTTGTGTCTCGATCCTACCGAGACACAAGATGGCGGCCGCTCCGGACTGTTTAGAATGTTTACAGACACCCCAGAGCCAATCAGCTTTCTCCGCGCAAGTCGCGTGACGCGCCCGGTGCGCGTACCGGTGCGCTTACCGGAGCGCTGCTATAGATATATATATTTTTTTGAACCTTAATTACTCAAAATCCACTGGAGCACATATCTTGAGACATAGCAAAGGCACATCGGGCTACCAGTCCCTACAATTTTGCCAAGTTTGGTGGAAATCCATTCAGCCGTTCGGGCTAAAAGTGAAATCGACCGCCCTATGGAAATTAACATGGGGAAAACGCGTTTTGGGACCCCCCTTTTATCTCGGCCCCCGCTTGACGAATCCCCCCCAAACTTTCAGGGAAGGACCGGACCGCCATGAGACCATTTTCCTGAAAATTTCAGGCAGATTCGTCAACCGGCGCCAAAGTTATTCAAAATAGAATGTTGAGATTTAACATTGAAAATTATCCTAACTATAACTACCTACTGGCGACCGCCAGTAGGTAATATATATATATATATATATATATATATATATATATATATATATATATATATATATTCACTGAAAAACCCATAGGTTTCACACCAGTTATAGTTAGGAATTAGCATTTAAAAAACTTATTCAATTCACTGAAAAAACGGTAGGTTTCACACCAGTTATAGTTACCTGGACATTTTACTGGCATAAAACCATTGAAATTCCCATGTTATAGTTAGTTGGACTCACTATAACTTGCGCGTGTAATGCACTGCTGATGACATCACATATTACATCACTCATGACATGGTCAGTGACATCACTCATGACATCACTGATGACACCATCCAGTGAATGTGTGTCTTTCTGAAAAATAAACATGTTTTATATATGTATATGTAAAGGTCGATGGAAGAATAAATGTTTCAATAAGTGTCTTAATGGATGTTTTTAAAAAAAATTGATTGGTTAACTGGCTTATTAAGTGTATCATAGTGAATACATATATTAGCTAGTATTGTTTAAATATTTAAATGTTTGTATCAGTGTTTCACTTTGTGTATAAGTGGCTGCATGGGTTGGTGAGTAGCTACATGTGTGTGTATATGGGTTGTTAGATGTTTTTTTTAGTATCTTTATAATTGTCTGTTTGATTTGGTGGGGGTGTTACTTAGCACATAGATGCATCAATAACTAACTCACTGTTTGTATGTGTTTTGAAGACAGCATATGTGCCGGACTGTATGTGTGAATGAGTGTGTATATGTATGTGTTAGTAATTGAATGACTGTCTTCCTAGTGTCTTTATCAATAACTACATATGTTTTAATCTAGTATATGTGAGTATTGGTGTATATAAGTGAGTATATGTGAGAGTCAGACATTGAAAGAGTTCTTGTTTAAATAAGTATGTGTTTCTAAAAGTGATTGTTTAAGAGAGTAAGTATGTGTAAGTTTCCTTAGAAGTAAGGTGGTAGTGTGTGTATAGCTGTATATGCAAAAAAATGGATGTTCAATATTTTATTTGCATGTGTGAATATGTGTGTGAGCAACTTATGGAAGACTGTCGGTGTGTTAACGGATGTATAGGTGTCTCACTACATATGATGAGTGAGTATATGTATGACTGACTATATAGAACTGTTGGTGAATGAGTGGATGTGTATGTAAATGGTGGAATTACTGAATTGGTTGTTGTAACTAGTATAGGTATCTCCACCTTTTTGAAAATGTTAGTTTCTATTTTTTAATATTTGTTTCAAGGGTTACTTTACAGTGAATGGAGGTCAGTCTTTCTGTCACAAGGATGGTGTCATCAGTGATGTCATGAGTGATGTCACTGACCATGTCATGAGTGATGTAATATGTGATGTCATCAGCAGTGCATTACACGCGCAAGTTATAGTGAGTCCAACTAACTATAACGTGGGAATTTCAATGGTTTTATGCCAGTAAAATTTCCAGGTAACTATAACTGGTGTGAAACCTATGTTTTTTTCAGTGAATTTAATAGGTTTTTTAAATGCTAATTCCTAACTATAACTGGTGTGAAACCTATGGTTTTTTCAGTGAATTTCAAAGGTTTTTTTAATGCTAATTCCTAACTAAAACTCTCACTTTATAAGTAAGACTGTTACCGCTCTAGTTGTTCTTTAGAACACTCTGGTACATACTATCATTGGGCTATAGTTGCGCTACATCTGGCTGATATTTGGGCTACATTTGTATTTTTTTGTCTCTGGTGGCCATCTTTGGGCTACATTGGGCTACATTGGGCTACATTGGGCTACATTTGGGCTACATTTGGGCTCTAACATATATAAAGCCCAAATATAGGCCAATATATATTTTTTAAAAGTGAATTTTCTTAAAAACAACTGGAGCATATATCTTGAGACATAGCTATCAGTCCTTACAATTTTTAATTTTTAAAATTATTATTTTTAAAAAAAATTTTTTGGGCTTGGAGCGCTTTCGGTGCGCGCCCCGGTGAGCGCCCCGGAAAGCGTACTATTTTGAAGTGCCCCGGTGCGCGAACCGGGAAGCGTCCCGTTAGCGCCAATGTCGCGATCGAAAACAACATCGTGACGCGTCGCGTAAGCGTGACGTATCGCGTAGCGGCGTGATGCGTCTTATGACACGCTGCATAAACGCACACGGAAGCGCTCCGTGGCGCGGCCCGTAGCGCGTAACGTAAGCGCGCCGGAGCGTGTAACGTAAGCGCATCGGGTCATGTGACTTGAAAATAACACTTTTCATTGGTTCTCTTCATTTTTTTCTCCAAATAATGAAAGCCCCCTCCTTTTTTCCTCATTCTTACTTTCTTCATTGAGAGAGCAAGAGCTATTTTGGAGGAAAGAATGGCATCACTTGTTGCTGCAGCTGGTGCACCCCCACCACCACCCCCACCACCCAGAAAAGAAGGTCCACCACCACAGTTTCTTGGAGGACAAGAAGAAGAGGAGGAAGAAGAGGAGGAGGATCAACATCAAAGGGTCTACCTCCCAGAAGAACCAAGACAAAGGCACGTCAAAGTGCACTTCATTTGGCAATATTTTTCTTTTCCAGATGACCAAAAGAAGGTGAACGCCCCCAAAGTCACCTGTCTCATCTGTGACAAAGTTCTCTCCAGGGGCAATCCCTCCAAGAAATATTCTTTTGGTAACTATACCATGATCCGCCACATGGAGAGGTGGCATCCCAATAATTTGGCCCAGGCTGAAATCCGGGAACTTCGGCACAAGCCACCCCCTGTGGCCAGCACTTCCTCTTCAGTGCCCTCACTTTCTGGACCAGAAGAACGGCAAATGGTGGCAAATATTCAACCAAAATTTGGCAAGGTCAAATTTCTTTGCATTTTGTGTGGCAAAACTTTATGCTATGGTGAACTTAGCGTCACCTTAATAAATACTGCTATAGACAACCACAAATGCAGCAAGGAAAGAAAACAGTAATTCTTTTCTTTTTTTTGCTCCTGTTGAGCCATTTCCAATTCCCTGTTTTTTGTTTGTTCCCTCAAAAAAAACCCAAAAAATATAAAATTGTTCAAAAACACAAAAAAATAAAAAAAATGTTCAGAAAAATAATAAAAAAAATATAAAACAACAAAAAGAATTAAAAAAAAGTTCTTTTCAGAACTACCTCCCATTTATAAAATATTGCCAACATTTTTTAAACTCTGGCATTCTTTTTTCTCTGTTGTGCGCTTCCCGGTGCGCTCCCCGGTGCGCGTACCGGGCGCTCCCCACGCAAAAATCGAAAAAAAAAATATATTTTTTTTTGCCCCGCGGGGCCCTTTTAAAGCCCCCACATCAAACCTAGGGGGTCAGGGGGGGTCTACCCTGCCCCCTTATGGTCAATTCCCCCTTTGTTTTGGCCACCTCTTGTGTCTCGATCCTACCGAGACACAAGATGGTGGCCACTCAGGACTGTTTCGAATGTTTACAGACACCCAAGAACCAATCAGCTTTCTGCGCGCAAGTCGCGTGTCGCGCCCTGTTAAAACCTAGACTGCAGTGTCAACATTATCGGCGCCATCTTGCCCCCCTTTTCGAGCCCATTTGTGCACGTAAGCCGCAGCCATTTTAAATGCCATGGCCTCTCTGCCCATCGCTGACATCCAGCGCGTGTCTCTCTCTCTCTCTCTTGACCTCGCAAGCATCCCCCGCGCGCTGACAGCCCCCGCTCTCACATGCCTTGGGCCATAAACCCCTCTTCAGCACAACTCTGCCTCGGAACCCCATCCTGTTCCCAGCTCAACACCTCCCTCCGTTCCTTTCATGATCCTGAGTCCTTTGATAAAACCCCCTTTCCTCTATGCCAATTGTCTTACTCGTTCCCAGGCCGCCACCTGGCCCTGCGGATGCTGTTTATTGCCCCCCCCATACAGTAGGAAGCTTCTCCCATCAAAGGATCCCCGAGTTGATCAAAGCCCCCACCCCATGAGATCCGATCAACCACATACATTCCGTGAATCGGCGGAATGCCCAGCTGCGCAACAATCGTCACCTGTTGTGACCGGGGTGGGGACTTTAACTGTAAATGTGTGTGGGAACGGGCCTGAAGCGGGGATTCTGAGGATGTCCTTTCATACTTCAAAGCATTTGCAAGAATGTGCCACATGCAATAAACTGTAATAAAGATCATAAACCTGTGTATAAGAGGCTAGGCCTCAGAGATGCGGTTAGAGCACCTCGAGAAGATACCCTGTTGTCTGATTTGATGTGTTCTGCTCCGTCGGAATAAAACTTCTGTTTCCTGCCTTCCAGTCTCCAGCGCCTGCCTCTTTGTTTGGTAATTCGAGTGGTATAGAGGCAGTTAGCACCGGGCAACTTTGAAAAAGGTCATTGCCCCTAACTCGTCTCCACAATTGGCGTCCCAAACGTGGGGCCCATCAGTGACTCGTGGATCCAGTGGGAGAGGTCCTGACGACAGAGTGAACGACTGCAAGGATCGGGAGAGCTCATGTCCAATAGACCCTCGTCTGACAGCCGATCCTCCGAACTTCACTGGTTCCGAACAGACCTCTCTCGAGTGATCTATGGTCCTGACTGGGAACCATCAGGAGTGCCGCGAAGATCACGAAGAATAGAGGACGATCGGGCGCTGGATTCGGAAAACACGAAACTGTCCATGCGGTCCGGGTAAGGTCGTGTAAACGCGACAAATTGCTAAATGATTGTTTGATTTGGATAACACTAGTATTACTCTTTTGTTGGTTCTTCTGGAGATTCACTGTCTGCAAACGGAGAAACAACAGGCTCTCTCTTTGCAAGCAGTGAAGGATAGGTAACGCAGACTTTTGTCCCCGTTGTAATCCGTCGTGCCTATCTTCCTCCCCCACTGATTGATTGTTTGGCCCGAACTGTTGTTCGTGGATTGTTTTCTGGAGATTCCCTGTCTGCAAACAGGGAAGAACAGGTTCTCTCTTTGCAGGTAGTGAAAGGGTAGGTAACGCAGACTTTTGTCCCCGTTGTAACCCGTCGTGCCTACTTATTCTCCCCATTGATTGTTTGATTGACCGAACATTGACTGTTCGATATTGGTTCTTTTGAGGTATTCACCGACTGCAAACAACGAAGAATAGAAATATTCTGTCTAGTCTTTGCACGCAGTGATAAGATAGGTAGTGCAGACTTTTGTCCCCGTTGTAATCCGTCATGCCTATCTTCTCCCCAATGATTGGTAGCCTGTTTAGCCCGGACCGCTTATTAGAGATGAACCATCCGGCTCCACTGGAAGGCACCCCTAATAAGGACATGTTCATGAAGCATGGATTGATCGCTATAGCTTATAGCAAGCTGTGGCATAAATATACGAAGAAGGATCAGAAAAGTCAGTGGCCACTGATAGGATCCTTCGACGAAGATAAAATAAGCGCACTAGAAACAGCCCTTGGGAAACACAAGACAACACCCACTATGCTTGATAGTCTCGGCATGTGGCGCAAAGAAACCGAACAGCGTAAAAAGAGAAATGAAAGTAGGTTGGGAAAAGAGCTGCGAAAGGCAGGCCACCTACCTGCCAAGAAATTGGAAGAAGAGATTAAGGAAAGAGAAGAAGCCAAACAGAAACTAGAGGTAGAAACATCAAGCCAGTGTCCGGTTAGAACGCCCTCTACCCTGAATTACCCTCAAAACAGCGAGCCAACAATGATCTCTTGTTAGGTCCTCCGATCATCTACATGCCCCCTCCATATGCCCCTTCCCAACCCTTAGCACAGCACTCGCTACCCCCAAGCACAGATGAGAGTGGTACCAGAGCTTCGGTCCCCATGGCCTCCGCACTGGCCGAACCCCTTGTACTAGATACAGCACAAGCGACAGTATTAGATGACCCAGAGACCCGAAAGGCTGATTCCTCAAGAACGAACAGATTAAGCAAGGATGAGCGAGCAGGGATTGACAAGATAGTGAGGACACTGGTAGAAAGAAAGGAAAGTGAAGAGCACATCACGGATATGTTCAACTCATATGCAGGGAGCCACAGACGACATTTTGCCGTACGACTGTGTTATCATGCCCTGAATGCGTATGAGGACCGATATCGAGAAAAAGGTCCCGAGAGCCTAACAACTCTGTATAGAAAGGTCGATATTGGGGATGAGGGCGAGTGTGACGTGACGGACCTCCTTATGCGTATGCTTGAGGTTTTCCACCACCTCACTGAACAGGAATCGGAAGCTAAACCCACGACACCTGTAGCAACCGAACCACGAACTGAGCGAGCTAGCACCATGATGCCTATAAGAGAGGCTGCCCCCTCCTGGGTTCCTCCACGAGGTCTAGGAACACACGATGACGTCAACCACCAAGATGCAAGAGAGAGGGTAGTGTACAACTGGGTCTACCAGCCATGGGATCGGCAAGATATTCTGACGTTCCGGAAATCTCTGCCCGATTTACGTAAAAACCCCATTGCCTTCTACACTGAATTAGGTACAGTTTTAAGAAGTTGTGAGTGTAATCTCCACATAAGATTGAATTTATTTGCCAGGATTAATATCCGTTTTTTCAGCTCGTGATATGAAGGACAAGAATCTTTCTGTTTGTAGAAAAATTACTTTATTTTAATTCATACGATGAGGACAGCCGACACGTGTTTCGCCCCCTCTTGGCGATTTGCGCCGGGGCTTTCTCAAGGCTGTTGAAAGGAGTAAAAGAAAGTTTTAAAACTCGAGTGAACTACAAGCAAATGACCCCAAGAGAAACCAGAGAGGACACCGAGTGTGTGGAAGTGCTTAGATTAATTCTTTGGTGCAAAAAACCTAAATAGTTAGTTTCTGTGCCCAGAAAAAGATGGTGCCTGAGTACAGTGCAGTGATCAGAAGAATTCAAAAAACCGCAAAACAAGTATCAGGCAAAAGCCGCTTGAGTGAGTTATAAAGTATTGATGTACAAACCCACCGCAGGATTTAGATAAACGTAAATGGGAGTGTAAAGAGGAAAGTCACTAAGTTCAGTTGGTCAAACAGGGAATCCCAAGGTGTTAAGACAAAGGAAAGTTGAAAGACAGGCAAATGACAGTGCAGTCAATAAAATACAGTCATAATACCTAGATGAGTTAATTCACGTCGAAAATTCCTGTTACAAAAGTATGTGCGTTATCCGTGGTATAAAGTTATAATTCTTCAGTGATAAAACATTTCCTGTTAATTTAAACAAAACAATTCATGAGTGCAATTGTGTTGACATCCAAGCATATGTACAACATGTTTAGATAGGACGTAATGTCAGGCAGATTCTCACTATGTGGAGTCAAGATCTAAAAGGAAACAGGATTGCAACTGAGATGTCCAAATTTATGCTATTAATACATGAAATTAGTCTGCCCCATTGACAATGTATTAATAGCATACGTCCTATCTAAACATGTTGTACATATGCTTGGATGTCAACACAATTGCACTCATGAATTGTTTTGTTTAAATTAACAGGAAATGTTTTATCACTGAAGAATTATAACTTTATACCACGGATAACGCACATACTTTTGTAACAGGAATTTTCGACGTGAATTAACTCATCTAGGTATTATGACTGTATTTTATTGACTGCACTGTCATTTGCCTGTCTTTCAACTTTCCTTTGTCTTAACACCTTGGGATTCCCTGTTTGACCAACTGAACTTAGTGACTTTCCTCTTTACACTCCCATTTACGTTTATCTAAATCCTGCGGTGGGTTTGTACATCAATACTTTATAACTCACTCAAGCGGCTTTTGCCTGATACTTGTTTTGCGGTTTTTTGAATTCTTCTGATCACTGCACTGTACTCAGGCACCATCTTTTTCTGGGCACAGAAACTAACTATTTAGGTTTTTTGCACCAAAGAATTAATCTAAGCACTCCCACACACTCGGTGTCCTCTCTGGTTTCTCTTGGGGTCATTTGCTTGTAGTTCACTCGAGTTTTAAAACTTTCTTTTACTCCTTTCAACAGCCTTGAGAAAGCCCCGGCGCAAATCGCCAAGAGGGGGCGAAACACGTGTCGGCTGTCCTCATCGTATGAATTAAAATAAAGTAATTTTTCTACAAACAGAAAGATTCTTGTCCTTCATATCACGAGCTGAAAAAACGGATATTAATCCTGGCAAATAAATTCAATCTTATGTGGAGATTACACTCACAACTTCTTAAAACTGTTTCCTTAACCCTGAAGCCCAAGAGGTCCAGAGCTCCGAGTGTGTCTCCATCCGCTAACTAACCACACTTATTCAAGTGTTGTCTAAAGCCTTGAAATCCTTGGACCTTTGTTACCTCATCCACACTGAATTAGGTACAGCCCTAGGTTCAACAATCATGACCCTGGCTGACATCGACTTGTTTTTCGGGTTATGTTTGCCAGCTGATGTGTGGAAGCAAATCCGGAAAGTCGACCACCTTGAGCTGTTCGGACATACCTGGTCACAACTCGATGGAATAGATAGGCAACGAGAACCTGGACAGAAGCCTTTGAAATCCATTTTAGACCTCCCAGACAAAATTGTACAGAAATTAAAAACCCTGATCCCAGAAAAGAAAGTGGACTGGTCGATAGTAACGGCTTGTCGTCAGAAACCCCAGGAAGACGTATCGGAATACTTCTCCCGGTTTGAAACGGTGTTCTCCGATTACAGTGGCCAGGACATGACCACTGCAACCGGACACCATCTGTTTGTCCAGAATTATGTAAAGGGTTTGTCGCCGGAGGTTTCTCAGAAACTGCAGGCCAGTGAGAGTAGTTGGGCGGCCTCCAAACCCGCAGCTATCCTTCAGATGGCTCAATATTACGAGCACCAGAAAAATGAACACGATAGAGCAACAGAGAAAAGGAAGAAAGACTTAAAAGAGAGGGTAATGATTGCACAGTTGCAAGGGGTGACTGTAGGACGAGAGCAATACAAAGGGAACTACCAGACAAATGTCCCTATGAACGCACCTCCTAAAGACCGTACCCCGACACCCCACATTGGACGCAGAGACATTAGCGAGGACCAGTGTGCCTTCTGCAAAGGATTCGGCCATTGGAAATCCCAGTGCCCGGTTCTGTTGGAGATGAACAGAAATAGGGACCCCAAGGATGTAGCGGGTGGACCGAGAAATAGAGGACAGCAACGGGGGTCCGCAGATGACACGACTAACGATAGATCGACCAGACCGAATACATTTGACCGTCCCCGACAGAACCAGTACCAGCAGTCTGACTGCGACGATGCCCGCGACTTCGCATAGGACTGCCAAGGGCAAGGGAGGGATCCAGTTGAGCTCTATGTTGACCAGCAAGGTCCTTATGTCACCGCTAAGGTCCTAGGTACGAAGTCTCCATTTCTGGTAGACACTGGCGCGACACGTAGTGCGTTATCTAAACGACTGATTCGAAGGGCCCCCTTGTCTGGCTCACTTGTAACATCGATAGGTTTCGATGGAACGCCCTCCACTAACCCTTTGTCCACACCGATCCCCTTTGACTTAGAGAACAACCCAACTGACACGACGTTTTTGCTTTCCGCCAATACTCCTGATGCCATTATGGGACTTGACTTGCTGAAGCATTTCCGAGCGACTTTTAGATGTTCCCAAGACGGAATTCGAGTTTTTCTGTACGACAACCCCGTTCTGCTCAGACATTGCCCTTCCCGACGCATGTTTTCTATCACTGACACTGACTCGTCCCTACTTGACACTCTGCCTCCGTATCTGTGGGCCAAGACAGAATCGGACGTAGGACGCATGATGATCGACCCAGTGCACATCACTGTTCGACCGGACGCAATACTCCCAAAACTTCCACAATATAGGATATCGCCCGAGGGCGAGAAGGCATTGGTAAAGATTATTCAGTCACTGATAGATGCAGGAGTGGTAGAGGAAGTGGTTAGCAACGTTTGCAACAGCCCTATCTTGCCCATCATCAAGAAACAAGGAGAGGGAGATGAGAAAGCATACCGCTTCATCATCGACCTTCGAGAGATCAACAAAGTAGTTGTACCCCAGTAACCCGTGGTCTCAGACATCACCACTATTCTGACTCTGATTCCTTCCACTGCCACCACCTTCACTGTCATTGATCTCAAAAACGCATTTTTCTCTATCCCCATCCACCCAGACAGCCGATATCTCTTTGGCTTCACCCTAAAAGCCCGCTCATATAGATTCTGTCGAGCACCCCAAGGCTACACAGAAAGCTCCAGCATCTACAGTCAGGCCCTCAAGAGACAACTGGATGAGGTCCAGTTACCCGATGGAGTGGTGTTGATACAATACGTCGATGACATCCTTTTGGCGGCCGACACCACTCCACTAGCAGTCACAGCCACCATTCAACTTCTGCACTTCCTTGCGGAAAATGGCCACAAGGTCTCCAAAGAAGAAGTTGCAATTCTGCCAACCCCAGGTCACTTACTTAGGCCACCATTTGTCCAAAGACGGAAGGAAACTTACTCCAGACCGGATCCAAACCATTCCTGAAACCCCTGTCCCTAAGACTCAGAAACAGGTCTGCTCCCTACTTGCCTCACTTCCTTCTGTCGGCAGTGGTTACCAAACTTCAGTCTCATTGTGAAAACGCTGCTTTCTCTGCTAGCTAAAGATGTCCCCTTCCCACTCCCTTGGACCCCTGAATGTCAATCCTCCTTCATAGAACTACGAGATGCCCTTTGTTCGGCCCCTGTCCTAGGTACCCCCGATTACACAAAGCCCTTCTCCCTCTACACTCATGAAAGGGAGGGGTGTGCTTTATCTGTCTTGACCCAGTCCATTGGCCCAAAGCAACGACCATGCGCTTACTTCTCTGCCACTCTTGACCCCGTAGCCAGAGCCTTGCCTGCCTGCCTTCGAGCTGTAGCTGCCGCTGCTATCTCTATCCGACAGAGTGAGGGGATCGTGCTCTCGAATTCCCTCACGGTATTAGTACCCCATGCAGTTGACACCCTCCTGAACCAAACTAAGACACAACACCTGACGAGTGCACGACTGACTGGATACGAACTGACTCTGCTCGCACCCCATATCACCCTGAAAAGATGCACCACTCTGAACCCGGCAACTTTGTTGCCCCTACCGGAGAACGATCCAAATGTGTCCCCTGTACATGACTGTGTGACCCTCACAGACGAACAGACTAGAAGTAGGGTTGACCTCAGAGACACGGCTTTTCCTGACCCTGACGGAGAGCTGTGGGTGGACGGCTCTTGCATCAAACTCCCCGATGGCACCACTTCAGCTGCCTATGCAGTCACCACGGCCCGAACTGTAGTAGAGACAGCCCGCATCACACAACGATCTGCACAGGCAGCAGAACTAATTGCCATGACACGAGCATGCATCCTAGCAGCAGGAACCACAGCGAACATTTACACCGACAGCCAGTATGCCTTCGGGTAGTTCACCATTTTGGGCTCCTTTGGAAGGAAAGGGGATTCTTAACCTCCCACGGCACCCCCATCTTGCATGGAGATCTAGTCTCCGCCCTGATCGAAGCCGTCCTTCTCCCCAAAAGACTTGCGGTCATCAAATGCCAGGCACACAAGAAAGTGACAGACATTATTGGACAGGGAAATGCACTAGCCGACATCACTGCTCGAACCACAGCTGAAAATAGGACGACGACACGCATGTACGTAACCAGGTCCCAAGCAGAGAAATGGACCGACGCTAGGGACACTATTAGCGACATTCAAATGGCTAGCTCACAACACAAATTGACTGAATGGGCACGGGTGGGACTGAAAGACGATGAAGGCTGCTGGCGGACAAAAGACACAAACAAATGGTTGCTACCTGACTCATACCTGATTCCCATATTGACTATGGCACACTCCCCTGCACACATAGGATCAGCCCCCATGATTGAACTCGTCTCCAGGGTTTGGCACAACGACAAGATCACAGACTCAGCCAAACGTCTGGTCCAACAATGCTTGATATGCTTGCAACATAACCCCGGGAAAGGGACTGTGGTACCCCGGGGAGGGTTTGGGGTTCCCAATCACCCGTTTGAAGCCCTACAGATGGACTACATCCAACTAGACAGATGCCAAGGCCTGAAATACATACTTGTTGTGGTGTGTGCATTCAGCAAATGGGTGGAAGCATACCCAACCCGTGATAACACTGCTATGGCCACTGCAAAAGTACTGTTCAAGGAATTTTTCCCTCGCTACGGCCTTTGTCGAATTTTGTGGAGCGACAATGGCCCCCACTTCGTAGCGAAGTTATCCAGCTCATCCTGAAAGGGCTGGGTGTAAAACAGAAGTTCCACGCAGTCTTCCACTCCCAGTCTGCTGGACTTGTTGAGCGACACAATGCCACACTAAAACTAAAACTAGCTAAGATAGTGGCTACCACAGGACTGAAATGGCCAGACGCTCTCCCACTGGCATTGCTATCGATGCGTTCCACCCCCACCAAACACCACTTGACACCTTACGAGGTCGTTTTCGGCCGACCCATGAGCGTCTGGTCTGCACCAAAACCGACTTCCATTCATGACGTTCCGGACGTCCTATTGTCTGATTACTTGTATAAATTGACTGAAACTCTGTCTGTCATTCACCAACAGGTGCTGCATGCCATCCCTGACGCTTCCAGGGGTCCCGGACACAACCTGCAACCCGGGGACTTCATTCTAATAAAGAACTTCCAGCGCGCCAAGAGTCTGGAACCCCAGTGGACGGGCCCCTGGCAAGTCCTACTCACCACCCGAACAGCTCTTCGAGTGGAAGGAAAGCGGACCTGGGTTTATGCGCACCACTGCAAGCGGATTCCCCTGACTCTGACGACGACCGAAGACGTGACCACCCAGGAAGAGCTCCTGAACAGAGACCGACCATCGCTGAATTGCTACCCAGACACAGAAACACTTGAACTTGCAAAGATTCCTGACCCCACCGTGCCATCCAAAGAAGGGTATAACCTGCGACGAAAGGAGAGAGTTTCGGCTAAGCAGACCATTGACTAAGTCATAATTCTCAGATCCGTGGCCTAACACTACAAAGGCTGTCAGGAGAGAAAGCCAGACGAGGTTTTTGGTTCTGCCCGCTACCGAGCTCCCTTGAAGATGATGGAAGCGCCCGATAAGAAGATGATGGAAGCGCCCGATAAGAAGGTGATGGAAGCAACCGGACTTCCGAAAATTCGCTACAGAAACCCAAAGACAGACAGAATCCACAGTTCAAAGACAATTGCACTTTTTATCACGATCCTCTTCTGCCTTCTCCTCATGACCACACTCTGGATTGTGGAAGAAAATGCACCCGCTCATGAGACATTCCTGACCACTGCACAGCCTACCACCATGAAGGAACATTATTTGATTTCTCTCTCTCCCCAACTCAGAGAAAGACGAAAGGAGTTTTGGAACAACTCCTTTGTACAGCTGCTGCACCAGCACAATCTTGCCACCAATGCCACCAACTGCTGGATCTGTGGGTTGCTACCCCACGCCACTGGACATTCGATACCCTTCATCCCTTCACCCTTCTCAATTCACGGCTCCTGCCTTGCTTGGCTGATCCTCCTGCAAGAGAGCTATAGGGACAATGCCACCTCCAGCAAAACCATGACGCATTTCTTTCATGAGGTCTGGCGAAACAAAACGAAGACACATTTCTGCCCGCAGACCTCCAACGACTCTATCCACATGGACATCCCTGCCAAAGAACGAATTGAAATGCAGGTGTTCAACAATCCGACCAGACCCACCTTCTCCTACCTTCGGAAGCGAACAGCCGTCACCCTGACTGTGGCCCTATCTGTCATCAACGTCACATGCCTTATGTGCATAGAAGGGCTTGGAACACAGCTGGTGGGCCGCAGTGCTTGCCGCATCACCAGAACTTTGGATTCCACCGATCCACCTTCCTTTGTATCCTCTCCAAACATGTACTTTGTTTGCGGCACAAAAGCTTACACCTGGCTCCCCAAAGGCTGGGGGGGCACTTGTTTTATCTCCTTCATCCTTCCTCCGACCTATGTGGCTCCGGCGAATCACCATAGACAAAAACGAGCCAAGGACATTGAACAAGCCGACTCTACAGGAGCACAGTTCCTTGATGCAATGAAGGGACTTGTTCCACTCTGGGGCCCGATGGCAAACAGCCGTGCCATCCGACATCTGACTCAGGCAGTCGAGACAACAATGAACATCACAGCTGGTATCCTTGCAAACAACACAGCCGAGCTTCAAGCGGTCCGCCTGGTGGCTCTCCAGAACCGCCTTGTTCTAGATGTGGTTCTAGCGGATCGTGGTGGAGCATGCCGCATTATCGGGTCCAGCTGCTGTACATATATACCGGACAATTCACCCTCAGTGTACAAGGCCATCGAACATCTCCACAGACTCTCCTCAGAAGTTCACCAGGAGCAGGAAGAATGCTCGCTTAGTGGATGGTTTTGGAGTACTGTTAAGAACTGGGGCTGGAGACTGTTTACCATTATCCTGATTCCTGTGGTTGTAGTATGTGGGTTCTGCTTAGGAATTCAATGCCTGCCGCCACTGTGTTCATTATGTGCAAATTGTATCTGCCCTAAGACTGTGGACTTTGGAAAGGAACGCATGGGAGCACTGTATGATGTTGAGGTTAGGAATTTAATGCAGAGAGACCTTGAGTAGGCAAGCTGGCTAGATATGTTGAAAAGGGAGGACTGTTAAAACCTAGACTGCAGTGTCAACATTATCGGCGCCATCTTGTCCCCCTTTTCGAGCCCATTCATGCACGTAAGCCGCAGCCATTTTAAATGCCATGGCCTCTCTGCCCATCGTTGACAGCCAGCGCGTCTCTCTCTCTCTCTCTCTCCTGACCTCGCAAGCATCCCCCGCGCGCTGACAGCCCCCGCTCTCACATGCCTTGGGCCATAAACCCCTCTTCAGCACAACTCTGCCTCGGAACCCCATCCTGTTCCCAGCTCAACACCTCCCTCCATTCCTTTCATGATCCTGAGTCCTTTGATAAAACCCCCTTTCCTCTATGCCAATTGTCTTACTCGTTCCCAGGCCGCCACCTGGCCCTGCGGATGCTGTTTATTGCCCCCCCATACAGTAGGAAGCTTCTCCCATCAAAGGAACCCCGAGTTGATCAAAGCCCCCACCCCATGAGATCCGATCAACCACATACATTCCGTGAATCGGCGGAATGCCCAGCTGCGCAACAATCGTCACCTGTTGTGACCGGGGTGGGGACTTCAACTGTAAATGTGTGTGGGAACGGGCCTGAAGCGGGGATTCCGAGGATGTCCTTTCATACTTCAAAGCATTTGCAAGAATGTGCCACATGCAATAAACTGTAATAAAGATCATAAACCTGTGTATAAGAGGCTAGGCCTCAGAGATGCGGTTAGAGCACCTCGAGAAGATACCCTGTTGTCTGATTTGATGTGTTCTGCTCCGTCGGAATAAAACTTCTGTTTCCTGCCTTCCAGTCTCCAGCGCCTGCCTCTTTGTTTGGTAATTCGAGTGGTATAGAGGCGGTTAGCGCTGGGCAACTTTGAAAAAGGTCATTGCCCCTACCTTTTTCCACAGCCCGGAGCGCTCCCCGGAGCGCGTACCGGGGCGCGCTTATAGATATATATATTTTTTTTAACCTAAATTACTCAAAATCCACTATAGCACATATCTTGAGACATAGCAAAGGCACATCGGGCTACCAGTCCCTACAATTTTGCCAAATTTGGTGTAAATCGATTCAGCCGTTCGGGCTAAAAGTGAGGTTGACCGCCCTATGGAAATTAACATGGGGAAAACGCGTTTTGGGATCCCCCTTTTATCTCGGCCCCCGCTTGACGCATCCCTCCCAAACTTTCAGGGAAGGACCGGAGCTCGATGAGGCCATTTTGAGGAAATTTTCAGGCAGATTCGTCAACCGGCATCAAAGTTATTCCTAATAGAATTTTGAGATTTAACATTGAAAAAAATTCCTAACTATAACTACCTACTGGCGACAGCCAGTAGGTACTATATATATATATATATATATATATATATATATATATATATATATATATATATATATATATATATATATATATATATATATATATATATATATATATATATATTTGGCAGAAGGACGTCTTTTTGCAATCCAGCAACAAAGGACGAGGCAAACCTAAATTACCGGCATAACTGGATGTTCTTTTTTCATATACTTAAATTCTTCCATTGTGATCAGACCCATGCTGCGCCATGCCATCAGTTTAGAATAAATGTAATTCTTAGCTTGCTGAACTTCATTTAAGGTGGTCCTTTTGTAGCAATCACGATCGTTAAGTTGGCCAAGTGCTACATCCATATACATTTGTCTAAGCCAGAGCACCACATTGCCCCCTTAGTCGGACTGTCGATTGATAATGTTCTCATTACTTTTCAATTTCTTTATTAGTTTGTGGTACTCAAAGTCTCGATAGTGTTGTCTCTTAGAGAACTTCATCTGCTTCTGGAAAAGGGCCCTGTGTTCGAGAGACACCTTGTCGTGGAACATATCAATATTGTCTTTGAGCATCAGTGGACAAAATTTAGATTTGGGTTTAAACAGTGTGGATACTGACATAACATCCAAGCCCCAGCCAGGACTAGACGGTGTAAGCTCAGGTACATACTCTATGTCTAACAACTCCTCCTTATTTAAAACAACAGGAGTAGAGACCCGTCAACCTGGTTGGGATTGGGGTAATAGGCTATATATGATAAACAATATCCCAACTGGTATGATTAGAGGACAAATAGTGAGGATATGAAAACATTATCCATGGAGGCACAAGGAGACTCTATTCACTCATTACATGTGCTAAAAGCATCAGTTTAATCAACATTTTAAGGATAGGACAGATAAAATTACAGTTAATAGCAGCACTGCAATTGTAGATACAGAAATTCTTTTACAACCCAAGTTTGTACAAGGTGCGCGAGTGGGAGGTGAGTGGCACTACGGCGACGCAAGTGACAGAGGGATCAGCGTGGACGGCGCAAAGTGTTCTGTGCAGAAATATTTACAGTGACTTCGAACATAGAGGTTTCTAAACACTTTCAACAGTTGATTTTGTTTGTCATTTTCACAGAGAACCGATATGCAGGAAGCACCTAAAATCTGGCTGAAAAGTCGACGGCGTTTCGATCCGCGCAGTTTGGGATCATCTTCAGGACTAGATGGGTAGAGTGCAGTGCCGGATTGGCGAATAATCGGCAGTAATAGTCGGGCTCCTGTGTTCTATCCGGAACCCCGTGAGTGCCACGCGGGACAGTCCGTGAGTCTCGTTGGTGTGGTCAAGGGGTTTCAGCTTAGGCGTAGAGTCATTTTTACGTCAGCAAAGAATATCTGTGTAGGTCTGAAGAATCCCGGTCTCGTAAGATCTGAGGACCAAGCCGATGGGGATGATGCCGGCGGGTCAGGGAACCGATCCAGAAGTGATCGGCTCAGTGGCAGGACTAAATCTCTGGTCGAACAGCAAGTTGGGCGACTGAATCGCGGTGCCGGCGAACGCCTTCACCGCGATTCACTCGCCATATTTGCTGTTAGAAGTGTAACTCTATCACTCTCAGCATATTTGATAAGGATTTCAATTAGCCTTCGGGATGATTCATGATTACACTCTGCCCAGTCCCATAACATACGTCGGCTAGGATTCTCATACGAGAGAGCTAACATTATTCTTAAGCCCCGTGGTATCCTG
The DNA here is from genome assembly GCF_964263255.1 of Lissotriton vulgaris. Taxonomy (NCBI): domain Eukaryota; kingdom Metazoa; phylum Chordata; class Amphibia; order Caudata; family Salamandridae; genus Lissotriton; species Lissotriton vulgaris. The sequence continues at coordinate 692,768,545 of NC_141687.1, read as the reverse complement.
CCCACTTCGAGATAGCCTGTAAGAGAACAATGCTCCCATCATTTTGCTTGTTCAGATTTACTAGATTAAATAATTTTTTGAGATTGCAATGCGGTTCCTGCGAGATGCCTGGAATCACTGCTTGTACTGGTCCCCCGGCCGGGGAATCAGCAAACATGCCTTTCGCTGCCTCTGCACGACCCTTTAATGTGTCTGCGGACATGGCATTGCAATGAGCAAATGTTTTTCACAGAAGTTTCCGTCTTCAATTAAATACTGCTAACGGAGACTTGCACACTCCACACAGGACTTACTGCAAGAGTTCTGTACACGAGCAGGTACTGGCGGTGTAACTCCCGACCCGAGACCGCCAACGCCGACCTCTGACCTGGAACCACTCCGTCGAGCTTCCCGGCCTTGCAACCAGAACTTCTGCTCTCCCGGGGCAATTGCGGCATCTCCTATTCAGAGCAAAAAAGGGGATTCCGTAAATGGGATCACTGTTTCTTGCCGCACAGCCCAATTCGTGGAGGGGTTTTGCCGATTTCGAGGAAGCACTTCCGAAAATTATTCTTGGCAGAAGAATGTCTTGTAGCAATCCAGCAACAAAGGACGAGGCAAACCCAAATCTGGTGTGTTGAAATTTTATTGTGCTCTACACCATTCCGCCATAACGCGTTTCAGCCTGAAGAGGCCTTGATCACATGACAACGTACAAAGGACGGGATACTCCTTTTAAAGTGCAATATGCCAAAATTATGAACATGAAAGACATACTGTCTTATTCTTACAAAGCGCAAAGTCTGCACAAACAATTAAAGACTGATTGAATAAATTCAGTTATTCGGAAATCACCGTTCTGTGAGTCTATAGTACTTAGCAGCAATTTAGAATAAATATAAAACATGTAAATAGATAAATAAATATGTTAAAATTATATAAATATTCCACAACATTACTGATAAAATTGCTGTTAAAACCTGTGAGTACACATCAATTAAAAATCACATAACTAAAATAAGACAAAGTAAAATCCTGTTAAAACCTGTAAAAACTAGGATCTACATAATCTTAGACTTTACATGTGATAAAAGATAATCGGTAAATTACAAACATAGTGTTCCCAATAATTGTTGAGGAACACTGAGTGATACATATATACCGAATAACTCCTCACCAATTCTCCTTTTGCGAGAAAGAAAGAGCACGGACCACAACAGCTAGTTGGCTGCAATATTATTTATTTTCCATAGGAGGCGTAGCAGCAGCCATGACGCGTTTCGTCCCTCCAAGGGGACTTGATCACATGACGCCCTCATGGTTGCACAGTTGGTATAAATATTTTTGTGTTTTTTTCATATGTGTACCATGTGACTTAAAACCTTAAAGTGACAGTGCATATCAGTATTTTTTAACAAAGTTTAAAGTGCGATTGCAATATATACATTGATTCCTTTGCAACAATCTGCCATATATTGAACATCTTTGCTGCGGCTGACAAACTTTGATGCTTAAATGCATAGGTGTACAGACCCAGTTAATCATGGAGTATAAAAATATATAGGCACATATCAATATGAATATATAAATATAAATATGTGTAAATACTTCCATATGGCTATAACAGTTAAACAATAACTGTACATACTATAGTCCTAAATGGATTGTCCCAATAAATGGTTGCAAATATCGACATGATATGACAAATTAATTCAAAGTTTTAATACATTATACCTCATACTGTTTCAAATAGCCCCGCTAAAAAACCTATGTATAAATGGTCTGTTTTCGCCTATTGTCATCTCATTGTCGGTTCAAAATAGATCTTGCTATTGTAACAGTTTAAATACCTACAATATATTTAAATAATGCAGTTAAATGTTCAGGAATTCATCATATTCACATGTATTAAAAGTGTTAAGTTGACATGTCAACTGTACAAAACTAAAAAAGTGTGATACAGGAAGCAGCTGACCTGATAATCTTTGTGTTCAAATACTGTTGATGAGTTCTAGAGAGAGAAAAGAGGAGAACATGGATAACCTTAAACATTCAAAATGATATGTCTTACACGTTGTTTTAAAAAAAAAAAAATATATATATATATATATATATATATATATTACCTACTGGCTGTCACCAGTAGGTAGTTACAGTTAGGACCTAGTTTCCATAGGAAATCCGCAACATTCTATTTGGAATAACTTTGGCGCCGGTTGACGAATCTTCGCAAAATTCTCCAAGAAGATGGCCAGCGCCGCTCTTATCTTGAAAGTTTTGGATTGTTTCATCAAGTGGGGGCCGAGGTAAAAGGGGGGTCCCAAAACGTGTTTTCCCCGTGCAATTATCCATAGGGACATTTAGCCGCGGCTACAGCCCGAGCTGCTAAACGGAATTACACCAAATTTGGCAAAAAGGTGGAGTTTGGTTCACAGTTCATGCTTTTTGTTAAATGGTGTAAATCCGTGCAGTAGTTCCTGAGAAAATCAAAAGTAAAATCATAGATATATCTATGGACGAAGTAGGGTACGCGTATCGTCTGAGGATCATGTGCGTACCCTTAGGAGCACGAGCTGCATGCTAATTGGCTGTCAACTGTCTGTCAACACTCCAAACCATGAAGTGTTGGCAGCCATCTTGTGTCTCGGTAGTGTGCAAAAGATGCAAATGGGGTAGGGTAGAAACACCCTCACCCCTCGGCCCGCTCAGGGGTCACACAAGGACCCCCAAGGCTCCCCAAAAAGTATTAAAAAAAAAAATCGAGGGATACATGTATGATACGCGTATCGCGTGAAACACAACAAAACACGAAGCCCACTTTAGTGCTAATTAGCACCCGGGGGGGCCAAGTCCCAGGGGCAATGTCATTTAATATAATGGGGGCCCAGAGGGGCCCTCAACCACAGGGACCGCCACCCCCTGGGGCTTTAATGATACAAATGCAGGGGGCTCATGGCCCCCTGCAGCCCCAGGGACCGCCAACCCCCGGGGCTTCTTTTTTTATGATAATCGGGGGCCCAGAGGGGCCCCTAGCCCCGGGGACTGCCACCCCCTGGGGCATTAACATTATGTATGCGGGGGACTCACGGCCCCCCCACAGCCCCGGGGACCGCCACCCCCAGGGTTTCTTTTTCTTTATAATAATGGGAGGACAAGAGGGGCCCCCCACACCAGGGGACCGCCACTCCCTGGGGCATTCGTTTAATATGTGCAGGGGGCTCACAGCCCCCTGCAGCAAATGTAAATGTGTGGGGGGGGGTGAAAGGCCCCCCCAAGCCCTGGGGTCCGACACCTCCCCGGGGCACCACATGTTTAAATTTAGGGCAGGTTTTTTTACGGTAAAATTAGGATACGTGTACGCAGCGCTGCGATTAGTGCAACCTCTGTTGTGCACGAGTTAGGTACGCTTATCGTACCCCGTATGCTGCACAATTTATAAGGTGTTCGGTACGCGTATCCAAGCAAGAAAAAGAAAAATATTTTTCAGATGTCCATCAAGCTTATGTGTTTAGCTGTTGGGTGGCTCTAAAAAGAGCCCTTGTGTTTATTGGGAGATTTTGGTACCTACAAGTAAGTACCAATGCAGAGTCTAAAGTTCAAGAGGAAGACTCTGTTCCCCTCATCTGTAAAATGTACACCATCTTTCCTATAGATGCCATGCATATTGAAACGCAGATTGTTGTGGTAAATGGACCTCATTCTATAGTCTCGGAGAAAAGCAGAAACAGATTTATTCACATGTTTCCTAGCTTTCTCAATCTGTGGACAATATTGGTTGGACCAGTTCCATTTCTGCCTTTGGTATATATTAGAATAGACAAAGGCAGTTTGGGGGAAAAGTGCCATCAATTCTCCAAAGGTGTCCTTCAAAAGCATTTACAGACCTACCCCAGTCAAAGTGCCTAGGTCATTGCCACCACAGTGCACAATTATGAGGTCAGGGTGTTGGAGATGTAAAAAGGATTTAAGCAATGGCATCAATTGGTGCCACTTTACCCGTCTCTATCCAATCCATTTAATGTCTGCATTTGGTAAACCTAGGTCTTTGTGAATTCCTTTCTGTTCTGCGTACCTTTGGCTCCAGAAAATATAGCTGTGTCCCAAAATCCACACTGTAAGCATGTTGAAGAAACATCTCTGTAAATGAAATGGCAGTTTGAAAAGTAAGATTTTTCTAAAATGGTGGATAAGATGCAGTTTAAAAAAAAGAAAAGAAATGATTAGTTGTATGAGAACATTCTACACTGAAAACTAGGGTGCATGTTTCTGTTTTTTAAAAGCATTATTCGTGTTAGTTAACAAAAACTGATTGAAAGGTACGTTACATAAGATAAGCTGATGTGTTGAAAAGTCAAGCACACTTGCTGTTTTGATTAGTAACATTGTGTGATGAACTTTTGACCTGTGTGCTCAGTTAAGTGTTTCATGAGGTGGTTCTATGGTACCAGGCCGAAGGCAGAATGGGGGTAGGGTTGAAAGTTTTGTCAGTTGGAAACGGTTCAAAAGTTCAACTAATAGAAATGTGTGTTTGCTTTTGAATTCATGTGGGAAGAAATGTGATTTGCTTATTAACATGTATATGTGTGTAGAACAAGAGGGAAAGTTTGCCATTTTCTGGTTTTGCTAAGAACAGTGAAGTACAGAGATTCTGTATAGGAATATCTGCTGTGTGAATGACATTCTTCTTAATCTACAAATCAATTTGAAAGGTGAGTTGTTAACTTGTAAGGGGATGTATGTTGTGCATTTTGTTTTTAATAAGAGTAATGTGCTTCTCCTTCTAAAGTGCAAGGAGTAGTTTAGTTGTGTAAAATCACATTCTGAGTTTGTCTACATTTGGATGACCATTGTGATAAAAGCATTTGGTAAGTTAATGTGTTTGGTGAGTCAGCTTTGTACAGTAAAGTGTAGTACTAAAGAATATAGAACGTGTGCAGTCATTTTTTTAGTTCTAGAGTAGTTAATAGTGTTTCAAATCTACAATTTTCCAGGCAGTATACATACACTACTGTAAACTCTCTGTGGCAGATTTAAAAGCATCTTGCGCCTCTTTGTGCTGCTTTGTGTCACTTTTTTGATGTAACAATGGCGCCAATAATGCAGCAGATTGCTTATGTATTTGCAAAATGAGTCAGGATTGTATAGTAAAATGCAGCAGTAATATATATAGAAAGTGTTTAGTCACCTTACTGTTTTTAGACTAGTAAATGTTTTTTGGTAAAATGCAAGGTCTAATATTTTTTGTCTAGTGTGTATTTAGGAATTATTCTGAGAGAAGCATTTTTGTACGTTTTGTGTTTGCAGTAAACACCTATCCTTTTTTCAAGTTTTGATAGAATTAGAAACCACCAGTTATTGCTTTTGTATTTGCAAAATCACTCATGGTTGTTCAGCAAAATGCAGTATTTATATTTATGGAATGTGTGCAGTCATATTAGCCTTTCAAGAGTAAGTAATAGTGTTGCTTGTGTAGAATCAGACTTGTGTTTCAAATCTACAATTTACCAGTCAGTATACATACACTGCTGCAAACATTCTGGGGCAGATTTACAAGCCACTTGTGCCTCTTTGTAGTTCTATTGTCACTTTTTTGAGCACTTATAAATTCAGTCAGGTACTGTCCTTGCAGAACTATAATCAGTCAGTCAGTACCCAAGTACTGATGCAGCGAAGTAGGCCTTAGGACATGAACTGCTCCAAATCCCTATGCACTTTGCATGTAGTCTTGTATCTACCTGCACACTTGTCTTTTATACCTTCAATTCCCTAGTCTGTATTCTTAGTCTTCCACCAAGCACTCTGTCACTGCTGTTGCACTGTTGTAGTGACCCATTCAGCAGTATGTACTAATCCATTTACTGCACTGAAACAACTCAAGCACTTACATATTCACTTAGACACTCTCATTACAGTACTCTGATCATTCAGTCAGTACCCAAGTACTCATGCAGCGAAGTAGGCCATAGGGCATGAATTGCTTCAAACCCCTATGCACTATGCATGTAGTCTTGTACCTACCTGCACACCTGTCTTTTATACCTTCAATTACCTAGTCTGTATCCTTCCACTTCCACCAAGCACTCTGTCACTGCTGTTGCACTGTTGTAGTGACCCATTCAGCAGTATGTACTAATCCATTTATTGCACTAAAACGTAAGCCCTTATATATTCACTTAGACACTATCTTTAAAGTATTCTAATTATTCAGTCAGTACCCAAGTACTCATTGCAGCAAAGTAGGCCTTATGGCATGAACTGCTTTAAACCCCTATGCACTATGCATGTAGTCTTGTATCTACCTGCACACTTGTCTTTTACACCTTCAATTCCCTAGTCTGTATCCTTACACTTCCACCAAGCACTCTGTCACTGCTGTTGCACTGTTGTAGGGACCCATTCAGCAGTATGTACTAATCCATTTACTGCACTAAAACTCAAGCAGTTATATATTCACTTAGACACTCTCTTTACAGTACTCTGATCATTCAGTCAGTACCCATGTACTCATGCAGGGAAGTAGGCCTTAGGGCATGAACTGCTTCAAACCCCTATGCACTATGCATGTAGTCTTGTATATACCTGCAAACATCTTTTTTACACCTTCAATTCCCTAGTCTGTATCCTTACAATTCCACCAAGCACTCTGTCACTGCTGTTGCACTGTTGTAGTGACCCATTCAGCAGTATGTACTAATCCATTTACTGCACTAAAACTGAAGCACTTATATATTCACTTAGACACTCTCCTTACAGTACTCTGATCATTCAGTCACTGCCCAAGTACTCATGCAGCAAAGTAGGCCTTAGGGCATGAACTGCTTCAAACCCCTATGCACTATGCGTGTAGTCTTGTATCTACATGCACACTTGTCTTTTTTACCTTCAATTCTCCACTCTGTATCCTTACACTTCTACCAAACACTTTTTCAGTGCTGTTGCACTATTGTAGTGACCTATTCAGCAGTATGTGCTAATGCACTCACTGCGCTAAAACTCAAGCACTTATAAATTCAGTCAGGCTCTGTGCTTGCAGAACTGTAATTTTTCAGTCAGTACTCAAGTACTCATGCACTCATGCAGCAAAGTAGGCCTTAGAACATGAAATGCTTCAAACCCTTATACACTATACATGTAGTCTTCTATCCACCTGCACACTTGTCTCTTACATCTTCAATTCTTCACTCTGTATCTTTACAGTTCCACCAAACACTCTGTCACCGCTGTTGCACTATTGTAGTGAACTATTCAGCAGTATGTGCTAATGCAGTCACTGCGCTAAAACTCAAGCACTTATAAATTCATTCAGCCACTGTGCTTTCAGAACTGTGATCATTCAGTGAGTCCCCAAGTACTCATACAGCGAAGTAGGCCTTAGAACATGGACTTCTTCAAACTGCTATAGACTGTGCATGCAGTCTTCTATCCACCTCCACATTTGGCTTTCACATCTTCAATTCTCCAGTCTGTATCCTTACACTTTCAGCAAACACTGCTCTTGCACTGTTGTAGTGACCCATTCAGCAGTACATACTAATCTATTTACTGCACTAAAACTCAAGCACTTATATATTCACTTAGACACTCTCCTTGCAGTACTCTAATCAGTCAATACCCAAGTACTCATGCAGCAAAGTAGGCCTTAGGACAAGGACTGTTTTAAACCCCTATATTGTATGCATGCAGTCTTCTATCCACGTGAACACGTCTTTCACACCTTCAATTGCACAGTCAGTGTCTATGATGTTGCAGCATATACTCTGTATCTCCCCTTGTACTGTTCTAGTGATGCATTCAGCACCATGTACTAATCCACTCACTGCTCCTCAATCCAACCACTTATAAGTTGTTCATTTAGGCACTCTTCTTGCAGATGTAATTTTTCAAACTCCTATACAGTATTTATGCACCTCATTTATCACTTGCACGCTTGTTTTTTATACTTAGTGATTGTAGATTGTATTTGTTTAGTAAAACAATGCTCTATTTTATAGATTTATTTTTATAACATTAGATATACTTTTTTTAATAGATTCTATTTATCAACACTAAAAGAAATTCATCATGCCTTCAAAAAGTGAAAAGAGGAGACAACATAAAAAATCTTATCATTTCAAGAGAAATCATCCACAAGATTTACCTGAACAATAATGTGTGGTGAAAAAGAAAAAACTCCTGGTAAGAGAACAAAGGATTTTCTAAAAAAACTATCAAACACTAGGAATAGTGTGGAGAATGTGAAAAATAAAAGAATATATTTGCAACAAAAAAGAAAAACAAGGGAAAAAGATAAATGATGGGAATCATGTTCTAAAGAAACACTGTATAGTAAAAGGAGGAAGAATCAATTTCAGGAAATTAGAAAGAGAATGTTTTACAATAGAGTTGTCTTAAACTTATTAAAGGATATGAAGAAATGTAAAAGTAAATCAGCATTTTATAAGAAGAAGAAACATATTGAAAGTATTGTTGAGAAGGCTTTTGAATTAAAAAATAAATTATTTATTTTAATAATCAATAGAATTTGATCACTAGATAAACCAATCCATTTAATGAAGGCGAAAAGTAAGTGGAGAAGACTAATTAACAGAACTAATTTTTCAGATGTTTTTCTGGGTGAATGGAAACACAGTTCAAGTTCTGAGCCTTTTTTTAATGAAGAGAGTTATTTCAGAGTAATGATTTGTTGCATGCAGTTGACACTAGTGGTTGAGCTTATGAGGTTAGAAATGGTTGTCCTATTGAGAAAGAGAAAATTGTTCCCAGAAATGCAGAAGAGGTGTTAGCTGAGGATGTTTTATGGAGACGTCCTAAAGCTCTAGAGTACACATGGAATTGCAGTAGTATTTGTAGTGTACAAAAGGAATCTACTGATTTTTTACGCAATTTCTTACGTGTTTATACTAAGAAAAGTGTTAAACAAAGGATTAAGATGTTGCAAGGGCTAGACCCTTGCAGAGTGAGAGAAAATACTGGTTTGCATGGTCATTCTTTGGCTTGTCTTTCTAGAAAAGTATGTCAAAGTGTTTTCACCATTTCAGGATGTTAGCAGTACATTATACTCAAATGAGGAAATTAGTCAGAACACTGTATTATGTAAAAAGTCCAGCACTAATGTTAAAAAAGTTGAACAGTACTCATTTGTGTGGATCAGTATCAGATGTAATGAAAGTTTGTGAAGAAATTGAGTTTAGTTACTTTGGCCCTGAGGAAGACAGTGCAGAAACTGATACATTAATAGAAGGAAATGTGAAAGAGAATGTACAACATTTTAGTAGAAAAAAGTTTGAGGAAGAGATTACGAAGTTTAAGGTGATTTCAGGTGAAAGGCCAAATTATTTTTGTATCTGTTGTCGACAAACTCATTATAAAAATCAGACTAGGACTGTTGATCTGTATTTAAAAAGAGAAAGAGAAAATAATAATGAGTGGAAGGAATTTGCAACTGATTTGTTGGTAGAGAATTGTTTTGATTTGTGTTCTGATCAACGTATTTGTAAATATTGTTATAACAAATTAGACGAGAACAAAATGTCTGCTAGAGCTGTGCATAATAATCTTGAGTTGGTAAATATTCCTTCTGAACTGATGGATTTAAATACCTATGAGTCTATTCTTATTCAATGTGTGCATCCATTTCAGGCTATTGTTCGTATGGAGCCTAAGACAGGTAAATTGCCGCCTTCAGTTTTACAGAGAGGATTAAAGGGAAGAGTTGTATATTTGCCTCTAGATTTAAAGAAAAATATTGAAACTATTTGGTTTAGAAAATGTAGAAGATGAACCTCTAGTTATTCTAGTAAATGGCGTTCCTACTAAGAGTAAGAAAATCTGGCAAGAATTAGTGGATTTTAGGAAAGTGAAAAAGGCAACGTTGTATCTGGTATGAAAATGTGTATGTGGGAGAAGAAGAAATACGTTTAGAAGAAGATACTGACTAGTCTACTGGACAAATAGAAAAAGTGGATATATCCAGAACTGAAAAATCTATGAATATTACAGTGTTCATCTGCTTCATTCCAAAGAAGTGATGGGGAATACTACTGAGTTATTCCAAATGAAGGAAGCACAGGGAAGTCCCATAAGTGTATGGGAAGAAAGCTTGGAAGCTCATTGTTTCCCTCAGTTGTTTCCATCAGGAAAAGGAGGACGAATACCGGACATCAAGATTGTATGCAGAAGATCCAAGATTTCGGCAATGTATTCCGTATTTGTTTAATCTTTTGTATGAGAGTGACTTGTCTGGACTTTCTTAGGCAGTCCACTATATATTGATAACAGGTGTACATCTGCAAAATGTTTCGGCAAAGGAATTTATGGATAAAGTACACCAGAAAGATAATGTTTTGGAATCCCAACTGATTAATCTCATGGCATGTCAGCGTGGTACTAATGAGTACTGGTACCGTCGTCATGGAGAACTTAAATGTATGCTAAGGAACTTAGGAACTCCTACATGGTTCCTTACTCTAAGCTGTGCTGAATATGCTTGGTATGATTTACTTCAATTTCTTCGAGAGGCAAATCCAAATATAGTAAATATTGAATACAAGACACCGGGAGAATTGTGCTCTTTGGATCCAGTTAATGTATACAGATATATCATAGATTTGAAGTTATGATGTCTTTTATCACCAATAAAAAAAAATCCTCCTCGTGGAGAGGTTGTGGATTTCTTTTGGAGAAAGGAGTATCAAACAATAGGTGCTCCTCATATACATATACTAATATGGATCAAAGATGCCCCCAAATTCTGAACAGATTCGGATGATTCTGTGTTGTCTTTTATTGAAGAATATGCTACATGTGCTATAGCCAAAAGCACAGAAGAAAAGAACTTAAGACAACAAGAGTTACGATTCTAAAGCCATCGTTGTGGAAATAAATACTGTCGTCGAAAATACAAGTCAAAGGAAAAGTTTCATACCAAATGTCGTTTTGGTTTTCCAGGTCATGCAATATTCAAAGGAAGAGTAAACAGTTTTATGTCAGCTGTGTGACATACCTTGACAAGAAAGTCTCCAAGGAATACCTATAATTTGAGAAGAAGTGAAGAGTCAAAATATATAAATGATTACAGCCCAGTTATTCTGTCCCTGTGGAATGCTAACATGGATATTCAATACGTTGCAGACAATTCCATTGCTGTTGCTCGATATGTAACATCCTACGTAACAAAATCAGAAAAGATGGAATTGAAGGAAATGTGGGAAGAGATTTCCCACGAGCAGAGTCTAAGTAAACAATTATACAGTTAAAATGTAAAATGTAAATTGATACTTGTATAGCGCACTACTCACCCGCAAGGGTCTCAAGGCGCTTGTACGAATACCGCTGTGGAACCCATCCTGGCTTTTCCTGTGAGGCGTCCACTCCTGGGCACCCCCAAGGTGGAGGCCAGGCACAGTTGGTGGAGTTACAGTTTAAAGATGTTATCTCATCGAGAAATCAGAGCGTATGAAGTCTCAGATCGCTTATTATCTGCAAATCTATACTCCAAATCTAAAAGAATCATTTGGGTGAGTCTAGGTCTTGCTGCAACACGAAATTGAGTACTTAAATCTGTACAAGAAATTAAATGTTTAGCTGAAAAAGAGCCAGAAAGTGCAGATATTGTGAAAACAAATATGTTGGATACATATTATCCAAATAGAAGTCATCATCATGAGAACATTTGTCTCTATGAAGTGCTGCAAAACTATACTTTTGAATGGAAAATTAAAGAAAACATCAATAATGGAATATATGCTGTGATTGGTTCTGAAGGATGTTTGGTGAAACAATAAAAGGACATTTGATTGATCATCGAAAACTGAGTTGCGATACTCCTGACAAAAGGGAATTTTACTATTTAGCTCTTTTGCAACTCAAGCCGTGGCCTTCAGAAATGGAATTACTTGGAGATTTTAAGATTTTAAGAGCTACGAAGATTCGTTCAACACTACTAAAGATACTATTGAATGTCCTGTTTTTGCTAATTATGTGAAAATGTTGAACGACAAAGTTGAGCAAGAAGCTACAGTTGCAGCTGAGATTGCTAGAGACAGTTCTCAAGACACTCAAACTTCTGCTCCGTTGAGTCAGAATCCACTAGGAGAACCAATTGTTCCAAATGAAGCAGCAAATGCCATGGATGAGATGGAAACAGCAATGTATCAAGATCAAGAAGATGTAACAAACTTAGAAAACTTTGAAGAACAACTAAACGTTGAGCAAAACAAATATATGAGCAAGTGAGAGAACAGATTGACCATGGATTACTTCATGAAAAGAAAGAGTGCTCAGGCCCATCCTCCCAGAGGTGCTCGTGTCGATTTCCAGATCTTGTGCATTTCCAGACGGATAGTGTTTTGGGGGCCTGATGACATATTTTGGGGATAGCATATGGAAGTGACATACTATCCATGGCCACATATAACTTGGCCGCCGCAAACCTATGAACATTAGAATCCCAAATAAACTGATGGACAGTTGTATCAAACTGTCTCAAGTAACTTGCCGGCATGTTAAATGGGAGCATGCCGAAAACATAATTGAATCTAGGGACCACCACCATCTTGATCGTTTGGACCCTGCCCCACAAAGAGAGTTGGAGAAATCTCCATGTGTAAACTCTGATTTCATATTCTCCAAAAGTGGGAGCACATTGTATTTGGCCATGGTGGAAAAGTCCATGCTAATCTGTTCCCCAAGTATTCCAGCCCTTTCGGGATCCATTTTGCTGGCAACCATTGAAGTGAAGAACGGTGAGTGCCATGTGCATTGTCTCTGTTTTGGCCTAATTGATATTGGGCCCAGAGAAAACAGAGAAGTCCTCAATGAGTGTCATCAAGGCCAGCACTGAATTTTCAGGATTACTCAACGTCAAGAGCATATCGTCCGTGTATAGTAGCAATCTGAGATCACCTGATGAGGTGGTTATTCCAGAGATTGAAGTGGACAATCATATGGCAGTGACCAACGGTTCCATGACCAACAGGAAAAGCAATGGTGACAGAGGGCAGCCCTGCCTCGTGCCACATCAAATTAGTGTCCGGTCTGAGCAAAATCCATTTCAAAGGACCTGGGCCATCGGAGCTGTGCATAGACAGCAGACCATTCGTCGGAAGCTGGGACGTATGCTGAAATGCTTTAGGAAATGAAAAAGATAGGACCCCTCAACCCGATCAAACGTCTTTTCGGCATCTAAAAAGAGAAAATGTTTTGCATCAAATATTCACAGTAGTCCGCAGTGGGATATGCACCAGAGTGCGTAAATGATTATGGGAAGAGTGACCTGGCATTAATCCTACCTGGTTTTCATGAACAAGAAGATGGATAATCTTACCCAGTCTATTAGCCAGGACCTTGTCCAGGATTTTCATGTTCACAATTCAAGAGGGAAATCGGGTGGTGGTTAGTACAGAAAAGCAGATCACTAACCAGCTTAGGAATCAGTGCTATATGAGCTCTTTTGACGTCCTCTTGCAAAGAGTCAAAGGCTTTAACCTCTTGAAATATTGCTGTAATGAGGGGCACAGTGATTGACCGCATCATTCTATAAAACTCAATAAGGAATTGATCCTCACTAGGCATCTTGCCAGTTGCCATCCATTTGGGAGCCTCTCCCACCTCTTCTAATGCCCTGTTCCATCTCCTCCCTGAGGGGGAGAGGGAGCTCAGGGCGGTGAATCCACAATAAGAAGGATTCTTCGATTCGGTAGTATCATCTATATGCTTGGTATGATTTACTTCAATTTCTTCGAGAGGCAAATCCAAATATAGTAAATATTGAATACAAGACACCGGGAGAATTGTGCTCTTTGGATCCAGTTAATGTATACAGATATATCATAGATTTGAAGTTATGATGTCTTTTATCACCAATAAAAAAAAATCCTCCTCGTGGAGAGGTTGTGGATTTCTTTTGGAGAAAGGAGTATCAAACAATAGGTGCTCCTCATATACATATACTAATATGGATCAAAGATGCCCCCAAATTCTGAACAGATTCGGATGATTCTGTGTTGTCTTTTATTGAAGAATATGCTACATGTGCTATAGCCAAAAGCACAGAAGAAAAGAACTTAAGACAACAAGAGTTACGATTCTAAAGCCATCGTTGTGGAAATAAATACTGTCGTCGAAAATACAAGTCAAAGGAAAAGTTTCATACCAAATGTCGTTTTGGTTTTCCAGGTCATGCAATATTCAAAGGAAGAGTAAACAGTTTTATGTCAGCTGTGTGACATACCTTGACAAGAAAGTCTCCAAGGAATACCTATAATTTGAGAAGAAGTGAAGAGTCAAAATATATAAATGATTACAGCCCAGTTATTCTGTCCCTGTGGAATGCTAACATGGATATTCAATACGTTGCAGACAATTCCATTGCTGTTGCTCGATATGTAACATCCTACGTAACAAAATCAGAAAAGATGGAATTGAAGGAAATGTGGGAAGAGATTTCCCACGAGCAGAGTCTAAGTAAACAATTATACAGTTAAAATGTAAAATGTAAATTGATACTTGTATAGCGCACTACTCACCCGCAAGGGTCTCAAGGCGCTTGTACGAATACCGCTGTGGAACCCATCCTGGCTTTTCCTGTGAGGCGTCCACTCCTGGGCACCCCCAAGGTGGAGGCCAGGCACAGTTGGTGGAGTTACAGTTTAAAGATGTTATCTCATCGAGAAATCAGAGCGTATGAAGTCTCAGATCGCTTATTATCTGCAAATCTATACTCCAAATCTAAAAGAATCATTTGGGTGAGTCTAGGTCTTGCTGCAACACGAAATTGAGTACTTAAATCTGTACAAGAAATTAAATGTTTAGCTGAAAAAGAGCCAGAAAGTGCAGATATTGTGAAAACAAATATGTTGGATACATATTATCCAAATAGAAGTCATCATCATGAGAACATTTGTCTCTATGAAGTGCTGCAAAACTATACTTTTGAATAGAAAATTAAAGAAAACATCAATAATGGAATATATGCTGTGATTGGTTCTGAAGGATGTTTGGTGAAACAATAAAAGGACATTTGATTGATCATCGAAAACTGAGTTGCGATACTCCTGACAAAAGGGAATTTTACTATTTAGCTCTTTTGCAACTCAAGCCGTGGCCTTCAGAAATGGAATTACTTGGAGATTTTAAGATTTTAAGAGCTACGAAGATTCGTTCAACACTACTAAAGATACTATTGAATGTCCTGTTTTTGCTAATTATGTGAAAATGTTGAACGACAAAGTTGAGCAAGAAGCTACAGTTGCAGCTGAGATTGCTAGAGACAGTTCTCAAGACACTCAAACTTCTGCTCCGTTGAGTCAGAATCCACTAGGAGAACCAATTGTTCCAAATGAAGCAGCAAATGCCATGGATGAGATGGAAACAGCAATGTATCAAGATCAAGAAGATGTAACAAACTTAGAAAACTTTGAAGAACAACTAAACGTTGAGCAAAACAAATATATGAGCAAGTGAGAGAACAGATTGACCATGGATTACTTCATGAAAAGAAAGAGTGCTCAGGCCCATCCTCCCAGAGGTGCTCGTGTCGATTTCCAGATCTTGTGCATTTCCAGACGGATAGTGTTTTGGGGGCCTGATGACATATTTTGGGGATAGCATATGGAAGTGACATACTATCCATGGCCACATATAACTTGGCCGCCGCAAACCTATGAACATTAGAATCCCAAATAAACTGATGGACAGTTGTAACAAACTGTCTCAAGTAACTTGCCGGCATGTTAAATGGGAGCATGCCGAAAACATAATTGAATCTAGGGACCACCACCATCTTGATCGTTTGGACCCTGCCCCACAAAGAGAGTTGGAGAAATCTCCATGTGTAAACTCTGATTTCATATTCTCCAAAAGTGGGAGCACATTGTATTTGGCCATGGTGGAAAAGTCCATGCTAATCTGTTCCCCAAGTATTCCAGCCCTTTCGGGATCCATTTTGCTGGCAACCATTGAAGTGAAGAACGGTGAGTGCCATGTGCATTGTCTCTGTTTTGGCCTAATTGATATTGGGCCCAGAGAAAACAGAGAAGTCCTCAATGAGTGTCATCAAGGCCAGCACTGAATTTTCAGGATTACTCAACGTCAAGAGCATATTGTCCGTGTATAGTAGCAATCTGAGATCACCTGATGAGGTGGTTATTCCAGAGATTGAAGTGGACAATCATATGGCAGTGACCAACGGTTCCATGACCAACAGGAAAAGCAATGGTGACAGAGGGCAGCCCTGCCTCGTGCCAC